>NC_087514.1:41759732-44701649 GCF_963921805.1 Phalacrocorax carbo
ATTACCCAGTGCTTTGTAGTGAGCATAATTTAGGTATGTTTTGCAGAGAGGGTCTCTAAAAACTGTTTTATTTCTAATATGCTTTATATCTCTAGTTGAAAAGAATATTTAGCAAATGTAGTGACTAATTTATAGAAGTATATCTTGTATTGTTAAGTTCAAGATTATACCATGATGATACAGCTTGCAGTATAGTATGGACCAAAACCTGTCAAATAGGATCCCAAGTTACCTTAAGAATCTGAGCTTTCATTAAAATATAATAATAACAACAACAACAACAATTTGTTCCCATTTTTGCAAAGTAAATCTTGTTAATATTCTTCTGTGCCTCCTCTTCCTGGTCTGTAAACAGCCTGAAGTGGTAGCTATGAGAGGAAGGGGCTGCTCTACTTATCTTTAGGAGGTGGCATGGTATAAACCTAATGTGGTAAAGGTCTCCCCTCCTTTCAGCACCCCCAACACACTGGACAAGCAGGAGCCATGTTTTTGCAGGGGTCCTGCTAGAGCACCCCAGTGCTGCTCTTTGGAGGTTGCACAGTTAGGGACTGTCACAAACTGTGGGGGACCAAAAGCCTTTCTTTTCAGGAGAGAACAGTGAAGAGTGTGTCAAACAACAACCATGCTTGGGTCCCCACTAGGGATGTGCTAAGGAGGGTGGTGCTGGTGCTGGTGAAGGGGCTAAGACTTCAGGTTGGACATCTAAGGATGCTCTATGTGTACCTAAGGGTATTCCTAAGTAATTGCTTTGGTGGTTGATCACTAATTCTAAAAGAGACTTAAACTTCTCTTATCATTTTACTCAAACTTTCTAAATAGGAAAAGTGCACAGCTGGTTCTTTTTCTGAAGGGAAGTTTAAATGCTTCAATTATAGTATTGGTGTTTGTAGAGCCCAGATCTCATAATATTTTGTGCTTCTACTTATTGTCATCTTTAAAATGTATTTCAATTAAAAACCTTTACTGAAAACACATTTCCCAGCAAACTGCTATAGTATATGCATCAAATTAATGTAATTAACAAAAAGACTCTCAAGTGGAATCTTAAAAAAAGTCTACTCTTGTACATAATTCCGTTAACTTTGAAATTGTGATTGTTTTAAATCAATAACATCATTGTCAGCACATTCTCCTTCTTGAAAATAGAATTCATCTGCTACTGGAAAATTAATGTTTTGCTTGAGGCTTTGCCCTTTACCTAATGTAAATTAGAGAAATTGATTAACACAATAGAAAAAGTTATACCTTCCCCTGTAATATATTTTTGATAGCTGTTGCTTGATAAATTAGTATATTGTGTGTTTTTAAATGAATATGATTTATTGCTGTTGTCTACCATATGAAGAAACACAAAAAAATTGTTTGCAGGATCATTGACTTGAACATATCAATGGCACTGTTGGACAATTCTTGCTGAGTATTAAGATGATTTATGTAACAGACCGAAGGTTTCCACAGTAATGCATTATAGTCTCAAGCTATCACGCCTTGTTCATGCAGAGACAAAAGAAGCTGAAAAACACTTGCTTCTGAAGGTCCTCTGTTTAGAAATTAGGGATAAGGTTGATCCTATTAAAACTCTTCAAAATATCTGCTGTCAAATACATTATCCTAACTTTCAAACATGCATAAGGTATGTTGCTGGTTTTCCTCTTCTAACGAGCTCATTGTTTTTACATTACTCTCGATTCATAAGTATTTCAGTTATGTAACAATATGTTCAATAATAGAAGAGGAGACAGCCTGAAGCATCTATCTTTTAAAAACTGGCATCTTTCCACAGTTCAGTTGCAGAAGCCTTGGTGCAAATGAAAAATTAAGACACGCTCTACATAGTTGGCAGTACCATTCATTTCATTTAAATTAAATATCTATAGGAAAATTCTCAATTTTTAAGGAACTGTTGCTAATACCAGATTCTGATGAGTATATGCATGGTGACTGACGCAACCACTGAGCACATGAAGCAGGCTTACTTAATGTACGTTGTCTTCTGTGCTGTCATGTCGTAGCGATTCTGCTCTTTCCAGAGGGATTTATATTGGAAGTTTGAATGCTTGCTGCCTCTTGTGGTCAGTCTGTTTGAGGTATCTTTGGTTTCCCTTCTCTGATTACTTTGTAAAATTCTATTATAATTGTTTTGAAACGTAAGTTTTGCTGGCCAATACGCAGTCATCACTGTAGAGTACTTAGGCAAAGGAGCTTTACTTTTTATTTCTTTTTCTCCTTACTCCCTTTTCCTCAGTTATTATGCAGCAGATTGTGCAAGCATTTCCCTTATTTTTCTCATAACAATGAGTATCTGCCATCCTCAAAAATAAATATTAGATTTTTTGTGTGTGTGTTACCAGCACAGCAGGATGCTTAGCCCTAATTTGAGTTACATGTTGCTAAAGTAAAAAACTGACCTTTGACATACACCTTCCTGCCCACAGTTTTGCCCCGCCTTCCACGGCTTGTTGCTGGATTTGGCCAGGCTAAATGGCATTAAAAAAATAAATTGAAGGGCACCAACGAGGTCATTGTTCAGGAACAAAAGCTTGGACTTGGGTTGGACAGTGAATCAGGGTTAAATGTTCATATCATTTTATTCTGGCAAGCTTTTCTCATAAAATTATAGGCTAAGATGGCATAGATAATGAGGTCTCTTGATCTCAGAGTAGATATCTCAAAGATCACAGAATCACAGAATGGCAGGGGTTGGAAGGGACCTCTGGAGATCATCTTGTCCAACCCCCCTGCTTGAGCAGGCACACCTAGAGCAGGGGGCACAGGAACGCACCCAGGTGGGTTTTGAATGTGTCCAGGGAAGGAGACTCCACACCCTCCCTGGGCAGCCTCTTCCACTGCTCTGGCACCCTCACAGGAAAGAAGTTTTTTGTCATAGTTAAGTGGAACTTCCGGTTCTCCACCTTGTGCCCATTGCCCCTTGTCCTGTCATTGGGCACCACTGAAAAGAGTCTGGCCCCATCTTCTTGACACCTGTCCTTTAGATATTTATAAGCATTGATAAGATCCCCTCTCAGTCTTCTCCAGGCTGAACAAACCCAGGTCTCTCAGCCTTTCATCATAAGAGAGAGAAGATAATCTGCTTTATGAGATTTCCGTCATTTTGAGGCAGAAACTTCGCAAATATTTAACCAGAAACATATAATATTGTCCTTTAAATTTGGGAAGACATCCTTGATTCAAACAGCTTTTTCGTAGTTTTATGTCTGTAATAGGCCAAATTTAAGGAATGCTCAGTTCTGAAGTTCTCATTGTGTAGCTCCCATCTGAAATATACTGAAATCTGCTTATAATAAACACAGGTGTAATGAAAATCCTCTTTATAATAAAGTAAAATTAAAGCCTGTGTCTGTTCAGTGCTATGCAGTGGGTTTAATGGTGTTACTTTGCAGAGGGCTTTCTCTCTGGAATGTAATAAAGGTCCAGGAAGTTCCACTAAACTGAAGAGATGATAAACACCTCATCTACTCCCACAGTCATGAGATGAAAGTGAAACCACTGGCAAAGTTCCTAGCAGCTCTGTGGTAAAGTAAATAAAGCGTTTACTGCTACTCTTTTGTTTTTTTATTCAAAAGTGAAAAGGCGAGCTTGCTAGTATTTCTGTGACCGGTAGAATGAAAAGGAGCTATTCTGTGTGTTTCTGAATAGAAAAAGTCCTGCTGATAGTAAAGCCAACTATGAAGGAAAAACAGCCTTGCAGGGACGGTGGGGGGAAGACCCTAAGCTTTCTCACCACCCCCAAGAAACATCTCACAGAGCTGAAGCTCCAGGCCACCATTTATTATTAATATGTATGAGCTGTACTTATGAATTGTAATTGGATACAGGGAGTGTAGCCTTCCCTAATGCATTTGATGGTAGATAACTGCTTTCATTAGACATTCCAGATAAATGGCTTGGGTTGGAAGAAGAGATGCTCTAAGAAAGCCCAGGGGTCGGGACAGGATGATGACTGGCCTGGGAGTGGGAGCTCTTTCTGCAGGGAAAACCTTGGGCCCAGCCTTGTCCTGGAGTTGCCTTAAAAGTTTTTTGAGTAATAACAAAACATTCCAGGAGACCCCTTTGCCAGCACTGGATCAGTTCCATCAAGGGAACTCCATATGGTTCCTCAAGAGGGCTTTCCCAAGGGTGAGGCGAGGTGGCAGGATAGTAGGAGAGGGTGCTTGAAGCTTGTAGCTGCTATTGGCAGGACAAGCACATGTCCTGTTCCTCATTCCTTCCCTCCATGTGCAGTTGCAACAGCCTTGTTTCCAGGCTATGTTGAGTTTGCTGCAAATGTATATAGGATTAATACGTTTCTGATGTACCGGTGTGCCAAGTCATTACGAGCATCTGAACCATGCTCCTGGGCAACACACGCTGGAGTACTGTCATGTTACCTTTGAAGCAGCTTCCCTGAGGAAGTTCTGTCTGTATGTTACATACACAGATACTAAGTATGGAAATACCAAAATGGCTGAAAATGCTAGGTGTATAGGTGCTCTACAGATGCTTTCAAATATCTGTCTGCACTATTAGCATATGGCTTGGGTTCTGCCTAGCTTTGCTGAAGTAGTAAAATAGTTTGTCTTAAAAAACAAAAAAAAGGAAGAAAAGGAAAAGCATTATAGGAAGTACTAGTTCTAGAATTATATGCTGGTTTGCTATGTTATTATTGCCTTTGCTACACTACTCCTACTACTTTAAGAAGCTTATTTAAGTGTAGTCAACAGTGATGTGGTAGGTGATGTGGGATCAAATACACTCTAGCTGGTTTGCAAGCAATAGCCATGGTGTGATTTTTTGAAAATAATCAGAGAGCAAATGTCCGTTTAAAATGCTTAACCTATATAACATATATAACATTATTATATAGTTTCACGTGATGCAACTTGAGTTGTGGAGTTTTATGCCACTAGTTTTTTACTTCCTTTTTAGTAAGTGAAGCTAATGTCCTAATGGCAGTTGAATTGCTTCCACCATTTTTGAAGTGTTACTAATTAAAGACACGCTTGAAACACAGCAAATCAAAGTCTAAAGTAAACCCTGGACTATCCACATAGGGCATGCAAAGGGTGTACAAATAAGACAGCAGATTTGCTGAATGCCCCCAATCTTAATGCTATAGGCACACCCAGCCTGTCAATATTTAGTTTAGGAATATTTGCTTCTTGTACCGAATATAGGTTGAGGTCCCTTCTTCTTGTTGAAGGAGTGGTGACAGAATACTGTAGATCCTTGTCCTACTGTTGCTTAAGGAAAGTGAGAGGGCGGATCTCTCTTCCTCCTCTAGGTGTCAATAAATCTTGGTTCAGCAAAGATGCAGCAGAAGGTATTTTCACTGTAGGGTAGTGAGAGAGAGAGAAAGCAAATGTTAAAACTTCTTTGTACCTGCAAAATCATGGGAAGGAAAACCCTTTTGAGGCCATCAGTCTTTTCAGACAGTAGAAAAGACCGGGTTGAACACAAAATAGCCTCATTTAACAGCTCATGAATCCCTCCTGGTAGCTGTAGGTTACATGGGCCTAAGCTCACCAAATCTAAGTGTACTTTTGTGGGATAGTGCTGGTCCAGAAGAACATTATGGGTGTTGTCCCTTCATTTCTGTTCTTTGCTGCTTTGTTATTGTGGTGTTAGACCTTAGGCTCAGTCTAGACACCTTTCTTTTAATCATCGATTTAATATAATCATAATTAGCAAATAGTGTATACAGGTTCCATAATACTTCTATTTGTTTTAGCACAGTTTATACATTGTGGCTGGGTAAATATGATGTGTTCTCTTTGTCATGGGTAGGTCTCCTCCCCATTTGGTGAGGGTCTATGTATTTATTTCCTCCCTTGAAGATGTCTCCACTGATGCCTGCATCATGGCTTCTAAAATGAGGGGCAAATGTGACTTACTAATGGCAGTAGATTCACACCAACTTCCCATTAAGGAGAGGGCAGGGGCAAGGGGAGAGCAAACTCCTGTGCTGGAGATGAGAAACACAGCTGGAGAGCATAGGCAGAATCAAAGTCCTCACACATAAGATTGGTGATATTACTGCCAGACCTTTTCCTCTCCCTGTCCTGCTGGTTTCATTCTTTGGGATTTTACTTTGGCCTTTGCAGTCTAGCCTTCCTGTTCTGTTTCATACTAAGATATTTGGTAACAGATGTTTAAACCTTGTAGGGAAGCAAGGAAAGCAACCAAAACCATGACAATGTGCACTAGAGTAGATTATTTCTCTGTTCAGCAGCTCACTGTGTAACCAGAGTAATTGAATTAACCAACCATGGATGTTGCTATACTCCTTGAACAGCCCTATCCAACTGGACATTAGGTCTGGGGACATGGAGTATACCAATCAGTGTATTCTTTGACCTGTATTTTAGTCCCTAGGTAATCATTAATGTGAACGAAACAATAGACAATGTGCTTCTGTCAGAAAAGGATGACAAAATGTGGTTTCGTGTAGTGGACTGAGAAAACTGGCCAGGACTGCCAAGATTAAGAGCCAAGTAGGTAAAAGGTAATTCTGACAGGGGGAGATCGCGACCACCGACTCACGGGCCACCGACCCAGGTAATACCACCTACTCAAACGAGAACAATGGGGAAGGACAGCTGAGCCTGTGCAATAATTTACATGTGAAGTAAGGAAGTTGTACCAATCACCAAAGAGAATAATACTGAATATGTATAGATAAGATGAATATGTATATTTTTGGTCTATATAAATCACATGGGAAGGGTGTGTAAGGTATGCACGTTAGGAGGAGCGATCCCCCGTGCATCCGGCGCCGTGAATAAAGAATGCCTGCCTTTTAACACTACATTGGTGTTACGAGGTTTATTCCCGATTTCGGTGACAGTTTTGGCGACCCAGATGGGACCCTGCTTTTGAATCTCGACGGATCCGTGGGATCGTGGGACCTCCAGCCGGCACCGAGGGATTCTCGGGGAGAACTTCCGATCCCCGGACCGGAGAATTCTGAGCATGTTCCCCTGGAATAAGGTAAACAAGGCATTCTTTTAAGAAGAAACTTAGGTAGAATAATATGTGGGGTTAGCTTTCCACCAAGGATAGGATAGTTGGTTAGAGTCCCACAGGCCTGCCCGTGAGGCGTGGCGAAAGCTACGCAGGGTTGGGGCCGAGAGGTACCTTGATTGGTAAGTCTCTGCTAGGCGAAAGCCTGTGGAGCACGGCCCAGGGGAGGGGAGTCTTCAACAGGGGGTTGAGGTCTCCAGGTATTTGCGGTAAGGGGCTGAGGCCTCGAGATCGGAATCCCAGAGGGACCTCTAACAGGGGTTGGGGTCCCTCAGACTAGTGCTTGTGATAGTGCACAATCACAACCACTGGTCGACTGGGACATCGACCAGATCCAGATGGGAACATTTTCGAGTGAGAAACCTATCCCACAAAGAACACCTTTGGGATGTATTTTGAAGCATTGGAAAGACATCGGGGGTGGTGACCCACTAACTCGGAAACAACTAATTGAATATTGCAATCATTGGTGGCCAATGTATAAGCTGGAGGATGAGAAGAAATGGCCTGAAACGGGACATTGCAATATAATACCATCTTGCAATTAATGTTTTGTAAAATGGAAGGCAAATGGGAGGAAGTCGCATATGTTGATTTGTTCTTTACGCGGTAGAATCATCCAGAGTGGCAGAAACAGTGTGGGATATGTCCACAAGATTCTATGGCAATGGTTTTGAAAGGAGGAAAATGTGGTGAGAACTTGAAAAAGTGTTGTTCTACTTGTGATACTGGATGCTTTGCTTGATGAAACTGACAAGAAAATGGTATGGAATACAGCCAGAAGGCAGGTGGAGGGAGCACATGCTAATGGGAATTTACAGGGGACATTGGATCAGAATTTTCCATCTACGAATCCCGAGTGGGACCCTAATCAATCGGGACCCAGGGGAATGTTGACTAGGTATCAGAGGTGGATTTTATGTGGAGTAAGACATGCAATGCCAAAAGCAAGAAATTGGTCAAAAATTTATGAAGTGAGACAAGAACTAAATGAGTCCCCTTCAGCCTCTATGGAAAGGCTGAAGGTGACTGCCAGAAAATGTACTAATTTGGACCCAGAAAAACCAGAACCAGCAATTCAATTGGCCTCTATATTCATGGGACAATCAGCCCCAGATATTGTAAAGAAACTTCAGAAACTGGAAAGACCTGAATCTAGAGGTTTGGGTAAAATGCTTGAAGTGGCTTGGCATGAAGGGGACCGGGGGAATCAACCCTAGCTGAACACCTGGTTACACTGAAGCTAGGGAACGAAGAAATAGAATTTTTGTAGATACGGGGACCCTTATTTGGTATTGTAAAGGGAAATTTAGTCATAAATCAGTAGATGTCATTGGTGCGACAGGGCAAAGGAAAATTGGCCTTTTTTAGAGCCATTAAAGTTTAAGTTGGGGAAACAATGGGTAACTCACCAGTTTCTGTATAGGCCTGAATGCCCAGTACCTCTGTTATGACGAGATCTACTAAGTAAATTAGATGCACAAATAACTTTTAAAGATGGAGAGATTAAATTACTAATACCAGAATCAAAAGCCATAGAGGCGAGAGTGTTTATGTTACAGGATTCCTCCAGGGAGGAACAGATTCCCGAAGAAGTGGAAAATGCAGTAGTCCCTTTGGTTTGGGCGAGTGGAGTTCCAGGGCGATCTAAATTGGCAGAGCCAGTAAAAGTAATGTTAAAACCTGGAGCCAAGCCGGTAAGACAAAAACAATATCATATTAGGTGGGAGGCTCGAAAAGGATTAGAGGGGTTAATTAAAAATTTTTAGAATATGGGCTTTTGGTAGAATGTGAATCAGAATATAATACTCCTATATTGCCAGTAAAGAAATCTGGAGGCAAGGAATTTCGACTAGTTCAGGATTTAAGGGCTATAAATCAGATAATCCAAGATATACATCCAGTAGTGGCTAATCTATACACTTCACTGACCTCTTTAAAAGAGGAGCATAAGTGGTTTACTGTACTAGATTTGAAAGATGCCTTCTTCTTCATACCTCTGGACATAAAAAGTCAAAGCATATTTGCTTTTGAATGGGAAAGCCCCACCGCAGGACGAAAGACACAGCTAACACAGACTGTACTTCCACAAGCATTTAAAAATTATCCTACGATATTTGGGAATCAGCTGGCAAAAGAATTAGAGATATGGAAAAAACAGAACCAAGTGAGAGGCATATTGTTACAGTATGTGGATGACATTCTGATAGTGGCAGAAAGTAAAGAAAAATGTTTTGAAATTACTATCAGCTTATTAAATTTTCTGGGCCAAGGAGGATACAGAGTTTCCAGAAACAAAGCCCAAATAGGAAAAGAAGCAGTGATTTATGTGGGATTTCAAATATCTCAAGGACAAAGACAATTTAGGAAATGAAAGGAAAGAAGCTATTTGTCAAATTCCTGAACCTAGCAGCCTGAAGGAACTGAGAGCTTTTCTGGGGATGATTGGATGGTGTCAGCTCTGGATTCTGAACTATGGACTGTATGTGAAGCCACTATATGAAGGTTTAAGAGAATCTAAAGATCGGCGTTTGACTTGGACACCTGAGTGCCAGAAATCGTTCAAAGAACTTGAAAAGGCACTAATGAGGGCCCCTGCATTGCGTTTACCTGACCTAACCAAATCTTTTGAGTTGTTTGTACATGAAAGGCAACATCTGGCCCTTGGAGTGCTGGCACAAAGGTTGGGATCCTGGAGGTGGCCAGTGGGATACTTTTCCAAACAACTTGATAATGTGAGTAAAGGATGGCTGGGATGTTTGCATGCTGTGGCAGCAACAGTACTGCTGATCCAAGAAGCTTGAAAATTGGCCATGGGTCAAAAGATGGTGGTATATGTACCACACATGGTAATGACTGTCTTATAGCAAAAGGGGGGTCATTGGTTATCCCCCAGCAGAATGCTGAAATATCAGGTTGTCCTATTGGAACAAGGTGATATAGAATTAAAAACCACAGCAATTGTTAATTCAGCAATGTTCTCGTCAGCAGAAAATCCGACAGGAAGTTTAGAACATGATTGCCTGCTAACTATTGAACAAGTCTATTCCAGCAGACCGGACCTGAGAGATGAACCTCTGGAAAATCCTGATCTGGAATTGTTTACAGATGGAAGAAGCTTTGTGCAAGAAGGGAAGCGAATGGCTGGATATGCTGTCCTTACCACCACCAAGGTAATGGAGTCAGGGACACTGCCTGCAAACACCTCAGCACAGAAAGCAGTATTGGTGGCATTGAAGCAGGCTCTGTGAATGGCAGAAGGAAGAAGGTTAAATATTTGGACTGATTCCAAATATGCATTTGGTGTGATCCATGATCATGGAGCTATTTGGAAGGAAAAAGGACTACTATCAGCCCAAGGATCATCAATAAAGCATAAAGAAGAAATTCTCCAACTTCTGGAAGATGTGCAGAAACCAAAAGAAGTGGCGGTAATGCATTGCAAAGCTCATCAATTTGGTCAGGCGGCTGTAAACATAGATAAATGATTGGCAGATAAAGCTGCAAAGGGGACTGCAGAACAAGGTATCCTTGCACTAGTACCAGTAAAACAGATAAAAACTCCAAAGTTGAAACCGAGATATAATAAACTGGATGAGCAATTAGCAGAACAATTGGAAGCATCACAAAATACAGAAGGATGGTGGGTAACACCAGAAAAACAGATAATAATAGCCCCACAAGTTATGAAAGAACTTGCAAAAGAAAAGCATGGGCAAACACATTGGGGTGTAGATGCTATGGTTTCGAGTTTAAAAACATCTGTAGTGTGTGTAGGCATGACAAGAATAGTTAAATCCATAGTAGCTAAGTGTCCAATCTGTCCTAGAAATAATCCCCTGAACCAAAAGAAACCACCTTTAGGAGTAACAAAACAAGGAAATTCTCCCGGAGATTATTGGCAAATTGAGTTTTCTGAGTTACCCAGACAAAATGGATATAGGTGTTTGTTAGTGCTGACCGATACATTTTCTGGATGGCCAGAAGCTTTCTCTTGCTGCACCAACAAAGCTAGAGAAGTAGTTAAAATGTTGCTGAAGGAAATAATATCAAGATTTGGAGTGCCAATGGGAATGTCCTCTGATAGAGGACCACATTTTTTGGCAGATGTAGTTCAACAAATTAGTAAAATTTTGGGTATAAAATGGGACCTGCATATGCCCTGGAGACCACAATAAAGTGGGAAACTTGAGAGGATGAACCAAACACTAAACTGATACAGTGGAATATTATTGATCTAAGATGGAAGTATTGAAAAGATGATTATTTCAAAACTTCCAAAGGGGGGAAATGTAACCAAAGTGATGGAATTAACCAACCATGGATGTTACTATACTCCTTGAACAGCCCTATCCAACTGGACGTTAAGTCTGGGGACATGGAGTATACCAATCAGTGTATTCTTTGACCTGTATTTTAGTCCCTAGGTAATCATTAATGTGAACGAAACAATAGACAATGTGCTTCTGTCAGAAAAGGATGACAAAATGTGGTTTCGTGTAGTGGACTGAGAAAACTGGCCAGGACTGCCAAGATTAAGAGCCAAGTAGGTAAAAGGTAATTCTGACAGGGGGAGATCGCGACCACCGACTCACGGGCCACCGACCCAAGTAATACCACCTACTCAAACGAGAACAATGGGGAAGGACAGCTGAGCCTGTGCAATAATTTACATGTGAAGTAAGGAAGTTGTACCAATCACCAAAGAGAATAATACTGAATATGTATAGATAAGATGAATATGTATATTTTTGGTCTATATAAATCACATGGGAAGGGTGTGTAAGGTATGCACGTTAGGAGGAGTGATCCCCCGTGCATCCGGCGCCGTGAATAAAGAATGCCTGCCTTTTAACACTACATTGGTGTTACGAGGTTTATTCCTGATTTCGGTGACAACTGAAAACATGTAACAATGTTTGTTGTTGGTCTGATTTAAGTTTTTATATCCATGCTCATACAAAGGAGGGTAACCTCAGGCATCGGGGATTATTACTATGATGACTAATGAAAAACCCCTTTGTTTATAATTGGGCATTGATTCTTCCCTTGTCCTTCTGCATGAATTCATGCACCATACTGTCCTCCATTTGCAAACTCATATTGGGGAAAACATTTTCTTCTAATAGCTGGCTTTTGAAATTGTGCCCTCCTTTTCATCTTTTCAGAAGATGCTTTGCAGGAGCAGAACATATTTAAATCCTTGCATTTCCAGAATTAACAAAAGCAGTACTCAGAGCAAGGCTGCTTTGCCGCAGAGGGGCAGGAAGGGTGGAACTAGTCTCTATGCTATAAACCTCATGACTGTGGGTGTGGGATGTGCAAAGACTGATCACTTGCAAAAGAGATGAGAACTGAAGCTGTTCTCAGAAAAGCAGGGCAGGCTTTCAGGCTGAACCACTGCAACTGATCCCTTTAACTCTTGATTTGGATCATGTATCTCACTCTGCTCACCTTTTTCCTTTAAAAAATATAAGCATACCCATCCCTATCCCCCAAATGAGCCTACGTGCTTTACAAAGAATGTAGATAAATAATAGCAATTATCCACCTTGGTGCATTACTCTGACTTTGCCTGTGGCTTTTCCTTGGATCAGATTGAGTTGGATGACTTAATGGCAGTAGACAACAGAAGACTAAACAGTTCCTTTGTGGATTAACTCATTTAGATGACTGACAAAATGTATGTGTCGTTGAGTTTATAGATGAAGAAAGGAAAAATCAGTGGTTTTGGGATAACAAATGTATTTTTGTAAACACAAAGTATATGCATATGAAGTATGTGCTATTTCTCTACTTGTTTTTCTTCATAGCAGGACAAATGCATAGTTCTCCTGTAAGCCTAAAAGCAGTATCTTTCTTCTTCACTATATAATTCTTGATCTGAGTAGTGGGGATTCTGATGAACTATTTCGAGCCAATGTTAATTTTATAAATTGCATTCCGTTTTCCACAATTCCCATGAAAAAGACATTCAGCTAGCTGAACACTCTTGGAAAATTTTAATAGGACCCTTGAAATCTGAATTCAGCTTGTTTAAAAAAAACCTCTTTCTAATGGAAGCTGTGAAAGTATCAGAGATTCTTATGCCTTAGAGGCAATTTTTCTTCCATACATGATGGTGAAACTCTGCTATTGGAATACATAGGTGTTTAAAATATCTCTTTGCTAAATGGAAGCTCCTGCTTAGAAGTATGTTAGTTGGGCTCTTTTTGTTTGTTTTGTGTGACTTTTATTATTATTCTTGATCAGTATTCATATGATTTTCATAGCACTTTCCGTATTTTTTTTCCAGTCTTTTCCTGGCCCAAGTCTTGAAAGTGAAGATTTTAACATACCTCCTATAACTCCTCCGTCATTGCCTGACCACTCCCTGGTGCACTTGAATGAGATAGAGTCTGGGTACCACTCTCTGTGTCATCCCATGAATCACAACGGCCTCCTTCCATTCCACCCACAAAACATGGATCTACCCGAAATTACAGTTTCCAACATGCTTGGCCAAGATGGGGCACTCCTTTCCAATTCCCTCTCTGTGGTAAGCGTTTTTAGTTTTTCCCTTCTGTACTACTTTAAGTTGCAAAGTCGTGGAAATACAGACCTGCTTGAAATCCTCCGAGGGGCCAGCTTCTGCACCACTCAAGTTATGGAGCAAGCTGGGTTTTACATCACACTCCCTATGTCAAATCCTCCCTGCACTGGAGGCGGTGGGGGTTTTACAGCTGAGTTCCTCAAAGACTTGAGTAGAATTACTTCTGCTTTACACGGATGTAAATAATGACAAAAGGAGGCTCAAGCCTTTGAATTCCGCTGGAGCAGGGTTTGGATCCAGATGGCCGTTGTTCTGTGGTTGTCTGACGAGGCTCTTTCCATTCTCATTTGCATGTGCTGAGAGATGTACAAAAATTTAATATCTCCTTTCTTGTTTACCGCACGTTTGGAAAACAGCAAATGTTATTTCTGATTCTAGGCCAAATCTTATAGCCTTTTTACAGTTCCCAGTCCTTAGCCAGCCAGAATCCAATTGAAATGACTGGACGCTTTGCTTATAAAGTCTGTCAGATAGTCATTATAGTCGTAATCTTGGGAAGCCTGATATTATAAATCACTTCTTTGAATGTTAAATTGCTTGCAACAACTGCAGAGATACTTTACATATTACATTCTCAAGTGGGCTCTGCAAATAATTAGTATACTTCTTGCATAGCAGCTCCAGACAAAACCATTTTGTGGAAGAGGGCATTATTTCACGTCGATGTACAATTCTAATCCAGAGTTAAAAATCCCATGGGAGATTATGGGGCCTGGCATTGTGTGGGGCTCACTGGACCTCAGCCATTCTGTTAGGGTTGCCCAGGAACTGCAGATCTTGACAGCCACAGTTAAGGATCCTAGAGATCCTAAGTTCCTAAAGATCCAAGAGTCTGGGCTCCTTACTGGAGGATCAGATGATGGCTTAGGGCACCGTGTCACAGCAGGGAGGCTCTGCGCTTAGGGACTGAGGCTGTTTAGGCTTCCAGCTTGCTAGCTTCCCATCACCTTACCTAAAAAAAAACCAAACAAAACCAGTCCTGGGAGCCTGGGAGCTGAGGCAGCATATGGAGGCTTGTAGGCTGAGGAATCTAGGCTCAGCTCCCCATCAGCCTCTCAGACAAACAGCCCCAGAGCCAGGGGCTGGGGGTCCATGGTGGCCGGAAAACAGTTAGTTTACAACAAAAATCTGCCTTGTCACAGGGCTTCATTGCAATTTAATTAAAATAAAGCTGCCTTGATTTTGAGGAGCTCTGCATTCCCTCTGAGGATGTCCAACAAGCTGTATTGCAGGTGGGCTAGTCTTGGCTTCTTATGCGCTGCTTAGTTGTTACTGATTTGCTAGGATGTTGCACACTTTGTGTTTGAGATCAGAATCTGACCCCAGGGTTATGTTCAATAATGGGAGGAGAGGAGGAGAGGCAGGTTTTCATAAAGAAATACAAATATGCTTTGTGGAAATGTTTTGAATTTTGCATGCATTTCTACAAAGCCGATGGCATGCATTAAAGAGCATGAGCTAAATCTTGCGTGGGGTTCTAAGAATCAGAGCTATGAAAGGACTTGAAAAAGTAAGAGAAACGCTTCACACTCTGGTCAAGACAAGCAGTATTTCATTGAATTGATGTCTTTTGAGCCATTGCTATGGCTCAAAACCATGCAATCTTTTAAGCTGTGATGTTCCACATTAACCTCTTGCAACAAGCTCTGAACAAAGGGCCTTGAGAGTTGGTACATCATCACAGTGAATTGTTGCATCGAGGGCAAATACAAAGAAGTTGAATAATATAACTAGGCAATTTTGCTAATGGGACTTAGTGCAGATCAGAAAAAATGAAAATCAGACCACAAGAATATATGCACTAAATTTTATCAGTAATTTCTGAGGATTTGTTGAATAAATAAAGAATGATCCTTGAAGCATCATGGGCTAAGTCAACTGTTATCCCTAACTTGCATGCCCTTTGCACACAAGAGGGCCTCTTAACTAGCAATAGTTTTAACTGAAACTGGCTTGTCTGTTAAGGGGATTAAGCTACATCTCACATTAGTACGACTGGTAGGATAACACCACAGTTTTGTACGGTTCAAACAGTGTTTGGCAGTATAGTTCCTCTGATTTGAATTTGGTAACTTGAGAGGAATTAACTTAAGGGAGATAATTTAAGTTCATTCTTCAGTGAATTCAGTGACTTCTTCAGTGAATAGTATGGCCCCATTGTCCTTTTGGCTTTCCATTGATGAAGGAAGACAGAGGGTTTTGTAGAGTTAGCATTCTTTACTTAGCTTTGAAGCTCTTCTTTATACCCCAGAACCTTTTACATTTTTTCTTCAAATGACTCTTTTCTCTTAATATTACTCATCTCTAAGTTTCCTTTTTACTATCTCATCAAACTCTGATCCATTTAACAAGTACTTGCCTAAATCACTTTTATATTGCCTCACATAGAAAAGAATGTGTAAATTTCTCCAATCTATCTAAACCCTTGATGCCATATAATTTCTGCTATATCAACTAGTGTTTAGTGTATTTGGAACCATGTGTCTCACTTCATTTTTCAGGGCACTGATGAGTATTTTTAGAAAAATTATTCTTAGAAATGAATCTGTTGGCTGTTCTCTATCCCTAATTAATTTCACATCTTCAGCAAATTTTACTTATATTGGGACAAATTCAGCTGTAGTGCAATGTGCCTCTGATTGAATTTGGTCTATTTTTCTTTTTACTTTCAACGTCCTTCCTTTTAGCCAGTTTTTAACCCATGTTGGTATTTTAGCAATAATACCTTCCTTTTTGTCTGTGTTAGAACTAGCGAGTGGTTTTCAGTTGTTGTTTTTATAGACAAAGCCTTAATTAACGCTGGCCAAACAAGAGAGAGTAGATGTAGTGAGCTCAGAAACAAAGCAGGAAAATAGTTTGTACACTGACCATAGCATTTTTCTTTCATCTCAGCTACCAGGTGTTTTCAGATGACAATTTCCATGATTTTGGACAGATTGAAAATCAAGGATATATGCCTCTTCAAAAATCCTTCAAAACTCCCCCTGCTAGAAGTTCTGGTTTCATATTGTGCAGCACTCCCTCCAAGCTGCAGATAAAATCCCTTTGAGTAAGGACTGCAGGATTTGCCCCAAGCTCTGTAAGAATTCTCCTCTGTGGAAATGCTTAAACACACTCAATAAGAGCCCTCTACCAGCGCAGTGAATTCTTATTAGGGATCAGCTACTTACAGATATTTTACACTGTGGGAATTGTTTCTGAAAAATTTTACAATGCTGGGAGATTAAAATTTCCCATTGCCATTTACTCTGTCTGATACTTAAATTCGGAATTAACCTTCATTGAAGTTTTTTTGAGTGATTTTAATTCTTGTTGCACCCCCACTACTTTAAAAAAAATCACTAAAATTTCTCTTTCTCATTATTCTGCTGTCAGCTTCTATGTTTTTGTATTTCTCTTTTCTGCTTAGGTGACATGCAGGCATATACACACATGCACATGCACACTACTTTATACCGTGCTGTCACATACAGATTTCTTTAGATGCTCATTGTATCTGGATATTTGGGGTTCAAAAGTCAAAGGTCTACTGAATTCGTGCAGAATGTGACACATGGTGGTATGAATGCGTGGTCCAGCTCTGGCCTGGTTGACCGCATGTGGGAACTCTCTAAAGTCCTCCTTCAAAATGGATATGAATTCTATTCCTGCTTCTTAAGTGGATCCAATTACATATAGATAGAGCTGTTTAATGAAGATGTACTGATTGTCCTGTGGGCATATTTGTTCCTATATAATGGAACAGGGATCCCTTCTTGACTGAAGGGAAGGTGGGCAGTTGAAGGTAGCCCCATGCAGGTTTGGTTCAGTTCCAGCATTTCTCCGTCTGTATGAATTTTCCTGAAATATTCCAAGGACCGCAAGAAACACCCTTCTAAAATTTGCAAAAAAAATGCATGTATATACAATCCCTATGAGAATATGTGTTTATCTGTAAAAATGCTTTTGGATGAGTTCTATAAAATGAGGTTTACTATGTGTTCATTTTATCAACAAAATTATAGACATTTCAGCTTCTTTAGTATATCCTATAGCTGATTGCTTTTTTCCCCAAGAAACCAGGGTTAAAAATCACAGTGCTGTTTTTACATTGAGGAAGAAACCCCTATTTTGGGGATGCTTTCATATAATCTTGTGCTGATCTTTTTGAAAATGTGGCTCATGATGGTATACTATAGCAAATCTACAAGAAAGCATCTCTTTTAGAGATTTTAGTTTCTTGAAACGCTTCAAATTTCTGGGTTTGAAGTTTAAAGTAGAAAAGATGTTAAAAGGCAATAAAATCAGGGGATTTATTTCCCAAATGCTCTGCCTGTGCTGGCAACAAAAGCCAGCATAATGTATATACTTAGGTTTATTGTCATTTTTAGTATACAGTCAAGGCACACTTTGAATTCAAAGGCTACTGTACAACTGTTTTGACAACCACCACATCAGTAGGTAATGTGCAGGACATATGAAACTGAAGCAAAAATGTTTCTTTAGGTCTATAGGGAGTGCAGTACATCAATGAATTCAGATATATTAGAGCAGCATGAATTTCTAATATGTTGCTCTTATGGAAAAGACCACTGGCATATTGAATAATGCTGCTTTCAAAGCAGAGCAGAAAATGTGATTACAGACAATTTCATTGCTGTTTTTAAAATAAATATTTTCAAAATCTTGAGGTATTTTATTTCATGTAATGCATAAAATATGTAACAGTGGACTAGAGCTAAAGATCTTCTAGGACACTGAAGAGTAGATGATGTCAGCTATAATTATTCAGATGTGAAATAATAGAAGCATTACTTTAAAATAAAATGCATGTCACAAAGGCCCATGTCCTTATATAAAAAAAAGCAATAAAAAGCTTTTTTTTGCACACTTTGACAGAATAAAAGCAGTGAATAATTATTTAACATTATGCCCCGATTCATCAAAGCCTGAACAATTACATTATACTTTTTCATGAATTATATTTTTTAGATATGCAGCCCATGAGAGAGTAATATCTTAAACAAAATGTGGCACTGTATAACAGTGAAGAAAGCAGACAGCTACCTTTTTTTTTCATTTTTCATCTCAGGTAGAATGAAGCTAGTATTTCTTACTCACAGTAGAATTGCTAATAAATCAAATATAAGATATTGTTGCTGTACTGGGATGTATTTAAGACATTTTGTTTTACCAGTTTCATACATATTAGTTTAAATTCAGTATTCATGACTCATCTCAAGGCTGACCTATATGGTTGATTTTTTTGGCACCTTTAAAGCGTTAGTGCAAACTACTGAGTCAAACAGAAATTTTTTATTTCTGATTAGCAAGATTAATAACTTTCATAACAAAACAAAAGATTTGCCTCTGCTAACCTAAATGTTGAGATCTGAATCATGCTTGGATACTTTTTTCTAGCTTGTGTTGCATGCTAGTGGTAGAAGATACTCTTAGTCTCTAGTGAAAACTTCACATTTGTGCCTCATTACCAGACTCTGGTCTCCAGTTTACATCAAAATTTACTGTTATGCTACACAGACCTGCTGCTACCCCAAATTTTATTGCAGTGAGTTATTGCCATCAGAACCACCAAATCATAAAGCTAAGGTCATAGAACACCTTGTGTTAAAGTATTTAATTTTTTTTCTCTTATTAAGCAACTTCGTGTTCTTGCAGGATATCTTTCTTTTTCTTTTTCTTTTTCTTTTTCTTTAAAAAAAACCCATGCATTTTACAGGCTGGATTTTCTCACTGAAATAAGCCTTCCATGGCAAAAGGTTACAATAGTTAGGGTATGTTTTGTCAAATGGCCTAACTATAGGGATGCACAGCCAAATCTTTGGCTGATGTCAGTCACCATAACTTTATTGTCTTCAGTAGAATTATGATGATTTATTCTGTCCAGGGCTCTGGGACATCATGTTTATCTTCCCTTACTTCTGATGTCTGCACCGCTCTTGTCATAAGAAAGACAACAGAAAGGATATGTACAGGAGTTGATTAAGATGTAACTTGATCAAGATTTTATAAATACGTGCTTTCTGCATACCTGCTCGCAGAAGGCTCTTCACCGTGCTACAAAAAAAAAGCATTAAAACATCCAATGTCTAGATATTACAGGTGTATAAAGTCAGACTGGAAAAAAATCATGCATTTTTAACAGTGATAAAGGTTTCCATTTAGATAATATACTGTGGGAGGTTCTTAGTTCCCTGTACCTGATGATTGAAATCAAGATGCGGCATCTCTCAAAAAGATGCGCTCTGTCTAGGACTGGTCTAACGACTGCCCTTCCCCCAATACAGTGGCGGGTCCCCAACCTTCCTGTGGGTCACATCGTGCCTCAGGGGTTCTTGGCAGTAAGTATTAGTCCATGAATATGTGGTAGGGGGAGCATCGCTGGTAGCACCTCAGCTGGTAGCACCTTACAGTTTTTCCCTCCCAAGAGAAAATCAGTAGCATGGAAGAAAGCACTCTGTGAATGCAAGCTATCTGTGGACGCCACCTTCTTAAGGTCAGCTAGGACTAGAATTGTTGTGAGAATATTTGTGGCTAGTGTTTTTCATGAACTTAGGGGTTTTTTTTCTCATCTAAAAGTATCTGGTAAAACTACATTTTCTGTCTGTAAGTACTAAGAACTTACCTTAAAGATAGAGCAAGTAAATATTTGCTCATTACTCTAGGAAAATATTTGTGCACAAATGACCAGAACTCTTTTTAGAATAATTCCAGGTCTCATTTTTAAAATTGCCAATGCAGCTTTTGATTTACTGTCAACTGGGAAATACAGCATTCTGCTTATTTGAGTGTGGTTGTTGAGATTCCATGGGGCACACATATTTCACAAATTCAGTAGGAAAACAACTTCAGTATAATTTCAAGAAGAAATAACAAGGTGGCGTATTTGATTTTTGAAAACAGCCTCCTGTAGAAAACGCTTTGGTGGACTTTTTTTCTCAACAGTTACTCATTGTCTGATGGGAATTTATTTGCTGCATAAAAAAGTAAGAAAAAAATGTGTAGCAGTATTAATTATTGTTTCTGAGACTTTAACCAGATAGGCACAGGCTAAGACATGATGAATGTGGCACAGAGAGAAAGTCTTCAGTTGTGGTTGGTGGATTATACATCACCTCACACGTGAAGTACTCACAGGAGTAATCATAGCTGCAAGTGTCAAACAAAACAGATAATAGAGTATGCAAATAGAGAAAACATAACTCTCAGAAAATGTCAGAAATTCAGGGGCTTCAGCAGCAGAGATTGTTGACTTTAATCTGCTGCTTTTAACATCACATGTACTTGTCGGAAACAGCAAGATAAGGAAATGTTTCTGAAGACTGTCTTCAGGATCTTACTGATCTTAAGGCCTGTAGATGGAATAGAAGTGAAATGTCTTTCTCAAAAAATGTGCAGATGCTTTTGTGAAGACAAAAAAGAAGACCACAGTGCAGATAAAAGGGAGAGTTTTGTGCATCAGGTGGAGTAGCCTCTCCTTCCACCTGTTTCATTATTTAAATGCGTGCATTTGCATTCCTTGAAACTCAAAAGCAGTTGAGAAGGTAGCACACCCTTCATGAATTTGTACTGTATTCATCACTTCATCCCATCTTGTTCAGGGAGTAGAAAGATATGTTGCGTGGACGAAACCAGTCCCACTATGGCATGCACTGTCTTAACTCAAGATGCTGTTTACCTGGTGGAAGTTCAGATGTGCTGCATGACTCTACTGAAGCCTGGGACACCAGCAACCCAGAACTTCATGACAGTGTCACCTGCTAGAAGGGAGTGTGAATTCTCCTTGTCTAGTCTTGCCTGTGAAGAGTCATAGATATTTAGCAAAATTTTTAATTCACTTCAGCAGAAAAAACACATTCTTGGCTTTCTTGATTTTTCTGAGTTGAAGGAATGTAAAAGGTCCGATTAATAGACTCACAGGTTTTTTATCTGTTTTAATGGTTTTACAGAACTTTAAGTATCATTGTTTCAGTTTTCCAATGACTTTTTACAGCAGGAAGTATATTACTGAGGGAAGAAAAAATTCTACTTGGTGGCGCTTTGAGTTTTGGAGAAGTAATCATCAGTAAAAAAATAACTCAGTTTTTATTTTTATCCCTTGTTCTTTCCTAAGGCAATTAAAAAATGCTTAAAGTGTAAGGATGTCTACTCCTCCCCTTGTCCTTTCAATAACATAAAGGTTCATTTTAGCTTGATATCTGCCCCTCTGTTTTTCTCTCCCTTCATTTGTACAAAGTTTGTACAGATGCACTATGTAAATGCTCTTTGCCACACCGGGATTCCCTGGGGACAGTGTGTAAACCCCTAACCTCTGCTGCTAATGTAATGCTGTACTTCAGCCACATGTATGCAACTTAGGAACTTATCTCTGTAGCCTCACTCACACACTTTTGAACTGTATTTATGGCAGTTTGTACATGCTGCTGCCTCTATATTTTGACAATAAAGATATGAAAATGAATGTTCTTAATTCCTTTTCTGTGCATATCATGGTTAGATACAGTTACAAAAAAGGACTTAAAGTATATAGTAGCAGCAAGAAGCCTTACTGAGTGAAGAACATCTCTAAGGCATGTTCATGCATATCTTTCAGTTACAAAACCCCCAAAAATGAACCCTTTCCATATGAAGTCAGGTGAACAGAGGCATTACAGTTTATCTTACATATTATCAATGTGTACCCAACATTCCTATTTCAACCACCCTGTGGGGAAGGAAAAGAGGCAAAGGAGATGTTACAGGTAGTGGCATGGTACTCCGTGTGCCTGGAGATGATGTGGACTGCAGTGCTCAGGGTATATGCATACATATACATATATACATGGATACACATATATACATTACTTGAACATATATAAGTATATATATGTATGTAAGTATGTATCATACTGTTAATCACTGAAGCCCTCTGCTGGAAAGGGAAAGTAAAAGACAGGATGTATCATCTGCAACATCCCCCATCTCCCCAAACTGTGGATCCACACAGTATGTTAAACAGAGACTGAAACTAGAGCCAAATTATTGAAGTAGATGCAACAGATTCAATCAACGTACTGCACATGGCTGCATCATAGAAATTTTTTACCAAATCCCTGGATTACGAGTGAGGTTGCAGTGCCTAGTTGCTAAAGTGAGACATGGCATACCTAATGGATGACAAAGTGAGGCTACTGCATATCCCATCTTCGAAATTCCACTGCCTGTCAGTGGTGATATTGGGCTACAGGTACCTTCACTTCATCCTTACAAAAGTTATCTAAACTGAAAATAAAACCATTTGAAATTAGATGTTCTGGTCCTTTAGCAAAAAAGTCCTGTGCATGGAGGATTTACAGGATCAGGCCCTTGAGAATGCAACACTTTTTTATTCAGAGATGGGACTTCCTTCTAATACACTTTAAGATTACCTTCATTCACACATAAAGAATTTCAGAGATTGACTCAGTAACTAAGCTTCAGTTTCTTACACATGCTTTAATACTCAAGTGTGGGATCTCAGTTTAATGAATTTTATTACGCTCCCCTTTCTTGTGAAGTAGCATAAAAAGTGTTTAGTGCAATAAGCTTAGTGCTGATCTGGATATTTAGTGCAGCTTAAGTTGCCTGACAGAAAGTATACAGTGTAAAATAACCACTGGCAAAACTTTTCAAAGTTACTTTTTCTAGAAAAAATAAACCACATCATTTGAAAACTTATGCTAGTGGCACTCTGTTCTTCTGCAGCACCTTTCTTGTGTCTTGAAGTGTTTTGTAGTCACTAATTAGCCAAGAAGGTAATGTACTACTAATAACAATACAAATAGGTGTTTGCAATATCGGTCCCCCATATCTGTCAAGTACTATATTGTAGAATAGAAAGACATTTACTTTATTGAAAACCCAATAAAATGTAATTCATAATATACAAATACAAATGAGTCCCAAGTTGAAAAAGGCTGAAAGAGACAGATCTTAAGGGAGAGGAAGAAGATGACTCTACATCGCGGGACCCATAATAACGAAAGTATTACCAGGAGCTGATTTCATGTCTGATGATCAGTAGCACAGAGGTGGGCAGCAGTGTGGTGAGAGACAGCTTTCAATATTAGAACTAGCAGAAGCCCTCAAATGTAATAAAGGCAGGAATTAACTGCCATGTGTAACACATGTAATATAAAGCTGTTACAGTGACTGCATATAGTGATAGCTGAGACCTTTAAGCTATCATGCAACCTGGAAGTGATAGAGCAGCGTTATTTAAGAGCCACAGAAAAGTTGTGAGGGCTGTTTCACCTGCCCTTGAAATGCAGTCAGCTCTAGGGAGAAATGAAGTATCTGTTTAACCACAGAGTTTGATGCTCCACTGCCCCAGACTTCCAGTCCCAGGCCTTACGGGATGGTTGCGTAGCGCGCGTGTTTCTTCTCACTTGCCATCAGCTTTTGTGAATGCAGGGAGGGGAAAACACATGAAAGGAAAGTTCTCTGCCCAGAGCCTGACCTATGTAATTTTAATTGTGTCTGGCATTGTTGCACTAACTTCATCATTTGTGGCATCTGCCTGTGAACTGCATTTTAGGAGCTCTGTGACTGGCTGAAAATCTCAGTGGGATTTTCAGAAATATTCTGGCCTAATGTTGATCCTGTCCAACTCTAGCAGGGGCTTTCCCAGAGTTTCAAGAGAAACAGAGATAGCCCTATAGCAGGTGCTTTCATTTGTTCATAAATTGTGGAAATTTAGGTTTTAGATAATATCAGATTAAGGGTGTGTCAGCAAAAGTGTTTATCAATAATGATATACACTCTGTGTCATAATTCTGAAATGGTTTTCTTTGTAACATTTGGAAAACTAGTGCAAGCTGTAACAAGACTGAAGAGAAGAAATATCATCTAATGTGCTGTTTTGAAACAATTTTTTTTTCATGATTATTATAAAATTAAAGACAGTATAGCAAACCTGCACTACAGGAAAAAGTTACGTGAGTAACCTGACCTTTTGGACCCTGGCTCAGTGCAGCCTTAATGTGTTACTTACCAAATTACAGAAATTGGTCCAGAAGGAACCCTAAGGTCTCTCCCTTAATCTAGTCCAAGGGAGGACTTTAAAAGGTCATCTCCCCAAAAGCAAGATTCTCCATACGTTTGTCATTTCTGACAGGTGTTTGTCTAACTTATTTTTTAGAGAATTCCTCTAATGGCAACTGCACAGACTCCTCAGGCAAGCTCTGGGCACAGGTCCTCAACCTTAAAAATTCACCTGCTTCACTGTATACAAAAAAACCCAGCAGTCAGTGGAGGTTAATGCAGACCATTTAATCTTTTCAGTTGTCTTTCATTTATTTTTATTTTTAAAATGTGCTTATATATGCATATATTTATAAAATATATATTTATCTAAGAATGAATGATAGGTAATAGATGTTGATGGAACAGCTAGGAAATAAATAATCAAGAGGATGTATATTAATTCAGACTGTTTTGGTTCACAGCTGACTTGACCATTTAAGAAACAGTAGGAAAATAATCAGCTTTTCCCAAATCTTATTAGCATGTAATCATGATCCAGATTGTATTAGCCCATAACCTACACTGAGCAAAATAACTCTTCTTGAAGGTTCAGCTATAGTGTGTTATTTTATGAAATCGTTTATGTGCATATTTTCAATATTTTACTTATTTATCATTGTCTATTACTTAGAAAGTTAGGCTGAAGGACTAGATGTTTACGATACTTAAGGAATGTCACTGGAAGTAATAAGATAAAGATAAGCAATGGGTGAAGGTTGGAAAAAAAAACCCTGTAATGTTATCTGAATAGTCTGCCAGGTAGTGTTAAAGCACTGGATCATGTGCGTATGGGAAAATCCTGCACTGGCTGGGAGATGATGGGCTGGATGATTTAATAGACCTTTCTCTGAGATTAATTTCTATAACTGGTTGATACATACACTAGTGTTCAGACATTTGGACTCGTTTCTTGTTTGTCTGGCAAATTGTTCCTTGTGAAAAGTTATAAATTACAATAAATAGACTTTGTAGAAGATGAGCTACATGATATAGTTGGAAAGAGTTTCTCAGCTGATATTCAAGACATTAATGCCAAAGCAGAAAAAACCCAGTAGAGCCCTAATCCTGTGGCTTTGCTTGAGTGCAGTGCTAGGAAGATGCACTGCCATAGATAATGTTTACATTGAATAGAGTCGTCTGTATTCTAACAATAACTTAGGATAGAAAAGATAAAATAGAGAAACAAAAGTTACTTACTTAGTTAGAAGAAGTTTTTTTCCTCTGGAGTTTGCAACAAAGAATTCACTGATGAAGGAGGGAGGGGGAAAGAAGGGAAAGCGAGCATTTATAAAAATGTTGATGTAGTTATAATTAGATCCATTTTAGAAGCAAAAGTTTTATGCAGAAACTGACAGAAGGATACACAATAATTATAGTTTGCTGACAAGCTGAATAGAATTTCCTTTTTTTATCTTATGGTTTTAGGAAACCAAACTGTAAATAAATACGCAGTTTGACAGATTGTAATTGCGATCAGCAAGGCATCTTTTCATTTAATCAGATGGTGTTATTAAAATGGGGTTACAATTAAACATTTTATAATGTGACGTAGAAGTCTATTAAAATTCTCTAGCAAACAGTAATTTGCATGTGATGGTTCTGCAACCCATTTCTATTTGCAGAAATGTTATTGGCTGTGACCTTCCAGTGGTTAGGTCTCAGTTTGCTGTTCTCTTCCTACTTTGATAAATGATATTAAGTATTCTCTTTCTTTACTTCACAGTGAAGCTTAAAATATTAATTTTGCATTCTCTTATTACATTATTTTTGACCCTTGTCAAAACTGCAGGACATTGGCCAAAGCAGATTTGCATCGGAAGAAATGTGGAATTATCTAAGCTTAAATATTCTGAACTTCAGGAATGGTAGATTTGATCAACCAAAAGCATGTATCTGATTCACGATTAAATGTTTCAAGATAAGGTATATGGCTTTTGAAAGATATAAGTAACATTCAGCATATTGCTGCACCTAAGACATTGTTCCAATTTAAGATGACACAAAGCCTTGAATTTGCCTCTGTCTTTCTGTAGATGTGATCAAGTGGCACCAAGAAATGTAATATAATGTTTTTCAGGAGGACTTTGAAACATGGCTACTGTGATTCCACATCTGCTATTCCCATGTGGGAGTCCACTGTTTGTTCCCATAGTTTTGATAGCCTAAGTAGGTGTGCTGGTTTTATCCAGGATAGAGTTAATTTTCTTTACAGTAGCTACTACAGGGCTATGTTTTGGATAAACAAGGACGTTTTCAATATTGCTGAGCAGTGCTTACACAGAGCCAAGGCCTTCTCTGCCCCTCACCCCACCCCACCAGCGAGTGGGCTGGGGATGCACAAGAAGCTGGGAGGGGACACAGCCGGGACAGCTGACCCCAGCTGACCAAAGGGATATTCCATACCATACGATGTCATGCTCAGCATATAAAGCTGGGGAAGAAGAAAGAAAGGGGAGACGTTCGGAGTGATGGCATTTGCCTTCCCAAGTAGCCGTTACGCGTGATGGAGCCCTGCTTTCCTGGCTGAACACCTGCCTGCCCATGGGAAGTAGTGAATTAATTCCTTGGTTTGCTTTGCTTGCATGCATGGCTTTTGCTTTACCTGTTAAACTCTCTTTTTCTCAACCCACAAGTTTTCTCACTCATACCCTTCCAATTCTCTCCCCCATCCCACCGTGGGGGAGTGAGTGACTGGCTGTGTGGTGCTTAGTTGGCAGCTGGGATTAAGCCACAACAGTCCTTTTTGGCGCCCAATATGGGCCTCGAGGGGTTTGAGATAATGACAGATTTGATTGGAATGTGCTAGATTGAATTTATACCTGTTACTGCTGTTTCGCTATTAATTGACAGGCTTCTGTGCTTGCCATTGGCCTTGCTTGACTTATTGTATATGAGAGTCTAGCGCTCGTTAGTGCCTGCTTCTTGCTTTTGCTGCTTGCTGTACTGCTGATCATCTCACTGTGCTGTGCCTGGGAACATTCTGATAACAGCAATGGCCAGGTGCCTGGGCTGGCAGATCACCGGGGCGTTGATGCTGTTTCTGTCTTGCTGTACTGGACAGGCTGGAACTCCAGTGTGAACTTGAGTTGAAGGGACTATGACCTGTGGATGCGTCCATGCAGACGTAGGTCACCCTGAACTGTCTGTGGCCGTGAATAAGTCCACATCAGCACAGGTACATCTCAAAGCACCTGTGGTTGTGGTTATGCCCATGCCACAGCAGGTATACCTCTGAAGGGATTGTGGCCCAAGGATAAGTCCACGCTGGAGAAGGTACACCTAGAAGCATCTGTGGCTGTGGATAAGTCCATGCTGCAGCAGGTACACCTCTGAAGAGGCTGTGGCTCGTAGATAAGGCTCCACCTGGAGCAGGTACAGCACTAAAGGACTGTAGTCTGTGGATAGGTCCAAATACGAAAGGAGGAGTTCACCACGGTGTTAAACCCTATAGTCTGGTCCAAAGGGACCAGGGTAGAGATTGTAATGGAAATACCTTAAAGTTGTTGTAACCCATGATTTGAGTTGCATGTTATGGGAATTAATATAGCAGGAACCCACTGTTGCTAGCCAGGCTAGGAGCAAGGGGAGGAGTTCATTGCAATGGCAACAACTAAAACATCAGTATATTGCAGGTATTCTGGAGCCCCACCCTTTTCCGGTACAGTCTGGATCAGTCCATGGCAAATGGTAGGGCTGTGCTTCCTCCACTGGGGCAGTCGATTCCAGGTATACAGGACGCCCCTCCCAGTGAAAGCACACTGTGGCCTGCACTCTGCTGCCATTAGGAGAATATGAACAGTCAGAAGTGGTTCATTATTGTGCCTTCTAAGATTTTCCAGGTTTTAGCTACTCACTGAGATCACTATCCTCTAAGCAGCAGAAAAGAACAAGGAGAAAGATTAGGAGACACAAATTTTGAGCCATTCTTCAGGTGCATGCAGACTCCATTAATGAAACTGCATAGCAAATGTTTGGAACAAAGGGAATGAGTGATTTGCATCAGCAAATTACATTTACAAGAGTGAAACAGTCTTTGAAAATCAGACAGCTAAGCTACTGCTCCTTTATCTCACCTTTTTACTTTGGCAGATGTTTTTGGAGGAAACATCAGTGGTTTGAGGAAAGGCAACATTTTCCTTACTGGAAAATAATCAGGCAGTGGTTATACATTCTTGTTTCTTGTCACTAGTAGTAGACAAAAGAATAAGGAGGGAAGTAGAAGAAAAGAGGGGGAAAGAAAAGTCAAGTATGCTTTCAAAGAGGGAGAAAGAAAAGTCAAGTATGCTTTCTTTTGGTGGAAAGTGGAGTTGTATGAATACTTGAGAAGAAGAAAAAATGGAAAGAAATAAATTGGTTTGACATATTTATGTGTTTCTTTTAACTTTGCATTATCCCTGATTTGGAACCTCTTAACTCTTTCTACTTTTCCTCTTACTGCTGTGTGTTGGCTTCCCCTTCAACAAGTACAATCACTTTAGAGTAGATTGAAGCAAAGTCTCTAACTCCATCCTGCAACCCCATCAGTTTCTTCTCTTCATCTGTGTGCATATATGCAACATCTTCCCATCTGTTTCCTCCAGATCACTTTCCTGAGGAACAGCTTTCAAAAGGTTTCTCAGAGAAAGAGGTCTTCCACCTTCATGCAATTTAATTAAAGAACTGTATAGCCAAAATACTTAGAAATTCAGCAGTAAAAAAAAAATAGCAGATTAGCAAAGGAAATTCTAATTCGCTCCTCAACCACAACTGGTAGGATAAGCAAAGGGTTCAACTTTGCCCTTCCCTTCCAACATCAAAACAGAGAGGGCTGTAAGAGCTGTCTGACTTGCCCTGCGTGCATAATGCAGGATTACTGCCCATGCAGCGTCAAGATGAGTTTGAGGTCACCAGCATCTGGTAGGGGAGTGCTGTAAATGGTTGAAGAAGAGAACTGAAAATAAATGCTTGTCCCTTAGCGTTTCCAATGACAAGCCCAGACATGTAAAGAGGAAAGTGAAGTTAAAAGGTACATAGAAAAAAATTTAACCAGTTTCTCCAAGGCTAATTGTATTTTTTCTAAAATAAATACAAACCTGAATCTAATGTTCAAAACCAGGAAAAGCTAATTTATATCTTATGGGCATATAGCTGCTTTTTTAAGCTTTTTTAAGTTACACATGTGTGTAACAGAAGATAATCAGGATCAGAAATGCAGGTTGAACCCATAGAAACAAATCCATCTTAGGGTTTTGTAATGCTATCAATCATTGAAACTATCTGAGCAGTCTATCTTACCTTATAATGTCTTTACTATTTACTTGCAAAATACAAACCTAATTGTGAAATTGTATTCATGCTGGTGCCCCCTTGGCTGGTATTAGGAAGTATTTCTCAAGAGGAGAAAAGGCCCTAAACAACAAGGTGGGAAATGTACATAATATTCATCATTTGCATTCAGCTGAAACCTGAGCTCTGTGTTAATAATACAGAGAGAGATGCCTGATCTAGCGTACATGTATCTGTCTTTGAATGTCATGCGTTTTAAAAAGATGCGAGTTGTACAGGATATATGGTTTCTTTATTGTGTTTTTTGCATTTTCAATTGTGTACCATATATTCACATACCACAGTGGGTTACAATCAAGCCTGTTTGATTACTTTCAATTTATGCCATAGGATTTTGTCACTCTTGCTGAAGATTTCAAGACATTTTACTCCAGACTCAATCTTTTTTTTTCCCCTCAGATTTATTTACTACCTTTAGAAGTAGAAAAGTCCAATTTCAATCATGTTAGAAATAGCTCATTTTAGACAAGTACGTGCTGCTCTGCTTACAAAACATATATGAGTGGAATATGCAATTACCACAACTCAGTTTCCTGCCACAGAAACATTTCAGCATTATAGCATTACAGAAATAGAATGACATGCATAATGAAAGATTTCAAGATTCACCCAAGGCATTTATTCTCTTCACCTTAATGTTCTCAGCAGTAGCAGAGTATCCATTAAAAGGTACGATGAATTATGGTTGCTTAGCAACCGCAAGGAGCTTGTAACAGCACCAAAGAATGAAATGGCTGGTTGATAAAATGAATTTTCTCTGAGCATTAGCCTGTTGAAACTGCCTTTTCTTGTGGAACATAAAGTGCATTTATTTGTCTCATGCATTTTTTATTAGAAAATTATTTGAGTTCCAGGGACTTGAATCGTTTTGCTACAGGAGATATTTGATTTTAATGTGTTGTACTAAAATAAGTAATGAAAGACATTTTCTTCAAAGTAAAGACACCAAACAAACCTAGGTAGCTCCTTTTGAAGTTGGGAACAAAATCTTATACAAGGTATGTCATTACTTATTTCTAATTAAGAGTAACATTAGCTGGACTTAAACTTAAATTTTACCTTTGAAGGAAAGTTTGAGACAGTTAGCCAATATTCAGTGAATAAAAGGAGAGTTTTGGAATTGATCTCATGGTTTCATCATGAGCTAAATAAGCTTGTCTTCTCTCTTCCCACATGGTATGGTAGCTGCGTCTCAGAGAAGGTCAGAAGTTGCTGCACATTCATACCCAGCATTCACTACTCGTTTCTGTGCTAAAAATATGTTCATCGTAGGCTTCCATCCAACAGTGAGGAGATGTTTAATTTTCCACTGAGACTCTCCAGGCATTCAACAGCAGCCAGAGTTGGATGAGCATTTTTGGCAGAGAAGGTTTTTATTGGAAAATGCCAGAACAGTGAAACCAAAGTTGAGGTGAAGGGAATACATCAGTTGTGATTAATCTTTTAATGGCAATATTTTCTGAGAATTGGGACTGTCTGATCAGGACATGAGACAAAGGGAGACTAAAGAGAGAGAGTGAGAGACCTGCGCATTCCAGAATATCCAGAACATCCGTCTGGATATATGAGACCAAAGCTTAGGCTTCTACACAGCATTTTTTAAAGCAAGAACGTAACTTCTTGTTTTTGTAGCCCATTAGAAAGCCCAAATGATTAGTTATTATTAGTCTACAGTCTTTTAGTCTTTTTTGTGAGACTAAGACAGTGACATAATTGTTCTTACACAATTAAATAAAGATCTTTTAAAAGGCTTCAGACCTTACTTTACTGATGAAAATAGTTTTGTTGACTTCCATGTGAACAGCTGGGTGAGAAGCAACTGTAACCCTGCTGCTGCATGGTGAATCAGTAGATCCTGGTCTACTGAGAGTGCCCTGGGGTCTGTATGAGAGCGGAGTCCTTGGTGCAACCTGGAGTGGCTGTTGCATTTTCTGGCAAAGCAATGAGGTTGTGTGCATGCAGTTTGCACAGTGAGTCTGAGTGGCAGCTGAGAGGAATGGCCAGGGAGCCAGAGGGATGGAGAAGTCCTTCTTGGCTTAGAACTGTTCCTCCAATTCTGGACTAAAACTAGAGGAAGAAAGTAAATATAAAAATAAGGATGAGATATGATGACTCATATATGTGCTACCTACCTGGCAGGAAAGAATCAGAGTGAGACAGCATTAAAAAAGCTGAAGGGTCTTGCAGTGAGCAGCCTTGTCACAGAACTTTTGGACCTGTATTTCTGTGTCCAGACCAATTCTGGTGATGCTGCCGAGAGCGCTGCTATGGACTGCTATTGGTAAAGGATGGCGGCTATTACAATTAACATGATAGAAACATCAGCAGCCTAACAGAAAACAGATTTTAGTTAAGTTGACAACATGGCAACATTTTTTAGAGAGTGTTTTTTACTGCATATTAAATGCCCTGGGAGATATGTAACTAAAGGCAATAATAACCTTTTTGGACTAAAATATAATTCTGCTCAAGTGAAAATGAAAGAAAACTCGTATTAAGTGGTAAGATCTTGCCTCTTTAAAGTACGTGCTGATAATCAAACATTAAGAGCGAAACACAGCTCATCTACAAAGGTGCAAATTAAAATTCCAGAGAGAGAGCTTGACTGATTTGTTTAACAAAGAGTTTAATACAGCAGAATCCCACTTGAACATAAAACTATTACATTCACAATAATCCTGTCTAGCTGTTGGGAGATCCAAATTAAAACTCTCACTGATATTTGCTTAAATCTCATAAATTGCACAGAATTAGACCATATTGAAGTTGTGTATTTACTGTGATCTTACTGTCTAATAGGTTTTTAACAATTTAAAATGATGACTGAAAATATGTATTTTCTCTCTCAGATGATTCAAGTAGCATATGTTTTATTCCTGTATTCTAAATTAATACCCACTTGTTTATTAACTTACTAGTGTCAACATGACAAGGCTGTATTGAATGCAGACTAAATGTTCCATTTAAACAGTTAATTTATTTTGTTATTAGTATTAAGGTGTTATGAGGAGATTATTCAGTTGAAGCTGGTGGATTAATAATACCACTTCTCAAGGAGATGTTTTCATGCTCATTTACTATGTTCTGTTGTTTCCATTCATACCTATAGAAGAACAGATGTTTGTTTCTTTTCCGTTTGTGAATTCTGATGATTTAGTATCAATATTACTTACTGTGTTTGTTCCACTATTCAGTATCCGCTGGAGGATTTAATTTATGGATTTTTTTGTATGAAAACCTCAAAATAGTACAGACACCTGAAATCCATAGCAGTTTAGAAAATGAATTGCTATCGTACAGAACATCTCCAACGACAGGCAAGTATTTCAAAATTCGGGTTTGTGACCTCTTTTCTCCAGACCAGCTGCAGTGCCATATTCGAGTCTTTTAGGTTGGGTGGGCAAGTAGAGGTTTTAGATTTAATCCATCAGTAAGATTCCCCACATTTTAGTTAGAACACATTGCAGATGTTGACTTAAAAAAGTGAATAAATCTGTAGTTATAAAGTCAGGTTAAAAATGTCATGAATTAGTAACCTTAGATAGCCAGTAATTTTGCCAGGTTTTGATAGTACATTAAAATAATCATGGCATTAATGGTGCAATCTTTCTTTTGTGAGATGATCTCATAAAACAAGAATGTGCACACACCCACCTAAGAAGTAATCATTATTCATGCTTTGTAGAAAAAGGTAGAGTTCCAGGTCTGCAGTTCTTGCTCACAGCTACATTATATAAGGAATTAGATTAATTTAATTTATGAAAATGTACAGTTGTGCCAGCTGGAGAACATAGAGTAAATCCTGTCTGTTGCACATCACCAAGAGTTATTGAACGAGGAACTAAACATAGTTGCAAAGCCCCGGTTGCTATAAAGCAGTGAGCAAAATTAAAGCAGTAGGGAAGGCTTATTTTGTTAAATGCCCAGACATACATAGCACCAAAAAAGGACTGAAAGTATACATTTGTGTGCAACCCTAGCAGTAACCACAAAATTATTGCAGTGCTTTGGTTGTGGCCCTCTTCCAAAAGAACTTGTTATATCAGAGCAACATGTCTAATGCATTTTTGCATGAATATAATAAAAACAGGGTGTGATTAGACCAAATGCACTGACATAACCACTGCATACTTTTATGTGAATCTGTCAAATGTGGAGCATGTTGCATAAGAGCACTCTATTTCTTACAGCTGCCTGAATAAATAATGTACATAAGTCTCCTCAGAAACAAAGTCAATAAACGAGCTGTCTGGTGACATGTGCTTTTGTATGACTTCTGGTTAACTCAAAAGCCCCAGATATGATATACAGAGCTCTGGAATATAGTGTGGGTTTGAGACACTCCCCGGGGAACCTTTATCTGCATATAGGGTCTTTTTTAATATGTCACAGTTTTACATCAGGGATAATGATCTTTATATAATAAGTAATCTAAATACAGTCAAACTCATCGTGAGTGAACATGATTTATTTTGTTGAACTGTTTCATGGATCATTTTTTAGAAATCTTTTTAGAAGTTACATTAAAAGGGATATTTTTGCTGTTTTCTGGCATGTAATGTATCTGTCGATTAAAGTGGAAAGCACGTCACTCTGGTTTTTCTGTTGACACATGCTACAGTCTGTTGGGAATGTCATAGCCAAGAAAACCACCTTGTGATATTCTTTTCACTTTGCACAGACATGCCAAGAAATGCGGCATTACTGCATTACTAACCAGAAAACACTGGGAAATTCTGGGTTGTGATCAGGGAGGCAGTGAGTGCTGTTTGGTTGCTACTACGTTTTTACTATACTCACTAGTAAACAAAGAATCCTTGAAAAATTGTATTCAGTGCAATTCTTGTGAACATATATGCTGATTAAGGGTCTTAATACCTCCAGGTTTAGTCAAACAGGATTTTTTTCTCCTATCAATAGCAATTGCTATTTAGGTTTATGCCAACTCCTTTAAAACATTAGCTAAAAAGACTAGTTGTAATTCAGCCATCAGAGGAAACATGTGGTAGATAAATATGTGTAAACAAAATCTCAAGCCTGGTTGAGGGTATGGGTTAAAAACTGACGTAATGGCCAGAAGCAGAGGCACAGAAAGAACTGCCCACGGCAAGTTTTGAAAAGCAGCCATTCCCAAACACAGAAAATAGTTGTGCATGGCATAAGCTTAATGTCCATTTACCTACTGAGATATTTAATTTTCTTTTAAAATAAGACTGGATTCTCATGTTTCAGCTTAGTACCAGTCTGTATATGTTGTGTGTCTATTTGGCGCATACAATAACAATTATTTGTATAAGTCTCTAAGCTGCCCACAGTTGCAGGTGGCATTTTAGATAGTTAGATGGACATCCAGCTACTAGGAAATGTAAGTCACAGTATTCATCTCTACTTGCTCAGGTACATGCAGTGTAGGAGAATATCACAGTGAAACATAAATTTACAAGTTTAATGATAGAACTGCATTCTGCCTTCATATTAACATTACAGTCAACAAGAACATATACACATATCTGAGAGGAGATATGATTCCTTGGGTGCTAAGGGAGAAGATCAAGTGAAAATCTGTCCTTTCAATTTAAAGATGGAAAAAAAATTATGAAGAGCATTTAGTGATAATATTAAGGGGGAATATGAGGTCTTAAATGTTTGAATTCCCACGCCTGAAACTTTTTTTCAAGGTTTTCAAGTATATGCAATCTACAATGCTACTTTTAGTTGAAAGACCATGTTAAGATGTTTTCAGAATGGGTGTGTATCTTCCGTCTTTAACCTTACTGACTACTGCACTAAGTACAGAATGGGGACACGATGTCTCTGACAAACTGCTGAAAGGTCCTTCAGAGGAATCCTCATGCTTTCATAGCATTTCCATGAAATCCATAGTTCCTCTGAGAGGGTTGCAGTCCAAAGTACAGACAGGTCAAAGTGATTGGTGAAAGAAGCCATCAGATTGAGGACTTAATGACTGACAGAGAAAGCTGCTCCTAGGTCTTCTAGGTCACGAATCAAATACCATTAAAATGTTTGGAAAGGCTTGCAATGCTTCTGAAGGACTTTGGGTAGGACCTTTGTTGTGCATGGAAGTGCTCTTATCTTGGTTTTTACATTTGCTGGAGAAATTTCTGTCTGTGCCTCAGTTTCTCTGTCTGAAATGGGGGAAAAGGTGTTTATCTGCATTACAGGGGCTTAGTAAGTTTTTGGAAGGTGCAGTAAAATAGAGTGGTGGGATTAAAAATACAGTATGTAAAAAGTCGTTTGTACTTACAAAACCTGTATTATGGATCCCTTGTACAAATAAATTATCTACTTTTCCTTTCTTATTGTGAAGTTAATGCATTTTCTTAACCTTATACCTGTTTTGTTTTGTCTGAGAAAGCAGAAGCTATTCTGCTTCTGTATTCGTCCTCACTGCAGAATTTGAGTTGAAGGATTTTTTTTTTATTGTACCTATTTCAGTAGGGAAAAAACATACCACCAAACAATACAGATATTATAAAAAAAGCTCATAAATTTGTGTCAGTCTATGCTTCCCAGGTATTAATCGAGGATTTCTCATCTTCATTCATTGTCATTTTTCCCAGAGAAGATTGAGATAAATGTCTTTTATCACCCAACCATTGCAGGTGCATATTCCACTTGGAGGCAGTGGTGTTAAGCATCTGTGTTCGAAAGACAAGAGTATAAAGCGCCAGGATTTTCCCCTCTGTAGAGAATAGGCTATAAAAACATTCAAGTCTTTGCACTATGTCTTTGCGCGTCTGCACTATGCTATGTCCTGGTGTATACGTGTGCACTTCTGTTCATGGGCCATCCATCCTTTCCCTAGGCTGTTTGTGGCATCAAGTGAATCCCCCATCAAGAGGAGTGCTGGATCAGGACAGGGTAACAAAAATCCTCCTGGTTGCTGGTGTGGTTCAAGGAGGGGGGGCTACAGGTTTATAGCAGGAGCAGAAAGGACCACATGGTGGTCAAAAATGTCTGGGGAGAGGCATAAGAATCAAACATGCTCATGGAGGAGATCCTTCAAGCTGCTTCTTGGAGGAGAATAGCATAGTGGTGGCAGGTGGTGGAGCACTGTGAGCAGCTGGAGGGCTGTCCAAAATCTGTCCTATAATGCTGATGTGAGACTCATTCCTGATGCCAGGAGATGTTGTGTTGGAGTATCTTTTCACATAACTCTTCATAAGTATGTCTGCTGGAGTAAGTAAACAGTAATCTTAGGTCTAGGGAAATCAGCTGCATTTCGTAAAATTAAGAATTTTAGATAATCTTTTGTTGGTAATATTTCCTTGTACCCCAGAAAGGTGCAATAAGGACCAGGCATAGGGTGTTGTCCTTCTTTTATTTAGCTTTATTAAAAGTTTCATAACGCAAGCTTTAAGGTGGATGAGGATGGGCAGGCATTTAATCTCTTTGCTTCCTTTTTAGTTTAACTGAAGAGTTTTCAATCTCAGTCCATACCAGAACTTTGACTTTGGCATCAGAACAAGTTGTTATTTATTGTCTTGGTTGATGGAAGGTGTTCATGCAGTGAGCAAGACAGTTGCCTTTTTTGCCACTGACTTTTTTCTTGCTGTATACAAAGATATTCTTGTGAAGATTTTACAACTTGCATGGTGAGACCTGCACCCTTTCTTGAGTCCTTGTATGTATTTCCAAGCCCACTAAACTGTCCACCCCTGGCTGGAGGAGCAATCCAGTGGCAGAAATTGAGAATAGCCACAGACTCATTTTCAAAGACTGGACATAAGCAGAGTGCCAAGAGGAAGGCTTGTTTTGCTAGAATTGTATCTGGATGCAGCCAGCAGCACAGAGTTAGGCAAATTTTGGCTAGTGTTCCTGCCAGGTACAGACTGATGTGATTTACACTACTTTAATCGTACTAAAGGTACCCTGAAAGCTGTGTGCCATAGCTTGAATGGGTGAAAATTCCTGTTACATGCTATTGAGATTGTGTTGGCCACCAGTAGTTTGTTCTGTTCTGTGCTAATTTATGCTTATCGAGTATTAAAAGTACTGCCTTGACTTTGAATAGTTCAAGGATTCTTTGTGCGATGTAATTTCATAGCAATGTAAAAGACTTGGGATTTGTTCCAAAACATACACATCAACTGGATCCAACTAGAATCAGATAAACATTTTCTACTGGCATTTCTAATAGAGATTCTGTCATTTTTAGAAGTTTTTAAACATTTCCATGGCTTTTTGAAGACTTCTGTCTTGGTTACTTAGTTGGCGATTTCTTTGTTAACATGTGCAAGTGTTCATTTATTCTTTTGGCATCCTTATTTTACCATTTGCCTCTGTGGAGGAAAAGCTTTTTAAAATACACCAGTGAAATGTTAACTAAGAGTAAGATGATCATATTTTAAGGTTATATTTTCTGGTTCTCACCGAATGCTTACTTGGGACTAAATTGTCAGTGGGATGTTTTAATTCTACCCATCCATGTTGGCTGGTCTGGGAGCTCCATTCTGTGCAAAATGGCATTTTTAATTTGCAATTAAAAAATCCCCTAACCTTCTGTAAGTTTGACTACATGCCCACCCCTCTCTTTCTGCATACAGAGGAACCTGTCATCCGTCTGTGGGGGATTTCTTACAAATTGAAGAAAGGAGAGGTGGCCTGTAGAGATTTCACAGCAAATACAGAGCAAGAAATTAGCTTATAACATTAGTGATGTTAACTATATTATTCAAAGCTATTCAGAGTACCCTGTTCTTTTGTTTGCAGGCATTCTTATTTCCAAAGTGCTTCTACCTCTAATGATACCTTATGAAAGCCAGATTAGTTAGATGGAGGCACAACTCCTCCCATTCTGGACTGCAAACACAAAATTGAGGTTGTAAACATACAGCCTTGGCCTTTTGAATATCTGGCCCAAAATGTTTCATGGCCCTTATACAATGCACACTTGTAATTGAATTACACTGAGAGGATAACACGTTATTGTGTTGTCTTCTGTAGGGTTCATAATAATTCTTATCATGTATTTCCAGAAGATGTTATTTTGTTTTATTCCTGGCGTTACAGAGAAGCCTTTAATGTACTTAATCTTGAAGGGCTTCTTGTGTAAGAACTACTTGTTCAAGCAAGGACCGTTCAAATGAGTAAAGACAAATCACTTGGAGCTTATTTGTGATATTTAGGCACAACACTGTGCAAGAAGAAGAAGAAGGAAGGGGAAATAGCTATGTAGTGGCACCAGTCCCAGCCACTCACAGATCACTTCCCAGAGTCTTTTTATGGAAGTGCAGAGCCACAGTGGTGCTAGACCCTACAGCATTCATGGCTGTTCAAGCATAGGGTTTACTAGCCAGCATGTAGGTCGAAGGAGCAGCATGACTGCCTGTGCATCTTCCAACCCATCTTTTTCATCCTGTGCACAGCCGCAGAGGGAAAGAGAGCAATGCCCACGCCCCTCCAAATGACAGGACCACGATCCTGCCTTGCCCTGAGTGGGTGTGAGTCTTTATATCCACCTCCTGTGCTGCGTGGCCAGGCAATGCTCACAGCAGGCAGGAACGAAAAAGAGCATGAGATACCAGGCTTGCACAGCCCCTTGTGAATGAGGTTGTGTGCGTTAGCCAAGGAGGGGGCTGGTTAAGATACGCTGTTGAGCACAGTGAGCCTTTAGCACTACTGCAGTAATGTTGCAGGGGAACATGTGAGAATGAATGTTGGACTTAATAGGAAGTTTGCTGAATATCATAAATAAACTGTTCTGTGTGCAATGGGTATTAATTAAAAGCATATGTGAAAGTAAAAACATTCTGTAGTTGCATATTGATAGGTCTGAGCTGTAGTTAAGCTACTTAACTAGTAACTAGCAGTGGTGTATATAATTTAGTAACAGATTTGCATAACAGACATTCTGAGTATGAAGTTGTGGCCCATATACTTCTTGTAATATTATCATTGCTAATCTTATGGCTTAGCGCTGCATGCCTGACAGGCTACTTATACATTATAACAAACTGTTATTACAAGGCACCCTTGCAGAGTAACCATAGTTACACACAGAGTACACTTCTTTTGGTTAAAGTAAACACAAATATAATCATCGGGGTCAGTATTGGAGCTTTGTAGGTTAAGAGTTTGCTGCCAGTAGTGAATAAAAGGAATGTATCTAGTAGTTCAAAGTAAAATTCACTCACCCTTTTATGAAGATTGAAACATGCTATTAAAGTAAATTATTACAGTGATTTGTTTTATTTTTGTCTTCGTGATATGATTACTTTGAGTCATCACCATTTTGGTTAGAGAACCTGGAAAAAAATCCTCTTTAGTACCAGCCTCATCATCTCAGTGGAGTAGCTTGACAGTCCGTTCTAATGCATTTTAACCAACTTATAAATCATTTTCTGGAGGCTAATGATTTATTACTGCTGTAATGAACTTCAGAGGCATCAATACATTAGTATCCACTTTGAAAAAAAGCCATTGTCAAATCCTATTGGAATGATGATCAGTTTACTATTGTTATTAATGACCCCGATCAACTCTTTGTATCTATGAATAACCTGTTAGATGACAGAGGTCTTCCATTTGGGCAAAAATCAATGCATATGTAAAATAAAATTTTGTGGCTTTCTGGACCTTTTATCAGTGCTTATGTTCTGTTGTCTGCAAAGATTCAGAACTACTTGTAAGTTCACCAAAGATGAGGTGATTTAGGAATAGGTATCCCTGGAAATATTTTAAATTCAAAATTAGGCAATATCTCTGTTTTAGGAGAGACTGCTTGTTGCTTTGTTACCTAAACACTTTCCATGTGTCGATATATGCTGGCTACTTAATAGATATGTGGGGTCTCAAATGGAATTCTTTTTGCTGTATCCTTTATTTTTAATCTGTGGTGGAAGGAGTCTGTAATACAGGGAAGTATACATTACAGACTGTACCAAGTGCTGCTTCTTAAGTTCCTGAATTATGGTTTTTTTCCCTTTCCTTCTGAAATAAAAAATAGACCTCAGTGACTTGACCAAAATAGTAATTACCATGTTAGGTTTTTTCCAGTGTTCAGGGATGTCAGAAATTTGACCTTTGAGGCTTTTAAATCTAACCTTGTTGCTTCTTTCCATTCATTAAGCTACAACCTTTGATCTCTTGTCATAAAAGATAAATGAAGAATCACACAATCTTTATTTAAGGCAAGATTTATTGTTTACGTTAATGTAGATTAAGTAGAAGCAAACCAATTATTTATTGTGCCAATCATGTCTTCTTGAACTTTAAGTTAGTTATCACAGTTCTATAATTACCATTTCCAAATGTTCATTGCAAACTCAAAGCATAAAGAGATTTTTTTAAAATGCCTTTGAAGATGTTATTATATTATATGAATAAGTGGAAGAATACTTCTAGACTTTCATGTAATGATCTAGAGAACTAAATTAAATTTCAAAATTAAATAGCCAAAATATGGCCTTCATACACATAATGTATTTAAATAATTCTTCTGCTCAGCATTTTCCATGAGAAAAATTTCTGTTGCCACTGAAGCACAGTCATTGACACACAAATTAAAAACTGAGGAAATTTTATCAAACAAACCCAGAGGTTGTTCAAATTCATCACTTTGCTCATGTATCTTCTGATGAAGAAATGGATAGGCAAGACCATACTTGAATTGCAAGAATTTGTACACTGAAATTTGGAATTTATTAATGGTTTTGGTTTTGTTTTCAGTTTTGTTAATATATCCATCTGAAAGGAAGTTGCTTGAAATTGCTTGTTTAATGCTAGATTATGACTAATGCTGTATGGATACACAAAGTGGTGGGAGGAAAAGAGGCAAGAATACCCTTCAGCATATGTGCGCTACTGTGTCCCTTGAGGTCTGGCTGAAATCGACATAAATGTTTTCTCAGATGTCTCAAGGAGAGTGCATATTGCACCCCCAGGAGAGATCACTTCTCTCCTTGCTTCAGGCACGACAATGCCAGAGGCAGACATAGTACTTCTGGAGACATGTGAAGTCTCTTGCTCTCCTGCCATTCATTTGGGCCATGACCTGCAGTTGGTTACTTCACTGTGAAGTTTGGTGGTAACCAGAACATGGCTTCACTTTTGGCATCTAAAGTGTGCCTCCAAAGTGCTAGTGTGAAATATACGTGAAACACAGTCTTCCAAAGAGGCAGGAAAAACAGCTTTTGACTTAAAAGACAGTGAGAATAGTGCTTCTAAACAGAAGTCTGGAGATGGGCACCAGTAGCAGCAGCTTGGAGTCAAAAACACGAGGCCTCATTTTGCAGGATATTTTAGACTAATATTAAAGCTAAGCAAAGCCATGTACAACAGTGGAAGTCAATGTGTACATTTAAATGTGAGTTATGTTGGGGGATCATCTTGATATGTTATAGCATAGCAGTTCATACATTTCTGATCCTGACTTTTTGAGACCTTGGGAGCCGAAGTATAGCTTAGCTCCTTGATTCATATGCAGTTCAGCGAAGCTTTGCTTCTTAAGCGTGTCAGATGAGATCAAGCTTTGCAAATGCTCACAAGTTAACTAGCCAGACCTGCCACCTCAGAACTACACTGGAAAACAACCCAAATCCATGTGTCATGTATCCACATCTCTGAGAAGGACACAAGGGTAGATCGCTGAGGTCAGCCTATGCACTGCAATTTGGGAGGAACAAATTAGATACCTGGGATAGCAATTAGGTATAGCTGCTTCCTTCAGCAGTCTTTAGGATGCTAAGTATCATGGCACTTATTTCAGTGAACATCTGCTACATAAATTAAATAGTTTTCGGGAGTTATCACAGAAATTGAAAGCTGCATTCTAATTCCACTTACTGTATTTTACTGTTATTCCTAGTGTAAGTGGTATCAAAACTGTACTCCAACAGAACAAAATTCTCTCTTTAACATGCAGAGTTACAGTTATACCATACCTGCTGAATTCTTCATTAAACACAGGATTTAATTTAGTTATTAAACATCTATTTTTTCCCTCCATTTAGAATGGGATATCGTTGAATCATCTCTCACCTATCGATCAATATGTATTATTCTATACATAACTTGTTTTTAAATATCCTCTTGTATTGAGGATCTTCCTAATATAATGACTTTAAGTACTGGAACATATTTATTTCTTCCATAGGAAAGCACTGTAACTTATTACAAGAATTGAAATCATATAATCATATAATAATCATATAATGTAGATTTAAAGTACTTTTTTTGTTCTGGTTCTTTAAAAAAATGCATTTCTTAATCTGTGTGGGAGAGGTAAGTGATTTGCATTTCACCAAGACAGTTAGAAAAACGAGATGTCCACATATTATGCAAATAAATCAAGAAGATAGGTGTTTATAAATGTACAGGGAAACTATAGCCCTGGTTTTGATCCTGTCAATGTCAAAGGAAAGAATAAAATGCCTTTTTTTCTGTCCCTGACTCAGAATCTATGTGCTGAAAAACATCACAGACTACTCTAAAGAACCATTCTCAGATGCTACCTGAATTCATCTTTTTGCAGTTTCTGATACTTCCTGCCAGGGGAGGGGATGGATTGCCTGTTGGACTTGCTACAATATTAATTACAGCATTTGGATTTGCTAGAGAGCGGTAACAGGAAGATGTCTCTTGTTAAATTGTTGCCAGTAAAACTAGAACATTTTCTTTAATGTCAGTAAAGATTTTCATGGTAGTTGCCAGCCACAGTGGTCCAGTCAGACTTTAAAGTTTATCAGAACTGACAACCACTGAGTAAGTGTAGAAATTCCATATAATTCTGCAATAAAATGATGCTCTGATGATTCAGAATTTTAATCTGTGTATTCCAAAATCTCAGTCCTAGAATACTGTCATAATATTCATGTTATTAAATAGCGTAGAAGGAGGTGTTGGGGGAAAAAGTCTTAAAAGCACAATAATTAGAAAATGAGATAAAGCTGAAAAGCATGGCTTGTATTTATATGTCACCACGACTACTCACCTATATTTCAGCTGGGGAGATGAAAAAGTATCCAATGAATTTTAACACCTGGTACTGTTCACATTTGCCTTTTGAGCATGTTTATTTTTGCTAATCCTGAAACTACAGAATGAATTAAAAGCTGAAAAACTTGAGCATCAGTTGATAACATGCTTATCATTCTAAAGTACTTCTAGTACGTTCACTTTACTAACCTTATATGCAAATATATCAAGATTAATTGGCTACAAATCTTCTGTTATCTTTTTCTAAAACTAAGGAAAGCATTTTGGATGCAGTGATAGCTTGCCAAGCTCCAGACTGGGACAGATAGAGGATGTTAGGCCTCATTATAGAAGGAAGAAGGCACTACTTCTTTGGGTCTTTTCACGTTGTTTTTATTCTTTTTGTTGTACTTCCTAACTAGTAGTGGTAGTTACTTACATGCAAAATATTTTTCATTAAAACATAATATTTAGCATCTGTCATTTTAAACACTGGGAAGTGCAGTTATTTTTTGGAACATCATACTACTGGTATGGTATGATGCAGAGCAAGGTTTATCACACGTCGGTAATTTTCAAACTAAACTATCTCAGCATTACCTTTAAGACAGAGCAAGTGTTACTAGTTTATGAGCAGGGATTTGCTGGTTTGTTTTTCTTATATGTCAGCCCTTTTCGCTCTGTTGTGCTGGATTGGGATTGTTTTAGGTAGCAGAGGTTGGTAATTCATTTAGAATTCAGTTTACCATTTTTTAGCAAGAATAGAGCCCCACTTACTATCCTATGGTTTTGTTGACTTTACAGTGCTGGCAGCAGTAAAATTTAATAATGTAAGGGATTAAATTGGAGTTGTCATGGGGAGCATTCATTCTTTATATGACTGTATCTGAACAATCTGTCTTAAAAAAAACACACTTCTTATGGCAGATGCTGTTTACTTAACTTTGAGAATAAAAGCAGTCCATTTCAAGTACCATAAAGGTCAACCATAGTGTTACACTGTGCAAAAGCAGCTCAGAATCTTCAAAATAAATCCCTAAATTCTCTAAATTTAAATATATAATTTTAAAGTTTTAAACATTTTTTCCTAAATATTACAGATGTAGGGATTAAAACTCTTTAAAATTAACTTCATAAATGCATAGAAGTAATGAAATGCATGGGCTTGATTTTAAGGTTTAAGAAAATTGACTCTATCCCAGCCAGAACCATGACAGGTTTCCATAATGGGGTGTAGTTTTCCCAGAGAGTATCATAGAAGGCACTTTACGATCCTTCCTTTTCTCTAACACATGCATATTTTATATGTATTTTGATGCAGTTCTCCTCAGAAACCTAGAACGTAAAGGCAATGCCAATGTCTGTTTTGTAGTTAATAATCAAGGTTTACAGAAGTATCTAGGTATGTTTTTCTCTTTCATTCAGAAATGCTTTTATTCCCCTGTCTTCTTAAAACACAAAACAAACAAGCCAAGATTTTTTTATTAATATGGTTTTAAGTGTAGCAGCAGAAGTGTAATTTGTTGAAATGCCTCTGTCAGTCGCATGCAGTGTGTTTCCTTTATTCTTCAGAGAAAGAGGACACTTGTAAACTCATTCAATTGCTTATCTGTAAACACCACCAGGGCCCCGTTTTGGCTTTACATTCCTGAGGAACTCCTCTGCTTTTCTCAGATGAAGAGTTAGACACTTAAAATTACAATTTCACTTACTGTAAATTACACTATATATATGTAGCTTGTCTGTCTGAAAAACATTGCGCTTCTTGACTACCAGAAAGGCTACATTGCATATTGAAAACAGGAGCAGGAAGGATAATTGAAGGACCTTGACCTATCTAGCGCATTAGTCATATCCTCCTCTTTCAAAATGCAATGTAAACAAAGGCTAATGCATAAGCTGAAGTTGACTTTGTTCAGTTTATTTTCTTCCCATATGCTTCTCATTTCCTCATTCCACTAGTTGCTCATACATCCTTCATTAGTCCTTCATTAGTTATTCACTCAGATTTTATGTAAACTGAGTCCTGAGATCTATGTACTAAACCTGGGAAGGTAATTATGAAAATTGCCCATGCAAATTGGGTAAAGACACACATAAATTACCAGTTGAAGGCTTAGCTAGTAGTTTGCTTGCATATTTACCTGAATTGCATTCATAATTGCAGTAATTATGTGAACAGTTATGGATGCACTTTTGCACACACAGCAACTACATTTTAAAATTTCTTCCTGAAGTGAGTAAAATGATTGCTTTGCTAGGATAAGTAAGAGAGGATAAGGTGAGTTTCTATAGTTACAAAATTCTTGATTACTAGTAGAGGATGACCCTATTCTAGAGTATTAATGAAACTTAAAGAGTTATGGTATGCAATGTAAAGTTATGTGCTGGTTGAATGGTACATTAGTATGAAGAGCTCACCTAAAGACAGTCTGTGGCACATGAACAAGACAAAACAGTGTGGAAATGTCCTTCTGTTATTTGGGATATTCCTCTGTCATGTCATTTTGGGATTATGTGAATTCTAAGCTTTCTAATGGTTAATATTCTCTTCCATAGCATCTGAGTACTTGCCTAGTCAGGGTAGCTTCCAGGGTTACCTTCTGGAAGTGTAAAAGCTTAGTATGTAGATCCTATCTTAGATTTGGCTGCATTTCTGAACCATTAACACCTTGAAAATTAGAACCAAGGCCTCTGTCAACAGAGCTGATGTATGGGCAGCAGAAGAGTTTGGGGATTTCAGAACGAGCTTAATGTGCTCACAGCAGCTTGAAACCTGGGAAACTTAACCAGTTGTGTTTTGTACTGTATGAATATTATTACTTATCATCGTGTTCAGCTCCAGATAATAGTAGGTTGGATAGCCCCAAATAGATGTTAGAAGTAGATTAGTATGACTAGACCCTCATCCAAGAAGAAAGGAAAGTGGAAAACTTCCTACAGAATTTCAGATTTTCTTTAAAATTATGCAACTGTTCATCCAGACTAAAGCATTTCAACACTCTGAAGAACTTGTGAGGCTATGCTGAGAAAACACCAGGGCTGTTTCTTTGAAAGGTTGTTTCTCTCCAGACAACATCACTCTGAATGCACAGTGGTTATGGCCTTCTCTAGGTTGAAAAATTCTCTCTAAAGCCCAACTTTGTGGTCTCCCATTAATCTGCTGTGTTACCTAAGTATCCTCATCTTTCTTCACGCTGAAGACATAATTTCCAAAGATTGAAAGTTCTTGTGTTTCAGGGTTGGGTTTTTTAATGTCCTGAGCTCTGTAAATTTCTTCATTCACTATTTTTTTCCTTGCAGATAGAAATTGGTTCCTTCCTAAATTTCACTATAAAACTTTTCTGTATCGTAGTGGATTCCATACAAAACAGGTGATGTACCTTGAGTTTTGCTACTATCTATGTCAGGATATGCAAAACAAGTATTATATCACAACACATTCTTAACCACAGACGCCAGTATTCTTCCCTGGCATGCAGGAATTGAGTGAAATCACTGTATATATATGGTCATAAAAAATCACTTCCCCAGCTGTTGATTGCTGCTTGGCAATGTTGAAAGTACAAGTTTGCAAGACAAAGGAAAAAGGAAGTTTTCTCAGCCAAACTAATGTTGCTGATTTATTCTGAAGATAAATGGGACAATAAGAGGCTTCACGATCAAAAAGAATAGACTGAAAAATGAGTTTAAAAAGAAATCATAAGTTGTGATAGCCCAAAGTATTCCTTTTCAGGAAGTCATGGCTTTCAGTTTTTTCTCTTAAATTGCTTTGTTAAGTTGATCAGGCTCTATTAAGGAAGGTATCCAACATTTAGAAATATCAAACCAGGAAAATAAAGATGTATTCTTAAATTAAAAAGGAGGTTCTCCAGGAAGGTCTTCTGTTGTCTGCTAATATAAAGGACACTAAGCAAAACAGATTTACTAATTTTAATCTTTTGAGACCGCTGGATATCTCTTCATCTTCTACATAGTTGAAAATAAAATAATTGAGATTTTTCTTGTTTCAGAATTATAATATTGGACTTGGCAAGCTGCAGATGGATAATTACACTGGAGATGTTAAATAGGTTTTAGAGACAAAATTGTAAATAATACAATACAGAAGAATGATGGACTTATTAGCATATCATTAAATCGCTTTTTCCCTGAGAGCCAAGCATATTTTTCATAACTTACAAAAAGTGTCTTGCCTAGCAGTAGCACATGTGCTTAACATTTACAAAACCCACAATATTTGACTATGACATTAGGTTTATATTGCAGGGAAAATTATGACAATATAGTTACAAATATCTGTAAGTTTATCACTTGATAACAAGATCATATGTATGAAAAACAGTCTCCTCTGAGTTTAAACATTTTGCAGACCTTTTGTTTCAACTTCCATTAGGGCTATCACTTACACTGAGAATTTACAGGGCTGCAACATAGCAACAGAAAGATTTGGTAAAAGATCCTTTCACTAACATAATTTAAACCGTCTAACTAATTCTTATTAGTCTAAATTATGTTTTGCATTATGATTTTGTACTTAATAAAAAGTAGAATCATGTGGGATATGGGGGTTTTTTTGAGGGCTACTGGTATTGGCCAGGAAGAATATTATTTTCTTTATCAAGGAAAATGAACTTAGTCCAGAAATTCACAAAATGCACACCCAAAACCTAGATGACTTTAGTTTTCAGGAAACACGTCAGTTGCGATCGATGGATAATGTGCGGTCATAATTCTAAGCGGTTTAGTACCAGGGAAGGTTCATTTGGTTTAACACAGTTGTTATGTATGGGAATGCAAGAGCTAGCACAGCACCACTGTTTCCATCTGAGACTGAAATGGCTAGCAAAACATTGTGTTTAAGCAGGAGTGGTGTTTATCAATAAGCCTTCAGAACTCTGAGCCAGCTGAGTCTCCTTAATCAAGCCATTCCTAAACTTGCTTATGTTCAGACTTTGCTTATGCTTAATTCTGTATCCACAATGCCATTTGTAAACAACAACTCCAGATAGGACACTATGACTCCAGGAAATAATTTCAAGGATGTTCCACATCGCAGTGCCCAAGAGGAAGAATACAGACAACTGCAGACTAGGTCTGCCTGTGTTACCCCGGTTTCAAAGATCCAACTTCATATCACATTGGAATGGAAACAAGGTCTTTTAAATGTTTGTGTGGAACAGCAGGAAATCTCATAAGCCGAATGATGAGGGTAATGAGATGATTAAAGCATGTAGCAGACTCAGCTTTTAGTCATTTCTCTGCCTTCTGGGTGACAGGTTTTCATTTGAGATCCTTCTGCCCTTTATGTCTGTCCAGTGCCTAAACAGGTGGACAACACTGGAAAGACAGCCTCTCCTCCCTTGCAAAAGCCTTTTTCAGCAAAGTAGCATACTTAGATTAAACCTCATTGACAATATTTCAAAAACCTCTTGTTCCAGCTGATGTGCTGCAAAGTCCAGCTTGTGAGGGAATTGGCATTTCTTAGGACTGAGGTAAGATGCAGTTCAGATCCTACAGAGTTCTCTCATAGAGTTAGGCAACACGAGACACCCCAGTATTGCACCAGGTGTACTGCACTCTTCAGGTGTCACAGCTGGTTTAGTGTGATTTCCTAACCAGAAATAATTTTCTGTCTCTTCCCACATGGACATCCCCTGCACTTAGGCAGACTTCATTCATTGAACCTGAGGAACGTGGCTTTTCATATAAGATATTAAACTCAATGAGCAGCAGAACCTTCATTGGGGTAGGCAAATGGAACAGTTATCGAGACAAAAAGGAACCACAGAAGGCACAGAAGGACACAAATTAGCCAGACATGCATTTTAGATTAGTCACTTTTGAAAACCTTCTTTGCTTTATGTAGAATATTGACTATTCCATAGGGCGTTTTGACCAAACTTGCAAACTATAAAGAACTGACTATTCATTGTCCTTTAATTTCACATTGTATACAGGATGAGACAGGCAGACCCCAAGTCACTATCAAGTTCCAGAATTTGTTGCTGTGCATGGAAAAAAATGCAGTATTATAAATCTAGGGTTGATCTTTTTCACGAGGGGATGAGAACTGAGGCAGAGCATGAAATGACATGACATACAGCATGGAGTCACCAAGAGTGATCTGCAGTTATAGCTCTTAACATTTTCTGTTTCACTTTTCAGTATTTTCCCCTGTTGTATCTGTCATTAATGAGTGTAGGTCTAGTACCTTCTGCTTGGGCAACCATCCCTTACTGAAACTAAGCTTATTGAAACCATATAAGAGCCTGAATGGACTAGAATTCAAAGGGTTACTTGGTCATTCAAGGTCTCAAAATCTTCCTCGAAGACTTGCACACCTATAAAGTTAATAAATTACTACATCTGTGTTGCCCTAAGCATACAAACATTGCCGTACCCAAATCATTTGCATGGAGTCAGTCTTAACGTAATAAATACTGTAGTCAAGTCACATGTTATTCTTTTCTAAGTGGAAACATCCTTAAATCTCTTTATTTAAACATCCCATTCTAATTCTAATATTTCCATTTTATTTCAAATTAAACACTTTCTAAATGCTATGCAAGCTGCACTTTCTTTTGAAATATGTAACATGATTAATATTAATATCTCATTGGAAATGTATTTATTTAAATGCCAAGTCTCTCAGTCTTCTAAACATTAACACTACCACATAAAATATTTAAAATATGTATGACAAAATTCAGCGGCAGATACACTGACATCACTGAGAGATACACAGTTAGGCACTATCCTGGCCCTGCACTGTGCTTAACACTCTCCACTCTCATGTGGCCAGATTCTCTCGTGGCAACTCTGTTGGAAAATTTACAAATCGTCTAGTGGAGGGTGACACTGATTCAAGAAAGACTCTTCAGACTGTTTTATTGATATAAATGTATCCAATACAGCTTCCTTTACTTTGTGGTGGGGAGAGATGGATGGTGTGGTCAGGTTACCTTTGTCTGTTAAAGCAGATAGAGTGAACAACATGTGACAGATAATAGTCACATTGCCCAACTAACTGCAGGAAGATAGTTTGATACTGTTGTGGTGAGCATCATAGAAAAAAACAGACAAAACAGAACAGAATGGAATAGAAGAGAGCAGAAGCCAATGAAGGTTATGGCAGTCTCACTCTGGCTACTGTGTTGTTGGTCAGTCACGGGAGCAAAGCACTGCAGAGACGACAGTAGCTGCCTGCATCCCCTTTTCCCTCCTGCACAGCTTAGCACTGCTCACAGTATTTCCAAGGATCTAGTTTGTATTTCTAGACTTAATCATTTTATGTCCCTTGGATGCATCTATTTTTATTGTCTAAAAGAAGGGGAAGCAATATTGTCTCTCTCAAGCATCTTTCTGACTTCATTTCTTCTGATGAAAGGCTATTGATTCAGGTGTGTTATAGTGAACCTGTGAATATACTGCTGACTCAGGAGTTCTTTAGTATCACTAAAATAAATGTGAAATGCATGATTGTTTTCCTTATGTAAATAACTGGTGAAATAGAAAACAGTTCTGTTGTTATTTGCAAAAAAGCAATGAATGGGTAATATTATCAGGAGACACGTGCTAGAATATTTGACTTGCACCTCCTAGATTCCATTTGTCTGCTGTCAGCCTATACCTGCTGTTAAGCGTTAGAGACTTAAAAAAAGAGAAGAAGATAACACAAATTATTCACCATTAATTCTTTAAAATGAGTCACTATTAAAAGCTTAATTGTTTTCTGAGAGGGTCCAAATTAGTGGACTTTGCAAGATCAAACAAAATCAAAGATATTTGTCCAAATTAAAATGGAAACATGCATCCAGAATATACCAAATGAACATGTATGCTCCTGTAATAATAATTTTATTATCTTCAGCTTCCAGGCCAGACTTTTAATTATGACCCTTTATATCAGTGAAAACCATGTATTCAGGATTAAAAACCTATTTCTTTAACTAGTCTAGTTAAAGACTGTGGTTTGATATATTCTATGCTACAACTTTTATAAAAAACAGAGAACACTTCTAATAACACTTTTCTAATTTCATGGTTCAGTGCACAGTCAGTAAAGATTTAAATAATTCAGAAAGAAAGCCTATTCTGTTTCTTTATTAGAAGTTTGAGTCAGGCAAATTCTTTGACATTTAATAGGTTTTTAACCCTTTTAATAACTTCTTATAATGAAATTTATTGGAGGTTGTTTTAAATAAAGGGTTATTATATTACAGTGAATAGCAGTTGGTAGTTTTTTATGATTAGTTTTGAGACCTTGGCCCTGTGTGACTCAAAGGATATTAAAACATAAAGTAGAAAAGAATGTTAATAGTCACCAAATTAACTGTGTACCAAGAAATATAGAAACTGTATATTACTGCATTCTTGTCATTATGTGATCGTGCTATAAAATTTTGCAGTCGAATTTTGAGTATATAATTGTTTTAAAGGAGCTTAAGATCACTTACAGAACCAGTACTTTATAAAACAACCTGAAGTGGTTTAATTTTTAACAGAATGATTTTGAAAAGATTAAAGTAGTAAATTTGATAGGGTATATTTTTTTTAGTTTAGGGTTCTTTTTACATGTGAGGTTTCTGCTGTTTAATTTTAAGACTGTTTCCCTAATCAACAGAAATTTTGAACGATCCTTTCATTTTATCCTGAAAATGCACTGGGCATAGTATATAAAATACACTTGTGTACAACACTGAAGTATTCCCCAAATACACACTCACTTTAAAACTTAGTCTTTCATTATGCAGTTAGCTGATACAGAAGAGAATTATAAAAATGAGATGATGAAAACACATATCCCTTCCTCTGTTAGGTGGTGCTTTGAGTTATTCTTTTTAATGTTCTGAATGGTTCTCTGTGGTCATTGTACAGTAACCTTAGCTCTCATAACAAATCTTTCTTTAGCACTCATTCTCTTACATATGTTCTAAAAGAACACTTGGTTACAGAAATGATTTCTACTTTAACCGAATGGAAGCAAAGATCTGATAGTTTGTGGATCTTCGGGTTTGATCAGCCTCTGTTCATGACAGGACATAGGTACCAGTTACCAGTTTTATCCACTCTAATCAGTAAATCCTAACTTCTTGTCAGATTTCAGACTTCTAAATACTGGGGTCACTTTTTGTTTTTCTCTGGTGTACAAATACAGATGTCCAAGTTATCTCAAATTTTAAGTTATCTCACTGAATAGTGTCACCGCGATGGAAAACAACACATGAAACTGCATGAGTTGCTTTTGATTCACTTGCTGTTAATCTAGGATCCTAACCACCAACATGCATTGAATAACTGCGAGGTACTACTCCTTGATTATCAGCATGCACCGAGTAAATGGACACCTTTTAAGTTTAAACTTCGCTCTGATTGTATGATAAATATTGCTTGCATTTTGGATCATCAAAAAAAAAAAAAGCATGAGTTTTTTTGAGTTTGCAATTATGTGTTTTGATCATAAATGCTGGGTATGGTCTCCCAAACACAATTCCTTCTCTGTGTGCCAGCTCTCACAAATCTGTCTGGCAACTTAACGTTATCTTTTCTTCTCTTTTGAGACCTTGACTTAGAGAGTCAAGTGATTATGTAGGAATTCAATTTTTTTTCTCTCCTTTTTAATGAGCATCTCAGTGCCTCTGGAAAACAACTTGCAGATGTGCATTGGCTTATGGTAGCAGACAGTTAAGACACCTAAAATAGACCAGTAAAATTTCTAAGCAAATCTCCTGTTTTTTCAGGAGGTTGGCACAATTGGGGCTGGTGCTGCATTTTAATGTAGCATTACTTGGGAAGAGACAAATATTCAGATTTAATATGGCATGGCCAGTGGCATAAGTTGTCCTGGGAATATAAATGAGAATATGACCAATAACAGAAGGACCTTCTGCCTACCAAAGAATGTCTGTGATGCCTACATGGTGGCTCATATGGGTGATGCCAGTGAAGAAGGAAGCACACTGTGGGTATCCTCATAGATAACACTTAAGATCCCCTGAGGTTTTCTCCCAATAATTTTTTTAAATTAATTAATTGAAACACAGCTACTTATAGTATGAAAAATTTTTGCTTTCTTACTTACCATGACCACTTAGACAAGAAAAAAGAACTGTCAACCACTTCACAGCATCCATCAGGAAAGTTCATAACAGCTCTTGGCTAGTAGAAGACTAAGCAAAAAACATTGTAAGACCTGGTGGTGGTAATAGAAATAATGCCTGTTGTGCCTTGATATGAATTTGCCCTGGGGTAGTAAGATATGTGATCTCCACTTGCTTCAGTGAGTAAGCCCTGTGTATTTCTCCTTATGTTTTAATGTTTTCATCTCCAGTGTATAATCCCTGTTGTTTCTTGCATATACATAGACCTGTTGTATTTACTTTGAGCTGTTAAGGCAACCTTTCTTTCTTCTTTCATTTAATGATAACATTTATTATAAATGAATTTAAATAGGGAGGGAGAATCTGGACTTTTATGGCTTATCAGAGAGATGTTGCATCACAGTTCTCAATTATAACAAGAAAAATAATGTGGGAATTATTTTGCTAACAGCACATTCCTTTTGAAACTGCCTGCCTAATGCTTCTTAGAAAAAAAATATTTGCTTCCTAAAGTCACCTTCTGGGACTTTAGTTGAGAGTCCTGCAATTTGACTTGACTCTTTCTGCATCTTGCATGGGTTAACAGGCTTGTATCCAAAAGACAGATAATTAGGGAAATTTTTTTTAATGCTATATGCTATAACCTGTGAGAGACGAAGGATTCTATCTAAATGCTGTGTCAGATAAGAATATCTGTATTTTGTGGACTTTGTGGCACAATATTTCAAGAAAGATGAAGGTTATTGGACATAGTCCAGAGGACAGCAGGAAGAATGATCAGAAGTGTAGAAAACACAGCATATGAAAAAAGTCTTTCAATCTTCAGGTTTGTTGTTTAGTCTAAAGAAGAAAAAACTGAAAGGAAATTCATAATAGCCTTCCAGTGTGTACAACTTTTCTGTAAAGAAGGAGAAAAACATTCCTCATGTCCACTGGGAGCAGAGTAAAAAGTAGTAGGTTTAAATTACAACAAAGGAGATTTAGGTGAGACATTACGGAAAAAAGCCCTTTCCACTGTAAGGATAGTTAAGCACAAGAATTGCCTAGGGAGGTTATGAAGAGGTTAGACAAACATCTGTCAGAAATGATTTAGGTATAGCTAATCCTGCTGTGAGATAAAGTGTTGGACTAAATAACCTTTTGAGGTTCCTTCTAGCACTATTTTCTGTGATTCTGTGAGTAGGATACTGTGCTCACGTTGTCCTGCAGTGAGATGTTTCTGTGCAGGGATGATATCACTGTATTCTGCATTGCATGCTTTGCTTTGTTTTTGCTTTAAGCCAATGAGGAGAACGATGGCCTGATGTTTAAAGCACGTTAGCTTTATTCTTAGTACCTTAGGAGCTTTCAGCAGGGCATTAGGAGCTGTTTTCAGCGAGGCAGCCCTGATCAGGTTTTGCACTAAACATGTGCCGATATGCGTTATCAGTACACACCTCAGAATTAGCAGCTTTTACTGTGTCTTTTAACTTTCAGTCAAACACTTCTATGGGTGGATGCTCAGTTTCTGCTTATAAGTGAAATGCAAACAGAAAAAAAAAAAGTAGCCATGAAAAGAAATGTATCATAGCTTCCCCGTTAGTAAAACCAAAATAAAACCAGGCGTGTTCTAAAGCTGAATATAACACAAGTTGTGAAACATCCTGGAACTGACAGATGGAGAATGGTATTAAAGTGCCAGATATTATCATTATTACTTCATCAGAGAGACCATTGAAGGCGTCAGTTTAAGACTGTCCTTATCCTCTGAGCACTCAAACTCTTTAACTTTGTTCTTCCATTTGGCGTTCTGCCACCCACCAGGATTTGTATTCAGCTTTGCATTCGGCAGGAGTGTGTTCGCAATATTGCTTCTGCATACTGAATATGGCTCCAGCACAGCTACACATTGGTGGGTTTTGTAAAACTCCATCTGGAGGAAGAAGGAATAGGAAGCTTCTGATTTTGAAGTAGTTTAAAAGAAATTGGTCATACTCTGCATGTAATGTTGACAGGGAGCGTGTCTGATTAGTGCCACTGTTCCTGCAGATGCGAGGTCATCGTGGTGTTTGAAGCAGGGACATACTGTCACACCACAGCAGTGACCCAGGTGTGTGGTTGTCATGGGTGGGACTGTTCTTGAACCCAACAGGGAAGACGGGACAGTTCTTGGTTTGCTGATCCTTTAGGAATCGGAAGGTTTATCATCACCTGTTTTCCACGGTGTACTCTCATAGCTTTTCAGTTATGTGGTTAGCTGCCTGTTCTTACTCAAGGAATGAGCAGTTTCCATTTTCTTAGACAATCCCACTTTTTCACTAGGAAGGGGGAGGATAGGGGAAGGAGGGCTCTGTGGTGCGTGGCAGAGAGGTGAGCCAGAAGCCTCATCTGCAGATGTGGATCCTCCTTGCTGAGCGCCACAGTTCTGTGCGATGGACTTTGACATGTTCTCTTCAGGCAGGTCCCTTGGGTGAGGGTTTCTGGCTTAGCATCTAAAAAGGAACATGTACTGTTAAACAAACTTACTTGCTGCTTACACCTGGTTTTGTAAAGGCAGCCTGGTATTCATCTGATTTAAAAATTCAGAATACAAACTGAATTTATGTGAAAAGTACTGGATTTTTTTTCTACTGTACCACCTCGTTTGCAGTCCTCAGAATTTCACTAGTGAAGGGTTATCTTGCAAATATATACGTATACATGTGTTTTGTTTGTGGATACATCCAGTACCATCCAGTTGGTGTCATGTTGTCTGAAAACACAGTGTATGTTCAGCGCTGGAGCTAAAAGTGAATCACAGGCTGTTTAAAAATACATGTTGTTTAAAGACGACAAACATGGAAAGTTCTGCAGTATCTATCTGATAATATTTGAAGCTCATATGAAGAGTTTTTAATAAAGGAGAGATCATTTGAATAATAGCAATTGTATTATATTTTACTTGGGGAAAAGTAATTAAAATTATAACCTTTTCCCTGCTTTCAGAGGTAGATACTTTGCAAGTTCACTCAAAATAAGTGTGTTAGGAGTTTCAAGTAGTGCTTGCTTCCTTTCTAGAGTTCATAAAATCATTAGGATGCATATTCTTATTAAAAAGCGGTCTTGCTTTTCCAGCCTTTTGTGTGTGGGGGGTGGTTATTCTCAGTCCCAATCTGGCACCACAAAGTGCTGCCCCACAAAAATCCAAGGCATTTGCAAGCAGGGCAACATGGACTCAGCCCCTGCAGGGAGGTGGGCGCAGACAGGGTGAAGGGAGGGCTTTGGGGAAGGTTTTGCCTCCCCCTCCCCAGCACACAAGGGGCCTGGTGGGTTTCCATCCCCTTCCCGCTCACCCCACGCTGGCTGAGAGCGCCTGGGGCAGCCCACCCTCCCACTCCCCATTCCCCGACTGCTGCCCAGACCAACAGCTGGATCCAGAGCAGAACAGCCGAGCAGCAGTTACAGCTTCATGGGCACTACTGCTTTGATACAGATTGTCTGCTAGAGGTAGAGATAATGATAGCTTTCAAGGCTAATGTGTCTGGTGAGGAGGGGAGCTGCTACTGGAGAGAAGGGAACAAGAAGTCAGTAGCAATCTTTAGAATTATAAATGTCTGCAAGGATTCAAATTTCAGCCTTCAATTGATTTCATACACTGCACTGTCTCTGCTCCTCTCCCCCAGTGCTTTAGTAGTCATTAAATGAAATTGAACATGTTTGTATCGATAACCCTTTTTTACCAAAAGCTATTAATTTCTAAAGAAATATAAATATAGGTATAATTGTGATGTTACGTTGTCAGAAGCCATTTCAAATACTTTTCAGAGACACGTGTACATGTAAAGCGGTAAGTATGCCATAACTAATGGTATTATTAGTTTGATTTACTGCCAACCAGTCAGCTTTACAAAAATCAATCCCCAAGCTCATACAGTATCTCCCTAAAATTGATAAATTTTCACACTATCAATAATAAGAGAAAAGGTGAAGTTACAGGTTTATCTTTTCTTTTTCTGTGCGTTACTCGTTGAAAGGTATCTTACAGATTGCTGTGATATATGAGTGTGTGTATGAGAGGGAGATAGGTTATAGAAGTCACGAGCTATAAAAAGTTAAAAAAAATCTAAGTGATCTTTAGGCAATTCAGATGACATGTCTAACAAAGACTGTCAGTAGAATAAATGTGGTTATGTTAATATATCGAACCATTAACACATGTCCTTATCGTAATGGAACTTACACAATGGTAGTTCCTGTCAGATTCCACTCAATACATATGGCATGTTTGTCTGTTGCACGGAAAGACAACTATATCTATTTCATTTCAGCTCTGAATTGACACTTCAATTTTAAATCACCCACAGAACACCTTAGCTTAAATCTGAGCTTCTCCCTGATACTCTTTGCTATTTGTCATGTTTCCGTATGAGTATACTGAAAAGATGTTACAGGCAACCTGCTGTAGTGTGTGTGTATAGTACATTTGACCTCTGGACAAGAAAGGAGTTTCATCCTCCAGTGCTTTCAATTCTTATCCTTGCAGAGACTGAATTTGTTGCTTGCATTAAAATAGTATGTCTTGTTAATGCTAAGAAGCGGTGACCCACATACCACAATGGATTCATTTGTCAATCCTGGGACTTCTGAGCTTTCTGTTCATATATATCTTAGTGGCAAATCAACTCAGAAATCATTTAATCAGTCTATCAATGCATCCTTGTTGTCAGTCATCTGAATCCTGAAAATTCTAGTATCTCATTGGGCAGCATGAGGGGAAATAGATTTGGACCTAATGCTAGACATTAAAACTCTGAAAACTGCAGCTAAGAAGAAAAGTAGGATCTGGAAATTGCCTTGAATTTTGAGGATATTCATGTTCTGATCTGGTTCGAAACTTCAGAGTACAAATCTGTCCCTGTTTGTTAGCATTTCTGAAATACTGTACACGTAGTTACAGAAACCAGTGCCCTTTTGTTCCCTCTATAAAGAAACAAGCTTTCATTGCTTTTTGCTATTCCCACGGGCTGAGGCTAGAGCCTGAATAGTTTATAACAGTCAGTATTTTGCAAATGTCAATCATATCCTTACTCTGTTTATTTCCAGTATTTACATGTTTATTTAAGTACTTGCCATTTCTTTTAAGCCTTATATAGCCAATCAGGCCAACAGAGGTCTAAAGGAACAGAACACTTTATTAGTGATATACTTAATACAGTTTTTTTCCTCTTATAGATGCAAGATTTACGGAATACAGAAGGAGCCCAGTATAGTTCCCATCCTCAGATGGCAACCATGAGGCCAAGGGTTCAACCTGCAGATATTAGGCAGCCAGGAATGATGCAGCATGGGCAGCTGACTACTATTAACCAGTCCCAGCTCAGTGCACAGCTTGGTTTGAATATGGGTGGAAACAATGTTCCTCACAACTCGCCCTCTCCACCTGGAAGCAAATCTGCAACTCCTTCACCATCCAGTTCAGTCCATGAAGATGAAGGAGAAGATAGCTCTAAGGTAGGCTTAGATGTTAGGATTACTATGTAAATGGTGGATATTTTTAGGACCTGCTAAATGAATCGTATGGCCAGAGGTATTAAGGTGATACTTTATACATTGCTGGTGGTTGACTGAAGCGAATAAAGGGTTATGAATACAGAATTTATAGTTTCCAGTCAATTCTTCAGGCGGCTTGAGTAAATGACATCATTCCTCTTCATGAGAGCAAACTGGAATCCTGTAAAACACTAAAAGGATAGCCATTCCTTTAGGACTTTAATATAAAGGTTGAGTTTTCTCACTTGCATAGAAGGGATGTTTGTTCCCAGTTAAAGATCAAGTTACTGCTATAAAAAGTGTGAACAGTCTGTACAATATGCTGGTCTTTGCTACTTGGTCACAGTGTAAGTAAACAGAACATCATAGCAACCAGAACAGGAAGATTCTCTACGAACTTTAAAAATCTTACCTTGAAAATCTTGAAGACCCATTATGCATTTATATCTGGGAGGTGCTGACACTCCAGCATGACATATTTAAGCTCCATTTTAGTGTCAGTACAGACATGAAGAAGTAATAGTAATTTAAATAATAAACGAGCCATTTATTTAAAGGATAAATGTCAATTTATATAGCAGGTTTTGCATGCGAAAACCTCCCAAGCCTCTGCAAATCCTGAAAACGTCCCCCAAAATACACAAATATATTATCTTAATTTCACAGACACAAAAGCTGAGACACAAAAAGATTGGGACTTAGCACGAAGTCATCCCATAAACCAGAAACAGAGCATATTGAAATTGAGAAGCTCTTTAGCTCTATTTTATGGTTGCTACAAAATAGCAGTCCTGTTACAGCAGTCCTGTAGTGTAGTGAAGATGTTGTACCATGGCCATATCTTGTGGGGAAAAGTTGCAGACTTGAGAGGAATGTGAAGAAAACATATTGTGAGTCACTGAGGAGGTATAATCCAGTCAAGAAATGTAAGTCTGATTTGTTTTCAAATTATATTGTTTTTCATGCCTCAAGCTATAAAATAATCATGTAATTGGAGACATATGTTTTACTACATTTTGAATATATTCTGATTCAAAAGTTTTATTTCAGGACTTTCCCCTGATTTCACAAACTTTAGGTTTTAAACATTACTGAATAATTCATACATTTTAAATGAGCACTTCCTTACTGAGGCAGACTTTAGAATACAGCTATGTAAAAATAATTCCAGGCAGCCTTTACTTTTTCAGAATAATTTATTTGCTACTCCTGTTGCTTTGCTAATATTTTTACATATATTGGTGGGACTGTGCAAGATGCTCTAAACTTCTGGAGAAAACATCCACTCAAATAATTAAGATATCCTTTCTGCTTCTATCAAATATTTCAGTTATTTAACCCATATTTTTCACGTACTTTTTCCCTGCAACACTTCATGCTTGCAAAAGTGTAGGGTCGAGGTTTCATGCAGAGTGTACTCATCTGAAGCTAATATTTTCAATAAAGAAATACTAAGCACTGCTGACCAAGTAAAACTTGGTCCTTTCTTTGTGGAAGCCAGTTTATATAGTGTTCACCTTTTTAACAAGCCATGTTATTTTGGAAGACTGTCTTTAAAATTCTTTCATGCTCAGCCTAAGCAGAAAAAAGGCACAATACACAACACAAAATTAAGAAAAATACTTCAGTATGCTGAAGTTGATACGTTGCCTTAAAATTTTTTTAAATTATCATTTGTCTGCTGAAAGAAGTGTTGTAAAGGATATGAAACTTGGTAGAGGGCTTAAATTAGTCTCCAACTAGTAGGGATCAAAAGGCAAACTTAATGGGTACAGATTATGCCATACCTGTCTTCTGTGGGATTTCTTAGGTCTTCCTGAAAATGCCTGAAGTTGGCCACCATTGGAGACAGGCAGTAGGCTGGCACACCTGATCTGATGCAATGGTTCTGCTGTAGTTATCCCCCTAAAAGACAAGAGGGTTTGAATCATCAGTGTAAGAAGTTAGTGTATTGTTGTAGTTTACAATTTAAACCCCTCCGCTGTGAATCTTTTTGTCACGCTGCTCTTCCTGGAAGCTGCCAATGGATATGGATATGTAGAACAAACCAGCTTTCTCTGCAGATCCTTTTCCCCAGCCACAACAGTATTACATTTTCCCAGAGCTGCTTTGGAGGCTTCTTCTCACTCCAAAAATCTTCCTCCCCATGAAAGAAGGCACTGGATGGGGACAGCAAGAGATAGAGCAGTCATTCTGTCTCTCGTGAGAACCTTTTTTACCTGAACATATCTTTGCTAAATTTGGAGTTTTCTCTTTGTTTTATAAACTGTCATGTAGATGTGTGACATTACTTAATAGATCAGGGCCAAAGCTCATTATTCAGTCCTTCAGTAGAAGTGCACGTGTTTTGGTCATGTAGTAGCTGCTGGAGCTCACCACATTTGAGCAGCTTCATGAAGTCAGTAAGATGTTCCTGCCATGACGACTGTGTAGAAAAAAACTGAATTCACCATATCATTAATAGCAACAGTGACGTTCTCCCTGTTTAACCAGCAGGAGAAGATGTTTGCCTATGTACCAACATCAATCAAAAAGACAAAGTACATTTTCAAATGGAAAATCACCTGTGTCAGATGACTTCCCTTAGTTTATACCAGCTGAATGCCCAGCCTTACTTGTGAAAGAGAAGCCAATGGTGCTTTGATAGCAGATTTGGTAGAGAAATCCCTAACAATTATACTTATTGCTATGTAGAGGAAAAAATACAGAAATCTTAGTGTCCTGTTCATGCTTGTGTGAATTTATAGAAAGAGGATGACAGAAGATATGGACGAATATGTACATTATATACATTTGGACTAGAAATACGATTGTATCCCTAGTGAAGCACTGATTTCCATGCCTGGAGGAAATGACCTTTTCAGTTTAATGTACATATTCCAAATGCCAGTAATAAGGAAACTTTACAAACTGATGTAATTTTTCATGTACTGAGCTTCTTGGATGTTCATTCTATGGTAAATATTCAAATTGTTGTAAGCCTTAACCAACATACACAGAACTAATGGCAGCAGCTGCTGAATATTTTTTGGCATTACTCATTCTCATAAAGGCTCTTCCATATAGGCCTTTCAGACTTTAAATGTCAAAAAAAGGGAAAGGAGCTGCGTTATTGAGGGCTCCGTTGCCCTACACACAGTTGCTCTAAAAGCAAGACAGCCGAGATTTCTTGACCATAAGATCAGTGACAACAGTAGCATAATTATAAGGCTGTGTATATACAGACAGAAAGCTGCTAGGTCCATGGAAATAGGAAACGTAGTCTCATACCAAGGATATTGTTTCTGCAAGTGGTGTACCTCCGTAAGTCTCCTTAATTCTTCTAAATCTAGTGTGTGGGACTACCGTTAGAAGAAGAAAACAGGGAGAACTTAAAAATCAATAGTTGTAAGTAACTATAAAAACATTCTAAACAAAACAGCCACTTACCACATGCTTTATTCTAACCACCTCAACATTGGAATATTACATTTATGTAATTCTTGCCATAATTTATACTGTTGGATCGTTAAACATGTATTCAGTTATTGCCAAGCATAATTGTGAGCTGCTGGAAGCATTACTGGTTTGCAAATATGTATTTCTTCATAGATGGATAACAGGGTTTTCTTCCATGCTCATTTGAATATCACTTATGAGAGAATTTCAAATAATGTATTTTAGAGGGAAGATAGTGAGAGGACTGCAAGTAGCAAGAATTAACTAACAGAAACACGATTACTAAAGAACTGCTGCAGCATATTCTCTTTATGTGATAGAGGTTTTACAATATTTCCTTTATATGATAAGGGTTATAAGTAGAATTCTATGTTGTCTGTTCAGCCTATTATGCAGATGGTGCTTGATTAAAATCTATTTTAAACTACAGCGATTACTGCAAGATAGTGTGCATAAAACAGCTCTCCTAGCTCCATTAAAGGCTTTGGTACTATTGCAGTTTATTTTAAATATGCTTATAGACATTTTCCAGCTTCTCAGGGGACATTTAGATATCAAAGATGTGCCTTACTTGATAGTTTTAAATCCTACACTAGATATTCTTGTGATCTATTATGTGTGCAACATGGTTAATGTACACTTTTTTAAAGTGAAAGATTATTGCTTTCTTGTGATAAATAAGTTAAATACATCACCGTAATTAAGCAATAAGCCATGACAGGAGGTGGATTACCATGAGCTAACTACACCTCCAGGGATTTTGAGACACAAGTCTATGCCTAGCAGAATATATATGGTTTTTATTTTATTTCCCATCTGTCTCTGCTTTGGTGGTTAGAATTGGAGTCTATGAAGCTGATAGACTGATGGGAGCATAAGGTAGGCCATCATCTCAGCTATTTGCAAGGTTATTAGTACTGGAGTTCTGGCATTCTTTTTATTTCGTTATTTTCATATAAGACAAACAGAGTCTGTGAGTACTCTCTTTTTAACAGTGGATTTTTGAAGTCTCTTGATCATTCAGGTTGGAGAACAAGTTTTAGAGTTGTTCTCCAAACAGCCTACCAGAAGACTTCTTACAAGTTTCTGCAGCATGTCATCTAGTTTAAGAGTAGTTTAAGTGATGTGGTATCCTAATATACAGAGACCTTTAAATCTCATTGGTCCAAAAATACTCTGAAAAGAGGAGAACTTTAGCAAATAATAGAGATAAGATTATAACTATAGCCCAAATTATTGTCAAGCCTCCTTCCTCATGGAGTTTGCACAGAGTTCCCTGAAGAGTTTAGACTGATATTGCCAAATTAACTAGGGAGCCCTAGTTAATTACCATTTAGCTGGTAGTTTTGTGTACCCTGTAGAAAGAAACAATAGCAAGAGACTAAAAGTTGGATAATTTAATGGGCAGCACACTGCTGCTGTTTTTTCATATTTTCCAAAATGCTGCCAATAGTTTCCATGGCCGTTAACCTTGTATTAGAGATGCATCCATTGTAACATAATGCTCAGGAAGAAAGCAACTTCATTTTCAAATTGTGGTCGTCACTATTGCCGTGCTTAGTAAACCACAGAGATCCAGGTTGTTCACTGTAGTCACCTGGGCTCTGTTGGACACCACACAGTGATGTATATAGAAAAATAAAAAAAATTTGCTCAAAATGAGAATTTCCAGCCATTTTCCTTATGCAGTTCTGCTGATTTTGACACCTGTGTTCTCCTGTGTCACTTGACACGCATTATTAAAAAATAACGATGCAAGGATGTGGTAAAAGTAATACCTAGTAGTTACTTAGCCTAGAGCATTTTTTTTTTTGCTCTTGATCTTCTCCTGCTTCAAAATGCTCATGATGCACAGCATTCTGACCATGCCAACAATAGAAAAAAGCCTTTGAATCCTCTGGTAAGATCACATGTCATTGCTACAAGGTATAGCGAATTAAGTGATCATATCAAGCGAAGCTGATTTGCCATGGAGCTCTAATCTGTTGAAGAATCAGGACAGTGTCCCTTTTTGTGCTTGTAAGTCACCTAAGAAAGTAGGGTGTTTCCGTGATCAGGGTCTCTGAGCTAGTGGCAAAGCATAGTTGCATTTAGCAAATCTGCACAAATGCCTACGTGCATTTTTTTTCAGGTGGTACCCAAATAATGCACATGAACTTCTCTTCATACACCATTCCTCTTTCACCCCTTCTCACAAACCATCATGAATTTGCTTTTACATCAGCAGAGGAAAAAACTATGCAGTTAAATCTAGATGTATCAGAACTGATCCTCTAGTGGGGACCAAACTGTCTGTACCGGTAAAACTTTGTTTCTTCAGATTTTCATTAGAAGGTGTGCAGGGGAAATGCCTATAACTTGAATAATTTTATTCACAATCAAATTATCTTCAAATTCCCTGGAAGGTGTACCACCAGTTGCAGTAGAAATTGATTTGAACACTAGTCTGGGCAAGTTCTGGAAGGGGTCCAGAGAAGGGCCACCAAGATGATCAGAGGCCTGGGAAGCCTGCTATACGAGGATAGGCTGGGAGAGCTGGGTTTGTTCAGCCTGGAGAAAAGGAGGCTCAGAGGGGATCTCATCACCATGTGCCAGTACTTAAGGGGTAGCTACAAAGAAGATGGAGACTCCCTTTTTACAAGGAGTCCCATGGAGAGGACCAGGGGGAATGGACACAAGTTGCTCTTCGAGAGATTGCGATGGGACACAAGGAAGATTTTTCACAGTGAGGACTGTCACCATTGGAATAATCTCCCCAGGGAAGTGTTTGACTCAGCCACATTGGACACCTTCAAGAGTCGGCTGGACAGGGTGCTGGGCCATCTTGTTTAGACTGCGCTCTTCCCAGAAAGGTTGGACTAGATGATCCCTGAGGTCCCTTCCAACCTGTGATTCTGTGAAGTTCTGGGAAAGGGTAAGAATACAGGAAAGGTAGCTATGACAGTGTCCCTGCTGTCCACAGGTAATTCATGTGGTTGAACTGGTGGTGAGGATGTAATGAAACTAATTTACTTTGAATTTACTTATTATATGTATGTTATAGCCATTATCAATAAAATTTAGAAAAAGGGAAAAGATGACCAGATTAGCTATAAATGAGATTATAACAATTATACAAAAGCAAAATATCAAGCACTTTGAGGGAAAAAATTACATAATCTGAAATACCTATAATGCATTTTGTTCATGTGGCATTTGGATTAGCAAAGATGGCAACTAAAATTCCATTTTTGTGTGCAAAATCCAAAATCTCTTTGTATCACAGAAGCTGTAATGGTGGATGGACTGAATTAAATCGGCTTTTTTAATAGTACTTTTCTAATTTTGTGTTACAGGTCAATGGTGGAGAGAAGAGACCTGCTTCAGATATGGGAAAGAAACCCAAAACTCCCAAAAAGAAGAAGAAGAAGGACCCAAATGAGCCACAGAAGCCTGTGTCTGCCTATGCATTATTCTTTCGAGACACTCAAGCAGCCATCAAGGGCCAAAACCCCAATGCTACTTTTGGTGAAGTTTCTAAAATTGTAGCTTCAATGTGGGACGGCTTAGGAGAAGAACAAAAACAGGTACAAACTGTGCTGTGTCTCAGAGGCTTTGTTTCAGGAAAGTGTTATCAGGGTCATCTAAGCACTGTAGGCAGTTTCTTTTGTTTGCTGGGATGAAACTTGAATATGTGCCATCTCGGGAATATGATTTAAAGAGACTAAGATAAGGAGAATATAATTTCGTTTCTTCTGTATGAAACCACTAAGAGTTTTTCAGTTTTAGTGTGTGACACAAGCTTTAGGATTTTATTTAGGATTGTTTTATGCTGAAATTGTGGGCCTCAGATTTTATGAGAGCATTGCCCTGTCTATGACAGTGTGGTGTAGGAGGACCTTGTTGCCAAAAATCATGTCTGTACAGTGGGACCTGACACGTAACCGAGCTCCCAGTTGCAGATGTTCCCCTGCTTCACAATGCCAGAAGGGGAGCTGGGCTCACTCCTCTTCCCAACCCATCTGGCTTTTATGAAAGGAGTTATGGCTGTGTTGACCCAAAGAGAGCTGTGGTGGACCCTGGCAAATTGACAATGTTCTGGGGTATCCTCTTGCACAGCATGCATGTAGGCTGTGGAAATTACACCCTGTAGTTACTTCCATCCTCCATGGAAGGGCTTTGGTTCTGCAACAAGGTCAGCAGAGCTTGATCTGAACCTTTGCAGAAATCCTTCCAAGTCAGTCAGATCCTGTGTAGAAGTGGGCAACTCTGGGTGAAGCTCTCCATGTTTGTGAGTTTACGGTGGTGACAGTTGGCAAATACCGTTCATCCTTGCTGTAGCATACCATTGCTTTTCCGTTTTTGGTGGTTGCATTTTTACTATCTGCCAACAGAATAGATTGGGTAGATAAAGAAATGGGAACTTTAAGAAAGAAACAGATATGGAGAGAAGGGATGCGCTGGCTTATATTGGCTGCAAGACACCTGGGTGCGCGTTGATGTTAGCACAGAGAGTGGAAAAGTACTGGGACAAAACTGCATCTCGTTCATTCATACCAATCATATTATTATTACACAATTATAGTTAATAAGGCTAAGAATTGAAAGGAAAATATTGCTATAATTTTTTTGTAGGTAAAATTATTTGGATTTGGGAAAAAAGAAGGGTTTTTTGCTAATTAGTGTTGTGTTATCTCTTCTTCCTGCCTTTTTTAATATGTCCAGCAAAGGCCAAGGTTACGTCCTTGATCTGACAGGTTATTTAGACCTTCCCAGTACAGCAGTTCTCTCATAGTCGAACATTATTTTTGGGGACCATGATGATGACTGTTCACTTTTGACTCAGGAAAAATACTGGCTATGCTTTTAGTTAAGTTCAAAAGCAAGAGGTTTTGATGAATTCCTCCTTGTCCTGTGTACCTGCCCAGAATCACTCCCCCGTGTTGAAATCTGCACACCCAAACACATACCTCAGGAGTGGTCCAAGTAGTTAGACCTGTATCTGGGACCCATCTTGCTTGCCTGTGAGATTGTGGATCCAAATTTTCCTGAAGTGGTGAAAGGCAGAGAGCTAGACTTCTCAAGAGTGTGTTAATCTAGTTAATCTTACAACTCTCTAGTGGTGACACGAAGCAAGATCTTGTGCTTGGTTTTCTCCTCCATTTTTCATAATGACCCTTAATTTGTGGCTGTTGCAGTGGTACAGTTTTTCCTTCCATAATATTTGCTCTGCTTACAAAGCAGAAAATTTGACTTCTTGAATAATAGTCAAAGACCATATAATGGAGATAAAAGACTATAAAATTCACATTTCCTTTAAATTTGTCATGTTAGCAGTACCAGCAGAAAACTGAAGTCTTTCCACAGAATTCTGTTTAAGAAAAGTGCATAAAACCCTAAAATTTTCAGCTTTACCTTGGATTTCCAATTTGTGCTTGAAAGCAATAACTGAATGAGTCCTACGCTGAAACAGCAGAACAAAATTTATTTTCCTTATCTCTGTTGTCCTTAATTTAAGTTGGAACACAGCAGAATGATGTGTTACGGAATCCACATGACACATCCATGAAAAAATGCCTGCAACTAGATTTTTAAGCAAATTATTCCAAGAGTTTGGTTTAGCATATCTCTGTTGCTCTTTGACTCATTTTGCCTATTCATTATCATCTATTAAGCACATTGTTAAAACTCCAGGCCCAGGCCCTTTCTAATCTAGCACTGTACAAAAAGAATAAAAGATAGTCCCTATTTAAAAAAATTGGCAATCCTATTTTCTAGAATAAATTTAAACTCATTCTTTATTCCATTAGGGATCTGATAGTACAAAGTAATGATTACAAGACATCTTAACTGACTAGATAGTCTGTATTTTAAAGGCCTAATTTTTCAGATCCAGAGCATTGGTAACTGTTATGAAACCTATGTCTCTAGCAGGAAAATTGGACTCTAAAAATACAAATGGTTAATGTAGCATTTGGAATTTGGCATTGAAGAAGCTTCAGAAATGCAAAAATAGTTAAATAAAGAAACAATAACATCATTAGAGGAATACTTTATTGATGAATTATACTTGCTGAAAAGGATTCAATTATCATAAAGCTTCTGGCTTTTATGTTTTGGAAGTTAATGCTTATTCTGGAATTTAAATAGAATTATGTTTCCAAATTGTGTTTCCTGAATTGGAACTCCTTTTACTATTTAAATAGTAAATATAAATGAATCAGAAAGTAGAACATAATGCAGCTATTGAGAAAGAAGAATAACTTCATGTTTTCATGCCAAAATAAAATCTTCTTTGTTCCTATGACGTGAGCCAGCTTTTTCTGAAATGGATAGAATTCTTCTTGTTTATTCCTGAAGATTGACCACAGAATAAATACAGGTATTGAAACTCAGTACAGTGGTGACTCAAGGGCAGCATATGTATGTCCAAGCCTTTGCAAAAAAATTTTTATAATCTGACATATTAGACTGTAGCTTGAAAGGGGTTGTGCAAGAACTACATACACAGAAGAAACTAGGAAAGTGTTGTTTGAAAAAGTAGGATTTGAATGGCAAAAAAGGAAACGTTATTATGAACTAGATAACGGTGGATGCCTCACGGAAGTTATGGGGAAGTTATACTTAAAATGTATTACACTCTGATGCTCTTACCATGAGAATATTGCAATTTATTAGGTTAAAGCAGATACCAGTGTACTTCCACTCTCATTTTACCATATGAAGACATTTGCTTTTTGGGGGTCATAAGCTATAACTGTTCCCATTAATTTCTGAACGTATAAGGGCCATTTGCAAACAACACTGGTGTGTCTGTGTTTTGGTTGCTCAAACCTATCTACACAGAGGAGTCCAGAAATTAAAGGGGCTTTAGTGGTCATGGTGGACTTTGTCATTGTTTCTTCTCGAATTCTGAATTGGGTGCAATAGTTACACATGATCAGAAGCAGGGACTGGGCATTTTCCTTCGTTTTTCACTACAAATGTTTTCTAAAACTGTTCAGATTAATATACTTGTGAACAGAAAGCAGCTGTAGCAGGAGTACGTTGGGGTACGTTTTCCTCAGTGCTGTAGCATAGCACAGGGATATTTTCAGTGGCTTTTCTAGTTCCTCTCTTACTATCATAAACACTATTTTCTACTTAGTTAGTATTATACTTCTGTGCATCCTGTTTCTATAGCTTATTTATGTTCACCTTTGCCCTTTGCACACACTTTTACTGCAAAGGGTTGAAAAACAGCCCCCAGGAAAGAGGGTTCAGCATGCTAAATGGTCAAGTCTCTGGCTTTCAGACAGAACACTGGTTCAAACTGGGTAAAAAGGCTACTTAGGTCATTTTCTGTCCTTAGATGAAAAAGGAAAGTAATTTTAAATCAGTACCAGATGTGTGTGTACTAAATGAACCTTAAGTTTCTAATTGGAGTCCTAGTAAAGCTGTAATAGATGTGGCAAATTACAAACAAAATGTTCTTGTTTACATTAGTGTAACTTTAAAACTTCAGCCAAAGACCTTAATAAATGTGCTATTATTCTAAAAATGGAATTGAATGTCTATTCAACATTCAACAAAATTAATCTCTGGTGTAACTTCAGTGACAACTGGAATTCTAGCAGGAATGATTTTGGCCTCCTATGAACAGCTTAGTGTGCGTACGTACATATGTGAGTATATGTGTTTCTGTGTGTTTACTTAAATGTTGCACGGGGCTTGCAGTAGGAAGAAGGATGGATTCACCTAGGGGACCCAAAACTTAACCATCAGAAGAAGGCGGCAAAGCAACTGTTTGAGTGCTGTAACATATGCCTTCTTTCAGGCTGCATAATTCATACAAAGTAATATTAGCTGCAACAGTTCAGCTCAATAGCAACACCTCATTATTTTATCCCTCAGTATTTATTCCTATGTTTGACGCCTCATGAAATTACTGTTAATGTGTTTATATAAAGGCAGATCTGACACAAGTGGGAAGAATTTAATTTCCCACTCATTCTTTCCTGCTGATGTGTCCTCTTCCCCTGGTAGAAGTGGCAAGTGTAAATAGTTAATTTGCTTCAATTATGAGCCTGTCCTGCTAAATTAGAAGCAGCAGGAATATGAAAAGCCAGAATTATACTTATGAGGCAGCTGACAAATCCTTGGAGCTCACAAAATCAAATCATTTACTCCTCATTGGTGCTCAAAGACCCACTAGATAAAAACTGCAGTTCTTTAACATCTGATGGAACTTGGATTGTATGTTACCAATACTTAAGTAAATTGAAATCCTTGTGCATTAGTGTCAACATTTGTGATACTGTTACCATTTTTGCTAGAAACCACAAGCTTTCAAGGGTTTCTATTTTGGTCACTACAAATAACCCAGACTGATTTGGGCATGAAAAATAAGAAAATGTGTTTTATAAGTTTCTCTTTTGATCATGGGGAAGCGACAGACATGACAGCGCATTATCCAGTGGGATCAGGAGGGGTTTTAGAAGTAATGCTGGCCAACACTTCCTATCTCCGAAGCATCTCTCGTGACATGAAACACCACAAATCAGATCAAAATGGATTCAAAACCAGTATTTCAAGAGGCCTTGGCTCTGCCTGGCCTCTGGGGACACCTTACCTAGCTCCTCCTCCCTTCTGGGGCACAATGCTGTGTCACTGTCCCACCTCTTGACGTGATAAATAAGCTCATTCCGTGGGTGGAAGAGCCATCACGTTCCCGTTGCATGGCCACGCATGTGGGGTGCCCACTGTCAAGACATCAGACAGTTCAGGAGACTGCAGAGTGGCTGCTGAAATAGCTCCAGAGGATACGCAGTCTGTCAGGTCAAGGTAGTCAGCAGCATTTTGAACACATAAATTTACAATTTGTTCACTTTTTATATATGCTCATATACTCATGCAGACATTTGTTCTACCTCTTGTTCTCCCTTTAAAAAGGACCTTTTTTATTATTATCTCCATGCTAATGAAGCAATCTCCAAGGAGTAACTTTAACACACATGTAAGATGATGGGAATGTACGTTCAGTTTATTAGATAAACAACTACACAAGGTTTAAATTTAGCTTTGTTTTATTTTTGTAAATGAGAATAGAAAGCGAAGGCACATCTGTGTGTGCACACTGCCAAAGTGAACTGCAAGCAAAATGGATTCAGGAAGAGGAACAACAGCCAGCAACCTTACACCTCCCCTCCCAGCTACTTGCACCAGCAAAGTCATTTTTACCAGCGTTGCACCTTAGGCCTGCTTGGGAGATCCACTGTTTTTCTTGACAAGTTTCTGTATTGAAATTGCATCTCTACCCTTTTGAAGCTCTAGACGAGTGCATCAAGAGTTTAAAACAACTGCTCCTCACCCTGGTGTCTGCTCCTTCTCCCTTCCCCTGCAAGCAGCTGGGCTTAATGAGCCGGAACACAATGGGCCAAGAATAGGCATGCATAAACTCAGATGCAAACTCATGTCTGTGTATATATATGTAAATATATATATAAATTTATATCTTCAGATTGGTTTATTGCCCTGGTTTCCAAAGGGCCAGACCTTGAACCCCTTACCTTCCACTGACTTCAGAAGGGGGCAGTGTCAGGCCCTCTGTTTGCAATGGATTTTTGCTGCAGGACTTCTGGCAGCTGATGCCTCTCTCTCCCATCCAGAGATGGGCTGAGCAGGACCGTGCTGTGCACGGATGGGAAACCTTCTCCTCTGCCACCAGAAAAATAAAATTACTGTAGGTCACCATAGGGGCTGCAGCATCTTACTCTGTACAGGGTAACACAGGCTATCATCTGCTGCCCAGCCCACCTAGCAGCTTGGCCTTCCTGCAGCATCCAGGAGCACCAAAGTCACAAGGAACATCAGAAACCCCTCTGCCCGGGGTGACTTTCTAATATCTGTTTGCTACATAATACAGACACAGCTTCTAGATAAATACCACACATGGCTGCCAAGTTATGAACGTTGACTTTAACTGCGCTTCTTGTTGTACTTGGAAGGAGCTGGGCCAAAAGGGCCCTGGATTCCAAGTACTACTGCAGCAACATGCATAAATAATATTTCAATTTTCTATTCATTCTTCTTCTCCACCCTTTATCCATACATTCAAGCTCAATAGGAACATGGCTTTAAATCAAATGTGTACAAAACTGGCTTTAGGACCAATTATTATGCTCCATTCAGGCTAACAACCTTATTTAAAAAAAAAAAAAAAAAGAATACCAGCAAGTGCATATAATCACCACATAAATCATATGTTTAATGTCATGTGTTTTGTACCCAACTTTCATCCAACATGCTTCTGATAAAATGTACCGTCCCGTTCCTGCAAGCTGTGAACATCAAGCCTATAAGGTCAAATTTAGGCCTGGTGCAAATGGCTACAATTTCCAGTGATCTCTGTCAAGTCTCGCTGTTTGTGCTAGAGCTGGATTTGGCCTGTGATCTTTCCCCTGCATGCCAGAAAGACTGAATTCTTTCCCCTAAGCCTCTAATATGTCATCAGTGTCTTTTTCATGCTCTACAGTCAGAGACTGCTGAGCCATATAGCTAGCCCTGGGCCTCTTTCTGTTGGTGTATGTACCTAGATTAAAAATCAAATGGTAACATATTTCAGTATCCATTAAGCAATTCCGAGGATTTTTTTTTTCTGACTGCTGTGGGAATATCTCTCTCCACATTTTAGATGAGTGTGTGCAGCTCTAGGTGCCTTTGCTGCAAAATCAGAAGATTAAAACTAGAGATATGTCTCCCACTTGGAAAAAATACAAGTTTTCTCTATAAACCTAGGTATGTAGGGCCAGGAATGACAATCTGAATGTGGATTTTAATTCAGGATTACAGCCTACTGTATTTTATCAGATGCCATTTCTGTAACTGTAGCCTGTGAAAATGACACTCCCGTGGGTATTAACACTGTGGAGACCAAAAAGACAAAATCAGTCATGTTGCTTTTTGATTTGCTATTTTTGCATATACTATTTTTGGGGTTTATGGAACACTTCCATCAAAACAAATGTGGGCACCTTTGCATCATTTTAAAAAGACAAATATAACTTGCTTGCAAGTGTCAGCTCTAAGGAGACATCCACAAGATAAACTGAAAACTTCCCCTTCTTTGTCATCCTTGTACCAGCTTTTTAGGTAAAGCCAGAGAAGTAGCATGGTTCTTCATAACGTGCTTTGTGAGCTAGGAGACACAAAGCTCTTTCAGACTACCATGAGGCACAAATTCTGAAAGTCCCTTTTTCTCCTAAGTTTAACTCACTGTCTCCAAGTCTCTGCTATCAAAGGGGACTGTGGTCACTGGTACCTTCTTCTACTAGCACCTGATATTCAAAACTGTGGGCATGTTTGCAGATGTTTGGGTGCCTGTTATGGCTCTTATGATGATGACTGGGGGAAGGGAAGTCTGTTCCCCTAAGGGAACAAGGGTGCAAACCACATGGGACAGGGTAGGAGTCCTGCTGCATAGTGTGTTGTGATGTGTTGATAACCCTCTGCAAGCAAGTTGAGAGGAAGTTGAGAGGAAGTTCATTGGGAAAAGATGACTAACCAGAACAAATACTTGGCTCAAGGCATTACAGGTATATTTCAGTTATATATATATCAGTGATGAGTTTCACGTGCAGAAGAGCAAAGGAGACGCAAAGCCTGCCTCAAGGAATTTATGATCCAGGAAGACAAGAACTGAGCAGCAGTTAAAATATATAAAGCAAAACATGACCAGAAGTTGGCATCATAAAACAGAAGTGCAGATATTCTTCTGTGGTTTTAATTTGGTAAATCTAGTATTTGTGAGTGCTTGTGGCTAACCATATAACCCACAACCCCTCTATCTCCAAATGAAACTTTGGGGCAGTCAGTTTAAGGATGTGTATCACTATTAATAAGAAGAATTCAGCCCTCAGTGTAAGCTGCTACAGCACTGGTAGCCCACACGTATGGTCAGCCTAGGGAACCTGAGCTAAAGGGTGCCACTGCAATGGCCTGGGGGCTGGCACCAGGCTAACCAGGTTATGTTACCAATGGGGGAGCCCAGGGCATTCGTTCTCCCCAGTGGCCTAATTCAAATGCTATCTGATGTACTTCTATGCACAAGGTAGAGTTTCATACTTACCCGTTCTGGAAAGTATCTTCTTCTATATTGCTGCATGCTTTGCTAAACATTGTAAAGGAACTTGAAGCTACCGTACCGGGTGCATTTTGGAAATGTAATTAAATAGTAAACTAAGAACCTGTGTATTGTGCTGTATAAATTTGCATTCATGAGGCACAGTAAGAAAATAATGCCAGCAGCTTCCATTTGCAGACAAATGAATGTAATCTTGGTGTTTGGGGGGTTCTATAACAAGCTGAAGAAAATAAGAATAAATTAAGCTGACCCACACTGCATATACAGAAATGATATTTTTTCTGCCAACATTCGATTTCCACAACTGAGACAATACAGAAAATAAAATATTGTGTAAGAAAACAAATCTGCTGCTGAATCAGAACGGACCTTTACTGCCTGAATGACAATCAGTTGACATTCAATTATCATGTTAATTGAATTAAAGCAAGCTAGGAATGACTTAATTCCATAAGTATATGCTCCTGTCAAGTTACTTATTTAATAATTGTTGCTTGCTTGATGAAGGAGGGGAAAATGACCTTAGAAGAGATTTCTGAGATGTTAAAAACAAAATTAAATATTGTCACTGTACACTATAGATAAGAAAGAGGACAGAAGCCTGCTTCTTGTTAAAGCGAAAATGTTAAACATATTATTGGAAATGATGTGTTTCATAATTTGGCACTGTCTTAAGCGTGAAACTCAAAAGAGCTTCAGCCATTTTCTAGAGTACGCTTGAATGACGACACAAGAGTTTTTCCTCCCCGAAAGCGCTGCAAGATTGCAACTCTGTTATACTTCTAAAATACAAAATTCTTTAAGTCTGAGGGCTAAAAATTCTCACAGCTGCAAAAAAAAAAAAAAAAAGAGGTTGGGAAGGGCAGCTGACTTGCTTATACCTGTTTGAGGTGCTGCTACAAATGCTGGGGACGCTCCCCACTTGCCCTGCCTTCATAAGCCCTCAGTTTGGTCTAGCAAGAAGATAGTGAACTGGTACCCACTACCAGGACCACGTTCATTTGCCTTCAGAGAAAAATACTGACAACCAGACCTTGTTGTTACTCATGAAAATTAACAACTCCCCGGACAGGCAGAACTTACCCTAATTTTTAGTATAAGCCAGGACTGATTAGGATTTCCAAAACTACTATAAGGATGATCAACCCACTTGTGTGCTGTCCTAAAGAGTGGGCATCTTCAAAGGGAAAACAGCATACAGACAGTGAGAGCTCAAGCTGTTGTCCTCAGAGGACATGCCAATGCCCTTGCAAGGATGAAGCGGGGGGAGCTGATCACGCTCCAGACAAGCCAGCCTGTGGGTAACATTCTGGCCAATGTAAATCATCAAAGCAGGCTGGGGTCATCAAAACCCTGTCCCCATCCATTGACAACTTTTTCACTCTAGTGCCCTTCTATTACATCGTTAATGTTTATATTACCATGGAAGACATGGCATTCATGTGAGTATTATTGGCTCACCAGAAGACCCAGGAAAAGAGGGCAAGACAATGTGTACACTGAACATGGTAGATGTATAGGTAGGGAATAATTAAATAACAGCTCTATGATGACACTCCTATGAAGTAGTGTTGTTTTAGTTGGAGATTTACAGAGTTGTTGTTAACTTCATATTATTGAGTTAACCTTGTACAGTATGACTATTTGAGGGAAAAGTCAGGTCCCAGAGGACTCTTTCAATATGCTGTGACTCTAAGAGCACAGCAGGAGTGTATATTTTTTATATTTGTGTAATGCAAAATAAAGGCCAATGTGGAAGCAGTAGATACATGATCTTTTGAAGATCATTATTCGGTGTAAAATTCTTTGTTCAGCTCTGTTTTTTAAACTGGCTATCAGAATGATGCAGAGGCACTGCAATATAAGAAGCGGTATAACTTTGTCTTTGTTCTGTAGGTCAAGCTAAATTCATTTTAGCAGCGAGGAACAGGCTGTTGACTAATTTTTTATTCATTTTCAAAACAAACAGTACATTTCCCTAATAATCACAAGCAATTACAACTTAAAAAGCAAATTGCTACCTTTTTTTTTTTTTTTGCAAAACAATAAGAGGTCAGCCAACACTATATATTTATCTTAATCTGGAGAAATTACAAGGGTGTACAGATACAGTTGCACAGCTAAAACCAATCTTTTTTCCTCTCTGTCTTTATATTTACAATTTTAGAAGCCTAAGACTTCTCTGTTTCCATTATGATCTTTTGCTTCCCTGGGAAGCAAAATCTTTAATCCTTTTAGGCAGCCTCTGAGTTTTGCCAGCCTTTATCTGAGGTTTGTTCTGCCTCTGAAAGCAAAGCCTCAGTGAAACAAAAAAATGTTTCACGGGCACATTCTTTATAAAAATGGTGTTGTGCTGTATCCTCCAAGTCTGACACTACCACTCTCACTTTGTAGTCTGCAACTGTGTTGTCCTCTCTGTGCGCACTCTCTGATGCCAAGTCCACTCCATTACGGGACTGCTGGTTTTACTAGAGCTTTGGAAGATCAAAAGAGATCATTTTTAAGTTTCATAAAGTTTATCCTTCTGGGGAGGAGATGTCCATGTGTGTTTTTCACCTGTGGAATTCAGGAGAACACCCCAAAATTGTCATAAATATCTTTGCCCATCTTTTACCTTTGAATCAACAGCCCGGTTAACTAGGCAATGTGGACTGGGAGGGAGAGTGTGGATTGTCTATACTTTCTTCATGGTGTCTTTCCGCAGCTGCCCAAGGTTGTGCACTTGACTGGAGAAGTGGACAGCAGAGACTCAAAGCTGCAGTCCCATTTAGTGTAATACTGTAAATCCCAAATGCCCATGAATTAATCTCTGCTCTGGGCATATGACTTAAAAACTGTGAAATATAACAGCAATTAAAAAAGTAAATTTACTCTCCCTTTATTTGTCTCTCTTATTTTTAAACCTTCTGTTTGGATGGTTTTTAAGCTTTTCCCTGAAACATGGAAGGCTAGGAGTCAATTCTGCTCAGTGACATGAAGCCAAGGTGCTTGCATGGCTCCTAAGTCTACCCTTTTAGGGAAAAAAAACCCATGAAGCGATGAGAAACTCGTGATAATATTTGCAAAAAGAAATGCTGACTTGTTCTTGAATCTGTCACTGACATGGCTAACAGCAAGTCATTAGCTAGGCTCCATGAGTCAGAAACTGGTTCTCCTCTTGGAGACTTTCAACCCTAAATATCTATGTTCGCTTTTGTAACATTGTGTTAATGTACTGCAATGAGGTCCTGCCTAACCCTCCGGATAATCTTTGATCTTGAAATTTGGGCAAAACTGAAGTGTTTCTCCAAGCTCTTTAATCTATTATGAGATTGTAGACATGTGGTATTTAAAATAATTTGGTGAGTTGGGAGAAATGTGCAGAAATAGATCCATGCTCCTGAGAACTTAATTAGACCAATATGGGGTCAAGACTGGAATAATGACTAACATGATTTATTATCCTTAGCAGCAACATGAAGCTTCTTTGACTCCCCCCAACAGTTTACCCGGGGAAGAGAGAAAGCCTCTTGGCTGATGTGTGGTGCCATCATCTCCTCCTTCGTTTAGCTCAAATATCTTTCTGCACATTCCCATCTTCCCCAGAGGGTTTTAACTAGTCTCACAAGTGGAAGCCAGTGGAGAGGTCCACGCCTGCCTTCCCCTGTCCCTAAAGGTCCCATTTGCAAGTACGCCTTGCGCTTCACTTTGAAAAATTAAACCTGAGATGCTCTGAGGGATATTGTTTTTTCAGTACTGCTGGGTAGTTAAAGGGTGTTTCGCAGTTGGAACAATATTTTCTTTAAAATATTTAATGTTTATTATTTCACTCTTTAGGCAATATGAGGAGGAAAGGCTGTTTACTTAGAAAGACTTTATGAAGATGCATGAGACACACCGGCGATATATAAAAACAAAACCAGATTAATTTACCAATGTGACACTCTTTGTTTTTAGGTATACAAAAAGAAAACTGAAGCTGCCAAGAAGGAATATCTGAAGCAGTTAGCTGCCTACAGAGCAAGCCTTGTATCCAAGGTAACACATAATGTATATACATACACACATGTATAGTGACATATTGCAAATAATTTTCAACATTTACATGGTGCTGAGCACCAAAGTGTTTAGTGCAAATAGCCATGTTTGTTATCATCTTAAACTTAGGTTTAAGGTGCAAATGATCAATAAACACAGTCACCTCGCCATGAAAAGATATCCTTTCTCTTCCGGTCATAGAGACAGCACCTCTCCAGGCTGGCAGTATCACTGCAGTTCAACAGAGGAAGGACATACTGGTAAAAAGACCTCAGTATGACAAACGTGCTGTGCCAGGCAGTCACCGTTCTACCTGTAAGGGGAAAAACCATATCATTACCCAAAATGCCTGGGTTGGTTTTTTTTTTTTAAAGTACTGTTTTACCTTGCAATCACAGTACACAAAAAGTCAAGCAAATTTTCATAAGAAAATGTAAATTTCCATTTTACATCCAGCAAGCAATTCGTGTGTGCACAGCACAGGTCACCCTAAGGCTCTTATACTGGAACACACCAGTGTATCCCCAGTACACAACTAGTAGCAATTTTCTAAACTGATTTATACAAACATTCTTAGTGCCCATCATTTGGTAATAGACGCTTTAACGTTTGTAGCAGGCTTTAAAATATGCAGAAGAATGTGAAATTACTGCACTGCACTGTGTCAGTGTGAAAAACCTATTGAGCAACTTTGGAATCATACTGGTTAGAATTACTTGTTCTGGGTCTGTCAAAACAAATTTAGATATATTTTGTTCTTACGTAAATAAAATAAATTTTAGAGGTAAAGGTGGCAGCATGAAGGACTGCCATACGTGACATGAGTAGAACTCTATGTTAGTTTTAAATGTTTTTGGGGTCCTGCATTATACTTCTCTGTATATTATATTAATTTGTACACATTTTCAGGGGAAGAGTATATGATTATCCATGCAAGGACCTTTCATGCTTCTTTTACATTATCTTAGTATTTGGTCAGTGTTTGTTCTGAATTTAAAAGTCTAAAATATGGGTGTTACCGCATTCATTTTGGGGGTTTGTGCCTTATGCATTTTAATTTTATAGCTACCATCATAAATACTAATGCATTTAATTGAAGTGATTTACAGGATGCCTTTAATTTCTCTTTTAGGGTTGTTTGGTTCTAATACTCATTGCCTTCAGAAAGGGTACCATGTGCACACAAAGAATTTTTTTTTTAATAGGCTGCCTATTAGCAAAATATAGGTCTAAAAAGCTCAAAATATTCCAATAGGTTTTGAAGAAATGCATGAAGCCAATTTTTCACTTGTGAAAATAACTTCGATGTCATTATTCAAAATATTATGGACTGTTTACGTAACACTCTATATAGCTTAATTTTGAAATGGCGCATCTAAGAGACCTGAAATTTTTGTTTTGGTGTTTGGTTGGTTTTTGGTTTGGGGTTGTGTTTTTTTTTTGGAAAGAGAAAAAGTATATTATGGCATTTTCTGAAGTTTGTTTACAGAAAAATATTTAAAAGACTCTTGATCAGTTAGTTCAGTGCATGAAGCCATTTATGCATATATTTAAATTTCTTGTTAGTCAGAAAAGCACTGAAGCATTTTCTTAACTTTTAAGCAATTATTTAAATTCTGCCCATAATGTAATTTTTTCCTCTAGTGTGGAATGTATCAAAATATAAACTTAATGAAGCCGAGTACTAATTGCTTACTCTCGTGAGCGCACTCAATGAATCCAACAGAACTGGCATGTAACTAAAGCAAGTCCATTTTGGAATAAGGATGTAAAATACCCAGATGTAATATTATATCAGTATATTCTAAATTATCATTATTAAATATTTATACGGCACCAGAAGAGTTGTAGTTCTCTAGACAAGCATGTAAGCATGAAGAAATATATACAATACATTATTAAGATTGTTTGGAGTCCATCTGGTTTTTATGTCCATGTGTTATATTATCATCTATAAAATATACTTTTAGAGAATATTATTAAGATTCCAAGACCTCATTCTCAAAAGTTAAGACATGCCAAAAGTAACATATCTTTTCCAAAAATGCTTTAATGCACTATTAATGATTTGCTCACATGGTATGTTTTAAACTTTTTACCACACTCTGTGTGAGTCTCATTTCATATGCTTATAATCAAGTGTTCACCCTGGGAGCTCCTGTGTTATATTTACTGCATATTGTTTAACCTTGCTTCTTTATAGGATTTTCTGTGCTGCTCATCCCAGCAGTGTTGTAGTGTAAAGAAATTCTCAGTAGCGCTCTGGAGCAGGAGGTTTGTGTTGTCCATATTTTCAAACACAACCAAATCATTGTGAAATCAGGTTTTCAGTAATTTTGGATATCCTGCTTGGGTCATCTAGAACTTAATTTTTCAGAGTATTGACCTATATCACACCCTTCATGTTCACAGCAGAGCTCCAACGACTTCAGAGTTAGCTGGCTGGCAGCTGTGAGATGTTCAGTTGTGCTTCACATGACATCAGGACACCCTCTTGCTATCCAAATGATAGGAGTTACCCAATTATCATGCTTTCTTCCTTCTTCCCTCCCAAAGGACTCTGCCTGTGGGAAGAGGCAGGCACAAGCAGGCAAGGGTGCTGCTTAGAGCCCTGTCTCCAGCTCAGCAGGTGCCTCACACCTCCCAAAGCAGCTGGTCTACCATTCTCCAAACTTTGGAACACTGATTCTGCCATGTTTTTAATCAAGTACTGCCAGTTTTTAAACAAATAGTGAGTGTATGACTTGTATATAAGTGTTTTTGTATGGCTTTTTGCATTTATTTGCAAGTCTTCAGTTTTCTGAGAGGCAAAGGAATGGACATATGCTATGCCCTACCTGAGCAGACCACACTTGGAGCTGAATTTACTGCACCCATCTTGGCCATTTGAGATGCTGGAATAGGCAGAATAGGAGATTGCAGAGAAATGGGGTAACTCTCATTTTGCCAGGAGATTTCTTAGCCTCTGCCTGACAGCAGAATAATGAAATTCAGGAATATTAGTTTCCATCGCAAGCTCTGGAGTGGGAGTGGTGTATCAGGTGGGGATGGTGGGCTTCTCCATGATACTCAGCCCTTTGCCCACTTTGCTTTTTTCTCTTCCCTTCTCTTCTCTTCTCTTCTCTTTCTCTTCTCTTCTCTTCTCTTCTCTTCTCTTCTCTTCTCTTCTCTTCTCTTCTCTTCTCTTCTCTTCTCTTCTCTTCTCTTCTCTTCTCTTCTCTTCTCTTCTCTTCTCTTCTCTTCTCTTCTCTTCTCTTCTCTTCTCTTCTCTTCTCTTCTCTTCTCTTCTCTTCTCTTCTCTTCTCTTCTCTTCTCTTCTCTTCTCTTCTCTTCTCCCAGCAGCAAACCTTCAGTCTTTTTCCTAGTCTTTCTCTTGTCCTCTGCATCCTCACTTCTCCTTCAGACACTCATAGCCATGGGTGCATAGTGAAGGATAGGGGAGATCAACATGAGGGACAGACTACCTGAGCTTCATCATAGACAGCAACCAGTACTGGGAAAGCCCATGTGGAGGAATAGTCTCAGCTGCTTTCTCAGATGATACACATTTATAAATTTGAGTGTCATTAATAGGAAGATGAGATATTAATCTTTGACACAATCTGTCGTTGTCCCTTCCAGAGTTCAAGTCCCTTTTCCATTGAATCTTAAGGAAGGGCACCCAAATTTTTTGGGAGGCATATGGTCCTTTCCTCTGGGTGCATTGTTGACAAAGCTGAGAAGTTCTGGCTGGAGTTTGTCGCACACACACACGTAGAAGTCACTCACACACCTAGTATGTATAATTTTAGACTGTGTTATTTAACAAAATCATAACTGAAAACAGTGGAAGTATCACCAGCAACTTCAGTAATAAGGTTGCCAGTCCATCTCTAGTACACTTTTAAACGCTTTAGTAATGTCTCTATAAAATAGGGCTACCACCCAATAAATAAGGTAAACATTAGATTGTGTAAATGTGTCCATTATGCACTAATCTCCATTTAATTTATCAGTTTATTTTCTGTATTTTCTCCTATTTTAGAATGATTGAAATTAATGGGGCTGTTGTTGAGTTTGCTCATGTGTGTAGGAATTGATATGTAAAGTAAAAATCACATTACAAAGCATTATATCTTCTGCTGCGCAGATTGCCATATTGCTTATAGTACTGACGAAGCCTTTGCATTGTAAACAAGTGTCTCTATATTTGCCCTTAGTTGCAACTTTTAGTACTGTTCAGGTCCAGAAATGCAGTCTCTGGTAGCTGGTAATTTGTACAGCATTACATAAAATGCTGTGAATTGCAATTTTACTTTTTCATAAAACAAGCACTTTTTTTAGCTTAACCAGCCTTTTTTCTGGCTGACATTAGAGGTTTTTTTCTGCATCTTTCAAATATATATTTAATCCAGATATATATGGGTAATGTTAAAAACTTTCATATATTAATATGTGCATCTATGTATATTTATATAACAATACATGCATATGATGTATTTAACATGCATAATATGTATATGCGTATAAATGATATATATATATATGTATGTTAACTATAGCAGTACAACTTTAACTGTTTTAACAGTACAAAGAAGATTTCCCTGTTTTGTCCTCTCTGGCTAAATGAATCTTTAATTCTATCTAACACAGCTTCAAGTTTCATGTAGACATATTTTAGCAGCTATGGCTGAAGCTAAAATCTCTCAGCAAGGAGAATATTATTCAAATTCAAAATACTCAAGCATATTTCAAAACTCTGATATTGTATCTAAGTCAAATTATGTCCTCACTTGACATTGCAACAAGCATGTTGGATGTTTTTCAGTTTTGTGGACAGTGCAGATCCTTTGGACACGTAAAATTGCTTTGTGAAGTATTTGGCAGAGCTAGATTTCCTAGCCCACCACCTTGCAATTATCATAGAATCATAGAATCATTATGGTTGGAAAAGGCCCTCAAGATCATTGAGTCCAACCGCTAACCTATCACTGCCAAGTCCACCACTAAACTATATCCTCAAGCACCACATCTACCCTTCTTTTAAATGCCTCCAGGGATGGAGACTCAACCACCTCCCTGGGCAGCCTGTTCCAATGTTTGACAACCCTTTTGGTGAACAAGTTTTTTCTAATGTCCAACCTAAACTTCCCCTGGTGCAGCTTGAGGCCATTTCCTCTCGTCTTATCGCTTGTTGCTAGGGAGGAGAGTCTGACCCCCACCTCGCTACAACCTCCTTTCAGGTAGTTGTAGAGAGCGATAAAGTCTCCCCTCAGCCTCCTCTTCTCCAGGCTGAACAACCCCAGCTTCCTCAGCCGCTCCTCATAAGACTTGTTCTCTAGACCCTTCACCAACTTCGTTGCCCTTCTCTGGACACGCTCCAGTACCTCAGTGCCTTTCTTGTAGTGAGGGGCCCAAAACTGAACACGGTATTCAAGGTGCGTCCTCACCAGTGCCAAGTACAGGGGCACTATCACCTCCCTGACCCTACTCGCCACACTATTCCTGATACAAGCCAGGATGCCATTGGACTTCTTGGGCACCTGAGCACACTGCTGGCTCATGTTCAGCCGGCTGTCAACCAACACCCTCAGGTCCTTTTCTGCCAGGCAGCTCTCCAGCCACTCCTCCCCAAGCCTGTAGCGTTGCATGGGGTTGTTGTGACCCAAGTGCAGCACCTGGCACTTTGCCATGTTGAATCTCATACCATTGGCTCTGGCTCAACAATCCAGCCTGTCCGGGTCCCTCTGTAGGGCCTTCCTGCCCTCCAGCAGATCGACACTTCCACACAGCTTGGTGTCATCTGCAAACTTACTGAGGGTGCACTCAATCCCCTCATCCAGATCATCAATGAAGACATTGAACAGGACCGGCCCCAACACTGAGCCCTGGGGAACACCACTCATGACCAGCCGCCAACTGGATTTGACTCCATTCACCACCACTCGCTGGCCTCGGCCAGACAGCCAGTTTTTCACCCAGCGCACAGTGCACTTGTCCAAGCCGTGAGCAGCCAGCTTCTCCAGGAGAATGCTGTGGGAGACAGTGTCAAAGGCCTTACTAAAGTCCAAGCAGACAACGTCCACAGCCTTCCCCTCATCCACTAAGCGGGTCACCTTATCATAGAAGGAGACCAGGTTAGTGAGGCAGGACCTCCCTTTCATAAACCCATGCTGGCTGCGCCCGATCCCCTGGGTGTCCCACACATGCTGCTTAATAACATTCAAGATGATCTGCTCCATGACCTTTCCCGGCACCGAGGTCAGGCCGACAGGCCTGTAGTTCCCCGGGTCCTCCTTCCGACCCTTCTTGTAGAGGGGTGTCACATTCGCTAGGTTCTAGTCATCTGGGACCTCCCCAGTTGACCAGGACTGCTGATAAATGACGGAGAGTGGCTTGGCGAGCTTTTATGTTTCATAAAAAAACTAAAGCTCGTATCTAATAAGACTAGCATTGCCTTAATGCCATCAGCGCAGCATTTTGTAACCAGAGAGTTTCCAGGCACCCAAAATATCTGTTACACTGCCTACTTTGTAATACAGTTGAACAGCTTAAGGAATTCGAGTCTCTTAAGTGAATACACGTGAAAAAGTTTGAGCTACTTGTAAAAAGCAAAATGGAGACCATGGTAAAAAAAAATCAAACGGTAACCTTGGTGTTAGTTTTCCATTTCATATGTGTATGTGGTGAGAACACTTGCCTAACATATAAAAAGGCAAATAATATGTCAGCTCTCCCAGATAGTGCATCTCCCCACTCCTAAGTAAATGCAGATGTGCAGGTGTGCTCTCTCAACGATTTGTTTTCTGTGGCCCAGTGAATCCCACATTCTTTTCTGCATAGTGGCCAAACTTCAGATTTAGGGGAGCCCACTCACATCCTGGCTCACTCCTCCCTGAAATAAGCAGTTGCTGGGGTTTAGGATATTTCTTTTGGAAATAAAATTCTGAATATCTCTTGACAGAGTAGGTGACTGAACTGCCGTGTCTCCTGGTCAGTGCTTTAATCAGTTGGCTATTGTGTACAAGGAGAGCAGCATCCCTTCTGCTGCTGGCAGAAAGGCACCTGGTTTCCACTTTTTGAGACAACAGATTCCTATATTATATCTAGCCCCAGTCCATGCAGATGTTTTGGAATTTCATAAAACAGTTTAGGCTGTTCTCAGTGAAAGCATCATAGATAGATAGAATAAATTAAAAATATGGTTATGTTTGACGCATGATTTTTTTTTAATCTATTAAAGTGCTACAAGGCATTTGGCAATATTCCCCTTAAAACAATAACAAAATAAAACCAGAATGATGACACGCACATACAGCTTTTACTTTTTTCTATTAAACATTAGAATCCCTAGCTGGGAAAACGATAATGTAAGGCTTGTAGAGCACGTAATTCATGCTTCTGTGATACCTCAGTTCTTCATTCTTTCTAGAGTTAGGTTATAGTCAGAAATTTTCTAGGAATCATAAATAAAATTATGTATGCACAAGTACGTGATGTATCAGAGTATCTGTTAAGTGAAATATATATTTATTAAACAATTATCTAATCTGATAATAACACAAATCCAGCCATCTTCTTGTCTAACAAGGAAACCAACTATCTACTGTCTGCAAATGTAGAGCGAACTATATTTAAGTTAATGCCATGAATTTAATTTGAGGCTAAATCATGTGAAGCTTTACATTCAGCAGTGCAAAAACCGAGACATGCTCTCACATAATTTCTGCCAAAAATGGCAGAAATGTCTTGAGCTTGAGAGAAGACAGATTTTGATTTGGAGAGGAACTGTGTTTGTTTTTGAAGTGAGTTAATAAAACTAGATTTCACTATTAGCCTAGTGCTTCCATTTTGGGAGTTAAAACACTTGTAGCAAATTAAAGTTGCATATCCTTTATCACATGTACCCAGGTTACATTCATAAAACATCCATTTTTACTTACACACCCTGAATGAATCCATGACAATCCCCTGTAGATGACGACAAAATGTATATTTAGAGATTGAGGATGTTCTTCTGAGCCACCTCAGCTAATTATAGATGACAACCCATGGCTTACTCCTTTGTTCTGAAACATCAAGAATGTGTCAAAAAGCTTCTGAACTCTCTAGAGTCCCAGATGTTGTTATTGCAATAGGTGACTGGAATTAACAAAATACGAAACATCATTTGCTAAGAGCCTCTTGTGACTTAGATAGGAAGGCAGCTGTACTGCAAATATGCATATGAATTCTCCACCAGAGTGAAGAGAGTTAAGTCAAAGGAATCTCTAAAGGAGTTAAAGAGCTAAGCAGGAGAGAGAAAACACTGCTGGAGAGAAGTCACTCTCTCATAAACAGCTTCACAGTGGTATTAATAAAATGGCTGAGCCCATGTAGGCTAGAAGAAGGGATTCTTCTCAAGGACAGGCTTGGGGTGGGAAGTGACCTAAAATGTCAAAAACATTAAAAATGGACAAGATTATGTGAACACAGAAAAGCTGAGAGAAGGAATAAACAATCCAAGATGTTCCTACCACCAAAGAGACAGCAAAGACAAAGACAGCAGATGCAAACTTAAGCTTAGGTAAGCTTTGTAGGACCTGCATAAATATTCAGCCAATTTCCTTCTATCTAGCTCTTTAATGCCATGGTACTGGAGAGAACTAATTCAAAGCTGAGTCAGGCCTGCCAGAGGTTGATCACAGCCTGCACAGCCTAGACCTTCCTGGTACCAGCTGACATAATCACTGCTGTTACCTAAATGTAACCTTCATTCTGGTCATAGAGTCCAAAAAATGTTGAATTCCTCCGCATGGCTCAAGACACCAGCCAGTAGATGTGCGCGTGGCACTGCCATGAAAAGGGACAACGTGGCAGCTACATAGTTTTCTGACACATTCATGTAAAACCTGAACTGAATTAAACTCTTTTCTAGGCTTTGAAACTCACATAGTACCTGTTCCTTGTCTATGCAGAGAGGATGCCAAACCTCTGTTTCTCATTTAAAGAGAAGCATCTGTTTCGCATTTAAAATAAAACTATGTTACACCATTTTGGCTATGTAAAAAGAAAAAACTTCTGAGGTTGAAATAGGTTATGTTTACCCACAAGTAAAGCTGTTTGCATAGATAGAAAGTTTATGCTGCCCATATTGGCCATAAGGCTCATGTCTTTGCCCTTGAGGAGGTCTCTCAGCATGTATTTAAACGACACAAAGGCATTCAATAGTACCAAGAACATTTACTGAATGTGCACTAGTTCTGCAATCTTATGTGTATTTTACTATAAAGGGGAGCTTAATTGCTGATGTTAATAAAGAAGTATTTAGATAATGGCTGATCTGTAAATGGCTGAAATTATATATCTCCAGCTGAAGGGCTTTTACCATTAACTATTTTTGAGAAACCAATAGAATGAGAAAAAATCCCACTTTTCTCTGTAAGTTGAATAGCTATGGTTTCTTTGAGACAACACTTTTTTTATTTTGTATTGTGAACAGCAATATTAGCTGAGCGCTGCTTACTAGAATGAAGTTATTGCAAAAGTATTTATTTAATCCCCATATATTATGGCATCATATGCTATTGTAAATAAGAATACTGAATATAAAGCATGTATACAGTATGTAAATTGAAGATGTTCGTATACCTATATGTGTATATATATCTATATGATCCTACTTGCTGGCAACATTTCTAACAGTAAGTGTATTAACATGTTAAAGAAGCAAAATGAAGTATAGGCACTTGCAGTTTATAGGTATTCTTCTGAAGAAGCATAGGTCAAAAGCAGCGCTCCTCAGCCTCTGTTAGCCAGGTCCTACCTGGTTTTCGTGAAGAATGAAATGGACATCGAGACATTAATACTGAAGTAACAGTGTTGGGCTCTGGTCCAAAATCCATTTAAGTTAATAGAAGACTTTCCATTAAATTCAGTAGTCTAAGGATCAGGCCCTTAGAGTACTGCCTTGTTAAAACATGTCCTCGCTTTACTTTCAGTCACACAGCTGTTGTTTCTGTTCCAACAGAAGTGGGGTTAGACGATCCAATGATAGCCAGAAGGCAGCCACAAGTTAGAAAGGGAATCAAAACCCATGTGTGGATTTCAACAGCTGTTTGGTTACCCAGTTCCGCAGGTGAAGGTTTAAGTGCAAATATAGACTTTTCAAAGTTAAAGTAAAATGCTGTCCCAAAGGAAGCCATCGAGATGCCAGGCTGGCATCACTAGGCTGTTGCTGCTTTCTCTGAATACAACTTAGGTAAAGCAGGATGTCTGTACCAAAAATCATTTCTCAGCTGCAGGAGTGGGTTGGATGTTTTGGGGTGAGGGACATCCCAGTGCCTCTCTCCTCAAAGGAACTGACAACCCCCCTGTGCCTGAATTCAGTCTGTGATAAGAAGGACTATTAGACCCAGGGCAGTTCTCCTTAGGAAAGAATAGCACAACTGGATAAGCAATGTTTAACCCCGTAACCAAATTTATTTCTCTAATTTGGCAATTATTAATAAGGAGTTTTGGCAGACAATAGGGGAGTAGAAAGTGGATGGGAAAGTTCCCTTTGCACTAGAATTGGAAGGAAAAGCACAAGTTTAGTGAAAACTGGGTTGGGGAAGAACTTGATTCAGCACTTCCCAAACTTTGTGCAAAGTGGTCAATTCTCAACACTCTCTGAAGAACATCATTCATATGTATCATCACACATTTCCTTGGAAGTATGATCAAGTAGAATAATTTTGTGGACTGAGGGTCATGAACCAGTACTTCTAACTAATATAATTATATTCTTTATCATAAGAGTTACAGTAGTGTTAATTTTGTTTCCTTCCTTTCCCTATTTCTCTTCTATTTGCATTTTCTTTCTGTTGGGATTTCCCTCTTTTTCTTTGTTTTTCAGTAAAACAATCGATACTCATGAAAAAAAAAAAAAAGGCGCGTTTGCATTGTGCCTAAATGGCATACTCCTTCTGTAGCATTCCATTGCCTTGGCCTAACCTACTTTGTCTTCACTCCTTTTTTTTTTTAATTTAGGCAACAGTATTAGATGATGATGTGAAATGGAGAGGCAGGTCCATGAGAAACCTTACTCCTAGCCCATGAAGAACTTAAAAGATTTAGAGTAAGGCTTTGACCTGAACTCCAGAACAAGTAGAAGCCATTCAAAGAGCATAAAGGACTGACAGCAAAAACTAGTTTGTGGTCCTAGTGTGTATTCACTAATGCATGTGTACAATACCGCTTCCTACCATTAACTAAATATAATATTCTGTCACCCTCTAGTGGTGGGTCTACAACACCATACTTAGAGTAGTGGTAAAAGATTTTCTCACTGCATGTCTAGTAGAAGACCTTGTCGCATGTAGGAGAAACTAGGCTTCAATGTTTGATGGCCTGTGTGTACAGATTTGTAATTTTGGTCTCCACTGCGTATATCTGTAAATGAATTGTATCCTATAACTTCATGCTAAGAATTAGAGATGTAAATTGTCTGTGTTGGTTTTGGGCGGATTAATTAACCAGAGCAGTGTGTGTGTGTGTGTATGTTAAATTATTTCTGTACTTTTTTCTTTGGATAAGGCAAGAGAAAATTGACTGGATTCCAACCTGCAAAGTTAGGGAACATGACTGTGCACTTGAAGCTCATATTGGCTAATCAATTCCCTTCTTTCTTAATTCTTAGGTTTACCCATAGTAAAAGTCCTTGTCTAAGACTGTCTGATGCTGTACTGGACAAGTTCAATGCCCATTCTACTCTGTGAAAGCAGTAATTGTGCCTGAAATAATAGCACAGCCTGTTGGCACCTCTTGCTATATTTGAAAGTAAAGCGACATAACAAAGCCACAATATTTGACATCACCTATTCCATTAGCTTCAGCAAAACTTAGAAAATCTGTGTTTCTGACCCAGCCTTATACAAAGCTGAAAGTGCACTATGCTAAAGAATAGAATTTAATGGGTTCATTTATCAAGATTCCCAGTAGCTGATAATATTGATGTGTTTTACACTGATATTGGACAATTTGGCTTCAGATCACATATGATTTAAAGCATTCTAAGTAACAGCTAAACACTTGGTTTGAAACTGAAGTGTTGTGCCTTTTACTGGATCAGGAGGTAGTGAAACATATAGAAAGCAGACTGATAGCTTGAGACAGCTGGAACGGTCCCTTTTGATCACTTTGCAGGCGCTCTTCTCAGAGGTTAAAGCAAGTATTATTCATCTCTGGCCAGAGACTGTACAATTCCTCTTAATATAATTTGGTATTTCAAGTATTAAATGATACTAAGTATCTGATACTGTAATTTTATCAGTATGGGCCATGCATTCACCACTTATGTATGAACTCAGAATTACCCAATAATTAAATTGGTTTGCTTTATCTATGTTAAAGAGGTGTATAACAGCATCTTCGTAGTCACAAATGAAATATAGGTATGTATCAGTATGTAGAAAATAGTGCCGCAAAGGCTTTTTGATACTTCCTCACCAGGAGGACTTGTTTAACCAATCTGCCCTTAGATACATCAGGAGCAATTATCCCTGCTCGGACCAGATAGAGTCTTCCAGCTACATTGTGGAAAGGCAAGGTGTTTTCATGAGAGAGCGATGCACTCAGTAAAACTTCAAGTTTCTCAAGAAAGAAACAGCATACACCTCTCATAATGTGTAAAGAGCCTGGGACGCTCAGGAGAAGGATCCTGACCACGCTGCTAATTAGAAAACCTTCTTCTGAATCTCTGAAGTTTTGGCAAACCCACCGGTCTTTGCTTCCACATTCATGAGAGCGTCCTGCAAGTACGGCTGAGAAGAGAGGGGAAGAATATTTCCCATGTCATCGCGAGCATTAGTCCAGTCTTTTAAATAAGAATACCCCAAAAATGGGCAGATTTTGTACCCACTTTCAGGTTCTATCGTTTATTATCTGTGGGTTTTTATGTCTGTATCTGAGTCTTGCAATCATGCATATAATACATATTGCACATGTGTACATCCACCTGCAAGCAGAGCTAGGCAGATCCACAGAGGCAGAGATTTGCATTCATTTTATCATATTCATTTAATTTCCCTTAGTTGACTGGAGAAAACAAGGTTTTTTGCTAATGGAACTGCAATTATACTTAGGGAAAATGAAGTTATCTTTATCGTTGCATATAATGAAGCGATCTCAGTAACACACGTGTCAGCGGATTGTTGGTGATGGTACATCCTTCAGAAAGAATACAAATAGACTTCACTGACCCTGGAGTGCTGAGAGTAACATGAAACTTACTCTGACTTGTAAACTGAGCAAACATGACATGGAGGTCACCGAATAAGGGCATATATGCATCTTTCAGCCCTTGTTTTGACAAAGTGACTTCTTTCTCCAGAGGGACATTTCTGCCATTTTTTTCCAGCATGTTTCACCTTTCACTGGCTATTAATCCCAGTATGACTTAACTGCAAATTATGATTCCCACCTATAAGCTCACAGGAGTTAATTCTTAAATGTTTTTCATCATTTATTTGAGCACACATAGTTAGCACTCAGAAGATCTAAGAAAATAAGGGTATGGAAAACAACTTCCAAGTTTAAATCAAATGTAACAAGTTATAAATATTAGAAATATTAGAAAGAGTATTATCAAAATGCACATTCATTAATGGAAATTTTTTATTACGAGCAGCTTTAAGAGATATGGGTAGACCATAGCATTTTTGAAAAACCTGTGCATTTTCTAATATTCTGTTTGTTACTCTTCCAGCTTTAAAAATATAGCTTCACCGTGTCTGATGCAGTCTAACTTTATATAGACATCAGCTTTAAACAGAATTTTCAGAACTTTATCAACTAGATTAACAAAGGAAATGTTGCTAAAAGCAAAATTACTCAGAATATTCTTTTTTTTCCTGAATGCATGGCTTGTGAAACATGCTTGATACAGATGTGGATAGCATCCCAGCACAGAATACTTCAAAATAAAGGTATCAGCACAGCAACTAGCATATTTTTTCAATGCAGTAGAACAACTGTGGATGGGGTTTAACCTCTTCATCACGTTAGCTAATTGATAAAGCACAATTAGCACTTATCCACGTGTAGGTAAAGGACACTGAAATTCTTATCCCTGGTTTGCAGATGGGAAAACGAGAGATGTCAAAGAGCACTACGGACTTTTGCTAGAATCCACCCTCCTGAATCTGTTTTCAACTAGGCCATCAAATTTTATTACAGTAGTAATGGCTGCTTATGTGAGCAAATGTGACAGGCTTGGTTGTCTTTGTTGTGTAGGTTATTAGGTCAGTGATGCCAATTCGAAGTTTGGAAAGAGCAAAATGTCAGGCTAGGCCAGGAAGCAGAGGGGCTAAATTCTTTATTTTCAGTACAGAAGAGAAATGTGTAAAGTAACAGGGATTAATTATTCTAGTGTAATAACCAGACTCCAGGTCAAGGACAATTTGATGGTCCAGATATGTGTTTTCCCATGGTGAGACTCTTAAAGAGACTTCAGGGGGGAGAACAGCAGCATTTTGTAGCTTCTAAGTATTGTCTGTTTTTTGTTTTTTCTCAACAGAGCTACAGTGAACCTGTTGATGTTAAAGCCTCCCCACAACCTCAGATGATGAATTCAAAGCAGTCGGTGTTTCATGGGCCCACCCAGGCTCACTCGGCACTGTACCTCAGTTCCCACTACCACCAACAACCAGGAATGAATCCTCACATCACTGCCATGCATGCCAATATCCCCAGGAACATAGCGCCCAAACCCAATAACCAAATGCCAGTGACTGTTTCCATAGCAAACATGGCTGTGTCCCCACCGCCACCTCTTCAGATCAGCCCCCCTCTGCACCAGCATCTCAACATCCAGCAACACCAGCCGATTTCAATGCAGCAGTCCATTGGAAACCAGCTACCAATGCAGGTCCAGTCTGCTTTACATTCACCTACAATGCAGCAAGTAAGTTTGAGCTTTTCAGTTGTGTGGGGAAATATTTTTTTTTGAGGGAAAAAAGTCATCCAGAAGTTGATATAGTGAGGGAGATTTAGAGCCATGGATTAGCTTTAATTTTGCAGGGTTCCAAAACCTCAGTAGTCTGAGGACTTAGTCTTTCAAAGGCAAGAACAAATGAAGGAGTTTACCTAGATGATGGGGCACTTCACTGGAACTGTTTGTTCTAGCAACTATGCTCATCACATTCTTCTGGACACTAGCCCTGTCTCCCTCCCAGATTCAGGAGGCATCCTTTAAATAGAAGTGTGTCCATAGATCCATCTACAAATCTTGGAGTACCCTGAAATAAAAGTGTGTGACTGAGATATATTTTACAAACAAAAGGCAGGCATGTCTAGAAAAAGATATGTTTGTAGCATGCGCTGATACCGTTGTGCTGACTGTGATGTGGAACAGTCAGAGGCAACATGAAGCAGCACAGGTTGTGTTAAACATGCTAGATTGAGTGAACACAAGTATGTTGGTTTATGCTGCATTCATAACTTCATTTTGCTAGAGTGACATAGCTTTTTTTTTTTTACCGGAAAGAAGTGAGATGTCTCCAGTATCCCAATATGGTGGCTTTTTTTTTTTTCATTCTCAATGTTTTAAATAGTTGATTCTCAATACCTTTCCTAGGAGCTCTGAATGAATGCAGACCAACCCTAGTATTGTGAGTTTTGGGCCCAGGACTGTGGAGGGTTAGAGCAAATTAACTCTGCTGATTTCATGAGAGAAAATTTCATTTCATATTGGATGATATCTGAGATCAATAGTAAGATCTTGCTCTGCACAGAAGCATTAGAATGAACATTTTTTGGATGGAGTTGCAAGAATTACAAAATTTGTATATGCAAAACTTGTCAGTTCTGCTTGATAATACACAGTCATGAATTTGCTGCATGTTTTGAATATTTATATAAATTCACCTTTTCTAATAAAGCATTTGCATTTGCTTTCCAAGCTGGAAACATTTAAACTCAAGATTGGTCTTTAAAGATGGGAATAGCTGAACACAAAACATAGCTTCTAGCTGGGAGAACAATTTAACGGGAAAGAAATTTTCCAAAGCAGGACAAAAAAAAAAAAGAGGAAGAGTTGAAAGCAATCTGGACTGATAAATTTAGTTGTTCAGAAAGTAAAGCAAGGTGTGCTCAGGATGATCTGGATTTTTTCAGAGGCTTAGATCTTAGTCTCAAGAGTGATTTTGAGTAATCAGGAAGGAAAATTTGTAAACTATTTACAACTTTTTCCTAGTCCAGTTTATTTTTCACGATCAGAGTAAATGGACTCAACAGACTTACAGCCACACAAATGTGGAGCCTTTTACTGTCATGTATTCCTGAAGGCTTTCCTTCAGGAAAGCAAGAAACCCAGTGTCCTAGTGTCAGGAGGGTCTGTCTGGAGATCCTAAGCTTGATGCAGTCTTGGTTGAACCTGAAGGCTCAGAGCAATGAGAGGCAAAACAATGGACAGAGACTCAACGCAATAGCCTAATTCATTTATCAAACATGAAAAATGACAACTGTGACAGCAGCCTGTTGAGATTGTATAGTTATATTTGAGTTTTTATTGCAAAGCAGTTCAGTCTTCCAAGTTCAGGTTGTTTGCCAGTTCAGTGTCACTTGTACATTACTTGTCCAGTGCAGAGTTATAGAAGATCAAACCCTTTATGTCTTTTCCAGAATCATTGATAGGCATAATTCACTGAACAGATTTGAAAATCTGCATTTATTTATTGAATTAATAATACAGTAGGGGCTAGCAAAAGATGTAGTGCAGATGTTAGATACTGTCCTGGTATGTATATATGTATACATACATCATCGTCATTATGGTATGAATCCAAACACTTAGGCATTATTCCAAAAGATGACATGCTACAAAAAAGGTAAGATAACATGAATCGTCCAATGTTTTATTTTAATAAGTTGCACACTTGTAGCATATGGTGTGCGTGTCAATGGCTTGAGAGTACTTTCACTCATCTGTGAGATGTGTGGCATGCAGCTGAATTATTTCTAGCCTGAGAGAAAACACAGGGCACTAGGCTGTAGAAAACAGGTGTCTAGAAGTCAATATGTAGACCTGTACCATGACGAGTCTTTTTCTTTACTCAGTATGAGTACAGTAAAGCAAAAAATGCTGTACCTCCATGTTCCTGCTCTCCATTGTTAAACTCATGAAAGGTCAGCTTAAATACTTTTTACCAACTCATATTCCATCATCAGAAAGGCTGCTGCTTATAAGGAAGATACCATGGTGAGATATTTCTGAGCTTCACTCATGGTGACAGGTGCTTATTACCTGTTGAAATGCTACACTGTGAATCTTAACTGCATTTCTCTTTAAGCACTGTGGAACATCTACAAGCCAGTTTATATTTCTTATGCTCCTGCTTTTGTTTCAAAGCAATACAACTTTTGAGCTCCGGAAAATCTAATTTCACTTTGGAATACTTGCAATTTTTTTATTTTTAGCATACAACAGTTTACACAGTTTGCAAATTGGGTTTAAATATATAATCCATTTCCTTTAAAGAGTGATTTTGGCAAAGACAAAGCAAAAAGTATGTTAAATTTTAGGGCAACAGGTGTACTAACAACATCATGATTTGCCATACCAGAGCAGAACAGTGGTATCCTGTCTAGTCTCTTAGGAATGACTCTTTCTAGACATACTCAGGAAACGTTAGAAAACACTATCCCCAGGATTTATACTGCATTAGAGCACAGAGGACAGGCTGGCCACCAGGAGGCCTGTAGCAAGAATTCAGGAAACTATAACTTGAAAATAAAGGCCTCCTTCTGATTCAGTAGTCAAAAGACTCTGCTCTCCTCTGTGCTCAAAATTGAGCAAACCCTCTGCTGATCACAGAGCATGCTAAGGAGGAAAAGACAGTGGGGAAAAAGCAAGCCCTCCAAACAATGACAGCAGCACAGACTCAACAGCAGTGAGGACAAAGAAAAGGAGTAGCACCACCCTGTATGTCCAGCCCATGGTGAGGAGGGAAGGAGGACTCTGGATGTGAGGTTCAGTGCCCAGCAGCATGGCGCAGACCACCTTCCCTCATAAAAAGACAGCCAAGAAGAATGGGAGAATATGTAGTCTGATAAAGCAGAAGTGATAGCTGCATTTCATTCAACTTTTTTTTCAGTTCCTCTTCTCTCAGTTGTTTGATTTCCTCCATGCTAAAGGTGTGGCCACTCTAAACCTTTCATAGAATCATAGAATCATTAAGGCTGGAAAAGACCTCTAAGATCATCAAGTCCAACCATCAAACCAACACCACCATGCCTCCTAAACCATGCCCTGAAGTGCCACATGTACATGTTGTTTGAACACCTCCAGGGTTGGTGACTCCACCACCTCTCTGGGCAGCCTGTTCCAATGCCTGACCACCCTCTCAGTAAAGAAATTTTTCCTAATATCCAGCCTAAACCTCCCTTGACACAACATGAGGCCATTTCCTCTTGTTCTATCACTAGTAACTTGGGAGAAGAAACCAACATCCACCTCACTACAACCTCCTTTCCGTTAGTTGTAGAGAGCGATAAGGTCTCCCCTCAGCCTCCTCTTCTCCAGGCTGAACAACCCCAGTTCCCTCAGACGCTCCTCCTAAGACTTCTTCTCCAGACCCTCCACCAGCTTTGTTGCCCTTCTCTGGACACGCTGCAGCACCTCAGTGTCTTTCTTGTAGTGAGGGGCCCAAAACTGAGCACAGTATTCAAGGTGCGGCCTCACCAGTACTGAGTACAGGGGCACGATCACCTCCCTGCTCCTGGCCATGCTTTTTCTGATACAAGCAAGGATGTGGTTGGCCTTCTTGGCCACCTGGGCACACTTGACTGGAGACTTTTCCAAAGGCTCCAGCAGGCATCCAATTTATGTGAGGAGCAAGAACAGAAACTAATTAACATCCCACTCCCTACATCATGCCTTGCAACAGAAGACATTTTCCTCTTCAGAAACATCACCACCACTCATACCAGACAGACTAATACACTTTAGGAAGAAATGAGGTAAATTTTCTCATGTCACATTGCAGTGTGAAGCTTAATAGGCAAGAGAGGGGTAAGGCTGTCAACAGCTTCTTAGCAGTCTTCTACCACAAGCATTTGCAGGCTCACCTGGATGTGCACCACCATTGCAGACAGGCTGTGCTGTAGACGTGTTAGAAGCAGCAGTCACAGATCCCACTAATGGTGGGTTCTTTTTTCCTTTTTTCCCCAACACTCGGCTTTGAAATAGTTCATGGCTTACTAGTGTGACGCGCAATGGTAGCAGGCTCTGGGAATCCCCGCTGTCCACACAACCCCTGCTTTAACACTGCGGCTCTGGGAGATTTGGTCACTCATTTTCTCCAGAAGAGGGAGGATAGTTTCTTATCAAAGGCTGTCTTGTGGTATGTCTGAACGACTGCCAGCTCCAAACAAAAAAATCACATAAAGAACCAGATTTCAGTCCTGTCAGGCAGGAATACAGTTCTTCAAAATCACTGTGCGTGAATTCCACAAACTCTTCTGTGCGTAACTTTGAGGAGGGGTGGATAAGAAGTGCTGGCGTGGGGAGAGAGTTCTGCCCCCACTGCTGCCAGGACAATGAGCTGATCTTCATCAGCTCCACAGGGAACAGCACGTCCTCTTCCACTTCCAGCAGCCCCTGTCTGCACATGTGCAGCTGCCAAACCAAGAGAGACTGCCAGCTGGAGAAGGGCAGTCTCCTCCAGGAGTCCACAAAAACTACAGAACATCAAGAAGATCAGAAGCGTTGGTAGCCAAAAATCCTCACTGACTGCACAATTTCTGTTACTTTTAAAAACAATTAATTCTGTGGAGTATGCGGCTGATGCAATGCATCAAAATTGTTCTGAAATGCACAAGGCAAAGTAAAATTTAGGTAGTAGCATTTTGCTCATATGCCTAGCATTAGTAAATATTTTTAAATTTCTTTTAAACAATCTTCTCTAGTTTGAGTTATTTAAATATTTTTGTAACTTCTGCAAAGTAAACTATTTTGTCTCTGTTCCTGTTTCAAAACAGTTAATGAGTAAATTAAATAATGGGTACTACTGTAGACCTTCGGGGTGCTCGTTTACAGCGTTAATCCTTTACACTCTAAAGAATGAGCATTTACTTCTATTCTCATACTTAAATTAGATCCTGATTTTGATGATATTTAACTTCTAATTCTGAAATATACTAAGTTTTTCTTAAATATGATTAACAGGAGCCATGGTAAGGTTTTACTTTGTTAAAGCCTAAATCCAGTGTGTACCAGTTTTTCTTTCATCCACTTTTGACACACTTGAAGTATCCCAGCAGATTAGAAGGGTGCAATTTTTCTTTCGTTAAATGCTCATGCGAGCATCTTACCATTTTATTATCTTATAACTGATACAGAGTTGCTTCTATCCAGTCTGTTTCTTCGGTTTGACATAACATTTAATTCTTGCTTAGTTGGGAGCGGGTGATCTCAGTCTTAACCCATATCATTCAAATCAGCATGATTTCACTGCAGTTCAGGCTAAAATTGGATCTGAAGCTGCAACCTGTTTTCTCTTGCAAAGTCATTCTTTCCTTTCTCTACTTAGACATTTGTGCTTCTTTCTGAGCATACCCCCCTCTCCAGCCTGTTGACTGTGCTGTTTTGTGTGGTGAGTGATGAGACCAAGGATTCCAAATATTCCCAAATATGCCTAGCCCTTGTTAAGGAACCTTTTTAAGTAGCCCTGCTGGAAGTATCTCCTTCCCTGCTTAAAATCCTTCACCCAAGCATTGGCTGGGATGGCGAGTCCCATCAAAATCTCTGTCCCACTTTGGTTCACAGGTAGAGCAAGCAAAACTCTATCCTTAATGTCTAGTAACCATGGCTGCAATTGTATGCATAACAAAGAAGCAGAAGATTAATGTATTTCACTTTTTTTTTTTAAAGAATAACTCATTTCAGTCTAATTTTAGGTATTTCTTTTCCTTTAGAAAATAAATGTATACAGTAAGATGATTGCATAGTCTGCCAAAAATAATAGCCTCATTTTTTCTGGTATATATTATATACAGTAAACTCAGGGACCTGCTGTATTTGTCCAGATTTCTTCCCCTTTTTTGTTATGCTTTGTCTTCGAATGAGGTCAAGAGAGAAAAAAAAAATCATTAATATCTGTCAACTTCCTTTATAACCTTAAGGAAAAATCTTTGTATGATATCACACAGACAGATTTTCAATTTCCTTGTGTAATAAACAGATGCTTTAGGATTTGGATGTAATTTAAAGGTTTAAAATATCACATTGAGATTGATGAATAAATCAGTCGTGAAGACAAAAACATTGATGCCTGTTGAAAATACCTCTCCAGACAGGCAGGAAATGAAATTAGTTCCCAGTAAAGTGTGGAGATGAGGATCACTGTTTAGTTCTGCTGCAGGCTTTTTAGGACTTGCTACAGTGGCACAACGAAACTGCTAGGGCTACAGAAATCTAATTAAAGAGCAAATGTCCCTCCTGACATCGAATTAATCTTTATCAAGTTCCTTATTTTTATTTCAATCTGGAACAAGAAAATGAAATTTAAAATTCTAGGCATGTTGCAAAACAGTTGGTGATTTTCTCTTGAGCATTACAATGCAAAAACATTCAGCATTGTTTAATTAGACCTCAAAGCACTCATTTTCTGAGCACTTTTTATTTCATCATTGTTTGTTAAGGGCTTACATAAAAAATTCACAAATATTTACTGCAAGCCTCGTACAAGGCTGTGTCCCTCTGTTGTACAGATCTATATTTCCAGAGGTGTTTTTTGCTGATGAAAAAGCTGAAGTTATTATTTACATTTTGATCATCACCATACTTTATCCATCTTTCATATTGAGTTCAGGTTTCTCAAATTACTTTGTCTTAACAAACATGCCTTCCAACACCCTCATTATTACTTTTGCTGCTGGTATGCCAGTAACCCCCAACCAGGCTCGGTGCTGGGCGGTACTGGGTGCTGCCTCTTGGCAGTGCACAGATGGTGTCTGCAGAGGCCGGAGCTGCCCCCCTGCCCACTGGTGTGCCTGCACGGCCCGCGGGTCAGTCTGCTTCTGGAGCTGGAGCCTGGCTCAGATACCTCTGCACCGACTTAAAATTTATCACGTGAGCACAGAAACAGGCCCCAGTCCTGGGCAGTTATAAACTAAACAAACTTGGCAGGTGCAACATGAAAGTGTTGTTACCTTTTGTTTTGCAGATTGGAGCATTAAGTTTGGATCCGTGGTCCCAACCTTAGCATGAGAGGTATCAATTCAGTCCAAATGCAAATGCACGCATGCTTCACTCGAAGACAGCCAAAGCAATTTGGCTGTGGACACACAGAAAACATGAGAAAATATGAGAAGTCCCACCCAATTCCATGCTGGCATTTAAACCGCAGGACCATCCTCCCAAATCTAAGCTAATTGTCCTAAGTCCAGAAGAAATGGATCAGATATTGCACTGATGGTCTCTTCCTCTGACTTGGGGAACTGTCTTTTCTAGCTACTTAAGTACTTGAGTCTCTGTGCCTGCTCACTTGCACGCTTCACTACAGCACTGCTGGAGCTACTGGCCCCATATAGTGTTTTTCTTGTATATACGATTGTTTCATGAAGACCAATACGAGATAGCTCAGGGGCTCTGCTACCGAAGGTAAACCTGAGTGCCTGAGGGTAGGATGTGTTTCTGTGGCTAGTTTCCTCTTACAGATAAATTAGAAACGCCTTCAGGGTGATGTTTCTTATAAAAATGATGATGATATACAAAACCAATTTTTCTGCCTTCTAATTACACAAAACTCCAATTAAAGTCATTGGGAAGTCTGCTCAATTACAGTTTCCTTTGGATTCGTTGCAGGCATGGGGGTCATTTATGCAGCGTGATGTGCAGGTTTAGAGCCTGGTGAAAAGGCTGTATACGGAGTGTGGGGGTTATGGTCACCACGGGTGCATTTTATTTTACCTTATTAGCAGGGCAGTATGTTACATGACAACTAGACACTGAATTCAGCTCGTGAACTTGCCCACTACTAATGGTCTGTTTCTTGGAGTCATCAAGGGCAAAGTGAGGCTTCAGAGAGCACTTAAGGTACTGAGGTGTGACTTGGGATATTCCCCATATGGAAGAGATTATGGAAGAAATTTGAGCTCATTTACAGCCTAGGCGAGAATCTGTGGTCAGGATGAGCAGAGTGAGGTGACGGTGTACGCGAGAGGCACGGCAGGGCAGAACACCTGTGGGACCTCTGCAGAGGAGCTAGAGTATAATGCAGCAAGAAAGAGGGACGTGAAGGAGGAAGGGGCATGTTATATTTGAAGGAACCTCTTTTCCAGGGATGGAGGGGCTCAGGCGGAAACTGCAAATGCTCATTTGTCTTGATGAAAGGTAGTGGGGCTGTGTTGTTAAACCTGCAGGGAAAAAACAGCTCGTCTCAAAATTCCTGTCTTAATGAAGGCTGTGTGTATGAAGCAATCACACATAATCCACTAGAATTTAAAACTAAAAGCTATGAGCTTTAATCCTATCTAATCTCTATGTGGACTTTGGCCAGAAGGAGTGGATTTTCAAACTGGGTATCTTAGTTCAAGTTCGGTGCCTGGTTTAGCAGATACACATCCAGTTAACTTGAGTAGAAATTGTATGTCCTTGCCCCGGGAAGGAGTTTGGTCTGGGTTTTTTTCAGCAGACTTCAGTTGCTTTTGTACAGCATTCCCATACTTTTAGCCAATGTAGTTCTTCTGACTTTACAGGAACACAATGTACATTTATACAGGGTGAACCAGGTAACACTAGCCTTGAGATTTCAATTGTTCTTCTGGTTTTGAAACACAGCATTTAAACATCCTCATATATCAAAGGAGCTAAAAATTATTATGACTTTTCATATGGCAGATATTTCAGGGAGCAGGTTAGATGTCTCTTTGTAACTTCCACTTTTTTTTCTCGTCTTGGTGGTTTCAAAAAGCAAGCTATTCTGTGCTGCTTTCACTACATTAGTCCAACAACTGTTAAAAAGCTTTGGTTGAATTTCTGTTTAGTTGAGAGAGAAGTACAAATAAAAGAAGCAGCAGATGGTCCCTTTGTGACTGAATGAAGAAAAAGGGTTTTGAGAACAATGTGTGAATAGGTGTAGTCTAATAAAACAGTCAGCCACCTGCTGCCTGCATCCTTCAAAAAGATTCTGTTGCATATTCTGGGAATTAACGACTTGTGTGTGTCCTTACGTTTAATCTAAATGGAAGCTCTAAGGAGCAAACAGACCTTTTTGCCCCAGTGCTGATTGAGTTGTTCTCTTGGTTTTGAATTGTTTCTCCTCTGTCCCTTTTAGTTCCATCCTGTGACTGTGTAATAGCTAACAATTCGGCAGTGTTTTATTTCTCAAAGAAAAGAAAGATTTTAAAACTTAGAAAGCACCTACACATTTTTTTTCTATTTTAAGTTTGATAACCTAAAGTACACTTGGAAAAGAAGTATTCTACCATTTCACAGTACACACTATTTGGGTTTTTTAATACATCCAACCTGTTGCTTCGTTTCCATACATTGTAATGTACTTGCTTTCTCCTCTAGGGATTTACTCTTCAGCCTGATTATCAGAATATCATCAATCCGACATCAACAGCTGCACAAGTTGTTACCCAAGCAATGGAGTATGTTCGTTCAGGGTGCAGAAATCCTCCAGCACAGACTGTGGACTGGAATAATGACTACTGCAGTAATGGGTAAGCAGCCAGTGAATGCCACCTTGTGTTGAGCAACATTCATGACACAAGTATCTGACAGAGAATCTGGAAACGGCTCTATCGCCCGTTTCCCTACGGTATTTCAGAAGTGCATCTGTGATGGCACTGTATTTATTCAGCAGTTAAACTGTTGTGGGAAAACAAGTTTTCAATACGTACATTTATTAGACATTGTTGTCACCTCATCACAGCAGGTACACTTTGGTCTTAGAGAACTTCCGTTCTTTGGAAAATCAGAACTGAGATCTTAGGGAGAAGGTGTAGGAAAGATCACTCCCTCTTACTTGAGAGGCAAATGGCAAGAACTATTTTCTCCAAGTGCTCCATTGCTGAGGAGAGCTTGCTGCCAGTGAAAACACCTAGTTTGGCTCAGGAAAACCCTCATCAGTGAGATGCAGGGGTGATGCATGGGATACCAGATAAGTGGCCGGGAATGGCATGAAGATTACATGACTGTAACCAGAAACAAAACACCATACCTGTAGGAGCTCTGTGCCCCTACCATAAGGTTAGTAGCCCCTTCAAACCCTTGACTCCTCTGCAACGTGGTTTTTGTGGCACCATGTTACTGTCCGAGGAACCACCTGGAAACGTTTAAGACTCTGAACAGAAGGCATCTTTTGAATTTTAAATGATAGCTGTTATGCCTTGTGAACATGCCCACCAGCCTGACCTCCCCTTGACCTTGGCACGAATCCCCAAGGCAAAGGCAGATAAAGCTCTTGGTTGCTATCAAAGTGTCAAATCCAGCCCAGATGAACGAACAGAACTAAGGACCAGTTTCACCCATTACATTTACTCAAACTGAGAATTTCACTTGCATTATTGTTTTAAAGTATTTCTGGAACTTGAACTAGAACTGAGGAAAAATGTTTTTTTTGGTTACTAGTTCAGAATAACACCTTGACTAGAACCTGCTGACACTGGGGCAGACACAGCAGCATCACTTTCCCCAATACCTATCACTGCTGCCCCATGACTTGCCCATGTGTTCAGCAGAACAGCCTCGCTCCTGTGCTGTGCCACCATAATGTCTTGTTCTGTGCTGCAGGCCCTTGTAGGAGCCTACCCAGCCCACAGACTTTTATACCCACTTAAACTGAGCTCTGAATAGACTCTCCTCTGTCAAACAGGCCATAGCCACCTGTGGCTTTGACTCCTGGTCTCTTCTGGAAAGAGCAATGTGCGATCATTGCCAGCAGTGCCCTCTAGGTGCCCACTGGGCATAACTTTCCATCAGCAGAAGCTTTCTCTGAGCAGACCTGTATACGCCCTGTGTAGCTACGCCTTTGTGAATCTGTGTGCATGGATTTAACCTCTCTCTGCTATAGCATTGGCATAAATTGCTAGTGCATCATAGCTCGCTCTGTGCTGCTCCCAGACTCCAAACCAAGTAAGCTGTAAAGCTGTGGAAGAACAGAACCGGTGCCTGGGTTTTGGCAAGGAAGCAGAAGACTGAGAGTTAAGCCTCTCTCCCAGAAAATCTCTGCAGTGTGAACCAAGCCCCATCACTGCTTTAAATTATATATTTTTTTCTGACGTCTACAGACTGTTCCAAATTAGAAACTGGTAAATGACTCCTTTTTGCTCTGAAGTGATATGCTTCAGTTGAAGCTGAACCCCAGCAAGAACTGAATGTAAAAGTGTGCTAGACACAGTGCATTGGTAGAAGGTCTCCAGTAGAGCCTGGTCTCCAGCAGAGAGTTAGTCTAGCTGGCTCTGCCAGAAGCTTCTGGTGTTCCCTTGCACATACTTATCTGAACCTGCCAACCCAACTTGTTTTGGCTATGTCTGTGCTAGTAAATAAAACAGGCCAGAGATATCAGTGGCTGGCACCTATGCTCATGTAACTAAGCTCTCCTGCCTGATAAGGAAAATGGCTGCATCATATAGGGTGATTATGGAGCATTGTTCTGAGACCTGTGCTAAACCCTCAGCTGTACCTATGCAATTTGCGAGAGAGGGATAGTCAGTGCTACCACCTCACTACTGCAGGTGATCCCAAGCCAAGGCTTAAACCCATGTCCCAGACCTGTGTAGTTTAGACCCAGATGTGGTCTCCAGGTCGCTACATGCCACTATGCCACTAGGATTTTTCTTATTATTACCATGGTAATGCAGCCATACTTCAGTGATAGGCTTGGAATTAATGACATGCAGTACAGTTGTGGGGTTTTTTCTTTTTGAAGAATAGGACTAAAAATTTGACAAATTTTTTTAAAAAAAAATCACATTTGTTCTCTTTCTCTTTGAACAGGGGCATGCAGAGGGACAAAGCACTCTACCTTACCTGAAAATCTGAAACATCTCTCCTTTCCACTGAGGAACGCAGGGAAGTCTTTTCATCATGGATTGCTTTATGCAGTCAAGGCAGTTCTGCATTTTATTAGGAAATACAAGTTGCTAAGCACTTAGGACTATTTGAGCTAGTGGGTCACCCACTCTGGGAAAAATAGTCTTGCTTCTTTCTTTTTCTTTTTTTTTTTTTTTAGCCCCCATTTTTTCTCTTTCTTTCTCCTTTCCACCCCTACCCTGAGATCCTTTAACGGACATTGCTTTTCTTCTTCCCTGAAGGAAACTTGGACCATTCAGATTTTATGTTGATTTTTGCTGTGAAGTGCTGCGATAGTAACTGCCTTAGCAACTGTAGATGTCTCGGATAAAAGTCCTGGATTTTCCATTGGTTTTTCATAATGGGTGTTTATATGAAACTACTAAAGACTTTTTAAATGGCTTGATGTAGCAGTCATAGCAAGTTTGTAAATAGCATCTATGTTACACTCTCCTAGAGTATAAAATGTGAATGTTTTTGTAGCTAATTGTAATTGAAACTGGCTCATTCCAGTTTATTGATTTCACAATAAGGGTTAAATTGGCAAACATTCATATTTTTACTTCATTTTTAAACAACTGATTAATAGTTCTATATTTTCAAAGTATTTGGAGAAAAAAAGTTAAATATTCCCAAATGATATAAATTAAAAATATTGGCTTTGTCTCATGAAATAAATACAAAAAAACTAGGAAAAAAACCTAATGTTGATAAAGAGCAAACACATTTATTTTGTACTGCCTAAAAAATGCTTCTTTTTTTTAAAGAAAATCACTTTATGTGTACTGGTTAGTAAATGTCATTTAAGTCCTTTTATGTATAAAACTGCCAAATGCTTACCTGATATTTTATTAGATGCAGAAACAGATTGGAGACAGCTAAATTATAACCTTTACATATGGCTATGTATTATTGTTTCTTCATACTGTGTCTGTATTTAATCTTTTTTATGGAACCTGTTGCGCCTATTTATGAAATAATAAATATAGGTGTTTGTAAGTAAATTTGTTAGCATTTTAAAGAGGTTTCTTTGACGCTTTAACTTTTGCTGGCACAAATTGTTCACAATTGATGTGAATACTTTATTTAGTTTTTACAGTGACATATGTAACACCAAACCTGCTTTACTGGCAGAAAATGAAGGTAACCAATACTTATTTCTGTATTTCTTTGGTTGTTAAGGAAAAAAAAAAAAAAGGTATTTTAAGTAATTCCCTTTTTAAAGCATTGTAGCAGGAAGTTGCCCAAAAGTAAGACTTGAACCAACAAAACTAACTGAATAAAACTGCATAATGCTGCTTCTTGAAACCTCATCAGTTCTGGTTCATTAGTCAAGTGGAATAAAAATATTACCAACAGAAATATTACCAAATATGCTTCAGCCATTTTATTATACATTCAAAAGGTCCTACAGAGTTTTAGAGAGCGTATCACAAATACGCCCCGAAGTGAAAGGTAAGTAGGTTCAACAGCCACAGGGAAAGGGATGAAAAAAATCCAGAAGAAGGTATTTTGTCGGTGTTTTGGATCAGGGGTAGCTCTGAAAATATATTTCTAGAGGATTTCATCCCAGATGCCTGTCCAGTTAACGGAGAGTACCACTGATTTGTATTTCCTATGTGAAATAAAGAAAGCAACTTGGATAAAACTCACATTATGCAATGCCATTGATTTTTCTTTAAAAACAAAAGAGAAACAACGGTATGCTTGCTTTGGAATGATTTCAGGCAATGTACAATCGGAATCACTTGGCATGTAATAACTAATAAATAATGCAGATCAGATGTGATTACTCAAACGACTGTAGCTGAGAGCTCTAATTTTCCTGTCTTGAAACTGTATGAGAACTCGTGATTAAATTCACAGTTTATTGTTTGTCTGTTTAGTACTTTAGAAATATACCAGCACTACTAATTACCCAATGTCTTCTATTTATTATATTATAGTAAACTACATTTTCCACTCATATTAATTCTAAAGCAAAAAGTTCATTACCAGGGATGAGAAAAATCAGCTTTGATTTTGACAGGCAGTTTTCCTTTTTCTTTTACGGAAAAGAACTGTGTTATCTCCATTTCTTTTAAAGCAGGTGCGCAGTCACATGAAGTTGTTAATTTCGGTATCCAAGCAGAGTTCAAAATACAAGAGAACTTTAATGTAAATAAAAAGAAAATACATCATGAATAAAATACTTATTCTGTATGAACCTCTGGCTAGTTGGTGTCTCTTCGTCTGTAAGAAGGGAAGGCAGTGTGTTTATCATGCAGCACCTTACCCGTCTGGTAGTTTGAGTGTGGTTTTGTGTTGGGCTCTCTTTGGACGGGACAGCTATGCTGGAGGAGCAGCAGCTGTGGCCAGGGTTATAGTGAAGCCACTTTGTTCCAAAGGGAAGCTCCAACTTCAATGCATAAATGTCAGTTCTTCATGGCTGACCTTGGGAAAAAACAACGGTTGCTGGTCAAGGGCAATCTGCAATTTGTTTTCAGCTGCGTACCGACAGATAAAAATTGACAATAGACAGAGCCTGAAAGGTTGAGGTCTTTTGTAAGCAGGTGGAACTCCACTGGAGTTCATGAAGATATGCCCCATCCTTCGCTGAAGCGCTGTGGCTCAGGCAATGCAGTAACACATATACCCAAGTCACTGGTTGTAAGTCACCATCTGTCATAACGACGATGATGAGAAAGCACACAGGAATGAAACAACCTACACACTGAAGCAACACAGTAACAGCAAGCAAATATGATAAAGACATCTGTCAAAGTGATAGAAACCAAGGGAAATAATGTCTTCCATTAATTGAAATTAATGTTTTCTAAAATTATTTTTTTAAAAGCGGTAGGCAAAATGCAAGATTAGCAACGCAGGCACTCAGGAAGATGTAAATCCCCTTTGCTTGCACCAAGGTAAGCAGAGGTTTTAGAAAGGAAAGGCTCCTCCAATTTACTGATGCTGACTGCCCTGCTCTGGCGACGTGACTCCCAGTCTCTCTGTCACCAAACTCATAAGAGTTTTGAGCAGAAATCCCGTCCAGCTGCTGCCTCTGACCCAAAGAAGCTCTTTGAAGGGACCCGCTATAGGATTTTTTCACTCCACGTTCATCCACAGGCAGTAAGTAATGTATTCTTGGAGGGCCCCAGCCATTCCCAATGAAACCTAAAGTATTTGTGCCCACTTCTCTCTCTTTCACCAAATACCAGTTCCTGATTCCAGTGATGTCTCTGCCAAATATTCCCTGCGAGGCTCCTCTGTAAACAGGAAACCCAACAATAAAAGAGCTCATTACTGGCAGGTAAAACACGCTCTTACCACCTTCATCAACCTTCTGAGACTTCATCTCAACCCGAACTACCATCTCCAAGACTGTATCTGACTGTTTCTTACCTGATCCTGTAAACATGGCAGATCCACAGAGACGTCTTTCAGTGCTCTGGGGAAACAGAGTAGGTAAATATCCTTTTTTTGCACAGACTGTGAGAAGTAGCTAAAGAGTGGTATGTAACCCATACAGGAGTTACTGCCCAGCACTCCCGTTGCTATGTAGGTATAGATACAGATGTAGATACAGGTACAGGGGTAGGTAGATAGATGATAGCTAGATAGACTGATAGAAAGATTGACACATACATAGATACATAGATAGATATACAACCATTGCCCTATTAATTATTTATGTGGTGTCTTCAAGTCCTTTCGCATTTAAATAAAATATTATTTAGTGAGTATAGCAGTGTGCTGGCAGTGCTGCAGGAGGTGCTGAGCACCTCGGAGAACACGAGGTGCTTTGTGTCAGGTCTCACAGACAGGATTTGCTTTCCTTTGCAGAGTCATGTATTTTATTATTACCCAGCAGCACATTAAATCACAACTCAAATGTAGTTCTTATTCCGCCGACAAGAGGACAAGTGAGAACAATGACTTGTAACATTTCAGACTCTGTCACAGTTACTGCCTAATTAGAGAAACCCACTAGCAAATGTGCATCTGCATGGATCCTGCAACTGTCATCATTTCACATTCTATTAAGGGCTTGCTGCGATAGACACTTTACAAAGAAATTTCGTTCAGGCTAATACCAAGCTGGCAAACATGTAATTGGCTAGAAAATAAAATAGGAGAGAAAATAAAAAAGAAAGAGAGGAAAAGGAAAAGAAAAAGAACACTGTCCTATTTGGAAAACAAGCTGTGTACAAAAACCCACAGTATACTGCAGAGAAGATCCTTACCCTCTGACAATTGTGTGTTTACAACGAGTCTGAGCATAATTGCTCTGATGGGCTGTCAAGGAAAAGATTAATTTGGCAAAGATTAGTATTGACTTGCTGTTTATTAAGGCTTTTAAACAGCTGTATCTGGCAACATTCCTGTAAGTGCCTGTCATGTCTGAAAATCAGGCTCACACCCGGGTGCTTGCCAGCTGTTGCTAAACAATCTTACCACTTTGAGTATCTTTCTCCAGGCCAAACAGCAAGAGCAAAGTATTGCCAAATGAGTCTCTCTCATCCTGTCACTTTTCAGGGGATCTGAGAGCTCAGATGTCAGTTGACGGCTCGATGGCTGAGCTGATAGCAGCTACCGGCAGCCGGCAGGGTGGTTAGAGAGGTGCTACACCAACCTGTCCCCCGTGCCGAGGGGAGGGTGCTGCTGTTAGTCACCTCACCCACACAGAAAACCACAGCTTGCAACTGCGTAGTGCGAAGGGGTTTTAAACCCCTTAGCGCCCCTGATCAAAGTTTGGTAGGAGGCAGAACTCCAGAGCGAGTGGTTCCTTCCCCCAGGCTCTGATGGATAAAGCCAACAGGCTAGGAGAGTGTGTGAAAGTTCAGTAGACACCATTAATCTTTATAAAATGAGCCATTTTCTTCAATGATTTTTTTTCCCAAGACTGCTGATAAACAGAAGTCATAAAAGCCACGCACACAAAATACCCTGGGTCAATGGAAACCTGTAAAAGGAAAGATGTCGACTGTTATTTTTTGTTACGTTACTTAAAACATTTCAGCTTGCATTGTGGGCTTTAGTAGCTAGCTCAGAAACAAATAATACCAATGGAAAGAAGGATAAATGGCTGCAGCTAAACGCCAATACAAATAGCCATGTGTTACAATTAAAGTTGATTTGGCCTTTCCAATAGAAGTCTGATTTTCTGGGATTAATCTCGACCTTTTCAAGTTGCATCAGGCTGAAATAAGTTGTCAGAACAGATGTGAATTTTGTTTGCAGAGAACAATTGTAATCCAGTAACCCTTAGAACATCAGCGTTTTCCAGACCACCAGCCAGCTGAATAGTGGGGATGGGGACAGCACACACAGCAGGCAGAAACCAGAGGATTCATAGCGATGTCCAGAGGCTAGAAGTTTAGGTCAGAAAATTTCAAACTGGAAACAAAGTACTTTTTCTTTTAACTCTGACTTTACCAAGCAGCACAATGGATGCATAATCACTTGAAAAAATGATATTAGATCAAGGATGGAAACCTTTGTAAAACATTTTCTTTAGCTAAGTCAAACACATAAGTGGGTGATATTCCATGCACCACTGTTTCACAGCAGGCAAGGCACATGTTTTGTAATACACAAGCCTCTGAAGGCTCCAGGAATCACACATTTCAGATGCTGCGGCTTTCTAAGAAGTTTTGCCTTACAATCTACATGGCTCCAGTATTAAAAAAAAAAAGAAAAAGAAAAAAGAAAACTTCTAGTGAATATTCTGGCTTCTCACACTTTGATACCTAGAGTTAAAAACTTCCCAGATCTGTGCACAGTATGTATGCTGACCTTGGTGCTCCCAGAGTGCCAAGTTGTTTCAGTGGAAGTAAAAAAGCCCAAAGCCTTTCCAATATGGGTGGGGGTCTGGGGGGCAGAGGGGTTATTCACCTTACCACGCTAGCACAGCAACTGTGCAATGTAAGCCCTCTACAGACACAAAGCCTGCAAGCTGATTTTGTATTACTGGATTTCTTCGCAGTGAAACACTTGGATCCGTGTTTATGCCATCAGTGCAGGCATATTGTTAAATACTGAAAACGCAAGAGAGATTTTTCCTGCTGTCTATATAGCACGGCTTAGATAGCAACATGAAGTTCCAAAGTTCATTCAAAAGCATGTCATCACTTGAATAAATAAGGCTATCTGATGCCCTAATTAGTAGAGTAAGCCTTCATGTTTTGATATCTACTTCTGCTCAGAGTTCTGAAATAATGAGCTAAGCCTCTCCACTCCTCTGGCATACAAGCGTGTGTTACATGGTTTTGTTAGAGATGAATATGAAAGAAGGTAAGTGATGTGCCCAGGGATACAGAGTAATTTAGAGGAAGAGTAGCTGAGATCTGAGAGTTTTCAGAAACAGCCTTCTGCTTTAGCCATAACTAAAGCTCAACAACTGTGAAGCAGTGCTCAGATCCAAGAGGACAAGTTTAACTCAGGTGAGATTTTACAAATAATAAACAGGGGGAGGTTTCCAGGTTTTATTTGTCTTTAGTGGTTTTCCACTTTTAAGGCATATGTCTACATCTGAGTGCTACTTTCAAACTTAACTGTAAACTAACTTTTAAAAGATTAAAATAAAAAGAGTGAGATGTCTAAGTAATCTCTGGTCTTGTGTTTCTTAAATTTTGGATTAAAATTTCAAAGCTCATGAGACTGGTATTTTGACTGTACTGTTCATACCCCTCAAATATCTTTATTTCTCTCTCTCTGCAGAATTTCTCCACAGAACCCAGCAAAGCCCTTTCAGTGTCTGACTTTCTGCATCAGATTTAACAAAGCACCATACATGCACATATAACTGCACAGCGAGGAGACTCACAGGCCCGCAAGGAGAGAATCACGACAGCTGAACGGGACTGTGCTGCCACTGAGTCCCCTGCAGAAGTTGCCCTCTGCAAACAGGCTGGAGGCAGTTGCACAGTGCGGTCCTTGCAGGAAGGCCGTGCTTCTGCAGTACATGGGGTGAAAGATTTTTCAAGGCTGAGTATTTCTAAACTCTCAGGAAATACTTTCTGAGAACAATTTTATTAAAAGCCAGAGACAGGCTGTCCTGTCTTCTTGTACTGTTGTCACCTTTGGACTGGGAAGGAACCTGAGCCCAGAGGTGGGAGCCTTTCCAAAAGTGACCCCAGTACAAGGAAGGCGTTCACATACAGGAGTGAATCCAGTGGAGGCCACTGGCCAGGGGCTGGAGGACAGGGCACAGGTGGAGACACTGAGACTGCTGGATCTGGTTAGTCTCAAGGAGAGGAATCCAAGGGGAGCTCTTACCACAGTCTGTAACTGTCTAGTGGGCCTTTGTAGAGAAGACAGAGCCCAAATCTTTCTGGAAGCGCACAAGAAGGACAAGAGGCAGCAGACACAAGTTGCTGTGGAATCTCTGTCCCTAGAAGTAGTCAAAACCTGACTGGACAGCCCTGAACAGGCACATCTAAATTGCACCGGCTTTGGTGATAAGGTAGACCAAAAAACCTCCAGAGATCCCTTTCAGTCTAGGCTAGCCTGGGATTCTGTTTCACACCAAATCCCCTACACATGGTATAGAAAGAAAGCCCAGCAGATCATGGTTATTTGGCCTCAAATTGGGAAAGGGAGTGCTAAAGTCTTTGTTGGTTACTTCCTGTTACACACCTCATGTACTACAGTAAATTGTGCTATTTTAAACTGTGGTTTCACGGTCTGGTTTCACATGTACAGAAAAAGCAAAAGTGAACGTCATTTGTATCTGAGTTTCCTGTAGAGGTTTATTTAAGGGAAAATAAACCTCCCAAGCAAATCATAAACCCTAAACCACTGATCGCTTTCCTGAAATGAATTTAGTTTTCATTATTGGGAGTGCAACTTCATGCAAAGCCAAGCAGGAGTATATTGGTTGCCAAAGCAAAGCTGACTGGTTAAAGCTGGGCTCTGGGGAGCAAGGCCTCAGATAAATGAAGGAAAAGATATGGAGTTTTCTTTTTTTTTTTTTTTATTTTTAACGTATAGCACTCAAAAGAAGTCTCTGGGGCTTCAATACGTGACTTTACATTTTAATGCTTTTCCTCCACCAGATGGTTTAGATAAAAACCTATTAGTTTCATTCGTGCAAATGATTTCATACAAAAAATGTCTATTTTTAACATTTTTGCCTCAAGGCTTGGATTTTTTTTTTTTCAGAATCAGAGGAGTTTTCACTAGTGCCTAATATTTTAATCATCATAATTTTTACAATCAAATAAGATTCATACCAGAATGTGGTTGATGAGTCCTCTAAAAGAATTTACATCCCAAGAAGTACATTAAAATTACTTCATAAATTTGATTTCTTCATCTTTTCATACAACCTTTACATGTTTGCAATTTTCCATGAGCTTAGTTATGATTATTTCAATCTCTGTAGGAGTGTATATGTTCTGTCAAACATAATGATGCAGACCCTTTATCTTCCTTTTTTGTCTTGATATCATTACTTTGGAGAATACATTCAGTGTGTGAAAACTGGAGACAGTCCACTACTGGAAACCCTAATTGCTATTACAGGCAAATCCACTCCCATTTCTGGAGGTAGGGAATTCCCCCTAGCAATGAAATTAATGTGACTCTGCTATGAACATACTAAGGGGATGTTAGGATGGCATACATGACTAATTTTAATTCTGTGAGGTCTGTCTTTATCATTCAAAGAGCTCATTTGGAACCAAGCGGAGCAGGACATGGGAAACGGCAGAATCTCTTCATTAACATGGTTAACACAGTTGATCGAGAACAGACACTATCTGCTATTTTCTCCCATTTCAGCAGAGCTCTCCAGGTGCTCAGGGGTGTCCAGCACCCAGTCCATCAGTCGTGCAGAGCACTAGGACCTAACTCTAGCTCCTGATGGAGGCACATTTTTAGGAACCTGATCACACTGGCTTCCCTCTGCAGTCAGCACCTCCAAGGTGCATATTATGTAGGACAAAACTCCTCTGTCCTTCCCCTACTTCTCTACAGCACTTGAAGAGCCTAAAAACCAAGGAAGTCATTCCTCCCATGAAGGGTTGATGAAGGATGAAGCTGATTGAAGAAGTGCATGGACTGACGCTCCTACAGCTGCACTGCGCAAAATTCAGGGATTTCACTTAGGACAAAATTTGCTCTCTTCCCCTGCACTGCACCCCATCACCAGTAACTCTGCAATTCACACACCAGAAGTTAGGTGGTTGAACTCATATTCAGTCCCTGACAGGTATTTAGCAAGTTAAATGCATTAGCTGTTAACAGCTAATAAACAAATAAACCTTATATGGGTTTTCCTGGATTGAGTACTTCAGCTACCCTGACAAAAAAAATGTTGGCAAGTAGCTATGGGAAGAAAGAAGGTAAAGGAGTCAAAAGCAAGGAAAGAAACTGGACACAGGTTTGTTCAGTATTGTATTCTATTGGACATTCAGAGAACCTGTGCATATGTAAATAGAAACCACTCCAAAGAACAAAACTCTTCATGGAATAAGGGGATTTCCAGTCATGAGTATATCGCTTGCAGAATTTACACCACAGGGGCAATACACTGACAGACCGTGACTTCATATATACATCACTGTATTTTTATAGTTGTTAGAATGTTCAGGAGGTTGTAATTAGTGAGCATCAGGGTGTGTAAGCCCCTTGCGTGGTGCTGCCAAGGCTAATCCACATCAGTGCCTACAGGCAATGGTGGAAAATAAAACATTTCAGTGAACAGCACCAGGAAAATCTAAGCCAGGCCAAGATAGCCACAAGGCCCTGTGATATCAAACAAAAGCAAACATAATCCATGGGTCAGAAATAACTGCTGATCCAAGGGTTATTTTTGTGGTGCACCTCCTGCACCAAGAGAAAACTTTGGATAGGAAAATGGCAAATGGAAGTGTTGTGTTGTAGGGTTGGTCTATTTTTTTCCTCCCAAAATAATCCAAACAGATATTGGCACATCAGTTACAGCCATGGGCTGCAGCTGGAGCACAGGCGTTTGCATCCATGGGCACCAAGGGCTGGATGAGAGATCTCCACCATGGAGTGATTCTTATACCAGAAGTGGGAAAGTGTCCCTTCTGATGCTCCTTGCTGGACCGTGAGATGTGGATCCATTTGCCCAGGTGAGACGTTAGTAAACTCCTTTTGTAACTGATGACATCCTGAGCTTTCCATTTAACAGCAGCTAAAGGTTGCACTTTATTTCCATTTAGGTCAGAGCCCATCCCTTCCTCAGCATCTCTGTTCTACCAAGGTACTTTGGCCCTGCTTGCTGCCCTCCCAGAGACCAGACCCAGGAGACCAGCAAACACCTGCACTATGGGACATGCCTCACACAGGCTGGTAAAGAGTCCAATAATTGCCTTTTGTGGGATTTCCACACCCAGCAACACTGCATCGACACACCAAAATAGCAGCAGGTGGGCAGGCAAAGGTACTGAGCTACCTCTTCATTTATCAATCTCCCCAGCATTTTTCTGCTCTTATCTCAATTCCCCTCTGTGGTTTGAAGTCAGCTGAAGCTGGGTCATCAGCCATTGCCAACTATTTCAGTCACACCTAAAACCCCTGACCGGTGTATGATGTGCATAACATCTGAGATGGAGTAAGAAACATCTCCATGGCTGGGATTTTATAGAATTGCTTTCCAGTTGCAAGGAAGTTTTTCAGCACGTTGCTTTCGGTGAGCAGACCTTCCCTTCCCCCTCATGCTCTAAGGAGAGGAACTCTCATCATAGCAGCAAATAATCATGACTATGATTTTGTCATAATGAATATTTGTACCAGGGAAACAGATTCTAAAAGAATAATGCGCATCCAGTCAGGGAAAATGGACCCAAACCATGACCTGTGTGCCCTCAAAAGAGCTATGACTTGAATGATAATGAACCATTCATGAATAACCTGCATATCAAGAAACAGCTAGTTCATCTCTTTAAACATCACACTCATGGTGCATATCTGCAAAAAGAAAAGAAAAAAAAAAAAACACAAAACAAAACACAATTAATCGTATGAATAATTTGTTGTAATTGGTTTGCCTGTATTGGTTACTTTCCAAATGGTCCCTTTTGTTTTGTTTGGGAGAAGAAATTTATCTCAAGATTTTCATGCCTTTACCAAAATGAATCAGAAAATTTCCTCCTGAGAGACACATGCAAGTCAAGAAGCCTAAGAAGGTGTTCCTCCAGTAAAACTTTTGCCATTGTTTTGAATACAACTGAATTAAAATGTAGAGAACTAACTTAGCCTGTAGAAATATATGAGTGGAGCCAAGCACGGAATGGTGTTGAATGAATGCCTTAATTCCATGCTATGCTTTTTTTCAAATGAGAAAACAGATAAAAAAGGTAAAGGCACAGAAGCAAACACTTAAAAGCAATTAAGCTGTGTTTCAAGAGAGGGTTGAAATTCCCCTTTGTCCTCAAAACAGTCTTCTTCCCTTGTCCTCAGACAAGCCACAGATTTAATTTGCCTCACACAAAGGAAGTGCTCCCAAAGGAATAAGCATCCAGTTTGCAATATGACATGTGAATGCTCCACCTGCTTTGGGCCATGCAGAGAAACTGCCTTCCTCCTGAGGACACTGCTGCAGGAAGGTCCCCGTGGGGATTTAAAAAATTACAGCCTGAGATGACTTCTGGATATGGGTAAGTATGGCCTGTTTGGTGGTAAAAAAACCCCACAGGTAAATAAACTGTATTCCCTTACAGCACATCTTTGGGATTTAAAGGGTATAGCCACACTGCCAAATAACTTAATTCGCCAGTTCACTCTTGGGCCCTGATATCTGTGTTGCTTAAGTGGTTAACTCACTCCTGGGCTCTCTCTTGGAGTGGGGTTCCTCTTCACTCCAGGCCTGTGTGTGGTTCTAAGCCCACTTCCCTGTGGAAACCGCTTAGTTTTGTCCCTGAGGACAGATGAGATGGCACCAGCCCTACACGTTACTCCAGCACTACCCCTGCACGCCCATCACACCCAAGGAGCCTGCTTCCCCACCCACACACAGCCTCCCTTCCCTGCTGTACACTCCAGGGGGCTACAAAACCTCCATCATGGGTTTTGAGGGAAAAACCTTCACATACACTTATCTGTGCGTTGTGGCTCCAGATTACGGTGGGAGCGCCCAGGACCCTGGGCTGAGGGCTGTGCAGCACGGATGCAGCCAGCGTGCCCGAGGGGAGGCTGGCCCTGATCTGGGGGAAGCTGGACCACACTAAACCGCTTGGTCTGGAGGCCCAATGTGGCTCCCTGGGGTGTGTGCCTTCAGCTACAGCGTAACTAAAGAGACATATCCATCCCTTGCAGCTTTTCTGTTCCTCACCTGGGGAATCATCAGGACCAAATGGCCCTGCAGACGCACTGGCCAGCACCACGAGCAAGGCATCAGCCATAAGCAGTGCATAAGCCATGCAGGGAAGACTACTGAAATTTTTCTCGCTCGTTGTTATGCTCAGGTCTCTGTTGATTCTGGAGTTGTATGTGGATATGAGGGGAAAGGAGTTTTAATTTCAATTTTAAGTTTGCGAGCTATCTCTCTGAGACAGTAAAAATCATTTTGCAAATGCAATAGTACTATTTTAATGTAGCTTGTGCCAAACATATTGTGCAAGCTAAAGCAAACCCTAGATGGAATAAAATAGAACAGCTAATGGGAGAATATAATAGATAAACAGTAAGGCTAAGCATTTGACAGTTTCCCACTGCTGAGTATTATTATCAGTAGCACTATATTCAGCCATGTGAATTATCATCACACGAGCTATGCTTCATCTTATAATATGAAAAAGGGCACATTTGAAAACTCTGATCAACATAAATTATGCGGCTCATAAGTAATTTCTAATTCATGTTTTGATTCATTTTGTGACTCACAGCTATAGTGATATCTCAGTCCCAAAGCACTGAAGAGTCTGCTGTGTGCCAACCAGGAACACAGCAATTCTGCAAGAGCAAATGGAGGGAGGTGGGCAGGGATGGCACTTCAGCACCCTGCTGTGCTGGCTCATATCACAGGAGCCAGAGCTGGAGCTGACTGGGAGGTGAAAAGGTTTGCTGCTAAGTCATAATCCTGTCATTACCCATAGATACTTCAATAAAAGCAGGAGAGTTCATACTCTTTGGGGACGGAACATGTTATCTGGACACCGGAGAAGTGTGGATGGCGTGATCTGAGATGATCACTTGGGAGCAGTGACCGTTGCTCACTTTGGGGGTGAAACCAGTGGCTTAATTGTTGCTCACAATGGAGTATTACAGCATACAACCCGGAGTGATACTCTCCTGATGATGGGTTTCTTTTCATCCTCTTACCTACGATAGGTGGCACTACCACAGGCCTTTTCTATCCTCAGGCCATGAAGACTTAGCCCAAAGCTGAAGACTAGTCTCTTCCAATATAGAATGAACCAGAGTAGCAGCTGCACAGAGTGACCTACCATCATGGAGCAAGACATTACCATAATAGCAGCCAGATGGTCAGGCTTTGCCTTTATTATTGGAATTATTATTCATATCACAGCAGTGCTGAGATTCCCCAGCCAAGAGTGGCACTTGACAGACACAAGGTAAAACACATCCTTTGCCCTACAGGGATTCCCATCCAAAACATCAGGACAGGTAAACAGGAAGGAAGAAACAGGTACGCAGAGAAGCTAATGGTTGACTAGTGGCTCTACAGCAGCGCAGTGGCAGAGCCAGGAGCAGGTGGGTGCAGGCACCACACTAGCCCTAGTGCCATGCTGCCTTCCCAGCCACACCAACCACCCCACAACTGCAAGGGCTCACAGCTATCCCACCTGCAAGAGGCCTGCACATGTTCTAGTGTAGAAGGTCCCAATCTCTGCCCAGGCACTCCTGCGGAGCAATAATAAATACTAGTGGTTACACCAGAGGGCAAAGTGAAGTTTGAACACATTAAAGACAGACTGTTGCTGGAAACCATGCTACCCTGGCCATCCCTGGATCAAATATGATGACAAACTAATTTTGGCAGCATCTCCTTGCTCAGTTACTAATACAAACATGTTGGTTTTATCTTTGCCCACTCCCGCTACAGGAAAAATATCTCGGTAGTTAGTAAGAGTGTAGAGAAAGATCCACCATCAGATAGCATGTGTGCTCTGCTTTGTTTATTGTAAACCCACAAGCAGTCACATGCCATTTTGTTTTTAATTTTGCCGAGATCGGAAAAATCAGTTTAACAGAAACAACAAGAACTTACCCACAGAGGTAAAAGCCCTGGGGCAAGAGATAACCATATGGGATATTATCAAGGTAGGTCACATTTTTCTCTAAAGTTGAGCAAACTCCTAGAATTGATAAAATCTTGCAGCCAGACTTCATTTGATATGAGAAAGCATTTGTGGGAGGGAAGCATCTGTTCATTATCACTCATGGGCTTAATTGTATGTTTCTTATCACCCAGTGGTGTTTTCATACTTACCACATGCACTACCGTATGTCCAACTTCAAAGAGAGAAAAGAATATTGCAGTGCTGAGTGACTTGTTTCAAAAAGGAAGATAGTTTCAAATAACCTGGTTTTCTCTGAGAAAATGGAAGGGGGAAAAATCTGGGGAGTGGTGTCTCCTACAGGAGTTAAATGGATACCTTGGAGAATAGCAAACTGTTTTGAGAGACCATACGGCTCCAATGAGTTAGTTATCACTCTGCCTTGTGTTCACAGGAGCTAGTGTGATTCATTTTTCCCTGGAGAGGGAGATTTACCCTTTTGCCTCACTTAAAAATTAAAATAAATAAGCAAAACAAAACAATTAGCTATTTCTCTTGAAAAAGCATATTGCAGCTCAGAAACAGGAGTACATTAAGGGGGAGAGGCAAAAAGCAGTAGGAATACTGAAAAGAAATCAGAAAAGAGAACAAAGTTATATGAGGGGTGATGATATTGGAGAGATTTTGTCCATTCTTGCTTGCAGTACTGACCTCCTCTCCGTGCCTGTCACCTCTCACCTCATGCTCAGCTCCCAGACTCGGGTCTGTGGTTTGAGCTGTTTTGCACTCAAAGCCTTCAACATCAGAAAACAGGAAAAAAAGGCTCACCAAATTCTTTTCAAATCACTTTTCCTATGTTCCCATGAAAAAAAGAAATAATCATTGCAGGGCTGAAGTAGTCCTCTCGGTGTGAGTTTAATTAATTGAAGCAAGAAAGTCCCCAGGAACCCTGTCATAATTCCCATCAAAAACACTGTAGTAAGTAACCCCATAGCTATAGATGAGGGATTTTTTTCATTACTGTTTCAGTCTCAACCCTTCAGAAATCCTTTTTCTATTTCAGCCATGACTCAACTGATTTAGGTACTTTAATTCCTCCTTTCTTCCTTCGTGCTTTCCATATTGTTCTGTATTTCCTAACAATACGGACATGAAATTCATGCTGTGAGAGATGAGAGGTAATCTCTGATAGCTACTTGAAAGCTCAAGTTAAAAATAATCTTGTGGCACAAAGGGCTGCTTTTTCTTGTTCTGTAGATTTATACTCAATACTGGTCACATGCCAAGGAGTTTACTAAGATGTTTATTTCCCCACATATGGCCATCTCAGTGTGCTAGTCTATTGAACTACACTCAAGAGTAGCCAGCCGCTGCACTTCCATGCCATACTGTGTTAAAAAAATAAGCGGACACATTACAGTGACATCTGAGGATTTCTTCTCCCTAATGCTCTAAGAAGCTTAAGTTCCAAAAACTGTTTGTTTATCCAAAACCTCATTATCATGGACACTGAGAATTAGGTGGTTCAGTCTCCCTCTTCTTTTCTTTCTTTCTTTTTTTTTTTTAATTGCAGACTCCTAGATTTGATTGGCTATGGTCAAGGCAGTAAGACAGCGAGTTTTGAACATTCAGCTCCTTATAGTTTGCGCCCCCCCGGCACCTTTCCTGTGCTCAGAGTCCTGCTGCTCCTGACTGGTCCCAGAGATGCTTTTTTTTTTGCCCCCCTGTAGGAAGACACCGTCTCTGGCTCCCTGGCTCCCTTTCAGCCCCTGCTGCAGGCAGCGAGGTGGGCAGACTACACACAAGGTGGTCTGGTGAACTTTTTTCTCCTCTTGCCTTTCCAGGATTAGTCCACCCCCAGGCTCACCTTGTTGATCAACTTTTAAGCTGACCTGACTGAAACTTCTACTAATCCATTAGATTTTGAACCCAAGGAAGAAATTCTCTAAAACCTACCAGAGTATCCACTGTACACAACACGTTCTCATTGAGATATTACCTTCATTTTCCTCTTTCGTCTGTCCTCTGAGCACAACAGGACATTCTCCTACATATACTGGTACTGGCTCTAACACAGACCCCCATGACCCCAACTGTGCTCCCGCATCTCCCACAGCCTGCTACCACCAACCATAATTTCTTGCTGCTGGAACTATCAGAGATGAGTGTCCTTTAGGGTAGAGCAAACCCTTCATTTGCCTGGTGACCCTGGCTCCAGTGGTACTTCTAAGCTCACAATTAAACTAAGCTCTCCAAACCGGTATGTTATGATGCTGTGCTCCCCCACATCTTCACATTTCCTTTGTCTGTAAACTAGACCAGCATCACTTACAGGGCTTTGCCACAACTCATTTGACTCTGTGTCATTTCAGAGCTTTATTAAATCCAAGCAGCTGTAGTAATATTATGCTATGTTTCCACAGTTCAATTTAAAAAAAAAATCAGGAAACATAAAAATAAAGCTTTCAATAGCAGCTTTTAGTTGGCTGCAATATAGTTGAAGTATGTTTTCCCATAGCTGTTGACCACGCAAAAACAATACAGCATATTAAGATACTCATTTAACCAGAAAAAGAGAACACAGAAGAGTTTGTAAATGTTCCCTGCAGCCAAAGTCCTGTTTCTGTAGGAAATTTAATTTCTGTGTCCTTACAATTTTTAATTTTTTTCCTATGCAGATTTTGTGGTTTTGCATTTAATTTCCTGGTTTGGGTTGTTTGTGGGTTTTTGTTTGTTTGTTTGTTTTTGTTTTTGTTTTAATAAAAAAGAAAATATGTAGAGTTATTTGATTTGAGAAAGTTGTTGATTCTTTGTACATGAACTCCTAAGTTAGGGGGCATTTTTATGATGCCTGTTTTCCAGAGGACCCGTCACTTACCTCACCTAAACACTGCCCTCAGCTATTATCAGCAAAACAGAAAATATTTTCTTCAAAATTTTATTATGTGTAGCCTGTCACATTCTTTCATAACCTCAGAATTTAAACTTCAAAAACATTTCTCAGAGTGCTTTATCCACTTTCTACAATTCCTCAAACACTGAGTATTTATGTCATCCCTTGTTTACAGTTCTGGGTTCCCAAAGAAAGAGGGCAAAAGTTTTGCTCAGGAAACTTTTCTTCCACTTTCCATCAAAGGGCAAAATCCAGTGGTCACCAAGTGACAGTCATCCAAATGATGGATCTCATTTGCTTCAGGGACCATGCAGTCTGGCAGGCAGTGCCTCCACTCCATGTGAAAACCCCTCTTCTGGCAGAATGAAGAAGCCTTCCAGTCCCCATTGCTAGTGTTTCAACAGGGGATAAACACCCACATCTACCACACAAATCTGCTTCTTTATGGTTCTTGGAAATGTAATGCTAGTGAGAAGGCAGTCCCCCTGACAGCTCCTTATAAGCACTAACTGGAAACAGAGAAGCGGTTCCACTCACATTTAAAGCCACTTTCAGTATTGGGAAATCACAGCAGGAGGGTAGCAGTCGACACTATTGTTATACAGTCAAGGTACCAATGCCCCTACCAAGGGTATCAATAATTGTATTCTTCTGTATTAAAATAATATTAAAAACTATCAAATCAAATGATGAAGGTAAACACGGAGCTAATCAGGAGGGAGATTTAGGAGTTACAGTATAATTCCCCCAAAGCCCCCAGCCTAATTAGTGAAGAAGATAAACTGGTTGACAGATTGCACAGCTAGAGAAACATAAAGCAAAGAAGGTTATAATATTTATTATTACTGTATAAGACAGTGATTAGACCCCCAACCTATGTACAGATCTAATCACCAACCCCTGGAAAGGATAATAGCCGGCCCTGCGAATCTGGTTTGACAAATTAATCCAAGGCTGATCCAAATAAAGAGATTTGTAGTTTTCAATGAAAAATTAACTCTGGCTGTGCAGTGGGGACATCGCCGCATGCACTAATGGCATTGTTACCGAGAGACAGCGCTGCACCGTGTCTGTGCTCACGGGTCTGTCAAGCAGCACATGGTTCGGTGTTGCAGCAAGGGCAAAGAATTCGTGTAGAAATTTGTGTATTTGCAAGGCATTAGTTGTCATAGGACATAAACCTAATTCCAGGATGTAGACAGTAGTCTACAAAGGGTGGGTTTATGAAGCTGGACATTCTCTAATCCCTGGCTTTCTTGGAGGACGCCCATATATATCTCAGGAAGGTTAAAGTGAGGAGGTTGCTCACACTGAGTATCACACAGTGTAGAAAAAAAATCACAAAATAGATTTGTTACATATTTATATTACAGTGTGGCAATCTGACAGCAAGATGAGAAAGAAACAACATGATGAGTAGGTGAGACATTATATGGACACTCATGTTTTTTCCATTAAAAGGGAGAGAGTGTACGGAGCTCGGGGAATACAGGAAGCGTCTGAAAACTGCTGGAACAAAAAGCAAAATTGGAGCAAAGGATCTACCCAGCAAAACAACAGTGGGGAAAGGGCAGGCCTGATTTTTTTTCCAAGTAATGAATTAGCTTTTCTGGTTTGTGTTCTATTAGAGTTCTAAGGATTTCACACCCTTTGGTATATTTGAGGAAATAGCATGGCCATTCACTTCAGGGCCATGGCCAGCATGGCATTCCCTCACAGAATATTAACAAATGTTGACCTTTTATAGGCTTTACTTTATTCACCTGAACAGTACAAAAATTACACTCTGATATAGCAAGCAAGCACGATTTCTGCTACAGTGCTTTTAATGAGGTATAGAGGGAGACTGAGGCTACAAAGCTCAGCAGCTTCTTGAAGTAGGTTCCTACTTTTTATGTGTCTAGACTCCTGAAATGAAAGCCTTCATGTGGAGTTAGGCAGGTAAGCACTCAGTGTGATTGCAGGGCAAGTTAGGTGTCTCAGAACTGCTTTCACAGCAGTCAGCAACCTGAGAGAGTTCAGGTAGTTATTAGGAGCAGCTGAGGACAGTTAGGTCTGAAGTCCTGCTCATCTCCTGCCCTGTGGCACATGGTTCTGTGCTGTCAGGAGATAATTCTCAGCTTCCCTGGGTTTTCACCAAACTGCTTTCTAAAATTCTTCAGGAGGCATCAGTCCCTCTTCTCAGGTGACAGGAGCAGCAGCAGTCTTCTGGACAGAACATGGGCAACCTGAGCTCATTTTCTGCCATTTCCAAAGAAGACACCAACCCATTGTCCCATTCCATGGCACAATGTCCCAGCCACAGGAGTAAAAGATTTCCCTCAGTAGAAGAGGTGGAGGCAATGCCCCTGAAGTGAAGCTGTAGCTCTGAAGAACTGTAAAATGTGTGGGTGACTTTGGGGTTAAATGCCACTATCACAATATTTGACTGTAGTGTTTAACTTGGAAATGATATGCTGGAAGGCTGTGCTGCTGCCCAATGAGACATGGACAGGCTGGAGAGCTGGGCCGAGGGGAACCGCATGAAATTCAACAAGAGTAAATAGAAGGTCCTGCACCTGGGGAGGAACAACCCCAAGCACCAGTACAGGTTGGGGGCTGAACTACTGGAAAGTGGCTCTGTTGAGAAGGACCTGGGAGTGCTGGTGGACAGCAAGCTGACCATGAGCCAGCAATGTGCCCTTGTGGCCAAGAAGGCCAACGGTGTCCTGGGATGCATTAAAAGGAGTGTGTCCAGCAGGTCGAGAGAGGTTATCCCCTCTACTCTGCCCTAGTGAGACCACATTTGGAGTACTGAGGCTGGTTTTGGGGCCCTCAGTATACAAAGGACATGGAACTGCTTGAGCAAGTCCAGCGGAGAGCTACCAAGATGATCAGGGGACTGGAGCATCTCCCTTATGAGGAAAGGCTGAGAGACTTGGGTTTGTTCAGCCTGGAGGAGAGAAGAATGATGGGGGATCTCATCAATACCTATAAATATCTAAAGGGAGGATGTCAGGATGGTGGGACTAGGCTCTTTCCAATAGTGCCCAACGACAGGACAAGGGGCAATGGGCACAAGTTGGAACACAGGAAGTTCCACCTCAATATGAGAGCAAACTCTTTCCTGTGAGGGTGACAGAGCAGCGGAACAGGCTGCCCAGGGAGGTTGTGGAGTCTCCTTCCCTGGAGACATTCAAACCCTGCCTGGATGCGTTCCTGTGCCCCCTGCTCTGGGTGTCCCTGCTCAAGCAGGGGGGTTGGACAAGATGATCTCCAGAGGTCCCTTCCAACCCCTACCATTCTGTGATTCTGTGAAATTAGGCTGGACTGGGAATCTAATCCAATTTTCTACCTACATCTAATCTTCCCTTCCCACATTGTGCAGTATTCAGTGTAATCTTCCTTTTCAATTTTCAATCTGAATGCTTTTTGCAGTTTTGGCCAAAGAGCAGAACTTTTCAAGAGATCCTTTCCCACCCTTCCAAGATGAAAGCATTTACTAAAGCAATGTGGTGTGTATGCCATCCTTTGTGCCTGTATCTGAGTGATTTAGAAAAGCAACACTCTGTTATTGTCCAGCTGTCTTTTGAAAAGCTGGGTTTTACAACAGTACAGACAAATAGTTGAGGAGAAGACAGGCTTTTATAATATTATGAACACAATATTCAGAAAGCAGAAACTAGGAAAGAATCTCCTTTTATTCCAACAGCTAAGAGTTTAGCTGAAATTCATATTTGATGGGACTACATAACCAGCAGCAAGCCCTTAATGTAACTGCCCAAAACACTATTAGGCTTCTGCTATACAAAGATCATATGTGGTGATAACCAGATACAGACACTGACAGAGGAAAACAAAACCTCATAAAACACTTTCTGGAACAAGTAAATAAAGAAAAATATAACAGAAGTATAAAGATAAAAGTGAAGGTGATTTAAAGGTAGTTTTTTCCTAGAAAGGGTCTCTTCACTGAATCTAAATCATCTCCCAAGCTGTGGTTAAGGAAAAGTTATCAGGAAAAATGTTGTTGGGACACTAAGCCTGGTAAGGGCATGTAAAGTCCACTGGTGCACACAGAGGGCATTCCAATAAAAAAAAAAGAAGTGTTTTGTTATGTGTAAGGTTGTTCTGCTCTTAGGCTGTCTAAATAAGGCTGCTTCTGGTGCTACTAACTAAATAGACCTTAGCATGCCATCCACAGTCCTGCTAAAGAATGATACTAAATAAAGTCATGCAGTCTTGTTTAACTAGACTCAAAGATTACGTAGAGAGAAGATAACATTGTGATCACTTAACCTGCTTTTCCTCCTGTATTGTACAAGCCTATCTGATTTATACTCCAGTGCAGGTGCAGGCGCAGTCCTAAGTGCCGAGCCATGAGCAGATGGCATAGGAGAGATGACTCCAGTACTAATTGCTTATCCCATGCAAATATAACAGCTCCTGGCTCTCTGTGTGCAGGAAAAGGTACTGAAATGGTGGGTTTTCATCCCCTGCCAGACAATGAAGCAAATATGCTGGACTGGAAGGAAGCATGATTGTGGGCAGGATTTGACTCAGAGATCAGCATTCAGATATTGGCCATAGGACTTCACTCTGTTGGTTCCTGCGTGTAATGAAAAACGCTTTAAAGAACATGTGAGCTTAACTGAAATGTTTCCAGATGACTTCACCACAGATTTCGGTAAACAATTAAAGTGCTTAACTACCACGGAGTGTGTGTCCTCAACTTGTGGATGGACTGACGCTGGATTTTGTTACACATTTACATCCAGACCAAAGAACCCTCTATTCTGACCTATTTTTCCCCCTGCAGTCAGCTGTAGACTGTGACCAGAGGCATCCTCCTATCTGTTCCTTGTTGAGCTAAACAGACAGAGCTCTTGCATTCCCTCTCTCTCCAAGGTATGTTTACTTGTCCTTTTGTATCTGTCATGACTGTTCCCTGAATCCTCTCCAAATTGTAAACAGTTTTCTCAGGCGGAGAAAACAGTAACACAGGATTGCAGTAACAGATTCGTGCCAAATGAAGAGGGAATATAATTTTTCAGCTCTTAAAATCACTCGGTTTACAGTCCAAGGACCACATCAGCACCGCAGCCCACTGCCACACAAAAAGCACTTTTTCTGAGCTGAGCTATTTCTTCACAACTTGGTGAGTCCCTTTGCACAAAGAGGACTGACTGACTTTGAAAGAGACTTGCTTACATTGAGCAGCTCACCCCTTCCTCTTCATCACTCACCTTTCCTACAGTCTCCCTTTCATCTGCAAACCCAGTCAGCAATGATAGAGGTATGAAACGGTTCCAGATCCTCTCCCAGTGGGAAGAAATAACTCTGTCCAACACGTTCCCCACATTTGCAAGAAGTGGTTAGTAAGTTTTCTATCAGTTACATGTGCCATGTTTCTTTTCAGCATTCCAGCTTTCACCCTGACTGTCGTACAGAACCCTGTCAAAAACTTCTAAAAGTCAAGCATCATTATGTTTATCACCCAACTTCACTGAAAAAACCTATCAGGTTGGTCAGACAGGATCTGTTTTCCATCTGTGCATGTGAATTGCCGTTAACTAGATTAGCATTCTATTAGCACTTAAAAGGAACTGTAACACAGAACTATATTAGCACTTAGGTTTGCTTATTCTATGTCAGCTGTTTATTATTTGAACAGGAAGAGGCTGATGGGCCCATAATTGCCTAGACTATTCTTCTTACCTATTAAAATACAATGGTAACTTTTAAAAATGTCTAATGGAATTCCTTTAGTGCTCCAAGACTGACTAAACTTCAGCATTAATGTTCACTGAGTTCCTTTGCCAGCTCTTTTAAAACTCATGGGTATGGGATGACCAGGTTGCTGAATTGAAAATGTCTTCTTCCACAGCTGTTCTCTAACATATTCTTTAGTTACATCTAAAGGGTACATATTTGACGCTGACACATTCTACGCTATATGCTGTTCATGCATATACATAGAAATTTTTCCCTTTCTTTACAATGCTGTTGGAATGACATAACTTACCATTTTTGCAATAATAAACTTCAGAAAGAATCATATTATTATTTAATTTGTGGTTTTTTCAAGAATCCTCAGTTATGATTACTATTAATTACTAGCAATTTCTTCTTTCTGGTTCTCCCAATAAATAGAGGGACAACTTTAATCCTTTCTTTAAGCAAGTTTTGTAGAGTGAGTTAGGCTTTTCTTTTTCACTTGGGAAATGTGGTTTCTGGGCAATTTCATATATTCTTCATAAATATTTGCAATTAATCATTCACATAAATTATTTACTACAGATTTTTTTACAAAATTTTGGAAAAAAGTTCCATATTTCTGGCTTCCTCAAACTCTACATTTACATAGTCACGCAATATAACAAATAGGCAATGTGCAATATAAGAGATTATTGGGATTGGGATCAGTTTATTGATGACCCTAAAATGAAAAGACTGTGGAGGGAGTCATGAAGACAAATAAAAGTATCTTACGTTCAACATAATAAAAAAAAGTGCAGCCAGTGCAGCTATGCAAGAGGTGTGTGTATTTGAAATGCCATGTCAGGAAAGCAATTTTTGCACTCCGGCTAGATATTAGTCGATCAGAAGTAGCTTCAGTGACAGAATTTCTGAACGAAGCTGAATGCCTTTTCAGAACTGAAAATGATCTTCAGGAAAAACTCTCCTAAATAACTCCCAACTGAGTACTAAGACTGCCTCTGGGAAGAAGTCATCTAGTCATTACACCATTACACTATTAGTGCAGAAGATTTGCTCACTGTAAAGAAGGCATTATGGTTATCTTATCACCATTTGTGGTGATCAACCCATGGGATACACAAATTCTAAAGGGATTACAATATCTTTGTGCTGTAAACTTTGCTGGGTTGCTGACACCTGCTCCTGGATGCCATAGGCTGGCCAAGGAAAGACTATCTGAAAGAATTCACAGACATGCTGTATTTTTCTGAGTACTCAATATGGCGATATCTGACCACAAAGATTGTTAAGATTTACAGTTATACTATAATTTTCAGTTACACTTTACCATTGTTCCCCGCTTCACTGTATCAGCTTCATTAGCCATGAGAGTTGCCAAGCTTTATTAGTAACCACAACAAGAAGGGTAGATGCAGAAGGGGAATGAACAGCCAGCAGTTTACATGCAACCAAAATAGGTCCATTGATTTCAATTGAATGAATACTCTTCCACTTACCTGGGGATCTGGCCAATCGGCCTTGCGAATGGAAGTACTCATGAGCATGATCATAATACATTGTTCATCAATGGTATGTTTTAAGCCTCTTCCGGTTCTGTTTATTTGACTTTGCTTAGTCCAATTTTAATTATTTAATTTGTGGTTTTCACACTGGAATGATGTCTATAGGCAAATAATTTCTTTTTAGGTTACATAACTGTTCTGCAATCTGCTTGGCATCATGTGCTGGTTTTGACTGGGACAGAGTTAATTTTCTTCATAGTAGCTAGTCTGGGGCGACATTTCAGATTTGTGCTGGAAAGTGTTGATAAACAGGGATGTTTTATTTACTGCTGAGCAGCGCTTACACAGAGCCAAGGCCTTTTCTGCTCCTCACCCCACCCCACCAGCGGGCAGGCTCGGGGTGCACAAGAGGCTGGGAGGTGACACGGCTGGGACAGCTGACCCCAGCTGACCCAAGGGATATTCCATACCGTACGGCATCATGCTCAGTATATAAAAATGGGGGAAGAAGAAGGAAGTGGGAGACATTCATAGTGATGGAGTTTCTCTTCCCAAGTAACCACTACGCATGATGGAACCCTGCTTTCCTGGAGATGGCTGAACACCTGCCTGCCCATGGGAAGCAGTGAATTAATTCCTTTTGCTTTGCTTGTGTACATGGCTTTTGCTTTACCTATTAAACTCTCTTTATCTCAACCCACGAGTTTTACCCTTCCTATTCTCTCCCCCATCCCAGCAGGGGGAATGAGCAAGCAGCTGTGTGGTGCTTAGTGTCAGCTGGGGTTAAATGAAGACTCATCAGAAGAAGAAAGGTTATTTTTTTCTTTGTGTTACTCAAAACACAGAAATGAAATTATTTCTATTGTTTGTTACTGTTTTCAATGTTTATTTGGTACAACATTTGCAGCTGGGCAGATGTTTCTGGTTTTTTCCTGTGCTTTTGTGTACAGGGGAACAACTTATTTTTTTGTGATGAAGGGAGAAAGCAGTAAAATTGGCTTTGCTAATAATTTTCACGTGTACACAAAGGAAACACCTTTTATATGTGTATACATGTATATAGATGTGCATGCGCATAAATATGCATACATTTTTATGTATATGCATGTGTTTATATATACACATATGCACACACACATAATCCTTATTCATGTGTTACAACTTTACATGACAACAAACAAAATAACAACTAAAACTCCTAGCTAGTTGCAGAAATATTTAGCCTTATAAATCTTGATTTATCCTCTGAGATATGCTTTTCTAAACAGCTAAAGATCCTTGACCTCTTTTTGCTAGGAACTAGTCTTCATAATAAAATCATTGCTTGGAATTACTGTGTTCAGGCAATATACTGAGCAGCTAAATTGCACAACACTGCTACGCTAGCCTAAAATTGAAATGGGAAACATAGTAGAGCCCATTTTCTAAGTGCCTAAAATCTGCAGAGTATTAACCACACTCTCCATTATATGCAAAGTACTGCTGATAGTTTGCAGCACACCACAGATCGCTTATGTATCTAAGCCAGACACTTACAGCACTCTGTATCCCCATTCTCTGCTGGGCAAGTGCATCCTTGCTTTCAGATGGGACAGCTAAACTACTGTTATTTTCTTTCATATACCATTAATTCTTTCATTGCCATTAATCCAGCTCTAGGGCCTACAGGCTACAGCTTTATTAATTGTCACATGCAATTTTTACTGACATTTAGGCCCAGTCATATGGTGTACAGTGTGAATTTGTATTAATGGATGCTCTCATTAACTTCAGTGGTGTAGGGTTAGATGCCAGCACAAGACAAGAAAATAAAGAGCACTAGAGGGCCCGTGAAACTTTAAATATGGTTTTAGGCCTCTGCCTAACCAGCAAAGCCTTGTAGCATGCGTGAGTGCTGCTGTCTTCATTCAGTGAATGATGGAATAACAGTACAAATCTTCCAAAAGACGCTGAAGGTCACATTTTGGCAGGGAGATCAGGTTCACACTGTGACAGAGATAAGAACAGAACATGCTGAAGGATGACAAGTCAAGGAGCCTGTTTGCTGCGACATATGAACACAGGAAAGAGGACAGGACAGCTAAGGTAGTTATTAAGAGTGGAGATCAGGGAGAGCACTCACAGGCTGGCAAAACAAAGATCACAGGACAGCAAGTAACATTCCCTGCTCTGCTTGATGCAGGTGCGTTACTCCCCATATTGCTAATTAAAGAAAAAGACCCCATAGTGGCCTTTATGGTAACAGATAGATTCTGAAACGAAAAATGTAATGATTTTAATGACCTGCAGGGATGGACTGGAATTAAGTGGTGACAGCAGCGGTGAGCCTTTCAGAGGGAGGAAGGGCTGGTGTAAGTCCAGCACTCATCAGTATCAGTGGCAAGACCCCGTTATCTGCAATGATGCAAGAAGAGGGCTGCCCAGAACTGAGACACTAAAATGAAGAGGTGAGTAAAAAAGTGGTAATTAGCCATCTGTGATTCTGAAGCCTTTTGAGTGGTCTGGGGTCTTGGGGTCTGTGAGACCTGCCTGACAGTTTCAGACTGTGTAGGATTTCTGTATGGTCCTTTTGCACAATGGGATTATCATACAGTCCTAAAGTCTGAATTAATCTCTTCAGTATTCACCTACACGCTTTGACTTTGGATTGACTGCAGACCTGACAAATTTTTGAAAAACACTGCTTGGTTGATGATTTAAGGTAGCGGTTGTAAAAGTGCTTATAAAGCTTGTTATTTTCCATGACTGTCATCAACTCATTCATTAGGTTTTTAGGTATTCTTTAATGCTTTTAACTTATAAAATGAGCACTGAAATACAGTGATATTAATATGAAACTATTACAAGCACCCAGTATTCCTCTATTCCAAAATATGAGAAGAGGTTATATGGTGTAATTAATGGCAGTTAAATGAAGAACAAATTCAAGGAAATATTATTTCATGCAAAATATGGGATTTAGAGCCCCAAGAGACCTTTTGAGTGAAATAGTGAGTTGAGTGATTGGATTTTAAAAAGATCTAGATAATTATGTGACCATTAGCATTTATAATTATGCTAAGATAATTATGTATAATGAAACCTCATGCTTCTTGGTATAAATGGATTACTTACAGAAGTCAGGAAGGAATATGTTTTAGGAAATCAACATATCACAACTGGCCAGGTGTATTTTGGTTTTGTTGTGCAGACTCTTTTTTTTTTTACCTTTTCCAATCAGGAAACAAACACATCTGCAGGCAGAATGATAGATAGAATGGGGTAGCCATCTACTTTACTTTAGAATACCCTATCTCCTTACCAGTTGAAGATAATAAAGTTTCACTGTCAATTTGTGAAACTCTTTATAAGTGGTCAAAACTGGCTATGCAAAATTGCCACAGAGGAAATCCTACTTGGAGATCTGTCAGTAAACTTATCTGCTATATCACCTTCTTGTTACTCTTTCAAAACCAGGAATTTCATTGACGGACACTGCAGTCTCAGAAGCCAGATGTGTTTTTCAAAGGAAATGTCATTGATCTAATAGAGGGCAGACTTTTGGCAGAAGACAAAAAGTTCCTTTATGAATATTTTTAAACTAGACAAGATTTAAAAGTGTTTGTTGGGTTTTTTTTAATAAAAATAAGTGCGAATCAGAGATACGTCTCTGTTGTTTACAAAGCCAAAAATCTGTCTTAATGTATTGCACAGTCTGGTTCTTATTTATTCATTTGTTTTAAATAAGACAGTTACAACGCTTTGCTGATGAATATCTTTGCTTACAAGTTGCAAGTCTGATTTATATTACCCTGCATGTTGCATAGATGTTTAGAGTACCACAAAGTGAATGTGGCTTGACAGAAACACCATTCTGTTTTCGCTGTGTTTGGCATTTGCTTTCACATCATGTGGTCACAAAGAACAAACCTGATGTAGCCTAGGTATTTCTTGCCCATTTTGTCAATTAGGTGATAAGCAATACTATTTTGCATAGGTTGAGGTACAAATCTATAGCCATCTGTTGTTCTGAAAGAGACTGTGTTTAAACTACTGAAGAGAAGTTTAAAAATTAGCTGGAAGTCAATAAACACGGCACATATTCCTGGTTCAAACAAAGACTTTCTTTGTTGGCAAGTTATGCAATACTTCAGTACACTGTTTTCCCTAGCTGTAAAATAATGACAGCAGCATTTATTTCAACCACTCTGGAACTGCAAAGATTTATAAAGCTCCTTGAGATCCATCTGTCAAGTGTTTAAAGGATAATCCTTAGATATTCAGAACTGTAGACACTTGTGGAAATTATTAAAAAAACCAACCAAACAAACAAACAAAAAACCAAAAAAACCCAACCAAAAATTTCAGCAGCACACCTAGTGCTCGCCAGTGACTAACAGGCATTCAGCCCATATGACCAGAACAGAATCAGCCCAAAGTAACACCTGAAATGCAAGGTAGTATGAATGTCTGCAGATCCACTCCTATTCATCTGCACATTTGCTAATGTAGGCATAGCCAAAGAGCTTTTCAGGTCAAAGGACAGTCTGTTATTTCAAAAAATAAGTAATTGAAAGAACCTTTTTGCACAAACAAGGTGCACAAAATAAACACATCATTATAATGTTCAGCAGTTGAAGTTTCTGCTTAGATTTTTTTCCAGGCAGAGGCTGACACAGAACACATTGCTCTCTATTGCATATACATGTATATATGCATATATATGTACAGGCATAATGAACTGTTCTCAGAGCTGAAAGGAAAAGTTACATTCCCATGACAATGGACCACCATAGTAGTTTATTCCTGTAACTAGAGCTAAGGTACCAGTAACTGGACGGATTTCCCACTTCATTTGCAATGGCTATAGAAAACCATAGCTCAGATTTCACCTCCATTGTGCTTTTCAGGAATTTTTTTTATCCAGTGAACATCCTGCAGCTCTGTTAGTTGAGCCTCACCCAAGGAGTCCCTTACCCAGACTGCAACCTGAGGAGAGGTTCGCCTACATCAAACTGATGTCATACGCCTACTGATGGCATCTACTTTTGAGGGTCTTGTTTAGGTTCTGAGAACATTCCTATGTTTATCTGCCTGTGTATCCATCTATCAGACTTATATAATATATATCACTGTAGTACCTGTAACTTTGTAATACATGAGCAAACATTCAACTCTAATTTCTATATACTCTTGAAGAAAATGGCATCTGCAGCCATTTTAATGGGTTTAATGTTCGATGGTGTCAGAGCAGCTAACGGGCCAGAACTGATTGGGACGGACTTCCTTTCTTCCTAAGGAAAAAAATCTGTTATTCTGCAACCATGAAATAATGCTTTCTAGTCCTCATAATGTACCTTGGAAGTTTCAGAAAAGTAACATACTACTGAAGTATCAACACACAGGATCTTTAAAGACTCATTTCTCGTTAAGCTGTCTCAGCTTCAGCCTGCCAACTGAGTCAGCCCAGCTTGGGTTATATTTCACTCACTTTTCCAAAATGCACTGCTGTTGAGTCCTGGATTATCCCCGTCTAAAAATTCAGTCCCCCTGTGTCTGAAGGTGAAATTTGGTTTAGCAGCAGGAAGGTGTTAACATAACCACATTGTGGAGATTAACGTTACAGCAAATCATCAAAAGAACCAGAAATATTCAACGCACTCAAGATATCTATTTTTGATGAAAGCTTCAAGAAAGTAATAAGAGAATAGGGTTTTATAGTAGGTCAGTTATTAATTTTTCTTGGAACACCAACAAGAGCTTGGCAAGAAGCAACATATCTGCAATATAATTTTGTACTTTTTATTTAATAAGAAGTTCCATATACCATTTATCTTTCTCTGCTCAAACTAAGTATTTTTTGTTTCACCTGCTTTGAACTGAGAACTGTGATCTCATTAGTAAAAGTGTTTAGTTTCATTGTAGTTCCCGTAAGTATCCCTGTGTTAGCGCTGAAAAAAGGAGTGTGCGACACCTAGCAGCAGCATTCGTGATAATTTACAACTTGTGCCTGTCCCACATCAAGAGCCTCATAACTGCGCGTACACACACAGAGTGAGAGACCGGGAAGGGGCTCTCCCTTTTCTGTGCTCAGGTCCTAACAGGTTACACAACTGTTATCCCGGCACCTCTGAGTAGTTAAGATGCTGCTGGTTGTATTTGCTAACCTGCAAAGAGAGCAGGAGAGCCGCAGAAGGTGGTAGCACAACCCCCTTCCTGGCCAGCCTCTCCAAGAGAATGGCTGCTATGCCAAAAAAATTGTTGCGCCCACCACGCACGTCTAAAATGCACCGGCTTTTGTGGTGTGAGAGAATGGTAACATGGCAGTATGATGATAGAAGGACTAGCCTTACCCACGTTACCTTTAATGTAATAAAAGTTAAGGTAAAAAGAGCAGCGATACCTTATAAGGGTTTGCAACATGGGTAACTCAGCTCATTTCAGACAAGAGACTATGTTATATCTCATGAAGTGTGGTTCCCCTTGGGCTACTAACATTTCCCGTGCTGCTACTCCACTACAGCTCTGTCTGCTCAGCCGTTGGCAATATCTAGTTCTCATAAAGCGTGCTTAGTCTTTCACCATGCTAACAGCAACATAAACAGTTTTGGTATGTACTGCTGCCCCTGGTGAGTTGGTGTGTGTGAAGCCGCACTGCAGTAATGGTGACCCTGGAAGCCCTTTGGGAAGGACTGAAAATCTTTTAACCAGTGGCTCCATCATCTTTCCAGTCTTTTGAAACAGTCTCATTTAAAACCCAATCATTTAAAACAAACCCATCAGACATTTATATACTCTATGTAAATGGGCATAATGCTGGGAAAAGTAGTGAGCAACTGATAAAAAAGACATGATTTAATAGGGGGTTGCCAGCTATGATGTTTTTTTACGCTAATCTTTGATCCATACAGTTAAACCAGAATAAAACGTTTGTATCTGTCAGCTACAGACTGCTTAGCTCACATTGGCCACACTTGGGGAAGAAGTTCATGCTGTAGAATTACTACCTCCCCTATTTAATCTGTCAGATCTACATGAGGTAGATTGGAGAGGAAAAGATCGTGCATCAACTGCTAGACAGCAGCCTAAACAAATGGCTGTGCAAAGTGATGTGGACTTGCTCATCTAAGGTTTCAGACACACTTTTTATTGGTATCTAAACTTCATCAGCCTATGAAAACATAGTCATTCAGTTTGAAAATTTTCCCATGTGAGCTCAAAGGTTTCACACTAATACTTCTGTTATTGTAAGAAATCAAAGCAGCAAAGAAAAAAACCCCTTTTCCCTAAAACCTCTCGCAGAGCTATCATTGCTGCTTCACACACAGCAACAAACCAAACTAAGATGTGATTGGAACCACTGCATTAAAATCTGCAGTATGTGCACTCAAGTATGGGTGCTAGTCATGCATGTGCATAATCATGTTAAAACAGCGAACCCATGAGCCTAAGCTCAGACTCAAATCACAGTTCTCTGAAACGACTCAGGCAACACAGGGAAGAGCTTTTCCTGAGTAGCTTCTAGCTTTTCTACATCATATCCTCACATACTGTGTTGAGGGATGAAGACGAGAAATATGATTAAGGTATTTCAAGCCTGACATGAATATTTTTCCAGTGGAGAGCGTTTTGATAATGTAGGTTTGTGAACTGAATTTGGAATTTGCTTTGCTTCTGTAATTTGGCTTCTAATGCCAGCAGAAGAATCAAAGCCTGAGAAGCAAACTAAAAATATATTTCAAGGGAATGCACACATCTGTGGTACGGTAAAACTATTAGGCTACTGAATGCCTGTTTTGAATTACATCAAATCACCTGAAGACCATATGGCAAATGGAAATTTTTTAAGTTAACATATGCTGCCTTGTACAATATCAAGAAAGGTTGGGGTTTGTTTTTTTTTTTGTTATTTTAGCTAAATCTAAGTATGTAAACTCACAGGCTTTCAACTTTTTGTAATCAATAACTGAAGGCCAAATGCAACCTGCTACAAATGCATAATCTGCAGACCAGTGAGCTGTCTTCCACTGGAGAAGCATGTCTGCATTTTTAAAAATGGGGTGGATAAAGGACCAGTTACCCAATCCTTAGACGATATCACCAATTCTTCTCAAATTCATGGAGGAAACCAGGACTAAGAATCTTAAGATTAGATGCAGAACTGGGGACTCAGGTGCTTAACTTGAGGAGCCAATATTTGAAAATATTGCACTATCTGTCTGTCCCTAAGAGGATAAAGTGGTCTAGCAAGCTTAATTTCCCCACGACTTTCCTGCATACATCCCACACTGTATGTGGGTTGCAGATGGAGAGAGCAGACAGCAGTCCTTAGTTTTCTTGCAACGTGGCAGAAGATCTTTGATAAAATGTCAAACTGAATTTTGTCATTTTCTAAGCACATTTCCACGTACGCATGCAGCAATTAGATAAATTATTGCCCAAACCAGTGGTCTAACACAGCTAGAGAGCCTTTGCCTCTGTCCTTACATTGGCAGAATGTGACTTTGACTCTGTGTTAATGTCTACATCATTTCATCAGACTTGCACCGCGGGGAGCAGTCCCATAGTCTCAGGTTGTTTCCCCATTCCTAAGAAAATCTGACCCTTTTAGACTAGAATGTCCATCACAACAGAAACTAACTTGAAGTTTGCATTTTATCTTAAAACCATTCTGAATATATGTATATCTCATTGCGGGGATGTTTTGTGTCTCTCCTGGCCCAGGATTTGTAATGTTTGTTCAGCTATGCTTGAAGTGGGTTTTCCATAGTGAGTCTTGAGCAGTCTGTCTCAAGAATATTTACTCTCAATAACTGAACATAAATATATCAGTGTTGTAGCGCATGAATCAGCACTAACTACACATTCAAGGCAATACGAATTGTGTGAGCATAGTTGACTAATGGCTACCTGGGCTTAAACGTCCTTGTACCTAATGTAAAATAGCCGTCTCTCACTTGCAAGATGCTTTTCCTGTCTTCTGTCTTTCTAACTTCCACAAGAGACAAAGAGCACCGGTCTCTTAGAGCTGACACTTAGTTTATTATTCATATTCTTACTCCATCCCAGGGAGAAAGGAGGAACCTCTCTAGATGGAGAAGGCTGTATTATGCATCCTGTCCAATAAAACATGGGACTTTATTATTGCTGTGTTCTGGTTTGTTAGATGTAATAGAGCATATCAATGAGTTGCACTTGTCTAAAAATTGAGGACTTTTTTAAAGAGACAATATTTAAAAGAATTACTGTAATGAAAAACACATGCCAAACTGATTTCTACTTTGACATTTTAGTTTATTTTTTTATCCTTACATTAATGTGCTTACCTAAAGCATGATAGGATAAAGGCCTTTCTTATGCTTGTACCTGCTATGTTCTGTGAGGTGGCATTTCAGTTTTCAGAAATAAGTTACTCTGCAGCGCTAACATTCATTTTTTGAGCATGAATCTACAGTCACTGTGTCTATGGCTGTACTCCTAAACAGGTGTTACTGTTCAGCAACCATTATCTGGCCCTGAAGCAAAGTGGCCTGGCCCGATCCTGTCTACACTAGGTTACAACCTGTCCTTCAGGTCTCCTTCAGACCCCAGTGTGGTACCCCCAGGGCTCTAACATATAATTATCACTGTACGTGTGTGTGCTCAAAAAGCTCACAGTAATACGAGAGCACATTGCAGCTTACCAAAACAGCGCTTTTACAGCATGAAAATAAAATTAAGGTTGTATGCCTTGGGTTTGATATGCTGACATATCTGAAGGTACTAAAACTGCTAGTACAGTTCTGGAGAACTAAGAAGGGTGGATGGAGCCAAGTCTTGTCATTCTTGTTCATACTGTCCTTTTGGGAATGGTCCTTAATGCATCCAAACCCCAAATCTGAATCTGACCCTTATGGCAGGGCATGCTAGCTGGCACAGGACAAAACCATGACAGCGGGCTACTGAGTAATCAAGCAGTGCAGATGATCAGAGCATGGGTTTCCTCCGTGACTCCTGTTCCGTAGCCAGGTAGATGTGCGTTAAACACTTCCGTGGCTTCCAGTGGCTGAAGAGTGCAGGATTCAGGCATGTATGTTTATCTGGGTAGGTACATCCTCTGTTCAGTTTTCCACCTGAGACCACTAACTTTGATTTAATTATTCCTGATTTCCACTGCTGACTGAAAAGTCAAGGCTCCCATTTTGTCGTGCTTAACTCATGATAATGGGAAAACCACCCCTTTTTTCAGCTCTGGGTTATAGGGCTGTGTGTGGCCCAATCTGTGATCCATGGCCTGGCAGGTCAGTTCCTCTTACATGTACAACATTTCCAGGGATATATTCTTTATAGAGCCTGTGTGCCTGTCTGCCCGCTGCTGTGGTCTCTGCCGGGACCCTGCAGGCTCCCACACAGCTGGTACGTGGGGCTGCAGAGGACGGGGGTCCCTCAGCAGGCAGAGGAGCTGCAAAGGCATAGAGGATGCTGCACAGTCAACACACCCAACTCTTTGGTAAAGACAAAGCCTTTCCAAAATTTCATACACTATTCAGGACTGGAATTAAGAGATTAAAAGGAAAGTGAACAGTTAGCAGAGGGTAAAAAAGTCTTCGCTGCCTCTGTTACCACACTTAATTTCTGAGGGAAGACAGCTAAATTAAGTCTGACTTCTTGATCAGATCTTCATGCACACAGCTGCTAATTTGGGATGAAGGAATGCACTTTATGTGAACTCCATAGCCTTCCTTATTTTAATTATTTTTTAAAACTTTTCTATTAATTTTTCTTTTTAATTCACCACATGTTTCTGTTTCTTTCATGGAACAATACGAGCACTTTCGAGTGGCCAAAAATAATATGTCTAAATTCCAGTGGATTTTAACTAAAGACTGCACAGACCCATGGATAAAGTGTCTGCCTTCTATTTCAAAGTACAAAGTTCAAATTTTGTAGGTACTTGTAGCTTTATTTTTAAATTTTAATGGGCCAGATTCTCAGTTTGAGTAAATCAGCGGAGCTCCACTGATGTTAGAGGAATCATGCCAAGCTGCATTAGCTTAGTATCTAGCTTCACAACCTTCTTTGTCTTTGTATTGAATTCAGCCTTCAGTACTCATGCACTAATCATTTGTTTGAAGTCTGTAACTAAATGGCTTTTTCTTTTATTATAAGTGAAAATATAGCCTGTGAATTTGTGAAAATGAGTAGGCTCTGTGAAGCAGAAGGTTGTGGGCATAAAAAAATATTAAAGCTGGACTTCCCCGATTTAGACTTCTACTGAAGTCGGTGGAAATGTTGACAGAGAATGAGTACAATCATACGGACAGAGTCTCTTCGGTCTCTGCGAGGCAGAAGAGGCTGCAGTGCTTTCATTCCCTCTTTTACACTCAGACACAAGGATGTTCACAATTAAAAGGTGACAGCTATGTGGTTTTTTCCATCAATCTCCACCGATTTCCATCAATCCATCAATCTGTGTCTTTCATGAGCAGCCTGAGGCCACACCGAACTCCCAGATCTGCCCATTCCCTAACCGTTGACACCCATGGATTGCTTCCCCTGTTGCTCCCTTTGCCACCTACTTCCTTTAATGTAATGATTAATTAAATCCTTGTACTTAATTGTGTTAAATGGTTGCATCTAACAAGCAACCAAGTATTATGCAGTCTCCTGTGTATTCTGAGGGAGCCACAGCTGGGGCCAGGTTTGCTGGATGGATGAGCTGCAAACTTGGGCCTTGCTAGGGCTGTCCCTCAAGATTCAATATGAACCTATCCACTGAGACCAAGATTTTATCTTCAGTTTTATCATGAAGCTCTGACGAGCACATTCTCCAACTAGTAAGAGCTACAACTGAAATTGTTTGCAATGAAGAGTTAGTTAGGTTAAACACCTGTCGGATGCACAGATCTTAGTATATCTGAGTGTGCACAATAATAAGAGATGAGATAGAACTGAACACAGCAGAGCTGTGGATCTGCCCGGTTAGGCACCTAATGGCTGATCAGGGCTAAAACGGATAAGTAGTGGAGTGAGTGGACATGCGAGGTCTCCCTAGTAGACCTCCAGAGAGGTCTCCAGAGACTCCCTAGGAGTCTCCAGGAGTGTTTCTGGTTAAGTCACAGTCAGCTCTGCATTTTATCCCATTTTATTCAGGTAAAAATGTAATGCAAATCTGTTTGAATAAAGATCATAAGGTTCCATGAAGGCACACAGGGCAAGGCAGAGTGCCCATGCCATTCGGCCAGCAGTTACCCCTCAGCCAGGCAAACCCACTCAGTCTCCCTGTGCCCGTCTTCTGAAAGTCCCTCTAATAGCTGTTTCAGCGGATGCTAGATTTTTGATTCAAATCTTTATGGACTGATTACTTTTGCAATGTTTTTAAAACCCTTTTGAAATCTACAAAAGAAGAAATAACTCAGTTTATGCTGTATGACCAAAAGACAATTTGGAAAATGGTCGCAGTTCAGCAATATAAGGAGAGGGCAGTTTCTGAGCTACATACGTACAACCGTAATCAAACCTTCACATGTAATTAAAACGATGAACATTTTTTGCTAGGCCTAGAAAAAAATAAGCTTTGTGTTACGGGATTCCAGCACATGTATGGGAATCATAGGAAGCTAAGACATGTAATAGTGGAAAACTTATACCACAGTGTGTGATATTGAAAGGAGGATTTCTTGAGCTTTTCCTCATTTCTTATCTTTGTTTCTCTGGCGGTGAGTTTGTGAGTTTGAATTCAGGCTTGAGATCCTATGCTTTTACTTATCATGTAAAAACTAGATCTGCATCTAAAAATTAGACCTGCATCTATTATTTTTGAGAAGATTTTCATACATATTTCTATATTTCCATATATTTTTCAAATATGGTTTAACTGGTACTTCATATAACAGTTTCATTCTTCACATGGTTTATATTAGCTTAGCTCACATTTATCCACCTTCATGAAAAGATTCAGTTTGTTGTAGTTGGATTAAATTTAGCGAGTACATAATCAGATAGCCATGAAAACAAGGTATTTCTAAGCAAAGAAAGCCAAATTTGTCCTCAGTTACCTCCTGCGGAAAGCCATTAACCTGCATGAGTAGAAGGGAGGGCAGAAATTGGCTTTGCGTACTGTGGAAACCACTGAAATGCTTTGGCCAACCCCCTTCCTCAAGCTTAACGTGGTTAAGGACACACGAGATGACAAATCCAACCAAAATTTTGACGATGGATTCACTAGCTGGCAAGTTGCAAATCCTTCACTTAACCAAAAGCCACTGTAAAGTCCACACAAATCCCAGAAAGCACCATACTTCTCAGTAATTGTAGAATCATTGAAGATAGGAAAGTATGAGGATATGAGAGAGTGAAGTCCGTCATGATGCTCTCTGCAGCAGTTAGACGATGACAACATGAAAAAACCTGCAGATAAATGCCCCAGTGCTCCAAAAGTGGTGAAGTCAGGGAGGTTTTTCCCTCTCAGGATGAATACCATCCAAGTCTCCTATACTGCGAGTAGATGAAAAAGTAATAAGTAATGAAAGAAGAATGGAAACACATTTAAAAAGGGTTCTAACTGTAAAAATTACAAAAGAAAAACCATTGCCTCAAGATACAATGACCACACTTCCTTCCCCTTAAGCTAAGACAGGCGCATGTGCCATCATGGGATTTCCCATACTCAGCTCCTGTGCCAGCGCTGCTCTGTCGGTCTCAACTGCTCTTTCAGGAGTGCTGCAAGACATGGGAAGAGGCTGCAATTTGCAGCATCATTTTAGAGCTGCCTGGGAATTTTGTGCCACAATTTGTTGTGTTTACTGATGCATTAAAACCTATTTATGGGAAAGGCTTGAATGTAATCCCCATTTGCAAAAGAAAAAAAAAACAAAATCCCCTCCCCGTCTTTTCAACTTGCTGAAATATCCTGCTTTAGGTTTCCAAAATAAAAGGTTGCCTTTGGAGGTGTTAAAAATATCTTTCAAAACTTTTGGAGGTTTTGAAATCTAAGTAACTTCCTCTTGAAAAAGGAGTTGAAAACATCCATAGAAAAGGCATTATCAAAATAAAGTATGTTCTTTGACCCAATGAAAGCATTTTTGATTGCTTATCTGTGAGAATTTTCAAAAATTTTCTTTTTCCTCCCTTTGTAGCTGAAGATTTCTCAGTTCTCTGATTTCTAAGTACAAATAAAGGTAACACAGACGTTCTGCCGGACAGACTGTGAGGAAGTGCCTTTACTGGGACACACGGTGGGCTCCAATCCCTTCTTCAGCCATCTATCACACCAGGAGCTTCCTATTACCTGACTGAGACCATCCAAGCAAAGCTCTCCCTTGCTTCGCCTCTGCATTCACAGAATGAACCCAACATTTAGCTCTGAAATATTGGCAGTTTCCCTGTAGATACTGAGACATGTAAAAGGCCAGGATGGCCACGGGCTCTGCCTCGTGTAGGTGGCCACCGGATGGCCACACATTTTGGTGGAAATGCCACTGTCTGACGTCTGCAGATATTTCTCTCAGATTTTGTTCTGGAAGGTTTGGTTTGGTCTTTGGCATGTTATGCTGGAAAAGTGACTTTTCTTTTGCTCAGCAGTGCTATGTATTCCATTGCTTTGTGGCATTTGGAGTATGTCATGAACTTTAACAAGACAGACAGAACAGAGTCAGCCAGATTTCACAACTGTTTCTTGGGTTTATGTTTGGGGTTTTTTAATCTCTTTTATGTCTGAAATCTGCCCTCAACAAAACAAAGCACTTTCATCAGGCCAAGCCTTAAAAAACAGTACACTGGCACAGAAATATTCTTATGCTATTGGTGATTAATATGTACACAGTGTTAGTTTAGTGCCATCAAGTGACCAAAACTGTGAAATAGCACTTCTATTTTTTTTTCTTTTTTTTTTTAAATCTAAGGAAAGCTGACCTGTTATCCTTTTGATATAAATATAGGGAAATAGCTTCACAGACTTTTGACAGTCTACTTCTAGGGCATTTCTAATAAGAATCCCAAAGTTAGCTTCAACATTTCTTGCATACATTGATAAACCAAGGCCTCCTCTGTTTTCTCCCTTTATAAGGTTTGAAGAACTTCACTCTGCTCTCTGGCTGAAATCTTTGCTGTGAAGAATTCAACAGGAGGTCTCACCTAGGTGAAACCCCATAAAAACTTTTATCACGTGGCAGTATCCTGAGGCTCTCATAGAGGTTTTTTTAATGTAGGGCATCATAAACTGGGTATATAAACCCTTGTTTTCTGAAATGTAGAAGCCAGCTCTGTCAGAAACAAGCATCCTAAATGGATCGAAATGGATACATTAAAGAAAACGTTTAGGTTTTAGTATGTCCACTTATATGATCGGACAGTGGATAAACAAGCATAGGTAGAGTAAACTTCTAAGAAAACATCTCTACAAATTATTTTTCCAGATTTTATCTATCTAAAATATATGTAAATTAATTTCACAACACCCTCGAATGTAGCAGCTAAATACAGATGAAGTTTCTGATTCGTTAGGGTGGAACCAGTCTCAGAAGTGTCACCCTCCCAGGTGAGGCGAGCGCGGTTTCGCCTGAGCCTGTGGTACTGACTTTCCACCAGCAGACGGAGCTGCGCATCAGCCGCCTTTCCAACTGGGAGAAAGGCAATGCCAACACTTCATAAAACACACTTGAGAGCGAAGGGGGAAGGCGGCAGGGCTGAGGTTCTGCGGACAGGATACTAAATACAAGCATTTTAAAAATCCGGGGTCATGCCTTGATGAGCAATAGGCAAGCTTCAAGAATAGTGGTCTGCCAGGGCTTGCTGTGGTCAAGAGCAGAGTGGCGTATCACAATGAATCATGCTCGTTACCTGGTATTCCCAAAAGCAGAAATATTACCATAGGTGATTTTGTAAAAGTCTTTTCTTGATAGTTCACCACATCTCCCCCTTTACAAATTAATTCCTATCATGTGCAGACAGTTAGCACTTGTAGCTTCCGACGAAATGTAAGAAAGAACAAACCTTTGTGGTGTTGCTATTTCACAATAGCCTGTGGTTTGCAGTTCCATCTCTTCTGTGAAAAGCCTGTAAGAATTGAAAGCTCTGCACACACGCCCTGGCTTTTAAAGTGTTTTCACGTGTGGGCTGGGAGTGTCTTAAGTCCACTGGGAGCTGTGTAATAAGTATTCATATATTTAGATACTATCTACATTTTAAATGCATATTTAAATGTGTGACAACTTCCTGTCTTTTCGTTATATTCCTCCTGCTTTGTTTATCGCTTTCCTATGAAGTTATAAAAATTTATAATTTAAAAGCTATTTGCTTCTGAATAAAATTCCTGAATGTGCCTAGAAAAAGTTTGTGGAGAAAAGAGCTGTCACATATCTGGAGGCATGTGACAGTGACATGAGCACAGCTAGCAGCAGAGATCAGCCAGAGAAACATCTGCACCTGTTGTAGAGAGATATGCATTTGCCGGCAAAAATTGAAAAACATTTTTTAAGAGACAAATTCCATTAAACATCACTGCTAAATTACAAGGTTTCAAATTCTGGAAGATTGTGGACAATGCTCTAGTGATGGATTGAGAAGCAGTGGTCAGAGTAGAGGAAAACCTGAATGTCAACCGAATGCTCTCAGTAATTTACAGGTAGAATCTTACCTTGTCCATCATAACACTTCTTTTTGCTAATGGCATCTGCTTATGATCTCATAACTTAATTTAGGCCTTCAGGGACTTGCTGATTTCCTTGACTTTCTGATACTCCAGTCACCATCATCAACAACTAATGTAGCTCTATTGTTGTAATTGATTTAGTGTCATGGACCACAATATCCTGGTACTTATTATACAAGCGCAAGCAAAAGATGCTCCCTTTCCCATAGCATTTACTATTTACTTACATAAAGAGGTAATAAATCCTTCCAGTCAGAGGAAGGAAAATAACCAAAGTCAAAAACACCCAAATCCCAGGTACAGCTGGCTAGAAGAATGCATCCCACTTGTTGGACACAGGTTTGGTGATCCATGTAGTGATGATAAACCATGCTCCTGGCTTTTTTTCCTTCTGTTCCCTTCTTCCCAAACCACCACAGATCATTGCTTAAGTTGTCAACCAAAGTGCTGCATCTTTTAATGCCTGACCAATAGAGATGCTGACCACAAACGCTCTTTTGAAGGAATGGATTTCAGGTTCAAAACCTCAGAATAAGTGTAGGTGCCTTTTGCTTTAGACTTTTAAAAATTCTTAGTTACTTAAACATCCCATTGCAGCATATGAACTCTTTAATCTTTACCACCCAAGAATCACAACCCAAATACTGCCTCAGTGTCTAAACGATCTTTCCAATATCCTTTTGAAAGAAGCAATCAGGTCCCCTGAAGTTGAACATCTTCTTCTATTAATGGTCTTTCCCTTCAGGAATTAAAAAAAAAAAAAGTTTCAATATTGGAAGGCATACAGCATGAGGAGCTGTTCATTTTATTTTCTGCATATTGCTGAGTGATGTAGTCCTAAGTAGCTTCTCACACCCTATTCTGTTCCAGTTCTTTGAACAGAAGGCTATTGAAGTCAGGCTATTATAACGAGGCAGCAATATCAAATACTGAATTCTTCTCTTTCATATCATACCAAGTGGGAACTCTGTATGTGATACTGTAAAAATTACCATATGCTTATGAGTACTGAGCAGAATCGCTAGCTTGGTTTTGGAAATTTTTCAGAGCACAAAAGAACCTAGAATTTCACCTCTGCTCCTGAATTAAAAGCAGTCCTCTTAAAATGCAAAAGGTTGCTTTTCCTCTCTCCTTCTAACCAGTCATCTGATACTAGCTATGTTTCCACCACAATTAAAAGCACAACTTACAAAGCAGCTATAAGAGCAGTGTGCTTTGTGTCTGGTGAATTTCCCCCCACAATGCTGCCTGGTGGGCAGCCTGTCCAGGCATGCCTGATCATTATGAGATCAGCATGGCCACAGCGATTTTGACGTGCTAGAAGTTACTCCTCTGTGTGTGAGATATGGCAATAGGCGAGTTTAATCTTTGGGGCAATTTTGGGGTTGCTGTTAACAAATAACGTAACATAATCCATTACTTTTTTTTGAACAGCACCTCCTGGCACATGTCTCATTTTACCCAGCTCTAGTTGCCTTAGAACTGAATGTCTAATTTAAAAGAGTCATCTGGACTCTCTTCATAGTGAATGGAGGTCCTATAGAAAAGCAATTCATTCTCCTTAGGTGTGATGTCTGAGATAAGACTGGTGAATCACCAACCTTTCTCCACGATGAACAGTAGAAACATGGAAGACTATCTCAGACTAGAGGCTTAACTTACATATTTGGCTAAATTTAGGTGAGAAGAATCCATCCTTAGTGCCTCAAGTACAATTATTTCCTGAAGAAATTCTGTTCTAAACAATTGCTCTGAATAGAAGAGTTGTGTTCATTTGTCACTTCTCCAGCTGCTCTGAAATAAAATATAGCTCTATTGACTGGTAACAGAGGAGACATCTTTTTCCACCTAAGAAAAAATCTGGTCTTGCATTCAGAAATATATTCATAGAACAACCGTATTACACATCATACAAAATGTGTCAAGTTTTCTAGTTGGGAATGAAGAAGGGCGGGCCTTTATACATGTGCTGCATATAGGGTAAGCAGCCTAATTTGTTCATTCAGGCTTTGGCTGAGCTGATCTTGTCTCTCCCCAGTTCATCACACGGTATTAGCTTTTATACAGAACTTATGTTACCGTAAGTTTGCTCTTTATCTTTGATGAAGTGGGTTCTGATTTATGGAAGGCAGGATATAGCCCACCAATAATTTAGAATGTAAATCTAAGAAATATTACGTGCTTGCACGTATGTCTGAAAATTAATCTAAATTATGGATTTGTTTTACTGAACTAAAATGCAAGTGTGAGTATTACTCTATCACAGCTCTTTGCAGCAAGAGTGCTGCTGGATACAGAGTAGAATCAGTTAATAAACAAATGGCCTAACATACTTGGGACTATTGCCTATGGAAAAAATACAGGCATTTAAGATACTCTTAGCTGAAACTTTTAAAAAGTTTAAAGGCAACTTACCTAGGCAAATTAAACAGTTTCGTCCTGCATCTCAGTTCTTCTTTTGCTTTCTTTTCCTTCCCCCACATCTAAGCAAACCACCCTCAGCCAGGGAGGGTACTTCCTAGCAGAACGCTGAATCTGTTGACCACAAAAGGGAGACTTGCGATTTTAGCAGTTATAGAGTGGGATTTAAACTTCCCTTTGCCACAGAGTTTTATATATATATATTCTTAAACATATAGTTTAACATGCACTTGCTCAGAAGGAAAGAAATAAAACAATGTATGAATCTGCAAACTAATGTTCTACTAACAAATCAACTTTGCCCATACCAGGCAAAACCATACAGGCAAAACCCAATGACATTACAAGTTAATTTTTAAATTTCCATTTAAGTGATATATTATGGCTGTGGATAAAATGGAAATCAGAGTTTAATCTGTAAGGCTCTATTTGTATACTGCTTTTGCATAATGTATCTGTCCTCAATAGATGCTCCCTCCCTCCCCAAGGCTTTTTGGGTTTTCTCTCACCATCACTAACCATATTTATTCTCATTACTATTACGTGAAACACAGCTCCATTGCCCTCTGGACTGTATGTAACAAGTTTACTACAAGGCCTTTCCTTAAAACACTGGCTATACAGAGAAATGATTCAACCGCTCATCCACTTTTCAAATTAACATTTGTGGTACCATATTTAGTAGCTATACAGCAGAGCAGAGTGACTCTTATGCATCTAATGACATGAAGCATATATGAGTGTTGGAGGAGAGCCAAGTCATCAGCTTCATAAAGTAGCTGGGACACCGAAGGTGTAAGGAGGGATCTTACTTGAAGAGCGTAATCAGCCTTTTTTTCCAGTATAGTTAGCATCAGTCTAAACCTGTTTTAATAAAGTAAATAATAAAGTAAGTATCTGTTAAAGTTTTCTCTCTGATCTTTAAATCTTACATGCCTTTAAAAAGACTAAGTAAGTATTCCCCAGCAGTGTGGATATATAAAAGTATACCGGATTATTTCTGGATTACCATACATCCTGCACTATTTTACAAGTCCTCTTCAGGACACTCCATAATGAAGTGCAGGGATCTGTCTGAGCAGCGTATACCAAACCAGAGGCTGAGAATCCAGCCCTCAAATTCCACATGGCTTAACCTATGAAAAAGAGCTGTTAGTAATGTTATCGAAGGAATATAGAGACCTAAAGGAGATGTATTAACTACCTAATCCTTCAATGAGTACTAAAATCAAAACAATTTATAGTCAAGTACTCCATCTAATCATGGGTGTAGTTCAGAGGGGTTTCACTAGAAGCATTACTTACATAAAATTGTCAATTTAAATTGCTGAGTAGATACTTGTACAAAATTGTCTCTTCCTTGCCTGCACGGTTTCACTTACAGAACAGCTTTAAATGCTGACACCGCAGATCTGCCTCTAGGATTGTTTTGCTCCAGGTAAAATGGTAAATTATCCATTTGTTTATTGACAAAAATAGGTTTAATTAAAATTGATTTTAGATCAGTTAGACACTTACAAACTTCTTTGTGTACACGTGTAAATTGACTTGCAGCTAGCTCAAAAACCTTAGCAGGATTTATATGAGTAAGCTGATTACAAACTAGTTTAAATGTGTTCACACCAGAGCTTGCAATGGTATGATGAGGGTAAATTTAAAATTAGTGGAATTTCTGCATGTACTTCCAAGTCATCAATCAGATCGGGACAACAGGCAAGCCATGGCACATCTAATTATTGTTGTTGCTGATGTCGTGGTAGAAGCAAGATGCAGATGAAGCCACAAAGAACATAGAGGTAGCATCTGCTTTGCAGAATTTAGCCTGCCCTAAACTTTTGCTGAAAGCAAAACTATTCATTTGCATCTTTTAAAAAATGCAAACTTTACAGAACTGCAAACTTATTTTAAGTAGTTTAAATGTCATTGAAAAACAGTGAGAGGTGACTATGTTATTTTCCATGAAAAAAATGTGCTTCTGTTCTCTGACTAGCTCTAATAATAAGCTGAAGTATTCTTTACTAGCTTTGCTTTTGGTTAATGTGTCATGGGTTGGCCATTGACACACCTAGAAGAATAAATATATTATCAGATGAATACTTGAAATACACTCAGGAGTCTTTTATGCTCCCAACAATTCAGTGGGAAATTCACCACTGACTTCAACAGCTGAGGTTAAGCCTATTCTGAGCATGTCTATAAGTTCTCAATGTAACAGAACAGATTGACATGGAACACTTGAGCATTATATTTTGCGAAGCTTTTTAGGTACCTGAAAGACAAAGCTTTACTGGATAAATACACTGAAGAATATCTGCCAGAAACCCACTATTGTAAAAACCTTTCCTAACAGTACTGTTGGCACCGTAAGTAAAGTACTACACCCGAGACGTGAATCCTGTATTCACAATGACATGAATGTATACATTGGGCGGTATACATTCATATGTACTCCCCCATTCCTGAAAGAAAAATCTATGTAAGTCTTTAAGCTTGTGCCAATAGGTGGGCAATGCCTGAATTGGACCCTTCATTTATTTAAGGTGGCATTACCGGTGTGAAAATATAAGCAAATCATAGAATTGTTTAGGTTGGAAAAGACCTTTCAGATCATCGAGTCCAACCATTAAACGATGGTTCTAGGATTTGTCAGTCTGATTCTTTCAATTATTTGCTCTCCACCAGTTTCTTCAGGAAAAGGAAAATGAGCAGGGGTGCTTACTCGGAATATACAAGCAAAGACAAGGACATCATTAGCAAGATGATGCTGGCACAAATTTAGAATGGAGGAAACTAGCCAGACTGACAGGATTATAACAGCAGTTTGACAGAAGGAAGGCTAATGTCTGTCTGGGGAGGATTGAATTTTGGCCACTCCATGACAAGTACTGGGGTTAATGGCACAGTTTTGTGGATGGTCTGAAAGAGGGTCTTAACCACGGCATATTATTCCACAAGTATTATGGGGAAGAAATTATGTCCATTCAACAAGGACAGGAAAGAGCATTTGAGCACAGTGACTCACAGACATGAGGAGGTAACCTTTTAACAGCATTAGAAAAGGACTTTGAAAGAGGCCAGTCATAAAGAGCTAAAAATAAGAAATGTTAGAGAGGAAGAGAGAAGAAAGAAGTAGGCACTAAGAGAGAAAAGAAAGTAATGAAAAACATCTTGGGATATTTGAAGTCAAACGCCAGGGATCCAGTGAACCTATGGAAAAAACATGGGTTTAGGAGCATCCCAGAGGTATGGGGGCACACTTCAGTGACTGTTGTATATAAGAATGCTAAGGAAAACGGGCACAGGGAATCAGGGAAGGGTGATTCATTTTGATCGAATCAAGGAAGAGACAAAAGATGTTGTTCCTCGTGAAAATGAGAAGGAGAAGTAAAAGTATGTCATGACTGGGGTCTATTTTTCATAATAGACTACAGCTGTGTTCAAAAGGAGGAAGCTGATGTTTTTTCTGACTTATTCTGAACAATTAATAAAGGTATTAGAAAAGCTTGCCTATGAGATAACAGTGGATTTAAATTTATTTAATACCAGTTATAAAAACAGTATGGCAGGACATAAAAAGTCCATCAAATTCTTGCAATATTTTAGGGATGACCTGTTGCTTGACAGGACAGAGGAAGTTATATGGGGCATTATGAACTCAAATTGCATGACAAGTAGGGAGGAGCTCATTTTGATTTTAAAGGCAGAAGGTAAACTGGGTGAAAGTGATCATGACACATTTTACCAAAATAGGCTTCCCTACTCTAAGAAAGAGGAAGAAAAAGCACTACGGCACTGCCAAGTAGGGATTGCATTGTTATGCAGAAATAGTTAAGCTAGCTTTAATCAAGCTAGTCTGGATACTAAAAGCAGGCTCATCATAACAGCATGCCATTCTATATGAGTTAATTAACCTCCTTTCTGTATGGTCTAGGCCTGAGCTCAGTCATTTAAAGCTAACCTAGATTTTCTACAGAGAACAATAGACTCATTTTTAATTAAACATACAATAGCAAGCTATCTTGATGTGAACAAAAGGAAGCTGGGGAAGCTTAAGTAGACTGTGTTAACATCACATTAAGAGCTCTTCAAGGATTTGAAAAAAAGTCATAGAAGAGGATATAGCTGAAGAGTAACATAAAAGAATATGAATAAAAGAATAAAATCACAAAGACTACAGTACAAAATGAGTGACAGGTAAAAAGGGGTATAAAGGGCAACAAGAAAATGTTCTGGAAATATATCAGAAGGGCCCAGATACTCAGTTAAATTTATCTTACTACAGAATTTAGAGAAGGAATGGGTTAAAAACAATTATCTGTATTCAAGATAATAGGGTCTGAAGATTTTTACTTCATAATATAGCAAAATTAATCTCTGAATTGCTAAAAGACTAGGTCCAAGGTGATTAGAAAAGCATAAAATATGTCTACGTAAGGAAAGCAGGTCCAAAGCTATCCAGATTAATTTTGATCCCGAGGGATATTCTAGAACTTCCATGATGAAGAGGTTACCGTAAGTTTGTCAGGAACAGATGCTCTCACACTAATCTAATGACCTTTTTTAAAGTCAATTTCACTGATTCAGTAGAAAAAGAGAAACAATAAATATCTTAGATCTAGAGTTCAGTATAATTTAGACACTGTCCCATGGCAGTTTTCTTAAAACAAAAAGCAAATGAAATATAGTTTTCATGCAACCACCAAGCAGATGGCATGCTCCTTGCAAAAATCAAACTTGGACAGCATTTGCAGTGAGATCCCATAAGGATCTGTTGTCATTTCAGTTCTATTCAATATTTCCGTTAGTGATCTGCAAGACACAACAGAATATAGATACTTTTAAAAAATCTTGGTTTTCACCAACCTGGGAGCTAGAAGAGAGAATCAGACTTCAAAACTAGTTCAATAACTTAGATGAATGTCTAAAGGTAGCAGGATGAAATAAATCATCAAGACCAGGGCAGAATATTACACCCGAGAAGAACTCAAATGTACAAAATAAAATGGGGAGAACTAGGTAGCAATATGTTTAGAAAAGGTTCTGAGCAGAAGTAAGTTTCTGCCACAAGAAGGAAAACAAATTATTTCTGGGATGTATTTATAGATGTTCCTCTCGTGTAATACAAGGGACATACTGCACTCTAGTTAGTGTTGATGCCTCACCTGGATGGCTATAAGGGGCCTTATACCTTAAGATAAAGATGATAATCATACTGGAAATCAGACAGAGTAAAACTGTAAGAATAAATCATTTATGAGAGCAGTCTATGAGGAAAGTGAACAAAATTGTTTAGTCTATGAGATGACATACATACCTGCACGTATAAACAATTGTATAAATAAATACATTTGCACACACACATCTGTTAAAACCAATGTGAACAACATAACAAATATTGTCCATTTCCACTGGGACTATGACAATAAGGAATGCAGCAAAGAAAAATCAGGCTGGATTTTGGACAAATATGTATTCATAAATGCTGCTAGACATTTGTACCAGCTACGTGCAAGTGTTGCAGACTTCCTTCAAATAGGTGCTTTTACAAATCACTTAGATTAATAGCCCTTGTGGATGATATCACTGGTTTTCAAACTGTAATCTGTCACCTCAGATTCTGTGAGCAACTCCTAAGAGGTCGCTGAAAGACAATAAGCAAAAGTAAACCTCTAAACCTCTTCTCAGTATATAGAACACTTCTCATATTCATGTTTATGGGTCCACAAATTGAAAATGTTTGAGTAACAGTGATCAATGTATACCTGATTCAGCCTCAGCACAGTGATTAGATTAGACAATCTTGAGGCCTACAAGCCAGTAATTCTCTTTATTCCTATGTGAAAAATTACATCCCGTCTGTGAATCAATCTTTTTTACTTATAAAAATGCAAATAGCACTATTTTTCTACCTCACAAGAGATTGTGTCCGTAAACACATTATAAATTGTTCAGATACAATGGCAGTTATATGAACTAAAGTGTTTTATATGAACTAAGGGATTTTATTTACCTCCCCCTTCCATAGAGGTTGTTTTTTGGTTTTGAACACCTGGCAGAACTTCACCTCCTGCCTGGGCAGCATCCGTCACACACATTAGGGGCAGAATGAATCTCGCTGCAATGGCATTATATTTACAATTTTTAGTTAAATGCAAGTAAATAGACTCTTTGTCTATTTACGCTATGTAATAAAGCGTGCGCTTCCCTCCGTGGGCAGACGAAGGCGATTTTCAGCCGAGACTTTAAGCGCCCGGGTCCGCGTTTCCGCACCCAGCCGTGAGCCGTGGACACGGATGGCACCTCCCCGCCAGCAGTAATAAAAATAAGGCGGCAGGAGCTTTAAGGAGAGATGGATGGATGGATGGACGGAGGGCGGGCGGTGCGTTCCCGCGGTGAGGGTCCCCCACCCGAGGCAGCCCGGCGGCCCCTGCCCAGCCCAGGCCCCCTCGCCCCGTCGGGAGGGCCGCAGCTCGGACGCGGGCGCAGAGCCCGCCATGCCGCCGGCCCTCCTTCCCCTGCTGCTTGTGCCGCCTTCCCCCGCCTCTCCGGCGGTATAAACGGGGCGGGCGCCCCCGGCCGGGCCCGCAGACCGGCTGCCTGCCTGCGGCCGCGGGCCGGCCCGCTCTCCCCGCCTCCCTGAGGCGCGGCGCGGCCTGCCCTGGCCTACTGTGGCTGTGGCGGCGGCACCTAGGCCGGGCGGCTCCATGGCTTTCATCCGCAAGCGGCGGCTGGAGCGGGAGCTGTACTCCAAGGAGAGGTGAGCGGCCCGGCCCCGGCCACCCCCGCTCGGCCTCGGCCCCCGCAGCAGGGACGGGGGACGGCGGCGGCGCTTCCCGCGGCGCGGCGCCGGCCTCGCTGGCGAGAGGGGCCCGGTGCCGCTGTGCCCCGGCCCGCACCACCCCCTCCGCCGGGTCGGGTGGGGTCGGCGGGACCCCCGGACGGGGAGGCGGAGGGCCCGGCGGAGCGCCGGCGTCAGGGGCCGGCTGCTGCGCCCCTGCTAGCTGCCCTTGTCATGGGATGGGTAATGGTTCCCGGGGGTTGGGGCTGTGGAACACACCTGGGGGGATACGAATGCCGCCCGCTTTGCGTAAACTGCATGAAAACAGCGTCTGTAGATTTTTATTTAGTTGTTCTCAGTTGTGTTAGTGGCGCGGCGTTCCAGCGCTGCGGCACTGTAGATGGAGGTGTGGGGGTTTTTTTGTTGGTTTTTTTCCCCCCCCCCCCCTGAACACTATAATCAGCGTATTGTCAGCCCTTAAATTACAGACTCTGTGACGGCTCTTTAAATTCAATTACCCCGTTCCTGCTTTCTGACTGTAATCGCTATTTTGTGTTCCTGTGGCTAACTGAACACACAGAAAAGGCTTTTTGCACGTGCTTGAGTATATCCTGTATTTACTCGCTTGTTTTCAGCTAGTGTCTTGCTTATCTGCGTCCCAAACGCCTTTGCAATCTTAGTATTGCCATGTAACCTCCGTAAGGTGAGAGCGGTCGGTCAGCGAGGGTGGTGAGAGGAGGGACGCGGGAGCCTTCTCAGGGGGAGCAGGGCTCCCCCGTTCCCTCTGGCTGCGGGGACCCAGCAGGTACAGGGGCCGGACAGCAAACTGGTCCTGGGCAATTTCCTGATGCGCCTGATGCTGCCTGTCACGCACCACTGTTTATTGTTGGTGAGAAAAACCACATGACAGAGAGCTCGGCTCACTTTGTCCATATAAGTTCTGATTCATAGCTATTCAGCTCGTGAAGCTACTGCAACCTGGGAAGTGTTTTCAAAGTAGTGACCCATTCCGGATCATTTTTTGTTTTATTGAATATCTTTTCCATGCTGCTTTTGGGGATTGCTGTGGGTTCAGTCGTGTCTGAGGGGCTGCAGGGAAAAATATGGATAAGCTTCCTATGTAGAAGGAAAAGAGAAGGATTTTTAATTTTGAAGTAAAACTTCCTAAGTGTAAGAAAAGCTAGAAGAATTACTGTATTACCAATTAGCTCTGTTAAGGATTTATTATAAATAGTCTCCTTTTTTTTTTTTTTTTTGAGAAGCTGAGAAAAAGGCAAAACTCATCAGGCTTGTCCCAAAGAACCCAGGTGGGGCCTAAATCTCTTCTAAAAAGCCCTGAAAACAAAACTAACACATCAATGTCTGTCAGCATTACTGATATGCAGTTATTGAAAGTCTTTAATGAGAAATATTTTTCTTTGCTCATATTTGGAAGCATTTTAGGGTCTTACTGGCTTTGTAATTTGAGCGTCTCATGAAAGATGAGTCTTGTTCCCATTTGCACTGGTAGGTTTTCCTATCTAAATGCCTGCAAACTCATTTCTTTCTTCACCTTGCCTAACAATTGATCTGTGTGTAAAATAAAAGTAAATTTGTGTATGTTCAGTATCCTGTATCAGGTCTTTTCCCTTCCCTCTCTTCCTGTACTTTTCTGAATTAGGAAAGCTTAAAAATATCTAAGTGGTTTAAAAGGTTTTGGGCTCTGAAATATCAAATTCTGCCTTCTGTTTTCCTTATAGTCCTGTCTTAAAACAGTACCAAAATGAATAAATTTAAAAAAAAAAAATCTCTTTGTACCACTTAATTGAAGGGAGCTCTTCTTTTTACATTCTTGCTGGGTAATTGTTACAAAGGCACCAACCCCTGCTTCAAAGTTTCTTTTGATTAACCTGGTTTTGGTGTAGATGCTTCCTAGTGAGATGACCAGGACTCTGAAACTGTGTGGCAACTGCATTTCATGGATGGTTTCAGTTTTTTTGTTTGTTTGGGTGTTTTGTTGTTGTTATTTGCACATTGCTTTCTACAAAAATGTAAGCTGTGAAAGTTCTGGTTAAGACAACTGTGAAACTTAGTAGATGAAAAGTTAATCTTCTTATGCAGTTGCTTTGGGGTAAGGAAGATCAGATTGGTTTTAAGTAATCTGAAAAAAATAATTTCCTCTAAACTAATTAGTTGGACTGCTTTAATGTAGGTTTATGTAACCAGACTTTTCTGACTGTGTGCAGTTTTCTAGAAGAAAACAGCAAAATACTGAAATGTCCTGTGTGCACACACTGAGAACAAGCAGCAGGTTCTGCTTTACATCTCATTAAACAAATCCATGTCCCTGCTGAGCAGAGTTCATTCTGGCAGGAATTCTCCCTTCAAATTCATCTGTATTGGTAGATGTCTATTTTCACTTTGCCCAAGTGTTCAGAGTAAAGAAAGATGAGATATTATGCCCCTTTTCAATTAGTGTTGTGTGCATGCTTACATAATTTAATCTTTAAAATATTCAGCATTCACGAGTAGGAATCATTTTTTACAAACAATTCTAGCTGCAAAACTTCAAATTAAACGGTGCAGTGTTTGCCTCAGGTTGTTGCTCTGTAGAAATCGAGTTGTTGGCTCTGTTGGCGGTGTGCCCGAAGACGGCCCAGTCTAACCCTTGATTCAGGGGCTCTTTGTAATACAGTTCTGCTGGTTTGTCTCACATGCTGCTTGGCCTCTTGTTCGAGGGGTTCATCTCTTCTGCTGGGAACATCACTGACAGGAAGCAACCTACTAGCACCACATAGGTCCTGTGGGTGGATCTTTTGCACGATGGTTGCTTGGGCATTTGGGTATTGGTTTTGAAATCCGTAGCCTTATCTTACTCTCTTGGGACAAAATATACATAATGAAGGCTTTTATGCACACATCAGCAACTGAGTCCTACAGCTGGCCTATAGATACTTTGCCCTTGTTAGGAGGTGTTTTAATTTTAGAATTGGTTTTACATAGCTGTGGGCTGCTGCTGGATTGGGTAGGCCTGCTTTTCCATCCCCAGCAATGTTCTTCCGTGATCCGTAATATACTTTCAGTATCGGGTCAAGTGACTGCAAGGTGTGTTGGATCAGCCACCTGAAACCCTTGTGTCCAAGTAGATTTCCAGGCTGTGCTTTCCTGATGAAGCGACGGAGTTGGTAAGAATTCAATCACAGATAAAGAATTTAAAGCAGCATCAACAGAGTACCTTTTCTGGGTGGTATAAATGGGATTTTGTCAAGACACTGGTCCCTGCACATTCACCCCTGTCTCCAATTTGAACAAGTCCAGCACTTCAGTTGGTAGGTGATATTGGTATATATAATAAATTGTGTGTTTGTTGGGTTCCCCCCCCCCCCCCCCCCCCCCCGTGTTTTTGGATCTTAGATGAGATCTTTTCAAACTGAAATGTCGAGGGACATGTGCATCAAGCAAAGCAACAATAAAATTCTCGGGTAAGCCTGATTCAATGCACTCTTTGTTTGGAGGATATTTTATAGTATCTTGGCAGGACTTATAAACCCCAGGTTGTAGTTTGTAAAGTGTGATTTTCTTCTTTGTTGCTTTGTGAACAATGCTAGGAATGTTTGGGTGCCATTTGGGTTCCCAAACCTTGTGCACAGGGGATGACATCATACAAGGTGAAGTTTTGCAAGTGTTTTCCTGCTACTTAGTGTCATGCCTAGTTTTCCTATGTGTCTTGGGTGTGTTCTTGACTCATTCCTCAGCTGTTTGTTGAGTGGCAATTACATGGGAGCTTTTTGAAAAAGGCAAAACAAGACACTTCCAGCTTTATATGTAGAAGAGAGCTACCACAGTTATTCCTTGCATTGTTCATTTACCAGCCTTACCTGTGTCACCCCTATCTTTCTGCTACTGTAGATCAAGTTCTGTTTTCTTGGCAAGGTGCTTGCCTTCCCCTCCCTCCGCCACCCCCACCAAAGATGCTTCTTGAACCAGTACTGATTCCCTTCACAAGAAGATACTTTCCACATCACTTCCATATGAATTTTTCAGGTTTTCTTCATATATTTTTTTCTGGGGCAATACAAATACAGGAATTTGAAATAAGTCTTCAAGCAAAATTATATTAGTATGCTTTAATTACCTCTCCCCTTAAGTGTAGGTGCTTACCTTTGAAGCTCAAACAGCTCCATCATATGCTATTAAATGATTAACTCTACCAGGTTCTGTATACTTCTAATACTGGGTGGAAATTGACGATGTTCCAGCACAAAAGCTGTTAGAGCCTTCATCAAAGTTACCTCGGGGAGTGTGGAGGTGTGTGTGACTATGTTATACTGATTATCCACTGCCCCTGCCCCCAGCATACCAACCTCTCCCCCCACCCCAGACAGACAGACACAACTGTGACTGAACAATCTTCCTCCCGTCTCAGACCTGGGATACTCCTTATATTCTTTAAAGTTGGGTTTTTTCCCAGCTATGTGAGTTCTTATAATAGAAGGTGTTCCCTTACCTAGCATGTTCTTCCCACCATGCTCCCACCCAAGCTGCTTCTGCTGTTGATTTCGAATACAGAGTTTGCATTAATATTTACATGCTGAGATCTAACAGCTTAAGCACCCTTCTACCCACTCTGAAGCTCAAGGCTTTGCCCTGGTGGCGATGGTGGTTACCAATTCGTTTCATCCTGGAAAGTGAAACTGCTTCTTAGCGTCCCTGACAGCAGGGTAAGGTCGTGTTCCTGGCTCCCTTGTTCTTGCCCTGGACCCATTCACATTGTACTCTCTCAGGTACTTCATGTTTCTTTCCATGCACTGATTCAGGTTACTAAATCTGTGCAAAATTGCCCTGGGGAAGCTCCACAGCTCTGAACAGAAGCTTTTATTCTGATCTACTAATGTGATGTATTAAAAGAATATAATCTTCTCAGAAGTTTTCTGAAAAATTGTTTGCTATTGGTGAGACTTTGGGGGTCAAGACCAGACTGTTAAGAACCTATAAGGCATTGAATATAAGGCATCTTTCAAACTCTCACCCCTTATAGGTAGTTTCATGGGGTTTGAGCTTTGTTGGGAAATCTTGTCTAATTTGTGTCTCTTTGTCTTTTTCAAAATAATATATTGGGTTCTTAAAAATAGTCTAGTATGTCAAGTTCAATGTACAAGAGAAAATGGTAAATGATCACTAAAGATATGAATGTGACTTACTAACTTCAACAGTCTGTTGGGAGCCATTAAGTAGCATGGTGACCACAAAATCTGTGAACATAAACCTGTTGAAATGTGTCTTTATTAGGAAGACAGCATAAAAGTATCCTGTAATACATTTTAAGGTGTGAGTTTTATTGCTTGATTTCAAAGGATTTTGCATCAACAGATATTTGAGTTGCTTTCCAAGAGAAGATACAACATTACCTTTCTCTAAGTAGATTTTTAATAAATGCCGATTAAATCATTTATACTTGGGAAGTTCCAAATACCAATTGGGTTATGCATCTTGAAAATGTATTAAAATTAACCACTTCCTTTTGAGAAGAAAAATATCTCAAACTTGATCCTTTTCTGTTTGCCTGAAACAGAATAGTTTCTGATATTTAATTATTACTGTATTATAGGAATACAAAGTTTGAGAGCAGCAGGCAAATGTAGAGGATACCTTTGATTCTTATTAAAAACCATAACTGTTTGTGTTAGAACCAGAAGTTATTTTTAGTCCTTCTAAATGATCAGCAAGAACTAGTATCTGAAAAAAAATCTCTTTCATTTTAGTATGGTAGTATTTTTGTACATTTCCCAGTTAATACTTATGGTTTGCTTTTGAGGGGAAAAAAAATTTATTTTTTTTTATAGGTTCCTTTATTTTTTTGGGGGGGAGCCAACTGCATTATTGAAGTTGTCCAGTTGTCTTCTCACTGGAAGACCAGTTTGCCTGACTAATTGCTGAAGTTGAGGGGGTGTTTTTATGTCTTGGGGTCAGACTTGAAGGCAGGGGAGGGTAGACTGGGAACAGACTTGCTTAGTCTTACTTGCCTTGACACTGGCTTTGTGATCTAGGCTGTTCTTCCAAGGCAGTGCGGTAAGTCATGGGCTTACAGTGTACGCAGTTAATGACTCAGCACAGGGAACAGTACAGTTGCTCAGTGGCTGAAGACCAAAATACAGTATTCAACTGTTATAGATTTATCAGTTTTTTTTATATGGGGTATCATGCATTCTCTTCCTACTGTTATTTGTTGGTTTTGGGTTTTTTATTCCCCTCTTGTCATGTGCAGAAGAATTAAATTACACTAAGAGAGTGTACAAATTCCTGTCATAGGACTACATAGCAGTTGATAGTATACACATTTGTATGTCAGTCATCTTGATATCACAGGTGTCTTTGGAGTACTTTCTTTAGCTCTTTGGAAGACAGTCAGCCTAAAGGCCAAGCTTAGTTGCATGCTGAAGATCCCCATTGCTTTAATTGTATAGCTGTTGGGATTGATCTCCTATTTTTTCAGGCATTCACAACACTGTATTTGCCTACTTGTGCAATTTACCAGAGACTGATCTGTTCCTTTGCTATCTGTAAATACTTGTTAAACGTCCTGGCAAGCCTCAAGTATTATGTGCAGTGATGGCTCTCAAGAGAGACCCTGTTGATACAGTAACTATCAGTGGCTCCACTTATTTATGTGGAAGAATCTGTTCTGTGAAGATAAAAAGCTCTGACTATACTCTGGTTACATCTGATGAAACTTTACTCTTTTTTTGACAACCCTATGGATCATTAACACAGACAAATGAAATTTAAATACTTAAGCAATAAGGACTGAGATGAGTTGAGAAATTCCAGGATGTTTTTCTGGAGATCATGCTACATAATCTCCAAATTTAATAATTAGTAGTAACTTGAACTGGTCTAGATTTGTTAGCCAGTAGTTGAGATGCAAGTCTGAAAATTTTTGGTTCTGCTTATAGTATCATAAGGAGAACTTGAAAATGTATTTTTGAAAATTAAGGTAAGAGAGGTTATTGTCAGAAACAATTGAAAGAATTCAGCAAGAGGACAGTAGATGTGAAGAGCTTAAGGGAGCTGGAACATACTGGCAGTATCATGAAAAAGAGTTAAAGATAGACTTCATATGTATATGCAAACAGTTGGACTTCAGGAAAAAGAATATCAATATTTCTTCTGAGCTGATGATGTTTAAAATTATATATTCTTTTTTCCTGGTAAAGAATCAGACACTGAAGCTATGTGGTTTGAGGGATACTTTATGGCCAAGAAAGGTGGAGTTTTTGTGACAATCTTTGGACAGTCTGTAAGTTCGTCCCAGTTGCAGTGAGTGCTTGAGAAGAGCAGAGATCGGTGATTGCATTTGTGGAGATTTGATGTCTGGCCTCTGCATGCCTGCAGAAGTGACTCATAGCAGCCTGAAAACAGTGGAAAATGCAGTTAGAGTAAATGGGCTTGCAAGTAGGAGAATAGCAACAAGCATAGAAATGCTTGGAAGAGACTGCAGAACCACCTGGAAGGCTCTGTTGAGAGTGTGGTAGGGAGGGGGAAACATAAAATGTGGAAAATGCACTTGGCCTATATGACACACAATATTTGGAGACAATGCTTTAACAGCTGCCAGCATTACAACTCTTTTTCAAGACACCAAAGCTGAGATCAGAAAGTGAGTATGAGATTATGGTACAGGAGGTCGCTGGTCTGCAGCAAGGAGCTCTACAGTGATGCTGTCTCTGTAAAACTGGATAGCGAGTAATCGTGCAGAAGAGACACAGAGAGACTGATAGCGAAAGGGTGAACTGTATGCTGCTAGTAGATATTGTATTTAGAAAGGAAGAAACTTAAAATTCCCACAGTACCTAGTTAGCCTTTATGAAGACTTTATCTTGAGGTTTTTGTGCATACCTTGTGTGTTATTTTTTTATGAAATCATCTGATTCAGTAGGAGTGAGGATTATGCCAGGGTAAGCATACCTCAAATCCTTTCTCATAGCCCACAGCTTCTGATTTTGGGAAGGTGAATTGATTCATAAGGTGTTGAGTATAAGGATACAGCAGATTCTACGAGATGGTTATCCTGAAAAATCTGAAAGAGAACTCTCTTGGTTTATGTATGTTGGCTTATATAAGCATATTGTAGTTAACCGTGAATAACAGAGCCAATGTTTTGATGTAAAAGCATGGCTTATCTTGAATATATGAAGGATTCCTGCATTTACCAAAAACTAGAAAAGTCTAGTAATTACCAGTGCTGCCAACAGGTGAATTTGGAAAGAGTATAAAAATGTGGGGAGTTTGTCAAAATAATAGGTGGAGACAAAGGAAGGAGCCCAAGAATTAAGAATTTAAGAAATGAGTTCTATTGACCAGGCATTACAAGTTTTCCTGGAAGAAAAATTGTGGGACCATGAATGTCATTGCTGTAAGGCTGATTGTTCCCTATGTCAATAGTGTCTGTTTCCTGATGAAAGAGAATAAATTTTTTCCAACACATCTGGGTATTTTGTTCTTCACTCTTTAAATATTTTGGCTCGTTCATAATAAGCTGAATGTATATGCTTATACACACTGGAAAGAAAAACATTCTTATGGTGAATTGCTTTTTATATATCCTAACATAGCTTTATTCAAAAGCTTTCAATCAAAATGTGATAGGACTTGCTACATCTGAGTTTGCAAAATCTCAGAAATTTTAAGTCTGTCCCAGATGATATATTGAGCAAAGGGATTTAATGGTGATTCTGTGGAAGCTGCTATGGTTTCATATTCCTCCTCCCCCTTAGCTTGTAGACTGTTCGTAGCAAAGCTTTTTTTCCTCAAAATGCAGAGCTAGCCCTTCCATTTTAGCTTCCTGATGGTGAGTGATCAAAATAAATATGAAAAGGCACCAAGGCCTCAAACTTGGAAATTCAGTTTACACCTGTTGATGGGACATGCTTTCATAGGTGGCAGTAAGTTTGAAGAACAAAATTCTATGAGAAACAGAAGGCAACTGAAGTTATGCCTTCTGGGAAAGGTTATGTGGCGGCAAAGTCCCTAAAACTCCATTGGAAACTAGAGATATTCAAGAAACATACAATAACAGCAACTGGGGTAGAGGTTGACGAGACTTTTTCAGATTTGCGTTGAATTTTCTTAAGGGCTTTTGTATGGCGCATACTGTTCTAACTCATGTTTTCTAACATTTTAACATCAGTTGTTTCTTAATGGCATGAAGTATCTGTTTTCAAGAGAGGAGAGGTAAAGATACTGCTGTTTTGAGAAGGCAGCGAAGCATTAGGACAAAGTGTCTTGGACGCACAAGCAGTTTTGAGTATACAGACCCACTGTTACTTGTAGTTACAGTAAACCCTTTATTGTTATGTTCTGTTTAATGTAACAGATGCAACACAAATCTTATGGGAACAAGATATATTTTCCAATAATGCTGTCTTTTCTATTGTGAGATATGCTTTCTTAACGAGCAGGCTATTCAGTACACTCAGTTCACTTTGTGAACGCCCCACGTGTTTACTGCTATTTGAGTACTGCTGTGGGGACGCTTGGCGTTTATTAGCATTGTCACAGGCATTTCTCGTGAAGCACATCACAAACACAGTACAAAAAGCTCAAAGCATGGATATGAATAGGTACTAAGTACTTGGGCAAATCAGACCAGTGCTGCACACAAACAAGCTGTTGTGCTTCCTGCTGAAGTGATAGAAGATGTTTCTGCTCCTCCTGCTATGCCAATACCTATGCATTTCAGCTGTGGGGAATGCCAGTGGGTGATCATATGTTCACCCTGTTAGTACAGTTGTTGATTTTTAATCACTTGCAGCAGTTTTTAAAGTTAAGTTCTTAGAGAATGCAGTTTCATGTTATATCTAATCTAGCCTATTTTCATTTACCTTTTATCAGCACTGGCATTGCAATGATCCTGCAATTAAATATTTTAGAAGACCTCAGATTTTTTATTATTTTTTGTTGTTGTTGAGGTTTGTCTATTGGATTAGTCCATAAACAGGTTTCCTGTGTGGTTGAATAGGCACTGGTACAGAGGAAGTGCAGAAGTGTGGTTGGAGAGGAAGGTAATGCTTCCTCAGAGGATATCTGTTGAGTGGCTCAGCGGTGTTGCAAAAACTGTGGCAGTGTTTTCACTTAACACTTTAGACCAATGTAATTAGATCCTTCTGAAGCAAAGCCAAATCTCCTCCATTCCAAGTGATTAGTTCCTGCCCCTCCTTTTGTGGTGTTGCATATTTTGACTGGCATAAACTGATTAGGGCTAAACTAATGTTTACTGTGGGGAAAGCCTGGCTATGTTAGGATAATCCCCACTGGAGACATATGAACAGAATCAAACGTTTAACCTTTTATATGTTGGAAGAGCATCAATGATCTTCTACATGTGTACACAAATTTTCCATATGGCTTTGTTATTCTAAATAGTTAAATTAATTCATTCCTGGGGTGTGGGGCACTGTACTGAAAGCAGTGAAGACTTCGAGGACACTTAATATATTTTATTAAGAGTACTAACTGTTATGCTGTTTTCTTTTTGAATAAGTAATTTCTTATTTATTTGTAGGTTTTCACTGCTTCTTCTTGACTTGGAAGAATATTACTTTGAGCAGCACACAGCTAATCATATTATAAATAAAGGTTGCAGAGATGAAAGGTATGAAACTCTTAAATACATTCATTTAGTCTCATGTATCTCTAACACAGACACAGCTGCTTTCTTTCTTATTGTTTCTTTTAGAAAATTCAGAGGCTCTCTAAAAATCTGTTCAAAGTCAATCATTTTTGAGTCTGATGACAATATCCAACCCATTATCAAGGTAAGCAATGCAAACTTAAAATTTCTTGGTAACAAGAGTCTCTTTAAAAAGCTTTTAAGCAAGAGTATGTATCTTTATAACTTGCTGCAGATACCGCTGAGAGACTGCATTAGTATAAAAGCCCCAGAAGACAATGAAGCAAATAACCGTTTCACACGGTATGTGAATTTGAGTTACTGTATAGATGTATTTAACTCCTTTTAAAGCTGAAATGCCCATCTCTTTAAATGTGTTATTTACATTTTAGGGATACAGCTGGAGGGATTTCTGTTGTATGCAACCAGGTAAGACCTGAATATAACAGATCCTTGATGTATAAATGAGCAAGGTTATGTTCTTTAACGGTGTCTGTCTCAAAGCTGGAGATTTATGGTGGGGGGTTAACTGGAAACAAAACTAATTAGTGTCAAAAACTTAGCATTAATGTGAAGCTGTTGATGCTGGAAATTTCAAACTTGACTTCATTAAGTCATTAATTTGATAAAGTGAACTTTGTGCACTGCGCATTTTGTAATGGAGCTTAGGGCGCTTTTAGAATTGAGTGAAAAAGGAGAATAGACTGAAATTAAAATGGTTATTAATCTTTGTTTTGCTCTTGCTATATTACTTTCTCCTACTGTCTGCAGCATGTAGGGGTAATGGCAAAGCCATCTTGATCCTTGCAGTCCAGCTTTGTGAAAGCATTAGATTGCGCTGTACGTCCACCAAATAATTTTCAGTAGCTGTCCTGAAATATTGGGCTCAAGTTTCAATCATGGGTTGTCATTAACTTGGATATGTTTGTGCTTAATGTTAACCAAGGGAATATACTTCCAGCTTTGATAAATTGCAGCTGATGGGTGTTCCAAAGCTGTGGAAGTTTCCATAAAATGTTCATGTTTTCATTTCAGGGAAGAACAGAGATGAGGTGGGAAATTCCTTTTAAATATTCTAGCATCTTTGTAAAATCGGTCTATAACAATACCTAAAATGGGCAGCCTTGCTCAGTTAAGTACTGCTGCAGTCAAAAATGAACTCAAGCATTTAATATTACCTGTTCTGGAGAAGTTTGTGGACTGTGTTAAAGTAATCAGTATATTTAATTTAATTTTGAAACTGCTTCTGTGAAGAGTATTGTGTAGTCAAGGTTTCTTGTGTTGGCATTTTTTTTGGTGTATTGAGTTTTTTTTAAGAAAAGGTATTTCTATTTGTTCCATGCAATTGTTCCACCATACATCATTAGTATGTGTTCTGAATAACAAATGATTATTAAAACATTTCATAGGATAGGAGAATTTACTTCTAAAATGGCAAGTGTCGTTAACACCCCACACTCCCTGCACCTCCCATGTGCAGCCTGCCAGTCATCCTCCTGTCTCTGGGGAAATGTTCTTAAATCGTTGGGTGGCATGATAAATGTTGGTATTTTGTATAAAAGGCATAGGGACTTTCGAGTGTGAAGTACTCGCTGGTTGTACTTACGACAAATCACAATCTAATGACAAATATTTATCCTAAGTGGAATTTCTGCACATAGCGAATAATTGGAACATCTTTTCTGGCTCAGAAAAATTGTTAATGCATAGCTAGATAAGAAACTTTGTAACTTAGAAACTAATGGCTATAAAATACAGCAAATGTAAATAATAATTGGAGATCCTTTTTTTTTTTTGCTTCTCTGTGGCTGCTGCCACAATACCTTGGAGTGTAGAACCACAGGTGTGCTAGCTGTAGGAAGCAAACCAAGACCCTTTGATCGGCCAAGTCTCTTGGGCCATGGAGGAGAAGGTTGATGGTAGTGCAGTCCAGTGTGTTTTGTGCAGTTCAAAACCAACCCCATGTCTTACACTCAGACCTGAGATTTTGCAAGCTTGAGCCTTCCATACAAACAGAGCAAAACCACGATTTCTGGCTTATCTTCTTTCAGACAGCAGATAGTAAGGTGATACCTACAAACCAGTGTGCTAGCAGTAAAGTCTTTCTTATAGGAGTTGTGAGAATGCTCTGAAGAAGGAGAGTAGTTTCATGTGGGTTTGGGGAGGGAAGATCATCTCAGATGTGAGAATAGCATCAGAGAAACAAAACTGTTCAAAAACTTGCTGTTGGATGAGAGAGGAAATCTGGTGTTTGTGGCGGTTGGAACTGGAAGCAAAATGTCTGGCAGTGGAAGAAAGGGGTTCATCTGAGAAGGCTTACACAGTAGTTTGTTGTGTGTTGCCCTTGTGGGGTAATTCCCATCAGGACAGACCCCTGAGGGCATGAGGCACCAGAGGAGAAGAGGGGCAGGATCCTTCCATTGAATGGAATTAGATGGGTGGCTGTGCGCATTGGCTTTAATGTTGCAACTCCTTGAATGTCGTATGATCAGAATAAAAACCCACTAATAAACCACATAAGTAAGCCTCTGAACTAAATTGGACACTTGCCCCTCTTCTGGTTAGCTGCTATAAAAGGTCATTGTTTTTCTGCATTTTATCTAAGGTAGCTAAAGCAGGATATTGCAACCTAGTGTTTCGCTTGCTTTAACAGCATTCTTAGTTTTGTCTTTATCAGTACTTCTGATTTATTTTATTGTTTTTTTAAGGACTGAAACTGTAACATGTCTTACTCTTTCAGGCTTTTCTCATTAAAGAAAGAAACATTATTGCACCCTATAAAACAGTAAGAGTAAGTAGATTTTTTTTTTTTGCTTTTCTTACCAAAATAATGTTTTGCAAGGATTTATGTCGTAATTTCTGAAAGAGTAAGATAATTACAATTTGAGGAATATGACAATAAAGCCTAAAAAAAAAAAAGTGTGCATATTGATAAAATAGGTGTCTGAATTATTCCATAGTGGGTTGGAGGACGTAATGCAGACTTGACACTTGCTATTTACCTTGATGTGCAGCTCTGTGGGCTCAACAGTCAGAGCTGTCAGCCGACTGCTAGTATTCAGTGGACGCTGCATCCTGGCTAAATGGCTTCTCCTGAGTTCTGATCACACCTGAGATGAGAGATTGCTAATTGATATTTCCCAGCCGAGTGCTTCACAGTTCAAAGAAATGGCAAATAAGGCTGCTCACAGCAGAAATCAAAGCTTGCTTCTGGTTGCTTTCTGCTCATGGGGTGGGTCTGCTCTGATTCTGAGCCTGGAGGCTTCAAGGCATAGAAGTAAGGGTTTTTCACCTGGAATGTGAGATGGGTTAAGACAAACACAAAACGGAAATGCAGAGTCCTTAAACACCATATTTGCCTAGGACATATTTCAAGAATGATGGAGTCCATAAATTTGCATTGCTGTGATGAGCAGCAAAGAGGCAAGGGATGATCTGTCTTCTCTCAAAACTGCTTTGGGTTGGTATTGTAATTAGATCTGTCTCTAAACTACGATTTTTTTTTTTCTTTGTTTGTTTGCTTTATGCCATTAATTCTTCATGTGTTGAACCTGTTTTCTCTTCTAGTCCTTCTATTTTCTATTTTGCCTCCATGTGCAAGATTTATTAAGTATCATACAAATACCATATCACATTGCCAACGCAGTGAAAAAGAAAAGAATCAAAAGGGCTATTTGGAAGGGTTTTCACTCAATTTTCTCCTAAGTCAAGATCCATTCATACCTAAAGCATTCCTGACAGTTAACCATTACAATTTACTTCACAAAAGTGCAGCTATGTTTCTGCGTATTGAAAAAAGAAACCTAGTTTCCTTTCAATCATTTCAGAATTTTTTCTATTGCTGCCAAGTGTCTTCTACTTGAATCTTTGCCAGTTCCAGATGCGTCACTGAGTGCTGGAATTTGGTAGTACATTTTATCTTCCATGTCTTGCATTGACTGTTTCAGATCAGTTGCAAAATACTGAGCTATTGTCTTTGCATATGGCTGGAGAGCTACAGAAAGAACCGCTCGCAAAAGCTTTTACACTGTTGGCTGTAAGCAATCCTTGTAGACTATCCATTAGGATTTCTGAGAGCCATGCTTTCCCTGTTGGAGGAAAACGGTGCTCTGGGTGAAATGTTACAAGGCTTTTATCTAAATTGCTACTGAATTTCTTGTCTCCCTTTACTCCAGCTCTGTTTGCTTCATGGAGCATGCTTTCCTCTTGGATTGCTGTCAGTTCAGCTCAGATCATGTACATTACACTGAAGATCACCCAGATTTCCATGTCTTCTTTCCTTCAGTTTTAAATTAATCCAGTTGTACCCACTGATCAATGTCCTGATGTAGCCTTACTGATAACTTTTTTTTGTTTTTAAAGTCTAGCCTGAGAAATTACAAAACCCTACAGAAATGTGTTGATACAGTTTTATACTACATTCACGGACCATCAGGGGTTCCACCACTTTTGCTGGATACGAGTTATGTCTGAGAGCTAATATCAGTTGATCCATGCATATACTTTTAATATACTTAAGTCAAAACCAGAAATATGTACTACGAAATGATAGTTAAGAAAGCTGGGAAAACTTTGTAGAGGGAAAAAATTAGAATGCCACGTATGCTGCTTGATGTGTTAGTGAGGTTTTTATAGATTACTAGTCAAAGCAGGTTGTGATTGGATTTGGGATCTTTTCAGCTCAAAACTATTTATGCAGAGGAGAACGATAACTCTTACAGCCTAGTCTTTAAAGATTTGACGGGCTTAAACCTTTTGTCTAAAAGAAATACAGTAGCTGTTTAATATGTCATTTACTAGTTCTGTATTTACATGTGTTTACCTGATATTAAATTAGAGCAGGGGATAGTTCTACATTTACTGATGTTTACATTATATTAATTTGTCACTTCAGAGCCATTATGTTGTGTTGTGTTAAGTAACAGACTAAATACTGCACAAAGAGCTTACCTCAGGGAAGATCTATTTGTAGAGGAAAAAAAAAAAATCAGGTTTAACATCTACCTGTGGAATGTTTCAGGTATGCTGCACTTTGATAGCATACTTTGACCACATTTTAGAGTATTTTAATTTTAGTTTTAACTTTTTTTTTTTCACTGAGCTTTAAAGTCATTTGTAGTAAATGTACTTTTGGTTTCAGGGTAGAACAGAACACTTTTTCCAACTGGATGTTGCTGGGAAACTAGGAGATGTTGTGCAAACTCTGCATCAGGTATGTAGTTATTTGATATCACTACACACTTCATCACAGCATCTTTTTTGATATTTAATGGAGAGCTTTCTTTAAATATTTATTCTCAAGGTGAAATTTTCAGAGTATCTGCTTTTAAAATGTAGCAGTTGAACACAGATCTAGTTCTGACAGCTGTCGTAAGCTACCCATGTTAGTTTTTACTATGCAGGGTGGTAGTATATAGACAAAGTAATAACATGACAGTAGCAATGAACACACATGTCTTACTTTAAAAAGAAATAATAATAGTACTGTGTCACCAAGAATGCTAAAGCCCCCCCTGCCCCCTGTTTCAGTTGACTTCTGACCTTTGTGGGAAGTCTCTGTGCTATTTCACTTAAAGCTCATTGTTCTTTAGCTTTACAGGGCTTCTTGTCTAGATAAGATGGGAGATCAAGCTGCTATGGTAAGTATCTGATTATTTCTGATATCACTGTTTAATAATGAAATTCTAATTGCATTTGAATCATAGACCATATTAACTTTTCTTTCCCTCCACATTAGATAACTGCTATATTGCAGTCACGCTTGGCTAGAACTTCATTCGATAAAAACAGGTATCTTTCTAATCACTTTCTACTGGGAAATTATTTTAAGCTTGTTGGTTGATTAGTTTACTGCATCAGTACTTAATAGGCGCTTGTTTCCGGCAGCATAAGCTCTGTAATTCAGAGAGTTATCTTCTTTGTATTCTGAACCATCTGGAATGGAGAATGGGAAATTCTGTGTTGTGAAGATGAAAGTTCTTTTCCAAACTGTTCCATTTATCTGTGAATTTGTTGCAAATTGGGCATCAGTATATGCCAAATAAAGCTCTGTATAGAAAAGTCAGCTGGCTTACTGCTCCGAGACTGGTGCAGAATGTGGCAACTTACTTTTCTGGAGTGCCTGTTAAAGTAGGGGTGTCAACAAGAACTTTTTTTCATGTCTAAAATAGGCTTAGTGAAGTGCCCATTCTGATGTCCCAAGGTTATAAGCTAACCTAAAACCTTTCTAAAGAATTTAAGGGTAGCTCTACCTAAGTAAGAACTGGAGGTAAACTTACACCCTTTCTTCACTTGTAGATTTCAAAGCATTTCTGAAACGCTGCATATGGAATGTAAAGCAGAAATGGTGACACCACTGGTGACTAATCCAGGGCATGTGTGTGTTACTGATGCTAATTTGTACTTCCAGCCTCTTAATGGATATCCTGTAAGTGCCTCATAGATGGTCTTGCATATGACGTGAGCACGCTGCCCCTCTAGTGGACAGTTTTCATATTCTGTATTATTCCTCTTATATGCACATGGAGCACATCTCCAAGAAGACTCTATTTTCAGTTATCATCAGAAGCTCCTTAGTTTTTCTTTTGATCTGTGCTGCTCTGTTGTATTCAGTGTATCTCTACTTCTGAGGCTTTATTCTGTGCTAACTTGCTTAAAGTTGACCTACTGACAAAGCACAAAATGTCCTTTGCTCATTCTCTTTTAATATTTAAAGATCACTTTTTGTGACATTTCACTTAAGATAAATTTCTTAAACTTAGACTGTGATGCTGTTTCTACTTAGTGAGAACTTTATATACATTTAGTTTATATTGGAAGATCTTAGCAAGGTTCTCTGTTAAACTGATAGATTTTTTTCTCTAGAGGAGAACTGAGTGCATGTCACAGACAGATTACTTCTTTGGAAGTTTGTCACAGAAATGGCAGCAATAGCCTTGCAGGCCACTAGTATGTTATGTGCGTGCCCAGTCAAGGAAAATGTGTTTCCCAGCTGACGATGACAAACTGCCATTCAACTTGGACCCACCAGGTGGCGCTGTTGGCGCACAGCTTGCCCAGCGGCTTCCTCCTCCTCCACGCGGTTCGTTGGCTCTGCGCCTCCGGGCACGGCTGCTGTCACCGGCGACAGGCTCGGGTGTTGACACACTGTTACTCTTAAACTGCTCTGCTATTCAGACAAGAACCTACAGCAAAGACAAGCCCCCTCTTTTTAAGTAACTGCTTAGCACCACCGTTCCACTGCTAAAATGAAACGGAGGGATACTGTTTTCATATTGCTAGGGCCTCTAGTTAACAGAAACTTCAGATTGACTGACAGGGTAATGTAGAAGAACATATACCTGCTGGAATACCTCCATCTTTTCTTCCCCTCCCTTGCCCCCCACAGAAACCAGTAGTACGAATAACACTGCAAAATGTGCGTCGCATCTACAAAAGAAGGCATGGCCTAATGCCACTGGTAAGCTCAAATTATTATTTTTTTTTAATCTCTCGCTGCATATATTGTTTCTTAAACTGACCAGCTGAAACTGTGTGCATCATTAGGTAAAAGCTACGTATTTTAAAAAGTTTTTGATTAAGTAGTGAATAGCACTCAAAGATCCTTTCTGGTTTTGAAGTGTTTTGGATCCCTGTGTTGTCAAAAAGAGGAAAACAGGAAGAGTGAATTCTGTCAAGGATGAAGAATTTCTTTCATAAGCAGTCAGTGTATGGGAAGGCAGAAGGGAGTACCTCCAGGGAGCAATTCATTCCATTTATCTCAAACACCTATCTTGGTATAGAATGGATTGCTCTCTCATGGTGTATTTTCTCTCTGGATTGATTCATGGAGGGAGCTTGATCGCTGGTTCAGGTTGAGACTAATGTGGAGTGATGAGTCCTACTGTACATGACTTAGGGATGATGAGAGTGCTGCAGTGGAACCTCAGTTGTATGCTTTCAGTGTTTGCACTGAAATTCCAGTGTTGAACGAATTTTTTTCTCAAAACACATTTAAACTAAATCAACATTTAACTCTCTGCTTCACTCCATTCACTTAGGGCAAAGGAGTACGTTGCCTGTGCATAATCAATCCAGACAGAGCCAATCTGTGGACAGCTATAAAGCTGTTAGCTCAGTTGGGTGTAAACTAATGCTTTTATGACTGTAAATAGGAAAGATCAAAAGGTTAGACTTTGGGGGCAAAACTGCTACCCAGTTTAGAGTTTTAGGTTTTAGATGTTAGTAACTGGAACATTCTGTTAAAAAACATGAATATGCAGCATGTCAGTAATTGCTCTCATTTACTTTTCCCCCCTCTAACTTCTAAGGGACTTGAAGTATTTTGCACAGAAAATGATCTATGTTCTGACATCTACTTGAAATTCTACAACTATCAAGATCGAGATGAACTCTATTTCCTTATTGCAACATATATAGGTTTGCAGTATTTATTTATTAATGTAGTCCATAGTACCTTATGAGGGGAAACTTGTCTGGGTTTTGTTCTGTTGATTGGTGGGAAGAATGAGAAAAATAAACAGATGTACCAGCCCTAAATATTTTTGATAGAAGCTTAAAATGAATGTTGTGAAGTTGCATATATATTGTGTGTGTTTGAAGAGCTGAGTATGAAACCTGAGAAAGAATTATTAAGGTGAAACTAATTCTTTTGATTTGCAACTTATATGCGCTGTTGTTTAACACCCCAACCCCCACACCCAACCCCCCAAAAAAACCCCAAACAAAAAAAAAACCAACAAAACCAAAAGAAACAACAACAAAACCTCCCAGAATGCTTTGTCTTCAAAGCATGGGCTAAATAAAATCCACTTAACTAAATTGTATTTTTTTGAAATAATACGGAATGACTTGTGGGCGGATCCCCTGGCCTCCCAGTTAAGTCCAAGTAAAAATCCTTTTGAGGAAGTTCCCATATTGGATGGATTTCCAGTGCACACATAAATACCTGAACTTTCCTCAGTCTTAGAAGTGATTGATGAAAATTACTGTTCTGAAACAGTTAAGTTCTCATTTCTGTTAAAACTTGTATGCATTAATTCCTAGAAAGCAATATGTATCTTTTGCAGATCACGAACAGAAACTTTCTAAAAGGCTAGCGTGTGTCCTGGAAAAATAAGGAGAAAAACCTGATAGTTTTTCTGTAATGCTACTGCAACTGAAACATTGAAACTCATGTTTACTGCCAATATTGAAAGTGTTTATGTAAATCTTGTACTGTTCTGTTATTGTACCAGAGCCTTAGTTCTGTTCTAATGAATTTTCCGAAATATCAGTTGATATTTTTCCTACTTCACAAAGCAAAGTGGAAAGGCCACAAAGGAACAGTCACTTCCCCTGAGAATTGTTTTAGTCTTTTAGATTTTCCTTTTGAAAAGGAAATAGATTCTGACATGATTTCTCTCTGTGATGAAAATAACTATATGCTGTTAACCCCACTTCAGACTTTGTTTTCTCGGTAACTTTCAAAGGTGAAATTTCAGAGGGCAGAACAAGATGATGATGATGTTGTTGCTGGAGCTTAGGAATAAAAAAGGGTGAGCCCTTCCTCTAAAGATGTTTGTAGCACCTCAGTAGCTGTCTCTGACAGAGAGTAGATCCTCTTTCTGAGAGTGCTAACAGTTTTTACTTGTAGACTTTAAGGTACTAAGGTGAAGGGAGGGCTGGAATATGTTTTTCCAGCCTATGCTGAGTTAAAATACAGGCCTGCCATATCCTAACCTTTCCTTTTAGTTAATAATTGTAGTGATAATATTTGAATAATTTGATGTTCCATAGAAATCCTAAATCTTTAGCTTTTTGTTGTAGCCTTTAGTAGCAAATGGTGGTAAAAGGTATTTGAAGATTCTTAAGTAGGAGGAAGAGCAGCCTGTAGCACAGATGCAGTAAAATAAGCATGCAGAAGTATGCTGTATAATGCTTGGCATGGCAAGGATGTGGTTTCACTATGATTACTTGATGATTGGGCAGTTTCTTGCCATTGTGCCAGGGTTGCAGTCCTTCAATTCTGCTATTTCAGGCACTTGCCAAGGTGCGGTAAACTGAATCAATGGAAGGTACAATTAGAAAAAAGAAACAAAAAACCCCCACCAAAACACCACACCAAAAAAACACCCACAAAACCCTAATCATCAACCACCCCTCTACCCTGTGCTGTGCACACACGGGACAGACTAAGATAACAAAGAAAACTCTTTAATTTCATTTTAAGGTGGAAGGACAGAACAAAATTAATATTCCCAGGTCACTTTTTTGTCCAACAGCCTATCTTTGTATTCTAGCTACTGAGTAGAAAGTAATGCAGTTTTGAGTTTCTTGAGCCCCTGCCTAATGCTTCAAACAGAAGCTTCAGGTGCATAATTCCTACTTTCTCAAGTGACGGATAAGTTTTATGTTCCTCTGGTCTCTGTTTCAGTGGTTCTGAAACTGAATCCTATTTATGTACACGCATGGATTCTTTCCAGAAGTCGTTGTTGGTGGGCATCTTTAGTTGTGCAGTAGAAAAATCTATTCTATTTTTTTCTTGGCTCTAGCAGAACTACTTCTAGAAATTTGAAAGCGTAGGGTTGCCTGATTGCCAAGAGAGCTGTTCATGGTCTGCAAATATTTTCCTATACCTTCATAAATGTTCAAGTGCTTCCCATCCATTGTTTCTGTTTGGTTTCAGCACTCCTATGTGATTTTGTTGTTGTTGTTGTTGAATGCAGTTTAGGCCTGTTTAAACAGATCTTAAAATGTATAAAGTATGGCAGCTATTGAAACATGAAGTTATCACTTAATTCTGACTTGTTCTTTTAAACAACTATGCCTTTATTTTATAGTACCTTGCATAATGTTAATCACAGTATAATTTGGGGGTGGAACTCCAAACCTCAAAACTATTAATGTTTTCTCTTATTTTAGAAAACCATATAACAGAGCATACAGCTGAAAGTTATATGTTGCAATGGCAGCGAGGACATATATCAAATTACCAGTATCTTCTTCATCTCAACAATCTGGCTGATAGAAGCTGCAACGATCTCTCTCAATATCCTGTATTTCCCTGGATCATAGCAGACTACTGTAGTTCGGTATTAGGTATGTGTGTATACAACAGGACATGTTAGTGTACCATGTCCAACCTGAAATGTGTCAGGGTTTCGTACTGCATAAAGTTCATGGTACATCAGAATGAACCTGGCATTAGTGATCTTAAACGTTTTCTTGTGCCCTTGCCTTTACTCTGGAGTTTAGCGGACAAAAACCTCGCCTTTTTCTGGTTAAATATTTCACTCTTGACATCAGATTATGTACCAAGCCTCTGCTCGGTCACTTTGAAAATCTGCAGTATTGAGCATTCAAACATTTTTCCTGTGATTCTAATAAAGGCAAAAGAGCCAGTAAATGGCTTTTTATGGAACCAATTGGATGCATTGAAATGTATAGAATCCAGGTGTTCTTCTACAGTTCTTAGCATTGCAAGCTGAAAGGAAGACGCTAAGAAGGCTTGTGCCTAAATAGGCTCCTTGATTAAGAGTCTTTAAGCTTGTCCTTCAGAGGACTGTGTCCCTCTAGAAGGAGTAGAGTAGGGGAATCTCCTGCTATTCATCAGCACCTGCTCGAACACTGCAATCTGATTGTTTGGTGGAACTTGACCGTAGCCTGACAGAGTAGTTAATGGGTAGGAGGAAGATGATACCAGCTGCTTTTGTGCCTCAGGTATCGGGACCTGTACTGAGTAGGTGATGTTAAGTTAAAATAGCTGTCACATATATGTAACTACCAGCTCTTAAGCAAGAGGTATGAGATTATGTGTACTTACAAGAAAGAAGGTGAGTAGCCATTTACTGTAAGGCTTTATTCTTTTGCAGTTAGGGAGCAGAGAAAATTACTGGAGGGGTTCTGTTGGTTTTTTGCTTGTTTTTTTTTGTTGCTGTTTGGATTTTTTGTTTTGTTTTTAAATATTGATTAGAACATGTTCCTGTCCAGTAGAATCAATGCCTAGAGTCTAACTATGCTTTTTTTAGATCTGACAAAGCCTGAAACATTCCGTGACCTTAGTAAACCAATTGGTGCCCTGAATAAGGAAAGGCTGGATAGATTATTGGTATGTATATCTTGGCTCTTGTGTACTACACATTTCTAGCCTTGTACGTATTGTCAAGCAAGCTTTGGGAATTATGTAGATATCTAAAACTAAATATAAACCTTATCAGAAGCAACATATTGATATTATGATATATATATAAATATAACAATATATTGATAAACAATAGAAATAACACCTATAAATGTACCAAACTTATTTTCCACTTGATTTCATCAGTACTGATTTTGTCAGTACTAATTTAAAATTACTTGAATCTGTTTCCTGTCTCTTACTACTGTTTCATACCTAAATGCTTTTAAATGTTTTACCTCACTTTTAAAAAAAAAAACCCAAATGCATTTAACTGTCATAGCTGCATTTGTATGGCAGGCACTGAGATACTCTAAACACAAATGGAAATATAAAACTTCAAGACTATTGGATTTAAATGTGTAATGTAAACTACGTGTATGAATTAAATAAGATAAAGTAGTAGAAATCTTGAGTACTTCCATTTAAGAAAAATGCTGAATTTGAGGGAGGGTATGTCAACAGGAGGAAATCAGGATCCATGGAGATCAGAGCACCAACTTGAAATTTCTACATGCAGATGATAGTGCACAAACTTTTTCCGTTTCTCAGAGTAGGCAGTCTTTCTTTTCATAAGCAGTCAAACATATAGTTAAAGGCTTAGAAGGTCCTAAGTTTCTTGGCTTGTAATTTTTTGTGTAAAATCATTGGCTCCTATGGTAAGTTAATTATTCCAAAATAATTTTCAAAACATAATTATATGTAATGTTTTGGAGCCTTTATTAGTTCTTAATGAAGCATTAAAAATTAAAAAATATTGCCAGACTAACTGCATTATATTGACAAAAAAGATTAAATATTTCAAAATTGTAAAGCTTCCTAAGGTTATGAAAGGTAAGAACATGATCAATATTATGCCTTTGATAACATTAAAGTTTTCTTTCTACGATCTGACTGTTTCCTCAAACTGTTAGCTGCCTCATACTTACTGGAGTAAAATAATCTTTTTTAGATTGATAGGTTTTTAGATAATCTAACTAAAATTAGGTTTTTATGATAGATTGTGAGGATAACATGTAGGAGTTTAAGACAGGAGAGAATCCTTCAGGTTGAATTAAGTCAGCATGTTCTTCCATACTCTCATCAAACTTCATGACAAAGACAAAAAGGAAGCCTTTGTTTGCACTCCTTTGAAGTTGAGTCGCTGCGGTTATTTGTGAGAAAAGAAAAAAGGCTGAAAAGCTGATAATTGTGGTTGATAAGTTATAATAACTTTTTTTGCCATATTGATTTACTGATCTGATTAAAGCTGTGTGGTTATTAGAACTTAGAGTTTGCTTTAGTGTTAGAACTACCCTCAAGTTTTTTTCTAATTTGTGTCTTAAAAAAAAAAAATAGGGTGTATGTGTTCAATATTGAAGGAAAGCACGAGTGCTGATTTTAAACAGACCTCTCTTTCTTCATATGTTGCAGACACGTTATCAGGAAATGCCAGAGCCGAAGTTCATGTATGGGAGCCATTATTCATCTCCGGGTTATGTTTTGTTTTATCTCGTTAGAGTTGGTAAGACAGCTTTTATGCACTCTCTGAGCAGTTACCTCCGAAGTGGACAAGGTTTGGAGCAAGCTGATGGTTTTGGTTTTTTGTTTTGGTTTTTTTTTTTTCCGTTCTCCTTAGCTCCAGAATACATGCTCTGTCTGCAGAATGGAAAGTTTGATCATGCGGACAGAATGTTCAACAGGTTTGTTTACATTTTGTCTATAACTAGGGTAGTTTTGTTTTCAAATATGCATTCAGGGAGGGCAAAGCCTTAAAATATTTTTTTAATAAATGTGTGATTGATATTTGTTATCTAGTCTTGCAGAAACCTGGAAAAACTGTTTGGATGGTGCGACAGATTTCAAAGAGGTAAATAGCTGGAAAATTATTCAAGTCCTTCTTGGTACCTGTGCTAAGATTTCTGTTCTCAGATGTCTCCTGTTGATGTGAGAGTTTTGGGGTTGGGGTGTGTTGGGTTTTTTTGTTTGGTTTGGGGTTTTTTTGTGGTTTTTAGTTGCATGGGGGTTTAAGGCTGTTGACTGCATTTTATGAATCCTTTAACAATTTTAACTCCTTCCTTCTCTGTAATTCCATGATTGCTTGCCTGTGTCTGCTTTCTGGCTTTTAGTTTAATAGGAGTGTCATTGTGAACGTTATTGGAATAAGTGGGAATTACCAGAGTGGATTAAGGCTGAACAGATGCAATTTCATGTATTGTCTGCTGGAATCTTGTACGGATTTGGCCATATTATATCTGGAGAGGTTAAACTATGGGAGTTTTATCTTTAGTTTTTCGAGACTTATTCCACAAGTTATGGTTTCTATATGTTGAGAATTTATTAATTGTTAGATAGTGGATGCTGTTAAATAATGTTTCTTTGATAAAGGAGTTTAATATAGTTTTTTTTAAAAAGTCTGTAGTTAATGGAATTAAGGATGGTTAGCTATGGTGGTCTTTAAATAATTGACTTCACCTCTGAAACTTTTGTTATCATTCTAGTTGTATTCTAGATTTGTCTTGACTTTACCTGACATCTGAACGAGAAGGTAGCTATGGAATGAGGGTTCTAAAGATACTCTTAAATATTACGGATTCCTGTCACACACTACATTTTTTAAAAATATTTATGCTGCTCTGAATTTAGTTCAGAGGATTGCCTTGTAGGTAGTCAAGAAGCCTAAAAGTAGTTTGAAGGATAGTGGGAGAAAGTTTCCAGCGCTTCTTTACTGACAGATCAAAAAGCCTGGAAAAATTACTACCTAATTTTAGGGCTTGACATAAGAACTTTAACTTTCAGGTTTTAGTGGCTGTATTTTACTTAAGTGATCAAAGCAAAGCTAATCTCAAAACTTCTGTTTTGTTACCCCCCACCCCCACCCCCCTTGTTCTAGCTGATTCCAGAATTTTATGAAAACGATTCTAGTTTTCTAGTAAACAGTTTGAAGTTGGACTTGGGAAAAAGGCAGGGTGGAAAGATGGTTGAAGATGTAGAGCTTCCCCCTTGGGCATCAGGTAATAATAGTCTAACTTCTTGTATTATGAATTAATTCAAGATTATCTAGATTCCTGGGGTGGTGGTGCTTCTCTCACAAATGCCCATTCTGTTTTCTTCTGAAGGAATTTTTGCTTAAAAACATCAACATAATTAATAGTTGCGGTTAATTTTTATAGAAAATCTGGGATTTCGTGTGGGGTGTTGAGGGTTTTTTGTTTGGTCGCTTTTTCAAGAAGGAAGAGGAATACTCATACTGAATGGGATGTCTTCTGCTGTCATTAACCTCTGTCTTGCCAGGTCCTGAAGACTTTCTTCAGAAGAGCCGAGAGGCTTTAGAAAGCCAGTATGTATCAGAACATCTTCATGAATGGATTGACATAATATTTGGCTACAAGCAGAAAGGAAATGAAGCAGTTGCAGCTCACAATGGTAAATATATACTTTGTAGAAACAGGACTAAAAAGAAGAGAGATGCTTTAATTAGGCAGGAATGGTAAATAACATCATACTTGTAAAGCCTGATTTTTGAACATTCACAACTATGTTTTGAATGCTTGATTCTTAAAGCAAATGCAGTTCTTTTTTACTGGAAATAGTGTTTTATCTAGTAAAATCTATTGCCTTCATGGTGATTTGCGTCTTTCAAGGTGTACCTAAGGTGGTAGGCGAGAAGATTCTACTGATTGCTGTTACTTCCTCACACAGCACGGTGTGGCAACGTAGTATGGAAATAGTGTTTCCCAATTAAAAAATGGGAGTCTGTAGGGTCTCCACACAAACATGTATTTAACTTTCCTACACTGTAATGGTAATGTTAGAATTTCAATGCAATTTTTCCCCTTCCTTCTGAGAGAATTGGCAGGGTAAAGAAAGTGCTAAAGGGCTATAGCTCTTCAGGAGCGAGAATGAAGGAGAAGATATGCAGGTGACTAGGCTTCTCCTTGTGTACTTATATACTACTGCAGTAATATATATACACACCTTTTACTGTACATATGGAAAGTTTCATTGTTTGTATGTTATTCTGAATGTGTGTGTAGCCATTAAATGCTTACAAAAGAGGATGTTATTATGTGATTGCTAGGTCTAGATAAATTCAACACATCGCCATAATAGGAATATCAATGATTAACTTGTTCAGCAGTCTGATATTTAGCTCTGTATGTTACTACCTCATAAGGAAATGTCCTCTTGGTAAAGGAAGATCAGCAGATCAGACTTACAGGGTGCTGATTCCAGAAGCCCTTATCCTTTTGCAGGATTGTCGACAGGCAATGTTGACATATTTTGCACTTAACAAGACACAATTTTAAAAAGAAAGCCTTCCTACAACAGTGGGGAAGGACGGAGTAAGCAACTTATGTTTTCTACTTCCAGGGTAAGATATTGTGATTTGATTTGTGGTGGGGTTTTTTGGTGGTTTTTTTTTTTCCTGTTGTTGGGTTTTTAAAATATGCTTCCCCACATGTCCTTAAATTATGATTGGCTATATTTTAGATGTGCAGGGTTTCGCATCCAATCATATTGTGACCATAAGTGTCAATTACAATGTGCCAGAGGCTTTGAATATGGTAAAACAGCATTTAAATTAGGGCATCTATATTTTTACCTCTCAAATGAGAGGACTTTTTATGCACAATGTGCTGCTTCTGCTGCAATGTGGATTTTTACTAGCGTAATGAATTGCAGACACTGAGTAGATAAGAGAAACAGAAGGGATCTGTGTATGAATGAAGTTATGTCAAAAGATAAAGTAGTATTCTTGGGCAGAGGCCCCAGAGTAATTCACTGTGTAACTGCTATCCTCGTAGCAAATGAACAGGGGAATAGGTAGATCTTTATGATCATTCTTTTCTACGCAGGTAACAAAATATTGTAAATAACCAGAGATCCAGTTATGCAACTGTACCTTTTTTCTTTATTTATTGGGGGTGGGGGGGTATTTAGTGAAGCTTAAATAAGTCCTTCATGAAAGGATTGATTTCTTCTTAAACTTTCTCTGAGTCTCTTAGAAATACTGAACTTTATTTGTGCAAAACTATCCAACAACAACTAAAACATTGGTGTGTTATCAACATTGTTTTCATAGTAAGTCCAAAGCACAGCACTACGCCAGCTGCAGTGAAGAAAATTAACTCTATCCCAGCTAAAACCATGACAACAGGATTGAAACAAAAGATCTCAAACTCTATAGCTTGCTGAAATAGCTTAGTTACTTAAATGTAACCAAGTTGACTAAAAAATACAACTTTTTTTATAGTAAGTATACAAGACAAAGAAAATGAGCCTTGTATATCTACATTGTACAAGTAATTTATTTTTTTTTCCCCCCAGTGTTTCACCCATTAACTTATGAAGGAGGGGTGGATTTAAACAGGTAATTAACAAGAATCAGAATGTTTTTGTTAAAGGTTACCTAAATTTCTCAGTATCCCTCCAGGTTCTCTGCTTGCTTGAGAAGTACTTTGTATGTGAATGGTACATCTCTTTCATTTTAGACTCCCAAATATGCAGAGAACCAGCATCAGGTTCTCAGTTTTAGCATGCATTGAAAGATTGTTACTTGAACATTTCTTCAGTCTTTGTGAAATTGCTTTATTTCTTTAATTGACGAGCATGCTGTCGTCATACATAAACAAAATTATGAAGCCGTCATATGACAGGCTGTCACATCTGTGGTAAATCAGTTCTGCAAGAATTTGTGATGGCTTATAGCGCTGTAGTAACTGCACATGCAGGCCCATGCTTTCGGGGGAGGGGAGGGAAAAAAATGTGCTTGCCTACTTGGCTGAATTAAATATCTTGTTTTTGTGAAGTATTATGGACCCCAATGAAAAAGTAGCTCTGCTGACACAAATCTTGGAGTTTGGACAGACGCCAAAACAGTTGTTTACAATTCCTCATCCCAGAAGGATAATACCGAAGTTGAAAAGCTTGTCTCGAACATCTAGTCACAATGTTTCCATAACTGAGCCTCCAGGTAAATGTGTAACAGATAAGCTGATGATATAAGGGATTGTAATTTTGAGAAGTTCTGTGTTTTTCTCCCACAGGATCTCATTATACAACTCCCTTGGCCACTTTCCCAGTAAGCCAACTCTAAATCTATGAACTAACTGTTACAGAAAAACTGACAAGACCAGTTTCAAATTTGAAAATACAGGCGTTGTCCTGCATTTTTGCCTTCTGCTCCAGTGGTCTTCTCTGGGACTGTTCAACCTCTGCTTTTGAAGCTGTGGGAGGCCTGTCATCCCTGGCCTTTCATGACACTTCAAAATCAAGCTGATATGACAGCAGTTTCAATGACCATATCTGCAAGCATTTGAAATGCTGTAAAGATCTGTTCAGTTTTTGAACGGGGATCTCTTTGGGGTGGGTGATTGGCTTGATCTAAATAAACCCGAAGAACTTAATTTAAGCATCCAAATTTTTTTCCTTTTCCACGACTTGAATGAAAATCTATAAAGAAATTACTTTGGTTTTTCTACATACTGTAGGGACAATGTTGACTGAATAACTGTCTTCAAGAAAAGGATATGTAAGGCTTCTGTTCCATGAGGAACTTAGACCATTTCTCTGAGACTAAGATGCTATGGGTCCTCATCGTGTGTATAGTGGTCTACTATAAATTGGACTGAATTTTTCTCAGTTGGCTGTCTTCAATTCACTTACCTTTTGATGGTTTCTAGTTTTAAGCAGTGGAGTGGTACTTAGCATGGCAATCTGTAGCATCCAAATGGCAAGAGTGGCTTTGAAAGTTGTATATGGTGATAATAATGTTCATATGTGTTAAATAGATACGGTGGTATGCTGCCTTAGTCATTAACTCAGATCAACAGGTCCGGTTGGGTTTGGCCTTTATATAGTAATTGACATCTAATTGTCTCAATTTTGTTGCATTAACTTTTGCAGACAGAGTGCAACAGAATAGTAAAAGCACATAATGTGTCTTAGCAGTGGGTGGCTTTCCTGGTACTTTTCCATTTGGAAGGCTCTTGACACCTCAGTGGAATACCAAAACATCTCTACAGAAAAGGTTTTGGTTTTAGTTTTTCCATTTTAGAAACATACTCTGTAGTCTCCAGTTTTAAAATTCTGTTTTGGGACTAAAACTGTATTTTTGACTGTGTAAGACTATGCGTTCTGGAAAAAAAAGTTAGTGATCTTCTCACACTCTGCATTAGCCAAAAATTCTTATTCCTGGAGCTCTGATGATTTTTGTACTCTTAGATTTATGTTTGCAGCTTCTGCTACCTAGTTATTTGAAATCTTTCTTTTTATTTTCCATTTGTGATGAAACTTTATTGTGGCATTTTTATTGCAGTTTCTCCGAATGAAGAATCATTTGAAGATTTGACAGAAGAAAGTATAACACTTGCTTGGAACAACATTGCCAAACTAAAATTAGATGAGCAGTATAAAATTCACAAACAGTAGGTACTATTCTTTTCTTTTCACAGTCAAAATTGTTCCATTTAACTGGGGCGGGGGGCGTATCTGTGTGTCAATCAGAATGATGGGTTAGGGTTTAAGGTAAATACTTTTCTTTGTGAGACTGCTCGTTGATTTGATTACACAAGTTTGAGTATATGACGGGTTATCAATCCAGAAAAGGTATTTGTCAGCTTGAATTTTTTTCCTTATACAGATCGAGAGTTAAGTTCGTTATCATGTTAGTACCTGAAGCAGATATTGATTACCTTTCTCTAAAATTGTGATAGCAGCAGCCAGATAAAGGCTTCCATTTATTTATTTTATATATAACCCCAGAAGGACCTAACTTCTTCATCCCATTTGCTTTGAAAGGTTAACCGATTAAGTTCAATAACTGTATACCTCAAGCTACTGCTGTATGAGCAGTTTGCCAAGTCTCCAGCTATAGGTTTCCAGTTAATCCAGGTACCAAACTACTGTTCTGATGGATTCCTAGGGAGCCATGAGTCAGCAGGGGCACTTCAGGTGAACTTTGAAAACACCTAACAACGAACAACAGCAGCTGTATTTTAAAGAACAGATTTTCCTTTGGCCCCGCCCCTTGTCCTAGTAGCTGGACTAGAAGGAGGATTTCTTACTGCCTTGAGTGCAACTACTTTCTTGGTGACTGAAACCCAATCTAGAAAAGAAACACCTTGTTTTCTGGACAAGAGAATAATATTTGTAGTGAGAAATGGCCTCTGTTACCTGGTTGTTAGGTTAGGGAAGTCCTGATTCTGAAAACAGACTTGAATGTTAGCTTCTGTTTGGTATTTTTTTTCCTGAAGATTGCTGAGAAAAAAAACCAGAAGCAGATCTGTATAACAGAATTCTGGTTGTGCAGAATGTTCTCTGCTTCCTAACAACTAACTCCCTGACATAAACTGTATGTCTAAATTTCTAGATTATAGTGACTTTGCCAACGTCAAATTTGAGGAGAAAAGACATGCAAGTTCTGATTCCTGCCAGTTGAGGTATTCAGTATCTGCTTGTAGGCAGGTTCCTGACTCTTTGTAGCTAATCCCAAATTAGAAGAACTGAATGTGAAACTATCCTCTCACATGGGTGTGTCCTTTCTGATGAGGATAAAGTTCTTGCAGAACAATGTGGGGAGCCTCTACTAGTGTTTCAGATATTATATCAAGGTATATTTTTGTCTCTAGGCATATAACACCACTGTAGTGCTTTTAATCTCCTTGAATGTCTTAGCTCTTGCAGAGATCAAATAACAAATTTCAACTATAGTCAATTTACAGTATGGTGGTTAAGCTTCAAAACCTATGAAATCACCTATAAGCTTACTTGTATTAAACAGGGCAATTACTGGAATAGCAGTCACTTGCAATGGGTCTTCTGTTTTCACTACATCCCAGGGTAAGTATTATTGCAGAGGTATTTACTAGAACCTGCAGTGTAAATGCAGGTTAATGTTTAATGAACAAAATAGCATGAAACTCTGAAATGTAGTCACAGTTGAACTCCATGGATATCTTCACTGAGAGGAAAATTAAGACAACATTAAGTGGGATATTTGTGGAATCAGAGTTCTGGCTTTTTTACAGTCATGAAAGGAGTGGCCCTAATGTTCTGCGAAATGCAAGATTCTTGTTTTCACTTCATGCTCAATTCCTTCCAAATTCGTATGTAAAAGCTACTTCTGTTTGGCTTTTGAAATGTCACCTTTGCAAATCACCTGCTATAAAAATGAAGTTAAATATATATTTCCTCTAATTACGTAGTTTAAGTATATTAATTCCTTAAATTTTAGATCGCTTTGACTCAAGGATTTCAATGTTGTCTATATCTAGGCTTGGTAAGGTGGTAATTTCTCCCTTTAGGTATCAGAGTTCTCTTAGAGTTCAGGAGTCCATCTGTAACTTGTGCAAAACAGGCTAGTTCCAGGCTCAAGTCACAAGCCCTGTAAAGAGTTTCTCAGAGACTGTGAGAAACATATACCGGCGTTTTCATAGTAAGATATTTGAATATTCTAACAGGAGCAAAATTACTAGTTTCTATAATACAGAGTAAACAGTCCTTTTATCTGCTGTCTGTTTTGTCCATTATCCCCAGATTCAACTTTGAAGATGTTTTCCAAAGAATCAAAAACAATCCAGAGGAGTGTGTCCTTTTCAAACATGGTAAGTTGCTGTCAAAATAAAAACGAGATGATTGGGAATCTGCTGAAAGCTACTCATAGAAATGGCTGTTAGCATACATCAATGCCTCTTTTCTTCCCCAGCCTACTCAATTGTATTGTGTGTGAATAATTTAGCAGAGTGAATTGAGGCTGTCAGGCCCTGGGGGAGACTGAGTGCATTCTGCAAATGCAGGGAAGGGTGGCACTTCACTTCTGTGCTAGGTCTGTTCTGAGTTGCCCTGCTGTCCAGGGAAGGGCTTGTGGTAGACAAAGATAGCCTGGCATGAGCAGTGGAGTCTTCCTGAACAAGCCTGAACTGCCACTGGGACCAGAATCACAAAGCTTAAATTCCTCCTATGTGCTCACATTGCCTTACTGCTCCCGAGTGTTTGAAGGCGGTGAGTCATCTGGCAGAGGAAAACCAAGCACAGGGAGTGGAATCTATGCCGAGTGAATTTGAGCTATCTTTCCTCAATAGCCAGTGATCTCGGCAACCTCTGAACAACATTTTCCCCCTGCTTCTAAACCAGAACTTAAAAAGGGATTCTATATTTGATTTTCTGAGCCTGAGCACTGTGGCTAGACCTGGGTCATAGAGATTCACTCCCAACTGTCATGTTCGGAGCCCTTTATTGAGGCAAGACACTAGGATATATCAGCCTTCTCTGTACCCTTGTCTCTAGAGGGATCAAAAAAGGCAAATGAGTTGCCCAGACAGAAGCCATAGCATGCTCTAACAGGTCCCCAGGTGAGTTGTATGATCAAGACCCTACGGCCTGTCATGGCACATGCTAGCTTGTGAACCTAGATATAGCAATTCCTAATGCTTTAGCCAAGGCAAACGGGAATGTGACTTCTTGGCACTGTAAAACAGGAGCTCTTTGCTGGATCCTAAACCAAAAGTCAGTCAGCTTTTTGTGAGGAGGCCTTGTATACTTTCTTTTTAATTCTTCCCCTCTCTATAGTTTTAGCACTGACCCGTTGCAGCAATGCTGGAAGCAGTAGTATTTTTATGGTCCAGCAGCTTCCTGTTTTTTAGAACAGATCTAAAACGTGACCAGTAATCATACTAGTAGAAGCACTGGGCTGACTTTTTCTTTTCCTTGCTGCTTCCAGTGACAGTACTGTAACTGAGCAGCTGTCTGTAAAGCATGTTTCTTGTTGAGAATAGTAGGAATTAGTTGTGTTTGTTAGGAAAGAGCTGAGCCGATAAGGAGCTGTCATGGAGAACAAATGTCTATGGAAACCTTCATTTTCAGTTTCTGTTAGCTGTGGGCATTTAGAACTGACAGTAGCTCACAAGATGAAGAGCTGACCCAGTTTCTTCTGAGTGAGGAATTACATACCATGTCCTTGAAATAGCAGCATTTTGGAAAAGGACATCCATCCGTTCTGCATGTATTTCTGAACTTCAGTGCTACCTTTATATTTACCAGGGATTAAGTATTCTTGCTGTTCTCTGTCCAACCTATAAGGTTTTTCATGATTAGTCTTCATATAACACCTGTATGCTGTGTGTATAGAAGACTAAAATGCTTCTTGTTCTCCAAAAGTGTGTTAACGTACTTCTGTTTGATGTGGGGTGAGAAATTGAACACTACTATTTTTTATTTTTTTTTTCTTACAGGCTTTGTCATCTTGTCTAATCTTACCAGGGGATACCACTGTCATTAGTTCTTCATGGGACAATAATATGTGTGTATTTAGTTCCTATTGATTTTATTGGATTACATTGAGTGTCTTGGTCGTTATGTTTATGGTTTTAGATAATGATACAGAAAATCATTGTTGAAATGCAGTGTCTATATTTCTGCTTTTTTTGTTCAGTAGATTTCTGTTAGAAACTCTAGAAGAAAATTACTTTATTTAGGAAAAAACCTTCAAGTTTTCCAATGATGTAATGCTTTTATAACTTTCCTGTTAGATACTTTTATTCAATTGCATTTGGAAGACAGCAATACATCTTAATAGGACATGATGATGCAGTCAGTAAGATCTGTTGGCGTGATGGGCGTTTATATTCTGCATCTTGGGATTCCAATGTGAAGGTTTGTATATGGGTTTTTTGTATTTCAATAACTATTTATAGCTAGTGCTTTGTAATGTTCAGCCAGCAAAGTGCTTTGGAGTGGATGTACCTGTTGTGCTAGAATAATAATTTAGCTAGTATCACAGTGAGTTTATTTCTAGGATATCTTCTTCATTGAGCTTTATCTCAACTCTGTTTCAAAGCTAAAGTGTTACCTTAATGAAATTTCATTCATTCTAACTGATTCTAAATCGGGGGGTTTTGGAGGCAAACTGTATTTGTTGGAGGAACTGGAATGTTTTGTGACATCGGCTGGTGATTCTGTTTGCTGAGAGGAATAGGCTTCTTAAATGTTTAATAGTTTTGTAGCTTATGTTCTTCAGCTAAGTGGACCACGAACTTGCTAATCTAAAGAGCATGCGTACAGTTAGGTGGAAAGATAATTTGGAACTTAGAGACAGGAAATAATTTCCCAAAGCTTTCTGTGTATGGCTTTTTGGTAAGTATATGTTCAGTGCAGTGACATACCTGTACTTAGGTAGGCTTCTGTAAGTTATCTGGAATCAACATAGTCATGTTTAATATGTGGCCCTGCTTTAGGGTAAAGGAGTTCTGGTGTCATTTGTTGTTGCTGTATTCTGCCACGTAGGCAAGGCCCACAGTAAACATGAGCAGCCCTTCTTGTAACGTGAGAATTCAGGACTGAAGAAACTCATCCGGAGTTACGCTAATGCTTCCTTGAGCAAACTTAAATATCTGTGTTGCAGGTGTGGCACTGTGTTCCTGGAGAGACCTTGAGCAGTAAAAAACACCACTTTGAACTGCTTGCAGAGTTAGAACATGACGTTAGTGTAAGTATGTGGATAGACATATAGTGCCTCAGAACATGAAAATTAATTGCTCATTAGAATAAAGTCAAGATCTCGTGGTAAAGCACAAGGATTGGGTTAGGGGGCTGAATGGGTGTGTTGGTTTGGGAAGAGTGTGTGTGTGTAAGGGCTTTTTGGTTTGGTTTAGGTTTTTTTTGTCTGATGTGTCCTACACCAGTGTCCCCTGCTTCCCTGGCTGAAAGGCCCTCTCCTGGGGACTGAAGCAACAGTATAAACGGAGGTTTCCTGATTTGTCTTGCTCAGCTTCTATGCACAAAATTCCAGGGGGGACAGGAAGGACTGTGGTTTTTTGTTTGTTGCTTTGTTTTTGAAAACAGACTAATATCTTTCAAGTATTTCCATTGTTACAGCTTCTTAATTTATCTTTCCCAAAGGGAAGCAAATGAAAAATAATCCCTCTGAGTTATTTACCATGCTATAAAATATATGTAGTAAACTTCACTGTAAATAAATAAACACATTGTGTGCAGTGAATCATAAATGTGTAACTGCACACTTTTATTTATAGCCTTTAATGTCACTCTAGTTGGATATTTGGAATTACTGTGTGTTAAACCTTCTTAATAGTTAGTTTTTTAACAGGTTGCAACATAAGCAAATACTGAAACAGTTCTGATAACATGTAAGAGCTGTACCCAAGAGAAGGAAACAACTGACAGCTAGGAAGTCTTGAAAAGTAAAGAAGAATTTTACCCTTAACGGTAAAGTTTCGCATTTAGATCAAGCGTAAGGGTATTAAACGTAGTCTGAAATGTCAGTTTACATTTTTGATTCTGCAAAGAAAAAGCGTTTTAAAATATCATCAGAGGGACCTTTCTTTTACTTTTTACAGGCAGGATCTTTTAATAATTATACCTAATTAAGGATGTCGTAGAATTAAATGTAAAAGCTTTTTGTAAATAAAATACCATCTTACGGCTAACAGGCTTGCTTTGTGTATGTTTAAAATCCGTCTCAAGATGGCTCACATGAAAGAATAGGAAAATCATGGGATGTTTAACTTCCTAGGTAAATACAATCGACCTTAATGCTGCAAATACTATACTGGCATCAGGAACCAAAGAGGGTACCATGAGCGTTTGGGATGTTACTACAGCAACAGTGTTGCATCAGTTGCCATGTCATTCTGGGACTGTGTTTGATGCTGCTTTTAGTCCTGGTACGTTGGACTTCAGGTTTTAATATGCACCACTGGGAGCTTCAAAGGGAATCTTATTCCTGATATAATGTAATATACCTTTCTTAGGGGAATCACTACTTTAAGTGGGATGGTGAGATGTTTTGGATTGTCAGGCATCTCCATTATAAAGAATTTATTAAATGTACAGAAGGCCATACTAGACTGTAGACCAGTAGTCTAGACTCTAAACCAATTTTGTTTATCATTGCTGGCTTACAGACTTAGTTTACAGTAAAGTATCTATAAATAAGTAGGTCAGGCGACGTCACATCCAACACACTGTATCGCAGACTGCTTTGGTAACTAGAACTGAAATGTCTAAACATGCTTTTCTGTTGTTGTTTCTTGTGTTTGCTTTTTTCTTTTGTACAGACAGCAGACATCTGCTCAGCGCAGGACAGGACTGTTGTTTTAAAGTAATAGACGTACAGACTGGAATGCTCATATCTTCCGTGACGGCTGATGAGCCACAGAGGTAATTCTGAGAACATAGATTACGAAGCTGCGTGGCCAACCTAGTTATCTGTGGAGATGTTTGATGGTTGGTGATAGCAGAATGGAAAGGGCAGTAATCCTGGCAACTTTGTTCTATTTAATTACTTTTTCAAGTGCAAAGGCTGACATTCAAGTGTGTTGTGTGCATTATGATCAAGCTTTCCAAACTGGGACAAACCCAAACAACTCTCTAAGTAAATAACTCATGTTTTTTTCAACAAAACCTTTAACGTCCATAAAAGGTGATGGGAGCTCTAGCTAACCAGCTCTTCCAGCAGAGCCGAGCTACTGAAATTTCTAACAAGGTTCTCTTACATGAATCATCTGTCAATAATCTTGATTTTTTTTTAATTTTTGTTTTGACACTGCTTCCCTTTTGTTTTGATAATCTAAAAGATTGGCTATTATAATAAAGACGGATCACTTTTTCACAAACCAAAATGCATACAGTTCTTTATGGGTTATCAGGTAAACAGTTGGAATGTTTACTCAGTTACTGGAGTAAAAATGTCGCAGCCATACATGGAGTACACGTGTGTGTGTGTGTGTGTACATAAATATATATGCATGTGTGTATGTGGTTTTTTTCTTCAGTTATTTCTGTCAAAGCCCTCTTTGCACTTCAAGTGATTTTCAGGAACATGAAGTGACAGAAGTGAAAGTGATAGTTCATGAGAGCACTTGGGCAGCATACACATGGGCAGCTGTCTGGGTCCTCATGTGTTACGGGAATATGCTTCATCCTTCTGCCAGGGGAAGGTCTGGCTGGGTTTTGGGCAGAGAAGCAAGTTTGGGTCATGACTCTTTAAAACAATTTGGGAATAACCTTTCCAGAAAGACCGTGTTAAAGGGTAAAGTTTTTCCTTCAGTTTTGTACCTCCATGTTCAATTTTTTGGCTTAATTGGTTCGGACACGTTGGCTCTCATTACACACAAGATGGAAGTGAATTGATTTCAGACACATTTGCAGGTGCTTCAAGTGGGATGGAAATACCATCTTATCGGGAAGTCAGTCTGGTGAATTACTGATTTGGGACCTTCTCGGAGGAAAAGTTATCGAAAGAATCAAAGGACATACAGGTATGCCCGAACTATTCTGTTTCTCAAATGGAATGGAAGATTCCTATTTTCCAGCTCTGTTAGTATCGAAAAGTTTGAAAGTCATCTGCTCAGTCAGCGGCCTGTTCCTCATGCTAAGTGTTATCTGGAACACCAGAGCTAAAAGTAGATCCACATGAGCCTCCTAGGAAATTTAATAACAACAGAGGAATATTGATGTTTACAACACTGACCAAAGGTAAATGACTTGGGATTTTTTGAATTCACGTAACATCACAAAAGTCAACATCTTCCTACCTCATAGCCCAAATAAAGTGTAGCATAGACTTCATTGTATACTCTGTCAAAGTCTGTCCAGACTAGGACTCTTAACAACAAATTAAGTGAAGTTCACTAGAGAAATAGTTTTGGGTGGGGTTTTATAGGCTTCTTAAATATATCTGTATAGTCTTCAGTACATTAAAACTGAGGTTTTTTCCTTCCCACATTTTGGTTGCTATTCAGTTTGGTTTTTAAGGCTGCCTTCAGGCACAGTTATTTCAAATCTACCTACTATGAGCTTGTACTCTGGAACTTGACCTGCAGAGAGATCATTCTGTGGCTAGAGGAATCGTACGTTAGAAGTGGGCTTCCAGGCATATGCTAGATGTGAATACACTTTTAATGTAAGTCCAAGTGGCAGAGTGAAAAATTTCTTCCTAGAGAAACCTCCTCCCCTTTAGCCAGCGTGCCATCTGCATTCTACGCTGCAACTGACATTGTCCCTCTAGTTCCCAAAGTCAGCTGAGGCAATGTAGCGTGAGATCATTACTGTGATTAAGAGTGGCTGCCTAGAAGCCTACTAAAATTCTTATGTTGTGTCAGTGTAATTCAAACTCATGATCAGATGATCCTGAACTCTCTCCAAAAGATCTGTTCTGTCACCTCGAGCACCACCTGTACTTGGCATTTGCATTTACTTGTTTGTTTGGGTTTCTTTTTCCCCAGGTGCTGTAACATCCATGTGGATGAATGAACAGTGCAGCAGTGTTATTACAGGAGGGGAAGACAAACAAATCATGTTCTGGAAACTGCAATACTAAGTGCCTTTCCCTCCAGACATTTAAATGAACTTTTATTTTAAACCAAACTTTTTTAAAGGAACTTAACTGTGTGCAATGATGGCGGCTGAAGTTCGACCAGATAGGAAGCTTTGTTCAGCTACAACTTTCTACATTACGGTGACTTCACTGAGAGCTCTTAACTTCCATAGAGCATGCACTTGTTTTTCATGGACTATCGTACTGAAAATGGTTGTCTAAAATGATACCTGAGGTGAAATTAAAGACCTATTTTTCTGTAATTAAAGAGCTCTTAACTTGCAATCATTCAGTTCTGTAGACTGTATCATAGCTTGCTATTTGAACTAGTTTCAAAGAAGCATTTGCATTCTTAAGAAGTCTTTCTTTAAGGATGCTTGTAGCTTAGTGCCGTGTCTCATGACATAATTAATGTATGTACTTCTTGTAGTCAACCTTTCTTCCTAGTGAAGATGCATATGATGGTAAATACTACTCTGAGCACTGAGGCAGCTGAGCAATGGTCAATCTAGTCCACCATCTAGGCTCCAAATGTGGCTATTTGCAAAGGCATAGAAGAATAAGAACATTCTGTATTGCTTTTTCCTAGTGAAAACAGCACTAACGCATTAGCCTGAAAGGAAGCTAAGGACAAAATTGGTCCCCCAGAAGAGAACAGTTACACATACATGTAACACATTGATATACGTCTTCCCCAGTAACGTGCCTGAAGTTAGTCGTATACTCTTACTACTGCCTTTCCTCACTTCTATCACTATCCTTCTCTTAATCTTCATGGTTTGTTTGGTGTTCTCAACCTCTTTCAACTCAAATCCTCTTTGAGATGGAATGTACTGCAATACAGCATTGAAACAGAGCCGTAGCGCCCGGGTTTATCCAATCCCTTGTCTTAACCTAGTGCGAAAGCAGTGTTGCACTAGGCTTGCTTTTGCTGTAGGACTTCATTGCCTGCAAGAAGCTGTTCTGAAGTTAAAGACTTGAATAGTCTTTAAATAGCTTATTTCAGCAACAAGCATCTGCAGCTGTGATGTTGCCCCACTGTGACCCTAAATCAACATTTTCTTGCTCTGATGGTGTCCTCTACTGCTGGCATTAAGATGCCCTGTCAATGGGTCCAGGACAAGCATTCTGCTAAATTATGTCCAGTCAGTCCTTTGGCTGTAGAGATCCTGCCTTGGGTTTGACACCTAGCACCTATTTCAGGGCATAGCTGTTTGTTTTACAATGCCAAAGAATCGTTTTATGGTTAGTGGCTGGTTGGGTTTTTTTTGGTGTTGTTTTTTTTTTCCCCTTTTTATTATGCTGGCGCTTGAACTGATTTTTCAGTAAGGTAATGGTGTGATGTAAAAGCAAACGGGTATTTCAGCTGCATTACTCACTTGGCTTAGCAAATAACTGAATTTTTGTGTTACCATTAAGCATGTGGCAAAAGATTAAGCCATATCATGCATGTCTGTTACCAGTCTTAATTTTGCAGCACAAAGTTTGGTGCCTGCCCTGTTTCCTCATCTTTCATTTTATTTATTTCCCAAATCTACCTGGCTGTAGGAAAAAAAAAAGGCATTGGCTTCTCTGTCTTAAGTGATTTCTGGATTGTGTTCAAAGCTTTTTGTGTGTTGCTTTAAGTGTGCCTATCAGTGCTTGTTTACCTCCACCCTATTGTATTTTGTCCCTGGCTCACAAGGCTTAGGTTTTCAGCATTATAGTACCAGCCTGAGTTTAAAAGTTGCAGTGTAACTTTTAGCCCATCCTAATTTTGTACTCTGTTCCTGCTCATTTTGCAGCTCAAGTGATATCCCCATATCCCTGAAAAATCACACAGGGCTACCTGAGCAATAGTAAACTACAAACTGTCACACCTGTTTTCTTGATGCTGTCTTACACAAATTCAGGGCACAGCTGTGCTCCTTTGTCACCAGGGGGGCCCTACTGATCTAAACCAGAGGAAAATGACCCTGAAGTTTGTGACCCCTGAATCTTGACTTAAGGGTATTTTCTCTCTGAGGTAGCTTAACTTCCTTCTGGTTAAATATGGCTGCATGGCTCTTACGTGCATCTGAGGTTTGATTTCTGGTGTAAAACATGCTCACACAACAGAGGCACCAGCCAGCTCCTCCATTGCCTAAAGCAGCCCTAGCATTTTAAGAAGCAGGGGGCAGTAAAGCAAGTCAACCCTGTTACTCAGTTATATCATCAGTAGGTCAGGTTTGGGTTTTTTTTTAAATCAGATGTATGCAAGGAATTAAGCTACAAGAAAGTATTGGTCTATATTTAACTCAGAGGTTATCTTTGTACATACACTTAATCATAGCTTATATATTCTTCAATGCAAGCTAGTTTCCACATGAAAACAGGAACTCTGATGAGCTCGTTCACTTCTGGTTGCTATATGCTACAGCTGGAATGAAACTACTTACATACTTGTACTGAAGTTCTACCCCTCTTATTTCCAATGGATCTCTACTGCTCACCAGTAGAAACTGGTTAGGTACTGCACTAACAGTACTGCACTAACACACTGGTTTGGGTTTGAGGGATTTCATAGCTAAGCAAACTAGCTTGCCAAGACACTTAGAGATGACTGCCACAGGTCACACATCCTGTGCCCATAAGGCTGAATCATACCAATGCTACACAAAGTCACCAATTACAGCCAGTAAGTGCTTGCCCAGTGGTTCCAGAGACATATCATTTAGTAACCAAACAATCCAATTTACGATGGCTCCCAGCACAAACTCCATCACCACTACAGCCTGAAGGAGTGTTAATGGTTTTCCCTACAAAACAGACTCTTCTTGACAGGCACAGCTGAGCTTACACTGCTAAACTTAACAGTACTCTGAAGTTCAATAATCTTAGAGAACACAGATGAAACCTGGAGCAGAGCATTAAAAAAAAGGGGGGGGGGGGAAATCATTGACCAAAACTAGTGTTTCACTTCAGATCACTGACCTTCTTAAAGTTTCTCACTCAGCTGCCCCACAGCAGGACAGGTAAGAGAATCAGAAGGGCAAAAGCTAGGAAAGTTTGTGGACTGAGATAAAAGACAGTTTACTAAGTGAAGAAGGGGAAAAGAAAGGGGGTTAAAAAGTAGTGTGATGCAAAGGTAATTACCACCTCCTACCAGCAGGATGATGCCCAGCCAGTCTCTGAGCAACAGCTACTTTGGAAGAACTCCCCCCACTTTGGTGCTGAGCATGTCAGGGTTGTGTGGAATTTTTCTTTGGTTAGTTTGGGTCAGCAGTCCCAGCTGTGTCCCCTCTCACACCCTTGGCCACCCCACATCCACTCACTGGGGCAGGGGCCCAAGTGAGAAGCAGAAGCCCTTGACTCTCTGCAATCAATCACTGCTGAGTAACAGCAAAACCATTGCTGCATTACCAACACTGTTTGAGTCAAGTCTCAAACACTACACCACACCAGCTGCTATGAAGAACGTTAACTCCATCCCAGCCAGACCCAGCACACCCAGCAAGCAGTTTTAAAGTGAAATTGCTACTATACAATTAGCATGTCTTGTAGAACAGCTAGGCTGCTATTGCGCATGTTACACTGAAGGCATGGAAAGAGCCTAGGCAGGATATGCTTAAGGTATCCCAGCTGTACCCTTCTGAACCATTTCAACACTGTAGGCAGTGAGCTTATTTAGAAAGCTATTTTAAATGGTTTCCTATCTTGTCTTTGTTGTTGGTTAGAACTGACCTCAACTAAACAAGCCTGTCTTAGCTCATCTTAAGAAGTATGCATGCATGCACACAGGTAAAGTAGGTAAAGTTTCAGTCATTTATTTGGTTACTTCTGAATCCTTAAGAACATGGTTAAGGCAAGAGATGAGCATTAGTTACAATTTGTATAACAAGTAATAAAAAGATTTAAGTATCTGTACACTACTTTTGATTTAATATGCTTACTTACTGATGCCTTTAGCTACATTCAGCTTAGCTGGCATTCTTGTGTAAACAGTACTTACTAGAACAAAAAAATAACTAGGACTAGCTATACTTCTAATATACTACTTCAAATCTACTCTTGCAGACAGAAAGCAGTAAAAATACTCATTTGTCTTAAACGTACAAAGCACAGCATTGTTCTAGGTAACACCACCTAACTTTGCAAGTGATATCTGGTTCCTTTAGTTGCAATGGCTTATAGTAGTAGTAGTAAGCTAAAAAGACCTACAAGAAGAAGTCATAACACAATTGGAATTTTCCATTTGTCAAGCATATAAGGCTACAAGTTTTACAGTTTGTGAATAAACAAGATATGTTGAACTGTAACATTCCCAGCCATTATAGATGCAAATGCTTGATGCAGCATATCTTCTTAGCCTCCAGGAAGGCTCATGTGCAGAAGAAAGAAATCACTGAGTACAACAGCCCAAGTTTAGTGGAATCATTATATATATGTACACACACACACGTGATGCAAGTTTAGACTTCAGGAACAGAGTGATCCATCAGACTCTTCATAATGCTAGTTGCCATCCTAAAGGAAAGGAAAAGGCATTTAATTTTGCAAGACAACTGCAGGAGACGACTAAAGCTTCTGATCGCTCTATGTTTGTCAGTGCTAGCCCTTCAATACAGTTTCTGACAACAAATATGTTGCTACAGAAAGCTGCAAACTGCACACCTGGAGAAGCCCATGGTATTCAACATTTCTATCTGTAACTGAGCTGTGTTATTGACATCTTTGAGGATGTGGGCACATGTGCAGGGTAGTATCACAAGTTTACGGGAAGGAGGGCAGGGGGAAAGGTGGGTCTTAGACTGAAAACTGTTTTGTAGAAAGAGCATATCAAGTAGAAGGGGGGAAACTCACACTCAGTTATACCCAAAGCATTAAGTTTAGCAACTTCAAAAACATTTTTGCAGGAGAGATTTAGCAGTGGAAAGCCACTGCTATCAAGGGATTAGAAAACACAACTATATCCTGCCAAGAATCATGTTTATGTCACCAGAATTAGTTGCAATAGAAACAACATTTCATTTGTGAGGTAGCAAGTACTTGTGTTATCCATGTACTTGGAAGTTCTTGGAAACTCAAGTTTAGTTAAATTACATTTAGAAAAGGGTTTTTCCACATGAAGAAAAGGCAAAGGAGCATCACTAACATGTAAGATTAGTTTAAAGACAGAACCAACACACACCAGTTTGGCTAAAACATCAGATTAAGCAAATTTTCAGACTCCCTCTGCCCCCTCTCCAGCCTTCACGTTAAGCTTGTACTCATGATAAGACCTAATTACATTTTAATTAACCTACAAAAAATAGTCACCATCAACTTGATTATAATTAACACCACAGCTGCTTTGTTTATTACTTACCTCTTTATTATATACTCATAAATACTGGAAGGCATGACAGTAATGGTCACTACATTTCCAGCTGTTGCCAAGATGTCTGCAATCTGGGGGTCCTGTTATTAAACAAGAAGTCATATGAGCACATTATTCAAACTGAATAATAAAGCAGCAGTTCACAGGCCTTTTCTAGACACATTTCATGCAGCTTAAGAGACCCACAACTCCTTGCCTGGAGTACTTAACCTTCAGGGCAAGTCACTGAACCTGCAATACCACTTCATAGATGTTTGGTTATCAGTACCTTGCACGAACTGACTAGAGAAGGGATACAGATACAGATGTTATACACAGAATTCCTACTAGAATTTCAACACGGGCTGGCAGGAGGAAGCTTATTCTTTGCCAGCAAAGTTAGACTAAGATAAAAACTGAGGGTCAGCCTAGCCAGGCAGAGGCAGAGAGGAAGAGAATGAGTTGCCTTTGTGTGCAGATAGAAAACTGCAAAGACGACTCAAAACATACGTGTCTCTCCAACCCACTTAAGTTACCTCTCATGACTGACTTAAACAACATATAATCAACTGCATTAAACAACATATTACAATCCTTTTCCCTCTCCAAAACACAGTTCCTGTACACACACAAAAAGCTCACAGCTATCCACGCCCACCACATACTACTTATTTTACCTTCAATCCGATTACATTCTGGCCATTAATTTCACAGATGTTGTGCTCTGTAAGAAGTCCATTTCTCGCAGCAGAACTGTCTTTCACTATTGAGGTTATTTTTCCATTCTTGAATATGAAACCAACGTGCCCTGTGCTGTCCTTATGCATAGTAATAATTCGTTCAAAAGGCCTATAAGACATTTGAAACGCAAAACCATGTTTTCAGGCTACTAAACCACAGAAAGAACCACTCACTATTTTAGCATCTTTGACTTTCAAAAAGTAGTTGTACTCTAAAAGACTCATACATCAACTGCAGTGAACAGTAGTTGGGTTTAAACTTCATTTTGTTAATATTGTTATATTAATATATACTTGTTTATAAACTTTACTTGTTTTCCCTGTTCTAAAGACATTTCACCATCTGGATTAATAATAATACAGAAGTCCCATGCAACATCCAGCCACCACAACTAAACACAAATGTCCACTAAAAATAAAAAAGTTCTCTACAAATATTACAAGGTAAATAAAAATAGCGCAAACAGTTTTAAAAGCTGTAGGTAGACCAGAGGATTCTAGAGTGTAAGTCTTCCCCAACAAGATTTCTACTGCTTTACAGACAATAAAACTTTAAATTATGTCTTAAAAAGCTAGTAAATCCTGGAAGGGAGTGGGGAGTTGGGCACAGAAGTGGTAGACAGAGCAGGGATTCTACTACCACGGTATTTTGATTCAATGCATGATAAAAGTAGCTGCCCTGACAGAAGGAGCATACCCTCCACTGGGTCAAATTTTGCTCTTAAACAAGAATAAACACTGAAAAAGCTTTGAGATGTATACCTAGTCATATCCCGTATCATCTGCCTTCTCATAGCCTACAGACCTTACGTTGAATCTGACGTATTATTACTACATACAGCTAGTCACAAGCTCACTACTTAATACAATTAAAAGCCTGTATTGGTTCATCAAGCATACTTTTAGCAAAACTGGCATTAATTCATACATAAGCAACAGAGTTCACAAGAAAACTATCATGCTAAATAGAAATGCAAACTTATTAATACAGCAAATAATTTGGTACCATCTTTTACTGCTTTTTCAATTAGTATAATCAAAAATAAAGTCGTGTCCAAAAAAACAAAGTGCATAACTCTTGAATTCAGAGTTTAAATCTGACTTGTGCTATCACTCATTAGTATACCTTGAAAAATTATATGCCCCACCCTGCCCAGGCAAGCGTGCACTGGAAGTATACAAGTTAACAACTATTTTACTGTTCCCTACAAAAGGGAACATTTCTGAGGATCTTTGCTATTGAAGTATATGGACATAGAGATTTTGTTATGCCTGCAGTCCTGCTCAAGCAAGGGGGAGACCCAAACCCCTCAGAGTTACTCCAAGATGGATAACGACAATCCATATCTGCAGTTGGCTTTACCTGTCCCGAATGATCATTGAAATCCTTTCTCCAGAAGCCTGTTTCAGAACTTTGTGTGCTTTGTCAGAGCTCCATCCTGCACAGTTTTCACCATTGATCTGCAGAACTTGGTCCCCAAACCGCAGACCAGCGAGGGATGCTGGAGAGTTTGCCTGAACTAACTGGACAAATATACCCTACAAAAGGGGAAAAAAAAAAAAAAAGGGGGAGATAAAGTTCTTCCTTACAGATGAAGACCAGTGACAGAACACACAGCCCTTTAAAGTTTTCCATTCTCTACGCAATACCAGCCAAAGGGACAGAAGGACTTGCTAATTGTCTCTCCTTTAAGGGGCATTTTTGAAGTTTCACTCTGTTTCTAGATGTCTGAGACACTGACAGGTAGTAATGCTAGAATAAAGTTCAGAAATGGGCAAATCTGTTCTGTCTGGATCTCTGGACATTAAAAAAAAAAAGATGTGAGCATAACATTAAAACCTTACTTGTTTTAACAAGAAATCTGAGCAACTAGTTCATCATAGTTCATGTCTAGTGAATCTAGAGAGATTAGTGGTAAATTTGCATATCTCCTTATGCATTTAAGGAATAATTCCTTTGCCAGACAGAGTCTATAGTTAGCTGGAGAAATAGATCAGCAATGCTACGAACTCTATGGCAGATTTCTACTTCTTTCACAACCCCGTTAGTTTTCAACTTTATCGATTATGACTTGCTAGCACCTCAGGTGAAAAACCCAAGCTGTTAAAGTCAAAGTACCCCTACAGAACAAGTAAAGTGTATCAAGGTAAACACACACAGAAAAACCACACCACAGCAAAAAAACATGCTACTCTCACAAAACCCCAGCATTTCCTGGGTTAGGAGAAATACAAACAGCCCTTTCACCCTATATGAAACCTTGAGTACATTTTTTTTTTTCTTTCAAAACATTCAGATTAAGTGGCCCAGAGACACAGAGAACAATCAGAGTAACATTTTCCATGTTGAGAATCAAAAGATACAGAAATAGAGGAACTCCAGAGCAGGTTTAAGGATCTTCTTGCATCTATGATCATGTTAAGGGAAACAAAAAAAGCCTACTCTGAAATTACACTTTCCATAGAGGTTAGATGACACCCTCACTATCCTTACTTTTTTCTACCAGCAATACACTGCAAGAATCTATAAAAGAGCTACTTCTAAGCCATGGGCAGTTCTCTGCCTACTGCTGAGCTTTAAGCACTGCCCAGTGTTTCCACAAAGACAGAGACAAGAAGTGTTGAACTGCTAGCAAGTATCACAGCAGCTCTAAAAGGACAAGTTCATGCTCCAAAATGGAAAAAAAAAAAACAAAAAACACAAGCTACAAGTGTTTGCAGGTGCTATAAAACACATGGAAGTAGGTTGCCCCTGTAAATTTAGATCCTAGCCCAGACAGCTGGATATCTAGTTACTGATCTAATGAAGGATTTTAAAATTCTGATAATGGTTAAACAAGCATTATACAAGAGACAGGTTTGTGACCATACACTAACTTCACTACTAGATTAATCGAGCAGTAAGATCTCTACAGGCAATAGCAAGCTTCTGTACTTACATTGTCAACAGACTTGAGGCGAAGTCCAATTTTGCCATCTTGATCTTTACATAAAATTGCTTCCCGGATGCCTTGCTTAATTTCTGCTCTGCGAATTCCAATATCATTTCCAGTCACTGGAGCTACCATGTAATTAGTAGAAGGTCGTGTTACCAGTTGCTGATTAAAACAAAACAGCCAGACAACTTAGTTTCAACTTTTTTTATATATAGTTATACATTATCTTACATTAAGTGATGTTTAAAAAAAAAAGAAACCAACACAAATGAAATCACAACACCAGCTCTTCCCCCCACCCCAACACTGAAAATACACTGCTCAGTTTAAGACCAGATTAAAATAGGCACTGTTACTTAAATAATTTATCAGTCAAGTGTGGTACTTAAGACAGATAGCAGTCTACTCTCTAGAACACTAGATATACAGTCTTTACACTTTTGCTTTCTAAAACATGCTTGACTGGTACCTACACCCTGCGGCTGAGCAGCTGCTGCCACTGGTAAGTTTCTCTGCACCTCTTCCTCACTGAGGCTCAGGCCCATATACTGAGAAAGTTCTGGATACAGTCTGGGGTATAAGCCTATAGGAGAAAAACAAAACACCCATCAATACAATTGTTGGTTTAACAGAACAAGCAGTTCATATGTACAATTACTTCAACAAATCGTTTGCTATTGTAATGTATTTAATTTGAAAGTTATGATGGAGGACCCACTTGAATCAGGTCTGTTATTCTAGCTCAGCTTCGAAAAGTAACCAGACAAGCAGCACTTCTGACGTAAAAAGCATACAGAGAACTTTCAGTTTCAGTTTCTTCATTCATCCTTTATGGCACAAACATTAGACACACAGTGGTAAGTTCCAAAAACAGTGTTGTACTGTAGTACAACCACCAGACATTTAACCCCAAAAATCTGCTGGAAGCTTTATGTTGATAGCCTGACAAGATTAAGTTCTACCTTGCTGGGCACTTCTGTACTGACAGAGATATGTGTATGTGTGTGTTCCCAAGCAAGCTCATATGGAGAGGAAAGGCACCCAGACTCATGCTGCTCTCTAAAGCTTACAAAAAATACACTTGATAAATAAGGACAACTAAGTTTGAGGTAAGAATTAAAGAGAGCTCACATGGTACCAACAACAGATCTTGTTATGATAGGCCACCGGGAAAAGGTTTTTAAAGTTAGGAGGAGGGTTAGTGTTTGACACAACTTCCTTTTATAGGCAAACACTGTGTTTTGACACCTATAGCACCTCTACCAAGGAGGTTCGGGGCAAGTTGGCAGCGTGGGGGGGGAGGGGGGGAAGGGAAGTGGCCTTTCCAAAAGGGCATGGTCTCACCCTTAGTGAATGGTATTACATATTTATAGGTGGTTTTGACCATACTGTAACTTTAGGCATTCACAACTGCTTTTCACAACATTAGGATACTATACAGTACGTGAGCTTACCTCCATCATGAGGAATAGGAGCAGATGCTTCAGACAAGATTGCGGGATTAGCTGGATTTGAAGAAAAGGCAGTCTGAGCCTAAAAGCAAAAAAAAAAAACCTACTCAGAGGCATTATCTTGTGCAAGAAAAATCTATGAAATCTTTATTATGCAGCCAGGAGACTAAGTATTTTGTTTCTTCTTGTACATGCTAGTTATTATTCATCTTGAAGCTCTGAAATCAATATTTTTCTTCAACACAATATGCTGTAGTAGTATCAAACTACTTCAGTAGATCAACTTTATCTTCCTCAGTAATAATGCAGAAAGGCCTTATCGTCAGTCTCTTCTGGTTTTGTCATTAAGCAGGTTAAAGAGCACAAGATCTCCTTAAAAGACATATTAAACTTGGCTGTCAAAGCTTTATAACTAAGTTTTAAGGTATGACCTTTGGCTGAGTGCTTTATGATTAGGTTTTTTTCAGCTGGATAGCAGCTATTTTTCTCTCTTCACCATTTACAAGTGTTATTCATGGGTTCTGCTACAGGCGCTTAATGGTTACAAGTTAAATTACACACAGCCCGATACTACTAGTTTAATACCTTCTCAAAGAAATAGGACCTTCTAAAATTATTTTTCTACAGAAGGTGCCACAGCAGTGAACACACTTAGCTTCTATATTGCTTACTGACTCACAAATATAAGACTGTATTAAAGTAATCCAGTTTCCTTCCTTTTCAATACCTCAGCTACTACTTTTTTGGCCTTGTGTAACCATGACCAGTGAAACACACTACTTTACAGAAGCCTGTTAAGTGTGATGGAAATAGCTATCCCAATAGCCTTCCTGAGGTTGAACATCAAAGGTGGGAGGGAAATTACTAAGTGCATAGTGAAACATAATGCTGAAGAGGACACATAAATCATCTAACACAACATGATGGCCAAATTACTTAATGTTTTTAAGGAAATCATGCTTAAAAATAGAAGACTTCGTAGTCCTATACTCTCCAGGAAGCTGTTTTTAGAAAAAAGTTTCAGAGCAAGAATGACTCATTATTTACCAGTATCAGATGTATTTAGAAGAATAGCCTCCAACTCAAAAGCTGGACTAAAAGAACAGGTTAGAATATTTAATGTAATAAGTCTGTTTTAACCAGCAATCATTTTAATCTCAATCACTTGTTGTGGATGTGGACTTTGCCTTTCCGTACTCTGCCCCCTTTCTCCTAAGAGTGCTCTCAGACATATTTAAAAGGACAGAGTTTCTGTAATGCACTCTTTGGGAAAAGCAAATAACTTAGCCTTAGCTACTAAAAATACCAGGGAAAATGGAACTGCTTACTCTTGAAAGAATGGTATTTAGCAACACCACTATTTACTTCCCCTCTCTCACAGCTATACCCAATACACAGCCCACCACCCCCTTAGTTCCTGCTACAGTCAGGAGGAGCAAGATGCCATCACGCAACTGCTGAAGGGCAGTCTTCCCACTGATGATGGCAATAAGAACACCCCAGCCTCTGCACTGGGGATTTGTAACCAAATGCTCTTGCCTCTACCTCCCTTCTCTCCCACCCCCACACGAATTTTCTCACAGGCCATCTTGCTTAACATGCCACTTAACAAGTGGTAGAACTTTGTGAAATCCTAATTTAAACTTGGAGTGGACAGGCATCTTTAAGTATGACAGAAAGCATCTGTCCCACATGAACTGATTTCTAGAAAACTGACTTTTGATATTACAGTGTCACCAATGATTAAACTAGCTTAACAGAACAATTTGTTATGCTCCCTACAGAAACCTCTATAGGGTTTACTCTTATTTGTCTGTGAAACCCCACAATAGACTACAGGTGTACTAACTCGAACAAGGCACTCTGCCCAAGTTCATAAACCCTGCTGAGCATGTGGGCAAGAAGACAACATACAAAAACAGTCCCTGCTCTATGAAACAACAGAACATCTATCTATGGTTCAAGGTTTACAGGATTTCGTATAGAGATACCCTGCTTACATTTCCTTACTGTTTCATTCAGTGGTCACAAAAGCAGTAGAAATACTACATTTAATATTTTTAGTTTTTACATATGAACTCTAGCAGTTGGTCTTTATAAGGCCAGAGGAACACATTCTTGGCTCCAGGCTATTTGGTTGTTTTTTTTTTTTTTTAGTTCAGCATTATTGGACCATAGATAAAGGACTCTGGTAAGATAAGAAGAATGGGGTGGGGTGGGCAGACACATGAAGAAATCCCAACACAGCTGCCCACAACTTCAAGAGCCTCACCCCACACATACAAACACAGGTGAGACTGAGGAACTCCACTTTGGGACAGCACAGGAGAGTTAATTAGCTGTTTTGTGCAGTTTGCCTGATTACTTCCCAATGAGAAGGACAATGACAGAAGCAGCAGTATAACTCACTGCTGTTGTTTAAACTGGGAGGGAATCTATTTAAGTTTAGGAAAGAAAAATGGAAGCTAGCTAAAAGGCTGAAGAAAGCAAGGAAATTCCTTGTAAAGTACATTTGCATCAAATTTCTCATGGAGTTTATTCATTAAAATGTTTTTCATTATTTGGTTTTGCAGATATTTTTTCATCCTCATCTTGTCTAATAATAAAGCTACCAGTATTCTTACACAGAAAGGGCTTTACACAAGTGTGACAATCTTGGAAGTATTGAGAGAACTGATCACTACCATGAAATAGCTAGAGGACAAGTCTGTGATTCCAGATGACATTAAGAGAGCCAGTGCTCTTTCATAGTGCCCAGCTGACCGTGAAACCTTTCTGCCACAGGTCTGGACACCAGAAATGAAGCACAGCATATTTATTAGTTCTACAGTCAATATCTATTCATCACATCAGAGCTGAAATATGAAACAAGACTATATTTGTCAAGTAGACAAAGTATCTATACTTCAAAAAAGCAAACATATCAAAACATTAAAGACAAATGACTAAAAATGAATATATAAAACAAAATAAATCTACCCAACAGCAGTAAAATAAGCATTAATCATATTACAATCAAGCTACAAAGTAAACAGTTTGTTCTTCCCCATTTAGAGTGCACTGGTGAAACAAACTCTCGCCTACTGTAAGGTCTCCCCTTCCCTGGATTAAATACCATCAGATATATTATCATCATTAAAACCCATCTTATTAAAGCCCACCATACCTGAATAACTTTGTCCACCTTCAGATCTTCCAAGGAAGGATAGAGAGACATTTTGAGGCAGTCTCGCTGGGTAGAAGGAAGACAAAAAAAGGGGGGGGGCAAACAAACAGCAGGGTTAGCTGTCAGAGATATTTACTTAGGACTACCACTTCAAAAAAAAAAAACAAAACACAAAGGGGAAAGGAAAAAAGAAGAGACAAAGCATTAAATAAATGACCTGCAACCTCCAAGTCTTAGCACTACAGATACCTTCCATTAAGACTACCCATTTAATGTCTTATCGATAATAGCCTTTGCGCAAATCGGCTTTATTTAATATACTTAACTTTGTCAAAGTTCAGGCCTCAGCAATGAGAAAGCCTATAGAGAAAACCATTTCACAAGAAGTACGGCAAAGACAGACTTTAGGAAGCCAGGATGCAACGATGATGAGGGTTAAAAGGAAAAAAAATCTAATCACCTTCTTCCTCCTCCTCCCAACTGGGGCAGTATTTTATATACAACTGCAGATGCTTTCACTCCGTTATCCAAAGTATTTAAAGACTTTTCGTCAGTTCTGATGTTCCAGTAAAAAGCCACTGAAGAGAACTGGCTTCCTGTGTCCATTTGCAACATATTAATTGCAGCAAGAGACCATAAAGCAGCCAGATTCAGTCAGTGGTGAGTTTCATAACACACACCTCCCTTCAGACTGGCTCTCATGTGATGTTGGGAGAACCCTGTGACAACTTTTCAGGAAGTAATAAAATGAAAAAAGCCAAGGAAAAGAAAACAAGCAAAAACCAAAAAAAACTCAATTCACATGATTCTCTAAGGTACCATGCTGACACCCAGCTCTGATACAACTGGGCACCTGAGGCTTTGGGAAATCTCATTTTCCAGAGCTCCTTCACTCACATTCTCACTGAGGTCAGCTGAACTTCTCAAAACCACAATAGAATATTTCACACCAACTCAGGGCAACATTTTAATGAGGGGGGAAGGAGGATATAAACAAAAACAAAACGCGATACAGTTTTGGAAGTTATACAAGGCACTGAGAACACAGTTAATGAGGCAGCCCTGTTAACAGCTTTCAGTTTGGGGATTCATTTTCTCACCCAAAGAGTAGTTTAGAGGTCCTTATTAGCGTAACAACTTAGCAATAATTCCACACCAGACTAAAAGTGACACTACACAAATCCTTGAGCTACTGCTTCTCTACATGCAGATATTGGTTGGTTTCAGGAAAGAAAAACCACACACATTGATGCCTGATGTGATACTGCAGTAACACAATAGACGTCTCTTCATATTACACTAAGGTCATCAACCGCTTTTCTACTTGTTCAGCAGAGTGCCTGACAGCTCCAATATCATGTCAGACTATAATTAAAACCTTAAAAAAGCATGCCCTAAATGTGACAGATCTAAACTGCGAACGTGTGGCCTGTTATGTTGAAATAATTAATTGCCACTGACATTTTTGACTAATTGTTGCAACTAAACCAAACGTAGCTGGAGCACAGAAGCTTTGTTATTCTGTTTTAATCCAACATTGACGTGAAACAATCAAGTGCTTTTTCTCAACCAAAACGGGTAATAGCAAATGAAAGCCCAAGGCTGGCAAACCCCTCTCTCAGGTAAGCGGTGCCCGGATGCTGCATTCTGCTGCTGACACCAGCCAAGTCACACGCAGCATCAGTCTCAACATCTACTTCTACGCCAGAGCTGCCCTAGCCCATTCAGGTGCCTGTCCAAGCACTGGCACACGTTCAAAGCCGGCACACCTCCGGCAGCGCGCAGGCAGGAAAAGAGAACAGGCCAAGGACGGTGCATTCCCAAAGAAGTCACCCCTTTTCAGGGCGATGAGGAGCACAGGAGAGGCATCTTGCTGACAGCGAGCTCTAACAGCCACCCAGCACCAAAGCCCAGCAGAGGTCACAGGTCCTAGTGACCAACTTCCATGCCACAAACCCCATCACATTTACACCTCAGCCAGCTTTAGTTCCCCTCCACATACCAGTCTCACTCTGCACGTGATTACTAGTGACATCTGTTGTAGACGGGCAACCTTAACTTTCCTCTACTTGACAAAGAGGAGCACAGTGCTTTCTGAGGAAAAGTATTAGCAAAGCTAAACATGTATTAGTTGTCAGATCACATAAGATGACATCCCAGCTGCTCATCCTGCTGCTTTACAAACACCCAGCCACTTCCTTTCCCCATTTGAGGGCTCACAAACCCAAGTGCTTGTCTCCACTACCAAGGAGTTGCCAGGCTAGCTCCCTCGTCTTAATCTCACTAGTTACTATTTTTGGTTTTCCAACTAAATAGCCAGAATAACTGTCACCACTGTAACTGCATTCAGCAAGCTCCTAACTTTGCATATGGTATTTTCAATTTCCACACAGGCAGTTGTAGCAACTAATCCTCATGAGGTAAAGCAACATCTGCAAAACTGCTGTATTTAGTTTAAAATTTGGCAACTGTTATTAAAAGGTCACTGTCAGGGTCCACCAGTGACCACAGGAAGAACTTGTTCATGACTTCTGTACAATATTATTCACAGTATAAACAAGACTTTCAGCAGGCACTGTAACAGCTTTAGGTACTGGGGACTAGCTACCACAAAGTGTGAGTCACTATAGCCTCCTTTTCTCCTAAGAATCTTCACTGACACCAGAATAGTTTTCACTGATCATTTCCATATTCCTATGTCTTGCAAGGCACACAACTGTTTAGGAAAGCAAAAGTGAAAACCAAAGGAAAAGCACAGGGCAGGAGGGAAAGCCATTAACTCAGCTAGCGACCCACAAAACCTGGCAGTGAAGACCTCTCCCTGCTTCTCCCTTGGCTGGGAAGTCCAACCACCAGCACGGGTCAGCACATCCCACTAAGCGGATCCTCTTTGCCAAACGGAACTGCTGGGCCACTGGCCAGAGACCCGTGGAAAGGCAGCACTCGTGACACCTCGGGGCTGCCAGCAGGAAGTCTCGCGGGTGGGAGCGATCCCAAACTGCCCTCGGTGGCATGGCTGGGAGGAGATGGGCTTCCCGGCACGCTCTCCAGGTCAGAAACCACAGAGCTGAAGGCAGTGTGGGATCCAGCTCAACCCCAAGCCTGGCCAGCCTGTAGCAAGTGCTGTCTCTGAAAGCAGCAGCAGTGGGGATGGGGGGGGAATCAAAACAAAATAGCTACCCACAAGCGTTTTCTGCCTGTGGCTCACGGAGAGATTACAGCAGGCCACAAAGCCAGCACCTATACTGAAACACTGGTTTCCACTTCCCAAAGAGTTAGAGACCTATCAACCCAGAAATTCATCTTTAAAGCAGATCCAGGACAAAACTTCCTGGAGGTCAGGCCGAAACATCAGGAACTGAGCCACTGTTTTGCCAGATGCATTCTCCCCTAATAACTCAGTATTGCCCTTCTGATACATATCTAATTAACCTCTGAGCAACTGCTCTCGTTATGCATTTAGCTCTGAAATTTGCTGCCTCCATTTCAGACCTGAAGCAGGGCTCGCTTACCCGAAAAAAAAAAAAAAAAACCCAAACCCAGCACATCGCATCCATTCCGCCCCTGCAGCAGCATTCAGCCAGCCTAAGAAGAAGGCATTAGGAACGCCCGAGTCTCCTCACAGGAGCCGGCCGAGAAGCACGGCCCTTATGCAACGACCCCGAGACCCGAACGCCACGCCGGAGGCACCCCCAGACCCAACACCGCGGGAGGGCGGCGACACAGGCAGGCACACAGGCGCTTATTTACCCGCTGTCTTCTCTGGCCGCGGCCGGAGGGACCCCTCGGGGAGGGCGGAAAGGCAGGAGGAACCCCTCGGGGAAGCAGCGCCTCTCGCCCGGCAGCGGCCGCCCGCCCCGGGGAGCGGCCGCCCCACGGCCGCAGCAGGACATGGGTTCCCGGCGGCGGCGGGGACGAACGCTGCCCTCACATGGGGCACACCAAGGCCGCCGCTTCCTCCGCCTTTCCCCTCGCTCCGCTCCGCCATGCCCGGCCGCCGCGCCCGCAGCCCCCCGCTCCTCCCGCCCCTCCCGCCGCCGGGGACGGGCCGTCGCCCCGGGCCCGCGGACAAAGGGCCGCGGCGGAGGGGGCCCCGTCAGCCGGCCCCAGCCTCTCCTTTACCTCCGGCCCAAGCGGTGGCGGCTGCCGTTCGTCGAGGCCCGCAGCGCGGAGACGGGCAGTGGCGGTAGCTCCCGCAGGTCCCGGCAGCGCCGCTATGGGGGAGCGGGGAGCGGGGGGCGGAACTGGCCCGGCCCCGCGCATGCTCCGCCGGCGGCGGGAGGCGCCGGGCGGGGCCGGGGGCCGGGGAGCTGCGGGGCCGGGGCAGGGGCTGTCCGCTGGCGGCTGTGGGGCGGAGGGGCGGGGAGGCGGGCGCTGGGGGCCCAGCTACCTTAGAAACGGCCCCCGCGCCCCATAGCGGCCGGCAACGCTCCCCTCTGGTCGCTCGCCTTACTCATGGGCGGCTGGCCGATGGCACGCTTCATCTTCGCGCTGCCTTTTCATCAGTCATTTGCCTTTATTGGCTCACAGTTGCCATCGTCACGAAGGAAAAAGTATGCTTTTCTATTCATTTTACAACCTACACCCCCCCACACCCCCGGTAATACAGCACGCTCTGCTAACTGGTATCGGCTTTGATTTGCGTCTTCCCCGGCCGGGCGTTGGCGAGTTGCGACACGCCAGAGCCGGGGTGAGCACGTCACCCCCTGGAGAAACCGTGATGTAACCTGTACAGTGACAGGGATGTCCCGTAACAAGCTCGGAAAGAGCCTTTCATACTTAATTACCATAATTATTCCACATTTGCCTTATTTATAGCATGAACTTCTCTAGCATCAATTTTCAGTCTGTAAAACCCCTCTGCACTTGGCTGCCTGCTGTCAAATCTTGTTCATCATGTAGATAATTAAATGTGCTGAGCACCTTGAAGCTTTTCTTCAGCTAAGAAACCAGAGCGTTCACTAGAAGAGTTTTGACAGTTCACCAGCACTGAGGAAGGAGGTCTGTGCCTACCTCCAGTCTCTTTCTCCTGTCCTCAGCCAGTCCCAGTAGTTGTCAGGCTCTTCCATGGGACAGCTTAACTTACTGGTCCAGCAGAAATCAAATCCACAAAAAAAACATTAATGTCTTTCTGCTGGGTTAGTGAGCCAAACCAGCAGGGGAAGGATCTCACAAGCACCAGCGCCAGCCAGAGCAAGGGAAGGGAGGGTGAGCCTGGAAACAAGAGGAAGGAGGAGGAGGAAGGAGAACTGGGAACGGGAGGGAAGGGTGATTCCCTTCCTTCTGGCACTAACAGGCTGTTCCAGCGTTTGAGCTGCCTGCACAATTATAACCTTAGTTAAGCTAAACAGAGGTGTTCTTGCAATGTGTGTTGTCCAATCTTCATAAGATTCTTGGTCCTCTCCAGTTGCCAGCATCTTTGGTGAGCAGCACAGGGGTGTGTAGGATTGAGGCAGCAGCCGCAGTGGCACTGAATACAGAGGTACAGCCTCCCTCCAGCTGCTCAGAAGGCTTCTCTTTCTATATCCAACGATCAGCTGGGCCTGGCACCTTCCTGCACGAGCATCTGAACCACTGGCCACTGAGTCATGCAACTACAGATCATTAAATATATACGAAGTGCAACTTTGGGTTTAGGGTATGAGTTCACAAACACCCTGTGTTAGGTGTCTTCTGGTCCAGGAGGGAGGGAGGGAGTCTAGCTCTGGTTTAATAACAGCAGATGATTACTGCATTTGTAGTGTTAAATTTTCTACATAGCCAAAAGTGGTTGTTAACATAAGTGTAACAAAAGGTTTAAAACTTTGCATGCTCAGAACAAGGGTGTAACTCTTCCTCCTGCAACAAACATAGTGCAGTGAAGCCCTGTACCCAACCTGCAGAATCAAGACCACTGTAGTGTCCATATAGCATTGAAATTGTAGGTGTGCGATTGACAGTTGTCCAGGTGGTGCAATTTTGCTGGATGCTAGTGCTGACAGCTGAAGGGGAATGTTTTCTTTTGGTTTGATGTTGAATGCCCTTTTCATTGGGAAGACGCTGCTCTTTTCTCCAGAAAGCCAGGTCGTTATTTATTATTTCTGCATTACTTTATCTCTTGTCATGGTTGTTCAAGACAGCTTGCTATCAAGGTAACAGCATTTGTTGGTGGATGTCAGACCTACACTGTCAATGCACACTTCCTGATTTTACCCACAAGACTGTAATGGAAGCTTATTTTCGCTAGGACATAATCAAAAAGAAAGCGGGTTCATCTAGTCTATTACTTGCTGGGCATACTCTGTGTGCACTATTAACAATGTGTAATCTAAGAACAAGCAAAGTCCAGGTTACAGGCGGTAGCTTTGGCTGGGGGACATCCACCTTGGTAAAAAAATTGAGTCTTGTCATCTTCACCTCCAAACATACCATGAAACATAATTTCAATAAAGATTCAATAAAGATTCTGAAGAGCAATATGAGGATGCATCTTTGCTAAAAACAGCTTTTGGACACAGAAAATTAACCTTGTTATACTAAAAAGCTTTCTCAAATTTACTGTTCAATTAAATGCAGGAACAAAACATATTAAAACAAAAAGATAATTGCTAGAAAATGGCTGTGTCTAATCCATGCAATCAGTGCAGTTTGGCATGTCTCAGGGCCCTCATCCTCCAAAGACACAGACCATAGGCAATTCCAGCTACACTTCCAGCCTAATCCACAGGTCTGTGTTTCCTTCCCAGGGAAACCAAAGCTTGGAAGGGGATGGCACATGTCCCGGAGTCTCTGTGACATGAACTGAGGACCTGGGACAAGGGAGATAATTCCGTGCCCCTGAGTTCAGAGTTGGGGGGCAGCAGAAGGGCCCAGCTCTACCTTACTAAGAACTTTACCGCCATTGGGGAGCTCTAAGGAGTCAGAGGTCAATCACCCAAACAAACGGCTTTTGATTAGTTCCCAAGGTATTTGCAAAAAGATTATCTATTGCTTGAGAGAGGTGGAACAAATGGCAAAGTTATCAGATTTTGCTTGTTTAAATTAGAACACCCATGGCAATTTTCTATTGTCAATATACTATTTTGGGGTTTTCTACTAGTCTTGTGCCAACGATCAAAGAATAATAGAAACCACCTACTGATTGGTATCAGTCTCAGCAGTTGCAAAAATCATAATAAAATAATACACAGTCCTTACCCAAAAATTCACATCCCCTTTGAAGCTGGAAGCATATTGAGCCTTTGTTCGTTAGGAGACTCTCCACCCTTGCAACAAGGAGACGTTATCAATGGTCACGCAAAACATGTACAAACTGTGCAAGATAGCACCCTGTCAGTGCTGGAAGTAGGATAGGTTTATTAAAGCTTTTCCGTGTCTGGGGTAGCTATGAGGGAGTTAACAGGTCCTGCTCTAAGCCAGGTGCAAGGACTGTCCTGACGTATTGTTTGTATTTCTAGAACAAACCCTCCCCAAACCAGCGTAAGTAACTGCTGAATTGCATTCAGCGCCTCTAGACTTTGTAAACAAGAATTTTTGGAGTTTGCGTATAGAAACAAGAACTTCAGCATAAAACCCTGTTATACAGAAGAAATTACATTACAGGAGCTTCACTCCAGTAAGGTACTTAATATTAGAAACTGGTGGAACTAAAATTGCTGGGGTCACTTTGCTTCTGACTCCTTGTTCATATATGTTTGATCCCATCTTTTAAGGGCAGTATAACGTATTGCTTTCATTGTCCCCTCCTCAGCCCACGGGGTGGATGGTGCTCAGTGAGTGTATAATTTTCCACTGTTCAGCTGGCAGTTTCTTGCCTGATTTCCTGTCTGCTATTCAAACTCTGCTCTAAAGATGGAAATACTAATGTTGTCACCGTCTTTTCTAAGTAACACTCTAGTGTCCAAGTGCTGTGCAAACAATTGCTCGTTTATTTTCTATCATAATTCCCAAGATACAGACAGGGAATTCAGTCACTTGACTGGGATACGCTCATAATGCATTATTCTGAGCTCTCATTTCTACAAACTCATGTTTCATGTTTGTGAGAATACAGAAGATTTTTTGTTAAATCACCACCTTCCTGACTTCACTCATGGTTGCATGCGCCCAACACTTCTGCGAAATAGTCTCTAGGGCCTCTGTGGGGCAACTGGAAAATGAGGAAAACACAGAAACCGCTTGTGGAGAGCCTGGTGAGAGGACTTGTTTGTGACTGCAGGAGAGCTCTGCGGCAGAGGTGGGAACAGCATCCGACTCTGCAGCCTGCTGGTCTAGGGTGTGAGCAGTGAGATGTTCCTCTGTCCTCCTCATTCATTAGACACCTTCCAACCTTTACAACAGATGAAGCAGATGTCCTGCAGACAACAGGCTCCTTCATGCACGACCCTGAGTCTGTCCTGGGAGAGAGGCGACAGGAAAGAGAGACAAGGAAGGGGTGGATTTGAGCTCTTCGCGGGCAGGCAGGAGGGGTGACTGTGCTCTTCCTGTGCCTAATCCACAAGTGGGACTTCACTGGAAAGGACTTAAATAGCCTGAACAGCCCTTTCCTGTCTCTGACGTACACATTTCAATGTCTAAAAATCTACATTCTTTGTTTTCATGTTTTAAAAACTAGAAACAGAAGGTAGGCATAGTAGAAATAAGGCGTATATTTCACAGTAACAGTAATTTTTTTTAACTGCTTCCCCAGGATTCAATGTTTTTACCTTTCTCCCAGTGTCTCTAAATCAAAACTTTATACATTCACATTGGATAGGGTCTGGTTCAGGCCAAGGTTATGATCTCTGGTTTAGGTGACATTCCGTGGCCTAGGTGAAGCATGAACCTGGACTAGAGGACTACAGACAGATCCCACTGCCCTCAAAATATGTAAATAAAATAGCCTGGTAGAGCATACCTCTGTATTCCGCCTTTACTGGGTCAGCTGAAAGTAAAAATTCAGCAGGAATTTAGACAGGCCTGAGTGCCACTGCCCAAGAAGATCCGCTGAGATCATTAGGCAAAGGGTACGCTCGAGGAGGACACCCCGGCCACCTCTCCTTCACAGTTTGCGAACACAGGGCACAAGTGCTTGCGGCAAGAGTGGCACGAGGAAATGTGAACTCTGATGCCTCCATGGGAACCTGGCACTTTGTCTTAAAATGCCACTGAGGATAAATTTGAGCAGACACCGGCCTGTGGGCTCGGGTGGTGGGATGGAGGTGGGTGCCTCTCTTGTGCTGCTCTGGCTACTGGGGCTGTAACCTCTGGCAGAAGAGGTGAAGGAGAGCTGGGGCTCACAGCAATGTCAACCACTTCATCAAGGCTCACCAGTGGCGTCTGCTGGAGAATTTTTATGGTACCCCTTGAGGCAAATTAAACACACCTTTGCACTCAAATATGAATGAAAAATTTAATGAACTATGCATTGGGCAGGGTCCCACTGCAATATGCAGTTCTATGCAGAGTCTGCAAAGATGTGTCACAAGCAGATTCCTTATATTCACTTGCACCAGCACCAATCCCGAGAGCCAGAGCGGTTGCATGGGGCACCTCAGCCACACTGTGGGTCCATTCCCCAGCCCAGCTCTGCTGCCCAAAGGTGGCCCCTGAGCACTCCCCATTCCAGGGTGGTACAAGACAATGCTGAGGCTGTTTCTTATCTCATCACCAAGGGAAACTTCACTCCCTTGCAAGGACTCTGTTCTGACTCTGGCAGTCCTGCTTCCAGATAGTTTAACCCCTCCTTGCCCTCCATGCCAGATCATTCCTCAGTCACAAATTACCACAGCTGAGCAGTTATAATTAGAATTTCCTTTTCATGTCTGTCACCACTGGAAGTCTTTAGACCAACCTGAAAATTCTGGGGGAGACTATCGTGGGAACTTGAATTGCCCTGAGTGCTCAGAAGGTGGCTCATCCGAAGGCATGTATTGGTGTTGGCACAGCGCCTTTGCTTTTCTGGGGAGATGTCTCTGCACTGACTCAGCAAGTGAAATGCTTTCCATAGCTCAGGAGTGGTTTTTTTGGAAGTCTGCCACCACATTTCTGACTACACCTAACCTGTTTAAATTATGAGATCAGAGTCTTGAGTCATATGGCTACAGGAGAACCAATATTTGTCAATTTGTTAAGAAAAGCAACTATTTGTTCTCATTTGTAAACTTTTCAGCTGTTTCAGTGCTTCTGTCTTTTACCTTGTGTTTGTCTTTATCTTCCTCTGCTCCTGTTCTCTGCAACATCTACCTGTCATCCCTCATCCATGAGTTTTTACTTCCTACATTACCATGCTCTTTTTGTGTATTTGTTTTTTCTTTTTTGTCTTTCTACTTGTGGTTTAAGTTTTTTCATCTGCAAGGCAAAGCCATAAGAGGTAGATCTCTGGTCTTTGCCTATTTAAGTTAAAAAATAGTATAAAAACATATAGAAAGAAATGGGTAAAATGCAGTATAACAGCAATTCTGGTAGTGGAAATTGCTAAACATCAGCACAGATAGATAGTTTTTCAAATTAGCCATCTGCATGCAGTTGCAATTCAATTTTCTCAGGCCAGAAGGCTGATTCACATGTAAAGCTAGTGGGCTGCGCTGCTTTGGACAGCTTGCTGATGTAGTCCCATATTCATCTTTTTTTAATCTAATCTGGATGGTTGAGCAGCCTCACTCTTTCATATTATGCCTATTACAACACCATGTCTTATTTTCCCTTTCTTCCACACAAAGAAGACATTGTTCACCACCACAGATCGGAAAAAAAAAAAAAGATTTGGCTGCATACAAATATGATCATGAAGAGGAATATATCACAGAAAAGGATTGAAGCTATGACTGACAGATTTCTGCTGCAACATAAAAAGGCACTCACTCTTCAGTTCTTTGCTTATATCCTCCAATAAATACTGTAATATAAAAAGTAGCACACACAGATGGGGAAAATATAATATTCAAGTAATTCTAGTAGTAGAAGGACACATGCATTTTCCCTTGGAAGAGTAAAATGTGGCTCAGTTGCATAGCTGTGTGCCGCACCCTTCATCCAGTCCTTCGCATTTTGCACAGTCCGATGAAGCTTGGAACTACATTAAAAGATATATTTATGTACAGCTGTTCTAGGCAAAACGTCCCATGCCTAGGCAACAGGCTAGCAGCAAGGATGCTCTCAGAGAATGATCCCTGTGTTCATATTTAGATCCAGGAGAAAAGTGATAGAGGATCCTGAAACAAAAAATGTCCGAGGAAAGCTGTGATGATAACTTCTCTCTGCCCACCAGGCAGCCCCCAGGAACTCCAGGCTGTGGATTCTTTCCAGCTGGCATTGTTAATCCAGCTTCTCCATTTCCCCTAAGCTTCTAGAGACTTCTCCCATCCCAGAGTGGCCACAATAGTCGCTGAAATCACCATCAAGGCGAACTCCTTGATGGGTTTCCAACTACTGGTTCCCTGATGGCCTCTGTCTCCCCTTAGATCTGCAGTGGCCACAGCCTGAAGGAAAAGTCCCCACTGTGACTACAGGCTCCAAGCTGGCTTCCAGCCGAAATGGCACCCAGCCAGTAAAGTAGTGGACCTTTTGATTTCCTTCCGTACTGCAGCGATGGAAGATGACACTGCCCAGGGCAATCACTTCAGGAGCAAAAGGAGCGCGTAGCCAACCTCTCAGCAACCTGATGCGAGGTTTGTTGAACTGCCACAAACCCAGTCTACAGGACCATAGAGATACCAGCACCTGCACAGAGGAGATGGAAGTAGCCGTAAACAACAGAATGGTTCTGAAGAATCTTACAGAATAAGTACTGGTGTCACTGGTTATTTTTAATATTTTCTTACGTGTCTGCCCAGTCCTTTACAAACTGGCCAGCCAGGCTTTGCCTTCTACTATGTTGCCAAAGCCTGTCTTCCAGTCTGTTAAACCTAAAACCAGATTAGTTCCATCTAGATGGCTGCCTTGGAGGGGAGAACAGCAAAACAACCCTTCTCCCTTACTGTCCTTCAGTCTCCATTTAAGGTGTCTGCTAAACCAACAGCCAGGGTATCTGTGAAAGGGTTTGGTGCTTTCTTGTTGATGGCTGAGCCTCTTTGCTGATTTGGAGCCTTTGCTTTGACATGCTTGGCCAGCTTTTTATCTTTTCCCTGACAATCATTAGATTTAGCTGTCCAGCAAGACACATGCAATAGTATCTTACTTGGATATGTAAGTAAAAGGGGGGAAGGTCTTACATATCTTTGTAGAAATAAACTTAGGCATACATATTTTAATATTTTACTTTGGATCAGGAGTGCAAAGCAAACCTTCCAGATATCCCTTCTTACAATGCTTTGGTTTGTATTTGGTGAGGCAGGCTTGGACTTCACAAAGAGCATTTTTTTATTTTAGAAGAATGTAAGCCTTTGCAATACAGGAGGAAACCTAGTCTGTTCTGCTGGTAAGTATTCAGCCCATTGGGCCAGAGAGCTAGTGTGAAGACAGAAGAAAAAAAAAATACAGACAGAGTGGACATCAGGTCTTCAGCACCATTTCATTCTACATATCCACTCCTATTGCCTCACACCACTTGCTACGGCTCACATAGACTTGGACATATCAGGACCTTCCAACATCTCAATCCCCATGGCTTCTATAGGGAGTCATAAAGCGAGTTGTGAGTATGATGAAGTAGCAGGCATTAATTTAGAGCTACACTTAATGGATGGGTAGCTCAGGCAGATGAAACTATGAAACAAGTTACAAAAGAGCAATTAGTAAGCTACAGTAGTATGTGGGAGACAGGACGGCGCAGTTTCTTGTTTTTTTTTTTTTTTTTTAAAAAAAAGAAAAAGCAGCAGCATAAGAAACGCAAAGAAAAGGAAAGTGAGGCAGAAGGTGCTGTTACGTTCCCTGCTCCATCTGCTGGGGCAGCCCAGAATAGCTTGTCATGTTCATCCAGACAATTGTACTGTAGTAATCTTCTACTGGCTTGTTACCTAACTACCTTTCTCCAAATAATTACCTGGTAGTAGTGAGCTGCATAATTTTTGTAATCACATCTGAGCTTTGATTTCTCCCTGTTCAGTATTTTGAGTACCTGCAATTAGGCTTTTAGGTGCAATAGGATAATATAGAAGCTGCTGTTTTGCTATCAAATGATATGATTCAACTCCAGAGTTTAAAAAAAAATACTGCTTTAAGAAGATGCAGTTTGCTGCACTGAGTGAGCAGTTATAACTCCTCATGGTTTATTTTGCATCCATTTCCTTTCCCTGCTTGGGTTCCCATCTCAGTTCTCTTTTGTCTCTGCTTTCATAATTGCTCTCTTTCTTTACGGTTTCTTCTCTGCGATACCTAGAAAAAAGTAACTTATTTAAATCTTAATACTCTCAATTGTTACCAGCAACCACAGGTTTAGTAGTTCCCTTTTCTACAGTTTTAAGGAAACCTGTCATGCCAGAATGCAACATATTATTAAAATACTCTCATTTAAATGAAAGGATGGTATTTGTTAATGAGTTTTAGTTTATAATGCTTGATATTAAAGGAAAGATAGTAGCATTTTAAATTCCAGGTTTTGATGGAAAAGTGACTAAATTTTGAATTGACATTCCAAAAGAACAAAGAAAATCCCAGAGAGAAAATGAACTGATATGGTGTAAGGAAGCAAAGTTCATTAGTTGATATATGAGCACATTCAGAGGATACTCTGAGATAAATATGTAAATATTAACTTGGTCATTAGAGAAAATCTCTGTCCATACTATAAATAGGGGCAACTGTCCTGAAACAGGATGCAGATAAACCCAGTTCCTAAGCCTGTCCAACTTTACAACCCACCAATGTTGATTATCCTAATGCAAATACAAGGCATTGGATATGCAGAGTGCTTCGTCATGAAAAAAAATGAGAGGGTCAAAGATATCACAAAGATATCAGATTACTAAAGAGTGGTACAACTACCATACTATATTCAAACAATCTACCAAAAAATAAATAATTATAATAAAAAAGAAACCTGAGCATGCCATTTTCCTGGAGCCAGGTGACTCACAAATTTTGCAGAAGGCAAAGTACAGCATTCACTCCTCTGTGCCTGGAGTAGTGCTGATGCTTTCCAGTTTCTAGACACATGGTGGCTGTGTCAAGTCAACACTGGTGCTGGACAAGGATCTTCAGTTTCTGGACTGTCCCCTCGGTACAGGATCCTGTGTGATGACAGCCATCATTTCTCTCCAAAAATAGCTGCTTCTCATGGCTGGAGAAGAGCACAACCGCGATTCTGTTGAAGTCAATGGCAACATTCGCAGTGACCCCAGAAAAGCCAGGTTTTCAGTTTGGCCCTCAGGAACCTCAGCGGTCTTACCCAGCATATCAGCACAGACAGCAATCCACAGCCTCCAAAACCCCCACACTCTGAACAAACCTAAGTCACTCTTCCCCAGAAACTAGTAGTATGACAGCTTTACTTGTATGTAAATACAAAGAAAAATACATAGGCACGTAGAATAAATACCATTTTTGTTTTATAGAAACAAGAAACGAATACTGAATAGCACAGTTCAATGACTGCTGTAGAACACAACACACAAGTGCCATTCACAGAGGTTTACCAGTAGGTGGTGACATATAATTATTTATTAGCAATTTTCTGGCTGCAAAAGGTTCTGAGCTACTACTAGCAGGTACGCTATGCAACTTTTTGTTCAGGCTTTCCTTTCATATTGCTCCACCTTTCTGAGATACCTTTTACATACTTCACAGCTGCAGAAATGTTTTGTAGCTGCAATTGCATCTCCTGGCTTTGGCACGTCAGACCTCTCCTGCTCTGTGAACTGCAGGGCTGCCTTCACACTGCTGAGCTGTTTTTTGTGTGGTTTCAGTGTTTTTCATATGTTGAGGAAAGATATTAATGCAGTTCTCGCAACACATGCAAGAGAAAAAAAGTCAATCATTACGTTATATGGTGTACCTCTTATTTACTTCCAGTGTATAAACAGGTTTTATAGTTAGCTGTGTGTGAATTTGCTATTTACTGGCAAATGTAATCAACAGCCTCTTGTAATTCCATCACATCCTTCTGCATACCAGTGATCATGAGTTATGAAGACATCAAGAACCCTGGAAAAAATCACTAACTTCAGCTTGGCCTATCTATTAATGTCTCTTTTAATACCATGTGGGTCATGACTAATGAAAGCCATCTAGCTACAACATATGAGATAAAGCTGAGGTTCGGATGGTTAGTGAGTTGTTTCTGAGCAGCCGTATGAAGCAAGCCAGAAGGCTTCTCTTAGGCTTCAGGAATCATTGCAGGTCCTCTCCAGAAGTAAGCTGGGCCTATTTGCTTTATGGGAACAGTATTGGCTCTGTGGAGGCCATGACCAAACATGCTTCACCGACTGGAGCAGAGGTGATAGATAAGAGTGCTCCTGGCAGCTACTGCCCAGAGCCAGCGGGCATATCTAGGTGAAAAATGTCTTGGTGCCCTTTTGGGGAAAGTGGTGCAATGTAACTCCGCATCAGTGTTGACACAAATCCTGTCCCTGAAGACACAAGCAGAGCTGTATGTCTGCTGACCTTGCAGATGGGCTGAGGTGGAAGTGGCTGGGTAAAATGTCAGCATACTGCTATTGCTCTTTTTGGACTGGTTCTAGCTTAGTATGTGCTAGGGCTTAACCAAAAGATGACAGCTGATAAAATGTTTTCCATTTTCTAACTACCATCCAATGCAATGCTGAGTTTCTCCACTGTTCCTAAGGGATGAACACCCATATTCAAACCTGTGATGACAAAGGCTTATACATTCAAAGATACGTGGTGCTTTATTCCTTCTGGTGTCATTGGCCTGAGGTAAGTCTTGAGCCCAAGTCATGTAAATTCTTTGCACTAATATTCTTCTTACCATTTATGCCTGTGGAATAATCGCTAGAGGTGACTTAGAAACTAAACTTATGTTTTTAGAAAAGGAACAGCATTGAAGAAGCTTGCAGGGTGAACTGCAGCTGATATGTGAGGAATCCATTCCACAGAAGTTCCCTAGTAACCGTAGATGTCAGCAATGCCAGGAGAACTTGGCGTACTGACTCTAAGAGGAGTTGTCTGGAGGGTGGAGCGGTGCGGAGGCATCGCAGCCAGGCTCTGTGATAAATGGGAACTGGAGGTATCATGGAGCTGGTACGCTGCCTATTTGCTACCCTGGGCCAACAGTCCGTCATGCTTTTGACTGAATGCTGTCCTTTTGGTGAACTTTGCTCATTATAATATCATTATAATACCAGAACACACCTCCATCCCAAAAGCTACCTGTGTCTAAGTTGTGACCACCCATCACTGGGCACGCGCTTTGAATTTTTCTAGTCTACACCTTTAAAAGTAAAGCGAGGACATTTTATACCAATCATAATAAAGGTATGTATGACTAGAGTCAGTCAAGCTCCACCTGAAAGACAAAAAATAGTATAAAATGTGTGAAGAGAAAGAAGGTGTTAGGGAAGATACCATCGCGTACCACTCTGACTTCTGGGACCAGTCGACGGGCTGAGCCTCTCTTCCCCCCCATTGGGACGCCTTTGGGTAAGATTGGAAACATCTGTAGAGTCACTTTAAATGTATTAGAGTTGCTTCATATTTTTTTAGCATACTTGTCGCCTAGCAGTGTACTCATATCTTTGGTATTTATGTGTGTCTTGTAACCAGAAATCTTATCACTGGTAATCCAAAGAACCTGTGTATCTGTTATTTTAATAAATTGCACTATTCATTAATCTAGTCGTGACCATTCTCATTGAAAGTGACTGGCCTGGACATCTGCCAAATTAGTTACTAACAAAAAATACTCTGATGAGTGGTTACTTCTACAATCCTTAGAAAATAAACCATTGACCAAGTCTGAGACTAAGAGTGGATTTAGCCGCACCTAGGCTCCTCTCGGAGAAGGTGTTTAGAAAGCAAAGGGGTCCTGTCTGAACCTTGTGACTCAACGGTAGGGTCTCTCCCTACCCACTCCTCAGAGTCCTACTATTAACCCAACAATTCCAGGAGTCTGCTTCACAAAGCCAAGGCAAAATGAATCAGCTTGTTTTTTCTGACTGCATCCATAACTCTTATGCGTTGCTCTTTTGGGGTGGGGCAAGAGAGCCAACCTCATACACAGCACACACTGTGCTGCAGTAAATGTAATATCTGTCAGTCAGTGGGACAACATGGTTCCTCCAAACCCTGCTGTAATTGGTGCAACTGCCTGAGCTTTGGCAGTGGGAAATCGGACCCAGCCAGATGTTGTGTCTCTGTCTGTCTGAAACTGAGGAACACCAAAATACCATACCCAGAACATCAGGGAACCCAAGTGGTGCTGTAAAAAATCAGGGAAACCTAATACCCACTGATATAAATGAAAGGAGAATCATATTTCTCATCTGCTGAATTTGGGGGAGTATCTGTGGCAGACAACTCTCCTGCTTACAGTTATCACCAAGACGTATGTCACAGGCTCCAGCCTACTACAGTACTGGCTGGCTTCGGGGCTGTGGATTGGCCCATTTAAGAAACTAGGTGGGAGATAATCTAGGACTAGGAAGAACCTCAAACTATGTGAGAGTGACTCTGTTCTGTCATAATAGTTATTTATTAAGGGTGCTGCCACATAAATGTTTCTTAAATGGAAAAGAGGGGATACATTTGATTTTCCTGACAGAAAGAGCAATTCTTTAAGGCAGGCTGCCAAGAAGCTCCTGTTCTCTGCCTACTTCTGGTTTCACTTTAAGTACTATTATATATGTACAAATCAAAAAGAGAAAGAAAGTGGGCACCTTTAGAGAAGTTACTCTGGTTGCTGGTTAAAGGTTATTCCTGTGTATTAGATACAAAACTGACAGAAGCTTCCAACTTTCTTATTCAGTGTGCTTTGGACATAAAAAGGCCAAGACCTACACATGCAATAAGAATTAGGCACAAACACAATAAAATGATCACACTTGTTTAGGATGAAGATAGGAAGTAGTCAAAGATGACACCCAGAATTGACATTTTTGTAATGGAAACAAGCAGGAAAGCGTGGGTTTTATAAAGCAGGTCTGTTATAACAGGCTAAATCCAGCTGATGAAAAAGCAGGTTTTCTAGGAAAATGTAAGAAACACCTGTGCTTAATTGGAAATGGGGTGGGGGGCTGGATCTTGAACTGACACCCAAAAGGAGTTGACGATTAGATTGAGGGCAAATCTCAATGCTGTAAAAGTTTTTTTCTTCAGTATAGAAACTTAAAAATTGCCTCAAACGTAATGGCGTTCGCACAGACCTATCCCATGCCTCACTGCCTTCCTTGGTTTGAAGCCAGGACAATATTCCCATCTACCACATTTGCATCTCGATGCCTTCAGTGTATTGCTCAAAGTGGCAGACTTTGGTGAAAAAGTCCAAATCTTTATGTTTTTATCATACAGCTGTAGGGACACGAAGAAAAACTGGTACAAAAGTGAGCCTGAAAAAGTGACTAAAACCCATTAGTTTCTCTCTTAGAAACATATTAGGCCCTACTGACTAATGAGACATCACTGTATGCTACCTGAGCTGCGTCCTCAATGGCTTAATGCCAGATGCTAGGGGCAAGGCAATGTTTGAACCCTCACTAGTTAGCAACAGAAAGGTAAAAAGGGTTACTCTGAAGTGATTAAACTAGCATCCTAAGAGGAATAACACAGCTGTTCCCTTTTTTTCAATGGCCATCCAGCAACCCTCACTATGCAAGCTGGTCATGGTACTTGTTCATTTCAAACAAGAAGCAACACAGCCCTCATGACTTTTCCCTTAACTTTCTTGAAGTTTTTAATTGAAACTCAAGAGGGGTTTTCTATTTAATGACTACTAAATTAATCCCAGATTACCCTTTTCTCTCTTCTGAGCACCAGAAGTGCTCTCCAACTCCCCACAGCTTAGCCTTGAGGGAAAACAGCAAGGAGAAGCTTCGCATACTCTCTACCAAATCAGAGCATGTCCAGAAGTGCTCCCAGCACCGACCTTTGGGCAGCTGCAATACCTCCAGCAGTTACTTTATGCCTGGATTAGCTCCAGCCCACCGCTAGTAGACTTTTTGTTCCAATCTCCCCATTTGGCCCTTTGCAGTTGGTCCCCCAGTCCTCTCTCCCACACAGGTCTTCTTTTTCCCCATCTAGATTATTTCCCCCCTGAATTAGCAATATTTTACTCTCTTGTTGTTCCCTGGCCACTCTTCAGCACTTATACTTGAAGTGACACCTCTTCAGGGCTAGGAATACGCCTACACAGAACATCAGAAAGGACTTAGCAATGTACGGACAGGGCATGGCAGAACTAAATGTGGATGATATGAGAAAATGGGTACATAGGGGAATATTTAAGTAGAGGGACTAAATTAGAGAAAAAAAGGCGTGGGGGCTTGGTACTCTAAGTGCTGAAAATTCAATAAATTTTTTCAGAGATTTTATGAAACAGGACTCTATTCCAAGGCTGCAAAGCTGACTGAATTGGTGCTGTACATCTTGGAGCAAAGGCAGAAAGCAGAAGATTTAAATGGGAGAGTAAAAGGTGTTTCAAGGACCAGTATGGCTGACTAATCCTGCTTTCTCGTCTCACATGCTGCTTTACAGAAAGCCCATTTTTCCCTTTCTACCAGAGAAACATTGTTGGAAAGAGTAAGTCCATCACTGCAGCCATCCTTTTACCTGCAGCCAAAGCCCCCACTGTTCCCTCTTGCAGTGGCACACCAGAGCCAAGGCAGTCCCACCAGAAGGAGAGGGGAGTGGATGAGCAGGCTGGCAGCTAAAGGACAACAGGAGCTGCAGCCACCATTCAGCCCAGTCTGAACCCTCTGGACACCTGTCAGTAGCCACTTCATATATTGCTAAACTTGAACTATAAACTGCAATTGGTAAATCTGCAGGATAGATGAAAACACACCTGATTGACCTTCAAAATATCAACTATTACAGCTGTCTGATTACTTTGGAACCACTACTGATATGTGACATCAGCTCAAGGCCACGTCTGCAACTGTCTACATCAATCCAGCGAAGCTCTCTGCAGAAAGATGTCAGAACAGAGACAAAACAAGTTCTCTCCAGAAATGGTTAATCAATAGCTTGCTAGGTTGACTGAATGCAATGATACAGTGGTGCACCTACTGTATATAAACCATGGCCTGGCTTCTGCATCATTCTCAGTCACCTCTCCTGCCATACTGTTACTTACCCGTTTTCCACTTGGAAGTTTTTGGGCATTACCAGGAATGTTCATAGCATCATGGATCTGGGGAATCGTGATAATGCTCTGTTGTGGGTTTTGGTTTCTTCTAGGGAGGAGAAGGAGGTAAGGAATCTATTTGTAAATGCATCTTAGTGTACCTAGCCTTTACTCCTCTCAAATATACTGTGTATATAACTAAAAAAACTGTAATCTGAAGATTACGATATGGACAGATGCTGGATAGCACAGGCAACACTGTAGTTTGCTTGTGAGAGATTTATTTTATAACAGAATTTGTGTGTATGGGCTTTTTAATAATAGTGAGGTGACGCCTAGATAGAGCTGTAGGTACAAATCAATGCATAAATGAGGTAAATAAGATATGAATATGCATGTTCTGATTTTCTAAAGTACTGGGCAATAGTTTTACCTGCATTGTAATCACAGCTAATACCTACTTGTATCTAATTATAGTTTAATACCTACTTATGAACATTTTCATAATATCAGTCTGTCATATCTAGTTGCACAGTTTAATACAGATAATATTTATGTACCTTACTATGTCAAATACATATTCCTTGAAAGCATTTATCCTACCTGCACATTTACATAAGGAGTAAGTAATTTGCTTACCTATTGTAATTTTGTATTTTTTTCAGCAGTCATTTTCTTATTTTAATTTAAAAAGTTTAAAGTTAAGGTGAAAATAGCTAACTTCAGATAATAGCCAGCAGGAATTTACTAGAAAAGCTAAAGTATTATTTGAAAATTATTTTAGCAGCTCTGGTGTCCTCATGCAGGAAAGTAGTTTTCCGTCTGAGAATAAAAAATATAATTTAAGCGTATGCTTCACTTTAAGCACACGCTTAGCTTAAAGCGTATGCTTAGCTTAAAGCATGTGCTTAATGACACTATGCCTGAAAGACTAACTCTTACAGTTAATGAAGATCATGGCAAAATTCCCACTGTTTTCAGCAGGATCTGGTCCAAAGGGATATGCCAATAATAACAACGTTTCTACACTCAAAAGGCTATTCCTCTTGGTATTCAAACTGAGCTGAGAATACTGTTGCACAAAAATATTTCAGACAATATCAGTGGGATGGATTTTTCATTTATGGCACAATCGTGTAACAGTGCACCTTAGCTAGTGGCAACAATGTTGCATTTAAACAAGTGAAAAATACACTCCTGATCTAGAGAAAAGAGAATCGACATAATCAGACTGTGTTTTATTATGTTTATTATAATACAGGCTGTTAAAGTTATTCCTTCTCGTATACCATAGGCCTCACAACAGGCTTACTCAATATACTATTTGTTTGGGTTTGGGTTGGGTTTTTTTTTACTTTTTTTCACATTACAAAAAGCCCAGCATCATCATTTTACTTACCTGGTAGTCCTGGAGGAGCGATCTTTACACATACTTCTAAATTCAGCTTTTGTTTGTTGTTTTCTAGGCGACGAGGTGAGCCACCACTTGAAAATGGGTTCCTGCCATACCTGGGCTGTGCCTTGCAGTTCAGTGCCAACCCTCTTGAATTCCTCAGAGAAAAGCAGAAGAAGCATGGCCACATTTTCACTTGCCGAGTAGCGGGGAAATACATTCATTTTCTCACTGACCCGTTTTCATACCATGCATTGATACGCCAGGGGAAACACCTGGACTGGAAAAAGTTCCATTTTGCTACTTCTGCCAAGGTACCACTTTCAAAATTGTTTTAATATCTAACATGCAAAGTATCTGCTGGCAGGACAGACGTACCCAGTTAATCCCTATAGCATAACTATACCTTTGAAATATCATTGGGTTAACATTTCTGCACTTCTGTTGGCTTAAAACATTGGAGTTTGGAGTCTTTTTTTCCCTTTCCCTAATGGAAAGGAAATTGCAGTGATTTGGATTGTCCAAGAATGATATTATTTAGTCGTGTAGTATCCCAAATTGCTAAAGCAGAAATACAGTTAGCACCATCTGCAAAATGATAATATAGCTTGCTGAAGCTAAGACCTTCTTCAGGTTTTAGCACCACTATGGAAGGTTTGGTCCTAATGCCTTAAAAAAATGATGCAACCCAGTAGGAATGCAGTCAAACTTACTGAAGAAAGATAAAAGGCTCCTGTTGATGTCAGCAAGAGTTGAGTGAAGGTCTAGGTAATCATGTCCATTTATTTGTAAGCATCTATTAAACTCTGTTTTCATTTGCCTACATAACTGCTACGGTTCACTGAGAAAATATCATTTCTAGTATTAATAGCCCTTATTATGCTTCCCTCTAGTAACCTATGAAGTTATACTTCGGCTTTAATTTCTGTTAGACTGTATCATCAAGGTTATGGCAGGCTTTATTTACCATGCATACAATTTATTTTATGACAGGCTTTTGGGCATGGAAGCATTGACCCAGCAGAGGGAAACACCACTGAAAATTTTCATCAGACTTTCATTAGAACCCTTCAAGGTAATGCCCTAGATGCCCTCATTGAAGCAATGATGGAAAACCTGCAATACGTCATGCTGCAGTCAAGAACATCTAAACTTCAGTCTAACGCCTGGGTGACAGAAGGACTTTATACATTCTGTTGCCAGGTGATGTTTGAGTCTGGCTTTTTAACACTTTTTGGTAAAGAATTTAATTCAACTCAGGACAAAAATCTATCATCAAAGCAGGAAACTGAGAGAGCTCATATCCTAAATGCCCTCGAAAACTTCAAAGAATTTGATAGGATCTTTCCAGCCCTCGTGGCGGGGCTGCCGATCCACCTCTTCAAGAGTGCCCACAGTGCACGCGAGAAGCTGGGAGAGGCACTCCTCCACAAGAACCTCCTGAAGAGGGACAACCTCTCTGAGCTTGTCACCCGCCGCATGTTTCTGAATGACACTCTGTCAACCTTCGATGACATGGAAAAAGCGAAGACCCATGTGGCGGTGCTCTGGGCCTCGCAAGCCAACACCATTCCTGCCACGTTTTGGAGCTTGTTCTATCTTCTTAAGTAAGTCCCAATGTTCTTGTTTCCAAACAAGAAACAGGTTTATCATCTTCCATAAACTAGTTCATTAATACAGGCAAATTCCACTGCTTGATACCTCATCAGTGTCAAAAAACTTTCTCATTAAAACAAAAGTGGCATGTTGTTCTGGTCTTCCACAGAAACCCCCTTCACTTGTCTGAGACCAAGTAGTGGCACCGCAGAGCAATTTGGTAGAAGTTTTCTTAAAAAAAACACTCTGGGGCAATGCTACATTTTGTCGAGAAAGCTTTGGAGTAAAACTATATGATATGACATTGAAAGTGCTGGTTGCAGTTAGAACATTAATTGTATTGAAGGCTTCCAATATAATCAGATGTTTTTAGACCATCTCACTAGAGCAGGCAAAATGAGCTTTAACTTCACTATTGTTTTCACAGATACTTAAGAGAAAATAGTTTATATGTTGATAGATCCTTCTGAGGTTGCAGTATAGACTGCAGCTGTTGAATTTGTTACTTATGAGAGGAGCACACAGTTCAGATAATACTATCAAATGTCTGTTTTAGAGTGGGCCTCTCTGGAGTATAACCTACCACAGTGTGACTAACTCTTAAGTATGTATCTAAATTGCTGACATTTTTATTTAGCCGGTGTCTTGCACCCTCATATCTACCTGCCAATACTAATATCTGAGGTTCTTTATTACTTTTTGTTCCAAGAATGCATTGGCTTTAGGTCTTCTGGCCTTGGAGTCTTTTAACACACTGATTGATTGTGCCTTCATCAAGACACTACTGCGTCATGTATTATTATCTAGATGTATTTCACTATAGCTTATATATTCTGCATCTGTAAGAAAGTCTAGACAGTGAAGGATACTATGTGGACTCTTAGTATTAGGAAGATTCTTTTCAGCTAGACAGAATATAGGCACATAACAGGACATCACCCAGGATAAGTGATGTTATAAAACTGATCTATGATCCTGTTCCTAAACTTTCTAACTGCAGTGGAACTATTCCCTAATCTACAACTGATTGTTTTATTTCTTATTCTTGGCATTGCTTTTTAGTGACATGACTGTTTATTACCTGGGTTACGCACATCAGTTCTGTCCCACTTGTCACTGGAGACCGAATCAAATACTTGAGGTTCTTCGCCTTTTTTTGAAGCTATCTACTCTTGCCAAGACATGAAAAAGTGTAATTGCAGCATTTTGCTGCAACATTTCCATTTTAGGATGTTGTACTTTTGGGCTAACAAACTAAATTATAGTCAGGAAGAAAGTTAGTAGCAAAACCCCTTTTTAAAGCATTCTTAAGTGTAAAATTATGTTATACTTCTTCTCTTTTGATCTTAGGAGTCCAGAAGCAATGGCAGCTGCTACCAAAGAAGTGCAAAGTATTTTGGAAAGTGCTGGAGAGAAGATCAGCTTAGATGGCAAACGTATTTCCTTGAACCGAAAACAGCTGGATAATATGCCAGTACTAGGTATGATTATTTTATGCAGGAGTACCAGAAACCACCCCACAATTTTCACAGTCTTCTCTTAGTTACCATATAAATGCTTGCTAAGGAATGACTATGGAATTGTCCAACAAACACTAGGACAAAAACCTATATGTTGCTTAGCAATAGCCAACACAGTCTTCCCAATGTCCCAGGTGGTACTGAGGGTATCCAAATCCACATGAATAGCACTTGTTTGTGGGTAATGGCATGTTTCAATACTGCTACACAGCTAATAACATAGTATTGGAGACCCATGGGTAATTCAGAATGATATTTTATTTAGTAATGAATTCAGATCAAATAAAAGGGTGTTGCCAAATTTTATATCCCAATTCTTACGATGTGAAGCAGTATCTTCTAATACCATTACTTCTATTTCTTCTTAATATTTTTCAAATTACAGGCACATTTTTCAAAAGCGTCCAAGTTACAGAGAGTTTTGAAAATGTCAGCCTTTAACTACTGTTGCTTTTAAAAAAATATAAACAACTTATACTGAAAAAACAACCAAAAAAACCACCCTGAGTTACTTTTTCTGAGTATGGTTTCTATGCACCACCTCTTAAAGTTTCAGAAAATCCTGGTCACTGCACTATTTCTTTTTGTATTGTTTTTATGTTTCCAGTTTTGACTGGTTTGTTCTTTATCTCAGAGTGAAAATGTCTCACTTTCAAATACTCTGTTGCATCAGCTATAAGATTTTTGCTAGGGGAAAGCGGATTATGTTCTCAGTGTTATCTGCAGAAGGGGTAATAATGCTAAAAAGAAATAAAGATACTTTCCTAGGCATTTAGAAAGTTATTGTTAAAATGTTTCATCTAATAAATGCAGGGTTTGATAACGCGTTTGAAATAGTTCAAAATGCATGACCTCCCTCAAGGACATACACATACTATTTCCATGGTAATCATTCCTTTTCCTCTCCCTACAGACGGCATCATCAAGGAGGCAATGAGGCTATCAAGCGCATCCATGACTTTCCGAGTTGCCAAGGAAGATTTCACTTTGCACTTAGAGAACGATTTTTACAACATTCGCAGTGATGATATTGTAGCTCTCTATCCTCAACTGCTGCATTTAGATCCAGAAATCTATGCTGATCCCTTGGTAAGTATTTATCAAAGGGCATTAAAGTCTGAGCTCTAGCAGAAGCTACCATGCCTTTAAATAGAGTATTTATCACCCCATAGCTGGTATTCTGTTAACCTCCAGACAGTCTGTTCTTACACCTGGAGACATAATGATAGGCAAGAGAAAGAATAAAGTCAGTGCAAGCACTATCTGCAAAACAGAGAGCCTTCTACTTACTGCCTTCCTCAGTGAGGAAGCATTATGGGGTGATTGAGGGAGGACAAGGATAAGGATAATATTTTCCCAAAGGCATAGAATGAGAGATCTTCCCGTTCTGCTGTATGAACGAGGATGCAGGTTATAATTCCTATTTTAAGAGGTCAAAAAAGAAAAGCAGAGTTATCAGAAAAGAACCTGGGATTGTGTTCCACATACCAGAGCTTCTCAGGGGCTACGCTCTCCAAAACAGCACCATAGGGCCTGGCAGCACTGCTTACTGCTAGAGGCTCTTCTTTCCCAGCCTGCATTTTGTGTCTTAATGGCATTGTCTAGTTTTTGGAGGTATTCAAATGTCAAGTAACTCTTTTGTGGGTTTTATTACAGACATTCAAATATGATCGCTTTCTCAATGAGAATGGAGAAGAAAAGACTGACTTCTACCGCAACGGTCGCAAGCTCAAGTATTATTATATGCCATTTGGGACAGGCATAGCAAAATGCCCTGGCAGATTATTTGCTGTCCATGAAATTAAACAATTTTTGGCTTTGATATTTTCATATTTTGAGATAGAGCTTGTGGACAATAATGTGCAATGTCCTTCTTTAGATCAATCCCGTGCAGGACTGGGTGTTTTGCAACCAGCCAATGACATTGATTTCAGGTATAGACTGAAATGTCTATGAATACGTATTTTACATTATACATAAAAAAAAAACCACCTGGATAACATATACTTCATATATATTTTATGTATATATGCAAATGAAATGTTGCAAGTCTTGGGAGAAAATCTATATGAGGATGCTAATTCATCAGTCTAATGGAAAATGCATAATGTATACCATTATGGTACCAGCATGCAGTGGGTTTAATGCACTGTGTTGATACAAATGTTTTACCAACCCCTTTTACCAACCATTCTGAAATGAAAGTTAAGATTCTGAATTTGCATGTACAGTAGTTCTTTTTTTTTTCTGTCAGCAAATGCTTTCCCAGAGTTAGTTAGATTTTCACCAGCTCATTCAAAGTAATTGTCAAAATTCAACTACAGTTAAAACTTATTAGTTTTCTGTAATTGCAATGTTGGGGATGGTGATTCTCCCCACAGGTGAAATAACAATTCTGTTGTATAAAGGCAGATTCACAGCAGGGAGGGGAGACTTTCCTGGGGAAGTACCTTTATGGTTTTATGAAAAACTAGAATAAGACTTGAAGAAAATTTACAAAAATGTTCACGTTCTAGTGAAACTGCAAAACCTGTATTATATTCATGTAACATACTTCTTTTCAGAAAGTTGTAACTGTATTAAAATAAATGGTATTGGCTGAACCAAATGCATCTCTAGGCTGTGTGTCATTTTAATGTCTTAACATTCTCAAAGATTTATGCCAAAGCCATCTGAGCCAGCTTTAGAACAGCCAGCTCAAATGCCAATATGGACATAAGTAAATAGCCACTATATATTCACCAGTGGTTCTGGCTGGATTTTGCACCATTCTCTGAACTCCATATTTCCATAAGCCTTCATCTGTCACAGTCCTTAAGTCTTCCCAGTCCAATTCCATTAAAGTTATCATGGGTAGTATGCCCACACATTTCGCTTTTAGTGGTGGCATGTCTGTAAGAACAGTTGTTTCAGGGATAATGTAATTTGGCTCTCTGTAACATCCCTGTCCTTTTCTGCTGCAAATGATGGATGGAGAGGTGTCATAAAAGTCCATTTTTTGATGAAACCTCTTCAGGCTGAAAGAGAGAGCTTTCTTATCATCTGCCAATGAAAAGAAAAAATGGACTTAAAATACTGTTGTTATCCTGGTTTTGTATGTTTCTAAGGACTTGTGGCCTGACCTTTTGTCCTTGACTCAAAAGTAAGCCTCATCACAGAAGACGAGATACAGGACTATTAGATATTTTCAGATTTCACATTCTGGCCAGACATCCAGTCTAGCTGATAGAGCTCTTCCTAAACATGGGATTTTGAACTGAGTGCTAGGACTGCTTTAAATTATGTACCCGTTTCTCTTCTCACTAGCCACCGCGCTAAATATTCACAGGTAAATAAAAAGATTCTGTAGCATGTGCTTATTTATTACCTGTGTATTGTCTTTGTAATTTTATTATATCTTTCTCCATTTTCAAAGGAGAACAGAGAACACCAATTCATTGCCATTTGCAGTATGTATAATATTAAACTATTATGTATAATGCAAGTGGTTTTGAATTATTACTTTGGTTCTCTTGGTAAGGGATGTATCCAGTCTTTAGGTAGAACTTGTTTTCACGCTTCTGTCAATTATATTTTTGTATGATTTATATAAATTATACCACATTCAATGTAAGTTAGCACTGACTTAAAAAACCGATAAAGGCCTGACATCATAATTACACACACCCTGGCACATATTACTACCATTAGAGTACCTACTCCCCCTTTCTTAAACAACATTTGCTTAACATGATTGCTTAAATCAACAGTTTTTGAGGGTAGCAAGGCTATGCAATGTTTTAAGCAAAATACCCTTCCTTGATGAAAAAGAATTCAACAAAGAATTACAACAGCAGATAACAGAAGATAAGATGACGACTGCTAAACTAATTCTAGGTTCCCTGGAAAATTAAGCCTTCTTTTACATCCTCTTGTCTTCTTCAAATTGACTGCTCCAGACTGCTCTGACTGTGCTTTAATGTTTCCTTTCAGCTCCCTTGGTCTATGAGAAATCGAAGTATTCGGTAGCTTCTAGAGCTGATCTGACTTTCAGCTACCCAAGGACTACCTACAGTAGAGAACTGAGAGGAAGGTAAAAACACCGCAGCCTTCACCCTGCAGATTAAAATCAAGTTCTGAACATTGTGGGGAGGCTACCGGCTTTATTCCCAAGTGTCGATGCTCTCAGAGACAGCACAGGAGATGATACAAAAGCCAGCGTCTCCATGTTTGCATTGACTACTTGGCACTTCCTCCTTCCCCTGCTGTGTGATAATCCTGGTCCACTGGAATTCTGTTCTCAGGGCTTTGCTTGACTGGCCCAATCTCATTACCCAGCCTTCCTCACTATGCTGACAGCATGTGCATTAGGTCAGATGCCTGTTTTCTCTCCTGGGACTCTGAAACGTACTCTTCCCTCAACTACTACATCTTCCCCTTCTTATACTCAGTTTTTCATTCCTTCTGGATACTTGCCACATGGGCAGATCTACAGAAGGTATTAGGAAGGGTGTTGGTGTGGTCTGTCTCCTCCTTCAATCCCTTCATAGGGACTTCAGCATTTTAACTAGAAGTTCAGCTACGGGGAACCGTGCCACGTGTTTTCATGGCAGCAGGCATACAGGGAGAAGGTTCAGTTTCTGCCTGATGTTTACTTTTTTGTATTTTTTTTCAGTGAGGATTAGATCAGTCTTTAATGCTCAGAATGTACCAGATAAATGCTACAAATACATTAGGTTTTGCCTATAGCCTTCAGCCAATTTTACACCAAAAAGAGAAGAGCAAGCAAATAAAAATTGTGAAGTTCTGTCAGGCTGGACTGCTATTTACAAATTTATGTTTGGCTTTGAAGTCAATGCTAAATTTGTTGATATTCTAGAACAAAAAGTGCTTCATTGCAACCTGCATAAATCCCTACAAATTTCTAATAGAAATAATCTAAACGGATGGTCTTAAAAGGCTATTTGCAATTAAAAAACTATTTTTTTTAATTTGTAATACATATTGATGCACATGATGAACAACTTTGCTTTAAAAGTTATTTAATCCAATATGCAAGGTACAAAGTTTCTTTTTCAAAGAAACCTTAATAAATCCAGGTCCAATGGAAAAGAGAAGCTCCTGCTAGGGCAGATATACCTAAAGAATGGCCAGAACTCCTGCACGTTCCTGCAACGCAACTATTTCATAATAATAACAATACAGATCTGCATACATTTAAATGGCCAGCTTTAGCACACCTCACATTGCTCTCCTGGAGAGATAATTCAAAGATTTCCTAACAGAGGCAGCGAGACCATTCCCAGGCTAACAAACCACAGCAGAGGCAGGCATGAGGGTCCATATCCATCCTTCCCAAGTCCAATGCAGAGTCCTTGTAAACTGGCAGAAGCCAGCACTGTTGCCAGACCGTACACAGGGTCCCGCAGGGGTGGCTCAGGTGCTCCTGCCCGAACTCCTGTGGGAGTGCAGCCCTCACCACTCAGCCCCCTGTCCCTCCTGTGTTGCTGGGGCAGGAATTCTCAATGGATGCTGGACCCATAACATATGGATTGATATTCAGTGGGAAGGAGTATAAAACAACAAAGGCAACCAGCTCTTTCTGCCCAGTTCTGAACTCCTGTAACATGAGCAGTATATCTCTGTGCTCTGCAGAGCACGTCTTCAGAGGAGTCTGCAGATCAATGCCACTTTAACGTTGACCTAGTGGTATGCAGCTGAAAAGATCCAGTATAAATAACCTCCTGAGCATGCTTCCACTTTGTGACAAAAGACGTACATATGAACAGTTTGAACAGTTTTGGGTAGAGATTTCTTCTTTTTTTTATATTGGGCTATATACCAGTGTTCTGGTTTGCTGCCATGGCTGCTAATTTTCTAACCTCACTTAAACCCCTGTTACCAGGGTCACACAGATGCAAGTGAGGGGAGAAAAGAGTACAAAGTCTGTGGCTGGTACGCCTCGGCTAATGCAATCAAATACTTCAGCAATCGATAGTCATCTGCCTTGCCAGGATCATGGACACTGCAAGGTTATAACAGGGCAATTCTCTTTGCTGCCTCTCCTGATAGCACTACTTTTCTTAAGACAGGAGACCAAAAAAAGTAAGACTAAAGGCTGTAAGAGCAATTAGAAAAATATTGGGCAGATCCAGGCTGGTGGGAAGGAGGCAGCCTCAGCCATGAGTTGTGTGGGTTTTTCACATTACATACTTACTAGGTAAAATGCATAAAGAGATATGGGCAGAAGGGGGGCAAAGACCCCACCTCCCAGGTGAGAACCCTAACCATTAGGTTAGCTCAGGCAGTCACTCCTTTTCTCAGGGAATGTGTAGCCTGTTTGCTCTGAAAAATGGAACAGATTCAACAGGATGACTTGCACGACTCCCTGCTGGTACCCTTATAGCCAAAGTGCTCTCTTAGCTGAGAAAAGATTCAATTTTGACATGGGATTGAAGTCCCTGAGGTAGAGGAGGGAACTGAGTCCAGTCTCTCCCACACCCCAGGGGGTGACTCTAACTTTACAGTTGGCCCCTAAAGGGTGAGTAAGACCGAGAGGTACCTCCTGAGGGAGGCACAAGCACATTATAGATTAGGCACACCAAAGAGTTTAAGTGCTTAAGGTTTTTTGGACCCGGGCGAGCTCTGCATAGGGCTAGCTAGGTGCCTCTGCACAGTGCTTGGGATTAGGAGCAAGACACAGGCAGCTGAGTGAGAGCAGGTGGCTCATAACCCAGCAGAAGGAGGCATTTTGGTGGATCAGATGGAATCTAGGCAGTCAAAACGTTTTACAGTTTTCAGGCTACAAGAAATCTTTACCTTATCCTGGAGTTCTTGGAGGTGACATGATGACCTTACTAATGAAACAAGACACCTTATCAGAAAACCATGCTGGCCATAGCTGTTATTCACCAGCTGGGGTTCATCCATGATTAAACTACACCAGATACGCTTTTGCTAGATGCTAAGGGTCATGTAAAATACCCTGGGCAGAGTCATCTGCATCCAGCAGGCTCAACCAACTTCTTTCCAGCAACACAGGTGTGAAGCAGCAGCAGCAGCCACACTTGGAGGCAGCAGTGGCAGGCTTGAGAGTGGGAGGATGCAGTGTCGAGGGGGCCTTTGTGAGCTGCGACACATCCTGATTTTCTCAAGGTTAAGGTTCAGCCTGGAACTGCTTGACAAGATGAAGCCAAAACCATCCTAGCCAAATTTTAAAAGAAAGAAACTGCCACTGCATTGAGTGGGGACTTGATCTGCGAGGCTTGCTCTGAGGAGCTCCCCAATGGCAGAGGGAGAGGACTCCCTGAGCTATGGATCCTGATGGGCTGAGGGTCAAAGCTGTGTGCAAAGTGCTGCTCTTCTCTGTCAAAACTACAGCACTTCTGGGCTTAAGCAGAAGCAGAACTGTAGGCACCTAGTTATGGGCTAATTATTCCTGAAAGCATGAAATAAATTTTAGTGATAACAATAGTTTAGTCATCAATAGGGTGCTTCAAAATATATTGTTCACGGTCTTGGTGTAAATGGATAGCTGTAGCAGCATAAACAGTTATCCATCATTTATGAACTGCAGAGAGTGCTATAGCTGCATGTCAGCAGCCTGAAGATAGCGCCAAGATCTGCTCTCATTTACACCACATACGGTCAACACAGTTAAGCAGCACACAGAGGGGCTTGATCATAATTATGCCTGCAGACTGCCCTTCTTTAGCTAACTGCTAAAGGAGGTTTGGTGGTAAATGCAGTCATTGCCTCATAATAACCTTAGAATTAAACAATAAAAAGGTTACATACTATTAAATGGACTGCTGTCAGTGTAAATACCCAGCTTGCTAACTGTTGTTGACTTTAATTTGTTTTCTGCCAAGACAGACAACTCTGAGGGACACATTTCAAATCGACTGACCTTCAGTGGTCCACGTGTCATGAAAGGAGAGAGAGGTCACTTCAGAGCAATTCACTGAAGAGACAGATTTTCAAAATTAAAAGTTCATTTTACTTAATTCATGAATAAATAAGATCCTACAGACACTACTTACCTTTCTAAAGATAACAGTAATTTCTGAAATTTGTCTCATCAGATAGCAGGATCCCATAGAGATTTTGAAAGATTAAAACACCTTGGCTGACTGAATCACTCTTGTTTTGAGACCTCTTCAGTGTGAGGAGCCATGAAATTATTTGTCCATTTGTGGAACTTTATTCCACATTAAACTGACTCGTTTCATGGCTATTTTATTTCCCAGAGGTAAGAACTTGGAACAAGAAATAATATCCTTATGAGGATTAAAAGCTGATGTTAAAAATGACAGGGGAAACTATTAATGACACAAGCCACAGACAATTATTGGTTCTGTTAACTGTGCCTCATACTCTTCGTACATTAGTTTCTTACCAGTGTTATTCAGACACAGCAAACCTATGTAAACAGACCAAAACAACTGTTGTCCGCTGAAGTTGTGTGTCTGGAATTAGAAGAGATTCTCCTATATCGGTAAAGAGACTACAGTCCAAGGACTTCTCCTGAAATGTGGTGATATGATAAAGCATTCGCAATTTTGCAGAATCTGCAGAAAACATAACGAGATGCTACGGGTGCTGGACACAGATATACAGAGGTATGCTACACTGCAGAGCTATCTGCAGATGGCTGACATTACGTTCTTCCTAGTGGTGGCATTGCAATGCCAGAGGTAGATGCCTGGTTGCAATTCAGACGACCCTAGCTAACTGCTGAGGCTCCTGGCGCTGGCACCCCAGGAGTGGTTTCTAAAGCTAAATGATGGCAGAAGTTACATGCTCATTCCTTGGCCTCCCTGCTAAGAATGTTTTTACTATTGTTGTTTATTATTGATATTATTTCCACACAGATTAGGACTTTGTTGTAAGAGTCATACAAACACAGAACAAAACCACCATGAATCTCCCAAGGAGGTCACAATCTAAGAAAAAGACAAGGTGAAAACCATCCATCTAAAGGAGAGCAAGTAAACGAGGCAGCATTCCCAGCATGCCAGCTAATGGTCTGAAGAGACCAACAGGTTGGTTAATGTCAAGTTTATCACTGACACTGAAGCGTCTTGATCTGATCAAATCTAAGAAATGAGAACAAGACAGTTAATACCAGATGACAGGCGAGGATTAAGCTATGAAGTTCCTTGAAAATGAAAAAAGTTTATCTTTGATGCTAAAAAGCAGAAGGCAGCAAGGGAGAAGGGATCACAGTATACGTAAATGACCTTTGCAGCAAAAATACAATTGGATATAATAGGACAAGAGAGCACTAGAAAATTGCCACAGTGAGAGAAGAGAGCAAGAAGGGAGCGCTCGGATGAATGTTTTGTTAGGAGGATGGCTCGGAAAGGCTGTATGTTAACAGCAGTTATGCAGAAGCCAAGAGGTAACATTTTAAGAAGAGAAGCGCTACTGACTGTGACAGAGATTGCTGATGGGTGACCAAGGGTGGGGACGTCGTATTGGTTTTGAGACTTGACCTGGCTAAAGACATTGGGAAGAAGCATCACTTGAGCGAAGTAGGTGTAAATTCAACTGATGGGAAGCCAGAACAGCACTTAAGCAGCACTCCAGGTTGTGATTATAAATGGTTTGTTCACCAAGCTACAAAGCCAGAGAGAGAGGAAGGTGGCATGATCATGACTGAAGTAAGCTTCCATTAGTTAACAAAAGTGTGAGGGAGAACAAAAGGTTGAGAGAAGGAGTGACAAACAGGGTGACTCTCAGGAGATATGGTAGGATGGAGTCAGAAGAAGACAGCCCAATAAGCACGTCAGTTTAGTGGAAACCATGAACCACAATTTCCAGAGTAGACCTCAGACAGACCCTATTCCAAACAGTTACTCCTGTAAATAAAATTCAGCAGACTGAAACCACATGCATGTACTTATGCAAATATTTGCTACCACTCTGATCAAAGTTATTAGGTGATAATGTTCAGCCTTGGAAACTAGCCTTGAACAGCATTTATTAAGGTGTTCCACTACTACAGCTATTGCTAAAGATCAGTACACCAGACTGCACTGTCAATCAGCCTTGAACCTTTGTGCAGAGGACTACCAGTAAAAACATACAGAAAATAATGTATCTGGAGCCTGCCAAATAAAGCACACATGCAGCTACCACCAGCCCTACAGAACCATTATTACAATTTAGGTATTGTCAAAAACATGTTGGGCAACAAGAAGTAACTAAGGGCACAGGAAACTATCTTAGACTAGATATAAGGAAGCAATTTTTTACAATGAGGGCGGTAAAATACTGGAACAGGTTGTCCAAGGAGGTGATAGATGCCTCATCCCAGGAAACACTGAAAGCCAGGTTGGATGGGGCTTTGAGCAATCTGATCAAGTTGAAGATGTCCCTGCTTACTGCAGGGAGTGTTAGACTAGATGACCTTTAAAAGGCCCTTTCAACCGAAACTATTCTATGAAATACAGAATTTTCACTGCTTGTTATGCATATATGGGGGGTAATTAAAGTATTTTGAGGCAGGTGTTTTTTGTAAGTTTACAGCCTTACTTACTTACTTACAGCCTTACTTACTTACTTACAGTTCCTAGCTTCAGTGTAATATAGATTTTTGTAATGAATATACAGGGAGCATGCAAGAAAGAAAGGAAAAAATTGGGTGCCACTTATATAGATGAAAATGATTTATGGTATAGTCTGAAAAATAAAATATTAAATTGTGCCACCAAAGACTATAGGAAAATAAAATTAAAAATGTTTAAAGTCCTATTTTGAGATTGACAGAGTCAGCTCACAGATTAAGAAACTTATCTGTTGGTGTCTATATGTGGACTAGATTTCAAAACTCCCAATACAGCCAATGGAGACCTAGGCAGCACAAGCAGACATCTGAACACCAGAAGCTGCCAAAGTATGCGTGGCTACTTTGCGGCAAACAGAATAAATGTCTGAACTGAAATGATGGCACTGATAAGGGGTTAGACTCACCCCCACACAGGTATCTAAAGCCATTTGAATTGCCCTGTGGTATCCCATGTAATCTCTAGGCTTATTTCATATGGGCATGTGGACCCCGTAAGTGAAGTGTCAAATCTGCCAACTTCATGATGTCTTAAGAGACCAAAAGGCTTCTGGGAGCTGCCTGTGGGATGGCAGCCCTGATCACGCCCTAAACCTCCACTGACCAGAATGGGAGCTGTGCACCTTGCTCACACATAAATGCGTACAGGTAGATACCTACACTTAAGTTTCCTAGACTTTGAACTGAATTCCATTCTCAGAGTTTGAGGACTGCTAAAGAAATGCAGACTTTCAATTCAGTTTTTGTCATCGGCTTTTATAACAGATTTAGATTTCTACAGGAACGATAGCATGTAAAATAATAAACCTGCCTCGGAGACTTTTGCTCTCAATTATCCTCTGAAAGGAGATCCTGGAGAGAGAGTGTTCTTGGTTTAGGCATCATATCATGTAGTTTATGCATAAGCCAAGGGAGTCAAAATTGCACAGATCTCACAAAACACTTTGGCCAACTTTTGTGGAAAAAAAAATGTGAGTTGTAGTCAATCACAACAGTTATATATGGTTTGTATTTCTTGAATCACTTGCATTGGAAATAAGCAAATTAGTTCTTTCCTTTCACTGTATTCAAAATGACACATTTCTGGTTTTCTTCTACTTTAAAAAACTCTTATTTAAAAATTACTTCAAGTTAAAGGATTGAAAGATGGAAAGCATAGCACTGTTTCATTTGATCTATACTGGCTGTCACAATATTTTGGTTTGCTGAAGATTCTGATGTATTTTACTTAGGTCTGATCTGCTAAATGGCTATCATTAATTATTTTCATAGCTTCCCTAGTAACTAAAACTTCTGCTTTTTCCATTTAACCATAGAAATGTTAACTTCATCCTACCACGCATGCATATATTGAAATCTATGTAGACTCATAGCATTTTCTTCTGAAAACATTTACCAGCTACTTCTTTGGAGTTCTTACACAGTAAAAGTTTCCCAAGACACTTGGCATTGGTTTGCTTCCAGTCTTGTCAACGTGAGTAGGAACTTAATCTAAAACTTCCAGCACAGGAAGAAAAATCACTGTGTTCCCTGGAAGTGGAACCACTGCTCTTAAAAGTTTCCTCTGTAACTTTTACTATTAGGGCAGAAAGTGGCTTTGTATATTTCTATGAACTTGAAATCACAGAAGAGATGTATCAGGGCAGACCCAAGAATGATTTTCTATCTATTGCTGTATGCACAAATATGGATCCATCAAACTACAGAGATGTTCCCGTCTGCTGACATTCAATTTTGGTATGCAGCGTCTCATGACTATCACAGCCATACCGTTCAGATCCGTTGGTCAGACGTATGCTGCACAAACCCTTCTCTGCAAAAGTTCAGGCGCAGAGTTGCATCTTTTTTGTTTACTTTAAAATACAACAGAGAAAACCTATCCAAATTCCTAATCAGAACCCAAAGACACTGACCATCATTTTATAATGCTACTGTTTTTGTTTTGTTTGCTGTTTATTCTGATAGGCTTCTACATATTTAAGTTTGATGCTGCAGATATTTCTTATAAACATGAGAATTTTATTAATTTACTTGTTTTATATAGGGCAATAGAGAACAATCTCTACTCACAGGAAGAAAAAAAGAGCCTGTCTCACTAGGCTTATTGGTGCAAGTCAAGTCTACCTCCATCATTACTCCCCACCAAACCTCAGGAAGAAGTTACATCAATCATACCATTCAAATGAAGAATTTTAAAGAAACCTGAAGATACCTGGGAAACTCTTCAGGGTAGGAACTACATTCTACCCTAAACAACAACCTCAATAATATAAATTGAAAACTGATTTGTATTCAAAAAAGTCATGATTCTGGGGGAAGATATGTTTTAGTCTTTGGGGTCTTTCCCTTTCTAAACACCTATTCCCATCATTTCTGAAATAAGGTGTATCAAGTCCTTGTTCTAAGAGCTGTTACTGGTGGCAATGGTCCCAACAGGTCCACAAACCTCCATCTTTTCATTTGACATGTGCGTCACATCTGTCTGTTTTTCCTCAGCCAGGGAATTCATAGAATGGCTTGGGTCAGAAGGGACCTTTAAAGGCCATCTAGTCCTACCCCTCTTCAGGGAGCAGGGACATTTTCAACTAGATCAGGTTGCTCAGAGCCCTGTCCAACCTGGCCTTGAATGTTTCCAGGATGGGGCACCTACCACCTCCCCTGGGAAACCTGTTCCAGTGTTTCACCACCTTCTTTGTAAAAAATTTATTCCTTATATCTAGTCTAAATCTACCCTCTTTTAGTTTAAAAAAATTAAGCCTTGTCTGATTGCAACAGGTTCTGCAAAAAGTCTGTCCCCATCTTTCTTATAGGCCCCCTTTAGGTACTGAAAGGCCACAATAAGGTCTCCCTGGAGCCTTCTCTTCTCCAGGCTGAACAACCCCAACTCTCTCAGCCTGCCCTCACAGGAGAAGTGCTCCATCCCTGTTTTTGTGGCCCTCCTCTGTACCCACTCCAACAGGTCCATGTCTCTCCTGTGCTGAGGGCTCCAGAGCTGGATGCAGCACTCCAGGTGGGGTCTCACCAGAACAGAGTAGAGGGACAGAATCACCTTCCTTGACCTGCTGGCCACACTTATTTTGATGCAGCCCAGGATAGTGTTGGCTTTCTGGGCTGTGAGTACACATTGCTGGGTCATGTCCAGCTTTTCATCCACCAATAGCCCAGGTCTTTCTCTGCAGGGCTGCTCTCAAGCCCTTCATCCCCCAGCCTGTGTTGATACCAGGGGTTGCCCTGACCCAGGTGCGGGACCTTGCACAACCTCAGGAGGTTCACACAGGCCCACTTCTCAAACTTGTCCAGGTCCCTCTGGATGGCATCCTGTCCCTCAGGCGTGTCAACTGCATCACTCAGCTTGGTGTCATCTGCAAATGTGCCGAGGGTGCACTCGATCCCACTGTTTGTCATTGATGAAGATATTGAACAGTACTGGTCCCAGTACAGACCCCTGAGGGACACCACTCATCACTGATCTCCATCTGGACATTGAGCTGTTGAACACTATTCTCTGGATGCGACCATCCAACCAATTCCTCATCCACCAAACAGTCCACTCACCAAATCCTTCTCTCTCCAATTTAGAGAGATGGATGGTGTGTGGGACCATGTCAAAGGCCTTAAAAGAAGTCAGATAGATGATATCCATAGCTCTTCCCTTGTCCACTCATGTAGTCACTCCATAATAGAAGGCCACTAGCTTGGTCAGGCAAGACTTGCCCTTGGTGAAGCCAAAATCATTACCTTGTTCTCCACGTTTCTCACCGGCAACTCCATAGATTTCCTATACTACCATGGGCTTAAATGCAACCTGATCTGTTTGTCCCTTACTAAGTCTGGAGAGTAGGGTGAAAGAACCCTAGGGTACAGATGAACAAGAGGAAGCTTTCAACCTAAATCATTCCATGGTTCATCCCTCCTCTTTTATCTCAGTCTTGGTACTGCAGCAGGGAAGGGAAAGCTTCCAGGGACTGATGTAGTGCTCATAGGAAGAGGTTCATAAGCAGAATCACTTTTTGCTGCTGGAGCTTTTGTCTGCTTTCCTTTTAACTTCCTGATCTAGAAAAACCCATGAGCTCACAGAATGAGAACAAACTGCTGCGGCAATTCAGTCTGACTACTCTGCTTTAGGAGACAAGAAAAAAAAAATAAAAAAGAAGGAACAACAGAAAGGGGAAGTTCTCCCACAGCTAGGTTGTGATATCTGCAGCCTTTGGCATGTCATGGGTTGACAGATCAGCTGCAGTGACAGCTAAAATCCCATTACTGGGATGAAGCAATACTGCCAAAGTGCTCTGAACTTAGGTTAAAGATGATAATCATCCACATAGTAAAAAATGGTGAGGAAAGACAGAGGCATGTTCTAGCACACAAGAGACAGAAAAGCAATGGGGAAAAACAGTCCATAACAACGTATTGCTGCGAGAACCAGCCACCATCCCCTCTCATGCTAACCAAGGTCCTTTGCTGTTATCATTCACTTCTTACACCCACTATGGTGTTTCACTAGAGAGCTCCTCTGTGTTCACAGTATTTCAGCTCACTCGGTAAAGGAATAGTCTCATGCTTCCAGTGCAATACTTGCCATTACCCCTATCTGTTGATTAAAGGACTTTATTCTGACCAGAACAGGGCTGAGAAACACCCAGATACCAATACCTTCAGAGTAGCGGCAACAGAGAAGCAAAACAAAAGAGATTCAAGGTCTTTAATATGAAAATTTAGCTTAGCTATGGCAAAAAAAAGGAAGTGCAAAGAGTGTAGAAAGCAGAATCCACTATGACCTTTGCCTCAAACATGACAATCTTCCCCTATTGAGTTGAGGAAGAGTTGTTTTCCTTTCTTCCACTTTAGTACACATCTTCCAAATGATTTCTCAAAATGCACAAAAATCTGGCTTTCAGAAACAAGGTGAATCCTTGGGATACAAACTATTATGATCTATCCTCAAGAAAGTAATTTTTCAGCAGAAAAATACCTGCTGCATGATCAGCCTAATTAGCCACCCAAGCAATTAATTACTCAAGCAGAAGCATTAGCTGCATGGATGAGGTGCAACATAATAGATGAGACCCTGGGAGCACAGAATGAAAATACGTTGTCAGAACACGGCCTCAGTTTTAGTGACAGATGCTCAAGTAGGCAAGAATACAAGAGAAAACACGACATTTATGAAAGGGTAGCCCCCTGCATGGGAAGTGTAGACTGCAAGCTCTGTGGATGCTATGATAGCTGGAGTAAGAAGGCAGTGTCTTTTATTGTCACATCTGTTGATGCTTTTCTAGCAGAAATGCCCGATACAGATTACAATCTCTTCCTCCCTCAGAATGACAAGAAAGGAGAAAAAAAAATCTCCCCCTAATCATTTGCTCTGACCAGCTTGCATTGTGTTTGTAATCAAGTGCTCTACATTAAGGGCAAACCAGAAAGGAAAACTGGGCTCTACTGATATTAGCAGCTGCTTCTCAATTGCTTAACTAACATTCAGGTCTGGCTTTCAAATCTTCAATATACTCAGGCTTTTTTTTAAAGCCTAACACTTTCCTCTTGTTATGAAATGCAAGTTATTGGCAGGATCTACATCCGTATTTCACTGATGGAATTTAGAAAATACTTACCACATCCTGAAGAAACCATAATATAGTTCACTCTTGAAGATCAGTCTGATTTCATCAGACCAGAAGCTTTGGCAACCCCTGCTTGGGTTCATCTATAAAATCCTAATCCAAATACATTTTTCCTATCTGATAGTAACAGATTTTTTTAATCCTGTCTTGCAGGAATGAAAATATCCCTATAACTGTACACAAGCTGTCTATAACAATGATATTGCTACTACACAAAATTTCAGGTTCTTCTGAATATATGACAAAAATCCATATTACTGACTATCACATTCTTACTCCATGGCAAAGAGACGGATTGGTTTATCTAAGAAGACCTAAACAAGTCCATTAGCAAAATATACTTTTCTTCATGATAAAGGTATCTCACTGCTGTAACAGCTTTTAACAAATGCTTGTTACTGCACTTGTACAATGACAGAAGCACCATCTGAGCTTGCACATGCTACTATTCTAAGAAGAATAATAAAGTTAAATGCATGTTTGTTGGTGGCCTTGGCCATGAGTAAAGGCTATTTGGAAATCACTAACTCCAGGTCACCTCTACCTTCTCTGCTTGCGCAGTCGATTGGGTAACAAAGCCTATACAGACAACTAAGGCAAACAGACCTTGCCAGGTTGAGGTTGACATGTTCTGACTTTTTATGGGTTCAGCTAAACTGCCACTTCAAAAGAGAAAGAGAGAGAAAACAAATATTTATCTCTTCCATATATTTTCTCTACACTAAAGCTACAGACTTGATCCATCAATGCGTCCACTTGGAGAACCATGCAACTGATACTGCAGTATCAGTCAAGGCACCAGGAGCTAGAATTTGTTCAGGCACTAGGAGCTAGAACAGAAGAAACCAATAACATAGTCATTAAACTGATTTATTATTGTTTCAAAGTTTTACTGCAGTGGGGCCTGAAGATTGCAACTAGAACTAGGCAGCCACTATTTTTAGGAATTACAGACACATGGCATCAGCCACAAACATCTTAGGATCCAAGCATTAAATTGTTCTCACATGTGCCTACAGGCAGGCCAATAGTCTCCAGGGAGTTCCTTAGGAAGACAGGCATTAAGCATTGCAGGCTCAAGCCTCTGACACAGAACATAAAGAGACTTTCTCTACTTGTATGAGATAATGTTTAGCTGAGCAAATAACAAGTGAAAACTGTGTGGAAGAGGTCAGTGCAGGTGAGAGAAGAAATGTGGAGAATCAAAGTTCTTCCAAAATCCTTCCCAGGTTCTAGCTTTCTCACATTTATTTGCTGACACTGTGACCTACTCCACGTCTTTATCATACATGCAACCTAGGCTTTATGTCATAACTGGGGCCATGAGATATTACAAAGAACCCCACAAAAACCAGACAGAACTGTATTCCAAAGGCTGAGCTCTGCAACAACAGGAAAACAAAGGCACTAGCTAAGTAAACCTCATATATTATTAAGAGTCCCTTGGCAGGTTGTCAAAGAATTGTCAGATTTAAACATGAAACATCAAAACAGTGGAGAGCTCTGTGAATCCTGGAATACACAAAGACTAACCAAACTTTATTTACTAATAAACCAAGAAAAAAAATTTTTTTTTGCCATAGTGAAGTGTGGACATGAGGAAGGAGAGCTGCCCTCATGAGAACTCCACAGGGCTGGAGTCCTTGGGCAGAAATTACCTGCCAGCACCATAAGCTTACCAGAGGGGATATAGTGAAAACACCAACATTTTGACTGTATGATTTGTTTTGTTTGGAGCACGTGTATTAAATACAATTAAACAGAAGAGGGGCAAGTGCAATATTTGTAAGTGACATGGTGAGAAGACAACCCAAGCTTGCTTAATGTACCCAGGTTAAGTTTTAGTTTAGTGTATCTTGGGGTCTTATGCTGCAGAAACTGAATGAAGAAAGGTATTGAGGGAGAGGGGAAGACTTCAAGTCTGCCTTCTCTAACAGACTGCAAACCACTACAACTGTCTCTAAGGACTGACATACTGCAGGCGCTACTGACCAGGAATGACCAGCAGAAACAACTAGTAGATAGTCAGGAATGAAGGAAAGCAGGTGTAAGAAGGTCAGCAGCCCAGAAGACCAGCTTTGATCCAGCTAACAGCCCCTCACAGAACAGTGACTATTTCAGCTGGATGTCCCCGCTAAACAAGCATCCTCTCCTGCCTCCTAGGCCCAAATTGCCTCCAGTTTTACCAGACTGACACATCCACCTGTCCCCTCTCCTCTGTTTATTTAGCTCCATTCATTTAAGTAATTGCTTTAGAGAGGGCAAAGTATGGATCATGAAGACCCAAACAGAAACCTGGAAGTTGAACTGCACTACACAAGAAAAAAAAAAAATCAACAACTCACACTTGAAATTAACCCCTTTTCGTCAGCAAATAAAAATGACTCTGCTAACATCAACACCTTAAATTATCACTTTGCAAAGAATCTTTTGTTTCCAGTTTTCCCTTGTCCATGTGACAGGTGTGGTTAATGTACAATAGGCAAGATAGAAATGTTCAGGGAATGTCCCTTAGGCATATCGCTACTAATAGGGCTTAGCCCTTCATTAAGGGATGTGACTGATGCCAGACCTATCTGTTAAGTCTAGCAGAAACCTAGAATGTTTCCAGGCCTTTTGAGTTTTATTTTTGATTCTACCAAGGTGGATTGTAGCCTCTATCTTAAAACCAGCTTGCAGTACAGTAAGCTCAGGAAGACTTAGCTCTCTCCTCGCAAACCAGTTGCACCATTTTCACAATGAGCAGAGGGAAGAGCATCTTCAAAACAACTAAAATCAAGTCAGAATAGCCACTTTCCCTTTTTATGGATGAAAAGGGAAATATCAAGTATGCATATACAACTCAGTGGTACCTCTGAACTTTCCCAGTGTTGGGATTTAAGATAGGATTCAGGTTCACTTTTTTCTCTGAGCAGATCCTTTTACGGTCCAATTGTCTCATCTCTCCAGATGAAGCGTTCACTCCTTTCACACAGACCAAATGCTGGCTTACAGTATTTTGAGCGGTGACCAGAGTTACCAAGCAATTCCAACTGCGTCTAAGACCTGTGTCTGTTTCCAGGAGAAATAGTGTTCAGGAAGACTCCACGAGCAAATAATTTAGTGAAAAACATTTTATCATAACCATCTGCCTATATGCCCTTATGGTGCCTCTTCTGCTTTCAATGATTCCTTTTAGACTACAGGATTTGGGGACTGCTATGGGAAGTAGCACTGCATTAATAAAAATATGCAGGAATGTAATTCTGTAGTTAAAAGAGTTGAAAGCAGACACATGACATATTCAAAACAAGAGAACCAATATAAAGAAAAGGTGATAAATAAAAAAGTGGAAACAAGTACTCACATGTACCAAGGTACTCATTCACAGACAAAAAGCGGTGGCACTATTCTGCATTCAGAGTTCTCCACTGAAAATTTCTCAGTTTCTTTTAACAAGAACCAGCTTGCTAAGAGAAGAATTCAAATGCAGGTAGAAATAAATACATAATCTAAGTTCTTCTGTATTAACTGCGAACTTTCCAAAAAACTAGCACTTATATTTTCACACTCAGGCAGAGATTTTTATTTGTAAAATCTAATTTAAAACAGATTAACTAAATAGGCACGAAAGACTAAGGACATTTACGTTGTGAACATCTGATTAACAATGATTTAATTTATCTTGCAACAGTTCCTAGTCAAGTTAAACAGAAATTAATTCCGTTCACTGAAATGGAACATTTGTGCGGGGTTTGCACGATGCAGACATTAAAGTTCTGAGGCTTCCATTGGTCCAAAATGCTGTAAACAGCTATGACCATGAAAAAGTTAATTAAAATTTAATTTGGAAATCAGAAAATTTATTTTGTCCTCAAAGTGCAATTATTTGGTAATTTTTAGGATAGAGCTAGTAAACACTATTAATTATATTTTTTTTTGCAGGAATAGACAATAAAAATTTTTATATCAGCACCCGTAAGACACTAGAAATTCCACGAAATAAATAACTTCACAGCCCTGCATACGTAATTCCTTTTGTTCAAACTTTGGCTAAAAACATCATATAGGAAAAATGACTCCTTGGTATTCCCATTTGGGAGCACTTGCTCATTAGTATTGAAATGGTCTAAGATCTCACCAAATTAGTTTGGACTGAGGTAGATTTATAAATGTAAAATAGTAGCTCTTCCAGAATAATTCCCTAAAGGATTTTTTTTTTTTTTTAATTCCACAGTTAAGAATGTCTCGCTCAGTTTACCTTAATGCAGTTTGGAATAAGACATCTATCTTCTCATACCCCAGAAAAAGAACCCAAATACGTGGCTTACAGATCACATTTAACTCAAGAGCAGACAGCTCCCAGCAAACAGACAAGAACAAGACACCCTCCCCACTTCTCAGTTTTAGGTGACAAACTCAGTTTCTTTCCTTTAACATTTAGATGTGCTCCCAAAGAGCTCTTCAATTACGGACAGAACAAGACCATTACTAAAGGAGGAGGGTTGCTAGTAAGAAGTGTAAAAGGTGAGTTCTGGTCTGTAATCTGAGTTCTGTTGATCATCTGCTTGAAGTTCAGCAGACTTTTTTTGGAATGTCTGTAATGAAAATATTGAAGATGCACATTGAGGTACCTGACATTTCCAGCCTTTATATATGAAACATACAGCAGAATTTATTAATTTTAAGTATGAGTATATATTAGTATATATACAAAGCACAAAGGCTGTCCAAAACCTAAGCTATCTTGTTGTACCTAGTTGTCCCAGTAGCAAAACCCAAATAGATTTGATTAAATTAAAACAAATCTTACAGAAAGTCAGCATAACAATGAGAATTAAACAAAAAACCAGAAGATAGAGAAGTTGATTTTCAAAGCGGGTTCATTCCAGTAGTTCAACTATTGAAAAATGTGTTTTAATTTCACTTTGAAAATACCTGAACTGAGTTTCCAGCTTTGTACAAGCTTCGTATTCTTGTTATGCTTTTCTCTACCGAACAGTCATATAACACTTTTTCCCCCACCTGTGAAGTAACTGCCCATTTTAAATCACCTCATCTCTCTGTTTTCTTCTGATAAGCTACCTGTTCTGAGCTCTTTTAGGGTAAGAGATTTAATTCAGCATTTCCACTGATTGTTTTTGGCCCCATCTCTAAAGTTCCAGAAGCAGGACCAGCACCATAAACAGTACCAAACTCACCAATAACAAACACACAGATTTCATTTCCTAGTCACAAAGTTAACACTGTAAACCAAAAAGGGGTGTAACTAGTTCTTGTGGTATTGTTTTCCTGCTGCCATCCAACTCCCTTCCAGGGCCAGTGCTTTCCAGGCTACTCGCATCTTTCACAGACGGTTCCAGATTTGTAACTTGACATTTGGCTATGTTAAGGATGCAGCTGATCCTATTGCTCAGTTCACCAAGTGTTCATCACAGTTGCTGCCTACTGTTGTTTCTCATTGCATCAATCTGTGGATTTTCCAAGTTTATTTTCAAATAATTGACGAGCAGCTAAATAGTACCAGTCCTACTTTCTCTTCAGGAACCCATACCAACTACATCCATCCCATAGAAACACCACAAGCTTACTGCTTTTGGTGTGCCATTAATTAAATTTTTAATGTAACAGACTCTTGCTGCTCACCATCTCATCCATGTGCACAACAGCACATGCCTACGCTGAGGCCTGTTGGGCTTAAACAGCATGAGCAAGGGGAAGGTGCATCTCTCAGTCTGTTCTCCCTGCACAGAATAATGCAATTTAAAGATCACGGGCACTTTAGCTTAGTGCACGCAACTACACAGGTTGTTGGTAATAGCACCTCTGACTGCCTGCATGGTCTTCCTTCGTTCATTTAATATTGGACAGATTTTCACCACAATGAGAGAACAGCATGATACAGCTGTTAATATACAAGTGTGTCCAGCAGTCAGATTAAAGTGGAATGAATGCAAACATCGCAATGCGCTGCTGGAAAAAAACCAAAACCCCAAAATGTAACAAGCCTGATTGCATTTACTCAGAATAAATTACTACACAGATGGGAGTAGTGTCAAAAAAACCAAACAAAAACCCACCAAAAAAAAAAAAGCAACGCACACGTATTCAGGTCCAGAGAGATCTTCAAGAGAAAACATTCAGGTTTTGATTATTTGGCTCTTGTGTGATAAAGGATTTCTGGGAAAGACAAGCAGAGGTGAAGCCTGACCCTTTTCATAAACTGTCTACAAGGGCAAGTGACAGGATATTGCCTGTATTTCACAGAAGCTAAGAGGAATTCCCAAGAAGCTCAGTAGCCTTCCTGTGAGAGAAAGATCATCATTCTCTACCAAGTTCCTTCTCCCTTGTTTCAGTCTCCCTTCTCCCCTGTAGCCAGTCTTAACTGCATATCCACATAGGTCTGTATTCAAAGAACAGTTTTGTGCCAAAAATGCCAAGATGTTAGCTACAAGAGGGAGGATTTGACATTAAAAGGTATGACATAAAATTATGAGACAGAAGATGATATAGGTTTTATAGTACTGAGAAGGAGTGAAATATTTAAACATGACCATTGATACCTTTTCTTAGTGCTTGCCAAATCATATCAACTACTGGGACCCCCAGTTGCTGTCAGCTGCTAGTGAACACTAAAATTTACCAGCTATTTGAAACAGAGATTGTGATAATATGCTGTTGTGGTTCTGGGGAAAATAAGAGGGAAAAAAAAGTTACAGTTAACCACTGTCCCTCGTACCTCAGTGTTTCATTAATAACAGTTTTCAGAAGTAATACGTAATGTAACGTCACCTATATTCTGAACTGAAATATGCCCAAACCACAGATTGCCCAAGATCAATATCACAATACCAGCTTTGGCCTTGCATTTATATAGAGAAGTGATATATAAAATATCTGCATAGTAAGTGTCCATTCCTTTCCATTTAAGCTTAAATATTTGGCACATAACACAATCGCCACTTTATCACAACGTAAATTGGGAAGAAAACAAGAAATGTTGCCTATGGTCTTTTTAGCTCAAAACTTTAATTATTTAGCACATGAAATGAATTATGATTAAAATCATGCAGATAGTCAGATTACGATACAAAATACTCCAAATACAATGGCACATTCAAAATTTACTCAAATATGTACTTCGAGGTAAAAATGTTAAGATTTATCAAATATACTGAGCAATTATAAGCTTAGCATAAATAAATATTGATATCTTCAGAATAAAATAATCAGTGAAAACAGCATGTTTAACACATATCAGTACAAGAGATACAGCCCATTTACCCTCCTTCAGAGAGTGATCCACTCATCTGATATAAAGCCACAAATACTATAAAACTGCATACTACTACAGCACAGCAGCCAGTTTGCCCACAACGTAAGATTCCTACCTGCATACTGCAGAGTAGGGCCAAGTTATTTGAAAAAAATATATCATTTCAAAGATCAAGGGCTTTAATTATACAGCTTCCAAAAAAGTACAGTGAAAGCTGCACAACCAAAACCCCACTGAAAATTACAAAATGCCTTTGGCCAAAATTCTAAATATAAAGACCTGAAATTCAAGTCAAAAATACATGACCAATTAAAATGTCTGCTTTTGTGCATGCAAGTGACAGCATAAACAGGTGCTGTGTTTGTGCACCTCGGTGTTTTTTGTTTGGGGTTATTGAAGTAACTGTTCAGGTGAAGCAACATGTAGCTGCACAGGGTTCAACTGCATATTCAGGTTCAAAGTCACCACAGGCCTACCCTCATGAAATCTAAACCGCAGCGTTTCTCCAGATGGCAGTGGTCTCTCCTATTTCTCTAACTCCAAGAAGAAAAAAATTCATACTTAGTTTCACCACAAGTAGAACAACTAGAATACAAATGAGAACAATCTATTACAGTCTTCAATAGCTGAGGTTTGCATCTCCTGAACTGATTCACTCATATGAGCAACAATACAGGGGAAATTACATAAAAACTAGAATATAAATTATACTGCACCATGAAACACTACAAACAGAATATACAAAAAATTATATTAGGGCATTAATTATCTGTTGACCTATTAAACAGAACACCTTAATACTAATACAGCTTGGAAGGTAAACATAACCTACAGGCTAAGTTTCCAAATGGCTGTTTCTCAATGCAGCATAAAACATTTCCATAGTGCAAATCTTACCAACTGTATGAAAGATACTGTCCCCTTCAGAAAAATGCTTCTCCCTCCACCCCCCTCAAAATAACGAAGAGTCATAAAGTCATATCTCATTTCACATTTAGTACAAGATGTGGTTTGAAACATACTAACACAGGGAAGCTTGATTTTAACACTGAAAAAAGGTTGAACAGTGTTGAGAAATTAAAATAAAAAGGTTAGGTATGCTATAGCTGGAAGACATGAAATCCAAAAATCTTATCTGTGAAAGTGGGGGAATAAAGACACTGATCCTTCCTTTTTTTCACCTGTTGGAAACATATTGTATGACGATACAGCACGCTCCCTATATCGTACCAACAACTGTAAGGTTACTTTAATTGCTGAAGAATCACAGTGTTAAGAATATCTGCTTCTTGTAGTGTCAGGCTTTCATCTGTTAGTTCTTTATTTGGAAAGGTAGTCACAAGAACAAAATCAGTTGTTGCAAATGCTGGACGGGACTGGATAATGAAATCTCGAATATCCTTAATCCTGTGGAAAGGATATGGACATGAAAACTACGTATGGTTCCATTTTGACATAAATCTCTGAACATTAAGATCATCAGAGAACATGAAACTTTCTAACAGACTAAACCATTCAATACGTCCTATTGATTTTACATTTCTATTTCATCCAGATGACCAGGCTACTAGGTTTTAGCCTAAAATTTTTTGCTTCTTGCGTACAAAACTTGAAAAATTAAAATGAATATTGTTTGTTTTCTCAAAGAACAAATAAAATTCTTAACATAGAAGTACACTGCAAACTGATACTTAGCACGGAAAGTCAAGTAATTTCAACATCTGCTGTCAAAAATTTCACTATTTAATTAGTATATTCCAAAAAGGCTGAATTATTAATGGAAGGGTGAATCTTAAAATATATGGTGACAGTGATGAGAAAGCAGAGGGTAATTATTAATAGCAAGAGGTATCCACTACTTTCACTTGGCATTGAATTTCTGAACAACAGTCCATAAAACAATCACGTCAACAGTGTAACAAGAGTAATTCTGCTTTAAGACACAGGTGAAAAATAAGATTTTAAGAGATAAAACTGAAATTTGAGATTTCTCAAAGACAGTAAACTGAGAATAAATCTTTGAAAATCTACCGTAACTAATAAGAGACAGATTTACTGTAGCTGAATAAGCAGGTACTTCAACTTTCTATCAGTCTTCATGGCTTATGACACAAGCAATGCACTTTAGTAGCTGATTTTGATCATATATATGGCAAGGATAACTAAAGAGATCTACATCCAAGAGAAAGTTAACAATGATCTAAATAAGCTTCTGTCAACACACCCTTGGTTACAGACGTTACTGGGAAGTTTACCACTTCTACTCTTTCATGCAAGCAAAAGAAAACAGATCATGGCTACAGAGGCTCCCAAAGAGCCCTATGGTTCTCCTAAGTCACTTCCCCAGCAGGTGCCGTGAGGAAAGGATCTAAGCCTGTACTATCAGGTCTGCTAAAATATGGGAAATTATTGCTCTATCTTCCTCCCTGTTGGCATCTCAGCTAAAATTGCCTCATTGTGGTCTCTGTATATTGTCAGATGAAGAAACCTGCACATTGGCTCTGCCCTTGTTCTGAGCCAGAAGTAAAAAAAAGGAAACAGGTGAACTCTCCATGTAACAATATTAACATGTAATTGGGTCCATGCTAAGACCATCTCCAAGGCAGGATTCAAGCTCAGTTTCAGCTGCGTTCTAACACAATGGTGCAGATTTCAGACCAAGGCTGGCTAGAATCCTGCTTGCTGTGAAGCATTGGTAGAACTACTGCCCAAATCTCTGCCCTCCGCCCAAAGTTCTCTTAGCCACACAGCACAAAGTAGAGCTTTGCAGAACCTTGCACTAACACAATCTCTTAGGCAAATAAATGGGGTTGGCCAACACCATTTGTGGCAATGCCCCAACAATGTCAATAAAACCAATGGCAAGCACTAATCAGTAAACTAACAGATCTAAAAAACCTACCAAGTTCACATGCTTGCCAGTTCCTAGGAGATGGCCACCCAAAATAAAACAAAGGCTGGTTCTCAGTATTATGTCCAGCTTATTTATGTCTGGCAATTATGTCCAAAATTGCTGATGTGTATGTGATGTCCATACACACCTCTGCACACAGGCTGAAGTCTACGCTTTAACCCATGTCATGTTTAGTCATAGTCTCAAGTATAACACAGTAGAAAGCTGGAGCTCTTGATTATGGGCCAAAGCATTTCCCTGCCTGTAGTGTGGACCATATTCCAATTCAGACTATACTCCATAACACCTTGCAATAAAGTGCCTTCACAGGATCATCCGAGTCGGCCACATGCTCCTCCCAAGAAGGGCTAAAGGTTGGAATGACAACATACTGAGGCTGTCCAGATTTCAGTTATGGCTGGTAGCCTGTCCTGACAAATCACAGGACATAACTGGTCATGAAAGCTTATGGTTTCGCAGTTATCAAATATCTTGTGTTTCCAACTACATAATTTTGCTTTGATGGTCAATTTATCAGTATACCTATGTTATGAAAATGACACAGAGCTATAACAATTCAGTGGAGCTGTATCAGCTGTCTTGCTGATTTTCAATGAATGACAACACACAAACTTATTGAAATAGTTACGGTTACCTGCATTGATGCAGAATCAATTTACCTGTGAGTTTGATTAAATCTTTGTATTAATCGGCTTCCATCTGCTAACCTAACTTGTATTTTAGTTGCTGGCATGGAGTCATCAATCAGAACAGGTGCATTAAGAATAGATTTTTCCTCCTCCTCTGGGGAAGAAGGTGTGCTGACTATTTCAGGCGTAAGGCTAGAGGATTAAAAAAAAAATAGACCAAATGTTAATAAAGGAGTCAAACCAGAATGGGATAATGTTTCAGTTGTCATCTTCACTGCATGAGTACCATGTATAGCAAGTACAAGTGAGCAATGAAAATCCTCTCAATGTTATCTGAACTAAGTATAAATACAACTTTTTAAATAGAGACAAATAATGCTTTTGTAATTTCTTACCAATGACTGCAATGTTTCGTATGTATTTTTTCTTATAACTGTGCATATCATTATATTTGCATGATTTTAAATAGGTAATAAAGTACAAATAAAACCATCTTTGTTTATGCCTACAGAGCATGAAATGATACTAAGATTTATATAGCGTACCTCATGGACTACATTAAAAAATAATCATGCACCATTATACTGCATTAAACTGACCCAAACTGCTTTAGTACTTGCTTTTAGGAGCACTACTTTACGATTCTGGGCATCCCCCACCCTTTCAGAGCACAAATGATACTGACAGGTAATTGACATCACCACATAGCAAGCTTGAGATTTTTTACATTTAGTATAAAAGTAATATAAATCAGCTTGGAGATAACCAGTTGGCTACTCCTTTCATTGCTTACATACCTGAGACTTCATAAGCTAGCAAAACAAACCAAAATGCCACACAGCAAGTGTGTATATTTTCTTATATATAGAACCTCCTCTCTTCCTCACCTGTTTTCTTTAATTCCTGAGCAAGTGCTCAAGTGAAGAAGTTATTATATATAATTGCTTCCCATGTGATTCCTACCAGAGCTTACCACCTTCTCAGTTTTACTGAGAACATTTCCTCATTTTTAAAAAAATGAAGTATAGATTGGAAACAGTAATAATTTATCGAATTAAATTACTTGCATAAGCACACCAGTAATACCTTTTTTTTTGGCAACCAAACACATTAGATGAATAAATGCAAACATGAACAGAAACCCAGAAGTATTTAAAACTCAACAGCTAATATCAAGTCAGCTGGAAAAGATGCTATAGAGCCTGTAACTGTTATGTGGAAAAACTGATGATTGGCAGAGTTGAGGTCACATTACTGTTTACTCTTGCTGACCGACTAAAGCTGAACAGAGATTATGCACTTTTGGTCAAATTAGTCTGAAATGCTTAGTCACAGGAATGACTTTTGGCACATTATGTATCAGTTCAATTGAATTATACACTACAGAGCTTTAACAGCATCAGGCTACTCTTGCACCAGGATAGTAAATGAAACAGAACCAGGTATAAGCTTTTCTAAAAAACTAAATTTCACATTTTTAACTACATTTATGAATTTTATACTGGGAGATGACACTAGAATTGGAGGCAGTGGGGGCTCCAGTCAGAGGTTAAAAGTTGAGCCTGTCCTCTCCCACAATCCAGGCTTTGCAGTATTATTTCATCTAGGGGAGCATGTACAATTTCTCTGGTTGGTTGTTTTTAAAAAAAACAGCTCCTACTATAGATTTTTTGCAGCATCGTTTCAAGTTTTAATCAAATCCTAGTAAAAGGTGAGAGTTTTTGATGCAACTTATTGCTCATTTATTTTGGGTCAAATTTAAAAAAATTGTTTATCAAATTACTTCTCTTTCTTAAAGCTAACAGACTTGCCTTGTATAACTTATAATGAGTGTTTACAAGGTTACATTTCAGGGCATTATTTCTGCTGCTTCATTTCAGAAAAAATAGCAGAATGGCTCCCATACAAAGGTACTTTCCATCTGCATTAAGTCAAGCATCAGCCATATTGTTGCAATAGCATCTCCTATTCCCTTTGTGATGATCCCAGCAGCAAAAGAGAGCATGTACTGCAGCTAAACCAGAGTATGTTCTTACTGGCCAGTATCGCGTCATGACTAAGTTCTGCCTGTTCCTCACTAAATAGGGAACAATTATTTGAGTCTGCTTCCTCTATCCAGAGATTTTTCTCATGAAGTTTGTACAGTGATAATCACCTTTCAGCTTCCTTTGCTCCTATTTTAAACACAGCTGAAGTTAAAAAGAAAATTATAGGCAAAATTATACACAAGAACCGTCAGAGAAATCTCATTGTCACAACAAAGTGCAAAGTATCTAGCAAATCTATGAGGACATAGGACTAAGACTTAACTTTTTTAGGATTACATACAAACTTCCATGATTCCTGGTGATTCTGTGAAATCAGGGCTGACACTTGTGGCACAGAGTAATTTCATATTGCTTTTGTCATACGATTACCTTCTCCAGCAGTCTCCTAATCAATTAAATCCACTTTTGAAATACCATGTGAACTCACAACAGAAAACCTAGTGTTTTTTACCTTCCAAGTTTTTGCCCTTCTCCACTGAAAGCTTTGAACCTCAGTCTAGGCTTTACATATTCCTGTTCTTGGTGGTCTTCCATATCCAAGTTAACCTGGCCACCATGAACAAGTCGCTGCAGTTCCACAGGAATTTCCCTTAATTACAAAAATAAAAGTTTCTTAGTTATGTTCTGAATGCAATACAGAATTACACAAAAACATTACACAGTACAGTATGAGTAGACACTATTAACATGTTTACTTTAAAAGTCACAGACATCCAACTGTTTTATGAATTGATTTAATCCCATAATAGATAAAACGAAAAACTAAAAACAAACAAACTAATCGTTGATCTGACAGCCAAAACCTAGAATGGGCTAATGAAACATGTGAAACTAGCAGCTGTCTGAGCAAGTAGCATTCAGAGTTAAACCACCGGAAGGAACAAAAGTGTTCCAAATTTTTAAATGCCCCATGCATCTGATGACAAATACAGAACATATTTTATGGGTGCAGGCAGAGAAGCAGCCTGAAGCTTTTACTGATTATAAACACATGAAGAAAGAATTTTAATCCACTTTGTTTGAAAGACATACCTCAAAAAAGTTAAGATTTAACTTACCCTCTTTTAACAGACTCAAGAAACTGAGCATTTGTTGGGTCTGAATAGGATCTCAACTCTCCATCATCTAAACTGAAACCATTTCTCCAAAGTTTCAGCAAAATTTGAACCTATGAAGCAAAAATGGTGAAATAAAAAGTGAAGACAGACAAATAAGGAATTTCAATTTCATACAGATTAGTTATAGAATTTTTGATCTATAGTTAACAGATTTTGTAGCAGACCACAAACAAGATGCAAGTGACAATGGAAGAACAGAGCACTGCACTGTAACTATCCTTCTTAGAATCTTTCTTAAAAGCAACTAACAGTTACAGACTACTATCTACTTCAAGATCACTTCTACACTTGGGGAAAACAAATCTCTTAGCTACCCATGACATTACAGATGATATACAGTGACTGTGTACTGATCTTCACAGTGTTCCAACTACTTATTAAAAAGCAGCAAACATTTCTTGTTGATAAATTAAGAAATAAATCCATAGAACTACAAATTCCTGCTGATACATCAGTTATAGTGAAAAATATTATTTCCTCAAATTATTATGTGCTGAGCTTCAATAAAGTTGATACTAATTGCATTCAGTTTAAAAGCTGAGAATCCTGGAAACCAGCCTCCTTCACTCCCTTATTTTGCTGCATGCCTCCATCTCCAACCAGAGCCTTTCACCTTCAGAGCCTGCACCTCTCTTCCCTGCAACTAATGCCTTGCAGTCTAGCACAACTGGGCTTCCCCAGCCAGTAAAACTGACCTTCCCTTAGAGAACTATCCCTGTCCTCAGTTATGGTAACCCCACTGCAACAGGCTTCTCGCTCAGTACAGCCAGCCATCACGTAGAGGGCAGAAGGATTGCTGAAGAGGGCAGAAGGTAGCAGCTCCTGGTGTGACATGACAGCACCCTCAGCCTGAACCAGATCTTTTGGCCTGACAATGTTTTTTATTCTAGATAAGCTTAACATTTGCTCTACCCATTCACATGAATGGCAAAGTGTAATGAACTTTGTTTCTCACCCTCCCCCCATCCACCCCTCAATTCCTGCCTTTTAAGTGAGAGGAGAGAAAGGGCAGACAATTTTCCAAAGGCCTCTAACCTGCTGCTTCACCATTCCTGGAATACATCCATGCCCTCCAGTTTGAGACTGGCTACTTTTCAAGCCACAAGAAGAAACAATTCCCAACCTAAGAGGATTAAAATGTTAGCATAGCTAAGAGAATGTAGAAAAACAGCTGGAGGAAAGTAACTGAGAGGATTATTTGCTGAGAATTTCAAAGTAATTTACGTCAGAAAAATCCCACAAGGGAGGCCTTAGGGGTATCCAATGAATATGTGTCCTCTGTGGACACTTTAACAATTTCTACTTAACACATAGCTAATACTTAGATATTAGTTCTTCCTCATGGACATAGTTACAGTAATACTAGCATTTCAAGCTGTGAACATGATTAAGCAGGCATCTATCTGTTGGAGATTCTGTTTCCTGCTATTCAGAATTTTACTTACATCTTGATTTTCTCCATATATGTATTCAGAGTGCTTTTGTGATGAGTCACCCAACCTATATCCACCACCAGAAAACGACTGGAAAAATACATAGAAAAGCTTATTGAAATAAATATCTGAAACAGTTTATTAAAATTCTTACCTAGTTGCAAATTAAAGCATCAGCAAGCTTGCTTCTGTGATAAAAAACAAACACACTGTTCTAACTTGTATATTTTCTAAGTGGAAAATTATACCTAGTAACCATAACCAGGCTAAGCAGGTTTTACGTGATGCATTTCAGTTTCTCATCTGTACACTTTTTCAAACATTAATTTGAAAGAGATGTTGATTGGAATGCAAGTGCAGTTTGGGGGCTTTTTTTAAAGTCAATTTTAACTAAAAATAAAGCAAATAATTCCACTTCAGGTTGATTTCTAATTATTTCCCCTGAAATTGTGTGATTCCTCCACAGTTTACTTTCTAGAGCAAGCTACCTGAGTGCAGCTAATACAACTGTGTTGATCAAATCCTCTGCTATTCACAAACCACAGAAATGCATATTTGTTCTCATGTGGTTAGATAAGTTTCAGAGAGACTAATGTAAATAGAGGTCAAAATATCTTTTAACTTTTACCTTAGCTTTACTGAAATCACCAGATGCTCTTGAGGCTTCATCTAATGGGACAGCCCCATGTTCTTTTGCTTCTTTGAAGAGTTCAGCAACAATTTTACTTGGATTATTAGAAGCCCCAGAAATCTGTAATCCTCTATATTCCGAGTCACCTGAATAAAATCTTTAGAATAGTAATGTTCATAAGTCACGGTCTTTTAAATGACAAGCATAATTTTCCTCTTACCATCAACAGAAAAAAAAAAAAACGAACAAGGAGCCAAATTTGGCACAAAATCTTCTCATTCTGATCACAGAAATGTTCCACTTGGTTCTGACCTTCCCAGCAATCCCAAGCAGCACTACTCCAAAAACATCTCAGTAACAAAACTACCAAGGTGCCTTCTGGAACAGACCCCAGAGGTTAGGGGCCAAGGCCATATGTTTAAGTGAATGTAGTCCTGATGCAGCTGTGGCTGTATACACCTCATCTTACATGGATGCTGCCTGCTCCGAGAAGTACCAATTTTCTCAGGGGTGTCCTGTGCATGGGACTGTGCCTGGGCTGGTTAGAATATGGATTCACAGATAACACTGCCGTGGCAGAACAAGTGTAAAACTGTTGTTGGAAGACCTGAACAGCGCCACAATTTGATCTTTTAATTTAAAGATCTAGTATACTTCCATTCCTGCCGGTATTAGAAATGGAAAGTTTTTAATAAATTTAATTAACCTTTCAAGGCATTTTAAAATCTGTAGAAACTGCTGCGAAAGCTAATTTGTGCTCTTTTTCTTCAGCACAACCCCATTTCTAGCTCTTGAAGATAAAAGGTTGAACTACAAATAATTCTGTTCAAAACTGTATCTGTTTGATTATGAAGATCAAGATATTCCTTGAGGATTATCTTGACGAAGGTGCTATAAATCTCTAAAGAACAACAGAATAGATTCTGTAAAAAAATATGCATATCAATACAAAAGCTGGAAAACCTGAGTGTGTTTTGTCTTTGATTACAAGAAGCATTAATAACTAATAAAATAAGTGCTTTCTACTTTCCTTAACTTTTTCACCTAATCACTCTGGGCAAAGCAAATTAATTAATCCATGTGGAACTGTCTCTCAGGTCAATGACTCAAAATGCTGTTGATTCCACCATATTTTACAATTACCCCAAACCAGTAGTGGGTATGAAGGTGCCATATAATCATTAGAATTTGTGTTCAAGAGAGAAAGGAAGTACTCAAATATTTGAGTAATGGATACACAGAACAATTCAGGATATTTGAGAAAAGCCAGAAAAGGTTTTGAGTCCAAGCGTAAGTTACAACCTTTACATCCATACAGTCACACGTTAAGGTATCTTCAGGTCCTAGATCGCTACAGCCTGATTCTGCTAAATACAGTTTTACTACAGCAGTGAACAGCTAGCACTCTAATAAGTCACAGAGTGTCCTTGTAGTTACTTGTTCTTCACAGGATAGACTTAGCCCACATGCATTTTGAAAAACAGGGGAGCAAAGGGTGAATGTCACAAAAAAACCCCAATTCCTTTCACAATTGTTAAATGAATTTTTTTGTTTTAAAAATACCTTTGGTTTTCTTTGTCATCGCTCATGCTTCTCTCTGGTTTTCTCAACCTTCTAAGAGAATCAATTTTAAGACTGCCAAGAGAATAAAAGAAAAAGCTTGAAGATGACTGGTACGTACATTTCACCTAGTACATCATATCTAACTTCTGAAACTCCTTATTTTTCTAAAACTAAGGATACCAAATTGTTGGGGTTTTATTTGTTCTCACCATACTTTTTTTTTTTTTTTTGCCGAAGTACATACCCATGAATGCTTCTCAGTGAATAAATGGGAAAGGGCATGTGTATGGCACGGTAATTTTGCAACTGGACTAGATGATCACTGTAGGTCCCTTCAAGCTGAACTATTCTATTTTATTCTAGCATACGTTAGGCAGAATTCTGCTTTACGCCACTGGAGGTCCCACAGGTAATATGCAAGCTCAACAGCTGTTTCAGAATCTAGCTTACCAGAATTAATTGTACTTCAAATTTTTTCCACATAGTAGCTGTATTTGTCAAGAGGTAAGTTGTCTAGTGAAGTCAACATTGGCTTTCTCTGATATCCTGGATTCCCTATCTACGACAATCCTAGAAACTAAAAAGTAGTAGTTCTCACTTCTATTTTACACAATTTTAAAAATATGTTGAATGGCAACATCACAAAGACTTTCCAAAGATGATTAAAATGCAGAATCAGATCCTGTTTTATGATAAGGACAGATCAATAAGCTGCCACAGGACAAGCTAGAGTTTCTAGCTTGCAAAATGCCAGGAAAAGCTATAGAGATATATGCTCTTATCCTGTAGTACTTGATGATAACATTAATTAATGCAGGATGTATACGAGGCAGCCAACTACCACAGGATAAGAACATACATACAATCTGCTACATGAGTAATAGCAGATCACTAATTCAAATTTATGCAATTTTTCTGATTACCTTTGAAATCAAAGTGTAGCAGAGCAGGCCATTGTTTTTTTAAGTATCAGTGTTGATAAAACAATGTAATGCTACATCTCAGTGAAGGATCTGCTTCTTATTACTTTCTCAGAAAGTTAGGGACTTAGGTCACAGGCACTAGAAATGCTTTAATCTCTTCTATTTTCTTCCTTTGTCGCATTGTAGGTTTTGTGGGGCTTATATTTTTGTGCCAATAGTGTTAAGTTTCTTAAAGGAGCTTACACGACAGGACAGCGTATATAATATGGCATTTGTTCCAGCAGGGCCCAGAGGACATTCTTCTATACCTGCAATTGTGGAAGGCAAGCCAAGTAGATGACTTCAAAAGCAGCACTATGTTACCTTGCAAATAATACACTGCTCATCTGAGAGCAAACTGAACTCTACCAAACAAAAATTCTCACTTTGGATGCCATGCAAATAGCAGCCATCTCGTCATTCTCAGACAGATTCCAGTAGGACTGCCAACAAAGAGCAAATGCTTGCCAACAGCTATCACACTGAAGCATTCAAGACACTGTATTGCAGCTTTTCCTTCAGTTGGATTTGGAAGTTGTAACTTCATGATATATATTGGTAAATGGAGCTGTTTGCTTTATTTGTTTATAAATTGTATTCTATGTAGCTGATCCATCAACTTAGGTGGTTTCACCAAAACAAACAAAAAAACTCACCAAAACCTTACTATTTTCCAAGTGTCATGTATTGTCCTAAAAATCCCTCTGCCTGAAGGTCTGCATACGCACTTGAAGCATGGCTCTGGTGACTAAGAACTTTTCTGCTGCTTAACCTCCTTTAAAACAAGATCCATACTGACAGCAGCGATTGAAAGACAAGCCAAATGCAAGACTTGTTATGGCATTGCTGACAGTAATGATTTAAAGACTTCTTTAAAACAATTTAAATAAAAATTAATCAAAAACTGGCATGAAGTTATAAAAAATTTAAAGCTACATTGACTCTTCAAATGCTATGTGAACTGCAAACATTGCAGCCCAGCAAAACTTGGATTTATACATAAATACATATCTTTCCTTCCACCTGCCAAAACCAGACAAATTCATTAAGAAGACCTTCTTATTTCTCTCACCCCATATGAGCCTACTAGTGAACCCACTAAAACTTTTTCAAATGAATATTGTTCTTTTCAGGTTAGTTACTTAACTAGTACTGACCTAAGCACAACACTCAAGGCAGCTCACTAGCCAAGTTTCAACAAACTACTGATTTGCTGAATTTTGAAGAAACAAAGAACTGCAGTATTTTTCTGATACAGCAAATGTCCAAATTCTATCTGTGTAAACAAAGAGCAACACTGCATTTCACTTACAGCCTCTTAATCTTATCTTAGCTGAAGTGGGTTTAAAGTGTTTTGGAAGAGCATATAGTGCAAAGACTCCTAAATAAATACAGTTTTAAAAGCATTCTGAGAAGACCAAGACTATGCATTATTACAGGAATTCACAGTTCTGGATTATAAACTGCTGTAGATTGCTTTTTATACTAGGAGGAGATCAAGGAAGTATGACAAAGTTTTGTGAGCTAATACAGTACCTATTCAACACACTTCTGAAGTACAAAGCACATCGTACCTCTGTGTTATTTTTGTGTTACTGATCTTTGTAGTTGTTGGTTTGTCAGGACACAATGACTGCCTTTTAGCTTCATCTTCGTATAACTCTGCCAAGGCCAACTGTAGGAAACAGAACTCTTTTTAGAAGTCTTGTATCTCAAGAACTACACATGGATCAGAAATAAGACAAACACTCACACAAAGTGTGTGCATCTCCAGAAAATTAGAAACATCAACATGAGAAACCCCAACTACTTCTCTAAATTCAACTTCCTTTCTGCTTTATGGAAAAGACACACAATGCTTAACGCCATTGTGACTTGGAACTTGTACTCTGCTTTTATTTGGTTCACACTGCATCACTAGCTACATTCAGGCTGTATTAGATTCAGAACCACAAAAGTATATACACACATATATATTAAGCATCAACTCATTAATGTTAATAAATGGAAATAAAGTTGCTACGTATTCCTCTGACAAGATCGGGCAGCAAATAATAAATTTTACAAACATTTGACATAGAAATGGAAAAAAGGTAACTTGAATAAGCTTGTACTTGAATTAAGATCCAATTCAGCCTTGCTGTCTTGAATTCAAGACATCATTGCAAATACTTTAAAAAAAAAAAAAAAAAAGTTTTTCACAAGGGTTCCCCGAATGCTGCACTGGAAAGCATTTTTTAGGAAGTTATGCAAGGCACATCTAACGTCATTTTTAGCAATCTTACTTTTGTCCTGAATAATAGTCTTTCTTTGTCAAATCATCCTTAATTTTGTCCCCAAACCATTTTGTTCACACCATGCAAGTGATACTAACACTTATCATACACACCGGAATAGGCTACAATTTCATTACAGTTTTATATAGTAAATAAAATAAAACCATTAAAATAAAATGAAACACCATCCGTCCTTCAAAACACACTGCTATGAACACAGGATATTAATCACATATTACTGTGAGGCATTTTCTGCAGGGGAAGAATATGAGCTGAAGAATTATACTCAGTAAGAAAATTAAACTGAGTAACGAGACAGCTCAGGAAAACCACTGAAGACCGCTCTATCTTAAGATACAAGCAAATATCTTTTAGATATGTGAAGCTGATAGGGTAAATCATAGATGACAAGTCCGTACACAGACACTAAAAGGACAAGGCAAAGATCTACCCTGTACCATCCCTACTCTAAAGACTGAGGGATGCTGAGGGAACGTAAAAGGGCATGGTCAGGCTTCTGTACTTTCCTTATACCACATCTCTTATGGTGCCACAACAAACTAAATACTGAGATGGATGGATGGATGGATGGTCAGCTACTCTGACCCAGGAGGGTGCTTCTTTGGCATTTAACATTTTATCAGTAATCATCTACCCAAAATGCCTATCTGCTTCAGCTGACTAAGGGCCTTATGAACCAAAAGTATTAACTCAGACTTTATTACTGTTACGTATTGAAGCAAAGTTAATCTCAACAAGAACCTATGAAAATCCCAAATAGTAATCAAAAAAGAAAGCTATATCCATCTTTCCCTGTGAATTATGTACAATTAAATAAAATAGGGGTAGTTTGAGTTACTAGAAGTTTTGCCTGTCTTTCAATCAACTTGTTGCTAAAATATTTTGAACCTTCACATCGTTTCAAAGTCACACACAAAGAAGGAATACTGCTAGATGTGCATTTCAGTACTAATGCCGAGTTAGTGATCACACTCTCGAAACTTTCCCCATACAAACCTGGGAAAAGATCTTGCCCTCAGCCTTACTCCGCACTTGTGGGGACTGGCGTTTTCACGCGGGACGCGACGCTCCTACCAAATAATCAGGAAATACAATGGCACCGAAATAACTTCGCGTACAGCCAGCGCCCAGCTGGCAGGTGTCGGGAGGGCCCTGCCCGGTCCCCGGAGAGCTGGCACCACCCACGCCGGCCACCCACCCTTTCCTAAAGCGCCCACTCCCCCTTCTGAGGCGTCCTTCCCTTCCGCCAGCCGCGAAACCGGGGGGTTGGGGGAAGAACGTAAAAAAGGACGGCTGTCGCTGCACCGAGGCCCGGCCCTGCCTGGCCGCAGAGGGGTAACCCCGACTGGCAATGAGCGGGGCGGGGGAACGGCGCACCGCCGGCTCCCCTCAGGGGCGTCCGGGGGCGAGGCCGGGGGAAGGCCCCGCAGGGGGCACGGCACTCCGCCCGGCCCGGCCCCGCCCCGCGGAGGGCGGCGGGACGCCCCAACCCCACCAGCTCACCTGCAAATCCCGGGCGCTGGGCGGGTGGCCGCCGCTCCGGGCCTGCCGATCCCTCCGGCCACCGCCGGCCGCCGCGGACGCTTCGTCTTCCTGCTGCGCGGCAGCTGCCCCGCCGTCCGCCATCTTCCCAGGGCGGCGGCGGCGGCGGCGGCGGAGGGGAGGGGCGGGGCGGGGCGGGGCCGGGCCGGGCCGGGCCAGGGCTGCCAGGTGCTTCCGCCGCCACTGGCGGCGCCATGGCAACGAGAGGGGCCGGGCCGGCGTAGCCCCACCCACCGGACCGTTTCCATGGGGACGGCGGGAGTTGACCTCATGGTCGGTCTATCTGTCTGTCTGTGTGCCCTCAGCCTGCCTTGCCCAGGAGGGATACCGGGTGTGCGTGTCTCCTTGGGCGGCGGGGGACCAGCCGTGTCCCTCCCCGCGGGCGCAGGTGGGAGGGTGGGCTCGCCCGCGGCCTCCTCTCAACACCCGGCGGTGGAGGAAGGCTTTTGTCCACCGGCAGGCCTGGGCCTCCGTGGGGACCAGCAGCCCTCGGTCTGTCCTGTCAGCCCCGTGGCACCAGGGAGTTCCTCGGTCTGCTTTTACATGCAGGGCTCTCAGCAGAGCTATGAAGTACCATTGAGGGTGGCTAAAACCAAATGGGGTTGCTCACTCAAATGCTTAAGCAAACTTGGAGGAGAAAATGGCGTCAGCCTGGCAAATGCTGACTCAGAGTGCTTGAAGGAGTGGCTTGTGGGAGCCAAAATACCAGGCTGGTTTAAAAAGTATGACATTTTGTCTTCTTTTTGACTCTTACATGTTAAGCATTAACAACTTTTTCTGAATGTGGAAGTTGAGTTTGTCACCTTAATCCTATGGGTTGAAATACTCTGAAACACTGAGAAAAACGCTAGCTATCTTGTAATTTTGTAGTCAGGGTCCAAACTCGACAATGTTGCATGTCAGAAACTAAAACTAGAAACTTAGAAGTAAAAACTTACTTAAAGATCTCTGCTACTTGTAATGTGGTGGGTTAACCCTGGTCAGCAACTAAGTGCCCACCCAGTTGCTCACTCACTCCCCGCCAGTGAGATGGGGGAGAGAATGAGAAGCACAAAAGCCGAAAAGTCATGAGTCTAGATAAAGAGTTTAATAGGTGAAGCAAAGCTGTGTGCACAAGCAAAGCACGCCAAGAATTAATTCACTATTCCCCATGGGCAGGCAGGTGTTCGGCCCCTCCAGGAAAGCAGGGCTCCACCACGCGTAATGGTTATGTGAGAAAACAAACACCGTAACCACGAGCACCCCACCTTTCTCCTCCTTTCAATGAGCTTTTATTGCTAAGCATCCTGCTGTATGGTATGAAATATCCCTTTGGTCAGTTGGGACCAGCTGTCACAGCTGTGTCCCTTCCCAGCTTCTTGCTCACCCCCAGCCCACTCGCTGCAGGGACAGAGTGAGAAAATGAAAACCAAGATGCTCTGCAAGCATTGCTCAGCATTAGCCAAAGCACTGGTATGTCAACACTGGTTTAGTTACAAATCCAAAACAGCATTTATGGACTGATATGAAGAAAATTAACTCCATCCTAGCCAGACCCAGTCCAATGAACTATTGAAGTTTTGGTTGAACTTTTTATGTGCTAATCTGCAGTGAAATAAAAAAAAATGAGTGCTATCGGTAAGACCTGGAATGACCCTAAATATAACTAATGAAGAACAAGTAATGTTTGAAAGTGGATGTTTTCAGTTTCCCAAGAATAAAGGTAAGATAAAGAAAGAAAGAAGGCAGTGAAAGAAATCCTTTAAATAAATTATCATTTTTATTATTTTACTAACTTATATTTAAATATATCATATATTCTATTACTGTATATAAAAAATATAATGAAATATAAAAATTAGTATTTGTCATTTGGATTATAGGGCAAGGCATGGCAACAACCAGGCTGACTGCAAACATGTTCTTTGATATGTAACAAGGGCTTTCATGTATAATGGGAAAGAAGTATTGATAATAGTGCAGATAAGAAGAACAGATCAGTTTCCAGTTCAATATTTTATCAAGACGTGGATCCATAGCATCTGCACACAAATAAATCACTGCCCTAAGTAAGGCCTGTTGAGCTGACTGGCAGTTGAAAATTTTAGTAATCCAAACTGGTGAACACACAAGTGATTACAGTTTGCAACCGGGATTCCATCTGGACTTGTGGACTGGCAGCTAATATCACTAAGTGTCCAGTGTTCACACATAATGCTCCGTTAACCCCAGCTGAGCCACACAGGGGGACACTGGTGACTGTCCCCTGAATGCTGAACTGAAATACCTGTGAAGCTGCAACTGGAATAGCCAACCAACTGTCCTCAGCACTTTCCAGTGCTGTTCAGCTCAAACACCCACCGCTCTCTCCAGCCAGTCTGTTTAGACCCTGTTGATGCTAGCTTACATTTCAGAAATGCTGCGAGTAGTGGATAATGGAGCTGGGGTCACACAGGACCTGTCAAGTCAGACTATTAAACTGTGCACTTATGTTTGTGCCTTCATAGTCAGCCAAACCCTTGGCAAGTGCATGGATAGAACAATCTGTTTTAGCCCATGAACAACTGGGGAAAGGCTGTGGTCTGTTATCCAGATCCATCTCAAGAGTCAATGCTACCTGCTCTACACTGATGGCAATAGTGCTCTTATGGAGAATATAGATACAAATTATTGGGATTTTCTGCGGAATTTTGGGGGGTCTTTGGCAAAGAAGAATGGCACCACCGAGGATATATTATATATATAAATATATATATATAAAATAGATATATAAAATATATTGCATATATAATACATTTCATGTAGCTTCAATATTCTGAACTATGCAAGCTGATCATGTATGCTTGTAAAGAACTCTCATGCCCTGCTTTATTTAGGAAAGAACCCCAGCTGAATAGAAATAAGATTCCACTTCATTTGGCTCCTGTACTTGAAGCCTTCACACAACGAATATGTCAAGAATAAAAAACGTAGTCACACGTTGTCTCTTTGAGCCTTCCTTGGATTGATACGTGGTATGCAGCTCTTGTCCAAGTGAAAATGCCTGCAGTGATACAGACTGAATTAGCAGAGAGGAAGTGAAAACTTCAGTCTCTTTAGAAGCCAAATAACTTTATTATTAAATCAGGTTTTTTATAATTAGGTGTTCCATATTTTGACAGGCGTATCTTCCCTAAACATTAGTATTATTCCAGTGTGTGTTTCTCTGTGATTGCCTCCTTTTTGATTAAGGCTGCCAACAATGTTTCAGGTGATCACCTGAATACAGATTAGCACATAGGGTTTTTTTTCTCAGTGAAATTTATACATCCACAGACATCTGGAAATTTATATCTGTCTATCGCAAGCAGCCATTTTAATTTGCATAACATTATTATTGTGACCAATGTTTTCTCACACAGCTATAGATTTAAAACAGTTAATTACTATCTGGCAGCTCTAGTCCCGTCACTAAGATTGGTCCTGTATTTTTCTTTATGTCTGAAATACTCTTCAATTATCCTAGATATTTTCCTTCTAGAGATTAAAACTAGCAGCATTTAGAGTCTTCTATTTGGGAGTAACTCGGGTAACAGACAACAAGTCTTTTATTTTCAAACTTTCACTGCAGTCGGTGCTGTCCAGATGTCCAGAAGCAAATATATACTTCAAATGCAAGTAAAAATAACAAAAACCAATCATTAAAACTCAACCCATCTACCACCCCAAATTTTGGATGTAACTTAACAGAGAAGAAGGAAAGAAGAATAAAGTTAGAACAAAGGTAAACTTAATAGTATCTTTCTTAGATATTTTAAGTAAAAGCATTGTGGAGTCTTTAAAAAGAATGATCAGGGTAGGGATAGACAATAAAATTCATATTTTTAGGTTTATAAAATTAGGGAGCAACCTGTATAAAGGGCTTGAAGGCTGAGACAGAGACCTGAAACTTGGCATGATTAAATGCTCATTGAACTGTGATTGAAATAAAACCAGCAATATAATGTCAGGTCTTTGAACTTCAAGGACTGGTAATGCCACATTAAATTTACCATGTAAACAAAAACAACACGAATATATTATGATACAAGCCAATTACATATTGGCACAATGGGATTAACCCAGACCTCAGGAATATATGGGAGACCTTTTTATCTGCTAGGGAGCACATAAATTTGGAAGGTAATTTTCAATAACCTACAAAATAGGAATGCAAGTGCCTTCAAAAAATAAATAAAAAGTTATATATAAAGTTACAAAAGACTTGTAGTTTATCCATCTGTCTAGAGAGACAGAAAGACCAGAGGGTTTAATTAGTTTACTTAGTTACTGTACATTCCTTAGCTAAACATGGCTTAACTGGCAGCATGTCATCTGCATGCAGTCTGTGGGATCTTCTGTAGAATCTGCCTTCTTTTTCTTGGAGGAAATAGAGAGTAACTGTTTGGGTTGGGTTTCTTCATCAAACACCTATCCCTGCTCTTCAAGGAAAAGCTCCTGTCTCCAGTACTCTGAATACGAGTACACAGAAAGCTCTATCAACAATGTTCCCAGATAAAAAGGTTTCAAAGCAAGATGTCTTCTGGCAGAACCAGGACAGCTGTTGATAATTTGATGTGGGTTTTATGGGAGTTCCCAAAACTCAAAACTTGGCTGATGTATTTTGCTGAGTTTTCACTACGATAAGGCTAAGCCTTACACTGAAAATAAGGGTTTTCTTTCAATTCAGCTTTAGTTCAGCTATGACCTGCCAAAACAGCGAGAGATGCTGTCTGTCCTCAGGCTGGCTAGGATTGGATTTCCCGCAGCTTCGGACTAGGAGGACTAGCAGTGGGAGGGAAAGCTGGAGGTAGATATTTCCATGATGTGCACTTTGTAATTACTCTGAGAAGACACTATATTGTTGCTGAAACTCTGAGAAGTATGTAATGTAGAGATCTGGTAACGGGGGCATCTGGAAAAGATGTTTCAAAGTTCAAGAGAGCTTTAGGAGTGAGATTTTTGCTGAAATCTCAGGACATCAGTAGCTCTTCAGAACATTCCACCTTTTGATACCAAATTATTGCTGGAAGTGCTTTGACAATTCACTGTGCCTCTCCAGCCTTTAGACTTTGAATGACTAATTTATAATTGACTTGGCATCACACAGCATTTCTCTGGGAAATTTCCAGGCTGAAAATACAGTGGGGTGTTTTTTTCTAACTAAAAAAACAAACACCACACTAGATTTTGGAGAGTGAAGGTAAGTCAGATAAAAGCTTCTAAAGGCACTTCTGAAGTCACAGTGAAGTGTAATATCTTCTTGATTAGAGAACTTGTATCTTTCTTATTCAAGCACCAAAAGAAAGAGTGCTGACATAGCATTTTTATTTAAATCCACTTGCTTGTTTTCTGCCAAAAATGCATAGTCCTATAAGACTGGTTTTGTGAATAGTGGTCAGCAAGTAATTCCCTGGTTTTATTGCTTCTCCAGGAGCTGCAGTCCCATGGAGCTTGCACTGGAAAGGGAGGAGGACCTCTGTGCTTTGAGGCTGTGAACTGTGTTAGAGGGAAATTTCCCATAGAAAATAACGTAGGAACAAGAAAAGGTTTGGGGTGAACACAATGGGTTGTAATAGCCCATGGTCACAATGTACCAGCTGTTTTGCAACTGATAACATTGTATGATAAATCAAAGGAAATTTCTTAGGGAATGAGAGATTCACATTTGTATTAAAAAAAAAATCACCGCCAATGCAAACAGAACACAGTCTGTTAAAAATGTGTCAGTGTTACTAATTTCTAAAGCTCTACACTTCTCAAACTCAGTATGTTAAAATAATTTAATAGACTTTTTGTTCTTGTTGAGGTATAATGTTCTGCCATTTCATCATCACTTCAACCTAGAATTTCTTTGGCTTAACTCCACAATTTGCACTGGATTTTGTTACAGACATTATATTACAGTAATTCGAAAACAGCAACAGTGTCTTCATTTTCTCTCTGATGTTTGGTTGCCTCCAAATGTTTCATCAGTGATGATGGGTTTTTTTTACTGGTTATATTTACCTAGGCTATTAAAAAGATTTAATAACGTACCATTCAGTTATGGGATCTACAAGTGGCTTTTATTTGACATGAATTGCACATGTGCAAAAGTTTCTAACAAAACAGAAACAGTAGAATAAAATGAAAGACGAAGAGAGAAGAGAAATGCTGAAAAAGAAAACCCAGAAAACTACAGCTCCAGCTGTAGCATACAAAAGCAGAACAGAACTGCTTCCAGTTACAAGGGACAAAATGAGGCTGGCCACTTCAATACCTTTGAAAGTAAGATGCAAGTCCTTTGGGTCCCTGACAACCTTAACTTTGCAGTTGACACCATGTGACAAAGGGTTCAAGAACACACAGGAAGGAGCAGAGGGATTTAAGGATATCAGACAAATCTTCCACATACAATACATGTGAAATAAGGAAAATAGATATTTTATTATATTTTAAGGGTATTTTAAAGTAAAGTCTTTCTACCTGCGGATGCTCTGAAAATCAGGATATTTGCATTAATCCTGCCAGTGCTAATGTATGTTTACTTCATTTTACGGCTCTAGTAGCCAACCCGTTGCCTCCCTCCGGGCAGCTAGTGGACATGGAGGCTAAGTACAGAAAAAGACGAAGGTTTCAGAGTTTTGACAGTCAGTGTGTAGCGCAGCAGATACTGCAAAACAGATTTTAGAGATCGCAGTAGGAAAGCATCTTGATGAGGAAAAGTAGTGAGGGCATATTTACACTGATGTGAGAGCGAGTCTACAGGCGGTGAGTCTGCAGCAGACCTCCCATCGCCTCTGCCAGGGGGGAAGCTGTAATAATAAAAATATTAGACACACTGTTCCACAGAACTAAGGAAGCCAAATTCCCACAAATCTATATTCTGCATTCTCTATTTCCATTTCTCCCTTTATATCTCCTCCCATTACAATCCTTTCCAGTTCCAAGCCAAAATATCTGATTCTCCCCTTCTCCTGTCCTCCTTAAGGCCCTTTCAGTACCTCCAGCCCCCTCTGTAAGTACCATTAGCGTTTCTGTGTCCCCAGCACCCTTGCACTGCAGTGTCCCATCTCCCCTGCCATGCCTCTTAATTACCTATTTTGACCCATTTTGGGCCAGGGACATCATCTGCTGTGGCTTGTCCAGAGATGCATGTATCCTGCGTGGCTGCCTCCCAGAAGGATGAACAGACTTCATTATCCTTACATTTCGCTCTTCTGATGCATGAATAAGTTCTCTCTGCTTCACTTGGCATCTATTTGCTAGGTTTGGATATCTAGCAAAAAGAAAGTAGAATTCAACTTCAATTTAGTAAAAAAAGGGATACAATATATTATTGTATCAGCTAATAATAGAAGTGGAGTGGATTTTATGACTTTTGAAATGTCTCCTGATCTTGAGTTTCTGTATTCCTGATGTTTTTAAGAGTAGTAGATTCTCATGCCACTCCCCTGGCAGTTCCTTCAGGAAAATAACATGCTGTAATTTAATGTGTCAAAAATATAGAGATATATAGGCCTTCTGTAGCTACAGCTGCTAGTGTCAGTCCCATATGAACTCTGGCTTGCATTTGCATTTAATGCTAGCTGTCAGCTTGGTAGAGCACCTATTGCAATCAGTGCAGAGACCTCAGAAGGGTCATTGATGCCTCTCTCAGCATGGGATGGATGCTTCTACTGATACCTACTAATTTCACTCTCAGGTTGTGGAGGCGCCTCAATCTCAGCATGACACATACTGTACTGTTGCAAGAATAGCAAGGGGTAGTTTCTGGGACAAGCTGTGGCAGTCATATCTGGTCAGACCCTCTCAGCTGATTGGGGACATACTCCTGGACATGCCTGTATTAGGTGAGGTGAATCCTCCTTTTGAAAGGCTGCGACTATTCACAGTCACAATGGGTGAAATGAAGCGTGTGTAAAAATCTTTTCAGAATAATTCACTGTGCTGATTTTGTTTCAGTAGCAAAAATATGATGAACTAGATTCCATGTGAAAAAATTATGCAAACCAGAAGTCAACTCTCCAGATCCTCTCTACTGCCTCCAGAGGAAGGCTTGCCTAACTCAGGATTTAAGGGATCTGCATAAGCCTCTTATTCTATTCTCCGTACAACAAATAACATCAGCACAAATTGTTCTGTGTGGTCTCAAAATAATTTAGGAAACAACAAACTTTCTTTCTAGTGCCCCCCAAGTATTTTTAGAGCTTAAATAAAATGTAAAGGGAGAAGTTCCTGACAGCATGACGAAGACAAAGGGTGTGAGGTACCAGTAGGTGGTGCTGATACAACAGTAAGCGGGATCTGCAGACTCGGCTTTGAAGCCAACACTTCAAAACTCTTCCTCCCAGCTCATACGATTACTACATCACTTTCTAATTATAAATATTACAATCTTACTGCTGTGGGGGTTAAGAGCTCTAGCTACGCACCAAGGTGACACAGTACTAAGTTCTATACACATAGAGAACAGAAAGACAGTATACAGCATTTTGTTCCTCCACTGGTTCATGCAAACAGGTTGACACATTACACAGCAGTCATGGGAATCTCCGAAGTTTTGACAAAATGCTACCAATGAACTACAGGTCAAGTTGAGGTGGTTTCTTTACCTTCAATATAGTTCACACCCATGGGAATACCTCTCTATTACTTCAAACACAAAGAGATATGCTTGAAACTTACAGTTGCATTGTATGGCAGGCACTTGAAAAAGAATTTGTAGAAAAATAGACTTTGCATAGAATAGTGTTCCCACCACTTCGAGTTGTTATCTGAAATGGAATCATTTACCCTGTAAATTATTCAAAGAAAAATATACTTCTCACAAAGTGCTCTTAAAATGAGTGTCTCGTGGTTACCCAGTTGTGGAAAGCTTCAGTTATCCTTGAGTCTTTTTTCCTCCTGTCTGTCAGCGCACAGTGATACCATAGGTTAAGGTGAAGTGCTTGCTGGGGAACATCAGCTGAAGTACAGGCAACACATCACAGGGAATTTAATCGCAGGAAATACTAATGGGTTATTTAATTTGCTAGTGGTAATTGCAGTGAATGAATTTGTTAAATTTCTGTTTCTTGTAAGCAGAACTTTACACAGTTCTCATGCTTACTTTCATATTATTTGCACTGAGTGTTATAAAATTTTATTATGTCCCTGGTTCTTTTGGAAACAACTGAAATTTTGTCTTTTCAAAATAAAGATTCTAGTTGTAGAGTAATGCTCAGAAAGGCAAATCTAGAAAAAAACCAACACATTTCAGCTGTGTTTTTGGACCTCAAGGAATGCTTATTCCTTTTGGTCTTTCTTTCTTTTATCATTTTATTACTTCTTTCTTCTTGGAACACAGTTTGACCTGATCTTTTTATTCTTTTGGGGAGTGAAATTGGAGTGTATGAGGGAATATGGGCAGTACTTCATCCCCATCCACTTAAGCTTCTGACCTTTAACTCAGCACAAACTCTAGAAAGTCATCTACAGGCATCCTGTCCATGCAACCTTTCCTTTCATTTCTGCATTTTGCATTTCTCATCTTTGGCGGTTCTTTAATCTTCCCTCATTAGTGAAACAGTAAATGGAAGCAATGAGGAGGGAGAGAAGAATTAAAGGAGGTGAATAACAAGAGGCAGCTGTTGGCAGCTACTCAGCAGCCACAACAGTATCTTCTAGGCACTTACAGACAAATGATAGAAACCTGGACCTGCAAATCTCCCTGACATTAATCTGCATTAGCAGGAACAGCCCATGATGGAGTCCTAGAACCTGCCATACCTTGCAAGCTGAGAGGTGATGAACACCACCTGTGCTGTTACAGTATATGTGAACTTTGGGGAAAGACATCACCTGAAAAAGGTCTAGAAGAAGGAATCCTGGAAAAAGAGCCATTCCCAGTGAGTCTTTGAAGTGCTCTGGACAAAGCAAAAGCACAGGAATACCAAGAAAGGTCACTTGGTATGGTGTAAGCTGGTAGATCAATGCTTGCACGTTTCTGCAAACTAGAATAGCTGGGAGTCGACTGCAACATATTTTTGGAAGTAAAATGCTTTTCTTCCACTCATTTCCTTTCTTAATATCAGTTTTGGCCCTTGCTCAAATCAGGATGAAAAATTAAAATGTAGAAAAATATTCATGAGCAAAATTAAATAGGTAATTTATTTTCAATGATGTCTTAGTTGGTTAGTTCAGATAGCTTGAAGTAGCTTGAATTTCAAAATAAGTAACTTAAAAGAGTAGAGTTGGAATCTCCCAATTAATAAAGATGCTAATAGATATTTTGACAGGTTCGAAATGGGGTGTTTTTTCCCCTAAGTATTTTCAGGAACAAATATTTGTTGAAACCAATGCCCTTTCCTCACTAACATGTCAGTTCTGACAATCTGGTATTTTGTAGTTGAAAAATCGCTTGAGTGAGAATTATTGCCCAACTGTATTTGTAACAGGAGAGGGTTAGGCAGTTCTGCAGTCCTGCCTCATTGTTCTCCTTCCCCACAGATGACCGTGAAAATACTCCTGAGGTTCTCCAAATTCACCTAATAATCTAGTAACTTATCCCTGAGTGAAGGCACTGTCTTGTTACCTGCCTTGCTGTGGCACTACATTTCATATTGTCTGATGTGAAAACATATTCTTGTCAAATACGGATGTTAACAATTTGCAGTCTAGCTAGAGGAAGAGTACGGTAAAAACAGTCCCAGAGTGGACAGTGAGGGAGGTTTGTAGGTACTGTGGTGATGCATGAAGCTGGACGTCCTCTCATTCACCACTCATCGGTGAAGAGCTGCTGTCTGCTACAGCACTGACAAGCAACGTTAGCAGGGCTTACATTACTAAAAGAATTGCTGAAGGGTCAGCTCATGCTTTTGTACTGAATTGCTGTTTAGGAGCTACAAGTTGTTCATGGGTCGGCCTGCCTTCAAAAAACAGGCTGTTGGGAGTTTCCCCTACTGTGCTTATGTAAACTTGAATTCCTCTCTTTGACTCATTTTGCATTTAAATAAAAAGCACATTAAAAAAGAAGTCCTGAACACTCATCGTTTTCCAGTGCACTTTGTAACGCTTTATGAGGAGGCACTAGTACAGGCCAAACCTTCCCAAGATGGATATCCAGAGGCAGTGCAGTTATGACAGAGCCAAACTTTCTGGAAAGACTCTTCCCTGTGAAATGCTTTGCACAGTCCAAATCTCATGTGTGGCTGCACAAGTAGTCAGTGGCTATAGGGCATTTCTGGCTGTGTTTGAAATTACTTGGTGTCAACTTCTTTTTCTATTGGGTTTTTATCCAATCTGCTGTCAAAATTTTGCAAGCTTGGGCACTATTAGAAACTGTCGATTTGTTAAGGGATGCTCTTAACTTCTACTTGTGACTGTGGAGTTACATTCAATATTGTTACCTTCACCAAGTAGCTGGCATTGGCCCAGGAATGAAAGATATTAGCAAGCCACAGCACCTTCAGATACATTGATATTGGTCTAGCAGAGCCAGAGAAATGCTGTGGCTGAGCTCTATCAGCATACCGCTCCCAGGAGGGCAACAATAACAAGATAGAGATCTTTGATCAACAGAGATTTTTTTTTTGTAGTGACACTGCTGGCACAGCAAAGTCTGTGAGCAATTAGATGCTATATTTGTATTAAGAAACAAACGAACCGATTTTTATTGTGAAATAAAAGGGGAAAACATGTTGAATTACCCAACAGAATATTGCTGCATTAAGTAACTCAAATAAGCAAATTTTTGGCCATTGAGGGACCTTTCTGCATTTTTCTTATCAGTAATGACATTAAGATCAATTTGCTTGTCCAAATGTCCTCTGAGTTTTCAAAACTCCTCCACTTCTGTCCGAATGTGAGCGGAATATTGGATTGCACAGTTGAACTTCTGGATCATTTCACTCATCAGAAGCTGCTTTCAATGCTAACCAGGCGGGCCACTGTGTGGAATTCGTACTGGAGCGTAAAGGCTTGATTGTGTGAAAAGTGTGTGCTGGTCTGAGATGAAGTATGGATTACCGGATTCAGGACTGTGATCAGTGACTTGATGAGCCGCTACTCATGAACCCCATGGTTATAACCATTCATGTGTGTTCTTAGTGTGTGATAAAAATATTGTGACTTAGGTTACCCATCTTTAAGTGAATATTGTGACCTTACAAAAAGTAAGAAAGCTGGGGATTTTGATTTAGGTTACGATACCTTAGAAGGGGTTAAAAATAAGAGTGTTGAAAGAGGGTTAATGTAACAGGAGCGGTTCAGTCATCAGAATAATTATGCTGGTAGCACAGTCCAAAACTTTTTCACATGTAGACTCTGAGAGCCTTCAGGCTGTAATGTGATCTGTACAGGTTAGTTATTCTGACAGAGTTAATTATTGTACCTTTTGTTACAACTGAAAGGGAAGTTTGCTAGAAATCAACAATCAGAGACTGTACAAAGCAAAATTCAAAACCTGAGCTCTGTGAGTGTTGGAAAGTTGAGATTTACAAGCAAACTTCCTTTGTTTGTATTTTAATTTACCAAAGTTATCAGTTACTCCAGTATTTAATGTACTTACCACCACATCTCTGAGCAAAGTCAGCATGTCTGTCCTTCCTGCAATAGAAATTAAATTTATGAAAGAAAGGCTGATTTTTTTCAAAGTTACAGTGGCTACAGACACAGAAAAATGTCTAATGGGATTTAGTGTCTAAATACTCTGAAAAATCTGGTCATAAGTGAGTTGCTTAGGATTACAGTGCAAACCTGTGATGGAGACTTGAACTGAAGTTTTAGGTAAGGTCTCTCTGGAAAAGTTCAGTTCCAGAAGCATACAGTAATATTTGCCAATTTTTGCAATGAATTTATTTCCATCAACTTCTGACATAGTATAGATTCTCTTTTGCTTTTAACTTTTAACTTTGCTAAAATTGAAGATTAAACATCTTGCTTCCTGTTGCAACAAACTACCTGATTTCATCCTGGAAACTTACTTCTATAACAGAATTTCTAACTTTGTTCATTTTCTCAACATACATTTAACGCATTTGTTCTCTGACTTTGAGAAACCATGGCACAAGGTGAATACCAAGAAGTGGTTGGAATTTCAAATATAGACTAGAGACAGGGTCACTGTTGACATTTGAAAAATCTGAGCTCTTCCATTAACTGTGTGCAGTACAGGTCAGTCAAAAATTAAAGCAGGATGGAAGTAAATTACTTCCTTCTTCATGGTTTAAGAAAAGGAAAATGAATCTGAAATTGAAGGGTTTTTTAACAAACCAGTCTAATAGGGTTGAATAAATTAAACTGTCAGACTTTAGTCATTACACATTTTCCTGTGTGAAGCATGGAAATTGGAAGCACAGACTGTGCATATTATGTTAACACTATTTACTCTACTTGGTATCCATGACGTATCCTGGTGAGTCTAAGCTACAACAGAATTATGCCTTACAGAAAAGAAAGAGAAATAAGGTTAATGAAACGGCATCTTGGCACTATAGCTAAGTAAAACACATCTCTGACTAGAGTGCTGAACAGTATTTGGGGTATTCATGAGCTATTCTGCAGATGCTATGGCTCACATTAGCATGTATAACACCGAATCATCCTGTCAAAGAACCCTTTTTCTGTTCAACAGCATAACAAGGCATTGATTGTGATTGTTGGATTCTAGACTCTGTCTACTGAGATTTGTGCAAGATGTTAAAATGACACAAAGGGCCATATTCTTCACTGGAATCCAGAAGTGCAACTTTCATAAAATAGGTTGTTCCCAAAATAAAAGGAAAGACTGTACATTTAGAACTGACTTTATGTCTCATTATGCTTTAGTATTCTGGAGGATCTGATACGGTGTTTAGTTTTCACAGTAAAGAAACTTCTCAGTTTCTCCAAAAAGATATTTATCTTAAAATAATTTACAGAAAATCTATTGATTTTTCCCCAGAGTAGAGTCTAATTTTGTCATATTGAGTGACACCCTGAAACCTACGTGATTATTTGAGAGTAAGCAACTTTTCAGGTAAAGATGAGACATAGTTAATGAGTATTTTTGTCTGCTGTACTTCACATTGATTTCAACAAAACAAACACCAAAGCACTATTGGATATTGAATCATTCTCTTATGCTATATAATATTGATCTGATATAATATAGAGCTGATACTGCAGGAGTTAATGACTATCTCTTGGGCTACGGCTAGCCTCCCATCCCCCATTACGCTGTCATCAACTAGTTTTACTTTGAAAAACTTAATATTTATTATAGTCACTAGAAGACTGATTTAGCATTAGATTAGCATATCACTAATACATCACACATACAAGCTGTGGTATGGATATACAGGTGATTCTCACGCTCAGGTCTTAAGCGCTATATTGCCATGTGCAGTTATGTGGCAATTCTGTGGACGAAACAAGAATGACCTTATAACATTTGCTGCAGGGTCAACTCCAAGGGTCATAACATTTCAAAGACAGCTGAGGCCATGGCACTGGGAGCCACCAGTTCTGCAATGTAGCTGTCAAGTCCAGTTGCAGCTTTATGGGAGAACAACATGCTGAAAGGGCTTTTACGCCTATCGGTGCTAACTGATATGCCACGCATGCACCTTGCTGTGCAGTGACATGCCATTGCTCAGCCCTGCCACCAGAACAGGGCATACATCCAATGGATGAGAGAAGTTTCTCCCTCCAGCCAGCTGCTAGCGCTTGCTCCCATCTTCCCAAACAAATGCCCGGGGCTTCCAGACCAAGTCTGTGGCAGAGATGCTCTGCAGCACAACTGGAAAGGGGCAGCAATGCCTTTCCCTGGCCACAGGAAGAATTTTCTGACTCTGGAAATATCAGCACCTATAAAGAAGGTTTGTTTTCTGACTCTGAACAAAATGCAGGAGTGTTCTGGCAAGAGTGAAATGGTGAAAAAATGTAATTTCAGAAATATTGAACTGGTTTAATTATATCCTTTTTTTCCTCCAAAATAAGGCACAACAATCATTTCCCCTGCTTGTGTCCCCAGACAAGACTGTTACCTATTAAATAAGAGAGTCCTTAGCTGGTGCTGCTGACTGTGAAAGTTCCAGATAAGTCAATTGGCCTGGCTCAGAGATGTGCAAAAATACAGAGAAGAGTAAAAAAAAAAATATATTTAGTAACAGTAAATGTGGTGAACAGGAGATGGTGAGAGTGGGGAGATAGTCTTGTGACTTGAAACAAGCCAACATGTCCCTAAGAGAGGCTCAAAACTCAGGAATTTGATCTGAGAACAACCAAAGTCATGCTCAATCCTGCAAATAGCATATTTGATGCCAAAGACGTTTCTCAAAGAAGTTATAAAGCTGAGTACATTAACAATTTTCTCGCCCTTTGTGTGCATCTTGAAGGTTGTATTGTGGTACAATTTGGAGGCAGATATTTCTGCTGAAAGAAAGTAGAATTTTCTAAACCATTGGTCACAGACACAAAATGACCTGAAATGAAAGTGGAATGATGGCTCTGTTGCAATATAAGAAATCAATTTAAAGGGGATATCGAACACTATTTTGAGAAAATTCTAAAATATATTTGTTTTAATTAGACAAAAACTTGCTAATGAAATTATTTGCATTTAGCACTGTGAAATGCAGTGAATTAATTTATACATGACACATTAATACTTCTGTTTAAACCAGCATAACCTATTCGTAATTTGCTTTGCCGATCAAAATACACAGCTGTAATAAATTTGGCGACGAGAGGAAATTACCAAGTTCCAGAAGGCTGTTTCACAGCATTTTTACCAAGTAAAAATTTGGGCAGAGCATCTAGAGAGTCTAAAATATGAATTCTCTTCATTAACAATAAAGCTAAGTGTGTTACTTCATTGACTTTAGATTCAGCAACAAGTAAGATAAAGTTGTGGCTGGATAAATATAACAGATGGAAAGAAGAAAAAGCCCAGCTCTAATTAAAAAGAATATAGACCCCAGGATACTGCATTTGTTAAGACATGGAACAATAAGGGAATTTAGGTGGCTACCTCATGGGAAACCAGAGAGAGATAGACCTTTAGGGACACCTCAGATACTTTTGCAGCTTTATGACTTAGTGATGAATATGCTTAATATACACTTTGTTGATTTTGCCATTTCATTTCACAATTTCATTTGAATAGGAGGCGGGGAGTCCCAAAATTCACTCGATAAGAAACGTAATGCTGCAGAGGAGAAACATCTGAGAAAGAAATAAAATTATGCAATATATGTGTCGCTTAGGAGGTTATACTCTAATTAAAAGAATTAATCCTAGGCAAGTTTACATAAGAAAAGAAGAAATCTTGGAAGCTCGGTGTGTTTTTGTGCAATGCTAATTTTATTGGACTTTTTGCTTTTGTCCAGACAACATACGTGGGCTGTAGAATACAAAACAAGGCTGGAAAAGTGCTGTGCATCTGCCTCACTTTGTTCTGAGGAAGTGACAAATATGGTTCCCACCAGACTTCAAAAGACCAATCTAAGTTTTTTAAAGATATGAAACCCTGGAACTGTATAAATACGCATGAAGTGTTAAAAAAAAATGATTAAGTCCAAATAACAGGACCTTTCTATAATCTACAAGTATTCCGCTACATAAACAGACCCCCTCAGAGGGGCGGAGAATGTAAAGGGAACAAGCCTCCTTTGAAGGAAGGCTTTTGCAGAAAGCTGGCATTTGTGTTAAAACTGCTCTTTGATTCAGACTGCGCCAATCTGACAAGCCTCACACCACTGTATAAGACAGAGTAACTGCTTATCGAGCAGGGAGTATGTCAAAAAGCAACACGATTTATTTGCCAGGAATACGGGAAAGGCACTCAACACTACGATGGACTTGACCTAAGGCCCTTTAAATTTAACAAGAGAATTTTATAAGTCCTTCAGGAAATCATGGGGAAGAACAGCCACTTCATCAACCTCTCCTGACTACGCTGGGGCATTGGTGTTGTTCTGCTTGTTGTTTTCTCTCTAACCTCCATCTGGTGCTGGTAGTAGCCAAACATTTATATTCTCATTTGCTTTTCTGATTGAACAAAATGAGCAGTTCTTACAACAGTACTGGCAGCATTAAGGGTTCTCTGCAAGTGCTAGGCAAAGCCCTGCATCTACACACCACCCCAGTCGAAACGGGCCATCTGAAGCCGTTGCACCTGGCTGTGCTCCTAAGATGAAACTTTAGGTAAAAAGGACTTGGGAAAGGACAGAACAGTGGGTTTTCCTCCGCATGGGGGAGATTTTTTAAAAAGGGAAGGACTCAGGACACTGCATAGGGATGTGTGGCTCTTCCTTTAAGAAGGTACCCAGGCACTGAAAGGGAGTACAGAGCATTTTTTTTCTCCTCAGTTAAACAGAAGGTGCTGGACTGTGTCTCTCAGGTGGTGGGAGCTAGTGGAGCTGAATCAGATAGGCAGGTGCCGGAGGGAAATCCAAAGAAATGCCAAATATGGGGGTCTGGCCATGTTGTTGTCTGGGTTACACTCAAGAAAAAGATATATCTGAATGAGGTACAGTGACTGGCATTTTCTAAGCATCACGGGATTTTGGATGTAAAATCTTGCAAACCGTCAGCAGCAGGCCTGACTCCTCTAGCCGCCCTTGAAAATCCCAGCCGCTGGAGATATATGTTATTTCTGGAGAAGGATGGAAATACTCTACCTACACTGTAAATATTACAGCTTTGAAAACAATACAATGAGACCTTTGAGGTGGTCCAGCCTTGTCTGCTACAGTGGTTGGATTGAGGTGGGGAGCCTACAGTTTGAGGCCCCCTGCAATGTTTTGTGTTGATATAGCAGTAAGTGCTGGGCCATGTAAATGTGCATGGAGAAGAAATGCCTGCGGTCTCTCTTTTCCCTAGGTAGGCACAGTGCATAAATATTTCAGCTCTAAGTGCTTCATCTAGCAGTCTTCCCTGTGTTTCCTTTGTGAAATGTGGTAGGCCAGAGGGATTTGTCCTATGAAGCACCAAATGAACCCTGCTGCTGTAAGTGATCTTTCAGATATGTATTACTTGGATTTATTTTTTAAGTACTATGATTATTTATTCTACAAGCCAGATTTATCTTGCATTATGTCTGAGGCTAAAGTCAAGGTAGGGCTGAACCTTGACATTTCAGCAATATTTTATTTTATAGACTCAAGGCTAAATTTGGTGATTTTTATTATGTTAAAAAAAATACAATTAAAAGAATGGATAACTTTTTTGCATCTTCTTCCTATAGATATTTATACTGAGATTCACCAAAGGCAGCAAAGCCTTAACAGCCCATACAACAGACTATTCTACTCTGTTCCAAGAATATGTCATGTGGTTACATACCGAACAGGGCTGTGTGCAATAGAGCAGGCTTAGCTGAGATGACTGGAGAAAAATTTATCATTAGCTGTGTAGGCAAACAACATTAGGAGACAGAAAACACTTGTGAAAGCCAATATGGTTAAATCACTTGCTAGTCACGATCACATTGCATGTCGTGTCCAAAAATATCAATGGAGTTATTGAAGGTAGGAGTAACAAAGAGTGCAAGTGCCACATCTTAGAGGGAGGAGAAAGCATCAGACTTATCCCCTCCTTTTTTTTTTTTTTTTTTTTTTTAGGCTAAGAAAGAAGAAGTTTTGATTAAAGGAAATGATGTCATGGGACTTTTCTAAGCAGCATTCAATGTACAGAATAGAAAGTTCGGCGGTAGAAATGAATCAAAACGTCAAGTAGATATTTTTAGGAAGTCTAGCTTTTCCAAAAGGTTCCTCATGCTTTCCATATTAATTAACTAATAGAAGATGATCCTCATTCTCTGGCAAATTAAAACACTTTAACAACAATCACTGTGGGCTACAAGGTACCATGCAGTGACTTTCAGTGTGTCACCTTAGGTCCAGATTCAGTCTCACTGTGCAGTTGGTTCTGCCACCCAACACAGCTGGGCTGCATCTGGCTGCCAGCTGGTAAAACCCATGTAGCACTGGGTAGCCGTGCCTGCACTGACCCACGCAGGCACTCGGGTTCTGGTCACTATCTATGCAAGAACCTCCATTTTGTGATGATGAATCGTAGGTAAACTGGTATATTAAAGAGACCAAGTGTCACTGAGTTGCTTGTATCCACAGTGCGTAGCATCTGGCTCCTCTAGGGCAGACTTTTTCCTGGAGAGACCCCACTGAAACAGTCCAAAACAGAGCAAGCTAACAGTTAAGTAATGTGGGCACCCAATTCTTTTGCACTCTTTTGTTTAGCATTATAGTCCTGACCGTACAGTACAAAGCAAATCGGTTACATTATTCCAGTCTGTATAATCTGCTGCCTTTATCCCGTTGTAGTGTCCTGCTTGGCATGTTACACACAGATGTGTATGTTATTATTGCTTGAAAGAAAAAAAAAATAAAAAAGGGACATATTCCTCACTGCACTGCCTGTATTATTTAAAATATTGGTCTGTGTTCCCAGGTAGTGAATAGTACATAAACAGATGTGTCAAAGATACCAACCTGTGAACATTATCAACTGTCAGAAAAAAAAATATAAACATGCTATATAATAAAATTCAGAGAAGCCAAATCAGTTGCCAGGCAATGCTTTTAAATATATCCGTTGCTAGTGATGAGATTTAAAATTCTTTCTACCACCATGCAGTGAAATGAACTGTACTGGAGCAAATGTAGTAGACACCAGAGATATAATAGGTATTTTAGCTTGTTGCAAAAGGAGATGGTTTCCTTAGCAATAAGAATGATGCCAGGAGAGTACCCTTTCTCTTCTCTTGCCTTCTTTTCAGTAAATGCTCATGTTTACTGGGTTGCATGAAGAATCAAATATCTAGCTATCTAGCCTCAACCGATGTGAACAGATGCAAAGGGAATAGATTTCATACTGATTAGCCACTAGTAAATTTTACAAGTTCAGGCTTTATTTAAACTTAGAAATATTAATGGTTTTAATGTTAGTGTGCATTTCCTGACTGATGCTATAGGAAAATATTTGCATTACATAACTGGCATGACATTTGAAACGGTGAGCATCAGCATACTGTCTACACTGATTTCAGTTCCCACACCGTTAGGTCACATGAATGCATTTAATACTTAAGCCAAATTCTTAGTTTTCATACTTGGGGGAAGTGGGTAATAAAGGATTCATAGTGCCTCCTATCCTAATAGCTATTAGGAAATCAATATCTTTCAGGTACTAATTAATTTCTTTATTCTTATGCGGAAGCTTTTTATGAAAAACCATGCAGGATTTCTAAATTCCTGATTCTCATAGAACCCAATTCTCATTTACACTGACACCCAAACAGTGTTCTGGCAAATTTAACCATATACATTTTATTCTCAAGATATAAGAAAAAGCTTACTTGATATTCCTGAACACAAATGAAGTACGTTCTTTGTAGAGATAACATATAAATCTATAATACAGTTTTTTTTTAAAATGAATGAGTTCCTGTGTTAAAACAACTACATGTGAATTTAAACATTCTGTATTGCTCTCCTTAAGAGAAGTAAACAAAACCAATCCCCTCCCTGCATGTCCCTTAGCTGTAACTTGTTTGACTTAGTTATGAAGCTTAAAGCACTGTGTTGCAAGATGTGCAGTGCTGTTTTTGTTAATAAACATCATAAAACATTCTGAGCAAAGCTGAGGTGTGTGCAGCATACATCCCTACTGTACTGAAAATATATTCAATATTGTATAGGTAACACATTCTGAACGAATCTGTACCTTGTGGCATGAATAGGGCAAGGGACTAAAGAAGATGTAGGTAACAGTGGATGCTGCACAAAGCAGAATTGTAATGCCACGAGTGGTCTGCAGTGTTGATGGTCAGGAAGAGTATTTTTCTTCCACACTGAACAAATACAATGGCAGTCAGATTAAAAGAACAGTGTGTGACTTCAGAGTATATATGATGCTGCCGGGTGTTTTAACACCTCCAGTAAACGCACACTTCAGTATAAACCAGAAGTCCCTGTAACTCCGTAAACATGAGAAGCCCTGATTCCAGTTTTTCTGAAATGCTTACTATGGCTGAAAATATACTCAATATTTAAGAGCTTTACATTACTGTATTCTCATTCCTGCCATAACATGTCTGTGTGTGGCCGAAAGGCACCGCTATAGTGCCTTGCTGGGCAATGGATTGGATGGCAAACATGTAAAGTGTGCTGGCCCCTGAGCCTTTGAGACACTTAGGAAACAGTCCTGCTTTTGTGGAATGAAGTATAGATGAGTTTAATTTGAAAAGAAAACTTTCCCATGAAAATCTGAGCTACGAAAATCCTAAGGGAAATGATCAGATGGATATTATCTCCATCAGTTTCCTCTTTTCCCGTGTGCTCCATCTTCCAAAACAGCTTGGAGCAGAATCCAAAATTTGATAACTTCACATGAAGTAATCGGTCGTGGAGCCTCTCAGAAGAGCTTGATACATGACTCCAGGCTGTTGATATTATTCTGGTGCATTTGAAATGGTGAAGCTGACCAACAGCTCAGGCATGTTTCAGGGGTTGTGAACGCCTTTCACACTCCATAGAGGTCATTGAAGTATTTCCAACACAATCTTTTTGCCGGGAGTCTCTACTTGATAGTTTCTTTTTCCTGAAGATGGACTTCAGCTTAGGCTTCTGTGGTGCAACGTTTAAAAATCATAGCCTTTGACCCTTTCAGAGTTAGTTCACCTTTTTTTTGCAGGCTCTTATTCCGTGCGTTGAAAGCAGCAGTCATTGCATTTGAGCCACTTCATCAGTCAGATAGATTTCCCAGTTTGTGTCCAGATGTGGATATATATCCTCTACTATGGAGGGGGGGGGGGGGGGGGGGGGGGCGGGGCGGGGAAATGGTTTCATTTTAATGGTTTTATTAGCTAGAAGACCAAAGCATTCTCCAGCTCTTTGCTCGCCATAGGAATTAATTTTGTCTTTAGCCATCTAAAATTACATTGTAACTTTTTTGTTCTGATGGGAAGTTCCTTGATGCGAAGGATAGCACAAGCTGTATGTATGGTTTCGGGGGTGCTTTTCCTCTCTTCGTTTATGGTGTCTTTGCACTTCCTAGTACTCCCACGCTGTCAATTGTATTGTTGATAGTTGATACTGTGATACATACTTTTCTGAGTCCATTAAATATTAATCAAATAATTTTTTTTTTTTCTGAAGAACACAGACAATTCTAAAGCTAGTGATTTTTGATATTGTAACTCATATAACACCAGCTTTCAGAGCTTTTATTTCTTTCCCTGACACTGATCAGGGGAGGATGCAGCGACCCATGGGGTGAGTACACACAAAACACGGGGCCCAGGCATGCCTTCAAAAGCCAAGCAGTTTTACAAGATTATGGGTAGACTAGTCCCCTTCCGCAAAGGTCCTTGTTGAGGTCTTTGGAGAGGAAGGAAGTTGAGAACAGAAGACAATGTGTCAGGGCACTATCGAGGCTGCTCTGGTGGCTGAGAAAGCATAGCATTGGTGAAATGTCACAACTCACCTGTGGTGATGCATAAAATTCCCTTTCCACCTTCTCAGACAGTTCACAGCATCATGGAAGAGTGCTCGAAGGGAGTGTTAGGCATTACTTGCAGTGGCGATTGTGCTTAGATTGGGTAGTGGCATTTCCAGGTTTTCACATTAAATTTTAAATATCACAGCTGGTAACATTTCTAGCATCAGTTGCTAAAACTGCTGTGATAAACTGTGTTTTCCCTTCTCCTTTCTCCATTGGATAAATTGAATTCCCTTCAGCCTGCTACATGCTGAATATTCAAGACCAGACTTCAAAAGATGTGTTTCTGTCTGAGCCGCACAGACATTAAAAATCTCCTGACTAATACTAGTACTTCATAGTAGCTTCACCTTTCTGTCCTTGGCCACAATTCCCCTACCTCCCAACGCTGCGGCTGTGTGATACCACATGAGCTACCTGTCCTCTTTCACCCTTGAAGGAGCTATATGTCAGTGCTAGAGGTTTTATATCATTAAAATACACTTTGGCATTCTTTGGTGTGTGAGGACCTGTGGATATGCATTATTCAAAAAAGAAGCTCTTCCAAGACCTAGGTAGGTTTAGCTAGCTGCTTGCCTAGCCCTTCTGGAAAGCAGAGGAAACTCACACCCTAACCATGGCTCAAAGCAAGCATTCTCAGTGACGTTGTCCAATGCATTGCACTCAGCAGGCTAAACTAATACAAAACTCTGACTAGCACAGAGTCACAGAGCATTCCTGTCACACAGCTTCTGCAGTTTCTCTCTTGCCAATGTCTGCAATATTTTTTTCCACTGTGTAAATATTTATTTTCTTTATAAACTCTACTTTCACCACTTTGGCTGTGTTCAAATCCATTGAAAGTGGATTCTGCCGCAGTGAAGGCAATGGGAATGCATTTTGATATCATGTGAGGAAGTTCAGTTTCAGGCCACACCAGTCCTTTGCTGAATGTGATCTGTAATATTGCCTGTGGAGTTATTCCTGCCTGGCAGAAGGACTCTGTTAGGCTGTGATGCTATTACAAACTCCTTTTTACCTTCACTGTGATCTCAGAGGGACAGTCTTTTTTATTCTCTCAGACTTCCTTAGGAACTAATTTATCTTTGCAGAGCTTGTCCTGCTCTTTGGAAGGCAGAGGCTCTTATAATTAAATATCTGGCTAGGAGCTGTTCTGGGGAAAGATATGTCACTCCAGAATGAGACTTTTTTTTTTTTTAAAAAGAATATGTTTTGTCTCCCTCTCTTTTTAAAAGAACTTATCCTGGTGATTAATTAATACAACCTGGGAGCGCATGGCAACTTTTATCTGAAGTCTCCTATTCCAGGCTGATGTAAGTGTTCTAATGAAGGAAGCAGGAACGAAGCACCCAGAAGCTTAATTTGGGACAGATAAAGCTGTGCAGGTCAGAGAAGATGCCACGCAGGGTAAAAAACAGTTTGGTGGAAGGAAGCAGCCACTGGAAACAATGAAGAAGCTCCCTTCTGAGCAACTTCCACAAGGAAGAAAAAACTGCAAGCAAAGTGCTGAGTGGGATTTAGAGCAGTCCTCAAGTCCAGGACCTAAAAGTTCAGAGCTATATGTCACTGTGGGCACAAAGCATTTATCTATCAGTACAGCACAGCTAGCTGTCTGTACGTGAGCTGGGTACTTCATGTACAGCTAGGCATCCTGGAAGTGCCTGCGATTATTTCTTTCCACATGCGGGAAACATAATTTTGACAATGGAACCTAGAAATTGAACCGTAAAATGTATTTGTTGAAATGCAGAAACGAGCTTTTCCCAAATTATATAAATTGCAAATGGACATGAAGGGGAGCTGATTTTCTACATGACTGAATATCCAGTTTCAGGAAACTAAAGAGGATGATGCTTTTGCTGGGTAACAGGATCCTGACAGAAGCTGCTAGTTCACGAACACTGCAGTGAACCTTATGGTTCATATGGCCTTGTTGTCTATGAATCAGGATGTTCCAATCTGCTAGGCTTTTTTTTTTTTTTTTAAAACTCATGGCAACAATGACACATCAAGTTAGCTTTTATGCCTAAGAGTTTCCTAATTGAAAGAGTGAAAAACTCTTCTCTGCCAGGGGTTTGCACAGAGATGAAACATGCCAACAAAGCAGATAAGCAGATGCTTTCATTGAAGTCCCAAGGCTGCAGAAGGATTATCTCTCTACCTGAGTCAAACACACTGCAGTGAAATAGGGGTTCTTTGTATAAATATATATGTAAACTAAAGGCTGTTCACCCTCAAAGCAGCCTAAGTACAAAGCTAAATTATCTCCATTCACTGTGGACTGGGATTCCTTAAGAGTTTATTACACTATTAAATTAAAGTTGCCTGGACTCATTCCACGGCAATGGTGACAACTTGAACCAAATACCCCATATTAGACTCTCTTACCTGGTAAAACAGGTGGGCTGTCTGTTGGGAATTCTCCTTGGTTTATAGTATCTCCCAACTGCACCTGGGAACTGTAAGAGAAAGAACAAATCAGACAAAAGCATGCCAGAAACACTTCTAATGTTTGACAGTATAGATTATTTCACTTCTGGTGCCTGGGAACACTCCTCAGCGTCATTTCACTTACTAGAAGAGAGGTCTATGTGTGAGTTTAGTTTTTATGACCTATAAATGTTTGTTTTCCAGAAAGGATGATGTTATACACAATGTCTACCATGAAATTTGGGACAGATTTTTCATTTCTGGGTGACTAAATTGTGTACTACTCTCTCCGATGCCTAGCTCTTAGGCTAAAGTTCTGGAAGTGCATACAGATGTAGGGGCTCTTGTTAGCAAAGAAACTATCACATCTTATTAATACCATGCAGTTTTTTGAAGGGAAGTTTGTAGTGCTCATTATTAGATGGATGGACATACATACTGGGATAGCCTTTATTTTTCCTAACAAAACTAGTTCATGGAGCAGTTTCAGATGATTGTGTTTATTTTTAATACACTGTGTTGGCTTCCATTACTCGTAAAATAGATTGAATGAAGATCTGCTTTAGAAAAGAAGTAAGATTAAGTTCAATTAAGAACTAATCTAACTTTTCCTGGTAATAGGTATAAGGAAACAGGTGAACCTTGGGAAAAGCTGAAGGTGAGTTGTTGCAAATCCTCAAACAAAATAGACATTTTATCCATTAGATTCACAGCCTTTCTACAGGAACGGGCATATGTTAAAGTAGTCTCAGGAGGGCTGTGATAATATTCCTTGCTAGCAGGAACATCATGCTGTGAATTACAAGTAAAAACATAATTAAAAATGGAATGTGAAACTACATGGTTCACATAGGGCTGTTGTAATATCAAGCTTTCTCTGGACATACCTAGAAAATGCCACAAAAGATAGAACTAAAAAAAGGCATACATTTATATCTAGGAGTTATTTTAAATGGATCACCTACTTGAGTATATAAATATATTTTAATTGTGTTTTTCTGTACAGAAATTTAAGACAGTTAAGCATGCTTGCATGTCCTTAGCCGTGTGAAGTTATCGTTTACTCATTCTCCATCAGCTTCCATGCTGTAGACAAAAAGCCACACTGTCTGTGTTTAAGTCACTACTGGGGGCATTGAACTATGCCAGTGTATTGCAAAGACAGATTGAAGTTTTCTTTGCTATTATTCAGGACGTGACATTATGATGAAAAAAGTTTCTATATGCAGCATGTGCTGGTGTTTATATCCTGACCTCATTCCAAACCATGGCAAAATTCCCATTAATTTCACTAAGGCCAATACACCAACCAAGGAATCGTTTGGAAACAGCTATAAGAACACAACTGAAATGATTAAATATGGTTTGATTCAACCCACCTGGTATTCACCACCTTATCTTACGGTAGAACTTGATAAAGAAGATCAGAACTGTTCATTTTAATTAAAATTAACAGATCCACATAGCTTGAGGAACTGTATCATTCATCATTCTGAATAGCTACCACTTCTGTTAGACTAGCTTTATAACTGCAGTGATCAGAAGCCCAAATGGCTTTAGGTGATCATCCCTTCAAAAAACTTGGTTTGTGAAGTCTGTATTGAATTCACACCAATACAGATGAATTCAGATAGGTCCAAATGCTCCAATATACGCAGTCAGGTCCCAGTCTGGAAAGCAAATAATCACTTCAGCATGGTGCACACGTGTACCCTGCCCATTTTACTGTGAGATCAGACAAAAGAATGGTCCACAGACCCCTGAGGCCTGTGGCAAACCTCTAAAGCACGCATGCAAGGGCTACAAGGAGAGAAAGTCTTCTCTTAGAGGGCTTAAATTCATCAAGTGGCAGTCTGCTAGCTGAAAAATTTCTGAGCTAGCATTGCTGACCAGTAAGTGGGAACTCCCTGTACCCTCCATGTTTCCTTGAGTCCAGCAAGGGGCAGCTATTGCAGTGGTTGAGTTTTTGATAGCCGTGCATATAGGTACATGTAATACAATGATAGCTTTGGCCATAGAGAGTTAACAGGTGAGGTCCAAATGTTTAAGTAGAATAAGCCTCATTGGTAGATTGTGACCATGTGTGTAATTGTGGGCAGGATTGAAACCAAAGTTAGGAAAAAGGCACGATTTCAGTGATCTCACTGTGGCTGTATATAATGTAATGACAAAAGCAATTTAGACCACGGAAGTTGAGAGTTTTTATTGACTAGATAGATCATGTTGTACTGTTCCCATGTGGTCCTGTAAGCACACCATCAGCCGGCTAACCCAGCTAGCAGCAAGTGTAACTCAGACAGATTTAATGAGATATATTTAAAGTACACTCACAATCAGGTTCAACACACAGGATTTTTTGTTTTCCCCAGGCTTCTGACAAAGCCTGTGACCAGCTGTGAAAGTTAATTGTATGTTATGTTGTAACTGGCTGGGGCTGGCAGAGAACCTTTAGCCTATGGTATATTTTTGTCCCTTGGCAGCAACACAGAAGGAGGGAAGGTTGAATTTAATTTCCCCCTGGTTTAATATATCACTAGTATGGCAATGTGCTGGGACATGTTTTTATGTTGCAGTGAGCTGTCGATGTGCTCTTCAACATTTTGTCTTTTGCTTCCACAAAGGGGAATACAGATACTCAAGGGTTCATTTTCATACACACTTAGCCCAGGTAAATCCTACAAGAGTGCTTGCCTAGTTTGCCACTGTGGTAAACACTGAAGGAAATTTTCTATATTCTTTTATATCCTTAAAAAGGACACTTTTTTTCTCATCCAAGACATGACTTGCCCTTTTTTCTGCTTTGGTGATTTCACTTTTAACTCCAGGTAATTTTCCTTTGCACACCTTATCATCCATTTATTAATACCACTATGATACCCATCTACTCCAGTTAAGTGGCTGGTGGTATTTGCATTATAAACCATCCTATTTGGGTTTTATTGGTTAAGCTATTTGAAATCATAGTGGACATTTTGAGTGGTCTGGTCCAAAGGAATTATTACAATAAAATTATTTATTACAACCAGATGATTTAAAGCCTCTTTTTCTCTGCCCTTGTGGGTAGTCCCTGCTGCAGGTTCCTGCAGCACACTCAATCACATCAAAACCAAAAGAGCAGCTAACTGTTTTTTTCTGGAGTTTGTATTAAGAATGTGCTTGGGCATTCCTTACCTCATGGTAGGTTATGGGTTTGTTTCTTCATTCCTGCAATCCCATAGATCGACATGTCCTGCTAGAATGGGTGGGAATTAATGGATCAGGTGGAAACAGCACATTGCAGATATTCATTTCCTTGTGTTTCAGGGGCATCTGTTTTTTATTTCATTGACATTTTATCATCAAACAGCAGAAAGACATAGTCTTCTTTTCCTGATTCCCAACATAGATCAAATTTTTGTGAATGCAAGTTAAATGTTTACAAAATAGTAATTACAATAGTGTGATTTGAAAGTTACAAGCTAATTGAACCGAATGCCCTTAAGCGAAGAATTTTAAGGTATTTCACAGAATCACATAATCACAGAATGGTGAGCAGGCACACCTAGAGCAGGGGGCACAGGAACGCGTCCAGGTGGGTTTTGAATGTCTCCAGGGAAGGAGACTCCACAGCCTCCCTGGGCAGTCTGTGCCACTGCTCTGTCACCCTCACAGGAAAGAAGTTTGCTCTCATATTCAGGTGGAACTTCCTGTGATCCAACTTGTGCCAATTGACCCTTGTCCTGTCGTTGGGCACTATTGAAAAGAGTCTGGCCCCATCCTCTTGACACTCACCCTTCAGATATTTATAAGAATCCCCCCTCAGTCTTCTCTTGTCCAGGCTGAACAAACCCAGGTCTCTCAGCCTTTCCTCATAAGGGAGATGCTCCAGTCCCCTGATCATCTTGGTAGCTCTCCACTGGACTTGCTCAAGCAGTTCCCCATCCTTCTTCAACTGGGGGGCCCAAAACTGGACACAGTCCTCCAAATGTGGTCTCACTAGGGCAGAGTAGAGGGGGAGGATAACCTCTCTCGACCTGCTGGCCACACTCTTTTTAATGCACCCCAGGATAGTGTTGGCCTTCTTGGTCGCAAGGGCACATTGCTGGGTCATGGTCAGCTTGCTGTCCACCAGCACTGCCACGTCCTTCTCAACAGAGCTGCTTTCCAGTAGTTCAGCCCCCAGCCTCTACTGGTGCTTGGGGTTGTTCCTCCCCAGGTGCAGGACCTTCTATTTACTCTTGTTAAATTTCATGCAGTTCCCCTCAGCCCAGCTCTCCAGCCTGTCCAGGTCTCGCTGGATGGCAGCACAGCCTCCTGGTGTATCAGCCACTCCTCCCAGCTTGGTATCAACAGTGAACTTGCTGAGGGTACACTTTGTCCCATCACCCAGGTCATTGATGAATATATTGAACAGGACTGGGCCCAGCACAGACCCCTGGGGAACACCGCTAGTGACAGGCCTCCAACCAGACTCTGCTCTGTTGATCATGACCCTCTGAGTTCTGTTGTTGAGCCAGTTCTCTGTCCACCTCGCTGTCCACTCATCCAACCCACACTTCCTTAGCTTGCCTGTGAGGATGCTATGGGAGTCAGTGTCAAATGCCTTACTGATGTCAAGCTAGACAACAACCACTGCTCTCCCTTCATCGACCCAGACAGTCATGCCATCGTAGAAGGCTATCAAGTTGGTCAAGCGTGATCTTCCCTTGGTGAATCCATGTTGACTACTTCTGATAATCTTCTTTTCCTCTACATGCCTGGAGATGACCTCCAGGATGAGCTGCTCCGTCACCTTTCCAGGGACGGAGGTGAGGCTGACTGGCCTATAGTTTCCCAGGTCCTCCTTCTTGCCCTTTTTGAAGATTAGAGAGACATTTGCTTGCCTCCACTCCTCGGGCACCTCTTCTGTCCTCCACAGCCTTTCAGAGATGATGGAGAGTGGCTCAGCAAGAACATCCGCCAGCTCCCTCAGCACTCATGGGTGCATCACATTGGGAACCATGGATTTGTGAGGATCCAGTTTGCATAGGAGACCCTTTAAGTGCAGAGGTCTCCATTGTAAATCAGTTTTAACTTGCTCCCTATAGGGTAGAGTGTTATGGTATCAGCTGTGGGACTTTACAAAGAGTATGTTTGAAGTTACTAAAGGCAGAATAAAACCCCCAACCTCCTGATTTAAGTCTTTAAAAAAAATCCAACAGGCTTTCTTTTTGCATTTTGAATCTAAGCTGTACAGAAATCAGTTTGATCTGAAGTGAATCCTGCTAGGCTCACTTGGGGTTTCTCTGTCTGGCTTTGACCCTGGCTGTTTGCTTGGCCTCTGCAAACCTACTTAAGCAGCACTCTCTTGGGGCTGGGCTGAGTTGCTCTGGGCAGCGTTGGGGCTCAGCTCAGGGATTCCAGAGAGGATGGCACTCCTTGGTCTAATTTGATTTCTAGAACACATCATTTAATTAAGCTGGTGTAGCTTTAGGAATAAAAAAAGAAGACTAGGAGCAGCAGGAGTTCTGCCTGGAGTTGACAGAAGATTATAGGGTATGGGGACTTCAGGGCAAATTGGCCCCTTCAGCACAGAAAGAGGTGCTTTGGGCTGAGATCACCAGCACTGTGGGCATCTTGGTACCCCTCTGTGGTCCAAGTCCTGCAGGTAGCTCTACCCAAATGCCAGGTATGAACCCTCTGTGGCTGGGTGGACAGAAGATGGTGTCTTTCAGGGATTTCGGAGGAAGTGTAGGGGTATTTTTCATAAATACATAAATGTAAGGGCAGCAAAGCTGAGGGAAGGTCTGTGGGGCTCACAGGAGTTGTATTTTGAGTGTACAAGCACAGCACTGCTGGATGGGAACTGCCTTGTGTTTGCACACAGGCGTGGAGCAGAGCTTTGCACTCCAGCAGCAGGGGGGGAACTTTACAGGGGCACTTACAAATTTGTCTTTGGTGGGACAAGTCTAAAGCTTCTCAAGCACAGCCTGCATTTGAGCAGATAAATATACAAACCTGCCAGACTGGCTGGAAGTCCCTTTTGCACACCCTGGCATCTCCTAGGAGTGCCTACAGCCTTTCAGCAGGTGGCACTGACATTGCATCTGTCCCAGACTGAAGTACTCCCAAGAAGTATGAATCCCTCTTGCCATGAGAGCTGCTTGTTAAGCGAATGGCCTGCTGCTGATAAGGGGATGCTCCGTGGCTGCCGGCCCCTAGATTGGGAAAGTAATTCATCTGCAGCTGCAGATGAGGTTAATAAAAATTGAGGCTCGTAAAGGTGATAAATTGCTTATTAAAAAGTTACACTGATAGTCTGGTTCTAATAAAACTTTAGCAATTCTCATCTGCTGTGATGCTGCCCCTTTGCTATAGGAGGCTGATAAAATGGTAATACTGGTTCTGGGGAATTATCTTCTCACAGTAATTCAAATGCTACACTTCACCACAGGTACTTTTTAGTGTTTTCATATGAGAAATATTATTGGATTGTGTATTCCCTGTGACTGATTTAACTTTTGTCCATTTGTGGACTCTTATTCTTCTCCAAGCACATCCCCAGCTGCACCTTGACTTGTACTCTACTTAAGATATTTTCCCCTTTTCTGATTTTTTTTCCTGTTCTAATGATTTTCAGTTTATAATTTCCCAGATTCCCTCCCTCTTTGTGCCTGAGCCCACAACAGCTCCTGCTGTTCCTTTAGAAACAACTCTGATCTAAATGGAAAACTGAAAATGAAGAAGAATGTTGGGTGTTTCTGCTGCTTAAAGCCTGTGAAATATATGAGCAAGTACTATAAAGGAATTACAGAATTGTTGTTTAATATTATAGCACTATGACTATTGTTAGCACCCACAGGATAAAGCAGAAAGTGGTGTTAAAAACTGAATCATCAAGGGGAAAAAAAAATCATCAAGCATACTTCCTAGTAAGGTCTTCCAAACAGAGCCCTAGGTAACCTTTGCTCAGTGGCTACCTAACCTGCAAAATGTATTTGTACATTCAGTGTCCACAGTACTCTATAAATATTATGTAGGCGCAAATAATATGGTATATGCCATATATTTCCTATTACTACATCTTTCCATAAAATGTCAAGTTCCAGAATGAAAAGTCAAATAATATAAAATAAATATGTTGTTAAGTATTCCCAAACATCTCTGTCTTGAGTTACAGCTTCATAGTGGGTTTCTTATAAATTCCATAAATTGAATTATTTTTATTTTAGTGCTCTTCTTGGGAAGAAGAGGAGTCACCATAACAACTGTTCTACCACCAAGAAAAGCAGCATTTTCTTACAGCGATGCTTCTATCAGGCATGATAAATATATAATTGGGGCTTATTGTCAAAGATCAATGGCAATTACATCAGTGTTGCCACAACAAAAGCAAATGAAGAAGCACGACAACATCTTATGTCCCAGTGCCCCCAGGACTACAGTTCTTCCTTCTTTCTATTTTCCTCACCTTATATGCACTTAGCCAGGTATATTCAGCAATATTTCTACATAGCACCCCATAGTTCTAATGTTTCCATTTTATCCTAGTGCAATACCTAAAAAAAAAATTACATGGCATTGACGAAGTTTAGGAGAGAGCAAGAGCCGTTTCTTTTGCTTCGTGTGGACCTGGATTTCTTGGGATATTTGCCTACCTGGAATAGCTGTCCTACGGACCCAGGCTTTTTAGGCAGGTGAGTAGTCTTAGAGGATGTCAAGGCCTGGAGCTTTGACGTAATGTTAATGTTTAATATCACTACTGAGCTTCCTGTGTTAAGGTCTACACAGACACCTCATTACCGACACCAGTTGCTTCTTCCCATTATAAGGAAAACAACATTTGTTATAAATGAGAAAGCAATCATATCACAGTTGGAGTATTCCCTAGTTTATTCCTAAATTTAAGTGTAGCTGGATAGAATAATTACAACACAGCAGTGTTGGTAAACAAAACTGATTTACATATAATGTCTCACTCCATACATCGAGAGAGCTGTCTTAATCCCTTGTGGTATTTGCAGTGACAGGATTATGCATGTAATAACAATAGACCTTTTTATCCCTCAAGTCTTCCATTTAGCCTCCCGAGGCAGATAATATCTTGTAGCTTGTCGGTGTGACAAGGAAAATGCTCTAATCAAACACTCCTGTGGGCCATTATAGCACATAATAACAGGGCTTTTGATGGCTTTATCAGACCTGCATCAGAAGGTTCCCTTTCAAAAGAGGAACAAATTATTTAAATTTAATGCAAAGCTTTAGGATATACGTTAGGAAGGGTAGAAACCAGAAAACGAAATGGAGGGACAAAACTATTATGTCTCCAGTGACACATAATAATGTGGTTTATAATATATGCTGGTTAAATTGAAATGGTCTCATCACTGATTACCAGGGTTTTCAGCATGATTTCTAGGGTCTTAGCTCAGAGCTGGTAATGTACAAACATCTGCAAATTCTATTATATCACTTGAAGTTTAAAAGCTGCACCACTTCAGGGGGTGGTTTTGTCAGGACTTGCGAGAAAAAAACAAAGACCAGGTGGAGGAAGCCAGTGTGCCAGCTCCCTCAAATAAAGCCTGAGAGACCACACAGAGCAGTGTGGGTTGCTTTTGAGCCATCCTATAGAAGTAGCTGTGTAGGTTGTTAGATCATCCGACTGAGCTGTCTCTAGCTGGAGACATGATCTGATGAGTTCCTGTGGTCACTGAAAATGTCACGTACATAAGTACGAGCAAACGCATGCTCATCTTCCACATGTGTACATTTTTAAATTCTATAATTTTGCTTACAGATGAAAGAAACAGAAGGCAGGGTGTGCTGTGCACACCACAGGTATGTGGAAGAGCACAAATAATTTCACAAAGCAGTGAAATTATGTCAGGTCGAAGCATGAGCTAATGAAGACCATGCTGTTATGCCTTTGAAAGAGGCTGTCCTTGCTACTGTAAGGATTTCTTAAAATGTGGGTATCTTCTCAGTCTCTACTCTTCCTTGCATAGTTCCTCCATATTTTCCTGTACAAGGAAGCAATGCAATAGTTCTTCAACCCGTGATATAATATATTTTAGGAAGATCAAAACACTCCTGGGGTTTTAGTATCTGTTTGTTTTCTCACAGAGTAGTGGAGGTTGGACAGGATCTCTGGAAATTGTCTAGTCCAAACCCTTTGCTCAAAGCATGATCAGCTACAGCAGGTTACCCAAGGCTGTGTTGAGTTGGGTTTTGGATATTTCCAAGGATGGAGACTTCACAGCCCCTACCTGGAAGAGACAGCTACATACATGCAATTTATTATGGCTTGTCTTCCTGCACAGACAAGTAGCTTTTCCTATGTGTAACACTCCCAAGTGCTGATTTTTTTTTTAAATCCACACATAAAAATATTACAGGCAACCATTGTTTCCAGTTAACAATATATGGTTTGTTTATGGAGAATTGGAGACAAGCACTTGCCAGAGATGCTTGGTAGTGGTGTTCTCATTAAAGTCCAGACCACTAGAGTTTGCTAGCCAAATTCCCGGAGCACAACCATTAAGAAAGCACATCTGTGAAGAAGCTAGGGAGTAATACTGGGAAACTCTGGCAACGTCTCATACTGGCCTGAGAGTTCAGCTCGAAAATAGATCACAGGAGGCTGGATTGATGCTGCAGAAGGGGTGCACCTGCTTTGAAATCTTACAGGTAAGATGCAAATGGAACTTCATTTACATGTTGCAAGCTTAACATGCAGATGGTTTTAATAAATCCCTTGAAGGCAGCATGGATAACTTTTATGAAATTCATTTAATGGAAGTTCTCATAAATAATTTCCACACATTATACAGTATCTACACATACTGTGTGCCATCTGAGCAGATATCGAAATCCTGGGACTGAGTTAACCAGCTGGTGCAGCTGTGGAGGCGATGACAAGGTTGGTGTCGCAGCGGAGGTGCCAGCCACTGCATTTAGTTAGCATTCCCAGCAGGTGGATTAATTCACAATTAGGCAACCATCTTTTAATAATTTACTCACCTTTTCCTCTGAGCTGAGGTGCAGCCATGATAACCCAGGAATGAAGAGTGATGGCTTCAACAAGTATAAATGCAATCTTGAACAGCTTAATTAAATTGGGAAGGTGTTATTCATTCCAGTCACATGAGGCAATATTCACACTGTAATGAAAGCAGTAATAATAAGCCATTGTATTCAACAGAACAAGATAGTCAAGAAAATACTCTTTCTATATCACGTTTTGACACTTTTGGAAACATAAATTGGTTATGATTAACTCTAGAAGTGTTGCCTTGTCTTTTGCAAAACAGATGAGTGGATTTAGGATTTCATCCAGCACAGCAAGGCAGCCAAGGGCTTTGCTACTGCCAACAAATACTCCACAAGTTCTTGGGCATCGCTCTTCCACTTGACCTCACCTCTGACCTACAGTGAGGTCTCATGCTCTCTCCCTCGCTGTTTCTGGTTTGGGTTTTTGTTTTTGTTTTGTTTTTTTTTTACTTGCCAGATACTCTCTAGGTTTGTTAGAACTTTTTTGCATTGTCCAGGGATGACGTTAAAACCAGCAAATTGATTTCAGTTGTGGTGCAAAGCAGAGACGTGCCTTCTGGCACAGTAGGCAAGAGTGGGCTTGCAGAGGCAGACTGTGGCAAGACGTGCTGTATGCACTGCCTCAGCCTGCAGCTCAGCACTATGCTTGGGTTAAAACCCACTAGCGGGGACCCCTGAAACCAAACTGCCTCAAAGAAGCCAAAAGTACAGGGAACTGACTAACTAGCATCTTATTTCATATTATTTATCATTAAGTGTGAGCAGCTATTAATACAACTGAAGCAGAGAGGCACAATGCTCTGACCTCTTTAATCATGATTCTGGCAGAACATGAATAAAAAACCCTCAGTTTGGCTCACTGTCACATATTTCTCTCTTAAAATCAAGCAGCATTTCTAAATCCTGTACCAGCTTTGAGCAATACCCACTGCTGCTTTAGAAGGATCCTTTCTCCAAGAAGGTATCATCTTTAGCACTTGTTTCTTAGGTCTTTTGCCACCCTTGATGCCCATCTTCAAATTTTTCCCATTCCTTCATTTACCACTAGCACAACTATGCTTCAACATGGTTTTGTTACCTGCCCATTAATTATTTTAACATAAAATACCAATTCAAAATCCTTGTGGTTCCTATCCTACATACTACACAAGAAGTGTCAGTTATTCACATTCACCTCTGATAATATGACCTGTGCCAGAGGAATAAAAGCTCCAAAGATTTGTGATTGCTACTCTTTCATTTTTTTCTGACTGGACTTACACTGCTTCTATTCTGGCAATAACATTTTCTCCTCCAAGGTAGTGCCTTCAATACACAACCTGATTTTTTTCATGGCAACTTGTGATTTGTCATCTTTCTGCTCATGCCAACATGGTCTACAGGGCATTTTCACTATAAGTTTCTACCATCTTCCCAAGATGCAGGATAATTTTAAAATAACAAAATGATTCTTTTAAAAATTGCTCAGGTTAAGAAAAACATAATAGATTCGATAAAGATGACCTTGTAAAAGGCTGAAGAGGAAAATTATTGTAACAGTGTTTGCTTTTGCAGATTTTGTCAGCGTTCGTGTTTCCCAGGGAAACGCTACTGGTTTAAGTGTAGGAATTCATAATTTTCTGAAATCTCTGTGATAAATATGACAACTGACGCTTAAGGAATATCTATTACCCAACCCAAAGGAGCTATTTTTGTCCTGAAATAGACCATGCAACCAGTAAAGCTTTATGGCTTCTAGTCATGAATTTATTTTTCACCTTCTCCTTGAGGGACAACAAATATAGTCTTATTACCAACAGGAGCAGCGTTTCCTTGGTGTGACAGATAAAGAATTTAATCATTTGCCTTGAGGCTTTGTCAGACATTCCTTATTGCTGTGTTGACAATGAAATGTCAAATAGGTCCTCAGAGCACTAATTTTATTTTACTTATTTGTTTGGATTGGTAAGGAATGACAATAGAAATAGCTAGCTTTTAACTTAAACATCAACCTAAGCAAATAAATTACCCTTATATCATTGGGAAAGGAACTATTCCCAGAAAACCTGCATGTCAACACAGGTGAGAAGGGGGACAGATCTGAAGGTAAGAGGGCCCACTAGCTTTTTCATAGAAAAGGATCCATCCAGGTGTCTTTACCCCATAATTCGTTCATTACAGAGAAATACTCTTGCTCCTTAAAGCTGAAACAGACACCCAGCTCTTTTCGTCAGTGCTTCATGCACAGCAGCACACACGCTACATACACAGGGACTACAGTCTGTGAGGCTGGATCTTGCCTCAGCTCTGTCTCCCAGTCTTTGCTATCCATTACTCACCCTATTTGTACTCTGATTCATCAATAAGCATAGATAAAAGGTTTGTAGAACGCTTCTGGATTAATGACATACTAGTGATGCATCTTGGTTCCCAGGAGATGTGCATGAACTGCCCCACTGACTTGCTGAGGTTTGCACTGAACCGGTGGTAGCTTCCTGGAGCCGGTGGCCAGGCATGCTCCTCCCAGCCTTTTCCTCCTTCACCTCCCCTCTTCTGGTGCTTGGAGGTAAGGTGGAGATTGCCAGCTTCTTGGGCGTTTGAATGTTTTACACCTGTGTATTCCAAACTTTTGCAAAAAGCAGCTGAAGTTCACAAATATTGAGCCCTGTGTTCAGTCTAAGTTGAGTTTTGTGTTAGAAGGAACTGTTTCACATGGCTGTTTCTGAGGTCATTTGGGATGAAAGACTTCTTTGGGAGGCAGAGCTGCTTCAAAAGGCACTAAGTTACTCCTTTGGGAGCACTGCTATCTGAGATAGTCTCAAAAGAGAACAACAGAACCTATTCAAGCAGGCTCTGGGCTCAGGTTCAGACACAAACCATAGCTTTAGACAAAACCAGAGCACTGAGTCGGAACATAGCCAGGTTCAGGAAAAAAAAAAAAATTGGCTACAAATCCAGCCCTGAGCATCACAGCTCAGAGCCTGTTTGAACACATCCTTCAGTCCTTAGAGTTTGTTGCATTATGAGCAAACAAGATACAGGCAAGCGGCTGCAGGCTGCTGCTGAGCGCAATGGGTCATGTGCTGGCAGAGGGACGGTGGCAGCAGTGGACGCTGCCACCTACCAAGAGCTGTTTGTGCACAGGGCTCTGTTAATTCACACACACATGCAAATACAAGGACACCACTTTTGGGTCAAGAAGCCCCTGAGCCAGAGACTGATGGAGGCAATGCTGAGGGAGTGCAACAGGAGGTATTGCTGCATTCCCTTGTTCTTGTATCCTCCCAAGCCAGTTGCTACCGGTCACTTCTGGAAATTGGACACTGGGCTGGGTGAAGCTTTCATCTCCCTTGGTATGGACACTGTTAAGTGCTGAAATGCAAAGACATTATTTAACGTATAAAAGTTTTTGGAAAAAGCATTACTGGTATACTGAAGGAGGTATACAGCGCCAACTGCACAGGCTCTGCAATACTCTTTTGCACTACTTCTATGGGGATTTGGGGGATTCTGAGCCTCGGAAGTTGTCCCTCTGCCAACCCTTCTTGGTGGCCTCCTTCCCACGAAAAGGGAGAGTGAGCTGCACTCTGGTTATGCGTAACTGCACTAGGGCCTGATGGGAGCCCTGGCCAACCAGTATAAGTCAGAAAAGGCTTGGCTGGCTCGGCTCAGGACTGGCTCCTGCCCCCAGAATGATCTCATGGGGAGAGCTGAGGGAATACTGTTCCCCCCCCAAAAAAGGCAGGATGCATTTTCACACAATCTGTTTCTCCCAAGGGGCTACAAGCCCAGTCTACTTGGCAGTGTGAATTATTGCTGTAAGAGGGCTTGTGCAGGTGGACAAACACTTCTGTTGTTTAAAGTGTGCTTGAAATTCTGCAAAAGACAGTAATTGCTCTTTCTTTTTCATTTTGGAAGGACAAGACACTATTTAGTAGCTGGTAGGTCTTAGAACAGCAAACTGGATGGTATGTTTACCACCTCACTTCAGCTCCTTTGTAAGGAAAGAGAGAGCTCTTTTATTGTGTGAGTGTCTCCCCACCCATACCTCACTGCTACATATACCATAAAAAAAGGGTTTTGACCTACAAGAGTCACCAAAATCAGAGATGTGATGACTGTGTCCATCCAGTCATTTGTAAATAACCTCTTAAGGCAGGAATATATTTTAAAGAAAAAACAGGCATTGCTGAACAGTCATTACATGGCCACTATTTGCACTGTAGCAGTGATATAGACTATAAGCCAAATGCTGAACACTGTTATTTTCCTAAGCAATTAAAAATCCCCATTTTTTTATAATATGCACTTAGAAATTAAGGTATATTTCTGCATAGTGTCAGAGATCTTTCTTTTCAGTGAAGCTGGAAACGGAAATAGAAAAAAACAGATTAGCAGTCTTGAAGTTATCCTCTTTGTTTTCCTACTTTGTCAGTCTGATCCAAATCAATGTTAGTTTTTCTGCTAACCTCAGTGAGACTGTGTCAGGTGCTCACTGACAAATCAGGGTCTTCTAGCTAACCTAGTACTTATCTACCCTTCATAGAAGATTTTGACTAAAGTGGAAGCCTCAGTGTTAACCTCAACATCCAGATCTAATCTGTTAAACTTTCGTAGTGATGCACCTTTCCAAAAGTAGTTTGATATCTACAGATGAACAGTGTTATGAAAGAGGATGGTGCCACACAGTCACTATACTAATTACTACATACTCACAGCTGTCACTGCCATTACCTGGAATTCCAGGGAACTGCCTCTGGGAATGAAGAATGAGACATCACTTGTAGCACAGAAAAACTGAAAAACACAGTTCCAGGAGAGTCATCCGTAGCAAACCCTTTTCTGAGATTACAGCTGAAATAACAGCAACAATTGGTAAATAGGCATTAATCAAGCTAGCAGATTTCTCTTAGTGAGAGTAATTAGCTACTCTGCCAGCTTCCAGTCTGCTCTGGAGTGGTGATTGGCTGGTAGAAATTTTTCATGGGAGACATACAAATGTACACACCCGTACACAAATCCTGACCAGATTATAAATTAGTTTTGCTGTGGAAGCTTCGATGCATAAAGGCTGCTTTTAGAAAGAGAAGTGCTCTGTACAAAGCCACTTAGTGTGATGTCTTAGTTCCATGGATGGCAATGGGAAGTTTTCCATTTATTTTTATGAAGCTAGGATTTTACCTTCAGTTTTACTCACATGTATTCCCTCTCCAGAAGCCTACCTAATCTTCGGGGGTTTTTGAACATCTGTCAGGTTCAAGTGGCAGAAGGAGATGGGCTGTTTTTTGCATAAAGAACATATTTTTAGTGGATTCTGCTAAAGCCTGAATTAACCTGATAACAGCTAAGCTTGGGTATCTGCAACTGAAACAAAGGCTAGCTCTAATTTTTTTGTTCCGTCTGCAGCTCACCCATAACTTGGGGGAAAACTCATGGGATTACACTTCCTTCATACATGAAGTTACTCATAGATACCTTTACTAGACTAATCCCTCAGTTTATTCTATCCTAAAGGATACTCCTATGCTAACCCAGAACAGCAGAATCCATTTGATGCAGTGGATTGGCAGCCTGGGACAAAACAACTATGGAAGTATACAACAGAAGGGATGAGACAGTAAAAAGACAAATATTTACCTTCTGCGGGGCACGTTCACAAAGACTAAAACTTCTCAAAAGCAAGTAGTAATTCGGAGTGCCTGGTTTAAGGTTGACAAATGAGATCAGATATCCAGAGGTCCGACGCTGAGCACTGTCAGACTCCTTGGGAATCTTGCGGATGGGATCTGAAAAGTTCAGAATCACTGGTCACCCAACAGAAATGTTGGCTGATATTCATGAATTTGGTCTCATTCCTAATTTTCAAACCTCCAGCTAGGTTTATTTTCAAAACTGTTCCATTTCAGTTCAGGTGTTCCTCTCCTAATTTCTAGATCTCCTGCTCTCTTGGCTTCTTTTGTTAACGCAAAGGTAGAGAAATAGCAAAGATGAGGGAGCTCATTTTGCACGCAAAAAACCACAGGCTGTTGACAGCATCTTTAGTGACTTCTACATGTTTTGTTTTTCTGTTACTTTTGCTACTGTTGTTGTTTAAGTGCTGGTGTGAACAATCCATGTAGCTGGAGGAGGAGGTGCCTAAAATGCAATCCACATCTCTAATAATTGTGCAAGATTACAAAGATGGCACATAACTATACAGAGGTGTATGCTATTGTGGAGTCCCAGTAATATGCAAAATGCTATTTCCCAGTGGTACTTCTGATGTATCAGAGAGTGTTAAATTACTCAAATCCAAGGCTGTACAGGTCTTCTACCTATCTTGTAGTCAGTAGCTTATATGTGTATGTGAATCAGAGGATAGAGCTAAAGCCGAAAGTCTGACTCTTGCAAAACAAAGTTATTCAAGGACATTAAATCTTCGCAAGACTGAAGCCTGACTGGAAAACCCAATGGATAATAGAGTCTTTGTTAACCAGTAACTTTTGCTGGAAGTTTGCAACTCATCAAAGTAGAGGAAAACATCTGTGTTAGCGTTTTATACAAACTACTTTGTGTGTCTGAGCTTTCAATTAAGTAGACTATAGGAATGGTCAAGTTAAGTGCCAATTTAGTTAGATATTTTCATTTTTTGTTTACCTTAAGGGTATATATAATTTGTATTTTCTATTTACAATGGAAAATAAAATAATAAAACAACCTTTAGCTACTTCCTTGTGAAAAGCAAATATTGCGTAGCAAGCCCTGCCTTCTTCAATAATTGTAAAGCTTGGTAAGGCAGGGATTCATGGGTATGTTCCTAACACTGCAGATATAATAAAATGTGTGTTTTCTGACACAACATGTATATATCCTACAAAAGCATGAACAGAATAGAGGCTTTCTGGCATAGGTCACAATCACTGGGAAGACCAATAGCCCCATAATTTGCGACAATTGTTTGCGGCACAGCGTTGCACTGTCAGAGGTGCCTGACGTAGCCCTGCATGAGCCTGTTGAGGTACCAGCCTTGTCTAGCTGCGTTAAAGGACACTGTACCGAATGTAAAAAAGCAGTGTTGGTTTCTGCTGGGCTCATTTGGCTATTCTGCTTCTCCAGGCTGAACTTAACAGGACATTTGTTTATTTTGTAACTGTCTCTTTCAAGCTCCATGAATATCATTCACTTTCTGTATAGTGGAACCCCTCCTACAGCATCAAGGTTGGGGCGTTTACTGGGAATTGGTCAACGTGTGCATGAACTGTCTCAGCCCGGGAAGAACCCCAGATTCTGGTTTCCTACTTCCATTAGCCGTTAACCTATTATGTAAAAGCACAAATCACTGTTACTGTCCCATCTGACGTATTTGCAAAAGAGTGACTTTGTTTGCCAAAGAAGAATTGTAAGCACCACATTTGGAGATGGGTGGCAACTTCAGATGTGTCGTGTAGTATTGCTCAGGCAACATTCACTTGGAGAGTCAATATCTTTCATTAGATCAGCTGATGGAGTTGGAAGAAAACCTGATGTAGTTGAAAATAAAAAGGTTAGGAGCCTTTCTGCTCATCCCAGGCAGGATTTATGTCACACTGGAACCCCAGTTTGCAAATAGCCTGCATGCCAACTGTAGGCTTTGGGTTCCCTTCTGGCTCAATAAGATAAAGGCTTAACTTGTTTGTGCATAAAGTTGTCCACATGGAATAGACAATCTTGAAATCATGGGAACAGTGAATACTCTATCCTTTAAATTACTTGTGCAAAACCAGATAACACTTTATTTTTCATTGCTTTATTAGGAAGTAATAAAGGAGGTCTAAAACTCTAGGGTTTTGCTAGTCATACTGCTAGTTATAACACTGCTGATAACAAGCCACATCTGATTATGCTGTTCTGAGTGCTCCCTCCATTCACCCGTTGCTCCCCTCCACATTCCCATATTGGCATCCATAATTAGCCGTGGACTCCAGCAATAAGCACTGTCTCTCAAGCCTACCTTCTTCCCAGGGCTTTCAGTAGTAGTATCCACTTAAGGGCCTCAGATCAAGTAATGAAGGAAATTTGTCCTGTACATATAATAAGTAACAGATAATGACTAGAGAAGGGAAGAGAGAGATCAGAGAAAATGAAAAGGCAAATACTCAACAATGAAAGAATAGCCTGGGTCCAGCATCTCCATGAGAAGGGCTGGGAGCACAGAAGGAGGCTGTTGGGTCAATGATATCCACATAGCACCAATATGCTTCCTATCCAATAAGCCACAGCCTGTGTTTAATGCCTCATCTATCGTTAAGTAAGACGTGCTGTTAATTTCCAAGGAGTGAGTAATAAGAACAACTCCTACATATGCACACACCCCCATGCAGGCACACTTGAAAGGCAGGAGCATCCCTTCCCCATAACTGCCCTGGAGGTGCTTCTTTTTGAAGAACCACACTGTGGGACATGCGGCAGTCCTAGCTGCTGCTGTGCATGCCCAGTGGCTTTACAGATTACAGCTCTTAAAGGATACAGCTCTTAAAGGATACAGCTCATGGCCATGCATAGGCCTGTTATTAATCCACAGAGAGACGAGGAAATGAAAGGAAGTGACAAAACACAAAAATGCATACATGGAGCTATGGGCTTTTGCTGTGCTAGGATACCTCCATACAAATGCCCCCTGGCCCAAGCCGTGGGAAGTCCGTCAGAGGCTGCGGGAGCTGCTCTACTTCCACAAATCATCCCCTGCCAAATGAGTGAGGAAGGACCTTTGGCAGTGAGCACTTTATCAGCAGCGGCTGCTGCTTGTGCCTGCAGCTGAGCCCCGTCCGCCAGCATGGCTGGCGCAGCTCGCCTGGGGATGCGAGGCAGCACAGCAGGGCAGGGGCAAAGGGAGGCAGAGCTGCTCTGGGAACACCTCATCACTTGGCAGGGCTACTTGGTGTGACTTTCTGGGACATGGGATAGCTGTGGCATCAGGGGACCTTCCCACCCTGCAGGCAAGCTAAACTCACCTGGCTTTTGGGAGTGCACCAGTCTTCAGAGCTGCCAGAATTAAAAATGCATGGGGTTTAGTGCAATAAGCTTGGCTGCTGCTAAACACTGATGGGAAAAATCACATGAACTTCTGGTATTTAATGATGAACAGTCTTCATGGTCCCATTTTGACCAGACAATGGTCCCTTGGTAACTGTGACAGGTAGGCAGAGACCTCAGTGGGAGTACTGGGCTCTGTTACAGCAGCAAATGACTGTGAGTACAATTGGAAACACACTCTGCCCCACTTGTGCAGCAAAATCAGTCAGGTTAGGATGTAATCCTAAGACTGACTTCACTGTTTTGATCCAACATCCCCAAATCAGTGCCATGCAAAGGAAAGTGATGACAGTTGCAGGAAAGCGGGACCATATTTCCTTTGAGGATTCACTCCTTCCCCTACAAGGTATGTCAATTTGATGTTAGTATTAAGTCCTGTGACTGATATATGTCAAAACGTTAGTGCTCACTGTTATCATCTTTGTATTTCTCAGCAGAAGGCTGCTTATAGAAGTGACAGTGATTCCAATCTCATATATGAGACAAACATTGTTGTCCTACTAGAGAGGTTTGCATTTTTCAATCAGAAAAAAAAAAATTAAAGGAGAATGTATTAGAAGGGCATTAGCAGAGCTTTCCCACTGAAGACTGACAGAAAAGCCCTGAGAATAAAAATGACAACACAAGGCAAACATCTGTTCAAATAAAGGGAGTTAGCGAACTGCCTTTTGTTGCATTGAAGTAATATTCCACCTATAAAAATTAACCACCATGTTTCTCCCCACACTTTATACCCCATTCAGTTCTCCTTAGGATAGCATTTACTGGCAAGTTTTGCTTGTGTCATTTCTTTTCATAGCAGGCTTCCACATAGCTTGATCAAATTTTCTTCAGCCTTCTATTGACAATACTAGCCTGGGACAAATAAAAAAGCCATCATTCAAAGGAAAAACATGCCTTCTTAATGAAAAATGACATAGGCAAGCAGGCTAGGGCTTAGACAATCCCAAACCTGCTCCATTAAGAGATGACATTTTTAACAATTAATCTGTCGGACCCCACTGGAAATAATGGGCCCTCATCACAGCGGGAATTAGCACGCGCGACAGGTGATTATGTTCTGGAAATGTTCCAGTGCCAGCTGTGTTGCTGCACGTTATTTGTAACCTCTGTAATTGCATCTTTTCAAAACCATTTTTATTTGGAAAGCCAGTATAGAAGGACAAAAAACCCCTACCACCATTTGTTCAAGGAAGAAAAAAATCAGCATATCAAAGCCTGAACAGTAGTGCCCTGTTTTCTGAATTGCTGGCTTAGACTCCTTTATTCTAACAAAACTCTAAACCCTAATGTAATCATTGTTACATGTTTCCCCCGTTCCTCGTAGTCCAGTTACAGTTCCTGCTTACAAATGAATGGACCAGCAAGCATCTGCTTAATGCCTGCAAAGGCAATTCCTTCTGCAATATCAAAACAGTTGAAAAGCTGAGTCTGTTCACGAGGGTCACTTGAACAGTAAGTAGGCAGTCTTCCGTGTGTCTGGGGGTTGAACCAAGCAGGAGACAGAGAAACGAGGCATCTAAAGTTGCTCCCAAATGAGCTTGATGTGTATTTTCAATTGCACATGCTTTTAAATACGCTAGCAGCATCAGGCTGTGCCTAGAATGAGCCTGAGTAACTGCATGGGCCCACTACCACCAGCTCTGGTCCCTGCTGCTCCTCTGGTTAGGTCACTACTTTTGTCACACCTAGTCACTCTTTGATGAAAACCACCATGGAGAGAGGACATTAATTTCCTTTGCTCTGTACAGAGCAGAACAAACTTTTGGTTGCTACATGAATAATAATTCTTCCACGCTTGTTCATCTTGCTTGCCTTGGCACTTGAGGAAAATTCTAGTCCTTGAATTTCTTTCCTTAGATCACATCTGAATATAGATTTAGAAATCGGTGGGAGAGGATTAGTCTGCCCCCCAAAATTACAAAAATTGCCTGCCCGTTATGCAAGTGATGGATTACTAAAGCAGTAATGTGGGTAGTTATATTCCTGCTGGAATAGATAATCTAGGCGTGAATCACCTTTTCTCCATGGCTGTGTATTCAGAACATGTACTTTTATATCTGACATCCATGACTTCTGAAACCACCAGAGAAAAAAAAGTATATGAAAGAAAGGAAGTTTTAAGTGCTTTCCTAGGATTTTTAGTTGCCAGGGTAACCATTTTACTCAGTAATCAATATGTTCGGCATGTTTCTATTGCTTTGTGACTGCTCCCACAGAAAACATTGAAAGGTGTTTGGGGAAAACACTGGAAGTGAAGAGAACTACAAACTTTAAAAAAAACCTGCTTCAGATATGAGAAAAGGAAATAACTTATCCCCCAAATAGTCTAAGGCTGTATCAGATTTTCCTGAGAAGTAGGGGAGTAATTTTCTTTAATAGGTTTGCAGGATTTGAGAGGATCCTTTGGAGTATATGAGTTTCAGTACAGTGCCTGCCAAACTGAACAAAAACTACAATTTAGTGCTTTCCCATGTTAAATATATTGCATTGTGCCAATTATTTTGTGGGAATCAGTGAAGAACTACCTTTAAGTGAGCAACTCCTAAGTTTAAAAAAAACACATAGCAAGCCTGTAACCAAGCTACTTTAGCAAAATATCTGAACAATGGTACCTGTTTAAATTTATTTTAATAAGACATTGCAAATATTAGGTGCTGATCCAATGTACATTATTAAGAAATTTAGGAATATCCCTAGATACTACTCAAGTAGTGTTTTCTATCCGAGCCTTTCAGAGTGTTTTTGTAAATACAGCTACATATTATACTTACTCTAAAAGTGGCAAAACTATTTCCTCAAAGCTTTCTCAGCAAAGCAGGACACGACTTGTTGCTACAGTTATGACTTATTCCTTTGTAGACAGTTCCGTTGTTCATATGTCTGCAGTTACATGGAGCAGAAGCTTATGACCCAATCCCTCTTACTCATCTCCTCCTGCCCCGTTTCTTTTCTTTCTTGGGATGCTGCATCCCAAGGACCACATCAGATGACTGTGACGAAGTTGACCGAGGTTAAGGAGGTTGCATGACCTAAAGCCCTGCGTTTCAGAAGAAAAACAGCAAGGGAGCTTTAATACACTCGTCATTTTTCAGAACCTCATCCTACCCCCACGTTCTGAACAGCTTTTATACCCATGAGACATCAAAATGTTAGAAGAACTATTTATTCAGTTCAGCCTATTTTTTCTTGCAGCCTTTTTCAAACAGAGAATCTTCAAAAACTTCACAGCTCAAGATAAAATTAGAAACTGCTTTAAAGAGCTCACTGAAGAGATGGCGAGATTGCAAGAGAGAAGACATAAGGAGATATGTCAGAACAGAAAAGGAAGAAGGTTTTATTAAAATGAACGTCTGTACGGATGGGCATTTCCCATAGCTACAAGGCAAAGAGAAAGGGGAAAAATGCAAAAATACTGGCTGTTAATAAATGGAGTGGGCTATTAATTTTATCCATTGGTATTTACTTAGTCCATAAGACATCCTTCCATTTGTTTCTGGATGGTACCATGTGAAAATTTCTCTGTACAATCAGTTCTTACTGCATTGATCCAAATTTTCTTTCTCTGAAAAGTTCTCAGAGGCCTTGGTGGTGAATTTAGTGCTCCTGAAAGGTGACAGAGGCAGGACAGGGTGGACAGGGTACATCTTTCCCTAAGAAACCTTCCTGATATCTAATTTCTCTCCTGCACCATGTGCTTGTCTATACTACATATTAATTATTTAAGAATGCATATTAAACTAGAGTTAGGGCTGTGAATATATACCAGTATGTTAAGATAATAAAATCTTATGGGGACATTATAATTATCCCATAAAGAAGCATGACTTTCTCAGTGACTCGAGATGAAGCATAAAAGAAATGAAACTAGGTTAGAGATAGATAGGGAAAATGTCTCCATATAACCTTTATGAGGCTATCTAGTGAGATCATGAGAATTAAAAAAAGAAAAAAAACCCAGTTTAAACTAAAATATCTTCTTCATATGCAAGCAATCATTGCTTCATGTTCCTACATAGCTGAAGAACAGTATACCTAAACCAGGCTACCTGGCAGTGGGCTATACTTAATTAGTATTGCTGATTGCAAAGGCTAGATCAGCTCTGCCTTGGTTTACAGTGTCCTTCAGAGCCAGGTTGCAACACACTGGAAGCTGCAGTGAAGACATAAACACGGCTTTTGTTTTCACAAAGCTTTCCCAGTCTTGTTGAGAGTGTGCTCTGCTTTCCGTCTTCTCTTAGAAGAGATTTCGTTGTTCACACTTGACAGCATTCTGTTGTCTGCAGATGTTTCTTAATTGGTTTCAGTTTCAATGATACCCATATGAGACCTACAAAATGAAAAATAAAATGAAATTTGATTAAATGTTTTGGAAAAAGAGCTAAGCATGAAACTGAAAGATTTCATGAGTAAAGCAAGGAAAAAATAAATAAGTCACAGTGGGATGTAAGATGGCTAGATTATTGTGGTGCATTTTCATTTCCATATTGCGCTTAGATTCAACACTATTGTGATATGCTCACTGTACAGCTGAGATAATAACAATATCAAACTCAGTCAGACTTCATGGGTTCCAACCTTTCCAAAGGCAGGTTGTGCCTGTGAGATGATCTAGTCATCCACGCAACTGCAAAGCAACCCGGATGCACACAGAAGGTGCATAAATGTCACCAAACACCTATGGTGGTTGCCATTAAATTGGAATTACAGCCAGGGTGGGATCGTCATGCAGAAGAAACACATGCAGGAAAATGAAAAAAAAGTAGGTGACTAAATCAAAATAACTTGCTTCTGTGTGTGTGTTTATGTACACGTGCATGTGTGCCTGAAGTAATGAACAGCATGTTTGTCTGGAGGAGGAGGAGCGGGCCGATGCCAACCTGATTTTGACATTGTGTTCAGGTACCAGGTAGCTATCAGCTCAGGTTTATCTATGCTCAGAAACCAGCTCAGCTGTAGCTACAGTTCAGTATCCTGACTGATTTTGTGTTAATCCTCCTCTTGTGTATTGATTGCCATCAATTCTCACTACTGTTTTCATGTTTATATCCATCCTTTATTATTCCACATGGCATTACTCTCATATACTAGTAATTTCAAGATTAGTGTCTTCACAAGGCAAGCACTACACTTCCATTACCACTCTCTGGCAGTGCTTTTCCTCTGGTTCGGCCCCATTGCCATGCACACATGTGTTGGAGTATAATTTTGCTCATTCTTCAATTACTTTTGTTCTCAGAAGGAGGCACCCAGTGAAACCCCTGGTTTATGTGATATATTACATTACATATATTGTTCTTTATTATATTGTACTGTATGGCGTAGTGCCTTTCAGCAGAAGGGGACTCAATCTTGATTACCCTTCTGATATTGAGTTTCTCTGTTGGTTTAATGTCCTAGATCGATTGAAATGTGGCAAGGGGGTGATGGGTTATGCTTGTGTGTTCACCATTTATGCTGTAGGTACTATATAGTTTGCTGCAAGATGAGTCTGGGACGATGTGCTTGAGGTGGGCAGAGCCCTGCCAGGGAGGGAGAGAAGGCAGCAGGGGAGGATGTTTGTGGAGTGCAAGCAGGGCTGCTCAGGGACAGATGCTGCAGCAGGGAGCCTGCCATGGCAGCGGGGCTGGGGGCTCCTGAGCAGGCTGGGGAGGGCAGAGATGTAGGCAGACCTCAAAGGTGATGGAAAGAAAGAGGTTTGTCCCAGGGAGAGATGCTGTGTAAAGTTTCTTGCAAATACGAAGCCACTAAAAGTTGCTGGCCTGTGAGCAAGGCTGAAGGAAAGGACCTACCCTGAAGAACAGGGGTCTGGGGACAAAAAGTTTTGTTTACAAGATTTTTTGTTTTAATCTGCTTCAGATGCAGCTGATTCGGGTTTCCTTGGCTGCAACAGTGATTTTACTCTAGCTTGTCTTTTAGTGAAGCGGAGCTGCAGAGATTGAAACAGTTTTCACATGCTCGCCAGAAGAAAAAGGTGTAAGCAGATCTACCTCAGAGATCTGCCTCACATTGGGTTGTGCAGCATTAATTTGAGTAGAAGTCCTTTTTCCCCTTTTCATTTCTAATTCAAAGCCCCTTTATTATGCTGTGCTTGAACAAAGCAGATGAAATCCAGCCAGACTTTCAGCACAAAAGCAGCCCACTGCTCCAGAAACCAACATCAGTCCTGGCACCGTTTTTCTCCTTTCTTGGTGGATTGTGCATGCATCTAAGTACTTAAATCACCCTCAGCTCCCTGCTGAGGACCCTCAAATACAAAGTCACCACAAGAAATCAGTCCCCCTTTGGCTACTTTATTTATTCTGATGTAGGTACAAATGAGGATTCTCTACATCTGCAGACTTTCTAGTGCAATTAAGGGCTATATACTGCTAGGGATGTCATCCACAGAAATTACTTCACTTCAGTCTTAGTCCAAGCTATTCATTCATGGGTAAGCTTAATTTTCCTTAGCCCAGAGGTAGCTGCCAGCTCATGCAGTACAGCTAACTGCTGATTCTTCTTCTGTTTCTTCACATCAAAGCTCTGAACTTGTTTCTTTTCTATGACTCATATAGTTTAAATTTTTCTTTCTCCTTTCTTTCCCGTGCCTGAGATCAGCTTCAGTCTGGTTAGCAAAATCCATACTGATCCTTTGTGATTTTCAGTCACTAGTACTATAGGTGCAGGCTGTTCTCTTGGACATTTAAATAATCATTATCTATAGTAGAAGTTGCGTTTTTTTATAGTACCTCTCCCATCTTCTCATCCCATGTAAATGTCAGTGCTGCTTCCAGAATTCTAATGCCTTCTTTTTCCTGCTCTTCCCTTGTTTTGACCTAAGCCCGGTCCAGACTCTTTCTGGTTATCCTTACAGTCATTGGCTTAAGGCAGCTGTGGGTTGGTCCTCAGAGCTCTGATGAAAGCATTTTAGGTCATGACTGTTCTTTGTACACCTTCAAATGTGAGGTTATTAGAGCCATCAATCAAATTACATAGTAAATAAAAAGTATGACTCTCCCTGTCGCTAGATATAGTATTATTGTTTGCCGTTGTCTATTTTGCCCTCAGCCAATTCCATGTACCTTTTAATCTCTGTCCCGCAAGCTTCATTCTGCTCAGGTGGCACGTCACATCGACATGCTAATGAGCTTGCGGCTCAAACAATGCCACATATGTCACTAATATAAATGCTAAGCACACGCGTTTGCGTGCAAAGTACGTTTTGAAAAATGGGCTGATTGTCGTGAAGCGAATCGGGAATGTGCAGATGGCCACTCCGTCCCATCCCGCTCTCGGCGAGGTGATCCCTGCTCTGTTGTGCCGCGAGAGCGCGTTATCCTGGCTAACAACACTGATACAGCCAAAGTCCTTCCAATCATATGTAGCGTCACCGATTTTTTTTCTCAGAATGTATCAATATCCTCGGCTCCTCAGTTTCAGAGGTCACCATGGCTCGGATGACAGGATTTTTATTTACAGAATATGAATGAAATTTGGCAAATGCTTACACAGCATTATAATCTCATTGGGCTTAATGTATTTTCTGTGTGTTGTTTCAGAGACTGCCAAGATCCTGGGCTTGGAATGAGGTTCCTGCATGTTCATAGGACACAGCACACTTGAGGTCACAGACTTTTCTCATTAATGCCACTATGCATTTCCAAGACATGCCAGTGTAAAATTCCTTCTCCAGCATAGCTGAAAAGCAGAAGGGTTTGGAGCATCTAATCAAATTCTCAAGTAAGAAATGTGGGCTTTTTTTGATTTCCCACCTTTCCGTCCCATTCTCCTGAAGCTGTTTCACCTGCAGCATCCTTGCCTTTCTGCCTCACATGCTTCCCTCCTGCCACAGGTGGATAATATCACCCAAGTAAAAGCTCTCCCTCTTTCAGCCCTTCTGACTTAAGTATTGTGGCTACCTATCACCAGACACGTTTCTTTTTCCTCAAGCTCATATTATTTAAGCTTCCCTTTCCATCATATTCCAGTTTTTCCAGATAATTCTCAACTCTTGTGTCTGTGAGGATGCTAAATCTGCCTTCTCTCACTTTCCACATATCATTTTTCTTGAGACAGTATATCAGCTTCCTCTGCCAAAATCCATTTTCTTCTCGTCTTGACAAATTTACACTCTTAGGCTCTGAGCCCCCATTTTCTTCAAAGTCCAGTGGCTCCAGGCAGAGCTGGAAACAAGAACGATGCCCTTTCTGCCTCTGGTGCTGCCATCTTTCTCCAATCCATAGTAGGACACAGAAAAATACCTCTATTGCACATGAGCTTCCCAGAGCTGCCCCACCCACCTCTAGCCTTCAGCTATCCTCTTCTCATCCTGTAAATTTGTTATTTGCACTCTTTAGTCCCCTGCATTATAATTATTTCCTCTCCTTCTGTCTTCAGTATGAACAGAAAATCTGCACTTCCTTCACTGTTTAGTACGTGAGCGCCTATCCCTGTATATTCCCATTGCGAAGAGTAGGCTAGATCTGGCCATAGCCTGGGAGAGGTCTTGGCACCAACACAGCTTCTCTTGTCACGTGGAGGGGGCAGATGCTGCTCAAGGGGGCATTAATACTTCACACCGCTGGTGAACCTCTGGTGGTGAAGACCCATCTCTCTGCTCACACATATGCCAGATATACATTTCTGTGCGTTGCCTATGCTGGTGGGCACGGGGAAGGAGCCAGGAAAGCATGTCCAATTTAATTTAAATTTTGTGCATATTCCCTATAATAATGAGATTGCAGGTACAGGCATTCTAACCATTATGTTATACGAAAATTATATTTCTGTATTTTCCCAGATGAAACATCATTCAGATTCCATCTCTTTCTTTCCCCCAGAAAGGTCTGGAGGAGAATAATTTTTATAATCTACTTTCAATTACTACAATTGCACAACCATAAAAACCCCAGTAAGATAAAAAAACTCTGGAAACTATTATAGAGCCTCAGAAATGAACTCTTAAATTGCTGTGTTACATTCATTACCTAGCCCAGTAGGCTCTCAATGGTTTATTATCATTTTAAATGCAATAAAGAGTGCATCCCTCAAAGGGCAGAAAAAACTTCATACTATTATTTTATTGTTTATCAAGTTAATGTAAAATCATTTCACAATGAATACATTTTCAGTTTTCAGAATTTTTCTATTTTTAAAAGAGTTTTCTGAGAAAATAAATGATGGTGAGACTGAAAAGCTCTACTCTTCAACAGTTTAGTTTTATACTATTATTGTTTGGTTGTTTTCTTCCCCGTAACGACCTGCAGAAATACTACAGTCACAAGCACATTTCATTTAGTTGTTCCTATCAACATTTCTGTATACTCTGTTTTTAAGTGATTATTGGAAATATGGTGTTTGGTTTGCTGAATATTTTATTCACTAAAAAACAGTTTAAATTGTCCCTCCATAATTAAATCTTTTTATTTTAAATAGAATACTTCATTGAATCTAAAATGAAAATTTAGTTCACTGAGGAATAAAGAAAGAGCTCATTTTGGTTTTACTTAAATCGCTTTTTCCCAACCCAGTTTCAGTTCAGTTCTGTACCAGTGAATCTATCCTTTACTGTTTTACTTGCAAGCAATACTCCGGTATTGTTAGAGAAAGCTCGTGGAGGCTCAGTGGTCACATTCTCATTTCAGTAGTACAGATGCAATTCAGGGAGCCTAATGTACACAGTACATTTTCACATGCTTGGCATATATATAAACAAAATACCAAACAATACAAGTACCAAAACACTTCAGTGATGATCCCACTGATTAGAGAGAGTACAGAACAGTTTAGAGTCTGGTAACTGCGCTGCAAAATTTCTTGCCAAGTTTCTGAATCAAATTCATTTGATATCAACTGAGATCGTGGTTTTGTGAGAAGTATTACTCAGTCTGTAGAAAAAGGGTTGGTCTGGTTGCTAGTGGGGGGCATACACACATAGATGGGGAGGTTTCACATTTTGGGCAGGTTCAGCAGAGGAGTCCTGGACTGACTACATGGATGGAGCCGTCTCCCCTTCCACCAGTAGGACCTGCAGCTTTCCATGAGGACCCACCCTGACTTGGGAGGAAGGGCGCAAGGGACAGAGAACCTTCCCACCAAAAGAATAGATTCACTGTGGAATAAAATTCAGTCGATAGTATTCTATGGATACATAAAAAAATTGTGTGGGTTGATAGCTGAAAATCTGCTTTGAAAAAAGAGCTAGGAAGGGCAAATTTCCAAATAACATAATTGCTCTGCTTTTTTTCTACAACCAGTGCTGGGAGACTGGCAATCCGTCTCTTCAGGGAAATCTCCACTGTTCAATCAGAAGCTTTTAATCCTCAGACATTCACCATGGTGCAAACGACTGTAGTCTGTCCTTTGCTAGGAAATCTGGTGAAAACCATTATCCTGAAGCCTAAGATATTCTGCATGCCTGTGTGGTTAAGTGTACGTGATTGTGTGGATACCTACATGATGCTGACAGTAGGGAGGTAGGGCTGAGTGAGTTCACAGAAGCCTTGCTTCTGCATGCAGGATTGATTGCTGATGAGAACAGAATTTACACCTGCAAAATAATCATGGTTGTTTCACTGTTATCCTGTGCTGTGTGCTGTGTTTTACCAACTTCTTGTATCTCTCAAGTCTGCAGCCAGTCTTAGTACTACATGTCAAGAGTGAGTGCCAGTGTGGGTCTAGAGCCCCATTGCAGCCCTGTGGTGCTGCTGCAGTAGTAACAAATGGCATTGTTACTCTGAGAGATGTGCACTATGTGGTTGGAGGTGTACAGTATAGAGGCTCAGAGGGAGAGTGCGGAACCCTCCTGAAGACGGCACTCCAAAGGCAAATGCACAATAATAGAGAAGAAACTTTGTTCAGTCAACACAAATGTGGATTGGCAAAAACTCACAGTACTTGCTACCTGTGAGTAGCTTTGAAAGTCTATAGGACCATCAGATGCCTTGCCTATACATTGAGAGGTTTGCCATTTAAAAAAAAACAAAACAAACACACCAAAAAACAACAAACCAAAAAACCAAACCAAACAACAAATTTCCTTTGTGGTGGAAGTTTGCTTTTCTTGTCTGTAAAAAGGGAGACTGAGAGTACCTAGTGGGCAGGGGGAGAAGAATTTCAGAGTGCTTTTAAAGCAAAAATGAAAAAAATAGCTAGGAAAATTGCAAAGAATAAGAGCTTCACTCTCCCCTCTGCAGGATAGAAGAGTGTCAGGGGAGAAAATACATGCTGAAGGATGATTATTCCAGAACAGATGACTTTGTAAAGTGAATTGCTAAGGACTCACTACCCTGTCATGCTAATGCTCTGAGAACATTAGCCATTACAATTTCATATTTAACGTATTTAATGATGGAGGAACCTAACCCTGCTGTCTTTTTATCCCCAGGTAGGATAAATCACTGGGTTAATATCACATCCCAGACATCTTCTTTTGGCCCAGGAAGAGGGTACTAAAGTGATACCTTGAATCATAGTTTCAGTGCATTGTTCACCTTATGCTGAGCGGTTTTCTCCATGGTTTCCTGTAGGGCAACACAGGAAGGGCTCAGGAGGTTTGTCTGGCTACCTGCAAGCTTCACCAGGCCGGGTTCTCCTGGTATGGACTCTAAAGCTTTGTCCAAACTAGCTTGGAAATATGAAAAGTAGTTTAGCATAAACAAATCAGATGAAGTACATTCTATGATGGTATGTCATCTTATGGCAGACATATTAGGAGACTCCCTCTTTACAAGGAGTCACATGGAGAGGACAAGGGGGAATGGACACAAATTGCTCTTGGGGAGATTCCGATTGGACATGAGAGGGAAATTTTTCACAGTGAGGACAGTCACCATTGAAATATTCTCCCCAGGGAAGTGGTTGACTCAGCCACGTTGGACAGTGGGCCCACTGCTGAACAAGGAAGGGGCCCATGCGACACAGGATGCAGAGAAGGTGGAGTTACTGAATGCCTTCTTTGCTTCAGTCTTTCCTGCTAAGGCTGGCCCTCAGGCATCCCAGCCCATAGAAGAGAGAGAAAAAATCTGGAGAAAGGAAGACTTACCATCGGTTGAGAAGGACTGGGTCAGAGATCACCTATGCAAACTGGATCCTCACAAATCCATGGGTCCCAATGCGATGCACCCACGAGTGCTGAGGGAGCTGGCGGATGTTCTTGCTGAGCCACTCTCCATCATCTCTGAAAGGCTGTGGAGGACAGAAGAGGTGCCCGAGGAGTGGAAGCAAGCAAATGTCTCTCTAATCTTCAAAAAGGGCAAGAAGGAGGACCTGGGAAACTATAGGCCAGTCAGCCTCACCTCCGTCCCTGGAAAGGTGACGGAGCAGTTCATTCTGGAGGTCATCTCCAGGCATGTAGAGGAAAAGAAGATTATCAGAAGTAGTCAACATGAATTCACCGAGGGAAGATCACGCTTGACCAACTTGATAGCCTTCTACGATGGCATGACTGTCTGGGTCGATGAAGGGAGAGCAGTGGTTGTTGTCTAGCTTGACTTCAGTAAGGCATTTGACACTGACTCCCATAGCATCCTCACAGGCAAGCTAAGGAAGTGTGGGCTGGATGAGTGGACAGTGAGGTGGACAGAGACTGGCTCAACAACAGAACTCAGAGGGTCATGATCAACAGAGCAGAGTCTGGTTGGAGGCCTGTCACTAGCGGTGTTCCCCAGGGGTCTGTGCTGGGTCCAGTCCTGTTCAATATATTCATCAATGCCCTGGGTGATGGGATAGAGTGTACCCTCAGCAAGTTTGCTGATGATACCAAGCTGGGAGGAGTGGCTGATACACCAGGAGGCTGTGCTGCCATCCAGCGAGACCTGGACAGGCTGGAGAGCTGGGCCGAGGGGAACCGCATGAAATTCAACAAGAGTAAATAGAAGGTCCTGCACCTGGGGAGGAACAACCCCATGCACCAGTAGAGGCTGGGGGCTGAACTACTGGAAAGCAGCTCTGCTGAGGAGGACCTGGGAGTGCTGGTGGACAGCAAGCTGACCATGAGCCAGCAATGTGCCCTTGTGGCCAAGAAGGCCAACAGTATTCTGGGCTGCATTAAAAGGAGTGTGGCCAGCAGGTCAAGGGAGGTTATCCTCCCCCTCTACTCTGCTCTAATGAGACCACATCTGGAGTACTGTGTCCAATTTTGGGCCCCTCAGTATACAAAGGACATGGAACTGCTTGAGCAAGTCCAGTGGAGAGCTACCAAGATGATCAGGGGACTGGAGCATCTCCCTTATGAGGAAAGGCTGAGAGACCTGGGTTTGTTCAGCCTGGACAAGAGAAGACTGAGGGGGGTATGTCGTCAATACCTATAAATATCTAAAGGGAGGATGTCAGGATGGTGGGACTAGGCTCTTTCCAATAGTGCCCAACGACAGGACAAGGGGCAATGGGCTCAAGTGGGAACACAGGAAGTTCTACCTCAATATGAGAGCAAACTTCTTTCCTGTGAGGGTGACGAAGCAGGGGAACAGACTGCCCAGGGAGGTTGTGGAGTCTCCTTCCCTGGAGACATTCAAAACCCACCTGGACGCGTTCCTGTGCCCCCTGCTCTGGGTGTGCCTGCTCAAGGAAGGGGGTTGGACAAGATAATCTCCAGAGGTCCCTTCCAACCCCTGCCATTCTGTTATTCTATGATTCTGTGAAGATTCGGCTGGACAAGGTTCCAGGCCATCTTGTCTAGACTGTGCTCTTCCTAGAAAGGTTGGACTAGATGATCTCTGAGGTCCCTTCCAATCTTTGATTCTGTGATTCTGTGATATTAGCCTCATGGTGGTTTCTTACCTGGGTCTTGCAGCATGCTGTGCCCACCTTGACAGTGCTGCTTGGAAGTAAGCCACCCCTGTGCAGCAATAAGGCAGGCAGCAGAGGATGCAGAATCTCCCCACCCCGTGCTGGGAAGTGATTCCCCTAGTTGTGGGAAGCATGTTTAAAATATTGAGAAAGTTCTGCTTTGGAAAGAATTTCAGGTCTCAGGTCTCCAAACTGGAGGCAATGTGCTTGGTGTTCCCCTCAGGCTAGGGGGATGCTGGATGTGAAAGGCAGGGGATCTTCCTGGATGCACCTGTGTTTCCTGCATGGGGAGGGCTTTTTTTTTGTTTCTTTGTAGAGAAAGGATTTAAACAGATGAGAATGTGATCCATAATTGCAGGTGTGTTTTGGTTTTACATGTTTGCTATGTTAGCTGCACCAAACAAAGAAGATACTATAAACCTTTTCCTTAAAGGAAGATTTATTTATAAGGTGGGATGCCTGCACTCTTCCTGCCTTGCTGCATACATCTTGGTCTAACTCCAGTTCTTTGACTTCTCCTTGTAATGCAGTTATCAGAGAGCAAATAATGTTACCAGTGATTGGTAGTAAGGAAAGTAATTCAGATCCAGATACTTGAGGAGATTAGGGAAGGTTTCTGCTCTACTCTACCCCTTATTATTCCATCGGGCTATTCTTTACCGTTTACAGCTTCGTTCTCAACAGCCAGGAAGTGTTTTATTCTGCAGACCACAGATTTGATATCACCAAACAGTAGGGAAGCTGAATGGTTTAGGAAGTCTACATGTCATATAAGACAAATACCATTGTTTTCTTTCAAACCAAAAACATCAAATGCAAAAGGTCAGTTCAACCCTAATAAACTCAATATTGTTATGGCCTCTGTATGCATATAGGATGCACTGCATATATTCCTCAGATCTTAGGAGCTAAACTGAGAAGTGAAAAGTGAAGAAAGACAGAGCAGTGACCCCCAGGGTGCTGTGATGCCATTCCAGTGGCCTCTTGGAAGGAGGCTTGATGTTTCATCTCACCCTGGGGACAGCTGTAACTCGTTACACTCCTTTAGGCAGCGTATAGCTCGTTTTCCTGCACAGGTGCAATTTCTTTTTTCAATGCTAAAAGTTTTCAAGGGGGAGGTCACGACTGCTGCTGCAGCAATCATAGACTTTAAAATGTCAGAAAGCTCAAATGCTCTGTGGAATGCAATCAAATTTCCATGGACCAGGTGCATAACTGAATAAAGAAGATATTGCAATAATTAAAAGGATCTTGTGATTATAATCACAAGATGCTAGCAGATAAGAGATGAGTGTGTGCTTGGATGTGATGTTAAACGAAGAACATCTGCTTACTGGCCATGGAAAGTCTTATACCCCTGGATGGAACCTCTGCCGGTTCACAAATTAAAGTTGAAAAAGAGAAGAGGGAAAAAGTGAGATGAATGGGATCTTTGATGCAAGATGGAAAAGAGAGGAACTGTGTATAGAGAAAGAGACTTGGCCATTTTCATATAAATTTGCCTCTGGAAGGAAGAAATGTGTAGTGGATGGCTAGTGTTATACTTTAATATCTTTGCCCTGGTGAAAATTTCAGTGGGTCTTCCAAATGTTAGAGCTGGTAAGACAATAAATCACTGTGATACGCAAAGAGTTTTGCAGGGCTATCAAAGGAGGAGCAGCGTGCCTGGCCAATATTTACAGGCAAGTGTCTTAGAAGAGACTTGTAGAATGGCGAATGCATGCAAGTGTGCACATCTACATGTGTATGTGTGTGTGTAAGAAGACTGGACAGGCTGTTATCCTGAGTCTTGACTGTAGCCATTGGCAACGCTGCAGGCTGGGAGCTGTCTCTGCATAGATGGTGAGAGTAGCACCATCTCTCCTACTCGCATGGGATTTGGCACCTTGTTATCCCCTCTGTAGAGGATAATGGAAGTACAATATCCCAGAAATAGCAGGTTTCCCCAGGTGACTTGCCAGGGGAGAGGGCATTCAGCTACCCTGTGGTACTCTTGCCCTCAGACTGCTAAGCGTTACAGTTTAAGAAGAGCTCCTCTTTTACCTCTGCGCAGGATCTGTGTACTTATGCAGGCTGTGTGTTCAGAACCAAGATGCAATACAGAGTGCACTAAACAGTCTTCCAAGGCTCAGTGATAAAGCTGAAAGCTGATTTATGCCTCCCCCCCCAGTGGCATCACTGATTCCACTTCCTTCTTATATTTCTTCATCCGTCGCTTTCCCTCATCACGAAGGTTGCACCTCAGTGTGCCTGGCAAATTAAACTTAAAGGTTTTTTTGAAGCGTTAATGAGGTGAGCTGCTTTTCCCGCTATGAACGCTTGGTGTGTTTCTATATAAGAACCTTGAACAACTTCAGCACTTTTACTAAGCTGTACAGTGTTATTGATTTCTCCAGCTTCTGCTGTGAGGGGTTTGTGGTAAAAAGCAGTGACTCAGCTGGTGCACTCAGTGAAGCTGTTTTACATGCTTAGACTGTGCTGCTGTTGCTGCTGAGTGGTTAAAAAAAAATCAAAGGCAAGCCTTTTAATTTGTTTGGAGTAAAGTGCAGGCAGCAGCAAGGTTTTCTGGCAACTTTGCAGAGATTATTGCAAACACTTTTAATGGCAGGCCTGATGCTAGGGGATAACCCTATGTGCTTTTGCAGCAAGAAAAGGGGAGACAAAGATCAGTGCTCCAACTTCCCTCTTGGTCAGAACACGGTACACTGATGGTAAGAACAATCTGACCCTGCCATCTGGGGTGTTTGGAAGGGGAGTTGCCTAGAAATGCTGTCCCATCTGCTGAAACAGTGCAATGAATAGAGGGGCAGGGCTGTGCTGGTGATCTCAGCTCTCTACGTGCATCTCTTTACTGCCTGCCTGGCTATGACTGTGATTTACTGAGGCTGATCACCATTCTTAATGCTGTTGCACAGAAAACCTGCAGATGTTAAATGCTTGCCATCTCAAGCCAGAACAAAGCTTGGACCTCTCTGAAGTTCTCAGAGAGGAAGTTCAGTAAGCGTGCAACCTGAGGAAGGGAAGGGAAAAAAATATGTCTGTCCTGGCAGGAGAAGTGGGGATTGTTTATTCTTTTCTGAAAGATAAATAAGCTGTTCCTGTTGTGATCCTGCTTATCTGCAGAGCAGGACTCTTAAAAGCTTTCAGATCATAGAAGTGTAGGTCGGAAGGCACCATTTGGAGGTCTCTGGTTCAACCTCCCACTAAATGCATGTTTATCACCAACACTGCATGAAGTTATTCATGGCTTTGTCCAGTATTTTTACATATTGAAAACCTCCAAGGATGGAGATTCTACAACATCACTGGACAATGTGTTTTGGTGCTGCACTATCACCTCAGTAAAGACATCAGTTCTAATGAACCACCCAAGCAGGAGTTTGTGGCTATTGCCCCTCGTCATATGGTCTGCCACTACTAAATATTTGACTCTATCATCTTTGCAACTGTCTTCTGAGTAGCTGTAGGCTGCTGTTAGATTCCCCCTAGCCTCCTCTTCATCAGACGAAACAAGCCCAACCTTTCCTTACATGAACAAACAACTTGGAAAGCCTGAGAGCCCCACCAGTGGAGTAAGACCAGGACTTATGAGTGTCTCTGGATATGGAGCTAAAGCACTCAGAGTACTCAGGCTCCCCACCACAACACTAGGAGACTGTGCTGCGAGACCACACCTCTTATCTCCAAATGTCTACCTGGGATTCAGGGGTCTGTAGTAGCCAGGAAGCCAGATGTACCAACAAGCTCTTAGGCAGTTGCACGTAGGAGACAACCTGGGTGCATTGAAACAGAACTCATTTTGTGACCAAGTCTTTATGTTTTGACACCTTAATGTTCTTCTATCCCAGTAAAACTTCTGAAATCATATGGGTTACTTCAGGGGAAGGGTGCTGGCTGGAGAAAACACTATTTTTGAAGTGCTTAACCCATGCATGCATTCTGAATTGCTCAATAGCACTGCTTTGCAAAGCAGAAATGGAAAAAAACAGAGAACAGACTGACCTGAATTCAAAAAGCCTGACAGCAAGCCCAGTTGTTGAAAGACTGCAACACCAAAAGCTCGCAGTGGGATCTCTGAAGCAAGAAGACCTAGGATCTTGGGAAAGGAGCACGGACATACTGACTCATTGTCCACAGCAATCTCTCGGGTATTGCTAGGTCCATTATATGTTGGTGAGACCTCGAAGTGCCAAATGTACAAAAAACATTTGCAGTTGTATTTAACAGTTTTGTAATGGCAAGAAAACTCTTTCACCCTTCTGAGTCCTAAGAGAGCTGCTGTGGGGAAACAGCAGAGCTGCTCTCTTTCAAGGTCTGTACTCTCCCTGGATTTATTCATTCAATGACCTTGGCAGAGGTACAGAAGAATCCCTTTACCATAGCAATGGATTGTTTTCCATTTCTTTTAATATTAGGCACAAACATACTTTATTTCATCAGATACACAAAAATTTCCACTTTTTTCCTCCCCCTTCAATAAAAGGATTTTCAAGTGCAGAAAAAACCCACATACTCCAGCTGTTTGGCTTCTGCTGCCTTCCTACAGCATCCCAAGATAGTAGATAAAAAGCTGCTGTTTTGAATCCTCTTTTGTGAGTCCAGTATTAAAATTGCAGCTGAAGTTAATATCTAGATTGGCAATTTTAGCTCTCTGGTAATTGAAACCAATTCTTCTTAGCTAGACATGTAAAGATGCAGTATGTTTTCCTTCATCTGAGAGTATGCAGAAATGGTATTGAGACACAGATGATGGGAATTTGGAGGATTCCCAACTTAAACAGAGGATTTGCTCTGCTGGATCAAACAGGTTTCCTATCCCACCCCTCTGCCCTCCAATCAGGACTGCTGCATTTGGTAATGACTGTGATTCATGTGTCTGAGGCAAATTACAAAACCTAGACAGGATGCTCCACGCCAACAGCGCAATACTGTAGGTGAGAGAAGGCGATTTCCTTCTGACCTTGGAAAAGAACAGCTTAAGCAATGTAGTTGCCATTGTGCAGGCCAACAGGTGCTGTAGTAAATTTTTAAAATTCATCCCTTCTTGTGGAAAAAAGAAGCTAATACTGCATGTGAATGCTATAGTAGTGTCACAAACATCAGACAGTACTATTATTGATAATCAGATTTTGCTTAATTACATGTCTGGACATTTACATCTTGTTGAAGCTTGTTTTATAAAATGCAGGTCTTTTTCAAAGTTGCTTGACCATCATTCTAGCCCAATGACTCCACACATTTCTGACTAGAATTATTCCTTCTTGCTGGAAAGCTGCCTGCGGGATGGACCCTTGTGAGCATAACAAGAGCCATCTCTGGGTACAATGAGTCCTTTCCCTAGTAACTTCCACCCTGGAGTTACTCTAAAACTCCTTGCAGGGTTAGCCTGCAGTTATCCAGAAAGAGAGAGAACTGCACACATTTTCAAAGGAACATTCACGTAGCTTGCTCTTATCATGATATTCGTGAAAGCAAGCAGATTACAAAACCTCTCTTCATCTTGCACAGGCTGTTAAGGTAATGTCCTTATAAATGTATTCTAGATAAATGTGTTCATTCAATCCCTTAGCCCCACCACTTTTCCCTTTAGTCAAGCATTACAGTTACAATGTTAGTGATGGAAATACCTGATGAAGCCTTTAGATTAGAAGTTAGGTGCCTTTGCCAAGTCTCCTGGTCTGTGTTCAGTGCCCTGAAAACAACTTAATTCCTTTCAGACAATCCTGAAAGTATAATTACTGCACTGTATTGTATGAGCAAGTTCATCAGTTTTAAAACAAAATATTGACATTATCCATTTTATCAACATCAGTTTCTACTCCTCACCTGCATGCATGACTTCTTATAGACAGTGACATCAGCAGCCACTCCAAGAAGGTTTGTTCACAGAAACACATGACTGATGCCAAATACTTGCCCACTTCCAAAAGATTTCCTTATTTACCTTTTTGTTAAACAGTGTTAATGTGACTTTCATTAGTCCCTCTTGAAGGGCTAATCAGCACACTTTACCTGTGCACACATCACACTGAGGGACTTATCAGTAGATTATTGATGTAAAAGAGGTACCAGAGCTACCATTACAACACCACCACATATTTACAGGGAAGGAGTGGTATAATGCACAACCAAGTCAAAGCCTTTCAAATTATCGTATAGCTCTTCTGGCTCACTTGCTCACTGGTTTTGCTTCAGAAGAGGTTTCTTTTTCTTGAAAAAGGCATAGCAACATGCAAGCAGAAGGAAAACAGCCATATTTCCCGTACAGATAAACATCAATGATCTCCAGCTGTTCTGCGGTGCAGTAGTTCACGTGTTTTTTTGTAGCCCACTGGTTTTTTTTGTTCCAGGTCTGGCTCCCCCTTTTACAGAACCCCAGCTATTGCCACGCTTGGAAGAAGGAAAGCAGGTCGTGGTGCCAGCTTCCCCCTTCAGCCTGTCTCCTAACAGGCTCCTGGGGCTTCACACACAGCACCACGCCAGCTGAGCTGGCTGGAGTTCAGGCGTGGTTGCTCCTCTCCCTTTCTTCATGTTTGGCATCTTCTCACAAGGGTTTCTGGCAGGCAACGAGCACTGAGGGTCAAAATTCAACCCACAGATGGTTTGAAGAGGGCAGCCTGGCAATCCACGTCTCCCCATGCAACCCAACTGCTGACAAGAAACGCAGGCATTTGAGGCAGGCCTGGCTTTAGCCATTCTCCCTCTTCCATGTCTGGTATTGCACTTTCTTTCCTAAAATTCTGTCCCCCATCCCATGTGGTGAGAGAAATCCACAGCAGTCAGTGCCATGCAAGGATGTGGGCAGAGGTTGCGCAGCTGAGGAGAGAGGTCCCTGCTCGTCTGGGCATGCTGCTCCCTGAGGCTGTCAGCAGAGCAGACAGCTGTGGGCAATGGCTCTTGGAGCCATCTATAGAAAGAGACAAGACTGTCAATTATAAAGATTGCTAGCCTTAATGAGAGGAGCAGGACTCTTGGCTTCTACCAACTTTCCCTGGGAAAGTAGTTCACAGACACTTGTGTATTTATTGTTTCCTCTCTTGACTGAGCCATAAAATAGAATAAATACCAGATAGACAGTCAGACAGAGAAACAGCTAGGTATTTCATCTGGCAGGCTTTCACTTTACAAGCCTTATATTGGGCTAAGGCAGCCACTATTAAATTCAAAATTCAATTGTAGCCCTATGATAAGAACTGACCTTTTAAAATCTTCTCTTCTTCAGAGGCATTTTTTTTTTCCTGAGGAAAAGTATTCTGTAATGCCTTTAAGCCACCAAAAGACAGATAACAAGAAAGTAAGGGGGAAGTTTTCCTCCTGAGCTGACTGAAAGCTCTACCTAAACCTTGCAGTGTGATACCTGTTCTTCTGAGCTTGCAGAGACACACCATGGTCCACTTCTTCAAACCCCAAGAAAACACCTACCCAATTAAAATCTCTTATGTATTATATAGATATGGATGGGACTCCGCTAAATCTAAGTGCTGATGTAGTTCTGTCATCCCCTGAATACCTCAGCAAATCAGTGCTACCCTAGCCTCTTACAAGTGGAACATTGTTGTCCCCATTTCAGATGTAAAGCACAGAGACAATAGATGGCTTTACATGCATAAAATAATGCCTGCTACACACCTAGACTTTGAACCCAAACTGGTGGTGTCCCAGATGAAAGTCTCTCCTCAGGCCACACACTGGCTGAGTGAAAGGGTGCCCAAGAGCCACATCCTGCACCTGCTCCTGGGCACTGTGCCATTAAGTACAGCACATCAGCTAGGGCTTCTCACAGGGATGGCAAGGATTGCTGCAGCGGGTGAAAATAATCCTCTCCTGGAGCTCAGAACAAGTGGAGTAATACCTATTATTTGCTACACTAGAGTCGTTCAAGAGTAAAGGACCTGCAGGCCAAACCCATTAAAAACTTGGAAAAAGGACAACAAAGACCAGGGAAGTTCCATTTGCATTCAGACTAAATATCACCAAGGAGTCTTAAATTCCTGGGGTTTACACATGCTGAAGAAACTTTGCAGATCTTGCACCCCATTCCCTTTAGCAGGAGCACAATTTTAAAATATAATTGGGAGATTAAAAAGACCTCACCTTGCATTTTTTGATATATCTGTGTTAGGTGCTGAGTAACTTAAGCTCTCTCTTTACAAGTATCCTGTTTCCTCCTGCTGGTCAGAGGCTTTCTGTGAGCACATTTGACTGGCAGAGTAATGCTCTTTCTTAAGAACTGAAACTTGTCACAGCAGGGTGCTGGGTTCTGTGCGAAGCCTTTCAAGCAGGTTCACAGCTCTGCCACAGCACTTCTGCTTTGAGATGTTTATGGTAGATAGCCCGGCCTCATTTTACAGCAACCCGGTAGGTTTGCTCAAGGCTGACCTCTCTGGGTTTAAGCTGCGACCTGTGACTGTTTCACCTGGCATTGATGGGGGGCTGTAGCCACTTGGATGTTATTTGCCTGGGAATAAAGCACTATCTTCTATGTCTTTCTCTCTCAAATAACCTTTTGGGAAAGACGGACTCATCTGCCCTGAGCTGATGCTCAGGAGTTTCAGCTGCCACATTGTGTGAGCTGAAGTGGCCTGAAGGTACCTCATTCCTGGGTTCATCCAGCAGGTTTTCTCCTTGTGTTTCTTCTTCCAGTAGCTCTTTTCCTTCCCAAGACGGCTTAGGAGTTTTCTTAGGGCCGGGTTAGGAGTAAGAAAGAAGGGGGTAAGGGAATTGGAAGAGGACAAAGCAGTGTTGACACAGCCTTGCAGCAGAGCTTGGCAGGGGGAGCAGGGCAGAGCACTACAGTCCCTTAGCATAGTCCCTTCTGCCCTATTGTCTTCACAGCAGATTTGGGAAACTTTCCTGGAGGAGGTCAGAAGGTTTCGGCAGAGGAAAGAAATGAAAATATTTAGAAAGTTTGCTTCAGTTAGATGTACTTTCTTTCTTTTTCTCTCCCTCTCTTTTCTTAATGGAATCTGTTGCCTAAACATTTTCCTGCTTTTGTCTCCAATTCTATTCTGCTTTTACTTGAAGGCAGCAATTTTGCTCAAGAGATTTATAGCAATAGAAAATAGAAGACAAAAGTCTCATTGATGATTTCAGACAACAAAGGAAAAACTGAACAAGAAGGTAATTAAAGTAAAATCCTGAAAGCTCCTCATTCTACAAGGTAAAAAAAGTGTCTCTAAATCCCAGTTTAATTTTTCTTGTCATGTTGACTATGCTGCTCCAATGAATAGACAAAATGTTCTAGAGTATCTCCCTTTGTGTACGTATTTTTAATTCTTTTCCTGCACTTACATTACAAAAGGTTGAGAAATTTGAAGCAGTTTTGTGCACAAAGGAAGGGTATGTGCTCTGTAGTCTGATGCCTATTAGGTTTTAAACCCATTTGAAATAATGAATTGCAATCTATTGTAATTAAATATAAACCATTAATTAACTGAGTATTACTAACAAAGCAAACCAAGAACAGTTTGTAAAGTTTATATTTCCTTTTACAGAAATCTCCCTACAGATGAGAACACTGTCTTCTAACCCTTAAAGACTCTAGGCCAATCACAAAAGGAATTTTTCAGTTTCAGATGTGAGAATTGCATCCCTTTATGCAATGTAATATTATATTATTTGAAGTGTAGCATTATTGTAAGAAGATCTTAAGCAAGAATTCTACCAGTAAAAACCATATTTCCCTCATTGCAGACATTTTTCTACACCAGTTCCAGCAGAAAGATGCGTGTAAGCATCTTTGAATTACTGGAATACACGGAATATACATCACTTGATAATCTGGGTCTGAAAAGCCACACAACAGACTATCATCTTGAGCACTCTGGCACCAAGAAGATTCTTTCTTACAGTAAAATTTCCAGCCAGGAAGGAGTAGATTAATTTATTAAATGTTTCTCAGATTTTACTTCTTAAGAGTTAATTGATTCTGCCCCACACGGTGCTTTGAAGCGTAGCTTCTTGGGTCAGAAGGCACTTGTCTCTGGAAGACCTTAATGAACCTAAAGGCTTCTTCAGTTTGGAGAAGCACAACATTGCCCAGGGTAGTTATATGGTAGCAGATGACTACAGAGGCAAAACGAGGTCTTTGGCTGCATGCCATTTATGCACTGACTTTTCCCTTCTTTACTATGGCCCCACTGCATGGAACCTGCTCAGTGTAACATATCACTGAGCTACAGGATGTGCCTGCCAGGATCCAGTACCCATGGGTACAAACCTAGGTACATTTGCTCTTTCCTCTTGCACTCACACTAAAGGCAGACAGTTTCCCCATGCCCCAAAGCAAGTACAATAATCCCTTAAAACTCAGTAACTGCTGGGATTTTTAAAGGAAAATTTTGTGAAGGAAAAGTGTTTGCTTCTAGGGTCTGAGGGGAGCGAGAACCAACAACAGATCTGCTGTACACTGAGGATTTGCCTTGCAGCAGCATCCAAATGCCAGTATTTCACCAGTAATGCAAATATTTTCTGCACTTTGTGTCAAGCCAGATTAATTGTTAAAGTAGATATTTGTATGAGGACACACGAGAGCACACCCTGCAAAAGTATGTGGACACCACAGCCTCCACCTTGCTCAGAGGACAGAATCAACAGTACTCTACTAAGCTGTGCCTAGAATTATGTCATTTACTCCCTCCCAAGGACGGTTTTTACAGGTTTGCCTCCCTGTGCTAGGGCTATTTCTGCAACATGGATCAGGAATAAAGCCAAAGGTCATCAATCTCTTCAGCCCGTTGTCTCCAAACTTCTCAAGAGCCACTGTCAGGAAAAGATAGATAGGTTCGGGCTTATGTCTTTAGCACCCTCTCCTCCTAAGTGGAGGAGAGTGTTTGCATGGGTTTTGTGTAGGTATCCTTAAACGAACCCCAGTGTTCAACCTGGTTAATCCTCATAACTTCTCTGTGCACACATAATCCAAACAGCCATCTTTCCCAATATTTTACTGTCTTCTTTTCTGTTTGCATAACCCCTGTGAGGTTTGTAGGCTGCATCTAGTTCCCTCAGGGAGGTGGCAAATCACAGCAAATCAAGCTCTTTGCTCTATAATTTCCCAAAGATCAAAGTTTAGTTATCATTAGAATGTAAATGTCACGATATTATGAAACTGGTGCATCAGGACAGAACATATCTTCCTCTTTGAAAGTGTTTCTATGTGATGTGACATTTTGTTAACATTTGAGGGAGGACTTTTCTTTTTTCTCCTTAATGATCTTTCTTAGGTTTTTTGGCCAGTAAAAGTATGCTACTCCTACCTGCTAAAATAACATTTAAAATAAAGTATTTCACAAAGTCTCTTTCAAACTGGGTCCAACATTCACTTTGTTATTTTATTTTATCTGTTTCTCAAGGCAAGAAAAAAGGGGTTGAGTTCATAAATATTAAGAAATCATGGCTCCTAATCTGTTTATAAATATTCTCGAATTATCAATATGTCACAGCAAGAGTTGGGTTGCTGCAGTGTATGGGAACAGGGGATCCACTTGAGAAAAACAAGAAGATAAAATCCAATAAAATAGTTATTCCTTTGAACAATAAAATGATTTATCTTAAACTTGCCCCTGTGACTCCATTACAACTACAGAAATGACAGTCCATAAAGTACCTCAGCTTGTCCAAGGACACAAACAGCTGATGATCCTGAAACAGTACAATTTCCTGGGCTTTGCTTCTGAACTCAGCCCTAGATTGCATCAGAAGTTACTGTTTTCTAAAGCTCCTCTACAGATGAATTGCGAGCTGTATACCATATATTGAAACAATATGTAACGTCAGAGAACAACAGCTAGCAATCTGAACTAGCATCAAGGAGACTTTACCAAAGCTACAATCCCCAGCAAGCATTCTCAGTGTTTGGATCTTTCTCAGTTTTTTCAAGCCTATCAGGGCAAGGTAGTTCAGATAAGATGTTTCAGGAGACAACAGAAGGCCATTTCCACTAGTTTAAGTACCAGGGTGGTGTAGTGGGAATTCTTTTCTAGAAATGGTCAGAGCAAAAATTAAAATGTTTCAGAGTGGTCTTCACTAGCCTGCTTCCCCTGTGTTGGTACAGTTCACTGCGTGTTTTGAGCCCTCTACTAACCAAAATCACATCTGAAGCAGAAAGTGCGGCATGTGTGCGACCATCAATCGTCTTTGTTCAAGAGATGGGAGGTAAGGGGGAAAACTCCAAATCTTTAGGTTTATTCTCTCTCCATTTGAAAGAAAAGAAAGAATATTGCTTTTGGGAGATGCTGACCTGCATACACCACCTCCAGTGTGAGAGGTAGCACATGTTATCAGCTCATGTTTGTCTGGTTTTTCTCCAATAAGTCAATTAAACCAGCAGGACCGAGGTTTCCAAAGATGTATTACATAAAGCAGTGACTGCAGGAACCATGTAGTGATTATATCAGGTAACACTTGTACATTGGACTATTACTTAAACCCAACAGCCTAGAAACATTCATCCCCACACCAGCCCAGTTTAATAAATGATTAATGGAGCTAGTCAGCCTGGCCTGAGGTAAGCATTTATGTGGGGCCCCAGAGAGACTGGGCAGCCGGTGCTGGGCAGAGGCTGGGCTGCAGACTGGCCTCCTGCCTGCCAGCCCCCTCGAGGTGTCACGGGTGAGCCTCCAAAGCACAGCTAGCTACCTCTCATTTAGTATGGCCTTTGTGTGTCCAGGGACAGGCAGAGGCAGCTCCTGCCTGTTCCTAGCATCCCCAGGCAGATATGACCCTGTGGTCTTTTAAAAGGTATAGCTATATTTTTAAGTGTGTGTGTGTAGTACTGGCAATTAAGCTTCACTGGAGCACCTCAGCCGAAGAGGAGTGAAGGAACACGTGAATACCTCTGAATGAAGTATTTTAAAACTAAAAATGACCCCTGTATTCAAGTGATTGTCTTCTTTATCAGCCAGTAGAAAGGTGACATACAAAGTATGCATCTTATGACAACTGGAAAAAAAAAAGAATAAAACCCAAGCAAAAAGTCCCCACATCAGTAAGGTTCACTAAAACCCTCCATGCTTACAAATATCTCTTTTCCAAGAAAGCAGGATCATGCTTGGGATAGAAAACCATTCCAAACACCTTTGAAATTAATTAATTTCATGCTGATTATTTTAAGCTAGTGCACTTTTCCAGCCATAATATATATGAAGGCAAAGATGGAGAAGGTCAGTGCAGGAAAATAACCTTAGGTGTCAGGAATTTCTGGCTGATGTTCTTTTTCCAAAGGCATTACAAACCACCTGTATTTTAAATTATACGTTTTCGAAAATCAAAATTTACAAGACCGCTGAATCTTGGCCTGAAGGATTTGGTGGGGATACCCCTGCAGGGCCCTGATTCAGGCCAAAACTCCTGAAGAGCAACAGCACTTTTTGTTAACATTAGCACTTAGAGACTCCTGTAATATTCTGCAGGTGTGAAACAAAGCATCTGGAAGCTGGTAAAAATTAACAGAGGATGAGGTGCTTATGGGTCACCCCCTTCATGCATAGTGTCTGGGATTGCATGCACACTAATTAGAATATTGGTTTAGCCATGTTAGTCTGGGCATATAGAAGAGACCAGGTTTGTAGCGATTGGCAATAACTTTTCTTAGATCAACATCAACATTTTAGTGTCTTGTCAGACATCATGAGGAGAAAGTTTTGTTTTGTCCAGTTGTGCCTCTTAATCTGGCACCTGCATGCTAGGGAGAAGGTAAATAACATAAAAATAATAAGTGTTATAACATTATAAAATGACATAAGAAGAATTTTCCCTGCACCTCTGTTCACTGTATTACTCCCAACAGACATTTTCTAGACGTGCATGAAGCTGTGAGTGTAGGCCACAAAGGGCAGAGTCTAAGGACATTTGAGAGGGAGAACAAAGGGCAGGGCCACAAGTTACACAACCTGGTATAAAAATCATCAAGATTAGTAACAAAAAGCAATGCACTGGCTGTAAGATCATGGAAAACTTAAAACTGACAGAAATCCCAGCTCCACTGAAATCAGTAGCATAACTTCACTGACTTCAGAAGAACCAGCATGTCCTTTGGGGTGAGTAGATGGCACCTCACTGAACTCAGGCTGGTCAAACCGCAATGGAAAGACCCTGCATTACATTGCATTTACTGCCACTTAGAAACAGGCACCATATTGCTCTATAGTACAAGATCCCTATAGCAAGTGCAATAGAGTGTGAATTAGATGGTCACTGAGGTAAATTTCAAGGCATTGCATGTTGGTAAATTCTACCCTGTTTTAATACCAAAATCTTTAATCACAGTGTTAGTGGCCATTAAAGAGAAATTTATTACAGAGCAGTTTTTGTAAGAAAAAAAAACAAGTCCAGACTCTTTTTTTTTTTTTTTTTTTCCCTTCACATTTTGGCTTTGACATCTTAAGGAATACCTGCAACTATAACTAGCTAAGGGGTTTTTTTTCTGTTCATTATAGCGTAGCCACAATTATACCCTGTAACAACTCAGATAAGATTTGGAAAGGAAACAAAGATCCAAATACCATTTTAAACTTGGCTTCTTTGGTATTTTTGCCTTTTTTTAAAACCATTTTTCAGATTCTGCTCACATTTCTAATTTTTTTTTCCTATGTAGATAAACACTGTAAGCTTACACCATCCTATCGTTGTTACTGTGCAGCAGGCAACTTAAGTAATATCTGGTTTTCAGCCTCTGCTATTATAAACCAGATTCTGTTTTAATATGCGTAAATCATATGGAAAGGTAGGAATACTGCCTGTTATTGCAATGCTGTAATACATTGTGTATGGAAAACCTAAGTGATAAAGAGCCTAATTAGCTGTGATTTATATTGATCTATAAGATCATAAAATCACCAGAGTTTGGAACAACCTAATTTGTTTTTAATAAGTGTTGCCTGAAAGACTAGTAATTACAGTCATAAACCAATTACTGAATTAAAGCATAGTAAATTTAAAAACAAAAGCAGTCACGAGATATTTCATTAGGAATCCCGCTAAGTCAAAACAAAGGTTAATTTATATGACATTGAAACTGCAGTCGCACCTGTGATAGGTGAATTTTCAAGCCTTTTCGCACTTTAAACTCACGTTCTTGAGTTTTGCAGAAACATTTCTCTTCTGGCTCAACAGTTGTAAGCACGGGCCCAAAGCTTCCTTGTTTAAGTGGACAATATTAATATTATTTCTGTGCTGTGTGAGGGTAAGAAATCCTGAGCAAAACCAGAACTTGGTAAGTTGTTGTGAGTCCACAGTTGAAGGACTCTGGAGAACAAGTTTGTGGGTTAACAGAGCAAGAGTTGCTCTTGGCAAAGTCGACAGTTGTTGACCGATATATGAGCTACACAGGTAAGGGGCAAAAACATTAATTTCATTCTTTAAAGTCAAATAAAGTTCAGCATGAAAAAGCCGGCATGCAGAGGTCATGCTGTCTGAGAGATGATGGGATCCACAGTAACTGGACACTTGTACACATATAACACTAGGTTTTGTCTCCCTTATGCTGAAAATAACTTTTAATTCTCCTTAACATATTCCTAGGGAACCGCAGAGTAAGTTAAAAATGGGATGGCAAAAAGATAGTGAAGACACAACTGTGTTAACCTGTCTGCTATGACAACACTTCGTGGTGTCCTAGAGAGGACCTAACCTCTCCTAAAAGCTTGTGCTCTAAGCACTATGATATTAGGGATCAATTCTGAGGGAAGTAAAGAGAAAAGGGAGCTATAAGGAGAAAGTAACCGTTCCACTTGGTGAATGGAGACTGTTGAACACACTAGCTTTCTTTCAGTGATCTCTGAAGACAACATTCGGAGTTACAGATTCAACAGTACCCACACATGCACCATGAGGGTCCCCCACAAAAATCTGAAAAGGACTTATAAAATAACTCACTGAAAATTTAAATTATTTTGGTTCCTCCAGAGCAAGCAAAGACCCTCATGAATGCCGGGCAGAATGATGTCTGGTGAGGTTAACCATCAAATAACCCAAGGCCATGCCCTTGAGGAAGACCTTGAGTAACATGCAGTTGAGTACAAAGTCATGTGTAAATATTCAGGAAAAAGTTGTTCCTACTAAGGACTGTTCAATGGAAACATGCTCAGTGCACAGCCTTGGACAAAGCAAAGAGAAGTTTTGGCTGAGCTTGAACGCCATGTCTTGACTACAGGTGACCCAGTGTAGCTGCTCACATCTCTGTTCTCCAACCCCATTCTGTCACCATGATCTAGGTTAACCTTAACACTCCGAACAATGTGTTGCTGTTTTTCTGTTGTTTTGTGGGTTGTTGGTTTTTGAACATGGATCACTGTGACTGAAGTGGGTTAGAGAGGTATGGCACGTGGTGGTGCGCTGACAGATCCAGTGACACTCTGCATTGCAAATGGCAGGAAGGAGCAAGAAGGTGTGGTAAGGCTGCCAAGGGTGACTTGCTTCAGACATGTCCTGTAAACCTCGACCATTGCTCCAGCATGTGCAAAGGTTGGACAAAGACAAGAAAATATCATTAGTGCTACATCAACGGTGTATGCATGGATAATGGACCTTCTCATTTTGACTATGCTAGTCAGTTCTGCAAGGGCACCCTGGAGTCGGTAGGATGAAAAACTGTTCATCTGAGGGCTGTTTAGTTTGCCCAAGAAAAAGTTAAGGGCAGACACAACCACAGTCTCTGCACCTACGCAGTAAGCAGAACTGTGGTATTGGACTCTTCAGCCTAGCAAACAAATGTACAGCAGTACCTCAGGGCTGCTCTTTGAAGCTGGACAAATTCAGACTGGAAAGGAGATTACAATTTATCTAAGCAGGGGGTTATTAACCACTGAAATGATTTAGTAAATGCTGTTGTGAGTTCTCCATCACTGCCTTTGTTCAAAGCAAAATAGGATTTCTCAACTGAAATACAGTCTGTAATACGAAGGGGAATTAATTCATGCCTGGTTATAATTGATGTTATGGAGAAAGTCAGACAAAACAATTACAGTGATCTCATCTGGCCTAAAAATCAATGAGTCTATTTAAAAGGAAAAAAAAAAAAACCAACATAACAAAATGCACTCAGGAGGAATTAATTTCTGGAGCCTGCTTTTCACAATGGCATATCACTTTCCACTAATGCAAACTCATACCTGGGGTGATAGTGCTGCATTTCTCAAAAACAATGTTTAAGGAGGCAAAATACTCTTTGAAGGAAGTAGTTACTGTAATTTTGGGGTGAAATCAGAGCCTTGGTGGCAGAAACGACAGGAGTTTCACTTCTACAGGGCGTCAGAACTTTATCTGATTTTCCCTCCTTTTGCAGCCATAAGCATGTCTCATTCTGCAGGATTTTACAGAAGGATAGGGGGGATTTTCTGCTCTCCAAGTTGTGGTATTTCTTTTGGAAATGGGAAAAAACCCCATCATACACTCACTTAGTGGTTGGCTTTGACCTGATAATTTCTCAAAGTCAGAATTAGAGGAACAGAGAATTGTCACTGATATTTTTCAGCTACAGAGTGTTGCAGTTACATCAGTGTGGCATCCTCAGTCATAATGATTTGGTGTTTTTTATAGCCTATCACTGAGAAGGACTCAAAATCAAAGTGAAAATGCAGAGTACATGCAAAGAGTCACTGCTACTGGCCCAGAAATTTAACTACTGATGGAAAGGAATATGATGAGTTTTTAATACAATGAAAGAAAACAGATTATGTGAAAGAGACAATGGTTAAAGTTTCCAAAGCAAAGGAAAGACAACAGTCCTGTTTACAGCGAAGTTACACTATGCTTACTGTGCAGAAGTGGTCAGAAAAATATCGGGACCTCAGCAACACTAAGCCTGTTGCATTTTCGTATGCTGATCTGTTATCTCACTGCACACACTGAATTGTCAGACATTTCACTCAGCATCCAAGTATCCCAAAGAAGTCTCCTGTTCCAGTCCTGACCAGGGCTGACTGCCAAGCTGGAATGCACCATTTTGATGCTTATGTTCACATTTCAAGGTGGCACTTTGTCTGAGAAGGCAGGCGATCCAATCCCACCCCTCAGTGGCTGCCAACATGCAGTGAGCTGTTCTGCAACCCAAAAGCTAATCTATAAAAAGAAAAATCAGTAGCCTCCCTTTATTTAGAGTTTTCAGTGGTTTACATGTGACAAACGTGTACATATTTTACAATATTTGGTACGAGCATGGTCCCTTTTTTTTGTAGTGTGAGCACTCCTGGAGAGCCAAAGAAAAGGAGAGGGCAAAGAGTTACCTTTCCTAATTATTTTCCAGAGTCCTTATTCCTACATTTTAGTACAGAGAATAGATTTCTAGATTTTGCAGATTTTTCTTGGAAAGAACTGAAAAAGAAGGGGTTGTAACTGCTGTAAATGCCTGCCTGAGCTTACAGATTCACCTGAAACAACAGCTGACAGTTGTGCCAACAAAAGCAACCCTGTCTCAGGAAAGAGTCCCCTCCAGAAAAGACTGACATCTCAAAATTCAGTTTCCAAAGAATTTCGAAAGCTCTCACAGAGTAGAAAACACTGGCATTTGTACTGCTGAGGAGCAGGGTCTTGGAGCACAGGATTTTCCACTGAGGCAACCTAACCATGGGACATGTTGATTTTGATGACCATGAATTCTCCTGGCTCCAAAGACGCACCCATCTTAGGCACAAGCCACTTCCTTCATGGCAGATGTGACCTGGTACATCAGGGGCTACCAGCTGCCTCATTGTCCATCACCAGCTGTGGTATCACGTTGTGATACAACACCTTCATGCTCTTAGAAGCCACATAAGCAATTTGTTGTGATGCAAGTGTTGCCAAGACAGAGTGAATCACAACAGGACATAACCACACACTGGTGCCAGGAGAGACAACCATGCAACGGCTGCAGTAGCTTATGTTTTCTGAAGGAGAATTGTCTTTGGGAAAGAAGGGCAAAGAGAACTTGGTAAAGGAGAAGCCATCTTAAAGCAGCAACTTGGCCCTACTTATTTTAAAGATGGAGCTAACTCTGCTCGTGAGCAGCGACCCAAATGGTGCGCTGGGACATCAGTGGGGTGGGCTGCAGGCAGTGGAAGGGCCCTTCTACCCTGAGTTGCTTAGAGACCACAAAGCCCTGGGAGCAGATATTTACTGCTCTTTCACTACTCACTTGTCAATCAAATTCTTTGCTAGAAATAATGCAGAAGTGTTTCAACCTAATTGTTTGATTTGGGGCTCCTCTAACTTGAAGGTGGCTTTCTTTATTTCCCATGTTCCACAGAAAATTTTCTCAATGTCAGTTCTATTATGCGCTTTTGAAAAATAAACAGCACTCAAAATGAGTTATTTCTTATGGGAAAATGGTCTGTTGAGAACACATTACACATTCCATTTACTAATCAGAATCTTCTGATAATTTTTACTGTGCATTGCAAATGCAGGCAGCCTGTGTTACATCTGCAGTGCTCAGATAGACTGGAACTGCTCCAAACTGCTTCTCAAAAATTTATTTCTAAAATTTCCCACACATTTAGTGTTCCTGCCTCCTGGTCCCGAATGCATATATATTCAATGGACTTACTACATGCATATCAATAGTTTAGTAGAGTTACGTGTACCACAGTGTTAACAAATAATACACAGTCTTTCAAAGAACATAGACACTGTCGCCTAAAGAAATAAATGCTTCAACCTGAGGAAACTCAAAGACTAAAAATATGAAGGCAGAAAAATAAATGTCCTTAGCTTACAGTAAAAAAACAATGAGAAAACTAAAATTTTAGTGATACGCTTCATGAAACAGTTTCATATGGCTGGTCATAAATAAAGCGGAGACCCAAGCTGTTGTCAGAAAAAAATTTCAAGGATAAGCCAAACTGGCAAACAGCTGCAGCTCTAATTTCTGATTTCACCACTCAACATCAGAATGATGAGTTCCAGGAGAAAGGATCTTCAGCTCCTGAGTAGCTGACATGAAAACATTGGTCTGGGAAAGAAACAGCGGTGGTGAAGCATAGGGGAAATATGGAGGCAAGCAGCATTGCTCTGCAGAAGTGTGCCTTCCTGCAGCACAGTGGGAAGGGACACATGAGGGCCCGGATCAGCCAAGGATCCTTTTCCCCCAACCCCACCACCTACTAAATCCCTGTAGAAATGCTGCTTATTTGCAGCAGCAATAACGTTTGAGGTGCCACGCAGGACAAGACTGAAAGAAGTGGCAATTTGTTTTCAGCAGAAGCTCTGAGGGAGCCTGGGATTGGCATCTTATTCAAAGAGGCCAGTAATTCCTTCCCAAAACATTTAAAGGAGGCAGCTCCTGCCTCTGCTATTGCACATCAGTGCCTCCCCATAAGGGGGTGGTTTCTGAAGGGAGCAGGCTGAAGATAATTTCCTGGACTCCTGGACCTTTCGTATCACACTCATCTCTGCTGTGTTTCACTGCTGACAGTACAAAGACCTCCAGTATTCTTATCTTGGCATTCCCTACCTAGGGAAATGAGAGAAGCATTACAAATGAGTCTGTAGGGATGTTTCGTGAGAGTGGCAATAAAAAATAAAAAGCCAGCACTGAGGGCAGTGGCCAGTCAGATCTTTTGGGAGCACTGAGGGGTGAAAACATTCAACATCCCTGCTCTGAAAAGCTTGTTCATTTAAACACGGTGTCTAGCTCTGCTCCTGCAGACTGTTCCTGAGGAAGACGTCATGGTCAGACCGTCATGGCTAATGTTATTTTCAGATAACATTTCTGCTCCCCCTTCTGTTCTCCTGCCGACCATGTGCTAAACCACCAGCGTCTCCCCTTGCTGTCCCCCCGCACCAGCCAGGATATGCTGTCCCCCCGCCATGAGCAGGATATGCTAACACCAAGATCACTCTAAAAATTCATGCCCTGTCTCCTGCTTCCTTGTTTAATGGTTTTATAGACAGCAAGCCTAACACTTATTTTTGGAACCTAACAACTTACTTGTAGCTGTTGGGAAAGCCACATGTGCAATAGTCAGCATCAGTCAGGAAAAGCTTCTGTATGTTTTGGTTTTCACCAGTTTTTTCCTGAAAAGGTTCAACTTATTCATAACCCAGCTAACCAACCCGTATTTTTATCTCCGTGACCTGCTATCATCTGACACAGGGAAAAAGTGCCAGGTGTCAAGAGCTGCCAGGTGTTCATATTGAACTATCTCTCTGGCTTAAAATAATACTAAACAAGTAAAAAAAAATGCCACCACTCACAAACACATTAAACCAATGGATTAGATTTCCAGTCTATAAGTATGAGGCTATAAATGATTCTTAAAAAAAGCTGAATTAAAAATATAATTAATTGCCTAGGCTTGGCTTGGTGCTTGGCTTTATAGAGCTAGTCCCTCCTTCCTGTGGACCCAGCCTTCCCCATGCCTGGCATGTCAGGCTGTATCCCAGAAGGGCTGGATGCAGCTGCAGGACTTCATTGCTCCTTAAGCCACACGGGCTCTCGCCTTCAGTCAGCCACTCAGGCTGCTGACTTTTTCCCAGTATCTACTGAATCAGAGTGCTCTGCCATGATTTCAACCACGTGAAATGCCATTTTTATTCAGTGAAACACGTGGTCAGAAACCCCTTTCCATACGCTTTCAACACACTCCACAATTTCACGGCGTTAAACATTTGTTCACTCAGCAGCCCCCTGAAAACCTGGTGTGTCCCTGAGCATCAGCTCTGTGTGGCACTTGGATTGGAATAAGCCCATTAGAAAATCTCTAATTCCACATCACAACTGCATTTGTGTGTTAAATCCAATACATCCCCAAGACCCGACAGCCCAGGAGTGCCCTGCCCGTGGTGGGGGATTCGCCAGGACAGGGCCCTGGAGTGTTCCCCTCGCCTCCTCTTCCGTAGCAGAGCTGGAAGTAGGACGACCACGGGAGAAGCGTACACCTTTCAGCTGTGACCTTCAAAGAGCAAGGTCTGCCCTGAACGTTTCAGAAATGATGCCTTGCATAAATAACCTCCCATAAAGATTTTAGATATCACAGCTGACTACTTTGCAGTTTATTACTTAAACGTGGTTTGTGTTAGGGCAAGTTGGTTTTAAAATAGCACCAGTCGTACATTGCTCCTGAAACACCTCAGTGGTATTTAAAGATGAGTGAAAGGGGCATCCTTGAGGCTTGATACGAATATTCAAGATGGCTCATTAGTTCCCAGTTTTTCCATAAGCTGGTCATTAGCAGTCCAGTAAAAATTCAGAGAACATATTATAACACATGCTACCTATGTGTAAATAGACACACCCTGTTTCGGGCAGGTAGGTCCTGACCTTCTCCTGATACCAGTACTAGTATTTTGTGCTACACCAAACCTCTCTTTGCCTCACCTCTCAGATCTACATCCTGTAGAAAAAATATTTTTCATTAAGATAGTTCAGTGCAGCACATTACACAGTTCTTCTTGGGGTAAGCACAGCAAAAGTAATTGAAAAATTAGTGACAGCCTAGGTGCAACACATGCAGCTGCATGTGTGGGCAACATCTTCTAGACTGTCTGGCAGCCCACATGGTCCTCATCAGGGGCCTTAATGGTGCTACTGCGCAGGAACACAGTACAATTTCTTGGCTCAGTGAGCAGAAGAAGCTGTAGATGTGGAATTTCAACACACCTAGCTAGACCCAGGGTGGTTTCTCCTTCCACACCAAAGGATGAGACAGTGACCTTGCAGCTGCTTCCTTGTGTTTAGGTCAGGGCTGTGTCCTCTGGCACCCATATCAGCCAGGTATCAAAGGCCTGAAACAGCCTCTTTGGGTGACTAATTTTACTAGACACCATTTTGGCTACCATGGGACACACCTGCAAGCCAGGAAGAAGAATAAGGTCAGCAAAAATGATGGCTTTTTACCCTTTAACCAAGCCAGGCTGATGGCCCAGGCAAATACCGCTGCAAAAAGCAGGTGCTCCAGCCATGCTGCTGTGGGTTTGTCTGAAAGCAAGGAAGGACCTCTGAACACCTGCAGAAGTTTTCACTGCTCCCAGGGCTCCTACCTGCGGTGCCTGGAGGGTTTCCACCCTTGTGCTGCTTGGGGAGACAGAAGAATAGGTGAGGAAGCAGTAGAAAACTAATGCATGAGATTTACAGTAGGGGGAAAAAACCCACCCCCAAATAGGGCAAAATACTAAGCTCTGACAGTGGGTGAAATCCTGCCCACCCCACTTAAAATCAGTGGTAAAACTCCCATTGACTTCAATGGGGCCAAAATTTGGGTATCAGTTTTTTCATGGTCTTCCCAGATGAAGAACCCAGCCATGTTTTATAGTTTCCTCATGGCACTGTGGGAAAACCTGTAAGGTTTTATTAGCTTCTTTGGCTCTGTGTCACTGTATAGCATTTCGGGAGGGGGGTGGGTGGGTGGAAATCCAACCTTGCAATTTCATTAGGAAACAGCAGCAAAAAAAAAATAAAATTTTACAATATGACTTCTTGCCTGCTCTCTACGTCCTGAAGTCAATGTCAGAGCGCATACGGATATAAAGCTCCTATTTTCACACAGTCTGTAGGAGAGGGTTTGAAAGGCCTTGTTTGTCGAACATGCTAGAAACAAAACCATGGGAAATTGAAAGCATTGACAGCTCTTTGTTCAGAGTCCTTCAACACAAAGGAAAATTCAGCAGATGGACTCAAACCCATAAGCTCACAGAAAGTGTTTTCAGATGGGATGAGGCAGTTTGGTGCCAGATACGTGTAAGCCGATATGCTCCAAGATATGCAAAACATGAATAAAGAAAATCAAGCCTTTGCCAAAACCTAATACTATAATTTTCATGCAGTTAGACACACTAACTGAACCTGTGTTCCCAAGCCTTATTTGCAGGCCAACATTAATAAATAAGACTATGTGAATTTTCTGCTGTCCCCCCAAACTCTTTAAAATAAAGAACAAACCACCATCCCCAAAAACTTTAGTAAAATAAAGTTCACGTTCAGCTAAGCAACCTTTTATCCTACTCCTTAAGCCACTCCAAATCACTGTCAGTACATTCCCGAATGGTCTGTGCTGAGAGTAGCAAAGGTTTTACAGTTCAGAATGGCAAGACTGACTTAATAAAAAGATTAATACACTTGAAAAGCAGGCCATTTATCAAAAGATTTTTTTAAAAGCTTTATTTCCTAAAAAGCAAAACTATTTACCTACCTCCACATCTCATCTGAAAGCATTAGCATACACAGCTGTTCTCCAAATTTCAGTCCTGTTCCTTTTTTTTCCCCTTCTTGATTTTTTAAGATATGAAGAGCAGGTATTTATTGAAACAGTGGCATGCTTCACCAGGTGCCTTCTGCTTTCATACACTGATTTATCCCACCTCCCATATGAACACACAGGTACCCTTTTCCCATACACTGGATTGAGGTGTCAGACCCTCAGCCCCAGGGCTTCATGAGACGGCAGCCTGGGGATTTTAGCTTGCAAACCTCTCTTACCACAGTTGGAAGTCTCCTGCACTAGGCAGGTGAGGACAGACCTTGTCTCTCCTGGATGTTCCATCGCCCTCTCGTTTATGATGGTCTTTTTAGGCAGTGCTCTTTGTCCGGCTGCCATGGAACCGAGCAGACAGTGCAAGTGGTTTGGATGCCACAGGTGTAAGGCACACAGGTGCCATGATACCATCAAATGGCAGAAGGAAGAATGGGAAATATTGCTTGCGTAGCAGGCCTGTATCACTCTTTTAACTAGAAATTGTGCCACCTTTGCACACCATGGTCCTCAACCCAACATTTTGTACAGAAGTAGCAGCAAGGGTATGTATTGAGTGAGATACAGCAGAGAAAGAAATACAGGCAATTTTGGACCACAAGGTCCAAATATGAGAAGAGATATTTCAAAATATGTCTGGCATCCTGCTCTTCATGAATGTGTTCAATCACTAGTTCTTCCTGAAGAACTGCCTCTTGCTGTTTCATCTTGCCTGCAAATGGCATGGCACACTGGAAAATTAAAAAACAATCCACTAGACTACTATCTGTTCAGGACATGGCTGCTCAACTGCATCCACAGAGTCACTCTCTTGGAAACAGGCTGCCATGAATAAGGGGGTTGTAAAAGACAGGACAAGTTGTGGGGGAGTTGCTTTGGGATTCAGGGGCACTGACATAACCGAAGGATGAAGCTGCTTGAGAAGAGGCTAAGCGAGGTGAAGATGATGACCTTGGTCATACATTTGAGAGGAGATGAAAACAACAGACAAGACAAAGAAGGAACATGCAGAAAGGAAGAATGGAAGCTGGGAAAACTCAGAAAAGGCAAGACACCAAGAAGGTGGAGAAGACTTGCAGTGCCAAAAGCAGGAAACAATAATAGCACAGATACTAGCACTCTCTTACTCTTGTCATAAGACCATCATGAAAATTTCTTTAAATTTAGAAGAATGACATTTAAGAGACTACAGTTTTAGTTATATAATTGTTTTTCATGAAAACTAAAAAAAAAGCCACCACTTATTATTACTGTGTGTTGATGAGCAGCCACAACCAAATTCTTAAGTGATCAAATATAAAATATGCTCGAAGGATGTTCCTACCTGCCAGGGCAAGACAGATGCTGTGGTGTAGGTGTCTCCACTTTATTGCACTGCACCCCAAATGGACAACATCTGAATACTTTAGCAACAAGATACTCACTGTAACGACGCTAGGACAAAGCTATTGATCACCACTTGGGCTTCCAGGGAGAAAAATTTGCATATTTAGAGCTTCACTTAACAGATGCCATCATCAGGAGGTAAAAGTCCTTACGCTGAACAGACAATCTTAATGGCCTTTCCCGTTAAGCTATGGGTGATATATTTCAAAGGGCAGATTACTGGAGTCTTTCTGCTGACAGCAAGGAATGTCAGATAAATTCAGAGTATCAGTGAACATCTAAGCCTTGGTAACATGGATTTTAATATAGAGCTATATATCACAATTCAGGACAAAACACCTTGACCAATTTATTCTCTTGTACAGCACAAAGGGACCTTACACTATATCTGCATTTATATTCATTGCCAAAATAGGCAATGGACCCTTACTGTTCATGGGAACAAAGCTCCAGATGCTCTTATATTCTAAGCCTAATGTGCTCGGCTACTGGTGTGGTACCATTAATCACATAAAACATGAGTTTTATAGCCTTGGAAAACTGGCACCTCCCAGGTTTATTGGCTTGACTGCTCTGCTTAATAAAAAGTTTCTTATGAACAAATGAGCTCTGACTATAACGTACTGAACGTTATCATCCCATAATCAATAGGTATCAGGAAGACTGTTTTTAAGGTTTAGCTCCCTTCCTGTTCTCCTGCAGACTGAAATTATTCAGCTCTGTACTGCAGAGCTCCATTAAGCACTTTGTTTTTCATTGAATGACTGGAATCAAATGCGTATGGCCTCCATGGATGGATAAACTGCTGTAAAAAGAGATAAGTCAGCAATACTGATTGGCTCTGTTGTCTGAGCGTGTCTTTTGATTTTTGAATTTCTGCCAAAAGCATCATCATTCTGAGTTTACCCTTCAAAAGCCCTCGGTCACTCAGATGGTATATACGATTGCAGCACAGCGCTCTCCCTTGCAGAAAGAGAATTCATAAGAAAGAAAATTTCAGTACTTGTATTTGTTGAATGTAAATTCGTGGCACAGTTCCTCTCTCTCTCTCATCTTTCACAACGTTGTTACTATATAATGTGATGTGATTAAAAGAGCGGTTTTACTTTGCTGCCCGTCTCTCTCACTCAGAGAAAGTTTCTCTCTGCGCAAAGCTGTACATAGATTTCAAAGCGTACTTGTCACATCATTTCCCTCTTCCTTTCCCTCCTTGGCAAGTCAAAATAACAGGACCACCATAAACATCTGTGGTGGTTTCTTTTGTGCGTGAGTGTGAACTTACACTAAGTACTGAAAACATACTGCATTTTCCTTCCCTTCCGGGGCCAGGACTGTCAGAGCTGGGCTCAGTACTGGCTTCCACAGGGTGCCACAGACTCACATCGCCCTCAAGAGCTGCTGCTGCAACAAGAGCTGCTGTTTAACCGGGGACGCTTGCTGTGCACGATGCACCTGAGTAAATGCCTGATGGAGGCAGCAGGAGCAAGACCAGAACGGGTCTCCGATGAGGCATTTGAGTTGGTTACAACTCTGCAAATTCAACGTTCAGCACTCATGAATCTCCTAATGCAGAAACAAACAGTGAACCCCCTCGACGCGTCTGCAAAGGCAAAACGGTTATTCCCATTTGAAAACAAGAACAGATCCGACACCAACAATGCGGCTTTTCTGCAAACATTCGGGTCATACCAAGTCTGTAAATAAATAAATAAATAAATAGTATCTGCATAAACTGGAATAAAGTGACAAATTAAGGCAATTGTTATTGGCCTGTTGAAAGCCTTGTGGACATTTTGCGATCTTGTGATTTCTACTACTGCAAGCTCACCAGAGTTGCAAGTTCAGTTGACTGTGAAGGTCTGGGGCCTGTACAATCTTATTCACATGCAAACTGTAAGAAGCAGGGATAGCGGAGTCAGAGCCTGTGCTGTGTCAAAGGTGCTGCTTAAGATCTCGGGTGAGGAAATGCTCTCTTACAGGTAGCTCACAAGCCTAAACCCCTTCTGGCATTAAAAGGGAATGAATTTGATTCCTCAAGAGCCTTCTGCTTCCTTACAAACCTTGGGAAACAAGTTCAGAATACTAGCATAAGCTCGAATCCACTTTCTGGTTACAAAGGCTTCTTTATTACTGTTTTTGGCTGACAACAGTTGAGATAGCATGTTTATCATCATTCTTAAAACACTTGAGAGAGAACAATGTGAGTGCATTTTTATTTAGGTTTTAACTTCTTTATTTCATTGCTGTACAGCTGCATTACACTTGGCTTTAATCCCTTAAGCATTATTTTCCTTGGCAAAATAGTCACTGAACTGAGTAGAACTTACTATTGCAAAAATATGCTTGAAAAACCAGTGTGATGTCAATGCCAACTGAAACCCATGGAGCTTAAAATGTCACAAATTTGCCTGTAGCTGAAATACATAGCTCCTCATTTTTTTTTTGACTGAACTAGGAATGTTGTAAGTCTTAGGTTGTGAAGCCAACTGTAAAAACCATAGAGCAGCCTCCTGAAACTGAACGTGTGCTTTTTCGCCCCACATGAACAATCATTTGGAAAACAATTGTATAAAAATTAGCGGAGGATAATTCCATAGGCAACAAATGACTGTGTGGCTCCGCTTCTAGGCTCGCCTCCATTAAAACTGTGGCTATTGGTAAGAAGTTGGGTTACAGGCTTCTTAGAGAAAAGATAGAACCCGACTTTGTAAAACATCTTTAATATTCAAATATATAAATAAGCACTACTGAAGAAGTATTCAGAAGACTGCGGTGATTCATTATGAACAGATGCTATAAACGGGAACAGTAACATTGCTAGGTAAGGAAGAAGCAAGCTATTTTAGGAGTCTTGAAAATCTCTTCTAGTTCTTCAGACAGATCATGCTGCTATAGTTACTTTATAAAAAATTATATTCTGAAAAGCACTTTAGTAAAAGAAACCTTTTACTGGAACTATTATTTAACCAAGACCTTCTACAGCACTAAAACACACTGCAATTGAGTTCCCGATATAGTTTTAAGAATGGGAGGGGTAAAAAAAAGAACAAAAAACCTACCATACCTGCACCAGGAGCTATTTATTAGCATAACACTCTTCCTTTTAAAGATTTCGTAACAACTGAAGTATATACAAAGTCTTACAGCATTTACACAATAAAAAAGTTTCCTATTAGCTGATGAAGTATAAGGTAGTGCTGCAATTTACTTCAAAGCATGTTTACAATAATAATGAAGCAGACCACTGTACTTTCAACCCCTCCGCTACCACACCACCACTGTCAGTTGAAATGACAGTTAATTAAACCACTGGGAAGACACAGATTGTCAAAAGATTTGTAACATGTTGACCTGCAGCACTAACCATCATAAGGAGGGGGTGGGGGGGGAAGCTACATACTGTCATGTTTCTACACTTTCCTAGAGCTGTAACAAATTTTCACAGCCTTGGATATAACATATGCAAGACAACATAATCACAATTTTTCAGATATAGTTAAGCTACTGAGTGTATTTACTTCTGAATAGGTGTTATATTGATATGGCTGTGTGTTTCCATTTTTGTTCATTAACTGTTCAAATAGGTCTACAAAAAAAATTAACAGACAGCATGGAGTTTGTAGTCATGATGTGTTTGACTAATAAAGGCATTCAATATCAGCTATAGGATCTAATCATTCCCGTCAAAAGTTTAAGACCAGGAATCTTTGAGTAAAAAACAAACTCGCAAAATCCCACACCTGCAGCATTTCCATCTGTTGATTCCAACCTTCTTTAAGCTTTTCCAACAGGGTAACACAAAATCATCAAAATGTTTATACCAACCCAAATGCAAGACTCATTTAATTTATGAGAGGTCAAGCAGATTCACTAACTACTTCTGCTGTAAAATTGAGGGAGCCTATCTAGAAAAAAGAAACCTTTACTGAACAGTCCCTTACAAGTAGGGATATATAGTTGAACAGAGATACGTAATTTAAGAATGTAACATTCTTTGCCTTTCAGAAACAGTTTTACACGTGCCAATAACGCACTTTCTACAAGAGATAAGGCTGCTTTGCCTATCGTCGTATGCCTAAACCTCTTATTTTGGCCAATTTTACTCTTCCTCCCCCCAAAAGGGATTCTGTTTCAACTTAAAAGCTAGTAACGTCAGTTGACAATTTCTGTATTAAGACAAGAAGTGACATATAAAACCCACAAGGAACCACATAAATACCAAAGAAGTCATATAACCTTTCAATGTAAACACTCTGATTATACTGAAGCCCTAATTAGATTCTCGTCTTAAACTTTTGGCAGATAAGGTGTATGCTTAGCCAGGCTTTGTAGTTAGTTATTGTTCAAGTGGAAGCCAGGTCAGCTCACATGTTGACAGGCATGCAACTTGGAAACATTGCACAACAAGCAACACAAAGAGATTTGAGAAGTGTACAAGACTTCAAGTAGACTTCACAACCCTTCACAACTGAATATTCACAGACAAAGATACAGTCCTTGCTTTTTCTACGGTGGATTTTCTCTCACACATGGGACACTTTCTGTGACTCTCTAGCTTGCTTGATGCTATATAACCACTTGATGATTCTGGCATTCCTTTCAATGGCAGAAATGCCGTATGGCACACGGTCATTGGCACTGTCATCGTTTCTAAGGTCACTGTTGCTGTCCTGAGACTGTTCACAGTCTGAGCTAATCATGCTTGCACTGCGAAAGTTGAGGGATATAATATCAGAGTTAGCCCTTGCAAAGTTTTCCATCCCGAGGTTTTCAAGCTCTTCAGGATCCAGTCCGCAGTAGTTAAAGAATCGCTCAACATCTGCGTCGACACGAAAGTATCTGTCACTTAAGTCTGATTTTGATCGCTGTAGGGAGGGTCTTCTACTAACTCCGCATCCAGACTCAACTGCCTCAATCTCTGGGGATTTCAGGGTGGCGATGGCAGCGATTTTGGGCTTTGGAGGCAGAGGTGGGGCTGAACTACTGCAGGGTATTGCTTTTAAGGGCTTTGCAGTAGTTACTTTCCTAATGTCTGAAGAGCTGTGAGAGACATGCAAGAAAGTCTCTGCCGACTGATCTAGGAGCCTTCTGCTGACGTTGGAGCTGCTCTCCTGTGGGCTGCTTCGGCCCTGTGTGGGATAAACCTTCAAAGATTCGGCAAACGAGTGTCGGTTCAGCTCTGTTGAGTCAGCTCTGTGGGGCGGCCAGTTTCGGGGACCGTGCTTATACCCTGAACCTGAGCTGGAGCCTTCGGAGCTGTTGATGATGTTCTTCAAAATCTCGAGTTTCAGATTTTCTCTCTGGACGCCACTCTCGGTCTTTGTGTTGTTACTGAAGACTTTCAAGGTGGGGCTCCCCAGAGCTCGCTTGGCCGCAGGACAGACCGGCGGCTTTGCCAGCACCGCTGGCTTCACAGGCTCCTGCTTGGCGTTGATGACCTCCTGGCTCTTGACATATTTTGCCTTGTCGGCTTCTAGCCTCTCCACCGCGCTCAGTCTTTTTGGATTAGGCTCCGCCTGCCTGCGAAAATAGTCAGGTCCTTTGTTCAGGATGCGGAGAGGAACGGCGGACGTGAAAGTGACAGCAGGGCTGACCGGCTTCACCATGCTACCTGTCGGTAGTGTTTCTGTAGGCATGTTTGGTGGTCTTTCCCCCGCAGCCGTTTTGGATTCTTCTCTGGGATCTCCTAAATGCACGGTGCAGAAACATGTACATTAAGCACAATGAATAGCCGATGAATCCTGGGATCTGAGCGTTAGCAGCAGCGCCTCATCTCACAGCTCATTAAATAACACTGCGTTTCTCTTTTAAAGGCAGCCTTTGTAGGGCAAGGCCACCCGACACAAGTCCGTATTAGTCTGCTCCGCCGACTCCTTTCTTCTCGCTGAAAGATGCGGGAGTCTCGCTGTTCCCTTTGTGCTCTGCTACCGGCAGCGATCTGAAATGCAGAATAACCAACCACACGTTAGCGAGAGCGCCTGACATCAGAGCGATAGCAACAGCCGCCTCCCGGCCCTCCTCTCCCACCGCCGGACGGGATGCAGCCGCCGGCGCCGGCGCAGGGGAGGCGGCGCTCGGGGCGCCCATGCCCCCCTCTCGCTCTGCACCCCTGTGCATCTTATGAGAAACGTGCTGGTTGTTGCTTACTGTCTAAGCTCGGATTTAACAAAATTACACTGGAAGAGAAAAAAATTTTTTAAAAATTAAACCCCACTATGATACAGCCATGTATTTCTGGAGAGAAAAAGGGAAGCAAAATGTGTCAATTCAGAGACTTAGACCCACCTATCTCCTGAAGATCAATGGAAGAGCACTTTCAAACTAATATCTTTGGCTTTGATTAGTTGATTTGTGTTCACATTTTATCTCTGAACCCCAAACATTCTTCTTGTTATAGGCAACATACCGTGTAATTCTAAGAAATTAAGTGTATTTTCCTTTTTTATTAAATGCTCCAGAAAACAATCTGGTTTAAAAAGCAGAGAGCAAACAGAGATATGTAGTGCTTTAAGTGCAATGCACATGTTTCATTGTTAATTTAATCTAAAATCAACAACTAAAAAGTAGGAGATCTTGCTAAAGCCAACTATTCCAGTTCAAAGCCTGTTTGAACATTAGTCCCCAAAGCACCAGTGCTCCAGTAGTAAAATAAGGATTTCCAAGTTCTTGTGACCACCTTACAGGCTTAACAGAACAACAAAAAAAGGCTTCATTTTTTAATGAAATATTTTGTGAGCAGGCAAAAACATTCTGACTGGGTTTGAACGAAAAGAACTGGTCTTCACATTTGGATATAATCATTCAAGTTTTCTACCAACCACTAAGTGCAAATTAAGTTTACCTTCTTCTAAATTATTTTAAGATCCTATCACTTAGGACTGTCACAACAGTCTAAAATCCAACACCATGGATGATGTTACAAGTGCTGTAACAATTTTTCCCACATGAGGCACTGAAGGGCACTTATCGCAGAATCTACTTTTCAGCAGTGATTTAGCTAATGGGTGTCATTTGTTTTATTACTGCCCCATTAATCTATGCTGCCCTTTTTAATATCCCATTTCTGTTATCGCTGTGTTCTTCAGGGAGAGAAAGAAAAGCAGCTGCTTCTTCTTCACTCCTGTAAGGAACGCAGAGCAGCATCATTCCTAGGGACGACCTGCTTTCATGTGCACTGCCATGCCGTGCATGGTCATCCATCAATAACCAACTTACTAATATAGGGCGTGCCATCAGTATAGTGTCTAGACCAAAAAGCCCAACAAAAAATTAAAATTCTAGCTAAAGATACATTAACAGTAAAAAGAAAGCAACCTCAAGTACTGATTCCCAGAAATACATGACATACACATTGAATATTCTCTCTAAATCATCCAAGGTCAAAGCAGGCAAATAAAATATATAAATGTTATAATGAGATTATAGGAAAAAGCTGAGCTTTCTCCTGAAGGCTCACTGTCACAGGCATTCTTCAAATACAAACTAACATATTTAGGTGGGTGATAAACCAGACACGCGTTCAGTGCAACTGAAAGGGTAGTGAAATGTTAATTAAGCTTCCCTTTCAATGTTGTTTTATAAATCCTAGCACTAACTCCTCAGCAGTTTGACTTCCTGAATTTTAAGTAATTCTTTTTGAAAGGGAAAAAGCTCACTTTCCTCATTTGAATCAACATATTTATTGGTACTATTTTGAAATTAAGTGTCAAATTTCCAAACGAGCTGAAGCCAATTCCAACACACATCTGCACACACACTTTTCTCTTCCGTACATACAAATCAAATCTTTCCATGCTGCCAGCTCAGAGCTTGATGGCTAAGTGCTTGTAAAAACGCCTCATTGGTGTGTGTATTTGATACTTGTGTGCAGAAATCAAACCTATGTGAGACCAGGAGTCTTGTCAGGAGAAAGCAAATCCCCCCAAACCCCGCAACTCTCTGTACTAAACACCACTGTCACCCAACTGAGTTAATGCCACTTGAATAAGCAAGACCACAACTCTCCATTTCCTCCTCGGCCACTGCCATTAAAGGCCACCATGGTCCTGCCCCAGAGAACAGCTGCCAACTCCATTCTTCTGGCGAGCGGCTCCATACACCACTTCAGATCGGAGCTGTGGGAACCGAGGCACTGGACTCAAGGCTGCTTTTGGAAGTCTTTCCCCAGTACTTAACAACTTCCTCACTCAGGACAGCCTTGATCGATGCCAGCAAGCATTGCTTAAGAGGCTAAGCATCCACATTGGCTTCAACACCACGCTTGAAAGGCACAAAGAAGAAGGAAGGGGAAAAAAAATCCCAGCGAGCATGCATGTTCATCTGAGAGAACAGGAGTGCTTGTTTGCAAGCACGTATGGAGCCAAGTGCCCTGAAGTCAATGGAACTATGCTGTGACTGGCAATGAGCTTCAGGCATGCCTAGAAAGAAAAGCAAAGACCTGGTGAGGAGCCAGGGCAGAAATGCCCACTCGGGCCAGCACAGGGAGCCAGGGGAGTAACAGCAAGGTTGTTACGTGGCCAGGCACGGAGCCTTTGTACCTGTGGGGCTGCTGGTATGAATTATGGTACATGCAGCTGCAAAAAAGGATCAGCTAAGGCTTTGTGTATTGTTTAAATTGCCCCATTTCACCGGGGTGCTGCATTTAAATATCACGGGAAAGTTTATTCAGTACTCTTATCTCACAGAGCTAAAAATTATTAACCAGACACTGTTAGAGAAGAAAGTGGGATGAAAGAGAGGTGGATAAATGTAAAGTGCTAATGAAACAACTTCTCCTGCCTGTGCTGGTGATGGCTGCAGCCTAATTCTGCTGCTAGCAGGGAAAGTGAGAGCAATTCCTACCAGCCTCTCTGCTGTCCATGGGCACCTGAAACACAGCAGCGACACTAGAGAGCCTTGCTACTTATTAATTTCATTGGTAATGAAAAAGGCTGAGCAGCAGCAGTACAGCGTACTCTCAGGAAGGCAAAACTGTGCCACTTAGTTTCCAGCTGTGAAAATCATCATTGCAGCAACAGGGATATAGAAATGTCTTTCTTCTGGCTTAAACTCCCAAAGAAATTCACTGCTTAGGCATCTGAATTTCCTGTTGTGTACAGCTCTCGTACCAGTTTTGCACTGCAGAAATTCAAAGGCAAATAGGTTTTCTTCACCCACTCCCAGGAAATGTGTGAAATATGCTTAGGGACCTAAGAAATGCTCCTTTTACTCTGTTTACATCCAAATGTCTACTTCATAGGTGTAATTCTTCTATGGACTGAATTGGGTTTTCCAGGATTCACTCTGGATTTCCGCTATTGCTCTTCCTTATAACAACTGCTAGACTTAAGAGATTATTTAAAGAAAAACAAAGCTAAAAACTTACGCACCCATTCAAACACAGTTTGTTTTAATACTATGCATACATTAATAAAACCTTTCTTAAAGTTCTCACTAACTGAGCTCCTCTAATACCCATCAACTGTTGCAGACCAGCTGAGTAGAATATAAAATGTACAAAGGGGCACAGGGGTTTTGGCTTTTTAAAGCTGTATTTTAAGCCAGACACTTCGACTCAGGATTCCTTTGCAACAGAGCCAGAGACCCAAAGCACTTATTCATTCTAGGCATCGTGCTCTAATCACTCTTAGGTCTGTAATATGTTTGTCAGATATTCACATTTAAATAACAGGCACACTATCTGCATGATTTAGGGGAACACAATACAGCCTAGAGCAGCAATAGCTATACAACTATCATTAACTACAAATAAATCCTCTACAAAATATTCATCCCTTGATTTCAAGCAAGGACAGTAGGAGGAATAAACTATGCAGAAACTTTGGAATTACAGCTCCATATATTCTAAATACGCAGTTTTTTGAAATTTGAAAGAAATTTATGAACTGGCCCCATTCTGGCAAATATTTATTTCTAGCACTGTTATTACCACAATGTTATTGTGCAATACTCAAGTTTATATTTTCTCTCATAACTAAAGCTGCATTCTAAACACAGACCGAATGATGCTAACTGACAGCAAACAATGTGCCTTCCCTCCCCAGTCCTGTGTTGCCCTGTAGGCTCCTACACCTTGGCCAAGTTTCAGCCATTCTTCGCTGAAAAGCATCCACAAAAGAGCATGATGTATTTTTAACAGTATTCGAGTTGCAACAAAGCAACTAAAAACAACAGTAAAAACGTGGCCCAAATGAAATTAGTGGAATTTCTGCTCTTGACTTCGGCGAGGACACAGCTTCACCCGACAAAGCTACCACGAAGCTCATGCTCTTGATTCACCCCTCTGGGACAGCGGATGAAGGGATTGTACGGGATGTAGGGTGAAGCGCAGTGGATAAATATAACGAAGGCTGACAGCCTTTACTCTGCTTTCCTTGTTATTTAAAGGCCCGTGTCAATTTTATTTTCCAGACGATAAAATATAACTACCACTACCTCAAGATGCACCATAAACATCACATAAATTCCAGCATAAGTAATCAATGAGTGATCGCAATAGTACTCAAAGAGATCACAAAACAAGATCTGCATAGGAACACAAGACACAGACGGAAAATGTCAGGCTCTGCTAATGACTAGGTGCACTTTATTGCTGCAGGTCCCATTATGAAGATGTTGCTTTGTTAACAGTCCCTGCAAAGCCTATAAACGCGGGCTTCACTGAGAATGACTTGCTACAGGTCTATGCACTAAGTTATACTAACGTCTACATCTAAAACCGATATAAGTTCTTCTATGGATAACTGTCATTATAAACCTCACATATTTATATTACTAAGTTTAAAAATACAGGCTAAGCCTAAATAAACTAGGCTTAAATTGACCTAAGATAATACACATCCAGAATGGCAGCAGTATTTTGATTCTAAAATCAATTTTAGATAAACACGTGTAGACTTTGTCTCACATAATATTAACTGTCAAGATAAAGCATGAGAAGATGGAATAATCTTTCGGACCTACCATGAATCAAAAATCTAATGAAAGTGCTGATTTTCAACTCTGCTCCCCTGCAAAAACATGAAACAGTGAAAGTAAGCGAAGAGCAATATCTATTCAAGTAGACGTTTAAGCCTTCAAAAGGTCACAAAAAAAAAACGTGAAATACAGTGACCTAAAACCAAGAGCAGCAGAATTATGTAGACATGGGAAATCTCCACCAAGTGGGAAGGTAACAACTTTGGCAAAGGTGGCCACTTTTCACTACTGGTGTATTACTTCCAACTACAGCTAGCATTAACTTTGTAATAATTTGCATTGATAAACATACAATGGGTTGATATATTTATACTACTTCTGTTTTGCTCTTACATCGTACTCAAAAGACTTTTAAGTTAAAACTCTCCAGAAACGAAGCACTGCCACCACTTAGCACTCCTCCTATTTCACTGTGCAGTTGAAACGATGAGGTTTAAAGCAGGATGCTGCCACAACCAGAAATGCTAACACCGTTATGGGGAAGTAGCTTCTGGAAAATCCACGGAGGTACAAATGCCTCCGTGGAAAGCAGGAAAGCAACTTAGCAGCTATATTTACATACTGCCCCTGTAATGTATGCTTAGCACTCACTGGGAGCTGGCTAAGAGGCCTCTTTGAAAGAAAAATCTTCAGAAAGTATTTTGCTGCTTTCTAGTTCTGAGATCCAGCACTGTTACATTTTCTACCCTGTAGTAATAATCCACTCCCAGCAATACTTGCTTCTGGGTAAATACTGCCCTACAGATGGCTCCCAAACATGAAAACTGATTTCTTTCAAAAGGCACAGACAGCTGCACAAATGCACACGAAAACTCAGAAATGAAATTTCCCCTTCTTCCAACTAGATAGTTAAAAAAAAAAGTTATCTTATTATTTAGAGTGATATCACATGCTGTGTTTGTAAAAGCTGTAATGGTAATCAATCCTGTTTTCTTTGGACCCCTGTGTTGATTACACTGTATTGCACTCTTTGGAATAATTTCAGCATCTAATTTAAACAACAAAAAAAAAATCAGGCAAGAGCCTAAAAAAGTACAGTGAGGAATGTAATCTGCTTTATTACATTGGTAGCTCTAGCTTTATGTGCATACTTCTATTTCAGTGTGCATTCTATAAGAACGATCCTCTAAACACTTTGCAAAGCTTTAGGGAACAGCTTTACTTCTCATTCATCACCTGGTGTCAATGGTCTCAAGTCCAAACCACTTTTAACCTTTTAATTCTACATCTCTCCATAACCATCACATTTAAATCTATAGGCTCCTCCCTACAACAAGATCACAATTCCCAGTTTATCCTGTGGTCTCCTGGGCCTACACAATTTTCCCAAGATCCTCTGCACTTTTAGAAATCAACACGGCCCCTTTCTTCAACACAGAATACCTGGTCCTGGTGTTCTGTCACATTTCAAAGATTCACCAGACCCTGAGGCAGGTCCCTGCTGCACCAGGTCCCAGCTGTTTGGACCCTCTTCTCTTAGAAAAGGGGGATTCTTATTTCTCTGCTCCTTCACCACCTCCTCTTCAAACCAATTCCCCATTGCACCATCCCATTTTTGCTAGACGCAGCAACTCCTGCTCTGCTCTGGTTGAAGGAGCGGTGCTACTTGGACCACACGCTATTCCTTTCCTCTCCTCTACTAATAGGAAAAGCTGGCACCTCATCTCCTGCTCCTGGCAGCTGTCCTTCCCATCCATGCTTGGATTCAGCATCCTGGAAAAACACTTTTTTCCTAGTGGTAACATTTTCAATGTGTAAATAAAAAAAAGAAATTTATTGGGCAGCTTTATGTGTCATTGCTGAGCACTGGAAGAACAGAGGGAGGCAGAACAAAATGGTTTTAATTACAAAGCTCAGGAAAAATGTTTTAAATGGAACACTATTCATTTTAGTTCACATCTCAAATTGTGGTAATTCTTAACAAGTCCATTTGAAGAGTGGGCCATATTTTAAGCTACCCAAACCTTTGTGGTAATAAGTTCAGTAGAAATATGCATCAGTGAAGAAGGAAACCAAAATCTTCTATCTGCAAAAATGCAGACACACACCTGCAAAGCACCCTCCTCCTAGTATTACCACACAGAAACACTGCCTTACAAGCAGGATTTGCAGACTCTACATCAGTCACCCCTGTGGCCCCTGGCCACAGCAAAGTCTGATCTTCTACCCTGCAGAGAACAACAGAAGCACTAGCATAATCAGTAATTAGGCACCTGGGCGACAGCTCAGTAACTTCTGCAGTGTCCCTCACTAAAAAACTGATTATCATTAACTTGCTGCAGAACATACATCTGGATAGCAATATTTTAAAAATGCAAATTCTGGACAGTTTAACACACCAAGGTAAATTAAACATAGTCCTAAATCCTTGAAGTGTTTGAAAACTTGTATGAATGTTAAAGCAGTCTACTGCAGCATACTTGTCATCATGAGTGCAACTACAAGATGAGACTTGGTCTTAACTTACACTATGGAGTGAGCCCTAAAACATAAATCACCTTGGCTTAGAGGAACAACTTCTGCACGTAAACTTGGAAATACTGAGAAATCAAGCCAGACTTAAATTGATAAAATGAAAAGTATAGATTTTCAGAATGAAAGCTTATATTAAATGTGCAGTGTGTCTACCAACACAGCCCTTGTAGTCAGACTTGAGGACCCATGACCAGATGACTTCAGTAGGTTCGCCTCCTTCACAGCTACTGCAGCAAGGCAACATGCCTTCCCTTTGAGATTTGGCAGCTCACTTCATGCAAACCTGTAAAAGCAACCTCAAACGGAGCACTCAAAAGTAATGTGCACTGAAACACACGGATTCTGTAGGGAAAGAGAGTCTCTATGTTCACCATTTAAGTGACAGCAGAGTTCATAAAATCTCGGGTAGCTGATGTTTAGGTCTATATCTCACCTTGAAGCATGTGTTCCTCTGCCAGTACATTTTTGCTTAAGCTAACAAATTGAGAGTCACTTCTGAACTCTTCTGCCTGGGTACAACACCTGAATATCAAGCCAGGTCAAAATCTGGACACCTTCTCCATCTCCCATATTTGACTTCATTGGGAAGGAACTGAGAAATCTGGAACGAACATGAGCATGTAACAGGAGGGACGTTCGGGGGAAAAGGCCGATGGGTATGCCCTGCACACCCACGCCACCTGGCATGGGTGCAGCCCCTTTGCTTCTACTAGCAGGCATGCACACAACTAAGCCTGATGGCTAATTCCCAAGCTGTAGAGAGGAACCAGGGATTTCTTTGCCCATCTTGCTCATTCACACTACCTTATCCAGCAGGTACCTACCAGCCCTAAAAACGCAGTCAGGGATCATTAGGATGACGAAGAAAACATCTTTTCCTCAGCTTGACTTGGAGTGCAGACTGAAAGCAGCCCTCCCGAGCAGATGTTCAAAGTACTAGGCTATACTGTAAGTAGACACAGATCCCTCTCCAGCACTTCTTTTCATTGGTTTCCACTTAAAAAATATAAAATATTTGCAAGGTTTCTTTAAATTAAAGAAAGAGTTACAAAGCCCACATAGGGTACTTGGCGAGGAAATCGGGTTACTAACCCTGCTCCAGTGCAATTAAGTAATTTCTAGCAAGTAGGACATTTCAGCTGAAATAGGAAGACCCACTCAATATTCTGCCAGCTGAGTTCTTCCTCAGGAGGTGGGAGACTTTCCCCAATGCGGGGACCAAGGATTTGATCAAGCCTCCCATGTCTCAGAAAAGTGCAGCAGTCTCCGACCTTACGGACCTGGTATAGCAATCTCATCTCTTACGGACACCTGCAGCTGCTGCTGGCTCGTTTTTGTGGGAAAGGAAAAAATTTACCAGGCTCTGTTGTAAGAGGCCAAAAGCCCCGAAATCTCAAGTTGCCATGTTTAGACTCTTATTTATTGAGAAAAGTTTTCTAAAACTGTTTACAGTGAGAAATATTTTAAAGGAACATACTATCATAGCTATAAACAGATTTTATTTGAGAAATAATAAACAGCTGCAGTTAGACATTTTCTTGCAGTTACTAACCCTGCAGAACTCCAGAAATGTTCAAATACATGAAGACCCAAAGTAAACAAATATAGCCCAGAAAAGAGGAACAATCCCAACAGTATGCTGTGAAAAAACAGAAACTATCAAGAGCTATTATAAATGGAAAAAATAGATCATACTTAAAATTTCCTTTCCTTTAGTCAGAGGGTTAATTAGTAAGAGAAACTTTAAAAAATACTTAAAGTTTCAAAACAAAGCTTAATAGTGTCTTTCAGAAGGTTCTTAGTAGTTGTGAAAATATATTTGAAAGAAATAGTGAACAAGTATATGGAATATTTCTCAAAATACGTACCAAATTTTTACAAGCAAGAAACCAGAAAGTCACAGAGATTACATATATTTAAATCTTTTCTCTCTTATTTTAACAGCTTACACTTGTTATATAGAGAATTCTTTTTAATAAAGTCTATAAATGAACAGAACCATTTCATCTTTAGAAATAAATATTAAATTATAGCCAATGAACATCATCTGATATTAAGTGGTTAACTATTATCCTGCTTTCCGATGGGACAGAGTTAATTTTCTTCCTGGTAGCTGATATAGTGCTGCGTTTTGGCTTTAGTGTGAGAACGAAGTTGATAACACCCTGATGTTTTAGTTTTTGCTAAGTAGTGCTTATATGAAGACAAGGACTTTCCAGCTTCCCATGCTCTGCCGGGAAGGGAGGGGGCACAGCCAGGACAGCTGACCCCAACTGGCCAAAGGGACATTCCATACCATATGACGTCATGCCCAGTATATAAACTGAGGGGAGCTGGCTGGGGGCAAATGGGGACTGGCTGGGCATCGGTCAGCGGGTGGCGAGCAACTGTATTGTGCATCACTTGTTTTAGATATATAATAATCATAACAGCAGCAGCACCACCACCACATTTAATTTTTTCTCTCCTTTTCTGTCCTATTAAGTTGCCTTTATCTCAACCCATGGGTTCCACCCCCCTCCCCAGTTCTCTCCCCCATACTGTGGGGATGGGACGGGACACGGGGGACATGGGACAGGGGTGGGAGGGTGAGCGAGCGGCTGTGCGGTACTTAGTTGCCAACTGGGGTTAAACCACGACAAACCTACAAGACCACCTTTAAGAGGCAGTACAGCAGGCACAATTAAAAACTGAGTATGCTAAAACCAGTACCATTAGAACAGCGATAATGTTTAGCCAGTGAATTACAACAGAGTGGCCTAATTCTGACAACTGAGAACTTTGAGCCACTCTTCTGATTAGCTGTGGGGTTTTGTCAAAACTCTTTGTATTAAACAGCCTTTTCTGTAACATGAGATATTAATTCAGTAAGGTCAGCATGGCTATTTAAAAATAATTTCTACACCATAATTGCCCTGAGTTAACCATTTCTAAGTATTGTACCTTTATGTATGTGAAATATTGCCCATTTATGTTTTCTTTAAATAAATGCACTGTGAAATTTTTGACTATGTAAAACCAAATCATGTCTTTTTAAAATAATAACACACACTTCCCCCCTCCCCCCCAACAAAAACAAACTACACATAATTTACAGCAGTGTTCCAGGGCACGGCAACCTTCAGAGCAACTCCATGAATGGTATCTTTTATTTTTGACTGGTACAGCTATGTTTTTCTCTAGATAAGAGGACATTTTCCCATACCACAGGATAGTTCATTCCCCTTTTCTCTAGCCTCAAGTCTAAAGATACATAGTATTAGAAGTCAAGAAAGAAAATGAAAGGAGTGCATAACACTATGTCTTGAAGACATGTCTGTATATTCACAACTTCTTCAAGCCGATGATTAAAAATACCGATTTTGGCACTGGAACACAATGCAATTTAGGTCTTCAGTGTTATTATGATGTTGCAATCAATGACAGAGCTGCATAAAGCAACACAAGTACTACACTGTATGTGCATGGCCTGATTACGTGTGTAACCCCTTAGACTACACTGGATGCATTTACTAGAGTTGTTGAGGTGTTGGCTGTTAGAATACACTGAGGGTATTTTCTTCTTAATTGCTATATTGGAAATACGTGCCCACAGGGTCCACATGTTAAAACTACATATCTTCACAAGCTGTTCACAACCTATTTAACCGAGATGAATATCTGGTTAGCTACTTGTTAATGAGTATCCAAACTTGTGTTTAATATCCAAGTTTGATGCTCAAAGTGTTTTTTTGTATTACTGACATATAATGTAATGACTCTTCACTAAACCAATGTTCTTAGAAAGTCGCTTTTCAGACTGTCCAGACTGCGCACTGAATGGTTTTCAGATATCCGAGGGACCTGCTGAAGTTATGATGATGATGGAAATTCCTCCTGGCCACACCTTTTAAAAAACTGTAAAAACCTTACTGTCTTAAAGGAAAACAAAAGCTTTATTGCATTGCAATCAGTGCATTTAATCAAGTGGAGAGGGAGGCAGTACAGGGAGGATTGAGGCATCTCAGCTCCAAGAGAAAAAAAAACCAGACCCAAACCTGGAATCGGGAGTGTGGGGACAGACACAAGCAGAGTGACAAATGGCAAGACACAGAAAGGCAGAGGAGAAATGCAATTACTAGGAAAAGAGCAGAGAGGAAACAGTGTTAGGAATAGAGAATGGGCACGGACAGTGGATTAGGAAGCAGAAATAGGTTACAAGGACAGACAGAGATTAGACGAAAAAAAAGAGAAGGAAACTTCAAGTGCTCTTCATCACCTGACTGGCAGCCCCCATGTCCCACAGAGTGAACAGAGCCGGTGCAAGGATGCAGTGAAGAAGGGTATCTATCATGCAGTGAAGCTCCTGAAGCAAAGCTCCCTCCAACCCAGGCACTTTTGGGTTGCAGTTAAGAGATATGTCCTCTCCTGTCTCCTGCAGCCTCCATGCCCAGGGCAGGCTGTCCACCGAGCCTAGCGGGCTGGCAGTGGAGGACCTGGCACCAGGGTGGCTGGCAGGAGGAGATGAATGAGGATACCAGCCTTTGAGCCCCGCACGTTTTCAAGAGGAAAATGAACAGTGGAGGAAATCCAGTCAACCAGTAACACTGGCCAGTCAATTGAATGAGTGCCAAGGTTTGCCGTAGCTGCCTCAGTAAATACAGTTCTTCCTTCTGGCATTGCTTCAGCTTGCTTCAAGTGCTGTTGGCTTGCCCTCAAGGAGTCCTGAACTAGGGACTTGACCTTGTTCTCACAAGTGCCTTAGAACATTGCTTAGAAAGAGAACTTAAATTATTTCTCTATTCCTACCCCCCCTTATAGTATCAGACTACCTCACCATTGCTATGTATCTGTTCTCCTCTCAGACCTATGATACACAGCCACATTAATAGCTCCTCCCTCTCCTGTAAACAAAGCAAAATCTCCAAACAAGGGATTAAATATAGGTTTGGGTATGATTGCCCTGAGGAACAACAAAGGAACCTTCTTCCAAACTCAGAAACCGGATACAAGTATCCCAGGCTTGTAGCTACTGCTTTACCCCAAGAAATTGTTAATTCTTTAGAGATGATTATCAGCCAACTTTTTCAGTAGCTCGATCTAGAGAAACTGAACTTGAACATCACAGGGCCAACACACCTAAGCCAGACAAATCATGAGATGCAGCAAACAACATGCTGAGCCTCAAGTGTGGACACGAGATGCCTGTGTTTTCATCCACCCATGCCTGCTGCATAAAGGTAACCTCTCCCGGCCAGCCACCCTGCCAGCACACCGTCACCATCACTGCGGGGGAACTGAGTCCCACCAGCGAAGGAGATGTCCCTCACTCACTAGCACCGTCTCATCACTGATTGGACTGGTTTCAAGACATTCTCTAAAAGCTAATAATGAGGCAAGGCTGGCTGTGTTACACCACAGCCAGGACCAAATGCTGCTTTCATCATAAATCATGGACCCGATTTTTTCAGTTTGTAAAATAAGCAATATATCTCCAACAAAAAAATACAGACCTCTTGGAACATCTGTATGAACATCAAACACTGAATTCCCCTTTTAAGACGACAGAAATAAATCCCATACGGCATGACGTCAGGAAAGTAAAAATATGAAAAGCGACTGGGAAATTAAGGTGGGTTAACTTGTGACCACAAAAACTAACACATATCGCTTACAAGGAAAGACAGTTTTGCTGCCTTTAATTTCATACTACAGAGTATCTGGAATTTCAAGCTCCCAATCTCTTCAGCTGACAGAAATGGCTTCTGAGATGTTTTCTATATTCTGGGAAAAGATTTTTACCCTGAAACAAGGCAAGCATATTCTCAGAGTTCTCATTTTTCTCCTGAAATAAAACAGCAGCAATAATTGTTAATTTAAGACCCCACACAATGCAAATTTACATTCTGGAGCCAAATATGGTGATTGGAAACAGATGGACATGAAACACCTTCTATTGAGCAGAACTGAAACTAAATATTAGCGAAGTGGTTGCTGATTTGATACATGACGCATCAGACACTGATTAGTGATTTTTTTTCTTTGCTGCAGTGAAATACCAGAGGTGCTCTACCAGTCTTTCAAGAATTGTACAACCATTGGTACAAACTGCCACATGTACAGTTCCTGTCCCCGCCTGCCATCTTGGGTTTCAGTTGGTTTCCCTGTAGTCACCAAGGATGAAGCTACTCAATACATGACGTTCTTTCCATTATTCCTGATGCTGGATTCCCTTCTTTTGTATAGGAGCTTTAACAATGAATACAAACTTAAATGCTTATCTGCTCAGACCTTGAAATAAGGCTCGGAGTCTTGTGGATGGACTCAGAGATGTTTAAGCTTTCTTCTGGTTTTGAATGCATTAGTAATAACCAGATAAATTACAGAGCTCTGGACGACTAAGGCTAGAAGCACTCGATTGCACCAAAGGTCTCTGTTATAAAAAGTTAACAGAATCTACTGAAGAGAAAGACTGTAAACAAAGTACAGACTGTGAATAAAGGATGAGAAAAAGCCTGGAACTACTGGACTATTCGCAAAACGGATTCTGCAATGTTGACACATACATTGCTGCATGATTGAGGCCAGCAAAAGCAAACCTCAATCTTTCTTAAACAGTACTGAAATATATATTTGCAACTAATGAACTTGCCAACCCAATTGATTAGTATGGGTCAAGGAAGAGAAATTCATTACCAGAACACACCTCCCAGGACAGCAGAAGAGGACATGGTAAAGCCCTTCTGGAATTGCCCTCATTTTATCAAACCCTGGGGGGAAAAAATATGCATTTTAATTCAAAAAGATACCTGTAAAAGCGCAATGCCAGACTCTTGTCCACGCTCTGAACAGGGCAGTGTAATGCTCCAGGTGGTTCTAAAAAAAAAAAAAAAAAAGAAAACAAAATATGAAAAAAGGCAATGAAAAACCCACCAGAGAAGTAATACGCCAGGTGTGTGTACGTCAGTGCTGCTGTGATGTTGGAGGTTGTGGAAACCGGGCGGCAAGGCTGGTCCACGCCATGAGAAGCGAGGGAAAGAACTGCAAGGCAGCCACGAGAGCGACCAGGACTATTTCAAATAAAAGGCGAGATAAGTGATGAAATCAACATGGCTGTGCACTGGAAAAGATACAAGCTGTCAAGCTGTGTAATAATAACAACTAATTTAAAAGTCACTTGGGAAGCCCTAGAACACAAGCTCACATACGGTACAGTACCAGGGTGCAGGACGAGATGCAGCCACGCTGTGGATCAACGCATAAATGCAAACAGGGCCAAATTTCAAAACAAAATTTTTAATTCATTGATGAAGGACAACACAAAGTCGTGCATTTTAAGTTCTTGTTATAGATAAACAAACCCTTTTGGTTTGGTTTTGGCTATTTCCAGACGAAGAGAGAAAATGCTGGGGAAAAAAACCTACTCTATTTCCATGATACAGCTTTAGCAGGGTGTGGAATCAGCATTAGCTACTTTGCAAGTAACTGAGGAAAAATATCAACATGTAAATGTTAGTGTTTACTTCAGGGCAGCAGCTAGTTGGTTTTGATATGAAAATATGGAATCTACAGTGATGACAGGTTTTTTAAGTGATCTCCCATATTCAGGGTTAAGGTCAAAGAGCAGAAAGTTTGTGTAGTTAAAACCCCCACACACCTCCCTGCTGGGAACTAGGGAGAGCTGACAGGATATATTCCAAACTAACAACCGCAAAAAAACCCTATTACTAATTTTTTATACATCTATTATGAATTAGTTGTTTACTTTTCAACACCTATTTGAAGTGATTATTCATGTAAGAAATATAAATGTTCTACTGGTGGCACAAAATTATTGAAAAAGTACGAATTTTGCTATTTTTTTAATTAGCCTTTTCCCCTTTTCTAAAGCACTTTTTTAGTGAACGTTTTTTAATATTATGGCAGTAGTGTATTTACAAAACACTACTCCTTTCTAGCCAATCAATACATGTTTTATTTCATATGCAACATCTTTTTCTCTCCAAAATTATTAGGTACTTTTTGGGGATTTAAATTGGTTATTAAAATCCATGCAGAAAAAAATCTGAACCTTTGTATTTTGTGTCACCTGCTAAAAATATTTGTAAGTATCTTCACAATGCAGTAAGCTGACAGAAAAGCACATAATTTTAAAATTTTGAGATTATATTCCTGTAATTAAGTATTCATATACACAATAGTTAAGGGAAAAATAAATCAGTGTATTCATTTGGGAGGAAAATGGCTCTTCTGCAGGACGCAGCCTTCCTCTGCACAATTTTATGCAGAAGCAGCTGTTTTCCTAACCCTGCAATGAGGCTGGTGACATCCAGCTGAAGAGTAGAAATGCCAAGCTGAGGAAGACTGTCCAGCACAATATTTTTTTTAAGAAAGCTCCAAAACACAGACACCATGTAAGGGCACACACCAAAAAGTTTCCTTCTTCCCATATCAACATGTATGCATTTTTATTATTTTTATTGATACAAGTATATAGACATAAACACTCACATATATACTGTTTACCCCAATACTAGTAATTCAAATGGACTTGAAAACTATTCACAAGGTAGTAGCTATGCACAAAAATAAATATCTTCAAAATTTTGGCAAGACTAGAAAAGTTTCTATCGTTTCCTCAAAATACATTACGCTTATTTTAGATCGTTATTCAAACAGCAACAGGGATCAACACATTTACAATGCAACCGTAGTGTGAACTATATAGTGGAATATATTCTTGTTTAGTGAACAGCAGTGTATACTATTTAAAAAATGTGTAGCCTATTGCATCTTCTAAGTGCTAGAAAAAGGTCATAGTAATACAAAGTGTAAGTATTAATGCTGGAGTAGCTCCCGTACAGTGGGTTGCCATAATAATTCTCTGGTTCCACAATAAAAGTACTGCTCCAGGTCTCAAGGGTTTCTCGAGCGGGTATGCATTAAACTGTGAAATCACTAGGATGGGACACACCCCATAGGCTTCAGTGAGCTTGGATCTGGACCTGCGACGGCAACGACCAAGGAAGACGTGCAAACGAAACCCAAGCAGATTAATGTTCTGTGGAGCTTTTAAGCACATGACTGGTTTCAATGTTCATGCTATGAAACAAAACACCAACAACCCTATTTATCATTGGCAAAAGAAGCATGCAGTGACAAAACTGCTAACTGATAAGGCTAATAGAGTAATATGGAGTCAGACCAAGTACTACACAAGTTTTTCAAAATGACAACACAATATTCTCCAGTCTACGCATCTCATACATTGGTGGGACCAACCACAAAGCACCACTGTGGACCACCCTCTGTGAGGGCTCGGATGCCTCCACCAGCAGGAGAGCAAATCCTCAGGCAGGCAGCACTGAATTTTGTAGGTGCAGGATGAACCTACATCATGGAGAACCATACATTTATTGCACTGTTTTAAGTGGATGAACTGTGTGGTTACAGAACTCCACTAGCACTTTATCACTCCAACATAGTGCCCTTCAGTGACACATTTCAGACAAACTTCTTAATCAGCACAATACTCTTAACAGAGCTGAGAGGGACCAGGTACAGTACACTGAATATTTTTAAACATAAACATGCAACTGCAAGAAAAAGGAGAGAAAATGTACAATGTAGCATAAATCTCAGTAAAAAACATGAACGAGGACTTGCTGGGACAGCCACGGGCACCAAATCTTCCTTTCCCAATTAACTATACTGTATTAAGAGGTGTCATTTGAATATTTCTCACGTTCTAATTGCTCACACAGGTATAATTCTAATGTCTTTAGAAAACCTCATCCCTTTCTGCATGCACTATGCTAGATCTCTCTCAGAAACTTTTGGTTCACCCATCTATCTACCTGTCCAGCTTGGCCCCAGTACAGGACATCCCAGAAAGGCCACCACCGAACAACATGTGCTTGTCTTCTCCATGAGGCAGAAGGAAGGTGATAAAGAAACAGCTGTGCTTGTCCCACATCTTCCAGGGAATTTGTAGTACAATACGTGGCCGGCCTTGGCTTGGAAGAACCCGTGTACTTGTGACTAAACCACTATCAAATGCCTGGCCTCCGAGAAGGCAACAGAGCATTTAGTTGATTCTTCGGTGCTTTTTAATTCTTTCTTGGATTTCTTCCTGGACCTGGAGGTCCAGGATTTAATTTCTCTTGCAGATGTATTATTCAGATGAAAATACAGCACGTTTCCATACAGTTTTACATTGGATGCGCAGTAGCTTGAAAACATTTCCTAGCACGTACGGCTATAGAGAGCTCAGTGCCTCTTTCTGGTGACGCACAGACCTGCTCCCTGCAGGCAGGGTACAGCGGGGCACCCCCTTCAGCATGGCTCACACAGTGTGCGCTGTCAGCGGCGCATAGTTACCACTCCAATTATTTCTTATTACCACTCTTAGATTCCCCCCCCCCCCCTTTAAGTAACTTAACAAGGCCAGTACTAGCAGATTCGTATCACCTCAACAGGAAAGGCTGGTCCTCACAATACTTTCTTTTAAGGAACAATAAGTGGTCCTGCAGAATGTCTCTTAAAAATCAATAATAGATATGCTGATATAAAGACATGGTAGCTGAGATCTGTGTAAAGAACTGATCGTCACTGGCTCTTACTAGACAGGTGCATGGGATGTAGTTGAATTCCGGCCTTAACATGAATCATTAAAGCAGCTGTTCTTATCTTTCCAATTCTCTTATTAAAGAAAAATAGAGAGGAAAAAGATAGATAAAAAAGAAAAAGATTTAAAAACATCTCAGATCTAAAACAGTGCAAGGAAAACTGATGTTGAGCTTCTCAAAGCCACAAAAATCCACGAAACTGAGCCATGAATACAAGCCAGTTTATCTCCTGAGCTTCAGCTCTAAGATTTAACCTCCTTTGTAATGCCAGAAATGCTTAACGTGCACCTAGACAGGAAGCACTCAAACCAAGATAAGAAACTCTGGACTAGAGTAAGATTGTAAAAAATATCAATTTCTTCAATATTTTTCAAATCGACCAATTATACAGGTGTGAAATATCACATTTGTCTCTGAACGGACATTTCTCTAGAGGTTTCTTCTCTAAAAAATTCCACAGCCTCATTCAAATTTCTCTCCAAAAAAATCCTTTTGAAATGCCTAGAAAAAAAAACACTCCACAATGGCCGGGCAGCTGGCATACTGCAGTTGCTCATTATCCTAATTTCAAGTGTCTCTCTCATCTGCTGGTGAAATCAAGGTCAAGCAAGAAACATTAACAACCACTATGCGGAGATCTGGGGCTATCATAATTAATTTTGTAGCTAAATATATTCTAAACTTTTCTATCATTTTCTGATTTTTTTGTTTTAACCATTTGGCAAACAAAAGGATATGTACACTGTTCAGGAAGGACTGATGCTCCTTTTCAAGACTGATTGACTTGAGGAAATCCACATCCAGGCTGAGTGAGTGCTGGCAGGACCAGAGCTCTCCTTCCCACCTGTAGTGCCAGGACCTTCTACTAACACGCCACATTTGGAAGACTCATTAAATGTATCTTCATTATGGGGTGAGATCTTTAGGACTAAGACTCATTGAAATGCAGGAGTAATATATGAAAATAAGGATTATTTTCTTTTTCTGGCTAGGGTCCCTGCTTCCTTCTGTGGGTCAGCCTTATCTCTAAAGGTACCTGATCCATCTGAAGTCCTGTACACTTCCAGTCGGTGGGGCTAGAAAACCCCACTTTGCCCTGCCAGAGGTCCCTCTAGCTGACTGCTTGTCAGTTCAGCGTCCTTAAAATAAAAAGCACTGTGCTATGAGCAAAACCAGTGTGGGGCCCAGATGACCAAGCATTGTGACTGATATCACGTATTTGAAATTTCAAAATCTCAAAGGAAGAAATGGCCAACTTGTCTGCCACGCAAGCAAGACCCCGGTGAGGATTTTAAAAGGGAGAAAGAGGCCAGCCTAACATCTGGATTACTTTTTTGAGATACATCTGAAGAATGAAAAAGACATCTGACCCTGGATACTGTCACCAGAGGGATGCAGCTCATAACCATTTCTCAAAGGCACTGCCAGGGATGTATCATCTTCGGCAGCTCTTAACTGAGAAGCATGGTGAGCCCTGCGCCTGGGGCAACCATAGAGGCACCGTGGTGAGGATTCAGGGTCTGCACCATTTTTCCCCATTTTTACTCACTGGAAACCAGAGAGTTTGTTTCCTGAGCCAGAACCTGGCTTTTCCTTTAGATATCCACAACTACAGATTGCCAAAACTTATCTCAGTTTAGACTCAAAGATCTGAATCTTAAAGACGAATAATTACAGCAGATAAAAGGAGTGTTTCCCCTTGCTAATGAAAACTGAAATGAAAGAAAAATGGAAAGAAATTATTATAAAACAAGTTTCAAGTATTTTCTTAGATAACATCATACCAACTAAAAGCATCTTCCTGTTTGCAGTCTGCCTTCTTTACGAAAAGCTAAAATATTTATACCTAAATATTTATACTGTTCTGCTTTTTGCCTTCATCCAGGTTCAGTGAATTCTTGACCCCTAACAGTAAATCCATAGAAATACCACAACAGGAAAAGTGAAAACCACACACTTGGCTTTATTTGAACTACCTGGGTGACAACAAATCTTAGTCAGGATGCCACACACTGACATGGGCAGACACACAGAGAGGATGCTGTGTGCCCAAGCTGGCCAACCTGGAAACGAATGGAGAAGGAGCTCAAAGCCGCAGCCCGTGCTCCGCTGAGGAGCACACAGTGCACGCAGTACAGCAGGTGGCTGCAACCACAAGTTGCATGACCTGCAACAGCCTACTTACATCATCTTTCCCATGACTGCAAACAAAAATCGGAAATTGTGTTAAACATTTCCCAATCATCTTTCTCTGTAAAAATACTAATCTCACTGCGCTTTTTTCCCCAAATATTACCATAATAGAGGGAAACAAAACAAAAGCTAAATGGAAGTTTTGAAGAGAATGAAATTTGAGTTATCACTGATCTTTGCTTGCATGAAACCTGGAGAAACTTCGCTGGCTTTGGTACAGCCAGCAAAAGGTGACTTAAAAGGTTTGATGGTTCACGTAAAATACTCGCATCTGGATGTGCCACTTTCTTATCTCACTCAAAACGTTTACCTAGCGTTTCCCACGATGGAATCCTCCAGTTCTCCACTTGCATAGTTGTAGTTGTTTTGGGGTGGTTTTTTTTTTTTTTTAAAAAAAACCAAACGAACAAAAAAGGTCTTGCAATAATTATGATGAACAAAAAATTGCAGGTAGCCTCTCATCTGAGAGCTGATGTGCTGAAACATCTACTCAACATCTAATTGTACTCAGTTTTGCTTACTACCACAAAATAACAAAAAAAAAACCCCACACCCCAATTTTTGAAACAAATAATTGTAGTTGGAGCAGTGTAATTGAAGCACATCTGAAGCATATTACCTTTCCCAACAGTTACTATATATAATATAGATATTAAAGCATTTTTATAAACAGATATATTTTTGTATAATTTTTTTAAAAAAGGTAAAAGTTAGGCCCGTGTTTTTAATGGAAATGGTTAATTAAGCCTAAATTCAGAGACTTCGTGTACCCTTTTAAGAGGTACTTAGCACCCAAGAGTCCAAGTGTGATCATGAAGTAGGTGCCTGGTATCTCTGAAAACCAGGTGTAAGCAATTCAAACTGGAACGTACAAAGTTAAAGGCTACCTTTTGAAAAATTAGACCTCACGCACCTTTGCTGCATGCAAGTCACCATGCAAGATGTAAGGAATACAGTCCATTCCTCCCAATATCCCCAGTCCATCACCCTTGGCAGCAGATCGTACATATCTTTTACTAACACCTCTCGGTGAAGAAGAGGAGATGAAAATAGGACTCAGCTACATATGTGCTCTCATACCAAAAGGGGATTCTTGCTTCCTCTCTACAAAAAAACCCCTTTGATTTTTATGCAGTTACCTAATTAGATTTCACTGTGCATATTAAGTTTTCTGATGTCTGGCTGCTTTATGTTCAGTCCAAAATCAAAAGAGCACACACTCATAAATGACCCTTTCATTAAAAGAAACCAAACCAAAAATTAAGACAAGATTTGTCGTATGTAAAGGTATCCCTCACTCTACTTTTTGTTTCCTCAGTTCAACCAAGGAGAAGACACGTACATAGCTCCTAACTAGGTCACAAACTCTACTTTTCTAATGTTTTATTCATGTACCTTGTAAAGGGATGCACATTATCTCAAGTTCCAAAAGAAGCATCATGATATGAGCAACAGCTCTTCAAGAATGGATCAATATTGTGTTGGTATTACTCTGTTTTCGGGAGGGAGAGACAGATCCAATTTCTTCAGTCAGTGAGAAATAACAATATAAAATCAAGTCATCTATTTCTTGACATACTATTTGTTTCAACCTATAGTTAATAGTTCCTTGATGAGTCTGTGGATTATTCCAGAGGAATTCTCAAAAATACCTGTAAGAATAAAATGTGTTGCCCAAAGTCTAAATTAGCGATATAGAGTTCATACATATATTAGACCACATGTAATGGTCAGCACATCAAAAAAAAGTTGAAACCTACTGTTTCATATTACATACTCTGAAAACCATAATGCTTTTAGATATATATATAGAATAACTGCTTGTGCATTTTCAGCTAGGAGATAATGGATATCTTAAAAAAATGACATGAGAAGTCATCAGGTGCCACAGCTCTCACTCAGCTCATTAACCTGGATGTTTACAATATGCCTGACCCTATTTCTTCAGATCTTTATAAACCGATGCTTTCTTTCAGGCCAGTACTTCTAACATGTGATTCACTAAGATTTGGAAATTCCATCTGGAAATTTTCTTTTTTTAATCCCCTGGCTAGAAAATGTTGGATATCTACACCCCATTCAGCACTGCTGAGAAAGATGAGGGCCTTTGCAGAGGTTAAAAGTAGACTCTGGGCACTGAGCCAGCCTCCAACTGTGCTTTGCCCTGCTAAACTGTGTTTGGATTTGCTGTGAGAGTATACAGTATCTGTATAAAGGCTCTTGAAATACCAGGGGCAACATAATTTAAAAAAAAACACAACAGGGAAGCAGCAGAAAACACTGTTTAAGCACCGTTTTTCCACTTCAGTCACTAACAGAATATGATTCACACCTGGATCCTGGAGTAGCATCCACCTTTTTGGGCTGGATGATTGCATTTGACTGCAGAATATTTAATTTTATACTGGACAACACAGTTTAAGCTCTTCAAGAAAACAAGTCAAGGTCAAGTCTTGCTGGATGGGGGTAGTTGTAAGAATGGACATTGCGAGATATAAAAATAACTGAGCTAAGAAATAACAAGTGCGTTTTTCCTTTCTATTACCATACATAGAATTTGGTGTGACATCATACTATATACAACTATGTGAAAATGTCACTTTTTTGGAGATGTTGCACAAAATGGTAGAAAAAAGGGAGAGCTTAAGACCAGCTGATGTGAAAAAAGGAACCAGTCTCTCGAGTACATCTAGGATGCAGCACAGGAAAAAGGGAGTTTGTCCCATAGACACACTGCCTGGAGCAGTGCTGGCTGCCCAGTGCCAGACCCATGTCACAGAACCACAGACTGGTAGGGGTTGGAAGGGACCTCTGGAGATCATCTTGTCCAACCCCCCTGCTTGAGCAGGCACACCCAGAGCAGGGGGCACAGGAACGCATCCAGGTGGGGTTTGAATGTCTCCAGGGAAGGAGACTCCACAACCTCCCTGGGCAGCCTGTGCCACTGCTCTGTCACCCTCTGGAACCTAGGAGGAGAGGGTGAGAGCAATGCATTTGCTCAGCCCTGAAAAAAGAGGGCTACAGGGGGGCCTACCCACTGTCTGCAGATGAGGACACAGACTGTCCTCAAGCATGCACAAAGAGGGAGGGGAGGAAAGGGAGGCAACATGGGAAATTCTGCCTCTATACAGGGGAAAAAAGTCTTTTTATTGTCAGGGACATAAAACACTGGAACAGGAACTCAGAGGGTCTGCTGGACCTCCATCCTTGGAGATATTAAGAACTGTCCTGCACATGGCCCTGAGCAACCTTATCCAATGGGACCCAATTTGGGCAGCAGGATGGACCAGGTGACCTCCAGAGGCCATCTCCAATCTACATGATTCTATAATCTCATCCTGCTATCTTTGCTTCAGTGGTACCAAAAATCGGTCTCTTTGCCCAACCCCATCCTCAGCAGGAAGTGATCCACATGTAGGGGAGACAGTAATAAATATTACAATGTATGTGTTAAAATTCATCTTATATATCCATTTCTTTCTTTGCTCCTTTTTTCCATTCTTGAAAGACTAAGATATTTGCTTCTCAGTATGCAGCGGGCATTTCCTCCACTCTTCTTCTTTTTGCATCTCTCAGTGATTTAGTTGTCAACAGCACACAAAACAGGATGACTTGAGGAAATCAAGAAAACTTGCGGAGGCAGAAAAAAACCTACCTAGAAAAAAAAAAGCATGATCTCTCCTAGCAGCAGGCACCTGTAATGTATTCCTCAAGGCAGTTAGTTAACAGGCAGTGATGTGCAAGAGTTCTTTGTGTACAGGATTTAGGAATCAGTTCAGGAAAGGGCTGAGAAGGACGAGGAGCTACTGATGCCTGTGTTTGTCAGTAGAGGCTAAACAGGGGGCTGATGGGCTGTGCCATCCTGTGCAAGCCTGGCTGGCGTGCTGTAATATTCATTATGCTACAGGAGCCCTGAATATACTCTACTGGTGATACAGATATGCAGGGACACGCAGGTTATGTTGGGACAAAACTACATGGTGGCTGTAACAAGTATGGCTATTTAGAAACTATCTAAGAGGAGATTTTCTGGTGCCACAAAACATGTGCTAGGCAGGGAAATAACTGCGGGTCCCATGCAAAGTTCTGCGGTATCACATCAACTGAACTAGTCCGTTCAATAACAACGTGATCAGCTCCTTGCAGTTCACAGATGATCATGTTTAGGCGGAATCGTGCAATGAGTTTGTCAAAAGAAAACAGAAGATATTAAAACAATCTTGATTTAAGCTGTTTGCCTCTCCCCAATGTTTCTGCCTACAGTACAGGCAGGACATAAAAATATTTGTAGTGATACAGCTCTGAGGCGTAATTCCTAGCAGACATCAAGCAACAGAGATCACCAACCCAATTTTTTCTGTTTAGTGGAAATAAATAATAGCATTATTAGAAACTGACAGAGAACAAACAAACTAAAGCAACTCAGCAAACCCACACAGAAACTGGCTAATTAAATAAACTCCCATTTTTCACAGCAAGGATGCTTGGAATCTCAAGACTGTAAAACATCCAACTCTCTTCCCCCATGTAATTTTCCTTAAATCAGTTCTTTTTCTTCATTATCCCAATCAACAGAAACTACATTTTAACAACATCCATCTTCGAGATGAGCACAACTTAATCATGAAACTACTGAAATCAAAGCGCAGCCCTCTGGTACTTTGTCACATGGCTCCTGGGGAACACTGCTGGGAGAAGGGGGTCATTAAAGACACAAGTCCTGCTCAGTAGCTGCACATCTTAAAGATGTTCAGTGAAGGTTTCCAACAAGTGGCAGTGGCAGTGCACTGACAACAATCCCTTCTTCAGTTCATCTTCTCATCATGTTTTCTATGCTGTAATTATCCAATGCGATTATTACAACAGTATACCAGGAACCCACTCAAAAGGAGTACTTCTGAGGGCGGAACTGTTTTACTTTTAATATTTCCTGTGAAAGAATAAATGTATACGGCTCCCACCACTCCATCTTTGTGTTCAGGTTCCAAGCATTATTACCAACTCTTTTGGTAAGGGAGTTATTATGTTTACACAATAAGAGGTTATGCTAAGGGTTAATAACATATATGTAATGTTTATTAATTTCGTACTGCCAACTTATTTGCATTTATAAGCTATACCTCAGTTACAAAGACAGCACAGCTGCTCTCCACTAGTCATCGTGGCCACATTGCTTTCATCCTACAATCCCTCCACCAAAGCTAGCGGTAAAGCAAAGAACAACTAATGTAAAACGCTTCACTTCTGAATTGCCATTTTATAAGTTACAGGAATGCTATAGCATCCACAATGTATTAATTGCAAAGCACTGAACCTAACTACTGAGTTCTCCTCCAGCAAACTGCATGCCTGGTGGGGCCGAGCACCACAACAGCAATAGGTAAGGGGTGGCCAGAAGCAGCGCGTGCCCTCCCAGCTGTTTTGGCTGTCTGGAATGGGGTGGCAGGTGTGCGATGCTGGTGGACAGCTCACTTGTTAGACGAAAGCAGCTAAGGGTAGGATCGCCCGGGGAGGGGGCTGTGTTACAACAGCTCTCAGCACAGCTGAACGCTGGAGCGCTTCCTTTGCAAAGGCGCTCGCTGCTGTGACAAACCCTGGTGCAGCTGCTGGAAAGCAGGGGCAGAGGGAGGCAGGGGACCCCAGCCCATCCGAAACTGAGGGCGCTGCTTGCTCCTGCTCCCCTTCTTGAAAACAGCAAATCTCTTAGTCACTTCACAGTTCTGGGAACAGAATATCGTCTTGTGAAATTACAATGCTGTTTTAATGCTAGCATTATTTGCGTTGTCTTCAGACAATAAAATGTTCTGTCGCAGTCACTGTGGGATGACAGCAGTGAATACACACTGAGTCACCCCACATTAATTTAAATAGCACAACTGTGTGAACACATGTTCTTTAGTTAAATCCACACACACGCTCAAAAGTGAAAATACGCAGATCTCCAAGGAAGAACTCCCTTTCTAGACAGTGCAATAGCAATCCTTGCTGCTGTGCTTCTACAGCCCAAGCAAGCACATGGCAAAGACTACTCCTATTTTCTGACCTGGTTGTAAGTAGACAAGTACGCAAAGGCACCCCCAAAGAGTTACCTCATTAAAAATGCATGTGTCTAAACCTGGCTTTATTTGGTGACCTCCACGACACAAGCCAATACAGTGCCTGCAAGCAGGCACTCAGAATCACGATGTTGACACGGAGAAGTTTTGGGTTCCCCTCCTTCCCCTTCAGATCCAAACAGTACCTCTCAAGAAGAAAAATCACACAAATGTTTTCTCACTATATGTAATAACATACCCCCCAGTTACATTCAATCCTATTCAGAGTGGGAGACATCCAGAAGATTTCAAGTTGGACCACAGGGAGCGTCTACGGCCCAGACATTCATCCTTATCACAGGACTTGCTGTGCTGCCAATTCACCATGCACTGCTGATACCCATCAACATTAAATCTGAAGCAAACAACTGCTTTGTGTTCAAACTGGTCCGTGTTTCTGCCCCTTCACTAAACCGTCACCAGGAATAGAAACTGGATGAAGTACAGCTTCTGTATTTTGAAATGAAACTACAGAGGCACAGAGAGTTAAAATAAGCATGCATTTTTTCACAGTATACCTGTGAAACCATCTTCCATAGTCTTCCTCACACCAAAGCTGCACAGCTGCCTGAAGACACATTATTTTGCACTTCCTAAAAAAAACCCTCCTATGTCTAATGCTTCTAACAAGGAAACCAGATACACTCCAACCAGGTATTGTCATTATGAAAGCATTTCGCTATCGTGCACGCTCCCAATATCGGGCACGTGAACGACTGCCCTGCCTGTTAGAGCATGACTTCAGTACAACATGGATTCAAACCATGTAAATTGAGGCCAATAGAGTATTCATACTTAAGATACCTTAATTCTTTTCCTCTAGGAGCCCTGGTGTGCCTACCTTGAGCTCCTGTCCTTGCCTTTCTTCTTGGGGGAACATATCTTCCTCTCCAGTAATTCCTCATGGACCAGAGCTAGGGAAACTAGTCCCTGGCTGCCTGGCAGTTTTAAGCTCAAGTTAGACAACATGAGTAAACACTAGAGCACACAAAAGTGTTCAAGTGTAGATCTCGCTATAGTAAAAAGAATACTAATAAAGAGTCTTGGATTTTTTCCATGAAGGATATCTGAAGGGGACTTAGTTTCACAGACAAATCCCTCCCTCCCTCAAAGTAAGCACCTAATGGAAGGAAATGGGATTTTCTTGCCTAACTGTGAAGAAGGCTGTAGACCACAGGTTCTTAAATACCCAGAATGTAGAAAATACCTACAAATCTGAAGAATCTTTTACCACCACTGCCTCCAGTTGAATCCTTACACAAATTTCTGCAACTGCCTACACAGAACAACATTAGACAAACAGCTAGTGCATCTTAAACCATGCTTAGGGCTATGTAGAAGCTGGACAGGAGGAGCTGGTGGTTGGCCACCTTGTCAGGGACCAAGGTGACAGCACATGGCGTCCTTACAAGTTGTTTTTATCCTAATTTCCCTGTCTTGTCCTGGCAGGTCTCTTGTACACCTGTGCAACACAAGCCTGGTTATCTCTGCTGGCCCAAATAAGCACAGCGCATAAGGTTGCTTCCAGCAGTGGAGTCACACACAAACTCAAAATAATGGTGTGCCATTGTCCAAAATGCACGTTGTGTGCCACAGACTCCGCAACTGCTAGAGCTTCCTTGGGTGTGCATGGTGTGGTTTATGTGATGGGCAGAGAAAACAGCTTCCCCAACACTCTTTTCTTCGCCCAACAGTACCCAAATGCCATGCTACATGCCTTGTGCATGGAAATGACCTGGCACACCAATGTCAGAGATGCTCAGGAAACCATTACCTGGTAAAGAAGGATCACCAAACCTGACCCTCTGAAAGCTTATTATACCCCCACTAAGGAAACTTAATGTGACTTCAAGCCCACAGAAACAGGGGAAGGAGTATGGCAGAGAGAAATTTGTAGGTCTTTGCTCCAGGGTCCCTCCTGTCCTTAGGTTTAAAAGCAATAAACATATTTCCTCCCCCCAGAGGAGGCCACTGGAAGCCCTGCTGGCAGGTCACCGGCAGGCTGGCTGTCACCCTTGCATGTGATATGCCACTCTTTTCAAATTAGACAACTGAGCCAGAAACAACTACTCTAGTAGTGAACATAACTAATGTAAATTACAAAGTAGCATGGGGATTGAGGGTAATTTTAACACAGTATTCCTAAAACAAACTTTTAATTGGTCTTGAATCACCACCACAAAGTGAAAGGAGCAAAATTTCTGAGGAAGGGTGTTACAGCAGCCCTGCACAGCCTTGCATCTAGGTCATGTAAACGTCAAAGCCCAGCATGCTGACTAATGGCTAACTTGTAGTGTTACTCACCTCTGCTTACGTGTAATCAAGACGTGTATTTTTAATCCCTCTTCCTAACTGTTTGCATTTTCTATTTATCTTGCCAAACAGGTGACTCCTTCAAATGATAATATACAAAAACTATGTAAAAACTCAAAATTTCAGGTCAGACCATTTCTTCTCCTGCTTAATCCTAGACTTTTTAAACATTGAAAGACTTGCAGAGGGGCAGTCTTTCAGAAAAGCTAACTTTCTGGGACTTACAACTTATCCTTTGTAGCTCATGGGGCTTGTGCTCTAACCATGCAAAAACATTATTAGTTATTATTACACTATGTTTCATGCTAAATATTTATGCCATTTTCTCTAGTGCCAAATGCTCATTTGATACTTTAAACTTTACTGTGCAGATGTGAGTCTTGATTTCTGGGCTGTCTTCCACCCCCTGCCGCTTCCCTCAGTCATGAAAGGTAAGCTTTAAGATTTATCCCAAAGTCCAACAACAATGAAATTTTGGTGAAAAAACACTTAAGATGACAAAATGCCCTGAGCATTAAAACATATTAAAAACACCAAATTTTTTATTTCACACATTCAATCCTAGAGTGGTTTTTAGTAGCCTACAGAACATTAAAGCCTTGTAAAGTCAGATTTACAACAGAGCTTGAAACAGCCCCATCTATAGCCTATAAAGTGCTGTTATAATACGAACTTTAAAAGTGTCAAACTTCAGTGAATTATGAAATTCAGCACTTCCCCTCTTTTTTAGTTGTAATCTTATACGGAAAGCGGTTATCAAAAAAACTCTCTGCCCTTGTGCTGTAAAGATTTTATTATTTTATTTATCTTCCAGCTGTTATGAAATTAAAAGTGATAAACCATGCACTAAATCACTGATTTTGTGAATGTTTTTTTAAAAGCCTGAATATCATGACGAGTTCTGGATTAAAATATGCAGATAAAAGCAAAAGGGGAAAGATAAAACAGGAATAAGTAGGTACATCAAAAAAATCAAGTTTTTAAGTTTCCAATTTTTAAATGTATGGAAGGCAAAAGGGAGAATAAGAAAAATCTGTCAATAACAAATCTGGGCAGTAATGATATGAAACTTAAATCGAACAATTGTTTACTGGTTTTTAGTCCTTCTTCCTGGTTTCTTTTAAGATTTCTTTATTTGCTACAGAACATCAGCAAAAACACATAGTATTCTGGTTTTTTGGACACGGTCTTTGGGTAAATCTATTTATTCTCTTCTCAGTGGATTGAAATAAAATTTAACAAGTACCAATTTACACCTATTTTCCACGGTGTACAAAGGTGAACAACTCCTACCATTTCTGAAGAAATTAATGCTGGTAAATGTGCAAGACCTAACTACATATGTGCGTTTCTATTTAAGTATATAGAAGCAAAATAACTTGAGGGTGGGGTGGAACACCACCAAACTGCTAAATACATCTATATGCACTATGTTTTGACAGTGAAAGACCAAATTACACCAATGTAGCAGAATCCCCCTTTTTCCTGTGATGCCATGCATGCACTGGAGGATAAATACATTCTAGTGAAGATTTCTCCAGAATTTTTTTAATTTTTTTTTTTACGGTATCCTGTTAATCCTCTTAAAACAGACTTTTTTGTTTTTACACTTGAATTATTTTCGTTCATCATCAGTAGCTACAGCAGAAAATTAATAATTGAGATGGTAAATATTGCCATTAATTTCAGTATTGCATGAGAAAACTTAAAACTTGAAAAGAGATTATTGGAAATACAAACTTTTTACATCATATATATGTGTAATGCATTTATACTAATTTTTTAACATGTTTTACCCTGAACTCCATAAAAAAAAAAATAATCACTGCTTTCCTCCCCAGCATACTTTTCAATTCCTGCAAAGGAAAATGAAGATCCTAACTAAAATGCCATTGTTTATGATGTAAAACATTTTATAACAAGTAAACAGAATTTACCTCATGGCACAGGAAGATGAGAATAAGTGATAAATGTCAGAAATATTGCCAGAAATGGAAAGTGAACCCATTCAAGAAAGGAGTTATTTAGCTGCTAGATTAAGATACCAAAGAATAAAATTAAGAGTATCGGCATCCCCACAGACTAGCAGGATTTAGAGAGAGCGGAACAAAACACTTCTAGACTGACTAGAACTATAGGATATCTAATCTACGCATCATGTTCTGTGAAACTTTTAAATTTTTTCCCCTGTGATCCAAATCAAATCTCCTTTTCCCCCAGAAAACCTTCACTTTTAAGGCCTTTTCTGGATCTCTCTTCAGGGGAAGGGAGAAGTGCATATGAGCTAAAACAAGTAACCCAACTTATTAAACCCACTGCACGACTGGATGCATATGGAAATGAAATCCCTACTCCCAAGCAGATAGACTAGATATGTCAGTATGTTTTTGCCATCTCTGATATAAAAATAGGCGTCAGCAAAACCCAGTTTAAATTCTTGCAAGCCCCTGCAGGAACGTTGCTGTTTTCCTCTGGACTGTTCAACCAGCACAACCACCCAGAAACTTCTCATAGTCAGGGAAAAGAGGAGGGCGGGGGACACCCACCCCAAACCCTCACTTTGTTTTGTTCAAAACCCCTACCAAAACAACCAAACCAATTTTTCTTATTGGTTAGACAGACTTTGCAAAAAAAATATTCCTTCGTCATCACCGCTGACCCAGGGTTTGTCCCTTATCCAAGAGGGAAAGACAGGATGCCTTCCCTGGAGTACTGGTGCCATCACTGGGAGTCAGGGAAGAAGTAGTCAGGAGCATTTCGTGGCCTGGAATTAAATCAAAACATATCTGCTTTTAACAGCATAAGCAAAACAAGGCATGCTTCTACAAGCTGCATCTTACTATTCCTCAGGAAAACCTCCCTGGCTTTTTCTGTTCTGTATTTTCCTGTGAGCGGGCATCACGGTCAGCATGTGCAGGGCTGTTGCAAAGCGCTCCTAAAACGTGCATGCCCGTACCTCATACATGTATGCCCATACTCATGCACACATAAAAAAAAGCAGCAAACCATAGCAGCCGTGACCTGCAGGAAGCACCGAGCACAGTTGGCCACCCGCTGAATCAATTTATGCAGACTGCAAAGATGTTCCCCATCATCAGTGTGGGCAATGGCAAAACACACAATAAAAAAGGAGCTCTTTCAAAAAAAAGAAAAAAAAAAAAGGAAATGTTTTGCCTTCAGGCAGCTCCTGGTTTCTCCTCCCACTCAAAAAAGTTAATGTGTTGCTTTTGTAACCTATTATCATCATCATCCGTGTACACAAATAGACTGATTTCATGCCTGTTCTAGAAAGTGAACAAACTGAACTGCCGAAACACACCCCAGCATATGACCAAAATGCAAGCTCTTGTGCTTCAGTCAAGCTTCTCAAGTACAACTTCTCTTTTTGCATTGCTTTCTCTTGCTTTCTCTAGTTCCCTCCATTTTGTTCCACATTTCCGATGTCCAAATTTCAGTAGATTAAACTGGCAGAGATCTTGCTCCTTGATAAAAGCACTTCTCAGCCTGCAAATGCAGCAGACAGACAGGCTGCAGCCCGAGGACGCTGGATAGCCATGGAGCACTGATTCAAATTTAGGTCACCCGTTGCACTCCAGTCCCAGGGAATGGTAATGGTGTCCCTCTCCACACTTGGCCGTTTTCCTGCTGACCTGCGCCTCGAATTAAACAACAGTCCCAATGCAAGAACAAAGTCAGCACAGAAGATATTTAACGCTAAAAGATGTCAAGAAAGGGCCGAGGCGATCACGAAGAAGAATTAACTTCCCCAAAGTTTGCTGCTGGAGGCTGAAGGTGCAAACACTAACGCTGCATGAACGTGCACCCTTCGGCCGGGTTCACGGCCTGCATGGCTGGGACACAACAGGCGGACCGATGGCCTGCAGAAATTGTCACCACGTGAGGAAAAGCAGAGCCAAGCTGGCAGCACACACGATAAGAGTTATCTCTGCTGGAGGCTGCTCGCTGCCGCGCCGGCACCTCAGCTCGGCGCTGACAAACGCCAGGGGGAAGCTGGTGCAGAGGCCGGACCTCGCTAACAATAAATACGGCGCTTCAGGCGCTGAGGCTGTCAAACCGACAGCCTACCCACGTTTCTGCAAACGAGCCAACCCAGCCATATCTGAGAGTGTAAAACTCCTTGAGGAAGCACCTGCTTGCTGCAGGAAGGTGAGAAACATAGCTGGGTCCTGTGCTAGAGGAAGGTGAAAGGGGAAAAACCCCAGACCCCCTTTCCCTTGGGGCTCTGCTATCCCCCAGAGGGCTGGAAGGGGAGCAATCCCCAGCACCCAGCCTCCCGTGGTGGCTGAAGCCGTCCCAGAGCCCCGTGGCAGGGCAAGCTCCGACGGCTCCTCTGCACCCGTGCCTACTCAAACTGCTCTCTAGTTGTTGGATTCAACGTTTGGTGTTTCTCCTCCTGTAGTTCTCTAAAATAAAAAATAAACTCCCCCAGGATTATATGCTCAGCACAACACAGCAACAGCATGCTTTTACAGAAGAATGGTTCCTACACAACTGCAGTGTTCAACTACACATGAATCCAGAGGAGAAAAGCTTAATGGATAGCGATATGTGGTATTTTAGCTCGCCCTGTAATTCTTATCCAACTGGTTCAAAGCTGCTCCCCCGTGGGCGTCCCCGAGCACAGGCAGTGTGTGCAATCCAAGGGAAGATGACTTGCAAGGATTTTTGCCCACTAGCTGCAAGCTTAGCCAAAGATTAACAGAGGGATCACCGGAGAAGCTACACCTACTGAATATTCACTAGCAACTAAAGCATCCAGGCTTGTCATCGGGCATTGCAAATGATTCACAAAGGAGAAAAACAATTTGGATGGATTGCAGTATGAGAAGAAACTTTATTTTAAGGAGTTTTGGATAAATCCACAGATAAGTAGATGTTTTACCTGGAGGACGATTTTCAATTTTAGAAAAGATAGTAAGGAGATGTATCAGAAGAGATCCAACTTGGGGAAAAAAAACACTTTAAGTTACATGAAAGAGCTGAGAATGAAATTATAAATGGAAGAAAAGCCAGTACCATCTCTATATCAAGGCAACAGAAACCAGACCTGTCATAGTAAATAGAGTTCATATCGTCTAATTTAGTTAATAGGTTTTTAGATAAACAACGAAGTTCATTCATGGGATACAATTTTTTTTCTCTGATGAGAGATCTGCAGGAGAATCAGTGTGACAGGCAGTCATCTTATAACTTTCACACATATAAAAGTTTAATAAGCAATTAGGAATTGCAGATGCTAGGAAAAAGAGCTGATCCTTTCTCCAGTCCATTATCCTGCCAACTGAAGAGTATTCTCTACCATCTCTTTGCTAATAAATTGCTAGATCTAGTACTAGAGACCACAAGTGCTAAAGCTTCTTCCCAGTTTCTATAGGAGATCATTCCCTGGCTTTATGCATCTACAAAATGAATATTAAAGCAATTTTGTTTATATTTTTCTCTGTTAATCCCTGATTCTTGGTACAATCACCTATGCTGAAAATTTCTTTTGTACTTCAATTTTATTTCTTGTATTTGTGCTTTTCTCTCCTGATATCCTTCCAATATCATTGATTTCCTCCAAGGAGTAAAGCACCTGCAACTGACTGCCTATTCGTGGTGTCCACACAAGAGGAACACAGAGCTTGTTGCAGTGTCAACCAACATCAACAGGGATCCTCCACCAACTTCAGTGGTGTTATTTCCCCCCTGCAGTATGCTCAGCTGGGCAACTTTATACAGCCAATAGCTGTAATATCCTGCCCCCCCCCCCCCATATTTCAGACCCTTGCTGGTATTATTCCCAAGTTTTTTCCAGTATTACCCTTTTTGAAATCTCTCCATTACTTGCAATAGTTTTACTTGGGATTATCTTTTGTAAAGTTAATTACGGTTTTGAAGTTTTGCTTTATGTTCCTGACCTCTTTAGATTCTTTTGAACTTTAAATATTTGTCCAGACTTGTGTTTTCAACTCTTCCTAATTTGAATGTGGTTCATAAAGCATCTGAATTCCCCTCCATATCATTAGTTTAGGTTAGAAAGGACAAAACTAAAGTTTTTTTGTTTTTTGGAGAAGCAAAACAAGACACAGCTTTTGAAGAAAGATGCAACAGTTTAATCGTGTTTTATCACACTACCCATTAGATTACTTCAGCTGACGCATTTTGACTTAATGTCCTAAAATACTGGCACAAATGAAGTATAACCTATTTTGAAGAAAAAAGCCCTAACAACCCAGAATTGAAGTTATATAAGCTTAGACTGACTTCTTTAATAAAGCAATGGGAAGTGGCAAATTGAGGAGAAACAAGAGAAAACATCAGTAACAGGCGTATGAATCAGAGACTATATTGCCACATTTGAGAAAATAGACAACTTCAAGAGATGCCAGCCTGCTGGGAATACTAAACAACATTGCTGCTTAAAATGTAAAAAGTAGTAGAAAATAGATCTTATAGAGTTACGGTTACGTTATCTTTAGCACCTAAGGGCGGGTTTTTTTATTTATTTGCTAGTCTAAGAAGAACAGGGCCTCTGCGCGCATTATGCGGGAACCTGAGGAAGAAATAGAGACAACTTGCACTGAAGACTCGAGTTGGGATAAAAGAGACACTTTCCAATAATTTTTCTACAGTAAACAATGATACAAGATAAAGGTGATTTAGACACCATAAGGTATGTTAATTCCAGTTCTGACAACAGCTCAGTTCTCCGTCTATTCCCTTCCTAGACTGCAAGAAAACATGCAACTTGTGTCACTGACACCAACGGCCAAAACTCAGCCTCTCAGGCATGGCAAATACTAATGCTTAGGTAAATAAAGGCTTGGGAAAAGCTGGCAACAAAAATTGTGAAGGAGCAGCCCAGCAAGCTGTCTCTCTCCCAACCAGGAACATCGCCAGGTAGATAAAGTACCACAGTAACTTCTTAGGCATTCAGGGAAGCTAGGATAAACTAGGCACAAACACACCCTTAAGTGAGGAGGATGCATGTTGCCTTTGCAGAAAAACACACACCAAAAATTATCCAAATAACATGCTTGGAAAAGGAGCCTGGGTCATTCTTCTATAATTCCAACCAGTCTGTACTGCACTAGCGCATAAAACCAAACCTTAAGTGCTGAACAGAACACTGGCACGGGGGCTGTGGGTAAGAGCACCCCACCTTTGTGGGAAGGGACAGCCCCAAGACACTTCCTTCCAGGTGGAAAGATGGGGAGTGGACAGGGCTGAGCCGCCTGTACCGGCAGTTCACAAACTAGCCCTCAAACAGCCTGCGTCAGGAGGCTGTGAGTGGCATTTGGATTTGAAGTGTGGAAAGAAACAAAACAGCCCCTGCTTTCACATTCTGCACCAAACCATGGCAGGAGGTGTTTGCCTCTGTTAGAGGCAGACCTCAGCTTTGTCTTTAAGCATTAGCCGCCTCAACTGGCAGGCAGGCAAACCATACACTTAAAGAAAACAAACAAACAAACCACCTCCAAAAACCCACCCACAAAAACGAAAGAAAAAAGAAGGAACACCCCTCCCACCCAACCCTCTGAAATCAGTGAGACAATGGTACCTGCTCCCAGAATCATGCTAATGAGATTTCAACCTTGGAAAACCTTGGGATACTGGTCCTCTAGCAACCACAGATGAGAAAAGCCTCTTGGACATTCAAAGAATACATTTAGTAGCAAAGGGAGATGGAACTGGTAAAACTAAACACGGTGCTTAGGCAGTACACAAGTTCTTCAACTAAATCACTGTTGTCAGAATACATTCTAGGCAGGTAAATCCAGATAGACTTACAATTTGTTATTATCTCTAGATAATTCCCAAACGCCATTGCTGCTGTTCCTGAGTTACAAGAAGCAAGGCATGTGGAAACATGAAATTGTTCTTGCTAGGTAATGTAATTCAACTTCTAAATGTTTATTTGCTTTTGCAGGGGAAAGGGAGCAGTGGACAGCTGAAATACAGCGGGGATGGCTCAGCTGCACGTGTTGCCATGCTGTGCCACACTGTGGCATCCAGCTGGGATGGCACACTGCTGGGGAATGGGGAGCACAGCCAAACTGGAAAACAAGCTGCAGTCTCAGCAGCTGAGGCTTGCTCTCAACACCAAGCATGGAAACTCAGCCATTAAGACACGGTCTGCAATTTCACTCATACTGGTGAGATGAGGTTGTGCTCCTACCTGCTCCATCCCCGTCCCCACCAGTGCTCCTCTCTGTGCTACCTCCAGCATCAAAGTGCTGGAAGGGGGCCATGGATGTGCACCCCAACCTCACTCTGAGATCTGCTCTGGACCCCATCTCAGTCTGAGACCAGCTTCCTTGGGTACTGATCCAGCACTGACCTCTGACCTAAAATGAGGCCATTTTGGCCCAACAGCACATCACCATGACACTGTAGATCAAGTGGCTGGGCAAGGTCAGGCAGCCAAGAGAAGAGGCACAGTGACAAGGATGGGTTGCTGCAGACACCCTCTGCACTTGAATACAGCTCAAGGAGCCACACTCCAGAGAGAACATGACTTTGCTCACCTCTTGCATGGCAGCGAGACCTTTCTCTCTCCTCTGAAACAACCCTCAGGTTACACTGGTGCAACTGCTTGTAGGGCTGCAGCAAACTCAGGATAAAGAACTGATCCAGGATAAAAAATAATGTCCTTCCCCCAAAGGAGAGGGGGACGACAAAGAAGAGAAGCACCATTTATAGCCTGACTCAATCCTGAGTGCATTTAATTGATAAAAACATGGATGCTTTCCTGTAGGTTTGTTCAGTTTTTCTTTAAAAATCTTGGTGTTAACTATTTTATCTAATATGAATATCTGCATCTGACACGCCCTGTCACAGTGCTGGGTACTCCTGGGTACTCCTTATAAATTCATACCTGCACAGCATTAATGTTTATGGAAAAGCTTGAAATCCTGGCATGAACACAGCACTGCGTTGTTTTGTTTTGGGTTTTTTTCCCCTCAACCAGCAGAGGAGCACTGTGCACGGGCACACTCGCTGCAAGAGCGGATGAGAAGATACCGCAGCCTTCAGACACAGGCTACAGTTGTTCTGCTTCAGAGTCAACACCCTCCAAGGCTGGTATGGTAAATGAAATGTCTCTGAGCTCTGGGTAGTACAGAGACACGTGAGGATATGACTGCTTCGGTTGCATTCTGCTTGCAGGTTCAACGGTAATTCTTATGACCAAAAGAGCTGGAAATGTCATTTTTCTTTATCTTTCTTTTTCTAATAAAAGTTCAGAATCTTTGGCCAAGCTGGTGTTGCGATCTAACCCTAGCTGTTGCTGTACAGATCTGTCAATTTAGTACCACTTAGAAAATAAAGTTAAAACCTACCTCTGCCTCCAAAAAAGAATTTAAGAAATTATCATGAAACAAGACGGATATTAAAAGTCACTACAAAGCAGATGTGGTTAAATATACTTCTGCAGAGGAGGATACTCTTCAGTCAACTCTGTTTTAACTGTATTTCCTGGTATTCCAATCTTCTTTCCTGGCAAAAGTCTTCTCTAGTTAGACTGCAGAATCAATTCAACTGAGACCCAGTAAATACTGCTTATTTCCCATGCTAAGATTGGCTTTGTGTAACATAACTGAGTTAGGTAAAGGAGTGACAAATGCCGTTGTGTGCACCTATTTTGATATTTAACAGAAAAGCATGTGGTATTTCCTCCTGTGAGTGAAGAAATGTTGCCAGAAAAATCCCATGATGCGATCTGGTGAAAAGGCCATAACTTACCAGCACCCCAAGCACGCACTCACCTTGCCAGTCCCACACAGCCACTGCTCTCGCCCACCTCAGCAAGAAATAAGGGCTCACAGCAACCTTAGAGAGTGTTACGAGAAGAAGTTCAGGAAGTTGAGCCTAAAAATTACTCCACTGCATAGGAAGTTACCCATGACAGGGATATAACAGGTATTTTTTTTTTTTTACAATAAGATAATGGAAACAATAGCTGTAATGAGAAACAGTGACATTGACATATCTCATGGAAACAGGTATTTCATCCTCCCTACTGCTGGCAATTGAATTTTTTTTGTTTATTAATTGAGAGTAAGTATAATACTGGTCACGTAGCATTTCAATAGGATATTTGAATCAGTAGCCTTCTTTTTAAATATGCAGAAAAAAATGGTAGTAAAACTCATCAATATAAGCGCACCCGATATAAATCAATACTATTGGGAAAAAATCTGTGATCACGCACAAATAAGATGATGCAGAACCTGTTAATATCCAGGACTCAGAGTGTGTTATACAGTCCACATATTAAGGGCATGTGCTTACTGCTCCCCATAACAGTCCCCTGTAGCCAGGGGACTAAGCAGTTGTATCTACCATAGCTTCCACAATGGGACACCAGAGGCCCAATTCCAAGAAAAAAATAAAACAAATTAATAAGATAAACAGTGCAACCATTAAGGTAAGTTAATATGAATTTGTTTCTGGTCACATATTTTTAATAATATAAACAATGTGAATCTTAATAGAAAATGGGGGGGGTGTGTGTGTCCTCATGTCTCTACAGGGCTCATCCTAAACATTTAGCAGTTACTTTAACAAGAAGTCTTTTCATGTTGTGGTATACTAGTGCAATGTTAGTGTTCCCAAAACTACCCTGAAGGGTTTCTAAATTAGTAAGTCAATGTTACCATGGTAACATAATGTACTGCCAAAATGGACCGCTTTTTATACATCCACTATAATCAAGTTAGTGACCAAGCAAGTTATAAAAATTCTTGCTTTTTCAGTTTTGGGAGCTTGGTGTTTTTTGTTTGTTTGTGTTTGGTTTTTTTTAACTATTCCTATAGCTTTTTAAAAATTATTATATATATACACACACAGAATTTGTTTTATCAGGCAGGAACAGAACCTGTGCAAGCAGAAAAAGAATCACCACCAGCAGCAACAAAAAAGCAGTTCTTCAGACTTGCTACAGGCCTCTGTAGTTTCAGTTCCCCAGCATACAGAGTTTTAACACACAATCTCTGGTTTTACTTTTGCAGACTGACACTCTTTCCTTGTCACAATACTATTTAAAACACAGTGACACCTCACTCTGAGCTTCTGACACACCAGGATCCTGCTCATCATGCTGTCTCAGATACCCTAGAGCACATTAAATAACACTAAATGCCCTAAAAGTGAACCTGCCATCCTTGATCAGATAGTCTTCAAACTGAGAACATTAAAGTTAAAAGCATTCTCATATAAAGTTCAATGTTCAGAAGACATAAAATTATAGAATGGTTTGGGTCAGAAGGGACCTTAAAGTTCTAACTGCCCTGCCATTGTCAGGGATACCTTTCACTAGGACCAGCTTGCTCAAAGCCCCGTCTAACCTGGCCTTGAACACTTCCAGGGATGGGGCACCCACAACTTCTCTGGGGAACCTGTTCCAGTGTCTCACCACCCTCAGAGTAAAGAATTTCTTCCCGATCTCTAATCTAAATCTACCCTTTTACAGTTTAAAGCCATTACCCCATGTCGTACCACTACATGCCTTTGTAAAATTCCCTCTCGAGCTTTCTTGTAGGCCCCCTTCAAGTACTGGAAGGCTGCTCTAACATCTCCCTGGAGACTTCTCTAGTCTAAACAACTCCAACTCCCTCAGCCTGTCTTCACAGGAGAGGTGCTCCAGCCCTCTGATCATCTTCGTGGCCCTCTTCTGGACCCACTCCAACAGGTCCGTGTCTTTCCTGTGCTGAGGACTCCAGAGCTGGACGTGGTACTCCAGGTGGGGTCTCACCAGAGCAGAGCAGAGAAGCAGAACCACCACCTTCGACTAGCTGGCCACACTTCTTTTGATGCAGGCAAGGATATGGCTGGCTTTCTGGGTTTCAGACACACATTGCTGGGTCATGCTGAGCTCCTCATCAACCAACCCCACCAGGTCCTTCTCCTCAGGGCTGCTCTCAGTCTATTCTCTGCCCAGCCTGTATTTGTGCTTGGGATTGCCCTGACCCATGTGCAGGACCTTGCCCTTGGCCTTGCTGGACTTCATGAGGCTTGCATGGACCCACCTCTCAAGCCTCATCCCTTCCCTCCCATGTGTCGACCACACAAGAGAGCTTGGTGTCATTGGCAACCTTGCACTCAATCCCACTGTCCATGTCACTAAAGACATTAAACAGTGCCAGTCCCAATACCGACCCCTGAGGAATGCTGCTCGTCACCGGTCTCCATTAGGACAATGAGCCGTTGACCACAACTCTTTTGAGTTCAACCATCCAGCCAATTCCTTACCCACTGAGTGGTCCATCTGTCAAACTAGAGACAAGAATGTTGTATGGGATGGTGTCAAATGCTTTGCACAAGTCCAGGTAGATGACGTCAGTTGCTCTTTCCTTATCCACCAACACTGTAACCCCACTACAGAAGGCCACCAAATTTGTCAGGCATAATTTGCCCTTAGTGAAGCCATGCTGGCTGTCATCAACCACCTCCTTATTTTCTATGTGCCTCAGCATAGTTTCCAGAAGAATCTGCTCCAGAGGTGAGACTGAGTAGCCTGTAGTTCCCCACGTTTCCCTTTTTTCCGTTTTTAAAAATGGGGGTTATGTTTCCCCTTTTCCAGTCAGTGGCAACTTCACTGGGCTGCCACAACTTCTCAAATATGATGGACAGAGGCTTAGGAACATCATCCTCCAGCTCCCTCAGGACCTGCAGATGCATCTCACCAGGTCACACAGACTTGCACGCCTTCAGGTTCCTTAGATGGTCTCAAACCTAATATTCTCCTACAGTGCACAGTTCTTCATTCTCCCAGTTCCTGCCTTTGCCTTCTGCAACTTGGGTAGTGTGGCTTGAGCACTTGCTGGTGAAGACTGAGGCAAAAAGGCCACTGAGTTCCTCAGTCTCCTCCATATCCTGGGTAACCAGGTCTCCCATTTCCTTACAGAGAGGGCCCACATTTTCCCTAGACTTACTTTTACCACCGATGCTCCTATAGAAGCTTTTCTTGATGTCCCTAGCCAGCTCTAATTCTATCGGGGCTTTAGCTTTAGTAACCTGATCCCTGGCTGCTTGGGCAACTTCTCTGTATACCTCCCAGGCTTTCTGTTCTAACTTCCACCCTCTATAGGCTTCCTTTCTGCATCTGAGTTTGTCCAGGACCTCCTTGTTCATCTATGCAGGTCTCCTGACATTTTTTCCTGACTTCCTCTTTGTTGGGATGCATCACTCCTGAGCTTGGAGAAGGTGATCCTTGAATATTAACCCTTCTTTCCTCTAGGGCGTTATCCTATGGTACTCTACCAAGCAGATTGCTGAAGAGGCCAAAGTCTGCTCTCCTGAAGTCCAGGGTAGTGAGCTTGCTGTGCACCCTCCTTGCTGCCCTAATGATCTTGAACTCCACTATTTCACGGTCCCCTACAGCCAAGGCTGCCCTTGAGCTTCACGTTCCATATAAGCCCCACCTTGTTGGTGAGAACAAGATCCAGCATAGCACCTCTCCTCATTGGCTCTTATCACTTGGAAAAGAGAGTTATCCTCAACACTTTCCAGGAACATCCTGGATTGTTTATGCCCTGCTGAGTTACCCCTCCAACAGACATCAGGGTGGTTGAAGTCCCCCATAAGAACCAGAGCTTGTAAACATGAGGCTGCTCCTATCTGTCTATAGAGGGCCTCATCTGTTTGGTCTTCCTGGTCAGGTGACCCCCACTATAATGTCACCTGTCCCTGCCCTCCCTTTAATCCTGACCCATAAACTCTCAGTTGGCTCCTCATCCATCCTCAAGCCCCATCTCCATGCACTCCAGCTGGTCACTGACATAAGAGGGTGACACTCGCTCCTCATCTCCCCTGCCCGTTCGTCCTAAAGAGCCTGTATCCTTCCATTCCAACGCTCCAGTCATGTGAGTCATCCCACCATGTCTCTGTGATGCCAATAAGATCACAGCCCTACAGGCGTGCACACATCTAACACCTCTTGCTTATACTCTATGCTACACACGTTTGCATAGGACATTTAAGTTGGGCCCCCGATGAAGGTGACTTACTGGCTGGAACAGCTGGTATTCCTCTGTGCTGCTCTTCAGGTGCTCTCCTGCTGACCTGTGATTCTTCTCTAGGCTCTGGGCATCTATTGCTGGCACTGGCATCACACTGGTAGGAGTGGGATGGATCAAGGCTCTGCTCCCCCAGCAACTTTAGTTTAAAGGCCTCTTCACTAGCTTGGCAAGCCTATGACTGAAGATAGTCTTCCCCTTCTCTGACAGATGGACCCCATCAGCCCCCATTAGACTATGTTTCTCAAAGCGACTCACATGGCCTAAATAGCCAAACGCCTGACTGTGGCACCAGTGCTGTAACCATTTGCTGGTTCGCCAGATTCAGCTGACCCTTTCAAACACCTTCCCCCTTTGACCGGGAGGACTGATGAAAAAACTACCTGTACTCCAGAGTCCCTTAACTTCGCTCCCAGGGCTCTATAATCCTTCTTGATACCCCTCAGACTGCTCCTGGCTGTATCACTGGCGCCCACATGAAAAAGCAGCAGCAGACAGTAGTCATTAGACTATTTGAGGCTTAGTAGTCTCTAGGTGATATCCCTGATGAGTCCCGGGTAAGCAGCACGCCTCTCTAGAGAGTGCGTCAGGTCTGCAATGGGTGCCTCTGTACCTCTCAGAAGAGGGTCACCTACTACTATGACCTGTCACTGCCTCTTAGTTGTGCTGGTTGTTATACAGGGAGCAGGTTGGGCTGCCTTACTCAGCTCCAGCATCTCTCCTGGTGTGACAGGTCCTTCCTCCTCAGTCTGCAGAGCGGTGAAGGGGTTCTGCAAGGGTACCTCAGGCTTCGGGGTAAGTCTCTTCCTCCTGCTGGTCCCTGCTGTTGCAAGCTTCCATTCTTCTGCATCATTGGCCCTGCTCCCTTCTGTGTGTGCCAGTGGGGAGTCTATCTCCTCCTCAGCCTCCCTGTTGTTACACAGCCTTCTCACTGCATCCTGCAGCTCAGCCACCTGCTGCAGGAGGTCCTCCACCTGGGCACACTGTTTGCAGGCAGGTCTGCTGCCTGTCCCTGCCCCAGGAGAAAGGTTTAGGCACTTCCTGCAGTCTGAGGTCTGCACTGCAGCCTCTCCCTTCAGCAGCTCCATCTGGGTGGAGGCATTGGCCACCGCTGGGGTGGATGGTGCAGAACCCCCAGCCGGAGCTGCAGCCTTTGCTATCAGACAAGTGCCCACCATTCCGCCCTGAGGGTCAGGCAGGATGAGTGCCCTGAACCTGTACAGATGGTCACAGGACAGTGGCCAGTTGCTGGGTTATGTGTACTTCAAGTCTCCCTCTCAGCTAGTGGAATGCCTCTCCGTCAAAGAGGTGCTCTCCCATGCACACCCTGGCTGATGCACCATGCCCTGGTCACTCGCGCTGCCTGGGGTGGCTGCCATTGCTCCTGGCCCAGCCCTCACCTCATCAGCTGCCGAGTCCTGGTGGGTCTGTGCGCTCCCCTGGCTCATGAAACCCTGCTGTATGCCGCAATGCCCCACTCCACTATGGAACACGCCTGCACCGGAGCTGATCGCCTTGGCAACATCATCTTTGTGGTCATGACATCCACACAGACCAGACTATCTGTCCTACATTCACACAAATTGAACAAAAATATGAATTTCTTTATGCCTCAAAAAAAAAGTCATCCTGAGAATAAATGCTCTCAGTACAGTCAACCCTCACCAACCAGCCACACCATGCAGTGCTTTTGTACAAGGGCTACCACAGGAGCCCATCAGGACAAGGGGCCCCACCCATCCCAGCAAGTTGTCATGCAATGGTCTTTATTCAAGCATCATAAAGTATTTTAATTAAAATCTTGAGGACTTGTATTTGGATTTTTTCTATTGAAAGATAGCATCTCATTGCATATAAGTATCTTTTTTCATAAACCTGCTGTAACAAGCTTCTTGGGTATTCCTGTGGTCTTACTGTTCATAAAAATCTTTGGAAAAATATTGAGATTATATGAAATTTTTCTGACTCTGAGTTGAAAAAGAAGAGAAAAAAAGTTATTGGTTTACAGTGGTGTCAATAAGAGCTAGATGTATTTGTTTATAACATCACTTGCCAATACCACTAACCTTCTAAGTTGATTGCCAAGTTCAATGATTTGTGAAATCAGAGATTTTATTATGCAAGTTAATAGGAATTTTTACTTGCTTTTGTTAGTGGGAGAATATGTCAAAATATTCAACTTCTATATCTAACATTTATAGTTGAGAGGTAATGCCAAAGCATTTTTTATTAATTTACTGAAACAACTGACTATAATTCATATTCCTAGCAGAAAGGTGGAGGGAAAGGCAGAAACAGTGTCCAAAGACACTGTGCACATCCCTCAAAAAAAGACTTATACGAGTACAAGACTGCTCCTTGCCTTTCTTTGCCACACAGAGCAGCAGAAACGAGCCAGGAACTCAGGACCTCTGTCTCCCTCCACCCCCAGGTTTTCCAGAAAAACCACATCCAGAAGATATAAGGGAGAAGTGGCTCTCCTGTTCAAAGGATCTTCCACTTTTCCCAATTTTCCACTTGGGAAAATTCATCGGTCAAAATATACTATATATATGTGTAGTGGTATATATTCACACATTCTCTCTTTCTGTATGTACATATGGCACTACTGTTTCACTTGTGTGATTTCCAACGCAGATGCATTTATTTAGGTATGAGTGACTGACTGCTATACGGGTGGAGTTTGGGGGAAAAGTACCTGATATTCTTTTCAAAAAACACAAATATGCATGAAAGTGCCACAAAAGAAATTACACATAAATCTCAAATCTACCGTTGACCATCTTCAGCCTACTTGACTTCCTAACTTCTAATAGCTGGTTTAGCATAGTTGTACAGTCTGCAATACACTGCAATTATCTGTGCGTGTGGCTTTCCCTCCTGCTGATTACCATTTATAGGCTATAACAAAAAAAAAAAGGTAGCTGAGGGATTTTTCACACACATAGCACTGAACATATACTTCAGCAAAAAGAAAAGTTAAAAACCCTTACCCTAAAGTAAAAACATCCTGCATCTGCAAGTGCTCCAAATGTCACAAGAAAACTGTAATTCAAAGGTATTAGCGAATGTACATTCCCTATTACGTTATAAATATGTAGCGTGAAAAATCCGTTAGGATAATCTCCAAATCATTTAAACTCTCCATTTACATGAGAAAAGAAACACCAGATCTTTTTACATAGATTGCCACAAAAATCACAGCCTGGGGTAGTTCTCATGAAACTCTGAGGTCTCACAACCTGGTCGTTTCCTGGCTGTTTTGAAGGACAGACCCTTACTTTAGGATTATCCTATTTACATCATTAGGTAAGATAATACCCCCACACTCTGGAAGTCCTAACAGCTGCATCTTAATTAGAAAGCAAAACTGATAAGGATGAGAACCAACAGTTGTTACTGCAAACTAATAGCTCTAGATCATCAAAACCCATGCAGCTGCCTTTCTGCCAAACAACAATACAGAGTTGTATAACTAAGGTGCTTAAAAATAAATCAGCCACCAAAACTAAATTACTGCCAACAAGGACATGGTATTTTAATGATAAAAATGCACAAAGCACCATCCAATTTCAAGCTGCACTAATTTGAACATAATCCTTACATGTAAGTCATTATTTATGGGAAATAATACTTTGAAATACCGGCAGTAGAATTTATCTTAATAGCTAGCATGCCGACCACTAAAATGGTTCACACACCTGGATGTTTTTGTATACCATGTCAATGAAGTGCTGGGGTAGTGCAAAAATTAAAGTTATTTTCATTGATACCCATGCAGAGCACGCACCCGTCTTCCAAGGGCAAAGGGCATGGGTGGGTCAGCGGCAGCAGAGCTCTCATTTTATGTCCCTTTGCTGCGTGTCTGATTGCCTGTCTTAAAATACCAAAGTTTTACAGGAGAATTTCTCTCCTTGTCAAAGGAATGTTTAAAATACAGTGTCTTCTCTTGTCGAGGGTAATATTTATGCACATGAAAAATATGAAATTGTTGTGACAGTGTGAAAGAGCTGCGAATTTGCGATGGGAGCGCAGTACAAGTCTGGGCACTTCTCCATCACCTTGGCAGTGATGCGTGGAAGGAAGGACAGCGGCTGCTGGGCAGCCACCCCACTGCATTCCTCACTCCCCCTCTTCTCTCCCTGCTGCAAGGACAGTCCCAGGGTAAGGAAGAAAAATACCATTTTGAAGTGTTTTGCAGTTGCTTAGCAACTGCTACAAAACCCCAAGAGATTTCAGTCAATGAACTGGCACATACACATCTAAACATGTTGATGGTGACATGAGGAGCTCCACCACACTGTTAGACATCTCAGCCCCGGGATGCCCCCAACCCCAACACCAGCACATCCCTCCTCACCTTTCAAACCTGTTTCCAATCTCTGCTTACTCACCCATCCCAGAACTCCCGGAACCACAGAGAGGCACAGCAAAGCACCTGTGTGCTGGTAATGCGATTATTTTTAATTGCGAAGAGGTTGGCTACAGCTTTCCCTCAGTTACCACACACCCACAAACCACAACTGCTTTAAAAAGCAAATCGAGATTGAAAAGCTGCCCTTGAACTAGCCCTCCTGTGGTAGAGACTGGGTTTCTTCCCAAGCCATGAATGTATAGGCAGTGACCATTACCAGCAATTCCCATGCCTGTTACCAGTTTCAGTGGGAAGCGATGACCAAACTACGTACACCTTTTTGCCTCTGTGATCACACACCAGTGTCATGCCTGGTGGTTTTTGTTTTTTTTTTTCAAACCCAGTATATATGTGTATGCACAAATTTTGATGGGGAACATTCTTCCACTGCTCTTCTGTAAGCAGCCACTAGGTCCAGGGAATTTATACAAACTTGAAGAGATGATATAAGGAAGCTATGCTTGGAAAAATCTTTTCAGTTTTACAGATGCTTCACTCCATAGAAGACTACATATGGTGGGGAGAAAAAAAAATACCATACCACACCGCAACAAGTTTTAAGTTATCAGTATAGAATATTATGCTAAGGGGAAGTAAAAATTTATGCTGGAAATTAAACCGTTTCTAACCACTGCAGTTCAGTTCAGAAATAGCTTTCCAAGAGGAGCAACATGGCCAAGAAACTGCAGCCGCGTCTGAGCCCATCTATCCTGTCCCCTCTACAGCTGATAGGAGAAGGGCCACCTCTGCCATCCAAGCCAGTCGGAGAAGCCATACCCACACCGGCCCATTTCTCTCCACCGACAGTAAAAGGCACCAGGGTGATAGGATTGACTTAGCCCAGCCAAGGGGATCCCACCCTGGGGGTGAGCTCCCCTAGCATGGGGGGCTGCAGGAGCAGTTGAGGGACCCCTTTCCATCCCAGCTTCCCGCTTGCACTGACATGAAACGGCTAGAGCTGGGAATCTGCCTTGCACTAGTGGTTCTGTGCATTTTTTGTGACCCTTCCAGTACTCTTGCACTTCTCTCACGTGTTACCTTTACAATAAAATAACTTTAATAAAATGCTGCCCCCACTGTAAGCCTAGGAGAAATATGCCACCATATTTCTAAGAAACAGAAACACCTATCAGAGTCGCATTTGAATTTCAAGGTGCATCTTATCTCCTGTGCTTATTTCAATCCTTAAAACAGGAAATTCCTTAATTTTAGTCTTTTTTCCCTCCCTCCTTTAAATTAGTACCCAGTACTTTTTCAAAACTTAGCTGCTCTAAGTTTTCACCAGTGACAGTGCTATGGTACCAAGTAGACCTCTGTGATGGTGTTTCACAAACATCTCACTTGGCACCTCCAAGGGTCCCGTTACGTTCTTTATCCTCATAATTCTTAGTATACTGTAAAGAAAAAAATACAAATTCTTAAGAAAGCTAGTGTTTGCAGATCTTTTCTAAATACCTAAGAGCAGTTAATGTTCAGAAGTTTTCCAATTTCTTTTAACACTGTCCCAATGATTTTAATAGCCATGCACTCCAAAGTGTTTTTATGTAAACAATTAAAATACAGAAAAAGCCCTCAATAAGTTGTGTTGTTTGCATTTTTGGTGGTTTTTTGTTTGTTTTTCAATGAAGTGATCACACAGTAGCACTGCCAACTGTCTTCACTGGGAGCTAGCAAATGTAGTACAGTTTTGAATAATCTAGCAAACAAAACTGGACTTAGATGCCTGAAAGTCTTATTAAAAAAAAAAACTAAAAAACCACACACCACCAAACCTGAAAGAACATCAACAAAAACCCCTTGGCTTTCCAGAATAGTATTAAACAGAGTTAACTTAACTAATGCTTGGAACCAAAATGCAGGTTGGACCCATGTCACTCCAGTTTCATACATGAAACTTGGTCAGCGGAAGAGAAATGTAATTCTTATTGTAATTCCTGGTTTCTGAAGAAAAGCTGCTTCCCCTCTGTGATACCACAACACAATACTTGGAGTCTTCCGAAATGACACAGCTGCCTTTGCTCCCACAGCCACTGCACCTGCACCTGCACCAATTATTTTGTGAAGCACCAGAAAATACACAAGTTTGTTTACAATCTTCAACACCAATTAGCACCATAAGAAGTTGTACGTCTTTTCAGCATTCTTTAAGCTGTCCTTTATCTTGTATTAACATTATTCTTTATCTTCCTTCACAGGACTATTTGCTTTTCTAATTCATGGCAATTCTCATTGCATACAAATCCACTCATCTAGAAGTGCCACTGGACTAGACTTGTTCTCTGTAATCACTGAGGACACCTCAGCAAGTTTCTGGTTGTGTTACAAGCTTTTCCTACCATCTGCACAGAAAAGTCTTCCCAGCAGATATGATTCTCCAGATGCAGTTACAAGTACAAATGTAGGTCCTTCTGAAAAGATATTTTTCTAGGTCTTAATTGAAAAGTTACTAATATTCATTTTGCAAGATTGCTTGGTTACAAGGTAAATTGAAAGAAGACCATAACACAGTGGAGCACACTGAATTGATTTAACAGTATTAGCTCTTCCCAGGTAGAAAGGATGTAAAACAAAGCAGAGAGATAGCTGTTTGAAAACATAATGACAAGGTGACTTAGGATGGCATTACTGAGACAGGAAAAAAAAATTGTGATAATAAATGAGGATGATAGGTATTGCTAGGGTATCTTATCAAGAGTTTCAGTACTGGCTACAACAGGGAAGAAGGAACCAACAAAAAGATGTAAAGAGGGATGATACAATCAAAACCACAGGCTTGGGAAATGCTCTTTCAAGCAATATTCAGAACTGATATAAGTGGGACAAGACTGTTCTTTCATCCAGGCTAGAAAAGCAATGGCACAGTACTTCAGTAGTAGGATGAGAGACACGGATGGAAGATTTCAGTGCGTGCAGACAGGGAAGGCTGCATCTTAGATGTGCTACACTGGGAAAATCTTCAAGATACAGGCTTCTCCTGCTTGTAAGGACCTTGGGAGAAATAAAGCAGGGGTAGGAAGGACTGGTCAGTTTTTATTCTACTGATACTGTATTTGATGACTGTTTTTAATTATTCCATTTTTCATTATTATTTTAAAAGATTAACAGGTTTAAGGCAGGAAGAGAAAGATATTGTCTGGTTCAAGTAGATTGCAGAATTTTTACCTTTGGGACAAATTATGAAACTGGTCTAAGTGCTACTTTGTCTGGAAAGATCATCATAAAGGCTTCCTAAGACGTAAGGCTCTCAGTAGGCTACCATCATAGCAACTGCACTAGCTACACAAGAAAGTGACCTATATTGATAAGAAATATTGGGGCATTTCAGGGGTTTAAAAAACCCTGAAAACAAATTCAAGATTCCAGGTGAGCAGAGGACAACTTCGAATAGAGACTGATGTTAACCCTGGTTTTGTGTCCTTAAGAATTATACAGAAAAAACCCACATCTATACAAAAATAAAGGTTGTAATCTAACCATACCAGAGGCAACTCAAGCATTCAAAACTTATGCAGACTATTTGAGGACTCACTTTCAAGAGAGAGTACATTTAAAGAAGTACAGATCACCTCAGGTGACAGCTCATGTGAAATAGGGATGCTAAGGAAATTCCCTCCAGACTCCAAAACTATGCTAAAATCATGTCAGGTACAATGGGGACCAAAACTGAATTGCACCTAGTATGGTTTTCCACTTTGAGAGGGATTTTTTTTTTTTTTGAGGCTGTATCAGTTTTGCATTTGTAACTGGGCCATCTGACTTCTCCCACAAGTGCAAAAAATTGGAATGAACTAGTAGTAAAAATTAACCTCATCAGCCTGTTTCTCAGTATTGGCAACTTATTTTCTAAAGGCAATAAGCAACTCCATTTTGAAGACAAAATGCAGATGGGATCCCAATAAGCTTCACTGTAGCTGGGTTTCTGTCTTTTTTTATAAAAACACAAAGAGCTTCCAAACTTTTCTGTAGCAGAGCAAAAGCCCTGATGCAGTGGCACAAGGTACAGGCTTGTGCTTTTGGTTGGTACTTCTGCTGAAAGAAACTAAAGACTATAATGATCTCAAGCTATTATAACAATTTCAAGAAGTCACACCCCTGTCCCAGCGTTCCTCTCAAAAGCACCTGGCACAGATCTGCCTTTGTGCAAGTAGTAATTTTTGTTCCAACACTACTGGGCTTGGTGTTATGGCACCCTCCAACTGGCAGGTTTCAGGAAAAAAAAAAATCCTACAAAAGGAGCTCATCCAACACCTTCATGCTTAATGAAAACTCCTTTCCAGCTGTAAGGAAAAGCAGGCAACTTGCACCCCAGTACACGTTGCCTCCAGAAGCACAAAACTGCTTAAACCATTTTGAAGATCTGACACTGAGTCCCTACAAGTAGCAAATTCTTCCATGGGGAACACCATAGAAATACTCAAAGCAGCTGAACAGGAACTCCTGCCACTTCAGTTCCTTCATCCCTATGGAGTTTGGCAGGACAGGATCATGTGACAAAGTGACAGTCTCACTGGTAACAGCTACCACTTGCTGCTGGCAGCACCAAGACTGTCTCAGACTTGCTGGGCAGCTTGATTTACAGCCAGGTCTCTCTTTTATTGAAGACTTTCACATCAAATGTTTTCAGCGTTTTCAGATATATCATGAAAAGGAAGTGAAGTGCAAGTTTTGCACTTTAAAATATGGAACAAGACTTTTTCTTCTTGCTTCAGATGCCCAAAGTTATAGAATCATATGATGGTTTGGGTTGGAAGGGACCTTAAAGATCACCTAGTTCCATCCCCCGTGCCATGGGCAGGGACACCTTTCACTAGACCAGCTTGCTCAAATCCCCATCTAACCTGGCCTTGAACACTTCCAGGGATGGGGCATCCACAGCTTCTCTGGGCACCCAGTATAGTGTCTCACCACCCTCAGAGTAAAGAATTTCTTCCTGATTTCTAACCTAAATCTACCCTTTTTCAGTTTAAAGCCATTACCCCTTGTCCTATCACTACATGCCCTTATAAAAAGTCCCTCTCCAGCTTTCTTGTTCAATTTCAAGATATGCTGGAGGGAAGGGATGCCATGCAGAGGGACCTGGACAGGCGTGAGAGGTGGGTCCATGCAAGCCTCATGAAGTCCAGCAAGGCCAAGGGCAAGGTCCTGCACATGGGTCAGGGCAATCCCAAGCACAAATACAGGCTGGGCAGAGAATAGACTGAGAGCAGCCCTGAGGAGAAGGACCTGGTGGGGTTGGTTGATGAGGAACTCAGCATGAGGTTTCAGTGTGTCTGAAACCCAGAAAGGCCCTCTTCAGGTACTGAAAGGCTGCAATAAGGTCTTCCTGGAGCCTTCTCTTCTCCAGGCTGAAGAACCCCAACTGTCTCATCCTGGCTTCATAGGAGAGGTGCTCCAGCCCCCGATCATCTTCATGGGCCTCCTCTGGACTCGCTCCCACAGGTCCAGATTTCACAGCCATGTACACATTATAAACTTGGGAAGAAAGGGGGACAGACAGAGCAAGGGATGGTTTAAAAACTACACATGCAGGAATGAAAAGAACAGCTGGGAAGACAGACTCAAGCTGTCAGTACAAACCCACTCCTCCTTTGTGCATGTTTGTGATACCTGAAAAGAACTTCTCCACTACGTCTGGTTACCAGTAAAGGATTTTCAAAGGAAAATTGCACAGACCAAAAGAAAGTAATCTATTCAAGCGTAAAAAGCCTAATTGCTAAACTAAAATTAAACAAGGGGGGGGGGGGGGGGGGGATGATGGTACAGTTCATCAGGATTAAAGGATTTATCTGATTAATTTTTGAAAATTCAACTGCAAAAAGAAGTTCAAAACTTCCTAGTGGCTGTGATTTAAGCTGATGCCTTGTGATTTAAGCATGGAACTAAGCAAGCTCTCATAAGTAGAGACTATTTTCTTTTATCTTCAAAACAGATTTTATTATTATTATTAATTTTGCAAATGCTTCACTGTCTTAGATATGTTTAAATAGCATTTTTAAAATATTACATCAAGACCTGTGAACAAGCAGGAAAAAAGTAAATCCCACACCGTATGTAAACACAGAGCACCAGAAGAGAAAACATGGCATAGCCATGTATTTAAACAGTAAAAATCCAAATGCTTATGGGAACAAAGATAATGGTTTCTGTAGCTTCCAATATAAAACCTCAGGTCTGCATGCTGTCACTTATCTTAGCCAAGATGTAAACAAAGACAACCTCTTCAACCCCAAACAATGTAATACTAATGATGGTGATTATTTAAACAAGGGGAAAATTGACTTTAATGGGGTCTGAAAATGAGAAAGAAACCATGTTAATGCTATAAGACAAGATTCATGGCTTTGAAGGGACACAATAAAGAACTTTGCAAGTATTTCCCTTTCCCCACCAAGTTATCCAATTCATGCTACAAAGGATGCTCACAGACAGCTTCCTCCAACATCGCCCCTGAGGGTCACCCTGTGCTTCATTTGTATATTCCAAAGAGACTAAACATAATTTTAGTAGTCAGCCTTATCCGGCTTCCTAGTTTTCAGCAATGTTGTCAGACCTGCACATCTACTGTGGGCTGCAGAAACAGGGCTGAATACCAGCAGAGCAGTAACTATGCGTATGTAGGACTCCAAAACATATATGCATAAATACAAAGTGCTTGTAGAGAGTTCTCAACCCAGGCCAGTTTTTCCATGTTTACACTTTATTTGGAGCTATGTTTCTGAGGGAGAGAATCTAACTGAAGGCACCCCTCCCTATTCTGACTCAGCCTTTTGACTCCTCTCATGCAGATCTCTGTCTCAGCGCTTTGTGCCCACTAAAACTTAACATGGTCCCTAACAAAGATGTAATTACGTCTAAATACTGCCCAACAGAAACCAACTCAGAATAAAGCTTTCTTTAAATCAATTTTATCTAGCATTTTTGACTATATGGACTAAGCATACTACTGTGGAAGGGAAAAATATTTAAGTAAGATTTACAAAGGCTGCATAGCACATAGAAACCCAGTGGGGCCTGTATGACATGGCATTTGTATATTTAAAAAAAAAACCAAAATCTCCTTCTTCCTTTTCCATCTCCAATATTCTCCAGTTTGCCCTAGCCTCCAGGTATGTTTATACAGCAGCCAGAAATACTGGGTGCATACATACCTATACATGTGCACATTCATAACTAAGGATAGGTATAAAACATGAAGTAATTTTGGATAACAAAATTTTGGATAAAAAAATAGCTTTCCTAGAGTTGTGAGGCCTGCTTGCTCTGCTGTTTGGAGACCTCTAGTTACAGAATTCACTGGACAGCTGAGGCTAGAGGGCAGCTCTGGACATTGTCTAGTCCAACCCCTTGGTGAAAGCAGGGCCACCTAGAACAGGTTGCCCAGGACAATGTCCCAGTCAGGTTTTGAAGATCTCCAAGGATGAAGACTTCACAACCTCTTTGGGTAACCTGTGCCAGCGTTTGGCCATCCTCGGAGCGAAAAAAAGTGTTTTCTATGTTTAAATGGAATTTCCTATATTTCAGTTTGTGCCCATTGCCTCTTGTCCTGTCATCGGATACCACTGAGAGGTGGTGTGTGTGTGTATTTATATATATTTATATACAATGATAATTCCATACTTAATTTTAGTGAGAAACAGAAAAAAAAACAACCTCTGCATAGGATCCTACTGCTTCCAGTACTGTGTTCTGCAAAAGCCAGAAGAGTCGCTATAAATGGAAGATATACATATTTCTTAGAGATGGAGGGAAGCATCAATCCAGTTTCAGCAAGCTTACAAAATGAAAAAAAAATATCAATGGCAATTCAGCACCAGATGATTTTAGTATTTGTAGATGTCTTCTAAGAATGGATTTGTTTTTAAGAGTTAGTTGCAAACATACTTTTGATGCAAATTTAGGCTTCAGAGTCATGCTGAAGTGAAATAAAGTGTAAGTTGCTTTGTAGCACGAGGAAAGAGAAAATACTTGCAGAAACTCTGGCTGTTTAGAAAGCTAAAAAAATCACAGTTGATAGTAAAGAAGCATCCCAGTTTTCCTACATGTACCATAGGAAAAACTCTTCACTGCGCTACACTACAGATGAAGAATCCAAATCCCGTTCTTTAGCATGTGATGGTAGCACAACCTGCTTGGCTGTTGCTCTGTAAGGATTTAAATGAGGGCAGTCCACAAACCCCCCTCGCAGCACGGAGCCTCTAGCATGATCCTTTAGGCATCCAGTGCAGCAAGTGTGCCAAGAAGCCAGCACAAAAAAGAGCAAAATAAGTGTGACTTTAAGGCAGTAAGCACCCACGCGGCTCAGAGCCCTGCAGGCAGCAGTGAAGCTGTCAAAATTCAGGTCAGTAATGTGCCACTGCTGCCTGAGACACCTACGAAGAGCAGGAGGGGCAGAAGCAGCTTCTCAGGTCAAGCTCTTACAGAAGCATGGCTGGTGTGGTGTACCTGCATGGAGGCATGATGAAAAGAAGCCCCGTTTGCAGAAAAGATCAGCAAAGCCCATTAATCACTTTGAAAAGGCCTGATCTAGAGGTGACAGGAAGATGACAGGAAGATGAACGGAGATGCTTGCTTTCAGTAAAGAGGTAACAGGCTGAGAGGAAAAAAAGCAGATTTTTGTCAGACTTTGAAAGGTCAGGGGTAAGATTTGTATTTGTCAGAATGAGCTTTCCAAGCAGAAGCCAAGGACATCTTGCTTCAACAAATAAATAAATAATATTTTTAAAACAAAACAGAACAAAAAACAAAGCACCTCTGGTAAGAGAACTTAAATTCTTCACCTGCCTGCTGCCCTTGGACACCTCTGCCTACAAGGTATATTTTGATATTCCCTGCCCCGAAGAAGGCAGCAGTAGCTATGAGGATGTCAGAAAGCACATGGTTGAATGGCAGCTAGAAGCTGAAAAGCAGAGACAGATAGATTGGAGAAAATGGGAGGGGGAAAAAAAAAAATAGATCTGAATGGGAAAATGGGGCAGACAAATTTAGAAAGAAAGTGGCAGCAAGGCAAGAGGAAGAGAACTGTGGGGAAGAGAGAAACAAGAGGCACCGAAACACCCAAGGACAACGACACCATCTATTTTGAGGTCCTGTTCTGTTGCACCCACCATGGTACCTGCCTTCCACATAAAATTAACAGCAGTCGTACTGCCTCTGCTGGGCTTCACCCAGCCCTCAGGGAGGTAGGGGCCAAACCGGCAATTACCGCACTCCACAATGTGCTAAAGGAAACATGTGGGGGACAGACGGGACAGGACCACGGACTGCAGCAGGCCTGATGTAATAATAACGAGAAAGAGGGGGGTGTAATTTGTCAAATCCCTCACACGTCTTCTGACTAGACTGCTGTTGTAATGCCATGGTAGAAATACAAAGCTGCACACTCATTTCCAGATGACTGCAATGCCCAAAATACCCAATGCCAATTATGACACTGAGACAGAAGGAAATCATCCTTACCCTGGGAAGTTCGTACTGTAAGTGCTTATACAGACAGGAATAGTTATACCAATCTTATATTTTTCACTCTTTTTAAAGACATTTAAAGACATTTGCAGCAATGGTTTATGATCGTAAAGGACAGACTGTTCAGTTTACCTTGCAAGCCCACAGTTTGTCATCACATAAAAGATACTTCACCTTTATTGTCTGTCATTCTCCCTTCCTCTCTAGCTTTTTTCCACCTAGATTATGCAGGCAGGAAATGCTTTGGAACAGGGACTGTATTATTTTTACACATTTGCATTATAGGCCAACACACCACATTGCATTAACATCTCTCCTTCAGTAACATTACCTACAAAAGCAGTACACAGACCTTAAAAGAATCAATTATAACCACAGACCCTGATCAGATAGCAAGAGTCAAGTATTCCCAGACTTGTGAAATAAACATACCACTGCAAACCTGGATATTCACATTTCTCTCCAGCTAAATGGAGAGAAATAACCCATACAAGTTGTATTACATGTGGAATAACTTTGCTACAGAATGTGCTTCTACAGTCTTCCCAGTCCAGGAGCAGAACAGCCTAATATTTGGGCTATCAACTTCCAAAATGCTAAGCTCCCTTAAAAGAGAGGCAAGAATTTAATAATGTTCTTTGCTAGTAATTGGGATTTTGCAGTACATGCATTCATATTAGGAAGGTATGAATGGATGCAGTAAAATCATTCTCAAGACCCAACAGATACACAGCCCAATAAAAAAAAAACAGATGGCCATCAGCAGTATAAATAATATACTTTTTCAGTTAATAAACCAATGTACCACAAGTATGAGACAAGTGCACAACAGGGTATAAAAACCAAATAATGTCTGTTATGGAATGGACTGGGCAATTCCGTTTAAGAGTGACATACTTACAAAGTGAGAATCTGGTTTGGAAACTTCAGCTGCTTCATGGAAAGGCTGTAGCAAGTATTTGTGCCCACAGGTGGCTGAAGCACATCCGTGAAAGACAATGCAAAACTGAGACAGGAATCTTATTACTAGGATTACGCAGACAATAGCATCCCGGATTACCATTTGCTGGTTTTATTCTACATTAAATCTGTCAAGCCACACTTAATACTACAGGAAATATATTTAAGAACAATTAAAATTAATCATAACAGGAGATTAAGTGTAAGAAAAAATTTAATAACATCCATTTTGTTTTCAGTTCATCATACCAATGCAACTATGAGAACTGCAAGAAAGAGACGTTACTGCTTCTATTCCCTGCTCTGTAACACACAACCTTCCTCTAAACATCGCAAGTGTTTGACACGCAGATGCCTAGAGCTAGGCATATTTCACCCACTGTTTAAGTTTCTGACTCCACATAGGTAGTCCCCAGAATAACTTGTGCCAGGCGTGTGAGAGCCCTACGGGAAGGAAGGGGCAGGGCAGACCTTCCCCACCACAGGCCCTTGCCTGTGCCCGGTCCCTGGGCGTGGGAGCACCCATGCCCCCGAATTGGGGCATGGGCCGTCTGCATACAGAGAACACGGTCACATTTCCAACCCTGTTAATTAGCACTGCTGCATCTCTATGGGAAGAGTGTCATCACAATAAGGCCCCCCCAACTTAACTAACACCTTGCCGAGTCTGCAGAGGCTCACCCTGGCCTCCCTACCTCCCAGACCAAAAGTTTTAAGGTGTAAAGGATTAAAAAAAGACCTTCACCCAACAAAACACAGAGAACAGGCTATTGATTTCCCATGATCTCCTGAAGCTTTATCATAAGCATTTATAGGTAGGCTATTGAGTATCTCAACCATTTAAACAGACAGACATTTCAAAGTAAAAATTGGACTTGGTTCCAAAAACAGAGGTAAAGAAAAAAAAAAGGAGCTTTAGGGCACAATATCACTTTCCTCATTTTAATGTAAACCTTTACACATATCAGTTACTGCTACTTGACTTAAGAACTGTAAAGGCACAGAAGTGCAAATTCTGCAAAATAAACACTGTGGTAATACCAGTAAAAAACACAGTCGTCGAGATTTAAAGTATCGCTTTCATTGCTAACAGACTACAAAAGAAAAAAAGGAAAAGGAGAAAAAGCATTAACCGTAAGCATAATCTTTCCCCTTTAGACTTGGTATGGTTTTAAGTAATGCAACATTCACTTGCACACGTAGCAGTAAAAAGACATAATATCTTAATAAACCAGAGCTAACGTAGCACTGTTTATTACAGGCACTCAATTTACTGCACATATTCATCTCAGCTAGCAGCCAAAGCTAGTGTTTCTGAAAACACTGTTCTTCAAGGAGTATTTATATTGGATTACAATGAGAGTACTGGTGTGACACTGAACACGTTAGCGACATAATAATTTCTACACAAATATATGAGTGTTAGATGGCATAAGTGATCTTCCCCAGTTATATATGTATATATACTAAACACTTGAGACATTTATTTTCATAACATACTTTTGTGCCCTTACCATACATACGCATACCCACACATACATACACACTCTGCATTCCTGGTTGGAAAGAAAAGTTTTCCTTTCACGTAACAAAGGACTTGGGAGATTCAGCTACAGGGCAACATACCAGAAATAAGAACAGTTCACAGTGGTGCAGAGCAAACATGCTATGTGTACATCTCTTCACAAGGAGTAATTAAAAACTTTTACATCACAAAACTCACTGGCAAAAATGAATATAAGACAAGAGAATAAAATGAGAATAATCTGAAGCATGCTACATACCCTGTAGCTATACACTGGTTAGAGTTAAAACATGTTTATAGCAACAAGATGACAACTTTTTTTAGTTATCCACATGAACTGTTGCTTCAATTTGTTTTCTTTGTTTACTCAGAGGAAAAATGATGTTATAACAAAAAAGAAGCAATAAGTAGCTTATTCCTTGCTGTTAAGGCATTGCAAGTTTAAATTATACTGTCACCAGTTCTAGTTTCATGACTGTCATCTTTTCTGGTAATGCTTGCGTAGATCAAAGCTCATTTTGGAGGTAGAGATGTCCCCATCTAAATAGCTGCTGGTGCAGCTTTTCAGTTCCAGGGGCTGGTGGCATTACCTGTATTCACCACCAAAATTATACTAACTTTTACAGCATTTTTCCAGTTTGCTTACAAATAATGATAGCTCCATACATGAAACAGAAAATATCAGCTTCTCATCTCTTGAAAATAAACTGTCTGAATACAGCAAATATATAATTCAGCTGGGGCTATTACTTTCTACGCTTCTTTATTACTAATGTTGCCGTTATTTACTCCTTCATGGGATGCTGTGCTGTTGCAAAGGTCATAAAGATGTAGATAAATTGCTTCAGGTAAGCCTCTGTTAAAAAAGGCAAAAGACATAGATGAACTCAAAACCTCTTTAATACTCTTTTGGTTGGTAATTTGGAGCAATGAGGGAATGGGAAACCACCTGAGAACAGCACACCTTCGCATCCTGAGTCCTCCCTGTCCAGGCTTAACTGTTACTATGCAAAATGCCATTTTCCAAGTCTGCATTGAAAAAAAACAACTTTGGAAATAAAACGCAGCTAAATGTAGACACCAAGGTAACTATTTCAGTCAACGGCAAAAATTCAGAGAAACTGGAGAGTACTAGCTATGATTAAACCTCCCAAATACTTTTCCTTTTGAACACTATAACAAATAATAAAGCATGCGTATCTGTTGTACCCACAGCCATATTAGGTTAGTAACCAAATAAATGCCCACTTTTAAGGGCCTCTACTCAGGAGGTAACACAGTTTCATACCACATAGTTTAAGAGTAAACAACTTAAATTTTGCTTTGGTTTCAACAATAGAAAACACACCTTCATGGATAGGTGCAGAGGGAAGAGCAAAGACTAACACCAAAATAGCTCTTGTTCCTAACCCCTTTCTGATCCTGGCTGAGACAATCTACTCATACCTCAGACGCATGGTGGCAGTCAGCCAGCCAGATGACTGGTGACTTAATATACAAGTTCATGTGGGCTCTGGAGTCTGACACAGACAAGGGCATTAACTTTGAAGTCTCACCAGTCAGCCTCAATATTCGAAAGTCATCAAATGAGGCATGATTATATTAAGAGACTTTTTTTAAAAAAATACTTCATGCTTGCTTCCTTCTGTTCTGAACAGCTTTCGCTATAAAAGGTGCTCATTAAATATGCATGCTTTTTATAGGAAAAGTTGTGATCAATTGATGCGTAAGTCAAGTATGAAAAGAAATTAGTATGGTGCTATGATAAATACTGTAATAGCCTCAGAATCACTGATGAAGAGATTGGCATATATATCTTATTTCATTCTACTGCTGAAAGCAGTTCTGACAATAAACAAGGCTTTGGGCCAAAATTCAGCCTTTGAGAAAAATACATATATAAATAAAATACATGAGTGTGCAAGCAAAGGATACACTGCAATCTACCAGGCAGGGTGGCTTTAGTTTCATTTTGTAAGCCACTTAAAATAAAACCCTGTGGATGAAACAAAGAATCCACCCAAACATGAAGGCTCCAGCATCTTTGTTGAAAGAACAATAGCATATTACTCCTCATCCCTCTGTCTTGTTGCAAGGGAACCATCAAGACAGTTATTGCTGTGATCAAATTAAAGAACACTTTACAGAATTATTCTTTAAACTAATCACTATTTATAGAGATTTATCTTCATGTACCAATAGTTATAAATGCTCTAATTCAATTGCTCTGCAGAAAACATCCCAATAAAAGAAATATTTCCATTAGCGTAACAAAAGGCAACCAGTAAAATTACTCACATGCACAGGCTCAAAATTTCAAATGAAAGCAATATTCCTGTATAAATACACCCTATTTTTACACTAAATCCACTCTAATGATATATTTTGTAATCTGATGGCTCTCCCATCAGAACACACGTGATATTAATGAAAGCAAGATCAAATTAAACAGATGACATGATTAACAGTATTCATTTCATGCATGACTGTTTTACCGGAGAGATAAAGACCTGAAAGTAATTACCACCAAGTAAAACTCCTTCACTGACCTCTCCCCTTGCAGCTAGCAGTCCTTACGTACTGATGTTTTGCAACAAAGACCAGTGCCTTTCATCGGTGGGCTTTCTTTTACGCTACAAGCTGAGCACCTCTCCCGTTGCATGCACACAGTACCTCTGTATCTATGTCTGTAATGCAGCATAAAGATTACTGGGGAAACCTATCAAACCGGCAGGCAGCAACCTCGCCTGCCAATAAGCGCGAGGCACATGCAGAATCCAGCACATGCTCGCTGAGGCTCGCAGACTGTCACCACTGCTTAGCAGGCTGCTAATCTAATTATAGCCGTTTGCCATAGCACAGGGCTGCCGAGGCACCGCTCGCGAGGAAACGAGAGCTGAACAGATTACACCTTTTAGCCAAAAGCATCAACATTTAGGATTGCTGTTTTGTCCGGGTGCATAAAGATAAAATTCCTGTTTAGGGTGGGTTCCCCACCCCCCCTCTGAATGATTTGTCTACAGGGGGTTTTGTCCCCGTCTCTTAAAAAAAAAGCATATATTTAGGAGAGCTCTTTCAGAAGCTGTCCGCTTGCAGTTTGCAAGTCTATCAGAGGGAGACAATAAAATGCAGCCGTTTCTTCCACCAGTAGGAAATATTGTTTTCAATGTACCCATTACCAGCATCATATACACAGTAGATCTCGGATCTGTTTATGTACATTACTTCCCGTTCTACAACATGGACCTCAGATCGGCGAGGCACCACATGCATGCTTTCCACGCACAGTAGCCCTACAGAAGTCAACAGGACCCCCTCTGTCCTTTACGTTTACATGTGGGCAGATACTCAGATGACCCGAGGGCTTCTGTGTGCGCTGGCACAAAAAGTCCTAAGTAAGCTTTCACGAGGCTATGGTGGAAATGCCAAGGAAATTTTTGCCGTTATGCAAAACAACTGAATTCATTTGGAAAATACTTACCGTGAGCAAATACCCCTTTAGAAGTACAGGGAACTAATTCAAGTAAGCCTTACACGCATCTTATAAATACTATAAGTCCACAAAACTAAGGGATGTTATGATTTAAGACACCACTGTGTATTTGAAAGATGCTGAGAGTTTCTACTGTATCAGGTAAATAATAATGAAAAAAAGATTATGCAGCTGTAGTTAAGTCTTCCTTGATAGCATGTTTCAATTAGTCTTCTCTCTGATTAGCACAAATTGGAAAACAATCTGAAGTTTCCTGTTCCCACATGGTTCATATAAACACATAAGCTCTACACTGACCAAAAGGTTTTCAAACATCAGTGGCAAGGTGGAAGTACACAGCCTGTTTCTCAGAACTGTCAGTGCCAGTTTCCCCTCATGAGCTATAGTACATTTTTCACGATCGATACTGCCAAAATATCATAATGCTACAGCACGATGCATATACAGACATTACAACACATTTAATATGTTCCACTAAGTTACACATAAAACACATCCCATAAACACTATACTTACAAGACCCCAAACCCCACTGCAATAATGAGTTCCTATGTGCCCACACCATCATTTTTCCTAGTTCTTTACTCGTACCACCAGCACCATAGAATCTCCAGGCACAGCCCAAGTGCATGATATTTCAATAATCTGCCAGTGAAAATTGCTCGTAACGAGTTGCTCTGTGCTAGAAGCGGAATTTACCTCAAAAAAATATTCTCAAAAATATATATGGCTAGAAATAAAAATGAAATGCAGGTAGAGTGACATTTTACCCCCGATTCAACTCACAATCAACATTACGCTTTGTGTTACAATAAATGAAGGAGCCTATTTTATCAAGTCTTCCTTTTCAGATTACATCATCTAAGGAGCTCATCAATTTTTATAAACTGTGCTTCTTTAAAATATTGTAAAAATATTACGAGTTTCTCAGCAGTCCTGCTTGAAGCCAGAAGACTATGTATTTCATACATCCATACAATAAAGGCAGGAGGGACAAAGTTGTTTGGTTGTGGTTTTTTGTGTTTTGGTTTGTGTTTTTTTGTTTTCAAAGACTAAAAATTTAAGAAGAGTTCAAGAGACATGAGAAGAAGAGGTGTCCAATTATTTGACAATAAGATCCACAATGACTTTTCTAATGTTTTGTCAAAGGTAGCAACAGGGGAACGTGAGCAGTAGTCCTGACTAAGTCCTCTGATCCACCTATCAGGAATGCTCAGTTCACTAAGCAAAGGAAACTATACGCATGCACCAAAATAAAGATAATCAGAGAGACATAAATCATTGCTTTAATCTAATTCACCCTTACAGACCACCAAGGCACCTACAGCAGGCAACAAAATGACCAAGAATCCTGAAACAGGAATTAAATAGGCTTTAGCTGCCACTGGACTCTCAGTTTTGGCTCCCTCCCATGCAAGCTGCTAAGCCTGCACATCCCCTCTCTCTGCCAAGCAGCTCCCCAAGCCCTTACTGCTCCCTCCTGTGTGGGTCCAGCACCACTCCCCAGTGGTTCAGGTCCTCCCTTAGGATGCTTCCCCATCAACAGCCGCAAAAGTTGCATTTCAAGAGACACCTACGTGTCTTGCAACACAATCAACATTCACTAAACTTCCATGCTTAGCTTAGGAGACCGGTCAGAAGAGTCCAAATGTCAGTCTTGATTTCAGCTGTCACTTCTAACCACCGTGATGATGTGCTGGACAAGGAAGGTGTGGGGAACAGCACCGCAGGTCTGATGTTTGGAGCCATTGGTGGTTCACGAGGGTCCACGTTCAGCAAAGGCAAGTGTAAAAATTCCAACCAATACAGAGCTCCATCAGCCTGCGCTGGTGACCGCACACAAGTGCCTGGACCATGCGCCAGACCTGGGACAGGAAACAGCCACGTATAGCTGTGCCAGCAATAAAGGCCAAGAGAGGTTTCATGAGGACACGGTCACAAGAGACGACTCAGCTCCAGCAAGTCTCTGTTGGAAACGAACAAATTGTGAAAGGTACACGGATTGGCCAATATTCCGCAGACTTTCATCGAAAGCAAAAGCCTGTCCCTGGCACAAGTTATCTGCCTGCACTTCAAGCTCCTGCTCCTCCACATGGAAATAGAAGGTCTCTATGATGTTTTTAGAAATTAAAAGCAAGTTAGGTTTCCTCTAGCCTTGCTCCTTGACTGAACAGTTTCAAAATTTTCCAAAACCATATGGTCTAAGGCAGATGCCCATCACAGAGGGGAGGAGAGAGGAAAACCTATGAGGGTATGATGAATTCATCATATGACACAAACCAGCATCTCACAGTGAAAACTGCCTAGCCAGCACATTAATGAATTTTACACTTCATTTAAGCATATCTAAGTGAATTAACAGATAGATGACTATTTTGGGAACAAATAACTTTTTACTATGTTATGATCGCTTTTATAAGTACCTATATATCCAATGATTTCAATACAAAAATATTTAAAACAATATTTCTGACATGCCTTGCAACTAAACAGGTTTCACTGTGGATACCACTTAACCTTTGACTTAAAAATATACCAAATATTGCTTGGAAACTGCTACCTCAGTTACTTAATTAGGTTTTGCAAAGTACAGTAAACATATGGAATGAAAATGATTTGAGCAAAAAGGTTGGTGAATCAACATGCTGCATTTCTAAAGGCAATAGCGTGTATATTCCCAAGCCGTAGCCTTGAGAGGTTGAACTGAACTAATTACCCTAATGAATATTTTACTTGGCTTGACGCATTCGTTAGACTTTTAGAAGTAAACTAAACAGTCGCATGGTTATATACACATAAAATCTTAAGAATTTTGTATGGCACCTTTTACATTTACACAGATTAAAAAATGCAGGAACAATTTTCTCTTCCACAAGTTTTTCTACATTTCAATTTTCCTTCCCAAAGAAATTTATCTAGTGTTATTTTCTTTTTCTTATGAAAACTACCTTTGACTTCACAATTGTTGTTTGTTGGGCTCTTTCCTTTCCTAGCAAGTACTTGGTAGAGTTTGGGAAGTCTGCAGATTGGTGATAAACTCATCCCAAGACCCACCATCATTTGTGGAGAAAAATAAAACATGGGCCTGCTCTTTGCTGTGTAAACTTTTCTCAGAAAGCCACAATTGCCAGGCTTCAAGGTTGGTGCTCAGCATGGAAAAACCCATGTCCATTTTATGAAGCACAGGGACATTTCTTGGATTGATCCCAATTTCAATCTGGTAAGACAGCAGTTACCTGTACATGTGTGGCTATACACATGTGTACATGGCAGCACTATCAATCATATTTTGAAGATGATCAGCTAACCTGCAACTTTAGGACTCTTTTTTCAAACATGCTTATTGTATCTTTAAACACCCCAGACAGTGCTTCCTCTGGATGCTTAACAATAGGCAGAGATGTCTCAATATTGAAGCCAGATATTCTCTGCAGGACAGCACTGACTGATTTCTACACAGTATTTTTATAGCATTTATATTGACTTTTTTCTCAGAATCAGAAAAAAACAAAAACCCCCCACACCCACATTCCAAAGGACATTACCCTCCCTTGCCTCCACAGGCATACATGCTGGCAGTATATTCCTCGAAGACTCAACTAATTGAAATGAAGACACCAGCCCTCCATCGCTGCTACCTCAAATAAGCAGGGGAGGAGCAGTTAAGTGGTCAGTGTGGTGTTTTTCATCCTGCCACTGATGGATGCAGTGAAGAAGGATCTGAAGTGAAGCCTGCAGGAGGTTACTATGCTGAGCACTTGTACTTTGCCCACGCAAACAAACGTGGAAGAACACAGTATTTTTCTGTTTGCATCCTTAAGAATACAGAAGTCCCAAATTCCAATGATAAGTCATTTTAAAGACTTCATGTCACCCTGAAACATGCTTCCCACCACATATCACTAACACATCTCCATTCATGTCAACCTTCCAGTTCTCAAGTTCCTTCCATTTTCCTTCAGTGCAATGTTTTCTTCCACCTCTATACTGTATTTCAGCAATCACCTCAAACTATACAAATATCCTTTGTGCCCTCTTGTATTTCCACCCTGTTTGTTTTACCCTCCACTACCTTTCCTCGCAGCTGATGGCAGAGATGCCATATGAACCGTCCATTTCAGAAGGCAACACACCTGTCAGCACAACTGAGACCATAAGATGACCAAAACGTGCGTGCCTCCTAACCATCACTTCATGACCTCTGGCTGACCAGCTAGATAGCCATTACGTTGGTGAACCACAGAAAGGGACCACACTGCCTATCAGTAACACAGTAAGAGTAAGAAATAGCCTTAAATAGCGTATCCAGCCCATGAACCCCATATAGTGCATGCCTGACTGGCATAAAATCAATGATCATGACCCTAGTGAGCCAAAGATTGTAAAATATAGCATAGAAAAAGCAGCCTCTGCTTCCAAACAGCCAAGTGAGAAAGACACATTAGCAGACCATAATAAACAGGTTTAAAAAGAGAGAGCAATAAAAAAAAAGAAACATGATTGATGTACAATGCTGAAATGCTAACACAAGGTATAATAGCAGCAAAAGTCAACTGCTCACAAGGAAATGGGAGGTTAAATCTACATTGGAACAAGCCACAAGAGGGCTTCGTAAGTGGAGATGCATTTTTTGTACTTGATGGGGTGGAAAATAGGGATCCCGAGAGCGTCACTTAAGCCAGAAAGCTGACAGACAGGTACAGATTTTCCTCAGTGGAAAAGCAAAAGAAAAGAGCTTGCAATATAATAAGTATACTTCCACTACCTCCACACTATTAATCTTCATCACCACTGCTGGCACTTTCTTTTCCTTCTCTATTTAGTATCATTTTCACTATGACCACCTTAATGCAATGGGTGATACAATCTGATGCTGAGTATATCTAACTGAGATATCTATAGACTGACCCAGGAAAATTTTAAATGCAAGGCTTCCAATAGAAGACAGGTGTAATTTTTCAAAAATGCTATGCTGCAAAGAGCACAAAAGCTGAAGGATGAAGTGCAGGATTCCTCCGTTTGAAGGAGAAACTCCATCAGACTTGCTCAATTCTGTAATTAAGAATCTTTCCAATTCTGCCTAGAAAGCACAGCTCAGACTTTCTTTGATCTTGTGTGATGACAATGAAGACACATCAAATTTTCTAAAGTCCATTGGTTTTTTTTATTCTTCAAAGACTGTTTCCTGCTCTTTTACATCTCTCTATGAGAGAAGGTGTTTTATGTTGAGCTGCAAGATAGAACTAGAAAGCAAGTCAAGGTGTGACTGTTGGAACATGAAGTGGTTCCTCATAGGTGCTAATGTGTACAGGCATTCACTCAAAAATCGCCCTGCTGCCGGCCAGCTCACTGGGAGCTCAGAGCCTGCAAACCTTCTAGACTTCAAGTCTCCAGTCCACACCCATAATTCAGAGTTTCAGAGCAACTCTCAGATCTTAATACTTCACACAAGAGTTGAAGATATTCAGAACAATGAATCCCAGAAGAAAACTACCTTTGAATACAATGGCTTTGGTTATCATTTCAAGGCTAACAAGTTTGAAGACAGCCCACTAAACTTCAAGCCTTTTTAGCCAAATGTAAAACAAATTTAGATTTTAATCTTAGAAAGATTGTTAATTTAATTACTAGAAATTGTCTCCATATAAAACCAGCAACTGTGACTTGCTATACCAGAACCCAGTCTCACAGTCTTCTTACAAGAAAGCAGAAGCATTTTGCTGGCACAGATGAAAAGCCTCTCCAGGAAGACAGGCTTAATTATTTAATAGAGCAAGCCAAAAGCCCTTTTATGAGAGAGTCTTCAGGACTCTTATTCCATATAATGTTCGTGAAGAAGAGCATACTTACATTTCGGGCAGCTTGTAGATCTAGCAGTTAAAGTTTGTGGGGCAGATAAAATCCCAGGCACTACTTCCAGGACTGCTTGTGGCTTTTAGCCAATCTTCTAATGTGAAATGAGCACAGAAGTCATGTAACTAGGGCTATGAAAAGTAAGTATAAATGGGTACAGACGAGTGCCCAGCCCTCAAGCCTAGAGACTCCCAACTCCTTGTGTTCCGCCCTTTTCTGTCCATTCCGCTCCCTGCATAGTGCTCCAACTGAGGTGAGGGGGAGAGTGATGACCCCACCAAAACTAGCACGGGAGCTGGGGAGTGCTCTGAAGATGGGGAACATGCACTAGGGGAATTCTGTCACAACCTGGGGACAAATTACTTACTGGTCTGCCTTCTCAAACCTTTCTGGGGCAAAAGAGCAGGCATTTTCTTCACCTTGACTTCCTAGGCCTGAGGGCAAAAAACATTGCCCAATTTCTCTGCAGCACATACCTGCAGAGCATAGTAGCCTCACACAAGTCACCACTTGTAATACTACTGCTGTTGAAAACCAGAATTCCTCCAGGTGGCCATCCTCATGAAGTGCTGGCTGCTCAGAGGATCGGTCCCAAATTAGATGGAATGTTTTATCCCTTTGACGCAGCTGCAAATCCCCCCCCCCGTTTCCAGAACGGGTTTCTAGAAGCACAGGCTTCAGCATTTCAGTTTTACATTAAATGAAACACAAGTACATAACAACCTTTGTCTCACTGGCACTGTAATTTAACACTGCTGACACACACAATTTTAGTAGACAGTTGTTATTTTGGCAAGAATTTATATCAACATAATATTGGATATAAAGCAGGCTAATGGTTATAGGTCTGAACCTAGACTTCACTGCAAACTTAAATACATTGAGATCACTAGTTTCCCACTACCTCAAGCAGGTAATATCTCAGAGGTGAGTCTCAAAGTTCCAAACATGTCAGAGGTGGAAAGGGCAATCACTAATCCCATACCTACATAACCTTAATAGCATAACAATAATCCTTTTTTGTCCCTATAGAAATTAGGTACAAACATGGGAAAATAAGGTCAAAATGTGAGCACTCAAAATTAAGTGAAGTCAGAACTGAAGCTTTCTGTCTGTCCCACACGTGTACTTCTTGCGTGGTCTGTGATAAAGTAGTCTTTAATGACCTGAAAAAGAAAGTCTCTCCTTGCTCCCCAAATTTCTGCCTTAATCAGGGTGTAAAGAAGAAGCTGCTCCAAAGCTAATCGGAAAATAAAACAGACAGTGATATTTTCAAAGCAAATTCCAGCAGACCGTAGTCAAAACTTACGCAGCATAACCGCAGTAAAAGGGCTGCTAGAGAAGGGAAACATAAGCAAGTTTCAAAGCTGCATGAAGTGTTTGACTTCAATGTACGTTTCATTCTTATTTTACAGCAAAAATCGCACAACTGTGAAAAACACTGCATAACTTAAAAACCATAATAATTTCTATACTCAGCTGGATGGCTGCATGCAATCCCACCACATCCCACCCACTAGCATAAATATTAGTAATTGGAAGGACTTTGAGGAAGCAATACAAATAACCCCACACATAATATTGAGTTTTCACACTGATCAGTTCAGCACATAAAGCTGCAGCATGTCCGTGGCTAACCTGCAAAATCTAACCATTTATCTCACTTAAAGCATTCAAGCTATTCTGGGTGTTTACAACTGCCCCATTTATATCATTCCATACCTGTTTCATTAAAAACAAAAATTGAAATCGCTTTGGAATATTGATGTTGAGAAGAATTTAGAAGGCTCGTTTTCTCTTTGGGTACTTGGAATATAATCTTTTGTGGTAAATTAGTACACTACATCAGTAAACAGTAGCTTCTACTAATGCTTTGCATGTCATCAATACAATGAGACAAAACCCAAACAAGTTGATCTATGAATACTTTTTTCAAAATTCAAAGTTAGGGTGAAGATTTAACTATGTTTAGAAGCATCTACTCATTCAGAACATGGGTTTTAAATTGACATTTACAGATTTGAGACTGCGTAAAGGAAAAGTCTTTTGCATTAGTCACAATTGGGTTTTTAGGCCTCTCTATGCACATTTCTTCAGCTCTCAATGAAAGGAGATATTTGGAATAAAACCAGAGATTCCTTCAAGTCTTCCCAATGATACTGTGTACTAGAATATCCCATGTATCATCCTATCCCATGACACCCCTTCCAGCCTTCCTGCAGCTAAAGCCCGAGTTAATGTTTGGCAGAACTTAGAGTCATTTCCTCAAGTAAAAAAAAAAAAACACAGGAGGAAAATGCACCAAGCCAAACTAACTGGGGATATGTAAGATGGGCTGGAGAGGAAAAACAAGCAGCCTAAAATCTGTATAAGCCAATGGTGGTCAAAGAGATACAGGCCTGCACTTGAGAAGTTCGCTATGTCAAAAAAAAAACAACCAACCAAACCAAACCCAACAATGACATCAAAAGGAAAAATGAAAAAATCGTGTGCCCAAAAGAAAAAGGCAACAAAATCCACACCTAACAGATATTAATAGGCAAAGAAGTCCAGAAAACAAGGCATGCCTTCTAGGTGGCAGTACATCTTCTACTCATCAGCTTTCAAAGCTTGCTGGAGGCAGATTTACAAAACTTGTGAGGAAAAAAAAAAAGTAAAGTTGTCATTGTTGTATACATTATTTACATCTCACTACTACAAATCTCTGAGGAACTTACCCATAACTACTTCAAAAACAAAATTATCCAGGCAAGATCCTTCCCAGCAGCAACACAAGCAGCTCACACTTACTTACTCTACTTCTTGCAGTGTGAAGTTAAGTTTTTTGTTGGGGTTTTTTTTTTCAGGCAGATTTAATTTACATAGTCCTCAAGGCAGCCAGATGGAAAAACAATATTGATTTCATGTCTGACCCCCTGCAATTCAGCACTTCGATCTAGTGAGCTGAAAAGGCAGACACCCTGACCTGTGGTTAAATATATCTGTTTGCAGCACACATTTTCTCAATGGAGGAGGAAGGCTGGGGTCATGCCTTGGAAAAGACGAACCACCAAAACAAAGGCACTGCTGGAGCTCGTCACCATTAGAGACACCACTAGGAGGGCAGACCCCACAGCAAGTAGGAAAGGGAAGGCACCCCTTTTTAAGAAAAAGCTACCACCTCTCCAACTGAAAAGTGCAGCCTGTTGGCAGGTGTGGTTAAGTATTTTGTGTTTGAAGGTACTGTGAAAGAAGACAGAGGACTTACCCTCTACAAGCCTTGGCCATCAGAAGAAAGAGCCTGTGAAGAGCCTGCAGAGGCTGTACTAGTGAGAAAACTTGGGAACACTTTCCCACATTGTTTTGGGGTTTTGTTTTTCTAAACATTAATGAAACTCACTATAGCTTACACCTGAGAAAATGAAGATGGAAAAGAGGATAAGAAGATAGAGCAAAGCTAAATATAGGTAGAGTTACCGGATGCTTTAGGTAACTGGTGAGTCATTTGAGTACTTGCACTAGAATTAAAGCATTCGAAAATTAAAGGCTGCTGGTGCACAATCTATTAAACAATGGAAGACTATAGTACATACATATCCAGGCTACATCTCAGATCCTTCCCCCACCCAGATTACCTGTATTTTATGTTAGAAGATGAATCCATTTTGTTCTTTATACAAAGTTATTTAACACAAGGAGTACCATTAATTTGAAGAGACTCAAAATATTAAGCTAACAAGATATGAAGCTATCATCATTCAGGACTCTATGTAAACACCTTCAGCTTCCCTTAACACTGAAATTTAAAACATTGACTGTGACTAAAATAGGCAAGTGCAGTAACTTGGCATAATCATAAGCAGTCATTCAAGAAAAATGTGATCTAATACGTGTAATTTAAAGTTATCTTGCAATCTGACTTACAAAATAAAGAAAACAAAGATATCATTCAGGGGAGTCAACATTTTCATTACAGGCTGCCTATCAGAGTAAAAACTCAAGTGAATGAGCATTGCAAAAGAAAATGTTCTTGTAGAAGTTATCAAGATATAACTCAAAACAGTCACAAAGTAAGCATGGTATAGATAGATTTATTCATTTCTTTGAACCTGTTCTTATTAGTAGAACACAAAAGGACAAGACAGACAATAAACAAAGATCTACAAGAGACAAAACCATGCTGGAATAATCCACACGTAACAGAAAACTTAATTTAGAATTGATGCAAATGTATCAAGCTTGGATATCAGAATAATTATATCTTAATGCCATGCAATTCTGGGCAGAGATAACTTAAATCACACTGAAACAACTGACTAATTTTTGGCTGGCGTCATGTATCTTAGTCTTGCTTTGCTCAAGCAGTCCACCACAGAGTGCTTCTGATCAAATACTGTTTATATGACACATGAGAAAATATTTCTCTCCTCTTAAAGTTTACAGCACCTAACCTAATGTAAGTTACAACATTTGGCTGCACAGGCAGAAGCAAAAGAGAATATTTTTTTTGTTAAAACACTAGATCTATGTATAAATACGCCTCCTTCTGGAAAAGGCCTTACAGATCAGAAAACTATTTTTAAGACGTTGTCACGTACAAATCAGGGAAGGCTGATTTAGGTTCCAGATTGCACATTTATCTAGCATAAGTATTTATACTTATTAAGTCTATTAAGAACCCTATTATTAAGAAGGGTGGTTAATTGTTGGTCTTAAAGCTTTTCTCATGCCATGGTGCCATAGCAGAAAGACTCAGGGACAATGGTGAAAAAATAAAATCAGCTATGAATGAGTTCACCGAAAAATTATTTTCTATTCTTTGAACCCTTCAGACTTTAATAAACCAGAGAGCCTAGTACAAATTTCTTGGGAAATATTAATCAGGGAGTCTTCGCATTCAACACACACTTCAAGAAACTCTAACAAACAGGCCTGAGTGGAAACATCTAATTTTATCGCATAGCGGGTAATTCCAGATGACCTACCATAACAGCCACCGTGACATCAGCTACCCTGTGGAAGGATAAGGGATACCTTGAAAAGCTGTATTTGGTGGAATGATGCAACTTCTGGTAGGCTGGGAGGCAGCCTCAGAACTGGAAACCACAGTAGTAAAATTTCAGGAGGGTTCAAGTCCTCCATTGTAAGTCCACCTAAGGCTCACCACACTGCATGTAAAGAAAGCTACTTTCCTCCACAAAGAGCTCTTTTCAGTGCAGAAAACATGCAGTATCTGCCTTCTGAACAGCTCAGTGCTCCGTATCACTACTGGTCAGCGCTAACCAGGGTTAAGTGAAAAATCCATGGTAGGCATTTAATGCTCAAGATTAGCAGTCAATTGATTAATGTGACCTACTGGCCCCATTTCGTACACCAAGTCCCTTACGTAACCACATCTGGTAGATGCAACAGAAGGGTTATGCCACCTAATGCCTTAATTCTGTAAACTTTCCCACTCGAACAGAGCCACAGAGAACTGTGTTGAACAAAAATGAGATGCACCACAGGAGTTAAATTCTTTTACAATGGAGCGAAAATTCAATGTGATCAGAATAGAGGAAAATATCTGTTCTATATTACATATTATTGGAATATCTTTCTTCATAAATTTCAGTTAGTCTTCCTTTTAAAAATTTTACAAAGTCCAGATTTTGTTTGGTGGTGGGTTTTATGGCTCTTTCAGGAAGTAATAAAATCACATACCTAGTATTTTGACAGTGTATTTCTGGTAATTAAGGTAGGTGAAAATTTATTAATCTCTGAAAATGTATCCACTAAAGAAATAGGAGGAGCAGCTAGTTTATTTAATTATTAGGGGGAGGGAGCGGAAGATTTATGCATCTCCTAGGAGAATAAACTTCACAGTTGTCACAGCTGAAAGAAAAGCTTCCAAAAGAACAAAGCTTGTAACTCATCCTGAGTCATTTCTGCATATCAACATTGACTAGTGGCTGGGGTTTAAACTATTGGTTGTTGTTTTAGTTTGATTCTTTTCCCAAGCGTTTAACCTTTTTTTTAAAAAAAAAAAACAAACTATCAGGAGAAAAGTAGAGGCAAACCACACACCTCTGCCCCACAAGTCATCTCCCCTAGAGAAACTGACTGCAGAAATTCAGGTCAATATGAGATGATGCAAAAGCCCCAAAACTCCTTCACATATCTGCGTGGCTTCCAGCAGCAAGAGCCCAGAGCCAGCTGGGAGACAAAGGACAGCTCCAGACAGGGACCACAAGGACGACAACAATGAGCACTTCAGTGGACACTGTACTCCAGAGTGAATGCAGCTCTCTCCTCCAGCTGGCAGCCATACAAAACATTGACTTTGATCCCTGGACACTCACATTTGTGCTCAAAGACTTTCCCTCCCATCACCATTTTCTTCACCACCTTGGTTTGGAGAGAACTAGTGAAGGGTGGAACCTGACTGCTTTTTTATCCCAATGAACACTCATCTCCTTTCTTTTACTAGGTCAGAACTTCAACATGACATGATGGAAAAGGCTAACACCACAAGGTGATCCTTCAGCACTGTGGAGCACCTTATGGTTTGAAAGCCACATACAACGCAGACAAACAGTGCTGGAAAAGACTAATTTATCTTTCTGCAGTTGATGACCTTCATGTGACTACTTCTCTGAGAAAATACAAAGCAGTGAATACAGGAGCTCCAGCAAGGACCTAAACCCCACAAATACCTAGAAAAGCAAGAAAAGGTGAACTGATGTTTCCAAAAGTTTGTGTAAACTGAATAGAACTCTGAGACTTAAGATGGACAGAATTCCCTGGGTAATGACTTCATGGAAGAGAGACTTTCTTGTAGTTTTAGGAGTGCAATTATATATAGGTATACATAGAGATATGACTGTCTTCATACTATTCACTGACCTCTCCCACTATCACAAAGCTTTGTCGTCCTCTTTTTCAACATCATCAACTTCAGATATAGTTGGCCAATATCACAATAATACAGCTGGGTCTGAACTGTTCCGAGAAGTGCAAAATGAGTAGGCACCAAACAAAACCCAGGAGATTGCTCTAGTGATGAAAGCAGGATTAATCGTACAAGATCTTGTCCCTTTTCTCTGCTTCTTGCAACCTTCCACTTCTTCACATGCTGGCCCACCCATTGTCAGGAAGGACCCCCAATTTTGGCTCTTTCTTTACCTGTCAGAAATGCCCTGTCAGACTCCCTCATCTCTCACAAGCCCTCCACAGATCTGTATACCTCTTCTTTTCTGACCCTTCTACAACACTAACCACACTGCAGAGCCACAGAGAGCCTTCAGAGAGCCTCATTTCCCTCAAAAGCTTTACTTCCAAGTGCTGTCCAAGCCTGGCCCTCTCTTTAGTTTTGTCTCTCCACCAGTGTCTCTGCAATGCTCTCTCCTGAGCAAGCTTTGGTGTCCCTTCTCTCTTCCCAGGACACCACTCACCCTTACAGGCATCTGCTCCCTCCCCACATGCCCCATGCCTGTTCTTCCTTCCCCAAGGCTTCCCCCACATCCCGAGGTGCTGACTGACCCAGCCCTCTCACCAACTCAAATTCCTTCACTAAGCAGCTTCCAAACATGGCTCAGACGTGCTGCTGAGCAGCACAGCAACTTCGGTCTCGCCACTAGTCACTTTCTACCAGCACTTTCCCTCTTCCATGGCAACATCTTTCCTCCACCGGCCTCCTGTCAGCACCTCCTTCCTCACCACGCATAACTGCTTTCTTCCTGCTTGAGGGCCACTGAATAGGGATGTTGGATAATTTTGTGTTGGGTATATTAATGTGTGCCTAAGGAGAGGTAAGCCCTTTATTCTCACATCAGGTATAAGGTTTTAGAACAATTTTGAAGACAACAATAATGAAGGACACATCAAAACTGGAAAGTAGGATGCACTACAACACACATTTGACAAAAGTATGTTTGGCTAGACTAGTCCAGCACCTTTGCTTAGCACTGATTTTTCTAGATAAGGGTAGTGCATATAATTAACCTCCAGACTCTGCTAAGAATTAGAGTAGCAGAATGGAATGAATATAACTGCACAAAACAAGTTCAGTAATCAAAACCTGTTAAAAATGGCAATCATCAGCTGAAAAGAATAAAAAAAATTAAAGACCATGTGCATATCAGTCTTGACTATAAGCTGCTGTTATGAAGCCATCTGGGATGGAGGTCCTGGGCAAAGGCTATCCCAGGAAGAAAAAAATATTATGAATTTTGAACTTTCAGTAAGATGGAGATGTACAACCTTTTCCTCTGAGAAACAGAGTTAAGAGAACAGCAGGATGTTTGAACCAGTTGAAGAAAAAAAAACCCTAAAAATTTTAAGTCACATTTTCAACTACTCCAATACCTTCAGCAGAGATACTTCAGCAAACAATCAAGATGAGAGTTTGCACCTTTCAGAGGTATGCACTCAGTGAAAACAATATTGTCAAGAACATGCAGTTTATTTACCAACATTTCTCCTTTGAATTGGCAGGGACACAACTGTTCAAAATACAGACTGGGGAAACAACTGTTCATTTTGAGGTACAGGATTTCTAGAGCTGATAGAAAACAGACATCAAGCTTACCACAGGTGACGCATAACATGTAACACGCGTGTTACCTGTGGCATAATCAGCAAGATAAGCATACACCAACAAATCCATATATCAGTATTCTTTTGCATAGGAGTACAGTCATTTTTTACACCATGTAGCAGAGCTGCAGCACAGTGTAAGAAAAGTTGGTGCCAGTAGAGGGAGGCAGTTGCTCTCCAGGACATGCATCTCCACATTCCCCAATGCACAGTAGGAAGCCAACGAGTTTGTTTTTGTGGAAGTGAACTCACCCCTCAGCCATTGTGTAAATGTGGCTTTAAATCAAGCTGTAATTAGATTTTGCTGTATTTAACAAAACCCCTCTTGTTACTCCTCTTTTCCAGCTCTAGACAGGAAAGAAATGTATTTGTGAAAGAAAAAAGGAAAAAAGTTTATGCCTCTTCCCAGAGCATGTCCTGGCACGCATGCAAAAGTAAGTACAAAACACAACACAATAAGCTTACAGGACACTCAATCTTCACATTACATATGAACACAAAGATCTCTCAGCTGGTCCACTGTTAAATGTCACCTCACTTTTATCAATGTTCTGCTTGACCACATTAACCTTGTTAAAAGATACTAACAGTCCAACACTTGGAGTCTAGCTTTTCTTCATAAATTTAATTTACTTGGCAGAGAACACAAGTGGAAATCTTCCACTAAAGACTCGGGCAAAGTAAGACTGCCACGTATTCGTTTCAGGACAGACCTTTTCTTTCCCTCTTATTTTAACTATTATGGTCATCGCATTCTCATTTTTAATAAAATAGCTTTATTCCCCCTCACAGTCTTTATACAGACTCGTACCCCTAAAATGAAACTGTGTGTGCTTTCTTCAAATACACTTCACTGTAATACATACTGCACAGGGTGGTTTTATTTTGTTGAAGTTCTTTATGGTCTAACTTGCACATTTCCACTGCACTTTACATTGCCATATGAGGAACTGCACAGCAAATGAAAGTGAAGTTGAGTCCACTCAGAATGATAAACAGTTTCGATTGCATTTTGACTCCAAAGCTTACAAAGAACTTTATGGTGGTGGCGACAACAGTGGATACAATGGTTAACTGGCGCAAGGAAGTCAAGAGGACATGCTTGAGGCCACACAGCAAGTTAGCTGTTGATCTAAGAACAAAAAGTTTCTGCTCTTAATCTAGACCTTCTTCCCAGTGAGTCAAAACCTACTGATAACTATCTGGTCTTATAAAAGTTTCAAATTCTTGAGAAGGAAGAGAGACCAACCGCTAATTACATGCATGCCACCATTGCTTAGGATTCATTAAGTTATTCACAGAAGTTACTCATTTTTAGGAGAGTCTGAAAAGCGTGCCTTTTCAAAACCACCTTATTTCAAGAACATATGCTCTAATAGTCTAATTCCCTACAAATCTTCTGTTATGCTGGAAGTTTTAAGAAACCCAAGGCTTGTTTAGACAACTCAAGAGATAACCTCATTCTGAAGTCCGTTTGCAGTTTAATCTCTAAATGGGAAAGACAAAGGTAAAAACAAATATTGGGAGTAGGTTATCATCTTCCACCTGTAGGAAAATTCTTACTTTTTTCTTTTAAATAGCCAATACTAGCTCTTCCTGAAGGCAGGATAATGAAGTTTGGTTCAGTACTGATCCAAAATGACAATTCAAAAATTCTTATCTGCTTCTGAAACTGTAAATCACCTGAGCAAAAGCTCGCAAGTATTCAGCATCCTAATTCTTACTGTATCTCCACTGATACAAAAGTTCAAAATTAAACACCTTGCATTAAAAAAGCCCTAAATTTGCTATAACAAGAGAGGCATTTTCAATGAGTCAAAGAAGGTGAGCATATACAAGAGCTTTTTTTTTCCTGGAAGTTGGCACAGTATAGTGTGTCACAACTGTGGCGCACATAGTATATCCACAACCCTGTTAAACATTATGAATATTAATGTCTAACCAAGCTAACAACTCAAAAAAAACCTGGGGGAGAAATCCCCTAAGGCACATAGCCACTGGTATGGTGCCATAACTAGGAAAGGGAAGTTCTACACTAACTCCTGAAGTGGGAGCATACAATAGGATTAGCCTTATCTTACTTAAGTTTCTTAACGGCAAGACTGCATCCTCCTGCCAGCATTCTGTTTCCAGCAGGACTCAAACTGCAGGTAAGAGGCATTCTTAAAATAAAGTAGCAATAGCTACGTTTGACAGAGCTGGAACCACGAGGACAACATAAACAGCCAGAACAGTTTTATTCAGGTTCGACTCAAGAGGAAAAACTAAATTTCAGGCTAGATAAAAATAAGATGCAATGTATTCGAAGAAGCTTCAAGACTACCATTTTTAGGTCATGCTGTGTACTTTTTCCTGCTTTTCAATTCATACGTAGGAAAGTCAGATCATAAGTGGTTTCCACTGCGGCATTTCAGTTCAGATTATTCTCTACATAATAATTAGTGTCTTTTTCCTCATCACTTACATACTGTTTTGCTAGTCTGAGAATGTTATTTGTATTTATTTCCGAGAAGCTTTTTTTAATCCCTTCAAATTACCAGCACCCTAAGCATAGCTATCTCATGCTCCATGAACTTTAGTGCAAATGCTATAAGCATTTCTTTCCTTCTTAACAACTTCATTACAGCGTTTGTAGAGGAATACAGTGCTAGTACTGTAACAGTGCAGAGCAAATATGCTGTAGTAAATGTAAGCTTTATTCAAAGTGTAGCTTTAAAAGTGTTTATCGCATACTCCAGTGTCAACTGCAAGTGCTAGTGTAGGGAAAAAGGCAAAAAAACCTAAGTGACAGACCTTTCACACTAACAAGAATTTTGGAACAGTCAAACTGAAAACCTATGTGGTAAACATATAGGCAAAATGTATCCACCTGCATTTCAGTTCCAGATAGACAGTCTGAGCAGAAATGGTTGAACATTGGAAAAATCTTACCAAAAAAACAGGGGGGAGGGGGGAGGGGAATGCGTCTTTCTTCTTTTAAAGATTTCTGTGTTGTTCCTTATAACACCTTTCCTTGAAAGAGTATTGGGGGGCAATATCTCCAGTAACTGGATATTCTGTAACACAAGACAAAATTTGCAAAATAGCAGCCAGGGAGAAGTTTGACTGTACAAACACTAAGGAACCAGATTTGTCACTGTGACAACATGATGCTAATGCTGAGGCATTTTGTCCATCTTCAGGAAGCATTTCAGAAAATATATTTAAGCCGTTCAGAATTTCTTGGCAATGTCTAATATCTGAACTCTCTATTACGTCTAAGCCAGCAGCTACTGGATATAAGCTGTCCTTATGTTTACAGAAAACGTAATAATCACACTGTCACTGTATGCTCTCCCACACTACTATCAAAAAAGATATTAAAAATTCAGTACTTATACTACGAATAAAACTATTCAGTAGTTTGAAAAATTACAAAATTGTTTTAAAGAACGTTTGAAACTGTACTGAAATTCAGGCCTGTAAATCTGATGTTTTCACTGTTTTCTTCCAGATAAGCAAAATCATTAATATTTGTAATTTGGATTCACATACTACTAATAGCAAGTCTCACATGGTAGCCTTTTCACAGAAATTAATGCAGCTATCAGCAACATCACTCTCCATCTTAACTGTATTCATTATCACCTTCTCGATCCTCAAGAAAAAAAAAAATAAAGAGTCCAAAACCCCTCCATCCCCAGACTCTCATACAACTCAGATCCCCTTCTTCCTCTTTACTAACCCACTGCACCCCTGCAAAACTACCCCTGCACTACCCTGTACTACTAGTATACAACACTACCCCTGCAAATAGGGCCTCAATTCCCCTACAACATCTTCTCAAGCTATTTATTCACCATGAGATTGTTAAGCGTATGGGACAGAAAAATGGTTAGAGAATAAAGAAAGCTGGATCAAAGTTACTTGAGAAATGAAAGCAGAAATGCTCTTTTTAAGAGATGTATCAAGTAATGATTTTCCTTCTGGCAGAAGTTAGCACAACTAGCGCAGCGAGAGACTTCCCAAGGAAATACAGCACTTGGAGAAAAGCAGCATCAGGGACCCCATCCTAAGGGCTATTCTAGAAAAGAATTTCTGCCAGAAGTAAAGCACTTAAGCAAGACCAAAATCCCATTAAGGAAGAGAATAAGGAGGAGAGAAACACTAACAGCCTCTTATAGTAGGGTTTAAACAAAATCAAAGCTATTAGTGGGGCCAGAGGGGCATAGGAAAGGAAACAAAGACATAAAAGTTGGCGTACTATGAAAATCTGCACTGTTGGTTTCACTTCTTCAGAAAAAAGAAAAAACATAGCTCTATTTTAAGAACCTTTTTTTTGATTGAGCCAAAACAACTCTGCTGCATTTTACCTTTTCCAGCAGGCAAAAATGGAAGAACGCTTATTGTTCAGAGCTTTTTCTGTGCAAAGTGGAAAATTATTGTGCTAGCCCTTAACACTCCATTGAATTAAGGCCTGTTTTTCAGTTTTGCCTTTCTTTCCCCTCAAAAATAAACAAACAAGATTCCTCTGAAGGGCACACATGGCATGTAGGTAGAGCTGCTTTTGCTGGCATCACTACCACAGAGCTAAGCACTTTAATTCAGGAAATGCAGAAAATAACCACACAATTCGAGAAAAAAAATCATAAACAGACTGAACGTGCTATTTTGAAATTCCAACCTAGTATTAACAGTAATAAAACAGAAAAGCCGTGAATAAAATCCAACACCATAACATCTCAGAGATACAGCGATGCCTGCACAAATCAAAATCAGTTTTTGTTTGCGGTACAGAAGTTTACATTTGAACACAGCTGGATCACCATCAGCTAGCCAGCTCCCATAGCAGCACCTTCAAGCTGTATTGATTTCTACGGAAGAAAGGCACCGTAAATCTGCTTAAGCAGCATTGCGTCATTCTTTTGGTTGGCTTGAAGAAATGAATTAAATGTTTTCCATTAGCATGGTAAAGAAGCTATACAATTTTGTTTTTATTTCGAATACAGTCTCAAGTTACGGAACACTTTAGCTAACTCTGTGGCAAGGACTACACGTTTCATGTTTGTAAAGCCAGCAATTCAAGCTTATGTGAAACCAGATGTGTACGCTGCACAGTTCCCAGGGCTGTGGAGGTGTTTTTTTTTTTTTTTAAAATGTGTTGCCGTTGATTAAAAAAAGACCCTGCTTTTCAGTTAAGTCATAGAATACACTGAAGCAAAACCAACACACTCTTGCAAGCAAGAGAGGAGAGGGGGAGAGAGAAGGGTGTTGGAGCAGAAGAAAACTTTAAGGGAATAAAAACCACACACACAGAGCAGGGTAGGAGCAATGCTGTAGTACAAAGAGCAGCACAGTTCTGAGAAGCAATAAGCATAACATTACTTGAGGTAACAAGAACTCCTTGATCAATTATTCATATAATTTACAACAACAGTTACAGCTGCATCAATGAGAAAAGAATCTAGGGCAAATATAAAATCTTCACAGCTATGAAGTGCCCTTGATTTTCACCAGAACATTTGGCTGTCTGATATCATGTGTTTCTGGTTAGCAACACACCCGTCTGACAAAGGGAAACAAGAGACAGAAAGGCACAGAACAAACTGCCTTGCTGGAAGTAGCGACAGCGTTCAAAGCCGCATTTCAATCCCAGACACTGTGCATCACCAAAAGCTGACGGTACCTTACGCTTCTGTACATGCATCCTAACCACCACCCCACTTAGGTAAATGCATGCACCCCATGGAATTATGCAAATATCTTTATGAAGTCTTCACTCTCTCAACGCATAAAATTGTGCTTTTAAAATAACATTCAAAAGAAATACTCTATTTTTCTCTTTTTTATTATTAGTACATTGTTATCTCAACTTATATTGTTACATGTACTCCTAAGGTAAATGTAACCAAGTGGAACAGTAAGGAGAGAAATATTTGTGGAGTGCTTTTTTTCCTCCAGTTTAAAAACACTGTATAATCATCATCGGGTTTTCTGCTCTGCCAAGCTTTCAATGCAGTGTCTTCAGTTGTTCAAGGCAACCTTGCTAGTGGACTAGAGAAACACAGCTATAACTGAATTCAAAGAAGCAGAAAGGGACGAGTGGGCCTAACTGTGCTTGGTGGTCTTACTCCCAGGCACATACAACAAATCATAAGAGAAGGTTATGGGGTGAAACGCTGACAATGCTAATGGGAAAGCTCATACTGATTTTGATTTTACTCTGCTGATGTTAGGACAATGAACTTTGGTCTAGTTCAGAGCTGTAATTCCAGTCTAAATTAAAAAGATCAATGAAGGATTAACAAGGAAAATCTGCAATCCTTCTCTGACAAATCAAGGAATGTTTATCTTAAGAACCTTCAAACAATGAAGTTAACACCTTGTAACAGCTATTTAAAAAAAACACGCAGAAGTTGGCAGACCTTTAGACCTATGTTTGATCTTGAAATCTGTGGAAAACATTTCCACTGCTACTCACTTTTTTCAGCCAAGTTTCTACACAAAGCTCAATTAATCTTGCCAGTATGAAGGAAAGATTCTGCATATATCATCACTACATTAAAAATCCTGGCTATCTAACAAAACCATAGTATAGTCAAACCTCCCAAAGTGCCTGGGTCTGTAGCGCTAATAGGTTCAACAAAGTTCTTGGGGTCACACTTTTTCATCCATCAGCATTTGCCCTTTGCAAGCAAGAATGAGTTCTGGATGACCATACTAAGAAATAAGTATAGTGCTGGTAAATAGAAATTCATCATATGCAAACCTCATTCTCCTCCCGTCACTGAAGACATCTGAGAGTGTTTCCATATTTTTGTGGCCACTTGAAGCGAGCTCTGAATGCAGCAATTAAAGTGGGATACGTTTCTAAAAACAGAGCATGCTGTAGAGCTCTGAAACAGCCTGTTCCCTTGTCAACAAAAGAACTGCAGATAAATCTTTCTACTAATATTATAATGAATTACTTCTGGCTCTAGCTTACAATGCACTGTTGTTATTTCCACCCTTCCCCCAGCACCTGCTATGACAACATTTGTACCAGGTAGCAACACACAGAAAAGGAGAAAGCTCAGAGATGCATGTGTGTGTGTTTAGTAAGGAAAGAAATCCTTATTTTGAAAATTGTATCAGCCACTTCAATTTGCTTGAAAAATGAGTCTCTTTACCTTGATGTAAGATTTCCAAGCTCCTGCTAAGGCTACCTGGCCTGTCTGGAGGTCTCCACCGTTAGCAGAGGTCTCCAGATGGAGGCAGGTCTCTTCACACTGGAACTCCCAGAGGCTCCTTGCAGCAGTGCCTGGAGACACAGCAACAGGGAAGGCATTTAGCTTCATCATCTTGCGTCAAACCCACAGTTTTAGAATAGGCAACAGGCATCCTTTTAGGTCAAATCTTTTGGCTTAAACAACCTAAATTTCAGAAATCAGAAACACATGTCTTCTTTTGGAGATTGAAAGGCTGCAAAGAGGTGGTTAGTGATACCGAGCAAGCGCTCGGTCAGCTGTAGATGCTCTCCAGTGTTTACATTGCTAGTCCCAACAGCATAATCTCCAAGCTCTGAAATTTAACAGGTGACCTACAAGTATCAATTCTGAATTTCTCTTATGTCATTATTTTCCCCATACTGAAACTGCTCAGAAGAACACTTCGGGAATGCTTCAAGGCAAAGAACACAAGTGGTGAGACATCTTCTCAGGGGAATCGCAGAGTGCTATGCCACTGCAGGCAAGAAACCCAGCCTGCAAACCACCTTACCTCCCTGCGCATGACCTCCACCCAGCTGACAAAACAGCCCTTGTTAAATATGCACTCCAGAACACTGTCTTTTGCTTAGAAAAACTCAAAGTAAAAATCCTTAAACTCCACCATCAGAAAGGAAGGATAATGACACTGCCTTCCTGAAATTAATGCGATTCACCACTGCTTCTTACATGCAAAACAGCCATAAAGAATTTAATAGGTTACAAGATGTGACCTAAATCCCTGTTTAGGTTTATGTTCTTTTTCTCAACATGCTACCTATGGCAAGGTCAGCTCTAATCATAATACCCTAAAAAGATAAGTACTCAGGTACCTCAGCTTTCTGGGGTTTGGTTTTATTTGACAGTATTTGCTCAAGCACCCTTACTGGCATAAGCAGATGGCACGGCAGCTTCTATTAAGCAAACATTTCTGAGCTGTTTCAAATTATTTTAATTTTCTAATCAGTTATTCACTCTAGAAACAGGTCTACAATCAGGTTACAGACCATGTGATGAAACACGGGGCTCCTTTAACAAAAATCTCAAAAATATTTGCAGAAACTGTTTAAGCACAAACTTAAGAAAGCAGTCATTTCATACAGTTAACACATCAGACTGGCAGCAATATTTGTCAGATATCAATTACTTCATGTTTTCCCACTCGCAATCTTTTGGGAACCTGCCTGAGTTTGGGCCTTGGCATTAGTACACCTAAGATGAGGATTCATTTGTGTTGGGTGGGTAGATAGTGCTTTGTCTTGGAGACCGGATGCCTTTGAAACAGTGGTACAACAGAAACGAGAATCAATGGAGGGATATCAGAGGCAGATGGGCACCCTCATGTAAGCACTTCTAAATTAGAAAAAATAACAAGAGGAAGATGAAGGCAGAAGCACATTCAGAGCAACATAGCACTACTCAGTTATTATGGAACTGCTGTAGTATTGTTATTCTGGTATTTGGTAAAAAAAGAAAAATAAGATAAACAGCATTTTAAAAACATGAGAGGGGAAAAAAAGAGATGTTTTCCAAACTTGCCTTGTTTAGCACAACAAAGCCCAACAACAGATTTCCAACCAAAAACATACTCTTGTATTATTACAAATTATTCTGATATTCCAAATTACATATTAAGCAGTAATTCTGTACTGACACTCGTTTCAGTCTCAAAACTAAAGCAACTCCGCAAGCAAAAGGATGGCAGCAACTCATCGTTTAAGATCCCTGTGAGTTCATATTTAACAAGTCAGAGGAAAAAGAGGGAATGTGGCCATTAATTGCAGCTAGTAGATCTGTTCCAGCCATGTTTCTTGGCCAAAAGCTTGAGTAAATTCAAGTACTAGCACTTTTATATCCAAGTTGAGCGACAATTTTTACAGCTATCAGCTGGTCAGGACAGAAGACACCCCCAAAATCCCTAGAAAGCTCCTAGATGTACTGCTTAAAAAGAAAAACTTGTGACAAAATACTGCGCGGGGGGTTGGGGGGGGGGGGAAGCTTTGTGTCTTTTTGGGCAGGAAAATATTCAGCTTCACAAATTCCTCCCCTTCTGCCCTGTTGAACTGGAATCCCTTGCTTTCCGCTTCTCCACTAAGTTGCTGGTTTAGAGCCTGCAAAGAATACAGGTTGTAGTTCCCAAAATTATAGCTGGTGCTGGTAAAGTTACCAGTTTCCTATGGGAAATATGCATCACTGTGTTGAATATATCCATGTTTAAAGAAGAAAGTATGGTATGAGTGTGTGCCTGTGCACAAATAAATACATACATATTAAAGTAGCTGCACAGTTATCAGTCAGCTTCTCGAAGGCACTCAGAATTGCACTTTAAAAATTTTTTTATGAAACTGTTTTGTATTTATAGACTACATCCTGAGTTTCAGCTTTTATCCAACAAGCTGGAGCTTTTTATGACACGCCGTTTCCTGCTTCACTGTCCAGTATCAACAAGTCTTTGGGCTTTCTTTCTAAAAACAGTTTTCATCCTCACTCGCTATGTTCTCCTTCTCTTTCATTCTCTTGCTAAGTATGAAACCAAAGTTTTAGTACTTACAAAAATACACATCTCACTAATTTGGAAGGATTTGTGAATGAATGAATGGGGTTCTTATTCTAACAACCCAAAAGGCACTGATTTAAAGCTTCAAACCTCACTCAAGTCTACCCTGAGGTTTTCATAATCCAAACTGAAGTTTAAAAATGCCGGATCTCTTGACAAAGAAATAAGCTAATATGGAACTTCATGTTTTGGTAAGGCATTGAACTGGTTTTGGCTGGGATAGAGTTACTTTTCTTCACAGTAGCTAGGTATGGGGCTCTATGTTTTGGATTTGTGCTGGAAACGGTGTTGATAACACAGGGATGTTTTCATTATTGCTGAGCAGCGCTTACACAGAGCCAAGGCCTTTTCTGCTTCTCACCCCACCCCACCCGTGAATGGGCTGGGGGTGCACAACAAGCTGGGAGGGGACACAGCTGGGACAGCTGACCCCAACTGACCAAAGGGATATTCCTGTACCATATGATGTCATGCTCAGCAGTAAAAAGGTGGGGGAGGAAGGAGGGGTCACATTCAGAGTGATGGTGTTTTGTCTTCCCAAGTAACCGTTACACATGATGGAGCCCTGCTTTCCTGGAGATGGCTGAACACCTGCCTGCCCATGGGAAGTAGTGAATGAATTCCTTGTTTTGCTTTGCTTGCGTGCACAGCTTTTGCTTTGTTTATTAAACCATCTTTATGTCAACCCATGGGTTTTCTCACTTTTACCCTTCCGATTCCTCTCCCCTTTCCCACCAGGAGGGAGTGAGCAAGCGGCTGCATGGTGCTTCATTGCTGACTGGGGTTAAACCACAACAGGCATTACCTTAATCACTGTCACTGGGGGGAAACTGAAGTCAGGAAACTGAAACTAGGCAGCTGGAAGAATCTAGCTACTCAAATAAATAAGATGTATTTTCTGTGCCAAAAGAGATATGAATGCTTTCTGCAGCCAAACAGAGCACAGATCCTGAGAGAGAATGAAGTTGTTTAACAAAGCAGATGAGGTATTGGAGATCTCAGCTGTACATATAACTAGAAACAAGGAAATATTTACCAATGGATATTGTGCCAAAAACATTCAGTCTGTTTAATGCAGACCCTAAATTTTCACAGGCAGGAGGTGCTGAGTCACTACTCACATCTCTATAGCTTTCAGATAAAAAGCTCACATCAAACATAAATTGGAAGGTATAGTCAATTTCGAGAACATGATTTTCAGAAATGTTAATTAGTGGAGTTTTGTTAGGAAGGGGCCATATCTACTAATTCCAGCAGTTTCTACTCCTGTAGACAGACATGTTTTCATTAAAAACAACAATAAAACTCAGCTGTAGTCTGCTCACTTATTCAGTATTAAACCACTGAAGAGATGGAGGAATCTAAAGAAATCTAGACAAATCAGAAGTCAGGCTTCCCTCAATTAATGCTAACGCCTTCATGCTTCACACACTGTTATGGTAAGTATTTCTCTGTATTACCTTTGCTGCCAAATAAATGCATAAGTACCTTCAATATTGGAGGTTTTACTTCTGAGCTAGAAACCTTAACCTCCCCATTTTCTGACTTTATACACAGCTGTTAAAAAAATTCACCTGAACTTAGGCCAAGGATAATAAATTTAATTGCAAAGACTCCTATAAGAAACTAGGAAGAACCTTGCTCACCCCAAAGTTTGATGAAAACACTGCTGATTTCCCCAAGCAAGTGTTACATCAACTGGACAACTGGAAAGCAACAACGTCTTTAGAAGTATCCCAGTTTCACTACCACTATTTTTGCAGCTGGGAGCATCTCACTAGAAGACTCTGGATCAGCACAGCTATCCAGATACTATATACTGCCAGGGAAAGTTACAGTGCATTTACAGAAGCAGAAGGTACATTAATCTCCTAAATGTTAATTATACTGACAGAAAGCTTCAATTAGAAGCAGATTACCAAGTCCAGCACACTAATTTTTTTTGTTTGCTGGTTTGTATATATGCACATTTGAAAAACAAATCTAAGAAAAGACAAAAAGCAGAGGGTTTTTTTCTACCCTTGTTAGTTTTCTGCCCACATTCTCAGATACTCTCTTTTCTAGTCTCCAAGACTGCGGGTTTCATTTAAGGTTTGTATCAGTTATGGATTATGCTCTCTGTGTCCATGGAAATACACACACCAGGTACAGACAAGCTGTCATTTTACAATCCACATGCATTTTTGCACCATTTACCAGGAAAATAAACCGAAATCCCTAATGCAATCGTATGATTACTTACAAAAGCAGAGCTTTTGTCCTTCCAACCTTCCTCACTGGACTTATAAATTTATAAAGGTTATGCACTTATTCTAATATAAAGGTAAATGATAAAATATGCATCTATTCTATGGGAGTGTAGCACTTTCTTCGAATGAATCACAAACAGTCGCGAAAGTATAAGAGAAAACAAACAAAAACGGAACACAAAAAACAGGTTTTCTGGCCAGCATGCTACCTGGTTCTGCAGGATGGGTTTTCTTTTTCTAGAATTTAAAAAATGAATGAAAATAAGTATACACATTATGATAGAAATAATTAGTGTTCTTAAGCAACAGTGGGCAGCCCAGTAAAACAGGACTCCAAAGATGAGTAAAAAGAGATGGCATGTCTCTTGAGGGAGTAGTTGTCTTGGAGGGCAATGGAAGGCAGGGAAATTACAGCACCTGAACATAGCAGCAGTATGGATGACCTGATGGGTTTCCATCCTGTCCCTGTTTTTGTGCACCTAAGGAACAACAGGCAGATGCCAAGCAAGCAAAAAGAAGAAGTCAGATTTAGGTCTGGTAAGACAAAGAGCTGAGATGGGTAGTTATCGAAGAGGATGGACACACCCGCCATGGGGAACAATTCCTTCAAGAAACTCCACTGAAAAGCAGCAGATGGTTGAAAGGACTCCCTGGCTGAAAGCACGAACACAGTTCAAGAGATACCAACTCAGAACTGCAGGTGGGAATTTATGAACTGAGTTTATATGCTAATATACAGTCTCCTACCATCTCCAGTCTCTGTGAATATACACCTCTTGCCGAGGGACTTGAAAAAGGAAAGCCTGTATACTTGTGAATGTTCCTGGATTTGGTGACAATGGCTGAGCTAAGAGTTGAAAGAAAGGCTGTGAAACCGTAAGGAAAACAAGGTATAACGACGAAAGTCAAGTATAATGATTCAAGTGACAAAAGAAGATAGGCTTAAGAAGGGGTCTGATACCATGATTTATTTTAAGTAAGTATAACTAGGAATCTCAATCAGAACATCGAGGGTCTTAAATTCTCCCTGAGAAAGGAATAGAAAAATACCACGTGGCCTTATTACTATAAACATTACGGGGAACCATGAAATAGGGAACAGAAGTTGAAATTAAGATAAAAGAAGAGACCCTTTGTAAAAAATTCTGGTGACTTCTCTAGCAGTTAAAAAAAGTAAATTAAGCTCCCAAAACAGGGTATCATTGGAGTCATTAAGAATCACTCATTCAGGGCTACCAATACATGTATGCCACTGAGAATCATGGCTGGGAGGTCTTGAAAGTGGTTTAAGACTTGGACACAGTCCTGGAGACTTCAGTTCATAAAAAACAGTGTACTTCCTGAGTCATTACTGATGATTCCGGGAACACGTCAGCACACACTATCTTAAAGAATTATGTCCAAAATGTAAATTACAGCCTGGGTATAACACCTGAAGTAAACCAAAATCTGAACTGTCCTTTTTTGAGTTTGCAATTTAGCTTTATTTATTTTTCATAGTCTCCATAAAAGCATGGCCACTTTGTAGTTCATGAGATACAAGCTAAGTAATTGGTTTGACTTTAGGACAGACATTAGAAGCAACCATATGCTATTGCCGTCCTTGCCTGCTATTTGGGAGAAATCTTAAGACAAGAAATTCATGAAAATATACATAAGAGTAATTATATGCAGCTAAAGAGGGAACCACATGTTACACTACTCTGTGTGCATTCTCACGACAAACTTTAAAAAAAACTTAGTAACGCTTAATGGGTAGAAGTGGAATTCTACTAACCATGAGAAAAGCATGGAACTAAAAGCATGAACTATGCATGACAGATTTTAGACCCGACAAAGGTGACACCTCTATCTGGTTTTTAATAGCGATGCCATTATCATTTTAAGAAAGATACTCTGGAACACAGACACTTTCAAAAGTCTTTGCAACATCAAAAATAGACAAATGGTACTTAATGTGTTCAACGGATTTGGTCTCATGATTGTTTTCATTGCAAATCCAGCCACAGTTGGAGAAGGCTTTTTACGCAAATTATAAAACAAATTTGCTGTAGCCTCTCATCTTCCCATATCCACATAAGACAAGCTGTGCAAGAGACATCGGAGTCCCAAGCCTTCTATTCTGGTACTGAACCACCACATGAGATGTGTTAGTTCTCCCTTGGGTATGATCAAGGGACAATGACCCACATTCAAAACAATAAAAGTGACATCCAATCCCATTAAATGATCAGATCAAGACAGTTCTTGGGTTTTCAGGACACAGTTAAATGCTGAGGTAAAACTTGCCCAAGCAATTTTGCCAGCGAGCGATGCCAGGAAACTGCAAGAGTGGTTTCTCCAAAGTACCTGAAGACTAGAGGCATTATAGCACTTTTGTCAGAACTGTAGGAAGTCCAGAAAATATGAAAGTGCCAGATGGTGACTGAATACTGAGACACACACACATTTTGGAGGGGTTTCAGATTTTGCTCACTGCCCAACACAACAAGAACTAGATTTACAATATAAGCTTAAGAACTAGAATAAGTACAAATAATTAACAATGAGACATTTGCAAACACAGAGGATAAAAATAAGTTATGCACTTGAGAAGAAATAAGAAACAATTGGCAAGAGGAATCAGCTGAGGGAAACAGTCGCCATTTATGGGTTAGTTAGGCATGACTGAAATACAGATGGACGTTACAGCCTGTAAAGGAAATCTTCCTTGGGTCTGAAAGGCCCTTCAAGCCCACACTTCCACGTGCAAGTTTCCAGGTAAAGAATTTTCACCAGCAAGTTATTAAAACTTCAAAGTAGCAAGAATTAAGCTTAATCTATATTCACTTGAGGACAGCCACTTGCTTACCCTACATCACACCCAGACCATGCAATTCTCTTGCAAAACTTCACAACTCAGTATAACCAGGAAGACTAACCCGGATCCTGGTTATTCAACTGTAATTGTTTCTTTTCGGATGTTTTACAGCTAGAGGAGGAAAGGACACAGACAAACGTAGTTTTGAACTTTACATCAGTCAACAGATGAAATGTTAATAGTAAGAGACATGAAAACAGATCTATTGCCCATGATAGGAAATACTAATCCTACAGCTGGGCTAAAAAAAAAAAAAAAAACAAAACAAAAAAACACACACCCGCAACCCACAGTCCACTTTGCTGGGAATAAGAAGATATGCAAAGCTTTGACTCGGGGTCAGGCCACACAGTCAAACACACAGAGAGACCACAAGTCAGAGATTATTTCTAAAACTTACTTTCCAAAGTACAAAAGAGTGAGCACCAGAGTATTTATAAAAACATAGGAACAACCTGGGGACCCAGCTCGACTGTTTTGGCTCGCACACCCAGATTTCATCCACATCAAACCTAAGGCAGGCAGGGGAGCTCCCTGGGACAGTATGTAGCTGGGGGATACCTCAGGACCCTGCGCTACCGACCAAGCTGGTGACTCAGGGAGGCTCAGGTCACACCTCAAAGTACATACACTACAAACTTTTCCTAGAAACTACATTAAAACGTAACCGTTTTGTAGTCCAATATTAGGTACATCTAAGAAAGAGTACAAGCAGTTTAATACCTCCCTTCATGACCTGTTTCAATACTTCATGATCATCATAGGAACTAGCAGGAAAGAGTGTTGGGTATAAGATATCAACGATCCAACTTTAATGAGACAGTGGAAGGAGTCCTTGCATCACACCCAGCAATGCATGGACACAGGACGTCTTACTAAAAGCCTTCCTCCCTAGACCACAAGAAGTGGAGCCCACCCCTAGGCCATAGGTTCAGTGCTTCGGAGGTTGTCCTGACCCAGTAGATATTTACAAAAGCAGGGATTAAGCACAACATGCCAGCTCTGCAAATTCTGCCTCCATCAGAGGCATTTAATAATACCATTCTTGTGCTGCAAATCACAATTTTGAGAAGCAGATAAGAAAACAGCTTCATATATTGATGCAACTCTAGTTTAGAAACAGGCTATTTAAGGCACTTCTGTACAGACTTTAAAAATACGCAAGATCCCATAATTGTTTGTTTAAAGCTAGTTATCAAAATCTGGTTATTGGTTAAAAAAAATTAATGAAAATACAAAATAGTGCTACCCAACATTTCGGTGCAATGCTACAAGCACTTCCATACCCCAGAGGAAGCGAATCCAGGCAACTGCTCTGCTCCAAGTAGCGGGAAGCTGGCAAACACAGGCAAAAGGCAAGCAGCCAAGCCAACTACTAAGAGCACTATAAATCAACAGTTTGAATCAGGTTTTACACTTCCTTTCTGAGGACTTAAGCCACTTATTGATTCTTCTATAAACATTTATCAACCTTGTATCAGGTCACTATGGTAAGGCATGAAAGCGGCAACAGTTGCAGAATGCTTCCATCAGTCTGACCTCAATTTGGGCCAATTTCTTTGCCAAATGTCACATCAGGAGCAAAGCTTAAGAGACTATATTCTCACACTGTTCTGACAACTCAAACTTCTGACACTTTTTTTCATTCCTTATAAATAAAAATAGCAATCAGGACTCTCGTCCACAGTCACATTGCATCACCAGATGCAGCACAAAGAGCCACAGATAGCTGATAGGGCTTTTCCACGGGTTGCCATGTACACAGATTTCCTTTTATAACTCTTATCCTCATTTAACAGCACAGAGGTCAGGGAAGAAGCACAAGGCAGACAATATTTTCAAAAAGCTTTCAAAATAGAAACAGAATTCAGGGAGTCTATAGTGATTTCACAGCAGCAGTCAGAAAGGAAGAGAAAAGCCGCACAGGAGGTTGCAACTTGCCGGTTTTAAGTCCATAAAGCAAGGTCTCCTTTCTCCCCTGAAGACAAAGGGCAACAGAGTGCTCATCCTACCCTGTCACTCATTCTGCAACTACCTAGCAACTCTTTTTAAATAATAGAGAGGGACCACTAATATTTGCACTGGTTAATCTTTGGAATTTCAAACAATCTGATATCTAAGAAAATAGTGCCAATCATTTGGGTTACAAAAGTCTCCAAAAATGCATGCAACATTTCTGTATATCAAAATACGTATTCTTCACTGGAGGCAATCACATATCCGCAATGATGCATATTTGGTGATTCCACCAGATTAATAAATGTCAATATGGCATTCTCCCTTGTGAAAGTTGATAACATTTGCTGTATCAGATATGCTGGTGCTCCTGAAGAAAATTTTGAGCAGGTTATCTACAAAGATAGGTACGCAAACAAGTATTAAACCCCAAACGTTGAATTTGAACATTCTGAACTGTAAGCTCTAATATATGAGGCATCTAAGAAGGTGCTTGTTTAACATACAAAATTAAGTATCAAAAGCACTAAAGACAAAAGGATCAAACTTTAATTTTAAGTCCAACATCTAAAGAGATTTCTTCTTTGATCTTTACTGCAGTGCTATCATTTCTAGTGCTACATTTTCATACTGTACAAACAATGCATTTAAATTTCCAATTATGTTTGTATGCCAATAAAAAAGGGGATATATTTTCAGAGGTGTGCCTCCTCAGGCCCTACTGAAGGGTTTCATATGATGCAACTCAAGAAAGAATGCGTTTCAATACGCTTGCTACAAAATTATTGATTAATGATTATTTTATTATACCACTTCTTTAAAGTCACCATTTGGTCACTAACTACAGAAGTTACAATATGTGGGATGTGATCAGAATTTGATAGGTATACTTAAAATACATTTGACATTTCTCTCCTGCATTTTTTGTTTTTAAAGTTCCTGATAATCTTTGCTCATTTTACATGCAAATAACCTAACTACGCCAGTTAACTTTTTAATCCAGCAAATTTCAAGTGATTTTCAACATACGAAGAATTGTTGGGAACAAACTTTCTTTGTATTGACACTACTTTAGCACTTACATTGCATAGCAATTTATTCAGGATGTTATAATTTAGTCCTGTGTGGGTGTCAACTGACTTGCTTCAAAGTCTGCTTCACATCTACAGTAGTTACTCGAGAAGATGCAATTATATTAGTCACACAGGCTGACTACAACGTCTAAGGCTTCTGCACATCTCACTTTGGGAAGTTAGGACGTGCAACTCCACGCATTGGAAGACTTTCCCTGAAGGGGAAAAATATAACATTTCTCGTCTTTTGTCAGCATGAAACCCAGTTTTGCAGGATAGAGAGGTATCATTGGCAGGTCGTGTAGCAGCAGATGGGCAGGCTTTCTGCCTCCCATGTCCACAAGATCTTGGACAGGAACAGGAAAAAAGGAAAGTGTCAATACAGGAGTCTTGAAGACAAACTTTTTAACTAAAACGACCTTTTCTCCCTCAGGTTTGCACTCCTTGATAAAGTGTTAGACATGGAAATACAGACTAGTTCTCTAAACCTTCACATTTGAAGGAACTACTCCAGAAACAACTTCAAGATGCCAACACAGATGGCATCTAACTTAACCTAATTTTTCTGTCAAGTACAACAGCCATAGCTTATAAATGGCATACTTTAGAGAAGCCTCTTATCTTGATTTACAGAACTTGCAAATTGATGGAAAATTCATTACATCCCCTGTGTAAATTGTTCCATGATTAATTATCCTAATTTAACTACCTTTGCTTTTGGTTCTAGGGTGATACAGAAGCATAAGGGAAAATTAAAGGCTTCATAACAACTGTTTTCCCTAAGTTTGTTTAAGCCCCTAACATAGTAGATTACTGTAGCTGAAAGAGCCAAGAATTTCCCTATTCTTCAGTTCATATATTTAACAGCACTTTTCCCAGTTTTTCCAGTTTACATATTTAATGCCAGGCTGAGGTGCTGGTGCTGTGGACCTAAATACACAGGGCAATGACTACTGAGGAAGAGAAGCAGGAAAGCTAGACAAGGCCAAGGGAGAGTTTTCATGCTTTATTATCTCCTAATGAATTAAAACAAGAATTGGCCAGCTTTCAAATTTATTTATTTTGCTGACATGGATGTTTTCACGGAAGCAAAAAAATGTGGTCCTGCAGCCAGAGCTTGTTTTAGCAACATCACGAGACCTGTTTTGGGCAGAATGCAATCGGCCATGGTCAGAAGGTGCAGGCAGCACTGGAAGTCCAGGGCCATGGCGTGGGGTGTAGGTTGGACAGCAGGAACACACAGGGGGAAATGTCAAGGATCCCCGGCCCTGCACCAAGATACACACAAAACCATTCCCAGATCAGGTCTTAAGGAGACCAGGAGAGCCTGTGCCTGTGAGCTTTTATGGTGGCAATCAAAAACACATGGGGGAAGGTGAGCATTTTAACGCCCTGATGGAAAGGGAAACACTCCTGTTGATGTCTGAGGGCAATGGATTCCTCCCCACCAGCACTTCCCCAGTCAGGAAGCTTCCTAGCCACAGAGGATAATTTTTGTTGAATAAAGCCTTAAGTTATTAATAAGAATGAAATCTCTTGACCTAGATTTCTCCTAGCTTAAAAAAAAAAATCCATACACACACAAACACAGACTTCCTCTACAAACACTAATACATTATACTCATCGTACACCAGAGCACTTCAAAACATATTTCACAATGAAAACAAAAAAAGGCTTTTTGCACCCCTCCCTTACTCAGCTTTGTGTAAGAACATGAATGCAGATGATGTTTGATTAAAACAGAAACCTGAACCCCAGGTTGAATTTATTTACTTTTCAAAAGCATTTTACAATTTTATTTTCTTCTTGCCTGCTGTGATAATTGATGAAACTACAGAGGGATTAAAATGAGCACAGGTGCGTGTCTACAGAGTTCAAAGAGATTTGTTCCCAAATGAAAATAACAACAAAACAAAAAAAAAAAAAGAATGGATTTAACACAGCCTAACCAAAATAAGCCTAGATTAAAAGTAGGATTTTACAGTGCAGATTTCATGTTACTGAAATTCAAAAATCATATTTCGTAACGTATCAGAAACTTCTGCAAACGATACCTGATTTAAGCTGGTATTAACAGCCCTCCATATCACGTCAGAGTGGATTCAGAGGAAAAATAAAGGCACTAAAAGCAGCAAAGAGCACGAAAATACAAACAGGCATGTATTACAATAGACACTTGGCACTAAACCAACATTATTTTTAAACTTGTGAGTGTTAAAAGGAAAGCCCATGAGCTGAGAATACTTTACTGCCAATATACAAATCTGCACAAAACCCATGCTTATTTTCTTTGCCAAATTTATACCGCTACAGCTGGATCACAACTTCCTTGCACCAATGAGGTCAGGAACCATTTGAAAAGAAATGCATGATACAGCTGATCTTTGTGCCAGCTCATCATACCCAATGCAAAAAAAAAAAACATTAATTTCCCCATTTTTCTGTCCCAGCCTCCTTCAGCTAACTAGCATGTCACTAATCCCAAATCTGTTGCACTACTTCGTTAAACAGATTTAAAAGACAAATACACACAAATCACACAGGATAAAGAATTTATTTTGTGCTCAAGGCTTATTGCTAAGCTTCTATGAGAATCAAAAAAAGCATTCAATTGTATAGAACAAATTAATTTGTCTCAAAGGCATGCAAACGAAAGACTCTACACTTATGTAGGCATTTTTCTACAACAGATATTTTCTTGCATAAACTACCTAAAACACTATTCCTAGAGTACCATATATTCAATCTTCTTTTTGAAACAGAATCCAGTATATTTTTAGGCCTCTGAATAATAACAGTAGGAGATTACAAATATATGGATCAGAGATGGAAGAATTCCCTTCCCTCCATCCCCACCCCATGCAGGGGGGCAGCTCACAGCTCCCTCAATGTGGGACACAAGAGTTAATTAGTGGTATCTCCACACAGGCTTAATTTTCATTTAAGCTTATTTTTAAGTGAGAACAAGGAAACACTGGAAAACTTCAGATGTTGATGATCTCAGTAATGTGTTTCTGTAAAATGATTGCCAATCAGCCTTGTAACTGCACTTACCTCCACGCATTTTCATGCATGTCTTACCATGGTTTTATATTTTTGTAGCATCCATTACAGCGGGTGTTATTGCAAATTTATATTAACTCAATCTCCATGTCAAAAATCTTACTGACTTTAGAGGTTTTGAAACCTCTGAAGTTTTGACTTTAGACTCTCTAGATTTTCACACCAACCCTCACAGGTCTCACCAGGGCACCAAACCCAGTCTTTCAATAGACTGGTAAAGAAACTGAAATCAAGATATGAAATGCTGGCAAGAAAAAACATGGCACCACAAACATGCTTCTAGTACTTCCCCCCCCCCCCCCCCCCCCTTTAAGCAAAAAGCCATCACTTCCCATTACTACACAATTCAAAAGTATTTCCTTTGAATGTCTCAGAACACCAAGAAACTAGTTTTCCTATTGCTTAAACCATCTTGTATGCTAGATATTGTTTTAATTAATGATGACAGATGATTTTAAAAGCTCCCTAAATACAAAACAGTTTTAGGATAAACAAAAGGAACTGTGTAAGGAGAACAGAGTCTTTTACCAACTTCTTCATCAATTAAACATATTGGTGAACAAATATAGTTCCATGTGTTTGTTCTGGCCAATATTAATTTTAGATGCAGTTCAATCTGTGCACAACAATCTGTGCATTTAGAACTGCATGGATCATGAGAGGTACACAAAGCAAGACCAATAAAAAAGTGATCAATTGATTTTTCACATTTCCCAAATTCTCAAGGTTAGTTCAAGCCCTGAGGAAGACAAAAACTGTTGGGCTTTTATTACAGGATACAATTCTGTACATAAGGAACCATATATATTTACCATGGAGTTAAGAAGCAACAAAAAGTAGACCGAGGGATTAATTGAAAAAAAAAAAATACTTCAGATCCTAAATACTTTAGATACTTTAAAGTAACCTACATTTAAAATTGCTGTTATTTAGTTTTAAGTAACAGATAACCAATTCCTTTTACCACAAGAATTTGCATAGCACATGGCTAATTACTACCCTGTGAAGAGTCCGCTGGGGGGGAACGCATAAATCTTAACATTAGTTCATCAATACAATAAAAAAAAATACCATTGTTAATGCCTTCTTTTGAGAGAGATCAAATATAAACAAAAACATGTTCTTTAACACACAGGAATAAGACTGTAAAGTGAATCTGCCCAGGAAGCCCAGGATTAGGGCTGAAACTCTATTCTAATCCTTCTGTCCATGGAGGGAGCAGTCACCAGGCAGCATTTGTCTGGGAACACACCTGCAATACACAGGCAGGATTTAAAATACTTAGAAAAAGATCAAGCTTTGTCTGAGAAAAGTTTGTTTTTTGCTTAGGAAGTGGAGTATCTGCCTTCCTCAAAACCAAACAATAACCACACATCAGCTTGTCAGTGATTTATCCAGAAAGATACCTGGATGTGACACATGTACACTCAACTCATCATTCCTTGGAATGGACTTGAGAGTGAGGAAAAAAACTCAAGAACACACAAAAAAACACCCTCTTGTTGCAAACATACTAAAAAATTCAAGTGGACACAGTCATAACACACCACTGCTCTGTGAACTTTGCATTACCTTTCTGTAAATTCCTGGATTAACTGATGAAGTCTAAGCACTTGGTGGAGGCCTTCACAAGCTGAGGAGGGGAGGAGCGGTCCTTCAAACACAACGGAATTCCCCTAACAATGAAATAATCTTAAAAGATAGTATCATTTTTCTGGCGCTGCAAACTGACTAGTAAAACAGCAAGGCTGATCCTTAAATACCATCTCCTTTTGCCTCACACAATCTTTTCTGATACTTTTATACTTCGATATGAAGCAAAGTCACATTAGGTGCTGCAGCAGGAAACTTCCAACTGGGCTTGGGACCTCAGGAATCCCTGCTGCTGCTAACTGGGAGCTCTTCTGGTGCACCTGAGAGTGAAATGAATGTCAGCCATTCATAAGTCCATCGACCCATTTTGTTTCATGGAAAGATTGGCCCACTATTAAAAAGTGCGTGGGGAGGGGTTTCTAAATCCTGTGATTATAGGGTTTTTTATTGCACTCTATGCCAAAGAGAACCACAGAGAAAGATATACTTTCCAGTGCAGCAGCTTTGAAAAGTCTATTTTTCACTGAGACTGAAACTACTGCTTTCAGTCCTAAGCCATTTTGTCATAAAAGTTTAAATAACAAAGCAGCAAAAGACATTTTGTTTATGTTTGGTGCTGCTTCTCTTAAAGTGGAGTGGAATTTAATTTGGTGAGATTTATCCATAAACTGGGTTCAACCCCTACCCTATTTGTAGCCAACACCAGCAATAAAACCACAATTTAACACTGGAAAGTGGGAACATTTGCAAGTCTATTTTCTGACCCTTCACCCTACAGTATACGTGACAAGCCAATTGCCATCAGGACTCATTCAATACCACTTTGTATTCTGTCACTAGGTACTTCTCTTGCCTGAAGAGTCACCTACATTCCACCAGCAAATACCACAGAGAGAGAACACACTTATTTGTTTCTGTACACCATACAAATGCTTGTTTGATTGAAATTAAGCTACAGGATCTCGTTACTAAGTATATAAATAATTTTATGGCTTTCATTATTATTGTAAAGCAGTCAGACATCAGCTGCCATATCTGAGCTACGAAGAAATTGTCACAGGCAAGTTAACAAGCTCCTACAAACTGGTGCTCACAGAGCTGATACTAAAAGGTACTTGAAGAAATAAAATAGCACTTCAGCTTCTGAAAGTCTTCAGTTTGCATAATTAAGATATGCAAATAGGGATAAACAAAAAATAAAAGAAAAAGGTCTTTAAATGGTCTGGCTATATCTGCAACCATTTTCCTACTGATAAAGCCACATCCTTGATTTTCAACGTAGTAAGAGGAAAGGCTCAGATATTTTGTATCTGCTAATTTCTGAATATTACAGTATGCTGTTACTGACAATCAAGTACTAGTACTAATGGTTATTTAAAAGTTCATGGTAATTATATAACTTATCCTTTTTAAACAGCTTACTGTACTAAATACTAAATGGCTTTATCCTGCATAAAATCAAGCCAAAAATGCAACAGACCATCTTCACTGCAGGTCTGTTTTTTCTTTGAGAAGCAAACTCATTATGTTCTATAAAGAGAATAAAGTCTCCAAAAAAAAGACCAAATTCTTTATTTCTCAAAGGCAGGCTCTGAAGAGATTGCATCAAAAGAGATTTTATTCTTGGCTCAAATACAAACATTTGGGAATCACTGCTTCTGAGCAAGGACACACCCACTTAAAGGCCGAAGAATTTATTTTGAAAAGTGGTGTAAAATTTCAGGGGGAAAAAACCCACACACGTGTATTTTGCACTCCCCAGCTTTTGGTCGTTCTCCAGATAAGACAGAATCTCAAAATAACCTCTTCCCCATATAACCATTTTCTCATAGGTGTTGCCAAGTTATCTTATACCACCAGCAAGAACTTCTACAAGAGGTAACTACTTCCAGACAAAGCAACTCAGAGTACAGTCATTACATGAAAATTAAAAGTATTTGAGGTATTTTAGAAGAGATACCTAGGAGCAGGGCCTTGGGAACACATTTCGTCAGGCACCCAACCTCACACTGCCTTGCCACTCGTCTGTTCAGCACCCTTCAGAAGCCAGCGGGGAGCAACACTAGCTCAGGGATCGTGGGCCACCTCTTCCAAGGCTCAGAGCAGAAGATGAGTTTCAGCCCAGTCGAACTGCTAAGGACTACATTCCTATCGTAGCTAACAGCCCTCAGAGGAGCAAAGCTTCTCCTTTGGATGCAGACCATGTACCATAACTGTTTCCCCTGATTTGGTCCAAACCAGCTGCAGAAAGGCAAAGCTCATCTAGAAAATTATATCAGGTCCCTAAAGAAACATTTAGGACTTTTAAACAAAGAATATTATTTGTGTGTACACATGTGGACACCACTGTGTTATGGCAAAAATACCAAGGGATGGGGAGAAAGATTCGGTTTTCTGACTACAAGATGACTCAAGATTACCTGCAGACATCCACGTAATATTTCTTGGATCTTGAGAAATGCTGCAGGAACAACAGTCAGTGGCACAAGTCATAAACCAGAGCTCCCCTGACAACTCCTTTTCCTGCCTCATGCATTCACATTTTCCCAGGAACATTGTTCCATGTATTCCCCTGCTGTTTTACATGAAGGGATTGCTCCTTTCTATCTGTGATGCAAAACCTTGACTGCAACCTCTGAGTGCTGTGCACCATTGGGTTCCTGGTACATCAGCCCCTGAAGTCAGCTGTGCCTCTCCTGTTGAGCATTTCTCACAGAACCAGAGGTAGGAGACACCAAAGGATCCAGGAGGGATGGCTAAGTAGGCCCTGTGATCCAACCCAGAGGCCAGCCACATCCCAATCCCAGGGGAATGGCAGACCAGGCCATGCACCGTGGGCTCCTGTGGGAAACCCAGACTTGTAGCACAGCAGGGAGCCACAGCGCTTTCCAGAGGCTGCCTCTGCTCAAGTGCATCAGGGAGCATGGCCATGAGGCTTATCCCACCACAAGGACACATCCAACACACCTGTCTTGCCATCAAGACCAAACAGAGGACTGCAGAAAGACTCTGCCCCAACCAGGCGCTCAGCCTCTGCCTTGCTACTGATGTGCCTCTACAAGCTGCCTTTAAGTCAGGGCGAGAAAAAAAACTGGCATCAGATGGCACCTATTTTGATAGCTGCACTCCCTTCACAAGTGTCAGTCACCAGCTACAATTACTGCACCAGGCACAAGCTCATCTTTTTTACCCCTTTTTATTTAAATATCCACACCCTGGAATGTACATAGGAGTAAATTAAGGCACATTTATTATATAGGTGTAGTCCTGACCTGTTCATCTACATACATTAGCATACAGGTAAAAGCACTACAGACATCAAAAATGAAGCATTAATGGTTAGTTTAAATACTTGTCCTATAGATTGTTTTAGAAGAAAAAATCTAAATGAGAAAATTAACAACAGAAAAGTAATAACTGATAAAGGCAGGCACTAAATTTGAATCTTATCCCCAAGAGGATCTTCCCTTGTGAGTAGTTAGTTGTATTTTACAAGTAGGCAACATCATAAACCAGACATCTTAATTTTATGTCACTGTACGTTTCATACATACTCAGGCTGAAGACCAACTATATAATTCAGATCAGTTTTGAAACACATTTTTAAGCTATCTGAAAAAGCTGTACACGGGTTTCCATGTAGAATACATCCCTTTTCTTCCCAAGTCAGAAAAGACCTGGTTAAAACAAAAGCCATCATGTAATTGAGAGCAATTAAACAGGTACGTTCTGTAATTTCTCAGAACGGGAAAGAAGTTGTTCTACACTTCAAGCTGCCAAGGGCTGTGAACCTGTGATCAAAGACAAGATAATGTTAAAGAGACGCTGGTCAGCAACCCAATGGCACACTCCCTCTTTTCTCTGGAGCCTTCAGAGGTACGAAGACCAGCAGCAAGAACTATCCCAGCCATACTCTAGCACTGTAATTGCCTCCCTCATATCCTTTCCAACCCATGCCTCTTCCTTATCCTTGGTGAACACTCACCAGAGGTGCCAGTGAAGTTTGTAGGGCACCAACCACAAGAGTTCCTTATATTCTCATTCATACTTTGATTAATTGTCATGCCAATGAGCTAGCTGATCATGGATAATAACTGCAAGAGCTGTTTGACTCGATGAACAAGATAAACAGAACTAAAGTGAGGTATATATCTCATTGTCAGAGACCGCAATCTTTTGCAAGTATGAAAAAGTAAGTTCTGACATTGACTTTAGAAAAATACCAGCCTAGGAAGTTCTGCACAACTCTAACTCTGTAAAACAGCTTCAAATAAAGGAAAAAGTTGTATCCATGTGACTGCTCTACAGAAGAACAAGAGGATATTTTCTCCACTCCAACATACCAGTTATTAAAATAACGCTTAAAGTGGATTTCAAAAGTTCAGTGTTCTAGATATCGCCTAATAATTAGAAGAGAAAGGTATTAAAGAAACAATGGTAAATCTACTGTTGCAACTCCAAAATTGCAATGTAAAAAGAACTAAGCGCAGAACTATTCTATTGCTTCCTTCAGTTCAGTATATTATGGTACCAAATTACACTTCATTGAAGGAGGACTTCATGGGGATTGCTAGCACTCTTCAGTCTGGTTCAATGTCGAAAATGGCCGACTTGATTTTCAAATATTAGATAGCTTTCACAATCTGTACAAAGTTGAATGAAGTATTCCATGAAAGCAAGTCACACAGATTAAGGAACAGGTTTTGTTTCTCATTAGAAATTCAGTTTTAAATTAGTGGAAATTTTAAGCATGGGAAAGACGTAACAGAACGACTGGAACCTCATGGCAGCCAACTTTGCATTAGACAGTATCTGTACCACAACTGCCATAATATAAACTGCCTCCTTGCCCTCCTGTTCGACTCACACTGCAATTCCTTCAGGCTTAAACCACAGCAATGGGTGACATGCCTCCAGCCTACAGCACTGCAATACTATGTCCACTCCTAAGCCACAGCACAATTATTAGGTGCAAACAGTACCAGGACTTTTCTGATACCAGTCTTTTCCCCTCCAGTCTCCACCTCAACCGACCTCAGCTGCAGCACCTACAGGAAACAGGTTTTGGGGAATATGTTTTGGCCCTGCAGCGAAACAGGAACTAAGGGTACTGGGAGAGTGAGCATGGGCCTATAAGGTGGGCAGCTCTTCCAGGCCACAGCTCCACTGATCCCCTCTGACCAAGATATATAATATCCTGCTACGTGGCAGTAAAGCACGCCTATTGTCATTAGCAGCATTTGATTAGTATTGACTGTAATGATGGCACAGGAAGCAAATATCCCTCTCTACTCTGTCTGAGCAGTGCAGCCTACACAATACAGTAAAATGTACGTAGGAGGTGGAGCGTGAGGATCTGATTTCATATTGGGGCAGGGCACCTTATAAAGTCTTTTCAGTAACAGTCATCCAGAAGTGATATGGAAATCAACTTAGTTGATCACAACAATCTAAACAGCATCATTTGATACCTTCACAGCAGTTTTTGGATAATGAGAGTTTAGAAGGAGAATTCCTATATTTTATTAAACCCAGCGTAGCTGGGGGACAGGGCCTCTCCCTACAGCTTTTACCTATTCCATTTTAGGCCAAGTAATGAAAACTTCAGTGCTGCTTAGCCAGCAAAGCACAAGTTAATTCAGCTTCCATCTCCCTGAAGCCTACAATTCTGATCTAGTCTTCATGAAGCGCACTTAAAGTTTCAAATACAAAGTGAACTTCCATATAATCATCTCTGCATGCGCCTCTTTCCGAGTGGCAAGGATGCTAATCCAGAAGGCACCACAGAGTGCACAGTTCTCCTCCCAGGCACCGGAAGGACAAGCAGGTGTACTTACAAGGTTAGGTTATAAAAATAAGTCCAGGAAGCAACATGCGGATTCACCATCACACTATGGACAAGCCAGTCGTGAGGACACAGCTGTTTCTATGAAATATGAATCATAGAATATCTCAAGTTAGAAGGGACCCATAAGGGTCATCAAGGCCAACTCCCTGCTCCTTGCAGGACTACCCAAAACTAAACCACAACTAAGAGCATTGTCCAGATGCTCCTTGAACTCTGACAGGCTTGGTGCTGTGACCACTTCCCTGGGGAGCCTGTTCCAGTGACTAACTACCTTCTCAGTGAAGAGCCTCTTCCTAATGTCCAACCTGAACTTCCCCTGATGAAGCTTCATTCAGTTTCCTTGTGTCCTATTGCTGGTCACCAGAGAGAGATGATCAGCACCCCTCCCTCCACTGCCCCCCTTGAGGAAGGTGTAGACTGTGTTGAGGTCACCCCTCAGCCTTCTCTTCCCCAAGCTGAACAAACCAAGTGACCTCAGCCACCCCTCATAAGTCATGACCTCAAGTTACAGCGATTGCACAGGTTGCAAACATGCCAAATCCCAGCACATGCTGTCAATGTTCATGCAGCATTGGCTTCAGAGTCAGAAGGGGGACAGTGGCAACACATGGCACAAACAGAGGGAACAACAAGCAAAGTCCAAGAGCTGCCCGAGATGTGAGGAGATGCTATGTGATGTGCCACTGGATCCCAGGGAGGCCACCATACTCCAAATTCTCCACATAATGCTTACAAAGGTGTCCTCTGGGGTGGTCCTAAACAACTGTTTTAGCCCAATGTCTCATTTCCTACTCTACAGAAAATAAGCCCTTACCTCCTGGCATTAAGGGAGGCCTTATTTTTTCCATTCACATCCAGCATTCACTTGGACAATTTTCCTTCATCCTTGATCACTCCAGCCCACATAATAATACAGGTGATTGCAAATAGTAGGCCACTGACTCAATTTTGCATTTTTATTAGATTTGGGAGTAAGTATGCTGCAATAATTTTGTTCCATCTCATCAGCACTCCTGTTCCTTAGTATATTTTCTGGATAAAGCCCATGCAGACAGATTATCAGGGTGATATTTCATATAGTTCTTGGTCTTTATGGGTCATTCTCTCACTTAGTTCATGTTTGCCAGGTAACTAGATCAGGAAAGGGTAATGCATGCATCTGCCTACTGTAACAAAAAAAAAAAAAACACACAACAAAAAGGCCAGAAGGGAGCAGTTGATTTCCCATCTCACAGAGCTTTAAAATATCAGATTTAAAGTTCCATTCCCAACAGTGACAGTCCAAAGAAGCCCCAAGAAAGGTATGCAGCAAGTTTTTGTCCTGAGTGCTACTGATTTTACATTTGCTGAGTGAAAACCATATGCCTATTTGTGTGCATTTCTGCAAGTGCACTTTTTCATTCATTAAGATGAGAAATTGCTTCTTTTATGCAATCTGCTACTATTCAGAGAGCAAAACATTGTGATGTCTGGTAACAGGCTTGCTGTTTTTGGCTTTAGGAGGGTTTTTTTCCCCCCCTTCTTCCTGTGAGAGGAAAGCTTTTCCCAAAGGATTTAAGCGATTTCATAAAACAAATGTAAAAACAAAGACACTTTTGTTTAAGGACCGAAGGTTTTGTTTTGTTTTAAGGGGGATGGAGAGGGAAGGAAGAGAGAAATGACACTGATCATCTTTCAATTAAACAGGAAAAAATCTGATATCTCATTCCTAAAATAGAAACTTTGTGATAGCACAAACTTGCTATAATAAAATGGTCATCAGAAAAAAAGTCAAGTTGAGTTTTTTCTAAATACACAAATTTTGTTTCATATAGTCATGGGTGAACACCTCAAACCATTATAGCAAAGATTAGAGGAGAACATTTTCTCTCCAAATTCAAGTGCTTAAACTGTGCATTCCTATATGCTCTGCTTCATTAAAGTCAGTTTCTCCTTTCCCTCACAGTCTATCAAACAGGAAGAAAGAGGGGGGAAAAGACCTGAAGTGCATGGCTCTACATACAGAAGGATTTGGGAGATTCACTCCAGCTAGGACTTTTGAAGCTTAACCTAACATGCAACATTTCATTTACTGAAATAGGACCCAATTCTGCTATGGGAATACCCCCTTTAACGTGCACAGCAAACGTCACAAGATGAGGACAACACAATAACAATTAAAAAAGGAAAATACTAATTAAAACATCTCTAATCTTTCAGCAAAGCATTTGTGGACGTCTTGCAGGAAATCTGAGTAACCAAACATTCACGTCTGCAAAAGTTGCCCAAGCATTTATATGAACACATTGCAGAAATCTCACGTGTTGCAGAATTTGGAGTCTAGTTTCTGATTAGCAGATATTAATTAATGCAATTGACTGATTTATCAGTAAGTCCCTACACACCGTAGCAAGTTTTGTTATGTAGAGAGAAGTCCTACAGCCACAAGTGATCTCCAGTGAGAAAATAACATCTGGCCAGAGTGAAAGCAATCCATGAAGTCCCATTCACACTGCCTAGCATTTAAATTAATTCAGGATTGTCACTCCCTGCAATTATCATTCAACATCCAAAGCTAACACACTGGGAGAACTCAACAGCAATATACTTCAGTAATATCACAGCTCAGAAAGACAAAACAACATAGATAATAAGAATTCTGCAATTAAATACAACGTGCAAGTAAAATCTATCACATTAATCCTAACATTTATAAATAAGTCAATAGTTAAATTCAAATTTTTCTAAATATAATCTTGAAGTACATGAATGCATGCTAAGCGACAAGATGTTCTTTTAATTAAGACATTTAAAAAGCAGGTCTAAAACCACTGGGGGTGGACAGAAGGGAAAATAACATTCTGTCAAATAGATCACAGCAACATTACTTTTCATATATATAAAATAAAGTAGAAATAAAATGTATATTATCATCATCATCTCAAAAGTGCTCTACTCAACCTTTACTTAAATGATTCTCCTCCACCCTAGTTTAAGCTGCATATATATATATATATGCATACACACACACAAGGAAGTTTCATTCCCAGTGGCCCCCGACCTCCCAAATGGTAACATGCACAGATTAACTTGTCAAATAGCAAAAGACAACATACAAAGGTCGTTACAAATCCAAAGGTCTGGGTCCACTCATGAATCTGGGTAGTTATTTAAATAGACTTGTCTAATACTGTGCAGAGGTATGGGACAAAGGAAGACACTGTTACCAATGGTTCTTTCACAGAAGGAGCACACTCCAACTCCTATTTGCACAAAAAAAAAATCACCACGTGGAAATCTGGAAGTTAAACCACTGGAAGGCTGCAGAACCACCTTTATTTCCCCATGCTTCTGCCCACAATTCTTCTTTTCCTTTGCTTTGTTTTTGAGCTACGCAAGATACTAATTTACAGATGCTCACACCTAAAAGGTTCTCCTGAGGTTTGCTCTAAGGTTCTGCTTTGTTCCTTCCCCTCTGTAACCACTCTTCATTCAAAATGTGCCTTTCTAAACAGTGCAACCCCAACCAGCTAATAGATACCCCACAATTACATCACCACAATAAAACATGAGCTTTCCAATTTAATTTGGACACAAGATAATGTGCATATTGAGTTCGTGTAACATAAGCATTTCTCCTTCATTTCCCTGTTCATCAATTTGTTCATTCAGTCTTTCCATAATTCTCATTTTCTCAATCACATTTTCTCTCTTGCATTCTTTCAAGTGCGCTCGTTCCAGGTTTTACTTCTACCTCTTGTATCACTTGCTCCAATCCATTTCTCTGCTTCCCAGTATGACCATGCTCACCACACACACACAGTTCCTTGACCTACTAACAAGAAGGACATTCTTTTCCACTTCCTTCAGCTGCAGACAATACTAGATGCTGCTGTTATCTTCCCTATCCAATAAAGTCTTAAAACATTTCCTCCCATTTTTTAATGCAGGCTTTTCTAAGACCTCAAATTGTAACAGGAAATTATTTGAGTGATTTTGTTTTTAAAGAAGACAGCAAAGCATCAGGAGACAAGTGCTCTGCTCTCCGATTTACTAGAGACTGAATTCTGGTTGAATCTCTCCTTTATAAATCTGAAATAACTTTTCCACATCATTCATTAATATTTGGAACTTGAAGGCTGTCAAGTGAAAGATGCTATACAAATGCAAAGCACAGCCCTAGTCTCATCTTTTTTAATGATACACCCAACACTCATATAAAAGAGCAATAGGAGCAAATGAAAAAATCACAATAAGAGAATAGCCTAATAATACATGCTAAAAGCTACCAAGACAATAAATTCAATTTTCCCTGGGATTGTTAAATTATTCTTTTGATGGCTCAACACAATCTCTTCACATTTATTTCCTATGGGGGATGCTGACACATTGAGCTCATTACTCAGCTCCTCTTTAAAGAAAGAAAATACATGCATTTAAAGCAAACACCTTAAATTTAATAGTTCAAATTTTTAATAAACTATGCTGGAAAAGAGTCTGCAACTCGATTATTTCTAAGGAAGTTAGACACCTGCCTTATAAATTCAAAACAAACAGACATAAAGCAATATCAAGACACTGATCTTGCTTTGATGTACAAACACACTCAAAGCATCTTAATTTAATGATTATTCTCAAGATATGTCCTCACAGATGACATATATTCTTCCATTTTGAAGAGTCACCTTGAAACTGAGAATTTTGACTGCATGTACAAAGCCCAAGCCCAACTACAGGAGAGCTTACAAACGGACAGACCCTGATGCTGTAAGTAAAGATCAAATTAAGGCAACAGAGTGGAGCCTTTAAACCACATACACCACCACTACACCTTCTATGAGGTACATGCCCCCAGTGTGGACCAGACGAGTCTTCAATAGAGTTACCAGAGAACGCATCTGAACTGGCATATCTCGTACCTCAATTTGTTCCCAGCATTAGGTTGCGTTGCCCTTTGTATAGCTCAGCATCAGCGCCTACATCAGGTACTACACCTGCAAAACAAAGCCACAGAGAGGCACACACATTCCCAGCTGGGAGCCCCCACCCTGGGTCTTCAGCAGTCCTGCACCTCACCTACTGTGCAAGGTTTTGCTCGAGTCCCTGCCCAGGTGAAGCCTCCCTATTCCTGTTCCCAGGAGCACAGTTCTCAAACAAGAGGATGCAGCCAGTGCCATGGAGCACTCATAAGACTAGAGAGCATGAAATCAGGCAAAGGATAAATAGGGGCACGCACACCACAGGAAAGCATAATCCTTTTATTTATTTATGGGTTCAAGTCAGCCATCCTGACCTCCAGCTTGCGTGTCTATTTATGCATTTTCTGTCCCATGCATATTAATTTGTGGTTATCTTTAATATTTTATGAGTTGTACTTGATTCCACTCCGCTATACACTAAAGTAGAAGAAAAAGCAGCAGCTACTAATGCCACTAATGGGGTTTTGCTTGTTATAAATTCCATTCACCTTCAAGTGACTGGACAACACATACTCCCCAAAAATAAGTATTTCCGCTCATCACACTTCCTTCACAGAAGTGTTTTTTTATTTCAGTTGATTAGCAGTAAAGATCAAAGCCTAAAAGTTATGGTAGCTTGAGTTACCCAAACTGCCTGTCATGGTTTAATCCTGCAGGCAGCTAAACACCACACAGCCGTTCGCTCACTCCTCCCACGCCACTGTGGGATGGGAGAGAGAATAGGGGGAAAAAAATATAGGGGTTGAGATAAAAGATAATTTAATACGACAGAAAAGGATGGGAAAATAATAATAATGATAAATGAATAAATAGAATAAGTGATGCACAATGCAATTGCTCACCACCTGCTGACTGATGCCCTGACAGTTCCCAAGCAGTGGTCACTCCCCCCAGCAAACTCCCCCAGTTTATATACTTAGCATGACATCATATAGTATGGAATATCGCTTTGGTCAGTTTGGGTCAGCTGTCCCGGCTGTGTCCCCTCCCAGCTTCTTGTGCATCCCAGCCCTCTCAGTCAGTGGAGCATGGGAAGCTGAAAAGTCCTTGACTAGTATAAGCACTACTTAGCAACAACTAAAACAGTGTATTATCAACATTATTCTCATACTAAACCCAAAAGACAGCACTGCACCAGGTACTAGGAAGAAAATCCTAGCCAAAACCAGGACATCGTCCATTTCCTTAACAGTCACATGCAAACTTAAACACAAACTGGGACTTAAGAGATGTACAGCTGGGAGGACATCCAAAAATCTGACAGTTAGGAAACTCATTTTTATTTCCCCCTGTACAATATTCTAACATTCATTCAACAAATCATCAAAATATCCTCCTGGATGTCAAGTTTTTAATCCAAAATTACAGATGAGGCTTCAGTTTATGACCCTTTCTGTTCTCCAAGAATTTGCCCAAAGGAATTTACAAGCAGCTGCTATGTCCCCCTCTGCCATTACTAAGCTCCAAAAGCCAGCGTAGCTTAAGGTTTGGTCTCCTGTCTAACTCCAGACTAACTCCACCCTTGTAGCCTGGATGCCCCTGCACATGTTCCACTAGAATTTAGTATTTGCTGTACACAAGTGACTAGAACTATGTACACTATTTGACATGAAGTCTCCCTAACGCCTTGCATAATAACTTGCCTACCTCCACTGAAGAGCTCTCACTGAGGATCACATTTGCTTTCATTTCATTTTTTCATTTCATGCCTACCATCAATTAGAGTCATCCTGTTTGACTATGGAATTCAGGCCTTTTCCTCCAGGCCTTAAGGGATGACCTGCCAACTGATAGCAGATGTGTTGTTAATAATCACTCGGTAGATAACTTCACTTTTAGAGCTATTTAACTTCCTCTCATTCCTATTGCTTCAGTCATCACAGACATTCAGTTCTTCCTGTGCAATAATCCAACCCTGCTCCATGCTGGATGTTTTCTAACTTTGCCTCATCAGCGATCATTCTTTGCATAGAGTTATCTCAGCCAGTATGGTGAAGTAAAAAGACCAGCCCCCATCCAGGGCAATAATTCCTTTATTCATGCACACAGACACATAATTTCTCCTTCAGGCTGTCCTTCCAAGCCACCTCACCATTCTTTAGCCAAGCCCCATGCTTCCAATCTAGTAATTTTTGGTGTCACACCTTGATGTACACACATCAAACTGAAGCCGCCTTCTCCTTTTGTCTAAGACACTCTGTATTTAACCAGTAATAATATCACTAGTCTTCCATGACCTAATTGTGGCAAATCCATGATGCATTTTATCCTGTTTTCCACTTGTCTTTGTATACTTACTTTTTCCATTCCAAAATTGTTCTAAATCCTCAAATACTATTAAGACCAGAGTAAAATGTGTGAAGATTTCATTCTCTTCTCCTTTTAAAATAAATACAAGTATACTTTTTCTATTTTGCAATCACAACTGCTATATTCAACTTGACAGATAACAACCAATCTTTTTTTTTTAACCTGGCTCCAGAGTCCTGCACCAACTCTTTCAGACCCCTAAAGTAAAGACGCTTTGCTTCCTCAGTTTAACTGCCTTAAATCTGGAAACAGGCATAAGACATTTACTCTGGTCATTTTTGTTTAGCACTTTATCTTTCTCCCATGTTCAGATCCTCATCCCTACCTAAACTGGTTATAACTGCTAATTTTGGAGGCATTAGATGTATTTTTCAACTATAGCCTGATCCTCTCAACATCATAGCCAAATTCTCTTCTGCTCTTTTTATTTTTTTTCCTCATCTTAAATTTCTTCATGCTCTAGCTTTTGGCAATTAACGTGCTATCCCTGCAGTTTCTGCTCTCCAATGATCAATCCCCTCCTTTGCTTGATTCCTTACAGGTTTTCCAGTAACTTGCAGTATCTTATTCTCACAGCAAGGCTGCAGGCCCACTTGGCAAACTTTTCCTCCTCCTTAAAAATGCAGTTTCCAAGCAGCTGTTGTACCTTCCATTTAAGACAGTCTAAGCCTTTTCTTTGCCCCCCCCCCCTTTTTTTTTTTTTTAAAACCTCTAACTCCTACAGGTCTTCAGCCATGTGGACTTCACAAACTAGTTCCTCTAACTCCTCAGAACTTGCCCTGCTAAAATAAAACTTCCTTGAAATAAAAGCACTTTGTAGCTGACATATACTTACCCTTCAGTTTAATTTAAAATAATTAACTTGTGGCTAATCAACACATGTGCTTAAGGCCTTGTAGAACGGAGCCGTAATCCAGCAGTGGAAAGTAAGACCCAGTGTCAGCCATGGAGACACCAGAGACATTCCTTACCTGAGTTCAAAGATATGCCCTCTAGTTCCAGCCAGGCTGTAAACATCAGCATTCATTTATTCTGCATTCCTCTACAATTAATGGCCAAAATCTGCCCTATGATATTTCAGTGTAGTGATTTCCAATATAACTATGTCACCACTGGGAAACATACTTTAAAAAGCACATTTGAGAAACATCTTCCTTTTATGCACTAGCACGGTATCTCAAATGTACTCCGTAGCTCCGAGCAACCAGAACATGTTTGCAAGGCTACATTCTATAATTTGACTCAATTTTGCCTCACTAAATCAATGTTAGCCCTCCAGATTTTGGAGTATAAAATGAACCTTTAAGAGAAAGCCATCTCCCATCCATTGGAAGACTGCACTGATCATTAAGTGCCTCCAGCAGCAATCTGAGATCCGATGTCTCCAGCGTGGGCACCAGAGGCCTATGAGGAACAGGGAAGGAGGGCGCTGATGGCCAAGCGCTACAGCAGGACATGGAAAGAACCACTCTGGCAAAGTGACAGCGAACGATCCACATACGAATCTCGAAAACACCGCTTCCCCCTCTTAACTTCAGTTTGTGATACAGCTTTCTTAACACGGATGCACTGGAATGAGAGCAGTCTAAGCCTTCTGCACAACAGAGCAGACTTGCCGGCATAGGCTATCAGTTCCATCAAGGCAGTAAATCACACTAACCACCACATTCCTGGTATACCTGCATCGACACTGCCGTGCACAGGTACCTGCCTGCTACCTCCTGCCCACAGAGGGGAAACTCAGTACCGCAGCATGAAATTTCGACTGACACGATATGCTACTAACCCACATGAAATGGGGGCTCTGGCGGGGCATACAGCCCTGTCAGCTCTAACAGCCCCGCACCGCGGCAAGGGCTGCTCACCGTCTCTGACCGACGGTGGTCTCTGCACCCACCTCCCTGTGCCACCGTCACCAACAGGTACATCTCCCCAGGGAGCACATTCACACTGCTAGGTACCTTCTGCTCTCGCACCCAGCCTCACTAGCTCGAGCCAAACCTTTGCAGAAGTGGGGTGTTCAGCCACCCTTTGAACTGAGGAGCACAGCATTGGATACTTCGAAAAAGTAGTTAATTGTGTTAGTCACACACGAGGAAATAACACACCACCTTTTACTCCAGAATTGCTTAAAAGTGTTTTATCTTGTTAATTCTAGGTCAGTTGAGCCCACGTGTGGTAAGGATTACACTGACCCTTTTAGAGCTCTCAACATTTTTAACCAAGTAGGACACTTAACATTAGACACAAGCCAAGCTGCGCACCCCCTGTACGCCATTAAATCAATACAGGCATTTTACAGAGAAAGGAACTTGAACTGAAGTGGCCTTTGCAAAGCCACCCAACAAATCAGTGGCAGATTTACAAACAGAGCAAGTATTCACAGCTAAGTGATAAAAAGGTATATATTAAAGATAAAAGTTGTCTTGCTGCTTACAAAACACAATAGCATCATCATTTTAAGCACAAAGGAGACATTTCACCCTTAAATATCTGACCACAGTAACTGCAGACTTTAAATACAAGCAAGGATCATCACGGTAAAATTCAAGTTTTGAAAAGTTAATGCTATGAATCACTAGAGATGTTAAATTGCCAGTGCCAGGTTTTTGAAAGTTTTAACCTTCTTCTCTGCCCTGTGAGCTGCCATATGTATACTGGACCCTGGGACACCAGTAATTCCATTGCTTTCCCTTCTTTTCACGTATGTCTTGTCTGAGTAAGGGAAGGGGAGGGCGGAAGAAATTACCTTTTGGACAAGCCTTCTCCCTTCTCCCAGTTAAAGTTTTCTTTAGGTCAGATTAGCGCTTTGAAATGAAAGCGGGCGCCGGCAGGCCCGGCTTCAGGCGGAGCTGTGACAGATGGGGAGCAGACCCCGCGCAGGGCGGGCGAGCGGACGCCCAGCCCGGGGGGGGCGGCCATGTGCTCAGCCCCGCGTCCCCCCGAAAGGGCACCCCGGGGACGAGGTTCACGAGGTTCACACTTCGCCCCCACTCGGGGAAACAACTCGGAGGAGTTCAACAGCTATGACTTCCAGCGGCTTTCTCCTGGGCCATATGTTTTCTCCTAACATTAGCGGGGAATTTCAGAGGAGCCAAACCGCTCCGCCCGCCCCGCCACGGACCCGCTCGGGGCCGCAACCGCCGCCGCCGCCCACCGGGCGGGGGGACGAAGCCGGCTCGGTCCCGCACCCACGCGGGGCACCTAACCTACGGGGGCCGCTCTCTGTCACCGGAGGGAGCCGCCTGCCCCGCCGACCCCCGCCGGCAGAGCTGGGCAGGGCAGCTCCCAGGGCAGCGCCCGGCGGAGCCGAGCCCCCCGCCCGTCCCCCAGGGCAGCGCGGCGCCGCCGGCCCCGCACCCTGCGGGCCCCGCACCCCTCGCCAGACGCCCGCCGGGGCTAGTAGTGGGTCCCGCCCGCCGCCGCTGCCCGGGGCCACCCCCAACAAGCGGGGGAACGGCTGCGGGACGGCGCCGCGCTCAGCCCCGGGCCCCGCCGAGCAGCGGCCCGGCCCGGCCCCGCACCCCACCTCACCGCCGTCCTTACCGTCCTCGCCAGCGCGGCGCGGGAGCCTCCCGAAGAGGAGCAAGGCGAAGCCGCGGGGAAGAGCAGGGAGCCGGGGCCGAGAAAGCCGCCGCCACCGCGAGGAGGAGGAGGAGAAGGAGAAGGAGGAGGGGGCGGAGGCTGGGCGGCGGAGGGGAGGAGACGGGGGGCGGGAGAGCCGAGCGGCCGGCAGCCGCCCGCCCGCCTGCCGCGCAGCCGGCGCTTCCTCCCGGCACGCCGCCGAGCCGAGCTGAAGTGAGCTGAGCCAAGCCGGGCCGGGCTGAGCCGAGCCTAGCCGGGCGCGGGGGCCGGAGCGTGGGTCCCGCCCAGCGGCGCCGGGCCCGGCTGGCGGGGCGGGATCGCCCCTTCCCCTGCCCCCGCCGCACAAAGGGGACCCGCCGCTGCCGCTGCCTTTGTTCGGCCGAGCGGCGCCCGGGAGGGGAGGAGGGAGGGCGGGAGCGAGGGAGGCGAGTCGGGCGCTTCTCCCCGCCGAAGATTGTTCCTCCGGCCCTGGCAGAGACGGGGTAACTTCACTGAAGTTAATTTTGGTCTGTGATGAAAACCCCCTTCACCTGTGCCAAATGCTGCTCGGCATCCAGCATTGAAGTCAGCCTACACGCAGTGTTTCAGCTGCCTGTTTATGCCTCAGGAGCTGACTGGTGACTCCTGTTAAATTAAGTTGGGTTTTTTTATTGCAGAAGGTAGATGGGATCACAAAGACTGGTTTCTTAGCATTCTGCGCTTGGCAGTCCCTGAACTAGTAAAAAGTGAATTTCAGACACACCATTATCCCATCACCTGTGGTAGCTCACATTTTCTTTCACACGTTGCCATTCATTTGCCTATTGATCTACACATCCAGTTGCTCGCTGATCATTGAGGTACCTTTTGAAAGCACATTTTTTGCCACAGTACTCCATTGCTCATCCTATAAACCTCCAACCTTCCTGATTTTAGTCTTTCAGTTCAGGTACCTAAGTCAACACAAATACTGTCCTGTCACTCCAGTTAAAAGAGTAGAAAGGGGGTGGGGTGGGATTCCCCCTCATTCACTTCTCACTTGGAAGAGACTGACAGATTTACAAATGCTCTCGTATAAGGCCTTCTCTGAAGGGTAGTTAGACTCCAGTTGTTTGTATAGAGGTGGAATGAGCAAAATGACTCAGACTACAGGACCATCTATCTACAAGTGACCCTTTAAGAAGGCAGTAACAAAACCAGACCATCCTAGGGTTATTAGGACCCAGGCATAAGTAGAGAAGCTCCTTAGCCAAGCAGCTTCCCTTAAAAGCTCTTTCATCTAATGTTCATATGCCCTCCCCCCACCCACCCCCAGCAGTTAAAAGATCCCACCTGGGAGTTCTCACTAGTTGCATAGAGCTCTGCTTCCCAGGCTGCAAGGGGCAGGGTAGCACAAGGCCTTTGGTGCTAAGCCAGCTCCTTGAGTTTAGTACTGGACCAAGTTGCTTTGGCATGCCATAGACTCTTAAGAAATAGATGATTTATCAGTTCCTCTAGCTATTGCACAGAAATTATCTGTGAGGCCCATGAGGTGCCTGTTCCAAGGCAGAGGGGTGTGAGGAAGGGGAGGAAGCTGCAGTGATTGGGCTCTGCCACATAACTAACAAGGACCTTCTGCTTCCTGCACATGCTAACATGGCTGCATTAAAGAATGGGAAATGAAAGCATGTGGCTTGAACCTTTACTCCTGTAGCTGTTTGGGGGGGTGGGAATTTTTGGTTTTATTTTAAAACTTAAAAAAGGAATTGGAGTTGATAGCCTTGTAAGTGTTGGGGGAAAATGTCTGAAAATATAAAATAATTTAATAAATGTGGAGAAGCCTGCCTAAGCCATCAGGCAGCCTTAAGTAAAGCCAATGTGCTGGAGGCGTAAGCTACATCATGCATCCTAGGTACTGCCAAGATCTGCTTGCTGCATTATTCACTGGGGACAGAAGCCAACCGTCAGCCCCATAGCCTGTGCCAAAGGGAGCTCCTGCCACATGTGGGGGTGCTTGCGCCCCATCTTGTGTGACCGCCTTTTACAGGAGGTGCATTTTGCCCTTCATTTTTTAGGCTGGATGACTGTAATAGGGGCAGGAATAGGCAAATGCAGCTCATCTCCTTTTATGTGACCTGATCTGGCCAGAAGGTTTCCCCATTCCCAGTCAAAACAGAGGCTTACCAATATTTTAACTCTTTGTTAAAGCCTAAGCAAGGGTATAACAATTCTGTTGTGCCCTTGCTGATGAAACAAGAGGTACGGAGTTGTTTCTGACACTAGTAATAGTAAGTTTTTCACATCCAGGCATTACATGATGGATAGCTTTATTAAATCATGCCACACTGTGCAGCTGCTGCCTCTGGGAAGAAGTATGGTATAATACAATTAGTGTCTCACCTTTTAATTTTAATATACTACTAAAATATGGTCTTCATTCTCACCATCAAGACCAGTGTCAGCCTAGCCTGTGCCTCAGATGGATGACCAAGCCATTGAAGCAGTGGCTAGAGAACCCACAGCTGCAAGGCAAGCTGCAGACCTGAGCTGGTCACGAACACCCACAAACTTCATCATGTCCCACATCCCTTTAATGAAACCAGCACACTGGCCACAGGGTGACATTTAAGGGCAACTTAAAAGATAATCCTTGCACACAGATTTCTGCATTTTAAAATGCCATAACCCCTGATTTATAAATAATATCTAAGGCAAGAAACGAATTCTATAAGCATGCATACACCTGATTAAGCTAGTCTAATTCAATAAGACTACTCAATAGGAGTAAAATAAAGTGTGCATAAGAAAATGTGTTGTCTGGAACTAGGCTAAAAACCTCTGGAGATAAACATAAAATTACCCAGTTTCAGACTTACTTTCCTAAGAACAGATTATTATAAAATGCATTTATATTCTTACTCTATTAAAATGTTTCACAACTTTCAAAAGGTTTTGAGATACAAAAATTAAAAAAACCTAGCTATTAATCATAACTGTCTTCCCAAATCCATATTCTTACAAGACTGAGAATAAAGCATTTGTTGCTCTAATCAGTAGTTTTACTCAGAAACAGCTGACACTACTTAAAATTGTGTTAATTAACACAGGTACTCAAGGTCCTGTTCTCATGCAGCACAACACAGCAGTGAAGACAAGCTCTGTCTACCTTAAACAACATGTTGTCATTGTTGATGCTACTTGAATCTGCCATTAACAGTAAGTCCCCATCTCACAGCTGCTTCTAAACCTAAGGCTTGCTTGCACTCAAAGAGAATTTCAGTTCTAATTTGGCATTGCATATGCTGTTCACAAAGTCACCTGTAACTGCGCGTAAGAACAACTGAGAACAAAGCAGCTCATTTCCCTCTGTTTAGCTCTAGAGGCCTGGCTGTGGGATGTTTGGGTTTTGGATCTGCCCTGCTTGTGTAAACTTACGTGTAATGATCAAAATACATTTCAAAACGCAGGCTGCTGCCTGAATTACCGTGGCACTCAGGCTGAATTAGCCGCGGCAACTCAAGTACTAAATGGTGTATCTTCACTGCCTGCCCCTGCATCGGTAGGGTGTATTTACTCTCAAGCCTCTCCAGTCTACTGACCAGGAGCTGTGAAATGAGGTCAGCAACAGCCTGCGTTAACGGGCCAGGCTGTAACCTGGAGCAGCTACACCACCACCAAGTGTGTGTTGTACTCATCCTTGGTTAAATCCGTGAGTGAGGCATGTGCTTGGTTTCTGATGGTCGGCCTGGTCGGCCTGCTCAACCCATCCAGCCATCACCTCAGCTACGCCGGCTGAGGTGGGGGCGAGATGGCTGGAGGAAAGCACCACTTTAGCCATCACTACTGGATCAGCCTACGCACCAGCACGGGATCAGCCCAGCACCAGCACATCACTGAGATGCGTGTGCACATTCAACAAAGCTTGCTGGGGAATATTTCACAAGAAAACCCTGAGTTCTCCTTTCCCACCCACCATGTGCATCCAGCTGCTCACAAAAACAAGGTGGTTCAGGATACTCTAGTCCTGTGTTTGTGCACTGGGCAGTATTTTTATTTTTTGCTTTAATAATAAGCTCTGAAGAAAATGTGTGAGCAACATGCTAGTGGGGTCTGTAAATGGCAGAGGTATTTAGGAGTGTTGGAAAAAGAGTTTTCTCAGTATTGTTTGAAGCAGGGGTCTGATGACAAAGGAGAGGTGTGAGAGCCATGCTGACCCATTCTTCTGGTGCTCAAATGGCACAGGAAGCAAGCCAGAAACCCCCTTCTCAGCTCCCTGAAGTTCTCAGCACTACATACAAGGACTCACTGTTGTCTTCACTCAGTCACTGCGTTCTCCCTGTCAGCTTGAATTTGGCTATATGTAGCATCCAGCACAAGGCATTAGTTTTGTTCCTGTTTTTCTCTACTATCACCTTGGGCTTTACTTACAAGGTCGTTACAGTTGTGTTTACTTTCCAGTTTCAGAAGGTGTGTGGAGGTAACCCCATCCAAAATGGAGTAGCTGAAAAGTGTGAGGCCACAACTACGTCATTTGACATGCTGCCTCAACCCATGCAAGCAGAGAAACAAAGATGTGCCTGCTCCTTTTCACTACATACACCTACTTAGGGAACATAGACCCATTAAAGGTGAGCCAGACAGATATCAGTTCTTTAATTAGGCTTGTCCTCTTAAGTGTCCCAGGAAAATTATTATACCATATGATTGCCCAAGAACAAATGAGATATGCTTTTAAACACCCTTTATTACTAACATTGCATAAGCATTCCAACAATCAAATCTAACAGTTCATTATCATAGCTGCAATCCCTTCGGCTTAGTAGCAGCAAGATGAATAGCATGTCATATCTGTTCTCAGCAAATAGCTGCCTGCCTTTGTAAACACAACTGTCAAGACTGATTCTCCATACATACTTGGAAATTATACCCATTAGTTATGTGTCTTGCGGCATATTTAGTACGCTGCCAGGGGAATGTTACCCTCACATCACTTTTGTATGTTACCGACATCATAATATTGTCAAGGAATAGGTACCTTGAGAACTATGGCTTGAATTCACTAATGTCTCGTACAGACCCCTGTTGAAAAACATGCCTATTATCTAGTTTACAAACGTTTGTAACCTGGCATGTAAATGCTAAGACTGATTGCTTGATTGCTCCAATAAACAAGAATCGCACAACCGTGTAGTAAGTGATTATACGCTTATTTTAGTCCTAAACCTGTTATAGGTAGTAAGAAACTTTTAGTTACATCTCTGAACATCCTCTTTACTTTATATTTGTGTATCTATCATTGCGAAACACCTTTCCACTAACAACAGGTAGTTTACTGTCCTTATCCTCCGTTAAATCCATGAGTGAGAAGTATATGTGACATCCTGATATTCAGCCTGCTCCAAAGTGCAGAGCCCTGCGTCCTCATCCCAGCACTAGCATTTTGCTTACTGGCTGGCCGGGAGGAATTCACTTCAATTCCTTGTCTCATTTTAACTGTATGTAATATGATAATAATATTACTTACTTCACAGAGGAGGAGGGTTGATGTGTGCCCTGTGCTCTAAGAATATAGAGTGAAATATGGGCTTAATACTGTAATTTCAGCCCCACCCCAGCATTTCATGTTTTTTAAATTTTATTTAATCGGCGCAATACATGCAGAGGACAAAAGCAATGGTCACTGGCATTTTTAAAAGGAAGATTCCCTTTTTATGATTTTTATATGGCAAAACCTGTGTCTATATCTGTTCAACAATTATATAAAATATCTCAAAATACTGATATTTAAAGTGCTCTAATTTTCCTGATTACACTTACAAAAGTAGGCCCATTTCTCATATAAAAACATCTATCATGCTAATTTTGACATTTTATGTTAACGATATATAATAAAGTAACGTCATTTCAACAGAGAGTTCTAATTAGTTGCCAGTAACACAATACAGTCTTGTATAATTACAAATTTTGTGTGTGAGGAGAAGTGCCTTGTTCTCATTACAGGGACTAAAACCACAGAGCATCACATTTCTCGTTATTATACCAGAGGAATGTAGGAACACACTCACGGCCACATTAAGGAATGGCACATAATAACAAAACCAGTAAAAGATAGAAAATGTGATGACACTAAACTGCAATGCAAAATTTATCTGTGGACAAGCCCCCACCCTACTTACGTGTTCACATCACCCTGCAGCTCTCTGGCTGTTACACAGCTCTCGAACACCAGGGCAGGCGTTTCTTTCCTTCAGCTATTCAAAAGTCAGCATGGGAACTGATGCTTTCAGGGAAGGCTGGATGAGAAAGGGAGGTGTGAAAGATCTGGCAGTTCCTATAACACACAGTAAACACTAGGGGAGAGTCACTACGGGAGTCATGGCTTTCTCCTTTAATTACCAGGAGCTAGAAAATTCAAGATCAAGAGAGATGGGTCAATACTGCCAAGTGTGACTGAGTACCGTTCAAGCCAGCTGAGCTGTGGTGTGGATGTCAGTGTGAATAAAACCAGAAGCTGCAAGTTCTGATTTCAGGGTCTCACCATTACTAAAGCGGATCTATTTTTATTTCAGGTGTTCTGTGAGTTGCAGTTGAGCTCTGAAACACATGGGGAAAAGGACAGAAAAACACACCTAGTTCTCAAGAACTAGAACTGGTTTGGATTGGTGAAGCGTTAGCCCAGACAGTGGTGTTTGCCTGTCTGAAAGAAAGCTTGCTATAGCCCTTTCTAAAGATGTATTTACTTACTTTTTCTCAGAAAAGAGAGTCAGCTTTACAAGGATCTCAGGAACAGTTAAGGAAAAGCAAGGAATATTAAAAGATGAGCGTGAAGTGAGTTATATGTAGAAATGAATAATTTGTTATTTAAACAACTATGATATACAGAAATAAAGATAAATTACTCATAATGTTTATTTCATGGTATCTATTGTATTTGTAAAATTTTCTGAGCATGAGAACGGGCCAGTTATACAGAAATACTGGCTATCAAAGTAACACACTAATGTGACAAATGAAAACTTAATCAAAGGCTGAGGTAAAGACCAGACACATGAAACCTTATAATGATTTCATAGCTCTGCGCATTTTTTTCTCCTTTTCATTAAAGCACTCTGCTAGAAGGAACAGGTGACACTTTCTCAAGAACTTCATCTGCAAGAATTGCTGTCCTGAACCAGCTCTTTCCCATTTTTGTCCAATCTCCATAAGAGGGATCCAGAAGGCTGATGGTTTTAAGTTGCATGAGAGGTTTCACTTCCCCTTTGGCTTAGAGCTGGCAGCAACACTCTCACACCCTCTCTGCACCCCAGCTGGCGCAGGATCTTCCTGGGGTGGAGGGTGAGTCACATTAATGTCCTTCTATGGTGAGGCCATCAGAGACAGGTTATTTAAAGCACTTTTGCAGAATGTGAAACTACCTCACCTTCTATAGTTTGGTTTATCTTACTCACTTGGTTTCTCTGCTGGGAGCAGCTCAGCAGGCAGCACAACGTGGCCTTATTTATTGTCTAACACCAAATATCCAATGCCACCGTGGTACTCACCCGTGGCATTCCTCCACTGGAGCTGCAGCTGGGTTCCAGGCGCTGCTTCCCTCCAAGCCCTGTTTTCAGGAGTGCACCAAATACCCTGGCAAGGGCAGATTAAAAAAACCAAACCAAACCAAACCAAACCAAAACAAAACAAAACATATCAACCCATATTCCTGCACTGGAGCTGCTTAGAAGGGGCTCACCACCCCCTAGAGCTATCAGCTCTTGCTGCTAGTAGTTACATGGCACATACTTACATAGTGTGTGTAGGTAGTGACTGTGTCCCTTTTTCTGCTGGGTAATCCAAGAGCTTCTTTTGACAGCTCATACATTAACAGATTTTGTTATTTTTTGAAATGTAATGGTAGAGGTTTTATACTTTGGGCCAGAACGTCAGTGGAGGCTCTCTGGGGACGCGTGCATTGGAAGTGACAAGCAGTGAATAACTGACATCAGGCATAAGTAATATTTGTAGTCTGACTTCGGTATGTTATTCTTTAAAAAAATCCAGTCTGTAAATACAGCCTATGTTTGTTAGCTTGAAAGGAAGGAAAGGGGAATAGAGCAAATACAGAAGAGAGAAATGAATAACCAACAAAAATAGAAAAAGCAAGCAGAAATAAGCTAAGAAAAAGAAAAGGGAGCGGAAGTATTAAAAGAGACAATATAGACATACAAATGGATCAAAGCTGATGTAAAATTGCAAAAAAGTGGGAGAAAAATTGAAGATTAAAGGAATCACAATGTAACAGATCAGGAAAAAAAAAATGAAGAAACCGTAAACTTAGCCTAAATTCCTGTATGCAGTCAATAATGACTGCAGCACCCTATGAAATAAGGGTGCTTTTGTAAAACAAGTGTGTTGAAATCCTATTGATTATGAGACACTCTAGTTTGCAAGTTAAAAAGGAATCTGTGAAGGTACTTAAAATATACAGCAGGAGTGGGTGGGGTGGTGGGTAAGCGTAGTGTAGAAGCAATTTGGATAGTGATGAAGTCACGTTGTAAAACAAATATTATATTTAACCCCCGTAGGAACAATGCAGTTATTTCAGCAAGAGGAGAGTTATGCAAGGGAAGACATTTGAATTAACTTGGGGGGGCTCTTTCAACGACTTCAGTGAAGCTGATGACTGTATTTTCGTTCAGACTTTTTGCTTTTCTTTGTTAATTATCTGTAGACTAGAAATGGCAATGAAAGCAACAAGCTATAAGGTGGTATGTACTTACACTGTGTTCTTTATTCACACATTGACCACTATTGTCTTTGAAAGCAGGAGCAGGTAAAATATAGCAGGGAACAAATCTATAAAGTCGCTGAAATATTTGCTGAAAGGAAATATTTTATATCAGAAAACCAGAAAAAAGAAAGATGAGGGGCTTCCAGGATAGGTCAATGGCTGAAGCAGAGTATCAGCTCCCACGTGGTGGTCTCATTATCACCCTCAGACAGCACTTTTACATGGAAGAGTTGTCAGATAAAACTTCACATCAGTCAGCACACTTTCAACGTGCTGAACATAATAACAGGAAAAGTGTGCAAGTCAGCATGTTTAAATATCATAAATCATGAAAGAGACACATTGTCTATCCAGAAGAAAAAAATACAGGATTTTAATATTGTATTACAGAAGTGGAACACCAACTGCCTGCTTTCTGTACTTGGTTGTTCACAGGACTTATTTACAGCAGAAAAGCCATACATTCAGTTTTTAGGAAGGGATTGAACCAAGGCTGGGTATGGTGGGGTAGGGTCCGCACTCAGCCCTACCTCCAGACCAGCTGCAGGTGCTAAACGTCATCCAAAAGCTCTTGTTTCCACAGCTGTGAAGGGAGATGTTACCTTTGAAAACATGCTTTCTGTGCTTCTGTTCTTGGGATTGAATAAATATTTATTTCCTCATTTCACGAGGCCTCTGCAAAATTATATGATAAAGTGTGTAAATAGCAGAGAGATCTTGGCTAGGAGGCACTACGCACAGCTAGGCACTAGGTACCTTTATTATATAACAGATTAGCTAAGGGACCAATATATTGCTTAGTTGACGGCTATGTGAAGCAATGCAAGTATTTATTTTACGCCAGACAGATTTGTTGTTGACGCTTTGTGGAAATGGCAATGCCCGATAGAATTATCCGTAAAAGGGTGTGCAAAATAGCAATGAAAGAGTTTTTTGTGAGGAAAGGAACGCTCTGCAAAGGTATGACATAACATTATAGTAATGTTACAGAAACCAAAAGTATAACTTACAACAAAGACTCGGCCACAAAAAAAGATTGTTTATTATTTAAATACATTTATTTAAATTTTTAATTTTTATTTATTCTTTCTTTTCCAGAATTTCTGGAATTACTCCTAAAGTATATCCCAGCTGTTCAAGTGGGAGATGTTATGCTGAAGTTACCAATTACTGGGATACTTTACTCATCTACCATTTTTCACTAGCAACAAGGAGATTCTATGTGTATGAAATGATGGGAACTGTTGGTGCGTGTGAAGAAAGATTGGGTTCTTGCATTTTTCACCCCGTTAAAAGACACCTAATACAATTCGCAGCAGCAGCCAAACCAGTGTGCATATTGTCAAAAACTATATAATGGAACTTCGCTCACAATCATAATTCCTAATTTTACAGTGTTTATTACCCATACAAAGCACAACCTGAGTGCAGAACAGCATCCCTTTTCAGGGATGCCTCAAAGTTAATTTGTGTTTAGTTCATGCTTTCAGTGATAGTCTTCAAATACCGCCCAAGCATTTCCCTGAATTTTGACCAGGTATATGTAATATTCATCATCTATTTAAAAATACATATGGAACACTGTTAGGCTTTTGGGAATTATTTGTTTGTTGTTAATGCTGCAGGTTTAAATTTAGGCATATATTCAAGAGGTGCATTCAACTTTAAATAAATTCAGTGTTCCACTAAGGCGAGTTTCTTCAGAGGTATGTAAAATAATTAAGAAAGCTGCATATGGCTGATTTCAAGGAGAGAGATAAACAAATATTCTTGCCTATTAAAGTTTCTGACTTTTATTGATTATATGCCTTAGTATATTACACCCTACCTTACTCAGTTTTACAAAGCTGTTATTAATATGTTTTATTCATAAAAGAAAGTAACAAAACTATGTTGCTAATCCTTCTGACTCCATAATAAATCATTACTTGTTTGCTGTACTATAATATGTATTTTCAATAATGCAGAAGCAAACTTGAGTCTTTAGGTAATAAAAGTCTCCATGGAAAACAACAGTTCTTCAACAAAAAGGTATCTCAAATGTTTCTAAAATCCCTGGCACTTTGAAAACTTTTGGGGAATTCATGTGTGAGCTTCGTAGGCGCCAAGCTTTTTCCCTTGCTCTCTGTGCATTGCTGTGCAGGGTCATCATACCAGCAAGGGATGGCTTGGTTTTGTACCCACAAAATGAAGGCTGTGGCAAAGAACATGTTCTGTCCTTTGCCTTTTCATTAAATTTGATGTTGATTTGTAGCAACAACTACTTTGTTTCACTGAAAGGAATTTAAATATTCCAGGCAGGAATTGTTGGTATAAATGTATTGCATTTAGTCCTCGGTGGAGTTTTGAGAAGTGTGAGGCAATATTAGATGGGATAATAAGGAGGCCCCAAACACTTGTTGGTGCTTTAATAACTCCTTTTCTCAAGCAAAAAGGAATTAACACTCCAGTTTTGTGTTTTGTGCCTTCATGTGGCTGCCTTGACACCCTGTTAAAACAAAACAAACCAGAACTGCTCTGTTGAGATATGGGTCTGAGTTACAAAGCACAGGTCCAGACCTCATTGTAAACCAGATGCAGATCTTGGTTATAATCACTGATCTTTGCCAGTCAGAAAATAGAGAAGAAACTAGAAGTCATAAATATTTTTGGAAAAAAAAAAGATTATTATCACAAAAATTTTGTTTCTGTAACATTGCTATAAACTGAATAGATTTCTCTTTAAGGAAAGACAAATTTCCCCTTTTTTGATATTTTATATTATTGTCATGTTTTTTTTATTTGTATGATCTCTTGTAAGTAATGGCAGCCATATATTTTCAGTGCTTCACCATGCTTGGGCAGCCCAGAGCAATGTGGTGTTTGCAGAAATCTGTCTTCCAGACAGCCAGAGATCTGGCCAGAGGGGAACTCACACAAGTGTTAAAGAATCAGAGAGCTCATACTGTATTTACCCTTTGTTCTGGAGACACTGGGTTTTAGTTGCTTTAGCCAAACCAGAGGCAGATATGCCAAGAAGGAAAGGATTTAAAAGCGTCAAATATGCTTCCTCTTCAGTGCTACGGGAGAGCCCAGTCCTCGAGGGATTTCTCATCCCCTGTGACTCTGCCATGGGTGCTGTGCAGGGGAACCTGCTCGGCAGGGGCAGGGTGTAATGGGTCCTGTAGCTGTGGCACCGGTTAAGAAGAATAAAAATATTGAAATTGGCCATTGACTGCAGCACTGTAGCACACAACTTCCTTTCTTGTTCCGTGACACCTTTTAGGCTGTCCCATTTTTTGGGAACACTGGAAGAAAACAGTCTTAATATAGATTTTTTTAAAAAAGTTATGACTTATGTTTCATTTTATTCCTTTGTTTTCTGGTGTTGTAAATATGGAGCATATTAAACTTGAAGTATGCTTTTGCTAATGATACTGAATGCTCAAAACGCAGTTAATCCGAAGTTAGAACCACTTGTCTCTGAATCACTGTCCCACATTATGCTACAGATTGCTCTCGTTCATAAAAAAACTTGCATTATAAACAACTTTCCTCCTAGGTCTCATGTGACTTTATACGAAAGCATCTATTCCCTCTGTGTATTCTCCCAACCTTCTTGCCAGATGGTAATCTTGACATTTTGAAGGGTTTCTTTTTTAAAACTTCAAAGTGTTTTGCACCGTTCAGTCTATAAGTTATTGGCTGTAAGTATTTGCTGACTTTAAATAATCCGTATTTCTAATATTAAGTCTTGCCATTACATGTACCACTAGTAGGAAGAGTGATATAAACTGTCTCCACCTGAATTCAGTTCAATCATAAAACGCTGCTAAATGCAAAACTGCTCGAAACACATTGTTTTCAATAAAAAGGAAATACCATTTAATTTTTACACACTTCAGTACTTTTTTTTTTTTGTGTTAATTTTTCCTGCCCAGTCTCACTTGGACAAAATTGGCTAAATAACTGAGTCTATTTTCCTGCACAATGAATCCAGGGCTACCTTGGGGTCACATCTGAGTTTTTCTTGAAGGAAGGAATAGGGCAAAAATCTCTAGGAACAGTTAAACAGATACAAACTGACTTTGCCTTCAAGGGAGTCACATTCTGTAATTACCAGCAAGATTTCTAATGCTAAAAAGACTTTGTAGGCCAAACTGTTACCATTCTGTATTTTACCCAAAGCAGCATCTGGGTGTTGCAATATGGCTATAAAAGTTCCTACCCCTTTACTCCTGTCCCCTAGAAACACTGTGATACTTTGATCTCCGCCTCTTTGTTTCCTCTCTCTTAAGAGAGTCCCCTGTTAAGATAACCTGTAAAGAGCTTCCCATGTTCCCCCAGGAGATGAGCACATCCATGCTGGCACACCTGTGTCCTCCAACATCAGCTTTCACCAGTCCTTTGCACAAAGTTTGTGATGTGGTCGAAGAAAGTGACGCTACGGAGCTGGCTGCTGGGCCTGCCTGAGACCTTATCGCCATGGCAGCCCACAAAGAAGCAAAATAAAAGGGGCAAAAAAAAAAGTTTTCAGCCAGTATTCCTCTGGGGACCAATTGGGAACCTATGGCTAAAGCACGAGAAAGCACCAGAAAACCCCTCTGTCCCTCCTGAAAAATTGTAGTTGTACCATGGAAAATCAGGAAATGAGGAAAGTCGTCCTTTCTGTGTATTTTCTTCATGAAATTTTAAGTAATGATCTGTATAACAGCAGTAAATATACTAATCTTTTATTGTCTTTCAAAGTTTGAAGAAATATTTTTTCAGGAACTGCCATGTGAGCCTGAGTCTCACTGACTTGTAGGGACTAAAGCTACTTTTGAAGATGAGACTGCATAACAGATTTTCTACTTGGGGATTGAAAAAATGGTTATTAGGAAGTACAAGTCTAAGCAACATGACAACTTCTGAAAATTTTACCATGAAACAAAAAATACATATTTATAAGATTAATTCACTTCTCATAACATAGCATAATTCTTCTGGGAAATGATAAGAAATTTGAATTCCATGTTGTAAACAACAGAAACTGCCATTATTGTAGAGCTAAATAAACTCTTCATATATGCATTTACTTCCAATGTAATATGCAGTATATCTGGTTTATAAGTAAACAAAAGTGATGCATGTATGTATGATGAGTCATATCTACAGCTAGATTAAAAGATAATAAATGGAATATGCTAATACTGCAGAAAAAGATTCACTAACAGGAATTATTTTTTCTCATTTATGGAGTGAGTGTATTGTATACTCATCATTAACTGTTTACTGTTAAATAATGTAAAACCGAAAGAAAAATCAACATATCAAAATGAAACTATACTTGCATGTTTCATTAGAAGCTCCTGTTTCAATAGACCAGCTCTCGGAGTTAATGAATATACTTTCTTCTTATCTGAAACATTAATCTGATACTTGTTTTAGAAGTATTTGAGGGGAAATAACTCCATAATAATAAAGCCGTTGCTAGGAGGCCTGGAGAAACCTAAATCAATTTGGCTTGGAAAAACAGATAATCAGTATCTTAGTGCTTTCTTTCTAACGTGCCCCTCGCCCCTCGTGCTTTTCCCCGAGAGCAGGAAATCAGTGAGTGGAGAATAAATCTCCATTCTGATTGTTTACAGAGCATAATGAGGGCCTCAAGCAACGAAATGCATCATTTGCTTTATACCTGAGGCTGAACTGCAACACATCCCATTAAATACACGCTGAATACCATTCAAGATGTGTAACAAAAAGCCATCATTTTAGATGAACACACCCCTATCCTGCAGAGGGGATAATTCTTTGGAGGAAAGTTTAAAACAGTCTGTCCTGGAGAGTGTTTCTGGTCATTTCAGATTTTATAGCAGTGGACTCACATTTCAGTTCTCTCATTTTCTTCCGTGTTCTTCTGTGTTGCTCATTCTGCTCTAGATGTAATTTGCTGCCTTTATTTCTCTCAGCTCCCCCTTTTCCCAGATCCCACTTCTTCTGTTCCTTTTTTCCCCCTCCTGGCCTCAATCTGGAGAAGAACCGAGATTTTGACAGCATCCCCCACCCCCACCAAAAATGTGCTTCCTTTGCTTTCAGCTGTGATCACTCAATAGCTAAATTTTCCTAGAAGCAACCTCTCTGGGGGCTTTGGTGGCTCCTGGGGCATCTCTGGATTCCCACCCTGTATTGCTCACCACTCCTTGACTGTGGCGTGGCTTATTCTCATTTTCTTTCTTACCTCGGTGCTTCTGACCCTCAGATCCAAAACCTTTGTTCCTTCTGAGCACATTTTCTCTACATCTGTTTCTCCACTCCTTTCTCTTGGATCTCCTGTTGCTTCTCAAAATCAAGCAGCTCTAAAATGGAGCTTCTCTTCTTCCTAAAATGCCTTCCCTTCCCCATTGCTCTATCATCAGTTTTCTCTGCAGCATTGAAGCTCAGTATTGGCTTTGATCTTTTCCACTTTATTCTCCTCCTCACATTGAGACTTTCACTAAATCTTTTTGCTTATTCTGGAACATTCAAAATAACAACCCCTTTTGGTAGGTATGTGATAAAAATCCAACAGCGATTGTCTCATAATTGGCATTAACCACTTCCTATTACTGGCCTTTCTTTAACCTGTACAATGTACATAATTTCAAATAAACTTTACCCAAGACTCAGGTTCGCTCACCAGAATCCCTACATATCTTCCTCATAAAATTCAGGCTTCCTTACCCTCAGTTTTAAGACTCTGCACCTTTTATGTGACAACACCTCATTTGTAGTTTCTCTCTACTCCCCTCCTCTCTCTCTAGATATTGCTAAGATTTCCCTTCATGCTTCTTTTTCCTGGTAATCTTCCCTCTTCAAGCAAGTTTATTTTTATTTCCTTTTTTGTTGGCTTTCTCTTAGCACCTCAATCCTCTGAAAATAGAAAAAAAGTACTTTATACTGGATTCAACTATTAAGAATAAGAACAAAATACAAACCCAGTCAGATGTATGCCTTTGACTTGTGTCTGATATTTACAGTGCAAAAGCAGGGGAAGAAAGTTATTCATTAAATTTCAAAAGAAGAAGAAAATACATTGCTGTTTGTCTGTTGTTGTAGGAGGTACCACAAAGGATTTCTGTAAACGGTAATACCTATGCTAAATTCACGACACTAGAGCTCTATCAGTGTGATTTTAATTTCTCTGTTGCAACAATAATTTTCTTAAGGTCTTGATCTAGCAAAGTACTTAAACACATGCTTTTGCTCAGACTTGTGAGTGACCTCACTGTAGATACCGGAATTGCACACCTCATATACTTGCAATTAGGCACACAAATAATTATTCTACTGAATTTGTGCTTTAAGCTAGCTGAGTGGTTTATTACATTCATTTTGCATTTGAGGCATAAAAGAAACTGTTTAAAGAAAAATATATTTTGCAAGATGCTGAATGTAATCAGACTTTTCAGTTTTTAAACTATCTTTAGCTGAGACATTAACTTTTTTTTCCAGAGTGAGACATTAGTCTGCTGACTTATATGGAAGTTCTCAGATAAAATAAAGAGTATGTTAAAAAATGCTTAGCAGTTCTATTTCCTTATACTAACACGTGAGGATGAAAATGATTGCAATTTTTTCTCTACCTCACATAAAGAATGCTTTACCATAATGACACGTTTTAAAATGTATTTCTGATAATGAATACTGACTTCCTCAGAAATAAAGATGTGGATAAATAGATATGGAAATACAAAAACAAGGAAAAGGCTTGGTGTTCTTTGTCAGGTACTACTCTTAAGTTATTATAGCGTTAGTAACGGTGCAAATACTACAAAGTCTAATTTCTTTGTGTCTGGAGCCAAACCAAAAAGGCCGAATGCATGTAGAAAAGGAGAGAAAAAAGACATAATATTTATTTGGCACTAAAAAATTGACATATCCTTGAACTATCAGGCAGCAAAGGAGGAGTACTTGGAATATTGAATAGAATTTATATACACATAATAAATTTTAAGCTTACAAAGGAGAAAAACTTTATAGATAAAAGCAAATATTTTTTCACTCTTTTACACATTTACAAGTAGTCAGGATTTCAAATATTAATGAATAAAGCTTCACAATTTGGCTGTGATGAGAAATACTTTACCACTTCCTCAGGGAAGGGAAGTTTAATGATTTGATCATACAGTAACAGTTCAACAAACTCACAGAGGAACCATGAATGCAGCTTAAACAGCTTGGCTCAGACTCTTGGGTTTTAAGCAGTGTTTTCTGCCCAGAAATTCCCCCTTTTTGGATAACTGCCTCCAACAAATGCCACCTTTATGTACCTTCACTACTCCTTCCTGATATCCTTTTCCAGAAACTACTGCATTAAAACCTCAGAAGCTCCCACTGTTTCCAAATATATATGCCACCGAGACCATAGCTCACAAGGTCACTTTCCAGAATCTTTTTCTATTGATCAGCATTAAATACAGGTTCCCATAAGATGTCTGGCTGGGTGAATGCCTGTTAGACTCTTGCTAGCAGCTCCTGAGGGTTTAATCTGTTTTATGGAGCAGCACATGTATGCATGCAGATCTTTTTCCCCCAGGTATCCCATTGCTGCATTTAAATATTACATAATGTACGGGCTGGGAGCAAACCTGGGGGTTTTCTCACGCGGTGCTCTGTCGAAGAGGAGCACAGAAAGCTGAACTCTGCAATGCCCTGAGTGTGCTGGACGGGAGTCAGCAGCCGAGACGGTCCCTTTGATCTGCGGGATCAGAGGTTCAGCCTCTTCCCTGATCAGACTGCTGTTAGGCTTCTAGCAGGGAACTTTGGATTTAAGTTCCCATTTTCAAACACCCTGATCTGTGCTTGCTGCCAGGTCAGGAGTAGCTTGGGGCAATGGTGGGGTCTAGTGTTAAGAAAAGGTGTTGACTTCTCACACGTGGGGGGAGAGGTGCTGCTGTGTGTCCTCTGTCCTGTGCCAGGGGAGATGTTGTGGGATGGTGCTCTGAGATCAGCCTCCTGTGAGCAGGCTCCCTGGCTGAATCCCATCTGCCTAGAGATGCTCTTCTCCCAAATCAGTTATGAAAACATTTTCCATCTTGCTGCGGTGATGGATGACATGCCGCTTGGAATTTCTCAATTTTAGTTGTGCGCAGACATTTCTGTGGTGCCACTGTATTCAGGTTTTGGGGAGGCTGGCATTTCCGAAGAGGAGCCGTGTAGGATTCCAAAGATCCTCTCTGTTCCTATCACATGGGGAAAAAATCTTCCATGTGGTTCGCTTTCCAAGTTAAAAGCTGCCGATCCCACTTTCTGAGCTGGGGCCCCAGTTCCATCCTATACACATGCAAAGAACACTCATGCCCGCTCACCCCACTTAATTGAGGACTGAGTCATTCCCTCCTACATTCAAACCCCTGTTCCCAACAGCTGCTACACAGTGTCTTCTGTAGCTTCTCAGTTTTTTGCTGGAATTTTCTTGCATATTTTATGGATTTCTTGTTAAATCATGGTCACAGTCCTCCAAAATCCTGACATTCCCAGTTTCTAGTGTCAGAACCTCAATATCTGTTCTTTCTGTTGTCAGTTCTGCTGCTGTTGCTCTTATAAAGATGTTTCTGGAAGTTTTGAGAGGTTTGATTCCTTTAGGCAAAGACACCAGCATCAGCCTGGTTCCCATGGCTACCAACTCCTCAAACTCTCCTCAATACAGAGTTTTCAGCTGCTCTCATTCAGAAACAAGGAAAATAAAAATCATTCCCTTATCTTTGGACACTACAAGTTGAATTTCAGCTTCCTTCTCTTATTTACACTGGCAGTGAGAAACTCTAAAGAGAAACATTAAAGTAATATGGGAGTGTGAAGACCCACTTTGACCTTTCCCTGCAAGGCCACTGCTGTCACAAGCACATCATACAATCCCATCTGTAAACATATCAAGCTCCATTGTAAAATAACTCTTAGGGGGGGTTTTACTTTGCAGGTTTTTTTTCAATTAGTTGATTTTTTTTTTTCAGTTTTTCCAGTTTGAGTATTTAACCACTGTACACATTGCCCAAACTGCACAAACTGCAGAAACCAGAAAATCTTCTGGTGGCATAATATCCGTGGCAGCCAGTCAAAAGATGGGGAGAAGCTGTCACTTTGCAAAAAAAATGGTTTGTCTTTTGAACTACGAGTTTAAAATAGTAGCACTGTATGTAAAATATAGTGCCTTGATTTTTTTCTCGGAACTGATGCAAAGTATTAGCTGAACTGAGGAAAGGCAGCCAGATTTAGACACTAGAAATTGATTAGCTATCAGAAAAGATATTTAAATTCAATGATAAGGGCAGATCTTTCTAATGACATGATTCTTTTGGGACAAATATGAGATGAAATTTCAGTCTTGTACAGGATTCCTATGTGACTTTCCAGCTTGTTCTTTATTAGGAGCCTGGATTAAATCAGACCTCCAAGTATTTTTCCTGCAATGGCACAGCCGTCTGCCGCTCTGCTACACCAAGTGTCTACCGTCATGGTAGTTTAGCTCACTGATCCCTTTGGGGGATTGCTCTCCTAATGGCTATAATGGTAGTGCTATCTAGCGTCTGGATTTCCCCACATACATCCCGTTGGGTCTCTGGAAGAGCTGTATGGTGGTATTTGAGGAATGTGTACATTTGTCTAGGATTTATGGATAACAAAGAACCAAGCTGGAATAGTTTCTTCATCACAGGTTTCCCGCTATGTAAGGATCAACTTTTCACCATGTGTGCGATGAGCCTGATGTTTCTGCAAGGCTTCAAATCTCCCGCATATGTGCGGTACAAGTGGTCTTTCTGTGCACAGTAAATACAATTGGGTTTACTGTGGACCATCTGTGCAGCACACACGGGGAACCTGGCACTTTCTGTCATCATTAAACATAATATTAGTGCACTACTCTGCACAGGCTTACATAAAGGTCAGAGCAACTAAAACAAATGCAATCAACCCACAGCCGTCCATACTCAGCCACGCCGGGCTCCTTCAGAAATCTCTTCTTCTCAAAGCTGAGATTAAAGGTGGGTTTCATGTGACCATTTGACAAACTCATCTGACCAGAAATATCCACTTCTGGAAAATTCACCCCCTCCTCAGCAATACATTAAAATAGGTCAGATGAACTACCACCTAAGACTGCCTATTTCTCTCTTTTTGACAGAGAGCCTAAAATGAAAACTTCAGCAGTGAGCATAGACCTGACAAAGGCCATTACAGCTGGGTGAGAAGCATCGTACGAACTGCCTTTCAAAAAGCTTTTAGCTAGATCTAGGTCCTTCTAAAATGCTTTGTGCCTTCCCAGGGCTGCCTGCCATTGCATCCGTCCTGCCTTCTATCTGCTTGCTGCTTGCAGGAGGGTGAGCCAGGGGCCAACAGCTGGAGCTAACTCCACTTCCACAGCTTTCCTATGCATTGGCCCTCTGTCTCTTGGACTTCTGTGGGTATACGCCCAGACTTTCTATAGCTCCTCAAGGTCTCTTCCACAAGTCTTCACTCCCCAGACCTAACTGCTTAAGTAACAGTTCCCTTCCAACCCCTGCTACCAGCTGTGTGAAATGACTGACTGGGCATTTGCATTCCTGGGCAGAGCTGAAGGAGAACAAATGTGTTAAGAAGCTCAAAGAGATTATGAGGCTGGTTTGTGCTCTTGGAACAGCGAAACTGAAGATTGTACCCTCTAATGATCAAATATACCCTACATTATTTTCTAAATTTATGAGTGGAGCCTAAAATTTCACGATGGTACTACCTTCCCCCAAATAAAAAGGAATTTATCTTGTGGGGGCTATTTTGGCCTACTGCCAAACCCACAGATCTGGACCTTTGTTTGAGTGTGAAAATTCTGCCAGGGACTCTCACACCAGCATTTAAACTGGGTGAACTGGAAGTGAAATTTCTCTCATAAGCCCAGCATGCATTAATATTCAAATGAAAACTTAATTGCTCTCTCAAAATGAACATTTACACTTTTCAAATCATTAACATCCCCTTGGATACCAATTGCAGTAAACATTTAAAATACAACAGTTTTTTTCTCAGAATTTTCATTACTGTAAGATGTAACTCAAAGTGAAGCTGCCTATAATTTCAGGCAGATTTAATGAACTCCACCTTATGCCAATCTACTCAAGAAGGTACTCAATGAGTACCTTGAAAAAAAAATCTCCATAATTAGACTTCTCTAAATCTTCTGGGTGCAGCAAGTTAAATTTTGTTACTGCTGAAGAACAGACCTGATCCCTGCTATATTTGTGAGACTCTACCATAGCCTTCTGTGTTACAAGCATGTAACTGAAGTTTCAGATAAAACTGTTAGGTACAGTCTATTCTCTGTGCAATGCAACAGGAAATTTTTGTGATCTCAGTGGCAGAAAAAGTACTAAGAAATCAGCAGAACTACTCACTACATTTTTCAAGCATGTTTTGCTATCAAAGGTATGTTAACATAGTATACTAAATCTGGTAACAATTTACCTCCTGTTTAATTGTCCCCTCAAGAGCCATTGTTCTCTCATATGGTGTCTTAATAAAAATAATATACCAGTAAAGTAATTAATATTTTTAATATAATGTTTATTTATAAAATGTTCTCTCTTCAGTAATCCATTCTGACATACTCGTCTCTCTGAATATCTCATGAATTAGTAACTAATGAGGTCTTATTTTTAGAATACCTTCAGCATTGATAATTTCCCCAAATCTCTTGGACTTAACTGTTATTAAACTGTTCCCTATACTCAGTCAGACAGGAGAAACTAAGCCCAAGAAACTGTCAACTCCAAGGAGAGAAATCTCTTCTTTCAATACTTCTGGGATCACTGACGGGTGGGGTGTCAAGGCTGTTCCACCCATGGCCAGCCAAACTGTATATGTGTGCATGAAGAGCAAAGAGCACAGTCCAAGAAGGGTGGTAGCTCTATGCTCTTCAGTAGCTCTGGATGCTCTAGGAGGCATTTCATGTCTTCCAGCAGCTCACCTCTTCCCTGGGGATGAGCAGTCCTTGCTCATTCATGAAATCCTATTCAGCCCCTGAAAGTCATGTCGCTTTGGCTGGGGTGGTTGCTTTCCTTCTGTGAAGGCCTTGAGTGGAAGTGACAAGGCTTACAAAGGCTTGGATGGTACTCTGATATTCTTCGAGTCCTGATCTATTACTTTGTATAACATAGAGACTACTCATAAATATTCAGAAGCCATTTATCTGGTCCAAAATTTTAGCCTTCTGCAACCAATTGAGCTATACCATTGAGTTTAATATGCTAACTTTGGGGAACCCACTTTTTTTCCCAAACTTTTTCTTTATAAAGCTGGCGTATATCAGCCTCGTCTATATTACCCTACAGCTCCATGGATTTTGCACATTTACTGGATCATATATTATTTTAAGACCAACATCCTACCTTGGTGTTTTGCCTTAGAAGAGGGCTGATAGAAAAGCACTGAGCCTTCCTGAAACCTGGGTTGCAAATACTAGAATTTATGTGGCCTCTGTGGTATAGTGGCCTCCTCTCTCTTTTTCCACAGGATGGTATGTGCACATTTATGCTTTGATTAACCTCCTAATCCATGGTGTGAGGTAAAAAAAAAAAGTGGGATTGTTCAAGAGATTTGTAGATAGCATGTAACACTGTCAGAGTTGAACGTACACTGCTCATCACTACCACCATACAGCCTTAGAATTGCTCTACAGGAATTCACATATTTTTGTTCATTTTCTCTGTCCACCGTGCCTCCATTCTGGCCCGTTGGCTTACTTATCCCATGAAAAAAATATTATAGTTCAACACTGAAAGCTTCTGTGTGAATAACTCTTCTTTTGATCAAACTTTTCCTGTATTCTCGCATTTTGAAGATTTGGATGACTGTTGCTTTTAATTAGAATGCAAGTGTTATAAAAATGTTTGCTGAAGAAGCTTTTTTGGCTCCTACCTTATTGCTCTGATGGTGCCTTCCACTATACATAATTGTATTATACCCACTGAAAGACATAAATGGGGCATAAACTAATATAATAATGACTAATGCCAGGTTGTGGTTGCCTGAGAGATCCCATCACAGACGCCCTTCCCGATTCACTGACACGGTTACAGGCAGGCGAGATGCTGATGTTTGACCTCCATTTCATAGGAGAGAGTGAACTGCTGACAGATGTTGACCTTACAGGCTTGCAAGTCTGCGATGCTTCCCTGTCCTTTGCCCAGAATAGCTTTGATTAGCTCATTTTCAGTTTGTGCTTCAGTGCCCATTTGTTTTGCTTGGTTCTTGACAAAACACAGTAGAATCAATTGGCAAAAAAAAAAGTATTCGGCCTTCTGTTAAGTAAATGGCAAATGATTGTTTTTTGCATGCTTTTTGTGTAGTGTATCAGAATCAGAAAAACAAGCACATCTCTTCCTATCAAAACATATTCTGTTTCTCATATTAAACAATGTTATTTTGTATATATTCTGCATTCTTAATAATCTTTGAAACTGAGGGTCCCCTTTTTATTCTATGATTGCAATAATCTGGATTTATTTTTTTCCTAGTAATGAATGAAAATGGTGTGTAAATTCTATTCCCAGACCAGCCAGATTAACAATTGTAAAAACCTTCAACCCTTTAGTTGGGAAATGATTTATTGACATGACATTCAAATGTGTTTTGCTTCAGCATTAATGACAGGAGTTCCAGAACTTCCGTCACTGAGTTGATAAATGGATCCTTAGACGTACAGCCTTGAAAAACTGGGAGCAGTGCCATTTTCCCCTTCACTTTATTGAAAATTACATCTCTCTACATTTACAGGAAGTAGCAACTTCTTTTTCTTTCTGTGGTTATAATACATCACCATTTTGTTTATGAATGGTTAGTCACTTTATTTGACCTAGTGTTATTGGGAGGGTGTAGGTTAGTATACAGGAGAAGTACACTGAAAACAGCTGTTGCAGGGCAGATTTTTTGACCTTGAAGAAGATAACTGGAATGAATAAAGCAGCCTAATCAAATGCAATAACAGTAAAACTGCTGTGGTCATGAAACGCATTGGCGGCACATTTCCTACTGTGTATGGTTTGAGCATATCTATACAAGCTTATAAAAATGAGGAAAAGAGATTCCCAAGGACAAGTTGTTCCTATGCTGAAATAAAAACATTGACACCAAGTCTATCACAGTCACTAAAATATTTATGCAAATTAAAACTAACATATTTAATCTTGTTGTTATAAAAGTTGGTGCTCTCTGATATTTGCAAAAGAAAGATGTGAGAAACAGTGAGTTTCACTCTTACTCAAAGAGCAAAGATAAACTGGGTTTATTTTTTATCAAAAGCTTTTACTCCAAAGACTCAAGCATATTTGTAAAAAAGGACTGATTTTAATGAACTTCTTAATTGGGATTTGGTTTTGTAAAAATGTTCAAAATTCATCAAAATTAATTCTATTTTCAAACCAAAAAGTTCAAACTGTTCATGCTGCAATGGCTGTTACTTAAACAAATTTATTTAACTCATAGGAAAGCAAAAAAAGAATTATACAGTGTTCAAACAAAAATTAAACAATTTTGTTCCAAAACATTTCAATAATTTCCATTTTTTCTTATTATTATTGGTGACCAAGTTGAGGAAATTTTCTGTATTGGCTGTTCAACTGGGTTTGGGAGTGAAAATTAATTTTTAAAAACTCAGCAGTTTCCAGGAACAGGAAGACCATTCTCCATTCTTTTGTCTTAATAAAATATTGTAATAAACTCAATTTGTTAGTATGGTATTTTGAAAAGATTCTGTATTCAGATGTCCCCGACAGGTTCATACCCTTTGCTAGCATTGCCAGACAGCATTACACCAATTAAGTATTTCACAGCTCAGTCACCGCGTAGCTATCCATGCGTGCTGAAAGGACCCAGGCGTCAGACTGCGAAGACTTGAGAAAACAGGAGTGAGAATGGGTGTTGGCTGCCCCAAATTCACTCCTTACACTAGGGGCTATGCCAGCCTCCTCAACTCACTGTTTTAAGGTGCCTAAACAGAACAGTTGTTATTCAGATTAAAATTAAGGCTGCTCTGCCAAAGAAAGTTGGAGTAAACTCAGTGTGAGTCAATTGCTCTGATCTAAAGCTCAGCACAAAACACTACCCACACTAGCAACAGCTTCTGCATCTCCAGCACAGACCATCCATTACAAACCCAAACAGTCCAGTTGTTGGAATGAATACAGTGCCAATATTTTTTAAATGCACCTGGAGTTTATCACAATTCTAATGTGAAAAATGGGATTGAAACTCCTGGGAAAACCAGCTTCCCTTCTTCCAGTGAATCTGCAACTCTTATGCGTAGCAATACTGATACTTGTGCATCTGGAAAAAGGATAGGAGGAAAGCAGAAAGTGCCCTGGTACCTAAAATGCTTAAAAGTAACAGGGAATTAACTGAACTTTGATGTACCCTGAAAATATTTAATGAGTGTGTCTGTTGGGTGAGATCTATCGGAGCATTTTTTTGTTAAACTTTTTTCTCTGTCCTTTATTAGCTTTATTAGCCATTTTTCTGTAAAGATGTATCTTTAGTTTGGACAAACTTGATCATATTCACAGCTGGTATATTTCTGAATGCGTGTTTGTTCTGGAGAATGAGGGCTGTTCCTCAGACAATTAGACTTCCATGTAAAACTATCTGCTATGATTCCCAGGAGCTTTATTCCATGTGGAAGATTAAAGGTAGATTTACCAAGTTCACGCAGGTTTCCCAAGTCTTATAGGAAACACTCCTACTGTTCAATAGGGCATGATGCAGTTTAAACTCAGCATTAGGTAAGAGAGAAATATGAGCTGTTTCATACTTGAACAGAAACCACAGGCCTTACAAAATACCAGTGAAGTTTCAGTGCTGTGAGAAAAAATGATGATGCATTTTTTTATTGTTATGAAATGCCTGGTAAAGACTGAAATACAGTCATAGCAGAGATTTAAATAAAGTTTCTATTACACCGCTTCTTGGCATTTTATCAAATCAGATGGATGCGGACAACATATAATATTATCAACCTCAATCCCACACTGAAACCCTCCAAAGCATCTGAAGGGACCTGTAGGAAAGCATGGACTTGTCTTGATGATTTGTCAATACCTATGGTGTAAACTGGAGACATAATGATGCTGTATAGTAGTGTGTTTTGATACTAGGTAGCACCTCACCCTGCTTGCAGCCTGTGCTGCTCATTGTTGGTTCCCTTTGGAGTGCCTTGCTTTGAGGTGGCTGTGAAGTGCTGGTGACTCGGCATGGTCCCCAGCAAAGCTGGCTGTAGTTTTCTGTTGCCTCCCGTGACCTGTTTTCAAGAAGAAGAGCAGGTGGAGAAGCAGTGATAAAGAGTGGTTAAGATTAAGATATGATACATCAGCTTGTTTAGGTATAGAGTGTTTATTATATATACGGATGTATGACTTAGAAGGAAGAGTGATCACTGGGGAAAAGATGAGTCAAAGTGACTTAGAAGAACCAGAGGGCTAAGGAGGGATTCAGGCCTCAGTTATCCAGATGAATGATGACAAGTGAATTTCAGTGTTAAGCAATGTGAAATCATGCCTGTTGAAGAGAAAAGTATGAACTACCCAGACATTAGAGGATTCTCAATTAACCTTATCAGCCCAGCAGAGAGGCCGGGTTCTCACCACAGCGCCATTAGGACTCTGCTGAATGCAGTCAATAAAAGACAGGATATGCTGCAGAGATAAGAATGGGGTGATAAACCCTGCAGAGGTTATAATGCTGTAACCAAGTGTGCAGCCCCATCTAAAACACAATGAACAGTACTGGGGAGAGGAAAAGAGCAAGTTCAGAAAAGACTGGTGAAACAACCAACCTGCAAAGTGGAACTGACTACACCAGAAAGACAATGAAATCAGGATTTTAAAAAAGACTTTAAAGTGATTATAAAGGATGACAACAGTTTTGTGAAATAGCTAGAAAATCTCATGAATAGACTAATCTTTATCCGATCAGGAGAGACATAATGATGAGGGACAACTACCCCACCTGCACTTACTGAGAAGTTCTTAAGTCTTACATTGAAACATCTGCTGGGTGGTTGTTGAGAGTACTGGACTGCATCTCTACTATAACAATTCCTACACTCCTATATTTGTTGAAAATTAAAGAGGAAAGAATGGGACAGAGTCACTAATATAGCTGCTCATAACTTTACCCCATAGAACTCCTAAAATTATTTTTCAGTGCTCCCTTGAATTTCCATGGAAAGTTATCATGCACATGCTTTCTTTCTGCCTGTTCAGCCATAAATCAAAAAAGAATCTTTCTGTCAAAAGATCAGCGTGAGGCCAACCTCTGAATGCTAACCTTAGAAAAGTAGTCTCGTGCTGCTATAAAATTAGACACTTCTGTATCTCTGTTTGAATAAGTTGTTAACCCTCACCCTTTTCCCAGCACTAGCAGAAATAATTATTGCTATTTACCATTGTTACTCAATCTTTTCAAAACCTGTGGTTAGTCGGTGTCCTGCCTTGAGAAGATTTTGCAAAAATTGCATATGCACAATTAAAACTAGAGAGATACAAATGCATTGTAGTTAAAAAGCCACAAAGATCCATTTGAAATGGACTTTTAAGGTATGATTTGAACACAGTGATAGAGAGCTCCTGATATGTCAAAAGTCCTAGATTCATGAAAAAAACATGATAAAAATAATGATGGCCCACTGGGAAGGGAAGTGCTGATGTATTGGTTCTATACATGTACTTTAAAAGCTAAATTATCTAATTCTACTCCCATTGTAATCAAAAGCCAAACATTATCTAATTCCAATTAATTTTCCTTTTCATGGTCCAGTGAGACCTGTGACACTATATATTCAGTGCAAAGTTTGGAAAGTGCTCACGTTCACTGTCTTACCTATTGTCTAAAACAGGCTGGGTCTGAACCCATGCTCCAGGGTCCGAAGAAGACCTGTGTTTGGCCAAGTGCCCTCTGATGGGAAGCTGCTGCTAATGAGCAGGACTGTCAGGTCCTTCGTTTTAAAAGGTAAAGATGAGCCTAGCTTGGTTTTGAAACCGACACCTTGCTGTCTAATTTAAGAGCAGGTTTTGAGCTGTGAGCCCAGAGGTAGCATTGGTCACACCTTTGCATCTCAGAATGAGGTCAAACAGAAGGAGAAATAAACATCTGTGTCTCGACGTTTTCAAAGAGCTCGCTTATGTATCTCCCCACTCGGTGCGCTCCTGTCCTGAATCCCACCTGAGGCACCCGGTACTCCTCATGCAGCGTAGGGTGAGCTGCGATGCCCAACCCAGGGCAGCAGGTTCCTTTTAGGGAGGCAGTGGACACTGGGCATTGCAACACCCCCTTGGAGGCACAACTGCATTTCATCCTCTAACTCAGTTGGGGACAACCTGAGGGGAGCCTGGCACTTACTCGGGGTCTTGAGAACCTTCTTAATAAATAACAGCAAAAGTAGAACAATAAGTCAACATAACATCACTTGCATTTTTTTGCCAACCTGGTATAGGAAGATCGTGTAGTCCATAGTCTGATAGACCAGAAGGAAATATAACAATCATGTGGTCCAACATTCAGGACAATGCATGTGAGAGAAAACCTCAGTGATTTCTGCATAAAGATCAAAACTTCTCTTTGGATAAAGGAGAACAAATCCAGTCTGGACGGGAAGACTTAATGTCTTCACCACATACGGAGGCAAACTGTTCCAGTGACTAATTATCCACCCTTGCTTCTAGGAATGTGCTATTTCTGGTTTGATTTTGTTTATCTTCTGCTCCTATTTCATCTGCTTTTCTATTTATTTTTCTTTTTTTTTTCCTTTCTTCTGTTTTCTCCTCTCTCTGCAAAATTAAAAAGCCAGCCACAGTCAGTAATCTTTTTCCTCATATTGGCACTATTAGACTGTGACTGAATTATTGCCTAGCCAAACTAAGGCTATTACTGCTAAGCCAAATTAAGGCTGAGCACCTCAGATTTCAGTATCTCAGTCAGACTTTCCAGAGCACAGATTATTTTTTTTGCTCTTTCTGACGCCCCTTTTATTTGGCATTTACTTTGAGGCACCAGGATTGGTTCCAGTGGTGAACTTTATTGTCGTGTGTGGAGAGGTAATACCTCTCTCTCTGCTGTAGCTGTCTATTAACCCAAAGGTCCCACTTGGCAGGATGAACAGCTTCTGTTTAGCCTATGCTGAGTTTGGTGGAGCGGTGCCACCTCAGAAAGGGAAGGAAGGGATGGAAGTTTGTTCAGGGTAGTACAGGGAAAAGAGCTGCTCCTCCTTCTGGAAAGGGGTTGAGGATAGAGTCCTGTATGCACGGAGCAAGGTAATTTATTGCCTGTGGAGTCTGGGCACTGACTATTACTGTGCCACGGGATCCGCTGCCTGTGAAAACCTGGGGAAGGAGACCAGGATAGCATGGCAGGTTTTGGCTGAGTGAACTGTGAGGATGTGTCACACGTGGTGCTGGACCTTTGGAATGCCTCTAGCGGGCCTGGGCCACCGAGATCTCCTCAGGGATCAGAGTGCACCCAGAGTGCAAAGGGAGCATTCTCCTCTGAAACACTTCATATTAGTGATCCCATACCACCTCTCACTTGCTTTACATCTTTTCTCTCTTTCTTTTCCCTAATTCCTTCCTGTACAAGTACATCCACACAACACACAGTTCTCATCCTTCTGACCTCTGTAGCTATCCCCTCCTTGGACGTGCAAGTTGTACTGCCTGTACGGCTGCTGGAGACAGCCGGCCAGCTTTTCACTGGATGAATGTCTGTGGACTTTGATAACTCCATTGAATCGTGAATGTCCTGTCTGATGTGCAGTGACAAGGTATGTGAACTCCTCATGATTTTTAGGTAAAAAAGGGAAATGTGGCAATGCTTTAAGTGCCTATCAGGTACTACCTTTAAGTACTCTCTGTCAGAATTGGGAGATCCTTTATGAATATAGTCCTTTCTCTTTCTGCACATTACGTCTGCTTTTTTAAAACAAGATCATTCAAAATTGTTTAACAGATGTTTTCTTCACATATATTTCGACCTGCCACTTATCTAAAAGAGAATTAAAGAAATGAGATGTGTGCTGTCACTTATCCTCAGGTGTGAGGGTAGTGGGTTACTTAAGTCACCTGCTATTAATTCTATTCCAGGATTGGATGAATCACATTTTTATAAACAGAAGGAAATATATCCAAGAGATTTCCAGATAGCCTCTGAGGTCATTAGAACTAAGTACCTGATCGCATTAGTAATTTCACTGTGTGTTATCTGCATCTTTAGGCTTTGAATCGTCTCTCAGTTTGGCTGTATGTGCCTAAGCCAATTTTGAAAAAGGAAATTAGGCTCCTAATTTTGAAAGCTGAATGACGTCAGAGTGAATTAGGCTCTAAAACCTGGCTTGATTCAGTTCATGGCTGTGCCATCACTGCAAGGCAGTCCGAGGCAGCCATGCCTCTGCAAGAATTTGTTGCTTCTTAACTTAACTTAACTTAACTGAAAAAGTTCTCTGAAATGCACCATATATTCAGCCATGAAATTTACTAATGTATTTATATGCTGTTATGACTAACATAGGCATTCTTAATTAATAAGTCGCAATTTCTTATTAGGTCCCTACTCACTAAGGGGCATGCGACTCAGTTAAAAGGAAATCATCAGGCAAAGCTCTAGTGAGTGCTTTAGAAATACTGTAATGGCTGCACTGCAATTAATGAAGTGTTAGAGATAATCCATTGCCATCTGTCTTTATTTTGCTAAGCCACTCAAGTAGAGACCATATTTGAGGGGAGAAAAGAAAATCCAGAGTTAGAAGAATACTGCAAATGAGTATTCGCCAACATTTGTTCCAGTTCTGAACAGCTGTTCAGCGTGGTCGTGCTCATACCTCCTTTTATTTGCTATTCACGATCATTCTCACAAATGAGGTTATTATTCGTACAAATACCTAATTGCGAAGGAGCATGTTCCTATTCTATTCACAGTGCTTTTGCCTCCCAGCCAGGGACCCAGATCAGACGGTCTGACTCCACCGGTCGACAGCCTGCTGCTAACAGCGACCTGTGAGCAGTTCTGACGTGAGACTTGCACAAAGGGCTTTGGTGCACGAGTCCCTGGGACTCGCTGTGTCTGAGCCTTGAGTGAAAGAGAGAATAAACGCAGAAATGACTGAGACCAGCAGGCACACGGCTCACTAAACCTTTTGGCCAGCTGTAAAGTTTCCTAAGCTCTAAGCTGGGCTGCAGCCCAGGGGCTTGTAAAGGCTGGTCTGAAGGTGGAAGCTCTTTCCTTTGTCTTTTTTTTTTTACCAGTGAAATGCAGTGAGGGCAGTTATCTTTGCAAATGGTGATACACATATATGTATATTTATATGTACATATGTGGTGGCAGTGGTGCATGGGGATATGGATGGAGTTCCCCTGTATCTCTGCATCTCATGAGCCTTAAATGATCTTTTTTTTTCTGGTTCTGCTTTCTCCCTTTCGTAGAGGGGAATCGCCTCTCTGCTTTACTTACCCATCTTGTGTTCATCAACTACAGGTACAATTAAATTATTAGTATACTTGCACCACTCTGAAGTAACCCAAGTCTTTTTTTTAAAATGATTCCTTAGTCTTTGTCTGTGACACTGACCTACTGGTTAGTCCTGTTAATCCAAAATGAGAATGCATGTTAATATTTGTAAGTCTGCAGCTCTCTCAAGGGATGATTTTTATGACAATGAAGCTGAAAACTGTGGTAAAACCACAAAATGGTCAGTGAGCATCTAAAAAACAGTGTGAAAAATACTGACCTTTACGAGTATTTATTCCACTCAGTAAAATTGTCCAAATGTAACACTGACAGTTTTATTACCTAGTGGATTGTAATAAACCAAAATTCAATATTCTTGTTTCACTAAAACTATTATTTTGGAGCATCTTGAAAGATTATGTTCTTTGTGTCCAGAAGCATAAAATGCAATAATGCAAGATACACCATGCAGTTTGCCAAACAGATTTTGACAAAGGTGCTTCATCAATATTTTACTGAGAATGAAAAATGAACATGTCCATTTTATTTATTCTCTCAGGAGCTTAGCAACCTCTCACTATGCTCCAAGGGAAAACTCAGTGCTTCTGAAATGATAAAGTCTTTCACGCAACCTTTTAAGAAGGCTTCAGTGCCACATGCCCATTATTTTTCATTTATTGTTTTAACGGGAGCTTTTCCATGAACTCGTGTATGGTATATTTTTGAGTAGTAACCATAGCAAAGCAACACCTTGGCTGTGTAGGTATTTATTCCTGCAGAGATCTGCATTTTGATTTTACCTGTATGCATAATGAATTGTGACAGCTCAGCCTGTGAGTAAAAATGAAAGCTGCTTTTAAAGAATCGGTCTGCTTGTGTACTCCCCAGCTAAACATGCTACAAAAGCCTAACAGTTTAATCAGGGAGAGGAAGCCTTTGAATCTGCTTATCCCCATTTCTTAACTTTGTGTTATGATAACATTTTGTAGGGTGAAGTGCTTTGAAGTGCTGAAGAAGCTGCAAGGAATGAAGTCCTCTACTTGTTGGTAGCCTTTACCATTCACGAGTTTTTCTCCATGGTTAGTTCCTTCAGGGGGAATATGTGCATCTGGCAGAAGGACAGACATTGCCTATTACAAGCTATTTCAGAACTGTAACCTAAATGCTCTGAATGGCTCTCTGGAGGCTCCTGGCCCTTTTCACTGACAAGCTGGGGGAGAGGACACATCTCTGTTTTCTTGCAATTGCAGATGCCTAAAGGAGATGGGGTGGAAACAATCCTCAGCACCATGAAATGGACCTTTCATTGGAAACCTGGCAAACATGCCTGCCTACAGAGGCAATGCCAGGGCACTGAAGTCTTCCCTTCATCATCTGCATGGGTCTCTTGGAGAAGGTACCAATGGGGACAGGTGACCACTCTTTCTCAGCTGTCGCTTAGCCCTTGGCTGTCAAGTGATCCGTGTCACTGCCATGGCTGCCAGCTAGCGCCAGTTATGCTATCTGGGGCCCTGTGATGACAGAAAGTAGTTGGACTGAAACTGTTCCTTCCTTTTTGAAGACCAGAAAATATCCTTTCACTGGCCTTAGCCATATTTCTGTGAGTGATGTGAATTATAATGATATTTCTGGTATTTTGCATAGAAGAAGGTGCAATCCATCATAAACCTCTGGAGAGAGTGAACAAATCCATGGCTTGGTACTGGTCAAAAGCAGGTTTTGGTGGGTCATTCTGGAATGGGGCTCTGCCTGCAACCTCTTTTTCTGTAGTATTTCTTTTTAAACATTTTCTCGGCATCAGTCTGTTGGTCATTCCGGCACAGAAAAGAATCCTTATTTGTAATGTGTGATATAAAAACTGCAAGCACACATAAAATATCTTAGATCATGAAGATTTTCTTAGCAGTGACTGATAATCAGGGAGGTGAACTGACAGGGAGATAGTCAATGTGGAAATAAGGCCATGACATAAATCTTTCAGAGGAAAGGGAATAGCTGGTTATTGAAAATGAAAGAGGATGTCAGATATTCACAAGGTTGGATAAAAGTCTAGTTTCCAGTGCATTTGCACATCCAGAATATCTACTCTTGGAGGACAGTGCAAGTAAATCAGAGCATCTGTTTTCCCAGCGTTCATGCTTCAGTATTGTTTTGGAGTATGTTTCTGGTTTGACGAGGTCGGTAGTTCATTGCATCTGAATGCATGTTTGTCTCCTTAAATGATCTTTCAGATCATGTTTACTTGTTTACTTCAGTACGCAGATGTGGATGCGTCTCTGTGTACCCAGTGAAAACTGGCTACTGTGCATTTTGATGTTACAAGATGCAGAGCACTGCACATCCCTGTATCTGAGGGCACAGCTAAGCCCTAGAACAGCTGAATTGTGTCTTTGTACAACAGGGGATTTGATAATTGGGCAGATGAAGCATGAAGGAATGAAGCTAGAGAGCTGGTGGCACAAATTCCAGTCTGAATCCAACAAATCACATCGTAAGAATGATTTTTTTTTTTCTTTAAAACATCCTTATAGCAGGACTGTAATGGAGATAAGGCAAACGTTATTCACTGCTATAGTGTCATTCAAGTGTAATTCTTTTAGCAGCACGTTATACCACTCGTAGGCAGGCACAGGGCAGCAGCAGCATAAGTCTCTGTGCTGTCTGCGTTTATAATTGTTCCTGCTGAGCAAAAACCTAAGGCTACCCAGTGTATGCAAGACATATAGCAGGGATATGTCAAAATCAGGTCCTGTTATGTTTGGGGTGCAGTTAGAGGTAATCATTGGTTGGCTTATAGTTTTAATCAGCAGTGATTAAATGCGTCTCTGTGAGATAGGTAGAAAAAACATCTGTAACGTTCATGTCAGTGTTATATCCACATTCCTTAGTCAGTCATACATGGGAAAAGACTAGGGAAGTATTTTGAAATAGTGCCAGCCCACGGATATTAGGTTATTACTTTAATTGACTACATCAGCAAATGCACAGAAGTATCACTTACCAGACAAGTTTCTCTTGGTTAGTCTCTGATAGTGGATTTCAGTTCACATAAGTGGAGTTTCTAGAGCTTCCTAAGGAAAGAAATATGAGGAACAGACATCCCATTTATCATCCTTAGGCCAGTGGGGACATTGAATGTTTTAACTAAGTTTTGACAAATTATGTGCAAGTCAGTGATCTAGGAATGAAGTTCTGGAAACCATTGGCTATACATTTGTAAAAACAAGTAGGAAATTTAATAGGCTAGGAGCCAGATGGAAGGAGCATGCCAGTGTCACGCAGAGAGAAACTTACACTAGAGACAGGGAATGAACTGTAATTATAATTACAGAAAGAAATTTTGGCTGCACCGAAGGATGTTTTGCCATTGATTTCAGAGAGAATAGGATTTAATCCAGAGTATATGGGAGCAAACAATATTTTTTAGGAACATATCTCTAGGACAGATGCGGGTATAAACTAAAGGACAGATGCCTCAGAGTGAGCAGTAACAGGAACAATAATAGCTTCCCTGAACAGTGGAATGTATATGTTTTTGTAAAGGCATTTTTATGTTCCACAGTGCAATTTGTGAAAATATGTTTTCAAGAAGTGTTTTGCTTCTTCATTGCTTTAAATTTGATCGTTTCAAGCTGGTTTACGTGAAAGAAAGAAAGAATCCAGTACTTAGGTAAGCACTTGTTTGATGCAGGAGAAAAGATTGTGGCATCTTTTTATGTGTTAATGTAGAGGCACTGAGTGCCAATCCCTAGAAAATAAGTTTCACATCAGCACAAGAATTGACAGTACTGCATATGTCGATGCTAACTTTGTGCAGGGCTGTGATATATCACTGACTCTAGAAGAAGAGCCACGCTGCCCCTTATTTCCACAGATGCCAGCACATCCTGAGGACACACTTCTGTTAGCTGAGTGTTCCCATGGCATACCACGAAAAAAAAGCCATTACTAGTTCCTGGCCTGAGATCTCACTACAGTACAAAATGCTTTTTCACAATACCTCTGGTTTAAAACCTATAGGAAGCATTCTCATTTCACTTGTTGTCCAGAAAGCAAGGCTGCAAGAGGAACTCTGAGGGCACAGAACATATTCTGCCAGTGGCAAAGCTGACATTATGAGCTTCATTGGCATACAACACAAAGTTTGTTTTTAACAGTACAGAAAGTACTAAGGGTACATTCTGCTCATTCCAGATTGACCTGGGGTCCCAGAGCTTCACAGAGGTGAAAAAACAATGGTTCTGTGATGCCAGTGCTTAAGGGACTGTCTTTGTCCAGAGTGGCACCTCTTGGAGAGGATGTTATCTTAAGAGGACAATACCAGCTCCTGTGTAAACTTAAGACTTGAAAAATTCCCTCTTCTGAGTGTATCACTAGAAACTGGGAAAATCTGGCATCTTCTGAGACAGTTTTTGCAAGTTTGCAAAGTTTTAAATTTTCCTACTTCAATTTCTATCCTGGAAAATCAAGAGAGTGGGGAAAAAAAGATGTCTTTTACTCAGTAGGATGGTGGTTTGAATCCAGAAATTCAAGGAACATGGAAAATAAGTGTGTAATGAAAGAACTGATCTGACTCTGCCAGAACCTCAGCCAAAATTCAGTGCAGCTGTGGCTCGGCAAGGGGAGAAGGATCAGGAAGTCTCTGTATCATCCATATCGGTCTGGCTGTTCAGAATATTAATTCTGCTCATTGCTGTTGGATTATACACTGAGGGGAAGATGAAAATCAACTTGCTCTCTGGAATGCAGGAGGAATAGTTTTGCTGCCCAGCCTCACATTTTTGAACCACGATTCTGCTGATATCAGCAGTAGCCTGCTGAATCATCTTTTTCTTTTGCTGTTGCCTTGGTCCTCTAATAGGAAGAAAACCCACAGTAAAAAAAGATGGAGCAAAATACAGCTGAACTTTAAAGGCACTACCATTTTTTGCACCAGGGACTGAAGATCCACTAAAAGACACAGTAAAGTAACGCACTAATGTAATGTTCATATTATGGGGAACAGTGATGGTTTTAACCATGGATTGGGAGAGGTATGGTCCCATGCACTGGAGTGAGACTTATTCATACAGAAAAGCCCAGAAAGGTGGATTTTTGGAGGTTTTGGCTTCCACCAAATTTTCAGGTGATATGTGGCTCTATAAAGTCAGTGGCAGCATTACCTCTGAGCATAGTGGAGTCACAGGTTGAATCTGAATACAGACATGCCACACTTCAGTCCTTGGAGGAATCCTTTCTATGCAATGAACATAAACAGATTCTGCAGCTCTGAAATGTGAGTTTTAATTGTTTTGATACAAATATTCCAACCAAAGATAGAAATTAAAACTCCAGAACAATATAAAAATTATAACAGACACACACACAGACAAATCCTTCCTTCTGTTACAGTGCCAAACCTTGTTAGTGGGAGGTTGTTAGTACAGTTTTTCAGACTTTTTGGTCTAATTTTTATCTCTTTTCTAATAGAATATTCCCATTGACTTCAAGAGATATGCTCCTCACTTACCCAAGGAGGTTACCACATTTAGACTGAGAAGTCCACATAACTGAAACAGGCAAATTCATTTCCAGATGCTTTTCTGCCTTCAGTGAAAAAATAAGGGTTTAGTCTTGCCTGTCTAGACATAAAAGTAAAGATTTGCTTGCCTTCACAAATGAATATTATTCCAGGTTATTATTGGTGGGTTTCAATTGCTATTTCTGCAAATATATATAGATATTCTTTTATTTTTAATTTTCTGGTTTTTTTTCAATAAACAGCAACATACAATAACTATTAATGACACTGTTTATTAAAGTTTACAAAAGGGTTTAATCCATATCATAGTTTTAAGGCAAATTTTCCATTTAGTGTTAGTGACATAGGCCTGAAAATTGATAACAAAATATAATTTCTAGAGCTGCTATTTATTTATCACAACTGAAGAGATGCACTTGAATATTATCACTTTAATGAATATGCACTTCTCCTAATGCGAAATTCAATTTTACAATGCTTGTTCTCTTCGGGGGCTTTTCTTTCATTTGCAAGCTATTTTAGGTAATATACCTATATTTCAGGATTCTGGGTCCAATCTTCTTCCCTCAGATAATATCACTGGGGTGGCAGGAGGAGTGCTCATAACAAGCCTTTGTCTAGTGCTGCGAGGGAGAATTTAGCCTAATATTCCCTGGGACTTATGTTTCTGCAAAACTGATTGAAGAAGACAAAGTTGGACTTCTGCTCTGAATCCCTCTCCCAGAAGCCCATCCTCCTCTGTGAACACCAAGGGAAATTGAGCTGTACTTTCCAGGGGAAGATTACCAAATGGATAAGCAAACAGAGCAGCTGATTAGTCTTCACATGTTTTATGATGGTGTCCACGGGCCTTGGTCAACTTCTAGTATGTAATAAGGTGTGCGCAAAAGCTGTAGAAGGTCTTGGCCCATAAGTGCATGATTAAGAGGAACACGTGTAGCTGGATGGCCCCGGGGTGATCCAGTGCAGCTCACTAAGCCAGTAAAACCCTACTCTGTTTTTTGCCTTAGCTTTCTGCTGATTTAGTGAGTTTAATCGGCTCCTTGGGAAGTCAGAGCAAGGTGAGACTGGAGAGGAGAAGGAAGAGGAGGAAGATGGAGGAGGTCCATCCCCTTCAGCAGCACCAGTCTCTCCAACTGGGCTCAGTCCAGCTCAGCAAGTCACTTTTTGACTTGATTCACATGGTATATTGAGATAAACTTGAGAAAAACTGTTTGACATTCAAGACCTACTCATTCACCACCTTCATATGTCAGTGAAGAACAGTTTATGCATGCACAATTTCCAACCACTTCATATTTCAATACTAATATTTACACGTCTGCATCTTCGTTTTAGTACTGTTCAACAAGAAACAGATTTTCAGTCCCTGTCAGGTACGTAGTATTTCTGGGTTGGTGCCCTATTCATCGCGGTCCATTGAGCAGGAGCTAGCTAATTTACTTGGGAGTTAATCCGGAAAACCTCCGTGGCAGCCTGAAACAAAGAAGGATTGATCAAAAAACAGACACAGCAGTCATTTATTTGGTGATGTGGTCTGAATAAGAGACTAATAGTAATGGGTTATTTAAACAAGTCTGCTTTATTGTCTTTGTGCTAACAAGATTCTGTGACATTACAGGAGGAGATCATCAAAAGGTCCAGTAAAGTTCCCTGCCCTTTAGTGTAAAATTTCACCAATTTCCTCCAGGCAAAACCAATCTGCTGACTAGTGGCATCTGTCCTGTGCTGCACAGGCTCTTTTACTGTGAATGAGATTGTGCTTCCATCCACATTTAATGAAGGGAAGTGAAGGAAGTATTGCTTGCCGGATATATATTTGCGTGCTTATGTGTAACACTGTGTATACATGCACATACATACACTGGGATATATGTATGTGTATGTGATCATATATACAATACATATATACATACTTATAAGTATATATATGCATAAAAATGCCCATAAATGTTAAACCAGATGTACAAAAGAATGGCTTGGGATTGACCAAAACTATAAGGCAATAAGTAAGCTCGTACATTTCTGCTACTGTAATCTCTCTTTAGGTGTTGACCTATGCTGGCAGTAGGAAAAACATCACCTTGTCAGCCTGTATCTGCAAAAAACAAACGCATTCTGCTTAATGCCATCTGCCCCATTACTGTGATTTAGGCACGTAGGATGGATAACACCAGGATCTTTTAGCAGGACTGTCCTATCTAAGGCAGGTGAAGATCAGTATTTGATATGTGGAGCAGTTGCAGATAGGGAAGAGAAGACCAACAGAGAGAGACCTAGAAAACATGACCTATGAGCAAAGATTAAAAGACTTAGACTTGTTTATCCTAGGAAAGAAAAGATTAAGGGAAAACAAAATAGCCTTCAAGTAAAGATGAAAAGAGTAAAGAATAAATCGTCTCTCTAACCACAGTGAAGCAGGTAAGAGGGAATAAAATAAGATTGTATCAAGGAAGATTTAGGTCAGAGACTACAAAAAGTTTCTTCTGGAAGAAAGTACCTATGTTCTCACATATGCAGGGAGGAGATGTGATTGTCAGCACTGAGGTCTTCAAGAATAAAGCAGAAGACAAACTATCAGGAGGAGCCTGGATTATTCTCTTGTGCAGAGGGCTGGAACTCCTAAGGCTCCTGCCAGGCTCATTTTCTGGCTTTATGGTAATTTTCAATCTATTTTATCTGGTCCAATGCTTCCTGACTAGGAAACTGAATCAGCATGTATCAGGGACTCAGGATACACTAGGGAAAGACTAAGACATCTCAAGATCATGCATCTGCTACACAAATCTGATGTGCCCAGACAAGAAGAACACAGTTCAGGAGCAAATCTTTTCAGTGTATTATATATGATGGTTGGAAACGCTGAAGTTGGTTTTGTGTGCACGTGCAATGGAGACGAATGCTCCGTTATTTCCCAAAACACAGAGAAATGCATTCAAAAAAATGTTCTGGGTTAGGATTAAGTTTGTCAAATCCAGGAAACTGAGAGTTAAACTTCTCACTCTTTCCCACAACTGAAAGCTGTTGTGCTTGGTCCTTGATGCATAGCTTGAATTTTTGCATACTTTAGGTAATTTAGAGGATTTAGGAAGGCTTGCTATAAATATTACGTAACAGTAACTTTCTGTTATATTAAGAATGAATACCAGGGACTTTATCAGTGACAGGAGGTGAAGTCTGAATCATGGCAAAGGGGCATGTAGAAAACTATGTTCAAACGGATGTAGAATCTGTTCAAGCATACCAAAATATGCTAACTTTTTTTATCTTCAACTCAGCCTGCTCTCTGCCGACCCCCACTTCCAAAAGACCAAACTATGTTGCAAAACCAGAAAACCAAGCACTGCAAAATACTTTTTGGACCTTCTTGATTTGTTAACTCAAAGACTGCTGATGACTTCAGTGGATTTGAATCTTATGAATGCCTGATTGCAGTGCGTGGTGATAATGTAACCAGCAACATGATTTACGTTCATGCTTTTGGAGCAGGAGGAGGAACCATATGGTAGAATATGCTTCTTTGAATAGCAGTACATTATTTTATCATAGCATTTTACCCTTTCAACGTAATTGTCTGTCATGTTTTGAACAACCCAGATAATGTAGAGTAGTGGAGGAGGCTTATACACACAAATGATAAGTCCCATTTACTGTTTTCCCCCAGCATGCCCACAGATTTCTCACAAGGTTGGACTGCTATGCCTGGAACTTTCCAGTCAGAGATTTTGTAGGAAAAAATCATCATTAGAAATAAAATCAAGTAAAGAAGAATGTGAACATCTTAGAAAAGGAACAAGGGAGAAAATGAGTCTCCAGGAGCAAGGCTGCTAGCAGCAGGACAGATGGAAGCCAGTGAACATTAGATGTGCTCTCCACATATATAGCAGTATAAGCAGATTGTCAACTACACTGATTGTGTGACCCAGATTCTAGATGATATGGGTGTTAGCCACCTACAGCGGATGGTTAGCCATCATCAAGGGGATGAGCCAGGAGCTGAGGGCAACCCCGGAGTGCATAGTGCCCTCACTGACCAGGGCACTCTCCTCCAGCAGGCAGAGCTGGGTGCTGGTAACGGGGTCCTTCAACAGCCCCCCACAAAACAAGTGATAAACCATGTCCAGGATCCATCCAGGGAGGCCCATTGGGAGCAGCAGGAGAAGGGACCAAAGACAGGACTGGAAACAAGGCCACAACACAGATCCAGGGCCTATCCAGGAGACAGGACCAGAGGCAAGACCAAGCCTGAGCTGAAATCCTGAACACAGGGTGGGGATGTAGGTCTCTGGTGAGGCCATTAAGGCCTGTTGGTGTACACACAGTCCTGACGGATAAAGAGGTACCATTAAGGACATAGGCTTATGGTCATCACACGGTACTGGGAGATGGTGACCAAACTTTGGAGAGTTTTATGCAACACTGTTCTGCGCAGCCAGGGGGATTTATAGCCCAATCTTGAGGAGGCTTAACAAAATGAAGATTGGCCTGTTGGGGATAATATGATTTCCAGGTGGTCTTTATTAGTTCTTTGATTAACTATACTTTCAAAACACTCCCTTTCTTAAGGAGGACTCTTTCAACAGTCATATTAGATGACGTCACTTATTAGATGCTCACTCTCCTTCTAGAAACAGACAGTTTGTATCAGCAGAAACCCGTTACTGTGCAATGTAAAAAGGGAGGACATGGGGTGCTGGAAAGGTTAATATGTAAGTAAGTAGTCCCTGCTGCTTCTAATTGCATGCCCCAATTCTGACCTGAGAGAATGTCAGAGAAAGGAAAATATCATTAAAAAACTACAGGTAGTGAATTTTGAGTTGCAGCTGGACTAAACATATTCAGACAGTGTTTTCTTAGCTCTTTCCATTTGTTTCAACTAAGCTGTGCTCCTGTGAACATTTTTGGCCAAAACCAAGATTATTAATTGATATACAGTATCCCCTAACCTGACAGAGCAAAATTAGGTTTGGAGTGGCTACTTAACACTGTGGATCAAGCTAAAACAAGCATTGCTTGTATCGGCAATAGTGTGGCCAGCAGGAGCAGGGAAGCGATAGTGCCCCTGTACTCGGCTCTGGTGAGGCCACACCTTGAATATTGTGTTCACTTTCAGGCCCCTCACTACAAGAAGGGCATCGAGGTGCTGGAGTGTGTCCAGAGAAGGGCAACGAAGCTGGTGAAGGGTCTGGAGAACAAGTCTTATGAGGAGCAGCTGAGGGAACTGGGGTGTTTAGTCTGGAGGAGGCTGAGGGGAGACCTTATCGCTCTCTATAACTACCTGAAAGGAGGTTGTAGTGAGGTGGGTGTTGGTCTCTTCTCCCAAGTTACTAGCGATAGGATGAGAGGAAATGGCCTCATGTTGTGTCAGAGGAGGTTTAGATTGGATATTAGGAAAAATTTCTTTACTGCAAGAGTGGTCAGGCATTGGAACAGGCTGCCCAGAGAGGTGGTAGAGTCGCCATCCCTGGAGGTGTTCAGACGTGTAGACGTGGCACTTCAGGGCATGGTTTAGGAGGCATGGTGGTGTTGGGTTGACAGTTGGACTTGATGATCCTAGAGGTCTTTCCAACCTTAGTGAAACTGAGCTAGGCTTGTGGCAAATTCTATGCAATAAACATTTACCTAGTTCACTCCTGTGGCCCAAGTTGTGGATTATTTTACAGTAGTAAAACACCAGCAGGGTGGGTTGGATGACAATGTGGCCAGTGCCAAGACTCCAGCAGTCTATTGAGGGTGTTGCTGGGGCTGTGGGTTCAGAAGTTGGACACTTTAAAGACTTCTGTATATTATAGCAATGGCTGGTTAGATCTTTCATCTCATGTGAGCTATGGCTAACAGTATAAAATTAGATAGGAAACCATATGTTGTTTGCATCCCATGCAAAAGTGTTAGCAGGGCTGTAACTCCTGGCTCCGCAATCTCCTCAGGTCTCTGGTACTGTAGCAGAAGCTTTCTACTGCCACATCACAGACTCTGTCATCACAGCCTTGAGAACCAGTGAAGAGACGTGGGGGAGTTCTAGGGGATCTAGCACCCTCAGAGATTCCCTTCTGGAATTCTCCAAAGGGCCAAATGGGAGCAGCATCTCACCATGTCACTCTCCCTCCAGGTCCATGCTTTCCTCTACACTAGTCAGGAGCAGGAACAACAGAATCCAATTGTAATATGGAGACAATATTGCAGGAATAGCAGAGGCCTCTTTATTCAAAAGAAAGATCTGTAGGGATGAATGTTTCTTTCCACACACAGGATGGGATGTTGCATTTCTGCCATTCTTTGTATAAAGACATATTTCTGATTCAGCTAAAAGTGCCTGGTACATATTTCATCAGAATTGTGTCTTAAATAAATCACAGGAAAAACCCTCAGAAGAACAATCATAAACTGTCGGTAGCTATTTTCTCTGACAGTGAGACAGTACTATGTGTCCCACACTTTCCTGTCCATAGTAGTCTGTGAATGTATAAGGAGAAGGCATCTGGAGTGGGTTCAGAAGCATGCTTTACAAAAAAAGGTGCCTGTGAGATCACAGGGCTCTTGCTGGTTTACACTGAGAGAGATGGAAGCAACACTTCTATCTAAAGAGGCAAGAAATCTGTTTCACACCAGTGGCAAAAGCTGTCACCTCCCTGAGTAGCTGAGAACACCTAGAGATGATGCAGGACAACAGCCTGTTCACACCTCTTTGGCTGGAGCAGCGTGCTCGCTGGAAAATTCAGCTGCTCCCATGGTCTGTTTTCATGCTGGTTGTCCTCACTGCTTATTCCTTGACTTTTCAGCAGGCTCTGTGGGCACTGGAGCATGCGCTTACCTGGCACTTTCCAACTGTGTGCAAAGAGGGTGCTGACTTAGAGTGAAGCTGGGTGTTTGCAGGCTGGCTCCTGGACTCTGTAGCCACCTGCACTGGGCTCCAAGCTTCCTAGCCCCTTGATCCTCCTTCACCTGGATAGGACTACACACAGTGTTCACAGTACACCACGTATTGCTCTCTGTGGGTTGTGTCTCTAGCTCTTCTGATAGCAGCTGAGGAAGCTACTGACACCAGGAAGCCACCAGTCTGGACTGGCAGAAGGGACAGGGAGAAGTGATGGTGATTTCCAGTGTCCCAGGCCATTGTCTTCTTTTTTCCCTAACCTCATGTTCAGCATACATCTTGTGGCCAAGGGTGGCAGTTTCCTATTATCCTTTTTTTTATTTCAGGTTGTGCTAGCATTGAGGTCACCTTCTCCCTATCCATTTCCTAATCCTGCCTTTCTGCAATGGCTCTGATTACAACACCCATTGCTGTTAGCACTGTCAGATATCCTGGAGAAGACTTTCATGTCCTAAAAGTCCTGGGGCAAGCATGATTATTTTATAATAAGATGGTAAGTGGTGCAGCCCAGAGAATAAAAGTATTGACAGAGATTGTTACTCAAGGTTTAAATTTGAAGCTCACTTCGATGACCTGGAGCAAGTCTCTGGCCTCATTTTTTTCATATCTTGTGATGAGACTGTAAACTTAATAGAGTCTTACAGTGTGTTTGCCCAGACAGACTTTACCAGCAGATCTTTTTAGCTCTTTGGGAAGACATCTAAGTATCATTGTAATGCAAAACAAAATAATTTTATAAAGCCAGAAGAGACGACAGCAACCAACAGGTTAGGGATCTTGCCATACACAGTAATAAAGGAAACAATACATATTTGAAGAAGGTGAAGAAAGTGAAGTTTAATTGGACCCTATTTGTACTTCTCCCTTTGAACTGTGTGTCATGAAAATCTTGTTCCTCATATGCAGCAGTAGAATATTTTAGGGAGTTTGAATGCAAAAAGCTGACTTACTGGTACCACACTTCAACTTCACCTCAGAATTTGACCCTGGGTAGCCACTAGTAGTTACAGCTGGAATATTTCACAGCACAGCTGTCATAAAGTTATTCCTTAACACTTGAAAATTGGGTGGATGAAAACATTTGAAAATAATAATGTGCCTGACTACTGTGAATCCCTCTCTCCTACAGCTGAAGGCAAGATAAGAACAAATAAGAACATATGTTGATATTTCTCCTTTGAATTTCATTTTACCTATGTCCATTAAAAAGGCTGGTCATTTCCATGAAGGTCTTAAATGGAACACAGGACAGATATCAAAATTACTTTGACATTTTAGAAAAGTCTTTTTAAGGTATCCTTTTTTTATTGCTGTTTCACAGTTCTTTATCTGTCTTATGATACCTTGCTGACCTCAATGGATAATTAGAAGGCCATCAAGTTCTCAGTGGATACCACTGTCAGATGTCCTTTTAAACACATGGTTGCTGGGTAACAAGACCTCATGCTGCATTCCTTCCTCGAAATATTTGTCCTATTTTTTATATATTCCTGCCAGTAAGTATGTCAGCATTCAGCCAATGTGCTGGAGGGCAAAATACTAGCTGGAGATTTTTTGATATCATGTGGTACTTCCCAAAAGGAAAAATAATCAGAACAACTAAAAAAGTTTGCATGTATTGTGCTACGAAGGGCTGTATCAACCGGACTTCTGCCTTCATACCAGATTTCCCTGGCTGAATTGGTCTTTGAATGGAAATGCGTAAGCACTTTTACTCCCATTTAGTAGTTCTTCCTCTTGAAAAGGCAGTGAAATCTAAAGCACTTCTGGGTATACGAGAATGTGGCATGACATGTCTAAATGACCTTTTGGATCATAACAAAGGATTTTTAAAAGTTCCAATTTCTTATGATGATCACCAATGTATCTTGCAAAAAAAAAAAAACAAAAACCAACCCTGTGAAGTTGAATGATAACCATGTGGAGTTTAGCAAGGATTCTGCAAGGCTCTTTTTAAAGCCTCTTGGGCATACTCCAAAAGCCCTTGAAACACACCTTCACCCTCACCCCATCCTAACAGCCTGCTATAGTGCTTTTTGAGTGCATATCTTATGATAGTCTCTATTTGGCTGACTTTTAAGTAAACGTTGCTCTGCTTACCTGAAGAAAATAAGAACAGCAAACAAGCACAGAGAAAGCTGAGAAAGCCCAGAGAGTGAAAGGCATTTGGGGACAGATTCTGAACTTGTTAAAATAATTGGGAATTAAAAAAATAGAAGTTGAACTTTGTCATGAAATGCTGCACTTACAAGGATTAAGTAGCTGACTGTACATCTGCCTACCAGTAGAGAAAAGAAAGAAATACAGTATCTGTTCCAGTAATTCTCCCATGACTTTGTCTTTTTCAAAGATGTTTTCCTCTCAAGGATTATTTTTCTGTTTTTTTCTCTAATCCCCCCTCAGCCACTAAGTGAACTACTGAGAACAAAGTAAACAGTGCATAAAAGCTGAATACTGAATCTGTTAAAATCTCCAGCAGATAACTGGATGGGGTGGGGTTCCCGCATTGACTGCATCATCATGAAAAGTATAAAGAAGCAAATTAAAGTGTTAGCGTATTTCTGGTATACGCTGTTTTAGGGGAGCTCAACTTTGTAACTTTGATGCTAAGAGTCTATTTGATTTAAATAATAATATGCAAATAAATATCATATGAGAGGTAAGGGAACAAATGCGTTTGCATACAAAACATACATACACTCATCATCATTTAATATATACTATGAACTAAATTCTCCTCTCAGATACAATGGTACAAATCCAGATCAATGTTATTGGCTTTGACAGAATTAATCTGGATTCAGCATAACAACTGGGGGGGGAGGGAGGATTTCTCTATGAAACAACTTCTTACGAAAATTGCCTCTAAGTTTGTGATCGTATGTGAACAAATAAATTCTGAGCCATTTCTACCAAAAATCTGTAAAAGACATGTTGTTTATTTGCTTGTAATCCAATAATTCAGCAGGAAACTGGCAGACAATGAGAAAAGCTACTACAGGAGAAAAAAAGTTTTACAGCACTAATGAATAGCTTTGGGCAATATATCTTACCGATGACTGCTTCACTGCTCCTGCTCTGAAAAAGAATCCTTGCCATAGCCCTCAGGGGAAGCTGTTCTAGACGTGGGTATAATGCAGCACTTGGAAGAACAAGTTCTTCCTCCATATCTAAGGTATTTTTATGCTCTCCCTCCCCAGAGAACCGGTGTCAGACACCATTCAAGATGCTTCAAGTGCTGCAAACACAGCTCAGGTCTTTCTCTGGCCTTCCAGGGAGGGGTCCTCAGCATATGGCAATAATTTGAGCTCTCCAGATGTTAGCAGGTCCAGAGGAACCTGAGGGCAGCTCTCGCCTGGTACCAGCTGATAGCTGTTGCTGGGGGAGCGGCTGCCTGGAGTATGATGGCAGATAACAGTTTCGACAGCTGCTCTGCAGATCCAGGATGAGGAAAGTGAGGTACAAACAAAGCAGATGAGATGATGGGAAGAGTTGAAACCAGCTTCTCTGCTTTGATCTTTCTGGTGATGTATTGCAATCTGAATTCAAACACTATCTATTGGTACGTCTGTATTTCTTGGTCACTAAAGGAAAGCTTGCACAGTTTATGCCTGAAAACACAAAGTTTACTAGAATTTTCAAAGGACATGCAATTACAAAATGAACTCTGGATGTGCTTATTTAATTAATCTCACGATAATGAACTAAAAGATGATGTTTAGAAAACAGTGATTAGGAAGAGGGTTGTGGGTATGTGGGTAAATGGTGTAATTAATTCCAGATTAAGTTTTCCCAGTGAACACTTCAGTATTTGTGAATTCACCCTCTGTTTCCACATGCAGTTTTAGCTAGGAAAAGATTAGGTGAGGGAGAAACTAGCTTTATAGTTACTAAAGCTGTGCTGATTTTACCGTCTGCTGACCTAGGGTGTGCAAGACTCGATTCAGATCCTTTCTCAGTTTAAGGGAAGTGACCTAATCCCATCATTAGTAGTGTTTTGCTGAGCAATTCCTTGGACTGTCACTCCTTCTGTTCCTGAGGCTGCTCAAAAACCCTGAGAATTGTCCTATTGATGTAACCCTGCAAAACCAGAAGCAGAACAACAGGTAAGGTTGCAGTGTAGAATTAGATGATGGCCTGTTACTGGTGCAGTGGTTTTTTTGGCAGATCTTTTCAAAAAGGAAGTAGCAGTCTTCAGTGAACTAGAGAATTTCTTCAGATTAAAAAAACCTAACCTTTCATTTCTTGCTCTAAGCAACCAAGATGAAGATTGTCATGTCCCCCATTTATATATTCAGGCTTTAGTAAGAGTCAAAGGCTGTCTGTTTTAACCTGAAGAAATGCTGATTTTTTTCACAAGTTTTGGCTCCACAATTAATTTTTTTCATTATGAGAAATGTCCCTTTTAAGAAAAAGAATTTAAATCCTGTTATGTCTGGATTTACATTGCCAATTAACTAAACAAAAGGTTCCAAAATCACCAGATACATAGCCAAAGTCTCTCTAGTAACTCTTTATGTCCCTTCTGCTGGCAATGGAGACCAACCTATTTTCCCTTTTTCCTTTCAATCTTGTCCTTACTTGCCCTTTTTCCCTCTGACATTTAGTTCTGGTTCCTCACTTCAGCTCTGGTATTTGAGGGTTATTCACCCCCTATTTTCCCTGCTCAGTAAGAGTCTTCATGCTTCTTGGGCTGCCAACAGCAAAGAGGTTGTAGCAGCTCAGCAGAGCCTCAGGAGAGCAGAACAAAGACATTAGGACTGCAAGGATGCTGCATGCAACAATCTGGCCAGCTTCACTGCATCAAGCAGGGAGCAAGAATGAAAAGAAGGCCAGTTGTTTCCCAGGGACCACCCAGCACCAAGCTTGCACCTAAGTACACAATTATTCTAATAGCAAAAAGTTTTGGATTTACACATTCTCTAACTTTTTGTTTTCTTCCTGGTTCATTCCTTTATGCGTTCTTTTTCACTTACTGCTTTAGAAGCTTTTCTCATGTTCTGCTTTTGTCAATGGAAAACACGATAATAAACACGTCTGTTAGGTTTACTTCATTGTGTGTACTTAAATGGTACCAGGTTCGAGTTTTCTTAGGTATATCTCTAGGTGTGTGCCAAGACCTCAATGGGAGCAGGAGAGGAAATGAAGTGCCATGTCCCTTCTCCTTATTAGGGACCATGGGAAGGATCTGTGCGTAGGAGCTCTCTCCGAGAGAGGGAATGGAAGGTGGGATCACAGTCAACAAAACAAGGGAGAGCTGTGTTTTAAACAACTCCTTATTTGTCCATCTTTCAGCATGAAGTTTGGGCATAACCTGGGGTGGATTATACCATGTGTGGATTAAACAGCATTGAAAATTATTGTTTCTGCAGGGAAAATGAGATCAAATACTTCTTTAGAATGAATAGAAAAGAAAGCACTTTCAAAGATATAGTGAACCTTACAAAATTAAGGAACCTTTATGCAATTACAGTATTCCTTCAGTGCATGCTGTTCTTTTGCAACTTCCTTGCTCCTATTTGACCCAGAAAGCCTAAGAGATACATAATTCAGTGGGTGTTCCCTGCGGTGTTCTAGATGCAAATGCCACAAAGAACTGTGGCAATGAAAGAGGCTGTAGGCTTTAATAGAAGTTAAGAGATTCACATGAGTTGACAGGGATACAAATAACCCAGATGTGATCTGGCTTTCATACACATTCAGCCTCTCAGAAGATCAGATATCTACATTTGTTCAGGTAACAATCACTAAAATATAACAGTTAACAGCTGTACTCCTAACTCTTCCTTGAGAAAACGTCATGAAATCTGATAATAGATCAGAGAGTATAAAACATGAAGCTTGTACAGAAAGCATGGTGAAACAGCAAGGAACACATGACAAATTCAAATTTCTAATTATTTGGCATTAGCATTTTATTAGGTGCGCAGATAGAAGTATGTCCAGGTCTGAGCACCCTAGCACAAGACAGATATGAAGCTACTGGAGAGTCCAACGAAGGGCCACAAAGATGACTAAGGGACTGGAGCATCTTTCCTATGAGGAAAGGCTGATAGTTGGGACTGTTCAGCCTGGAGGAGAGATGGCCCAAGGGGGATCTTATCAATGTATAGAAATACCTGAAGGGGGAATGAAAAGAGGACAGAGCCAGGCTCTTTTCAGTGGTGCCCAGTGACAGGACCAGAGGCGTTGGGCAAAAAGTGTAACACAGGAGGTTCCCTCTGAACATAAGGAAACACTCTTTGACTGTGAGGGTGACCAAGCACTGGCACAGGTTACCCAGGGAGGTTGTGGAGTCTCCAACCTTGGAGATATTCAAAAGCTGTCTAGATATGGCCCTGGGCAACTGTCTCTAGGTGGCCCTGCTTGATCAGAGTGATTGGACCAGATGACCTCCAGATGTCCTACCCAGCCTCAACCATTTTGTGATTCTGTGAAGTGAATTACAGCCCTACAGCTCATTGGAGCTGAACCGTGGACAAAGTGGTGGTTCAGTGAATGAGTGGAATGTTATGAAAAATATAAGGCTCATTTTCCCATGGAATCAACCACATCTTTTCCATCCTCTTCTTCAGTGGAACTAGGTTTGTTTAGTAAAGAAGACTGATCTCTAGAGCATTTTCCCCCCCAAAGCTGGAGAGTAATGTGGCAGGTGAGGATGACATTACTTGTAGAAGGAAGATAGTACTTCATACAGACGGCCAGTTTTCCACCATGGAACATCAGATTTTATCTTGTTAGTAATTTCTATTATTGTTGCTTTCATAGTGAAAGATTTGGAATGGAAATGCTGAAGCTGGACACTTAACATTTTGCAATGTATCCTGAAGATAAAGTCCCAGCTGTTAAGCAATGGTTTCCAGCTCTGCTTTACACACATCATGCCACACGCACTGCTCTTTCACCACCCTTCCTGCTCTCAAAGGTATCATTGCCATAGGCATTGGTTTCACTGCATTAACTTAGCATTGCAGTCTACAGATGATAAAAGTCTGTACAGGGAGATGGAAGCCCCAGAGATAAGGGAAAATGGTGGGATTTCCTTTACAAGCATTGGTTCCTTTACAAGTGGCAGTCTGTAATACAGACCACAGAGGCCGTACATGCACTCTGTATGCTGCCTGAGGGAAGTCCAGTCTTTTCTGTACCTCCCCTGGGAAAGCACCATCCAAATAATCCATAAACAGTCCTGAGTTTTAACCCTCTTATTTCTGGAGACTTGCTTTATTTGGCAGAAAAGCTCTTCAAAGGTTTCCTCAGTCTCCATGTACTGTATTCCTGCAGCAGTAAGAAGATAATTATTCCAAATCCACGATGGGGTGGGGGCCTGGGTAAAGGGGCCTGGATAAATGTTGGAGGTGCACTTTTTACAAGAAAAGGAAGGATTCAAAATTTTGCTCACTCTGATCCTCTAACCCTGCTATGTGGGTGCCAGGATCTCTGTGTCTCCCAGTACCTGCATCATGGGTTTCACAAGGCATGCAAGAGTATTCGGGAAAATTACATTTGTTGAGTACCGTATAATCACAGCAAGAAGGAAGAGCAAGTTAAGATTTTAAACAGAAGATTTCAAAGTTCTTTAAAAGTCAGATTTTTCTTTTCATCCAGCTGTCTGCTGGATTTTGTCTTTATTTGAATTGGAAGCAGCAGAAATGTGATTATGTACACTGTGGGGCTGCAATTGCAGGATGCTGCGGAATGAAACCCTATGGCCAAGAACAGACTGTGCTGTGTGAAGGACTGAGGATGTTGGTGGTTCTCACAAATGAAAAAATTGTGATTGAGTTCCAGTCAGGTGGTGCATGGCTTAGGTAACATTTTCAAAGTATGCTTTGAACAGAAACCTATAGGCTTTCAGCTGGAGTGAAACACAGATTTAGACAGTGAAAAACATTGTACCAAGAAAAAATGGCAAAAAGGAACAATGTCAAACTCTTGACATTTTGGGCAATATTTTGCCTTTAAGTTACTTTCCAAGGGTGTTCCTCCTGCATCTCCAGGAGTACCAGCTGGCACATTAGAAAGTGCATATTATGGATTTTTGTTTCAACTTTTCCACTTGATAACAAAGGGAGGTTTAAGAAGCACAGTGCTACACAAGAGAAAAGGGTATCTTGTGATCAGCACCTGGAAACTGAATGTAGGCAAGGGTGAGCACACACACAAGGAGATTGAGGGGGGTATATAATACTTGGTGGTATACAGCCTAAAGCTTCAATTTAGCCCCTTACATTTTGAACAGAAGCTGTTTTTAAATATGTGAATTAAAATGACATAAATAATCCAAAACAGATGCTAAAAAACCTTAAAAAAACCCTGATTTAATAACAGAGAGATAACAGATTGTATTGTCAATTTGATGAAATAAAATGTTGCTTGCTTGCGTTTTCTGTCTAGTTTCTGCCCGAACTACCACCACATTTGTCACAGAAGCACTGATAGCAGAAGTTGGTCTTGTTTGATGTACTAGCTTGGAATATGGGAGACTTCAAATCAGTTCCTGGCTGTGTCCTAGATTTCCGTAATCAGTGCATGCCTGAGTTCTCCAGGATACGTAGCAGTGATAGTACTGATACCACTGCCTTTGCCTGACCTGTCTTTACAGCACAGTATTTGGCACTGTGCAGTGTCTCACACACTCCAGTCTTGCTAATATAAATAACAGCCAACAATTTTATCATGTCCCTAATGGTAATGAGGAAAATTTCTAAGGTGCCATTGTAACTGAAGATAAATTATAATCACTGTAGAAAAGCAGGGCACAATTTCCCCCCTGAATTGCATCTTTGATTCACCAAAGCTATCTTTCAGTGGATCACAATATAGGGTCCATTCAGTCTGAAAGGAGAGTTTGCTACAAATCCTTTAAACCCCCAGTGTGACATTTGCCCTGCAGGCATAGACTATGGACATCAGAGACAGCGCAGGCCCTGCAATGGCATTTGTGAGACTAATAGGCTATCCATCAGACAGTAGTTTTCCTCACCCTAGGGTCTAAAGCTGAGAAAAAGTTAGTCCTACAGGCCTAAGGGAAACTGCACAGCACAACAGAGTTCACACGGCCACATGATTGTTATAATTCCTTCAGCTGATAATCACTGCTGTTGTTGATAACCATCTCAGTTTCTGAGGAAATATTATAAAGTAGCTCAAGGCTTGGCACTGAAGAAGTTATTTATTTTTGCAGAGATAGTGTATAGCTTTATCTGTTTTTCAGTTGCAAGTACTAAATTGAACATGATAAAGGCAAAATCTTGAACCCTCAGGCATCTATGATGAAATGCAAATTTCCTGCTGTTTAGCTACAGCACCACGAAGCTCTTTGTTGGGACCTCTTCACTCTGTAGAGAATACAGAATGTTTGATCTTCTTTCTATTGATGTCAATAGGACTTTAACTTCACAGACAGCAGAGGCAGGCCCATAATAACCTTGTTTGATCAAGTTTTCCTATGAAATTTTAGCATAGTGTGATGGGATTTCTCTGGCCCTGGAATACCCCTAGACATTCAGGGATGTGCCAAGGAGCCCTCTCCAAGCCCAAGGGAGCTGTTATGGACAGAACTGCAAGGCTGGTCAAAGAAATATATAAGGAACAGCTTTAACTCCTGGAGTAGCACACTAAATTGGTTTTACAGCCCAAATGCCTCATAATCCCTGCTACTTGCCTCTTTGCTCCATCTAGCTGGTTTTTCCCTGTCCTCAGGAGAGAAGAGAGGGTAAAAGGAGGGAGTTTGGCACTTAAGTCACAGCTATTAGATACAGAACGTTGAGAGCGATTTCATTCTTTCCTATCAAATCTGGATCTCGATGTTCGAACCATGTCCCTCATTGTGGTCAAGCTGCACTACAGGATCTGGAGCCTGGGGGTTTTATTTTTTCCAAAGACAATTCAAAATCTCTATATACATTTCAATCATTAATCTTGCTTATAGACCTGTAAGAATCCTGGGCATCTTTTTTGATTACTTCTGTACTTAAATGTTTGAAATTGAAGCATTTTTCTTCACTTTAGGTTTAAAAATTACATTTGGGCAGTATTCCAAGCAAAGACTTTCAGAAATAAAAACCATAATGTTTTGAGTTTTAAAACCGTTTAGCTATCACTGTTTGCTAAGCTGACATCAAGTCACAAAAAGTATAGCTCCAGTGAGACAGCCTCTCTGCTTGTTTGGGATGACTGTAGTTTGTACCTTAGCTCTGGGAACCTCTATTTCCTGAAGGTTTTGACCTGCTAGATTTAAATTAATCTGTTTAACAGAGCTAGTGAGATTAAAAATCTGTATTTTTTGTTTGAGAGGGTTTGGTGTCCGTCCCCCCCCTCCAGTTTCTTGCTTGTTTTATAATACTTGTTATGTTATTTGAATGCTCATCAGTGTCATATGGCAATAAACATCTTCAGCAAATCCAGGTCTTCTGTGTTTCATGGTTGCTGAGCTGTGGCAGATGTTTATGCAAAACAAATACTGAGAACATAAAGAAGAAATATTACAAACCAGAAGTTATTTGTGCCACAGAATGTGGCATTTTTATTTTACTCTAGCACACTAGAGGAGATACAGACACACTAAACGAGAACATACTTGGTCAGCAAAGGTGATAAAAACTTCTATTTTCCGTTCTTGTTTAGCTCCAGTGGTTTACACTGTGCTAAGTGCACTAAAGAACATTTCCTTTTTCAGTGTATGTTGGATTTCCGTGATCCTATAGGCTTTCCAATAAAAACACAAACTAAAGGGTATTTTATTTATTAATATTTTGATGAAAACACATTTTGGATGAATATTTGTTTGGATGAGTCTTGTTGCAGAAAGCAATAAACCATATATCTACTTTTGGCTTCACCTCTGCAAATCCCTGCTTAAAAATATACACAAATGTACTTGGCCAATATGCTTGGAAGGAGTTATTAAGAATTTATTCTCCAAATTTAGTAGTTGCTTTCCAGGTGTGCGCATCCAGGATAAGTACTGTTTCTATATCACAAGAAACAGCACAAAATGCAACCACTATGAAAAGCAAGAACTTTACACAGATCTTATGTACGAGCATTTACCATATATGCTGTTACAGCGGGGGCTGTGTCTTCAGAGTTGCCTGCGCAGGAGCAAGCACAGTGAGGGTTCCATTTTATTGTGGCCCTTAGGTACTGCTGTAACATTTGTACCTAGTATTGACGAAAAGAAATGTGTTACTTTCTTTAACTTCCAACAGCTCTGGCAGAGTAGATTTAAATAACACAAGTTTTGTCCTTCTGTTCCTGGTCAACAGGATGGATATTCCCAATCAGTTGTAGTTGCATGACTCTATTAAAAGCAATAAGATTTCACAGGTATCACAGACAAAATCAGTGCCTGAATTCTTCAGTATTTTGATGCTAATGTTCTTTCTCCCTGATGTGTTTGCAGCTTTGAGAGAACTCTTTTACTTTCCCACAAGGACCAGATTCTTGTTTCCCTCCCCACGAAGAACTCCTGTGAGAGGAGGAGTCTCAATGGCATCCATAAGTAAGAGCAAATACAAACAGTGGTTCAAGCCCTTTCTGAAGCTGGAAGGGACTTGCGGCCCTCCTGTTCTTTGGGAACTCAGTGGGGTTCAGCAGCTCTGCAGATTGTTTTGCAAATGTCCTCCCCTGAACATTGCTGTAGGAAATGTTCAGCACCACTGAGGATGCTCTGGCATGTGATGAGCAGCATCCTATGATAATCACTCTTTGTCCCTGGTCTTCATCAGGATCTCTGCTGAGACTGCCAATAAGACTGACAGTACTTTTTATTATGTAGAATCATAGAATCATAGCATGTCCTGAGTTGGAAGGGACCCACAAGGAACATCAAGTCCAACTCCTGTCCCTGCACAGGACAACCCCAAAATTCACACCATGTGTCTGAGGGCGTTGTTCAAGCGCTTCTTAAACAGCATCAGGCTTGTCACCATGACTGCCTCCCTGGGGAGCCTGTCCCAGTGCTCCACCACCCTCTGGGTGAAGAACCTTTTCCTAATATCCAACCTAAACCTCCCCTGGCACATCTTCTTGGCATCCCCTTGGGTCCTATCATCGGTAACACATATGTAGACTGTCTGCCCCCCTGAAGTTTAGATTGCTATGACCTAACCCATTTTGAGTGGGCCACAGAGCCAGCATGCGCTGCCAGAAGCACCCCAAGAACCACAGCCAGAGGCAGAGCACACAACATGTTCATGGATTGGATTGGGAAGTTCAGAATTACACCGCCCCCCAGGCACTTGCTTCCCAAACTTCTCTCAGCAAGGCAAGCAGGCCACCCCCAGCTGCCTTTTGTTTGCTCCATTGTAGCAAATCCTCTCTGCAGATGTTCAGACTGAGTGCTGGAATTATGATTTCAGCCATTCAGAGCAGGCTTTACACCTCTTTTTGCAATAGCCTTGTCAGAAATCTTGGTCCTCAGAAATTTCATTTTGGGAAAAATGATACATTGCTTTTTTAAATTTTAGCCCTTGTTAATGATGTTCCCTCTTTGAATAAGGGAAGGGGGAGCATGATTTACACAGCTGAGCTGGCCTCTTCCTGTGACCTCCAGTGGCTGGCCACCATGAGTTCACAGCAAGGCATTCCATAGCGAGTCATGTCAGTCAAATCCCAGCTTATTCAGTCATATATTCAAAAGGCCCTCAACTTTCTTTTAAAACCAAAGGTTTCTAGGTTTCTAGTCTGCCCTTCTAAAGAGAAATTCAAAGCTCAAACTGCTTGAATTATTAAAGTTATAAAACTGGAAAGCAAGTAGAAAAGACAAGTAAAGAGTTTGCCTCGCAGTTATAGATGTTTGGAACTGGCAATATTTGCAGCTTTTTACTGCTCTTTTGAGAATAACAAGGTCTAAAGAAATAAGTGAACACCTGAAGATTTGAAACAAGAAAGATTTTCAAGATGGTGTGTGGTGGTTAGGCCTCCCTGGGTCCCTTAGGTTGTGTTGATTTCAATGCTTTCCTCTTTAATCTGGAGCGTCATTTATACTTCCAATTGCTCCTGGCTCTCCTGCCACAGTTCCCCTCAACTCCACCAGTCTTTAAGGCAGTCATGAGGCCTCACAGAAATGCCAGTAAACTCACACTACTGGGGTACAAGAAGTGGGGTATGGAAACATAGGAACTGCACCACGAAATCAGTAGGGCTCTTTTGCTTTCCTATTAGTATCTAAAAACTCTTGGCCGAGCATAGGCTGAAGAGCTTTAGTAGTGGGACTACTGATCATAAAATGTGCTTTCTGACCTGTTCCTCCTATAGGGTCTACTAACCCCAGAAGGCTTGAAGCAATTCTTGCCTTTCTTCTTCATGCTTTTGTTTTTTTAAAGAGGCATCCAGTGGCATCTTTCTGAAAAGGAGCCAGAAGGATGAAGATGGGGATGCAAGTGATGCCAGAAGAGGAGCCAGCAATAATCAAGGGAAATGATCTTGCAAAGAGATTCTCTCCTGTCTGTTACCACTAGCTGCGAAGAATAAAGCAAAGCTGGCAACAAGCGACCTGCTAGATTGTTTCTGATTCTAGATCAATAAGGAAAGGCTCTGCAGTTTCCCTGGAAGGTATTCTGCTGTCATTGCAGACTGACTTTAACACATTCAAGTCAAAGTGAGATTACTTTCTAACAGCAGACACTTAATCATGAGCAACAACAACAGAGTCATCCTGGCTACTTTTGGATCAGATTTTTAAATCACAGAGCAGACAGAGCGGCTGAGCTCTTCACCCAAAATGCAAATGAAAGGTAATTTATTAACACAGGGTTGGATCTAGAAAAACAAAGAGTTATCTGAAATTTTTCCTTTGCGATGTAGATTTCTGCTTTACAGCCAGTTCTCAATTGTCCAAGGTAGAAAAAGGCTATTGTAAAACGTCCTGAACGCAGAATTCAATATGAAATTAAAAGAAACCCCTGGTGTCTTGAGTTTCAGCCTAAAACTGTTCACACAGCTGGTAACTCCTATCAACATTGGTTACTTACTGCCTCCAAGAACTTCCTGTTCAGCAAAACTTGGGGAAAAAAGTGAAATAAAGTAAAAAGAAAGAGAGGGAGACAAACCAAACATTTAATCATTCAAATCTTCAGGCAGTCAGGATTTGCTGTAGTTGCATATATGGCAACAAGAAGTTTGGTAATCTCCTGGCTATTGAATTTTGTTTCTTTGTTTAAGGTTTGAATAAATAACTCCAGGAAGTTTTCTTTGGTATTTCAAGTCTTACTAACTCAAAACTTCCAGGAGAGTTAGTCTGACAGTTCTGTAAGATTATTTAAATAAAAAAGCTGAGAAGTTGTCTTTTTAAGATTGTGAAGAGATTTATATCTTTCACTGGTGAAGTTGCTTGACATCAAATGAACACAGTCTAGGCTACATAAGCAGAATTTAAATCTCTCTGGGGAGTAGGAATATTTGGCACCTAATTTGGTCACAGTATCTATTTCTGGTTCCTCCTAGTGGGCATTTACTGCTTCAAAGTCATCAGTCTACTCTGACCCACTCTATGAACCCCCTCTCTTTCCACAGCATTGGAAGGTCATCAATTAGGAATAGCCTCCTAGCTTTTGTGTTCAGGTCATGTGCCCAACCTGATGGCTGTCTGATGATGCCCTTCTTCTCTTATTCAGCTTGCATTAATTCTTTTTTTAATCCTGTGTAATGGCTGGGTACTTTCTCAATCAGATGATAGGTGGCCTATTCAAATTCATTCTGTTGCCCAGAGATCTACCTGTAGTCCTAGTGGAAAAATAGCAGTTTGCACACATTGGAGGATCTGGGCCATCACTGCATCAGAGACAAGTGGAAGGCTGTAGAATGATTTACCTAATAAATTATTGCTAAGGATATTGCTTTTTTTCTAGGTAACATAAAAGAACAAAAACTGATCCAGCAGCTTTTTTTTTAATCTTAACTTAGCTCTTACAAGGTAGTTGTTTTGGTGTATTTATCCTACAATGATCTTTTAAGTATATTCTCTCACACCTTATTCTGTTTTTGTGGTTATTTGGTGGCTGATTAAGCCCTTTATTACATGCAAAGCGAGCTTAAGTTTCCATCTACCACATATCAGAGGTTAGGTTTATGGAAATGAAGGCTGGAAAATTTCTTAGGATACTCCCAGGCTGTAAAAAGCATTACATCAACCTGGAAGTTAAGCACTAAATTAAGGAATGAGATTGAGGAGAATTAAAAACTGAGGAAAATAAGTAGTTAGAGACCAAATTGCAGTCAGAATGTTCCGAGACTTCTGTCAGCATTAAAATTCACTATGGGGTGAACTCAAATTTAAAATTGATCCCAGGCAGAGTAAGATGCTTCGTAACTGTCTTGTAAGATGGAGTACTCTCTAAATTTGGACAGACTCCATACATTGTTGCAACCCCAGAAATCCGAGTAATAAAAGATGCACAATGTTTAATTGCAGCTGGCAGTTAAACAAAACACTGTAATGCTGTCATATTTAAATTGATGTCATTTTAAATGATTACATGGTAAAAGATTTCCTGCTGTTTATCTGCAGATATTCTGCAAAAATAAAGAAAAATAATGGCTCCCATGACCATGAGACATAGATTGCTATTTTTTCCTTCTATTCACAGCACAGACCATAGGAGGGAAATTATGCAAGGAAAGCAGCTCATCAGTTTTCAAGCCAGGGGTTTCAATCACAAATGCAGTGTGACAGCAGACATTTTGCTCTGTCAAAAAGTAACAAAGTAACTCAAAAGAAACAGAGTGGGGCCTGCAAACAAAATGGTGATTCAGGAAAAAAAGACAGAAGTAGGAGTCAGTGATCAGGAGGCCCAAGACATTGCTGTGTGTGATGCATACATACAAAATAGGAGTGCTCAGTCACTGTCACGTTTTTGGTTTTAATTTGTTGACCAAATGGATGTTCAGAGAGTACAGCTGCACTCATCTTTAATGGTCTGCATCTATTAGAGATGTTCTGTTCCTGTCCCTTTTGAAGGGTTAGGGTATGGACGTGCCTGGATGCTTGGCAGTGCCAGCTCTAATTGCTCTTGAAGGTGATACAGGCTTTTAGAGACACAAGAGCTCCAAACTATCAGGGTGCCAGAAGGGAAGGGCACCTTCTGATCTACGCTGACATGCTGGGATTAAGTGTATAGGCCGTAGGACTGTCTAAGAATAATACTCTGGATTCAGACTAGTGTCTCAAAGTACTCCTCAAGGGCTTCTTCAAATGTTTTTGTGAAGTTCTAGTATCTCCTCAGTAATTTTTGTGATCTCCTCAGCTACTTTCTTATTTGTGAATAATACATGGCTCTCCATGGGTATAAGTAATTATCTGGGAGTCTGAAATAACTATTTCTATTCAGAAGACCTGTTAGTTTTGCTGTTTCTTTTTGTTAGCATCCTGTATACATCTGAAATGGTTAGGCACAGGCAGAAAAACCTTACTCCTGAGCCAATTAGGATGCAATTAATTGTCACTAGGTCAAGTAAACTCATGTTACAGACAGCCACAGAAAAAAATGGAAATATCTTCCTTATTATTAGTTCATTTTTAGCAAGTGATAGCATTATAATACCTCTTCACTGAAGATACTTAATGTTCTAAGATCTCCTCCCACAACATACAGCCAAAATGGCCCCACCAAAATGTAATTCTCATTAAGGTCAGAAAGGTTGAATACATCTTTGTCAGGGATTAACTAGGTTTCTGTCCAGGTAAACACTGGCACTTCTAGAATCTGATACCCGCTGCTTGATTGATTTGTATTTCAAAGCATTTATATAGTGCAGTACCATGCTGGCAAAGCCAAACATCTGGTCAGCTTCATGGTTTCTTTTAAACACAGAAATAAAAAAAACACATGAAAGAACGTCTTCTCCTTGCCAATGGACAAAACACTCAGTAACCAAATTTTTTGAAAGATCTGATTAATCTCGAAGATCTGAGGGAAAAAGTCATCAAGGAAGAGGTCACAGTTTTATCGCTGTTGAGGCTGGGGTGTGGCTGGGTAAGTAAGCATACTGCCTTGCTCTGTTGCCTTGCCTAGGTGGTACAGGACAACATTGAAAAGACTTGCCTTGTAGCGTCACAGTCTAATATTTCAGCTGGCTTTTAACAAGTTGCAGAAGAAGGTGGTAAACATCAAGCCTTTCCCATGTCTGTGACAAAATTAGAAGTGCCCTGTAATGGTTTACAAATACTGTGTGTTGACCTAGTTCTTGCCAAGCTCACTGTACAATTGCATTGGCTTAGTTTACCTGGAAATGTGAAGAGAGAAAAAAACCAAGCAGAAAAGGAAGAATAGGCTGAGATAAGCCACGTCTCAGTAAACACTTAACAGTTAAAAGACAATGCCAGGACAGGAAAATGCCTGGGGATTCAAAGATCAAAAAAAAAAAATAAATCTGGCAGACTTCAAAAGGAAGACTTTCTCAAAATAAATAGTCTTTGGTTTTAAGAAAGCTTTTTAGTTATTGAATACCCCTTGCCTTTTACTTCCAAAAGAAGAACTGCCAGGGCAAATATGGGCCAATGTGCTGTGTAAACACAACATAACAGGACACTGAAGCAGAAGGAGTAGAGGAACTGCAGAATTTCATATTGCCTCCAAATGTAAGCGCCAGGCCAGAGACAGTCTAACAAGAAGCCAGAGAAAGTCCAAAAGTAACCTGTAAAAAACCTGGATTTGTCAGTAAATCAGTTACTTGCTGCTTTTCAAAGGAAGGCTCAGCCCTTTGCTCCAGCTGATAGTGTGAAATGGAATGATCTTTTACTTCATGATTTACAGCTTGAAAGACTCGTATATATAAAGTAATAAACATATTCAACTATCATAAAAAGGAAATCTATCTTCCATTTAGCTTCTTCATTATCTTGCCACAACAAATTTATTCACTTATTTTGGTTCTAGTACACTGTAACACAAGAGTACATAGCTCCTGCAACCAATAGAAAACACCACCCAGCTAAGACAGAAATAATAACAAGCCAGTTGCCTTCCTTTCACAAGAGGATCTATCACACCAGGAGCAATCATCACAACCTTCATATCCCACCCAAGCAACCCCAAGGATGACTCAGTCCAGTTCAACCGTCTCCCTCCTCCCATTGCCCAAACAGATGATATTTACAGTGTACAGTCATAAGAGCCTGAAATAACCTGATATCCCTCCTTTACTGCCCATCTTCTCCTTGTACTCAATCTTGAAATGAAGTCATAGTGCCACATTTGTGACATACCATTCATTTCCATGGAAACAGATTGCCAGTTCACAGGCACAGGCTTATGGCTTCACTGCTACATAAAGAGAAGGAGCTGGTCTCTAGGAAAGCAAACTCTCACTGGAAACAGCAATACATGTGATTTCGCATAGAAACAATCATATTATCACATTTCTTACAGTATGAGAATTTCCCTTTAAATTCCAACTGACTTGCCTGAGATGAGATGCATGGCTGCACTTACGTCTTTGTAATTAGTGATGCATTATTCATAGAGATCCATACCTGCTCTGAAAGATGTTATTTCAAGGCTCCATTCTGCCTTACTTCCTCTTACTGCTCCATTTTCATTTTCTCCTTTTGACTTTCACAAGGGATTCAAATTACAGAGCAAGCATCCTTCCCTACCTTCCATCTTAATTTATCTCCCACCATCCATCTTAGCTCTCAGAATCCTCTCCAGCATTATTCATCCCTCGTGACTTTCAAGGACCCTTTACAGGTGTCTGTTTTAATCCTTCATCTTATCTCTTTTATCCTAGTTTACCAAAAAGGACCAAGATATGCAGAAAGAGGTAGAGGCCTTACCAACCAAAATGAACTAGATTCTGCCCAGCTTGGCAGTTTGGAGTTTGACCCAAATCTTTCAGTCCTGGGGATCATCACCAGCACTTTCCTTGGACTTTTCTTTCCATCTTTCCATCACTTGGCTAGATTGCTGTAATTAGGGCTGCCTTGAGGCTGTTCTAATTTGCACTCAAGATGCTACTAGCCCATGGAGTTATTTGGAAACGTTGATGCTGGCTGCAGCATAGCCTCACTCCAACTGTTCATCCACATCTTTTCATCTAGAAGCCACAGGACACTGAATGGGGCACAAATGTAGGTCATTTGTCTTCATACTTGCTTATAGAGAACCTTGGTGCCCCAGCACAAATGTCTCAAAAATATCCCTTATTCCTGAGTGACTCTGAACCAAATGGCCTGGTGTGAGCTACACCTGTGCTGTCCTTGTGTGCTTCTTGGCTATAAGAAGTTCTTCCATTTTCCTTGCTGCAGCTGTTCATACTACTACTGAGAACAAGTTCAGCAGGGCAAGACCTGCTGTTATTTAAAATGAGGCCCTAAGTGACCTACCCTCACCGTCAGGCTGTAGGAAGGACCAACACTTTGAGATCTGACGGAGAGTGCAGAGGCAAGGCACAAGAAAGCATTGGTTTAATGAGGCTTTGATCTAAGGAAAGCTGCCCAGTGGAGAGATATGTGGGATGACACAGAATCAAACAAGCATCTGTGCTCCAGTCGAAGGCAAGGGAAAGGGGATGTTTATAAACCAGGAGCAGCTGCATAGCACTTACTGTGTCCTGGAGCTGAACACACCTGCCCCTGAGTCATTCACCAGCATGTAAAGCCACGGTGATAGTCTGTGATATTAAATTGAAGACAAGAATGAGGTCTGGGTGTTATACTACCCGCCTTCCAGATGACAACCTGAAAACAGCTCATTGACACAGTAAAAGTGTCCAATGAAGAGCAAGAAAGCTGGTGAAGGGTCTAGAGAACAAGTCTTATGAGGAGTGACTGAGGGGAGACCTGGGGTTATTTAGTCTGGAGAAGAGCAGGCTGAGGGGAGACCTTATCGCTCTCTACAACTACCTGAAAGGAGGTTGTAGCAAGGTGGGTCTTGGTCTCTTCTCCAAAGTAACAAGTGACAGGGCAAGAGGAAATGGCCTCAAGTTGCAGGGAGGTTTAGATTGGATAACAGGATAATGGCCTCAGGGGAGGTTTAGATTGGATAACAGGAAAAGTTTCATCACCAAAAAAGGGTTGTCAAGCATTGGAACAGGCTGCCCAGAGAAGTGGTGGAGTGCCCATCCCTGGAGGCATTTAAATGACGTTTGGATGTAGCGCTTAGGGACATGGTTTAGTGGTGGGCTTGGCAGTGCTAGGCTTAAGGTTGGACTCAATGATCTTAAAGATCTTTTCCAACCTAAATAATTCTGTGAATCTATGAAATAGGCTTAAGGGGATAGGGTTAAGAGCAGAAAAGGTGGAAGAGCAAAGACAGACACAAGCTGTGAATGGTTCACACTTCTCTCTTTGTTTCTCCCAGGAATATGTATTTTAACGCACTCAGTACCAGAGATATGAAGCTCTGCTGTAAGGCAGAACACATTAAAATATTACTGTCCATAATACTTGGAAAACAACTTTAAACAGGTGATGAAATGTATTCCAAATTAATACATAGACAGAAAATAAGATAGTCAAAATAAGGAACCGTTCTGATGGTATAATGGTTTATCAGTGTGCTGTTGAGTTGTCTTCTGTTAAAGAGTGGCCTCTGGTCATACAAAGTGGTTCCAGGGAAGGCGGTGGGACTGCTTGTCTGTGTAAAGATTACAGGTTTGTGTTGTACTTCTGTTGCTGACTATTGGAAATGTTTATTTTATTAACTAAATAATTCATGGATGTAACATGAAAGGTTCATTTTAATTTTGCTGGACATTGTGAAAGCGTCTCATGACACCTTTTCACCTCATTTGCTTTTGTTAGAAGTTTCTATATGCTGGTTTCGCAAATGGCTTAAGTAATAGTATGTCTGGCCTTGGTTCATCATACGGTCCTGGTGTGAGGCTGGATGTCGATGTGACGTCTTAAATACCTGTAGTTTCCCTTCCTGAATCCAGCTGCCCATCCAGTAATGTGAAGGCATGCAGAATGGCTCCTCTTGGCTCACAGACACCCATGGGAAAGACATGCATTTTCACGAGGGAGCTGTGAGCAGCCAGCTTTCCTATGTAGGCTCAGGACCCAGCCAGGGTGTACTTCGGTGTACAGAATGGCCCTGCCACAAAGGCTTCTTACACTTCAAGCATGCTTGAAGTTTTGCATTAAATGTACCCAGTGTTTCCACATCACACTGTGCTACTCTGCATGGACATACTGGCCTGGATGGGCTTTGTGTTTTCTAAAGCAACAACAGCAAAATCTGAGTGGTTAGATGAATGTGGTAGAGCTCACATGACATCTAACAGCACATAACATGCAGGTTATACCACTGTTCAGACCACCAGTGAAAGCAGGCTGTCACAAATAACTACCTGCATTATGTAATTTCTGAGAAAAAATCCAGAGCTGTAGATGCTGCCAAGCAATTGCTATTACTTCTCTGAAATTGCCTGGGCAAACATTAACATTGACACTACATTATACATTGTCAGAGGTACAAAGACATAAATTTCAAAATAATAATTGTCTAGACTAATTCTTCCTCTTAACAGCAACCTACAGTAGCGTCAGAAAGAAGTACAGACCTAAAAGTGGATTAGCACTTGGCTCACCTGTACAAAGGATTTGGGCATTTTTATGCTCTTTTCAAAGCCAGAAGTAAAGCAAAGACATCCAGACCAATGTTCTCAGTATATTAACTCAGCTCAGATAATTGCATTAGAAAGGATTAAACTGTTATAATGTCCATATCTTCACTACAATACCTACAATACTTTTCCAGAAACATGTTCCTGAGAACTTCTTGCTACTCAGAAGACCTTGGCAGTTTGTCATTAAGTACAGAAGCTATCTGCTGTCACCTGAAGCACCCTGTAAAAACGCTGCTATAAGCAGGAGGGCCTGATTTACTCTTGTCTGTATCACTCTAAGGGGTCTTCCGTGACACCCTTAATCCAGATTTTTTTATTTGGGTCCCTACAGTTAACTCCCTTGAAAAAAACTGCACAAATGACCTGCTTTAGGAAAGTACTGAGTGTCTGCAGTACTGAATTCACCTTGGGACTGCCTGAACAATCCCCTCGTGCTTTTTGGTCATTGGTGTCCCAGTTGAGGAACTTTAGGTAGAAAGGGACATGTGATAAAGGTGACTGAAACTACACAAAAGAGTAGAAGGGCCATGTGACCAGGCCAGCAGTGGATCCCTGGTAGATGGAAGCCCTGCTGAAACAGAGACCTCTAGATAAACAGCAAAGTCTGCTTTCTGCAACCTACAGCAGTTTTATTCTGCAAATCACATTGTTAATTCAAACTGTGAAATAAATATAACTGGCAAAATCTGGGACCGTGACTTCTCCATTAATTTTCATTACATTTAATAGAATATTTTTTTATCCACATGAACTCCTAGTGTACCAATAACAAAGACCCTTATGTGGTGGGAATTAAGCACTTCTAGCTGCAATCTCTGCCACTCTGTTGCTGTGGAGCTAATCCTAGCACAGGAGAAAAGATCCTGCCTTTTTGCTTTATCCCCTGGACAACGATACCATATAAACAAACCGCTACCTCACTGCCATTGATGGAAAGTGGTCCTTACCAGTGGTGCCAGAAGGGCTCAATTGAGCCCTTGCCAAAAGAACAAATGGCGTCAGCACATTTCTTTGGAGTCTGGATGACAACATCACAACAACACATTAGCCTTGATATGGAAACACAAAAACTTCATTATAATTGTCTGACAGAAATGTGCGCAGAGGCGAATTTGGTTTCTGGGTCATGATGGGCACAATACAATATGTTCATAGCACAGACTGCGTTTTTTCCTTTCTTGTCCACTGCCAATGGCTTTCATTCCCTTTGACCTAAGTATTTGTCTTCCTCCTTTTTTATTCTTTCCCCTCTAAGGTCTCCTCCTTCTGTGCAGTTACCTCCAGCTTCATCAGCTCTTCAGTTCTTTCTAATCTCACCTCCCTTTCCTTCCATTTGGATAAATCTATTTGCCAGATCAACACCATCTTCCTGCTTCCTTTCATATTTACCTTAGTCCTCTTCCTTTTTTGCCATCTTTGATTTTTTTCTCAAAACTACTGTTCTTCTTTTCATGAAGGATCCCAACACCTTCAGGAGAAAAAGTAAAATACAACATGATCCTCCTCATCTTATTTCCATTCCCTCTCACAACCCTCTCCTCCCTCCCATCCCACATTTCTCTCCCGCTCTTTTCTCCTCATACCTGCACTGCCACAGAAGCTCTGTTTCACACCATGTGCCAGACTACCTACTGAGGTTTTTTTCCTTTTTTTATCATGGTATTTTCATTTTCCTATTGCTTTTTCCCCTCCTACTGCAACATTTATTTCCTTTCCTGCATTAAAAGCACTCTTGACTTCCCCTTGCTCCTCCAGTTACTGTTGTATCTTCTTTCTTCCATTCATCTCTAAGGTCACTGAATAATCTCAGGTCACACATTTCTATCCCATCCTTGACTCTCCCAGCTGGTTTCTTCCCCTTACATTCATCTGCAGCCACACTTAACGAGGTCTTTAACAATGTCTTCTAATCAAAATTTTAGATAAAAGTACTCCATCCTTAGATATGGCAGACATTTTTGTCAGAGACGACCCTAGTCTTTTGCTTGAAGTTGCACTTCCTTTCACCATCTGTGACTCTGGGGTCTCCTTATCCTCCTACTCTCTTCATCATATCCGTCGGAAGCATGTATTTGTCTTCCCTTAGCTTTCAATGGGATCCCAAATATGTCTGTCCTTGCTTCCATTCTTGCTCATCTCTATATCTTACCTCTGGTTAATCTCATCAACAGAGCAAATTCAATTATCCTTTCAATACAGATGACCTACAAATCTCTTTCTCTGCCCAAGACCTCTCCTTTAAAATCTTAGCTGAATATCATTGTAGCACCAAATTCTCCTTAGCGGCAATTCTGTTAACCCTCTTTGTGAGTTCTGCTCTGCATCAAACATTAACTCTGTTCCCTGAAGGCTCATCACAGGATATGTCTTCCCCACTTTTCTCTCAGTCACTGCAATGTCTGTTAGCTCCCACTTCCAGCTGGTTCCTGGTATCACTTTGTGGTATTCATTTATTGTTGGCTACACATATTGCAATTTAATTTTGCTGGGGATTAAAAATCTAAGTATTTTTAGAACGAGATTACTTCCCAGCTGAGCTTCAAGCTCTCTGGCATTTCAGAATAAATATGATCTATTTATTATAAGATATATATATATATAAAAAATGTATGTCCTCCATCATTTGAGATATTGTCTCTTATCCAACACAAATATTTATCATTTATCATCTCAGTCAGTTCAATGACACTTTCTTAAACAAACGCCAATCACCATCCACCTGGAGCAGACGACTGTTTCCTGGTGCAGAGCTCTTCCTGTGTCGACCCTTACCTTGCTGCCATCTCTGTCTCCCTCTTTTGGTGATGTCCTAAGTATTCTGTCAGCCCTCTACCATCCTACCTGTTTGGTTTTGCTTCTGATCAGCCCTGAGCACTGGCCCTTCCATTATGTGCTTGTTCAGTTTTGAAACAAACATTTATATGCTTTCTGCTAGGCAGCTCCTTACACTCAGCAAATGCAAACTATAGGTGCAAAAGAAATTAATTTTCCTCTAAAAGCCATCTTAAAACATTCCTTTGCCAGGTAGTCTTGGAAAAAAACCCTGTAAGACAGCGCTTCTGATATGGTAGGGCTACTGGCATGGACCAATATTTCTTCATTGTTTCTCAATTTGTTGATCTATTTATTGTGTCATGACCTATACTTGACAGAAAATTTCGGGGGTCAGGGATCATCCATTCTGTCCTGGTATGGTGACTACTAGATGTTACAAAACAACATAGACAGCTACCACTTATGTGTAGGAACGGTAATTTTAGCATGTTTTCCTGAAATAAACTGTCAACTTCTGCTAATATTATTCTTCTTATGTGGGTAAAGAGAAAGGCAGGTTTTATAAGAAGTTTATTTGTAGTCTTTGGTAAAGGAGAAAATGTCTAAGCAATTTTACTGTTGTTCTCAGCAGGTTCCCCAAGGCAGCAATCCTTGATGTGCAAACACTGTTGATTAGAGGCTGGGGGTACATTCCAGCACTCTGCCTCGTGACTTGCTCAGAGGTGAGAAAGGCAGGTCCCTGCTTATTTATGGTGCAAGCAGAGGTGATAATTTAATCTCCAAATCCAGTGACTTTCACTTGTAGAATAATAAATAGATATTTAGAGAGAGAAATGCTGTTTGTAGAAATGAAATAGCTGGATATTAGCAACAACGTGGGTGTTTTTCCACAAGGGCAGCCAAGTGTAACAGAGTCACCCAGAAATCTTTAGCCTCATTGCTTTTTGTCACACTCAGTTGGTGGTCTCCTGACATTCATCTATTGGGCTCTGTTCCAATAACTGGGATGACAAATGGCATTTTTTCAAGTGTGTGTACCGCTATGATCTGGCAGCAGTATGCACAGCAGATTCCACCAAGTATAAGCTGCAGAATAGGAAAGATGGACCTAGATCTTTATTACATCTTCATATAACAAAAGCCATGATTCCCACAATTAGTTTCAAAGCATATAGAATAGGGTGGGTTTTTTTTTTTAAATTTAAACTCATTGAAATGAAAGTAGGCTAATTCACTTGAATTCCAAACATTTTTTTTTCCACAGGAGTAGAAGTTGAGGTGTACACACTTCCTCCCACTCCTGTATAAACCCCCAGGTAAGTACCAACAAAGTGCTGGTACCAAAGACGTACTACGTCAAGGCAACAGCTAGAGCACATATTTTTCTGAACTGGTGACGATTCAACACTGGTCAAGAAGAGGGCATAGGTGTGATGCCACCTCTGATTCACATTGTTGACCATCTCCTCTACTGGTAAGAAGTGTTTGTATTTCTCAAATTAAAGAAAAAAAAAAAAGAGAGAAATGCTGTCCATGTACCTGTATATGAGATCAGATCTAGAGGGTAAGACCACTTCAGTCATTTTGCATTCAGGCCAAGTTGTTGGCAGCTCTAGCAGAGTGGAGTTCCAGCTCAGTGCGCACACACACACACACACACACACACACTCTCAGATAACTAGTCTACAGAGGGAAGGACTACAATGATAATTCAATATTTCATCATATTACTTATTCAAATCATGCTTCTCGGTCCATCATTTACATTACCTTCCATCATAACATATTTATAAATAATCCTGGTTTGTAAAATATGTTTGATAGCAACTGGGATGCTTTTTAATTGGGTTAAAAGACTAGTGTTTATTTTGGTGTTTCTCTGTGACCATTTCAGTATTAAATATTTTCAGCTTGGGATATCATTCATTTGAGTTCATGCTAAGAAAGACAATAAAGTTAAGCGGCAGCTGGTCATTAGAAGCTTGTATATTTCATATTCAGTACACACATGCCTCTTAATCCTAAATAGATTATATTAATCACAATTTAATTATGTGGCTGCCCTATTAAATTAGAATTAGGGGCTAGAGTCGACAATGGAACTAGTCTGAGTTTCACCATCTGCAGATCAGGCTTTGTATTTCCTACTGGGTATTTTTACAATATTTAAATTTTAAAAGTAATAATCGCCTATTGATATTAAAACACCTCTGACAGCTGGCACTTATCCACTATTAATGGCTAACCAGGGGTCCCCTTCACTCATGTGTGTAATTTAGTCATCATTTAGTGATTAATTATGGAAAAAAATATTTTCTTGGTAGAGTAAAAATGAATAGAGTTAGTTTCTGGCATGGAAAGGTGCTGAAAAGTCCCATCTTCCATTGGAAGCCTGGCATTTGCAAACACGCAGCAGTTTTCAGAAGCCATCTCTAAACAATGACCAAATGATGAAGGTTGAAGTGGCAGAATTGGAACATGGTCTCCATATACTGAAAGGTTGACCCTGATATCAAACAAAATTCCCATTCATTTAACTGGAATTTTCCTCAAGTGAAATCTGAAGACCTAGATCATCCCCCTGCATGCATATAGCCATGTGAACCTCCATTGGCTGTGGGCATTTTTTGTGGAAAGCATGGGGTTTTAACTCTGGAGACAGCCAGATAAAGATATCCATGTGGGAGTGGCAGATACCACCAGGACCTCTGGGAGACCTGTGTCTTTCTGGAGAGGCAGCTAGAGATGATACTTCACACCTTGGAGCATATCAGCTGGCAGTAAATACCACTTAACTGAATCCTACCCACATTTTCCACAGTGTATTCAAACATGCACTTTGAATGTGTAAAAATATATAAAATAGGTAGATCTTAGCCATCCTCTTTGGAAACTGCACCTTGAAAACTAGAGAAATTCTTCCTCACAACTTCACACACTCAGCTGATCATTTTGTGCAGTCTTGCACAACTTTGCCCAAAATTTATTTCAACTTCAGACTGGAAATGGAGTTGAAACTCTGAAAAACTGAGATATGTGTGTTCTTCAGAATTTTGGTAATTCCTGGTTGAAGTTAATGTCGCAGGTCAGGAAAAGAGTTCTCTCGCCGATCACTGTACATCATTATTTCTATTACCACTCCCTGATGAGTTATACCTTGCCTTCTGAAGGGTTAACTGAACCTTGCACTTGCTTTAAATCATATCTCTCTGTAATACCGTTACATTTCTGTACGGAGGGGAATATTCTAATTTCTCTCAGATGGTACTTATCATGAAGGGGGAAACCAAACATAAATAGGGAGGGAAGTGGTACAGGTGTCATTACTCCAGCTCTTTTTTCTCCACGAATTACCGTCAGAATCTCCCTGAAACCAGACACAGTAACTTTAAGACCGCCTAGTGACTGGAAAACGGAGGGAGAATATTAGTCTAAAGCAGCTGAAAACCTGGAAACAAGGTACTTGGGAGCATCTTAATATAAAATAAAGTGCATGGGCACAAAGCGTTAAATTGTATGGCTGGGGATCTATAAACCTGCAGCCTTAGGAGCACTAAATAAATGGAGGCTGTAAGCAAGTCTATGGCATCATTCAGCATACACTTGGCAGCCATTTCCATTCAAGAGCCAGGATGCGATACTCGGGGATTGCTCCAGCTGCACATGACTGCTTTTATTTGTATGGCTTTGGCAGTATAGCTTTAGCAGCCTGCCTCCCTCATTCCTCAGTTTGGTTGCTGCTCCTCTGGTGGGTTTGTTAAGGAATTTTGTTTACTGCTTCCAAGCACCAGATGATCTGTCTTTAGTGAATGTCAAATCTCTCTTACTGTCACTTCAGGGTTTGTCCCTCATATATGTGACTATACAGTTATATGTGGCTGCTCACACTTATTTGTGCTGTTATGTTTTGAACCAAGGGAATACATCAGAGCACATGCAACCACAAAAATATATAAACTAATGAGAAATTTAGGATAACATATGGGAGAAGTATATGGTTTACATGAAGAATATGGAACGGCTACTCAGAAAAGATACAAGCTGCAGAATACATTTTAAACCCTTGCATGATTATGAAACTGAGATACTAAGGTAAATGATATCTCCTATTTATGCAGCATACTTCCATGACTTTTTGTGTGCGTGGTAAAGGATCCTTCTGGGCTAAATGACTACTACATTTTTTCAAGGTTTTCAAGGGGTATGATCTTAGTTTTTTTCAGTTTTGTGTTGTTAAGTGCTTTTGTTGAGTTTGGTGGACATGGATTGAAACAAGAGCAGTTTGCAATGGATGTAGAGAAAATCTTTTTTCACTGTGAGGAGAAACCTGCACTGGAACAGGTTCCCAGTAAGGTTGTGGCATCCCCATTCTTGGAGACCCAGCTGAGCAAAGCCCTGAGACACCTGCCCTGCCCTTACATCTCACCCTGGAGGAACAAGAGGATGGACTAGAGACTTTCTGAATCTCTCCCAACATGAATCATCATGTCATCCTTTGAGTTTATGAATTGCTTCTTTGAGGTAATATTTTAGAAGTAAGTCTTTTAGAAGATTTTACATAAGCCACCTGTAAGGGCTTGGAGGAAAAGCACAGACAAAAAACAGTTTGCTGGAACCAAGGAGTAGTTACAGGTGAGAAAACTCTCTGTTTGTGTGAGGCTGGCACCTCTTCTCCCTTTTTGCATTGGTCTTGCTTGCTGTTCAAATTACAAAGGAAGTTTCCCCATAGACAAAGTAGAGAATGTCCATAACCAGTAATTTAAAGATGCTAATCAAGAAAAAGGTACCTTCTTTTCATATAAGTGTTAAAACACAGCAAAAGCATTTAAGAAAGGAAGAAAACAGTGAAAAGAATATCTTTCTTTTAGTCGTATTTTTAGAGAGTGTCTTATTAATGATTTACAACCGCTATGATTTGCGTGAGGAGGGTGAACATGATTGAAAGTATGGTGCCAAATTTCATTCTTACATGCAAAATTTTATTCTTACATGAATCTTAGCTCCAGCTTCTGTCATCTGATGGGATAGAAACTCTTATTTGTCTTTTCAGTCTGATGTCCAGGGCCCAGACCTTTTATGTAAGATGTCCAAAGCTAAGACCCATCCCCAGCCAGGACACTGATTAAAGGAGCTGCCATTATTTTACCTGCTTGGTTTATAATCTTTCTTTTCTTCCCTCTGTCAATCACCCTTTGACTTTTTATTAAATTTATTATTATTATTATTTTCACCATCATGCTTGACTTATTTGTTTGAAAAGACTGTGCTACAACCTATATAACTGGTGTCCATTGAAAGAAGGGGGAATTAACTCAAATGGTAGAGCTCTTGTTTAGCATGTGAAAGGTAGCAGGATCAGTGCCTGTATCCTCCATCCTGGACCACTTGGTGGATAAGGAATTGACTGGATGGTTCCACTCAAAGAGTAGTGGTCAACAACCTGATGACTGGGTGGAGACCAGTGGTGAGTGGTGTCCCTCAAGGATCCATATTGGGACAAATATTATTTAACATCTTTTTCAGGGACGTGGACAGTGGGATTGAGTGCACCCTCAGCAAGTTTGCAGATGACACCAAGCTGAGTGGTGCAGTTGTGATACTCCAGAGGGAAGGGATACCATCCATAGGGACCTTGAGAGGTTAGAGAGGTGGGCCAGTGCAAACCTCATGAAATTCAACAAGGCCAAGTGGAAGGTCCCACACCTGGGTCAGCAATCCTAAACATGGATACAAGCAGGGTGATGAGTGGACTGAGAGCAGCCCTGCAGAGAATGATTTGGGGGGGGTGGACGAATTGTGGATGTGATTAGTGGATGAAAAGCTGGACATGAGCCTGCAGTGTATGCTCACCGCCCAGAAAGCCAATTGCAATCTAGGCTACATCGAAAGCAGCATGGCCAGCAGGTCGAGGGAGCTCCCTTTACTTAGCTCTCATAAGACTCCACCTGTGTTCTGTACTGTGTTCAGATCTGGGCCCCCCAGCATAAGACATGGACCTGCTCAAGCAGGTCCAGAGGAAGGCTAAGAAGATGGTCAGGGGGCTGGAGCACCTCCTGTATGAGGACAGGCTGAGACAGTTGGTGTTGTTAAGCTTAAAGAAGCAAAGGCTCTGGGGAGATATTATTGCAGCCTTCCAGTACTTAAAAGGGGCCTACAGCAAAGAGGGGGAGGGACTTTTTATCAGGGAGTGTAGTGATACGGTGAGGCATAATGGTTTTAAACTGAAAGAGGGTAGATTTAGATTAGATATTAGGAAGAAAGTCTTTACTGTGAGTGTGGTGAGACACTGGAACAGGTTGTCCAGAGAGGTTCTGGATGCCCCATCCCTGGAATTGTTTAAGGCCAGGTTGGACAGAGCTTTGAGGGACCTGGTCTGGTAGAAGATCTTCCCTGTCTGTGGCAGGGGGTTTGGAACTAGATGATCTTTCAGGTCCCTTCCAGCCCAAACCATGTTATGAGTCTATGATTTTATGATTCTGTGATCCTGTGATTCTATGATTCCATGAGAGTGCATGCACAATGAAGAAAGGGCGTTTGTATTCTTTACGAAAATGTGGAGATGTGTGACATAGTCTAGTTAAAAAAGTTTCTGTAATGCACCCATTAACACAGTTTGAATATCCATAACACAAATGGTTAAGCGTTGGCTTCCTCAGTGTGATAACTCTACAGACGAAACCATTTTGGGCTGCAGTGGGTATTACCTCTTGTGCAATCTGATCACCTTCTTTCCCTCTGATCCTCTGAACTGTGAACATATTTTACATGAGTGCTTTAGGTTACTTCCTCTTGTGGAGGATTTTTCACCTCTCAATGCTAAGGCTTATTGCTTTCCTGCTCCTCTAGTGTAAATCCGTCATCACCTGAAGTGTAAGCTATATGTACTGTCTTCTGTAGTCACAGAGGAAAGATGAATTTAATTTCCCTAGACTAGTTTTTTTAGACAGTCCCTCAGGGACAGTGCTGCTGAGTGGTGCCAAATGTGTTCCGTGTCTAATACCTAAAGTGGAGATTTCCAGTCCATAGGCTCTGAGCTCAGAGAAACTGGCAGTAGAAAAAAGGAAGGCTTTCTCAGTGTTCATCCTGGTTTCAAACTACCAACCTCCCCAGTTCTGCAAACATATAAAGATGGGAGTTCAGACAGCAGGACTTCTTATGGATCTAGAGTCAACTTCTAACATACATTGGGAAGAATGAGTACATATCAAGAAATTAGTATCTACAGAAAGAGATCTGTGAAGGCACAAATTGTTTGAAGTCTCTGAAGTTACAGGCACAGTGCCGTTCCCTCCACTAATTGAAAAAGAAAGCTGAAAAGTGCTAGCTGTTAGAATCAAATCCTGGGAATCCAGGAATTCCTAATTGCAAAATAGTTTTTCTACTTTAGGCTTGAGCATATTCACAACACTAGCAAAGAATCATTTTTCTGCTTCCAGAAATATATTGGTGGTCATCTTACTAGAGAAGCTGGCTGTGCAGAAGACACACTTTGCTGAGGCTGCTGCACAGTAGCTGTACATAATGTAGATGAGGAAGTTGCCATACGGGGAGAAATCATTGGAAACCTGGCACTGGGTATGAAGTTCTGGTGTGATATGATAACTGAGACAAATTACTTTGGGGAGACAGAGTCTTGGAAATAAAGGGTCAGAATTAATGATGCAAATAGCAAGACTCCTGGCAGTTGCTTAGTTCTTATTTAGAGAATCTGTTTTACTAAGCCAGGGTTAAGCTAGTGTAAAATCTTTATATAGCAGTTGTCTTTTAATTAATTAAGGCATAGATTTTTGTGGTTATTAATAAAGCCATGTATATGTATGCTCCATCTGTACTTAATACTAAAATTGTTTTAAAATTATAGGGTTGTGACTATATAGTGCACTTGGTGCTAAAATTATCAGTTTCAAATTGAAACTGAAGACAAAAAATTTATCTCTAGCATTTATTGTACTTAAGTGACAATAAATATCTAGAAAAATGCCATGCTAAACAATGCTGCTGATTTAGGCTTGATGCTGTTCTTAGCCCTTGCATCATTTTCATAATTTTTTTTTAACAGGAACAATCCATTACAACTGGGAAAATGTTGGGGTTTGTTGGTTTCGTTTTTCCCCTAAGCAGAATTTTCTGGAAAAACAGAACTTAATTACTTGAAATTACTATCTAGTTTTACGTCTGCTCTCTGCATTTATTAAGCTACATGTTCATATGCATGAGTTTAGGATGTGATAATATGTTTGAAATATCCTGACCTTACATGTTGTTTGCTTCAGTTCTTGAGCATTTACCAATATGGGACGTCCCAGCAAAGACCAGGAACTGTAGTTAGATCAAAATCTGCTGTAGAAAATAAAAATAATCTGATAACAAACATCCCCTGCATTGAGATCCATCATGAAACCCTGCTTCCAATGGAGCTTATGCACAAGATAGATAGACTAAACTTCCAGAGATCCCAGTGAGGTCAGGATTTCACTCTAGAATGATCCTTTGTCAAAGCAACATATTTTCCAATAGTATTTTCAGCCACAGAAATTTATGCATGATTTTCAAACAAAGGGCTCTCATGAGGCCTAACACCCTTTTTTTCTCTCTCTGTGTCACTCTGTCTCTCTATCTTTCTACCTCATTGTCTCCCTGTCTCTTTTTTTTCCTTTTGAATGGCTTCAAATATACATGAGTGAACATTTCCTGCTAATACCATGGAAGAATGCTTTGGATAGCAAATCAGAGAACAGAAATAACTGCATGTACTTGAAACTACTTAAGAACATGCATTGCTTGCAATACCAACCCCACCTCCAAAAAAAACCCTACCACAGCCCCCAAACTTTTGATTTTCTAATTAGGAAAGTTGGCAAGGTGAATAAAAAGAGTATTTTTTTAAATAGAAATTCTTTAGCGAGCAGGTATTGTATATTTGTCATAAATCTGGAATCCTGGACACGCTGAACCCTTAAAGGATTTCTGTAGTTCAGAAGTTAAATTCATCTCTATTAACATCTACCCTCCAGGGCAAAGTAATCGGATTGCAGCTACAGTAATCTGAAACTCTTTCAGCAAAACCTAGAATCAGACCAAACACAAGTATCAGCTCATGTTTTCATACTTACCCAATACTTCAGCCAGGTTCCCCACAGTTTACAGAATTTTTAGTTAACTTGGACAAAGTTTTAAGCAAACCTGGGGTTAATTATGACTTCATGTAGAAACCATGATAAACACTGTGGTTTTGTAAAATTTTGATTCAAAACTAGGCAAGACTTGTGGGTTTTGGCTGAGCATCACTGGCTTTCTGTTGTGTATTAACCTAAAATTGAAAACAAAAATTGCCTCCAGTAATATTTAAAAAAACTATAGGGCATTGAAGCTCCACACAACTGAGTTTACTACTCTTCCATTTGCAGCTTGGCAAGCTGTCTTATGACTTTCTGTGAACACCAGGTGACAACACTTCATGACAACAACATGAACTGCTGTGGTATTACAGGGGTTTTTTTCCTTGTGTCTTGAATATTAGAAGGGATCATATCACATTTTGGGATTGTCCTGTTAATCTCTGGATTTGTGACACACCAGCACGACATGTGTTGGTCTTTGTGTGATTGACATACATACGTTTTGAAGAGAATATTATGTCCCTCATGTTTCAGAGACAAAACTTCTTTCCTTGGTCTATGACAACTGTTAATACTGTGTCCAAACTCTTTAAAATTAAAGAAAAGGGAAAAAAAATCTCAGGATTCACAGAGCAGTCTCTAATATCTTGTTTCACCACAACTGTCTCTGGAAGAATTTGCTTCAATAAAGCTCCCAGCTGGAGCTGTAATCAAGTCCATCCTTTAGAAACAGACTGACTGACAAACTAACAAATAGCAAATGTTGGTGTCAGTGAGATTGGTGATAGCCAAAGGAATTACCCTGTGCAAATGGAAAACCGAGACATTACTTGTGTATAGCTATTGTCTAAGGGAATTTAGAAATACAGCAGTCACAGAAACACCATCTCTTGAGCATAGATTCAACTAGAAAAAAAATCCCATTTGCGATAATATGCATGAGTTACATAAAGTAAATCTGAATCTCTATATCTATTTAGTACCTCAAGGCTCATTTGACATGCATTCTCATTCCTATGAAAAGGCTGTGTCGTGCCTGTCTTACTTAAGACCCTACATAATGTTAGAATTTACTGTAATTTTACTTAGTGGTTTCATATCTACAGTAGCAACATCTGCTTAAAATGCTGGGGGCTTTTTATATGTAATGTTATTGCTGATATGTTCTCACATTGTTCTTGCATAACGTTAAGAGTTAAATGGCTTTGCTTTGCTCTTGTCTTTTCATATATTTAAAAAACATCAGTAAAGATTTGTAGCAGCAAAACATACCTGGCAGTCTTTTGGGAGGTGTTGGTCTCATCTCTGTGACTATGGCTTCAGAGCACATTCTCACCTGGGACAGCTATGAGGCATCTTGCTATGTTCAAATGACTCAATACAATGCCAGACTAGATCTTAAAATACTTGCACTTACATCAGTGTGGTGGTCTGATAGGGTTAGCACACCCTGGATTTTCTACAGAAATTATTCTTCAGGGGGATCCCATGCTCTCAGTCGGTCTCCAGTCCAAATGGGTATCCCTACACAGCTCTGCATTGCACTGCAATCGCTTTCCAGCAGAATTACAAACATTGCAGTCGCTTTCCAGCAGGGTTACAAAAATTAATTACCTCCGTCATAACTGGTTTCACACCACTGGCATTACTGTAACACAGCATATTGTAAAGATTATAGCAGAAAGTGAGACCTGTTTTCTGGAACAGTATTTTTATCAATTTAAGAAGTTCATTTGTCAATAGTGGCTTTGGCTAGTACCAAAATGAACTGTTGGTGGACTAATAATTGTAGGAATATGGTAGGAATTGATAGAGGTTTGACAAAAGTCATTAGTGGATGACTTTTATCTATGCTGTGGCGTTAATCTTAAATTAGAAAAAGAAAAAGGCTAATATTGACAAAATATATATTTGATATAATGTATCAAAAGAAGATGTATTTAAGAAGGTTTCCAAGGATGTCTTTTACAGGAACTGCTGGCATAATCATCTTCCACCATTTGATCTTACTGCAAAGCCTCTTTCTGTTCCACTTACAACTTCAAGCACAATCATGCATTGCAACACAACATCAATGTATTAGAAATGTGCTTCTGGCTGCCTGGATTAGGACCAGATCCCATTTCCCCTCCTTGACACTCACATGTTTGAACACTGACTGGCATTTATAGTTTGGCTGGGATTGCACATTGCTGGGTGGGTGTATATGAAAAGTGGCCAAGAAGAAGAGAAGATAAACAAAGGGGCAAGAAAATAGACAAACTGGTAAAAGCATTAGCAAAGACTTCATCCAGCTGAATAAGAAGCAAAAGATATAGATCTCTGAATGGAGGAGCTCTGCAAGGCCTTGTGTCTGTAGGAGAGGCAAATTATTTATGAAAAGACGTGTAAAATGTAAGGAATTGGAATCATCAGCTGATATTTTTTACATTGTAAAGGTTACTAACATGTTGCTTGCCAACTCTTGTACTTGTATGTGGATCTTAACCTTGTCAGTTTTTCCATGTGCAACAGCTTTGATGAGGAGTTTTGTAAATAACAAAAAAAATACAGGATTGAAAACGGTGCTTCTTCTGTACCCTCTATTTTTACTAGAGAGACAGGCTTGCCTGAATTTAAAAATATTCTGTAAAACTACCTAATAATATTTATGAGACATAAAAAAGATGGGTTGGATTCAGATGGTGGTCTACTCTCAAGGAGCATTATCGAAAGAGAGAAACAAAAATCAAAGGCATATTGACCACCCATAACTCCAGCCTCGGATTCCAGAGACCGCACTCTCCTCCTCCCAGATCACAGGGAGGGGAGGCAAGGAGACAAAAGAGGACACATGGTAGCTTTGTTCTAGGTAACTTACAGAAGTAGATGGACAAGTCACTTGTGTGCCCTCAGCCTTCAGCCTCAGCTTTGCACTGACCAAGGTCAAGGCTCTTCAGTTTTCTAGTCTTTGACTCAGGACAGCGTTAACAACTTAATATCATAAGAAATCCCTACAGGGTCAGCCCAGTCTTGGCTGTAGCTGGTCCCTGCCAATGGCAGTGGAAGAGAAATTCAAGGAGAGCACTAAGCCTGGCTGCTCTCCGTGGCTCATTCCCCCGGTACTCATCCAGCACCCATGGTCATGGTGGTATGGGTGTTAGAGGATGCACCCTGGTCTAGTCCCTCACTATCTGTTTATGTTACCGTCTCCCTTGTTGAACCTGCTGAAGATTGTGTCTCTATCTTACCCTGTCTCAGGAATGAGAAAATTAGGTTTTATTTCAGAGTGACATGTCTCTCCTGAGAAAAACAAAGACAAGATCTGCTCTAAAAATTGTCAAGAAGGCATCCAACAATAAAGGGCCCTGAATTGTTTCTAGTCACTTAACAGTGAAACAGAGTGAAATGCGCACTGGAAATAAAGGGTCCCAAGGCTGGGGTCAGTCCTTTTTAATGCATTTGTGTATTGCTCAGCATAATGCTCAGCTCCACAATTCTCAGTCTTTTCTCCCTCCAGTATAAACACCAAGGTAGTTTTCTTGCCTATCCATCTGGTTTTTCTTCATTTTGCCTTTTAACATACATACAGCAGTAATGCATCATTTGTATTTGCACATTAATCCGAAAGGTACAATAAAATGTAGGAATTCACTGCATACCCTGCTCCCTTTTGGGAGAGGACAAACAGGTAAAACGCACTTAATGCAGCAATTCTCAAAGCTTTGTCCTCTGAACCCCCCTTCTTTCTGCGGAGTTTGCTCTGCTTAAGTGCTCCCCTCTCATCAAATACACCTGTACACCACACCCTGCTCTGCTCTAGACCCTGCCTGCCATGGCCTATGCCAGCTTCCTCACAGAAATCCTTTGCAAATCAAGCTCCAGCAAAGCCAACTTTGAGCCCACCCAGCCTAATTCTGCCAATTCCTACATCCCAGCTTAACCTCTTGTGGCTGCTACACGAGCCCTGAACTCCCTCTGCAGCCACCATCAAGCCTTCCTCAAAGTATTCAAGGGAAAAGTCTTCTCCTCCTTCACCCCATATCTACTCCTCATGGATTACTTCCTGGCTTGTTTTGGCTCCCTCTGGAAGGAAAATGCAGTATCATTTTTCTTCTGCCCAAGCTTGATGTGGCTCACCATTTTGCTGGGTGTGAAAAAGGTTTGAGCTTGCAGGCAGCTAGCAACCGCCTTGCATACACAGCATGGTCTAGCTAAGGCACAGCCTTCAATCCTCCTCAATTCCCACCCCCATCATGCTTGCTAGAATAAATATTGTGCCCTTTATAAGGTTCCGAGATAGGAGGAAACTACCGCATGGAAGGAGAGGAGGAAAGGTGAGCAGACAGAATCGAGGGAGGAGAAAGACAAAGGACAGATGGACTTTTCTTGGGATGTCTTGTCCCTGAGCTGAGGATACATTTTGGGCTCCCTCAAGGGGTTTGTTTCACCAGTCAGAAGCCAGCTGACTTGAAATATGCTTAGAAGGTAATTATCAACCAAGACGACAGCACAACTGTAGAGTACAATAAAGAAGAACAGACCTTTAAGGAACAAAAACCACCAAAATGTTGAAAAACCTTAAACAGAAATACTTTAAAAGCTGCCCAGATTAGACTTAAATTTAAAGAAGACAAGAATCACTCTATGGCTAAAGCATGAATGGGGGAATATAAACAGTTTTGGTGGGAGATTTTTCATATGTTTCATTATAAGAAATTTATTCTTCATTTGATACATGAATAAGATGCCTTATTTTATCATAATAAAACAACCTTGATTGAATGCAATGATCCTCAAAAGCTTGCAGAGTGGAAGGCAAGAGGATGATCAGTACTCTGCAGCTGAGAGTCTCCTGCCATGACGGCTTGTTCCCCTTAGCGGCTGGTAAAGCAGGAGGCAAGGAGGACTGGCGTAAACTGTGAAATGCTTCAAGCCCAGCAGAGAGAGAGCACCATAGATTAAAGTCCAGCTGCTGTTTCAGACATCCTATGATATCTGGTGTAACACTCATCCTTTCATTAAAACAGCCATGCTTTTGGAAGTAATTTCCCCCGTGCCAGCACTGCTAGGACAAGGCAAAATTCTGCCAGAGCTGGCCTCCAGGGCTCAGCAGCAGCTGGGAGCAGATTATGAGAGAAAGGGGGTGGAAAGGGGAGAAGCACATGTGATAGCAGTCCCAGGGTCCTCTCACATCTGCTGGCGTGGTCCACTTTGCAAACAACCAAGCTGCAGGAAGCAGCTGAATCTCAGTCTGCAAATAGTCCTTATTTGTGCAAGGATAGCAGTGGACAAAGTTTTTTTCTGTGGACTTAGCAAACGTCATGGACACTCTTCTGTGAAGGAGTTTCCCTCATCCCCAGCCAGAAGAAGTTCACCATAGCACTTTTTGTCTTCTGCTAAAGCTTTAAGTTTTAGCTACCGTTGCAACAGCATTGGCAGGGTTTGGGCCATTTGGCCTTCTATAGCAAATCTGATATGCTTTTCAGGGGAGTATTTCTCCATATAAAAATGGTTGCTTTGAGAGAAACCAAACCAGTTACACAGGGATTTGTGTGAGTGCAAAGAGCTCATGTATTGCTACCTGCCCAGAAAACTCCCTTAGCATTTGGAGATCTATAGCTCAGGTACTTCTGGAGGTGGCGGTCTTCGTATTTAATAGCCTTCAGAGGGCTTTTCTTCCATGAATTTGACTAATCCCTTTTTGAACTTATGCAACTTCTAGAGTCCACATCACACTGAGGAATTCCATAGTTTAACTGCTCATTGCATGAAAAATATTCATCCTGACTGTTTTGAGCTTGACTCCTGGTAGCTTTGTAAGATGACCACCATTTGTAACACTGGAAAAGACTGTGAGCCATTAGCCTCAGCTTTTTCAGCAGTTTTCATAGGTTTTTATATGCTGTTTTTTGTCATCTTTTCTCCAGGCTGAAGAGAGGGGTCATACCATATCCAGAAACCTCTGAACACCCTTTCCCACATCTACGCCTATTATCTAATCCTGTTACTTTCTTTCTTGAAAGAAGGGGTGAGTGAAGGGGACCATGCAATGTCCAAAACATGAGTACACTAAGGAGTCATACAGAAACATACTGATGTTTTCTAATTGTGCTCTATTCCTCCTGTTCCCACCCTTTTTTGGGTTTGGTTTGCTGCAGTTGCTGGTGTTTTTAACAGAATTAACTCTTTGTAACCCAAAATCTTGTTTATACATGAAAACAGTCAGGTCAGAGCCTATTGCTTGGTAGGTGGTGCTGGGATTCTTCCTTCTCCATGTGTGCCACTTCAATACCTGTTTATTCAGACAGCACCAGACTCCATTTCCTAGATAAGCTAGTAATTTTCCTTTTTTAGGCAAGTTTTTACAAAGAAAATTATCCGGAGTAAAAAGAAGCACACTCAGTCCTGTGTAAATGAGTGCAAATGGAGGCATTTAGCACTGCGCTCGCTCACTTCTTTTTGTGCCTCTCTAGGAAAATCAGCCTTCAGGATCAAATTCTGATGCAAGACACCTATGAAATTGTAGTGCCAGCCAGCAAATGCCTTCCACCCAGCCCCTGAAAGGGCATTGCCTATAGCTATCCCGCAATATAAAATAGGACAAAAGAAGGGGAGATGTTACTCGGTTCACTAAAGTCAATGTAAATATAAGAGAATAGTTTTTTAAGATACCCAAGAATGTTACCAGCAGTTCAGCATAGCAAATGCTAACTGTTCAAGAAATCCTAAATCAGAGGACTGATTAGGCAGACTCTCTTGGTTGAAGGTCATGTATCAATATGACATGCACTGGCTATAAACACGGAAGTTGGAATATCTGTTAAAAAAAAAGGACAAATGGAAGAGGCATTCAGCTGACTTTCAGCTCCTTCCCTTCCCTTCCCTTCCCTTCCCTTCCCTTCCCTTCCCTTCCCTTCCCTTCCCTTCCCTTCCCTTCCCTTCCCTTCCCTTCCCTTCCCTTCCCTTCCCTTCCCTTCCCTTCCCTTCCCTTCCCTTCCCTTCCCTTCCCTTCCCTTCCCTTCCCTTCCCTTCCCTTCCCTTCCCTTCCCTTCCCTTCCCTTCCCTTCCCTTCCCTTCCCTTCCCTTCCCTTTCTTTCCTTCCCTTCCCTTCCCTTCCCTTCCCTTTCCTTTCCTTCCCTTTCCTTTCCTTTCCTTTCCTTTCCTTTCCTTTCCTTTCCTTTCCTTTCCTTTCCTTTCCTTTCCTTTCCTTTCCTTTCCTTTCCTTTCCTTTCCTTTCCTTTCCTTTCCTTTCCTTTCCTTTCCTTTCCTTTCCTTTCCTTTCCTTTCCTTTCCTTTCCTTTCCTTTCCTTTCCTTTCCTTTCCTTTCCTTTCCTTTCCTTTCCTTTCCTTTCCTTTCCTTTCCTTTCCTTTCCTTTCCTTTCCTTTCCTTTCCTTTCCTTTCCTTTCCTTTCCTTTCCTTTCCTTTCCTTTCCTTTCCTTTCCTTTCCTTTCCTTTCCTTTCCTTTCCTTTCCTTTCCTTTCCTTTCCATCTTTCTATCTTTCTTTTTTTCATTTTTTTCTGTATTATGGGTTTGCTTAGCTGAGTTAAAAAATGAACCAAACTGAATATACAACCAACAAAACCATCAAGTGAAAGCCATGAACATTTCTGTCCAAAACCTTCTTTTCCACTTTCCCACCATCTAAAAAGCATAAGGAACGCCTGAGAAATCCTCTGATCTTTATATGAAAAAGGTCACAGATAGATTATAGAGAACAGAGAAAGGGGCCAAGTGAAAACCTGTGCATCTGCCATTCATCACAAACACATGTGTTCCAGGTGGCTTTAATATATGGTTACGCATACATCTAGAGAAATAGTCTCGCCTCATAAACCCCCAAACTGAAAGACTGCCTAAGATATAGAATAATTTGATACTGGTATATGCATTTTTTACTGTCCAGAACTCATTGTAAATCATCTTCCAGTGTGTACTGAGAAATGAATGGTGTTCAAGGTGAGAAACTCGGAGACATTAATTTGATACTGTATCTAGAATATTGCACCCTCATCGCCATTAAGCGATCTATAAAGCATTAAATGGTTCAGCCAAATAACCTTGGTTAACTATCACAAATTATTGTTCATTCTCTCATGTTAGGGCTGAAAGATAACGATGAGTATCTTGCTAAGGATCTTTAAGCTGCGGTCATTTGGCTGACCCGGTGCAAAAAGCCATTCAGTGGAATTCAGCAAACAGCTTCTATGCTTATGAAAAAAACCACAAGATCATTCATACCAATGTGTGGAAGGAGGTTTTCTTGGTCTAAACTGGAAGACATGGAGACAGATAGCCATCAGTTCCTCACTCTACAGAAAAGCAAGTTTATGGTCTGTTAGCCCATTACAAGCCATATAAACTGCCAGTTTGGCTGGATGCGTGCTCTCATGGGGAGCAGACACAGTGCTACTGGCTGTATATTTCAGCCTCTTCCATCACTCACATTCTCCCCAAGTTAGCAAGTAAAATGGGTGCCTTATCCCAAGGTTGGCAATTTCAACATCCAGGAGGCTCTGGGGTAGGGGAACACTCCATTTCCACTCCTTCACTTCCATGGGAGGGAGTCAAAACTGCATATGTATTGGTAAATCGAGTTGGAATGGCATTGCTTATTTACTATAGATAGGCAATTCTTGGTGTGCATCAAAAATTTAAAGTGCCAGGTATAAGGCCATGATTAAATGGGCAAGTATCTGGGGAAAAAAAAGAAAAAAAAAACCAAAAACAAACAAAAAGAAAAATTAAGGAAATGCTGGAGAACAGATAACAAGTGACACACAAGTCATGACAGGAGGAAGGAAGGAAGGGGGGAAAGAGGAAGGAAGGGAGGAAAGAAGGGAGGGAGGGGGAGGAAAAGAAAGAAGGAATTTTTTGGTCTACTGTTAAAAAAAATCTGAACAAATGGGGAAAAATAAACACCAAAGTGGCATTGTGCTGGTGCTGCATGGGAACAGGAGCGGTAAGCAGCTGCTAACAGCTGAGGCCATTCTTGCATAGCCAGCACTGTACAATCATACCACCTTGTGAAGAATTTAATTTCCTTATCTTGGAAGGAAATGGATACAAACCTCTGGAATATGACTCTTTTTTCATTTACGAATGCTGAGGTGAAGGGAGTATTAGAAGAGCGGTAACATCTCCGAGACCTAGATCAGGACCCATAGGAATAGGAAATGAAATGTTTAAAATGACTTTTACAATTGCATCACACAGTAGATTTAGCAGAAACAGCTAAAGCTAGCAAAAGGACAAGATGATTTATATCCTGTAGTTCAAGAGGAGACTGTGAAACTAATAGCAAGTTTTTGGCAAATGATTTTTATATTCAGTAAGGACAAAGATAGTGGTGTTAGAGGACAAATAGCTCATGTTGCTGTGGGTTCCAGCAAATAACCACTGCACTGTAAGCCCAGTTTGCTGTGGTAAATAGCAATAAAGAATGTGTTAAAGACCTTATACAGAATACCTAATATTGGTAAGCAAAATTTGAGATGGCCTCAAGGAAGGACATCCATTTCAGAAAAATGCAATCAGCCGCCTTAAAAAGCACCTATCACCTAAATAGGCAATGCAACATACAGATCAAGATCAAGCCAACACACAGAAGAATTAACTCTCTTTCTTGGAGGCAGTTGTTGAACTGAGCCTGGAAAGGACCTCTGAGTGTCATCCCACCCCTCATCAGAAAAAGCCCAACTCTAAACGTAGAAAAGGTTCCTTAGGGTTGTGTCCAGACAAGTTTTGAATATTTCCATGGACTGACATCCTACAGCCTGTATGGGCACCTGTTCCTGTGTTTGACCTCCTTCTCTGAAGAAGTGCCAGCAACCGGGAGAAAAAGTAATTCATTGAGGCTGGTTTCAAACCATTTGACTGGAAGGAAATTGAGAAGAACTTAGGTCTGAAGGATATTGGCAGAAGGGATTGATCAATGTAAAAGCATTGTCTTTTGCTGTTTACCAGTTTCCTGCCATTTCATAGGAGACATTTGCACTCTTTCAGAAGTGATTTTGGGTATGGATTAAAAGCACTCGCTCTGGAGATTACTGAAATAACTTGCGAAATTCACCCACCCCCCCACCCCCACCCCCTTTCATTTGCCTTTTGATCTTATCCTCCAGTAGTAAACTGCATCCCCATGCAAAGTGAAATGTAGTAAATTGCATCACCACACAAAGTGAGATGTTCTATCACTCTCTGGCAGCACTGACACACCTGGGAAATGGATTGCCCACATGAGCAAAAATCCTAATGAATAGATTGGGCCAGGTTCAGTGACAGATTCCGTGAGAAGCAGGATTATGTGAAAGCACATGCTTGGCTCCATTTTGCAATTGACATAAAGTTGTCCATTTTGGCATAACTAAACTCATGAGAAAGCCAGACCATGTATGGGAAAGAACATTTTATGCTAATAAAAAAGGACCTCCCTGGTCAGAAAGCAATTTTGGACTGGAGACCAGCTGATTCAAAACTGCAAACCTGAGTGAATCTGGTGGAATACAGTTTTAATTTGTATAATAGGGGAAAACAGAAAGGAAATACACAAAAACCTGCTGCATCCTAGGTGAGTATTTTTTGTGAGGTAGGATGTTGCTAACTGCATACTCTACATGCCTCCATTATAGTTAATCCACAGAGGGAGCAAATGTGCTGCATCCCTGACTGACGCCGCTCAGTGCTTTCGCAGAAGCAACAGCTGCCCAAACTGCTGGCCGCACTGCTGTGTATTTCCACCCCTGGGATCTCACAAAAAATGGCAAAAAAAATCAAAATAGCATGCACTGTAGACTGCTTTGTGAAGAAGACGCTGCTTTGGTACAGGGTGCAGGATGACAAAACATGGGACCTAGCCTTTACTGCATGTCAAGTCATGCAGTTGAACCCACCACAATTAGCAAAAAATTTGCACTTCTCTTTCCCCCACCCCCCGCCCTTCCTTGGTATGACACAGCTCCTCTGTTTGTCTAGTGTTAAGTGAAACAAGACCCCCAGGTCATAGGAGGCACTCAGTCCTTACAGTAATAGGAATGATAATATCCTGGGTATAAAATCTGCCAAATGAACAAAGGACAAAGCAGATACTTTTGTTTCAGTGAAAAATACCAATTATTCTTGTGTTTCTTAACCACACATTTATCTCCCTCCTTTTTTTTTCTTTTTTTTTTAAAGGGAACTGCCATGCTAGTGGTTATTGCTTTGCCAATAGTGTCTGGTCCTGCCTGATAACATCAAGCTATGCAAGACAATGTAGTATTGTCTATAGTCCCCGCTATGATAGTAAGTTAACAATTATTGTAAACAAAAGGGCTCTTAGGAAAGAAGATGAACCAAAGATATATTTTGAATTAAGCACAAGGCAAACACTTAACATAAAAGAATAAATCTTCTCCAGCTGGCAAACACTGCAGGACTAGTTCATTCTTTCAAAGACATTGCACTGGGTTTGCACTGCCAATAGTATACACAGAGTCATTGTTTCAGTCTCAGCAAGAGAGTTATTTGTACACTTTGAATGAGCACTGCTTTCTCTAGAGCTTCTCTTAAACGTCACAAAAATAATCCATCAAAAATCATACCAAAAATATGAGGTTTTACCCTAATGACTGAGATTCATTTCTCTGGTGGGGGGCACTAAGGCTTATTTTTAATAGATATTAAGGACAAAAGGGGAATATTAGGTCACACAGCCAGATCTCTTGTATATCACAGGCCATAAAATTTCTTCCAACTACTGCTGTATGGAGCCCAATAGCTGACATTTGGCTAAAGTGTGTGCCTGGAAGGTTTACAGTCTTGAATCTACCACTTTTCTCTGTAGCTGGTTCCAGCAGAAATCAACCTCACTATTAAACATTTGCATTGTACTTCTATTTGATTTTCCTTGGCTTTGATTTCCATGGTTAGGTTCCCATTGTGCTTTTCTCTGATCCCTTAAAAAGCCCTTTAATAACTGTTATTTCTTTACCATCCAGGAACCCTGAACCATCTGAATACTCTGTGTTTTTGGTTCATTGGTAGTTCTGAATAAAGGCAGGAGAGGAAAAGCAGAGAGGGAGTTTTGTCTGGAATCCAACTAAATTGTATTTGCATTGTTTTTTAAAAAAAAAAAAAGTTGTTTCAGCTTAAACAGAGCATTTTGCCGTTCAGTTTTGTTGTTTCGATTTGAAACAATTTTCATCAACTTTCAACTTTTGCAAAATCTGTGCATCCAGAAAAAATCACCCCAAAACCCAGAAGGAAAGAATTCATGTTACTTTTTTTCATCATCCAGTCTACATTGTTTCGCTAGAAGTGTTCCAGATTAAATAAGCTTATCTTAATCAGCACTTACATATGATAAGCACTTCAACTTCTAACATTATGATAACTTCCCCAAAATGTATCTGCTACAAAGCCTCTGCCATTAATCTCAACCTAATATATTTAATGTAAAATGTAAATTATTATTACTAAGAGAAACATTAGCTGTCCTCACTGTTTCGACAGAACTAGAAGCCTTTTTGGTGGATCAGAAAGGGATTCACGAGGACGTTATCCTGTATTTCTTGAATGAGGATTTTTAAAAGTTAGTTAACATGGCTTCAAAAAGTTATCTGAGCAGTGGATCTTACAAGTCAAAAATACACATGTATTTGAATGTGCAAGAGTGTCTGTCTTCTCTGTATAGTCCTCTCACACTGTGTTGTGTCTATACAACAAGAACCAGGCAGAAAAAGATAAGATGAAATTTGACTATTATTTAACTCTTAAAAATAGCTCCTTGTGATTTGCAGGCAAGAAGACCAGTAAGTAAATGCTTATATTCCAGATAATCTCAATGTGCCATGCTTCCGATGTGATTTTCATACATGTTGCACAAACCGCTACGAGTGCTCTTCTTGGGCTTCCCATTCTCACTTTCCTTTAGGAGGATAAATCTGACTTGCATCATGGGAATATGAGAGGGCAAAATAGCCACCAAAATGCTATCAATGGCATCTATGTAATTTTAATAGAAATATGAAAAGCAATTGCCATCTTTTCTGCACTCATTACACAAACTATGATATTTTCAGCTCCACTGATCTGCTGGTATGCTGTGCTGTTGGCATTACATCCAGCATTAGTATCCCTTTATTTATGAGGATGATAGAGATATATGCCTAGTGAAGCTCTTCTTTTAGCCGCATCAGCACATTGCAATCAATATGGTCTTATTCCTTCTGCGACCCAAATAATTTTACTACTGAACTTAATTGGCAATGAACAAAAGGAGCACGATCATTGTTCAGTAGGGATCCTCATATGCTCTACAAGTATTTGCTTTAGCATCAGTGAAAAAGTAGAAAAGCTGCCAAGAGTTTTCTGACCGGCAAGTCTTTGGGGGCTTGTGAAACTTCCCAGACTTCTCGTTTTTCAAGAAAGAAGGCAGTTTTGAAAAGTTTAAAGGGACCTGCAGGCTTTATGGAGCTTTGTGATAACTTCTAGAGGAAGAAATTTCCTATTGGGGGAAGAAAAGTTGCACAGAAAACTTTCCAGGCAACCTTCCTAGGTCAGGTAAAACCTTCACTGTACCGACCTCAGCTTTGCCATCCTTTGATGTACAAGTGGCCAAGTTCCCATGTGGTGCATTAGAGATGGACCCACCAAAGACTTACCTGCCTGTGTTTCTCAGGGAAGACTGGCTTCCCCACCTGATGGTGGCATTAAGCAAGCCTAATGTTTCACCAGATCTGAAAATATTTTCAACAGAGAAGAAAAGGCTTAATAACGATGCTACATCGCATTCCTAAATTGCGGTCTTTTGCATATTATCAGGCTTCTCTATGGAAATATAATTGCTAGCCAACAGGAAATACTGCAGCAAGAAGTGGAATAGATATGTCTATGAAACAAAAAATATTAATTTAAAAAGTAGGAAGAGGATTATTGCAAGCCTTTTGCTAATGCTGTGTGATGCATCTACACAGTTTATGAGCTTAATCTGATTAATAATACAAAGAGATACCAGTGAAACAGAATTCCCAAAACTCAGGTGTACATTTTAGCTTTGTTTAGTGGGTTATATGTAACATCAGCTGTTTGCTTTTTTCAACAGGATGAAGCACCTGAATATACTCTAACTTCTACAAGCCCTTGAATTATTAAATGTTTTCTTATAGCCTCATGAACCAGACACAGGAATCTCCAAATCTGGAAAATTCCAAGACCTCACAGCTGCCAAGGAGAGCTTGAAAAGATAAAACAGCTGAATGAAAAGACTACAGCGACAGGACTGGAAATAAGAACAAATTTACCCCCCTCCCACCCCAAATAATCTTACTGAGAGAGCTATAGTAGTTCAGCCTTTCTGAATTCTGGATGGCAGCAACACAATACAGCAGCAAGAAATACCTCTCTGTCATCATACATACACAAGGTAAGCAGGTGAACAGACGAGCTAACATTTCTTCCATCTCTCACTTTGAAACAGGAATCTGGCATGGCAAATTCAAGTCCCATTGAAACAGAGCCACTGTGAAAAAACAGAGGAAATCCACTCTCAGACTAGTCCCGTCAGTGCAAAGCTTTCATTCTTTTAATGTAAGAATTCATATTAAGTGTTTTTACCTTATAAATAGACAGGAGAAGATACAAGGGAGATACAAGAACAGTTTAGTTATTCCTAAATAGTTTCTCTTCCTCTTTGTTTTCTGGGTCTACTCCCCCAATACCAGGCTGTCACTAGTGCTCAAGCTTTGCTCTGCAGTCAGATATGCTGTGCAGCACCGTAGTGCATGAAGGCTTTCGAATTAGTGCCTGAGTCAGGAGGTGACCTAAAAGCAAGTTGTTCAAGTCTAACCTCTCCTCCTTGCAAGGTGCTAGTCCTGCTGGACAAATTGCTTTCATAGTCCAAAAGTAATTTCTCCAATTAAGAGCTAATTTCCCCTCTACTATACCTATTTTAGAGTATCACACATTGCCCATTATGGCCTGCTAAGTATGATGGCAAAATTAGCAAAGTCATGATCCAGACGGTGGTGGAAGCAGAGCAGTAGAGCATTACAAGGAAGTCTCCAGTGACCATGTATGCCATGCCATGCTAGTTCCCGTGGGATGGGGGCAGTTCCCCCAGGAACAGGTTGCAAGTCTGTGTATCTTTCAGATCTGATAAAATACAACTGTTGGGTTTTTCTCCTCTTTTAACTAGTAAGAAATTGTTTTACTGCAGATAAATGCATCCAGTAAAACTATTTAGATAGCAGCAATTGATAATTTACTAGAAGAGATTCTTCAAAGAAGACAGAAAAAATCAATAGGAATATCTCCGGTGTATTGATTAGCAGACAAGTATTCATATTACCAGAGATGAAAAGTAATTTAAGCAAAGGAGTAAGAATAGAAATGGATTGATATCATTAGTTAAACTGGATAGCACGATGTAAGAAACAAAACTAATTTTGAGCTGTTTAAAAGAAGTAGCTCTGCATGTTCTAGTTTTGAAGTACAAAGGAATAGGGATTTTTTAAAAAAAAAGTTTAAGTAAGTCTGTTTAAAATCACTTCAGGTTCCCAACACAGCATCAATAAAGGAGCAAGAGGACACAGGGAGGTGGCCTCGGGGCAAAATTGTCTTATGCTGACTGCAGCCAGTGTCAGAGGGCCTGGAGGACGCTGGGGCTGTCTGCTCTGAAGTGTGTGTAGCCCCAGCTGGGATCCCCTGAGCAGACGATGGGCTGACAAGCCAGCGGAGATGAAACTGGGAAGTGCAAACACTGGGTAGCTGGCCCCAACTCGAGTGGGGTCCGTGCTGCAGATGCTGGGTGCTGCATTTCTGCTGTGAGAAACTTCGCTTCCCTGGCGAAGGAATCCACAAACCCCCGTCTAAAAAGAGAAAAACTCTGAAACCCTCTCTCCAGGGGTTTCCCTGTAGAAATATGACAACCTAATAAACAGAGCTCTGATGAAATATGGTCCACATCTGTAGTCATTTTATAGCTGACCAAATGAGCAGCCTGGAGTTTGTATTTGCTAGAGCTGAGATAATAACAGGCCTGAGAACTCCCAGAGGTTGTTTGCTTTGATTTGCAGAATGTTTGTTACACCATATTATAATCAAAAATTGTGTATATCCGCTGGTAAAAATTTCAGGAGTTACAAAAACAAAGTTTCTGCCAACATTGCTTTATATAAAAAAAGGGAAAAAGTTAACAGATTTTTTTTTCTGATGTAGTGAGGTTTTGTTGGGTTTTATTTGTTTTTTTTTTTACTAAAATACCCTATGGCCTGTGCTAGGGCTCAGTAAAAAAAATATTTTTAGGTAATAAACTACAATACATTCATCCCATTGTTATTTATGATTCAGATCACCAGATTCTACAGTTTTAGGGTATTTTGTAGTAGGGTAACTGCCTTTAAATCAACTTATTCCACATTTCCTACCTGAACATGGTTGAATCCTGTCACAAAGAATCCCAGTTTCTAAAATGACATTTCAAGGACAACATCTCACATCTGCAGAGCTTGTACTACAGCATACAGCTATGACCTGCTCACAGATGAATCATCTCAATTAGATGTGGCTACATAGCACTAACCAGAAACAATACTGACATTTTTAATTTAATCGGTATGACTGCAAGTGTGCCTGTGCACATTGTCTTCTAGTGGTTAAATAATTTAATGCCAGATTAAAAGAAGCTAGTGACAGAAGCTTACAGGTGAAGGCAGAAAGTGGGAGGGAATCAAATTAAAGACATGGGACAGTAAATTGCAAAAAATATGTTAATGCATCAATATGCTGAGTGTCTGGGGTGTTTATATACAGGGGCACAGGACACAAATTGGAGAACATAAGCTGGAGTTAAACCTAAGCATTAACTGGCGCCTGAAATTTGGTGGGACAAGTGACGGCAAAAGAGGCTCCAGGTTCTTTACCAAGGCAGGAAAACGACATCTTAAACAGCTTACCAAGAATGCATATGCTGTTCCTAGAAGTCAAAAGTAAGAGGGAGATTTGTTGAATGAAATAAAGAAGAAAAGAAAAGAGCTGGTTCCACAGTGTAGGCTGATGAGAGGATGTAGGTATGAACACAAGGCAATTGAGGCGGCTGGGAGAGGCAGTGTGAAGAACTGGGCAATGGGAGATTGAGTTACCTAGCTGTCCATCTGTCCAACAAGCAACACCGACCCATGTCACAATGTATTCACCCCAGGTTGTTTTAGAGAGGGTTTGCAAGTTGCTAGAAGTACAGGCAAATTTTAAATTTGATTCTGACTAGTAATGAGGAGCTGTCTGGAAACCTGACAGTGAAAAGTAGGAAGAAGTAACCACAACAGGAGTTAATTAGTATAAGAAAGGCATAAAAACAGCAGAATGAGGAGCTGGGAGTCCAGCAAAGTAGTAGAAAGTAGTAGAAAAAAAAAAACCCAAAGTGAAAAGCTCAAAATTTTTTTCAAAGTGCTATCCACTAGAAGCATCAAGGCAGTAAGAAAGGGTTACTCTCTAAGTGTCTATAAAGCCATTGGTTTTTAGTAACATTTATCTTGGGTATCAAAATTAAGCTGACCATCCTGTAATTCCTATCCTCTTCCTTTCCTCTTTTTAAGACTATGTCCTCCGATACCTCCCCTGCTTTCCCCGGTCTATGTGAGATCTCAGATCATTGCCAGCTGCTTTGTTCCTTAAGTACCTTGGCATGGATTTTGTCAGGCACTGCTGACTCGAATACATCTGTACAGTCTAAATATTCTTTAATTTACTCTTTACCCTGCTCTGGTTTGTGTTGCCCCATTTCCCTATTTACTTTGTTTCAGTGTCTGGTGAAGACTAATCTCCTTCCTGCAGCCTGAAAGAAAGCAGGCACCCAATACTTCAGCTTTCACTGTACCACCTGACTTCTGTGCTTTTTTGTTAAGCAATAGATTTTCTTTGAGGCCTTCCTTTGTCTTCCTTTTCTTGCTTGCTGCAGTTCCTGAACCCTTTCTTACTGCCTTGTTGCTTCTAGTGGATTGCACTTTGAAAAAAACCTTGAGCTTTTAACTTTGTTTGGGTTTTGTTTTGTTTATTTTTTAATTAATCATTATTTTCTTTACAGTCATCCTTTATTATATACCTTTCTTTTCACCGTGCTTTTGACATTTACCATGTTTGGTGGTTTTTTTTTTCCTTAGGGGAAGAATTAGCCTCAGCATTTAGTGTAGCAGTTTATCCTCATTGCTCAAACCTCCTCAAACCTCAAGATGAAGTTATCAACAGTTCACTCCAAACTCAAGGGCCTCTCACGCCTAGAGCTGCAGGACGTCTCCCTTGCTAACAGTTACTTTCCATTTTTTTAAAGAACTTTCTGCTCCAACAGAGAATATGTGTCTGGACTTCCTGAGCAAAAGGAAGGTGAGGAGCATTGCCAGGTTCGGAATTCAGCTCATTCTTGACGAATCAGGGGAGGGGTAGTCTGAAATCTCTCAGATGATATTGGATGAAGATAGATGCAACATGCCATGCTTCTTGAGCAGAAATCAAACACAGAAATACAAAATGGGGAAAAACAGGCTAGGAACATTCTAGCAGAAAAACAAATATCTGTGGGTCCTACAGGATCTCAGACTACATCCCAGGATGGGGAGGGATTCCTGTCAACCCAAGATCTCACTAACACCTTGTAACATTTTTATCATCTAGCATGTATGTAAGAAGGAGGTGGAAAATGTGGGCCAAGACAGTAGTACTGTGAAGAAATAGAAGTCACCACGCCAGATAGGCACAGAGAGATAGTGCAGAGCTTTACTGCAGAGACATCTCAAAGGTGTCTAGAAAAACGTCTCATCTGTGTAGGGTGTAGTAGCTTCTTCAGCCACTGTTCAATCAACTCAGTAAGTGCAGGTAGTCTCTTTCATGGCAAGCCAAGAAGATGAATTTAAGCCATTGCACTGGAAACATCTTTTATATCGGAAACATTTTCTGGTAGTGCTAAAGAGCCTAAACCACTGGTTTCAGGAAATAGGCAGGTCAGATCCTGCAGCCTAGGTACTGTCTCACAGCCTGGAGTGATACTGTTGAACCCGTATAGACAGACTGGTGTGCAGTAAGAGGTCTGAACAGGTGATGCTGGAAATGTGTTACATTACCCAGGCTGAGGCTTACATTGAACGAAAAGCTCAGTTGCCTAACTTAGTATGCATTCCCTGAGATTCAATACAAGGGCATGCGCAGGAAAAGAAAAACCTAAAAGCCTTAGTGTGAGAAGTATTGGCAGCAGTGTCATTTGCAGGACCCAGGGACCAACTGCTCTGCTCTGCACTGCTGTCTGCCTTGGAAATCTGAGATGTCCTGTGGGGTCCTCTAGAGGTTTAGGCACCACAACTGAGGAAGGACATAACAAATCAGAGAATAAAAAGGAGATGAACAGGAATGAAAAGAAGGTTGGAGGGATGAAGTTTCGAGGAAAAGGGAGCAGAGGGTAGATATGTTTAGGAAAGCAGTTACACCATTTTCTTTCAAAGTGTAAAATGCTTTAAAAAAGACAATGGAGATCAGTTGTATCCTCTGGAGGTAGTAAAGGCGGTAAAGGATAGGACATCATTTTGCAGCAAAGGCAACTGAAGATGATATTAGAGTAAGGTCAGCAAAACAGTGGGGCAGCATCTCACAAGAGCAACCTGAAGAGCAAATGATGCAGAGGGCCTTGCCCTCATTAATCGGCTTCCTTCTACCACCCCTGCGAGCCCTTGCTGTGGCTTGGATCAATGCCAACATTTGACGTTGACTGAAGGGCTGCAAATATTTGTCTGTCTGCTCAGCCCGTGTTTCAGTTGGGTTAGGGAAGGAAGAGGGCTGTGGCATGACTGCATCCCTGAGCTTTTGGGTTGTCTGAGGGGGAGAAGAGAGTGCAGTTTGGTGTCAAGGCAGTAATCAGTGATGCAGATTACTTGCTTGCCTCTTTCTCGGGTGGTCACAGAATGTCCATCCTTTAGTCTTTCCCCTTCACTTTGTGTTTTTCCTAATTCACATTTCTACCTCCTTTGCCTTTTTCCTCTGTGTCTCTGTTTCCCATTCCCTTTTCTCTCACCACTTTTTTCCAATATTTTGACTTCTCTGACAGGCTCCACCATGCCAAGTCTTATTTTGATTGTTTAGTTGTGGTGGGTTTTCTCTCCTGCACCTCTACTCTACAGCTGGGCTCTGCACACATTTTTGCTGCAGAGCTCTCCTGCAACAAAAGCTTCTCTGAACTAGGCAAGACCAGACTAAGTCAAGGAGAAGCATGACATGGAAAGGGAGAACCAGGGGAAAGTGTTCCTTAATATGGAATATGCCTGATTCAAACAGGAAATGTGGCAGACCTGACCAAGAAAAAGCCAGATCAGACTGCCCAACATCTGCTCAGAATTACCTAAGGGCCAGCAGTCAAGAGGTGCTAACATCCAGTACACACCCTTTATTGCTTTTCAGTGAGAAACCAGCCCAAACTCTCTGAAGGGCACCCTTGGTGTCACGTCTTCCCGGGAAGGCAAGCCACAAGTCCCTAATTGGATCACCTTCCGGGAGGTTAGATGGTGCATTGATGTGGCTATTTTAGGAACTTCAGTTTGAAGGAGGAATTTAAACACAGAAAAAATCATTTGAAGAGTGGTGTGGCAGCTACTGGGTCTCAGAAGAAAAAGGAAAATGAGGAATAGGTACTATTAACAATGAAAGAAATCAGATTATGCTTACAGAACAGTTCAAATGGTCAGACAAAAAGGCTGATTATGTGGTCTCTCACAATGAGCCACCATGTAGTTTTGTTCATTACCAACCACTTTCTGTCACAGCAGATAATTTCTACTTCTGAGACATGACTAGAATACTTTGTGACAAACTTTTCTGCAGTCCAGGCTTCAATTTCAAACTTAAATAGCTCTGTTTTCAAAAGTAGCATGTTATTTCACAAAGTGCTTGGACACAAGCAAGTCAGCTGGTTAGATGGCTACAGTGTGAAACTGCTACCTGCAAATAACTTGAATATTTTATATAGCCAGGTAGAGAAAACCTCACAAGGTACTGCATGTCATTTCACTACTGGATGAGATAACAAGGCAGACCATGCTTTCACTGCTGCAGAATGATGTCCAAAGGAGAGGTAGATTATAGTTTCACCATTATACCTTAAAATGATAGTCCAAGGTGATCTCTGCAGGCTGACCATGAGCGGTTTCTTTGCTCTTCCATATCTACAGATGCATAAAACAAGTATCAGAAAACTGAAGCAACACACAGGTGTAAAGAAAATCCCTTGGATATAGGATTAAAAGAATACTTATTGAAAATATTGCAGGCTTTTATCATTAGACCAATATTTCTACTGGAGGAAAGAAAAAAGGGGTAAGGAAAAAGTAAAACACCCTCTACTGAGCACACCACGTACTCAGTGCTGATGGAGAAAGGACCAGCAGCCCCTCCTAAGACAGTCTCTTAGTCTATTTTCCATAAATCTGTTGGGCAACTTGAAACAATTGGGCTTCTGGAACACCTAAGGGTTATTAGACCCCTTTTCCATCTTTTTTTTTTTTTAATTCTGGCTCAGTTTATTTAGGCTGAGTGTGTCAGCTTGCATATCTGTCCTTAGAAGTAATCTGAAATAATGATCCAATAATCGTTTTAAGGATAGGCCTTTTTTGCCATATAAATCTTTTAGGTTTTAAATTATACAGTGGCCCAGTGGCCTTTTAGAGCTCTTCCACTCTCTGACTGATAAGATTTAAGTCCCTGAGGTCCAAAATGAACTGTGCTGTAGCTTGCATTATGGCTGCATCACAGAGCAATTTTATCAGGAGTAGGAGACACAGCAGAATTACACAAGTCTGTAGTGCTATCAATAGGAAGTGATGACTCACCCAGCTAGTGCTTTCAAAGTGGCAATATCCTATACAGTGAAAGCATGTTTTGAGGGTGATAAGTGACCCTGTTGCCAGGAATAGGTGAAGGAGTGTTATTGGCAAGAAGAAGAAAAAAATAAGCCTTTACACATAGCATCCAGTACTCCTGATACCTGTGGAAAAAACTCATTTGTGTTGTGAGTTTGGTCGTTAAATTATGTAGAACTTTGTAAGCATTACTGAAGTGATTTTTGATCTGGGATGTCATCCTTTCAAAACAAGTTCATGTCAGTCTTCACAGAACTCACTGACAATAGTCTGATCACATAAACATAGGCTGATACAAGACCTGGGACATGTTCAGAGAGTGTTGTGATAAAAGAGCAACCTGACTCAAATGAATGGTGGGTAATGGAACAATAGGTGAAAGGTGCTTATGGAAGTTAAAAGAAAACATGCTCCGTGCTCAGAAGGAATCCTGAAGAGGAATGACACGATTTGGTCGGGTGCAAGCCAATCTATTCTGCCATTCAAAGGCTTTGGAGGCTATTTCTATGGGGCTCCAGAGACAGCGTCTGATAAGCTTAACAATCCATATGGCACCCTGCCAAATCTGCGTGAGGCAGCGGAAATTCAAGTTGCTCTCAGCTTTCTAGAGAATAGATTGGATGTTAAGTAGAGCAAAGCAAAGTAGGTTTCTGCTGTATGTCTAGACGTGGATGGTAAATGCTTTTTTTGAAGGTGCATTGATTAGAAAAATGACTGCTTGCCCTTGAGTCACTGCCAGCCTCAGACTGGCTCTCTATTGTTGGTGAATACTGATGCAAGAGGAATGAATAAGCTTCTGTGATAACATTAGGTCTACACTGTCACTGAGAACTTTTTGAAAGGAAGAAGAACATGTGGATAATCTACTTACCCAAAGAAAAGGCAAGAAATAAAAAAGCAGTTTAAGCTATCTTGATATATAATAAATAGTTCAGTGGGCTCTAGAGGTAATGGCTTCTGATTTTGTCAGAATCTTTGTTAACAGACTGATGTTGATTTCTGAAATAGTATGGATTCTAATTAAAGATTCTTGGGGTTTTGTGCTGTTTACTAGGGTTTTCTCATCTAAAGTTCCTCTGGTGTTTAGCGGCATGTGTGCTCCATGGGAGAAAATATTCCACTAACCAGAGTCCTTCTTTTCCTTCTATGAATCACACAGGGGTTTTGATGCTCTCTTTGAGAACTTCAGACCTTTCCAAACTTGGCTGATTTTGGGCAACGGATTCAAATGTCATCAAGTCCCTGGAAGTCCAAGCACATTATACACACAGACCGAGAGCAAGCTCATTTTGTCAGTGTAAGAAACCAGCAATGAAGGGGCTCCTTGCAATGCTGGATTTGCTGCTAGCCTTTGCTGAAACTGCTCCTCAGCCTCTGACTTCCTCCCTAGTGAAACAGCAAAATGATTCAAGAGAACTCTAATTCCTAGACTGCAGCTGTCAAGACAGATATATGTACAGGCTTTAAGTTAGGTACCAATAAAGGTAGCACAATTTTCTTTGGACTAGAGCTTTTACCAGCTTGCTTGCTATCCATTACAGAAAGGTAAGTAAAAAGCTGCAGTGCTCATGGCAGACCCACAACTCAGACCTGCCTCCTTGGCCTCTTCATGAAGGACAATAAAACAATAAAAACAGAAGTAGTGGAAATACAGGGAAATGGCAAATATATTTATTTAAGAATGATGGCCGGAGAGTGCAAGCAAGATAAGAGCAGTGCACCAAATAGGGATGAGGCAAATACTAGGTCCCAGCTCCTGTTGAAGCCACACAAAAGGAAGGCTGGCACTGTCAGAGATTCACATCTCCCTTCTCCTGATTATCTCCAGCTACATGTTACTATCACCAGTCCTGTGCTAATGCCTGTATGACACAAACAAACCACGAAACTAGTCCAGTCAGAAGTGCACCGCTTTTTCTTATTTTTGGGCTGGTTTTCGGGCAGATCAGTTTACCGATCCACTTCATGGAGTATGAGGATGTATAGTTGAGGTGGCAAGAAAGGAGAATTGGGAATCCATGGCCAAGGTTAGGCGAGACAGGCTCCACTTCAGTTGACTTAGGGCCATCATAAAATCACAGCCCAAGCTGTAAATACTGGAAAAGCTAGAATATATTGCTTTCAGAAAGCAGCTGTGCAGGACAATGCAATGCAGGCAGTGAAGCACATGGACATCTGGGTTCCAAAAAATATTTCCGTAGACTGGGCAGATAGAACACTTAAGCTAAAGAAACCCTCTTCGATATTAACATAAATAAATTAAAGCATCAGAAGCTGTTAAAAAAAGAAGTCACTTAAATAATTAGCAGCTGACTTCAGTCGTACTAAGCAAAAATCCCCCAGAGCAGACTTTATTCCCACACCTTGACAGAACTGCTCTAGATTCTCAACTCAATAGAGGAGGACAATAGTCACCAAAACTGATTTCCTGGGAGGTCAGTAGTGCAGAATTCAGAGGAGGTTTTCTCTGCAGCTTTAGGAAAACACTGTTTGCTGGGAATTCTAGCTAGCGGGACAGTAAATGTGACCTGAATCCCAGGAGTTTCTCTGGAAATGGCTGCATATGTACAAGTATTAGTGGGGTGAAATTAAGTAATTCTCTTCAGGTTTTCTAAACAAAACATTAGAGAAAAAAGGTGCAGGGCTCAGTAAGTCACCCAATCCACGGGCCATCTCCTAAATAATTGAGAAAAAGCTGCAGATGATGATGAATGGTTGTACAGCAGAGCAATACCCTTTCTTTATTTTTTTCTTTTAAAATAATCCAACGTATGCACATATTCAATAAATTATATCTGCTGTTTAACAGTAGCATGGTGTTCTGAAACAAGGAAACAAAACATGCCTGTTGTGGTGCCTCTCTAAAGCTTCTTCTTCAGTGGCATAGCTAGACTAATAGGTCAATTTTCCTGCCTACAACACAGCTACCTTTCTTCTTTGACAACCAGGCTAGCAGCCCTGACTTGCTATTTCTGAGGAGTGTTTTTTATTTGATCTTTAGGTAGGGTCAAATTTGACCAAAATGCTAGCTAAAAAAAAAGGCCCCCTGAGCAAAAATTTAGACACTGCCACCGTTCTCACTCACCCAAATATGTTATCTCTGCACCGTAATAGCCATATGGCACAAGAGAAACATTGGTCCTTACTAGGGATATATTATATTAAGCAGAAAATACAGTAAGAGAGTTTGAAAGAGTAAAAAGATAAAAATGAAGAGCATGCTACAGACTGTTCACCATAGTAGTCTCTATCCAAAGGAACTCATAATTGAGGGGATTTATTGTAAGAGACAGCTGAGACATTAATCACTGATACCAAGAAGTTTAACCAGTCAGCTTAACACTAACATCTGTGTAAGATGCTGGGACAAGAGTGATCATGGAACATCCCAAAAGAATACTACTGCTGCATTTAGTGAGATGAAAAAACTGTTGGAAACTGGCTGGGGACATGTACCCACACGAGAGATAAGTACTGAAAAACTGGAGGCTGATTGAAGAAGACTCTCTAAAAGAATGACTGAAAGATTGGATGGGATAACGAACAGAAAAAGTTTTGAGGGGTGCAAAGCTTAGCAAAGCAGGATGAAAGGCTGTGTTTCATCACACTGCCATGCTTACAGGTAAAGAGGTGTCACAGAAAAAGGACAAAATAAGACAAAATCTTTTTTTTTAAAAAAAGTGCGAATGGGATTAACCAGTGGACAAGTCACTAAGAGTTAGGACAGAGCTGGTGTTTTAGATGGACATGAAGAGGGTATTCTTCTGTCCAAACATTTGGGATTAGATTAAATGACAGAACTAGGCACTTTAAAAGTGTGATGTATCTGATCCATTTTAAGTGTATATTTTTTTCAGAAGAGAGAGATTGTGCCTTACCAGAGCCTGTTTCTCCACATCAACTATCAAAGAGTGTCCAGTGACCACCTGAGAAACTAATGGCTACCACACCAGATGTCATTCTATAGTTGTGCTTCACTTCAGAAAAAAAGATACCAGGAGATAAAGCCATATTTGTAAATTCTGGTCTTACATCTTGTGAACATTAACAACTCAAGAGAATTGTCCTAAAGGGTAGCAGTAGCAATTTCATATCACCTATTTATTTCCTGCATATGTGTTTCCCCCATACATAGAAACAATTATGAAAGCAGGCTTAAGAATATTCTAAATCTAAGCAGGATGAGAAATGCTATAAAGCAAGCACCTTTCTGCTTCAGGGGATCTAGAGATTATATGTGGCTTGATTTTCTTTCTTTTTTTTTTTTTCTTTTCTATTTTGCTGTCTTGACTGGAGTGATTCCTAATCAATAAGCTATTTTGAGTTAGTGCTTTCAGTTCTAGTTTGTTGATTTAAGTTTTACTTTTTTAATTCTTCCTACATAATGTGCAATGTGTGTCTTAAAACAAATGTTCTTCCACGCAGGAAAGACCATCCTCAGAGACACAAACTCCTTATTTAAAACACATTACATTTTGATGACTGATCTGCCTGGCTGCTCATGGAGCTGAAATATTACTTTGTGCACAAGATTTGGATCTAAATATCATTGTTTAATACTACTTTTTCCTTTGGGGAGGAGAAATAGAAAAACCTTACAAAAATCTTCAGCAGACCTCGAGTGGAGGTATGTTTAATCTCAGACTTTTTAAAATGAGTTGTATGGCATGGAAATTATCTTAGATTTTGTAAAAGGTTTTGTTTTGCTTTGTTTGTCTGCTCTCCCCATTTCCATTGTTTCCCACCTTTACCTACATCAACACTTCTTTCTTCTTGATAACCACACTCCCATTTAACTGCTAGCCTTGTCACCTCTGTAGTTAAGTGAAATACGTGCAACAGTGCAACACCCCTTGAAAATAATGGATCTTTTTGCATGGAGGAACTCATAAATGACCTACTACCTCTGCAAAAATAAATGCATAAATAATGATAGGATGATCCGGTCTATGTCCACAGGAGCGGATTCATTCCAGTTTATTATATATTTGTGCAACCTCACTGATTGCTTTCAGAGTCTAAAAAGTTGTGAGAGTCCAAGTGAAGTTTGTCCACATTTGAATACTGATCAAAGCTTCCTTTTAGCTGGATTCTGAAGTGTCTAAGAAAGCTCATTTCACAGCCTTCTTTACAAGAATTGCCGTTAGAAATTGAAGAGTTCTCTTTTCCCCTTTGTGCTGCCTTTTTTCACAGAGTGCAGATGAAGGTATTCACCTTAAGCAGGTATCTCGTGGGTCCTGGTCCCCAGTCATGCTAATTGGGATCTGGTCACAATTTCCTATGGCTCCCTTCGGCTCTTTTGCCTGGTTTTCCTTCCACAGGAGACTGGGCTGCAGAAGAATATGATGTGCTTGGTTCCGAGTAGGGACTTCAAATCCGTGCTTTAACATCTAGGAGCAAATGTTAGCAGTGGAATGACAAAGGAGAGGAAGGTGCACAGAGAGAAAAGCACATGCAGCTATAGTGTCCACACTGGACACCCTTGCTTCCATAAGAAATGAGAAAGATGTGAAAAAAATCTACAGGCAATCTGGAATCGAGTGAAAAATTGTCTTGAACTAGTCTGAGCAAGAGTGCAGCTGGTCAAAGAGGTAAGTGTGAGAATAAGGAGACTGTTCTTTTTCTTTCATTATAAAGTGCCCACTACTTGTGCTTCAGGGACAAGAGAACAAATCACAGCCTGGTTATGGTTTCTGTCTAAATCTGTATCACCAGAAAATGAAAGAGGTGGAGAACACAGCCTTCTTCCATTTCCCCAGGGAAGATCTGACCAGTCATCAACTTATTTATCACTTGCAGGTGAGGGAAAGACAGGGTTTTGTATCCGGACTTGCATCTGTCATCTGAACATGACAATCCTCATTCTTGGTGGAGTGTTTTATTCCCATGCATGCAGCAGAAGATGAAGCTAGGTGCTCTAGCCTAGCTCTGACTAGGTAGCATGCATTTTAAAGCCACATTATCATCACTTAGTGGCTTGGGTGCAGTGCAAATCTACTGCTTCCAGTTGCAGAGACAGCTCAGGTGTAAGCTAATGTCTTTGTTATATATACTTAGGGCAGTGTTTCCTGAACATCTCAAGATCTTGGTCATAAAAGACCTTGTAGTCAAAATCTAGTTTTCTTTAACAACTACAATTCTGTCGAGAGACAACGAGGTAACTCCAGTTCTCTGAAGTAACACATATGAAAAAACCTCCACAGACTTGGGATATGGCAGGCTGCGAGCAGTTCAGTGATCACTCGCAATAAGAACATGGGACTTGCTCTTAGAGACAACTTTTACCATTAAAATAAGATGTTTTTTAATTCTAAAAATTTTTGAAATCCATCTATCAATCTATCTGCCTGTGTATTTACCTACCTACTTACCAACCAGCCTGCCTATCAGTCAAACACATTATATTGCAGAGGCTTTATTTGTTAAGAAGGGGAAAAATGACTGTATGATGTTCTGAATCGCTTGGTTCACGGAGGTCTAATCAGAGATAGAACTGAAGAGCAAAAAAATGAGCAAGTGAAATCAGAATGGCTTTCGTTGAATAACAGGATGAGGACTTGGCAAAGACGGCAATGCAACTAAAATGTACAGCAGCTTGTAATACTTGAGCCTTCTCAACAGGAAGACTCCTGCTATAATTATGGGTAGAGCTGTATTTGAAAGTCTTGAATTTCCATGGACTCTGAATACGTCAGATTGTGCAATGTACAGAAAAGACATGGCTGAATATCATGTTTTGCGAGGGTGAGACAGCTTGGTAAGTATCACAACTCTCACTGCATGATTGCTAGAACAGCAGTACTTGGGACAAACGCAACTGAAGGAGTCTGTAGGTTCTAAACAGCTGTTGATATATTGCTGCCCATCAGCACACAAAGTTGCAGGAATGACCTATTCCGTACTGAGAGCGAGGACTGACAAAGGCAAGAAAGGCACAGGTGGAATTCAGCAAAGAGTGTTTCTATTCAATGCTCTTCCAGAGTGATGGTAGTAAAAGTCAGGAGGTGAGACAATAGTAAGTGGAGGGGGAATTACATTGACACCAAGTAAAGCAACAAAGAAAGGAGCAGCAGTGAAAGGAAAACAATTCTGGTATGTGTTTTATAGCCAGTGTGAGTAGGAGTGTTTCTCCCACCACACTGATGTGAAAGCAAGAAGAGTGTCTCATGCCAGGGGATTAGCAGATGGAGTAACTGTAGTTCATACGAGGACTTGTGCTCTGGGACTGTCAAACTGCTGTGGGAGCTGCTCAAAATTTGTGTGTCAGCATCATTGCTGCAGTCCATGACTTAAATCCCAAGGACAAAAAAGCATTTTGGGTTACATTAATCTACAGAAATACAAGTTGTCCTTTATTCTGTAAAAGTTGTTTTACTGCCTTCTTTACCCTGTGTTCAAATACTTTCTAGAAGCATTTTAACTGATCTCTGGTATGTGTGAATCATTTTCACATCTACTGTCCAAAATAAATGATGTGTACAACACAGAAATCAGTTTCCTGTTAGATATAAAAATGTTGTTAAGGAAAAGGTCCCTTTACATGATAAGAGGGATGTGGGATGTTCTGCAGCAGTCTATGTGACCTGGGGACTTTTGGGGTTGTCCAGCAGAGTTACGCTGCAACGTTGGAGGCTGACTGGGAAGTACCGGTGACAGCTGTAGTGAGTCAGCTTTTTGGACAACCAAACAAGGCAGACACTTATTCACAGGTACCTCTGCAGTGTGGCAAACCAAAGTCTGTGAAAACTCCTGAACCTATGCGCTGAGTCGACTGACATAGGGATTTATATCTGCACACAGAGAGATGGTGTTATGGCCACAGCCTCCCCCGAATGCTATCCTTTAGTTTCAGCATAAGCTTCAGCTTCATTTTAAATACTTGGCTTCTTTTCATCCACAGACCAAATTTATCCAAGCAGTGGGTCACACTGGCAGTAGTGGTAGCCCATATATGATGTAGATGGCAAACCACTGTCTGCCTACTGACTAATTTTGGTTAAGAGCTGAATCCACATCATCTTACAGGATTTCCTAAGAGCTGCTCATAAATTCTATACAGTGCAGGCTGGAGACACAGACTCCATGCAGAATTGCAAATTTTTCTAGAATTTAGATACCCAACATCTTACTTCTGCTTTGCTTTTCGCATTTTCAGTGTTTAAAATGTCCAGGGAAAGGAAGATAGAACAAACTCTTTTTCAAGTAGGCAAGAATGCAGAAAAAAAAGTTTTAATCCAAAAAATATTTTGTAAAATACTGTCTGGCTTTTAAACCCAAATATCCACAGACAATTAGCAGCTTCATTAAGAAAATGCGGGACTACCTACAGCACAGATCAATTAGCAGCTTCAACCAATCTGTCATCATGCTGAAGAGCAATTTTCACATCCAGTTCTTTGATGGATTATCAAATTATTTTTTCAAAGGAGGACTTTATGCGTAATTATAATGGCTAGTCAGGTGACATGAGCACAATCTATCAATGGCTCTTCTTCTTTTGTAGAGGACAATCTCAAAAGCCTACGAAACTGCTGCAACCACTTCAGTGTAGCTTGAAAATCCCACTGTCATCTTTCTGTGTTTCAGTCCAGCAGGAAGAAAGGAGAGATGAAAAGTCACTAAAAGGGTTAAAATATCCTGGAGATCAGGAAGCAATTCTGTTTATTTAGCTCATTTTTACTATAAATATTTAGAAGAGAAATGTAGAGAGAACAGGATGAGATAAAATTCCCCATCCAGCTTAAAAAAGTTCAAGTGCAAATAGCCAATGACAAGATAGTAGAGTAACGATGGAGGCGAAACTTTTGTAAAAGCATACAAAAAGCCCTGGCTGAATGTGCTCATATTTCAGCCTTGGACACGTGCTTTATTCTTATAACACAGGAAGCTCCTCATCATGCTGTCCTTCAAACAAAGGCAGCAAAAAGAAAAACATTACTTTTAAAAGCTAAAAAACCATTGTATTTAGAAATACAAAACACCTAAGAAGAAAAGCCAAGCTCACATATGACTACAATTCTTTTTCAGCAAATAACTCCATTTCAAAGAACAGTTCAAGGCATTTAAAGAAAATAACTGATCTGGAGAATGATTTTGTATTACTCTCATAACATACATTCTGTGAAAAATAATTGTGCTTCATGACCCACTAGTTCTAATAATGTAATTCAGTCTAGAAATTTGCACATAGATTATATATTAATGTGAGAAAAATGAGGTACTACAACCAATTGTGAAAGCTGCAGATTTTTATTACTATTGACAAACCAAATAAAAACAATGCCATTTACATATATTTTTTTCAGAAAAAACAAGTATTTATAGAACACAGTAGTCTTAAGAAGACATTATTCATAAATTAACTCATTTCATAACTGAGTTATAACCTATGACTGTCATACATAAGGTCCATTTCATTTTTTTCCAGGCACTAAAAGGGTATGAAACTCTTCCTTGTTTTAAGAATAAGTTCACTTAAACTAATGGTGATGCCTATAATAAGGATGAATTTGCCTCCAAGATACTAACTTAGGAAGTGATCTTAAATTGATCTACTTAGGACTCTGTAAATATTTCATTAAGGCTTGCAAGACCATCTATTGGCTTTTTAAACAAAAATAAACCAAAATTGTTTTTTAATCTGGATGTACAATAAAACTAGGGATATTTTCATCCTACTGGACACTCTTTTTTATTAAGACATTAAGACTAAGACAGGCGATTGTCAGCATCCTTCAAATCTTTTACCATCTGAGATGTGCACAACAATCTGGGAGGGCAGTTCTTCCATATGAAAAGATTCCCAGCTGTTCAACACTTTAATGAAAGTTAAGGGCAAAAAGAAATCTGCCTAACATATTGAGCTTAGTTTTGTGTCTTTGGTAACTGTACCTTTAGGATGGGGTATAAAGCCATAGATGGCCAAGTTCTGATAGCAGCAAAAACTAGCTCTTGCTTGAAACCACTGTCTCTAAGGTCTGACGGTCCTTTCAAGGCAGAGCAGTGGGGCAGGCTCTGAACACAAGGCCACTTCAAACCCAAACTGTTGCACCTTCATGCACAACCTTGTCTGATTATTTTCCCTGGAACTTGTTTATCAAAAACTTAAGCATCCTTTTAGCTCCTACATGTATTTGTTTACACATTTATTCTGGATTCTACATGTAGTGTCTTTGAAAACCCTCTCTCATGTTTAGAGAGTGAAATAATTGTATTAAGTTTGCTTCGAAATTAATATCCTGCTGCAGACTTACCAAAAGATTAATGACAATGAGAAAAATGTATGGAAACCAGGATGGCTGGGTCGCATGATTATCTTCCTTGTAGGATGCAATATTTTGCATTCTGTTTGCACTATGTTCAGAGATAATTTTCATTATTTTATTTGAAAGGCTGTATGTTAGTCCTGAAATGCTGCGTATCCCCCCCTTAAGGAAAGACCTTGACAAGTACATTTCGGGTTTTCTTATTTTAGCATCTGATGGTCTGGATAGTTTTTTAAATTCTGAAATTATACAGGAAAAAATTATTCAACATCCCTTGGAAGGTAACACTGTTGACAGGCAAGTATTTCAGGGTCAGAACAGAATTAAAATTCAGAGATCCAATTTATATGTTAGCTGTTTTGTGGCTGAGCTTTATTAGCAGATGCAGTTATGATGTAAAGTTAAACTATATTTCCATTTATACCTTTCACAACTGATCTAGAACTGCCAGTCTTTTTTTCTCCCCTAATCTTCTCTTTGTTTTTGTCTTTGAAGGCACAGCTTTGTTAGAGAACATTAATGTAATTTATTCATGTGTAGCATAATATTTAAAAGAAATTACTGCTTGGCATGGAGAAAATATATGGGTTCTTAGCAATTCTGTTGAATTGGCTCATCTGAGAGGTTGCATAATTGATATTTACTATTATTGTCTGCACTTGCTTGAATTTTTCATATGAAATTTAATCACCAAACCAATAAATAAAATGAAATTAAAGCAAACTGAAATATAAATAGATCCACCACCTGGCAGCTCATGTCAAAAGTAATAATAAAGGATGTTCTCAGTTTAAATATTTATACAATGAGTTTTTCTGGGACAGCAAGTGTTTTTAAAAAAGGTCAATTTACAGCACATTTTTTCCAAACATAATGAGGTTCCTGGAGCTTAAATAATTTCATGAATTACATTTATTTTGACATCTCAGGGAAGTAGTTTATAATGAAGAGATGCCCAAATGAATCCACCTACAATGAACTGAAGAAAGTATCAGTGTGGCTTTGACTGAAGAGATAGAAATATCTTTTAAAATGTAAAGAGTGGCCCACCCATTAGCCATTTCATTTTCATAAATATCCCTTGTGTGCCTTAAGAAGTGCAACCCCTTGGTTGAAGACCAGCATGTGTTGTAGCCCTGTTGAAATGAATAGCAAAATTTCTTCTGATTTCAGCAAGAAATAACTTATTTCAAGGTTTTCCAGTGATTTAGGCTGGCTGAAATTATTTAGACAATTAACAAAAAGGTGGAATTTGCATATCCTGTCTCAGCAAGGCATGATGCATTAATTTCCATGAAGACTTTTAAAATCCAAGAGTAACTAAGTGAAAGCATATGTTCCTGTGTATTTTAGAAACACTGAAAAACATGAACATGACAAAATTATACTAACATTTCAGAAATTACTCTCCTGCAGAAAAATAGAAGCAGAAGCTGTGTTCCTTTAAAAAATTCTGACTCTTGGTTACAAGAATAGAACACCTAGCCCTAAAAGACAGAACAATTCATAATGCTTTTGTACTACTCTTCCTTAAATATCACCTATGCCAAAGATTAGGCAAGAATGACTTGGGATACATTCTCCCTTTGGAAACATAAAAACAGGTACTTCCCAGGTTTTCCCATCTCATTTTAGACATCAGTTATTTCAAGATTATTAAAAAATTTATGTTAACAAGAGGAAATGAACTGTTTGGAAGAAGGCTGTGCATGATAAATAAACGTAGATTTAATATCATCATACTGTCACAGTTTATAGAATATATATTTTATGTGGGGTTGACAGCACCAACTAGACACAGCTGTCTGACACCTCCCTTCTAAGACTAGTTTCAATTATACAAACATTTCTCCATGTCACAGTTTGTGCTATGCTTTATTTTGATCTTATTTGTTATTTAAAAAAAATATATAGGGATCATTTCAGTATACAAGCCATCACTAATGATCCTTCCAGATATTGTGAGGTAATAAAAATCATCAGCATCAACTTGTGAATACAATGTAAAGAAGGGACTTCATCACAGCATGGAGGTGAGGTTGAGTCATTGGCACAAAAATGTGAAATGCAGCTGCAGAACTGGGTGAGAAAATAAAGTCAGATAACAAAACTCCACATGTTGTTGACTGAACCAAAGACAGGGTGCCACGAGGGACTTTGTGGGGTATAATAGGCTTTGGGTGTGAGCTTTGGAAGAAAGGCCAGGTGGCTGCCTCTGTGCTCATACTCAGCTCACAGGCAAAGGAAGATAAGTAAGTCGCTACTAGCATAGATGAGGGCCTTGGGCCAAGGGCCTTTTCACTCAGGAGGGAAGCTTCTTAGGTAATAGATGGAAGGAAGGGACTGCTAATAATAAACTAAGAAAAAACCCACCCATCTAACTGAGTGTGCAACGACTTGCAGGGATATAAAAAGATTAAATGTGTAAGATTAACAGAAAATTTACCTTCTCAGGAAGAAAAACTACACTATTAAGCTACAGTACTAAAAGCTTGTGGAAAACTCTGTAAGCTTGAAATAAAAGTCAGATGTATCTTGTTTAGGAAAGACAGAGAGGGTAAAAGGGCAGAACAATGCCTCATGGACCCCTCAACATTCCCTTTGTTGTCTTGGAGTTATTAGTAATAAAGGGAATATAGGACTTCGAGCATTCCTGGATCACTTATGGTCCACTAACAAAACCAGTGTAACATTTTGTAAACTACAAACCAGAGCAAGTTACTTGATAAGCACTTCTTAGTAATATGTGAAAAAGAAACCATGTAATGAATGTTTACAGTTCAGGAAACCTTTCATGAGGGATTTGTGTGGGGCCCCACTACCCTCCTCTGACTGTTTAACAATGGACGTTACAAAGTAAGAAGAAAAAGTGCTTCTGCTAAATTTTAGGGGCTTTTAGAAACTGGTAAATAATAATGAAGACAGGCCACACAACTAAACGTCTCTTAACAGATGGGATATACCAACAGAATGCAGGAGCATACCCTGGAAAGCAGAGACTCTGAAAAGAATTAAAATTCACAGCGGGGGAGAAAACCTCATTAATACCTCTGAGTGACATGCATTAGTGAAAAAGGACTGTTTGAATCCTGTAATCCATGAAAGTAGAAGTAATTTTATCCCTGTGTGAAACATAGGTGAGTCTAGTACGGCAATATAGCATGCAGTTTTGGTGGCTGAATTTATAGTGTAGTTTAGAAGCCTCAAGAGACCTCCAAAGATAACCACAGTAGTTGTTCTGTTTTCTGGAGAAAACATCTTGCTGTTAAAAGCTTAATGCACAAATCTAGTTAGCTTATTAAAAAAGAAGATTGAGGAGTGATTTGATTACAGCGTGTAATGCCTTCACAAGGAGAAAACAGAGGGGAGTACATATTATTTTATTTAGTGAGAAAACTTAAGAAAACCCAAGAAATTGAATCAGATAAATTCTAATAGGTAATAAGTAATAAGATACAAAACCCAGTAACACTCTGACAGATTATTTCCTGAAGTAAATTACTTAGAAAATCCACCATCTCCTAAACGCTCATCATCCTTGAATCAGAGCAGTACAGTTTGCTTTGAAGATGTGTTGTTCAAAACAAAAAGGCCATTGAGCCAGTAGAGTAGTATGTGGTAAACATCAATGGCATGTGATACAGATGATCAGACTAGCTGACTGAGGAGCAACTATGCTATTGCTTGTTGGAATTCAGCAAATCATTGTTTTCTAAAACACTCATTTTATATCTGCTCATTAGGTACTGAAATAACTTTAAAAACTAACAAGCAAGAACACCCCTCTGACAGTGTGTGTGCTCCATCCACAGCAACCCTTTGGTGGCACACCAGCTCTCGCCCAGCACCCGAGTAAACCTGTCCTCAGGACTGCAAAAGTGCAGTCCTTGGACAACTTTTCAAATTCCTTCCTTTCCTTGGAGGAAAATTATATGCGGTACCATGCTGTAAGAGAGTGTGGTTAGACACTTTTCTGCACTTCAACGACTTGCCATGCAAATGCTTTTGCAGTGAAGAACAGAAGGAATCAGTCCCTCTGGATTGCAGGATCTTACTTGTGTGTGGTAAGAGAGCAGGGTGGGTGGACAGGCAAAAACTATGTGAAAGGAGACAGGAGAGTCAGAAGATACATGGTTGGAAAGGTGAGGAGGTAGGAGTGCTGCAGATAGAAAAGGGGCCAATTGAAAGTTGAGCATCCAAATGCAAGCCACAATGCCTTCTAAAATTCAGGGTTGGGAAGGTGGTAGGAAAATTGATTATCTGTACTAAAAGAGTTCACAGGAATAGACATTAAAAGACAATGTCAGTGGACTATAAAATTCTGATTTAAATATATGAAAACATTATCATTTTGCACAGAAATATTAGACTGGTGAATTGCTAAATACTGTGAATGAGAGAGCAATTCCACACAAGGATAAAAAAGAAAGGCAAATGCTTCATAAAATATATTCTGTACATTCAGCAGGAACAATCTCATTACTACTGAAATAGTGAATGCTGCAAGATAGGGTCTCATCCATACAGTCACAAAAATGAAGTTAGCAATGCGATTGCTATTGCCATGATTACTGTCGCCGTAGTTACTACATGAGCAATAGCTCTGCTATTAAATCTCTGGGCACAGAGGGTAATTCCTGTTGGTGAGGTGTTGAGGGGGGCTGACTGTTGCATTCTGCCTGGTTCATTTTACATTTAGATTCACTGGAAGTTTATAGGGCAAAGGGATCATTCTATAAAAAGCCTGAAGCAAAGAGGAAATGAGAACAGAAAGCCAGGTGCTGTGGAGACCCCTCCTGCCTCCTAAAAGATCAATGAGCGTTTTGAAATAACTCTCAGGGGCAGTATAAAAGTAAATAGTACCCACATACACCAAAATTTTGCCGTGCTTGTAAAAGCTAGGATGACTGCCCATCCTAACTCACATACAGCTTCTGTGTTCAGTTTCCATCTCTCACTCAGTCTCTTTCCCTCAGCTCCTCAGATCACTTTACTTTCTGATCCAAACTGTAATGAACGCTTCAGACATCTAAGCCAAAATCCCAGTAATTTTGTTGGATGACTTTTGGGGTTGCTTGCAAAGGCAAGGGGCCTATACTTTCTGTAAGACCCTTAAGTGCATGCTTTTAAGGCTGCACTAGTTTTTAGAGTGAGAGTCCTAAAGCTGACAGCCATCACAAAGCAGCTGTTGGAAAAAACCATTACAGGCACTTGGAAATCTGTAAAGAATCAATGAATCATTACCTGTGATATTTGAGGAATCGAAATACCTGAAAATGTGACAACTTGAATCATATTTCTCTTTGTCATCACCATGAGTCACTGTTTGCCACTGGATGTAGGATGTTCTCTAATTTTCTTTCCTTTATAAACCTGGCATATGGGAATTATTCCTCAAGTAACTGCAACGATTTTTCCTGAAGAGAGGTGATCATACCTACTTAAGGAAAAGTTACTCAGTGGCAAGAAAAGTTCTGAGGTTAAGATTCCAGTAAGTATCAAGTTGTATATTAATTTTTAAACATAACTTAAAACATACACATATACAGCCTCACCCTGGGTGATGAGAAGCATGTGGCTTCAGAAATGATAAATACCAGGTGTGCAAAATCTCCTAAAAGCTTGTTGAAAGCTCTGAAGAAACCACCCGCTCCCAACAGCCAGGGAGTTGACTGCTGCACCAACTATATAAAAAAGTTAACTGAAACTCCCTTTAGACATTAGAAGACGAGAGGACCAAAAAAAAAAAAAAAAGGAAAAAAAAGCACATTTGAAAACAGATCCAAGAGCTCTAGTTTGGGAACTGTGATGACAGTTGAAACATGTTGGGGGTTCAACCTAGACATAACCACTGGTGGTAGTAACAGGAGTCCAGATGCTCTGAAAATCCCATCTTTCCCAGCCCCAGGCAGTCTCCCTGGCACGGATAATGGCTCGCACCCCAGTGCCACTGTGCCGTGCTCCTTTCACTTCCTCTGCAGAAGTATTTTCTTGCCATTACCTATTGTGAAAGGTGAGATTATCTGGGAAAGAATTCAATCAGAAATCTCAAGATAAAAAACATCTCTAACAGAGTTTTATAGGTTAGCACATACTCTGATATATATTCACTTTCTAAAATATTTCTTTTTCAGCTACTAAAGGTTTTCTCAGATAATGTCTCCAATAATGACTCTAAAGGTTTACTCTTCTTCATATTTACACTTTCCTTAGGTTTCCAGACAGGACTGTTTGAACAGTATTTTTTCATTAAGCTTTGCCATCTATTCCTAGATAGTGTTTTCATTGGTATCTTGCCCTCCTTTCAATCTTCTCAAACCGAAAGCACCTTTCTCTTTTACACCCTTGTCTTTGACTTATAACACAACATTTTTATATTTTCTCTCCAGAAATGGTGTTTGCTGTTGTTTAGGTCCCATATTACTTCTTGGAAGACATTATATCCCCAGAGAGCAAATGAAGTAGTACCAATTTATATAGCATTTTTTCCTCCAGAAACAAACTGAGGTGTGAAGTCTCTCAACAACTATAAGAAATGTTTTCTTTCTGGGATGTCATCCCATCCACTATGGGTATATTTAATATAGCATTAGAAAGAAGTGCTATTTAAATAGCTTTAACAGTGAGCTAATAACCTAATAGTGCTAGTCAGAACATTTCTTAAATCTTGTGTCCTGGCTAACGATACTGCCGTACCAGGGTTGCATTACAAACTAAAATCTGGGACCTAGTTGTGTCCTGTTAGTTCATCACCCAAGACCCAGGAACCCAGGACAGGGAGATGGGGTCAGTAGGCATTTTTCTAGCAAGGATGAGAATTAGTTGGCACATTGAGGCTGTTCCAGTAAAGGCAGAAGTTACACAATTGTTCTTGGGATTGCTCTTGAGGAAGTCCGTACGTGCTCCCTGGTACATGGCCATAAACCCAACACACACACTATTATACCAGCAGGGAGGAGGGCAGCTCTGGAGCAGGCTGTCAGGACACTTCTCGATTGCCTTAGGATAGACTGGATAGACATTTAACTCAGATAATATATCACAGTGGGTTTTTTTTACAGCAGAGCAGCAAGCTCCAGCATGCACAGAATTCCCTGTTAACTTTTTTTTTTTTGCACATGGAGCTCAATAATGTCATTACATGGCATTGGATTAGGTTCTCATTCCATGTTATGGACTTTATATCTTTATATCCGTTAGACTTTTTGCAGAGTTTTTTAAAAAATGAAAAGATATAGTAGAAAAAAGAAACAAGAAAACCCAAAGGAGATCTTTTGAGTTAAATTTCAAAGTTTCAGTGACAAAATGTACACAATCCTTAAATAATAGGAGATAAAACTTTTTGGAAGATCCCCATCTCTGTCGGGATGCTTTTTTATGCAGCCCTTTGAATGCCCCTTTAGAAGATAATTCAACCTGACAGTCCTGTGTCAGATAAATTTGTAACATGATTAAAATACATATAAAACTAAGATTAAAATACATAGAAAGCTAGTATATTGTTTGGGAAAATACATAATTCGTATCAGCCTGCAGTACAAGTCACAGGCTACTTCCTGTGCCTTAATTGTAGACTACAAATAGACACTGAAGCGACAAATTTATGACACTTTAGCAAGCTCAGCTCACCATTAGGAAGATATGCAAACCCTGTATAAAAGATTTTTTGGAAATGACTGTTACAAATGCCAAAGCAAATTAATTTTAAAATGTGCCAGTCACATAAAGACTAAACAAATTGATCAGACAGCCTGAAAGTAAAGGTCTGATTGCTCATTACCAGCTCAGATCTGCATATGGCATACTAAGATTGTTACTGTAAAAATCTCAGAAAGCTTATGAAATGGATTCTCTGCCTTTATCTTAGCCTTTCGCAATAGAAGTGCTAATATTATTTTCTTCCCTCTGCTATTTAGATTTTGTTTTCAGTCATTAAGTAAAACTGCTTGAACATAATCTCAACCTTTGCTGACGTTTAGGTCTTCTGAAAAAAAAAGAACTTGAAAACCGACTTTTCTTCATCAGCAAGAAAACACAATCTGACTATTTATGTGGAAGGCTGAGTTAAACAAGCCCCAGGAGGACCTGAAATGTAGTTTAGTTTCTTCTACAAGCCATCTGCTGTCCCTATTTCTACAGAAAAGAAAACAGACTTCACCTTATGGCTGCTTTACAAAGAACTGTAGGCAATGCAATGCTGAGTCACTGTGGAAAACGTTGGGTCATGCAGCCTGCACTAACCCTTTCCAGCACAACTTGAAGGCTAGGAACAGGGAAGAAACTTGCCTTTTAGGTGAATTGTTTCATAATCATTTGCAAATAGATTTTTCTATACGTTGTTTTCTCCAGCATCCAATACCAGCCCCTTATCTGATCCACAGGTGGTGCTGGGCTAGGAGGATCAAGCAAAGCCAGGGATTCCTGATAATTATGAGATCTGGATCTGGCAATGATATTTGTCTTCCTTGTGGTGTTATGCTTTCCTGTGAGTGTCCTGGGCAACAAGCTGGCTGGACTTATAAACAGAGCTTTAAACTAGATTTAACAGGGGAAGGAGATGGAGTTCTAAGCACTTGAGAAGAGCCAGGGGCTGCTGAGGCATTAGTAAGCAACATGGGAACAGCTGTGACATCTCAAGGGAATTAAGAAGAAGAACTCTAAAAAGGTGATGTGGCGACCAGTCCAGCTGAAGAACCTCTATACCAACACACACGGTATGGGAAAAGCTGGTAACTGCTGCCCAGATGCAAAACTACAACCTGATTGCTATCACAGAAACTTGGTGGGATGAATTGTATGCTTGGAGTGCTGTGATTGATGGCTCTAAACTATTCAGAAGGGACAAGCAAGGAAGGAGAGGTGGGAGATTTGTTCTCTGTGCCAAAATGGTATTGATTGCACAGAACTATCTTTGAAATGCACAGGTCAAGAGCTTATGGGTGAAAATTAGAGATCAAGCCAACAACGAAAACTTTGTGGACAGCCCACCTGATCAAGGAGAGGAGGTTGATGAAGAGTTCTTTCTTCAACTGCAGGAAGCATCACACTTCCAGGCCCTGATCCTGGTAGGGGACTTCAATCACCCAGCCATCCACTGGAAAAGCTGCACAGCAAACTGCAAGCAGCCCAGGAAACTAATGGAGAGTGTTGAGGACAATTTCCTAGTACAGGTGAGGGAGAGCCCAAACAGAGGAGAGGCACTGCTGGACCTGTTGATCACTAATGCAGAAAAACTTGTCAGAGAGGTCAAGATTGGAGGTAACATGGGTTGCAGCGAGCATGCCCAGGTGGAATTCTCAATCTTGAGGGCTACAGGATGACTAAAAAGTACAGTCAGGCCCCTAAACCTCAGAAAGGTAAAATTTCAGCTCTTTAGGGTGCTAGTGTGTGGGATCCCTTAGGAAATTGCTCTCCAGGGAGACCTTATAGAGGCCTTTCAGTACTTAAAGGGGGCCTACAGGAAAGATGGGGAGGGGCTCTTTATCAGGGAATGTAGTGACAGGATGAGGGCTAATGGTTTTAAACTGAAAGAGGGTAGATTTAGATTAGATATTAAGAAAGTCTTTACTGTGAGGGTGGTGAGACACTAAAACAGGCTGCCCAGAGAGGTTCTGGATACCCTATCCCTGGAAGTGTTCAAGGCCAGGTTAGATGGGGCTTTGAGCAGCCTGATCTAGTGGAATGTGTCCCTGCCTATTCAGGGAGGTTGGAACTAGATGATTTTAAGGTCTCTTCGAACCCAAGCCATGCTATAATTCTATGATATTTTCACTAGACTAAAACCATAGACATGAAAATATGTTTTTAACGGGTTGTGTGATGCTGGCTGATAAATTATATGACAACAAATTGCAAAGCAACATATTTGAAAACCTGAAATAGTGAAAGCTCCAATCTGATGGCTGGAAAACAGAATAAGTTAAATCAATGGCTGAGTCCCATTTGTACTCCAGTCACACTACAGGAGTGGTCTAAAAGTGGGTAAAATCGTTAACCTCCTCTCACTAGAAGGTCCCTCGCTCTGGCCAGGAATATAAAATAGCGAGCACAAGAGTCCAAAGCAAAACTTACGGACAATGCAGACACCTTAAGATGACTGGCAAAAAATAGCAGAGCCCCAACCATCTGAATGAAATAACCTCAGCTTCTGTTATGGCAGTCAAATACCATGGAAAACTAACTCAGGAAGGAAACTGCAGAGCCAACCACCTTCCCCATTTCCTTTGCCAAGAAGGTAGAATCACCACAGCTTTGCAGTCCCTGGTGATGTTGTGGCAGACCACAAGTGCTGGAGGTGTCACCTTGTGGATGGATGCCAGGTGCCCACCAAAGCAGCTCTATCACTCCCCTCCTCATCTGGACACGGGAGAGAAAATATAACGAAAAGCTCATGGGTTGAGATAAGGACAGGGAGATATAATTCACCAAAAGCCATAATGGGCAAAACAGACTCGACTTGGGGAAATTAATTTAATTTATTACTAATCAAATCAGAGTATGATAATGAGAAATAAAAACTAAATCTTAAAACACCTTCCCCCTCACCCGTCCCTTCTTCCCTGGCTTAAATTTACTCCTGTTTTTTTCTACCTTCTCCCCACCAGCAGCGCAGGGGGTTGGGGAATGGCGCTCCTTCCTCCTCAGTGGGAGGACTCCTCACACTCTTCCCCTGCTCCAGTGTGGGGTCCTTCCCACAGGAGGCAGCTCTCCACAAACTTCTCCAATGTGGGCCCTTTCCACAGGCTACAGTTCTTCATGAACTGCTCCAGTGTGGGTCCCTTCCACAGGGTGCTGTCTTTCAGGAACAGACTGCTCCAGCGTGGGTCCCCCGCAGGGTCACAAGTCCTGCCAGCAAACCTGCTCCAGCTTGGGCTTCCCACGGGGTCACAGACTCCTTTGGGCATCTACCTGCTCCAGTGTGGGTTGCTCCACAGGCTGCAGGTGGATATCTGCTCCACTGTGGCTCTCCATGGGCTGTGCAGGAACAGCCTGTCTCACCATGGTCTTCCATGGGCTGCAGGGGAATCTCTGCTCCAGCTCCTGGACCACCTCCTCCCCCTCCTTCTTCACTGACCTTGGTGTCTACAGAGCTGTTCTTCTCACATATTCTCGCTCCTCTCTCCAGCTGCAATTGCACAGTTTTGGGTTTTTTTCTTGTTCTCCCTGCTTAAATATATTATCCCAGACGAGCTATCACCTACCACCGTCACTGATGGGCTTGGCCTTGGCCAGCAGTGGGTCTGTCTTGGAGCCGGCTGGCATTGGCTTTATCAGACATAGGGGAAGCTCCTAGCAGCTTCTCACAGAAGCCACCCCTGTAGCTCCCCGCTACTAAAAACTTGCCACACAAACCCAATACACACCTTTTCCCAAGTCATTCTTTCCCACCGCTTCACTGCCCACTCTGTTCTTTACATCTAGCTTCACTCTGTCTTTCAAGTGACACCTGCCCTATCCACCACACAGGTGGCAAGAGCATGTTTCTCCACTTCACTACCACCCTTGAAGATATATACTCCTCTGCTCCCACTCCACACTTTTTTTAGTGTTAAACAAGATTTTCCTACTCAATAATGATCATATGACTAGATTGAGACACAGTATGAAATCAGTGGAAATTTCTTGACAGAGCTGACCCTTTCAGCAGTTAGGCAATGATAAAAATTGTTATCAATTCAGTTTTACACTACTCAGTAGAAGTTGCTCCTGGATTCTATTTCCTTGCTTATGAAAATGTCCTGTTAAGCAGAACCAAAGACTTATGAAAGTCAAATTATAGTGCATCTATAGCTCTTGCACCTCAGTCATACGGCCTGACATCCTGTCACAAAGTGAAATACAGTGTGTTTGCTCTTAAGAAATTAGTATCGGCTGGTGCTTACCTTCATGACTTCCAGATGAATATATATTACTGAAGTGTTTGTGCCAGAAGTTTTCTGGAAATCAAAGTTGTCTGCCTGCTCTGTAATTCCCTGATCCCTTTCCTTTTCTTTCCCCCTTCTTTGCCTCCCCCCTCTTTTTAGATGCATTATATTTATCCTTTCCCATCCTTCCTATACATCACTATTTCTCTATGGAAAAACTGTTAGCAGTACCAGAATTACTTACCTGATTTTTTTATGTGTCCAAGAATAAATTTTGACAAGTATATTTGATGGATGAGGTAGAGTACTTTGAAAGCAACTAATGTGGTTTTTTCTTATTCAAGTTGGAGACTTTTCCTCTTTTTTCCTCTAGTGTCAGTTGCTCTAGGCACCTTTCTGTATTGATCTTTCTAGACTGATGACTGGGAAACTTCCAATGCTCAGATGTTTTAACATTTTTAAACATTTTTTTCAGAAAAAATATCAGCAAAAAAGCTTTCTAGGGCAGGATAAGATTTTGCCTTCTTTCTGATCCGCCTCGCTTTCCCCATGTATATATGAAAGGTTTCCTGCTGGAAAACTATGGGTCTTGTGTTGATGTACCTTTTCTCTACATACATTGATTTTATTAGCATCACATGGAGATTTTGAGGTTCTTTTTTTAGTAACTTCCCATGTTCTGCACCATAGCTTTAGGAAAAGATGAACAGACTTCAGTTTCGTTCCCCTTTTTCCCTAGCTACACAGCTTGGTGTGAATATCAAAAATGAATGATTCTTCTAACTGTGAATGGGCAGTAAATAATGACAGAACTACAGGTTATTATTTTGTAATGCAGAAGATCCGATCCGTGCACTAGAGTTCTGGCACAAATGAGCTGCAATGTTGTGCTCTTGATTATTTATCCTTACATGTGTCATTAAAATAAATCACATTAATTTTCCTTTGAGCATCAACTTTAAGTTCTTTCTAGCCATTATTGAGTTACCTCATCTCCAGAAGGACTGACAGTAAGGTGAGATTAGCCTCAGCCTTAGTTTCCAGGACAAACACATGAAGACCAACCATCCCATAGCATCCTGCTCATTACCCTGCCAAAAGTGATTTCAACGGGCAGCTGCGAAGGTCTCCTTAGCATCATTACAATGTGCAGCAGCTCAATGAAGTCCACATTGTCACTTCAGCTAAAATAAGGAAGGGAGCAGTGAGTGAGGAAATGAAACTTCTTCCAGCACAAGCCTTTTCATTCTGGAGATCTTACCTCAAGCCTGAACCTTTATTACCCAAAGAACAAAACACCAGCAACTGTGTTCTCTACAGCCAGCTCTGCACAGGTACACAGAAACAGAATTACTGCAGAGGAGTGGGGAAGTTGCTAAATAGCCAAACGGTGAAACAGCTTCTCCTTGTTCAGGAAACGAGGAAAGGCTTTTTTTTTTTTTTTTTAGAAATGGAGCAAGGCAGATGTGATATATCTCAGCCTATATACCTCAGCCAGTTACTCTTCCTTCCTTATTCCCTCTCACACCTATCAGAGGGCTTTCAAGGAATAGAGGCAGTATTTTGTGAGATGGGAATAGTCACTTAGGTCCCATTGCAACTTCTGCATTCATGAGTAGAAGGATAATCCAGGTACAGACCAGGATGTAAGACCTATGAATGGGCCTTATATCTCCAGTCCCAGAACTATAGCTGGCAAGTTGCCAAAACTTTCTTTGCTCTCTTTAAAGTGGGTATAATGATATTTCATATCTGCTACTGTGAAAATTCAATATATCATCTCAGCACCCCAAAAATAAGCATGACGCAGTCACATACATTAAGTTTTTAAATAAAGTATCTGTAACAATCTTTAGAATAAAGAAAGTACATGGTGGTGGCAAAGGAGGAAACTGAGGCATGAAAGGTTCTGGGCAGAGAGGGCTTCTTGCCTGTCTTGCACTATATCCTATTTCTTAGTTAAGTTTAAGAGCATTTGCAGTATCTATTTCTAGCCTTTCCCACTGCCTTTAGAAACTTTAATATCCTGGCCTGAGGATATAGCCCTGGATGAAACCAGAAACCTTAGGGAGATGGTTGAAAACAGACTAAACAGGGAAATAAGTTTCCCCAGCACATATTTCCTTTTATTTAGCCACAAAACCTTCACTTTTAGCAGCTTTTCTGAATGCACATATAATCCACACACACACATGCGCGCGCACCCCCCCCCCGCCTTCCTTTCAGATAGACGTATAAGCCCATAGTTTTCTTTGTTTACCATTTTTAACCTTCACTCCCTGTGACTTGCTATAGGACAAGCTATAGGACAACACTGACTTGTCAGAGGAGGAAGGAGTTTCCAGTAACTAAAGGAAGGATTTGGACGAGCAACATGGTGCATCCAGGGAAAGAAAGAGATGGGAACATTCACGGTCCAGCCCTTGAAGGGGAGAAGAGTACAACATCCCTGTTACAGTAGGTTTCCTGAGCCAGGATCTTGGGATAAAGCATAAAGATTAACCCCCCTCCCACCTGCCTGCTGAGAAACAGTGCTCTGAAGTGTAAATTATGTGCTACCCAGTCCCCACTGCACAGTTATATTATGTTATATTAATCATTCAGTGAAAGATCTAGAATCTAGCTTTCCTTAGCCTCAGGTGGTGGCTGTAATTCCTAAGCCAAATGATTACTCTTTCCTCCATGATGAATATTTTTTCTCGTTCCTTGGGAGACAGAGTGCTGAGAGCACACCTGACGATGCAGACCTGTCCTGGGTGTCCTGGGGCTTAAAACACTTGCCAAGGTAAGGCTGGACAAGGACCCTCTCCTTCCTTTTTGGAGGGATGGGATGTCTTTTCTCTCTTTGAAAAGAAAGATAACTAAGCCCTTATTTTGGGTTAAAGGTCTGAGCTGTGAACCCTGAGCAGGGGGAAGTACACCTCTATCTCAGAGTAAAGTGCACAGATTTATCGGAGGGAATTCTTCTGGTTTACACAGGTTCAGTTCCCATTTCTGGCTCTCCATTACTTGCTGTGTACCTCACAGGAAGTCTTCATGTTTGACTTTGAGCTCATTGCAGTACCCAAGACTCTCTTATGGGTCTCCTTCATCCCAAATGCAAATATTCAAATCCTCAAGCTGACCACTTAAGGTGTTTCTCTCCCCTTCCAGAACACCTCCCCCATCTGCAGTGAACATATACGTTTGTTCACAGCTCCCATGTGGAAGATTCTGTCCTCATAAACACCAGCAAGCTCTCTGTGGGTATCTCACAGGACTTACGTCAGTGTTTCTGACAGCAGAATTAGGTCCAAAGGGCTTTACATCATTTTGCTTGCAGTTGGGAAAGCATAAAAATGATATGCAATTACATATGTGTACATGAGAAAGCAGAGATGGCAACCATTTGTGCCTTGAAAAGCGATCAAAAGAGGGCATCCTTATTTTTTAATTTTTGTCCCGGTATTTCTTTCACACATGCCATTTCCAAACAGAGCTGCAAGTACTGAAATCCTTGGCATAAAGAACCTGCTACAAGCTAAAGTCAGATACATCAGATGATGTTAGATTTTTCTCCTCCACCTATGAAAGTGATTAGACCTAAGTGATGCTCAGGTCTTTAAGGCACGCCTGCTAATACCATTTTCAACTGCGTTATCAGATGGCATAAGCATAATGATACCAATATTCCTGTCTATAGTATTTGCACTCCATTAATGCCTGAATGTCCAGCAGTTTCAGTCTAGTGAAAGAGACCCTGGCCTGAGAAATTTGTAGTCTAAATAAGTAAAGATGGAGGAGCTATTTCAAGAGACCTTGCTGAGGGATTAAGTGATGTCAGACTTTCTGGCAGGAAGCCTGTGGGAGGCCAGGGAGCCGAACTGAGGGCTGCAAACCCCCAGCAGCATCAGCCTCCAAATTGTTCTTTACCTGACTAAATGAAAAGCAGATGGAGCTAAGTTTAGTTAAAGTAGACAGTCATGACAACAAAGGCCTCTCATCTAATCACCCAGCGGTAGTAGGACTGAAAATGTAATCAAGTTGTTTTCTATAAATCATTTTCACAAGATAAGAGGCCTGGCTATCCAGCATGTCTCACTGAGTGTTTACACTGTAAACTTTCCTGCCCTCAGCACTACCCCTTTGCTCTGAATTATTGCTTTAATGCATTTAATCATGAAATGTAACAGTTGGATAATAAGAACCCTGTAAACTTCCCCCTCCTTTCCTTTTAAATTAAATTATATACTGGTAGTAAAAACATGATTATTTGAAGGTTCTGTTTATGAGAATTCTTACCCTCTGAGGAGGGTGGTGAGGAAAAAAGAATTAAAAATTTTACTTAATAGAGAAAACAGCTTGTGGAAATAATTACACAACTTGTGAGCCCTGCACAGCATCTGTATTTAACAATGTTATACTCAAGCCTGTAGAAGCAGGCAAGCAGTCGCTCTTTCAGACAGTTGAATATATAGAGTACCTCAGTTATAGTACTAATTTACTAATATATTGCCAAGATAAAGTGACTGAATCTGCTGAAGAGGAGGGGGAGGATGCTGATAGCGTCTATTGTAATGAGGAACAATAATGGGCATAGCAGTTTATTAACAAACTCCACAGGTCACTGCACAGCAATAGCAGTGAAGCAGTAAAAGGGAAATTCAATCATGTTCTGTTAGGGCTCGCAGCATGCACTGAACCTCCTCATTAGGTGGGTTCATCGTCCTCCCAACTGGGAAGTTCGCCTGCGGATGGGAGAGATGGGGAGCCGAGTTCTGCTGCTTCAGCTGCACCTCAGCCTGACACTGGCTCACATTTAGCCCGCTCTTCTGGTTTCCTCTGTTTTGGGTTTTTAAAGATTTTCAAGATTAGCATGCTTTGGTTTACAGTCCATGTCCCCATTCAGCTCTGGAATCTTACAGGCTGGCCAGACCAACAGCTTTTCCTGCAGCCCCATTCCCTTACATTGAGGGCAATTGAAAAGAATGATTCACTCTGATATTAAATAAACTCCTGTACACTCAGGTCACTGCCTTAGCCTCAGGAAGATTTAAAGTAAATAAAGGAGTTGGATGACAGTGCATATTTTAGTTTGTTTAAAGCTGTACATTGTTTTCCTGGAAAGACAAAGCACTTTCCCTTTATTCGAGTTCTTGCATTTCAATGATGCTGGGAAATGGTGATGTTTGCCAGACAGGCCTGTTTCTTGCTGCCAGCATCTTCCTGACAATGTTTGAACAACTTCAGGGATGGACATGCCCCAGAGCCACCCTGCAAGCTCAGGTCTATCAGGAGGCAGAAACAGGGCTGGTACTTACATGAGCTCTCTCAGATGAGTTTCTCTTTTTAACTTATGCAGTCATTTTAATTACACAACTTGCTGCATGGATCCCTCATGCTTGTCTCATTCGGTATCTAGCACGTTGTGCCCGTTTTAAATAATTGATTTGACAGAAACATTTAAAAAGCCTTAGTTAAACCCATTTTAAAAGACTACTTCAGCCCATGAAACAGCCTAGTTTGGTACAGTAGTTTCTATTTTCCACTCTTAGAGTTTGAAATCTGACAATGCTGCAGCAAGCAAACAGCAGATGGGATCATAACAGGGCTTTTAGAATAACAAATATCTGTGATTCTGCACTAAGACTCAGCCTCTGCCCTTAGATGGCATCTAGGGTGCTCATAATGCCACTAAAAATATAAGGCAGATATTGCTGATTTTCTCACACACACACAAGTGACGTACTGTCAGTATAGTGGGCAGGAGTATGCTTATGTTGTATATCATGGGCAGGCGTTTGCTTGAGCCGGAGGAGAGGGGGAGAAAGGGAAGTTGCATGAAGATGTCAGCCCAGCACTGGGCCAGAACTGTAAATCCTGGGGACAGGGTTTATGAGCAGGGGCTCAGTGCTGCATTGCAAACTCCCAGGGCTCTGGTGCAGCACGCAGAGGGGCCTGAGAGAGGACTCGAGTTAGCTTCGAGTACAGATGAAGTCAGCTTGCCTCTGTCCAAAATCTACAGAGTCTCTGTCATCTTGCCAAGAAGAAAGGAAGGAGATGTTAATAGGTGCGTCAAAGTCCAGTCCACGCAAGCATGTCCCTGGGGTGTCAGACCAGCCGTGAGAAACGCTTCCTGTGATCATGTCAGGTAGGGTTTTGTTTCCTCCTCATGAAGCTGTTTGTTTGCAGGTTTTACCCCAGGAAGATTTCATAAGAAAGGTGTATTTGTTCTAGCCAGCCAAAACCAGGGTCTTCTGCCCAGGCCTCCTGGCCCATGGGTGAGTCTCCCACAGCCACTCTCTGAGTGACCTCTTGAGCCTTGCCTTCTTGACTGCTCCTGCATCTCAATGTCCCAACTGCCTGAACCCCAGCAGTGCACAGCACCCATGCCTGGGGACCCAGTGGCTTTTGGGCCACAGGGTCAGGCCCCCTCAGCCAGGGATGAGCCTATGATGGGCTCTATCACCTAGCAGACATGCGCTGTGCAATGCACCAGGTCAGCTCCACTGGGTTATCTTCCCAAGACCTGAAAATTGCCTGAATAAACAATGGAAACAACAAACTGTCCAAGATGACTCTTTGCAGGTTTGCAGACATACCTGCCTTCCCCCGGGGGGAATTTAAAGAATTACACCCAGCAAACTGGGCTGCTCAGCTAAAAATTCTCTGGGAGCGTGCTTAGGCTGGCAGCTAAATTAGAGGGAACACATCTCCCTGCATTATTAGAAGTAACAGACTTGCTTTTTTTAATTTACTTTTACTATTTCCTTTGCAAATTGTTAGGCACTTCTAAACACAAACCGGTTTTGCCTTTTCAACTTTCCTCACATTACAGCCCAGCTAAGTCCATTAGCAAATAAAGTAAATAGCCAAAGCACTTACAAAAGTCTAAATTCCCTGAAGGTAATAACTGTATAAAACACATGGGAGTTGTTATTTCAAGGCAAGGAAATGGAAAGCTTTTAGTTTATCATTAAGCTGGCTTAGTATTTTGGTAGGCCTTGGCACTATTTATTAACAATTTATAAAGTCAGACCAGGGTGAGTCTACGTAAGTGATACATATTTTTGTACTGATATGCAGTACTTGTGCTATTTGTACTGAACTCCATGTAAACAGTGCTTAATAAGCTCTGACTTGGCTTTTCCCCTTAAGCAGTTTGCCTGCGTGTAGTGAACTGAAGTTACTGCAAGTTCCTGCAAGATTTCCCCTTCAATACAGTAACAGTGTTGGGAGGCATCTTTCCAGGCTGCCATTGGTCCAGAATTCAATATTTAGAAACAACTCCAGTATGAGGAGCCTTTGAGCTCTCACAAAAGGATTAGAAGGTGTTATATCCGTATGCAGGAAGGAGCTGGGATGAATGAGGAAGAATGAAAGCACACCACAAAGGAGAAGATAAGACACTGTCATAGATATGATCCTATAGGAACCTAGGTCCCTCAGCATATGGTGCAAGGCCACGCAGGTTCCATCTTTTGCCTGACATATTTTCTAGCTCTAGCCTGACTTTTCCGGTCCCACCTTTTAGTCCATCCATTCTTCATTTCCCTGAATGCTCTTTCACTCAGCAATTTCAGTGTTGCAGTGGTTTGACCAACTGTTCCTTTCATATTTTATCTTCTTTTTCTTTCATCACTGGTATCTGACACTAACTCTTTCATGCTGATAGCTTTCTGTGTCATCACTGTTCTATTTCTTAGGATAAGATGTTTCATGCCCTAACCAAACCTGAGATAATGAAATGGTGTCTCAGGCACAAGCAGATACCTTGTCCCCTATATCAGTTCCTTCAACAGATTTGCAATGTTCAGCAAAACTGTGAAACTGTAGTAACAAAACCTCAAGTTGGCTCTCCGAACTTCTGGCACCACTTAGTAAGGTTGGTGCTTTCATTTAGAAAAACTCTGCTTATAAGATTACTGCCAGAAGCCTCATTCACTCTGTTGTGCACATGTGCCACCTCAGGGGCGATGCTGGGCAGGCACCAGGATGTGCACAGCATTTCCTTCTGCAGTTCCTGCAGTGTTCGTATGCTTTCTAAAAGCAGCCACACACTGGCTGGCATTGCTCAACAATCTACTAATCTACAAATGTCGTGATACCAAACTTCTAGCAGTAGAGATGTTTACATTAATGTTGTCCTAAGTACAACCAGACTGGCTTTTTTAAGGTTTTTAAACCTTAAAAACCTTTTTAAGGTTTCTTCTTCGGTATCTCACAATTTGCTACTAACTAACTCCTCTGATAGTCTAAGGACGTCTTGGTTCTCTGATTCTTTGGTTCAAGACATTCACCATTTGTGGCATCATGTGGCACAAGAAGCCCTGGGCTTGAGTTTGCAGGCAGTCTCTGTTAGTTTTCCTGGCCACAGTGCATGCTACTGAGAGCAATGCCATTCTCCAGAGACTGTAGGGTGGAATTGACTTTTACAGAACCATTTTTTGGGTGTGTGGTCAATTTGCTGAGGTACACGTCCTGATTTTGGAGGAACCAGAGCCCTGGGGATGGATGCATTGATGGTAGGTCTGAGAGAAAACATGCAAAGTTACTCTGGGATTACATACAGGTTTAAATGAAACAAGAAGGCAAATCAACACGTCATAAGCTTCCTGTTTTGGATTATATAATTTCTCATTCTTTCCACTCTGTCCATAGTGGGACTGTTCAAGCCTGAGGTGACAATTATGAACAGCAATTAGTGGAATATGCTGCTTTTAACTTTGTCACAGTCTCTGTTATGAAATATACTCTTCATACATGAGGAAAAACTATAATGATTTAGTATCTACTGTCTGCCAGGATTTCTGCAGTAATCCATTTCAGAAACAAAAGCTGAAGTGACATAAGTAGATGGAGGCAAAAAATCAACCCTGTTTGTTCTTCTTCCCTTACAACAGGACTCTACAAAGGCAGGAGTTATTGCCAATATGTTTAGGTGTAATAAAAAACTTCTGTTTCTATTAAAAATTTATTTTTTTAAAACCTATTTTTAGAAATGCATTGCAAATTTGAATTACAAATAGAATAAAAAATTCTTAATATGGAAGTTTCATCCTACATCACTCATTGCCCACTTCTCTCCAATGACTGCAAAAGCAACAAAGATGATTAGCTTGGATATAGAGATGTGCATTGTAAGTACTTCTGTTTTGTCATGGGCTTTCCACCTTCCAGTGGAATGGAAATGACTGGACTGAGTTTACTGAAAGCAGACTGTCTTCTGCTGTTCATCTCTGTTACTGAAGCATAGTAAGACTGTATCAAGACTGTTACACCAACCACTTCTTCTCACACTGAGAACTGCTGTGGTGTTGTTGATTCTCTTTCTTTATAAGGATGCCATTTGTAAAGTAACTCTCAGTTTGCTTATAAACAAGTTTATTTCTTTTTGTATTGGTACCTCCTATCAGACTGTATTCCCCTTAGGTAACAGAAATATTCTTCACATTTCTTTTCCAATCTACCATGCTAAATGCACTTTTTCCTTTCCTTTACTTGTTCAAGGTCAGGTCTAGATCCAGACATCTGTTTTCAACATCATATTCTGTGTGATGTTTCTCAGATTACACTCTGTGGGAGCAAGAGTGGGTGAGATGTGAACAGTTCACAGAGTATTTAAAGTACAGATCGCACCTTTCTTTCTTGTTGTTACAGCCAAGTTCCTAGAAATCTCTCAATTTCCAGTTTAAAGACCAGAAACCAATTCCTTTGCAAATGTTTGAAAACATGGATTACTTTGGTACTTAGCTCTTTACTGCAAATATCTTCCTGATAATATATCACAAGCTTTCCATGAGTGCACACAGGCTAATGAACTCCAAGCTTGCTCAAGTGAAGGACCTGTATTATCATGATTGCTTGATGATTTTACGTCTGTAGGCTAGAAGATATGTAATTTAGTGTTCACAGCAGATAAATACCTATAGCTCTGTGTATGATTGCGTTGTCAGCCAATGCAACATGAATATTTTTGGGTGCAAATATATGGCATGCAACACCAGCCACTTCTTTCCTCTTTGCTCCCCCTCTACTAGTAGTTCCAAGAATGACCAGCTAAACCTCATTAATACTGAGTTCTTTACACTGCTCTGGTGTATAGGGATAACACTTTGGTGTTCAAATCCCCATCAGAAAGAATACTAAGCCTTACATTAAAAGCTTGAAAAGGATCTTTATCTGGATAAACAATTAATCCCAAATTTGTCTTGATTTATTTGTTAGAAGAATTACACCATTTTCTCTTGACCCGCAAACTTCTTCATGTAGTTCTACTTTCCATGATTTTCCCCATTTCCTACTATTCATCCTTGTACATAGAATGAGAAGGCCAGCCTTGTGGCATAGTGGTAGCTCCACCCATCAGGTATCCTTTTTCTAAAAGAGGACTTTGGTGGTGGTTTTTGCTAGCTAGGGGAAATTCACATAGCACCTTTATGTAAGAAGTGTTTGCTTTTCAAGCCTAGTAAACTGCTTGAAATCTTGCCCTCCTGAGTTAAAGGGGGATAAGAAAGAGGAAACAGGCAGCAAAATCATAGCTAAAGAGCACAATTGCTGATAGGTTGGCAGATGTGAGGTAGGATAGGAACTCCCCTTAGACATACAGCTTTTTCACAGTTAGTTATACATGGAATTAAGCTCGGAAATGCTAGGCATAATCACTGAAAACAAGTGTAATTGACTGTCCCTTTTGTGTCGTTCTCTGACCCAGAGAGACGAGCACCCTCTGTGCTAGCACCAGCCCTGCAGTGCTCCTGGCACCAACAGTGGGATGCTGAGAAAGGACCCGGGTCCCTTTGCAGAGGCACAGAACCAGCTTTACATGGACACTTCCCAGTCCAGACAGATCAGGCAGGAATGGTCAGATCTAAAGGGAGTGAGAAGCAACAACCAGAAGTTTCAAAGGAGCAGAAGGCTTTTAAAGCTCTCCTGGCCTTCAGAGCAGTCACTTGTGGTGTTGCCTCCAGCCTGCCTCCCTGTTCTGCAGGGCTGGGCACGCTGGCCCCCATGTGGTCCCCTAACCACGGGCCTTCTGGAGGGGAGCACTGCACCGATTTGACATTCATTTACCCCAATTCTCCAGCTGGGAGGGTCATCACATTACAATATTTCTGTGTAGACAGGACAAAGTACTCCTCAATATTGCATATTCTTCTGAAGTCTGTTGCAAAAAAGAGGGAAAAGATAGAAACTACAGTGTGGTTCAGCAACACAAATATCCTACAGTGCTTTTCCTGACACTGAGAGAAATCCTGCAAGGTAGACACTGACTTCCAGTCCCCCTTTCCCATCCTGACATTTCCAGTTTGACCAGATGTCATGGTTTTAGCTGCACCGAGTTAATTTTCTTCACTGCAGCTGGCATAACACTGTGCTTTGGACTTAGTATGAAAATAGTGTTGCTACCACACCGATGTTTTAGTTGTTGCTGGGTAGTGCTTGTACTAGTCAAGGACTTTTCCAGCTTCCCGTGCTCTGCTGGGTGCACAAGAAGCCGGGAGGGGAGGGGGCACAGCCAAGAGAGCGGATTCAAACTGGCCAAAGGGATATTCCATATCATGTAATGTCATGCCCAGTATGCTAACTGGGAGGGGTTGGCTGGGAGAGGCAGGCAGCAATCGCGGCTTGGGGACGGGCAGCATCGGTCAGTGGGTGGTGAGCGGTTGTGTCATTTGTATTTCTGGTTTTTTCCCTTTTTCCCTTTTCCTTTTTATTATATTATCATTATTGTTATTATTATTATTATTTTATTTTAATTATTAAACTGTTCTTACCTCAACCCACAAGTTTTTTGTTTGTTTGTTTGTGGTTTTTTTCGTTTCCGATTCTCTCCCCCAACCCACAGGGGTGGGGGAAGTGAGCGAGTGGCTGCGTGGTGTTCAGTTGCCGACTGGGGCTGAACAATGACACCAGAATAGTAATGAAATTATTATGAATAGCAAAGGGATTCCTGTAAGAGTTGGTCTATATTTACCTGAAATTCTATTGTGAAAGAGGAGTGTTTTCATATTAGAAACCAACTGTCCTCACAGTGAAACAAAACCATTTATTATTTAACCCTGGGGTGGGAGAGGGGGAGAAAGGGGAAAAATACTACTTAGTTCCAGGCTAAGAAAAATAGATACTAATCTTACACTTTACTGTCTCCTCTGCTACCTCTTCCCCCATTTGCTTACCTTTTCTGGCAGGCCTGTTTAGATGTCAGGTTTCACTTTTTTTTCCTTCCTGTTCTGTAATGTCATTAACAAGAACTCCATCAGGAACCCCTACTTGATACACTATATACATTAATATACTATATATACACTATATACAATATCACTTTATATATATGCTACATGCAATAAAAATTGAGTGGCCTTCAGGGTTTCTAAAAATGCTACCTTCTGTGTTGTTATTGTTTGCAGTATTTTTTGTATGAAATGTTATGACTCTGTTTTGAAGAATCTATTCAGTCCTGGGAAAGGGGAAGAAAGGTAGGAGAAATGGGCACATTACAGATTTTTAGGCAGAACCTCTAATTACCAAAAATGTAAGGCATCATAACTTTGGACGTGGCCATCGTAAGGACATGGGAATATCCTCTCTGCAGCATTTGCAGGCAGCTGAGCAGATGTCTGACTGCTCTCTTCTGCTCCACTCTCAGGCAGATACCTTTAGACCCTTGACTAATCAATACTAATCATGTATGCCATCTGCCAGACATACAGATTACACAGAAGAACTGGCACTTTCAGCAGGGCTCGCTGAAGTTGCACATATAACTTGTGCCTCAGGCTGCTCAACACCCAAAGCTTCCTTTGAGCACAAGGAGATCCTGTGACTTGGGAACTCGCTGTAGTAGCCGGGATATGGCATTTCAGGGTCCCCACCAGCATCAAAGGAGTGACCCAGCTTCCCAGAAGCTTTCCACCCATTTACAGCTGAGGTGTCCTGTAATATCTGGTCCTTCAAATCTATATACTGCTCAGATAAAGCACCAACAGAAATACAAACAGGTATAATGACATTTCTGTGACAGTTCTCTGTTTCCACAGGTAATGTGCAGAAGAGCTGCCTGCAAACAGTACATATGGATCTCCTAAATCTACAATCTGATCTAAGAATAAAATTGATGATGTCCCCTCTTAAAGAATAGCTTACACCTTAAAACAATAAACATAACAATTTTTTAATATATTTGAGAGCAGAATTCAGAGACTAAAATTTATCTAAAGTCCTTTCAACCTTCAGCTTTTCATATTTACTGATTTTATGAGACATAGTCTTGCACATTCTGCAGACAGATAAGCATTTTTTATTACATGCTGTATTTTACGGGATCATTGTTCAAACACACCAGTGTTTCCATAAATGTAAGAGTCCAGAATTTCTTGTTTAAAGGTTTAATAACTTCATTTACTGTAATACTCAAATTTTACAGTACACATTTTATGCAACTTTGAAGCACTGTGTAAAATATTTATACCATGCCTAGATGTGGCAGCTACATTTGTGATTAGAGTTTTATTGCTGTTAATTATAAATCAAGCAAGCAGGGGTGATTGTTCCTTCTTTCCCTTGGCAAGAATATTTGCAATAAAACTGCCTTTGCTCAGAGTCCTTCTGACAGCTCACCAATAGCATCAAGCTTCAAATTACAAAGAAAATTCCCTTATAACATCCACAAGATTTTATTCCATGGTAATTTTCAAGGTCCCTTGGTCTCCTTCAGGCCTACCACTTGACTTTGGCTTTGCATAAATTGTAAAGTCCCATCTGAATGGAGTTCATGACAGGTAATGGCATCATAACTCTATTGGTACTCTTCTGGATTGCCCAGTTTTCCTGCTATAGGCTGTCTGCAGCTCAGTCATCAGCAATATTGTTCATATTCGTGCAATAATGCCCTGACACAGATAGCAAACATTTGCATGAAGGCTATAACTGAATTCCGTTTAAAACTAACCTACTTGCTTTGCTATATAGAGTAGGGATTGCAAAACCCTCATCTTGAGTATGAATCTTGACTTTCATTCTGCCAACCCTGACAGCTCAAAAACAACCATTCCATCTCTTCCCATAAGTATCTGAAGGCCATTTAACCCTATTAACACAAATAAGTGTTAATTAACACAAATTTTCTGTTCCTATCCTACAAGTTGAGTTGTACATTCATGTAACTTTACAGTCTGTTCTCTATGTATAAGTATGACTGATTCAACCTCACAGATTTTTTTAAATAAATATGTACAAATGGACCATCGTATACTCACTGGTGCTGAACAGCAAACACATAATTAGTGTCACAGTGCTAAAAGTCTTCACAGTACATATATGTATTGGATGGGCTGGATCATTGGGTCGAGGTCAATTGTATGAGGTTTAACAAGGCCAAGTGCTGGGTCTTGCATGTGGGTCACAACAACCCCATGCAACGTACAGGCTTGGAGAAGAGGGGCTGGAGAGCTGCCTGGAGGAAAAGAACCTGGGGATGCTGGCTGACAGCTGCCTGAACATGAGCCATCAGTGTGCCCAGGTGGCCAAGAAGGCCAACGGCATCCTTGGCTTGTATCAGGAATACTGTGGCCAGCAGGAGTAGGGAAGTGATCGCGCCCCTGTACTCAGCACTGGTGAGGCCGCACGTTGAACACTGTGTTTGGTTTAGGGCCCCTCACTACAAGAAGGGCATCAGGGTGCTGGAGCGTGTCCAGAGAAGGGCAATGAAACTGGTGAAGGGTCTGGAGAACAAGTCTTATGAGGAGCGGCTGAGGGAGCTGGGGTGTTTAGCCTGGAGAAGAGCAGGCTGAGGGGAGACCTTCTCGCTCTCTACAACTACCTGAAAGGAGGTTGTAATGAGGTGGGTGTTGGTCACTTCTCCCAAGTTACTAATGATAGGACAAGGGGAAATGGCCTCAAGGTGCATCAGGGGAGGTTTAGACTGGATATTAGGAAAAATTTCTTTACTGCAAGAGTTGTCAGGCATTGGAACAGGCTGCCCAGAGAGGTGCTAGAGTCACCATCCCTGGAGGTGTTCAGACAACGTGTAGACGTGGCACTTCAGGGCATGGTTTAGGAAGCATGGTGGTGTTGGGTTGATGGTTGGACTTGATGAACTTAAAGGTCTTTTCCAACTTTCATGATTCTATGTAAGGTTGGATGTCATTATTTTAATAGCACACACTGTTTAAGACAACATGGATACTTCAGCTTAATCCCTCATCTCTTAGAAGACAACCTAAAATTTGGTTCTTTGCGAGGTTAAATGTTCTATTATTATACAACATAATTCTATTAGAAAAGTAAACTCTTAGGATGAACTTTTAATGAGAGTTCCCATTTAGTGGTATGAATTTTGTTTCTAAATGTAATTTGTTAGTCACTTATTGAATTACTGGATATATGTTACTACTTTTTTTAGTAATAAATTATGAAAATATATTGATTTAAAGAATTTATTGAATGATTTTGTACTTCAGCACTTCATTGTAGGTATTTATTATTTCCAAATCAAGATGCCAGTTGCTTTGATTTGAAACATGAGCTTCCATAACTTAAAAAGTTTCTGAACCTTGATTGGATAAGCCAAACTCCTAGTACCATGTCTCATAAACAGATATTAATTAAAAAGCTCATTTTGCATTTAAGTGTGGCCTTGATGGGTTTTTTCCCAAATTATTATTTATGTGTTACTGTAAGCAAGAGAAAGGGCAGTAAATAGGTACCCAACACAGGGATACTCCTTTCTGCATTCAAATATATTTTAAAAATTTCAATTCCATTTTTATCCTTTTATAGCTAAAAAAAAAAAAGCCCTGCATAGCAGTCATCACCATTTTAAAAAAAAATTGTCAAGTGGTCATTTATACATTGAGAATGATTTGGGCAATCCATACACTAGTCACTAGTGAAACCACCTCATGATGTAACCACTATTCCCCCACCCCATTATAGCAGTTTTAGGCTGAAATTTCTTGAGCCTTAAACACCTGTGCAACCGGGAACACCAGGCTTATTGCAAGTGTTTGACTGAAATTCTCCAATGAAAATCAAGATCAAGGCTGTGCTGCTTTCCAGCTTGCTTTAGGAACCGGTTTTACTCAGTCTGTAAAATAGTATGCACTGACATAATTCATTAAAACAGCTTTGTTCTTCTTGGTCTCTGAAATAAAGAGTTAGCAGTGGGTTGTAGATTTATGAGCAAATAGCTGTACGGTAGGCATGGCTGCATCAGAGTATAGATATGCATTCCTTTAGGAAAAAAAAAAAAGCAGTCTGTATAGAAAGAAAGGAAAGAATAAATAACCATGAATTAAAATTAGTATCCCAGAGGAACCTAGCTCCACAAACTCTCCTTTAGAAGCATGATGTGTGATAACCTTTGATCATCAATGAAGACAATAAAATGCAGCATTAACACTGCATTTTCAGCCCCCAAGCTCAAGTTCAATATGAAAGCTTTATTTTTATGGAGAAATCTAGGCGTAACTTCTTGATTTGTTAAGTCAGTGTTTTACAGACAAAACTTCTACTCAGAAAAAAAGAAAAGAGAATAATGGAAAACACATACTTGAAGGGTTATTTTGAAGTGTTAAACCAAGGTAACCTATGGGTGAAGCAATCCCAGGTACCTGCGCAAGGAACACACCTAACATAATCTCACTGGTGAAATCAGAATGGAAAGTTTCATACCTGCCACATAAAGAGACTGAATTTGCTGCTGTCCTGCAAGCAAACCCCCACTGTTTTCAGAGGTGATTGCACCAGCTAAGAAGTGGGAGTCACAGCCCCCAAGGGGTGCAACATTCACCAACCATAGGGTTCAGGGGACCAACAAACATGGTTGTACCCTTCCTGTCACCAGGCAGTGCCAGGAGCCGTGCCTCCATGGGAGCCCAGGAGGGCTCCAGGGTACAACCCATGCTTGCTGTTGCCCAATGGTGACGGGTTTTGTTAAGGTTCCTTATCATACAGGCCAGGGGACAGCCCTACAAGCCTGCCCAGGATTTTCCCCTTCCACCTTCTGCCCCTGCGTACGCTGAGTGGTGCCCTTGCTGAGGAGAGCATCTCAGTAAAGTGGATTTTAACTGGGGAAAGGGGTACAGGAGTGTTTTAAAACAACAACAACAACAAAACCATTAGCATCATCCAGGAAGTATTTCCCAGCTGTTGTGGTGTTGCTTGGCATGGACAGAACTCACCTTCAGTAAGTGTAAACTGCTGTCCCCACTGGGGTCAGAGTTATGCCAGTTCAAACCATCTGAAAATCTGAGTTGGTCTCTTAAAGCTGCCATCCCAACTTACATTAAGAGGAATTAATCAGGAATGTGTTCTGTGTCTGGGGACCAGAAAAGACCATGAAAACTGAATTCGTTGGACTTAAAAAGGACTCTTTACAGCGTGGAATTGACTTTGCGTTTATTTCAGCTGGGACCTGTTGCAGCTAGGCTGTGAAAGGTCAATAAAATTACAACAGCACAGGATTTTACCCTCTGTTCATGTTTCCAGCTAATGCCTCATTCATAATGCTGAGAAAGGATGAACCAGTTCTTACACAGCTGGAGAAAGAGTGTTAGCTTCAGAAAACAAGGCATTTTGCATGGTGGTTGCATGTTATTTTGGGGATTAAATGCTTGAAGAGAAACTGTAGCCCAGATGTCTCTGGGTGGGTAGAAAAATGACAAGTGCAATTGTACTGAGTTCCAAGTGCATGTTATTCTGAGAAAACAGACGTGCATATCATGACAGCTGCAGCACTAGAAAGCAAGGAAATCTTACAGTCAGGGAGACAAATTGATCTTCTGCTTTCCCTTGCAGAGAAGAAAGTCAGTTCCTAGGACAATTAATTCCTGGATTTCTAAAAAAAAATAATAACTATATTATAGCAGAGAATAAAAAAGGTCTCTTCAATGTTTAAGTAATTAACATTTAAAGTATTAATGCAAACAATAGAAGAATGGATTTCTGAGTCGGTTTTGCTTACAACTATTCCTGTGACAGCAGAGGAAAAGAAGGAGGCTACTGAGTGTTCAAACAAGCTTCACTGTAATGTGAGCGTGACTGCTCCCAGTCCTGCCTAGTAAAAGCCACAGTTCCAACAAACTCCTCCAAACCAATGGCAAGTAGGATTTCCCTTTAATCGAAATTTCATACATTTAAGTTTCTTCTGTTAGGAAAGTGAGTTGCACAATCAAAAAATGGTGTGCTGTCTGGAAAAGAGCAAGTTTTCTAAAGGAGACTAGTGTCAGTGAGGAGAAAACTATCACTAGCATGATCTGAGCTGTGCCCCTGCTCTGCCCTCACCCCAGACCTGCCTGGGTGTCAGCAGCAGGGCGGCTCTGTGGCAGAGCACCCATCGCCTGAAGTTACCTCCAGACAGGAGGACAAAGTGGAGTCCAAGCAGAGAAGGATTTGAAGATAGTCTGTTCTGCTAAGACTTGAAAAAAAATCCAACAGAGAACAACGGCCACCAAAATGACCCCAAACTAAACCAATCCAAATCTCTTGAATGCTGGGTCAAGGGTAAGTGGAAAAAAGCCAGCAGAACCTACTGGTATTTACCCTCTACCAATTTACTCACTAGCAGGGTAATTTTGCCAGTGATTCCTAAATTTATCACGCATGCAAAGTGCTGGACCAAATCCCCTTCATGAGGACACTTTGCTTTCCCCAGCTCTGGCTACCAACCAAGTTTTGGCTAAGCTATTTCCTTCTAGCTCCCTTTCAGAGAGCTAAAGCCCCAGCAACAGCCATTAAAGCAATGTGTGCTCAGCACTTGAGAAAGGGAGGACACATGTGAGCTCTTCAGTTCATATTTAGAAACCTCGCTACAGTCTCCAAAAGACTGTTGTTATCCTACCCAGCGAGTCCGACCTCCTGCCACACTGGTCAGCACATTGTGTTCTTTCCTCCAGCACGGCAGTCCTTTGTTTTACATAAAACAAGCATCCGCAGTGCCAACGCTCTGCAGCATCACGGGGACTGTACAGCGAGAGCTGCTCGTCTCAGCAACCCCTCCGTGCACCTCTTTGGGTCTTTTTCAGGCCCACTGAAAAGGAAGCCACAAAGTAAAACAATGCCTGTGAGAACAGACAGCACATAGAGGCCGATACAGTTTGTATGACTGTAAACACAGGACTCTGTTTTTCACACATTGCACAGAACAAATCATTGAAAGGCCGTGAAACCAACCACCTGCAAATAACATTTTTGTTCTGTATGAAAACACCTCTGTTGCAGCTATTTTGATAAATGAAACCTCCAGCAATGAATTTTTTCCTTTTTTTTTTTCAAAGAAATGCCATTTTAGGTTAATTTGGTTTTGTCTCCAAACTCAGAAAAATGAGACAGAGCCCTCCTGTTACTTTTCACCAGCACAGTATCCAGTGTATATTAGTAAATGAAAATGAGTTGTCCTGTGTTTTTGTCATTTCCATTATTAGACCTCAGAGGAAAGGACCCTCTGGCTCTTTCTGTAACACCTTGTTTTCCTACAGCATTGATCAATCAGACAACAGTGATGAAAACTGGTCAAAGGATAAACCAGAAAACCTTGTCCTCATCTGGGTCCATTGTTTCATTGTGACATTCCCATAAAAGCAATGGCCTGCTCTAATCCATGTCATACAGTTATGCTTTTCCAGGTGTTGCATCTGCTGCACCGTCTGCTTCTCAGGCTTTGCAATGTAAAAGGAATCTTATTCATAGTTGGTCAAGTTATCCAAGTAAATGTTAAGTTAGTGCTTGTTCACCTAACTGAAATAATCCAGCTAATACAATTCCTAATGTCAGCTTATATGAAAAAGAGGCTTTGAGAGAGCATGAAAAGACTGCAGTGTAGGTAAGCCACAACCCTCTGATTTCTGACACATGACACCTTGTGACATGGAGGAGTAATACCCAGTCTGGGAAGGGACTTTGTTAGAAAGGTAATAGTTCATTTCAACTTGCCTTTATAAAGAAGAGGCACTGCTGGAATGGAAAGCCCACTTCAACTTCTGTTTCTCCTCTGGTAATTTACCCCAGTAAGAGGAACCGTGCAACTAGTTTCCTTGATGCTGACCATGAGCTTCCCTTTTGTAGCGCAATTTCTTCCTATCAGAGTAAGTTATTGACACCCATGGAAGTGGTGACACACTGGTTTCAGACCTCCTCCAGGCCTATTAGCTTTTTAATGAAGAGTGCAGGATGCTAAAAGAGTGTCTCAACACTAGAATTTGAAAATCCTGATCTCGCCTGTTTAAAGTTAATTGAAAAAATTCTAGAGACCGAGGAGGAGCTGGCAGGGCTATTTAATCTTCTACTGTCACTGTCTAGAGTCAAGAATTGCTGTCCATCTTGTGTTACCAGAATATAAATTGCACAACTGGAAAAGTAAACGAAATCTCAAAACATGTAAGTTGCCAAATGATGCCATGAGAAAATTTAAGAATACCTATTAACTATAGAAGTCTCAAAATCAGAAACTCTCCCCCATCTGATGAAAAAACTGTGTCAGTTCTTTCCTCCCTCTTATACCGAGTGGCTTTAATAAACTCCAGGAGCCTGCTGGGGAAGGGGAAATGCCCACATGCACACCCATGCCCACACAGATTCAAGCTTATCTTTTTTGCAAAATAATGGATTACTTTAAATTCATCTCCTACAGCATGACCCAGCAACCCAGTAACAGGGGTCTGAGGATGGGGGCTGCATGGGTTACTTCTTAATCATAATCTGTGCACAAAATGCCTTTAAAAATCTGTTTTACTTTGCATTATGTTCTCTGTTCAGAATGAACAATTCATTCAGCGCTGAGTTAGTACCTGAACAAATAAGAGTCATAAAAAACACTGAATGAAAAAAAATCAACATATTTTAAAAAAGCAAATACATTAGCTCTTATATATGCTCGGTTTGTATGATCACAGCATTAGCTCTTAATCCATGGCTTTTCTGGTTATATTTCAACAACAAAAATGAACTTTCAAGCATCTGGCAGTTAACTATGGAAATCTTCCCAAAATTAAACACTAATGCTAAGATACATACATCTTGCCTGTGTAATTGTATGCAGCAAACCAGATGATCTAGGAGTGCTACTTTTCACAATACATCCCTTTGAACATGATTCCTTAGACATTAATGGGTAGTATTACTTTGCTTAAGAACTCAACTTTTCTCAAGAGCATCATAAAAAGCACCACCTTTGCTGCAGAAGGCGTAGCAGACCATTAACAGTGGTTTCTCATTCCTTGCTAGCTGAAGTAACTAACTGGTGTTCTACAATTATTTTAGCCTTGTTCCCATTTAGTTTTTTTTTTTCTTCTTTTTTTTTTTTCAAAATTTCAATCAGATTTGCATTACTTGCATTTAAGATGCTAATCACAGCTTAAAGACCGGAACATAAGTCTCAGGTCAGGCATGCAAACTCATTTCTAAACAGACTACCGCCCATCCCAGGCTAGGTGACAGCGTACAGGTTATATCACTATCCCATCTTCATATATACAGAAAAACAGAAAGGTATGAGCTCTACCTGGAATCATAAAACTTGACTTGGTGAATTGCACAGGAGTATATCCTTTAATACTGATTTTGGTTAAAAGTTACACACCATAGAGAGCCATTCACCAAAGCCTGAGCTGTTAAGTTAAGAAAACTCATGGGAGTTTTCTCCATAAAGCTACTTCATCCCATTGCTTTCCCCAGCAGGAGCTGAGCAGAAGCAAGAGGGCAGATCACCTCTCACCCCTTTCCTATGAGAAAAACCTGAACGCCTCCATTGACCATCCTGACAGGGCAGGGCTTTAAGACAAGTCATGTCACTCTGCTTAAGGAAGCTCAAAAGATCAAGAGGGGCTTAACACCCTTTTAAGGAGCTGTTACCTACTGAAGGAGTTAGAGGACAGAAAGGAGGAAAGGTTTTTAGGAGGAGAAGTACCTGGGAGGGCAGGGAGGAGACTGAGTGAGCAGCTGCTGAAACACTCCTGTACGATGCTGGCTTGGAGGATACTCATGGGCCAGGGAGAGATGCACATGGCACACGTGCTCTACATGTATGTATTTCCTTTTCTTTAAAACCAGAATTTAGGCAATTGCTGAAAGTCTTTAAGGTTCACAGTATTTTTCTTCAGTTTCTCCTTTTCCCGAGACTATAAACAGCTTACAGAAGTTTTAAACTGAGTCAAGCAGGATTTAGATGTAGAGAACGTATCAAATTATCCAGAGTGAAAAAAAATTACACTTTAGCTGGCGGATAAAAGTGTCATAAGAATACGTGTGTGCGTGTGGTGCATGTGTGCATATCTACATGTATGTATAGATGCACAGACACAGTCATTTTATAAGCCCTTCAGTGAGTCTGGGAAGTTAACAGCATTTTGAACGCATCACGAAAAGCAGACCAGGGGTTGTGGATGCCCTTTGCCCATCCTACTTAATATATACTCAGTGATGCTTTCTGTGTTTATCAACATAAAGCAGTAGCACGTGAGATTAAAAAAAAAAAGTGAGATAAAACTAAAAAAATAAATATCTTGAACTACTGCACAATTACTTTCTGGAAGGAAAGGAGGAAGGTTTCTTCAATAACCTCGAACTGGCAGGGGACCATCCTTGTCACAGAGCGGTGCAGCATGCTCCATCCCCAGACAAAACCCACCCAGGGAAAACATGCTGCCATGGAGAGTCCTGGCCTCATTGCACTGATTTGCTGCAGGAGGCCAGCATTACTGGTCAAGAGACTTGGTGGCTCCAGGTTTTTGGAAGAAGCACTGTTCAGGAGGATAGTTTGAACTCTGGAGTAAAGCTCTGAGGAACTTACTGCATGGAGCAGGGGTGAATATAACAAAAACACTTGCCTTGTTTCCCCATGGATTTGATTTTAGTGTTTGCAGCCTCTAATTTCTCATGCCGAGTTCCTTATTACCCTAAGGAATTCCTGTATATAACCGACCCATCTCAAGACATTGCTTTTTCTCAGCTGTCTGATTTCACACCTTCAGAAATGAAGTGCCTATACCAAGAAGGTTCACTGTATAGATTTTATATAAAAATGATCATGTTTAACATCCTGAGACCGTCATGGCAGGTGATCTGAGACATGTGTACAAGCATTGTAGGACTGTGGAACAGAAAGTCAATACCCAATGTGTTGACAGTGTGTCCTCCATCACACTAGCTCAGAGTGTAGCAGTGTGAGGGTGGTGGCAGCAAAGCCAACTTAAACTTACAAGTTCTTGCTGTTACCCTTATGTGTGGCCACCTGTTTCTGCCCAAAAGCTGCAGTCTGGTTATCTAGTTATGGTCTGGCTCCCCAAACATTCACTTAACACAGTGGATAAAACAGGACTTTATAGAAGTGGGAAAGAAATGAGTAATTGCAGATGGGGAGGAGGTAATCTTTGACATCAAAGGGAATATATATATGTAATTAAATCCTCTCAGTTACCTTGGAAAATGCATGTTAAAGAATGTCAGTTATTAGCTAAACAAATGCAACACTTGTGCTGAAATATTCCCTCCTCACACCATGCTTTAAAAATAAATATAACTGCATACAATACAAAGTGTTCAAAGCCATGCACAGATTATTCATTCTTAGAAATATGAAAAACTTTACGATCAAGTACCGCCAACTCGCCCGAAGATCTTAAACCCACCTACATATTCAACAGAGATACTTTTGCTAAGCTGCTAAGTGAGCTGGAAACCATGCTTGGGTTTTCTGCTTGCCGTGTCATCTCACCATGACAAGGAGTGAGGCTGGTGCCTCTGTTAGGTTTTGTGTCTGGATTTTCTCAGGTCCCCTCTTGTATTGCAAACTCACAAGTGGTGTTCCCCGGGGCTGAGTTTTGGGTCCAGTCTTCTTTAATATCCTTATCAATGATCTGGATGAGGGGATCAAGTGCACCCTCAGTAAGTCTGCAGATGAACACATAATTAGGCGGGAGTGTTGATGCACTCGAGGGTAGGAAGGCTCTGCAGAGGGATCTGGACATGCTGGATCAATAGGTCGAGGTCAATTGTATGAGGTTTAACAAGGCCAAGTGCTGGGTCTTGCATGTGGGTCACAACAACCCCATGCAACGTACAGGCTTGGAGAAGAGGGGCTGGAGAGCTGCCTGGAGGAAAAGAACCTGGAGGTGTTGGCTGACAGCTGCCTGAACATGAGCCATCAGTGTGCCCAGGTGGCCAAGAAGGCCAACGGCATCCTTGGCTTGTATCAGGAATACTGTGGCCAGCAGGAGTAGGGAAGTGATCGCGCCCCTGTACTCAGCACTGGTGAGGCCGCACGTTGAACACTGTGTTTGGTTTAGGGCCCCTCACTACAAGAAGGGCATCAGGGTGCTGGAGCGTGTCCAGAGAAGGGCAATGAAACTGGTGAAGGGTCTGGAGAGCAGGTCTTATGAGGAGCGGCTGAGGGAGCTGGGGTGTTTAGCCTGGAGAAGAGCAGGCTGAGGGGAGACCTTCTCGCTCTCTACAACTACCTGAAAGGAGGTTGTAGTGAGGTGGGTGTTGGTCTCTTCTCCCAAGTTACTAATGATAGGACAAGGGGAAATGGCCTCATGTTGTGTCAGGGGAGGTTTAGATTGGGTATTAGCAAAAATTTCTTTACTGCAAGAGTTGTCAGGCATTGGAACAGGCTGCCCAGAGAGGTGGTAGAGTCGCCATCCCTGGAGGTGTTCAAAAAACCGTGTAAAATGGCACTTCAGGACATGGTTTAGGAAGCATGGTGGTGTTGGGTTGACAGTTGGACTTGATGATCTTAGAGGTCTTTTCCAACCTTAGTAATCCTATGATTCTATGATTCCTGTCAGCATTCAGCCTGGGGGTGTTTCTTCCTGCCCTTCTCTGCTTCATATCTGCCTTAAAACCCTGTGGTGGAAAAAGCAAAGTAATTTGCAAAGCCAGCAAATGCAGAGGGCTTGGTGGGGACAGCTGGGGTGCACAGGGATTTCACTAGTCAGCACCTGTTCCCTGATGGCTCTAGCTTCTTTTGCAGGGTGTTGTAAAGCAGACCTCACAACATCTGCTGCTCAGTCTTGTGTGAAAGCTATAATGCCATTGTGGTGGATTTTAAAATCATCAATTTTTTTTTAAGAAATTACATAATCTCAACAAATACATCCAGTAATGGTGTTGTACCATTGTTTTATACCATAATACAAAACACAGCAAATGAAAAATATTATCAGACAACACATCCTGTACTCCTGAATTACCCCCCCCAAAACTAAGGAGGCTCCGGAACGCTGAAATCTAAAGAGATGATAAAAAAATATTCAGGCTGTGTTAACCATTCCAATATTACAGCAATGAAAGCCTCATAACCATCACTAACTTTTATATAATGTATCATTTAATATGCACATAAAATGCCTGCAGAAGACTATTTTTTAAACAGTGCACATAGTGAACCCTTGATGAACATTTTAACAGGATATCAACTCCACCCAGAAGAAACTAAAAGAATAGTGCTAAAGCTTGCATAAAGCTCCACACCATGTTTTCTGCAAGACTGTATTTATTATAGAAATCCTTTCACATTTCAATATACTAACAACCCCTTTAAAATACTGTCAAATCCAGTGAAATCATGCTAAGACCCTTTCTTACAAACCTTTGCTGATGAGATAGAACAGCATAGGAGCCTCTGGCCATCGTGGAAACGGCATCAGCCTGGTCCCGTGGGACTCCTGACAGTGTGCTTAAGTTAACAGGTAACTGAACTTTAAGTATTCACATGTATTCATGAGCTGCTTCATGTAAATACCTGGGGCTAGGACCAGGCGTGTAACTATGCCTGGCATGAAGGAAATCTTACGGTCGTCTTAAAGCAAGCACCCATTTACAAACTGCCTCCAAGCAGTACGATCTTGAAGACCAACACTTTGGCTCTGCAGGTGCCACCGGGAGGTAGAGAAAATGTAGTGGTTTAAGTCTTCTTAATCCATCCCTCCATGACCTGAAATGATGGACTTTCAAACTGTAAAATATTTTCCTGCGGAGAAAAGCTCCTGGGATCCAGGACTGAACGTAACCTGTTGTGGTCCTTGCAGAGTTATATTATGGGGCAGAGGAGGGAGAGGAAAAGTTTCTGTATTTGGAGAAGAAAACCTGCAATCTAGTCATCTGCAGCTGCACCTGCTCACAAAAAATAGATTGACAGTGAGATAAACTCACAGACTGGGCTGCTGAGAGCAAAGGAAGTGGTGGAAAATCCAAGATAAAAACAGGATATTATAAGGAAATTGCTCTAAATAGCATGGCTCTGAAATCTATTATGTCTGGAGAAAGCATCTTGTAGCGCTGACACACTTGTGCGTAGGAACAGGTGTCTGCCCTTTCAAAGCTCCACAACTAGGAGCAAGGTGAGGAGGCCTGCACTGGCTGATTGGACACAGATTTAAAAATCTGGGGAGAGAGTCAGTAAAACAAGCTGCAGTACACAGGCTCCACTCAGGCACCAGTAAACCTCTTAAATCCTATGGAAAATATTATTAAGGGACCTAAACACCACACCAGCCTCTTTCATGCTTCGGCGTGCTCCCACAATCAGAGCTATACTATTCCTCCCAACCACCCTTTTCACTGAAGTGCTGCATAATATATTAAAATGTATAAAAACCCTGTATCACTGTGAAGGTGGAGAGAGAGCAGATCCTTCAGTAAATGATAAGTGTCCCAAAGAAACTCTTTTTTGTATCTCAAGGCAGGAAAGTTTACGAGCAGGTATAGTAAAAGCTGGCAGGAGGCAGTTTATTTCATGTTTCCATCTGCCAGTTGTATTTTGTGAAATGGAATATTGTCCTTTCACCCAATAAATTCACCTTTTTTACAGCAGAAATTTCACATTAAATACTAATAACATTGTTTCAGGGGATCAACTAAAGGACATAACAGGCAATTAAAGAGCTCCAATTATATCATAATTTTCTGTGTCGACTTATTTCAACAGATTACTGAATTTCTATTGAAATGGTATTCCGAAGGGGCTTAGCAATGTTTTAAGCGTATGTTTCAGGGCTACAGTCCCAGCACTGAATACTAATGACATAGTTCAAGATGTGTGCTCTCATGTGTCACAGATATCGTAGTTTCAGTTCATTTTCCATGAATTATTGAAATGAAGAATTATTTCCTCTTTTCTTTTTTGAATCAACACTTAATACCAGCAGCGCTGGAAAGAGTAAAATCCAGGAAATGTGCTACAGTAGATAAGAATTGAGAGCAGTGTTTTGGGGATGTTACCTGCATTTACATATTTGTATTTTATTAAGTAATCGTAAGAGCCTGTCCAAATTGTGTAACTCATGCATCATAAATAAATACAAACTAGATAACTGGAAGCAAAGGCTTACATAGTAGCAACAATTCATACCATTCTTACAGCAATGGCCTGGACAATTCCCCACTTTGTCTTGCAAAATTTTCACTACCTAACTCTCTTAAGGACCATTCCAGCTCCCAGGGAAATGGTATACAAGGTTTCCTTTGGGTGAAGAAGTAAAAACAAGAGGTACAAGAGCATACACACATTCAAGGGTTAAATTTAATCTTACGAATCTGATTTGTACACACAGATTTCTGAAAAGCAGGAACATGAGGAAAAACTGGTGAATAATGCTTGTTTAATAGCCAGCATAAATTAGGTCATACACAGGTCTAGAGGCATTTATGTAGCTATTTGAAGTGGTCACGGTTTTAAATCACTTGTCTGTGACTTAAAAAAGGACCCCAAAGCTAAACGCCTAAAGCAATATGTAACATGTAAACCAGTGCCTTTTCTAGATAAAGGTGTGTTGAAGGATATGGATATATCTGTGTAGACTCTATATGTTAGATATGAAGAATATAAAGAGTTCAGAATAAAACCTTCCACTTTGCATGCTGCTCCTCTAGGTGACATCATGGATGATGCCAAGAGGGAACAGTTGTTAATCAAGTTGCCCAGTTCTTGCCTGGGACTCCTGTCCAATATGATGGGCACAGCACAGAGGTTTGGATGGAGCTGGGTTTATATCCGTTTGGAGTGCTCCACAGTTCCCTCCAATATGCACCACAGCTTCTGAACTCTCCACAATGTTAATACTTAGGCAGAATAAATTAAAATATGTTTTCAATTTAAAGAAAAAAAAAAGTTGGGTAATTTTTCCTTTAAAACAGATCTAATGCAAATTAATTTTGGGATTACACCTGTGAACACCCTGAGCTGTCCATAAAAGATTACTCGTACTTACAGAAAAACTATATTCAAGATGTCCAAATCTGCAGTCAAAATTTCAAAGGGCATCAAACCAGTGAAGAGCCAAGTGATCAATTTAGAACCTGAAACCAGAGCATGTTAAGGTGACACAGTGTTTTTCAGCAACAGCTTATCTTTTGCCACTCTTGACCAACAATTGTCTTTATGTCAGTTATTTTGTTTAGGCCAGTGCTATGGCTGTGTCATATACAACATCCAGAAATAAAGGACAAAGAAAATTGGTTTTCCTCTTCTAATCTATCAATGAAAACAAGATGCTGGAAGTTGAGATACATTACCTCTAAAGTCCTGAAAGGCAACAGAGAATAAAGGATTCAATTCACTGAACAGCAGTAGAATTTATTTATTAAACAAAAAAGCATTAACTCTAAAACACAGTCTGATATACAGAAAAAATGGATTTATCCCAGGTATTTACTGCAGTTATGTCTAATTTAAAAATGACAGTGTGTTCTTCTCTAGGTTTAATTCCAATTGCTATTAAAAACTGTGATATAACTTAATTAATGTAGTCAATAACAATTGCAACTTTATCATATCACAAAAAAATTAAGCATATGAAAAGTAACTCTATAATTGGTTAACTGTGCATAAGGTATTATCCTTTTTAGCAAATGTTATACAATTCTTTAGTATATAAGCAGTACTTAATTCCAAATCAGCATATTTTAATGGATGTTCCCCCACAAGAATTAGCATCTCTTACAGAAATTAGCTAGTAAATATAACTACATAATAAAATTATTTAGCGTATCTAACATAAGTGGCTAGTAACATACTCACTTGGATGCTGATATAAATTATCATTAGAATATGTGATTTTAGCATTTGACCTAAATCACTATGCCTTGAACTGGAGGACAGAGTTAACTGTTTAGATATTGTTTTAGGAATTTTACCTATATCCATACTACTTGGCTAGTTTTGTGGTCTTAGTTTTAGTGTATCACAGTTTTAAACTGTGCCACTAATTTTCAAATTACAAAACTAAATAAGACTTTTTTTAAAAAAAATTTAACTAGTACGGACAGCTAAGCATCCCAAATCACAATCTCATCCAACTGAAATTATTTTCATCATCTGTTCCAGCCTGCAATTAAACTATGCATGTTGATAAAACAAGCCCATTTCTTAACACTGTCTGGATGCAAGAGTTATTTTTTCCAGAGTAGCCCACACCAAGATAAGAAAACTCTTTCTCAGCCTTCCACAGTTTTCAATAGTTTTTGTAGGTCTGAAATGCAGAATCCGTGCTCCCTTCATGTTTTCTACAGCCAGTATTTCTGAAAGCAGTTTGCTTTAAATGATTTCTGTGTCTCTGTTTTCCTCTTTTTCTAAAAATACAGTTCCCATTTTTCTCACCCCTCATTTACAAAATCTGACTCACCATCTTTGCACTCACTCATAACACAGCATGACAAAGAACTGCCAGCAGGAAACAAGGATTAAGGGCTTGGCTTTTCTCAAGTTAGCTAGAAGTGAATGTTTTATTCTCTCCCCCCAAAAAATCCCCAAGCATTCGGTATATATTTTCCAAGGACATGAGAACATTTCATCAGGTATTTTAGACAGCTATAAATATCTTGTACTTTCCAAAACCAGTGGATATTTCTTCTAAAGCCATTCTGGGCTCTTGGTTAACTGTATATTCAGATACTCTTCAAAGCACTCTTTTGGTTCCCTTTTTCAAAAAAGAATAAGTTATTATAGAGCAAATGTTTGCCAAAGTTTCTATATTTAAGTGAAACCTAGGTTTGAGTACAAGTATCCATCCCAATACAACTCAGTGATTTGGGTTTTAGGGGAGGTTTTTTTTTGAAAGTTTATTTTATATTTGCGTAAATAAGCTGAACCAAATTTATGGACCTTGGGGCTTAGAAAGGAAAAAAATAAATGTGACTAGTCAAGACAGAAAATGCCCTTCTCTGGAAAGCTAGAGACCACCTAAAGTTTGACTCATAGCCCTCAAAATAATGGGGTGCATAGAAGAAGCTTCAACTAAACCTCACCCCCTGTAGCACAAGAGTGGCACTACAGCTAATATTGCATATAATCTGGTACTACTGGCAAAGACAGTTGCTATATGCAGACTGGATAACTGGGTAAGGTCCATGTAATAGCAGTAAACCACAGGGCTTTGCTGTAGGCTGGGTAGCATCACGTAATCTTACAGAGTAAAACAGCTAAATGGAATGAGTGCTCAGTCTCCATACACTCAAGCGCTTTGCTGTTTCTTTTCAACAGGAACAAATGAGGCCAGATTTTGGACTATACAAAGCCAGTAATAAAAGAAGAAATCTTGAAGATTTTCTCACAAACGTCCCACTCACCTGAGAGCTTTCTTTGTAAAAATAGATATTTATTAATATTCTACAGCAAGGAGTTTGGTGTATTTGCAATCTTTGCACACAGAACTAATTTATTTTTCACATAGGTGAAGAGAAATCTGAAGAAATTCTCCAGTGACTCCACTGGCCTTGGCTAGGAATACAGAATTGTCTTTCTGGAAGAGAACTAAATACGGCCTTTGAAATTAATATGCTGTCAAAAAAATAATTTCAGATAGTCTATAAGTCCTTACAAAACCTAATAATTCTCCATTCACTTTTTCAAGCAGCTTTTGTATGTAGATTCAAACTGCCTCCTGAGCACAAGGAGCAAGGTTCAATTTGTATTATCTGGAGATCCACTTCTCCATATCCCAAACATCAGTACAATTCCAATCTGCATTACTTCTTACAAGGATTCCCCACACTAGAGTAGGAAAGTGGTGCCTTGGCAGAGTTTGTGGGACAACTGAGCGCTTTTACACATTGCACCAGTGCTATTATGATCTTGGCTTCCTATTATTAATTTATGCAAAATGATAACGCTGCCACTTTATCACTTAGCAGCATCTGCAAACTTAATGTTTCACAATGCCATAAATGATGATATCTGTTACCAAAAACAGCATTCACACAACTAGCCATGCGGAGGAAACATTTCTACACTGCGCTTCTGACAACCTAATCACATTTTTGAATATTTCCCAACCTTGGAATGAAGTTTTGCTGCACAGCCCTCCTTCTGTTTGGCATTATCAGCCTGTGTCATGCCAGAAGTTGTTGCTGATGTACTGTGTTATTTGACTGCTGACATGTGGTGCTTCTGGGCAACCCCTTAAGTCGGGCTATTGCAGGTTAGCAGGGTTCTTGGAGATCTTTAAAATGTGAAATTACTCCATTTCCTGACATTTCCTGACAGTTGAACGCCCTGGCTGCTGCTCCCATCCCAGATGAAACGTTCTCTGGATCTGCAGCTTCCCTAGAGGTCCAAGACTGATAACAGAGAGACATCTCAGCAGCACAGCAAACCTGGATTTGCAGCTCAACAGCATTCTTTTTTCACTCCCCAGGGTCAAGTTTCAACCTCAGTTGGCTCAGAGTCCTAGTTCTAACCCTCAGTATTAGGAAGCCAGCAGGCTTGAAAACAGACTCAGAATAGGAACTTTGGATTTTTTTCCTCCTTTCCTAGCCCTCACAGATGGACACACTCCATTTGCTTACCCAATGGGGTTTCCTAATCCAGGAAGCATTCAGTCATTCCTGCTTCACCTTCAGGATGTAGAAGCTTAGCCCAATTTGTTTGGTTTAGTTCATTTTTTTATTTACTCTATGAGCTAACAAATTCTCCCAGTGGGCTTTACAGCATCTCATTATTAGAGGTACATAGAAGTAATACATGCATAAACACAAGTTTTTTTATATATATATATCATTGAACCACAGGCAGCGTTGTAATAAGGTTTTCTTTTTTTGTTTTTTTCAAACTAGATGCCAGTGTTACATTGTTAATGACAAAGAAAATCACTTCCCCTCTTCCAGTTTTTCTCTTTTTGCAGAACTAATATATTAGGATGAAGTAAGAGAAATACTCCTCTAAGTCGTTAGTAGATTGTGGGGCAATAAAAAAGCCTTATGAAAACATTAGCCTAAGCAAATAATATTTAAAACACAAGATGAAAAGGTGTTTTAATTTCCTATACCTAGGGATAATATTGCCAGTTTTCATTTTTGGACAGAAAAAAAAAGAAACACATGACGCTTCAGAAGGATAGAAGGAAAAAACGACTTTTCCAAAGTCAATACGCATTTCATTTCTAGCCATATCATATAATAGTTAGTGATTTATTGTCAGTATGATTAATGGCATGATCAAGGTCCTGCCAAATTACCAGTTCTAGAACTGTAGTTTCCATTCCACTCCTCCACAGTTCAAAGGGACGTATGGCTCAAAAAAAGTGACACAGGGCCTAAAGAGACTTGATGTAAGAGAAAACAGGAGATAGCAGAGAATGATCTGCTATGAGAAAAAAAAAAAAAAGTAGTTTGGCTGGAAATGCCCAGAACATTCAAAGCAAGGGAAGACTGGATCAGAGTGAAATCCAAGGCTGTATTTATGAAATCAAGCCTAAATTCCGGTATGATGTTGTGTCTTCCAAAGCAAAGGAAAACACACACAAGGAAACTGGCTCAAAATAAACCTGCTGCCCTGTTAGTGACTTCCTCTCCTGAATCACCTACTGTCCTGAGCTAGCGGGTAACCTGACGTATTAAACATACAGTCATGCACTGTAATTTAGAGCCATAGTTACCTTCCTTTGAAGATTTATCACTGTTTGCTGTGAGAAGGATCTGCAGTTAAAATCTATGTCAACAAGCAGAAGTCAAATAAAAGGATAAGGTCACACAGATAGAGGAAAACATCTCCTCTGTACGCTTTACAGAGCAAAATGACACAATGTTTTGGAGAGGCAATTGCTTATTTCACTTAAATTTTAGACAATCAAAGAAGTAGCAGTGGCTGAAAAGATGTAGCATGATTTATAACACAAGGGCAGCAAAGAAGAAACTGTATCTAAGGCAGCACTTAGGACAATACTTAGCCTGAAGCACATGCTTAAATTTCACAAATTTAACTGAGGTGAGAAGATATTTTAAAATAAATAAATATTTATGTGGTGTTCTGAATCTGCACAGATGCAAGCTGGTAAACAACGACCATATCAAGATTTAAATCTTGATAAATCTTATAATCAAGATGGTGGGGGTCCTAATTAGAAGTAATTTTAGTTCACCTTCATGTTGCAGCCAGGAACGGGCTGCAGGCAAGTCTGGTTTCTAATTGCACACACACCTTTTCACCATTGCGCTGCATGCAGTTGGCAGTGGGGTTATGAGGATGCTTGGCAGGTGTGAGGGGCATGTTCCTGCAAGAGTGAAGAAAGGTGGCGGAAATCACTCAGCTGAAGTGGCTAACCCTGTAGTGAAACTGCAGCAACGGTAGCAGATCAGGAACCCAAAGTTAGGAACAAAACCAGATACAGGACTCTATGAAAAGCTAATAGCCCAATGTAGCTGAAGTTGAACAAACAGCACTTCCCTGGTAGACAATGTAAACTGGCAAGGACCTGAGAGAAAGTGCAGCAGTATCATCCACCTTTCCTTGAACTTTGCAAATAGGTTTCCCATTTCCTCACTGTACATATAATTTACAAGCTTTTTCCCTCTTACTCTAGGGTGTTTTTTTTTCTGCTAGTGAGAATGAGTCATGTCTCTTCTCCCAGTTTTTGTTCACTCATACTCTTCTTGCAACATAATTTGGCAAAGATTTATTGTGCGATCCTTTTCCAAACAGGTGTCTGTTTTCTGGCTCCCCCTGCAAACTCAGTTCCAGAGAGCAGATGGTAATAGTTAGCTGCCTTCTGCACCTGCACGGATGAGAGCAGATCTGAAGAACCTCTTCTGTAGGTTGAGTAGCTCAGAGCAATATTTAGATGACCTTGTGGTTAACACATAAGTAGCCAACTGTATCCAGCTTGGCACTGACACTGTGGTGATCATTAGTGGAGCTGGACTTAAGACAGAAAATGGTTTGGGGAAACTAAGAGAAGGCAGGACCATTTGGCACATTGTCAGTCAAAAAGGCACCTCAAGAGCACTGCCATGAATGAACAATACCCGCCCAGGTCTTTTCTGCCACGTTTCAGGAATTCTTGCTGCAATCACATGAATAAACTCATTTACTGTATATCAGACCACATCAGGCTGTCAGGATTCAGTGAAGGATTTAGGGACTTCTTAATTAAATATGTTAAAGCAAAGTTAGTTTTCTAAACATTCATCAGGTCCGATTGGTTATTGGACCAATCTAATCTGTAGTGCTCTGACCCAGGAGAAGGAAGGTGTGGGAGAGATGGATTTGAAGCCCGAGTTTTTTGAGGTTATGAACAGACTGAGAACTAGTGAGCTAAAGAGAGAGGGAATGAGACAAAAGAGAGAGAAAAGAGAGGTGAAGACTAAACAAGGAATTAAGGAACTTCCTGCAAATCCAAGTTGCCTAAAAGTGGGAGGTAAAGTTACTGAAAGAAACAAGGGGTCAGTGAAGAGTAAGAAAAATCTGGAAACAACCATTAGAAAGTTCAGGCCAGGGAAAAGCTGTATAATTGAGAAAAGGTTAATATATTCAAAACACTTGAGATGATACAAACTGAGGCAGACCATGTGGCTCTGACTCGGGTGCAGGTCAATAGCAGCTCTGGGCATCAGGTCCGGCATTCACCTGCGGGGCAGAAGACTCAGGCTGACGTGTTTGGGTAAGTCCCATCTCTAAACTAGATCAAGAGGGTTTACAGAAAAAAACTCTTACCTTCACAGGCAGCTGATTTTTTCTCTACTGAGGCCTTTGCCAGCTCTTTTGTGCTGAACACGAGGTCTATGAGCCCATTCAGGGGGTTAACTTCTTGGTGGGATTTCTGCTCCTGGGTGTTTTTCACCACATTGTTCCACATGCTGGGGGCCAGCAGCACTGTTGGGTACCTCACCGGGTTCTCAAGGTCAATGGTTAGAGGCTTTGGGTACCTTTCCTGGAGGAATAATAAGACCACAGCAACATCAGCATATCAGCAGCATGAAGGACAGATCTTCTTCTCTGGGACGTATTTTTTTAATTAACAAGAATAATCTAGCAGAAAAACTGGCAAGTATATAGAAATAAATGATCATTCAGATTTCTAAAATGCTACAAAACACCGGTAGCTATAAACTGGTAAAAGTATGCACAGATCCATTAATGCAGGGTTGAACTTTATATCTCAAAGGGCAATTCCATAAAAGAAGGTACTTTCTCCTGAATGATACACTTTAGAAATTCACTGTGAAAATAATCACTCCTTAGATATTTGAGACGCACATTATTCAGTGGGAGAAAATAAATCTCTTTAAGAGTCCTGTTAGCAGAGAGGAATTATAACTCTTTAAAGGTATTACTGATTTCAATATTAATAACATTATTCTGCAAATCTATTTTTCTAATCAGTTTCTGAACCTGTGATCAAAATTTTAAGTCAGGTGTTTTTTTTTCAGACCTCGTAGTTTTCTAATTCTGGGGAGAGAAGACTCTAATAACCTTTCTTCAAATCCCTGTTAAGAATCACCTCATGTACAGAAAAAATAAGTGCCTTGTAAAGACTGATAGGCTTTAAGAGTTTTTCCTCTATTAAAGTTGAATAATATTTAAGACTTTCTTATCTTGATATTACTCTATATCATAGAAAAAATAAAAAATCATCACTGTAATACCATTTGGGTGGAAACAAGTCATTTCACTCATGATTTTCTTAAACACTTTAAAATATATGCATGTATCCCCTTTTGTTATCTGTAGAATTAATGGTTATTTTTAACCTGCCTTTCACTTCATTGGCGCACCTGCATTTTTTTTTTAAGTGCTTTTTTGATTCTTGGCTTTTGAGTAGATATTGCCCAAGAGTGATTTGATCTTCATGGAATTTATGAAAAATGCTATTGGAAAAGGCTGGATACTAATGTGATGAGTGGGCTATAAGAATCTGTACAGTCTAGAAATAGAACTGGCAAATGTGTTAAGTCCCAGACTCTTGGGAAAGGACCAAGGGGAGGAATATCTATTTTTTTTAACAGTTAAGAAATTACTTGAAATATATTTTTTCTCATCTGCCTTGTGCTTGTACTGTCAAGAAGACTTGTGCTGTTAGGCAATAAACTGGATTTGGGTGTTCTTGGTTTCATGGGAAATTCACAGCTATGAGTAAGATCAGACATTCGGTCACAGGTTAAACCAAGGGGCGATTTTGCCAAGTGCTGCTTGGCAACTGTCAGCAGAAGCTTTGGGAGGGACTATGAGGGTGAGGGAAACAGCCTCCATCATGTATCTTCAATACCTCCAATCAAGAGGGATCTGGAAATGTCTCTTTGTATTTAAGAGCCACTCCCATTAATTTGCCTAATTTCATGAACCTTTGAATAAATTGATATCCAGTGGACAGTGTCTTTTTGTCATGCACTGTGGACAATATTAAATAACAGTGTCATACTAGATAATACCTGTTACATATCTGAGATAGCTCCTCTTACCTCTATCTCCATATTGATATGCTTTCTCTGTGTGTGACCCTGACATATAATGGCCAATGGCAATATTTGGCCTTGCAACATCTGTTTCAATTTTAGATTAGCAGGCAATATAAAGGTGTATGTGATTGCCTCTCTTTTGCACAGCCACTCATGTAGGAAGAGAACAAACAGATAATCAATAATTAGTAAAAGAGGTGGAGGGTAGAGGGGAATAAAGTTATAATGGAGCTCGGAAGAGTCCTTACCTTTCAGCCAGAGGTTCTTCAGAGAAGAAGAACCTCAACTTTGTTCACTGTCTTTCCTCTCTTCCACATCACACTCATGAAGATGCTAGGATCAAGGATTCAGCGTTCACGAGGATGGGGGATAAAGCGGCAGAAGCTATTTATTCCTCCTATTTCAGACTGCAGAAGAGGGGTTGGACCACAAGCCAGAGGCACACCTGCCAGAGTTCTCTTTAGGCCAATACTCTGAGGAGCCAAAGGATGTTAGAATTGGTGTCACATGTCCCTAACCTCTTCCGCCCCACAGGTTTCTCCTGGCCACTGGGCACTTCCCCACCCATCCCAGGTGGGATCTTACCAGCCTTTAACTGACTTTTTTCCCCACTGCTACAGCCCCCTTCCTCGGCCAATGGGCTCCTGAGCCCCTGCTGTCCTTGATTCCCACCCTGACTATTGCCATGTTTCGGCGATGAGGAGGGAAACCATTCCTCTGAAAAATAAGGCACTAGAGGTGGGGGAGAGCGCTTACAGTGCTACAAAGGTTTTTGACACAACACAGACCAAAATGTACTTTCCTCATGGTGATCTGGGGCCAGAGCTTGCTCGAATGACACTAATTCAGTTCATATCAGCAGAACTGCTCCAGACTGACACTGGTAGGACCAGAAGAAAAATCCAGGGCCATAATGTTTACTTTTCTGGCTGAAATGATTAATTATTCAGAAACAAGTCTATCATAGGGAGAGCATTTCCTTCAATTAATTCAAATTAACATTTTGTTTATAGCACAGAGTAAGCCTTTTCCTTTTCATAGTTCAAAGTGAACCCTGGGGGCTCTAAATATGCCTCCTGGTGATTTAATTAAAAGATAAATATTCATTTTTTTTAAAAAAAAGTACAGAAAGAAGGAAAAGTTACAATTAAAAAAGCAGTAGCTATAAGGAAAGGGAATCCACTATATAAGAAATTAAAAGGAAAACAGAAGGGACTAACAAAAAGCGTATGAATTAAGACATAGAAGAAATGAAAGAAAACAGCTTCTGTATGTGAAAAGGTATGAAAGAGTAAACAACGTGCAGTGAATATGTTGTTTTGAACACAAAGGTTACATGACCAAGTGTGGGCCGGATCCACCAGGGCTCGTGGTTGGCTTTGTAGGGCAGAGGAACAGAGCTGTAGTTCCCAAAATGGTTGCTGCTCCCCAGGATGTAGGACTTCAGCATAGAACAACTGCCACCGTATTTTGGGGCAAGAGGCTAACAAAAGCAAGGTTCATTACCAGAAGCAGGGTCCCAGTTGAAGAACATTTGGAAGTCAGCACCAGACCCCAGGCAGAGTAGGTAAGTAGTTAGGCCTGATGCACATACTGTTTGGTCTCTACCACACCTTCATCACAGTAGAAGTGGTGCAGATCGCAAAAGACAGGAGATAGGATGGAGAAATGTTATCTAAGTGAAAGTTAGCTTGTGTCCTGATCCCAGAGTCTGTCCCTCAGGCGCTTCACATGGCATAGGTTAATCAACGATCACCATAGAATTTCACAACCTACTTGCTGAGCTCCATATGCCTGTGAACTAGCAGAGACCATGAGTAGCACCAGCCTCATGCCAAGGTGCTGCCTGCAGGGCTTGCCTGCACCACAGCAGCCTCTGCCTGGGCCAGCACAGGGACATGAGAGTCACTCTGCCTCTGCCTCTATTCCCTGGAGACCTTTGGGTGCTCCACCATGAAGAATTTTCCTGCTGCCATAGCTCCACCACTGTGGCGATGCTGCTGCTCAGCTGAGCAGCCTCCAGTTCCTTTCTGGCATGTAATCATAACGGCCTGTAGTTTCAAATGTCTGCAGAAAATTGTGGTTTTGCTGATGATACAGGTATGAAGTAAGTCTTCTCCTAGTTCACATTCTTTTAACTGTTCCACATAAAGATTTTGAAAAAAAAAAACAGGTCAGATCAATCTAAAACCACTTCTGAAGTCCTATTATTTCATATTGACCACCGAGCATTCACAAAAACCTGTTCCATTTCACAGCTTCCTGGTGATAAAACTCCCTCATGTCCTGTCTCTGTTTTTCCCAGCCTCCAAGTCCTAAAGAATCTTTTCAGCTTTATGCTGGAAACATCATACTGGTCCAAGATGGACAATTTTCACACCAGTGGTGGTAACAGTAATAGACTTAGTTTGAGTTCAGGAGGCTATGACAGAAATACATCTTGTCTTCCTGCATAGTATTTCATACTGGTTGAACTAAATAACAAATTGCAGCTTAATACTACAAATGGAAGAGAATGAATATACTGTCAATACTAAATTGCTGTGGTGAACCTGGCATTTAAGCCCCTGCCATTCAATTAATATCTTTAATACATTCACTAACTTTTAAGGATAGTGATTCTCCATCCATCCTCATGCCTACTGATGACATTCACTAGATCCAGTGCATGATGTTGAGTTCTGCTGTGCATGTTCTATTTTGAGATTAGTTGCCTTAAATAGAACATGTGAGTAAAACAAAGGGGTCCTATGGTTTTAGAAAGCTGAAGTATTTCTGGTCCTGTTAACTGACTATACAGTCTGTAACAGGTCTTGGATCAGGTCATTAAGCAAGTTGATTTTCTGGTCGTCTCCCACAGTAAGAAATATTTCTTACAGAAATGCAATAAAAGGTATTAACAGGAAAAGTCCACCTAGCTGAACATTCCCTTCTCTATAACATTCTTTCACAAGGGCACTCATAGTTTCCATCAACATCAGAGGTAGTTAAACACATATGAGGACATATAGCTATATTGCCTGAAGAACTGTAACATGCATCTGCACCCACATATACACTTACACAAGAATATACACCCTTCAGACCTCCGCCCAGGAAATGGAAATTTAGCAGAACAAGTACATTAAAAATTATAACTGATCTTGTCAGGAACTCCAGACAATATTTAATTCTCCAGCTCTTGGAAGAGAGGATTAGGAAACAGCTTTAAAATTTGGGTGGGGAGAAACTGGTGGATTGAAATAAAGATTCTGGGCTGATGAAACAGCTCAGCATTTCCGAGTTCCTGTCTCGCTGGTTATGATGTGGTTCCTCTCACAAGTATCCCAGCTGAAGCTCAGGAAGGGAATAATAGGTCTTAATGCCTTGGGTCATTGCCAAGAAGAGTGGAGTGTTCTTAGAAAACAAGAGAACGTGTCTGTCTCTAGTGTTCATCGCTTCAGTCTCACTGCTGTTCCTCACTGCTGTGACTGCAGCAGCTAAGGGTATGTACGGCTGCAGCCGAGAAAGTCAAAGGCCAACGTCCATTCTGATAAGATTTGTTTGACCATGAGGGACTACTATAAACACAAGTCTCAGATTTATCTGATAGAAAATTACCCCCTGAACAGCCTAAAACTGAGTTTTTAACAAGACAAATACTTTTTGTTTTTAAAAAAATGATCAGTTTTTTCACTGAAAATGTCACTTTGTCATCCAATAAGCAAATTCTTAAGACCTGGAATATTTCAATAGAAAATGAACTGTTGTTCAAGAAAATTTTGGTTCCAGTGACTTGAACTCTTATTTGCCTATATGAGTGCAAACCTTCAGCTGAAATATATTTCTCAGACAACCTCTAAGATTTTTTTGAAAGACATACTCCTTTTTCCTAAAGAAAAGACAGTGTTGCATCAAAGAAATCTTTTTTCCTAAAACTTTGACCCAGAGGAGGTAGAGTAGGGTTTTAGGTACCTGAAACAGAACGCCGATAAGCCCAATCAAAATATTTTAGCTTTCCACCAGAAGGCTGGATGAACAGCTACACAGCACCTTAGAACAGCTCAAAGGCTTTTGCTAACTGACAATATAAAGATCAGAACCAGTTTGCCTACAGTCATATTCAAAGGAGAAGATACACATCAAATGCAGATAGCTGGAAAAAATCTCTAGGCCGTATAAGCGAAAGCCACAAAGCCTGAAGCAGCTTTTATCTTTCACCTCTGCAAAAACTTCCTGTCCTCAAAATTCATAGATGCTGCTGCCTCATGGAAATATCTATTTTCAAATACATATTTACATATCTACCCTGCCAAGAGTAATGTTAGGACCCAAAAAGGAACAGAAAATCATCCAAGTCTGAATTCATTGCAGTTTGTTACAGGCACGAAGAAGTAGATTTCTGGGTTTTGCTGTTGACTGTGTAGACCTCTATCAGAAAAATGGTATTTATCCCAAAGAATCAAGGTCTCACTAAATACCACCCTTCCCTTTCTTTCACCTTCCATTCACTCAGAGAGCTATGGAAATAGAAATAAGAAAATGTACAGTGAATCTTCATAATACATCAATGATTTAAATCACCTATCATGTTCTTTTGATAGAAATGAATGCAGCTAAAAACTGCATACGCATGATGTGTGGCGATACTGTTAAGTTTTGTTCTTGTCTGTGATGGCAATGCAAAGTATTCAAACCACCTGACTCAAAATGATTCATTCTATTTAACCAAATCTGAAAGAAATTTTGTGGCAGTACATGCATAATAGGTATTTGTGCATCCAACAAAGTCATGCATATACATTACCTAAAATGCAAACATGCATCAGCCAAGCAAGGCTAACAAAGATTAATCATGTTTTAATTTTCATCTATCTTTCAAGTTAATACAGTGGCGACATTGCTATTATCTGAAATTGAGCTGAAGTCCACAACGCTGCCTGCTGTGATTATTGATGGGTTGCGGCTTGATGAATTTTTTAACTGTTGATGTGTCCAGCGCCCCCTGAATTTTAACAACACACAACCTTTCTCAAATTCTCATGAAAATGTATCCTCATATGGACGGGCAAGAGCAGTTCACGAGCCTGAGTACAAAGTCTGAAGCATGAGTCAGACATAGCCGAAGCAGTGCAGGGCAGAAATCTACTCCGAACAAATACCATCACTGTCCTTCAGAGAAAACATAACTGATATCACCTTGAAGAGAATTACTTATGATTATTATGTGCAAATCTTCACCTCAGTGCTCTGAAAACATTTTAATGCTTTCTATTACCTTCCCAGCACCCAGACAGAAAGAGAGAGAATGAAACGTTCTGTTACTTAACTGACAGCTATGTTTGCATCCCAGTGCAGTTGAGACTGTTTCTTTGGTCTGAGTAGCTGTAACACTGTCCTGCTCTTTTACCCACTTAACTCTACTCTTAACAGAAATGCAGTTTCCCAGCCCAGGACCATCAGATTCCCAGCACCAGTGCTGACCTCCTGGGCCACTCAGTAGCTTAAGAAAATCCCTTGCTGGAGCTCCACTTCCAGCCACTTCTGCAGAGAGGTATGGGGGTTAAAGCAAACAAGCTGAGCAGCTCTGTGGAAGTTTGGAAACATGTTTATGCCTAGTTTCGGCAGATACTGCCAAGTAGGTCTCCTTTCAGGCTCCCACAGCTCTTGAGCAACACGTTTTGTGCTGACCACATAACACACCACATGCATCTCCTTCCTCTGTGAGTTCCCCTGTGAATTCCCTTGCAAATTTCAGAATTAACTTCTTTATTTCCTGTCTCTGCAAGCAATGCCAGAGGCCACATAAACAACTTGCCGCGGGTTGGGGACCATGGCTTTACATCATAAGTGCATAGGCAGCCTGCATAGCTAGATAAAAAATAACAGAGGCCTATATATATGCCCGAGATACATCAGCACACGGCGGGTTTTCAGAGGGGAGAATTGCCCTGAGGCAATTCAGGTTACTTCTGCAACTCAAAGCATTGTGAGAAAGTATTATTACACCCTTCCCATGGCTTTGCATTTTTTCTGAGGCCTTTCTAAGGGACGGGACATCGGATGAGTCTGGCCTTATGCAACAGTTCTTCACCCACCGCTGTCCTGCAGGCTGGGGGCACGTGGCCTCCTCTGGCTTTCCTATGGGAAAGGACTAAATGATTGTTGTAGGTCTCTTCAAACTGAATTAGCTTATTCTATCCCAAAAAGGTGCCTGGGCTGCAAACTAGTGCTTGTCCCCGTCTGCAATTCCCCCAGCTGACTTCCTCACAGACCCTGACCCCCCCAGATTCTGTCGCTACACAGCAGGGCACCATTAATGCCTCATGAACAGAAAAACCATTCCCCAAATTAATGTATTCTCAGGCCAAATTCCCTCAGTTTCAGCCATCACGCTGCCTCCATTGAAAACGAAAATGTGGAGACAGAATGATCCTACGCAGCATGCAGTCCCCAAATCAGCTTCAAACAGTCCTTCATGGCACATCAATTTCATAATATCGACCAGAACTCATAAGAAACTTTCCAAAATGTCATAACTCCCCTTTTTTCAAAGGGAGTTTAAGAGTTACACCCCACTATAAAGCTTAACTTGTAACACTTCAAAGCATTAGATCTCCCCCGCTTTATAGGAACAAATTGAGTATGCCACATTTCCCAGCAATATAAGCTAACTCCAGCCAGCAAAATGAAGTATGACTTTAGCAAAAATAGTAATTTTCCTTTGCTTTTCATTAACTATCTGAATCCTAACCATCCGTCCAAAGAATCCAGTGGTTTGCATAAAATGGGGTAGTGATTGTGATCTGAACTCTCTTTCTACACAGCTGGAGAACATCATCTCTTTTCCCCATCCCCAAAAATAAAAGAAAAAATCAGAAACACCATCAATGTTCTCCTGCTGCTTGTTTCATCAATCATCTGCAGTTGTGATAACGCTAGCTGACTTCTTCAGCATGGTTCAAACAACACAGCGATGGGCTAATTTCTTTATTTACAATGAAGTTATAAACTGCACTTTACTCAGATGACAGGATGAGGTTGTTACAAAAAGGCTCAGTATTTATCTAGCCTTCTAACATCTATAATGCCATGATGGCATAGGACCAGCATGGATAAATCTATGTGACCCCATTTCCTGGCACAAAAGTAAAAACTGTCAGGGAATGGAAAAAAAGTGTTGCCAGACTGCGCTCCTCTCCAACGAAGAGAGCTAGTCAGCAACATTTTTTTTGTAGAAGTGTCTCTGAAAAGAAAATATGCTTCTGAAAATTACTGGAGGGGAGAGGTAATATTAATTTTTCTGTAACATTTTGATCTACCACTGTTTGTAAGAAAATGTTTAGTGCCAAAGTTTTGATTTGTGGTCAGCATTCTGGTTTAGATCAGTTCAAAATTAACCAGTAGCTGCATGAGCTACTGTGGTACATAATAGGGATGGTAGTTTAGGTCCCCTTGTATTCCCTTTTTTCTCAAAAGCACAGTGCTTAGTGGAGGATACAGTCCAGATTGCTTCGTCCACAGGGGAAGGAAAAGAAATTAAGACCCTGCAATACAGTTCTCATGCCACAGCTTAGGTGCAAATATTTTAAAAATGGACCAAACTCAAAGCAAGTGTTTAAATAAAATTTAAAATGTTTCATTGTGATCACTGCCTTTTTGGATTTTTGTTCATCCAGAATTTGTCACTCCACAAAACATTTTGAAAGAGTATTTTTGAGCTTTTCACAATTTAGGGTTAATAGATATGTAAGAGGACTTTTTGTTGTTTTACAGAAATTCTGATTTTCAGATCTACTGGAAAACCTCAGCTTCCTTATAACCACTAAAGAGGATCATATTTTTCCCAGGTCACAAATTGTATTCCTTCAGCAGCTGTTGAAATTAGGACAATATGTCAGTGAGTTAAAGATATAATCCTAAGGTAACTTTCCTGTACTGAGCAGCACTGAACAGAATTTTAATACTGAGTGTAATGTAAAATATAAAAAAAAGTAATTAATTCTAATGAATTTTTCTCCCAAATGAAAATATGTGCATATGATAGTGGCACATTTTTCCCAGTCTAGATGTTTTCAAAAAATCAACAAACTTTGTCACACAGAATCTGCTTTGTATTTCAAAGACATTGATGGACGGGAGATTAGAGGAGGAGAGCAGAGGACTAGACACCATGAGGTTTTGCATAGGGCTGGTTGAACACTTCCAAAGAAAAATAAGTCTATGTCATAAAGAATTTTTGCCCATGTAAAAGATAAAAATTTCTGACCATCTCTGAATTTTATTTATGTCCCAGACAATTGCTAGCCTTAATATTTTGATTTTACTGGGTTTTTTCCTAAATATGTTTTAACAATGCCACTCAGTATCCTAGTAGGCAAATAAAGTTCTAGAAATGTAATCATAGAGTGAGATAAAGCAGCATATCCAGCATCACTTGCTCATCCCCTTAATGATGGAGCTTGAATGAAGCTTATGAAAAAAGAATTAAAGGAGAAAATTATATTAGAAGTGCAGCACTTTGAAAGCTTCTAGGAGCATTAATTTTCTGTATGGCAGTCCTGATACTATTCAATTCCATGCCAAGTAGGGATGGACCAGTTTTGAAACACAGAATCCCCACAATGCTCATTTTGTAAAGTGTGGGCATCTGAGATATAACCTGTGGTGGTTTGGGCCTTGGAGTGGTTCTAGGAGGTACCCCCTTTCCTACTTTGTCCACAACTGACCAAGATTGGCCAATCTTGCAAAGTCAACAACAGAAATGTTTAATTTCTGGCACTGTGACCTGAGAACTTACCAGGCTCAGCTATGGGATATCAGCAACTTAATTCAAAACCTGAATTTCCAGTTTTAGCTTTCATTTGCCCTTCAGCCTTAAATCCAAATGCTTGTCCAACTCTAATCGAGATGAAAATTTTAGTTCTCTTCTAAACCTTTACATACCTTATCCGCTCCTGAAATACAAACTATAGCTTCCTAAACTTGCAGCAATGCTGCTGGTTAAAATGTGTGTTAGCTGTCTGCCATTCAATCCTTCAGGGTAAGCAGATCCCTCAGCATTCACCCTGGGATTTACAAACACAGCCTTCTTTTGTCTGCCCTCAATGCAACCGCGCAGCTTTGTGCAGCTCCAGCAAGGATGAAGTGTGCCAGCTAACGGTTTCCCCTTTCCTCCATTTCACCGCATGTGGTAAATATATAAGTCTCCTTATTGAGAGTGTTGTGCTCTGTACTTTAATGGGGCATAGAAGTAAGTCTCACCTCAGCCTGAAACATTTCTTCCAGCCACAATAATGCATCTAAAAGTCAGGCTTTCAGAGCTCAGCAAAGGCATCTTTATGCTTATTACAGTTCTCTCACAGTAGCTACAGAGGCACAGTTCTGATTGTCCACTAACCAGTATTAAAATACTACCCTGTGTGCAGACGCTTGCCTTGAGGAAATAGTATGCATCACCCAGCCTGGATTCTGCTGGTGAGTCTGACCAGTTTGATGAGTAAGAACCACTGGTACCATCACTGAGCCAACAGATAAAATCCCATGCTGTCCCTCTTTCCCTTGTTCCCAGGGCAGGGGACATCCAGACGTGGGAAGCTCAGCAAAAGCTCTTGGCAGAGATGGCGATATTAGCACAGAGTGACTCTTGGACCATCCAGCTATGCGCTTTCTGAAGCATGAAGCATGCCTCTGGTGAGGGGTGGGAAGAACAAGTGCCATACCTTTTTCCTCAGCACATCCATATAATAGGAGATTTTCCTGTTAGCTCTCACTTCACTTTCTTGACAGGCTGCAGCTGTGGTAATGAATTGATTTCAAGGTGAAAGAGGTGCCTAAGAGCTTTTGAAAATCTCAGCAAGCATTTATCTATACACTCTTAAATATGTGGCTCAAGGTCACGGGGCCACCAAGCCAGCAGAATTCCTCTGGAGTTACCTCTGAACCACACTCCTCAAGCGCCTTTTCTGGGGAGGTATGTGAAGGAGTGCTATGCACTGTTAGGGCGAATCCATGGTGGTGATCCTGGAAAAAGCTTTGTCCTACAGCAAGAGCCGGCACCTTGTTTCATTTTGTGTTAGAAAACACATGTTCTTCTAGCTGGAAAAAATAGTTAGAAAGTAGTGTGGTAGTGGAAATGAGCAATAAATTGTGTGCATTTGTCAAAAAGTGGATCTTGCTGTTTCCTTGGAAACTGAACATTTTGTGGGTTTATGGTATCGTACTCAGCAGAGGCTGGCTGAGACCTGTGCATGAATGTATGTGGCCACAAAGACCAGGCTGTCTTGGATGAAGGCTTCGGTATCTATCACACATTTGGTAAAATACAGCTAAAAGGATTTCTCTGACTGGGAAGTTCAGAGACTGTAATGGTGAGAAATCCTTCTTTCAGCAAAAGTAAGGGCAGCTAGAGGAAGAGAAAATTATTTGAAATCTTGCCTGTTTAGTCATCTATGAACTTTGTCTTATTTTATTGCAGAATGGAACTATGGTCAGAATCCAGGTTTGGTATTTTTGTGATCCTCCTCTAAGTGGCCAAAATACCAGCCAAACCTGCTCCTTTCATCTCTGGACAGAAACAAAACCTAAGAGTTAGTAATTACAGCATAATCGTACTGCACATAAGTAAGACAAAATGCTATTATCATTAAAGCACTATTTAAGAAACTAGAAAATCATAAAATCCTTAAAGTCAGGGACAGGACCCCAAAGACTTGCGGAAATAACACCCTGCCACCTTTCAGCTCCTCAAGGCCTTTAGATTCATAGCATTTTCCTTATAAACTTCCAGTTATCAAACAAGATCGCTCTAGCCTATGGATTAAGCATTTGCTCAGAACTATTTCTTCCTCTAAGGCCGTAACACCTAAAAAGCTGTCATCAACACTTGTCACCAAATATTCACTACACTCAGAGCTAGAAATACATTCAGCTTTAACAAGGGCCAGCAGCAGTTTGGGAACATTTCTCTTGGCACAAGAGCACATTTCCCCGGCAGCTGAGCAACCCATGGTGTCAAATGGTTTTTCCAGGCACCGTGTTAAAGCCTGAAAAGTACAATTTTGTTTTCCATTAGTTTTGGTGCACTGCTCCTCCATGCAGCGTTCCAGCCCGGTCTGCAGGAAGACTGAGCTGGAGGTTTCAGTAAAATTAAGATTTAAAGCCTGAGGGGCAAAGCGTATAGTTAAAAGATGAGACAAGGGAATCATATACTCAAAAAAGAAGAAAAAGGCCAAAACAAACTTAATTTCTGTTCTCCTTTTCACTAAGATTTGGATGTCCCAGTCCTTAGCACATTATTTCTGGCTGAGCGGTTTGTCACTGCTCCCCCAGGGGCAGAACGGGTGCCTGTTCACTGCAGTCACAACAGGGCGGGTGTAAAGATTTGGGGGGGAAAATAATGAGAACTCTCTCAGATCCAATCCAAACAAAACTGACACCTATTACACTACATATAGGAGAGAGAGGGACTCCAGCCTCCAGCTGCAAAACTGGAGAACAGATGTTTCAGCTGCAGTGTGGTCACAGGTGTGAGGACTTAAAACTAGAAAGCAATAAAGTTTAAGGAGAACATTTGCCCAAGTAAATTGGGGGGAGGGGGGAGGTTGGTAGACAAACAGGTTTCTGATATCCTGGAAAATTCTTGAAAACAATACTGTGTCCATCAGGGCTTTAAAATTAGTTACTACATTTTTACAACCAATTTACCACCATTTTGAGGGTGAAATATTATTGCTAGCCTATGCTAGCTAACTTAGAAGGACTACATGTCTTACCGAAAGCCGGGGCCAGCTCTGGGGTTACAGCACAGCCCTGCCGGTGCAGCCAGACTGGCCAATGCTTCATGCAGCCGCAGTTCCCCTCCTTCTGGCCAGATGTCACCTGAGTGGCCTGTCAGGAGCTACGTGAGGGGGATGGCTTGGTGACAGCTCTAACACCTAAGAATAAGAAATCTATGAAGCTTTTCACACCCTATCCCTTCCCACCAAAAACCAGCCAGACCACAGCTGGGAGGAACTGTGACTTTATTTAGGGGAGAATCAGTGGCTTTCAGCAAGGCTTCACTTCTAAGGCTGTCCTCTCAAGGGAGTTAACTAGAAACATGCTTGGAAATGAAAGTGAAGTGTCTTGTGTAGGTCCCTGTAGTAACAGGGAAGGTGATCATCACCAAGCCCCAGAGGTGAGCAGTGCTTGGCGGTGCTCCTCACACAGGAGGAGCAGTGATGGCACTAATAGTGCCCAACCAAAACTACGCACACTGCTTTTCTAGTCCTTCTCTCACCAGAAAGTGTTGCCAGAGCAAGAAAGGCTCTATTATGCACCACTGCAGCAGAGGAGGAGACTTCCTGGGGCATTTGACAGTTCCCCAAACTGGAAAAGACAGAAAAAACAAAAATTCCTGTGAGGAGTGTTTTAACCAGAGAAAACAAATAAATTGATCAGCATCTAAAGAAAAGATTAATTGCCTTTTTTTTCCTCCAGGAGAGCATTCAGAAGACTCACTGAGCCAAGCAACAAAATTTCCCTTTCCTTTAAATACAGCATTGAATTTCATTATATAAGTCTTATTTTTCCTTCTCGTGGCTAACCCTGTATGGCATTAAATAGGTTAACAGTCCTTGACAACAATCCTTGCATTGCAGGTGGCACAGAAATGTGAATTTCAATTTAGACTTGTATATGCAAAAAAAAATTTAAAGCTCATGTATGGGAGGAAATTTTAGAAGCCTTTCCTGAGGAAAGAATCGGCAAAACTTGTATGTGAAGTGATAGTGTCAAGGTGTGTAAAACTGCCCCGAAAATCAGTGTCTACTCTATATGTTTATGCATGCGTACATACACATTTATTTCCAACATTAAGGTCATTATGTTACAGACATTTACACTTCCAAGGCTGATTTAATCCTCTTTATGCTGTCTTTGTCAAGCCTCACAATGCCTTTCAGAAGTTGTCAGTGCCAGCTGAACTATGTTGTTGAACCAGTTTCCAAGACTAATTCAAATGTTCATGCAGGAGAAGAAAACTGAGTTTCAAAGTCAGCTTCTAAATTGCAAGACGACAGATATTTCTTTTCATAAATGGTCTGAACATTACTGCCAGAGGACAAAACAGAAGGGGATCTGATAACGTCTGCTAACATTTTGGATGTTCCCCTGGTGCCACATTTGGCATCAAAATCGCGAGGTGGATTGAGTCACATTTTCCCTACATAAGCAGTCTTTTTTCTAAGGCACTGCAGGTCAGAACTCTCTTTAGTAGGTGGTTTTAAGCCCACTCATAGTTGTATTGCAGAGTGCTATAGAAAATCTGTCTCAGCACGTGATCTCAGGAATCCAAATCTGAGTGATCCTCAGCACCTCCGGGTGCTAGTGCTACTGTGAAACAAATGACAGAGACCCCATTCGTTAATTCTTTGATGCACTTTCCCTCAGTTTAAGTGGTTTATTCATGTGCATAAGACATTTTGTCAATCAATGCAGCACAAACAGTAATAATGAAGAGTGGTGCCTGTTGTGTGAAACGAGGTGGTTTGAAGCTTGCCTGCCACCACAAGCTTACCAGAACTCTGGGCTTCCAGGAGCACCTGTTTCAATCTTGCATTTTCTATTCTAGCATTTGATTTTCTTTTATCAGCTTTTCTAGAAGAGCAGATGGGGTTTTTTCCTCTTTGTGCTGCTCTTTCTTACCCAATGTCTCCTCCTTTCCTGGCTCAAGGTCCTCTTATGAGTGCTGACAGCTGTTCCTATCCAATAGGGAATTCACAGAATCCCAGGTTGGAAGGGACCTCAGGGATCATCTAGTCCAACCTTTCTGGGAAGAGCACAGTCTAAACAAGATGGCCCAGCACCCTGTCCAGCCGACTCTTAAAAGTGTCCAATGTGGCCGAGTCAACCACTTCCCTGGGGAGATTATTCCAATGGTGACTGTCCTCACTGTGAAAAATTTCCCTCTGGTGTCCAATCGGAATCTCCCCAAGAGCAACTTGTGTCCATTCCCACTTGTCCTCTCCATGTGACTCCATGTAAAAAGGGAGTCTCCATCTTCTTTGTAGCTGCCCCTCAAGTACTGGTACATGGTGATGAGATCCCCTCTGAGCCTCCTTTTCTCAAGGCTGAACAAAGCCAGCTCTCCCAGCCCATCCTTGTATGGCAGGCTTCCCCATCCTTTGATCGTCTTGGTCGCCCTTCTCTGGACCCCTTCCAGCCTGTCCACATTTTTTTGGTATTCTTTTTTGAATTTTGTCCCAACTCTTCAGGTTCCCTGATCTTCATGGGCACAGTGGGCAGGCTGCATGTCGTGAGGCTGAGTGGGTACTGCAGACAGTACACCCACAGACCTGGGTGGAAAGCTCCAAGCCACACATATCTTCTCTCTTTTACTGGGCAAACAGGCAGCGTCTCCAGCCCTGCTTTTAGCCTGTCATGACTGAATATCACAACCTATGTGAAGGCTTTTGTCAATCTTGCAGATCTCTTCCCTTTCTCCTTTTCTCCTTCCAGCCATAAATCCAAGATGTCACAGTTTGGAGTACCTTCCTTTTCAGCAATGGATTTACAAAAGCCCTTCTCTTTTTCTTGACAATGACTCAGCCCTAAGGAAATAAAAAGGCACATATAGACTTTGAAAAATAATTTTAAAAGGTCCCTAAAACCATGATATGCAGGAGATTTTTGGCAATTTTTTAATTGTTATTTGTGTGCTTCTGTGCTATTCTCTTTACAGGGTAAAAGACTTGGTTTGCAAGTGAGATACATGTCTGCAAAACCTAGCATGCTCAGGTGGGAAACTCCCAAATATGAGTCTTGGGGCTACTCCAGAAAGTCTCTTGCTGAATACCCTGCTTGGCTTGGAGAGCTTCATAGCGTGCCAGTAACATTAAGTATTGAAAAGCTCATTTATGCTTTGCTGAAGGCATCTCTGCTTTACAATCTGGAGAGCAAGGCTGGCAGAATTTGTTGCCTTTGTGTAAGTGTATTGGTCTCCTGGTTTAGTTTTTCTCTCTGGTTGCTTCTGAATGGGTACAAAAAGTCAGATGAACTTGGAAAGTGGGAAAGAAATACATCACACACCCTCCTGCAATTTAAGTGGAGGCAGCATCTGGTAGTAAAGACTACAGCTTAATGAGTTGCATCTAAGTGCTTATATCCGTGAGTGCCTCAGCTTAGGGCCTGAGTATCAAACCAGTGGCTCAAAATCATGCAAACAAACAGACCGTATTTATAAACCTGGTTTAGAATCCCATTCTTCAAAGTGATTACTACATTACACAGATGACCAGACGCGTTCATGAGTGAGCAAACCTGTCTGGACAATTCACTTCAACACAGTGCAAACTGACAGGCCTAATTCTGACCTCATATTGGTTTACATGGATTTTGTCAGAGTGTGTACTGATTCACATCACTGACAGAAGAATGAAGCTCTAGACCCACTACTTTCTAATACTTTTTAAAAGGTTTGTGTAAAGTGCTAGTAGAGCAAGGAGGCAAGATTTTGCTTTGGGAATCATTAAAAACCTGCACCTCAGTTCTGCTTCTCCAGGATGACTGTGCATGGACCACCAAATTTGCCTTGTTTTGTAACCTAGTGTATACCAGGATGAGTACTTAGTGGTCACAGGGACAAATAACCAGCTTCCACTCTTGGGTTCACTTTATTTAAAAGAGCAGCAAGACCTAGAAGGCCTGCTTGTCAAAAGCCAAACCAGGATGTCTGTTTTCCCACTGGTACATTTTAGAATCAAGACACTTCTCCACTGAATGAAGGAACCCTGCAGCAAACATGAACTCCTCAAAACACACTATTGAGTGCATGGGGAGAAATGTTCATTCCCTGCTGGTATAAGTTGGCCTAACCCTAGCAAAGCAGCAAATATGAAAAAGGTAAAACCTTTCTCACTCTCTGAAATCTCAGCCCAAACACCAAACAAAAATCTACTTGGAGGCAAAGCCCTGAGGAACATATACTTCAACAAAAACTCTTCCTGCCTGCAACAAAATGAACATCACAAAACTAGAGGTAATAATTTCTTTAAAGATTTTAACCTACTTGCAGACCAAGACAGCCAGCTGGTAAAACTGATGTGCTAGAGGAGGAGTCCTACTGTCATTTACATAATACTGTGCCTAAGATGAATGATAACAAGAGCAGCCATAGAGAGACTCAAGTAGATGCACAGAGCAGATTTTTATAAACTAGAAAGCCAAAAATGCATCTGGCATGGCATCGAATTTATTGTTTGTGCTTTATATGCTTTATTTTAATATTGTTTTACAAAGCAAAGATTTATTTTACTACTTCATCACACAGGGACATCTGGCTGCAGTAGCAGAGGACTGCCTGCATTATAAGCCTTCTAAAAGGCATGTTTAAACGTATACAATATAATGCTTTAATAAACTCTTCTAAAAAAAATAAGAAAGTAATCTAGGTTAGATTTCTCCTGAGCCCCGTCTCTCTGAGGCAAATAGGTAACAACGATGAGAAACAAGGCGCTCCTGCTGAGGAGTGGAGGGAGGGTGCACCCCGGCCCCCTCCCCTGCACAGACCCCCAGCAGCTCTGCCGGGGCATCGCACTGAGCATCCCTCCAGATCCTCCTGGCGGATGATACTGCTGCCGCCCCCCAGTCCCCGCCACCACTCCCGCGGTGGCTGCCCAGTTGCCCCAGCAGCAAATCCCCACAGCTGGGGGGCAGCCCTCCTAATTAGCACTGCCACCCCCACTCGGGAGGGGTGCTCCTCTGCAGAACTCCCACCTTTTGCCCACGTTTTCTGCTTAGGGCTTTAGTAAAGGCTGAAGGGAGGGAGCTGCCAGCCAGCAAATCTGTATTTATCACAGATTTGCACCACTGCTGTGCCGACAAGGGCTCAGGGGTCAACTTGCTGCTTTACAGCTGTGAAACAGCTGCACAGGCATAAACAAGGAGGGAAAGGGAAGGTGAGTAGGCGAAGGCCTGGCCAGACTCTCTTCCTTCACCTCCCAGGGGTGGGCAGGGTGTCTCCAGGAGGGCTGCACTGGGGTGCTGCAGAGCTGGGGTGTCCTTCGTGGGTTGCGGAGCACTGACCTGCTGCCCCGGGAGATGCAGTTATTTATAGGCAGTGCTTTCCTCACACAAGCACCCTCTGCTTTGTCACCTGTGGTCTCACCAAAGCAGTTTTCCTCCTGTGCTCCTCAGGCCAAAAAGGGCTCATCCTCCCTCTTGTCAAGCAGCCTTTAAAGGAGTCCCAGGGACTTTAATGTTATTCAAGTTGATACTTAAATGCCTTAATGCCTTAATGAACAAGTCTCTGAGTGGGGGCTGAGCTGATTTACCTGTGTGCCTGCAGAGGTGGTAGGCCCCATAGAAAAAAGGTTTGCAAATTGCCCTTTCAATCATCTCCCTCTAGCATAAATCAGATAAAATTAGGCTAAATACAACACATCTGCAAGGACAGCAAGCTTTGTCTGGGACTTTTAGGTCAGACCAAGTTGGTTCAGTGGTGACCACAAAAGATTTATGAAACCACATGCACAAAAGTTGTTCAAAACTAAAAGGTGCTTTTAATTCTTTTTGACAAAGCTTTCAGAAAAAGTGGATAAGGAGGTGAGATTGGGCATTGGAAATATGAGATAAATTGATTTCTTTAGAGGTTACAGGTTCAAAGACAAGGTTCAGGGGGCCTCACTGGCACCTCTGGGTCCTGAAGGCTTTTATTCCCCTCCCACTGCACAGTTATGCAGAATAAGTAGGTAACCTGTACAACCAAAACAACCCCTGCTTATACACGCTTCTGTTTGTACAAACCCTGGTCCTGTATTTGGAAGGGGACTTGTCCTTTTAACTGTATCTATTGGTGAAACAAAATTTCCTTCCTCCCCTCTGCAGTTCTTGCCTTGTTTATACCCCTGGGCTATCTCAGCTACCAGAACACCGATACTATGTAAATAACGTGAAATAAGTCACAAGTCTACCTAAAGGCACTGGATCCACAAAGGCTTGCGCTTTGACAGATTTTTAGGCCTCTGGCTAATTAATCACTTGAATTAAGTGGCAGCACTCAGAGCATGTAATGCCAAGCTTAAGCATAAGTCTTCATTCCAGCAGGACCTTGGATGGCCAGGCAGATTATATAAATGTACTAAATAACCTTTTTACCTCACTGAAAAAGAAGCTAAATACCACTGTTTCACTGAACACATACTGATAGATTTACAATAGAAAGATGACAATAGCATAGTGGTGGAAAAGGGGAAGGCATTGACCTTAAGTGTCTGAGAGAATCTGCAGATAAGTCCATGACCTGCAGCTCCTGAAGAAAAGAGTATTGCAAATACAGGGCAAAATAAGCCAAACTCTGGCGTCAGCAAAACAGAGATTAAATGCTTGAAAAGACAAAAAGCCTGTGCTGGCAGTACAAAGGGAATAAGCTGGACAATAACCAAACTTCAGCTTGGCCAAATACAGAAAAGCACTACTGCAGTCCGGTACAACCTGAAAGGGAAACGTTTTCCAGTCCCCTTTTTAATAATTAGAGAGATTCAGGAGTCACATAACAGATGATCAAATTTTTTTTAGGTGAGGCCAACAGAGAAATATTAATATTCACATTGTTTGCAGCTTGACTGCTAAGTGAAGTGTTCATGAAGCAGTGAACTTCATCTGCAAATTCAAGCTGCTGTGCATCATCATGATAACTCGGTAATATTTTCCAAATTGCTTGAACTGCATGAACTACTCCAAAGCAAGCTTGTGTTAAAGATAATCACCTGGAATCATTTTTCTTCCATAGGCCTTAAATGCCTAGACATTCATATCAATTCACTTGGTGATGCTCATTTAATATCTCATTCCTCCTTCACGAACAGGGCTCCTGGCCCAAATTGAGTGCGTGCTCTCTGTGAGACCAGACTCACGTGACTGCAGACAAAACCACTTCCTCATCAAAGTCATCATGGACTAAAATAAAGTTGTATGCCTTCAGCATAATGTGCAAAGAAGTAACAAGTGAAAGGAGGCAGCTCAGAGGAGGAACAGTATTTTAAAAAGGGAGAAAACAAAAGTCATCAAATAGATGCTCATGGAAAACTGGATTGAGTTAGTGAGGCAAAGGACATCTCTGCAGTGATAGACTGCAGGGTATTTATTTAGATGAGAGCGGAAATCACCCAAGGCACCCCTGATGGCCTTAGGCCAAGATGCTTGTGGTCCATTTCATAACGCAACACAGTTATGCTGATGAAATAAGTCAAGTAGACGTATACATTTCTGATTTATTAACCTTAAGGGAATTTACAGTTCTAAAGATCTTTCTCTTCCTCAAATGCACACCCCTCACTCTTTCCTTCACACTGGCTGACTTCTTTCTCTGCGCAGAATAGGAAGGAAAACAGTGATTCTGGATATGATTTTAAGGATTACAGTAGTCTCATTATTGTAACTACTCAAATATAATCTCAGATACGCTTCAGTTTTGTGTCATTAACAATAGCTGCTCAAACAGCACATGCTAGTATAATAACATAATCCATGACAACAAAAAGAAAACAATTTCTACCAGGAACAGAGAACTTAAAAGTCTAGATGGGTTGCTGAAGTTGCAGCCAGCTCAGAGCTTCACCTAAGGGAATGTAGATAGAAATAACATGGGGATATATTCATGTGTCATGCTTAGCTGACAAAGTAAGCCTTCCTTTGTAACATGATTAAAAGGTCACCACCACATCTGAGTTATGTAGTCCTCGATTTCACATAGCAAGTACAGGTCATTTTCACTGGAATATGTACTACCTGCCTTCTACAATGTTCCCAATAATGGGAACAGTCTTACTAGCCGTTGAAAATAAACAGGCTGTTTATAATTGGTTAGGACCGTGCCAGCTGCAGACCGCTACTTTCCACTTCTAGCTGCAGAATGCGACTCTGCTGAGCACCACTGCGTGAGTTCTTGGTCAGGCCTTTTGCAGCCGGAAGACAGATTATCAGAGACTGAGCATTTGGTGAGGATTTACTGAAAGCATAAGGATGATGAATAAATATTACTTAGTAGCTGTCTCATTCCTTGGCTCTCTTTCGTTCAAGTCTAGAGCTGGTCAAAAAATGTGTTAGCTGAATGGGACTGGCAGGTGGGAGTGGGAGGGAAGATGGACACCAGAACTGAACAAAGGAAAAATACAACAGAATATCTTCTTTCATTTTTAATTTTCACATATCAAAAGAACAACAACAAAACCCAACCCCAGATAAACATTTTTAAGGTCAGCTTTCAAGGTCTTTCTCAGGCAAAATAAAAATCAGTGTTGCAGTTGTGTTACTCTCTTGTTACCCTTTCTTTTAAACATCAATTAGATCAATTTTAAATTAAAACAGTGCTCTCTTGAAATGAAAATGGGAAACTTTTTATCAAGAAAATGTCAAGCTAAATAGGCTGATATTTTTCATTATTAAAATGTCTAAATGAATGCTTCTGCTTTTCGATATTTGCCCCCATTTTTTTCAGCTAAAAGTATTAATCCAAGTTCAGAAACAATTAGTGCCACTGATACATGCACTACTCTTCTCCAGGGCAATAGGGGTACATGCCAGAGCCTGAGAGCTCAAAAGCCCCATAGCTGAGGCCACCTGCCTCATGAGGAACTGCCCATGAGCAGACGTCTGTGCACAATAAGCCACTGTGACCCTCAGGCTTGGTGTGAAAAAGGCAATGAGAATGGGAAACACAAGACGGCTGCTTTTGAACTATTTATTTCTCTTTGCAAAGCTATCAGCAAGTGGAAGGAACATAAAAATCCCTACCTTAACTCTGACTCCAAAGTTGTTAAAACAACTTTACTTTGGCTAATAAACTGTTGTGAGGGCCAGAATTAACAGAAGATCAGGCCCATCAATTTTTTTCCATGTCCCTCTCCCACTGCTGTGGTTTAACCGCAGCCAGCAACTAAGCACCACGCAGCCACTGGCTCACTCTCTTTTGGTGGGATGGGGAAGAGAACTGGAAGAATAAAAGTGAGAAAACTTGTGGGCTGAGATAAAGATGGTTCAATTGGTAAAGAAGAAGCCACACACAGAAGTGAAGTAAAACAAGGAATTAACTGACTGCTTCCCATGGGCAGGCAGTTTTTCAGCCATCTCCAGGAAAGCAGGGCTCCATCATGTGTAACAGTTACTTGGGAAGACAAATGCCATCACTCTGAATGTCACTCTCTTCCATCTTCTTCCCCCAGGTTTATATGCTCAGCACGACGTCATGTGGTATAGAATATCCTTTTGGTCAGTTGGGGTCAGCTGTCCCAGCTGTGTCCCCTCCCAGCCTCTCGTGCACCCCCAGCCCGCTCGCTGGTGAGGTGGGGTGAGGGGCAGAAAAGGCCTTGGCTCTGTGTAAGCACTGCTCAACAACAACAAAACCATCCCTGTATTATCAACACTATTTCCAGCACAAATCCAAAACGTAGCCCCAGACTAGCTACTGTGAAGAAAATTAACTCTATCCCAGTCAAAACCAGCACACCAACCCATGCCTAACCTTTTGCTTCAGCTTCCACATCACCCACAGTAACATTTTCTCTCAGCATCAGACCAATAGTGCCCCTTCCCCTCGCCTGCTGGGGAGCACGCAGCAGCTTGTACAGATCAAATCACCTGCACTGGATCAGATCACACAGCCCTTTTTAGGCAATGGAATTGCCACCCACCTACCATCTCCTACAGGATAAGGAGATTCTCAGTCTGTCCTATGGAGAAACAAAGCAAAAAACCTCATGAGAAGGGGGAGAAGGCTTGACAGGGCAGACCTCTGCTACTTCGTCAGGGAGCCTGAGGGACTGACTGCACTTGCCTGATGTTTGTTAACTCACATAGGTGCTGAACTCCTGAAGCTCTGTTCTCACTCTCCTCGCTACCTGCAAGCAGTGTCTCAAACCCCTTCTCCTACTGACTTCTGTAGGAATGGCTCCATTTTGCAGCAGTAGGGGATGGATACTCTGGATTTCCGTGTTGCCTCATAGACCATGCACAACAATTTGTGAATCTGTGCAACTCCATTTCTTCACTTCAGCAAAAGAGAAGGTTCAAATCATGGACTTGCACACTGAGCACTGCAGCTGCCTTTAATTCTGACATTCAGTTGACACTGACAAACTAGTTGAGTTCTTGCAATTTACATGAGGTTTCATCAGAATATAGTCCAATATTCAATTAGGAACCTTTTTTGGGGGAAGGCACCATGTAGATCTTTGAACACTGTGATCAATATATTAAAGACCAGAGAACCTTTGAAGTCAAGCTGTTCTAATTAATCTACTTTATTTTGCATTTTGCTTGTCTCAGAAAAATATTCTTTCACTTCCAGTCTGTTCCCAGTATTGATAACTGATCCTGCCCCAGCATGGATGGACCGGATAAGCTGCTCTCCTGAGATAGCACTCAACCCTCTATTTCTGAGATACTTTAATGAATGAGCTAACCTCTGAGCAGCAACCTGCAAACAAAACTGGAACATACTTGTCTCTTTTGCAAATGCATCCTGATTATCGTAGGCTTATAGGTGTAAGCAATCCTTAGACTTGTCTGCTTTCCTTAAACTGATGTACCTTGCTGTTGTTTCCTTACTGTCATGTTGTACCAGCCAAGCCCTGGTCTACTGCAACATGCCAGACTGGGAATCCATTACTACACAATCACTAAATATATGTTAGAAGGAGTAGCAGATGTGCCCAGTGGCTTGGGAAAAGCAGATGTTACATTTAATTATGTGACAGAGTTAAAAAGGAAGCAGAAACAAAATCACGTATGCAATTAAGGAAGGGCAGGAAACCTTAATTAGATGTAAGTATGCAATATTAAGCAATTATTTTACTCAGATGTGACAATTTGCTGAATTCAAATCACTGCTAAACCTGAACAGTCTGCCTGGATCCTATACTTCATAACACTTAGATTCAGAGTTTAGAGCATTAGGGTCAGAGTGTCTGAAGTCAGATTCAAATATCTCCAGGGTGGAGTACAAATAAATGGTTTAAAATTGCAGCCATCTGTGGTGAGGGTTATCATCCTTTGACTCTGAAGAGAGAGCAATTATCAGAAGTCATTGGCAATTATGAAATGCAGGAAGATGTTACTTTATCATTTCAGGCTTTGGATAACATTAAATACACCTACATGGCACTACAGTAATGGGATCCCTGAAGTGTGTACTATGTTGTACTTGCAGCCCTCAGACTCTTTCTGTGCAGCCTGCAAAAGGATGCCAACATGGAAGAGACAGAAGGAAGGGAGCACAGGCTGCCCTAGAGCCAGTAATCTCCCAGTGCTCACATCCGCCCTCCTCTTCCCACTCTGTATAGGGGCTGGGCACGCCAGCAATGCTCGGGTTAGGAGTCTGAGGACATGAAACAGTGGCCTGTCCATAACTATATGGGTTGTCACTGGCTTCTGTGTATAAGGCCTAAGGGGTGCTGCTCCAGGGCATCAGCTCAGACAGTACACTGAAGATTGTGGGGTAAGTGAAACTGGTACATCAGCATTTCTGCCTCACCATCACCATAATGGTGGGTAGTTTGCCCTGGCTGAAACACTGCGGAGGCATATTGTGCTTAGTGTGGGCCCTAGCATAGAAATTCATTGGTACTGCCCATCTAACTCCCTTGCTATTTTTCCCAGCTTTCCCTGATTTTCCCTGGTCTGCGCATGCTTGAGAGCTGTGCAACTGGATTTTGAGCAAGGTAAAAATGACTGCTGGAAACCGCTTTGGTTACTGAGCACAACCAGTTTGTCCCTTGTGCTTGATAAGACTAAGTGCTTTGATAGAAAACCAGAATGTGATTATGTTGTTAGTTGAAGGACTATAGTCCAGTCGCTTAAATGCAAAGTGCAAAGCTTTGATTGTACAGGCAAACTTACCTTTGACATTACATACTATAGCAAACTTTTCCTTGCAGCCCTACCACTCGTTCAATGGAGGTTTTAATGGAATCTTATTAAACATGAAAAAATATTGGCACCTGAGGACAGATAGCTCAACAAATATTAATGAAAGTAAATAAATAAGGAGAGATGTTAGTAAAAGTAGTACTCTTCAACATGCTGCCTTTCTTGTCTAGGGTTTTGGGGGTCATTACATAGTTATGTTTGTAGCCATGTATTTAACTGCAAGATTTTGCTAGTAATTGACAACAGAACTCTCTTCCACAATAAATAACTCATCTGATGGATCTGCAAGATTTATGGAGACTGTAAAGCTTAAAACAGAACAGGAGTCATCTTGAACTGATGCAAAATTCCCAGGACAACACAGCAAGACATGGATATAGTGGAATTTTAACTAGCTCTCACTATATTTTTAAAACATATACAGAAGGGAATACTGTATATTCTATGATAATAATTCACTTTTAGAGATATCTAACACTAACGAATTGGGCAGGAGCACTGCAATATACCAATAATGAATTCACTTTACGCAGCACTTTTTATCTGAATAATGTCAATGTGCTTTATAGGTTAAATACTTGTCTGTTGTAGCTCCATTGCAGTCTGAGTGATTTCAGAGGATCTACGCTTGTACACATGAGTGAAGGATGTAATGATTTTTTTTTTTCATGCACGTTGGTATTCAACCATGGATGAACAACTGTCTACTAGCTAACAACAGTGCTTCATGTGACTTCAGATAATACTTGTCTGATTGAAACCTGGAGGGAAATGAGATAGACCCAAATCATGAACTGAGAGGTTGGACCCTGTATGAAGCTGCCTGGGACCAATTAGTAGCACTATTATTGATTCACATGCTGGAGCACCTAAGACAATTATTTACCTCTTGATTTTTTACCCTATAAATCTGTTCAAGAACAGACATTTTTTGTGTACAGACTTGTTGTTTTGTCCTTTTGACCCCTAATCATTACCAGTCCCATCATCAAACACTTCATGGTGGCAGAGAGATTCCCCACATGTAGTTTCTTTGCATATCACAGTCCTGATATTCCTCTCACACATACAGAAATCTCACAAGCGGTTGGATAAAAAAAAAAAACCACACACACAAATAAAAGTGATTCAGAACCTTGTGATTAATCTTCAAGCACTTTAGGATGCGGCAGCTAGCTTGAGTCAATTATTAATTACTCACATCTGTTTCTGTGATAGGTGGGCCTGCCAGAGCTCTTCAACGCTTGGATCCAGAAGGAAAGTTTCCCATGTTCATGGGTGCTTGGGTCTGGTGTTTTGCTTGGGTTTATGCCATCTCTTCTTTTTCTGACAGAGTGTTGTTGCATTTAAAATTAGAAAACTCCATCTGCTGTACGGAAAACTAAATTGCAGCTAGTGTCAATGTATTTCTCTTGTCCATGTTCAGGGAGGGGATTGCCAATCAGAAAATACTGTCACAGACCTATAGAAGTCCAGATAGGCTGTTTGTTTCTCTCTGACTCCTTTCCACTAAAATGTAGTAACAACAGAAGAAAGGCAGTTGGTCCTGCCATGAGTTCCATGAAGGTGGAGTTGTCTCCATGTAAGTAACCCACTGGGACCCGCATCACCCCAGGGCCCAAGCAGGTCTGTGGAGCGACTCCTGTTGACCTCAGGAAGCTCTGGATCAGGACTGAAGGCTCTGCACAACTTTCCCATTGACCCGTTTTCCACAGCACTCGGCATGACCCCAGAGCTCCCACAGATCTGCTGGTGGGCTCATAGCCTGCAGCAGGCTCCTGAAGAGCCCTGAGCAGAGGCAGGGCCATCCCCTTCAGGAAGGCACTGGAGTCCTGAACAGTGGCTGGAGGAGACAAAGAGACCGCTGCAGGAAAACATAAGGCTACTTATGGGATGGCATCGCAAAAGATTAGAGATTTCCACCTTGAACCGCCAGTTCCCAGGGGAACACAGATCCTACCCTGTGATAGCATGCATACCTTGGTGACTTACTTATAGCAACTGCTCATTAATTTGTCTAAATATTTTCCATTTTATGCACTCCCAGTCTCTCTGACTCCTCTTACTTGTGTACATCTACCCAGACACCTTTCCGCAGAGGTGGGCATGACACGGCTGTGGGCTGGGGAGGCTGGTGGTGAGGAGCAAGGTGGCCGTGACAGTGCGGCAGAGCAGGACAGCCTATCCCCTGCCCCAGGCAGGCTGTGGTGTCTGACACAAGGGACTAAGGAGCTAGAAGGAGGCAACACTGGGATTACCTGGGATATTAGCAGCATGCTGGGGCATCAGGGAAAGAAGCCTAATGTTGCAGGGGTAATATCCCCTCAACAAATCTGTTAAAAAAAAAAAAAAAAAGAAAAAATCCTAAAAGCTTTATACTAATACAGAACTACAGAAAAGACCCCACAGGAGTAATTCCAGCTGCAGCTAAAGAAACCAGTAACTCTGGCCGACTTCAAGTGGGAAAAAGATCTTAAGCAAACACATGATGAACATGGAATCCGAAGCTCGCAGCTTATTCTTTTGCTCTGGGGTTTCAGAAACCCACCTAATACATCTGATGTTTGGAACATGAAAAACTTAAGAGATTTCAGATAAAACAGCAAAATACAATCAGTGAACTTTATCCATTTGTCAAAATGTCAGACTCACTTATTAATGAATTCCCGACACTGCATCATTTGTGTGGACCCTCCAGTGCTTTAATATCTACGCCTGATGTTTTTCTTCTGGTGCTTATCAGCGAAGGGATGAGGAAAACTGTACTTGTGTCACCGGGCTCACAGGATTTTGAATGTTGTGATCCCAAGTTAAAAAGCATTAATTGCCACTGCATGAGTTATCTCACTGGGTTCATAAAGGCTGTTATCATACCTCACATATGTCTGAATGCTCTGATTTAATGTCAGAGCACACAGCCCCTAATCTGATCAAACTCATGATAGGGGTCACAATGTGACACTCTCAGAGCCATCCTGGCAACCCAGTGGGTCACTGTGCACTCACTACTTTCAAAAATCAAATACCCAGCTATAAGACCACATGATACACTCATAAAGCACTTCTTATTTTTCCGGGGCAGTAGCTTGCTTAAATGCCACTCAAACTGTATTGCTTTGTTCGTCACTGTTCCAGAATTCATTGTCAGGAGACAGAATTTGAGGATTCAGAGTTTTCAAAAATTTATTAAGCAACTTGGAGAAAAGCCAACAGAGCTAACTAATAAAAATATTTAAAGTAGATTCCAAAAAAAAAAACCTTCCCTGCTACAAAAATAGCATATCCAAACTGTTTTCAGACACAAGATCCATCCTCACCAATTAGACTGTGTTTGATAATTTGGAGAATAAAATTTTACTGTGATCCTTTAAGATTAATATCTTATACACAGATGAATGAGCTATACTCTCATGTCTGCTCTCATGTCAAGCCACCAGATAAAGTGCTAAAGTAAAAATAAAACAAATACCAGATTTCCTTTTTTGTCTGGCTTTAAGAAAAGTATACTGAGTGTTCCAAATAAATCCTCATTATGTTACTTTTCTTAAAATAAGATTAGTGAGAAAATAGTTTAGCACATGAAAAATTCCTCCTCCACCATAGATTAGTTGGCAGGCCCTGATAGAGAGACTGGAGACATTCCTTTTATCTAATGGAAAAATCTTTCTTCCTGGACTGAACTCTAGCAGCTTTATTTGATAGTATTTTCTTTCTTTTCTGTTGAAAAATGCCAGTGGGTGGAGAAAGTAGACTATCTTTGGTAGGACATTATTAACCTAGACTTTGGGAAGCTGCAGTTTGCTGCTTCCCACAGGCTGGGAAAGTCACTGAAATCCACACTTCCACTGAAACAGATTCCCTGAAGGAGCTGGGGCATCATCTCTCTGTGTCACAGTTCAAGATCTGGAAAATGAGGGTCAAATATTTTGTCACCTTAAAGGAGTCATGAAAGAATGACATTAATTGACTTACCCAGGTAAAATGCAGATATCCATTAACATATTATAAAAAGTATTTATGTCTCTGAATTGCATCTCTTCAGCCAAACAAAAGTGTAGCTTGTAGTAAGTAGAACATTTACCATCTTGTACTGAAAAATATTTCATCACATGCATAGTGAGAAACAAGGCGACAGAGCCCATGCTTGGGGAGTTAACTTCCCTAGGATGAAAGGAGGTTGGTACCTTTGTGATCTACAGGCATTGAGAGTCATCTTTCTGTTTGGTGTTTGTACAGCTATCAGTGCAGTGGCTGTCCTGATCACAGCTCACAGGCTTCACAGTGCTACAAACACTAACAATGAAGAGGCTCACAAACAATTTGGACAACCACCTACCTTCTGCAGATTCAGAGAGATCAGATTTGTAGGAACACACACATAATATATTGCATGGTTTGCTTTTCTTTTCAAATGCAAGGCTAGGGAATGTCAGGCCCTGAGCTTTTGAAGATATGAGTCAAAATAAGCAAACATGGAGCAAAGGAAAGCAGGACGTTTGTCAAGTTTAGAGGGGTACCATGATATAGCTAGGAAGGTGCTTTTGTCACTTGTGGCAGTTTCCTAAACATTGGTAGTGTAATTTAACTAGACATATCACCATTTACAGGAGAAAACAGTACTTAAAATTAGTGCAGAAAATTATGAAATGAGCAAGAATCTTTTGGAAAGTAACACCCTCTAAAAGCCAAGCAGCACAGACAGATTTATCCATTGCCCAGCAAGAATGACTCACAAATCAAGGCATGAAAAATTATCTAATATTTTAGCATAGTGTCACTTCTGAGTACTGTGTTGAGAAACTGTGAATAAAGAGTTTTCTTTGGCTAGTCAAAACAATGCATACTTTCAGTTACAGCCTACCTTAGTGGTAGATGAGAGATGTTAGCACCTTCTTCCTTTGGTTTCTGCACTAGTGATAAGCAACATCACACATTATGTAGTTCTCACTACCAACACCTTCCCACCAAGAGAATCTGTGGCAGATTCTTCCAACAGTTATTCCTTGTGTCATCTTCATACCTTTGTCAATAGCTTTTCATCAAAACAGCCTGAGAGATCCAAAACCTCAGGACAAAGTGTGAGTTGTCAATGCACACATACATCGAGCAGTAACCATGGCATTCCTCTGCCATTGCTGTGCTGACTATTAGGCATCCAGCCTGCGTGACACATGTGAAATGTCCAGATGTACAACATAGTGCTCTGCTGAGCTTCATGATGAGAACTGCCAAATTAACACCCTATTAATGATTTAGTCTGGCAGTTGCACACCAAACTGAAATTGCACAGCTTATGAGGAAAATTAGATCAAGACTAATGTCTCACATTTCTTATTTAGGGAAACCTTCCAAAAGTTTCCAGAGGATAGGATGAAATTTTCCTTCTTTTTGTCATATAAGGAGAGCCGGGACTCCTCAGCTTGGAGAAGACTCAAGGCATCTTATCAATGTGTATAAATACCTGACAGGAGAAAATGAAGATGGGGGAGCCAGACTCTTCCCAGTAGTGACAAGTGGCAGGGCAAGAGGTAGTGGACACAAATTAGAACATGATATTGCCACTGCACACAAGAAAATAAGTTTTTACCGTAAGGGTGGTCAAACAGTGGCACAGGTTGACCAAAGAATTCGTCAGTCTCCATCCCTGGAGGTATTCAAAACCTGACTGGACACAGTCCTGGGAAACCTGCTTTAGGTGACACTGCTTGAGCTGGGGAGCTGAACTAGATGACATTCAGAAATCCCTTCCAACCTTGACCACTCTGTGATTCTGTGATTCTCTGATTCTTTTTTAATCATAAAACATTTTTTTCTCAGCCCTGATGCACATTGGAAAGGTTTCTGGGACAATGGATGATTTCAAACAGCTCCGCTGGGAATCATCACAAAAGAAGATCTATCTATTCCAGAATATCATACAGCAACCACAGTCATCTACTAAACCTCTGAAATATAACAGAAAAAATACAGTGCTATTGTGACATGAAGTACAAATGGTGGATTATGCAAATTTGTATTTATTGCAGATGCTGATGGAAACATTTTAAATTTATTCCAGGGTAGCTGGCCTTGGAAATGTATCTTTGGAATCTCACAATTAGCATATCAGGAAACTACCCAGCTTCTCAGGCCCAGATAAAGTTGTGGTATCTAAGTAATATGTCTAAGGACTTTGGACTCTGTTCCTGTGAACACTTCAACTGGTAACTAGTTTTATTCCAATAGTTTCAGTACCACTGGTCATACTAATTATTTGCTTGACTGGAAACATAAGTCAAGATACAGTGTATTAGAAGGTGACCCTGAAGGCCCAGACTCACCAAATGGACCCAGATGGAATTTAGTTAATGTGATTTGAATCAAAAAATCACAGTGTGGTAGGGGTTGGCAGAGACCTCTGGACATCACCTTGTCCAACCCCCCTGCTTGAGCAGCGACACCTAGAGCAGGGGGCACAGGAACATGTCCAGGGGGGTTTTGAATGTCTCCAGGGAAGGAGACTCCACAGCCTCCCTGGGCAGCCTGTTCCACTGCTCTCTCACCCTCACAGGAAAGAAGTTTTTTCTCATATTCAGGTGGAGCTTCCTGTGTTCCAACTTGTGCCCATGGCCCCTTGTCCTGTCGTTGGGCACTATTGAAAAGAGTCTGGCCCCATCCTCTTGACACTCACCCTTCAGATATTTATAAGCATCCCCCCTCAGTCTTCTCTTGTCCAGGCTAAACAAACCCAGATCTCTCAGCCTTTCCTCATAAGGGAAGTGCTCCAATCCCCTGATCATCTTGGTAGCTCTCCAGTGGACTTGCTCAAGCAGTTCCCTGTCCTTCTTGAACTGGGGGGCCCAAAACTGGACACAGTCCTCCAGATGTGGTCTCACTAGGGGAGAGTAGAGGGGGAGGATAACCTCCCTTGACCTGCTGGCCACACTCCTTTTAATGCACCCCAGGTACTGTTGGCCTTCTTGGCCGCAAGGGCACAGTGCTGGCTCACGGTCAACTTATCAACTTATCTTCTTTATATAATTCAGTAAAATGAATTACGTATAAATCTTCATGATATTGTGCACATTAAAGTGTGAAAGTACAGCCGATAAATGTAGTTAATTTGAAAATTTATGTCCTACCAAGCCTGATTCTAGGGTAAGGCTAAGACAGTGTCTTCTTAATGTCCTTGCCACCACACCCCAAATCCATAGATATCCTTTTTTTCTTGTTAAAAAAACAACATGGCTTACATTCTTGGCTGACTTCAGTAATATGACGGAGGGTTACAACCACCAGCTCTAGAATAAAATATACACATTTTATGAGGAAAATGAAATGGAATAAAACAGGTTAAATTTTTAAAAAATCCCACAAACAGTACTTCTTCACTTTTACGGATTCATTTCTGTCATCTACTTAAAAGATTTGCAAATGGAGGTGAAATATGGCATCTGGCTGGGAGCTAAACAGTGTTTTTAATAGATCTCAGGAACATGCCTCTTACAAAGCAAGACATTCAGCTCTCTTATCTTACACCGAATAATTAGCCTCAGTAGTGATGAACTGCTTCCAAATGGATAAGCTTTTGATAGGAAACTATCAAATCTCAGCAGAAATCTGATCACAGGAAAATTGCTCACAGGAAAAAATGGCTCAACACTTGATGCATGCCTTAAAAAACAAGGATTCCTTGGTATTATCTCACTTAATAAAGATGTTACAGGCAATAAAAGTTTCAAACGTTACTTGTACTAAACAATTTTGATTACTTGTGGTTTTCATCTGATTAAATAAAGTGTACTAAAATTTGCAAATAGGTATTCAGATTTATCTAGAGTTAGAACTGTATTCTAACTTTTTTACTTCAGTGTGGTTTTGTACTTCAGATTCGTATTTCAGTTTATGCTAGACAGTAAATGACATGCCTAGGAAAAACTGAAAACTAATACATTTTTTGTTTTCTTTTGCATGAAGCATCTGTCTTTTTCATTTTTTTCCGCTTATGGAATCTCTTTCTTCTCCCATCTTAATCATGGCTAGTAATGATGGGCCATTTTCTATGCAGGAAACAAGCAGAGGTTTCATCATTTTGCAATACACAGCAGTTACCATTGCTCTTAATAGGTAAGACTTAGGGCTAAGCACTTTTGTGGCTCTGGTCATTTCCTTTAGTTGCCTAATTGGCTAACTCTTTGGAAAGGCATGCACATCTCAGACTGAGTGGAAAAGGTATTATTGAAGAAAAGTTAGGAGTATTGATGGGATGCATGAAGGCAATTGAAAAGGAAATGCCTTCTAATTAAATATCTGGTTTAGGATTTGAAAATGTATATTGTCCTAGATAGGGCATTGATCTGAGGAGGTTGTTTCTACCGAGTACCACGTACTGCAGGAGATGCTTTTGAGGCAGGAAAGGAATCATTTATCTATTAAGAATTTAAAATTGCCAAGCTATAAGCAGTCCTTTCCCATTTCTCCTCCTGCCTTCTTTGGTGACCCCCCCCCCCAAAAAAAAAAAACAAACCACCTTCCTATATTAAGGAACCAGCTTAATAGGTAAAAATCTCCTGAATATTTCTAAAAACCATAGGAAAAAAAATCCCAAATATATTACACACATAATCTGAAAGGGCTGAGGTTACCCTTTCTGCACGACTTCTTCCCCTTCTCACCTACAGAAGACAGCCCATTGCACTATAAGAAATCCTGAGGCTCTTGGCCCAGGCTGCCAGGCTCTGAGCTTGGCAGCTGCCTTTTAGACAGGCTGGAGGGGAGAGCATGTCAGATGGGATGGAAAACAAAGAAAACTCCCCTGGGAAAATTGTCTTGTTTCTGCTGAACTGATCCACAAACTGACACAGTTCTACAGGATGTTTTGATTTCTTCCATATTGGCTTTTCCTGACAGAAAAAAAAAAAAGGAAATAAGAAACAAGAAATGTTTCCTCTGGAAATTTCCATGTGACTGTATTCCAGATCTTATGCAGCAGCATGTTTCTTGTCAAATCCTAAGAGTAATTGGAAGAGATCTAAACAGCCTGGTGATCAATAGTTTATGTTTGGCTGATATTAAAATGGGTTCTGCAGACCTCTTGACAGTTTTGCTCAAAGCATACAGTGAATTGCTATAAATAATCTGACAGAATGTTGTTCCAGTGTGGGAACTCAAAGTAAACCCTCTGTCCTTAGAAAGCTCGCCCTTTAACCACGAGCACCAGGGGCAACTGCCACATCACCAGCCTCTCTGTATAGTTTCTTTCTGTAGGAGGGCAAGCGCTTGCCTGCAAGCACAACTTACCTATACATGCCATTTATCTGGAGCTGAGCAGATGAAAAAAGGTTTTATCCAGGATCTGCCATGTTCACTAAATAATTCAACAAACTAGTTTTTCTTTAGGCTGCTGCCTCAAGGAACATGTATTTCAGGCTTGAGCACAGGACTGTTTGTTTGGGTTACTTAAGTTCCTACTACTCAGCTGACCTTGCTATGGTTTTCTTTTCTGTTGTTGTTTTTTATTGTTTGTTTATTTTTTTAACATAAGGGTAATGAATTATTTTTTCCCCAATTAATATAAAGAAAGTTTCAAATGTTTAAATACGGGCCTGCTCCATCAAGATTGCTTTGAGGAAATAAGCTGTTATTTGATTTCCTGGTGGGATTAGTTCTTGTCAAATACATTTTTAATGCACTTCTTGTATCTAATGAATTATGTAGCATGCCCCTTTTTCTTCTGTCATATGAGGTTTGGAAGAAATCAGGTCAAGTCCGATGGCAAAAAATGACATAGTATTCTGAAATAACCCCTAGTCTGAGGGAAAGAACCATACTGATGGAAACTAATTCCTGATGAAACAAAGGAAAATGTTACAAAAAAGCCAGGTCTCCCTACTATTGCGGCCACCACCAACAAAAAAGGTTCTTCCAATAAGGCAGAGGCCAAGTACTATTTTTAGAGGTCTTAAAGGAAGCCAGTAAAAGCCAGGTTTGAAACAATCAAAAGAGGGTTATTCATCTCTCAGTGCATAGCAGGCCTGTGTCTGTGGCACTACTAGAGAGGGGATGCTGAGGAGGTGAGAAGCTATGTGGGTATAAGCAGAGTCTGGACACAAACCTGGAAGAGAGATCTATTGCCAGTTACTAAAGAGAACGCTCAGGAAATCCCCCAAGCTCAAAATGCTCAGATGCTGGAAAAGCAATAGGAGAAATGGCATATGAGCTTGTCCTGTTCCTCCTCCTCCCTGGGCAACTCTTGTCATCACTATGGGACACAAAAAGTAACTTAAATAGCTCCCTGGTCTAAACTGTTACGGTTATTCCTGTGCTCTCATCATTATTAAATGGTTAAAACCTAGAATAAAAGAAAAATTCCAAATCACTTCTGTTGTTTGGTCATATGCCCAAACCCAGAATAACTCTTCTTTTTAAGAAAGAATTGACTAATATTTCTGTGGAATATCACTGTTAATGCAGGGGGGTATACATTGCTCAACATGAGATGTGGGGATGACTTCCAACATCTCCCTCCCCCTAGGTTTGCTTCTGTGATGCTGACACACTGATTCACTCCAGGATGAGTGACAGATGCTCTGACTAGAACTGAGATTAAATATGTGTATTCAGGAAAGCCATTCTACTTATGTTAATTTTTCTGAGGCTTATCAGTTCTCTTCTTTTTTCTTTTACAGTACTATACCATTTCGGTTATTGCCATTAAAAACTGAGCAGGTACATAATTTCTAATTAAACTTTGACCACCACCACATTTGTTCCATTTTAAAAAACTGCTCATTTGTAATTTTCCTGACAAGAATCAAATTAAGAGTTTTGAATTGCCTCGAGCTAATACCATTCTCAAAGTCCTGTACACCTATGTGCTCTATTTTGATTGGGATAGTGGCCTTTCCAGATCAGACTTGGAAGATTATTTGTCATGAGGGTTTTACACTTAATTATGTATCAGATACATTGCTTTTTGACTGAAGCAATTTGAGCTCAAATATTCCCTAGGGGATTCTGGAGAAGAAAATTGTTCTTCTACCTCCCACTTCTAATATATTGATTTTTCCCCAAACTTCAGTTCCCAAGATAACCAAAGATGTCACACACACCTTAAAGGAAGAAAAAAGGACAAGTTCTTTCAAACACAGGACTTTTTTTTTTTTTTTCACCAACTCTACTGCTATTCAATTTTATTTTTCCTGAAGAGTTGTCATTAATCACAGACTAATGAGAAAGGCTTTAGTTAATCAAAACCTACCTTGACAAGATGTCTGAAGTTTACCTGTTAATATATATCTCCTACAGTTACTTTGCTCTTCTTCCTGTCCAGTCATGCTCATCCATTCAAATCCTGTCTGTGTGACTCAGACCTAGAACATGAACTTGGCTTATCCACCTCTCAGGAAGGTGGCCCCGTCAGCAGTTAAGAACTGTCTGGAAATAGGAATTTCTTCTTTTGGAGCTCTTCCCTTGGATACACTCAATTAAATATTAATTGTCCACAGAGAAAAAATGGGGAGAGGGTGACTTCTACTGGGTGAAAGTGGGAAAGTCATGTTCCAGTCCCTGCTCTGATGAGTATATAATTACATATGCAAAACAGAGCAGCTTTTGTTACAGGGAAAAGAGACCATTCTGGGCCACCTGTAGGTGCAACAATTCAGCTTTTCAGCAGTTCCTCTCTCACTGGAAAAGTTTTCCCTAATGAAAGAACTGGAAGGTACAGACGCAGCATTAACAGTGTGCCTCCCTGGGCTTTTTCTGGAGGACTAAGCTTATTCTGTGACTGCTTATCTTTAGACACGCCTTGTACACAACATGTGGGGCAGAGGTGTGGGCTAAGCCACAAGCTGTCAAAACTGGAACAGTTTATTACACGGACAGAATTTGTGAAGGTCCCAGGCACATATGGCTTTATCACCCTGTGTCAGTCTGTAGCAGCCCTTCACCACCACCAAAGTCACCAAAGGACACTCACGCGCACTGTGCATGTGGAAATTGCACAGGGAACTTCATGTTTGACAGATGAGTTGGGGTTTCCTCAACAGCACTACAAGCAAAGCCATGGATGCCTTTATCAGCTCTGACCTTAGTCTCTCAGAAAAGGGAATGAGAATTGCAAGACATCTGGACACCAGATGTGAAATGCAGCCCACTGTTGTCTACCGCATTTGTACCATTATAAAGTAAGCAAAGCTCAGGGACATAAATCATCATAGTAAATGAGTACAGAAAGCGAAGGGTAACCGGGACTCAGGCAATCCACCTCCAGATGGGCAAGGAGACGTATGTACAGGACCAGAGTAATCAGACAAGCAAGAGGGGTAGGAGTGAATCTGAAAATTAACAAACAAGAAGGAAAAATTTGTTACTGTAATAAGCAGGAAATGGGGATTAGTACCACCTATTTTAGTACCTTTGGACAAACCTTGCAAAAATGGTAGTTATTCACACTGTAGTTTTGTGTGTTTCTTAGCTTCTTGCTTCCCCTGGTGGCATAGGTGCAAAATTCTTGTGACATGAGCTTTCTTTGGGGATGCTTGGAAATTCATGCAGTGACATGGGTGGGAGGAAGAACTGCTCCCTGTCACATGGGGGTGGCTGGGAGTGAGGAGAGATACAGCAACGCAGCATGGGGAATTGTGGCAATTCACCAAGCTCAGCTGAACACAGAGTAAAACTTGGGACCTGAAATAGGATGGCATTTCTAACCTCACTGGGTTGTAAATCTTGGCCTTTTGTTTCTTTTAGGTAGGCACACAAGCCACAGTAAGAAAACAATACACCATCTTTCTAGCTGCTATCTGACCATGCATGGAGGGCTCTGCTTCAAAGAGATAACAATGGAAACAGGAGATAAATAATGGATAACAGAAAACACACCAATGAACTCCAGCTGACTAAAATTTTCCACATATCACTTTTTCACTGATTTAGAATGCTTTAGTTTTAATTTATCAGATTGGCTTGGCCTCCCAAGAGCTGAAACAGAACTTCAAAACAAGTTAAAATGCTTCAGTTTGACATTTTGTTTTTTTCATTTTTTTAATATGAAATATTTTAATTCTTTTTTTCTTAGAATTGGGTAGACTTCAAGATAATTTCAGAAGACAGAAGCCCCTATTATCCCTGTCCTCCTAGAATGGCCTGAAAAGCCTTTTTCAGACAGAAACTGAATTTTCTTTTGGCTTTGGTGAGAACACTTCAAAAGCTTTAGTTTCAGTTAACTTCACTTTTTTTTCTTTTTTTTTTTAATTTAAGTTAAGCTATGGAACTGAAAACTCAATTGCTTACAGAGCTACAAACTAAAAAGATCGTGCTTTAGTACCCCACAAATCAGCAGTAGCAGCCCATCAGTGTTGATTGCTTTGCAGGCATCACAGAAGAAATTAGCTCTCAGGAGACCTTAGAAGAAGAACAATGCAGTGACTACTGGGATTTTGGCATGGGAAAGCATGAAAGAACCAGATGGGGGTTTTGATGGAGGGCAGGATCATCAGGAAAGCAGAGAAAAAGCTGATTATTTTTACTTAGGAGAAAGGGATTGCATCAAGCTGAACCGCCACAGGTTTGCCAAGGCGCCCAATGGGCAGTCACCCCGTAGTGTCCTTTTTTGTTCCAGCTCACTCATGCATGAATGAAATCTGCCAGAAAGAGCAAGATGCCATAGGTGCTCCTCCTCTCCTCTCCCCATCTCACCGCACCTCCACCAAGAAGATGCTGAGGCCACATTGCACTGCTGGTAGCCCAGGAGTCACAGCTCAGCCACTCACTGGTAAAAGTAAATTGGCACCTACAATCACAGAATCAGAAAGCACTGAGATAGGGACGTGTATATGTATTTTATCTTAGCATATGCCACTAGTATTTGTCAAGGGTTTCTGGGCACCACTGAACTTGGCTTTTTCAGTTCGTCCCTCCCGTCAGTCCCTTGGCATATTTTGTGCCTCAAAAACAAAGCCTCAGCATGTTATGTTGCAAGAGGAAGGCAATATCATGGTCAGGATCTAAACACAAATGTGGACCTTTTTGTCAAGCGACAGCAGAGCACAGGGAAGTTACAGGAGATAAATGGCTTACTGGGGCCTGTCTCTATACAGTATCTCTGTTCCCAAATACTGCATGAGCTGTCGATGATACCTGCCCTTCCGAGGAAGCCAGGACCTTGAAAGGACTTCAAATTAATCAGTCCGCAGATACAATTTAAGAAGATGAATATACTTTGGTAACTCTTATAACTATTTGATACAGGTACACACAGGAAAATCCACAGTTTAAGTATGACCACAGCTTTTGCAGCTGCATGATCAAGTGTGGTTACGATGAAAAAGCAGCCAAGTCCTGTTGTATGACACCAGTGAACGTAAAGCTTCATTCTTTGCACTCAGGCTACTTCATAGGGTGATGCCTGAAAACCCTAGTGAATTTGGCTTCTCTGGACACCTTCTGGATGAGCTATGAAGGGCTGCTCAAACTTGTAAAACTTGGTTTTCATGCTGCCTCACAGTTTATTTTGAAGCCTGCCTTAAGGACAGCTGGGTCCATCACAAATAGCTGCTGCAGCGGAAGAGGACTTAGTCCCCTTGACGTTGTGCTTACTGCTGCCACAGGTGCAGTGGTGGATCTGGCAAAATCTTATTTGTACTGCCTGAAATCAATGCTCCCTGAGAGGGAGAGGCTGTACAGCATCACCCCTTTGCTCTGCTCCAGTTAGGATTAAAAGCACTTTTGTTACGGATACTTCTTCCCTTAGAAAGACAGGTAGTAGAGCATGAAAGACTACAAATATGCTGCCCTGGAAAATTACAGTAAGCGGATAGACTATGTATTTCTTAACCAACTTAAAGTCATTTAAGAACAGCCTTGGGACAGGAATCTTGGTGAAGCTGTCCACAGACTCCAGTGGACATCGGCTCACACACCGGCAGATGTAACTCTGTGCTATGCATTCTCTTGACCAGCTAAAATACAGGCTACATTCTGTAATGGATCTCTTCCTGAATAAACCTCCAATTTCTAGAACAATGACCTAACTAGCTTGAAAAGAGCCCAGTACAGAAATAAAATTCTTCATCTTAATGGTAATTTTCATGAAGAGAGATACTGAGTTTATAAGCATAGTCTGGTTGGAGTCACTAGATATATCTACCTCTATTTTCTTTTGTGAGGCTGGATTTTTGTTAGAGCTGGTTTAGACCAGGTCCATGTGATATAACACTGACTCTGGTCAAGACCATGACGTGGTTCCGTCTATAGGCTGATGCTCACGTTTTGCAGGGGAGAGGGGAGTCTGAAAGTTCCTGTTTTATCATACAGATGAGTTTTTGCTGATATCCTGAAATATTACTATTATGATCCTCTCCATAAGGATCATAAATCACTTAAAGAAACCATTCCACCTTTAGCTGGGACCACATAAATAGCCCTCTCAATCCTCTCCTGTAAGAGTGTATTACAGGTACAAGCATGTGGCAGGCAAAAAGTAGTTCCTGGGATGGGGGTACGGATTACAGGGAGAAAGGTGTGCATAAGCGTGTGTGGGAAGAAGTGGGCAAAAGAGCTGCACTGCAGCTCAGGGAGGTGTGTACTCCTTCAGCTGGTAACTCAAAGACTTGTTTGACAAGGCAGCCCTGGACATGTTCCTTGCCTCAGGGCTAATCACTGCAGAGAGTTTGGCAATGTTTATGGCCATAGCCACAACAGGTGCCTTATAAGGCACCTGTCATGGTTTTAGCTGGGATAGAGTTAATTTTCTTTATGGTAGCTGGTATGGGGCTATGTTTTAGATTTGTGCTAAAATCAGTGTTGATAATGTGGAGATGTTTTAGTTGTTGCTAAGTAGTGCTTACACTAGTCAAGGACTTTTCCAGCTTCTCATGCTCTGCCACATGTACAAGAAGCTGGGAGGGGAGGGGGCACAGCCAAGACAGCTAATCCAAACAGACCAAAGGGATATTCCATATCATATGATGTCATGCCCAGTATATTAACTGGGGGGAGTTGGCTGGGGGAAGCAGTGATCACGGGTTGGGGACTGGTGGCATTGTCAGTGGGTGGTGAGCAGTTGCATCACTTGCTTTTTTCTTTCCCTGGGTTTCATTTTTCTCTTTCTCTTGTTATTTTCCTTTTATATTATTATTATTATCATTATCATCATCACCATTAATACTATTACTATTTTATTTTAAGTATTAAACTGTTCTTATCTCAACTCATGACTTTTCTTGTATTTGCCCTTCCGATTGTCTCCCCATCCCACAGGGATGGGGGGAGTGAGCAAGCAGCCATGTGGTGCTTAGTTGCTGGCTGGGGCTAAAACACAACAGCACCTATTTACAAAACTTTCTAAATAAAAGATTTATGGGACAGGGTTACAGGGCCCATTGCTCCTTCATACGCATTAACGCAGAGTGTGCTCACCATTCATTTGGGAAGGCTGTGATCCTGTGCGGCCTTGCCCATCCCCATTTTGTGGCCATGTGCCCAGTCCGGACCCCCTGGCAGAGATTCCGGGCAAATGGTCTCACGGAGCAACTGCTGGAAGAGAGAATCCAGGGCCAACACCCTAATCTGGACCTGGAGCAGATCCTGGCGTAGTGGTGACCATGCAGTTATTTCAGATTTACTCCTGAAGGAGGAGAATTTCCCACAGGGGCACAATTCTGCTGTTAGCTGCAAACTGGACAGCACATACAGCAGTCTCTTGGACAAAAGTATTTTGCACAAACATGTGGAATCCTGGAAGGGCTGTACAGAGGGTAGGCTGGGGGGTGGGGGATGGGGAGAAGAGACAGGCAGGGAAATGGCCACAAATACTTATTTATTAACAGCTGATTTATCGATCTCATTGCGCTTTTCAATTTGACATGCAGGAACAAATTTCTATCTTCATGTTTTCATTTACAAACCTATTATTGAACAATTCATATTTTAAAGGAGTGCCATATTAAAAATATTACATTTGTATAAAGTTTTCAAGATAAGTCTGTTGTGTTTTGGATGTCAGAGTACAGTAGTCAGCAACTCTGCAACTGCTGTAACTACAGACGTATGCAATTGAAACACTTACTGGTTTTTATTACAGTAACAGCAGCTTAGACTTAGCAGGCATACATTTGTTTTTAATTTTCATTAGTCTGGAAAAATTATCATTAGTGTAGTAGGATTTCATGCAATTTATTAAATGTAAATAAATCAGCATGTATACAGAAAGAGTCTTTTCCTCCTCACAAACAATGCTAAAATGATGCGCAAATCTGAAATGCAAGGTAAATAAGGCCCTAATGCACAAAAGCCTAGGCTTCAAAGTTCTGCTTCTCAGAGAATTATTAACAGCATTTTCTCCTCCTTGTCATATGCAGTTCTGTATTTCCATTGTCTTTAACCAGTAAATTGGATTATTGAAGCCCTTCCATGTGCAAGCAAATGTTTACACTCACTGCTAATCAAAAAAGCACTTCAGTGTGTTCCAAGATCCCACAGAAGAGATGAGGTTTCAAGGTCCATGTGTCTGCAGAGTTCAATGCATTGGAAATAAATCCTACATCAGTTGGGTGTACCTCCTCTGAAACAGCTTGATGCATTTATTTTACAGAAAAACCTTTGATTGACCCAAGTTATAGGCAAGGTAGGTAGTAGGGACCAATTCAGATAAACTACCGAATATACCAGCCTCTTTGATGACCTGGCCAAGAAATCCTGTTTCAACTCTTTTAAAAGCTGCAGAATCAACAATACCATGGCTAGAATCAATCCTGAGATGGAAACTATGTCCGGGTCCTAATCACTGTAGTCCTTGCTTTGAAAGAGGCTAACAAATTTTTAAAATGTGATCCAGCACTGAAGAACTGATCTCCCCAGTGCTCTCCATGGGTCACGGAGCCACCTCTGAGCTCTGCCAGCTGGTGGGCATGTGCTCGTGGGGCTAAAGGAACACACAGCAAAGCCTCCTGCCAGGGCAGATGTCTTTTGCACCCACTGCTCCACCCGTTGAAGGTGGAGGACGGGCAGCACAGGACTCAGTGCTGCCCTTCTACCCAAGGTGTCCTCCATGAGACTTTCTCCCTTTTGCAGGGGGGTGGGTCTGATGGCCGGCAGGGTTGCCCTGGAGTGGTGGAGGCAGCAGGACTGCTTGGCTCTGGTGCCTGGTGGGTAGGCCCACTGCAGTGCCCTTTTCTGGTCCATCTCAGTCTTATCCAAATGTAATCCACCAGCAAGAGCAGCAGGCCATGGACTCCTCTCCTCAGCTCACCTCCACCGTGAAGGCACTGGGGCCGGGAGCCCGGGAGCCCGGCAGCCGGGGGGTCACAGCCTCCCACTGGTTAAAAATAAATCTGCACCTACAACGACAGAGTCAGAAAGGACTATCAGGATCATAAAGGCAGGAATAGGTGTGATTTTGTTCCCTTTTCTTTGGAAAATACAACGTAAAAGGAATTTTTCATAGCACAGAAGAGTAAACTCTTGTTGGCAGTGACTATGGGATTGCTTAGGCCCCTTGTAAACACGTGCGATAACCTCAGAGAACTGCAGGTTTACACAGATTTACAGGGCCCTTTTGCAGGGCTCAAGAGGCAGCCCTGGGGTAGCCATCATGCAGCCTTTTCCAAAACCTGAGCAGCAGCATCCCCCACTGTCCCTTTCTGGCAACTCAGGTTTAGAGGCAAAACACGCTCCCTCGGGCAGAGCTGCCGAGCCGCCGGGGCTGCACCGCTGCCAGAACTTGCATCTCGCTTTCTGCAAACCACCACGCTGAGAGGTCTGGTTTGATCCCTTTGCACTGAGCCAGCCCGGACTGCTTTGCTCTCTAGTGGCAGTGCAGGGAAAAAGAATACAAAGGCACCAGATTAGATCCCTTCTGTGCAGGACCTAGGTTGTTTTATCTTTTCATCTACTTTTTTCCCTCTCTAAATTATCTCAGGGGAATATGACCTTTTTTAAGAAGTGCCAGTATCTTCATGTCTAAAGCTACTTGGAAGAAATCTTTGCTGTGTATTTGGAATTCAGACAATACAAACCCTGATTAGGATTGCCAACTGACGTGAACAAAAAAGGGGGACTTTTCTTCTTTATTTAGAGATTAGATCAAAGAGCTAAAAACGATGATTCTTGTGACCTTGCCAGGATGTCTGCTTATCTTTGTACAAGCAGAGCTTCAACAAGTGCAAAATTAAAACTGCAGAATTTGGAGTGGTATTTTTCTCCAGACATACATTTTCTCCCAAACACAGGTGCATGTTTCCTACCTGGGGCCATCTTTGTCCATCATGGAAACATTTCATATGTTTAGAGTAGTGTTCAAAGTGTTGAAAGATGAAGAACAGAGTCTGTTACACACCTGGGCTTCTTGTTCTTATACTCCTTCTTTGATTTTTTTCAATTGACAACCCCTCAAAGCTCTTTTACTTTCTTTCTCCTTTTCTTGTTTGGTTGGATTTCACTCCCGTCTTCACAGGTCTGTCTTCTCTTTCTGTTTGTTCAGGTTTTGTTTCCCTAGGAAGGGCCTGCAAACCTTTCCGTGCAATAGTATTATTAGTTAAGTAAAGCCACGATACCCTTGAGTCAATTCTTTTAATCACAGCTACTCATTTTACCTTCTTGCTCTGACAAGCTCTTCAGTTGTTCAAGGCATAGGAGCAAGTCTGCCTTGATTTCTGGAGTGACTGCAAGCAAAGCTACAGGCACCTACAAAGTGTTAACAGCTAACTACCTGGAGTAGTAAGTTACTGTGTGCCAAATTTCAACATTAGCTCTTAAAATCAGAGCACTTGGATTGGTTTGCATTACCCCCATTCTGCACAGTCCCCTACCCCAAATTAGACTCTGTGAAGCTCTGATGAAGCAGGATCTCAGCTAAACTTTCCTGAGGGTGACAGCTACTGACAGGACAGCTCAGCTGAGCAATTTCTAAGGGGATCATCACACAAAGTGTGATGGCAAACCTGCATCAGCCTTACTCTGAACTTCTGCAGACCTGCAGACTGATGGGTGACCTTGCCTGTTTTCAGAAGATTTTAGTTCACAGACAGAATGAAGTCCTTTCTTAAATACACAAATGCACAGAACCTTCTCTAAGGAGAACCAACTATTTCTTGCTTTTGAATGCATTTTTCATGTGGAGCTGTGACACTCAGTTAGAGGAGGCTATTCAGCCTGGAGCATGAGCTACAAGAGATGCTGGGAAAGGAGAGCAAGGAAAGGCTTGCCAACTTCTTTCTGCCAGGATTTCTTCTGCTCCCCCAAGAAATATTTCTGTGGATATCCCTTTGGCAGCAGTACCACCTTCTGAGGTGGGAGGCTTTTCTTTTGAAATCTATCTTTTCCTATGTGGGGTCTGGTAGGTATTTCCTTTGATTCAGCACATGCCTTACACACCTGACAATCTTTCCATTTTTCCTTTTGATGTATCATTCTGGGGGAAAAATACCACCCCCCAACACAAAACATATCTAATGCCAGGAAGAGGCACTACTTGGACTCTGTTTCTGCTGGATCCTGTGTTCATAGTGGAGAGAGTTGTTTCAGCATAGGATTTTCTAGCTAAGAGAAGGAAAGCCACTGCTTATGCAGAAGCAAGCACTAGCCTGTTTTTTTGAAGACACAGTAGACACTGGAGCAGATTTCTTTCCTACACCTGGTGAGAAGACCTTATACATTTCAGGCTCAGCTTTACATCAGAAACTACCCTCATGCATGAGACAGATTGTTACAGCGTTTGTGGACCCAACTTACCCCTGCTCTTTCATTTTCCACCAGTGTATCTCCCCCTGCTCCTTGTAGAAGAGAGGGTGATGTGACCTGTAGGCTTCAGTTTGACGCTCCCTATCTGCTTCTTCTGCGTGGCCACTTTGCTCTTCTAAATGCAGCTCTAGAAAGCAAAGCATGTGCAGCAAAAAGTGACTTATTGGAAGTGAAAAACAACTAAAGCAAAACCCACGTGAAGCCCTATACCTGTTTTCTGCTGTGTCTGCTGCACTGAATGTAAAGAATCTAGAAAAGGGCATCTCAACTCATCTTAGAAGTCAGAGCCAAGGCCATCAGGCTTCAGCTCACCTTGAAGAGTAAAGCGTTCCTGCCCTGAGAGGCAGTGGTCCAACAGACGCCACAGGATAAGTGGGGCTGAACAACACTCTATGTATAGCCCTGCCAGAAGCAATGTCATGGTAACATAAATGTTCTCAAAGCATCCGCTTGATGGGCAAGGGAAGGGCAGATGAAGAACAGTAGCCATGACGTTTTCTATATGAATCCTGTCACTCTGAACGTGTGGAAAGCCTTCCAGTCAGAAAACTCCACTGTAAGGTCTCGACCCCTCAGCAGCTCTGTTTGCACACTTGACCACTGGGAACACTCTAAGGAATGGGACCAGAAGCCCCAGCCTGCAACGGTCCTCAGTCCATCCTCATACCTGTGGAGCTGGCAATGGGTGCTGGTGACTCTTTGGCTGAGGGACTGAGAGGGCCAAACATCTTCTCCCCAAAGATTTCCCTGCAGTCCTCTATGAGAAACTCCACCAGCCCCTTTACCTGCACACACCAAACCATTGGTTTCAACCCAGGTGAAAACAGACCAAACAGCCTTTCCCATTTCTGACCCCTGCTTTTGCGCAGAAAGCTGCAGCTGTGGGGCTGCCCTTCCGGGAAGCTATTCCACAAGTGTTTGCTCAAGACAGCAGGCAGCAAGGTACCTCTGAATAGCAAAGCTCTGATGGGCCCACAAGGCTGTAGCTGGGTGGTGATATAGCATACCTTCTCAGTCACCTCCACAAGCACTTCCAGTGGGAGCAGGTTGTCCTTGGCTGAGCTCAGCAGATTTGGCCCAGTACAGGTGGCAAGGTTGCTGGCAGTCATCCTGCTGGTTGCAGAATTCTGGCCTATGTTGTGGAGCAGGGAGAGCAACCGTTTGAGGGGGAGTAGGAGGTTGGCTGCAGGTGACCTGATGGCCACCCTGAGGGAACAGAAGCATAACATAAATTAGATGTTGGTCTGTGCTGACAAATCACCAAGGCTTTCCTAAGGCAGGTGGAAGCCAGTAGTGGTGTTGCATAGCTTTCCAGGTGCCGTAAGCCAGTTTTCATTGCTTCTGCACTTCAGGAAGGCAGCATGATGTTGCATTCTAGCTCAAGCCCACCTCAAATGTAGTCTCCCTGGCCAAGCCTGGTCTACAGCAGAGGGATGACCTTCACTGAGATACTGCCACCTCTTTCCCCTTCTGACAGGAGTCACCCCATGGAGCAATCTCCAGTGCCTTCAGGAAGTGCTCCAACTAGAGAAATGCTTCTCTGTGCCATTCTCCCCTGAAATTTACCTTCAGGATGACAGCCAGCAGGTTTATAGGCTGGCTTCCTGGGTGGACATCCCCACTACTGTTGAAGGCATCCCTCAGCTCCCAACAGGCTCTCCTGGCCACAAGCCTGACTATCCCCTTGGTGAACAGTCCATGCTCCTGCAGGAGACACAGGAGGACAGTTGCTTGGCTGGAGACAGGCCTGGGGCAGACGAACCTTCTTCAGATACAGGAGCATGAGTGGACAGCTCTGCTTTCCCTGGGGTGGGATCAGGGGGTGGCTGCAGGTAGGTGATGTGGGACATGAGGAGGAGCCAGCTTTGGCCCCAGCTCTCACTCACTTGCAGTAGTGAACCCAGGGTTCCTCTGCTGGTGACACCACCTCTCAGGAGAAGCCAGAGGGATGGGACTCCCTCACCAGGTTTGCTTACCTGGAGGGGCTGGGGCAGTGCACTGTCCTCCTGCAGATTGCTGCCAGGGGCTGGCCAAAGAGACCCTCTCTGCAGCCTGACCCTGACTAGGCAGCCACCTCTGCGCAGCCGTGGTCCTCCACAGTGCAAAAGGCCTGGTCAGTTATCTCCTTCTCCTCCTGGTTCCACCTGCTGCAAAGGAAACAGAGCAAAAACCCACAGGTGACAACCACCAGGCAAGCCCTCTCAGACCCTGCTGCTGAGTGCAAAGGAGACACATCGTTTGGGAACAAGGGTCCCCTGAGGACTCTGCTTTCTCCAGCTGCAGAGTGATGAGGACAGACGTGCCCTGTGGAAAGGGCAGCAGCAGCCCCAGCACAGCAGAAGTTCCTGCCTGCAAGAAGGAAAAAGGCCCTACCTGCCTTCTCAAAACTTGCCTGCCAAGTGGCCAACCCCACCATCATTGCCATATGGGACCAGTGGAGGTCACTGCTCGGGACCGGCCTGCAAGAAACGCGCTGTGCTTACTGAGCAGCCCCCAACATAAAGGGCTACCAGTGAGCTGCATTGGCCACCTGGCAAGCTGTAAGAGGAAGAGACAGCTGAGTCTGGTGACTGGGAACGTGCCCAGTGACTCGGGATGTGCCCCACAGGCCACGACTCCCCAGTAGGTCCATGTCTCTCTTGTACTGAGGCTTAAGTACCGTCCTGTTTTACCTGATCTAACTTGATCCTCTATCACTAAGGGTCCAGCTGCTTTCCTACAGACTTTCCTCAGGTCTTCAGGGCATGGGATTTCTGAATGCTGGTCTTGCTAGGACCATCATTCCCCAGGATGACTGGCAGCATCTACATCAGCCTGAAGTACTGGCACAGCCTTGTGAAGGCCAAGAGAGTTTTAAGTCAGAGCAAAATAAGTTCAGAAATGTATGATGGATTCTTGTGGCAATAGGGAACTGGGCATTGTAACTGTTTGAGTTGCCTTGCCCTGTGTTCAGTCCTGTGTTCCAGTGTTCAGCAGGGACGGTCTTTCACAAAATGCAGGAAAGCAAACTAGCAACATAATGAGTTATAATGTCATGTTTTGTTGACTTCCATATGTCAACCGATTTAGTTGAATTTTCACAGAGACAATACTTGGAGACAAAGGCCAGAATTTATACATGACACTGCCTGTCATGGAAGTTTTTGAAATGGAGGGGAAAAAAATCCATATTTTTGATTATATATTCCACACTTCCCTACAAGCTATTAAAAGACATTCAAGCAGTCTCATTTTTCTTTGAATGTCACACCTCTTCATACTGCTGACAGTATGCATAACATCAGATCAGCTTTTAGACTCGCATAGATTATTAGATAGTAGATAGAACAGATTATGAGAGAGCAGATAGACTATCTATCTGCATTAATTATGCTAGTATCAGTGAAAGGAGTTTGCATTCAGCACCTCAGCCAAAGGATAAAGATCAAATCTATCTATTGAACTCAGTGGGCTATTGATCAGATTTAATTCCCCATGTTAAAAAAAAAAGTTATACAAGAATGGCATATTCTATTTTTTCTACTACAATGGATGTTTTAGGAGATGAAAAGATAATGAATTCACCTCCTGCCCCAAAACAAACAAACAAAAATCCAACTTCCAGAGAAATGGAGCTTTTATTAACCAAGAAATTTTCCCTACATTTTCCCATTCAACAAGCCACTTTTTCTGACATTCTGCCTCTAGCTGGTACCAGTATGGGACTCTTCCAGGAAAAAATTAAACAAATCAAAAACTTGCTGTACAGCCAGTTTCCCATGCTGTGCTATGGAAGATGTAGAAATCCTCCCTAATCCAGAATTTCTCACCTATATCCAAAACCAGCATATTTTTACTTGACAATCTGCAGGAGCTTATCTCATGCACAAAAAACCTGTGACAACAGAGTGGTTGGCAACTCTGCTTCAAAGTCAAGAAAGGCTGTGATTGAGATTACCTGTGCAGCCTTCATGAAGCCTCTTTCCGTGCACTATTTATGACATTGTCTCTTATTGCATGTTCAGCTCTTTCCACAGGGCACAAGTGCGCTCTGTGCCTCGGATGAGCAGTGATCACTGACAGAGGAATTACTTCATGTTTTGTGCTTCCTGCACTGCTCAGCATGCATCACACATTTACTGCGTCACACCAAATCAGAGAGCATCTCTTCACTGCCCATTCCAGTCTGTTCTCTGCCCCACATTTCTTATCTCATTTATTCCTGGCCCTATCTTCTAGTCTTCTTATCTTAGTCTCAATTTTTAAAGCCAGGCTCCACCTTATCTGGTCTCCTGCTCCCATATGCCCATTCCAGGTTGACTGACATTACAGTTGCTCTGCAGATGGAGCCTTTGTTAATGTAGCCAAGCTAGCTTTAAACTAATTAACATGGGTAGCATTAAGAGTGAAACAGGGACTGAAACCCTGCTAATACACTGAGCAAACACTTAGCAGCCACTTTGGGCTGAACCCAGTGGCTCACCACAGTGTTCAATGCTGATATGGCACTGCAATGTATGCAGGTTGCCTCTCCTATTTCCAGTGCCAGCTGCTCCCAGTCTCCCTCTCCACATCTATTTTCTCTCTCAATACCAAATCATCTTCAGTCTCCTTCACATACAAACTGGGGATTTCTTTTTCCTCATTGCTTCCCTGGATGTGATCATGGGAGGTCCTGAGGCATCCTTTTCTAGACAGCAGCAGAAATGGCAGTAATATTGTTATTAATCTCTGTGTCTCCAAAACAGCTCTGATTTGCCTTTATAGCAGGGTTTCCATTTTGTCTCAAGAGCAGGAACATCGACCTGTTCAGTCTAGGTAATATTCACATGGGCTGGGCCCCAGTTATTAGCTAAAAGTCAAAATTCAAGCTGTTGTGTGACCTTGCCTTGACATTTTGCGGGATGCCAGCACAGAAAGCAGATGCCTGCAAGAGCCCATCCATCAGAGAACTCCTCTATCTCAGACTGGTTCCAAGCCTGCAGCTCTGGGCGTTGTCCAGTTAACAAACACGCAGGGGCCTTCTGCAAAAATGTAGTGCAAATGGGAAAGCTCAGTGCAAATGAACACATGATAATCAACATCACTGAGGTAAATGCTTATATTCAGTATGACATAAACTCATTTTACATTTGCTTACCCAGGATTTACTGTGTCAAAAATAACACAAAACCACATTATTTTCTTCAGCTTTTTCATGAAATTTCATTTCAGCCTCCAGCTTTTATTACTTTGCAATTAGTCATGAAGTGTTGCTTTCATAAAAGCTATATCCAGGGAGAAAAACTCCCTAAATAATCCCTAATTTAGTCCCTCAGAAAGAATTTGGCAACCACCCCAGATGATTAAATAGTGATTAAGTAGCTGCCTAAAACTGAGAAGCAAGATGCTGCTCCGCAGCCTCTGAAGTTTTCTGGTAGAGCTGAGACTTCTGTTATTCTTATTACCCAGGGAGGATGTCAATCTGCTGCATGGTGCATGGTGGAAACAAGACTCCACATTTCCCTTACCTTCCTATCTTGCAAATGCAAACTGTGTCTGGCTCCATGTTTTATTTCTTTTGCTCTCACCATGTAAGGAGCCCTCGGGCCTTATGCGTCTGGCCTGCCATGTGTTACTGTGCAGCCAGGGCCAGTGCAGTTCAAGGAGAAGCTACTACCCTGATGGGTTGCCTGAGCCCATTCTCACCAGAAGACTTACTTGAAAAGTTTCCATCAATCTGTTTATCAGATTTGGGATTCAATTAGCACTTTCATTTGAAGTATCTGCTTCACTCAAAAATGGGGTTTGTTTGTTTCTGTTTTTCTTGTGGTTAGAAAGGTTTTTGGCAAGCTTCAGCCAAGCTTTGGGGGAAATTTTTCAGAAGCTTCTAGCCAGATATACATACATATGTCTAAACCTGCTGTTTTGTTTTGGTTTTTTTTCAGGAGGAAACTGATAACAATTTTTGAATTCAGCATGACACTGTGTGGGTAAGAGGGTATGGGGCTTTCCCATCAATTTTTATTCCCACAAAATATATTTTTCTCCATCTCTAATTTGCAAGTTGATATGCTGTTAACTGTATTGAGATTGCTGTTGTTTGCCCAAATTTCTGCTTGACCTGATGTACACAGCTGGGCCTCCTGGTTTTCCTCTGCCAAACCCAGCAGGACCCTGTCAGGGACTGTCGGCATGGGTTCCAGCTGTCAGACAAGGCAATAAGTGAAATCAGAAACTTCTCCGCAAGGGAAATGCAGGGTCTATGTAAAGACTAACCTACCCATACTTAATGAATGCTGTGATACAAAACCTCCTCTGCCTCATGAAATCATGATTCTACCTTTCCAAATTTTGGGGGTCCAGTTAACAAAAAGAATCCCCACAAGACACAAAAAGAGGAGAAAAGTAACTAGAGGCAGCTGTGTGCATGCAGTCATGATGTCCTGGGGAGCCTGGGAGCTATCTGCAAGGACTTTTTTAGTTATGATGTAGTTAGTACTGATGTTTCATGAGCTCTTTGTTACATATTAGGTAATTTTAACTGACTACTGAAAGTGTATTAAATGCTATGATATAATAGTTATTTAATAACTGCATGATGTGAGAGGTTATTTATGATCTCAGGCACAAGGTAACACACACAGAATTATCTGCTTACCCAGAAAAGGAATTCTGCTAACAGTTAAATGCTCAAGTATCTGTTTATGGTTTTCAAAGTTCTATTTATAGAATCACAGAAACGTTTAGGTTGGAAAAGAGTCCAACCGTTAAACTAGCACTGCCAAGTCCACCACTGAACCATGTCCCTAAGTGCTACACGTCTTTTAAGTACCGCCAGGGTTGGTGACTCCACCACTTCCCTGGGCAGCCTGTTCCAATGCCTGATAAACTTTTCAGTGAAGAAATTTTTCCTAATATTGAATCTAAGCCTCCCCTGGTGCAACTTGAGCCCCTTTCCTCTTGTCCCAGTGCTGGTTACTTTTAATTGCTAAACATTAGCTGGCTGTTTTCACACTGTTAACTCCCTCTGCAGGGAGATAAAGGTTTCACATACAATAGGACAGAAAATTGAAACACAACTTATAATAAGGACAGCATCCATTTATAGCAATCCCAGACTCAGCTTCTTTAATTCCCTGTACATGAACTATTCTATGCAGGTTGCTCCTGTCTTTAAACAAGCAAAACATTGATCTGGGAAGGAAGCAATAAAAGAAGAAGTAATCACATTTCAACAGCCATGGAATATGAAAGATTTACATGTGCTCTGTAATCAGACATCAAGCACCTAAAAGCTAAATAAATAAGCTTCCTGCACCATTTTGGCTGATTGTTCCATCTTTAATCTGATGGAATTCATGAGGAAAATCCTTGTGGCCTTGGTTTCCTCGCTGAACTCAGGAACAAAGATGCTATACTGAAACCAGTTATAACTATGACTTTTTCCATGGCTACCAAAGCTGCCAGACTACTAGACATGGGTCAGCAACATCTGCTAGATAGCACTTAAGTGAGTGTAATTGATAGGAAAATATTCTCAGGCATGTGTGCTCGCTCTCTCAAGAAATCTTATTCCCTTGATCTCATGTGGGATGAGAATGACGCTTGTTTGCTGCTGTCCCTTCTGTGCCATGGGCTGGTTGGGCCAGCGAGCAGATGCATCCAGTGGGCAGGGGGAGGCAGGTAGGCTGTGAGAAAGGCAACAAGCGGGGAGGCTGGGGCCAGGGACGTGGCCAGGGACTGTCTCTTCAGCAGTGGTTTCATGGGAGAAAGGGGCTATGTGGTTTCTGGGCAGATTAAACGTGTTAGCCTGAGTTTAGTTTAGCTCCTTTTTGGAAATTCCCTACAAAGAGAAGTTGTTTTGCTCTTTCTTTGGGACTTAGAGGTGTGGAAAAGGGAAAGAAAAACTGGAGGAAATGGACCCAGCCTTCAAAAATTTGCTGCGGAAGGGTGACTTCATTTTTACATCCTTGTGACTTAGCATGCTTCACCAAGAAGATGAGAGGGTTTTTCTTCTAGTTTAGACTTCGTGTCATAAAACCCAGCCTGTGGAGACTGAGAACCTTTTGGCTGATCCCTTCATAGAAGAGGTGGTCCAGTTCTACCTGGCTGATGCAGGATCCCTCACAAAGAGTTTAAATACTTTTTGCATAATAATGTGAAGGAAAGATACTGATGCAGCAAGGGGTTAAATTTTTCCTTAAGAATATTGTGCAATATGAGTAGAATACATTTCAACTGACATTAGCTATGTAAGAGTTAGCTTGCCCTCTGGGTTGCCTGTATAGTCAATAGAGAAAAACAAATTGCTTGAGAGGACAATTCACTTTATCTTTTGAGCAGATAAATGCAATCCAGAGGTTTCACTCTGCTTCCACTGACTGTAGATAGAGCCTAATTACTGGGAATTACAAAGGTAGGTGACATGAATCCCATACAAGCTGTCTCGACTTGAAAAATGTACATGGATTTGATACAGCACTCCAAGTTGCATCACGAGGTGCCTTGAAATCAGGCTGCAGGGTGCTGAGTGCAGTCATTTTACTGCATGTTTTAAAAATACAGTGTCATGCTTCCTGGATAACTGAGTGTAAGATCCTTGCCCATTATAAAATGTAAATGCTTAACTGCCTCAGTCCTGACTGTCTCTTGCTACCCACAAAATGCTTGGCTTTAGGATAAAGCCATTTGTCTCTGAAACAGTCTTCCATTCCCACAAAGCAGTGATGGCCCTTGGAATTAGTGCTAGGCAATTTGGGAGATGTGTGAAAGGGAGCAAAGAAAAACACTCCTTACAGCTGCAATCAGCCACAATGATTTCAAGCAGCTCAACCCAACAGCAACTTTCCGCCCAGCTCTTCCCATCCCCCTAATAATATCTACCCAGATACCACTACGCTCTTTTATGGTGCTCTTCTACTTTTCTCATCCCCCAGCTCTCCCACTGCAATTTTCATCTGCTATTACTTAGTGGCAGTGCTGGCAAAGCCCTGTGCTGAACAACTCCCTCTTGGCATGGGGGACCCTCCTCCCAATGCTCCACTCCCCAGCTGCTTTGAAATGACAAAAAATAGAGACTTGGCTGAACCACACACAAAGAATTCCTGCAGTGCGAGGGCCTCAAAGTAGAAAATATTTCAAAAAGACTGCGCTACATCTCAAAAGCTTATTAAACACAAATGACTTTCCATAACGTAACAGCAGTGATAGTCTTGCCTGAGCTGGTCTCTTCTGCCTGATTCTCATCAACATCACTTAATATAAATAAGAAAGTTAGATGACATCAAAATCACACTTTCCTAACTCAGATTCTGTTCTGATTGAAGGTGGCATAAATCTGCAGTAATTTCATTGCTATAATTATTCTAGGTTCAAGGCAGTGAAATAGGGAATAAAATATATTCCAGCAAGCACCGCTAGTCCTCACTTTAACAACACATTTTATGTAGAGTTTCAACTAATTGAATTTAAAGAGGAAGACGGAAGTAAAATGTAGAAACAAGTCGCTTTCAGATGAATGCATACATAATGGCTCCCCATGAAACAGTTTGCAAGCAATGCAATTCCTCATCCAGAACAGGGATATTTTTTAAATTTTAGCTAATCTTGATTTAAATACCATTTTAGTGACTGTGAAAGAAATTTAATACTTGATTCATTTTTATTCTGATTAATTATTCCAATATTACTTAAGCTTGTTGTGTTAGATTCTGATTTCACCTACATTTTGTTTTCCACTATTTTAATTTCATTAACCCCAAATAAATTATTCCAGATTTTTGTCAGGATAACTCGGAACAAAAATAGGCCTTATATAATTTTTAAAAAGTCATCAAGAGGTACATAATCAACTGTTATTCACACCTTTTGTTTATTCTGAAAACAGGAAAAACCTAGCAACTCCAAGGACCTGAACAGCATGCAAAGCATGATTTGAACACTACTAAAATGCAGGTCTAAATAGATGACTAATGTGATTAATTTTCTCCTTTATTGGGTAAACTGTTGAACAGCCAGCCCAGGAGAAGCCATCAGGACAAGTCCCTTCAAAAGAGGCTTCCAGGAGGCTGGGTTAAGGCTTGACCTTCAACCCTCCAGTGAGATAATTCAATTAGAATCTTATAAAATAAAAGGTAAGTCATAAAAATTTATAAACAAGGACTGAGCTTTGAGATTTTGCCTGATTCCCCAGCCTGCTTTTACAGCTCTGAGACATATCAGCTACAGAGCTAGGGACCTCCCTTGCCTCAGCAAAGATGCTGAGCTGAGCCTCCACAAGTAAGGCTTGTTTTCTCAGGAGTGAATAACTCTTTTCTCAGGAGTGATTAAGTCTCTCCAAAATGTGCAGATGGCAACGTTACCTAAGTAACATTCTAGAGTGATGCTAAATTTGCAAGGTGCCCACGGCAAGGGATATGTAGAGAGACATCTCTGTTTCAGTGATACTTTACCAATAGTTAGAAATACCAGCAATAACAATACAGGAAAAACAATATTCCCTCATGAATATAGCTTATCAGATCTCTCACTGATAATATATTGCCATCCAGACTTTACTAAATGAATATTCTAGATGCAATATGAATATCCCTATACCTCTCACGAATTAGTGATTTTCCATAAGGGCTTGGGAACCAAAGCATGATTAAGTCAGATGAAAAATGCAAAGAGCTCAGTTATGATCACAAAGCTCCAGTGACTGATTTCAGACCCATCAAACACACCTGACAGACAAGAACAGAGTGAGAACTTGGCCTGGGCCACGGGAGAAGGATTCCTCAAAGAGCTAGAAATGTCCAGCCGCACTTGAACTTGTCAGTAAAGCGTATAAGCTTTACTCAAGGTAAAGTTCATATAAAGATCATAAGCTCATGGTCTCTGTATTAGCAGCTTAGAGCTCTGTGATCTTTCAGTGTATTGGTTAACAGCCACACAACATTCTGGATTTGTAAGCCCCAAAAAGTTTTGCTGCCATGTTGTTTCACTATATATATATTTATCTATATATACACAGTTATATTTCTCTGACTCAGAGCATATATAATAAGACTGAAATTATGCATTACTGTAAGGCAGGTGAAGAACTGAGTAAGTGAGCCACAGAATTGGCTGTGCAGGCTCAGTAAAGCAACTCATGTAACCTAGGCAAACAGGGGAGTAAATGGTGATGTGGGAGCTGTCTGTAACAGCTCAGTGAATTCAGGACAGGCAGGCAGCAGAAGGTGGTTTGCACCTTGTAGGTACAACCACGGAAAACAAACATCTTACCCTTGTCAGAAAGTGAACTGTTCAAATATGACCAGCTGTTGACATACATTATTTATAATACATATATCTGCAGCTAGAAGCTATAACACACATGCTTTAAGGCTTGCAAAGTGTCTGTACCTGCTAATGGGCACAGCTGCAAAAAAAAAAAGGGGAAGAAGTCTGCTTCCACTAGCAGAGTTTCTCTATGCAAGAAGCACTTCTCTGGTAGCCCCTCTGGCAGGATACCATTCCTTAGTCCCAGGAGAACAGGAAAGGCTTGGACCTTAAGGAACGAGTTCATGCATAAGATCAGTCTGACCTTGAGTATGAGCATCTGGGATGTTCCAGCAATCACTAACACAGAACCACTCCGGTGCATAAACTGTTCCATTTCTCTGACAGGCAGTTTTCAAAAACACTTAATTTTGTAGGGTTTTGAAGTCCAGTCCATTCTCGGAAGCAATATTAAATTTTGTCTAGTTCAGCGTAGTGTCTTCACTGCACAATAGCATTTGAAGCAGGTTTAATGACACTGCTACTACAAATAGTTTATGAAATAATTGGCACAGGTCCCCTTTTCTTTAGGTTTGTTTTCTGATCTGACCTTCAGTTATTCAACTTAGATTTATTTCTGTTACTGGATTTCTCTAGCAATTCCATTTGCCATCAAATAGAGCTCTTACACACACCATTACCAACAGAGGGCTAGTTATGTTGCATGAGGAAAGAACACTTATTGATCTCTGGTAACAAAAATACATTCAGTTTACCTCTTCAGTCGTTTTAGCATCTGCCTTTACTGAAGTCCCATTAATTCACAGTCTGTGATTCTTTTATTTTTGCTAATCCTTCTGCTGCTTGTGAAGGGTTTTAGCATTCATCACAGTATCAGATTGTTAATGTACCCATCTTTTCACTGTTTTCAATCCACCTCAACTGCCAGATGCTTCGCAGGATATTTCCACTAACGGATTCCATTAGTATTGGCTGTTTCCCACATCAAATGTTTAATGTGCACTGTCAGATTTAATCATGTGTTTGCTTGAACAAGATCCATTATTGTCTTTGCTTGTATTGCAAAAAGCCAGATGAGTAAGGTTTCTCACTTCACAGATTATTGAATCCTTTCGATGAACTGCACTGTTTACAGTCTAATAACTATAAGCCTTTAATTATTAAGAATCTTGGAGAATTCTGAACGGTACTAGATAAAGGGTTTTCAGTGAGCACTTTGGACTCTAACTTGCTCCAGCCTCTCTTGCCTGCCCTGTGGACCAAGTCTAAATACACAACAAATAGAAGCATCAGTTATTGTCTGTGTAATACATACACACGTACATGTATAGAGAGAGGTCCCTGAAGCACTGGCTAAACCAGTTTTGGCTTAGGCAATATAGTGTGACAAATTTACACCTGGACATTTGCTTTAAACATTTTCTGGACAAATTCACCTCTGCTGAGCTCCATCACCAGTATGTTAAAGTGCTTGTTAAGATTGCGTGTAGCCCTCTGGTGATTGTGTTGATGGATGATAGCTTTCTAGTGTGCAAAGAGATTGAGTGCCTAGGGCTGATTCTTTCACATGTGTTTGTTAGCTTTTTTTTTTTTTTGACTATGAAGTTTTGTTCATATGCCTGTATCTTAGCAACAGCAGACAGTCTGATTCAAGTAAGTTCACCATTTCCTCCCTGGGAAATTAATACAATGATGACATCTCAGTTTAATCTTCTATTCCACTCCTTTTTGGGGTATAGATGATCAATTTATTTAGTGCTGTGCACTACAAAGCAACAGCTCTGGGAGCAATCAGCCCAGAAAGCATCTGAATAATGTTGCTGTGATAGGGTAAGCTTTTATTAAACCAGAAATATAGTGTCAGTAACACATGGCTCTTTTGCAGACTGGTAAACTTGTAACCTAGGGGTTTTAATGTCCTAAAATTAGGGACCAACAATAACAAGGTAACCTGCAACTTGATGAAATACAGCCCAAGCAAGAAATTAAAAGTTCATGGAAATTATATATTACTTAGGCTACAGTGGAAGAACAATAAACTCTGTGGGAAATTACACCTGTACAGCAGTAGGACTGGAGTCACATTTGGCAAAGTACTATTTGAACTGTTTGGAAGACAGCATTCAAATATGTATATCCACATATTTTGTGCTTCAGCAAAGATTAGAAACCAAGCATAAGGCTCTATTTCCTTCCAACACTGCTGGCTCTTCCATTTAAGGATATCTCTTACTGTATGGGAAGGTACTGCTAAATTTAAATGGAAGAATAACATGACCTATTTTAAATACTTGTTCCTAGATGTCAATCTAAATGTTTAGCATTAAAAAAAAAAATTGAAAGTTGAGTGGTATAGCTAGATAAGCTTGTCTTTAGGGTCCTGCTTTAAAAAAAAAATATGTTTTCCCTGCCTCTTTGACATGAGTATCCAAAAGTTCAAGGTTATGCTGTAAGGTATGCATTGAGAGCCCAGTTCTGCAGCCCCTGTTTACAAGAACAGTCCTGAGGAAGAAAGCTCAACAGTACCTGTGAGTAGTGCTGGCCTCATGTACACAAGATAGGCAGAAAAAACTCCCAGGTATTGATTCCAGGCTGATAGGCTCTTGTTCAAACAGGAATATGGTGTATAATGTACTTTTAATATCTGAACAGCAGTGTCAGTCTGTTTCCATAAGATTTTCCAGATACAGCTAGAGTCTGGAGCCACATACTTGGTTGCACTCAGTTTGTAACACACCCTAACATTTTTGTGCGAGTTTCAACAATGCTACACATCTCTGATGTTCATGCAAGAATCCGGCTGCTTAGAGACTTGCAGAGTATGTGCTAACCGACCACAGCACACTGGCATGGGAACCTGAGCAGCATCAGCCATGTGAAAACTGGTCTGTCTCCTTCTGAGCTGCAACACACATTTCATAGCTCCCTGGCTGTTTATCTGCTTCAAAACTCATCATTTGCACACCATGATTGAAGACCAATCACAGGAGGCATTCCTGGCAAAATTTTAAAATCAGAAATGTGAAGAATTAAATGTGTTCTTTGTCATGAGACCACACACTGAAGAAAGGATTAGCATGAGATGCAAAGTGTTTTAACAGGGGTGGTTGTATATAGATTTTAACTTGCCTTGCTCTCCAGGAGACATTCATTTACAAGATAAAAGTATGCAAAAGGTGGGATTTGTGGGGAAATCCTTACTGCATTGGATTCAATGTGCTTGAGGCCTTGGCTCTAGGTGACTTGGAAGACTTTCAGTATATTCCAGAGAAGCATTGTCATTAGCAGCAAATTAGCCAAATTTTGTTTGCAGGCAGTTATTCTTAGGAGTAAAAGTCAGATTAACATGGGGTGAGTGCAGAAAAATAACGAAGACAATAGCAAAAAAAAAATCAATTTTTGAGGAATAAAAAAAAATTTCATGTACTTCAAAGCTCTTTAATGTCAAAATACACATATCTGTCAACAGTATTTCCTTTGCCTGACCAGGAAAAATTGTTTAAGGCACCAAACTTTAGCCTGTCTAAAAAATATTCCTACTCTTATTGCTCACAAGCCATATTCCTATTCTAGAATATTTTATGAGGACGTTACATGTAAAGACAAATTGCCAGACTGCAATGTTCAAACAAAATATAGTTGGTTTGGAACAAATTTTCAACTAATATCTGAAGATACTTTGAGAAAAACATCCACTTGACTGATGCAATCCCTGTCTGTAGTTCTACTCTGCTTAACAGAATATTTTATTTGAATACATAAGTATGTTTTTTCATGGGCATGAGAACATTGACTCATGTGTGAGAGCACATTTTTTGCTTCTGTGGGGAATGAGAGCCTGAGTTTTTGCTGCTCTGATCCTCAGTTTACTATTTCCAAAAATCTCCATGGAACAACATGTTTACACTCAAAAAACAGCAAAGGAAGGCAACCAACAGTTTGACTCTTGAGGCAAAGGAGAGACAAGCAAGAACCCCTTGATTACAGACATTTTGTTGATGTGAAGACGCCATGACAGTGCAGTTTTCTTTTAGAAATGGGGAGCAAGGCACTGCCTACACGATACTAGTCAAAACCAAAAGAACACCATTCTGAATAGAGCTCCATAATTAGGCATGCATTATAATAACAATATTAGCACGAGCAAAAGGATGGCATTTTTAACAGAGTGGACATTACTTAGGAATGTTTCATAAATATGTTTGTCACAACTTCTAATAATATCTACAGAGACAAAAAGTTTCCCATAAATACTTGAGAACAGTATGCACTGCAACTTTACACTCTTTGTCCTTCAGCTAACGCCCTCCTCTCTTCCCACTGCTCCTTTTCATCTGCCAAGTCTTACACCTAGAAAAGTATTAAAAGGACAAAATAGCAATTATTCTTTCAGTTATGTCTTCCTGGGTAGTCTTTAAATCTCACCTGTAATATCCTAATTTTCCTAATTAAAGTCATAAAACTTTATGATTTTAAAAACATATTTTGCAAATTAAGTATTCTAATCAGGATCATATTAGGAAAAAAGTCAGAGACAAACATAAATATTTCACACAGTCAGGATCAAAACTAGCATAATTAATATTATTAACAACAAGGTAAACCAGTGAGGACTTGATTAGGGGAGTTAGGAGATAACAAATGAGATACAGGTGTGGCTCAAGGGTAAAGCAAAAAGCAACTCATTACCATGTGTTTCAAGAAGAGAATTACAATGTGATTAAGCTCGTGATCTTTTAATCTTACATCTTCCTTTGCAAACACACCCTTGCAACTCTTCATAATGAGTATGAAATGGAATAGAGAGAAGAGCAGAATGGAAGATTTAACTATAGCATCATCTTTAACCATTAACTGCATCTCTGTCATACTGATCATCTTCAATTCACATCAAAACCAATAGGCAATGACAGAGCTATTGAGACATGCTGTGTAATCAGTCCTTCTGCAGGGAACATGGACAGGTATTTCTGATATGGCACTGCAAATAGAGTCAAAGACATCCATTTGATGACAGTCACATATTACCACCTAAAGCACCATAAGCTGTCCATGGAAACAGGGTGAAATCCAAACGCAGGCACCAGCTCTGGATACTGAGCTGTTGGACACCTAGACCTACAGCAGCAGCTCTTCCAGTTTGTAATTGCTTTAAATCCCAGTCGGCCATTTGCACTGGAAATCCTGGCCACTATAGAAGATCTGGGGCCATCCCACATGGAGGAGTACTCCAAACTACACGGAACCAGAACAGAGACCTTTGCTAGTGCAGGCAGAGTATTCACTAAACCCCTGTGCAATTCTTATAAGAGATTCTTCACATGTAACTGGTAAATAAGGAAGTAAAACCAGAGATCTCATATGCTAAAGAAATATTTATGATGAGCAAAGACACTGTAGCCATCAGACCTATTGCTCTTGGCAAGTTAAGAATGAAACACTGGCATTTCCCCTTTGAAAAGCACGTGGTGCAGCTTCTGGCTGCAGACAAGCCTTCCTTTGTGTTTCTCCTGGGATTAGCCTACCTCAGCAGTCATATTAAGAAAGAGTAAACTAGAGTCAGTGAAGTCATCACGCCAGTTCCTCTTTCGCTCCTTCTCAGATATCCCTACAATAACTTCTGAATGTGGACTTCTGTTTGCTGCATGACATGATTCACGCTGGCTGTCCCCACACTACCTGAATCCTCCCTGTGCCTGAATTTCCTTATGCGGTGAGCCAGTGTTTGCTCCAGGCTCAAGCCAATCTCAGCTAACGTGGAGGCTGCATGAAGACCAGGAGAGTGTGCACTCAAATGCAGAGCTGATATCTGTGCTAACCTGATACACCTATTTTGAAAGTGATGCTAGACCTTTGGGGAAGTGGAATTCAGGCTAAGGAAAGAATTAAATCCATTGTCAATATTTAGAATAAAACTTCTGTATAATGGGGGCAGACTTGCTCATAGGAAGTACTACTGATATAATAGAAACTGCTGTATTCAAACTATACATCATTGGATTAGTTTAATATAATAGTTACATTTAAGTTATTGTTGCTTACATGAAAGTGAAAAGAACAAAATTTTCTCAAATAGTTGGCAAGCCAGTATCTGTGGAAATATCGCCTCCCCCAAAATAATCTCACAAATATTTGTCTTGTTAATTTTCACAGAGCACAAGAATGGAAATTAAATAATATTGGTTCATCCGCTTTTCCAACGGGAAGGTAATCCCTTCTTAAAAACAAGATCCTCTCACATAAAATTTAGTTCTCAACAGCCCTGATGCTACTTTCCAGTTGGCAGAATTGCAGGAGAGGCAGCAGAGTAAAGACAGAAACTACGAGATATTCAAAGGAGCCAAAGGAAATACAGTGTGCAGTTTCCATCAAATTGCAGTGCCAGCTGGCTGTCTATTGTTTCTAGACACACAAAACTTCAAGGTAAACAGACTGGTATACAGCAGTCAAAGGAAGCAATTTTGTGCGGGCTAGTTTGACACTCCTACACTTAATGACCTTCTCATTAAAGCCAAGACTATGAAGTTTATTACTCCGTTAAGAACAGTCTACAGAATAAAAACCATAAACCTTAGTAGTAGTAGATACAGGATAGACATTTGTCCTCGGCTTTTGACTAAAAATGTATATAAAAAAAGCATCTTCCACTTAATACTGTTGCTTGATATTGTTCTGTAATGTTCACTACTAGATCACTGATTGGATGATGAATGGTTACTAAGATCAGTGAAATTGAGTAATTATCAGTAACATCTGGGTTCACCCAAAACAATCTGGTAAGGTCTCCATTTCAGTTTCCTCTAAATCCAAAACTAGACTGTTGGCCAGTTAAAGGTTATAGGTTATAAAAGTTTGTAAGTATTAAAAGTTATGGGTTGAGAATAATTTTGAAAAAACTACCATAAAATCATAAACTTTTCAATAGTGTCTTCCACAATCAAAGGTAAAAATACTCTCTTTATTTCAACATTCATTATCCAAATAAAGCCAGCACCTCAGTATCACAGAGTAAACTTCCCTGAAGGTGGAAGTGTAAAGCAAGCTTAAAAGGAAGGAAAAAGAAAAGGCCAGAGTAGGGGACCCAAGGATTGCTCATTGCCACAAACTGGAGAGCCACTTCAGGGAATAACGGAGTTTGTCCAAGCTCCTGAACTTTCAAAGCAAAATTTTCCCTAAATTCCATTACATTACCCTGTCATAAAAAGTTCCTATTCCTAGGCAAAGTCTGCTGGGAGGCCTGGGACAGTACCCTCTTCCCCTTCTCTGCAGAGGAGTACCCACAACCAGGAGGCACTCGCCACATGGGTGTTTCTCATCAAGCGCGAAGCACGAGTGTCCTGAAACCAGATGTTAATTTTGAGGACTGAGGCCAGCAGTGCTGAACTAGCCTAGACTTCAAGACTGTCTTCTTCAAATGGATTAACTGCGGGAAGACCTAGGTTTTATTACTTCCTTTAAGGTAACCTTAGATGTTCAAAGGGCACAGTCATTAGGGGTATTAGCACTCTTTTTCAAAGCTATTTTGAAGCTGTGATAGGAAGCGCAGGAGGCAGTTTCACAACATAAGACTTCAGAGACAATACTTAGGAGGCTTAAAGTGTACTTGACCCTCACTCCCAGCCCATGGCATGACACCCAGTTCCTCAGGACATAGCAACTTCAATCAGGAAAAAATCAATTTTGCCATCCAAAAGACAGCGTAACACAATCTCTGTGCCATGCCCCATGCTTTCTGTTTGCTTTGCAAGGTTAGTTTTCAAATGGATGAGTTCCCTGGCCTAGCTCCCTGCATGGCTTCACTTACATGAGCCTGCACAGAGGTGGCGGGAACACACAGCTGGGGACAGCACACTGCAGCAAGAGCAGGCAGTCTGGGGCTTGCAGCAAGTTAAAGAGCTCAGGTGGGCAGCACCACACAGGGACATAAAACTGCTTTAACTCTAGCTCAGTTCACTGTCCCAGTTTACAGGAGAGCTCCATCAATAGCTTTGCTGGTACAACTCGGAGAAGAGGAGTGTGGGGCCAGAAATGAACAGGCGTGGGTGGAAACTGAGAAGCAAAAACCCTTCAGCTGTGACTGCCACTGAACTACTAAGCAATTGATAGTATTCAGTGTCATTTCTGAAGCTTTCTGCAGTGCTGGAAGCAGAGAATATGCTATCTTGTTTTGGGTGGACAGGAAATCTGTGAATTATCATGACAGCCCTGAGAGGTGCCTCTGCAAACCAGCACGGTGTTAAAATGAAGTTCTGCCTAGCTGAGGGGATTTTACCACCACGACCCTTTCTAGAAGAGTCTGTTAGAATCCATCAGCAATTAAACCTCTCAGTGATATATAAAGGAGTTTCAAAGGAGACTCTCCATGAAGCTGTGAAATATGGTTTTTCACTGCCTTGTTCTTAAATAGTCATCTATTCCTTTATAAACTGAATGGGTATTTCACTCTAATGGATATTCCCAATTCACATGCAAATGCTGTTCTAATGTGATAGCACTTTTACTCACTTTACAGACTTGAAGATTTTGCATTTAAAACCAGAAATGACTATTGGGTCATTTAATACTATCTCTTTATCTTGGACCCCTGAACTTTATACCGCGCTAAGGTAATTTATTTGATTGAAGTGTACATTGTGCTTGGCAGCTGCCACTAACTCCCTTAATATTCCTGCAGTTCAGTGTCTCCCCTACTGTTTTTTCTTCATCACAGCAGTTTCCTTACTGTCACCAACAGATTTTTCTACTTCTCCTGATTCTTTTAAGACCCTCTCTCAGACTGCTCTGTACAGCTTCAATGCACTTGGCCTTTGCTGGAGTGCTGGGGATTTCCTAAGCTGAAATGCCAGTGCACTGTGCTTCAGATTCTCCACAAGGTTAGAGTGCAGTTACCACTGAAATCACATTTAACTCTCAAGCTGTTTACAATCCAAACAAAAGGATTTCTCTGTACAGCATCCAAAACCAACAAAGTTACAAGTGCTTAAGCTTTTTGCACCAAGATCAAATATATATATGTATAAAAAAAATCTCCCTCCTCATATTTCCTGTGGTCACAGTTTTCTGCATAGCATATAGCTTAGGTTGTATCTACAGGGCCTCTTTTTATGTACCCCATAAGCTTTTACAGATAAGCTCGCTCTTCTAATACTCTAAGGATTCTGTACAAATTCAGTCTTTTCCCTTCTGAACTTAATTTCTTACTTATTCAGAAGACATTTCTACACTTCACTTCTTAAAGACTTTTTCATTTTCTTGGGGATATAATATTTCCTTTGCAAAATAGCTGGTAAGCTCTGTACCTAACCGGCCTATTAACAGATCTGTGACTCAATGTAGTAAAACTCTACTCTTTCCCATTATCCTAAACCAGTTTTGACTGAACCTGTAAGATGGCATAAGTTCTTGAAGAAGCACACTAAAACTTTTGCAGTCAGAGGAGTGCTGATCTGATTTATAAACACCATGCCTGTTAAAATTTTTTCCAAACATTTTGGCAAACTAGCATTCTATCAGATCAAGCAGCAGGTGCCTATATCAGAATTCCCCAGACCACCCACAGGTCCTTTCAGGCCCCTCTTCATTCCCTTCCCAGTCCTTGACTCCTGAGCTCACAGCAGCTGGCTGTGGCTGCTCTTCCACAAATGCAGGCTTGGATCATGCTCTTTCTTCCTGGAGCTTCACCAGCCAGCTTGCTTGCTCTCTGTCACACTTTGCATGCCACTTTGCATCTGTCTTTCGCCTTGGATACCCTCTCTTGGACAGGGCTCTTCTGCTTTCCCTTAGGCTTTTTCCTGAATCACAAGTATAGCATTTAATAATCTTGGCGTTGCCATGAAGCCAGAATCAAGCAGACTTGCTGTAAGCAGCGTTCCCTGGATGCAGCTCAGTGCACTGAGATGCTCATGGGAGCAAGCAGGCAGGAGGGCAAAGCAATCTCTCCTGGCAATCAGACAGTGAGGAGCTTTGCTGCATCACTGCTGGCTGAATGTCTCAGTATCAGCACTAAGCGGACCTGGAACAATGCAGGAGGCGGGCTCTGAACAGCACATAAATGCCCATGACAGCTCTAGTTCTGTCAGTGTGACCAGCTGCAAGATCCAGGAGCTGGGTACTACCCTGATGAGGAATACAGATGTAATTCTCACACGCACTGCAGATTATGGTCCCTTCCCATATTTGGATTCGGATACATTTCTTCTCCACTAAGGAAAAGGAAGCATCCATAGTGAAGGAGCACACTAGTATGGGCAGGAAACCCCTGAGAAAAGCTGGGCTACAGGTACCTAGGGACTCTTCAGTTCCTACAGGACCAAAAGACAGATCCAGGATCAAGACCAAATAAATTCTCTCTGTGGGACCTTTCCTAACATAGCTGTTTTCCCTTCTTCTCTTCAGCACTTAACCAGCAGGGTGATCTAACACAACAACCAGGATGTCTCACCTCCAGCAGTGCCCAGGCCTGATGACAACACCATGCTCCAGACCCATCCTGCAGCTGGTCGCATGCTTTTAACAACTGTCCTATTCAACCTGTATCACATACACTCTGGCATGGGTCCTACTAGTTGACATTTTATTGCCAACTATGAAAAACTGAGCTCCAGTGCCCACAGACAGAGGTAAAGGTATAGTCTGCCTGTTCCAAAGAGACCATGCCAGATAAAATTGAGCAAGATTTCACACAGCCCACCTCTCTGAGTGAGTTCCAAAATTTCCCCAAGAACACATATTACTTCAGAGGGTGAATCCACAGCAGTGCGAGGGCAGGGAGGACACTGCAGTAGCACTGAGAAGAAATGGAGAAGTGGCTTTTCATGCTCTTAGCAGTGGTGGTTTTTTCTAAAGCAGCCATGGGAAGTCATGTGGCAAATACACAATTTTTGTTTCTTACAAATGAATAGAGAGTTGGTCTGGGAAGGTGAACAGATACCAGAAGTCATCTAATCAAGGTCCTGCGGAGCCACAGAGTCCTTCTGTACATATCTTACTGCTTCACTGTTGCCTTCTACACTACAATTGCCACTCCTACAGCTGGAGCTTTACATATTTCTTCCATGCAAACCTCTGAACACTCACTTCATGTACTGGTTGAGCAACAAGTGGATAGTAAAAAGCATGGTAGAAGCCTTAGTGCACCGCTGTTTGGGATAAACTCTAAAATAAAGACATTCATCCATCTTCTTTGTCCTGTTTAGTCCACCTTCACGCTTCAAACACCTTGTAGTATTCTGCTTTTATTTTACATGCTTATTTAAATAAAGTCCTTTAAAACTATCCTCAAGTTCAATATATCTCTGCACAACCCACCTGAGGCTCTCAGCCCTGCAGAGCCAGCCAGGATATAAGAGCAAGCTTATCTGCTGCTGCAGATAAGATTGGGTGAGGTGGTGTTACAAGCAAAATTACCAGGCAAGAACAGGAAATATAAGAAGAAAAGCAAGGAGAGGGAAAGGAGGAAGAACCCAATTATAAAAACCCAACAATGATTATTCATAGTTCCCCATACACACACTGCACCCATCAAATGCTCAGTGCAAGGGAGTTACACCACACTATAAGACTTTACCCATAATAGTAAGTACAGGTCTCCCTCACAGAATACCTTCCCAGCTCTGACAGGGAAGTGAAGCGGCTGCAGCTGGTGCTGGCACTTGCACAGCAGGTTCCCCTCAGGTACTTTGGTCCCATCCAACAACCACCTGCTCCTTCTTGGCCTCTCAGAATAGACGCAGCAGATCTCTTTTTATGCGCTGCAGATCAAACTCAGCTCTGACCCTGAGGGAATCCCCGTCTTTTCCAGACACGCTGCAGCTGCAGACACAAAACCCAAATGCTCAGGGGGGCTGTCTGTGAGTGGCTTCATAAACCATTGGGGTTAGGCAGGAGTCACAGAGAAACAACCAGCAACACAGCACTTCTGTTGCTGACAACGGGCCCTGTTAACCTGCTCGCACGGCTGGAGCTGTGGAAGATGCGGGCATCGCCTGTTTTTCCACATGAGTCAGCACTGATGCTGGCAAAGCAGCTATGGCGATAGACTACAGGGTAAAGTACTGTTGAAAAAATAAAACATGCCCGCACAGACAAGGACAGACACTCGCTTGGTTCTGCACTCTTGCTACAGACTTTACAAGCCAGAGACAGCAAATTCCTTATGCTCAGGCGTGCTCCCCACATAGCTGTAGCATAAACCAGGGCTTTCTGTAAGGCCATGGCTCTCTCTGTCCCTCCAGCCCTGACCTCCCTGGTATGGGAAGTACTGTGTAGGCCAGTACCTACACAGCCTTCCTCACTGTGTTCCCTGGGGATCCCCACCTGGTGCTCAGGACATCTCTGTTAATGCCTTTTCCCTACCAGCAAGTGGCCCCTGTGTTTGTTGACTTCCCAAACTCAAGTGCAGCCCTTCTGCCAAAGTCACCACCACATGCCTCATGTCGCGGTGAACAAAGAGCAATGTTGCATTGCCACTCTGTCATTCGCAGCCTCTGCCAGATGAATCTAACAGAAAGCAGTGCATTTCACTCCCAGCACACTACACTCCATTCAAGAAGCTCTACCAAGCCCTTCTACAGCAACTGTGTTTGTGGGAGGCTAAAGAGGCACATCACTTTAGCACACCAGTGTGTTGTTTGGGTTCTCAAGGTCAGATGACCCTGACTCCTAAGGCAGCAGCTGATATAGCTCCCAGAGATGTACATAACATTAGGTTTGCATCCAGGGTGGATGACCATTTATTTTTCATTCATTTAAGGAACACTTCAGTATTAGAGATGGATGCAATTTTTCTGCCATGAACACAAGTATTTTTGTTTAAAAACACGGTTTGATTCAGGCAAAGCTGATTTTTTTTTCAAATCTATCAAATTATTTGGCCCACAATTAGTTAAACTGTACAAAAGAATAATTTTATATTTTCAAAAGGAACATCTCAAATTTTTACCTCAACCCTCATGCAAAGGGATAAATCTCCTTTTGCTAGGAATGAACCGAGGCGACTTCTTTTTTTCAAGTTTATTTACATTTTGTGCCTACATCTGGTCTCTGGAAACCCATCTTACAGGTTGAAGTCATAAAGAAAACCTTGCCTAAATTCCCTTTGCACCACCTGGCAAGAGCACTTTCCAAAGACCTCTGTCGTGTTCTGGAGCCCAGCTGAAGTCAACAGCACCCTGGATAAACATGAGAAACCTGACCTAGGGATCTTGGGAAACCAGCACGGGAGATGCCAGACTGAGACCTCAAAAAATTATATCAGTCATTACAGAATAAGATTACTACAGATAAAAAGGAGTCCAGCATATTGTCTACAGGTTATGTGACTACATTCAGTAACAAACACTGCTTATTCTCAAACCTGGCACAGACAGTACACAGAGTATCACTGAAATAACAAGCCCTCTGTGCACTGTCCTTTTCACAGTTTACATTACTGTTAATATTTAGTAGAATACTTACTAGGCATAGAAATGTTAGCAGCAAGTAATAAATCCATCATTTTTCTAAGCCTCTGTAAGGTCTCTGCAAACCTCAGTGGGATGAAAGCCTAGTATTTTACTTTCTTTCCATTGAGTGATAAACCAGTTCGGAAAGGTGCAGGTTTCTTCCTTCTCCTGGGTTTCCTCCACTAGCAGTTTAAAATTCCTGTTTACAGAACACATAAACTGTTACTGATAGCATCAGGCAGCAGAGCTGCTGACTACTTGGCCCAGCATTTTTTAAAAGGAGACACATTACAAGCACACCTGGTTGTTAGTCTTAAGTTCATTGCTCATTACAGACACAAAATTACTCTTTTTCCAACCCTGTGTTGCTGATGGTAAGGCTGCATAGCTTCTTACCACTAATTACTACCATATGAAATGCTGAATCATGAAACTGATATTACGGAAAGTGATCAGTGTATCCTTCCAAGTCCCCTTTCTGGCAGGGAAGCAACTGCATAGAAAAAAACTTGTCTCTTAAAGAGAATGGGAAACTGGAAAACATGGACATTCTAGTTGTTGCCTAATAGCATATAAAGTTAAATCCCAGCATAGTTAAGAGTAAAACCCAACTCTTTTGAATCCCACTTCAAACACAATGCTTTCTCTTCCTACAGTCCTTTCTCTCCATTGCAGGCCCTGCACATATACATACATTTCAGAGAGAGATCCTGCAGGACACTTGGTATGTAACCATGTAACTGAAGATGCTGTTAAAATGGAGATGCAGAGATGATGAGGCAACCTCAGTTTGCAAGGACAATCTTAATTTTGGTCTTTCCTGGTTTTCACATTCTTGATTACGTAAGTTTAACACTTCTTAAAAAAAAAACAACCCAAACCCAAAACAAAATACAAAACAGCAAAACACAAAATCCCAGGAAAGTAGTTATATTACATGATCCATAGTAATTCCTTCTCTCCAGAGCTATTAGCAAGGTCTCTTTCTAGCACATGTGTATCAACAGACAAGATTATCACTTGCATAAGAGAACATGTAATTAATTCAAACAATGCTGAATTAATTTCATCCTTTTGTTTCTGATATAACTTAACTCAAAACTACTAGAGAAAATTAAAAAAGAAGGGGGGGTGGGGTGGGTGGGAAGTCAGTGACTCTTCCTAGTTTCCACCGCAGATGTCCATCCTGGCCATAAACACGCAGTTTAACACTCCCACAAACCAACTGAGGTGCAAAGAGAAAGTATAAATTAAGACAGGTAGGCCTTTAGCACATCACTTGGCTGAGAAAACAGTTCATTTTACTGAAGGTAAGGAAACCTCAACCCCGAGCCCCCGCCGTGCAGGCTGTGGCACAAAGGAGCAAAGAGCCCAGAAGTTCCCTAGCCAACACATGAAAACCGAGAGAACCTCAGCACGGTTAACAAGCCTTCAGAAATTAAGCGGCAACTTATGGAAGCGGCAGTTTCCCAAGGGAAGCTCGCTCCCGGCCTGCCGAGCGGCCTCCGGCTCCCGCCGGGGGAGCCCCCGCAGGCAGCAGGCGGCCCCGCTGCCGGGAGCGGGGGCTCCACCGGGCCCGCCGCAGCCGGGGGTGCGCGCTGCCCTCGCACCTGCTGCCTAGGTGGAGCAAAAAAAAAAAACCCAAAACACCAAAAACCTCAAACCCGCACATTTTAGAAGAAAAGCAGTGCGCGCTATCAGGCGTGCCCATGGCAAGAAACGCAGGGGTGCTCCAGCACCTTGCCGGGACACCCACCAGACCACACCAAGCAGCAGAGGGCCCCGAGCAACACCGCGCCCGCCGAGGGGTCGGTGGGCGGCGGGACATGCTCAGTGCGGGCCCCGCCTCCGCCTGACCCGGATACAGACGGCGCTGCCCGCCGGGGAGCGCGGAGCCCGGCCGGCCCCGCCGACAGAGCGAAGCGGTGTGCCCTGGCGGCGCCATGGGGCTGTGGTGAGCGCCCGGCACCCCCGCCTGCCCGCCCTGCCGTGCCTCTCCTCCCGCCTCTGCGGCCATGGCCCCCATGGGGATCCGCCTCTCGCCGCTCGGCATGGCCGTGTTCTGTCTGCTGGGGCTGGGCGTCCTCTACCACCTCTACTCCGGCTTCCTGGCCGGCCGCTTCGCCTTCTTCATGTTGAGCGAGCCGGCGGCCGGCGGGCCCGAGACCCCCCGCGGCTCCGCGCCAGCTGGCGCCGTGGACCTGCGGGAGCTGCTGGCCGTGTCCGTCCTGGCCGCTGTCAGGGGCGGGGAGGAGGTGAAGCGGGTCCGCGAGGGCAACGTCCTCAACGCCAAGGCGAAGGGGAAGACGCGGGAGGGGGCCGAGGAGCAGCTGACGAGCGGCGACCTCCTCTCCAACCGCAGGATGTTCTACCTGCTGAAGGGCGCCTTCCCCGCCGTGCAGGTGGGTGCCTCCCTCCCGTGAGGCGGGCGGGCGGGCAGCACCGGGACCCCCCCCCCCCCCCCCCGCCGCCCTCCCGGGGCCGCTCGTTACCGGCGAACCCCCCGCCTGCCGCGCCGCCGGGGCTCGGCCCCTTTGCGGGGAGAGACACGTGTCGCCGCTCCGTTTTGTAACCGCCGGCGGGAGATAGTGACCCTTTCGCACAAAGTGCCTGGCGTCTCTCCTTCCCCTCTCGCTGGGTTCGCGGCAGTGCCACCTCACGCTTGTGGCCGTGGGTGTTGGGTTGCGGGGGGATGGGGCTGGGTCGTGGGTAAGCAAAGCCAGGCGAGGTGAAACTGTGCCTTTGTAAGTATATGGATGGGGGGGGACACCACCCAGTCTAACCATTGTGAATTATCCTCTTTCTGGTTAAGGATAAAGGTAATTTCGTAGCGCCGATTCTGCATGTGTTTATGATGCTGAGGCTAGCAATGCTTTTATTTTTTAAAATTGTCTTTCCTGTCTGAAGTTACAGGTTGAGCCAGGAACAAGGAGAAGGGATTGAGAATCTGAGGTTTAGGAATGTAGTGTTAACAATATCTGAGTTTTTAGCCCTTGTGACTTTGGGACAGCAGATAAGCTAACAGCCATGTCACGTTATGGATCACTGCCGACGTGGGCGAAATGAATTTACTTTTCTGTCAGAAGTGTACACCTCCCTCTGCTCTTATTTGCGTCCTAAATCTGTGCCTAGCGCTTGAGGTTGCACCCAGACCAGAACCATGCTTTGAGGCCTTTTTGGCTGTTGTCGGTTTTGTTTCCACTTTTGCTTTAGTAAACGTGAACTTTTCTCTGGTCTCTTGGTGTTAAGTTTCTTAGCTTTTTACAGTCACTTGGAACAGATAAGAGAAAGTTGGATTTCAAAGGTGATGATTGCATTCTTTTTCCTGGGCAGGTTGAGAGACAAAGTATCGTAGTTAAGTTTATTTTTTGGTTAAGGTTAGTTATTACTCAACGAATTTTCAGTGGCTGTTACAGAAGTTCCTCAGAGTAGGTGGGGGGGTGTTGTGGTTGGTGTTTTTTTTTTTTTTAAAGTGTCATAGGGAGCCCACTGAATATGAAATCTAAAGGAAACACTGAATTCTTACATATCAGAAGAAAGCTTGGTATGTGATTAATCTTCCTCAGAATATAACCCTCATAATATTTGTTAAGGTTGCTGGATTGTCAGTCAATGGCAAGCTACCTTCGCAGGACCTACATTAAAGGAAGAAAAAGTATTGTCCCTAGTTCTTTTTTGCTATTCAGTGGCCTTGGGGAGCTTGGCGTTACAGCATACCTGTATCGCTGCCTGAAACCTTTACGCTCTCTCCCCTTCCATGGATGGAGGGATTTTATTAATGTAGATATAGGAGTTGTCTGTGCATCTGGAGAAGGCTGGGGGTTCAGTTTGGGCTTGAAGAGCTTAGTGAACTGTATGGCCTGCTCCATGCCTGTGGTCACGTGCATAAACCCTGCTCCAGTGTCGGGGATTCATAGCAGTGGAAGTCTGACATGTGCATCTTCCTCTCAGAGGGTGTTAACTTCAAATGTCTACTTGTAAAAAACTTCAGTATTCCTTTTTATTTTCCTTACAGTTGATTTGTGCTGCTTGTCTTTAAAAATAGATGGTACTTTCTGAAGTGCGGATGTGTTCTCAAACACATTGTGAAGACAAAAATATGTGTGGACACTTGTGGAACTGGAGAAAAAATCAGGCATATGTAATTTTTTTCCTTTTCTTTTTTTCCCTCTCCCACTCCCCTTTAGAATGAGCTTGAACATTGGGGATGACTGGGAAGAGTCTGTCTGACAAATCTTTCAGCAGATCTACAGTTATTCAATCTGACAGATCAGCTCTGGGATACTTAGTATTCTGAGTATATTATCTGGATAAAAACAGTTTATCTCATGTGGTGTTTAAAAAATATCCACTAAGCTGTATATACTGTTAAGACATGCCATCTCTTAGTCTATACTATCATGAAGATGTATCATACACATTTGTCCAAACCAAACTGAAACTTTGTTTTACTATATACATGTGGCACTATACGGTTCTCAGGTGTGAAGACAAAGTCTCGTGTTGATCTGCAAATCCTTCATGTGTACCTTCAGCACAACACATCAAAAACTGCTACTGTTTCATAGAACAGACCTGCTGCAGTTTTAGTGTGAATATGAGGATTACAGAGGATTTCCTGAGACACCTTTCATGTGAGGCAGTACAAGTCTGCATCTTGTAAGAAGCGTCGCACTTTATACCTCTAGTCTTATCCCTGTGTACAGAGGGATGCTCCACAATAAAAAAACATGGCTGAGGTCAAATAAAACCTCTCTTTTCTTGATAGAGAGGATCCTGCTACCAAAAGCTGTCAAACAACAATTCTAAGAGTAAATGTATGCAGAATGCTGATTTACTCACATTGTAGAGTCTTTAAGCCTAGTAGGGGTACCTCAACATTTAAATTGGTGCCAAATGCTGCAGCCAGGAAAAAAAACCAAACCAGCACAAAAGCTGGGTGCCAAAATATGCCTATAATATAAAGGAAATAATCCATTAAATATCCTCTAAGAATAGCTATGGCTTCCCAATGTTTAAATATAAACAGGGAGAGAAGTCATTTGCCTGAAATAAACTTAAGTCAGTGGGCAGCCCCTGGATTCCCTGTATTGTGTTGCTGGACAAAATAAGGGGGACCATGCAAACGGTCTGTCTGAAGCAGATCTCTTAAGGTGTGATTATTAAGAGAAGATGCAAGAGTTAGGTTACCCACTTGCGGAAGCTGAAATAAACCTGGAAACAGTCTTTCAATCCTGACAGTTGTGATTTATAAAAAAGCTTTCAAAATCTGACAGGAGGAAGAGAGGGAAAAAAACCCAAAATGTTTTGCTTCTGTCTTTCAATTTAAGTAAAGGTATTGTCTGTACAGAGGAAGAGTAACTCCACTGCTTACATCACCTGCTCTATTTGATATAAATAGATGCATTTGCATCAGTTCAAGACTTCTCACAGCTAGGTTAGGTAAGACCAAAGAGGAGCAGATCAGTTCTGTTTTAGCACCGTGTAGTAGTTTGAATGGTGTTGAGTATTATTGCTATATCCCTCAGAAATAGGCGTGAGAAAGATAGGGGAGGAAGGGGCAACTCAGTTGTTTCTAACTCTGATACTACCCAGTGTTGTCTGATCACATTCAACATCAAGCAATGAATATTTGCACACATCTTCTATGAAGTAAGTTTGTGCAGCTGATTTTTAAAACACATTTTGTGCTAAAATGTATGCAGTGGTTTCTCTTGATAAATTCCTCAACTGCAGTTACAGGCAGCGTTTACTGCTCCTGCACTACCAGTGTGTTGTCCTCATCTGTCTGTTTGTCATGCTGAGAACAAGTTAAAGCTCTGATCCAGCTATAATCACCCCTGCTGCTCCTTTTCCTTTTTTTTATTTATCTTTTGTGGGTTACTTCACTGTTTTCCTGCTTGGTTCTCCATGCAAGCCCATTTATTCTTTGTGCTAGCACAGTGGTGGTGTGATAAGAAGGACTGGGATGGGAGTCAGATGAGGGGGTTAAGGAGGTGCTTGAGCCAGCCCTGCTGCCGGGTGGAGATGGGACTGGGGAAGCAGGGTTTCCAAATCTGGTTAGGGACTGGCCAGAAACAGTTGTATGTTCTGCCCAAAAGAGCTTCTCTGTTTGAAGAGATGATCTTGTGATACTGGGGCTTCAGCAGCATTACTTGGTAAAAGAGTTTCTCTCTTAGCGCCATTCATTCAGGTCTTTCCTTTTTCTAACACCGCTTGTCCAGGGGTCAGTGTCAGGAACCTGATATCTGAATGTATCCAAGGTAAAAACGTAAATTAAAGATAATTTAAGAATACCCTGGTTCACTTCACATTATGGCCCTAACAACAGCCTGCGTCAGCACATCTGAAGGAGCAGCCCTACTTGCTCACAAAGGCAAGAGTGATTGACAGAGAAAGATGTGTTCCTTAAACTAGCACTTTGGCCAAAGTCCCTCTGTCCTCTGACTATGAAAAAGCCAGTTTAAAGTGACTCACACAATTCTGCTATTTTGCTTCTGTACTATACTAGTGTTATTTTTACAGGATGCAGACTTCAGTCTTATTTGTCAGAATGAATTATGCCCTATACTCTCATTTTCAGCTGTTTGGGCTTATTTTTGACCAGTGCATTAATTTATGTTCTATAGTTGCACCAGCTATAGGTCTTGTTTTCTAGTGTAAATACCAAATAGAGAAATATCCTGTGTTTCTTCTTCCCTCTTTTTTAAAATTTTTTATTGTGACTGTGATGGAAATGAAGTCTTCCTCTGTTCCAGTCTTTTTCTTCGAGCATCCTCTTATTAGTCTTGCCACTGCCCTGAATCCAAACATTCTTCTATCTCTTTCCCAGTTAAGGCAGATGATAAATACTTCATTTCAAGTTTGTGCATGATAATGCTGGAATCGGGCATCAGTGTTTGAATTGGAAAGTTAAGAACATGTCAGTTTTAATACTATTTTCTTCTAAATTCCATTTTCTGAAGATTAATGATTCTGCTCCTTTTTTCGTCAAGCTATTTGAAGTACTTTCTAGGTTTAAACCTGCTGTTTACAAGCTTCTGACCACAGTGCCAACTATCTTGCTTAAAAAAACTGGAATTTCATCTGAGGTGGCAAGCTCTGCATTTGATACTGATTCCATGGGAAAGGTAGATATGTTAAAGAAGTAGATTTAAAATACAAAACGCTACTTAAACTTCAGAAGGATTTCAGTGCTTTGCTGCATAAGTTCAGTAATTTGTTTGTCTCTTCATGTTGGGAGAATTGCTTCCTCAGGTCTTAGGGTTTTTAACAAAATTGTTCTGACCCAGATGATTTTAGCAACTGCCAACAGGTTTCTAAGTAAAGCAAGAAGCGTGAATGTTAATTGAAATATCATTAATAGGTGTTGTCTGGAGACGTCTCTCTTAACATGGTTTTTAACTGATGCTAGATGACTTACGCTGGCTCTCTACCTAAAATGAAATTAAAGCCTGTAACTTCATGGTAATGAGTTCTGTGATTATCTTTTCAGATGTAATTGCAAGTAGTTCATTTGGCTTGTGTATATACCGGGGGTGTTTAATCTGTCAGCTGAGCATCTGAAGATTTTAATTTCTTAGTAGTGTAGCCACTCACAAAGAGCGCAAATTTTCTTAGTGTTATTTATTGTATTGGTAGACTTCTAATCTGGCCTTATTTGGCTGTTTTCTTAAAATGAATAGTGTTGCAACTCTCATGCCAAGCTAGTCATCCCTTTCTCTCTGCGAGACTTGCATCTGTACAGAGCTGTAATGGAGAAGTTTGCCATCTACTGCAACAATTTGTGAGCTAATGTCTTTATTACTTTTACTGGTTTTAAATTCTGGCTGTTTAAACAGATTACTAGTGTAAACTGTGTGAATTCTGTGATCTATGCGGATTCCCTCTGTTGCATTGTTGTTGTTTTCACCATCTTGTATTATCATAAGTCAGTAGAAGCAGAGTTGTCATCTGATACCTCTTTACCGTTTGTGAAAACCTGTTTGTTTCACGCTGCTTCCTGCTGGCTTAATGATCAAAGCCATGTAACAAGGTTTCATAAGCGCTAATCGAGCTTTTTGACATTTAGGCTTGTCCGTATTCTTTGCACATCCTGTCATCTTGTTCCTGCATGAAGTGACTTCTTGTTGTCCTTAAAAATAAATGAAGATGTAGCTGATGGTAGAGGAGAGCTTCTGTCTGTCTGGACTTCTGTGCCTTGAAAAATGAATGCCTCCTTTACCTGTGTTGTGGCATTATTATAGAAGTGTTGTTTTAACTTCAAATGAATGACAACATGTGACCAGTGGTTTTTATACCTTTTATTGTTTTATATATTAATTTTATACATTACACATCTGTATACAACTATTTTTTATATATTTATTATAATTTATTACCTTATAACAAGCTATTTATATAGAGGACCACATGATTTAGCAAGGTCCTCTCCATCCTTTTGTAAGAAAATCTTCTGTAACTCTTTCTAAATTGGACCCTAGCAAAAGGAAATTTTTTGAAAGGCATGAAGATCACTTGTAAAAGCTCATTTTTTGCTCTCTAATATGTTGTGGTAATCTAAGGAGGAAAAGAACCCTTTCAAAAGGGAGCAGCTGGCTTGAAAAATGTCAGCGTGTTGGATAAAACCAGAATTTTTGACTCTGCTGGCAAGGCTACTATTCAAATTGTTTAAAGCTGAAAGGCATTTGAAACTTAAACAGGGAAGTGATATTCTGATTTCTGAGATTGCATTCTTTTCAGGGTCAAGTAACATAAGCTTTCTGGACACAGCCTTTGTTCATGGTGAAAACTGCTACTTGCTGCCCCCAAATTCAAAAGTTGGAAGGGAGGCATCATGAGTGGCCCTGGCTGCAGGTGAACAAAGTCTTGGTGTGAATGTGAGTCCTTCCTCCTGTAGCAGATTTTGGAGCCCTGTTTCACAACCAAGGGTAAGATAGATACTTTCCTTGGTTGTTGGAAATAGGTGCTTTGACCATTTCTTGCTCTCCTGGAGAGTGCTCTCCTGTTGTGCATATTTATACATCCTGACTTGTCGAGTGGATGTTCATGTTCAGAGGTTTTGGCATCTGATTCCTTCACAGAATTTGTGTATGTACAGATGCTGTGAGAAGATGAGACAGCTTTCACCTCTGATGCATTTGAGGGAAAAACCAGAGAGAAGCTGAGCAAATGGAGGTAAAACTTGTAGTGTAGTGACTTGTAGTGTAGTGGGCATAAGGGCACGTCACTCTTCAGAGCAGTGTGATGGCAGTGGTTGGAGGGGTGGGGTGTGAGGTTTGGCCTGTAAGCAGGGGAAAGCCCAAAGGCTGCTCGTTGAACTGCTCTCCACTGAGTTGTAACATCTCTGGAGCACAATCAAATAACAGCAAATAAAGTATGGTCCTGTGTAGCCACCTGGTAATTCAGTATGCCTTTCAAGGTGCTTAGCTGTGGGCACCCTCTTACTGGTTTCTCTGGACTTCGGGCCAGAGGGTACATATAGTGCTGATAGCATCTTCCACTGTCCATAGGGGACACCTCTCGGTCAGCGAGTAAGAAGGTATCAGAATCATTCATTACAAACAATCAACATTCTTTGTAAATGTTGGAATTTACTTATTTACTTCTGTCCCTCTGCTCCTTTCCTTCATCTTCTGTCACAGGAATACAAATCATGGAATCATTATGGTTGGAAAAGACCTCTAAGATCATCAAGTCCAAGCATCAACCCACTATAACCATGCCTCCTAAAACATGTCGTGAAGTGCCATTTTACGTGTTTTTTTTAACACCTCCAGGGATGTTGACTCCCCCACCTCTCTGGGCAGCCTCTTCCAATGACTGACCACTCCCTCAGTAAAGAAATTTTTCCAACCTAAACCTCCCCTGATGCAACTCGAGGCTGTTTCCTCTTGTACTATCACTCTTTACTTGAGAGAAGAGACCAACAACCACCTTGCTACAACCTCCTTTCAGGTAGTTGTAGAGAGTGATAAGGTCTCCCCTCAGCCTCCTCTTCTCCAGACTAAACAACCCCAGGTCTCCCCTCAGTCGCTCCTCATAAGACTTGTTCTCTAGACCCTTCACCAGCTTTGTTGCCCTTCTCTGGACATGCTCCAGCACCTCAATGTCCTTCTTTTAGTGAATGGGACAAAGCTGAACACAGTATTCAAGGTGTGGCCTCACCAGTGCCGAATACAGGGGCACGATCACTTCCCTACTCCTGCTGGCCACACTATTGCTGATACAAGCCAGGATGCTGTTGGCCGCCTTGGCCACCTGGGCACACTGCTGGCTCATGTTCAGCCGGCTGTCTACCAACACCCTCAGGACCTTTTCCTCCAGGTAACTTTCCAGCCACTCTTCTCCAAGCCTGTAGCATTGCATGGGGTTGTGACCCAAGTGCAGGACCTGACAATTAGCCTTGTTAAACCTCATACAGTTGACCTTGGCCCATTGATCCAGCCTGTCCAGATCTCTCTGCAGAACCTTCCTACCCTCGAGCAGATCAACACTCCTGGTGTCATCTGCAAACTTACTGAGGGTGCATTTGATCCCCTCATCTAGATCATTGATAAAGATATTAAACAGAACTGGCCCCAAAACTGAACTCTGGGAAACCCCGCTTGTAATCGGCCGCCAGCTGGATTTAGCTCTGTTCACCACAACTCTCTGGGCTCGGCCATCCAGCCGGTTTTTTACCCAGCAAAGAGTACACCTGTCTCAGCCATGAGCCTCCTGCCTCTCTAGGAGGATGCTTTGGGAGACAGTGTCAAAGGTTTTGCTAAAGTCTGGGTAGACAACATCCACAGCGTTTCCCTCATCCACTGGGTGGGTCACTTGGGCAAATGGCAAAGTTAAGTTTGAATCCTGGGCATGCATAATGCTTACGTTGCAGAATCATTGGTTAAGTGGCTGTGTATGTCATGCAGAGTTAGTGCCTTAACAAGACAGAAGAACAAAGTCAAACATCTGTTAATATTTTACTGACATTCCCCTTAGCCTGGAGCCCCAGACAAAATATCATGCATTTAATTTTTATGGTCCCATTCAAATCAATAGAATTATCCATTGAATTTGTAGAAATGTTTGGGTTGGAAGGGACCTTTAAAGGTCATCTAGCCCAAACCGCCTGCAGTGAGCAGGGACATCTTCACCTAGATCAGATTGCTAAGAGCCCCGTGCAACCTGGCCTTGAATATTTCCCTGGATGGGGCATCTACCACCTCTCTGGGCAACCTGTTCCAATCTCTGTTCTTGAAATGTATTACATGGAATAATCTTCTGACTAGTGAATATTATCTGTTGTTGTTACCTAAACTGTGGGTCTTTTTTGTTTTGTTGTGTTGGTTTTACCATGAATAGCTTAAATAGTATTTCTTCTTTATGGTATAGGTAAGATAGTATTTGTGGTGTTCTTGTTTTGTTTTCTATTCTAATAAAACAGCACTGAGATTTGGATTGCAGAGGACTTAATTATCAGATGGGGATATTGACATTCTCAGCAATGAAGAGCTGTGCTACCTCATCTTTCCTGAAGCTATTGGATTATTTGCATATTAAAATACAAAATGAGTATTGGGGATGGATAAGGATGTGTGGAAACAGGGGGAGTAAAAATTTAAATAAAATTCATGTGCAACCAAACACTTCCTAAGCATTGCATTTTCATGTACTGAAGTTTATTTTAAAAATATGTATTTGAACAGAAATTTCTAATAAATTTCTGTAGCATATATTTTTTCAGTTTAATTTATCTTTAATGGGTGAATTCAAAGGCAAAACTACAACTGTGTCCTACTCTTTCAAACCAGGAAAAAACCTGAATGATCACCTTGCCACAGAGAACTATCTAGTGTTCAGCTAGTTTGTTGGGTTCTAAGCTGCCACATAGACATCGTGAAGTGCTGGTAGGGGTTAGCCCAACGCAGAACAACGAGCCACTGTGAGGTTCCCTGAAGTCTTTTTGTGGTGAGGACTGTTGGCTGTTTGTTCAGAGCACTGCATTTATCCACATGTGTTTGTAGTATACTCCTGAGTTGCTTTCTGTGTCCCTGAGCAGATCTAAATTCCAATCACCAACATGCCGGAGGAGAGTGTTTTCTGTGCAGCGGGTTACTGAAGGCTGGGAACACGTGTGTGTTTCAGAAGGCACACTGTGGGTTGATCCCAGCGTTGCCATTTGACTTCTGCTGCTGCCTCCCACGAGCAGCATCCCTCATCCGTTATGGGATTCCTCCATCTCACAGACTCACTTTGAGGAAGCTCTGCGCTTGCAAGATGCAGCCAGACTGCCTTGTTTATAAAGTATTTTTTTTTGTTGACCTTTCAGCAGTAGTCTGTTCACTGATTTACATATATTTTATTAAATCTCCATGTTTGATGCGTTCTTTGTGAGGAGGACTTTTCCCACAGGCATAACTCGGGAAGATTGCTGAAATGATGTAGTTAAGTTCAGTGTTGGTGGGCAGCTTACAGAACTTCCCGAGATGGGCTTTTACAGCTACTAGGTGGCTAACCCCAAATAGCTGTTTATTTCTGTCTTATGCTTGCTGTCTCAAGTTCTTGTATGACGGGTTGCTATCTAAATCTGACAAGTAGGCAAAGTTATGTATATGGTAGCAAGCATGCAAACTTTATAATTATTTACACTAACGTAGCAGTTTCATTGACTCAGACTGTCTTGCTGGAACAAGCTGAAACATTTGGTGTTGTGATTGTCTTTCTACCGTAGCTGCTCCTAATTTCTGAGTGAAGACTTGGGAATTCAGTCAACTATATACCTATATCACTGCAGAAAAGCTTGAAATGTAAGGTCACGGCCTCTGGAAGCTTCCAGGAAATGAGAATGACAAGTAGGAATGGAGTACTAATCGTATCAATAAAAAGGCATGTTTTCTGGGTATATTCTCATGCATTTAAAAAAAAAGGGGGGGGGGGGGGAGTAGTTCCCAGCATTAAGGGTTGGTGATTCTCTCTCAGGCAACTATGTCTTGCAAAAACTATAATGTAGCTTCCTAACAGTAAAGAAATTTGATAACTGCATGTGGTGGAATGGCTGTGAATTTCTACTTGAACTCTGACTTGTGGAGTATTCAGCCAAGGCTACACAGTAAATGGTCATATGAATGGAAGAACTAGTGACCCAGTTGATTTTTTTTCTTGTTGTTGGTTAGTTTTTGTTTGGTTTGGTTTTTTCCCCTCTGGATGGCTCTGCAACCTCATCACTATTACCTTTTTTTCCCCTTTTTTCGCTTTTTATGGCAGACTAATCACAGCTGTTGGGAGAGTTTCCTCACAAGCATTATAAATGCTGCAGCATCATGGCCACTGCTACAAAATTTGAACCAGTAGGAAGTCTTTATCTGAAAAGAATACCTTTCAGATAGTTTGTCTTTTAAATTTAGCGTAGTGTAACAACAGGTTTAACAAGATATTCTTCCTTTTGAGGATTGGCTCCAGCCCTTTTACTTTCTGGAGGCCTCTTCCTTCTGTTGAGGAAATGTGGTTTGTTGGGTGGGTTTGTTTTTTTTTTTTTTTGTGGTGCTGCATAACTTGCTGTAGTGGAACTTAAAACTGCCCAGGGGCTGTGTTGAGGCTGCCAAGTCTGTGGGACTAGTCATCTTGACTTTGCAGGACTGTCTTCCCTAGGGGAAAACACAATCATGGAGTTTATTGTACAATGACAGATGTTTAATTTGTAAATATCACAGCAACTTCAAGGACTCTGTGTTTGACATACAGTGCTTCAAATGTTGGTTTTATGTGAGAAGATGGCTATGATGTATGGCTGGAGTTGTTGCAGTTCTGTATGCTTGCTTTCTTTGAAATTTCTTGGAGAAGATGGCCCTTAACCCTTTGCTAATAATGTTACAGTTGAGGTATGTGATGTCTTTTCTTGTCATTATATGAACTACGTAAAAATCCTGGTGATACCAAGTCTGTACCATTCAACTGTAGTCTGTTTATTTTCATTGTCTTTCAATGCCACTTGCCTGCAACATCTGTAATAACAAGTAGTTCTATTCAGAGGGGTTTTATTTGCTCTAGCAGTCAGATATCTGAACTAGCAGTCTCAACTCCATGTGTAGCAAGTAAAGGGAAGGTAGTGCTTCTAGGTTGTAGACACATTGTATCTCATGTGTGCCTTCTGTTTTGCCTTGACTGGACATCTGTCAGTTTGGCATCCCTTTAGAATTGTATTAGAGGAAGCCACCTTTAAAGTTAGCAAGAATAAACAAAGCTTGTGTTCCTAATATGCTGAAATGTCCTAAAAGTCCAGATTGGTTACACTCCACTTCAGACATATAACAACTGATGCATTGATGCCATAAGCGTCATTGTTCTACTGAGTAATTAGCAACACAGTGCATTTCTGAAGGGTTCACACAGGCTGAAGCTTGAAAGGCACAGTAGCCATTATTTCCTTTTTTTTTTCCCCCTGGCAGTAAAAGGAGCATAGAAATACTACTCTCCTAATGTGACTGAGGTGCTAAAAGTAAATGGGATGAACTTGTCTAAATTCCTGTTAGCACTACTTACGTCCATGTGCATTACAGTTCCATAAATCATGTTTGGAGTGGTAGTAAGCTGGTATGGATGGGTTAAGGCAGGTTGATCCATATTTCCCCAGTAGGTCTTCCTGCCAGGTTATGTGATGTTTTGTAACATGAGAAATCAGTGCATACAGTGTTTTGTGATAACTGCATCTGTTGTGATCCAAAAATACCTTGCTACTGCAGACACCATAACATTGTATTGGTTTTGCAGAATATTCATCCATTCAACAGACTGGGACTGTGTGCTCTGCTACTGGACCAAACTGTTCAGCATACTGAAATGCCCTCTGGTCCAGAATAATATTCATTAGGCTAGGCAGCAAGTGACAATAGGCTTAAATGTTACCTTTGCTGTTTATAAATGTTCTTCATGAGCTGCCTTAGGTCCTTAGCCAAACCTACCCTAAAGATAGGGAATGTTATTTACCTGTTTATAAAATAACATTAATCTGACAGTTGTGTAATGGTTACATCCAGTTGAGCTGCTTAAATTGCTAGTTGTACCTCAGTTCCAGAAGCAGGAGTATATACTAGGATTCCTACTCCAAGTCATACCATACCATAGTCTGCAAAATATTTGTTGGTAAAATACCTGTACATTTCAGTCTGCATCTACTGATCTGTATAAATGGGATATGAGACACCTATTATATATATCTGTATACCGCACGATTCTCCAAAGTCAAATATTCACAGAATCACAGAATGGTAGGGGTTGGAAGGGACCTCTGGACATCATCTTGTCCAACCCCCCTGCTTGAGCAGGCACACCCAGAGCAGGGGGCACAGGAATGTGTCCAGGGGGGTTTTGAAGGTCTCCAGGGAAGGAGACTCTACAACCTCCCTGGGCAGCCTGTGCCACTGCTCTGTCACTCTCAAGGAAAGAAGTTTCTCCTCATATTCAGGTGGAAACTCCTGTGTTCCAGCTTGTGCCCATTGCCCCTTGTCCTGTCGTTGGGCACCACTGAAAAGAGTCTGGCCCCATCCTTCTTGAACTGGGGTGCCCAGAACTGGACACAGTCCTTCACATGTGGCCTCACCAGGGCAGAGTAGAGGGGGAGGATAACCTCCCTTGACCTCCTGGCCACACACCTTTTAATGCACCCCAGGTACTGTTGGCCTTCTTGGCCACAAGGGAACAGTGCTGGCTCATGGTCAGCTTGTTGTCCGTCAGCTCTCCCAGGGTCGTCTTAGCAGAGCTGCTTTCTACCAGGTTGTCCCCCAACCTGTACCGGTGCATGGGATTGTTCCTCCCCAGGTGTAGGTCCTTAAACTTGCTTTTGTTGAATTTCATGATGTTCCCCTCGGCCCAGCTCTCCAGCCTGTCCAGGTCTCGTTGGATGACAGCACAGCCTTCTGCTGTATCAGCCACTCCTCCCAGTTTTGTATCATCAGCGAACTTGCTGAGGGCACACTCTGTCCCTTTGTCCAGGTCATTGATGAATATGTTGAACAGGACTGGACCCAGCACAGACCCCTGGGAAACACCGCTAGTTACAGGCCTCCAACCAGACTCTGCATCGTTGATCACAACCCTCTGAGCTCTGCCCTTCATCCAGTTCTCCATCTACCTCACTGCCCACTCATCTGACCCACACTTCCTTGGCTTGTCTATGTGGGTATTATGGGAGACAGTGTGACAAGCCTTGCTGAAGTCAAGGTAAACAACATCTGCTGCTCTCCCTTCATCTCCCCAGCCAGGTATACCGTCATAGAAGGCCATCAGGTTGGTCGAGCATGATCTCCTATTGGTTAATCTATGTTGACTACTTCTGATCACCTTCTTTTCCTCTACATGCCTGGAGATGACTTCCAGAATGAACTGCTCCATCACCTTTCTGGGGATGGAGGTGAGGCTGACTGGCTGATAGTTTCCCAGGTTGTCCTTCTTGCCCTTTTGAAGAATGGAGTGACATTGGCTACCCTGCAGTCCTCGGGCACCTCTCCTGTCCTCCGTGACCTTTCAAAAATGATGGAGAGTGGCATCTGCCAGCTCCCTCAGCACTTGTGGGTACATTGCATCAGGGCCCGTGGATGTTCTGCTTATAGTCTTTGAAGCAACTGCATTTAACTTTTGATTTAAAAAAAACCTGCGATTCGTACTGTGAGAATGCTTAGTAGGAAGAGCTGCAGCCAAATAAACAGCTTTGTTTCTGTCTTTGTTTCTTTTCTTGTGGTGTGGTTCACACTAAAATTCTGGATTGGGGTTTTCCATTGCTTGTTGCATCACGGTAATAGCTTGTGAGTTGCTAAAAAATGACTAATTCATGCACTTTTAGCTGGAAGTGAAGGGGGAAAGAAAAACTATGAGCAAACCTGTAATTTTCCCGAACACCACAGTTACTGTAGCTGGTAAGTTAATGTAACTACTTTTGTCGTCTTATCATAGATAAACTCTGAAGAGCGTGTTGATACGGCTGATCAGGAGACAATCTCTTGGGACCGCAGTATTCCTGAAGACATAAAACAAAAAATACAGCCTAAAGAGGTTCCAGCAGAAAGTGTTACTGTCTGGATCGATCCGTTAGATGCTACGCAAGAATACACAGGTAGCTGATTCTTGTTGACAAATCATGTATGTAATTCTGATGTCTGCCTTTTATACTGGATACAAAATAGTAAGTATTTAAGATGGCATCTCTTGTTAAAATGTATTACATCAAAGCTAGTGTGATTTAATTGAATGAACTGCATAATGAAATCTCTGTAGTTGTCAGACTGTTGCATTTACTTTTATATATACTACCTCTGAAATGACTTTGGTATTCCTCGCAAAAAAGCATGCATAGTTCAATCTCCCCCTTTTTCAAATATTTTAAGATGTCGCATAAGCAGTTCAAGGCAATCCAGCTGAAATCCTTGCTGGTAAGTACTACAGAACAAACAGAAAAGTGGGGATTTTATTTTTTTTCAAATATTCTATTTATACAATCACCTTTTCTGGTGAATGTTCTTTGGTATTTGAATTATGAGCTTTGACCAATACAGGATAGGAGGTAGGGCAGAGAAGGGAGAATACAGGGGCACAGATTTCCATGAAAGTACATGCTGCATAAGACACAGCTGTTAGCATCTACTGAACAGGAAAAATTGCTGGGAAACTGAGAGTCTTTAAAATCTTTCGAAAACTGCAAGGTTACTTGAAGATACAACAAAGTTACATAATGGTAAGAGGGAGAATGTAGACTAGTCTTCAAAGAACAACATTTCTATAATGTCAGGTCTGCTTTCTTCTTCTGTTCTTGGCATCTGTCTGTAAACTTGCTCACTTTCTTGTTTTGCCCACAGAGGATCTTCGACAGTATGTCACAACAATGGTTTGCGTGGCTGTAAATGGTAAACCAGTAATAGGAGTGATACACAAGCCATTCTCAGCATATACAGGTACCTTTATGCCTTGACATACTTACACCATCTTCAGTCACAGTGGTAGTTAAAGTCTGATGTTTAAGAGTACATCTGTAGGTATAAATGAGAAAATAGTACCTGGAGCAAAAGAGTGCTGCTCTTCTGTGCTACAAAACCACATAGGAAAATGCTGCTCTTGTTTAACAAAAAAATGATGTGTTTAAAACAAACTAACTAACAATATGCTTAAGGATTAAAATCCCTTCAATCGGAACGATAGCAAACCAAAGAAAGTGAAACCTACACATACTGACCACTTTTATGTGTGCTGGTAGTCTTTAGCAGAGGAGTACTTTTGTCATTCGACAGAAGGATTTGGGTCCATGATATTAAATCCACGAGCTAGTGTTTATTCAGTGTGAACAACAAAGATAGATTAAAGATCTTAAAGGCAGCTGTTAGTATGTAACAGGCAAGACTGTCTAGCATAGCCTTATTGATTTTCTGACATGCTTTTTAATGCCACAACCCTGAACTAATTAATTCTTTAGTATTAATGATGTATCAGTGAGGATGGCTACAGGTTTGGCAATGTGTATGCACAGCTGAAAGTTTCAAAGAAGTTTTAGTATTTGCGCCTTACATACTATATATTTGAAACAAGTATTTTTGTTCTCATTTTCCCCTAGACAATACTGACCTCTAGAGTTGTGAAGTTATGCAGTAGCTCTGGCACAGAAATTGAAATGGAATAAATATTTTTTTTTTATTCTCTTTTGCCCACTGAACGCTCAATGTTTTGTGCTAAATATTTTACGGTCTTTAAATAGAAACTTAATTTCCAGTTATTGAAGTATGTGCTATATTCCAGTATACTTTAAGAATCATGGGGTTTTTTGGAACATATTTTTCTAAGTATAAACATCTATCTGAAGAAATGGGGTTTAAGCACAGTAATTTTGAGAATTTATCTCCTCTAATAATAGCAAAGTGTGAAATGCTGACACATTGCATCAGATGAGATGCAATGAATTCTGTCATTCTGTGTGAAGAGTATTAATTTCCCAAGCTGGAAATACAAATATGTTGTGACTAGGATTGTTCCTAACACTGCCACACAAATGCAAAGCAATAAAGGGCAGTCAGCATTGTTGTTACACAGGATTCGGTCTGTTGCCATACAATCTGGCCCTCTACTGAGATGAAATTGCTGGTTAGTCTGCTAAGTAAATGTCAAATTAATGGTTAGTGCGTGCCACCTACCAAGCTTGGCTTTGAACCTCACGATGAAACAAGTGGGAGGTTGTATATTCTAAATCCAGTCCTCAGCATCGCTACCCTTCTGAACAAAATGACTCAATAACATTTTTGCTATCTGCTTTGAAGTGTAGTGGGGCTTTCCAGTTGCAAGTTCTGAATATTACTACTTGGGAATTTTCCCGCTTACTCTGGTTTTTTTGGAAGTATCACACAAGAATAGTTGGGCACGGGATAATGCCATATGCACATCGGTGTGCGTGTGGGGGCTATTTATCTTTCTCTTCTGCTTGTGTGCACATGTGGGCATTCAACCCTTCTTCTGTCAGCCCTAACTTTCTGTTTTACAGTAGGGAGGGAAATTAAGTCAGAGGCATTAATTCCATTTTCTCAGATAAGAATCCTTTTATCTTTATACTTAACAGAGATTATCTTCTGTAAATCGTAGCAGAATTTGTGTTTCTCTTGTAGCCTGGGCAATGGTGGATGGCGGGTCAAACGTAAAAGCTCGTTCCTCCTACAATGAGAAAACTCCAAGGATCATTGTATCCCGCTCCCATGCAGGAAAAGTTGAGCAGGTTGCACGGCAGACGTTTGGAAATAAGACTGTGATAATCCCAGCTGGTGGAGCAGGTTTGGTTCCTTTTATTGCTCCTGAATGATTGAACGGGATAGACAAAAGGATATAACTGTGGCATCTCCTCTTTTTTTCCTCTTACCTTTTGTTCTTCATATCCCTAGAAGCAAGCACTTGACAATGGGGACACAGGTCTTCCTGTGTATAGAAACCTACATGCAAACTTAGTTCAGGCTTCAGGCTCTTCACCAGTTAGTATGTTAGTGAATCTAAACCTTGATCAGCAATGTTGTTGTGGTCCTTTCGTTGAACACAGTGATGTGCATCCACTGAAGGCACCGATGCCTCTGTGGAGGAATGACTGTTGTGTGACCAAATACTGAATCATAGAAGAGAATCAGTTGGTTGTGAGTTAACTAGTAGTATGTTTAATTAAACAATGTTTTAAGAAAAAAAAACAACAAAGTTTGGTACTATTTCTTGCATTTATGTCAAAAGAGAAAACCAGTGTCACTAAAGTCCATTTTCATCTGCTGCATATTCAGTCCAAAGAGGTCTTTAGCTTACTTCTTGTAACCTTACACAATATCCTTGTGCGTGTTACTGACAGAATGCAAATATGTGAGGCAGTAGCGTGAAGCAAGAGCTGTTTTAAAGTCTCAGAAAAGCCATGCAAAATTTGAGTTTTACAGAAATGTACCTTCCTGTGTCTTTAATATGGAAAGCTAGAGCTCCCTTACAAATTGTTTAGTCAAGAAGACCTTGCATAGGTTCTTGACAATTAATCTAAATAAGTTTTCTTGTGATAAAGAAAGTGAAAGTGTAACTAATTATAGTAGATCTTTTGCAGGGCTTGACTCTGTGTGAGAAGATACAGAAAGGAACAGTTTAATGAAACAAGGATATTGGTTGAACAGTTGAAAAATTGAAAAAATTCCATAAAAGAAAAAGTACTATTTTGAGCAATGACTTTGTACTGCATAATGTATAATGAAGGAGAATGCTGTGGGCTGAGTTGCTTTAATAAAGAGCGGTATATGCATCTTCCTTCTATTGTAATAAAAAGCAAGGGAAAAAAAGATAGGCTTCAGCATAATACAGAGGTTGAGAAATAAGTGAGTGAACCGAAGAGCAAAACTACATTTACATTTCTGGTCTTGTTCCTTTAAAGTGTCTCTAGATAAGTTTATGTAGCATATTGGTAAAGACTGTTTAAAAATACTGTGTCCCAAATACCCAAGGCTTTAATTAGGGTGTAGTTGAAAAATCAGGGGTGGGGGAGCGGGGGTTCCTTTTTTCAAATTTTCTCTACAAATCAGAGGACAGACAAAGTTTATTGGTGCCTCCGCCATTTTACTGGATGGCGTGATATAATTAATGACATCACTTTCCTAAATCTTGTATGTGCATATTATTAACACTTACTAGTAGATTTATCCTTTGTGATGAATAGGAAAAAATAGCTTAACTTTTTTTTTCCTTCTGCCCATTTGTTCTAGGTTATAAAGTGTTGGCCCTCCTTGACGTGGCTGAAAAAAATCAAGAAGAAGCTGATGTGTATATCCATGTCACCTACATTAAGAAGTGGGACATATGTGCTGGAAATGCAGTGTTGAGAGCATTGGGTGGCCATATGACTACCCTGACTGGTGAAGAAATTAGTTACACTGGCTCAGATGGCAATGAGGGAGGACTTATAGCCAGTATCAACATGAACCATAAAGCACTAATTGAAAAACTTCCAGATCTGGAAAAAACATCACATAAATAAACCTGGCTGATGGAGAAGTACAAGTCATGTTTCTGTAGCCTCCAAATGCTCTGCCTGAAGAAGCAGGTGTGAAAACCTACTGGGAAAGATGCACAGCAAAGCAAAGCAGTTTGGTGTGGGTTTGGGGACTGTATCGTGCATTGGGTTTCTTCAGTGGTGGTATTTAAAAAAAGAATAAAATAATAATAATCAGAAGTAGGAAGGGGACTGACTGCCTCACACTTCAGTTTCCATGTTTCATTTTTTTCAGACTGTTTTCATGCAGTTCTTATATTCAAGGTGCATACACAGTATATATTTGTGAACGTAGGTGAACTAAAGAAAAATCCAAATTGATTCATAAAATAACCTAAGTAGTTTTCACAGGAATTTCTTGGAACCTTTTACATCTTGTTACTGTAGTTGTAGCATCTCCATAATGAATTAGGTAGGAAAAAAGGTTGATCTGTACAGGCATCTGATAACTCTGTAAACAATTTAGCAGGAAACATGACCCTGTGTTCTGTATCCCCTGAACAGAAAGCACAAGAAGGTTGACGCAAATTTATATGCAGCAACAGTTTATCTTTGACAGCGTGGCACTCTTTCTGATTTTTAAGACAAAAAAAAGAAAAGTTCTGTACTATTTTGACTTTTTTCCTGAAGATGTAAACCAGTTTAGTTCAGGTGGGTTGTGAATATCAATGTTTTGTTAATCAGTGTAATTATTTCCATATACCTTTTAAAAAGAAGGCAACGTTTCCTTGTATAGTTTTTAACAGTTACTTCTTGTCCTTGATTTCTGCGTACAGTGTTGAAGATGCATGCTGGATTTTTCTCTAATGTAGGACTTGTTCATCATTTGGTGCTTATGCCTATAGAAGCAGCTTCTTCATTCAGTACTTGTTTTTTTTGTCTATTTGTTTATTTCCGTTGGACAGAGTCATGTGGAATGAGTTCAACAGAAGTAGTAAGTTGATTGGTTGTTTCCATTTGTACCATGAGAGATAAACCAGCAATTTTTCTACAACCCCAGAAATAACTTTCTGTCTTTTTAGGTTAAGGCGCACTCTTTTCTGCAGAAAGCTCCTGGGCTCCAAACAGCTTGTGGTTCCTTGGTTTGTGGAAATTTACATAAAGAGAGACCGTTTGAACTTGAATCTGTTTAAGCAAGTTAGAAGAACATGTGGCACTTGTACTAAAGTACAGCAGGGTCTGCAAAACTTTACTGAAAAACATGCTTTGTCAGTCCAATATACGCAGAACAGAACATGGGCCCTTTGATATCAAATGATGATTTGTTGCACCTCTAAAATATTTAGACTTCTATCTGCAAAAATGTAACCATCTGTACTGTTGTTCTGTTGCACCCCCTGAAGGGCTTCAGAAGGTTAAAATATACCTGTTGCTTGAATTATCAGTAGATAAACTTCCCATGTCTCCTGAAGAAAGCTAAAATTCATAATACAGAATAATCATAATTCATAATACAGTTTTCTGTTCAAAGTTTATTCAGTATAAGCTTAGGCTGTCTAAACCAAATTCTTAATTACTTTCATTTTAACTTCTTTTATCATACCGCTGTTCTGATTATAAAGAGGTTTTTCTCTGTATGTCAGTAGTGGAGCATGTTTAGATACCTCTTAACTTCTGACTAATGTTCACATTTCCAAAAGACCTCCTCAGATGTCGCATAACTACAGATACGGACTTTTATTTGTAAACTTACTGGCAAAGTAGACTGAAGCTTAGTCCTACTAGCCTTTTGGTACGGGTAGTTTTTTTTAGATTACGGTTTTTCCAAAATTGACACTATTGCTGCTATTTGCAAATAGCTTTTACACATGTAGATAAAACACAAAGCAACTTAACTTCCAATTTTTAAGTCTAATAAACTACTATATGCTGTGACAAATGAGTGAGTATGCCCTTTTTGAAAAGGGGCTGATCTAGTCTGGAAGCTCAAAAAGTTTTTCAAACCTCAGTGAAGAATAAAAATCCAGATATTTATCAAGGCTTTAGTAATACCATACAAGAAGACTGCAGCTTTTCTTTTTTTCCTTCAGGCTGATTTAAATGACTTAAAGCCTAATAAAAAAAAAAAAAAGCAGGTCTTTTGTTTATTAGTTAAAGAGCACAGATTAAAATTTAAATATGAGAAATAGCCATAGTTAGCCTAGTATAAAAATATAGTTGTGTCACAGAGGTTGAATGCACAATATTTAAATAGGCAATTAAGACAAAGCCTGTGGCAGGTTGTGGTTTTAGATTCGGGTTAAAATCATGTGTAATCTTACCTGGTGAAAATGTGACTGCTTTTGTTTTGGGTACAATTCTGTCACTTTCTTGCATAAGCTGTCATCAGACTTAGCTTCTGTATGAAAAATAAGATGTTAGGTATCATACAAGGGCTTACTTGCATCTTAGCCGAAGGTATGGAACAGTAAACAGAAGTATTTGCCTATTTTTCCCTTGGGAAGGTAAGATACAAAGAAAAATTTCCTTCCTCCCAGATCCTGGCTAAAATACCTAGTCTTCCATTAGGAAGACATCTGCTTGTTTAGACCCACTTATATCCTGAATTGCTTTGCTGCAATGGATCACTGTGGTCAGTACCTTTCACAGTGGACCGTTATTGTCCCGATCTCACTTCTTGTGAAGATGAAGAAAAGGTGAGCGTGAGGTTGCCTGGTTAGTTACTTGTGGCGCAGCCTGAGCTCATACAGCTTTCCCACAGCTAAGGCCTAAGGTGGTGCTTGAGGTCTCCCAGTCTAGGTTAAAGAGGAGCTGCTTTGGTATGAGAATAAGTAAGCACCTGGTGAATATCAGTTTCTGATGCTATTTTGCAATAAATGCAACTCTTGCGCAGACCAGCAAGTATTCGGAAGTGGTTGCTTAGTGCCCATGTGCCAGTGCACTTCGATATTTGTTTGTATAGTGTTAACACTCAGTATATCCTATTTCTTTGACTATGTTTGCACTCCGTTCTAAAACATTTTGCTGTTCTGGCTTTAAATATTTGTTTGGTCTCAGGTATGTGGATGTGACTTAAGCTTATGCCCAGAGTGGTAGGATGTCATACCATACCCACGTCTCACTGCTGGACTAGAACATGGTTCTTTACATTCTAGGCATTGCCACGTAAAACTGTCATACAATTTTTAGGGATGCTACTTGAAACAATTGCACGGTGCAGGTAAGTCCTACAAAAGTATGTCTTTTCTAAAAATTTTAATGAAAAAAAAATTCATGGTATCATTCTAGCTCCAAACAAGGGAAGTAAGAGAATGTATTGTTTTAGCATGGGTTTTCCAATGGTGGATTTTTTGAGTGGTTATTATGATTAAGGTAACTGCAAGTGAAAGTATTCTAAAGCTTGTATTTTCTCTTTTTCATTCTGCCAAAAATGGTGGTCAATAGCATAGATGATACCTTGTACTGTAGCAAGAGTCCTAACTTTCGTTCCTTGAATTAATGTTTTCTAAATAAATGGACACAGAAATAAAAGGGTTGAATATTGTATTTAACTGGTTTCAAGTTTAACCTGTTTGCCAGACTTTTACAGATAGACTTACGTAAGAGCTGTTCTGATCTACAGAGCACATACTAATAATGAAAATATTTAGCAGAGATGGCTTACTTGGATGGCGAATTAACCATATAGGTGAAGCTGCAAAGTCATATAGTGATGGTGGTTTATATATTTGCATTTACTTCATGGTCATTAGAGTGCACAGATTTTTCTAATTGGCTTCAGGTGTGAGAAGAGGTTTCTTTTTAAACAGCCAGTGGTTGGAGATCAGGGGCATGGAGGGGAGCCAGCACTGGAGTTCATCTCTGCTTTTTTGTTTATAAACAAATGTACCCCAACATCCTCTCATCTGTTGGAGTTGTACAGCAGCAGTGCAATACTGTATACTCCTGGTTTAATAGCACAAAACAAGGAGTCCGCATCCCCCAGAGCAGTGCAGTGAGAAGTGACTGAGTGCTGTGCTGGGCCTCGTCTGTGTTATGCTAACCAAAGCTGGCTGCTTCGTTGTCTCATGGACGTTCCAGTCGCAGTTTCTCTGGCAAAACTGCCTTTGTAGGCTACTGTCTCCTCAGTCACTCCCAACCCCTTTGTGGATCTGTTTTCTAAAGTATAGAGAAGTGGAGAGGAAAGAAGCAGATGGCTGTGCTGGAGAAATTGTAACAGAGAACACTTATTTCCATTTCTTGATTTAAATTACATTGATAATTTCATTTCTTTTGCCCATCAGGGCAAGATATGTATGGTTAGATAACCATACAGTTAAGATTTAATGGACCACAGATAAATGCCTGCATGATTTTAAACCCAGGCAGGATGAGGGTGGGAGAGACTGCCTCTAACCAAGGAGAGCCTGGATGGATGGCTTCCTGTCAGGCCATTCATGCTGAGCTGTTTTTTAATGCTTTGTGGTAGAGATTTAGGTCCTTTCACACAAACAATTACAGATCTGACTTTGCCAAAATATCATTCATAGTCTATCTTCTGACCTGCTATCCTCAGTGATAAAACTGTGCTATATCCACTTCACTGTACTATAACTCCCTGGGACAAGACTGTGGTAAGTCTGAGGACTCGGACTTTTGAACCACACCTTCTGTATGGCAGCTCTTATAACGAAGTGCTAGCACCTGCTGCAAGTGTCTTCCCACCCCGTGAGCAGGTCGTGCCACTCATGGGTCTTACCGAGAAGCTGTTGAAGCCTTATACTTCAAGTTTTTCAGATGCCGCATCAGCTCTTACAGCTCTTCTGAGAGGGATTCAGAAGTGCTCATCCAATTTCCTTCTGATGCTCCCTCTGGGCCAACAATTAGCAGCCATTTTCCCCTCTGTTGCTACTCATTTTTCTGTTCCTTCCTGGTCCGTGGTCCTTTCTTAGTCCATGTGGACAAGAAAAATGAGAGATTGGAGGTGGAAACAGTCCCAGAGTGAGTGCCACAGCAGCAAACTATCCAGTTTATCCTCAGGCTGTTAATGTTTGGGACTGAGGTCTAAGGTGGTGGTCCTACCAAAGGTGTGATAGATGTAAATAAAATAAAGGCCTCTTGAAGAGAGGTTCATTACATTAGTGATACTGGACATGCAGAAAAGATGCAAATGGACTAAGGAGAAGTTAAACTGTATTAAAAAGGAGAAGAAAACAGCTTTTCAGTGTAATGTTACAAGAGTTCAGCATTTCTGTTCCTCTGGGTGCAGAGCTTCATTGCTTATGAAAGAGGCTCCATTGGCCCTCTGTGAAAGGCCTGATTTTGCTGAAGTCAGTAGCAGCATTCCCACTGAATTCAATGTGGGCAGAAGCAAGCCAGATAAAACACAAACACTAAATTAAGCTAAGTTCTGAAGAGCTCAGCTTCTGCCAATAAAGCAAACAACCTGGGTTGTGTTAAACTCGCCTCTGGCAGCTTCAGTCTATGTTACTAGTGGACTTAAACCTCATCCTAGTGTCTTGAGGTTGTAAGTCTTTCAGGGTTTTTATGATCTACAGCTGATAGAGCTCACTCTCAGACAATATTGTTTCCAACCCTGATTGTTCCTTATTTGTAATTCACATTTCTTTTTTTCACCCTAAAGGGCCAGCAGCACTCCAGCATTTTTCCTGTTGTCCCACCAAATTGTATTACCATTTTCTGATTGTGTGCCAAATTGCAATAATGATTCTATAAATAAACTCTCTGAAAATACTGGTCTGTGAAGGTATTTTCCTATATCTTGTCTTTCAGTTGGGTATTTATTGTTTCTTTGTGCACAAGATTTTTTTTTCTTTTTCCAGTATTGCATGTCAGGCTGCCACAGCTGTGCTATGTCCATCGTGTGTGCAGGACTTCCTGCCTGATGGATTATGATTATTGACAGGTCCAGCCAAGTTCATGATAAATATAATTCAGTATCTCCACTGTTTTTGCTTTCATATGTGTGTTTTATTCTGAAAGTCGGTGGATTTGTATGATGGAAAATGGGTCCTTAGAAATCCCCCATGTAGTATTTTTCCTTGGATCCGAAGAAGCTTTCCTTCCAACATCATCTCCAAGATTCTTCCTAATTATGTTACTTCATTCTGCTTGAGTCTCTTCTTTCCATTATTTTCTAGTATCCTGCCAAACTCTACCATTACTAGCCCTTTTTCTAATCATGTACCACTTTTCATAAGTGAAACCATGGAATAATTTGAAAGATGCTTTAATATCCCACACGAGTATGGCCTTTGGGGCTGTTCTTGGGTGCAGCTTCAATGTGGTTTTTGTCAGCCCTACCGATACGTGCATTACTGGATGTACAATGAAGTCGTGTGTCATCCTGGCAATGCTGGCCTTGATGCGCTTTGCTGATTCTCATCTTTCCCAGGTACGAACTGAATTTGCCAAGCAGCCTCTGTGCCGGCACGGTCCAGTTGGTACTCACGAAAGCCATGTTTTAGCATGCCTGAAATTGTGCTCTGGCGCTGATACTGATTTTATATGCTACTAAACACTTCCAGACTCCAAAATGGGGTGGCTGCATGTGGACTGCTCATCGAGGAGTGTCCTGGGTTCATGCAGACTACTGAACCGTGCCTGGGAAATTGATTGATTGGGATGGAGCTGGTTTGCTTAGGCCAAAAACATGATGAGGAACATGCCGCTGTACCGACTGGGAAACTGTGGAGTCCAGGATGATTGTGGACACTATAACTGATGTGTACGGACATAGGCAATGTGCCTAGGCTCCTGCCACAGGAGCTGTACGTGGATGTTTGGTTGATCATATGTGATCTAACCAGATAATCAGTGTGGAGTATTTGGCAGTAATTTGGAGAGAGAGGTATTTGTTGTGGTGCTCTGAAGAGCTTTGTAGAAGGAACAACTCAGGAGCAGGGGTTCTGCTCATCTTGCAGGGGGCAGGGTGAACAAATGAATGGTATTTGCATTTATCAATTACATTTAAGTTTTCCCAACTGCCTTTGATGACACTGGACATCAACTGGCAGCAATCTGGACAGCACAAGTAGCAGGCTTGTGAGGAAAGCATAGCACATGTATAGTTGCTGTTTCATGTGACTAATTGCTGGACTAGCTGATTCCCACAGCCAGTTTGGGAACTTTGCTGCACTGAAAATACTGTCTTTTCAAGTACGCCAGTTAGGAAAACATTGAAATTGCACTTCACTGTGGGTTGCATTAAGGCACACAAAGGGCAAAAGCACAAGTATGGTGACACTTGGACAACAAAGGAAACTGCAGAAGTTGAGTAAACATGTTAACGGTTGGTAGCTGGCTTGTTAAAAATGATTGTATCCTTTGGGAGACCTGAAGGACTGAGCTGTGTCTATGCTGTCAGCCATTTACACGAGGGTCTCAGGCTTGTATTTCTCCCACTTGAGCCATCACTGCAGTATAGCATAAGAGCTGGGTTGCTAGCAGTGCTTCTTCCAGGCTCTGAGTGCTGCTGGGTAATTCTGGTATCACACCAAAGACTCGACCTGTGCTTGGACCTGGAGAAAGCAGCCGCTGCCCGCCAACACTGGTCCCCATGGCAGCCTCCAGCCTCACCTCTGACCAGGGCCCATCTTCGCCTGAGCCACAGAACCTGCCCCGGGGTGGGTGTTTGCACGTTTCCTTATGCAGAGCAGTGTGATAGCTGACAAGCCTTAACACTGTGTACAAAATCTAAATGGCCCACAGTGGCATCCTGCTCCTCAACAACATAAACCCATTTTAGGGCTCCCTTTTGTCTGTTGGATCGGCTCCTCACATATGTTGTGTTCTACACCTTGTTTTCATTTTCTCCTTTCAGGTGGTCGTGTTGTCCATACGCTATTCATAAATGCAGCCTAAAATAATTGAAAATATTTTAAGTTCAGTTCAAGTTGCGTATGCCTAAGAGCCATTTGCACATTTCTTTCTTTGTACAATAATAAGACTGTCCTGAGTAGACGACTTCTCATCTGTTGGCACACAGATATCCCACACACTAGTCTAATGTCTGAGGGCTTTTCAGTCATGGTCTTCAACTCCAAACATCAGTTCACTTGTAGTGCTACAATAATTAAACTCTCTTTTTCAAGATAACACTGCACAGCACTGTTTTAACTTGGCCTGGCCCCTAATTTGGTTGCTTAAAGGCATCCTGGGAGTCTCCATCAGCGAAAGAGGAGAATTTCTCATTCCCAGGGAAAGGGCTGAACTCCCGCTGCAGAGGATGGAAGTTTGACCTGGCACCACGGGTGGGTACAGAAGCAGTGAAAGCAGCCAGGCAGGGGCTGTGGGAATGCTTTGCACTCAGGTCAGATGAACTGGAGTGGGTGCCCATCATCTCTGCTGTGGGTCTAGACTTGGTGACCCTTTACTCGTCATGCATCTTAAGTAAAATGACTCCAAGTTACAAGAATTCTTTCAAATTAAGTGGTATAATCTAAATCAAAAGCACAGCAAGCATTGTGCTAATGTATAGTAATTCTGTTAGGGCAATAGAGTGACGTGAAAATACACATATTTAGCTTTTACATTTTAAAACCACACATTTTTCTTCCAGAGCTATATACTTATTGTAGAGTTAAGAAAGCATCAAGACTGCACTCCTCTCTCTGAACTCCACCTAGGCTGGGTGGGTCTGGCATCTTTGTATTTGCAGAGAGCAAATAACACAGTCCAGATTCTATTTGTGCAAGGGGATAGTGTTCAACTATAATAAAGGGGATCAAATGCATATGAATGTATTGTTCTGTATTAGGGGAAAGGCAAGTGTTTTAACCTGCTTCCCATAATTTTTTGAAATCTTAGTACCTGAACCTGTTGGAAATATTTGCATCAACAGCAAATATTTTCAATCATTTTAGCAAAAGAAAAATAACCCTTATGTAATGTTTTCTAGAGGACTGAACTGACACAGATCTGCCTGCTATTCTGATAAGATCCTAATCTTTTCTCACACGAGTAGTTTTATGCAGGTGTAACAATGACTTTTGGAACCTAAACTGCACTCCATCATAATAGATGTAGATCAATAAAACTATGTATGCCAAAACGACTTTTAGCACTGGCACTTGGATCTCTAATACTAAAGGACTTCAGGGGAAAAAAAGAAGCAGGGGCCAGTAGAGGGCTCTGTCTTTTCATGAATGCCCTGAAGAGCCAGAAAGATTTCAGGGAAAATTTACATGCCCGTTTCATTTTTTACTGAGGAAAGTCTCTCATAATTTTTTCTCAGTTGTGGCGCATGTTTTTAGTTAAGAGGGAACCCACAGTGTTCTAGCGTCTGATCCAGAGGGCTGCACTGGATTGCTAATGTGCAGTTTGACAGCTTGTTGTTATCTCTAATGCACACTCTCTTGTATTTTTAATTTGATTTAATACTGTAGTAAAAATGCACACTTCTGTACAGTGAGTTTTAGCTACCAGCCACATACTTTCTGTTAAGTAGCTCTTTTCGGGCTCCTTAAACTTTACCCCATGAGTTCACAGACATTTGTAACTAGAGCTTGAAATCATGGTGTGAACTTCCCATGAAGATGTCTGTGTGTATGCTTATTTCCTAAAAGTTTTGCTCCTGTAAGTCATGAGAATAAGGTCAATTGTAACAACTGTACGTTCAAGCTTTGTGTGCTTTTAAGTACATAACCATTCCACCTGCCACTTCAAGTTAATTGCTTACATCTGATATTGTTAGAGGGGTGCCACCTCCACTTCCATCAGCTCAACAACTTCTATGTTTCAGTCTCATGGAAATAATATTTTTATTCTCACCCACCAGAAGCATGACTTGATGATACTCTGTAACCTCTCCTCCCCCTTTTTTTTGGCTTCTTTCTTAAAATCTAGGTGTTCCCCCACCAGAAAAATGATCTGTTTAGTTTAACAAATAAAAACCCTCTTCTGTTGCTTAAGCAATTGAAACACCCCACCTTACTACCCTTAAAATACCAAGACTTGGTTCTCCAGCTAATATAAATTGTTATAGATTTTTGTATCATTTGAACTTCCTCCTATCTGGCAAAGAATAGGCTTCTCTTTTGGCCTTTCTTGCATGACAGCTATCGTACCCATCTTTATCTGGAAATGTTATGTCTTGCAGCAGTGTATTGGGGCCTCTTGAAGCAGCTCCATCACACCTTTCTAGGCTCTTTCTGGCCACTGTGCCAGCAAGAATAGAGACCGCACTGATATTTTATCAGCTACTCACTGCTGAAATTGTTTGTTGCTGGCATTTGTTTTCCTTTGTGTTCATTTCTCATGTGCAGAAAAAAAACCCAAAGTCGTTTTCTCTTTCAGCCTTTTACAGGAAGCCTGCAGTGCTCTTCTCCACACCTGTCTTCCAGTACTGTATCAACAACATAAAAATGTATTATTATTGCTTTCTTGGCATTGCCTTCTATTCGCACCACATGGACTTCTAGTGACTGTCACCTTCCTGCCTGAGGAACAGAGAAATAGAAAAGGTCCATGTCCCCCACACTCCAGCTGCACAGACAAAGCAAGTGTGTGCTGCTTGCCACCTCTGCAGCCTCTCACTTAATCAAACCTGAGGCAAGACGGAAGAGAGGAGTTTTGAAGAACATCCATTTGCTACAAACCAAACTTCAGTCTTCATCTGCAGGGGTTGCTGTTCCCATGGTGAAAGCTAACATAAATGGGTCCTTGCCTGCCAGAGGTATGGTAAGGACAGCAGAAAGTCTAACAACAAAAAGAACAGCTGGGAAAAAATAAGCATCCTAATTTTAAGGAGAGAGCTGACAGCGAAGAAAATAGATTGAGACTTTTATGAGTTTACGTTTGTGTCCAAATATGATGCTAATTTGGGAACTGTCATTTGTATGTGCAAGTAATTCCTTCTCTTAATTACATATAGCTGCATATTTAAGTACAATACTTAAAAATAATATGAAAACTAAGTTCCATAGGTACATTGGAAGATGAAAGAAAATTAAAAAAAAGAAAGCTAGTGTTATGTTTAAAAAGAAAAATGAGGCATTTTCTGTTTGTTTGGACAATCATCCTCAGTATAAATTGAAATTCTTTTAATTACTTGAATCTTTCTTGGTCCGTGTTCATCACAGGCACTTTCTGCAGTGCTGACTGAATCAGGACTAGGCTGAGCTTTGCTGTGTGTCTGTCTTCTGACTGCGGGGGTGGGCTGGGGGTGGCAGTTCATTGTTCTATGCACTAATTTCACCTGCAGAAGTTGCATTAGGGAAAACAGAGTTCTATGGAAATAATCTCCCTGGTGAGGAGCATGTTAGGATGATGCCTGTTGCTGCCTCGAGTTCGGCACAGTTTCTGTTGGGAAGAGAGGAGCAATTTTCCTCAGGCTGATCTGTTGAATCACCTGAAAAAGGAAAGTAAGAACAGTCACTACCCATTTTTGAAACTCCGCATCTGAGATTCAGCCTTCTTATTAAAACTGCAGTCGAGGGGGAGAAAAAGTACATGAATAATTTCTAAATTCTATCACCCTGATCATTTGTGGGAATGTGACTTGAATGTCTGTGGCTTGAGTCACATGTCCAGAACACTGGGAGGAAAAGGGAGGGGACCGAGGAGGATCTAACTGGAAATGAAATTGAGATTACTTTATATCATAGAATAGTTTAGGTTGGAAGGGACCTTTAAAGGTCATCTAGTCCAACCCCCTGCAATGAACAAGGGGATCTTCAACTAGATCAGGTTGCTCAGAGCCCCATCCAGCATGACCTTGAATACTTCCAAGGATGGGGCATCTACCACCTCTCTGGGCAACCACCTCTCCAGTGGTTCACCACCCTCATTGTAAAATATTTCTTCCTTATATGTAGTCTAAAACTACCCTCTTTTAGTTTAAAACCATTATGCCTTCTCCTGTTACTACAGGCCCTACTAAAAAGTTTGTCCCCGTATTTCTTATAAGCTCCCTTTAGGCATTAAAAGTTTGCAACAAGGTCTCCTGGAGCTTTCTCTTCTCCAAGATGAACAACTCCAACTCTCTCAGCCTGTCGTCATAGGAGAGGTTCTCCATCCCTCTGACCATTTTTGTGGCCTCCTCTGGACCTGCTTCCAACAGGTCCATGACCTTCCTGTGCTGAGGGCTCCAGAGCTGGACACAGCACTCCAGGTGGGGTCTCACCAGAGCAGAGTAGAGGGGCAGAATCACCTCCCTACACCTGCTGGCCACACTTCTTTTGATGAAGCCCAGAATATGCTTGGCCTGGGGTGCAAGCATACTTTGTCGGCTCATGTCCAGGTTTTCATCCATCATTACACCCAGGTCCCTCTTGGCAGGACCATCCCTCAATCCCTTCATCCCCAGCCTGTCTTGATACTGGGGGTTGCTCCAGCCCAGGTGCAGGACCTTGCACTTGGCCTTATTGAACCTCATGAAGTTCATCTGGGCTCACTTCTTGAGCTTGTGCAGGTCCCTCTAGATGGCATCCCATCTGTCAGGTGTGTCAGCCATGCCACTCAGCTTGGTGTCATCTGCAAACTTGTTGAAGATATTAAACAATATCAGCCCCAATACAGACCTCTGCAGGACACCACTCATCACTGATTTCCATCCGGACATAGAGCCATTGACCACTACACTCTGGATGTGACCATCCAACCAATTCCTTATTCACTGAACAGTCCATCCATCAAATCTATATCTCTCTAATTTAGAGAGAAGGATGTTGTAGGGGACTGCGTCAAACTCCTTACAGAAGTCCAGATAGATGACATCCATAGCTCTTCCCTAGTCCACTGATGTAGTCACTCCATAGATCACTCAGATCAAATATTTAGACTGCAAGTTTCTTATCAAAATGAGATGAAAAATCATGATGATGACATTGACAGCCAAGAAGAAAATTTCTATCAGTAGTATTTTGTAAAACTTACTTTTAAGCCAAAACAGAAAAATGGCATAACTGATCTACTTAGGTTTTTGTTTGGGTTGGGTTTTTTTCACTTGAACTAACATCCAATAACATAAAAATTAATTAAAAATGCAAAGTATCATATTGTAAATATATACTAGATAAACCATAGGGAGTTTGCTTGAAATGATAATCAACAATTAATATTTTCAGTGTTGGAAGACCCACTCATCTGTATTTGTCTGCCCTGCCCTAGTTTGTGAGTGATGCTATCAAAAAATGGGACAAATAATACAGCAACAAAGATTTTCAGGATCAGCAGTGTAGTCTTTGCAGCATCTCTAGAAATGTTTTTCTCTTCATAGAAAAATCTTATATTAAATATTAAAGTTCTTGATGATAACAGACTATTCTCATGTCTTCCCTTTTTCAGCTCTCTAGGGGTTTGGAGTGTTTTTTACCTTTTCAAAGGCAAAGATCTGAACAATATTACAAATATCATACTCTATGCCTTTTGTTAATGCTTCTGCCTTCAACAAGTATGGAATGAAAATGGGCAAGGGACTACCTGAGATCAATGTGATCATATGCTTCTTGTATTAAGTGGTTCGTTGTAGTAATCCTTTGAAATGGCTGTCTTGCCAATAAATAAATTAAAATAGAGAGGCTCAGCGTCTTGTGTTGGCAATCTTCTGCCCAGACAGTAAGGGCAGAGAGACTTGAGTTCCTCCTATGTCACTGTTACAGTGCCCTTGGTTATGGAGTGGATGGAGCATCTTAGGTCTGAGGCACTTGAGATGATGGATTACATACATTCCCCACTGCCTCCCTACAGCCATTTTTCACTAAAAAATTTTGAGCTTACCCAAAGGGCATAACTAAGTTGAAATTCAGGTCATCCTCTGTGTAAGGACATGAGTGGGCTCAGACCCTGTTTCCTCCTTGTACCCCTAAGTGGAAACCCTTGCGGTTTATGCAGGTGACAGTAGTTTTGTCTCAGGATTTTTTTTCATACATTGAAGACTCTCCAGAGTATTTTATGATGGGGGCTGATTTAACTCTAGGGTGTGATATTCAGCTGATCGCTACAGTGGAAGCGTTCATGAGTCTTTAGTGAGAACTGCAAATACTTGAGCCCTCCACAGAAGTCCCTCAAAAGAAAAGTCCGGATGGTAATTTAAAGGAAAACTAAATCATGAAGTTCCAGATTTTGTCTCAGAGGAATGACTGTGTTTTTGGCAAGAGTAATTTTGGAGTTTCTCTTCTTTGTGTGGTTAGTAGAATAGGTATATTTCTGAGCATTTTTATCAATAAAGCTGTTACGATGTCTGAAACTTCAGAGACAATGCTGCTTTTCTATTTTATCTCAGAGCTCTTGGGGGTTCCAAATGTTTTGCACATAAAAAGGAAAGGGAAAAATTATGTGGAACAATTTCTATGATGGTGAAAGTAGGTTTGAAGGCAAAATCTGTTTCAATTTTTCTCTTGTTGTGAGGCATTAAATGATTTATATCTGATCTAAAAATCAAAACCTTTCCAAATTGCCACCTCCTCTCTTTTCTTCTAAGTTCTTCTAATGATACATGCGTGCACCCTAGTAAGCAGAAAGTTGTGCTGGGAGAGGATTACCTGGGAAAGGATTGGGCGGATGTTAGGTGACCTCGAATAATCTCAGCTCCTTCCTCCTGTGCTCTAGACAGAAGTGGAGGCAGAGGTGCATTTATCTAGAACTACAGCATGTCCTACACTTTGCACTGAAAGGACTGAATTGCAGGGAATTATCAGTTCTTCTTTGCTGATACATGCCTGGAGTCTGGGACTGACTTGGCTTGTGTGCTCAGAGAGCAGTTGGTTCTCCCCTGCCTGCATTTTGATTTAGCAAAATTTGAGCTACATTCAGAAAATTCTTTTTAGAGCACAGTATAATGGCAACTTTAAAAATTAGCATGAATTTATACCTAGGTCGATCTTGCTAAGCCTATTGCTGTGCCCCAGCAATGAGGTTAGGCTTTACCTAAATTTTTACATTTGGAATTCACTGTTTTTGAGAGTGCTAAGGTATCACAGAGTCACTCGATAAGTGCTAAAGAGAAGTGTAAAAAAAATTATGTTCCAATGCTTTTCTGTTTTCCTTGTGAGGTGGAGGAATGATCCTTTTTATAGAAAAGTAAGCTTTTAGTAGACACCATAATATGAGCCAGTAACACTGTCTTGTTGCAAAGAAGGCAAAACAAATGCCAGGTGTATCATGGCCAGTAGGTCGAGGGAAATTATTACTGCCTGTGGTGACAGTGAGACCATACTGAAAAAAAAATTGCCCAGGATTGCCCCTCCCCTTCCTTCAAGAGAGCTAAGGAGAAACTGGAGAGTCTCCAGCAGGAGACAGCTAAGAAGGTCAGGGTCCTGGAGCACACAGTGTACCAGGGAAGTCTGAGAGGGAGGGTGAGCTTGCTTAGCATGGAGAAGAGAAGACTGAGGGGCAGTTTAATAGCAGCTTGAAGGGTTGCTACAAAGATGTCAGGGTTACAATTTTCTTGGCAGTGGCAGATGATGTAACAAAGGGCATTTGCAAAAACTTCACTATGACGGTAGCATGTGCTGGGAGAGGTTGTGTAGTCTCCAGACTTGGAGGTTTTCCAGATCTGGCTAGACAAAGTCACAAGCAAACAGATCTAGAGCTGGTAACAATTGTGCTTGAGCAACCTCCTGGGAGGCTGGACTAGTGACCTTTAGAAATCCCTTCCTCACAACATTTCTTGAGCATGTGCAATTAAGCTTAAAAAGTTCCAACTCATTGTGGGGAAAGCCCTCTAGCAGGGCCTGTGGATCCCCTAGTATTATAGAAGGTTTCACATGGTTAGAGCACATTTCTCACGTCATTCTTTAAAGCCATGAGAATTCAGCATTTCTGCAGATCACAAGTCAGATCAGCAGAGCATGACTGTAGAAGTAGACACCTGTAGTTTGATGCAAGGCACAAAGAGGTCTGAATTAAAACTTCACAGGAGACCTGAATTCCAGGATATTTTAGTGATTTTTCATTGGATTACTATTTGCCTTGTTTGCTGGTTTTAGGTTTTTTTTAACGCAAATATCTCATCAGTTATTTCAACAGTACCTAGTAGTTCAGAAGAACATGAGTAGGAGCAGTATGCAAGAACTTCAGCCTTCTACAGAAATAGGCCCTTTACTGACAGTGACTGTATAACTGAGTTACATCCATAAACTGTAGCTAAGCCAAGACAAGCAGGGCAAACAAATTAGTGAGAAAGCAGAACAGGCAAAAATGGGATTATTTTAAAATTCAGCTGTTTCTTAGTAGCAAAGAATGGAATTTGGTAGAAGTTTTTGTGTTATTCAGAGTATATGTCCCAAGCAGAATAAATCCTGTTGCTCAGGCACAGGCTTAAGAAGGAAAATGTGGTTTGTCCCTGCAGTTGAGAAGCTGCAAGGCTAACTTTCACTGGGGTATTTGCTTTGTTTTTCTCCATTTCTATGAGGAAGATGTAACAGAGAAAACCTTCAGGAAAATGCTCTCAGAAATACCCCCAAAGAATCAGAGAATCATTAAGAAAACATTTCTAGGAATCATTAAGATCTCTAAGATTATCAAGTCCAACCGTCAACACAACACTACCATGATCCTAAACCATGTCCTGAAGTGCCACATCTACACGTTTTTTTGAACACCTTCAGGGATGGTGACTCCCCCACCTCTCTGGGCAGCCTCTTCCAATGACTGACCGCTCTCTCAGTAAAGAAATTTTTCCTGATCCCCAATCTAAACCTCCCCTGATGTAACTTGAGGCCACTTCCTTTCATCATATCTCTTGTTATTTGGGAGAAGAGACCAACACCCACCTCGCTACAACCTCCTTTCAGGCAGTTGTAGAGAGCGATAAGGTCTCCCCTCAGCCTCCCCTTCTCCAGACTAAAAAAACCCAACTCCCTCAGCCGCTCCTCTTAATACCTGCTTTCCAGACCCTTCACCAGCTTAATTGCCCTTCTCTGGAAACCCTCCAGCACCTTAATGTCCCTCTTGCAGTGAGGGGCCCAAAACTGAACACAGTACTCGAGGTGCGGCCTCACCAGTGCCGAATACAGGGGCACGATCACCTCCCTACTCCTGCTGGCCACACTATTCCTGATACAAGCCAGGATGCTGTTGGCTTCTTGGCCACCTGGGCACACTGCTGGCTCATGTTCAGCCGGCTGTCAACCAACACCCTCAGGCCCTTTTCCTCCAGGCAGCTCTCCAGCCACTCTTCTCCAAGCCTGTAGCATTGCATGGGGTTGTTGTGACCACCGTGCAGGACCCAACAATTAGCCTTGTTAAACCTTGTGCAGTTGACCTTGGCCCATTGATCCAGCCTGTCCAGATCTCTCTGCAGAACCTTCCTACCCTCGAGCAAATCAACATTCCTGCCCAAATTGGTGTCATCTGCAGACTTACTGGGGGAGCACTCAATCCCCTCATCTAGGTCATTGATAAAGATATTAAACAGAACTGGCCCCAAAACTGAACTCTGGGAAACCCCGCTTGTGACCGGCCGCCAACTGGATTTAGCTCCATTCACTGTAACTCTCTGGGTTCGGCCATCCAGCCAGTTTTTTACCCAGCAAAGAGTACACCTGTCTCAGCCATGAGCCACCAGCCTCTCTAGGAGGATGCTTTGGGAGACAGTGTCAAAGGCTTTGCTAAAGTCTGGGTAGACAACATCCACAGCGTTCCCTCATCCACTGGGTGGGTCACTTGGTCATTAAAGAAGATCAGGATGGTCAGGCAGGACCTGCCTTTCATGAACCCACGCTGGCTGGGCCGGATCCCCTGGTTGTCCTGCATATGCCCAGTGAGCACACTCAAGATGAACCACTCTATAACCTTCCCCGGTACCAAGGTCAGTCTGACTGGCCTGTAGTTCCCCGGATCCTCTTTTTGGCCCCTCTTGTAGCTGGGTGTCACATTGGCAAGCCTTCAGTCATCCAGGACCTCTTCTGTTAACCAGGACTGTTGATAAATGATGGAGAGTGGTTTGGCGAGCTCCTCCATCAGCGCCCTCAGAACTCTTGGGTGGATCCCATCTGGCCCCATAGACTTGTGAGTGTCCAGGTGGCTCAGCAGGTCATAAAATGCTTCCTCCTGGGTTGCTGGAAAGGCTTCATGTCAACTCCTAGCCACTTAGAGGAAAGGATGGCTTCTGACCTCTCCTTTTCCTTTCACTCATTACATTTCCTTCCCTCCATCCCTTACCCTAACCTTGGCACCAGGCAGTGCTCTGCTGTGGATTCAGCTGTTATTGCCACAGCAGGTTAAACCCATCTGACCATATCTGGTGCTGCTTCCCTTCTCTGCCTTCTTGCTGCCTCAGGCACTCCCCTGACCCTGTGCAGAGCTGTTCAAGCTCTCTAAGGCAATACAACAACTCACCTGACAAAATACGGAGATGTTTCAGGTCAGGGCCAGGCAGTCACTTGGAAGGAGGATGCAAGAGGCAGCAGCTGAATTGCTCTTGCTTGTCACAAAACTGCCTGTGTGACTGTGACCTGCTGTCACTTTGTGCTCGTAGCTTCTGAAATGCAATTTTACGATCATATTCTTTTTCTATTTCCAGTGAAGTGAAGCAGCAAAGTACAGCTCTTCTGGCACCTATATTATGTCAGCCTTGGAAAATGTTTCACCTTCATATTGCTTGACAGAATAGTTCAATATACTAACAATTAGAAAATGACCGTAGATCATCTTTATAGCTTCATAACTAGTCTCATAAAAAGACTTATGGAAGATGCTTGTGTGAGGAGGCTTCTGCAACCCTCACACAGTACTGATCTTGAAAAATCCCAGGCTGGCTATCTGCTCCTTGAAGATGTTGTTCTGTTGTATCAAGTTTTGGATTGAGATCTGGTGGCATCGGTGTCCAAACGATAAGAAAGAGGAGCTTGGACTGCCCATCTCTCAGCTTCAGCTGTAACATTGATATGACCCTGGTACTGACGAAATATTAAGTTCTGACTTTCACAGAGAAGTCAAAACATTAATGCAATGGGTCGCAATTCTAGAGATTCAAATTCCTACCTCTGCTCTCTCTGTGACTTTGTGCAAGTTTGTTACCTAGTAAAACCAGTAGTAGTTTCCCGTTCACCCCTCCCAACTCTGCCACAATTAGGGTGCTCACATTGTGTCAGAATATTTTCTGCATTTTTCTATTGCTGATGTATTCAAATCCTTATCTGTCTGTCCTGTGACAGTCAATATTAAGTACTAGTTTTAAATCCATTCATATACTGTCATCACGCAGAGTACCTTCCTGACCAAGTCTTTATATATAGATCAGTCTGAAAAGGAACTTTACCATAGGACAGCTAGCCAGGAATCTCCCAAAATGACCATCTTTCAGTTAAGAGATCGTTAAAACAGAGTATTCTGATGTACCAGATTTGTTCATTTCTGATTAGGGTATACAAAGATGTCCTCTGTATTTTCTCAATCCCTTTTCCCACCACTCAGTGTTAAAAATCAAGCCTCTTCTCCTCCCCTTTCACACCATTTCTTTAGCCAGGACCGACAGCTGCCTCGCCTGTTGCAATGACAATGCAAATCTCTGGCTGTCCAGTTCTGGGTTCACAGGATATTTTATTGTGCCACCTGTTCAGGATCAGTAACTGCACCATATACATCTCCTCCATCTGCCTCAGATCTGTGCCCATGTGGGCACTTAAGCAAGAAAGGAAAATTGTAACAACTGAAACAGCATATCTTACTTTGTAAATATTGTGTCTAGTGCAGATAAGACAAAAAACACACCATGTGAAAATGAAAAATGTAGAAGAGGAAGGCATTAAGAAATAATATATGTACAATATAATAATATAAAGCAACAAAACCATTCTATAAATCACTGTAATAAAGGCAATAAAATTTCAGAGATTCACTGGTCAATAGTTTTAAAACTGATGCAGCTCCATTTTAATTATGTATTTACATTATTAAAAATACCAGTATATTATGTTTCCTGAGATACAGTAAAAATTAACTTTTAGGCTACGGTCATATGCATTGTCTGGAGACATACTTTCAGATTAGTAAGAGAAATTTGATTTAATAAATTGTAAAGAGTCTGTCCCCAAAAAAGAATTGCAGAGTTAGAGTCAGAAAAGAGCAATGAAATTAAAATACCATTTTTTACATTTCAAAGAAATAAATAAAGGTTATACAAATGCATCATTGAATTACCCAAAATTTAACACTGTCTTCTAGCAACAACATAAAATAAGCAGACAGTGTTTGCCAATGTGTGTGTTTGGAGTTGTGTTTAACTAAAATATTTTTAGTTATTGGGTTTTATTCTGCCTCTGTCTGTGGGTTGTTGGGGTTCTCCCTGTAGAGACAAATTAGTTGTTTGAATGAGTTAATTGTGACTCTCTGCTCCTGGAAAACATTGACTTGTAATCCTGGGATCTGGTTTCCTTATACAAAAAGGAAATTGCACACCTGGATAGACCTCCTATGAAACACTTCAGCGTAGACCCTGGAAAAGGCTCTCTGGGGCTGCCTCTTTTTTTTTTTCTAATTATTACTTCCAATACAGAGCTGAGCCGAGGAGAGTATCTGCTGCACCCAGTGGCACCAGGACAGGGAGCTCTTTGCAGCTGTCTAGCCATGCTGGCCCAGCAACATGCTGCTGGGCTGTCACATGGATGTATTCGACTGGGCTCCACAGCAGCGGCACACAGGTACAGCAGTGCCCAAACCAGCGAGCGCCACAAACGGCAATGATGCCCCTTTCAGACCCACATGTGCCTGGGTGCAAGGTGGGGGATGCTGAAGACCCCCACCTGCAGTGCAAACCCTCCTCCCCACAGTTCTTTCTCTTCCACACAGCTGTGAGCCTGAAGTCTGGAAGTACAGTAATACAAAGATTTTTAAAAACCTGCCTTGACGTGCAATATATGGTGACAGAACTCGTTTTGAAACAGGTGGCAGATGGGAATAAAAATGAATGACTGTAAGGAAATGATGAATACCATTGAAACTGTTCTTGATAATCCCTGCTAATTTCTTTTTTTTTCTCATTAAAATTATTTAATAAGCAGAAGTACAAACCTCCTCCACTCCTTGCTATATTGCCGCATGACTGGTGAGCTATCAAACTCTGCCACAGAGGGGAAGTAGAGTATCGTAAATCCATGTCAGCACAAGCAACAGCTCCTGCTTTCTGATGGAGTTAAAGCCTTGTCAGTAAAAGCTGAAATACTGAACCTTTTCCTGCACCAAACTTTTTTTTTTTTAAAGAAAGAAAATAAAAACCTCGCTTTTCTGTGGTGTAAACCTTAAATTTTGCAGTATTTCTCTTTCCTTGGTATTTGTTATGAATGAGGGCAAACTACCTTGAAACAGGATGCTCGCAGGTTGCTTCTCCTTTCGGACTGTAATGTGCTGCTTGGCTTCAGGAGAATATCATTAACCTTCTGCTGGGATGTCCAGATTATGACTTAAAATGAAGAATGTAATTTTAGAGGGTACTGATTCACTGTTAAGCAGGTGGTTTTTCACTGAAATGGCTGAAGAGAATGCAGAAGTTTAGTGTCAGTGGAACAGAAGCATCATTAATATCTAAGGAGCATTTATTTGTATAAGTCACTCACATGAACAGGCTCACAAATGTGACTGCATTATTACATGATGTTGCTTATAGTCAGACCTTTGGGTAAATATTTTCCAGAACAGAAATGTACAGAGGTGAATGTGAGCCTGACCAAGCTCTCTCCATACAGAACATCTGTTAAAGAAAACTTTGAGGCCTTGTGGGAACCTGGAAGTTCCTGTGGCTTGGGCCACGTGCAAAGGGAATTTAACAGTGTTAGACACTAGGTATGCGCAAGCTTGTTGCTTTTGCTTTCTAATGTTTGCGTGTGCACGCTTCAGAGAGACTGAAAATCATCTTGGATGTTAGCAGCCTGGAAGGCTGCAATGTGCTTGCATGGATCTGTTTTGCCTTTTGCGAAGAAGAGACTACAAATGCATATATGGTAAAAGGGGTGAATAGTAAAGATAAAAATTTCAGAAGTTATTTCAAGCAGTCTGCTGCGAAGGAGCTTCATCTGGAAACTAGGTCCTACTAACGCCACCAGATTTACTGACACCATCAGATTCATATTCTCATTTTTTTAGAATTATAGGTGTATCGACACGGAAAGCTAATAATAGTCACGCTGCCTCTGTAGGGACCATAGTGTGCTGTCAGATAAACATAACAAAACCAGTGCTGCAGCTCAAAGAATATCTCATGTGGAAAACTGTCCCCACTGAAGTGAGTGGGCGGGATTGTTTTATGCACAGATGTTAACATGGCAGGACACTGTTTGCTGATGCAGGCATGCTGCTTAGGGGTTTGTTAATGGGCAGCAAAAGCTTTCTTTGAAACTTTTGTTTTATAATTTACTGTCTGGTGAGGGCTAATGCGAGAAGCCTGAATGTTGGTCTGGGTAAGGCATTAATTACTTTGTTGGTTCTTCCCAGCTCGCAACAAATTGTGGAGAGCTTTGAGAGACCAAGGAGCAAGGAATTAATCTTAAAAGAAAGAAAGGAGTTAGAACACAGTGTCTGCAATAGTGAGGCAGTAGATGGACTGTACTCCAGCCCTTGAGCCTTCCAGGGCTGTACCACCTATGTTACTGGTTTGAGCTGGATTCTCCTCCCAGCCAGGATACAGGACAGGGTCTGGTGGTAGATCTGAGCACCTGGTCAGGATTGAGGTTTTCCACCTCAGACGCAAGAGGCAGGATCTCTTCCTGTAATCCTCACAGTAGCTTAAGAGTGAATTGTCACTGTAGCATTCAGTGAAAACCTATGGACACCTTAGCTGCTGACCTGTATGCCTCAGGGATATTAAGGATATTAAGTTAACCTTTTTGGCTCCCATTAACTGGCTGTCTTTCCACTGCTGTACCCAGTACATTTAGCCCATGTGCACACCTCTCTCAAGGGTAGTTCCCAGGATGATGTGTATTTCTTTGGCAGGCTGCAATGTAGCACTGATGTTGTATCTCCCTTTGGGTATGGAAATTGGTCATCTGTGGCAACACAAAACTCAACAAAAATGAGTTTCCCTGCCAGGATATAGTCCTCGGCAGCGTCTCCTTGTATGGAAAGAGCACTGGGGCCTGTTCCACTTGCATCACCAGTGCGCATACCCACACCTGTACCATGGCAAGGCCGACCTGCCTCTGCCAGCTCTCCAGTTACTTCCAGGAATTTCTGGGAGTCCATTTCATTCCCGATGTAACCTTATAAGTAAACTGTCCTTACAGCTTGCCTCCTGCTGACAGCTGCATGTTGTCCATTTCTTCATGTTTCAGAAAAATTCTGTAGAATAAGGACTGCCTGCTAGAAGAGAAAGGGAAAAAACCTTGGTTACCCATATTCTTTAGAGGAAAATCACTGGGACCTTTGTGCCAAGGGATATGCCCTATTCAGCCAGAGAAACTTATGTTCACCCTATTTAATTCCTTGGAAGAGATGGATTAAGACAAGGAATCTCCATCCCAAAGATTCTTTTCCTTTGCTAGGGTACAAAAGAAAACTCCTGAAAATACAGGTATTTACTATGGGAAAGGCTCCCTGAGGCACACCTAGAGTTTTAATACCAGAAAGGCTAAATACTTTAGTAATCACTGTTTGTAACTGAAAGGCAACCACAGGCTTGTGAAATGATCAACACTCACTTTCTTCTTTGTCTAGATGCCTAACTGTAGTAGTATACCAGATGTACGGTCCACCTAGAAGCCCACCTGTGGCTACTATTTCCCTGCTTTGGCGCCAGGCACTAATGACAGGGGAGAGATTGTAAGGTTCCTCTCACTCTCCATGACTTCTTTTTATTGTCTGACATATATCCTGCAGAAAACCTGGAACTTACTTTATAATCACAAGGCCAGAGGCTGGTCTTCTGGGAAAAGAAAGTCCTGTCTCATTGACATCCTGCAACCTGTCCTTGTTCTAACCTCTTTCATTATGGTTTCATTCAACAGGTGTCCATTTTGTGTGTGTGAGGGTGGGCAGCTTCCTGGCACAGGCAGGAATAGTAGCATCCTTTTTACTTTCATTCCCTTTCTGTCATAATTTTCAAGATGCCATGAATCCTCCTTTTGGAAGACTTTTTCCCCTCTCCTCACTTTCTGTGGAGTCAGAGATATGTCGGTGGGTTTGGAATTAACATTTTGGGTTTGTGATGTCTTCCTCTTTCTTGCTGCTTGACCAACCTTTCATCTTTCTCTTCAATTAGGAAAGATTGCTCTGCTGATGCAATTGTCCACTCAGCTGGAGTGAGGCCAATCTCTCATCACTTCAACTCTCCTTGATTGCTTCCTGCCCAAACTCTAACGCACAAGTTTGTACAGGAATTTGAAGAGTGATTACAGAATCCCACAAACCTTCAGAAAGAGAAACTTGCTTTTGATTTTTACCCAGAAAGCTGTTATGGTGAAGATTATTTTAATAGAAGAATTAAGTCATAGTGTGGTAAAGTTTTGGGTTGTTTTGTGGAGTTTTTTGGGGTGGTGGTGGTGGTTGTTTGTTTTAAAAGGAGGGCTTTTATTCAAGGGACCCAAACACCTTAACTTCACTACTTTAGTCAGATTGTTTTAATCTTAATTAACACCTCTGCCTAGGCAAGCTATTAGCAGAATATTTGTGTCAGAATGTAAAATCAACTTTTTGTACAATACTGGAAATCCCATGCACTTCCTAAAGTAAAATGGCTACAGAGTCAGGAGGTTTAAGTAACTCTGATTCCAATAAATAGCATATATCATTGTTTATTAAGTATTTCATAAAAATGTTAAAATCAGATTATAGTATTTGCTTTTATTCTTCTTAGCTTCCTTAGGATTCTAATTCAAAGTAGAGAGAACTTTGTATTCCTGTGTGTCAAAGTTATTGAGTTTCTGTTTCTTTTCCTCACGACCCATTTCTAGCAGAACAGGTGACAAAGCACCCAGATCTCAGGTGGATCTGTTCCTAGTCAGGGGTGACAAGTGTGCTTTACAACAGAGCAATGCAGAAAAGCCAAACCATGTGAGACTGTGGGATCCGAGTTGGGAAACAAAATCCTTGACACCTATTCCACCTGCCATAAAGAATGTTATTATCCCTCTTCAAGTTAGACACACCAGAAAGGTGACTTCACAGTTGTTGCAAGGCAAAAGAATGGGTCTGAGACTGGAAAAAAGAATGATGTTTTATATGTATTTGTTTACTGCATAAACATATTACTAATTAGTATGGCTGGTTTTTTTAGTATTACTTGTCACCTTTGCCCAGAGACTGGATTAAGGCAGTGATTTTAAACAGACTAATTTGTGTGTATGTTTGTTCAAGATGTCAAAATATTTGGAAGCTTGCTGGTATGTTCCGACAGTCATACAATGCTGTACCTGCTCACGTTACACCTCATGGCACTTCAGCCCTCGAGCACTTCAGCACTTACTTTTCATTTATGAAACCATTTCAGAAGGCTGACCAATAATTAGTAGTTTCTGCTCCTTTGGTAGCACAGGCTTTGGGTCAATGTTAAGCAGAAGCTGCCTAGTAATTGCGCTGTTTCCTGGAAGGATCAACGTGCTGTCTATCTGTAAGAATGACCTTTTTCTCTTCTCCACATTTACAGAGGAAAATCCTTGGACTCAGAAAGGGAAAACAGTGCAGTGAATTGTCCAGTTTAGGATACATAACAGAGCACTCCTGAGGACTACTTCCCTTAATATGCTGTTAGCTCCCCATGGCCCTTTCTTAAGCAGTGTTATAAGCAACCACAAGGTTTGACAATACACATTTTTATCTGCCCACTGTGCCAGATATCCTGTTTCACAAATAGCATTTCAGCTGGTAATGATAATTTCTCTGCCACTTGGAGTCACCGATGAAAAACAGAAAGGGTATGTTCAATAAAATACTACATATTTTTCTTTTTTTTTGAAAAACAGTACAAAATTATCTCTGTCATTTTCATTGCCACTATATATTTTCAGTGAGAACTGGTGCTGTTTATTTTTCAGACCTTGGCTGTCACCTTTTGCTTGGTTTTGAGGGTTTTGGCGTCAGCTCAAAGCCCATGGGCAACAAAGCCTTTACCAGAGCAACCCCAGAGTTCTGCAGCTCCCCGCTCCCTACAGTTTAGCTTCTCTTTTCTCCATTCTCTTCTTGTTTTAATGGAAATTTTAATTTCTGAAGTATTGCTATTTTTTATTTGCTTATCATTCTGTATTTTGAGGTATTTTTAAAAGAGGAAAAACTATGGGACTTTATGTGAAGCATTCAGCATTATTGAAGAAAAGTGGTCTTTTATACTTTTGGAGGAAAGTAACTTATGAGCTGAAAAGTAATTAGTGGTAGTCAGGGAGGACAGGTAACACACCACTGAAGTTTCTCTAATAAGTCTAACCAGTAAGCAATGCAAAAGATCAAATGGATTAATTCAGTAAAGAACAGGCCAAGAAAAAATGCTGCCAATGCAATGCCCCTTGTACCTGCAGTCAGCATAAAGAGCTGCAGGAAGGGCTTTGGGCTGGGTGCTCACCCCAGGCAGCTCAGCAGGGCTGTCCCACAGCATGAGGAAGGAGCAAGTTTTTCCTGCTGACCTCTGAGGGTGTAGGGCCCCTGTCCAACTGTGCAGGATTTCTAAGAGAACAGGGGAGAAACCCTTTTCCTTACACCTCCCACAAAGACCTACTGCTACGGGTTAGCTGAGGCTGCTCGCTAAAGGGACTTTCCCCTAGTGACGTGTAGGTGAATAGATGCTGCTTCAAGGCTGGAGCAAGTTCTGCTCCCTCCGTGCTCCAGCCTTGGTGCCCAGAAGCAGATCCCGGCTTTCCTGGGGACACTGCTGCTGTATAAATTACAACAGCCAGGACTCGTACAGTTGTGAGGACAGACACAAGGGGGGATGTCTAGTGTCACGTGTTGGAACATGCACCTAAGGATGAAGTAACACCCCTCTTCCTCTGTCTCAGGCTGACGAAGGCTAACAGAATAGCCTATGGCAAGTTTCAGTCCCCAGATACAAAGCATCAGTTCAGTTATTTTAAAATTAAGACCAAAAGCAAAACAAAACAAAATGACCCCTGAAAAACCACCCCTCTAGCTTTTACCAGATCAGATGCAATTATAATGCCCAGTCCAAAATGAATCCCAACATGCAGTTAAACTCGTCAAGTCACTTAAAAATTGAATTAAAGACAATGTGCATGAGTCATAATGTTATTATTATTAATATTGTTATTTTATTATTATTATACTGTCCCTTAGGCAACAACAGGATTTGAGAAGTATTTCAAACAGACATTTGAAATCCCATACTTTAAACACTCACCAATATTGTCATTTGCCTGGAAGCATCAATGCCAAAAAAGTTTCCATGGGAACGGTATGTGATTCTGTCATGCCTTTAACCTCTCTAATCCCAGGGGTGGAAGACCAGACCAGAATCATGAACTCTGACAATTATACTTTTACTAATGGTTTTCAGTCCAGAGGGGAACATATTCAATGGGGGAGAAAGGTGATTTGGATATATTAGTAATATAAGCTCTGCCTTGAAGTGTCATTAAGAACACCGCTCTCTTCTACCAAACATAGCCAAGTAGCCACATCACTCAGCTTAAGAAGCCATTTGAAAAAAAATATAAAAGCCCTAGAATAAACCTGGCTTGTGATCCCAACCTGAGCCACTGCAATCACTCTTCATCTTGATTAATTCCTGATTAATTACTCTCAATTAACATTAAGAAAGAACCTTTGCATCCCCTCACGTCTTCTGTTTTATTTAGATCTGGAGCTTTAAACAAAGCTTCTGTTTAAGTCCACAGTACATTGAATATTTATTACAGGGACTATTTCCAATGCAATAAATGCTCCTGGCCTAATTCTGCTATTTAGCAAGCATGTGTGAAACCTGAAAGCAGAAAAACCCCGCAGTTTGAGGGTAAAAGCCTCAGTAGCAGACTCCACGTCTGATACAAGAAGCATACTATTTTTGGTTTTAATTGCTAAAGGAGAAGTAATGAGTTATTAAATCTCAGTGACTCCAATCATTTTTCATATTTTCTTTAGAAAACTTAAAAGAAAACATAGTAACAAATGGGTAAGGACAGAATTTCATCCTTAATTTGTAAATGTCTTGACTGTAACACACACGCAGTTTATTTTCAATTACTCTGGCAAAGTAAAAAACTTCCGTAGGAGGAAGAAAGCCATTGCAGTGTCTTGTGAAAACTCTGATAAAAAGGCATGTCACTAAATAATATAATTAAAAAATCTTGTGTCAATTGCAAAGCCAAAATGAGCATTTGGAAATCTCACTCTGTTTCAATCTCGGTAGCACTTGCAAACTGTGTTCTGTGCTCTCTGGTTAATTTTGCAAAGTCTAAGTTGCTTATTATTTTCTTTCCTCTGACAGGATGCCAAATATGTATCCTCTGGGCTGGAAGAGGCTAATCATGCTATGTTTAGCCAGTCCTGGATGAAAGAACAGCTCAGAAGTGTGGAAAGACATATATCTCACAAAACAGTGGGGGGGGGGAAAAAAGAAAAAAAAAGAATTTTCAAGTGGACCACAGTCCTTTTTTGTTCTTTCTGCACCTCTACCCAATTATTAGGTCAATATTTTTTGTAATTTAAATACAACAACAGATGTCCAGTCTTTCTGCTGTCTTATGCTTTTGCACAGACTCTTCTATGGAACTGGTATCACCTTGTACTCAATTATTCTCAGCCAGCTTGCAGGAAAGTGCACTAGCAGGAACTATGTATTAAGACATGCCGGGAAAAGAATTATGGGAGCCCAGACACAAAAGGTGTCACAGAGCATGGAGACCGCAGAAAATGTAGTTTGAGCACAAAAGATGACATGAATAAAGTAGGGCAAAGCTGGTCAATTTTAGCTGAAGAAACACAGAACAATTTATGATTCAGGCTCAATCAGGTCAGTAGAGACTTTAGAAATAATCAGATCTGAATGAATTCTTAACTCGCAGATGGTCCAAAGAATTGCTTGGGCGTGAAGGTTAAGATTAGGCCAACAGGATTTCTCCCACATTACCTTTAGCTGTACCACAATCCTCCTTCAGCAGTCTGCTCTGCTTTCCTGGGTGAAATTGTTCAGCTTGTCAGAGGATCGATGTGCTATGGGGCATGGGCACCTGCTAGGGAACAACAATTACGTGCAAAGCACCCCAGGTTCTAGCAGGACTTAAGAACTAGTATCAACAAGACCTGTATGTGTGTATGTGCACATATATACATACATGCATATATATATACAGACACACATATATAATCCTGAAAAGGAAGATATGCCAATTAGGAACTTAAATGTAGGATATTCCTATTTATGGATCTTTCTGACAGAAATACAGGAGTACAAGCCTTGTGGCAAATATGCAGTGAGTCCAGGGCACCTACATGTGTTTGACTAACCACACATGTGCTGCACAAATTATTTAAACACACACAGTTTACATATCCAGAATGCAGAGGACCTAGTGAGAACACACCAGGGATATTGGTCTGGGATTTCTTTATATCCATCAGCTTAGTCAGGGCCTCTGCCCCACTGATACTACAGTATGTCCAAGAATCCCAAGTAAATAGCTGAAGGTCCCATTCCTCCCAGACAAAATTTCCAGGTGAAAACAAGGTGACTGTATCCAAGGAAATTTCACCCAGCTGGTGACCCTACTACTTTTCAGCTGCCTTCATGTTACTCCGTGGTGCAGAGAGGTGTCTCCTGACCCCCTAGACACCTGGCATATTTCTGGCATGTCAGGATGCCCTCCCGATGCTTCACAACACCCACATTCTGGGCATGGCTGAAGCTATTTTGCGCTCCACCAACTTAGATGTCAGAGCTATTGCAGCACTGAGCTTCCTGACAGCTACAGCCCTCTCCGAGTCTTGCCAGAGTAACTGCTCCATCGTAGCCTATAGCAATCCTGGAGGCTGGGGGTATTCCAATGGACACGTGTCTTTCATAACATTTATTAGAAGACATAGCATAATTCTCATATTTGGGAACTGGAAAATAAAACACTGTTCTCTCCTATTATTTCATGCGGCAGATTTTGAAACTCTGCAATCACAAATAAGCAAAACTTAAATCTAAAAATTGTGTTCCTTTTCTAGATCTTATTTTGCTTTAAGCGAATGCATATCATTAGGAGACAGAATGCATGAATTTTCTTGGAGTGCTGATGATTGTATTTCCTACAAAAGTCTCCAGTAGAGAAAATCATGAGCGGAAGCAAATAAATACCAATGCAATGCACAAAAGCTCCTTTTACGATCAAAGAATGAAGTGAAGGCAAAACTTTGTCCAAAAGCAATACTCGTTATGATACCCACTGAACAGCAAGTTTGCTAGGACTAACTTCTAAAACTCTTGGAAAGTTACCACACTCATTCACATATTACACAGCTCCTGTAAAATGCTTTTGTTCTGTTTTGTTTCAATTCTTCCGTGCTCTAGAAGTAGTTTTGAAAATTAAAGAGATTCCAGCCGGCTCTAATAACTAACAGTCCTGGCATGTTTTAATGGCTTGTCTTATTTGGCCCTCTGAGTATGTATTCTTGCACAAACAATCCTAAAATATGATTAGTTAAGAACAACAAGCTTATTAGTCTCTATTAATGACATTATGTGTTTCCACTCCTTGTCACTGATTTTATTAAATCTTTGTGGAGAAGCATTAGCTGTAGTGAGACCTCTGACTAAAACAGCCTGGGAAAGAGGTTCTCACATTGTCCTGCATTTATACCATCTTTTTCATGGGAAAAAGCAGAGAAAGAGGAAAAATCTAGGAGGCTAGGGGAGGACAAGGGGATCCGTTTGGTGTCGGGCCTATTACTGCAGTGAAATCCTGCCACCTTCTGCATGGGCTGATTTTTAGGCCCATTTTGATCTCCAATATAAGCACCGTTGGAAGGAAATATTTGCAAGACTGGTGGTGATCAAGCACAAGGGAAGATTCGAACATTGTATCGGGCTTTGCTAAATTATGCTGACGGTCACTCTGACCAATAGAGAACCAAGAAAATAAATCTTTAATTCCCTTTTCCTTCTTCTTTCCTCAACTGAATTTGGCAATAAGTTGACTCATCTCAGGAATGGACTTTGTGCATTCAAACTTGGAAAAGTGGCCACTTTAATTCCACAGTGGCGGTCAGGTGCCTGTCTCTACAGCAGGGGACACAGCAGGAACTGGCAATTTTTCTAAAGATTGTGGGAGTATTTTGAAAACAACTTTATCCCTTCCTTTTGAGAAACAGATATCAAGATACAATGGAATGTTTATGAACATTGTTTTAAACTTTGAGTAGATTTATTAAATTATTTCGATTCAGAGTAGATTTTCCTGTGTTTTGTGCGTGGAGGTTGGCAGTTTCTGTCTCCTATGTTTGTAGCTCATATGTAAATCCAAGTGATACGAGTACTCCATACTGCACTGTAAATTGCATTCATTTCTGTGTGAACAGGGGGATACATTTTCAAAGAAATGGGCAGGAGATTGACGTGAGGAATAGAAGTGAATAAAGCTCTTGAGCTCAGCCTTGACATTCAGAGCCACTTGGTTTATAAACTCTTCATTGTTCTGTTGCAGAAATATAGAATGCAAATATAATGCAAGTAAAATATGGTAAGAAGTGAAGTTTTCTGTAATTTTGAAGGTGTCAGTCAAGGGATGAGGATAAATGAGAAATGTCTTTGTTCTTGGTCTGGTTTTTTTCATTTGAGTCAAGAATTTGGTGTTTCTTTGGAGAAGCAGGACACAATACAGATTCCATTATATGACTTCTAAACCATTACAATATTGTATTATAGTCAGTAACTTCAAAAGGGTAATCATATCTGAGTTCAAAATGGGTTCTTGCATCCCAGTTGCACTCTCTGCAGACGTTTATCTGCATAGACATTTGCTTCTCATGAAAAATGTATGATCTGTATTGTGAGAATAAATGAAGAGAAGCGAAGCAAAGAAGTTCCATTTTCAGCTAATTGCTGTCTGTCAGACAGCACACTATTTCAGCTCTCAATTGTCTTTTGGTCTCTGTCAGTGCTAATATTCATATTTTTTCGAACATCCTAGGCTTCAGTGTGCAGATTCAGCCTGTCTCAGATGAACTGCATTATGGGTCTTGCCGGCAAAGTTTTGCTGAATTCAACAGGACTTTGTGCACCTGAGGAAAGAGTACTGAGTGGTGCTGTTTTAACTTCTTGAATACAGTACGGATTAAACTGGGCCAGGTGATAGGGCAATTTATTCAACCTGCCCATCCAGCTCCTCTCTGAGAGGTGCCACCCTGCTGCTGCCATAGCTCCACAGGAGGTCTGGCAGCTTCAGAGTTTTCCAGTGCCACAGTCAGTGAAGCAAAACAAACCAAATTTGTTGCCAGTTTACTTCAGGCAGCCTCTTACAGGAACAGCTCTATGGTGCAATCAGCCATCTCAGAAGGGAGGTAGAGATCATGGAGGTGAACCATTTCAGCCTTCTAGCTTCCATATGTGAACCCATGTCCACAGACACTGTTGGGAGATAAGCTGCAACAAGAACTTAAAGCTTATGCATGAGAAACGTAATGTCTCAGTTCAGGATAAGTTTATATCTAATTTGTTTATTTTCTTCTTTTTTTAACATGAATAGGGCATTGCATTCTATTCAGCTTGAAATCCTGTTTTACTAGATTTGTCTTTATTTAGTTTCTGGTAGTATCAAGAACCTTGGAAAACTAAAAGTAAAACATTGCAACATACAATGCTCACAAACATTGTAAGCCATGTCATTTTGTTTTGATATCTCGAGGACCAGGCTGATTTGGTCCCAGAGGTAAGCATAGAATCATCACAGAATGGTTTGGGTTGGAAGAGACCTTAAAGATTATCTAGTTCCAACCCTCCTATCCACTAGACCAGGTTGCTGAAAGCCCCATCCAACCTGTCCTTGAACACTTCCAGGGATGGGGCATCATCATGGTTTAGCCCCAGTCAGCAGCCAAGCATAACGCAGCCGCTTGCTAACTCCCTCCTCATGGGATGGGGGAGAGAATCGGAAGAGTAAAAGTGAGGAAACTCTTGGAATGAGATAAAGACAGTTTAATAGGTAAAGCAAAAGCTGCATGCAGAAGCAAAGCAAAACAAAGCATTCAATCACTATTTCCCATCGGCAGGCAGGTGTTCAGCCATCTCCAGGAAAGCAGGGCTCCATCATGTGTAACGGTTACTTGGAAAGACAAACACTGTAACTCCGAACTTGCCCCCCTCTTTCTTCTCCCAGCTTTATATACTGAGCATGATGTCATATAGTGTGGGATATCCCCTTGGCCAGTTGGGGTCAGCTGTCCCAGCTGTGTCCCCTCCCAGCTTCTCGTGCACCCGGCAGAGCATGGGGAGCTCAAAAAGTCCTTGACCAGTGTAAGCACTACTTAGCAACAACTAAAACATCTCCACATTATCAATGCTGTTTCCAGCAAAAACCCAAAACCTAGCCCCATACTAGCTACTGTGAAGAAAATCAACTCTATCCCAGCTGAAACCAGGACAGGTATCCACAGCTTCTCTGGGCAACACGTTCCAGTGCCTCACCACCCTCATAGTAAAGAATTTCTTCCTTATATCTAATCTAAATCTACCATCTTTCAGTTTAAAGCCATTACCCCTCTTCCTATCACTACATATCCTTGTAAAAAGTCCCTCTCCAGCTTTCTTGTAGGATCCCTTCAGGTACTGGAAGGCTGCTATAGGGTCTCTCTGGAGCCTTCTCTTCTCCAGGCTGAACAACCCTAACTCTCCCACCCTGTACCCTGTCGCAATAGGAGAGGTGCTCCTGCCCCCTGATCATCTTCATGGGCCTTCTCTGGACTTGCTCCAACAGGTGCTTACTCATCCAGGCATCTTAATGATCATTGTATTGCAGGGAAGGACAGCTGTGGATAGAATTTTTCAAATAAGCCTGAAGTTTTACCATGTTCAACAGCTTAAATTTGGCTTTTCATGTCAGCAGCTAACAGAGAAGTAGCAACTCTTGCCTTCCTTAAATCAGCTGGAAAATCTGTGCTCCAGCTTTATGCTATGGAGGCTTTTTCCAACACAGCAGAAATTCTCCAGTGGCAAATGTAGACTGTTGCCCATTCATTTTACACCTTAATATGTGAAGTGTTACCTATTGATACAGATATCAGGTAATGTTGTATGTTAAGACGTATTTGCCTAAATCATAGGTGAAACCACATCCATTTTCCGTGTTTTCCATTCTTGCGTACCACACCGGTGATTTTGTGGGCCAAATATTCATCTGGGATAAACCTGTGCCATTGTACAGCAAGTCCTGTCTGTACACTTTACAATATGAACAGAGCCATGATATCAGTAGGCATCTCACCGTTCACGCCTTGAAGTTGTGCCTCTGTGGTATAGGGAAGGACAAAGTGTCAGGATGTGCCCGGTGACTGGCAAGGAGGGAGTCTGGGGGGTGTAGAGAGAGCACTCTCACCAGTATGTTACTAATACATGGTTAGGTTTAAAACTCAGTCAGAAACCTTTCCCTAAGGTGTTTTGTAACTTCAGCCCACACAGTTATTTCTTTTATTAGCTGGTATTGTTTGAGGGATAAATAGTTTCACATACTGGGTATTATGTTCACAGACCTGAACAGCTCTTTGTTTAAAAAGAGAATCCAGGCACCCTGCCCTTACCTTTAATTGCTGTTCAAAGAAAGGAGCACCTCTTCATCTCTTCCTCCTTTCATGTGAAAAAGACCAGGAGATTTTTGGAGAATTATGTCCTGTTGCCTTCAAAATAGGGCCTAAAACTTTCCCATTAGATCAATACATTGGGCAATAGTTACTTTGCATGTAGCTTTCATAATGCATTCCTAAGAAATTGTTTTGGTGCTAGGCAGTATGTTGCACAGAAAATATTTTCTCATTAAGATTGTCTTGATCGTTTTCAAACATTTTAACATAAAGAGTTCATTCAACATGATATTCCCCCTAGTATGTTCAACCAATAGTTATTAAGAAAACCAATTTTTTTCACAAAGAAAATATCAGCCTCTTGTTTTAAATTCTCTCTGTAGTTCCCAAGCTAAATATTCTTCACTGGCAGGAGAGAAATGAAACACTGCTCGATTATAGGACCTGTATTATACAAAGCCTTCTGAGAGCCACCCAGTTCTTAATACTTTCTCACATGGCAAGCACATGAGTGAAATAATGGGTTTGACTCTCATTTCTGCTTATTCATCCTACTCCATTTTCCCTTCTGTACTTACTGTCTCAGTAAGTAGTTAGATTTTTCATGGCTGCAGAAACATGCATGGCATCCTGTTGCAAGATGTGCATAAAAATCTATCATCATTATAACCAGTTCATATGAAGTTATTTAATCTACCTCATGAAATGCTAAAAGTTCAAGAGAAATCTCATAATGGAGCTTTAATGTTGCTTTGCCTGATGTAAGAATTGTAAAGTAAATCCTCATGTATATGTCTTTATATTTTATCCTCTAAGTGTTCTGTAAAAATGTTGCTCATGTAGTATTAATGAATCTCTTTTCTCTAAATTGTTAACCCATTGATGTTGAGCAAATGTAGTATTTTTAGTTGTGTTTTTCTTGTTGAACTATATAGTAAAATATATCACTCAAAAGGTATATTAAAAACAAGAATTTGGCACAAAGTTCTGTTATGACACAGAAATAATCTGAACTTTTCTGTGGAGGTCTAATTTCCCAGGGCTTGCCTAAGAAGGAGCAGCCTGTTTATTCAAAGGTAAGAATATGAGGCACGTGTTAAACCATGTTAGACTTCTGGTCAGAAAATTTCACTCAGGATGAAATGGTTTGGATTGTTCAGAAGCAAATTAAATTTTCATAAATGAAAGCTGTTTCTGAGCACTACTACACAGAGGTCTAATGCAAATTGTTCCGTGTGCTTTAAATTTAAATCTTTAGTTAATTCAGTTTAGTTTTCTTGAGTGTTTCTGTGGAAACAAAGTATTAATGGAATAACTCTGATCTGCCTTCTTCATGATTAAATAAAAAGGTAAAACTAAGGAGAAAATCAGTTGTCTCTGGCTTGGTCTCTTACAAGATTACTGACTTGACAACAGAGAGTGGAGTCTCACAGTTAATAGTTTCAATTTTTTGTTCAAGATTTTATATTATTTTTTTCTTGCAAAGCATGCACTGAGAGCTTCGCAAAATCTAGGCATCATTTTATTTGCTAGGGTATGACTTTCCAGTGGTCACTGCTGTTAGTCAAAGTTTCAGTTCGGGAGCATCAGCAAATGAGTTTGGTCACGCCCAGTCTTCACACATATCCTCTCTTCTGTCCACTCCCTTACGGCTGCTTAGTCCTACACACTTCTACCCCCTCCCTTTTTCTCTTGCCTTTGTTCATTCTAAAGGATAAGGGCACATCTGAGTACCACAGCCATCTGCTGCATGGCTCCATTTAAACAGCCCGGTCACAGCACATGACAGAAAGTGGTTGGCAGCATTCAGTGGAGCATATTTCTTCACTTGGCATGTCATACATATACTACTGCTTTTATTTCAAACAATGTACTTATTGCATTTCACATGCATGAATAAGGGACTGCCATAGCTGGAAAACTTGAACATTTTACTTTGCATATGTTGCTGTTCTATTAAGACAGTGGCATAGTACTGGCTGTGAATTTCAAGGTGTTACCAACTTCTGTATGTGTATAAATCTCTGAAGATACAGATTAATTAATCCATAATATCATATATCTTTTTCCTACCATAGTATAACTGTAGTATACTGCTGTATAACTTCACTCCCCCTCAACAACTTCCTAAAGAAGGGATTAGCTACCAGTCAGTCAGGCACTTCTTCATGTAAGGCTGCCGTCATTGGTCTTTAAGGAAATGCTCGGTTTTCACTAGTATACTCCAATTTCTTCTCTTAGGAGGAAGGTCAGTAGCTCTTTTTAACCTTCCCACTCTCAACCTCTCCACAGTATCATCCAGAACATATTACAGCTTCTGCTGACAGCTAATGTAGACTCTCTAAAATTTGGCATGCTGCTGAATTATGTTACAGAAAATCCACTTGATTTCATGGCTGCAAGAGCCAATATAATCTAAACAGTCACAGAGAATTATGCCTGGAAGAGCAGGAGCAATAGGCATGTTTGGACATGGTATAGTTTCAACTAAGCAATTAAAAAAAAAAAAAAAGGCTTCTTGGTTTAGTTGCAGATGAAAATCTTCACGATGTGCTGTTTGCTTCAATACAGACTCAGGAGTAATCCAGTAATTCACTGCATTGGCAGCTCTTGGAAATGTGAAGATGAGCTCTTTTCACTGTGGGTAGAAGAAGAAAGTCATAAAGGTATCCATGAAGATACATTCTTCCAAACAAATTTTGTCCTTCTTATTATAGTGTCAGAGAGACGATTTACAATGCAGTAGCCTTCACTTGGATCTGCTCTCCAGACGGGAAAGTCAGAAGTATTTCTCCCAGGTTATTAGCAGCAAACAAATGGGAGAAGACTTACTAGTTTGATCTCTGTTCAATATCCAGAAATTTCAATAGTCGAATCCGTGTGGGCTAGAAATCAGTCTAGAAATATTGTGGAGTAATTTTACCAAACCAGCTAGTTTGGAGGTAAAGAAATCAGTAGCGTTTAATGGAAATATTTCAAACCATCAGATATGCTTACCTTTTAGCTAGTTGCACTATAATTCTATTATTTTAATATTTTATATAATGTTATTCTGTGAAGTATATGGTCATGTCTATGCAGACTCACTGAATGTTCCCTAGAAACATTATTACTTAATTTGCAGAAGCTATTTCTAATGTTTTAAATGAATGTAAAGTTACATTTGCAAATTAATTTTGTTATATTTGAGTTGAAAAGAATTGCTTAAAACAGCATATACTCCATGTCAAATTTAATTTTTAGTAGAACACTGCACAAAATATCCTTACCTGCCATGAATGGCATAAATAGTAATAAAGTCCATTAGAGACAGACTATGTTTACTCTGCAGCAATTACTAAAGATGTTCAGGATACTGACAAGGATATATCATTCCAGCATTTATTCTAGAAAATATTTGATATTTTGCTGGATATCGTATGTAGGATAGCCCAAATGGGTATATTAACTGATACTATGTTATAAGTGTACCAATCCAGCACTCATTTGGGTGATTCATTAATCTAGGTTAGTGAAGTGACCAGGTTGCTAATGGTGTGACTAGCTTGTCCCCACTACTGCCTGTTAGTCATATGTAATCTTCTTTTTGTTAGCTTGATGAACAAATATTGGAGATGTAAATTTCAAACAGCAAATGAAAATAGGCCATCAGTGGAGCACACTGAACACTGTGGGACCAGCTTTTTTGACCTGCAGAAAAAGTGGTAGGGGACATGGACCTTTCCTATGAAAACATCAAGCGGTCTAGTATCTCTAAGAATAGCTAGGAGAACCCTTTATAGGCCATAAATTCCCTAGGTTTTTTCCCTTGGTGATGTCTTTTTTATGTCAGCTGCCTCAGGGAATAGTCCAACTTTAGGGGGGGGATTCATCGAGGTCAGGTGAATGCAACCTCAGAGCTTGATTCAAGACCTGAAGAAATCCTCAGAGTCCTTACAGTGATCTCAAAAGAATTACACTGTTTGGATATTTTCTTATAGAAGACATCTCCCATTTTAGCTGACATTGTGCTCTTTTACAGTTTTTTTCTCCTAGAGAATGTTTTAAAAGAATGTAAGGGCACTGATAAAAGTACACACAAGAGCAAGGACATTCAACATTAGTGACAAATATCCAGGCTGACACTCTGTTATTAACATTTGCCTTTTTGTCCCTTGCTTAATGCTGTCAGGAGCAATGAGGGAGCGATGGAAGGATTTCAACCCTGACTGGGTTTATTTGTGCTTCTGACCTTCAAGTGTGTTTTCATTTGACAGAAAGTAAATATTTTCTAAAGAGTTAATGGGGAAAGTATTTTAAAATAAAAATGACAACTGAAATTTTACTTTTAAATGCTATCAAGACACATCAGGAATATGAAAGGGTTAATCTAGACTTTTGCTTCTCCTAAGTGTAGTCATCTGAAAAATAAGGGAACAAGCAGGCTAACTTTCGCATTTCCAAAGACTGCATTCCAAAATCTGCTAGACTGAAAAAAACATGATACCAACACTGACTTTCCTACATAGCAATTTAGACAATCTCTTGAACTTCTTATAATTCCTAGTGATGGCAAACTGTGGCCATTGGTCTACTAAGTAGTTTATATTTTTCAAAGGAAGCTATACCTTAAGATAAAATAGTTGCTGCTATTAAAACTAATTCAAATTTATTTTTTAGAGAAAGAAAGAAGATGAACATATGGGGGTTTTCTGAAGATTTTCAGCTACATAAATTGATACTTGAGCAGCACAGACTAATTGGCTCGTATCTAGGCTTAAAACACATTGATGCATCCAATATTTTCCTTACTCTGCTGTCTTTGCTTTTCCACTCCACACCTCCATCCATTTCTCGGTATTTCGGAGGTCCCATTTATTTGAATCAATGAAATAAATGGACCTCAGAGAGCCCTCTGAGAGCTGAGATTGCAGACATCAACCCTGAAACTTGAAAACTGAACTGAATCATATGTGATATGTTCAGTAATTGAAGTTATATTCAATGTTTCAAACAATAACTGTGGTCTAAAAGTGTGAAAAATGTACCATTTCAAACACCTACACTTTAAAAATGAACATACAGATGAATTGGTTGTGATTTGGGAAAAGCTATTTTTAGAACAAGAGCCTTATGGATAAACATTTTCTATTTGTAATTTTGAGAGAGGCAGTGGATAAGCTTCCCTGGATGGTAATTTATGTCTGGTTTTATCTGGGCTCAGTAAATGTTCACCTTTGTTCTTCAACAAATTTAAATAAAAGCCACTAGTAAATAAAAAGGTCATGAGTGTCTTGCAGAGGGTTTCTCCTGCAGTTTGGAAAAAAGTCACAGTGTCTGTGCCACAGTGTCTGCTCTTGAGCTCATGGTCCCCTGCCACATACAGCTGTACACTGATCTAACTCGCAAGGTCATGTACCGAATGCTGCAGTTTCTACATCTGAAGTGATGAAAAATTCCCTTAATTTTTGCATTTGACTACTCAACATCTTTATAGTTTTTGAATTTGGTATACTTTCACCAGGTTAGGTCAATTTAGGCAAGCGTATTAAGGCATGAAAAGCAATTGCAGCACTATTTCTATAGAGATGCAGAAATAAAATAGAGTATAAGCAATCATTCAGTTACAAAATAATTTCCCAAGGAAATGCTTTGACTGAGGGGATGAAAGGCTGGCAGATGGTATGCAGTACATCAGGGTGTGTATGAGACCCCCGGCTGAGAGCCTGACTTAGTGACATCACAAAGCCACTGTCCTGTCATCGGAGGTGCGGGAGCACACTGGCATGGCACACCACCCACTGATGGGAGCGGAAACCACCAACCCTAGCATGGGATGAGCCTGGTTTTAGGGACCTCTGTTCATCAGCAGACAGGATTTCGATGTAGAGAGTAGGTGGGAGGAATTTGTATACGAAAACATGTTTTTTTTTTTTCATTTGCCAGCAAATGTGTAGCTCAGATAAAAAGCCAATTTACCAATGTAAGAGCCAATTTTTGTTTCAAAGTTTGGAGATGTAATTGGACAACAGCGTAGCAAAGAGTTTGAGCTGATAAAGAAATTAGATTAAATATGTGGAAGGAAAAAATTATTTGAATGTATTAGAAAAATTAAATTTGCCTGTTACATTGCCATTAAACTCTTGTGTTCCCACTGGAGCAAATAATTCAACTGTGCAACTCTTGTCCTTTTACAGGCAATTAATACTCCAGTGAAAATAAGCCATTCAGGGAGATTTAAAGTCACAGCAGAAATTAGTGTAATACCGACTGCAACTGAAAGATAACCACCAGCCTGATGGTGCTTTATATACAACTTTCTCTCACAAGAATTTTTGGAGATTCTGGATAAAAACCATTGTGTGAAGCGCTGATGAGCCCCGTGAAATTGCTGAAATTGCCTATATGCCCACAACTACACACACAAACCCACTACATGCTGGAGATTTTAACCATTGGATAACTGATTGACCGTATTTTATTCACTAGATGGGGAAGCTCAATACAAGGTGAGGAACTTTGAAATGTCAGGAAAAGCATTTATTTGCAAGCCTCATGACTGCCTGAGTCAAGTTTCTGACTCTCAAACCATTCCCATGTTCCTGAGTGTATTTTATAACATACCTGGTTGTATTCTCAGAAATCACACATTAAGAACAGGATGCAAATCAAGAGCACCCAGTTATGATGTTTGCCACTTTGCTCTTCATCCAATGTGATTAGAAAGGTTTCTTCACTGGTATGTATGCAATATACTGTCTTGTACAAAAAATCTTCCTTATTATGAAGCAGTAAAATTCCCTTGCTTACATATTAATACACACATCATGAAAGACCTTTAAAAATTAATAGTCTTATAAGAAAACAATTAATTTGCAGGCCTGGTTTTGATTTACTTTACTTTCTCATTGCAGGGGGGTGGAGATCTCCCACACGTCTGGTGTGTTTCTCCTAAGGTGGCCCTTCACTAGGGTATGGCCCAGCCTGCCAAGCTCTGGAAAAAAGCATTTCTCAGCACATAAATCATTTACTCCATTGGCTTTGCTTTACTGGGAAGTTGTTAAACACCTGCTGCATTTAATGGTGATTTTAATAAACATTTCCTTTCCACTTAGGTATTTGCATGTCACGTTACAGATACTTGCTGACTAATCAACGTGGCTAAATGAAGCTAACAATTCTTTCTTTATCATCACACAAAACATAAAATTAACTACAGGCTATGTTGTGCCAATAGGTTTATAAGTGGATCTTTCTCTATCCTTTTGAAAACTTCCATGAAAATTTCACACCACTGCATGCAGCTGAGCATACGACTTATGTGGCTGCTCGATAACAGTGTTGAAAAAAAAACCTGAAAAAAACCCAGTTCTGCCTTTGAGGATGTCTCCATGAACACCAGTTGACTCCTAAAGGATAGGATCTGATGGTAAAAATGGATTTTGAAGATTTTGACATGAAGAGGAAATCAACACAGTGGAGTATAAGCAAACACGGTCTGTGAAATCTAGTAGGAGCAAGGAGGTTTTTTTCTGAAGATGGTGGCCAATTTACTTTCATTACAACTGATATGAATAAAGGGTGATTTACTTGACAGAAAATGCTTGTGTGAAAGTGCGTATACAACAGGGGATTTCACTGGATTAGTGAACAAAAGCTGTAAGGTACTTACCTCATCCACCTTCATTGTTTGCACTGTATAAAGTTGTTGTACACACACTGTTGTCTGTCCGTGACTGTTTAACCATACTGACCACCAAAATCCTTGACAACCAAGGGAAAGAAATTTTCTGAATCTCAGAAGAAAAGAGAAGACTGAGTGTGGCACCAAATAAAGAAAGAATTTTGGAGTTCTGGTGGTAAAATCCTGGGATGAACTACCTTGTGCTATTATAGACTCTTCTTCCTTGGACAAATTAAAGAGTAATCCTCTGTACTAGGGCAACTATGCAACATGCCTTCAGTTAAAATTCCTTAGATTTCATAAAAGTTGCAGTCAGGAAAGCATAGGGAAAGGCACAGAGGGAGAAGGAAGAGAGCAAAAGGTGAGAGATGGAAAGGCAGAACATGTCAGGAGAAAGAGACAGGCCAGAACAGAAAGATGCACACGGAGATATGGGGTCAGCAGAACATAAATCTTTCATAAACTCCACATACACTGTTACAGCAGGGAAAGATTTATACTGATGTAACCAAGACAAGGCCCTTTCCATCCTTTTCTTTCAATTCAAACTTTAAAAAAACAGATACTTCTTTCTGAAATGTGAACAATAGCAAAATGATTAATTTTGGTTATTTGCCTTTTGTAAGTGCTGGGTTTCTGCAAAAAAAAAGAAAAAAGGGAATGGTTGGATGCTCATGGAAAAGACCAGCAGAAACCCCCAACTGTTTCTGTGCTCAGTATAAGTGTTGGAACTACAGCAGGTTAATCTGTACTGTATGTGCAGGCATTTTTCCCTTGCTTTGCAGCTTCTGTAGGTGTTGACCTGTATAGCAAGGGCATCAGCCACTCCTGTTCTGCTGCAGTAGTGCTCTGCACAGGTGAAAGCAGGACTAGAAAGAAACAGAATCAAAGAAAGTGCCTGGATTTCCATTTCTTTGGGGCAGTCCCATCCTGCTTCCCACGCAAGCAGGTTGTGAGGGACACCTATGCTCAGAAAACATCAATTCAGGCAAACACAAAAAGAAAATGGTTGATTGATTGTGCAGAAAGTCTGCCATTTGCAAAATATCAGGCTAGCTTAGCAAGGTAAGTGAAGAGGCAGTTCTCTAAAAACATTCCAGGAAAACTAATATCACAGAAATAAAATAATTATTTCAATTAAAGGACAGTACCTCTGCAACATCACATGAGTATACGGCAAGCATGAGTGAATTTAGACTGCAGCTTTTTAATTGGAGTAGTGGCAAAAACCTTTTTATGTCTCATGATAGAGCTCAGTGAATGTAATAACACCTTTTGAATAGTTCAGCTGACTGAATAAAGTCTTTGCTATCAGGTCTTTGTTGCACTGCCAAAACAAATAATGACTGTGTATAATTAATTCCACACTTCAGTGCTTTGCTGATCATCTGCAAGGCTCAGGAAGACTTCTTTCCACCTTTAAGGAATAACAAAGCTCATGCAATATATTCCCCTGCCCTCCTCTGAAGCAGTGGGGACAGACCACACTGTGGGCCAGTCAGTGGTGTTGGAAAAGCAGGACATTTGTTCCTGCCTCTTGTTTGTGATTAAACCACTGACCAAACATGGGGACTGGAAGGGATTTTCTCTCAGGACTGCCTGAGGAAAATCCCCAGGATTTCACACTCCTCTGTAGAACAAATCATATGCTGTTTCCTAGGACCAGTTGAGCATTTTATCTGACAAATTCCTGGAACATCCAGTTGGGAACGATTTCCTGTGTCTTCTCCTGTCCTCCTTTTGCACACTGAAGATTTGATGGTTCTGGTCTTCTAAGCTAAAGATCTTAAGATTTTTACAAGCTACAGCAAGGTATTTGGTGTTCTGTGATTTAGAGGACAGAGACTGTCTGTACTGTACAACCTACTGTACTAATACATCAATGGCAATCACTTGGGATGGTGGAAAGGGGCTCAAGAACCAGGCTCATCACTTTCTTTTTCTTAGTATCTTTTCTCACAGCCCATTTTCTGCAGTGGCACCTGCAGACATCTGCTGCTGTCCTCTGATGAGGACAGGACACTGGGCTACTTCTGTGCACATTGCAGCCACTGCTGTCTCCTGAACCATCCAGGGTTTTGCTGGATCTAGAATCTTAGTACATCCTTTAGTGATGAGTCTGCTTCTTCAGCAAAAAACAGTGAGTATAACTCAGGCTTCACCTTAAACAGTCTTTCAGTCCTAACCCTAGCAACCTCAATCTCCCATCTGAACTCTGACATTTCTCCTTTTCCATTAGGAAGGAGATTAGGAGCAGAAGGAGTACTGGCCCTCCTTTTTGTTTGGTACACCTAGTTTCTCTTCTACCAAAGCTCCAGTCACCAAAACCTGTCATGTTATTGCAACTCACCTAATGTATTTGGGGAAACAACATATTTCAATTTCATGTTTTCTTTTATCTGAAGATGCAGCTTTGGGCCGTATGAAGCTCTGATCTAGTTTCTGGCCAGAACCTAAATGGGTGGGAGAAGTCTGTACCTCTGACCATACGAGGGATCTGTGGATTTAAAAGCAAGTGTAGGAACTCCATCCTGCAAAATGGAGAATCTGATCTCCCACTTTTACAGAATCCGATGGTTCACAATGAACACTGGGTGCAAACCTCTCATTCAACCCTCCAAGAGTGTTTTGTTCCTTTCTATTGGTTCATCTTTCTAGCTCACATGCTTAGGAACTTACTACATCTGTACTGCCACATGCTTTCCATCTGAGAAAGTCATCATGACAGATAAGAAATTAAGGCAACAGGAAACAGTGAACTCCCACTTGAACTGATGTTAACTAATGCAATACTTACGATTTTATCACAATGGTATCTCCAAACACCATACAGTAATTAAAGATAACACTGATCATGGCCTACAGGACAATATATTTTAAAAAAACCGATTTGGAGACTCTAACAGAGAGAAACTCTGCAAGCAATCTCTAATTGTGTCACTATTCAATGCAAATAACAGCAGAGTCTGATCTTAAATGAGACCCTCAAAACATAACTGCCTGCAGTATAACACATATCATTCTGACCATACTATTATTTCCTTAAAATCTGTCAGAGCTTAACATTCGTGCTTTCCTTGAAACATAACTCTTCTGTCATCGTGTTCTGATGACTCACTGTTCAAGCTACTCTAATGATTCATAATAGCCAAGTGTTCTCTCAAATTGAGGGTACAAATAAATATGATTTTGGAGCACAGTTTTCTAACCTTTTCCTAGACAAAATTTGCTCCCTGTGTTACCAGGATCTGTTCTTGAGAACTTAACAGCTTGAGAGTTCATACTGGCAAGAATGACTCAAGCAAACAGTGGGCTGAAAAAAACATGTGCTCACATAAATAGTGATTGGTCAAACTTTTGGGGTTTCTTTTGTGTTTTTTTTTTTGTTTGTTGGTTTTTGGGTTTTTGTTTTTGGTTTTGGTTTTGTTTTTGTGTAAAGGCTTTACACTGCGTCATCAGAGAGTATTGGACACGTAAAGATCTTCAAATTTTGCATGTATAAATATTTTTAGTGTCATAGCCATCAGAGCTATAGACCGTGGTTTGAATATATGACTGCTGTGTAAAACAGGAACCTGGGAAGAAGGTCGCTTTTAAATGATGCTTTACATACTAGTTATCTCTAATTTTGCATCCTGAATTCTGAGGAAGTGATGCCACATGGTAAGTTATTTCAAGCATTTAAAAGCTTGATTTTTAAAAGCCTGTTACTAACAGTTCTAATGATAAATGCATTGTTCTGAGATCTCTTTGACTTCACAGACATGTATTTGATTCCAGCAGCACATTGCCACAGAAATGGATGCTTTCATTTTTCTAGGTATGGCAAAAATGTAACTGCTGCAGATCTCTAAGCTTGGCTTTTGGGGGATTGTAACAATTTTCCTGTTAGGTGAAAGAGATTATTTAATCTAACCTGTGGGACACACTATATGACAAGTAAGTCTGAGGGAAGAGACCATGGCTTTTGCATGGCTATTTTATCTTTTGTAAGTATGTTTGTCCCGTCTAACTCCTCCTTCCAAAACATTCCCCTTGGGAAAAGGAGAAAGATCTAAATTTTCACTAAGGCTACTTCAAGTGGTACTAATAGCATAATGGCATTTATCTGCATAAAATGGATTTAAATGTAATTTGTTTTCAAATGCCCAGAGAATAGAAAGTGGTGTTTAGAATGGCTGTGACTATTTCTCATGCTACATTTTAATTCAGCTTCTCATTCTTTTCACATGTGGCCAGCGGTAAGAAGAACTCTGTAAAAGGTGATTTTTAACCATCTGGTCTTTTTTCAAACACTGCCTGTTTTTTCAGCCCTTCATCCTGGGCCTGAGAGAAGACAATTCCCTTTAAGCTTTTCTTACAGCATTTACTACCACTGTGGTTCACAAATTCTCCTTTGAAAGGCTGCAAGGAAGTACTGTGCAGTGTAATCATGTAATCCAGATCTCAACCCAGACAAGTTGTTTGTGTTAGACAGCTACCCAGAATTAAAGTCTGACTAAGAATCCTTTCCTTGAAGGGACTAGCTAATGCATAAGGTCACTTAAAAAGAAAAAGCACTCCTTACCTAAGAGGGCATCATAACATTCTTGCTACTGTCATGCCCAGACAGAGAAACACCATACAGCAGGACTTAATCTAAAACTCCCCTACCCTGAGCATGTTTTTTTGGGTGTTTAGCCCCTTCAGGTGCTGAGAGAGAAAATGGTCTCTGCATTGCTGAAATTCAACTCCAACACTGGCCTGCTGGTATGCTGGGGCTCTCCACAGTGAGGTCTTCCACTTTAATGAGTTGCAAAGCAAGGCAAAGATGCATGAGGTTAGCCTGACATCTGTTCACGTGTGCTGAACAGGGAAATCAACAGAAGGTTAACATAATTAGATTTCTCTGCCTTATAAAAAGCTTTGTGGCATTCTGGAAGAGCTAAACTTCTGAATGCAGTAACGCTCAGGATGTATTCAAGAGTTTTAGGGAGTTGGTCTTTTTTTTTCTTTCTTTCTGATACTTCCCACACACACTGATAAAAGCCTCTCCCTATAGGCCACATTTGTATCTCAGATCTATTTTTTTCTCTGTAGGGCTTCTTTCCTGCCAGTGTAAAATATTGCCTAGCATTTCTATCTCACCCTAGTCTAGTTTAGACTGTTTCTAACACTGCCTTCAGGGTTTATAAAAATATATGCAGTACTATTGAGAAAGTTGATGTAATTATATGGGAGGAGGACAAAGTTGGATGCCATGATGAGATATGAAAATTACAACAGGAGATAGCACTGTGTTGAAAACAAAATAGATGGGCAGTATTTAATATTACTGCAGAAACTTTAAAAAACAGTCATGCATCGTCCAGAAGAAAAGTAAAAAAAAAAAAATTCAGAAAAATCTGAAGTACGGACAAGTTCAGTGACAGCTTCTCTCCTGTAGCAGCAATTTGCCCCCCTAAAACTTTATGAAATGGCCCCCTGTTTTCTGGATACCTACTAGTCCCAGGTGTCAGAATGCCCAAGTCCTGGGCAAATAGTTACTGCACAAATAAACGTCAGCCATGGATGCACAGCAGAGGTTAATACATCTCAAATGTACCGCTCAAGGAGACCACATGCAGTCTGACTTTGGTAACATGCCAGGTCTTCCTCTGCCAGGTTTGCTGAAGTTGGTAGATCTGACTCCAACAGAAGCTGGAGCAGGCAGCTAATTTTCAGAAAGAGATAAATTCATTCTGAATGCAACGAAGAGAACGGTCAGTGAAGGCTTTCCTCCTTGGACTTTCTTACTGAGAGACATTTTAGTACTGAAACTTGCTGACATATGGCTCAAACTGTAACTGGTTTGTACTTGAACTTAGAATGAAAATTTTGAGCATTTGAAGAAAAGTAGGAAACCAGAGAAAGACAGTGTTACTAGAGTTTTCAGGAGTCAATCGTTATCTAACTTAGGCCACCTATTCAGTTGTGGAGATTTGAAGCCAGACATTAAAGGTCCCGTATTGATACTGAGCTAGAAAGAAGCTTGCAACATAAAGCTCAGTGCAATTTTTCTTTGTAGTCTGTTGAAAAAGCATTTTCACTACTGATGAATTATCAGGCACATGCAGCTCTGGTAATAATCATTACGGTGTGCAGGCTCTCCCAATGAATCCTAGAAAACTCAGTAGTGCAGCTTTTGGCCATCCTAAGAACAGACCTGGCAAATTCAGGTCTGCAGTTGGAGATAAGTTAGGTGACGTTGCTGGAAACATGTAAGGTTTTTAACCATGTTTCATATCTGAAAGATATTCTCATACATGAAAGGCAGCATCATAAAACCTCTCAAAATAGGAACGAGTGTAGATGCCCAGTGGCAGGGAAAACAATTTTCCAACAGGTAGTTGTACTGGCAGAGAGCTTTTCAGCACATCAGTTCAGTGTTTTCCCTCCATCTTCACAGGAATCTCTGTTGTCAGAAACCACAGATTGCAAAAGCTTCTGCTTTAGTCAAAAGTTGTAGCATGCTTTCATTGCCGTTCTCTCTCTCTGTGTGCTGAACAGATCTGACAGACAACAGGAGCCTTGTGTTTATTACTGCTGTTACACACTGTAAAAGATCTCACACATGGCTGGGAAATGCATTTTATCTGTTTCCTCCTGGATGAACAGAGCCCTAACAACATAATTTTTTCTCCTTAGAAAAAGGAGACAGACATAGGCAACTTCCAGGTGAGAAAATTAAAAAGCAAAGTCAACTGCCTTTTTAACTAGATGCAAGTGTAGGTGGGTATTTTAAGTCATCTTTACCCAGTAACTCCTCATTAGTGACTCCAGCCTTGGGATAGTTGTGGTGAACTCTGCCATGCCCAGACACTGTTTCTTTTAAGTCAAAGGTATAACTCTGTAACCCTGTGGGAACGCATCAAAAGCAAAACAGTGAGTTCAGCATTTCAATACCAGAGGGAAAAATATAACTTTGTGCTGCATCTTTTCTTACTCATTGCCATACCTTTGGCACTGTGAATGCATATTTAAGTGAGCCCTACATGAGGAAGCATATATTTGCCTGCATGAGCTACTTATTGCCTCATATCCTCCTTCATCATGAAAAATACCCTTTAATTCCTCTAGGTTTTAAACAGAAGAATAAATATGTCTTTAGACTAAAACTGTACATGAAGACCAGCACAGCTCAATACCTTAGCGTTGCAGAGCATAAGCAAGCAGCATCAACAGACCATTTTAAAAAATGAACTTTCAGAGAGGCATTTCTTTTGTTTGCTTTCTTTCTTCTCCTTCTCTCTTACATGAATGATTCGACATGAGAATTTTGAATAAAAGGTTATGAAGATTTTCTGTTCACAGTTTTTTTTTAAATGGTCCCATAAGTACACTTAATAATAATCACTAAGCATAAATAATCACTAAGCCATGAGCTATTAGTTACATCAGCTTGCCTAATGAATAAAGGCTAACATGAAAAGTGGAAGGAGCCAACTGGCAAAGTCATAAAACTGGTGCTGATGTAAAAAGAGGTACAGTAAAAGCATGTGCATAACCAGAACATATAGCCCTCCAAGCAATAGTGGTGTATCCCTTTTCTATTAATGCACTTTCTAATACCAGAAGTTTAACACTTTTAAGGCTGGGATATTTCAGACTGTAATTGTTGAGAATTTGTTTCCCTTTTAATAGAAAACTCCACAAGAATTTTGCTGCACAGCACTATAATTCTGCTCTGCTATCAATTTATCCCGGCTATTTGATCTAAGGACTGAAGTATGTTCCAGCAAAAAAGGAAGTTTAAAAACATATACAAAGAATTATATCAGTATATATTGCATCATTAGAATATCTGGTATGCATGACTTTTTTTAAAACCATCTGTCTTTCCAAATAGGCTAAATAGAGTTTATTTCATAACTATAAACTCAATGGACCTGCAGGTGGATTTGCCTCTCATTCTGGGAACTAAAAATAAATGAACAGTGCATAGAATTTCTTCAAATATTTCTTCAAATGTTTAAGCAAGTTTGCTTGACAGTCTTTTCAATCCCCTGATATTTCCTTTTAACAACATCATTTTAATCTTTATTGGTGTTATCTTTTGTTAGTATTAGATGGCATTACAGGATCACTAAGAAAATGTACACTCGGTCACAAAAGTTTGATTGTTTACTACATCATATACTCCTTCAGGTCCTCGAGCCACAGGCCAGGCAAGCCCCAGAGCATGGGACATTGCAATGCCTGAGCTCTTTTTAGCCTTTCAGTAAGCAGCCCTTTCTCTGGATAAAGTTTTTACTACCTATTCCACATTGCCTTATTGATGTCTGCTGACAGTTCACAGATAAACATCGAGCCCATATACGTAGCAGGGCATGGGAAGGCTGTATAGGGTTTGTAGGCAGCCTGAGCACGTGCCCTTCACAGCAGTGTCTCCAGGGAGCACAGATCATGGATAACCCAGGTAGTCTAACATGCCTACACTCACTGCTGGGTCCAATTCATCGGAACCATGTCTACAGTGTCCTGGTGGTAGAAAACCGATAAAAGGAACAATGCTTTCCAAAGGTATATTCTACATGTTTTAGTAATGTAGGAAATTAAATGTGGAAGAATTTTCCCTCCTTTACAAGACCATAAATTTCTTAGGTCTTAATTAAGACATTCTGCAAGACTAATTAGCCAAAAAAACTTATTTTGACTGAGCGAAATGTGTGACTGAATAGTGTATAGTTATGTTCTTGAGGACTATTTCCCAATAAATTCAATTTTTCAGGAACAGGAGATTAAATCTAGGACAGGAAACAGTGTTTTGCGGGGAGTGAGGGGAAGTGTTATTCTATAATCTCTAGTTTTATACAGGAAAAAAAGTTATCTAAACTTTCTGAGTAGTGGTTTTATGTGGGAGCATGATTAAAAGCTTATCTGTAACTGCAAACTATGTGCTTTCACATTTGAAAAGAATTCCTGGTTTATCTGCTCCTGTTCGGAATAAAAACTGAAAGAAGAAAAGAAAGCAAAAGAGTATTGCTAAATTGACTTTTGCTAGAGCTAGATAAAACTTATAGCTGAAAAAATTTATCTTTCTTTCCCAAATCCACACCCTAGAAGACTTCATAGTTACCCAAATATTTTCTGGGCACTCCAGCTGACCCATGGGTTCAGGAACAGCCAAAACCCACCTAGCTTTCGGTGGCTGCTGCATCTGGGCTGCAGCCAGGAGCCGTGATATGAGGCTCTGCAGAACCTCAGAGGCATCTGTGCCTGCAGGCAAAGCCTGTCAAGGAGGTGCTCTGGGCTTGATTCCCACCACCTGCCCAAGGGTCTGCTCCTGGGCTGGCTTGCTGGTGGGGTATGGCCTGCTGAGAGGCATGCACCAAGCGTGTTTGTCATGTGCTGGGTGCCCTGGTAGGTGGGGTCCAGTGGCGTGCACAGCACATGAGCTCAGTTTAGAGGAAATTCCTGCCACAAGCAAGAGCACAGCAATACCCAAGGTGGCCATTCCTGTCCCAAGCAGCATCTGATCAAAGTCATTAATCATTTACCAGGCACACATGGTCAGGCACAGTCAAGTGTCACTGAGGCCAGCCCAGCTATGATTGAAGCCAAGAGTCGGTTCACACTGATTAAAATCACAGGGTTGGAAGTGAAAAGAGGTAAGATTTGGCAAGTGAGCCTGAGTGCTATGAAGAAAAAGGAAAGAAGAACATAGTGCTTAAATCCAACAAACAGATAAACAAAAAGAGACACCTGCTGTTGAACATAGCTGTAAGTCCCTTTGGACTACGTTTGAGCATAAAACTAGGAGAACCTTCTCTGTTATGGGCTCAGGTTTGCCTTGATAACCACATCAAATCAGGGGTAAACATCAACACCAAATGTGTGTATTGTACCAGATTTCAAAGTAAGTGGAGAGTTCCCAAAAGGAGGAAGGGCAGCGTGGGGGAATGATTGTAAAATCATCCTTTCACAGTTAAGCATCCTCTTCACCCCATAGCTGTCAGATGATGTGGTGGGTAAGCTAAATAGCAATTGCTCTCTTGTGTTCAACAACATTTTCTGAGCTATTTCACAGATCAGTGCCTGTATCACAGAAACATAAGCCTTGAAGGTTTTGCACTAGGTTAGTACCAAGCATACTAAGACATCTCTCATCTCCCTTTCCCTCTCTTCTGACACTACCCAGGCTCCTGCTAGGAGCTTGTCTAACCTGTCCTTATGCCAAAGGCCTTCAACCATCTCACCACTGGGCAACTTCTAGCTCTCCCTCTGGCGAAAAAAGGGCAACAGGAAACATCACCAGTCTCTAAGGAAATGGTTCATTGCTTTGTATTTCTCATGGTATGTATGTATTCAACAACTTTTGGAGACCAAATAGGGGTTTTCATTTTTGGTTATACTGCAACCTACTAATTATCACATCTGCTTTGGCCATGTAGATAAAGGTCTAGTGTATTAGAAATAGCTCAAGCAAATTAACAGTTATGGAATCCCTTAATTTTATGAAGATTATATTGTTGAGCTGTTACTTGTAAAAAAACCCTAGTCCCTTTCTGCCAAAAAGCCAGCTGCAAAACCCCAATTCTCAAATATACAATTATGAATTTTTAATTTTGCAGCACGCTATCTTATCCAAGAAGCTATATACATTATTGATACTACTGCACAAGATCTAAAGAATTAGCCATCTAAAAGAAGATTGGACAATAACATTTACTTTTAATGTGTTTTAGAAGAATGCTCATGTGACAGGGCATGTAATAGAAATTATCATCCTGTTTATTTCTGCCCATTAAATAAAAACAATATCATCACAGAAAAGAAAACAATGCACCTAGATTATATACATTTCTACTCTTGGTGCCACAAGAAGAAGGCAAAGACCTTTGTCTTAAATAATTGTATGTGAGTGTCTTGTCAATGAATATCTTTTTCTGAACAGGTGAATACATACAGAAAATCAGATTAAATTATAAACGATAACCTCCATTCAGAAAATTTAGATTCAGTGGCAGGCAGTGTTTGCCTTATTTGTTCCCCACTGCTATTGTAGGTGGCAGTACTTTGCTGTAAACTAATGAGATTTCTTCTCAGGTAGATGGATTCACTGCTGAGTCTTGGCAAGACCAGAATATAGCCTGTCTGGGTATTTGATCAGGAGGAGGCAAAGGCATCTCACCTGGGTGTAGGAGCATTTAAAGTACTTGAGAGAGGGGAAGAAAGCACGATGAAGGTACAGTTCCCTTTCCCCAGCCTCTGTGTCTTGGGAATAGTTCTCATATTCAGAAAAAAAAAAAGGTATTTTGAATCATGCAAAGCAGATTCATCTAAGGAAACACAATCCCATTTACAATTCATGAAGGGATGTTTAAGAGTGATTCCACAACAAACTACCTTATTTGCAAATAAGGTACTTTATTGCCCAAGCACTGCAGGGTCTTTTCTATGCAATATTCACCACAGGGCAAGGCCATCTTCCATGTATATGGCAAGGTGAGTTCTCAAAAGGCATTGTGATATGAATAGAAAACCATTCAGTTTTGGAACAATCTGTTCAGAAAGATCAGCTAGACTTACCACTGCGTCTTTAAAGGTTAAATGGTAAGATATTCACATAAGAGCTTTCCTCATCCTTCAATGGTACAAGATGGAGTCAAGGACTGAAGCCCTACTGCGTGCAACATTTTTATACTAGCAGTGCCTACTCAGAGTTTTCCAGAGTAGGTATGGATGCACTGACAGTGAAACTGATCCTTGGAGATGATAGACTCATTTAAGGCACTTTCCCAGACCTGTTGAAAGCACTCCATCAATCCCCAGCATCCTGCAGTGCATAAGTTGAAAATACTTTATCTGGAGCTCTCAGTCCTGTTACTGGAGTGCCCTCCTGCTTCCCAGAAGACAGCACACACTCAGTGCTCACAAACAAAAAGGAGAAAAAAAGAAAGCTAGGAAAAATGCTTTCTCTCTGTAGTGCTTACTCCCTTTTGTATGCTTCCTGCTGGAGACATACAGGTTGGGTGGTAGAGCTAAACCAGCAGGCACTGTCCCAGTGAAAAATACCCATTTTAACTGCTTCTACTTACACGGATACAATGATAAAGTTCAGCTGCGTGGCTGGGTGGAAAGCAGTTAAGCCAGATGCCTTGGAGATGCAAGATAGAGAAAAAGACAACCAAAACCAATAAAAACAAAACAACTGGAGGAAAAAAGGACAGAACAACAGTCGAAGGCTGACGTTCCAGGAGCTGATCAGGATTGAACCAAAGCTTGTAAAGATGCTGGAATAAGTGGTCTCTTCTGTTTGATTTTACTAACTTTGAATACCTTCCATAATGATGTTAATGAATGCCCATCAATATCACAATAATTATTTACAGGAGTCTGCTAGTTTCTGAAGTAACTGCAATCACAGTAAATTTGATTTCTTCTAGCACAATCACCCCACACACTCCTATTTTGTAACCCAAAGGTGAACACTGTCTAGGAAACATCACAGCTTCCTTCTTTAACTATCAGCTAATCAAAATTCAACAAATTAAATGTATTTTCTTACATTTCTAGTTTCTTCCAACTTGTCCTGCCAGCCTGTAACTCAGTGGCACCACAATACCTTCTTATCACCTTTAATTCTCACCATCCAGTGAATGCCAGCCTACCAGTTGTCATTTATCAAAAAAAATTTGTGCAATAAAATCAGTCTGGGCTTTTATCACCTCAAACACGTCACATCACTGACATTTGTAAAACAACTTTCAACACATTTAGTTGAACATCTGTTCTTAGAATGGATGGACGCTCCTTGGAAAGCACATTTCAGTTTCATACGCATATAATAACTGGTAAAAAAAAAAAGGCAATATCCATAAAACATTTCTGGTGAGTACAAATAGCACTAGGGATATAAGAAATTAACACATGTATCTGCTATTACTGTGACTGATTAGGAAAACTGAAATAGATTAACTTACATATTGGCTAAATGCTAATAGTTTTCTTGAGTTTTATTTTGAATTCCTTATTTGCTGGCGCTGTGGTTTCATGTGAAGCCTTCCCCAAAGGCAAGCACATTCATTTAATAGTAAGCAGTTAAACATTTCAAACAGCTTCAGAGACAGTCCATAACAATAAAAAGGATATACTTAATCTGGATATGCGTATTTCATAAATTTCTCCAGGGCAGCGCATTCCCACTACAGTGTTTTGCCAGCTTAAATGTCAGCACAGCTGTCTTTATCTTGCCCCCTGGGTACTAGTGTTCCTCCTAATGTTTCAGGGGGGAAATCAAAAGGGGACCTTTGGTACAAATCATTTTAGATTTTAAAGGAAAAAAGAAGTCACATTCAGGAGTGGTACTCTGCTAACAAAGCTTTTCAAATATCGGTAGGTCATTTGTGGAAGGGACCTTATTTCTCAGGCTTCTGAAACAATCCTTTAGGTCCGTTAGCACCAATAAAGCTAAGTGGCACTCATAAAGCTTGAAAAACAATTAAGTGTTTTGTGCCATTACCACAATTCTTGAAACATCTTGTGTTATACTACAGATATTTACCCCATGTCACCAGACAGCTCTTTCATACAAATTCTGCCCTTAAGCATTCTGGGGATTCCTTCTATGAATGCTGTACCAGGTGGTTTTTTATTGTCATCATTCAGCTCCCAGGCTGCCTTTTTGAATAGTCCAGTCTACCACAGCTTCTTGTTGTTACTACGATACCTTTTAATTCCAAATAGATACTGAAACCTTCAGCTGATTAGCAAATTTAGAAACTGAGCGGAGATCCACTGGGGTAACTGAAGCGGTGCAAGATTACGTTAGCTAAAGATCTATCCCTCCGCTATTTGTTTATATGAAGCCTTCCTTTTCACTGTGCTGACTTGGAGACAATAAACACATGATGCTCCAGGTGTCATTTCAGTGCCACCTACTCCATAGCTGCCTGGTCTCCAGGTGGATCCACCACATGGCACAGGGTGAGTAACCAGGGCATTAAGTCTCAGTAAGTACAGAAGATTTTATGGCTCTTTTGCCAATGCTTGGCGCTGTTAACGTTTGCACAGAAATTATTCTGGCAGATATTTTCATCCTGTATCTTTAAGGTTAAGGGAGCCTTTTTGGTAGTGACGATTTCATGCTATGGATGGAGGTTGCCTGTGAGCTTCAGTAGGACACGGAGGTTGGAGACAGCACCTGAAAAGACCTCTGTCTGCTACTGACTTCTGCGTGATAGCAGCACTTACACTACTGGTCTTTCAGGCTCTTGTCTGGCCTGGGGGTGATTTAGGATACATCAAAGCAGTTCAAGCCTAACTGGAGGTCACGCCAAGGAAATGACTGCATAGGAATATCAGCTTTTTGCCTAGTTTGCATTTCCAGTGCAGCCACGAAGGCCAGCACAGAAGAGAGACAATGTAGTGACATCATTTTGTCTTTCCAGGAACTAACAACTTTCTAACAGACAGACTGTAGGGATCAGAGTCATTTTAACAGTAAGGAATGTCTAAAAATTGGCTGTTGTTATAACTCTGCAGCACACCAAGAATGCTACAATTATTCTAAGGCCTTCCTGACACACACAAGAGCTTATTTTGGAGACCGTATTATTAAGCCTGAATTTGTAAGTTACTGCGCAGCAAGGGAACAGTGTTGGGAAACTAATATATAGCTAGCCCACAGTTATTCACAAAGGACTTCAGTAGCTGTGCTTTATATATCTCCTAAAGCCTACCTCAAGTAAATGAATATAGACAGAGACATTTTTTTAGTCAGGAAATACTAAATTAAAGTGAAAAGAATTGATTTATTTTCAGGATGTGTGAGCCTGTTCTAAATATTTTAAAGCATGAAAAGATCAACTTTATTTAACCTTGTTCTAAATTACACAGATTGAATGTGATGGGGGATTTTCCAAGGCAGAAGGAGAAGAAGGGCTAAAGAGTTGTTGACCTTCCATACCCGCATACACTGGTACCCTCTTCACACAACACAGGTGCTGACGAGACTCTGCAGTGGGATACGAGATGGAGATCGGGGGCAACCCAGCTGCACCACCTCTGCACTCAGTGTGCTGTATAGCAGCCTGGCAGCCCTGGCAGGAGGTATAGGGAGCTCCGGACTTCAGCCAGGAAGGAGGAGGCCTATATGGTGAAGATCTCTTATTTTCTTCTCATTGCTGGAGTGACTGGATTCAATTTTCACAGAATCACAGAGTCACAGAATGGCAGGGGTTGGAAGGGACTTCTGGAGATCATCTTGTCCAACCCCCCTGCTTGAGCAGGGACACCCAGAGCAGGGGGCACAGGAATGTACGTGTCCAGGTGGGTTTTGAATGTCTCCAGGGAAGGAGACTCCACAGCCTCCCTGGGCAGCCTATGCCACTGCTCTGTCACCCTCACAGGAAAGAAGTTTTTTCTCGTGTTTAGCTGGAACTCCTTGTATTCCCACTTGTGCCCATGGCCCCTTGTCCTGTCATTGGGCACTATTGAGAAGAGCCTAGTCCCATCATCCTGACACCCACCCTTTAGATATTTATAGGTATTGATGAAATCCCCCCTCAGTCTTCTCTTCTCCAGGCTGAACAAACACAAGTGTCTCAGCCTTTCCTCATAAGGAAGATGCTCCAGCCCTATGACCATCTTCGTAGCTCTCTGCTGGACTTGCTTGAGCAGTCCCCTGTCCTTCTTAAACTGGGGGGCCCAAAACTGGACACAGTACTCCAAATGCAGTCTCACCAGGGCAGAGTAGAGGGGGAGGATAACCTCCCTCGACCTGCTGGCCACACTCCTTTGAATGCACCCCAGGATACCGTTGGTCTTCTTGGCCACAAGCGCATATTGCTGGCTGATGGTCAGCTTGCTGTCCACCAGCACTTCAAGGTCCTTTTCTTAAGCTTTCATTAACCTGCTGGGAAGCTTTGAGCCAGCTTTGCTCACAAGCCTCCTTTGCTGCCAGGGACTAGACTTGCTTTACTTTTAGTGCATCTGAATGTAAATCAGGGTAAAAATCATTAAGGTTACGTGACTAGGTAAGACCAAATCTAAGCACAGCACATCCTCAGTCACTTCCTTCTCCTTTTTAATTACCCCTGGGTATCACTGACACATCACCGCACTGGCACTTTAAAGCACAATGTTTCTCCTTTTAATGGTTTTGTTGATGTGCCAGTACCTCTTATTCATCAGGAAGAGTGACTAGACATCAGGAGAGGTGTGAATCTGGTCTACAGATGCCATATGTTCTCTGGAATATTCCTTTTGGAGAAAGAAAAACAAACACAAGGGATTCATACCCATCTCTCTTTGGAGTTCAGTCTGCCACAAACAATAGTCAGTCAAATGTCAGATAATCAGAAGTTTATGAAATCTGGATAGGTCATTATCTGTGTAGAAAACTGTCTGCAAAATACAGATCATAATGCAGAAAGCATTTTTTACAACTGAATAAAAAACTGCGCCTTCTTCTTAGCAGCACCAAATCAATCCTTTTGCCTCCTGCTCTCAGGGGCTATACAGCTTTACCTAAAGTCTTAATAGTGAATTAGGTGTTTTATTAATGACTATGTCTTCACCATGAAGCACCACAAGGAGCAAGGTATCAATATTTCATAAGACAAGGCACCTCACAGTAGGACAATCAGGAATGAGTGGAAAAGGATGATGTGATAATCTCCCATTAGGAACAGGATGGAGAAAGGATTTTTGTAGTATGCAACCATCCTCTAGGACAAGCTAGTTAGAAATTTCTTTTGCATGGTGTAAGCTCCCAAACCCAGACCGCACTTCCCAGAGAACGTTGCTGAGAGCCTGTCCTGTGGAAGACGGATTAGCTCCATCAGTTTGACAGCACCAACGTATTTCCATTTTCAGCTCCTAGTCAACAAATCAAACATCTCAGGAGGTGTAAACCCCTGGACTGTAGCCAGCTTTTGTGCTTGCACTCATAATTCATACACACAGCTCCAATTAAAAAAACCTGCCCTGAATCTAGAAACCAATATAATAACTACAAAGGTAATATATATACATCTATTTGCTGACTGCTGGCACAGGGCCTGAGTGACTAATTAAAATCAATTATTCAGATCTGGCTATAATGTTTGCTTAATTACACATACACTCCTAATCCAGAGAGAGATTAGTACACTTATAGCACAGGGCAGTATTACTTCTTTGCATTCTGCTAGATTAGTGACTACTATGCATTTGTACAGGTTTAATATTACATATTCCATTCCACCTTTAATAGAAATTCCATTTTTTTGATAAATTGTCCTTTTCAAAAGAGCAAATAAAAAATTTAACTGTTCATTCTTTAGAAAAACTGCATCTTATTTCACACATCTGTGTGGTAAACTAACACAGGAAATTTCAGTTATGCTCCCAAGAACAATTTTAAAGGTCATAAAGGTGTCTTTGTTTTGTATTTTATTTTACTCTGCGCTTTGAGTTGTATCTGTCTTTTCTTACACAAATAGATTTCTTGAGTATAATTATGATCCATTTGTTTGGTGCTATAGAAATGTGGAGGAGGAAGCCAGTGAAATAGTAGCTGCAAAATAAAGTATTATTTGAGAACAATGGTCATGAACATTTGAAAACTGGATGGTGCAATAAAAAAGCACAGCTTTTATCACGAAAGGTCTTAAAATAAAGCATTAAACAAAAGTTAATTTCAGAGTAATTCTGCTACTGTCATTCAGTCTCAGTTGAGGGTATACAGCACTTTGGGGATTCTTCTCTTCTCCTTAAGCATCACTTTTGGATTGAGGGATATTAATCCAGGGTGCTGTGCCATGAGGTATTCAGAATGACAACTATTTAGGAAAAGCCCACAGGAATACTTCAATAACTGCTCCGTCACTGCAGGTGTAATCACATAGAAAAAAAATGAAATAAAGTTGTAAATCTTGAGGGTATCTGAACAATTTCTGCCACTGACCAAACCAATTAACATAAAAAATATATGAGAGACTGGGACAGGTACCACTGTAAAACTTAGCTTAGGTTAGTTAAGATGTCCTGCCCCAGATGAGTGCTTTGACTCTAGGCATATATAGCAACTATTTCATTGCTGATAACTTCAAGTTAGGTCCAGAAAGATATCTTTTTTTTTTTACCACCACAATGTTAAACTGAAATTAACAGATGTAATATTTATAAGCGATAAACATCACTGAGAAAACCCTGATCTAGAGATGCACTGCAAGTCAAAACTGATGAAGAGGCAGCTCAGGGCACAACAGAGAAATATGGAAGAGAGTGCACTGCAGAAATATGAGTAGAATCTCCCTTAACTGTGTTTTAATTTAAACTAGCATTTCATTCATTCTGCCTTCTTTTTTCTTGTTTTCAGATCTATAAGGTGAAGTGAAGCTTTGCTAGGAAAAGAACAAAGTTGAGCACTTCTGAAACTCTGGCTGACTTGGAGCACTGCTTTTTTGTTTACCAGGGGACATGAAACTGAGAATTTTTTAACACACTTGGTTTAAGAGGATCATGAGTGACATGCCTGGAAGGCACATCTCTATATGTGCCATGCTCTGCATTTTCTACATCAGTAATATGAGTTGATTTTATCATTCTTTAGAATATATTCAGTATATGACTTCTAAAACTGATGGCATTAAAGACAGTGAAAAACTGCTCCATGATAATTTCTTATGCTTCCACTCTATTTTCACAAGTCAATCATAATAATTCTATGTTTAAACCTATTTTTAAGATTAGAGACATGCCTGAAATTTCATGGTGCATATTAGATTTGTCCTGGTAAAATTTTTCCTCAGGAAAAAGCAAAATTAAATGACATATTGCTTTTAAAGGGTAAATGTTTTGTCGATGGATCTGTGTTACATCATGGTTAAACAAAAGCCTTTGATGTGGGAACATATCCAAGTTTCAGAAAGGATGATTTCGCCCACGTGGATTAGTCTATTCATGGTAATAATCAAAAGCATATCTCTAAGATTTGACTCCAGCGAGGACTTTTAGCTGCAACCTATCTGTAATGTGAATGATTAAGTATGCAAAGTCCCTTTCCCAGTTATATAATAGATGAGATTTCTAGCATTTCTCAAAACCAGGAAGAATTATACGTTTAGACCTTTTCATCTTCTTTACATTTCTTTAAACAGTCATTATCCTTCCCATTTTTGTCTAAATGAGCATAAAAGCAGCCCTGTTTTGTGTATCTCCTAGAAATTGCAAGTGCAGTGTAACCACTGAGACATGGAGTACTGGAGATATTTTGGCTTCATCCATGCAAGCACATTTTATTAAAGGAAAATAATGATGCTTTTATCCACCAAGCCCCAACACCTTTGTAAAGTTCTATATTTCCTGAACTTCTGTTTAAAAAGATTATTTACCTCATCATTATTTTTGATACCTGACAGAAGAGATAAGTGTCATTAGGTATGCTTGACTATATCCCTGTTATAGGATCTGAGTTTAGGATGACCTGTCAGAAAGGGTCTGACCTGTAGACTAGTGGGCTGAGTACGAATTGAGAAAAAAACCCCAACTTGAAAAATGGAACTGCTAACAGTTTACCATACCTATATTTCACCTCTTCTCAATCCCCAGAATCATTGTGCTTCAATATCCTGCTCTTATTATTCATAATTGATTCTTCAGGAAATGGCACATAAATCCCATGTTGAGCTAGCTAAGCAGAAATGCTTAAGGGCAGCTAGCTTTCTAGAGGTCTGTGACCTTTAGTGCTCTGTTTATTAGACGGATCGGATATGCAAGTTAAACTCCTTGTAAGTCCAAATACCATTATAGATGAAAAACAGAAAAATCAATCTTTACTTTAATCAATGTGCAACAAATACCAGTCCCAAGGTCCTGTGACAATTAGTTTGGACTATTAGATCACCAGAGTATTTCAGTGGGAAATTAAGAACCTAAACGTTTAGTTGGCTCTGGTGCTTATAGCCATCTTCTTACCAGTTTTAAGGCACCCTTTGCCATCTGGGCTTTACTCTGCAGGTTTACCACCAAGAATTATCACTAGCCTTATCCAGGTTTGTTCCTAGTGTAGAGTAAAGAACATGATGAGCAGAAGTAAAACACCTGGTAAGAAAGGCAAGAAAAAAAAACAAAATAAAACACTCTAGAAATCTGCAGTCCTTGGTGCTCCATAAACACAAAATCAGTTCTGAAAGAAAACTGCATCTATAGATGCAAACCAGGATTAAGTTTCAGCTGTGTTGGAGCCAAGGCAATTACAAATGAGGCTTATCCTGTGAAAGTGGTTAAGATCAAGTCTGAAAACAAAGAAGAGGAAAAAGAGAAGAAAATTCTTAGTCAAGCTGTGATTATATACAGACCAACAGATCTGAATCTTAGATCTGAAGAAATGCATTTAAGACATTAGGCTGAAAAGAAGTGGAATTCCAGGTTCATTTCTGTGTTTCCATCTAACAGGGATTTAGAGAAAGAGGATTTTTTTTCTAACTCAGAAGTGGCTAAAAATTTTAGCCAGAGTTTCTGTGTTAGATGTCAGCTACTGCTGCATAACACAAATAAGCCCCATGCAGTCATCATTCAAAACTGATGTAAAACGCACCTTTACTGTCCTCCATTTCTAGAGTTTGAGAACTCACTCAAAATGTAGGGAAAACATTTCTTGAAAAGTTCCAGTTTGCCTTGGAAACCCAGCTGAAAACTCCATTCTGCAGAAGTTATAAAAGAAACTTTCCTATCATTCTCTATCCTTGCTGCTAATGCAGAGTGACTTGAGGAGCTGTAGCTGCTGGAGAACATCCCTCTCATCCCAAGGGCAACACCTGCCTGAGTGAGAACCTTAAAGCTGCTGGGAGCTCCCTGCCCCTTTACACTATCTGACAGCAGCCAAATCCTGCATGTCCACAGCTGGGTACTGACAGCTCAGGACAGCTGAATCACTGCGGAAAGCCTCGGATGTTGGTGCCGAAGGACTCATCCATCTGTACCATTGTATGTAGGCATGACAAATCCAAATGTGGCATTAAGAAAACATTTTCTTTTAACAAAGCATGAAAACTGCATTTACTCAGACATCCTTAATTAGAGCAGCTGCCAGTAAAATAAGTGCTTTGACTAGAAAAATAAAGAGATTTGCTATGCCTTTTGCTCTGCTCAACCCACTTGAATGTGGCCAAAACATAAGACAAAGATATTAATTGAATTCATGTTTTACAGATTCAGATCTATTCAGCTGTTGAGTACTCTCAACCCTAAATAAGAGCTCTATTAATTATTACCCAGAATCCCCTACTTGGACCCACAGCTGTTTTTCTGTTTTGCAGACATTTTTCACAACTTACAAAGCTACCTAAATTAATAAAAGTCTAAGCACATATGACTATAATAGCTGGAAAGAGTTTCAGCTCATAAGCTGTGTGATTCCCCACATTGCTAATTTAAAACATCTGAGCTACTTTATCAACCAGCTTTCAAGTCTTAATAGTTACTAAAATACAGAAAAACACAGCCTGGTTATCTTTAATGGGGGTGGGGGAGATGTCTAGACAAGCAGCTGCCATTCCTAGGATCTTCTGGAAAATATATCTAATATGTTTCCTAAATGCGTGTTACACTTCATGGTATCATTACATATATCTGCCCAAAAGGATTATTATCTAGCAGGAAAACGAGGTTGTGAGGTCTTCAGCAATCTTGAAGTGGCAGCTGGGAAGCAGAAAACTTTATTGGGAAAACAATGGCTGGTGACGAAAAACAGACTCAGAGACAAATGCAAGATCTGATGCTACAACTGTTTTCACACAGTTTTATGTCTCCAAAGTAGAGGTGATCTGGCATGAACAAAACCAGGGACTTGCAACTGTTCTTGTGAAGTGCGAGAGCAACCATTCCACTTTTGTCTCTGATTACAGAGGAAATGAAGCACATGAACAATATGAAGTGCCACATGTAATTTTTCTGGGGAAATGCCAGTAAACCAATATTGCCTTTCAGCATTTCTATAAAAAACTATGCATTTAACTGCAAGGTTTGAAAGGGTACATAGCTGTCCTGATGAACATGAATGCATCTGATTAATATGAAAAATTACTGTAACACACCAAACCCAAGAATTTACCCTAAACTGTAGGATTCACTGGTTATTTAACGGCAATAATTGTGATTGCAATGAATGTATTTGTCACTAAAATGCAATTCAATGTCTATTGCTATATTTAACAGACTTGGCTATGCAATACCAAAATCATTGCTCTAGGGAAACTCACTTGGTGTCTATCCCATATTCATTGTTATGAACAGGATACTAACATGATTCCTTAATATACTAGATATGATAATACCTAAAGATGGCATTAAAATTATATTCATACAACATTTCTTGTCCCATACTGACAATTAAATAGAAATTTTCATGACAAAGCATGAATAGAAAGGACAAATCCAAAGGCCATTATTAAAAAATAAACTTAGTCAGTTGGTCATTGTTTTGGTTCATTTATTATGATGTTTTTGTGCACTCCTCCTAGCTCAGTCTCCCCTGAGTCTACCTGCCATAGTGTTATGATCTGCTGTTTACTAGCTCTGGCTGTTGCCAAACACAACCTGCTACCAAAAGTCATGTTTTGTTTTCTGCAGGAGAGGAGAGGGAGAGGGAGAGGGAGAGGACAGGAGAGAGGAGAGGAGGCAAAGTGAAGCGAGAAGGTCTAAGACAATTAACTTGCTTTTTTAGAAGACTTGCCAACATCTAAGCCAGAGTTTCACCTGCTTGAAATCTTCCATGATGTTTTGAAAATACCTGACTACCTGTAAAAATAATCTAAGATAAAGAACCATGGGCTCAATGTTTTTCAGTAGAAAAAACTCTCTTCACAATTCCACAGATCATGTGGTTTCTGTTGGTAGTCTGATTTTGCATTCCAGCTATTTAGAGCTTTCTAAAAGTGCTTTATTGCTGTCCTGAAAATGCTTTTTCTGTAGTTAGAGCAAGGCTGGTCTCCACATATGCTGTCAGCTACCAGAGCCCAGCAAAAAAGCAGATTTAGGAGCAATGGCACCCAGAATAGGATTTGGTCAACATTTAAAGCTGTGTCCCATAAGACAATGTAGATGCACAAGTGACCAAGGAAAAAGGTTCCCTCTGGCTGTAATGCTGTGGTACTCTACAGAAAAAGGGATGGGGGATCTGCTTTGGGCCAGGTGATAGGAGCCGTAGTACCAGCAGAGCACACACTGTGCCAAGCATCACCTCAACTCCGTCCAACCTCTGCAGCAGCCACCCAGTCGGTTGCACTGCCACCTCCCCATCTTTGGGTGTGAGATAATATGAAGGAGAAAAATCAATAAATATATTAATTTCCTCCTCCCATCCACTCCCTGCTGTCCTACCCCAGCTGCATTTCATATGTCATTAGTACACTTTTTAGGTCAATGTGAACGTGTTCTTATGTAGAAGGCTTATTCTCTTGTGTTTGTAATGCTGAATGCTCTCACAGTCTACCTCATTGTTCTTTCTGGGAATTGAAGGCACTCTCTGAAGCTGAAGGGGCTGTTTTTTTCCCCTAATACACTCATTTTCTTGATTACAGTAAATCAGCCTTTCTCTTTCAGTGTGTTTCCAGAATGCTATTTTCTGATCAGATTTGCAACAGTTTTAGGATGTGGTTTATATCATGCCAGTTTTCATCCCTTGAGATTTTCAGCCAACATGGTGCCCAGAAGGTATCTGTGGCTGCTCAGACCATGCTTTTTTCATCTCAGGCTGTTGGAGAGGGCAGTAAGGATGAGTGAGCCAACTGAAGATCAGCTGAACCAGCTATAGTTCAAACTCATCTACAGTTTTTCTTGCAAAGTCCCTTAAAAAGCACAAACTAGGAAAGAGCTTAGATGTGCTGTATGATGGGAACACAAGCACCTTTTCATTATTCCGTGTTACTGACTTCTAAAGGATAGACTTACTACACAGAAAAAAAAGGAGAGAGTATTTTTAAGACAGGACAAAAGCTGTATCATAGATCATCTTGGATTGCCTTCTAAACTTTCTAGCCATCTTCCTGTATTTCTCATGTATGTCTTCCTATACATTTTTTGTATCTACACATGAAACACTTGATTTATAGTCAGACCTGGTTTATAGATGCAGGGCATTATTTCACTGTAGAATGGGCAATTCTATGGAATTCATACCTTCTGCACACTCTTACAGAAGGAATGTAAGTTTTTCAGAAAAAAAAATTCCTCCAGAAAATAGAATCTACATTCATTGCAGGAAAATTCTATATTGTCTCTTTTTTTTCCATTGCCATGTAAATATTGTCATCTATTGCCACCAGTTATTTCCCCTGCAACTTTAAAAATGGTGCAGATCTCTGAAACTCTTGTAGAAAAGTCCATATCCCAAAGAACTCTGTTAGTAAATAACAGGCATTGCAACAAACTTAGAAGACATTTCTGGTGTTATTTAATTTCACAGATCTTTTAGCTACCTACTGCTTGTTCAAATTCAAAGCCATCTAAAGCAGGGATCTTGCATTTATATGTTGATTATAAAATAACCAGCACATTTTGATGCAGTATATTAAGCCATGGACATGAAGAAGGATGTTTCCTCAAGCTTACACACACATAATTTGTACTGCTGAAAAATCTTTCTCCAATTAGGGAAAAGTGAGAGAAGGCTCTGGAATTGTCCCATTACAACAGCAATGGAGATTTCAGAAGTGATATAACTAATAGCTAATGAATGACAAGTAAGTAAAACAGAAGAAATATAGCAAAAAAGATTAAGATGTATTGATGACACTTAAAGGAAAAACATTAAAAAATACATGCACAATAATTTCTTTAGCCCCTAATATTTTTTTTAATAAAACTTTTCCACAAAAAAGGATACTTTTTAAAACTATGTTAATACTGTTCTTTGATAGGTAGAACAGGATTTAAATACACCCCTTTTTCACACTTTTTTACTTTTAGCTTCACCAGGTACTGGAATATACTTAGCATTCTGTACAAATACTCTGGTTTTACTGAATACCTTCCTCTTTCTAAGTGACAGCCTCAATCATACCAGACAAACACTAAGTGAAGTTTGCACTAACGGAATACACTAAACGTACCGTGGTTTTCATTCATTGAAAAACTATTTGCATAATTGCCCTAAATTAGAGACTTTTAATTTTAAATGATTTACTAAAAGTTTAAAAAGACTTTTTATTCTCAATTGTATACACTCTGATTCATGGAAAATCCTTTATTGTATGTCACATAGAACTTCTCTATTTCTTGTCAAGATGTTAAATTAATAGCAGCTTTTCCACCTGAGAAGTCTGGGGGGAGGAGGAGGGTGTTATACTGTGATACAGTAATCTGGATACTCTAACCTCAAAAGTAGAAAGGAGAAACTGCTGTGAATTTTCAAAGGTATTTAAAGTCTTGTGCATAGCTGCTATAAGCAAACATACAGAGTTCTAAAATGATATTTATTTTAGATATCTCTTCAGATTCATATGTCTTGATCAACTTCTGCCTCAAGACAAACTAGTCCCCATCTTTTTCAACCAAGGATTAGTTCTGATGCAGAAATGTGCATAAAAAAGGAATACAGATGCAAAGGAGGATAAGTAGGAGGATTTGAAAACATTTCTTGTGAATCTTGGCCATCTCTGCTGCCTTAACAGGAAATGAATGAAACGAGGTTTGGGAGGGACTACATCCAATCCCTCCATTGATAGGAACATTTCAAATCCACTGCAAACACACAAGCATGAAATGCTACTTGACTGTCACTCACATGCAACTGGGCTATCCAAACATCTGCGTGGGGCTGGCCATGGTGACACCAGACCCCTGGGACAACCATGGCCTTCTGGGCTGGCAGCAGGTGTGATATCCCAGAGCTTCTCAAGTGCCACTACACAGACAATCAAGTGTAAGCAACAGAGCTATGCCCTTCATTGGAGATTGTCCATTGTCCTGGTCCATCCAATCAAAAACCCTTTTACTTGGTGTTTGAGCCAGATTGGCTTTAAGTATTATACCGGTCACCACCAGCACCTGTGAGAAGTGATCAACTACTATTCAACTAATAGTTCATGGAGATGAGTCAATCAGGTGGATTGGCATGCACCATTAGTGAGGATGGGTATGGAAGATGCTGGGAAATCTTCTAGTTCTAGTATTTGAACCAAATCAGACATCAGCCTACTTCTTCAACACCAGCCTGTTAGACTGACACCTCGTCCCAGACTCTGTCAGGCAGACATGTCACAGCAAAAGCGTTACATCTAAACTGGGTCACAAGCAGTTCGCACATCTGGATCCCTGGGGAAGAAGGACCCAATGACATGTCATAACAATACCTATATGCCAGCTTGCACACAGTAATAGGATCCTCATCCCTTCATTTATTACTCTGTTCCAGATAGACAAATCAGTAAAAATGATAATGAGCACAACTTGGTCTTCCATGCCTGTCTGACTCTCCTGAGAAATCCAGATCCTTTTTCTAGAGGGAGAAAATTATTCTCTTGGTTACAATGAAGTGACGCAGAAGTAATTGTCATTAGTTTCCATCAAATTTCTCCTGATTTAAACCAGTGTATCTGATACCAAATTTTGGGCAGAGTTGTAATTAAATATGCTTTTTTAAACATCTTCAGATTTGTAGAACAGATTTTGCTTAAGTGTTCTATTTCAATGTCCTGCTGACAAAAAAAAACATTCCACCAACAGGCCTGGGGTGAAAATGGTGGATTTTGCAGTAGAAAAAGGTTTTCAACTCCTAATAGAATGCTTTCATAACTAATCCATTGTGTATATGTGATTAATTCCAAGGCATATTAATAATGCAACTCTAATTATACTATATACTACAAGAGATTAAATGTTGGTAAGAAAACAGTTTTTCTGTGGATTGCTTATGTTTACAATGCAGAATGACACGCTAAGAAAAATAAATAATTTCTAGAAGGTAAAACTCCCTCAAAGAGTTCTTTTTCATGAAAATATATCTTCTGTTCTTTGCTAGGAGAAAAAATACATTATGATCCTAGAGTTCAGTAAAGGACAAACCAGAGAATAACAGTCTAGGAACCAGCACAGTTCAAAAAGGAGGTACTGATGTGAAAAAGACAATGTTATATAACTGTTACCATACTATGGGGAAAAGTTCATGCTGATATGATTGTGTTTTCAAACTTTGCTCTTTTTACACCACTTTTTACTTAATATGGCTTACCAAGGTCAAGAACAAACTCTGGATCTATTCCTTGTTAATGGATGAGTGGAAAGAGTGCAGGCTTGCTCACTATTAATTTCCAGAAATAATTTGCTAGATTTTGAATTAATTAATCCTTTTGTGAATGTTGTGATTTTTGTTCCTAAGCAATTGATAAACAAACTCACAAAAACATTTCTGTTGTACAATGCGAATCACAGATTATTTACCAAAATCAAATGGTCTGGGGCATAAATAAACCAATATATTCACTTTTAAATTAAGACAATTTAGTAAATCAAATACCAACTCCTTTAACAAGATATTTAGTAGCTGTTACTCCAATATGCAGAGTATTGTAACAGTGATGATTGCTGCATGACCTCAGCAAGCAAAGCCATAACTTTGTTGTGCTGCTCCAGCTTCAGCTCAAGTCTCAGGCATAATTAAGTATCCTGGAGATGGAGCTTTGTGTTGCAAGGAACAGATAAATTAGATTTTCATAACCAAATATAGATTATGAATTACTTCTCCTTTTGAGCTGTTTGTTTCATTTTAATCCACACATCATTAACCATTTAGGATGGATTTAGAATAAACTGCTAAATTTATGAATAGTAATCACAAATTTTCCTCTTCAGTGAGAATAATAAAAAATCGTTCCATTTGTGACAGATTTCCTTTTTCGCTTGCTACATTAAACAACACTTTAAGTGCCATTCATCCTTTACCTTTCTTCACAGGGCTACAGAGTTGTTACAAGCAGCAGTTGTTACAGGCAGCATTGAAGTGGATGTCATCAGTACTGAATACAACAACTGTCCATGTGTTTCCTCACTAAAATGCTGTATAACTTCCTAAATGCCTACTGATCAGTGGGGTATGTCAGTACCTGGAAGGAAACTTGAACTGTCAAGGCCATTTTACATACCCTACCAGGAACTAGAGACCTCAATTACCAGACCCTTAGCCCTGCAAATAATCTGGTATAGCGAAGTGGAAATATTAATTAACAATGCAAAAGAGATTTTCAACAAAGCAGGTTTTGCTGTAATACCTTCCACATGCAACATGCTGATATTAAGGCATTATAACTTCATCAAAATATTCGGTCACAATACAGTTTACATCTTAATTGGGAATCAAGTAGACAGATCACTACGGCATATTAGTTATATATTAAATTTAAAAATAGGAGTTGGTGCATCATTTCCTGGAAAAAAAAATTGTAGATGTTGGAGTAACGAAGTCCTGATTACTGACTCCAAAAATATTTAAAAGGTTAATATAAGATGACATTGTCCATGATTTTTCATGTAAGTTCTTTAAGAAATGACCATAATGAAGGCACTTACAAATGATAAGCAAAATTGTAAGTCAGTTGATGATAATTTTTTCTGTCTTGTATTTTCCTGCAGTTCAGAATCATTTTGTTTCAGACTGCCTAGTGAGGGCACAGGGGGGCTCAGAAGGCTAAATACATAGATCAGTAAGTGGCACATAAACAGCAAAAGTTGCTCATGTTTGATTTAAAAAAAAGTGTCATCAATTGACTCATTGTTTGCTTGCTATGCAAGTAACTTTCATGGCAAAATAAGGTCATAGTGACTAATGTGATTAACTGGGTGACTGTGTTTGTGTATTTAATTTCAGATTAATGCCATATTAACCCATTAGTTTAGATAGAGAAGTTAAAATAGGTCAACTAACAAATGCACAGCATACATTCTGATCCCACCTTTGTCTAAGCTTCTTTCCAGTCTAAGTAGGTGCTGTATGGGAAGGAACCGGATGTCTGTGTGACAGCAGAAAAAAATGCCAGCGTGTTGAGAGGAATCAACCCCCTGATAAATCACAAGGCATTTTTGTTAAAGATTGCTAGAGAGGGTTCATGCCACCTCAGTGTTAATTCTGTGCTTGCCACTTTGCAAGCAAGACTGTAGCTGTTGATGAACTGCTCTGTGGGTAAGCCAGGATACGCTGGCAAAGGGAAGACGGGTGAATCATGCAGCTTGTGCCTCATTAAAGAGCTGTCTACATCTCTGACCTTCAGCTTTTGGGCATCCCTTTGCTGAATAGTAACTAATTCAGTAACTTTGAATTACAATCCCTGTTTTGATGACAGCATATTTCCATGAAATAGGCAATATCTAAGTGATTAACAAAGTCTACTCAATATTTGCCTCAAAACTCGGTGCTGGAGAGGGTAGAAACTGCTGCCAGTTCTAGCACAGTAAGAAGGAAAATTGGAGGTAAAAGCACTGAAACCACACTTGCATTAACAAAACTTTCTAGGTGGTAGATTTAAGACATCTCTGTTTTAAAGGTTTTCTTCTGTAGAAAAGAACAGCCATTTGGGCAATTCATATTTTGTTGAAGTTTTGAATTTGGTTTAAAAAAAAAAACAAACCCAATAGAAATTCAAAACTCAATATGAAAGTACTCAGGGAGCTCAAGTCCAGCATCTTGTCATGCTGTCTCTTTCAATACTATTACCTCAGCAATGTTTCTCAGCTTGCAGTATCGTTAACAGAAACTTCTGTGCATCTCCATGACCTGTCCCACAGCAGTATTCTGAACTGGTAACTTCATTGATGCACTTCTATTTCCACAGTTCACCAGGCAACATCTGGAGACACAAGGCCCTCATCTGGAGACATCTGGAGCCCCTCAGTCATCTCAGCCACCAGAGGTGAGATCTGGAGAAAGGAAAACTTCCCCTTGGTTGAGGAGGATTGGGTTAGAGATCATTTAGGCAAACTGGATCCTGACAGATCCATGGGCCCTGATATGATGCACCCACAAGTGCTGAGGGAGCTGGTGGATGTTATTACTAAGCCATTCTCCATCTTTGAAAGGTCACGGAGGACAAGAGAGGAGCCTGAGGACTGCAGGGTAGCCAATGTCACTCCAGTCTTCAAAAAGGGCAAGAAGGATGTCCCAGGAAACTATCAGCCAGTCAGCCCCACCTCCATCCCCAGAAAGGTGATGGAGCAGTTCATTCCGGAGATCGTCTCCAGGCATGTAGAGGAAAAGAAGGTGATCAGAAGTAGTCAACATAGATTCACCAAGGGGAGGTCATGTTTGACCAACCTTCTATGATGGTGTGACCGGCTGGGTCAATGAAGGGAGAGCAGTAGATATTTACCTCGACTTCAGCAAGGCTTGTCACACTGCCTCTCATAGCATCCTTATAGGTAAGCCAAGGAAGTGTGGATTAGATGAGTGGACAGTTAAGTGGATCAAGAACTAAATGAAGGGCAGAGCTTAGAGGGTTGTAATCAACGGGGCAGAGTCTGGTTGGAGGCCTGTAACTAGTGGTGTTCCCCAGGGGTCTGTGCTGGGTCCAGTCCTGTTCAACATATTCATCAATGCCCTGGGTGATGGGACAAAGTGTACCCTCAGCAAGTTCACTGATGATACCAAGCTAGGAGAAGTGGCTGATACACCAGAAGGCTGTGCTGCCTTTCAGCAAGACCTGGACAGGCTGGAGAGCTGGGCCGAGGGGAACCTCATGAAATTCAACAGAAGCAAGTATAAAGTCCTGCACCTGGGGAGGAACAACCCCATGCACCAGTACAGGCTGGGGGCTGAACTACTGGAAAGCAGCTCTGTTGAGAAGGATCTGGGAGTGCTGGTGGACAACAGGCTGACCCTGAGCCAACACTGTGCCCTTGCGGCCAAGAAGGCCAATGGTATCCTGGGGTGTATTAAAAGGAGTGTGGCCAGCAGGTCGAGGGAGGTTATCCTCCCCCTCTACTCTGCCCTAGTGAGGCCACACCTGGAGTACTGTGTCCAGTTCTGGGGTCCCCAGTTCAAGAAGGACAGGGAACTGCTCAAGCAAGTCCAGGGGAGAGCTAAGAAGATGACTGGGGACTAGACCATCTTCCTTATGAGAAAAGGCTGACAGGCCTGGCTTTGTTTAGCCTGGAGAAGATAAAACTGAGGGGGGATCTTATCAATGCTCATAAATATCTAAAGGGTGGGTGTCAAGAGGATGGGGCCAGACTCTTTTCAGTGGTGCCCAACACAGTGAACTGTGAACGGTGGGAATGACAAGAAATAATTTTAGAAACTTAGAAAAATTAATTTGCCTATTACCCAATAGACTGATTACTCTGAAGATTTTCAGCGCAAGAGCTGGCTGTAGATTGACAGCCCAACATTATATCACCAAATACTACAGCACTGGCAAAGAAAAGGTAAATGAAATTATAATGCTTAGTGAATCATTCAACTTGTAAATGCTGACACCTCTTCCTGCCTATCAGACCAAAAGAAAACATCACGATTACATCTAAGATGCAAGCAATGGAGACTTGTCTGACACTAGAGTAGAACGGTGAAACATGGCAAACACTGCTGTAGACAGATCTTCCTGTTTTCCAATTTCTAGTCTAAATTACTGCCACATACACAAGTGACATGTCTCAAATTGGCATTTAAACCACCTGGCTATGTCACCAGAAAGTACTTAAATCCCGAGCTATCTGGCTGCAGCTTTAAAATAACATTACTGCTGCTGTGCCCCATATACATGACTCTGGGACCTGCAAAATAGAAAGAAGCAGAAGAGCCAAGATATTAATTTGTGGGTGGGTAAAATAAAAACTTAAACAGTGACAAATAAGAAGGCAAAAGAAAAAGCAAATATTCTGACTTAGTCCTCTGATTACCTTTGGTTAATAGTGGAGATGATACCAAAAAATATCACCCCAAACCCCTAAACCAAGATGCTGGAAAAGCAGCAAAATAAAAATAGAATCACAGGATAAGGGACTGACATAGGTTTCAAGGGACCTCAGGAAGACACCAAGTCCCACATCCTACTCAAAGCAGGGCTTACTTTTATGCTTTTGTCCTGTCAAATTTTGAATATGTTCAAAGACAGGGATTTCATAATGCAACAAAGTCCAACAGACTCATGCCCTAATGCAGCCCACTGTATTTACAAATCTGGGCTTTTAACATCCAGGCTTTTTAAAAGTTCTTCTTCAGCAGTTTTTAGAGATTCACAAACATCTTCAAACACAAGAAAATGAAACCTTACAAGTAAAAATTTTGCATGACATGCATGAATCACACTTAAAATGCTTCATGGATAGTTCAGAAAGGTGTTGCCATGTTGATGGCATTTTATAATAACCTGTGCCAGTAGGAGACTCCTGCACCACCGCCACTTTTATTTCATTTGCCCAGATCTTGCTTTCTGTTACCATTACAGCTGGGCAAGGCTGAAACTTCCCCCTTTTTGTGAAAAAATAAAAGGTTTTTGATAATCATCTGCAACTTTCATAGCACAAATTTCCAGAGAATGGAGGACTTGGTGTTTTAGAGACTAAATTTCCAGAACATTCTGAAACTTGGGCTCTTCAGCTGACAGGTTAGTTAGCAAATGGGAAGCTGTGTGAGTGGCTGGGGGCAAGCTGGCACGGAACATCTGCACATAAAATGTCACAGAAATAGACTTACCTGGGGAACATGGCAAATCTGAAAAAGTATCTTTTCCTGATGAAAATTTCTGAGTCACTCAAATTACTATAACTGATTGATAATACCTGCATTTCTTCATTACAAGTGAGAACTATTAAGGGCCCATCTGGAACATCTGACTCTCAATTTATGAAGGGTCAAGGAGATTGTTTATATAGAAGAACTGGTCTTTTTCTCTTTTTAAATTTATTTTCTTAATTTTTGATGGGAATTTTTGGGTCCCTACACCCATACATCCACTTGATTTGTAACAATGATGTAAAGTGTGTTAAAAGTTGGTTTGTAACACTCCTTTAACTCCAGAGGTGCAAAGCAGAGAAGAAAACAGCTGATTCAAATTTTAGTTTGTTTTCTTTCTCAAGGAAAGTTTAAAATCTGCTACCCTGTGAGTTAAGTAGTACAAATAAACCAACCAGCTGCTTTTCTTATTAAAGTGATCTTTTTTATTCTTGAATTTTTTTGCAGAAAATAAAGAAAACTGCTAACAGGACTGCAGTACTTGACTCCAATAATCATGTTTTCTTAATGCCAGATAGCAAATATGCAATGAGCAAATGCATATCTCAAGCATTTTTATTTTGCCAAACAGAACACTGATTTTTATAAGTCTTATAGAAGTTCATTATTATAGTCATGAACCACCTTTGAATTTTTAATACTTGCCACTACAAAGAAAAGGCCCATTAGAGTAGTTGGGGAAAAAAAAAAGTGAAAAGTGATTTCTGTGAAACTTTCATTCCCAATATTTAAAGAAAATGAACTTTTATAAGTTACCATAGCAGTAGGCAGAGGCAGAGAAATGCTCTACATGTATTAATTTTCATGGTAGTATTATCATCTATTGCTTTCTTCCCCATCGCTTTTTGTCTATTACTACCAATTGTTAAAAAAAACCAAACCACACCACAAACAAAAAAAAAAAGAATCCCACCCCCTAAAAAACAAAACCAGAAACCCAACCAATATTAAATATATTTAAGTCCTGGTTTTGTGCTGTGAATAGCTATTTAGCAACCAGTGACCTCTCCTGCCAAATCATTTCTGTGGTATAGTGGATGCAGAAATTGCCTAGCCTACAGCTTCGTACCTCCTGCTACTAGAAAGACTCTGATGAATAATTCAGAAACCAAATCCTGGTGACCTTACATATAACAGAAGTGTAGTCAAACTCACTTAAACAGGAAAGACAATTTTTGTCACTCTTCATTTGCCTCAACAGTTAATTTTCACTGATAATGCACTATTCTTCTCTTGCTGCCTACTTTCTAACTTAGCTATATTTTACACTGAGGCAGGCTTGAAAACCATCAGCAACAATGAGGAACTGCACCTATTCTCTGCCTCTTCAGTAACAGTAAGGACCACATAATAATTTAATTGTGTTGTTATCAAATATATGTCCATGTCTTCACTACGCAACTGATGCCACAGTCTGGCACTGGCACTGGCAATGGAATGACAGGCACATGTTAAAGCTATGTGATGGAGGTGTCTCAGGGTGGCAGATTTAGAAAGTTAAAGAGTACATCCCCACAATAGGCTTGGGATCCAGTACAGGAGGTAATCTGGAAGCTTTATGTTCTGTTTATAATTCCATTAGGGCTATGGAAGGATCTAAAGCGAAGTGGCAACATACTCCTTGTAAAGAACAGCCATTATGTCAGTTTTGACAAGAAACTTTCTTAGCTGAGACTGTCCTAGGCTGTCACTGTGACATGGACTGTCTGTCCTTTCCTAATTGCTCCCAGACCTTTCATCATTAGGAACTGAAAAAAACTCTACGTTTTCTCATTAAAGACTCTGGCTATACCACAGCTGAACACCAACCACGATTACTGGGATGAGAGCACCATTGTGCTCCTCAAGGTGCAAGGCTATAGAGGTAAAAGGTAGATCAGCTTTGAGACCAACAAGATCTCTGATTAGGGTAAAATGTAGCTCGGTGAGGATCATCTGCCACCATAGCCAACAGTCTGCTTCCATCTCTAAATCCCCCTTTAAAGAGAACTGTCCTTCCTATCCAGGCTGCATTAAAAGGAGTGTAGCCAGCAGGTCGAGGGAGGTTATCCTCCCCCTCTACTCTGCCCTAGTGAGGGCACGTCTGGAGTACTGTGTTCATTTCTGGGATCCCCAGTTCAAGAAAGACAGGGAACTACTGAAGACAGTCCAGTGGAGAGCTACCAAGGTGATCAGGGGACAGGAGCATCTCTCTTAGGAGGAAAGGCTGAGAGATTTGGGTTTAATCAGCCTGGAGAAGAGAAGACTGAGGGGGAATGCTTATAAATATCTGAAGGGTGGGTGTCAAGAGGATGGGGCCAGACTCTTTTCAGTGGTGCCCAAGGACAGGACAAGGGGCAATGGGCGCAAGCTGGAACACAGGAAGTTCCACCTGAATCTGAGGAAAAAATTATTTCCTGTGAGGGTGACAGAGCAGTGGCACAGGCTGCCCAGGGAGGTTGTGGAGTCTCCTTCCCTGGAGACATTCAAACCCCACCTGGACGTGTTCCTGTGCCCCCTGCTCTGGGTGTCCCTGCTCAAGCAGGGGGGTTGGACAAGATGATCTCCAGAGGTCCCTTCCAACCCCTACCATTCTGTGACTCTGTGATTCTGTGATCCCATTGTCTGGAAAAGGAACCTGTAATAGGGAAACCCATTGAATTGCTGTGTGTTTGACCATCACTGCAGCCTTTGTCTAGAATTCTTATATTTGCGTGTTGAAATGCTACTAGGGTATTTCAAGATGAGAGTTTCTTAGGGCCAGAGAGATTGTGAATTTTTTTCTTTGTAATTACCATTACATTTCTTGTGCAATACTCTAGTCCAGCAGCTCAAGAGAAGTTAAGTAGCATGGCTGGAACAACGCTATATCTAAACTGATGAGCCCCTGAGCGTTGCTGAGCTGGAGAATGGCTGCACTCTTCAGCTTCATTCCACTTCCAAGGTGAACCAAGGGTGGCCTCCCTCTGGCCACGCTGCTTAACCTGTCTTGTGCTGTGAGTCCAGACATAATTTAAGAAAAATCTGTATTATGTAATTATTATTATAATATGGTTTGTTACCAGATCAGAATGCCATAATTTAGAGACAGACAATCATTGATTTATCCAAATATTTCTGCATAAATTCTTGACAACTCACATTATAAACTGTCCTGGTATGTATTAAAGAGCTGTAAAAGAATTATGCAACCTCAAAAAATTATGCCCAAATCCAAGAATGTTTACATGCAGGGTTGAATTTAGCCCAGCAGGAGTCAGCAGTGTACTGAAGTGTTTTGAGCAATACCTGCTAATGTCTCAGGCATGGGTTGTTTTTCCACACAAGAGGAAGAAAAGTCCACAAAAGTCAAGAAAAACCACATACGGTAGTAATCAGCATATTTGAGGGCAGTCCCAAAAAGGACATAAATAATTAAGGTAACCAATCTCATTAATTCCAAGGCAGGTGATGTTTGAAACACAAGGGGAGAAGCTGAAAAGTTCTTCTTTAACACTGTGTATGTAACTTTCCATCTACTGAAACAGTAGCCTTTTTCATGCATTACTCTTTCTCTGCTATTTCTCTAGCTTCATAATTTTTGGTGAACTCGCTTAAAATTCCTCTAACTTCAAATATATTACCAGCAATGAATGTCCACAAATGAATATAGGGTTTCTGACACTGTTTCCTACTCCATATTGACCTTATGCATGATTCCTGCCAGATACAAAGATTATACACACCTATCTTAAAGGTAAAAAGCAGTGACCCATTGTGTTTGGAGGATCAGTATGTTTATTTGTTCTATTCAAACTACATGACACCATCACAGCTGGTTGTATCAAAGTCTAGTTCAGTGGAACTTTTTCAAATTGCTGGTTGACTGGGCTTTTTCACTTTCCTTAAATTCCATTATTGGAAGTATGGACATCAGCACAGGCTTCAAAGCCCATTAAAACTGGTTCCACTGAGCTCCTTGCCACCTTACAGTATCACAGTATTACACATAGTAAAGTCAGTGGTAGTAAATTTACCACCATTACCAAGTGGTTAAAAGAACTTAAATGTAATTCCCCAGTTTTTAATTTCTTCAGCCACAACCAGCTCATTAACTGAAACTTTCTACAAGTTTCAGTTTTTCATGTTCAGATTTTTAAAATAGATTAATTTCAAATGCATGGTCTTATCTGCAAAGTTTTATCATTTGCTGAATTAAGCCAGTTCTGTTGAGTAACATCCTTGAAGGAAAGGTGGAATTACTCAAAGACACACTCATTCTGGGAAATTAATTTATATTTGCTCAGTGCCCAATTACTTGTTTATCTTTTTTTGCTATTAAAAATGATATATTAGTCCAGCTGTGATCTTACAGTGGATAATGGCGAGTTCCCCTTGACTCTCTGAAGCTTATAAACATGCTTTCTCACACTCATCCTCCATTAGACATTTTGGTAGAAGACAAATCAAGCTGCTGGTTAAAATAATAATAATAAAAAGCAACTCCCTTTCTTCAGTAGCAGACAAGTAGGGAACTCAGGCACAACTTGAGGCCATTTCCTCTTGTCCTATAACTAGTAACTTGGGAGAAGAGACCGACACCTCCGTTCAGGTAGTTGTAGAGAGCAATAAGGTCTCCCCTCAGCCTCCTCTTCTCCAGACTAAACAACCTCAGTTCTCTCGGCCGCCTCTCATAAGACTTGTGCTCTAGACCCTTCACCAGCTTTGTTGCCCTTCTCTGGATGCGCTCCAGAACCCTAATGTCCCTCTTGTAGTGAGGGGCCCAAAACTGAACACAGTACTCGAGGTGCGGCCTCACCAGTGCCGAGTACAGGGGCACGATCACCTCCCTGCTCCTGCTGGCCACACTATTCCTGATACAAGCCAGGATGCTGTTGGCCTTCTTGGCCACCTGGGCACACTGCTGGCTCATATTCAGCCAGCTGTCAACCATCACCCCTATGTCCTTCTCCACCAGGTAGCTTCCCAGGCACTCTTCCCCAAGCCTGTAGCGTTGCGTGGGGTTGTTCTAACTGAAGTGCAAGTCCTGACACTTGGCCTTGTTAAACCTCATACAATTTACCTCAGCCCATCAATCCAGCCTGTCCAGGTCCCTCTTCAGAGCTTTCCTACCCTCGAGCAGATCAACTTTCCCACCCAACTTGGTGTCATCTGCAAACTTGATAAAGAACTGGTCCCAACACTGAGCCCTGGGAAACACCACTTGTTACTGGCCACCCACTGGATTTAACTCCATTCACCACAACCCTTTGGGCCCGGCCATCCAGCCAGTTTTCTATCCAGCAAAGAGTACACCTGTCCAAGCCATGTGCAGCCAGTTTCTCCAGGAAATTTCTGTGGGAAATGTTGTAAAAGGCTTTACTAAAGTCTATGGAAGACAACATTCATAGCCTTTCCCTCATTTAGTAAGTGGGCCACCTTGTCATAGGAGATCAGGTTGGTTAGGCAGGACCTACCTTTCATGCACCCATTCTGACTGGGCTGGATCACCTGGTTGTCCTGTACATGCTACATGATGGCACTCAGGATGATCTGCTCCATAACCTTCCCTGGCACCAAAGACAGACTGACAGGCCTGTAGTTCCCTGGATCCTCCTTCTGAACCTTCTTGTAGATGGGCGTCACCTTTGCTAACCTCCAGTCATCTGGGACCTCCCCAGTTAGCCAGGACTGTTTATAAATGACGAAAAGTGGCTTGGTGAGCACTTCCGCCATCTCCCTCAGTACCTTTGGGTGGTTCCCATCCAGGCCCACTTGCAGAGCTTTGTACCTACCCTGCAAGGGCACCTGGGAAGGTGGGGTAGGCACAGAGGAGACGTGTCTGCTGTACTGGGCAGGAACTTGTCATCATTGCCCCCTATCCCTTAAGTCACTGTGTTCAGCCAGGCAGAGAGAGGATAGGGAATCCTCCATATCATACATCCTTTCTGCCTGTTGGGCCTCTCCCAGGGAAGGTAGGGTGCAATTCCAGTAGTCTATCTCTCTCTTGGACTCCCTGATACTCCTCAAGCTACACATCTCCTCCTGGAGCTCTGTCACTGAGCAGAGGAGTTCCTCTCTCTGCCTGGGCACACCTCCCCCAGTTGTGCTCACTGCTGCGTCCAGTACTGGCGTAAGAGCAGGGCACACCCTACAGCCGGGCGCCTGGATGGCAGCGTGTTCCCACTGGAGCTCCGTCAGGGAAGCTGCGTCAGTTGTGGTGGGTACAGAGCTTAGAGAGGCCATGGCTTCTGCTGGGAGGATACCATTGCTCCCTGGTGGAGCTGGCAGAGCTTCAGTGTCCTTCCTGCACTCCTTTCCATGCAAACCGCTATGCGAACTGCCGTGCCAACTGCTCCACCAAGCCCTTGCTTCTGCACCATGCCCTGTTCATGGCACTGCTGGTTGTGAGCACTCCTTAAGGGCTTCTTTTATACATGTTGGGGCTTGGACGCCGTTTCTCCTGGCCCCACCCGGATCCTGTCAGCCACTGTCGTGCAAGCTGCAGGCTCCTGGAAGCTGTCTCAGCTCCCCTTGAGGTTCCCCCAGTTTGGGAACGCACCCTGTGCACCATGCTGGAGCGCTCCGCTGTGGATCGTGCCAGCACTGTCACTGCTTGCCTCTCAGTTTTACCTGCTGAAATGGAGAATGGAAAAAGGCAAAACCATAGAGAGGGCTTTTACTCATCTTTGCCACCAAACCCTAGCTTTCATCCACCAAATCTTTTTCCAGCATATCACAATGCTGCCACTGTCCCCGCAGGTATTTATCTATTTAAAAAGAAAAAAAAAAAAAAAAAACAAAAAAAAAAACCCCAACAGTTCAGCATGAAGAAGAGGCTTAGTAAATCCCAAGGGAGTATTTTACTTTCTGTGCTTATTCTGGCGACCAGTCACTACCAGGACGTAGCGTACTTCCCAGCACATATAACCAGCTCTTTATGGGTCCAACCTCCTCCCAAAATCCCTCTCCTCCCTTTGGGTGGGAGAGAAGAGACATATCCTGAGCTCTGAACACTAACTACTGTGCCAGGACACAGGGAAAGTAAGGAAACAGGACTGCCAAGCCTTCTCAAATAAAGGTTGGTTTTGACCACTTCTAACCTTCAATTATTTTTGCTTGGCCTCTGCTGCGGTTCTTTAAAATCTGGTCCACTGCTACATCATTACTAAAACCAGCGAGTGCTCGCTAAGAGATAGATTGGTAATAGACTCAGCAGAAAGGTGCAATTCTTCAAAGTCATGTAAATGACCTGGGAGGGCAGTTCTGATTGATTTTCGGTGAGACCCCTGCACCCTCACAAATATCACGTTAAAACTTTTATAGCTGCATTTTTTGCTCTCCTCTGGAATGGAAACTTTGTGAGTGGTGTCCTGCCCAGATTACACTGGGAAAACTGTGATCTTCTTTTTGTCATATGTGACTAACTAAGCCTTGTAAAAAGCGATACCTTAAATCTATGAAAGCACATGTTCCTCTCATATACTCACAGGAATCTTATACGGTTTGAAAAACAATGTTTTTGCAAACCCTGTATGTAAGGATGAAGATGTGTGTGTATTTGTGCATATATGAATGCTAGGGATGAATACATACTTTCAAACATGCATTTCAGATAACCTGTGTTTTGTTTTGCACAGAAGAGTACCTGGAGTTTGTTGCATTGCAAAAGGCAAGCAGGATATGATGTGGCATATTCCTGTCAGATTTTGGTTTCTGGGCTGGGTAGAACTTTCAGATAAAATCTTTCCAGTATGCTTGGTTTGGTTCTGAACAAAAACTGAGAGACCTCATATTGGTTTTATACTACTGAGTTACAAAAATTGTATAAGGAGCAGAAGTGGATGCTGCAGCAGCTGCTGAGGCTGCAGTCTGGTGGGAATATCCCTCTGACTGGGCAGCTTTGACAAATACAGCTCCTAGATTTTTGTCTTTTCCTTCCTTTACTAAGCTTTGTTTAATTTCTCAAAAGCATTTTTTAAATATATTTTTATTCCCTTTTGAACTTATTTTGTATAATGTAATGTCAATATTCAGCAGAATTTTTTTTATGTTTAGTTGCTGCGTTCAGGGAACACCTATGGGCTAAATTTACCAATCTTATTGCTCAAATTAAAATACTAAACCTGTAGAGAGACTAATCAATGAAAGTCGCCTGGCTTTGAGAAGTGCAGTTGATGCCTCCAGTGGAATCAATTCTTGTCCTTGCTACAGTCCTTGCAGACATTGCAAACTTAATGATGTTTAACCCTGTATATGCAATTTTAATCCCATCCCCAGTGGTATATCCTATAAGGTGTATCAAATCAATGAACTATAACAATATAAAACCAGAGCAAGTGACATTAGAAATAGACACTTTGGTTTTTTAAAGTTTTTCTGTATCCCCTTCAGCTATGGCAGTGTTTTTTCTGTTTCTCTGTTTTGTTCATATCTTAAAGCAAACACCATTGATTAATTTATTGCCATTTCTTCCATTTTCCTTCCCTGGATAACATAGTGGAATGCAGCCTTCCTCCTGGCTATGCTTATTCAACCATGCATGTTGTTATTTTTATTCTGGTGTTGAAGAAGATTTGATAACCTAAGGGTACGTGGGAGGCCATGTCTGCAGAGAATATTATCTCTTTGTAGAAAAACTTAGAAAGTTGGAAAAAACCAGAGTATCTCAGTACCTTTTTCCAGGTCTGAACCAGAATCAACAAACTTTAAAATAATTAGTGTTTGGGAACACTTGTTCTGACTTCAACTTAATTATATTTAGCTTAATTATGTTTATCAATTAGACAAGATAAAATGCATGGTTAGTCCTGTTAGCAAGGGAGAAGCAGTAAGTTATTCAGTCCTTCTGGAGAAAAACTGGCAAAGAATTATTGCTTATAACACTAAATTATCATTTCAGGGAAATGTTACTTGAGGGAAGACTGAGCGAAAATATTTGTATGTCATCAAACCATTATCTGCACCAAGGCTCTGTATTTAAGCACCCATATGAAGTCTGAGCCATTCTCCAGCATTGACATTATTAACCCAGACCCCATTTCCCAGGCCTTCTCTTGGCTTGTTCATAAACCCTGTAGGCAATTCCTACTGCCGGAAGCTTCCCCCTAACTTACTTGTCTTCTTAGTCCTTATACATGCCCAGGACTTTTGCCAGTAGATTTTTATCATAAAGATCATATCATAAAGATTTTGGTTGGTTTGCTGTTGTGAAGAGGCTTTTGTATGTTGATCCATGGGGCACTTGCTTCCTGTGGCTTGTTTAAAGAGTTTGTATTTCTGCTTGAAACTTCAGAAAGAGAAAAAAATTTGCATAGTCTGATTTTATTTCAAAGCAGCTGGTAACCGTTAAATGAATTCCTATAAGGTTTTAGTATATGTGGTGTATTAGGTGGCATATTCTAAAATGTGGCTTACCATTACTAAAAGGTTAGGTTTTGTGTTGGATAAGTTTGCACATAATACTTGGTGGCATCTTTAGAGATGTAACCTATTTTGGTAGAGGCCTGTCCTCATTTAGTTAAAGTTATTTTTTAATTGATAAGGTAAACACTGCAAAGCAAGCTCTCTTGTCCTTATATGGCTTGATTTAGGCCTTGGTTGTTTCACAGCTTTTGGGTGTGCTATGAATGTGGCCAGATTTGAAGAATAAGATTCCTTGGTCTTTGGATTTTTACTATATACTATGGTCATTTTTGCATTGATCCCGGCATCTGGATGGTTGAGTATTGGAGCATTTCAAGTGCAGTCTGATGGATGATGGTGATTACTGATCTCTCAGGTCAAATCAGTGACGGCATTAAAGATGTCAGGTTAGTATCCCAGGTACAGCAGGGATTTGATAGGCTTTTAGTTATTAGTTCTTGCAAATTTTTTTTCCTGAATATTCATTTGGTTAGTAACAGGAAATTAATAGCAGTTTCAAATTATTCATATTTATTTAGCTTTTTCCTGTAGCCTTATAAAGTCCTTGTCAGTAGCATAGGTTATAACTACATTGCATTGTAAATACTACATAGTCTTACAACATATGATTGTAGCTAATTTTTAATCTTAAGAGCAATAACTACTTTTTAAATGTTGTAAGAATATAGTGAAATATAAGGATAATGGTAGCTTCTGTACCAATGATAATATGCCAAAAATAGAGCCTTGAACAAACCTGATATAATGAACAAGAAGAAAAAATAATTGTCTCCATTGCTGATTCTCATTAAACAGGGATAAAAATAAAATGGTATTATAAATATATTCTCTAATAGATTCCACTTCATAGCCCTGTATCCACCTATTGTATCACTTTTTTCCTTTAACCTGCTACTAACTCATCAGGAGAAGCGAAGGAGAGATTTTTCCCAGTGACTGTAATTACAATGAACAGCGGTGATTGCACATCTCCCTTCTGTAGCTGTCCTTGAGATGAATATGTGCCTGGGTTTCTAAAGGACCAGCAACCCCCCTGAAAATACATAAAGCTGTGTTTTGGATTTTAATATATGTTGTTATAACCAAGGTTTCTTTCTTCCCTTTAATGCCGTGCTACATTTCTTCCACGCAAAGTTTTTCACTAAAACTTTTTTCACTAGTTTTGATATTTTTGAGCCTTTCCTGTAGTTTTTCTTGGTGGCATGCAATAATTTTTCAGGGACCTTTCACTCCACAGCCATCCCTCAACAGCGCGCAGGGAAAGAATGCCACTGATGTTCATACAAGGATCAGTTCCCATGAGCATGTACCAGAATTAACTGTATTAATCTCAGTGCACTCACAGCTCTAAGGGAAATGCCCATCTGAAACCTCTGTGAGTTCTCTGATTATCACTTTGTGAAAGAAATGGTAATGATAAGGTAGGTAACTATCTGCTCCTGGCTATGGTTGTGCTGCCAAACCTTTGCGTGTTCCTGTGAGAGTTCAGCGCTGCTCAGGTCTGCCAGCTGAATTGCTTGGGTGGTTGATCCTTGACTTTAGTCAAAATAAGCTGCTTAGGCTTAAGTTTTTTAAACAGAGGGTCTTTATTGCTAAATTATTCAGCCCAAGCAATTTTGCTTTGGTGTCAGGATTTACTCTGAGGATCAGGTTAATTAGCAATTGCAGGTATACAGTGCTGAAAGGCACTAGACAGCCCTTCCTGCTAATTCGATCCTAGCCAGCAGTTTGCAACAGCTGTCAGAAAAGGCCTCCAGCAAACTCTGTTTCTGATCACTGATGTCTTTGCTCCTAAAGGTCGTGCAATGTAAGTTTAACAAGGCACATAGCTCCGTCTCTCCAGTCCCTGCCAACCCATTTCCTCTGACTCCACTACCCAGATTTGCCTTTCCCTTACCTTGCACCTAATTAATACTGTGAACACATCCAAACATGAGAGCTTAGGTCACTCAAGGAATCCCAGGGCTACCAATCTGACCATCCTGGTGGTGGGCAGCAGTGGCAAGGGGTGTGCTAGAGGAAACAGGAGCAAGTTCCCAGGATGTTCTTCAGCAAAGAACTTGACAAAATCAGTGTTTCCCAATAATATTTGGATTATATCAAAGTGGGTTTTTCTAAAGAAAAAAAATGCAGTAGAGTATTTTTCAATAATTTCTATTTGCTCATTAGTTGTTCCTGTCTTTGTCTTCAGCTCTTCTGCACTCCTCTGTTACTGCAGACTAAACAGGCCATATCAGGATATTTGCACACATTTGTCTGTCAAGGGCAAGGAAGTGTATCTGGGGATGACAGATACAGTGCCAACCGGAGTTCTGATCAAACAACAGTCTGTGCTCACTGCTCTAATTACTTTCATTAGAAAGTGCTTTTATTCTAAGGGAGGGGGATTTTTTGACTGAAATAAACTCTTCAGATAGCTCCTATAATACTCTCCAATCACCACCATGGACTATTAATAAATGACTTAAGAATCTGTAAAAGCTTTCTTAGTGAAAGTTTATATACTCACATATAATATAGTCATTGCACAGGACTGAAATGAGTGAAGTTAATAAAAGAGGCATGGCAGTGTCAAGCTTAGTGTGAGGAAGCATTCTCAGAGATGAAGTAATACAGCATTTCTAGAAATGTCAAACTTTTTTCCAGAAGAAATGGATCCTTCCAAGGTGATATACTGTTGGTATAAGAGACCACTCAAAAATACAGTGACAGCTGCATAACAATTTGAATGCCAGTTCTCTTTTTCAGAAGGGTCCTCAATTTTCTTCTTTAGAAGGTCACAACCACAGGTATGAACCTGAACAAAAAAGGAGTAAGTCCTGACTTCAGGGTAGATGAGCAATACCCTTATGCTGAAATCAAATGATCCAAGACATGTAATTTCCTGCAATGGAACAGGTTAGTGAAAAATGCAGTTCATGCAGGGTGTGTATGGGAGTGACCACTTAACTCATTAGGATTTCCAACACAGGAGTCATGCTGAACTAAATAACATAAACCTTGCATTTCTAGCATGGATAAATTACACTGACCAAGAAAGTGGAGATACTTACAATATTTTCAATATTTGCCCAACTTGGTTATGTTAATTCTAGAAAAAAAAATATTAAAATGCACATGTAAAAAGTAGGACTAGTCTCATTTTCTTCTGAGGGACACTAAAAATTTTTTATGACTTAATAACAAAGAAGAGCTAAATGTTCTCTTAGGAAGGACAATTAACTCAACCATGTTCACTAACCCTAATGCCTCTAACACTTTCTGTTTCATAGCCCACAGCTGGAAATACAGCAGATCTGGCCTCAGCCTTGCTGGAACAAAGTATGTAGGGAAGGAATGGAGAAGGAACACTCATCTGATTGCCTGCCCAAAAGCAATATCCCTTAAAAATATTACAGATTTTGGCTGACATTATGCTTGCTGCAATTTTGACAACCTCTGCACTGACAGGGCATCTTCCATTACTTTTTTTTTTCTCAGAAAGACAAAAAAAGTGTTACAGGAGTAATAAAGAACCAAATATGGCTCCATGAGCTTCCACGTTGTCCAGTCCAGATTTGAATGTCACCTAAATATTTCAGGATGACAATCACCTCTCATTCCCACCACTAAGGCATTCTGCAGACAGTATTTGCCTTAATTTTCAGATTCTGGAATTATCAGAGTTGTGGTAAAAATGCAAATACATCCATGAGGTATAAGCTTCAACAGCCTCATGAGGAAGAAATTAAAAAAAAGCCAAAGCATAATGTTTTTAGCTTGATTCCATTGAATTCACTAGCAGAAAAAGGAGATGGGCAAATAGAGAGAGGCTTCAGGGTTTTTATTTTGACAGCCAAAAATTCCTTTTGGATTGAAGCAAAAAAGAGTCACATAAGAGTTTTCACCTCGTCCCCCTAAAAAAAACTACAGAAAAAAAAAAACTTACAAAAAATGTCAGTGTTTCATCTGCCTTGCTAAAGATATGCTCAGTATCTCACTACCTTCCAGAGAGCTTTTTTTTCCTTCACAGCATAGCTCCCATTTCCCCTGTAGCATCAACTAGAGAGCCGCCTTCTGCATAGCTGTTTCTTCTGTTCCTCTCAGAAAAGTATACAGAAGACAAGCTTATTTGCTCCACAAAAGAAGAAAGTGATCAATGTGTAAGTAATTTCACAAAGTACAAGCTGCAAGTGCTTGTTCATATGAAACTATTGCCACAGCTCACACAGTTACAAAAAAGTAAAATATTAAAGATGGTATGCATTTAATAAGTAAGATTAAAGCCTTTGGGGTGTATTGGATTACCTTTACACAAGTTAATCTTTTTGATGTTACAGCATTTGTGATTAATATTGTAGGTGCTGATGAAGTGCAGCCTTCTTTAATACCTTTAATGCGACAATCAGAAGGTTATGCTGGATATTGCCATTACATTTAGAGTGGGTAAATCTGCCGTCAGTTCTGCTAGCGCTGCACCCAGATGGCCTGGGTGCATGAAGTCACTGCACAAGGGGGACGCTTGGCTCATCTTCCCGATGACAGCACCAGCAAGAAAGGCAGCAGCTCCCAGAGGAAAAGCTCAGGAATGAGGAGGGAAACAGCAACAGGACAACTTGATACTACCACAATATGAAAAGATCTAAAAGTTCTGATAGCTGGTGCCAGACATTTAAGGTACTGATTAAAAAAAATATATATAAAAACCACAGACATTGTTCTGTGTCTCCAGCAGTTTCACTTCAGTTTGGGAGCTTGAGAAATACTGGTGTTTCATCTAATTAAACCACAGCCACAAAGCCCTACTTAAACATTAGTGTGATGAAATAAAATTGCAGAAACAGCCAGACTGCAGCATTACACAATGTTTGCAGGTGTATACATAATTGCACTTTCATTATATCTTATTAGAAATGATTCCTGCATCTGTCAATAGGAGTCATATTTTCCAAGCCACAATCAAAGCTCTAGGTCATAAAAACACATCAGAATGGGTAATTAGTCCCATCGAGTTTGGGGAGTGAGTTAGTCCAAATGGACTAAGTATTCCAAATCTGTTTAGGACCATAGCTCTTCCTGTAAATACATAAAGAATTATTTGTCTTTACGTTTATAGACTCAGACCTTAAATTTCCTTTCTTCATTGTCCTAAGTATTTGCAGACTGGAATATCCACAAATTGCTAGCATGATATCAAAAAATGTGTACAAAACCTACATATATCAGAATTTGAATATCCAGAGCTTTAGTGATCAGCCCCTCTCCTGTATGTGTCTTCAATAAAACCCTGACTGCATATGAGAAAACAACATGCTGGACCTTTGGGAAATGGAGAGGAGGAGAGGTACGTGGGGTGATTTCAAAGCAAAAACGACTGCTAATTGCTCTCTTCCTCCTGGTCACCTCTGCCATAGACCACCTGGAAACATCACTTCAAGGCATTAGTTTGACAAGACCACATGTGAAAATTCTGCTCTCATGAAACCTCAGAAACAATGCTTCTCCAGAGGCCTTTTCCGCAATGTCTGTTATGGTCTTTAAGATTTAGGAGCAATCAGACACAATGAAATACCACTGTTTTCTTAGAGCCCTGTACCTGAACATGGTCTCTGTGTTGTATTTGACTTTGATCAAATGAGCTTTGCTACTGTTTCTCTTAAATGAACTTCTGACACTGGATTTTTCTTTCCTACTGTTTTCACAGATTTATCTCTATTGTTGAAAAGCTGGAAGCCAACAGTCTTCTGAAATAATTTGGCTTTGATACAGGAAGCTTTATGAATTTTTAAACTGTACTGCCTAGCATACATACATGAATCTCATCCAATCTGATTATGTGCCTGAATACGTACAGCAACATCTTACATGGCTGTATTCTAATCTGTGAGGCTGATTGTATCTGTGAGAGCACTGTCACGTATTACAGGCACTAATTAAAGACTGTGCAGCTTCATTACTTTTGTGGCAAATTTCTTTTTCTATTAAATATGCTGCAATTATATCAATGTTACAGGACGTGCTTGGAGGGGAAGCTGTAAATTGCATGGGTGAGACCTCGTGCATATTTTGTAACAGTTGAATGAAAGCATTGCAGCTAAATTTCTCTCTTAAATGAAAATAATTTTATAAATTACAGGTGTTAAGAGATTTTTGGTGGATTTGATGTAATCTTATATTAAGCCACTGATTGGTAAAATACCCTTCTATTCTCGAAGTATACGAAATCTTGAAGAATTTTTCTCTTCTCTTGTTTATTGTTACTAAAGTTTATGTTCAGACAAGCATATGTGTACAAAGAAAAGGTAACACACACATTAGGCACATGTCTTAGAGTGACATCAAAGATTACAAAACTAACCCTGCTTAAAAACTAAGCAATCTTCCAGCATCAAAAATATGTCATTCCTAATGTTCCGCAAAAATTACTTGCAGTTTCCATAACACCTGAAACCTCTCTGTTACAGGATACAGTTCAAAATCCTATGTTTCTGGAGCATTTCTATATCCAGCCAGTGTGAAGTGTTCTAAGGATCTTTGATTTCTTGAAGGTCTTTGTGGGAAAGTCAGAAACCAGACCAGGCAAAGTGGTTAGACCTACTCATAATTCCCAGTGACCTCCAGAAAGCAACCAGCAAAGCTCATGAGCTTTGGTTAGGTATAGGAAGAGAGGCAATTAGGCAGCAAAAGATACAAATGAGCTCTGCCAATCTGCAAGTCTAGTTTTGTGTCCAGTTTCTGGGATCCCCAGGTTAAGAAGGACAGGGGACTGCTCAAGCAAGTCCAGCAGAGATCTATGAAAGTGATCGGGGGTTGGAGCTTTTCCTTATGAGAAAAGGCTGAGACACTTGGGTTTGATCAGCCTGGAGAAGAGAAGATCTATAAATCATCAATACCTATAAATATCTAAAGGGTGGCTATCAGGATGATGGGACCAGACTTTTCTCAATAGTGCCCAACGACAGGACAAGGGGCAATGAGCACAAGTGGGAATACAGGGAGTTCCACCTGAATATGAGGAAAAACTTCTTTCCTGTGAGGGTGACAGAGCAGGGGAACAGGCTGCCCAGGGAGGGTGTGGAGTCTCCTTCCCTGGAGACATTCAAACCCCACCTGGACGCGTTCCTGTGCCCCCTGCTCTAGGTGTGCCTGCTCAAGCAGGGGGGTTGGACAAGATGATCTCCAGAGGTCCCTTCCAACCCCTGCCATTCTGTGATTCTGTGATTCTGTGAGCAGAGAGCTAGCACAAGCTACAGGGCAGGGGAGAACCAGGTGATTAACCAAAAAAGTATGGAAGGGCCTTAAAAATCTATTAATACAGGACAACTTGCCAATAAAATATAACGAAGTCCATTGTATGTGTCTGAAAGGTTATTTAATTGCTCAGGATGCTTCATGCCTGCCCACCCCTAGTGACACAGCAGGCCAGCAGTTTCAGAGACAGACAGATATGTTCTCCCTTACAGCCTTCATTTCCTCCTAAATCTGTTGCTGTTTTTATGGTTATGGTTCCCATTTCTCCTTAAGCAGGAGCTAAATATAAACATTAAAATGATAGAGTATTCCTCTCCATAAATCCTTAGCAGGTTTCAGGAGTCTTCCATCACCCTATATACAGTGGGGTGGGATGGGAGGCTACCATCACGTTGCATTGCTCTTCTGCCCCTTTGGTTATTACGGCTATTTCTGCTCTCACACCTCCCTGTTTGGTAATGGTCAAGGGGAAAATGAGACTTAATGTCTATGTCTACATGGGAAGATTAGCTTTCAAAACTGCAATTATATTTTTAAAGTTTGCATTGACTAGATAATGAACTGGTCTAACTATATAAATGAAAATTAAGAAGTACTTACTCAACATCGTCAGAATACATTTCAAAAGCTGCTCTATTAGAACAGAAAATCCTGGTCTCTGCTGTTCCGCTAATTCACTGATTTGATTTTCATCAACTCTTCTGAATCCAACACATACTATGCAAATATTATTTTACTTAAATGATTAAGAGGCAATAGCAAGTTTTTGATTTCATACCGGTTGTGGGAATTTCCACATTAAGCATTAATAGGAATGATTTCTTTAAAAGGATGTTTCAATCCATTCTAGAGTGTCGTTTCATTGGATTTCAGGAAGCCTAACAAATTACAAACCCTCAGTGTGAGAAGTTTCATGGGTAAATCAACTTTTAAATGGGTAAAGAAACAAAAAGTATGTTTGTTTTCTGTCACAGTTTAATGTACTACTAAGGGTGCTGCATAAAGTCACACATAGTGGAACTACGGGAGCGGTTGTTTCTGAGTTAAGTGAACAAGTCATTCTCCAGAGAATTTATCAGTAGGCTGCAGCATATCATTTTATTTTATCTTAGTTGTTTTGCCTTTGAAGTTAAACTGCTTACCACAGTTATACTTTAAGGTTCCTAAAATGATTATTCATTGATCTTTATTATTATTTCACTGAATCATCAAAGGAAAACCAGTTAGATTGATTTTTGCAGAAGATGAGTTTTTGTCAAAGGTGAGTTTCAGAAGTAAAAAGTGCAATTTTTTCTTGTATCCAAGCAAAGGTATTAACAGATTCACAGATAATTTTGTTTAACACAGGAGTTCTTCTGTGTGTAAAGAACAGACTTACAAGTAATACATAGGGAGCTAAATACATTAACCACATCATTCTTTTCATATGATTTGTCTATGTTTCTCCTTGTATACTGCTATGAAAGTTCACTCCTGCAGGACCCAGCTCAAAGGCTTTCTGCTGAAAACAGCACTGACCCAGGTGGAAATGTAAAATTAGGAAATTGGTTTCAGCTGCATCAAAGAGAGCATGAATTTTACTGTGCTTGATAGAGAGTAGATGAAAGGGAGAAGCATTATTGCAGTACAACATTCTGTTCTCCCTAATTATTGTCATAGCATGAGAAGTGCACTATATTGTGCAACTCTTCTTAACATGGAAAAGATCTTTTAGGTACTCTCTACATAATTATACAATAATTAAAATACAACCAAGGACTATCAAATTCTCTAAAAGATTTTTTCAACAGTTTCTGTGAAAACCATTATAATGAACTCTGAGCAAAAGCAGAGTTTGTGTTGTACTTTCTAATCAGATTTTCTTTCTGAAAATCAGGGGCTATTGGACTGCTGATGTTATAAAACAGTTAAGACTCAAACCCATGTTGGGCACCGATGCAAAACTCAAACCTACATTAGGAACAGTATCATGCTATCCAAAAGAAGTTTGGAAATAAGTGCTGGTATTACAAATTTGACCAATTTGTAAATATCACCACATCCAATAAATTCTTACAGTACCAAGTGTTTCTTAATTAACTGAACCACTTCAATCTTCCAGTGAATATAGAAAACACTGAGTGTGAACTCCTGCTTTTGGAGCAGGAAGGACATTGATGGACAGTTTGTATAAGTAACTAGGGCACTGGTCATGCTGCTAGAAGTGATTTTTATAGGTTTAAAATACCAGGTAGAGTGTGCTGGCAATGCAGGACCTTCCATCAAGAAATGGTGAGGTGCTTGGGGCAATTTTTTTTAAGGGACCATGAGCTGCACCACTGAGGAGGAGGACATTGTCCTGCCATTGACCATGCAAACCAAGATTTTGCTCAGCTGCTTGGGAGGTTAGAATGGGCAGCTGTCATTCAAAGAGAACAAGACACACAAAACCCTTTGTTTAATTTCAGCCAGCAGATCTTAGTCAAGCTATACAAAATAAAGGAATGTGGTGGTAGCAAATGAGAAGCTTGGAGTAAGCAAAGCTGGGGAAAAGCAGGTGAAAGGGACAATAGATTTGAAGGCCCGTTCACAGCATGACGAGTTTCTTCAATCTTCAATGCAAGCAAAAAGAAACATTGTGCTCTCTGACTTTTTTTCCTCCCAGTAAGGAGAAATATGGTGGTGGAATCTATGAACAGGGGGAGCCTTCACTCTGGGTAGTTGGTTATGTGGTCTGTGAAGGGCAATAAACTTTATTCTTCACTCGCCTTCTATTGCTGCCAGTCAGATGAGGTGAAATAAACCAAGAAAAACAGTAAAGTCAATGTCAACGAAGCAATATTTTTTCATCTCAATCACTTATATCTTCCATGCTCTGACTCATTTAAATTTGTCCCAGAATGTTCAGAAGACGACTTTTTCTTTTTTTTTTTTTTCACAAGTGTCAACCTCCACAAATTGGCAATATTTCCACAAGTGAAAGGCTGTGTCACATGTTAGAAAAAATGGGTCTTAGCCTATAGTATTAAAAGAGAAAAGGAGAGGTAAGCTATCCACAATTGCTCAGTGACAATTGCTCAGTGACCTGCTCTTCATTATCTGTTTAAGAGATGCTATTCAAGCTGCTACAAGAAGGAACCAGATAAAGGACAGAGAAAGCAGGGATCTCATTTCCAAGGACAAAAAGGCTCTTCTGACCACAACTGCCCACAGGTAGCTTAACTAACACCTCATCAAATATTCCTCATTCTGACAGGAGATGGATTGCATTCACCAGCTAAATTTGGTCCATTTCCTGAGATCACATCTCAAGCTTCTCTCAGCTATGTGTCCGTTTTCAGAAGGGAAACTTCCATTTTTAGGTTACTTCACCTATTTGTTCCAGGATTCCCCAATAAAACATATTCTGTCTCAATTCAGCTATTTAGAAACAAGCATTGAAGTTCACAGTGAATTCAACAGATGAATGCTTTCATAATTAATACTTCTTATGAATTAACTTACCCTCAAAGACCAACTTCAATGACTATAAGAAACTGATCCCATAATGGCAAAATCATGAATTAATCCACAAATCCCTAATTGTGAGAAGTCACCAACCTGGGAAAGAAATGAGCCAATACAGACTTTGGGAACCTTTAATGACTTTTTAATATCTAGTGTGTTATGATCTAGCCACTGACTAAGGGAATTTTATTTGGCAAACATTAGGTACATTAGTTTACATAATGTAGTTAATCTAAAATGCTTTCCTAGAACTTCCAGGGTAAATTCTACACACTTGATTTCAATACTGTATTGCTATTCAAATCTTTTCTTAGGCTATTGTCACATATCCAGAAAAACTCTGAAGGTTCATCACAGACTTTTTTCCTTTCTATATGTTCTTTTCTAGCTTGAACAGTTTACAATGATTCCTCTTTGAATTCAGTGCCATATTCAAATGAGAAAATAAAACTTGGGCATGGACTTATTTTACATTCATTTTAATTCCCATTCCATGTGCTTTTCACAGCTGCTCATTTTATTGCATTGCTTTTCCAAATAAAAACTCCAGCTGCTCCAGCCTTGCAAGCCATATAATACATGCTGTATAAGCCTGTTTCAGTAGACCATTCCAGAGACTCAATGGTTATTGTTTTCCTCATCTTCCACCTCTAGCCAGGAAATATAGTGTTTAGGTTTAAGTTGCAAATGCAGTCTTTGAAAGTCCCAGTAGTTTTTTACTTGGATTCCTAAGAAAATGAGGCATGTCTGTCTAGCTTGCTTTCTTTATTCTCCCCAATAACTTTTAGTTTATGGGTCAATTTAAACAAATTCAGCAGAGGCAGATGTTTCTATCTAAGCCAGTTTCTATATGCCTAATGGAAAAAGGTGTTTGGGTTGAGAAGATAAACCCTTCAAGCCACAGCATTAATTCAACTCTTTTCAGATATCGAAGAGTCGATGTTCATGCATAGCCTTGAGAACCAGTCCTTTAGGAAGTAAGAGTTATTGATCCTGATGCTGAAGTTCTTTTATGTATAAGAAGTGGTCAGGCTGAAAACGCTGTAACTCACTGGGCTGCCTGGCTACTGGCCATCAGTCAATGTGACATGGGGAGATGTGCCTATGTTTGCAGGAACCCTGCAGTTTAACATCCCCCATGAAGCAGTTCCATAATGCAAGTGGTCCATTTACCCTAGAGAGAATCAGCTCCAGGGTCTAGTTACAGTTTTCCTCAGACCTACCTTTGGGACACCAAGAAATCAACACTTACCAACAAGATAAGTAGATCAGGCTCTGAATTCAGCTAATTTCTAAAACAGAAATAGTAGATTATCTGCAGCAAAACTGAATCCAGTTATGTTTCTAGTTAGTATGCACGCTGCTTCTTCTTGGGAAGTTAATGAAAGTCAAGGTGGTTTTGTTTTTCTGTTGAAATTGACAGCAATATCTCCTGGGATGGTGATAGGAAGTCGGTGTACCTGTCTCCCATGAAATGATCCTGCTCATTGCCACAGACCTCACAAACTGCATGCCAGTATTTTATTTCTCACTGTTGAGCAAACTTCTAGAGACACTTGCCAAAGGACTCTGCCAAGTTTTGTAGTACTGCCAAATCTTTGAATCCTCTCAGATTGTCATGACCAAGGTACATGCAGTCTTGATCAATCTAGTGACACTGACTGATTAACTTATTTTGCTGTAGAGACCATGGAGAATATTTTGAAACATCCTGGTATAAAATGCCAGCAATATAGCAGTAAGAACTCTGCATCATCAACTTCAAAACAATGCTACTTTTCAGCTACCTTATGGCTTGATCAAGAAAAGATACTGCATAAGAAACTGTTTGGAGTGGTACTATCAAACAACTATGCTAATGCCCAAAAGATAAATTTCCAAATAGAATCTTACAATCATAGAATCATTAAGGATGAAAAAGACCTCTAAGATCTTCAGCCCAACCATTAACTCAACACCACCATGCTTCCTAAACCATGCCCTGAAGTGCCATTTTACACGTTTTTGAACACCTTCAGGGATGGTGACTCCCCCACCTCTCTGGGCAGCCTCTTCCAATGACTGACCACTCTCTCAGTAAAGAAATTTTTCCTGATCCCCAATCTAAACCTCCCCTGATGCAACTTGAGGCCACTTCCTTTCATCATATCTCTCGTTATTTGGGAGGAGAGACCAACACCCACCTCGCTACAACCTCCTTACAGGCAGCTGTAGAGAGTGATAAGGTCTCCCCTCAGCCTCCCCTTCTCCAGACTAAAAAAACCCAACTCCCTCAGCCACTCCTCTTAATACCTGTTCTCCAGACCCTTCACCAGCTTTGTTGCCCTTCTCTGGACACCCTCCAGCACCTTAATGTCCTTCTTGCAGTGAGGGGCCCAAAACTGAACACAATGTTCGAGGTGTGGCCTCACCAGTGCCGAGTACAGGGGCACGATCACCTCCCTGCTCCTGCTGGCCACACTATTCCTGATACAAGCCAGGATGCTGTTGGCCTTCTTGGCCACCTGGGCACACTGCTGGCTCATGTTCAGCCGGCTGTCAACCAACACCCCCAGGTCCTTCTCCTCCAGGTAGCTTTCCAAGCACTCTTCCCCAAGCCTGTAGCATTACGTGGGGTTGTTGTGACCCAAGTGTGGGACCTGACACTTGGCCTTGTTAAACCTCATACAATTGGCCTCAGCCCAATGATCCAGCTTGTCCAGATAACTCTGTAGACCCTTCCTCCCCTCGACAACATTACTGCCCAATTTGGTGGCATCTGCAGTTTTACTGAGGGTGCACTCAATCCCCTCATCCAGGTCATTGATAAAGATATTAAACAGAACTGGCCCCAAAACTGAGCCCTGGGGAACCCCACTCATGACCAGTTGCCAACTAGATTTAGCTCTGTTCACCACAACTCTCTGGGCTCGGCCAGTTTTTTACCCAGCAAAGAGTATACCTGTCTAAGCCATGAGCTACCAGCCTCTCTTAGAGGATGCTTTGGGAGACAATGTCAAAGGCTTTGCTAAAGTCCAGGTAGACAACATCCACAGCCCTTCCCTCATCCACTGGGTGGGTTACCTGGTCATTAAAGGAGATCAGGTTGGTCAGGAAGGATCTGCCTTTCAGGAAGCCATGCTGGCTGGGCCTGATGCCCTGGTTGTCCTGCACATGCCTGGTGAGCACTCTCAAGATGAACCACTCTATAATCTGGTACATCTCATTCTTTAGGGGACAGATCTGAATCTACCTCGGGAGAGCAGACAGATGCCTCACATATAGTACAATCTTTCTGTGGCTGCAGGGACTCAAAAAATCACAGGCATAGAAAGTTTGGTTTTTTCCAGCTATGCACACTAAAAGAACCATCTGGATTCTTTGCAAGGTTTGGTAGTAAGAAATCGTTTGTAAACAGTTAATGGGTCCCTAGCTTTCTGCTTTTAATTCTAGTCTTCTTTTCTATTTGCCTGAATCACTGTAATATAGGTAATCTCAAAACCTTGAAAACCTCAGTGATGGTTTGCTGGCAAAACCTTAGTGTCCTGCATTAGTTTTTAGTGGAGTGTGCTGTTTTACCCCAACACAAAAAATGGGATGAAGGAAAACAAAAGCTGGCTTTTCTTTTTTTAAACTTATCTCTTTTATCTTTACGACAGCAAAAGATGGTAACTAAGGATATAGCAACCAGGATGACTAAACTGTGTGGTTCCTTGTCCTCATTTTTCCTTTTTAACTTTGCCTTTGCCTTTTCTGTACAACACTACAAACTTTATGTTCAGCCTTTGTTTTAGTGTACAGTACCACAAACTTCAACTTCAGCTATTTTCTATTTACTTTTACAAATAATGAATGTTGCAGTTACTGTGTAGTTCAGAAACCTCTCTACCATGGAACTGTTATTCTGTTCAACAAATAATGCATGCAATTAAATAAACACGGTTTTGTTTTCAATTAGTGAAAATTAAAAAAAATTACTTTTCATAACCAAGGAAATTCCTCCAGGTTCATTGCAAAACATTGTTACAATTATTTATCAAATTAATTAACAACACTAACTGTTGAATATAGAATTACTTCACTGGACTGATTAAACATTTAAAATTCTTTCTGGGTTTTTTTTTTTTTTAAATACAGAGAAAGATTGTCTCCCAGCATTTCACATTTACTTTATCATCACCAGTTCTGGCTCACCATCTATTCACCATGATTTTTCATAAAATACCCAGTCCGGTTAAGTCTTGGAGCCTTCAGTTTCTGCTGCTTCAATAAACACCTGCAACCCTGCAAAGGTGATTAGCTCCTTCTCAATATGGAAGCACAATATATGACACATGAATTGTTTAATGAGTCATAATGCAGTATATTTATTTGAAATATTCCTCAGTCCCCTCCAAGCTACCCCCTTTCTATTGCAATATGGTAACTAATCCTATATTTATTGCTTGTGGACTAACACAAGATCAAAGCTAAAAGGCTGGGCAATTTCTCATAAGAAAAAAATACAAAAGAAAAAGCAGATGCCTACTAACAGCCACCGATACAGCTATGAGTCCCAGGCTCCCCTCATCTTTATATCATTTGAAGTTAAGCTCCTTCCATTTAGTTGGGTGTTTTTAATTTTCTATCCATTGTAGTTTAATTTTTGCCCTTAGCCTTTGAGATTCTTGTGAAAATGGTTAAGATTTACAATTAAAAATTAGAAGTAATCTTTTCCAGAAATGACAGCTCACAGAGAAAATAAATGTATTTCAAAAGTGATGGAAAGCTCCAAGAGCCTGTCTACTGAATTGCAAAGCCCAGAAGACGCTGCTATAATACAACTCAAACACCCACCTGCTGAACAGGATGAGCGTTCCATTGTGTTCTTTGCTTATGGTTTTGTCTATAATCTGTCATCACTGATGTCTTGATGCAATTTACCAAAGAAAATGAGAGAAATCATTATGTCACTCATTATGAATAATTACCTGTTTGTAAGAAATACTCATTTGTGACAGCCATAGATTTTTTTTCCCCACATGCTCAAAATTCAATAAAATTCCACTCCTCTTCATTGGTCATCTGCGTTGCCGTGGTGGTGATTAAATGTGATTATCTACTTGACGTGGTTTTTTCCCCTCAAGTGACTAAATTTCAAAATTCAGAGATTAAGTACTTCTGCAACAGTCTTTTGTCAATCTATAATACCAAGTGTACAGTAAATTACATACAGCTCCATATTTCAGTATTGTCTCATGTCTGAGGCTCAGGCTGTATTGATGGGTTGCCTTTGTGCTCATTTGAAATAACCAGGAACTGAAATGTTTAATGTTAATATGCAAAATTTTAAGGGAGAAGGTAAAGGCGGTAACATTTTGGCTATCTGCACAAAATATTTTTCTGTAAGGATTAATTTAAAAAAAATCCCATTGATCTCCCGCTCTTCTTTATCAGAAAGCTCTGCTTTATATTTCTTGAGCAGCACCTTCCCAAGTGCCAACTTGGGAAACTTAGACTGACACTTAGTGCTAACTTAGACTGCCAACCAAGTCTAAATCAAGATCACAAGCTGGGACATTACCCCAGACACAACCAAACTACCCTCCATGTTGAGTATTTTGAGGAACAACAACAATCCCACAAGCCCTAGCACATTTCAGGACCTGCTTTGTTTCCAGTTCTCCTCTGTAAGGCACAGTCATTCAGCCCATGCTCCTACCCTGCACCCCCAAGCAGGGTCTCTGCAGATCACAGCTCAGCACCCACTCCAGCCTGGGGGTTGCCAAAGGGTAGGGCCTCCAGAAACCCCTGGCAGTGGGCAGACTCACTGCCCCAGTACTACCAAGGACCAATTTTACCTCTGCATCTCTGTCCTCATCACTAGCTATGTTTCTGCTGCCCATGGAAGCACTGGAATTTTGGCTGAACCACAGGAAGTTGCCAGACCACAAAATGTAGACTCTCCTCACTCTTCAGAGGGACTGTGGTGTTTTCCAACAGGTTGCTGCTTCTCAGAGTGCCTGAAGTGCGTGACATATGCAAATGTGATGCCCTGGTCCTGCTGCTCCACCTACATGCTCCTGTGTGGTTGGTGCCCCTCTCCCAGCAAAGCTGGCAGCTGGCCCACATCCAGCTGCTTCTTTAGTGGAATCCTTCAGAGCTCTCTTGGAGTAAAGGCATCCATAGACCTCGTTATGCCCTGGTCTGGGACAGATTATTCAAATGAACACAGGAAAAATAAATGCAGGTGTGTCCTAGAGTGGTTCTCAAAGAGATTAGTATGATGTCAGATGAAATCAATAAATTAAAAATGAGAGCACCAATGCTCCCTAGTCCTATCAGTCCAGCTCACCAGTCCCACCAACCCCACCACAAACTCACACAGTCTGTTCAAGTACTTTCTGGAAGTCTCCATCATCACAGTCAAGAAAAACAAATTCAAAAGCAGGATGTGAAAAAGAGAAAGAGCCCTTGGACCTTGAGGAAAGTTCTTGTAACCCCACAGCTGACTCTCTTTCAACGTAGCTCCTTCATCTCTTGCTCATGAATGAACCACGTCAAAAATTACTCTGCAGATGCACCTGGGTCTATCCATCCCCTGTTAATGCTCCTCCTTCCAAAGCTGCTGGATCCTATGGGCCCTGGGGAGCCAGAGAATCTACTTTCTGGTGCTCATAGGCAGCACAGGATCACACAGAGCAGTGGCGAATTAGTCAGGGAGATGGAAGGAGTGGTTGGAGGTTTTCCTGCCAGACCCCAAGATAACAAATTTTCTCTTTTGACCCTATTGCTGGGAAGTCATGACATTTCTGATCTTCCTACTTATTCTCTTGGAGATTCTTGAGTACAGAAAACTATTTCTGATTGTCTTTTCTAGCCATACCACTTCAATATTCCATCCTCCTTTCAGGAGGTATCCTTCATTACCAGCTGAAGTGATCCTAGTTCATCTTGGCATGCAGAGTTGGCATGGTCTGGCCCTGTGCTGCATTTGGCAAATGTAAAACAGAACCCTACCCTCCATCTGCATAGATTCCTTGGAGAAGCCAGGGGGCAAGGGTCTCACTGCTTGCTGGGTTGGACAGCATGCTCTGTTAAGCGTTTGTGAAAATGGCCTTTCTTCTACTATAGGAAGTAATGTGTGGGCCTTTTTCCAGGTCCACCTGTTCCTCAGGTGGGATAGTTCAGTCCAGAGAAGTTTCATCTTTCTACAAATGAGCAGTGACACCAATTCAGTGCAGAAGCAGAAACACACAAGGAGGACAATTGGTTTACGGAGTAAATGCAGGACCGCCCGTAGTGCTGCAGTACTTCAGGCATGGCTTAGGGGCACAATTCAGGCAGAAGAGCTCTGGGAGATGGACCCTGCACAGCACAGGTAGATCATGGGCAGGGCCATGTGCTGTGCCGGCTCTCCCATGGTGCGCACAGGGCCAGTGGATGCACAAAGCACTGTAGCATTGGCCCAGCTGTGAAATTACAGGTAGATTCATGGGTTTGGATGATTAAAATATGGAGGAAATGTTAAAAACATCTATATTTGTACACACGTGTTTCACTTTCTGTCTTTATCTAGCACAGACCCATCCAAAATTAGCAGGTTAACAACTAAACTTTCTTTAGATTCATTTACTACATGAATGAATCTTCACCAGACATGAGGGTAGCATGTAGCACTGAGGAGTGGGCAAGGGAACAGCTGGGAAATCTCATGCCTGCTAATTTCCTGACTTCTGCATCTCCACCCTGAATAAAAGCCAAAGTGCTGTAAGGAGGATGGTACTTCCTCCCACAGTTTTTTTCCCCAAATTGCTGTGTAACTCCAAACCAATTACATTTCAGTCTGAAAAGGAAGCATATAACTGACTGGAAAGAAAAATGCTGAAGTCTTCCAGGCCTTTTTGGCACCACTAGGCTTACTAAAAACTGCAGGAGCCTAGGAGAGCTGACTGGAAAGTGTCCAGCTGTTAAATTCATGTGCTTTTGATCTCTGTCAGTGAGCTGGTCATTACAGTTCAAATACTCTGCCTCCTTTGAGAAGGGCCCATTCATCCCAGCCTCTGCTTTGGAGAGACTAATTTTGACATGTCAAAAACATGAAAACCAAAAGTCCATACATAACGTTTTAATTATGGTTCAGATATGGGAAGTATAGATTCTTAAGCAATTTTCAGCAATTTTAATTTTTCACTTGCTGCAGGGTAGAAGTACATTGCTTATCATTTCCTTTAAGTGATGTAAAGCCTTTTTAAAACCCACGTGCCTGACACCAGGTTCTTATACCCACTGACATCAGAATCTTTTACTGGTATATGTTTTTTGAGTTTGCTAAACTCAAAAAGAAGTGATCATCTAAGAAGCAAAGGTGTCTCCAATGAAAGAAAAGACAGAAGTTGTGGGGCTTCTTTCTTTTCAGAAATCATTCTCATGATACTGGTCCTCTGCTTAGAAGTCATGTGCCACAAGGCTGCCTTTAACTCAGAATTACACATAACATGAAAAAAAGCCAGCAAGGTAAGGAGTTTGGCATCTCTAATTCAAACTGAATTTTATGTCCTGGAAGAGAACAGATATTGGAGTGAAATTCATCTGAAGTTTAGACATGAAGGGCAATGAAACTACCCAGAGGACATAAATCTATAGGTAGCAGATCTCTTGGTTTAGAAGTCCCATACAGAAATACATGTGTAAGCTCTGTGTCTTGGGTGCAGGGACATAGTATCATATGATCTATATTCTGCACATATACAGAGAGTTTGACGTGTCCCAGACTGCCTATGGACCATATGCCAAGTCATGTCAGTGCCTCTCACATCTACTCTACTTGCATCACAGAGCTAATCTCAGCAATCCAATGCAGTGCATCAGGGTTCTTACAGACCTGAAGGAAATCCATATTTGACGTGTGCATTACTTCCATATGTCTATAAAGAACTACCACTCTGGCCAGGATGCCAGGAATTTGGAAATCCCAGACAAATGACCAGAGTCCTCCGACTCTTACAGCACAAAATTTCTAAAAGAAAGAGTGGACATCTGAAGAAACATAAGTAATGTAACCCTAGATACTAAACTTTATGTGCTATACTGTGCTTATGTTATGCTGTAGTTCTCCACCATGATTTGACTTTTAGCTTTCATAAGTTTAGAAAAACTCAGTCTTATGTGTGTTTATATACAAGAAAAAATAGAACCACATGGTCTGAATAATGGGTTTTGTGCAACGTTTAGTTTCTGGATGGAATTCAACGTCATGATAGAGGAAATAGCTACAATAATTTTGAATATAATTTTTCATGTGACTTCTCTGAATTCTTCTGTTTACTCTTTAAGAACAGGCTGCAGGGTCCTCACACATTATTAATGCATTTTATGATCAAAATTTCCCTGGTCTTTTACAGATGAAGACATGTTTATGCATTGAGAATATGGTGAGAGCAACAGTGACATTGTTAAGAGAAATAAATGGTTTGTGGGGGAAGGCATGGAAGGCTACATATTTAAACTGCAGAGTCCTTTCATTCTATGAGGACATCGTGTTCCTCTTGGTCTGGTCTGGTGAAAGAGAAAGAAGCAAGGAAATTTCTTCTTAGATTTAGTTAGATGCTAGTTTCTATGGAGACAAGTTTCTCCAGTAATTTTTATTTGCAGGCATTAATAACATAGACAATGCAGAGCAGCAAGAGTTTAACCCTGGATTGAACCTCATATTGAGCACATTCTGTAGGGAGAAAAATGAATCTCTAAATTAGATACAAGAGCCATTATACAATCTTGTTAACATACAATCTTGTTAACTGGACTCTGGGAGTACAAAGTTAAAAAAACCTGAAAAATAATGTATCTTCATACCCTGCCTCCTCTTTTTCAAGCGTGTCTTGTAGAGAGACCTGAGCAGGCAGCACTGTCTGCACTCTGGCTCTCCCTGCACAGCTGATCCCATACATTGCAATGCATTAATTATCTAATCATTCATTGCACTGGCACCCACAGATTGGTCAGTGGTTCCCAAGCCTAAGGCAGTGACTGGTCATGCCAGGAGAGGTGAAAGCAACAGAATCAGCTATCTTTTTGAGTGCAAAGTAATTTGGTGTGAATGTGAAGACCTATATCAATTTGTGTTGAAGTGATCAAAAAGGGAAAAAAAGAGCAGTAGCTCTTTCAAGTAGCAGAGTCAAATTTATGTCAGAGATATTTTTTTCAGACTTTGCTTTCTCCCCTCCCCCCACATACTTTGATTTCCATTATATTATTTTTAAATGAAAAATTTACAGTTAATATTTAGCTATCACATCTCTTACATTGGTAACGGAATATGCAGATGAGAGCATTAATTTTCTTGAGTCTCTTTTTCAGGGATTAAGGGGAGGGAAGAGCTGTTATTGCTCAAACACTGAACTGCGCGGTGTCATTCAATGGCAATACTTAATGCTTGAAACTCCAGTTTCATTATTTATATGTTTAATTACATAGAGAAATTAACCTTATAATTATTAGAATCTTCAAGAAGGCTGGCAGAAGAGATAAGTTAGTTAAACAATTTTAAACTTTTCCAGAATAAACAAAGATTGCCCAAGACCTAATTCTTAGTGTTATCTTTATATTCAGGAGGTACGGAACTTTAAATTTATCTCTCTTACAGCAGCTGCAAGTTAAGTAATCCTATACCCTGCCCAATATGAAGAACAAAGTGACAGAGGAATTGTCTTGCTCTTGGCTGTACCTTTAAAATATACTACCAGATTCCACCCCTCTGTGACCCTTAAATGCACAGAATTACTGTAGTGAAATACCCAGAATAAATGCTAGAGATAATAAAAGGCCCGAAGGTCCTGATTTTGAACACACAGTAACTCACTTTTCATCTCACTTCATTTTCTGTGTCAGAGTGCTGGGAAAAGGGTTAGTACTGCCAGTCTCTTCTTGTGCCTAAGGGTTCCATTTTGCCTGTAAAATACTCCAATTCTGGGACAAATACCTGTTGCTGCAAGTCATTATCTGTGAGTATTTTGGCACTGGTGTCTGGACTGACCAAAGCAAGTGTAAAATCTTGTCAGTAGGATGTTCAGAAAGCAGAAAAAAAGTGCTAAGTGCACACAAGACACGTAAATTTGTTACTTTAAAAAGCCATTGTATAGGGGGAAGGATATTAAACCACTTATTGCCTGCTTTAGCTTTGTCAGATAGTCTAGTTATTAAATAAGCGGGAATGCACGTTCTTTTTTCATTTTTCCAAGAACATGACATCTACATGGCAGCCTTAATCTGAAATGCAGAAGTAGCAAATAAAGGAACTTGTTATTCAGAGTTAAAAAGACTTTCTAAATATTAGTAAAACACATGCAAGGGCTCTGCCAAGAGACATGACACAGTTGATGCTGGCACAACCATGTGTTTTGAGAAGTCTTATAATTAGTAAATAGGCAAATCTGTGGAAGGGAGACAAGTGAAACCTGGCTTCCTTGTGTCCTCTGGCTGGATTGTCTGGTCCTTGTAAAACATGAACCCTAGCAGAAGCACCTGCTGCAGTCAGACACTGATCCACTTGGGAGAGAATTCTGATAAGCACTGAGTTTGCACAGCAGCCTTTCCCTCAGCAGAGACATTAAAGGCATATCTCTCTCTTGCTGTTGAGAGGACCTCTTTCTCCTACGCCGCAATCCACTTCCATGAAACCTGGAATAGCTTCATAGCCCTGCGGGTGCAGCTGCCCTGCTGCATTTGAGTGAAGCTGAGCAGCATGTCCAGAAGTGAGTTTGAAGAGTGGATTAGCAGATGAAGAGACATCACATAAGTCTCATGTCCTCAAGAAAGTGATGACTAAGTAATTAGAACAAACCCTTTTGCTCACAGCTTACCAGCCTGGAACCCCCAGTTAGAGAATTTGATACAGAGATAATATATTTGAGGAGTTAATTAATTCTGACCACTGCCTGTGTAATTTCTGTGGATGTATTAGTTATTTCCTCTTCTTCCTTCATGCAGAAGCTCTCTGATATTTTGCAGACCCATTTGATCTCACCTACCCAGGCCACTTTGTAGCTGAATTCCATCAAATTGCCCAAATAAAAAAAATTGCCCAAATAAAAAAAATTCACCTCTGCATTATTTTAGATAACTAGGTAGATATTAGGGCTTAATCTGCAAGTTAAAGTAAATAGTGTCACCCAAATTTATTTAAAACATATCAGAAATGAGAGAGAGGCAAGCAGGAAAGTGTGCTGTCAGCTTGGAGGATGAGAACCCATAAAACAGAGAAGTACAGAACACAGTGTGGAAAAGACAGGGCTGAAACTGCAGCAGGGCTGTGCAAAAGCTAAGGGAAGGCAACTGCCAGGTGACAGGCTGGTGAGGAGAGGGAGGAGGGGGACGAAAAGGAGAAGGAGGAGGAGGACGAAAAGGAGAAAGAGGAGGATGAAGAGGAGGAGTAGAAGGAGGAGGAGGAGTAAGGGGGAGCTGATCTTCATCAAGTGTGTGCTGAGGTGCAGGAAAAGGTAGCACGGTCCAAAAATGAAGAAGCCAGTCAAGTTGTCTCGGAGGGACAAGTGGGGATTTGTGGCACTGGGTGCACACAGGAAGGACACCCATGCTGGTCACATGCCACTTGCAGAGAGGCCACCCTGTGCAAGAGTCATCAGAGCCCACGAAGGCAAGGGGAAAAGGTGGAAAGAACCAAAAAAAGAGTTGGAGAAATAGCACAGCTGAGCTGGCAGTGATAAGCAATTTAACAGTGAGATGGTGGAGGCAGAAAAAGACACCCAAGAGGGATGACAAACCGTGAGGAGGTGAAAATTCACTGAAAAAAGGTGGAAGAAGGGGGAGGGTGAAGAGTTGGGGGGAAAGAGAGAGCAATACATTTGAGCATGCTCTTCATACCTCAAGGAATCACTTTAATTATAAGGTGTCCAGAATGGAGAAAATTGGCATTTTCAGGATAACGTACCTCTTTCTGTAGATTTATAAACTATAAATTTTTCCACTCAGAAAGACTGTCTCTCAGTATCACCTGAAATCCTTTTAAAATCTACTGTAAAATACAGCACATCACATACAGGTAGTTAAAGGAGGACCGGCAAGCTTAGCACCCAGGGAGGAAAGGAGAATACTCAGTCACTACAGGAACCAGTCATCTGTCCCTCCCGTTTGGCACAGCTGAACAACTCCACGTCTCACAGTTAACAAACTGTTGGCTTCCTGACATGCATGCAACTTCTCTTTGAAAATAACATATATCCAGCACATCAGGCTTTCCAAAACCTGTGGTAAAGCAATTAGAAAGAAAATTGGCACATTATCGATTGCAAACTTGGCAAGGTCTTATGCAGTTACGTACAATGATTATACTGCTCCCTTTGTCTCCACTAATTTTCCACTTGAGTAATCAAGAAATCGGTTTGGATCAAAGACAAAGTGTGTTTGACAACTTTATTACCCAGTTGTTTTGCTCAGGAATTCGAATGTATCTGATGTGTCAGGGAAGACTTTCCCTGATGCTCTTTTTCTAGCAAGCTTAGGTGGCTTCTTGTGCCTGTCTCAGTGCTGTCTCCACAAGATACGCTGTGGTCAAGCTGATCAACATGACAGTAAGCTGCCTTTTTTTCTTTACTTGGCAAAACTGTGTTTCTTCACAAACTGCTAAAACAGAAATGATGAGTAAACTGTTTCCAGGCTGATTTCAGTGTTGAATACTGTAAATGACCATGCGAGCTGCAAACAGTATTTAACTGAGCTTTCTTGTTGCTGCTAACCAATTCTACATAAGACATACAGCACATAAAACACTACATAAATCATAAACTGTTATTGTTATGCAAATGAAAAGATAAGCAGAATTTCTTCATCTCAGTGAGTAGGAAAAGAATGCTGAATATATTTAGAAACTTTAGAGAACCTCTACACAGCCGACCAGTTAAAACTTTACTTCTGGACATGGTGAGCACTACCAGAATTCCTCTCAAATGATAGTGCATAAGAATGTGGAGACACTTAATTATAACTCCTTAGGACTGTGTTTCCAGGGCTCTCAATATTATGACGAGACTGTCCGGCAGTCTACAAGCCACTGTTCTCTGATGAATTGACCAGCTCTGAAATGAAAATCAGAACTGTGTTCATGCTGATAAACTCATTATGTTTCACCACCCCAGAGGGACCCTCGTATATGTCCTTACTGGTTATAACTTGAGGAAACAGGGACATCAACTTCTACCCAAACTGTAGAGTACGTAACAAGATTTTGAAGCAGCAAATGCTTAGACCCAAACTGCAGGGGATTCTTCAACAATAGTTCATACTGCTCACCACCTCCAGAAAAAATCTGTCTAGAAACTCTGTTTTTGATACTGAGAGATAGAAAATGTTTCTGGCAGCCACAGAAGACCTGCAGTCAGTTATTGCATCTTACTCCATCCTCACCAGCACAAAATTCTGCAGGAGAGAGCACTGAATAATATGTGTTTGGACATAAAGGTAATCACAGAATAACAGAATCACAGAATGGTAGGGCTTGGAAGGGATCTCTGGACATTACCTTGTCCAACACCCCTGCTTGAGCCGGTACACATAGAGCAGGTAATACAACATAAAGGTTTCAATAAGAACAATCCTTGGTCCACAGGTTTCATCACTAACTCTGCAGTGACTTGGGCAGCCCCTAGAGCTATACGTTGCACCAACAGGGCCTGGGAGGAGTGGGTCATCTGGACAGAAATAGATAGTCTCAATTGGCACGTCTTTTTCCTGAGGAGTGAATCTCCTCAATGACCCATTCTGACTAACCCCCAGAATGCTTTGGAGCACATGACCCAGTTGTTATCAGATGACACTAACCAGAGAGGCACCTCAGCAATGCACCTAACACCACAGCCACTCATGGGCATGGGGGCACAGGGGTTGCAGAAAAACTCCCTGCTGTGCCTGGTGCAGGTCTCCACTTTGCAACACCAGCTGCCTTGTGGTGCACACTACAAAGTAAACAGATGCAGATCCCCAGTCCTTCTAGATTCAATAGATGTGCCATGTCAGGGAGGAAGAGGATGGCCAAATGGACAACTGCTCTCTAGCGGTTACAGCTTCCTTACTAGGCATCAAAAACTGATGCATCAAGTGGAGAATTTTGTGAATCAGGACAGGGGTGTGGTGGGTTCACATGGCTGCTTTAACAGTGTTGTTATTTGCAAATTTTACCCTGGTTTATTTTAGTTTACAGTCAGCAGAGCATGCAGTATCTGCCACCCCATGGAAAGCCACTGCCTGGAGAGTCACTGCCCCTCCCCATCATGTAGATATCAGCCATAACCAGTTCCTGGGCCAGGCTATGGGAGTGCTTGGAGAGACAAAGGGGAAAGTCAATTCCTACAGGACTGCATCATGTCTGTCCCACTGCAGAACCCCTTCCAAATAAACCTCATCTCTCTTTCAATTCTACAAACTGATAGAACAGCAGAGGGAGGCTTGTAATAGTGTTATTTATTCTTACACAGCAATGTCCACATAGACTTTTCTTACTCAAGCATTGTACAAGAAGAGTCTTGCCCTGCCTATAATGCTGCAGCTGTACCAAAAGAAAGGAGATATAGCTTGCTTGCCCTTTATGTGGGACAGCACAGCAGTGTTTGAAGAAGCCTGTGCTCCTTTTCCAATAATAGTACTAACAGCTTTTTCAAGACAGAGTCCTTGACAGTGGTCTGGTTTTGGTTGGCAAAGCGTTAATTTTCTTCACAGTAGCTGGTATAGTGCCGTGTGTTGGATTTACGATGAGAAAAATGCTGATAACACACTGATGTTTTAGTTGTGGCTGAGCAGTGATTACACTAAGTCAAGGACTTTTCTGCTTCTCATACTGCCCTGCCAGCGAGGAGGCTGGGGGAGCACAAGAAGCTTGGAGGGGACACAGCTGGGACAGCTGATCCCAGCTGACCAAAGGGATATTCCATACCATATGGCATCAAGATCAGCATATAAAGCTGGCTGAAGAGGAAGGAACAGGGGGGATGTTTGGAGTGATGGCGTTTGTCTTCCCAAGTAACCACTACGCATGATGGAGCCCTGCTTTCCTAGAGATGGCTGAACACCTGCCTGCCCATGGGAAGTCGTGAATGAATTCCTTGTTTTGCTTTGCTTTCACACACAGCTTTTGCTTCGCCTATTAAACTGTCTTTATCTCAACCCACAAATTTTCTTACTTTTACTCTTCAGATTCTCTCCCTCATCCCACTGTGGGGGAGTGAGTGAGCAGCTGTGTGGTGCTTAGTTGCCAGCTAGGATTAAACCACAACATAGAGACAGCATCAACAGAGGATGTGAACCCGCTAGTTCTGTGCTGGAATACAGAATTTTGCTGTGTTTGTTGGATTTTTTTTATTTTTTTCAGTTTTCTGATAGATAATCTCACTAACGTCACCTGTGATATTGTCAGAAGAAAAGAAGAAAGGAACCAGCAAAATCATGTATACGACATGAAAAGGATAATAGCTTCCACCTGACGGTAGAAACAATTCTCTAAAGCATGTGGTAAGAAAAACAGGACTGTAACAAGCAAAACATATTTCCTCAGAGGTGATTAAATGGAACTGTGATGCAGGTAGAGTTAAGTAATGCGGGTTTCGGGCACAGCTGTCAAAACTTGGACGTCTGCTGTTCCCTAGTGCCTGCATGCTTGCATCCTCCCACAATATCTGGATACTGCAGGTTCACTTCAAATAAAGCTGTTTCAAAGTAGTCATGATTAGTTATTCACTGAAATCTGAAAGTTTATCTTTAATGGCTTTTGGTTTTCTAAGAGATTGTTTAAATATTGACATATCCTAACAAGGATCTTATTCAGATAAAGACGACTGTTTTACTGGTGAGGACTCTAACAGAAACACAGTATAATAAGAGGTCGACTCTGGTCCTGAAATGACTTAGGCATTGCTCAACTTTCTCATAGATAAAACTTCATAACCCCATGACAGCTAGTTAACTCAATTTTTGTTCTAAAAAGTAAAACCTGAACATGAATGATTAATTTTCGTGTTGAAGGGATTTTATTTTTTAATATCACTAGCGAAGATAATTACTTGCAGCCTTTTCATATGATAGAACTCTATAATGGACCTGAAATATTAATGCAAATTAACACAGTCACATTGCTTGCATATATCCCTTTTGGCAACAATGAGTTAATGATAACATTATTTCCTGTGATATTTTCTTTTGAGCAGGAGAGCATAATTTTTGAGAATACCGGTTCTCACTGACAAAACAGATCTTTATTTTTTCCTGAGTCTATCATTGATCTTTGTCCCAGATTTGAAAGATTATCAGGTCATTTCCTATTCCTCATTTCTGACAACACTGACCCATGAAATCATACGAAAATGTTTTTACTTGATTATGGCTAGACTCAGCTTACCAGAATTACTGTGTTATTACTGAAATAGTCAAGTTACTCTAGATTAAACTAGCAACCATTCTGAGAAGGATAGTTTTTAAAAGTCTATTACAAATCACAAATAATTTTGTTATTTATAGTAATTATCCTTTTTATATCATGAGTAACTTGATTGCTTGCAATTGGTTCTCAGTTGTCAATGATGATGAATGACCTTTTAGGCTTTCTAATTCTTCTCAAAGAATGGCAGGCTGATCAGGATAGCATAATGAAAAAATATATTGAGATTGAGAGATAAAGGTTTATCAATTTTTGTGGTGAAGTCACAAAAGTATTGCTTCCTTGGAATTCTGAGAAATAATTTTTTATAAGAAAACACTTCCTCTACCTCTAAAAATGTTCTTCAATATTAAAATTGGCTTTTTTCCATTCTAGAAAAATCCAGTCAGTAGGAAGGCTTCCTCATCTTTTTGTTCTTTCAAGATCTAGTACTGTATTTTATAACTCTTCCATTATATCTCTTATTACCCATAAGCCAAAGAGGAAGAAAAACCCCCAATTTTTCATAAATACGATTTTAAGTGAAATGATCATTTCAGAAGAGTAAGAACTGCACTTAAGTTGAAACTTAACAGTATATTGGAAACATAATGCAAATTCTGTGACTTGATATAAACATGTCTAAACATAGGTGAAGAGGGGAAATGACAAGCGGACTTTTGTGTACACCACAAGTCCTCAGATGGTATTGTAGCATTTTATGGCTCCAATATTGCTGTTAGAATCCCAGTATGCACTATTAAAAGGGATCAGTTTTTTAAAATTTCAGATTTGGTTGTGCAAGAATACTGCAGGAAGCTGCTAAGCAGAATAGCAAAAATAGAGATGTTAAATGGGTTTATTACTTTTGAATAGTTTTTATCTGGCATTGCAATCTGAGCTGTTAAAAATCAGATCACTTCAGACAAATTCATAACAAGGAGGAGCAGACATCATCTGATCGGGGGAAGACAAAAGAAGAAAGTAAGGAGAAAAATGTCACACAGAATACAATGTTGAACCTTTTACTTTTTTCCAATAAAATTTTGATAGAAAATAGTTTCTTTGACATAAAAATGACAGATGCTGAAGTTTGTAAAATAACTCACACAATTGCAAATATCTTGGAGAAATAAGTTTTGTCACCATATTTATTATTATAGTTTTTGTGTGGGTCGTACAAACTTTAGGAGTCAAGAAACATGTTTTGGTCTTCCAGGATCACATGCTGAAGTAGGGCTGAGGATGAAATCTTTCTAAATAATTCAAGAATATGCATTCTGGTGAGGGAAATAGCACACAAAGAAATGGTGTCCATGTTGCAGACAGTTAAAAAACACAGAGTATTCAATTGATGGAGTTCTTCACTATTGCAGTGTGTTGAAGGTGATGAAGGTGATAATTACATATAGAACTGAGACTATAAAGCTATTTCAGATATTTAGGAACAGGAACACATGTAGTAGATTAATTTTTAAAGAACGTTTGTTAGGAAGATTCTGTCTTTCTCATCCCCATAGCTGGCAACAATCAAGAAGGCAAAGGCACCACAATGTGCTGGTAAGACAGGCAAATTTGCTTCTGAAATATAAGCTTCAATTAGTCCTGGTAGTCTGGGTGAGGCAGCTTCTCTGGCACACCAGAAAGCTGCTAGCTCACATCTCACTTCAGATTCAAGCTGAAAGCTGCTGGAAATGAGCATCCTGGGAGCTCTATAGTGCTGGGATTCATTCCTTGTTCTCCTGGGCAGCTCAGATCTGACAACCTCCAGTAAAGTCCATTCAGACCTTGTCTCTTCTAGGTTTTGCATAAAGGCAGACTAGGGCTGGTATTGGTACACTGGGGGTTTCCAACTTTCCTTTTCTAGACTACCAGTTCAATACAGGTCAAAGGCTCCCAAACAATCTTTTAATCTCTAAATTAAAGCGCATCATAAGTGGTCTGTACTGTCAGTCAAGGGAACGTGCATATGGAATAAAACTGAAAAGCAACTGTTGAGCAACACCCACATCACTGTGAGCAGCTAAAGCCTAATGTGAGGGGGGGCAGAGGACGAGGGTTGCACGAGGAGGCTAAGGCAGTCACATTCATCCAAAACATTTGCAGGAATCTACAACAGACCCAATTGGTACTTCCCTGCTCTTTTTAATTTACTTTACACCCAGAGGATTTTCTTTTAAACTCAAGAAAATTATTTGCTGTTTCTAAACAAATACCTACTTTGAAAAATGTATTCACATATAAATTAATTTTTGATTATTGTTGTTTCAAGCACTGCAGGTTAAAACAGGGTAAGATTAATCTCCTTTTGTTGAAAAAAAACCATAACTCATACATACTGTACTCTAGCTAGAAAATAATTTTTGCTGACTAAATATAATATTAAATGTAGATTGAAAAGTTAACTGCTAGCAATATTTTAATGGCTGCTTTCTGGGGACTGAATTCTGGGATCTTGATTCATAATAATTAAGGTCTTTCAACTGCTCGGATTCCTTCATTAACAGGAAATGGGCCACAGCAACAAAAAGACTCCTAATAGCCCCAGATTTAGCCAGGGAATGATTGCATAGGTCAACGTGAAGAGGGCTGGTAAATCCAAGGAGAGCCAGGGCAAGGTGATCCATTGCAGGGCTGTAACACAGGGGTGTTCCCAGGCAGCCCACAGACATGTAAGGAAAGAACTGACCGGGGAGTACAAAATGTGAAGGGAATAAAATTGGATATGGAAGAACTTCATCCCTCCATTTATGTATGCATAGCTTAGGACTAATAGTCACATACATTTCAGTGGGGATTATTCAATATAAATTTAGCTGAACCTTGCCCTGCATTTTGCCTATGTACAGTTAAATGTGACTGTAGTAGGCTAGAATTTGGTTGGGAACATCGAAACCAGTGTTCTCATGCTATCAGGGATTCAGATCCGGAGTGGAAGCAGAATGTGTGAAATTAATACTCTCCAGTGTATAGACAAGCTGCTTGCTGGCTAAGGTGCATGGGTAGTAGATCAAATTTGCATTAAACTGCAGAATGTATTAACCAGCTGGAGCAGTATGCATTGCTGGCAGAAGTGGGTTGGTTTTCCTTTAGGAATAAGTATAAGCTGGAACAGAGCTGTACAGTCCAGCCCTGCAGAAGTCCTCACAAGGTGATGTTGAAATAAGAGAGCAGCAAGATGAGCAGAGGGCAACTTGTTGTGAGACAAGGTAAATTGCAAGTGCCGCATGTGCAATATGAAGACAGGGGCATCTTTTTAGGAGGAAAATATTAACATTCTGGTTTGAAAGTATATGAATGTGTATACATAGAGATACTGTTAAGAAGAAATAAACTAAGTGTAAAATGTTTAAAACCTGTGTTACATGACTAGGAGGCATTGCTGAAGGAATCAAAGTTACTCAAGTGTTTAAACCCCACACTTTGCATTTCAGACATGGATTTCAGCATAACGTAGTATGCTTAGGAGCCTGTAGGACTGATCCAGAAATTATGCAAGTGAGTAGAAGTCTCCCCAATGATTTAAATGGGTTTGGATGAGGCCCCAGGTCTCATAGGCAATAGGCCATGTCCAGACTCCAGAGCAAACACGAGATAGTGCAACATGTGTGTGCTTGTGTGTGGTAGGGAAGCAGCACACATCCAGATCCTGATGCAAAATTAATAGGAGAAGCAGCTGGTGAGCCAATCCACATACCTTTAAACTCTTCTGGCTATTTAGTCTCGTATAAAATACAGAGCTACGAAGAAGGAAGAACTATTACCATAGTAGAGTCATAAGCATCTGCCACGTGAATGTGACTTTTCTTTCAGGATCAAAGAAAGAAATAGTAACACCACAGCATTAATTTCAGTTTAAATTATTAGGTTTAAGTCATTAGCACAGGGTTTTCCTCTACCTACCCCAAGAGCAAGCATTGCTCCACTGAATAGCAATGGAGAGACAAGGCAAATATGCACCACCTGAGTATGGACTTTAGCCTAATAAAATGTTAGATAATATATAATAGCATCCCTAAGCCATACATGAAGAGAAACAAAAAGCAAATTCAGCCCACATCAAAGTTTAAATACACAAACCTTATTTTCTATAATTTTTGGCAGCTTTTATTTACATGTTGCCCTGTGGTTCAAGTTAATGGTTTTGCTAAACAGATATTGGATGGCCTGCAAGGAACTACAAGCCCTGTACTTGTTCATAAATTTGATGAAGGTATGGCTTAATAGTCCTAGCTATATCCTGAAAGCGTACTCATTGCCACAGTTTCCCTTTAAGTATGGACTACTGAAAAATTACACACCAGATAAGCTAAATATGCCACCTCTAGCTATTGCATTTAGTAACTTTAATTTGTTCTTCTGAACTTCTGTAGAAAAACAGATTTGTCTCATTTAGAGAGCAGAAAAGATGACACTCTTAGAATAATATTTTTCTTTCTGCTCTTTGCAAGAATGAGAGAGTAGAAATGTAATGTTGGATAACAAGTACTGTTTCTCCTCAGAGATAAACAACTTTGCTTTGCCCATCTTCCAGCAAGCACATTGTGGGTAACTTCCTTATCAACAGCTCTCCATTTTCCTCTTAAAATCCTTGCTCAAGAAATTTCAGACTTCTACAGCATCTCTGAATTATGGATGAGAAAGCACCCAAGAATGTTTTCTGTTGTTAAAACCTCCTGTCTGATCTGAATAAAAAATGATGAACAGCTAAAATTCAAAACTAGAGTTATGATTGCAGAATCTCTTTTTCACCCTTAATAAAACCATCTTTTCCTAAAAGCACCAAAGTCTTGCTGATGAGAAGATTGTTCCATATGTGAGATAACAGACAGGATCCTGAAAACCACTGTTTGAATCATATGATTATGCATTCATGTAACAAAATATAAGCTGTGTGGTAAAGAGAGAGGGCACCTTTCACAGAAAGATGTTTCTAGTGTGCCTTGTTGACCATATCTCATGGATGATACCACACTAACATTTTAGCTGCATGTAAGTTTTGTAAAAAAAAAAAATAATCTCACTTTACCTAATGTATATATTTGCCCCAGAACTTCATTGAAATAGGTGATTTTGAACTCTGTAGGGTAAAGGTTAATTTCATGCCAGTGTATATAGAGCAAACTCAAAGGATCAGGTGTCTCAGAAATGTTTCGGCTTATTTCTGCAATTCCACACCAGTTTTCCCCATGACTTGCAGTTTCTCCTCGGTGAGTTATGTAAAGGTGAACTAGTGATCCCAGTTCTTAGCAAAAAAAAGATTAGAATACACTATAGCCTCCAGCTTCTTATTGCCACAGAATGACCAAACAAGAAGGGGACTGACAATCTTCCTCGCCTGAGAAGCTGCCTCTGTGAAGCCAGGACCAAAAGCTATGGACATGGCCATGTGCAGACTCCCATTTTGTGCCACCTCTGTCATTAGAACTTTTGCATTTCCCATGCCTGTAATCTGACAACTTTAATGAACAAATGTGTAATAGAAAGAGTACAATGCTATTGTGTGTCTTAGCATTCAGCTAACACATTTTCAGAAGGAATGCTGTTCACCAAGCCATAATGAGTTTAAATTCATGTAATCCATTTGCTTCCCTTATTCTTCTTAGTTTGTGCTACTATCAGGAGATCAAATTAAATGGCAATTTCAAATAGTATTTTGCAGATGTCTTTGTTATTAGCAACTACTTGCCAATGTGTTTGAACAGTGTGTGGTTTGCTTCAACTATTCATTTTTCAAACATCTGCTAGGTCCCACACTGTTGGTTTTCCTCTCCAAAAAATATAGTTGCAATTTTAAAGCTCTGGACTAGTGAATAATGGATTTTTACTAAAAATTTTCAAATGAATAAACATGAGAACCTAAATCTGTGAAGTTTTCAAAATTCACAAAGATTTTTTTAATACAGTGGGCTAAATATGAACAGTTCAGCTTCTACTTTCTTGATGCATTGGCTAATTAAGATGTTCCTGAATCAGTTTGTTTCTAGCAGAGCAGCTCTATCAAATGAAATAGACAAATATTTGGGCAGGAAATATGTCTGTTAATAAACCGAAGGAGTGAGGTTATACCACCTCAACTATTTAAATAGTTTGACAGCCTACAGATAGAGGTCATCTAAAGTAAGGTATGTACAAGTTGCAATTGTTTCAGTGAAATCATACTTGGATGAATCACATAATTGTGCTATTTACCAAGGAACAGAAACCCAGATATAAGAGAATTAGTAGTCAATATTAATCTAATACCTCAAAAAGGGTTATTGGATACACACTCTGAGAAAATTAGATATTCTTCCTCATCATTTAATAAAGCTTGAATAATGTGGTCTTAGGGAGAAATTCTTCTGTATATGGGATGATGGGCACTGGATAATACATTTTACAGCAGAACAAAATTTCCTCTTTTATTGCCTCCTACGTTCCCAAAATCATACGTTTTCAGATACATTAAAAAAAAAAAAAAGTTACAATATAATTTCTAAAACCAGCCAGCAGGCAACACCTTAGTTAGGAAATACTATTGTATCCCCCTACTTGTACGATACTTTTGTTTAGCTATAAATGACAGTATTCTGCATCACCATTGTTAGTGCTTGATTCCACTATACAGAATCTTAAACACAGGTGAATTTTAATAAGGAAGAGGTCATTTAAGAACATAAATATATGAAAAGAAACCCCAGAATTTTCTGTGGTTCAGTAGTCACTCTTCTAGTCCTGGTCTAAATAAAGCGTGTGTTAATATGAATAAATACCAATGCTATGCTAAGATAAACACAAAATGGTGCACAATCCAATATATACCTAAGTTAATAGCTAACTTTGTAGACTTTTGGATACTAAAATTAAAATATAAACTAGGATTTTTCATTAAAGGGATCAAATGTCAATTGTACTATTTGCCCTTAATGCAGCTGTTTTGAAGAAAGGGTAAACACACCATATTTCTGTTCTCCATACTTTGTTCCTTGAATACTGTTTATCCTGTTACAAGAAGTTGAAAATGTCTGTAATTTCCTATGATTGATGCTACAATCAAACAAGGAAACAAACTTGACACTGAAAATTTGTCTATGAGGAGGTGACCAAAAAGATTCCCAGCTAAGTCGTATGTATACTTTAATGTTAAATTTTGTCAAGTGCTCAAAAGTCATTTATCCCCTTCTTGAATCTGTTTGAAAGTAGTGAATTAACAGTGGTATTAATAGCCTCTTTAGGAGATATACAGATTGATCTATGAAGATTTCTAGAAATTTTAGTAAAGTTTTATACAGAAATAAAAAAACCCCATTCCTGTCAGCACATAAACCTGACTTCTCATGACGAGCCTAGGCTGGACAGTGCCTGAGAGCTGCACAATGGCTAATGAGATGCAGAAGAATTTCTGTCAGAGCTTCTGAAACTAGAGAGTAATTGAAGTTACTCCATATTTGCTGCTGCCGAGTCAGTTTTCCCCAAAATATGAGTAAAAGACACATTTCTATATTGGCTATCGAAGTGTGAGAAATTGTTGAGATGAATTGGCATATAAATTTAAAAAAATCCCACCTTATGCTTGTAGGAAGAATGCCAGGCACTCAGGCACTAGTAGTCTGCAGGTGACAGTCGATGCCTACAAGAAGCTCTAGCAAATAGAGGAGCTGGTGTTGACCTCCCTTTCATAGAATCATATAATCATAGAATGGTTTGGGTTGAAAAGGACCTTTAGAGTTCATCTAGTCCAACCCCCCTGCAACGAGCAGGCACATCTTCAACTAGAGCAGGTTGCTCAGAGCCCTGTACAACCTGACCTTGAATGTTTCCAGGGATGGGGCCTCCACAACCTCTCTGAGCAACCTGTGCCAGGGTTCCACCACCCTTATTGTAAAAAATGTTTTCCTTATATCCAGTCTAAATCTACCCTCCTTTAGTTTAAAACCGTTACCCCTTGTCCTGTCACAACAGGCCTTGTTAAAGAGGTTGCCCCCATCTTTCCTATAGTCCCCCTTTACGTACTGAAAGGACACAATTAGGTCTCCCCGCAGCCTTCTCTTCTCCAGGCTGAACAACCCCAACTCTCTCAGCCTTTCCTCATAGAAGATGTGCTCAGAGGTTGCCCCAGTAAAAACCATTCATGGATGGGAAAGCAAAAGTAAGGGGGTGGGACAGACTTCAGTGGAATTCCATACCCTTCCCACAAAATGACTTTTGCCTTTCTGACTCCATGGAAACACAACAGCCAGTAGTACCAAAGGGGAAAAGAGTATTACCCAAAAGGAACAGAATTGTGGAAGAATCGGCACTGCATTATCAGATAGATATTTAAACAATCCAGGAATAGTGAGGTGAAAAAGTAAAAGTCACCTTGGCAACCCAAAATAAACTCATGAAAAATGTAATCAGATTAATATTGAATCAAGATGGTTTTATTCAGGTTCTCAGTGCAGGTAAACAATTTGCCGAGTGATCTGAATACATAAAATATATCTTCCTTCTCTTTCTAGAGTGGCCTACACGTTCTAGCCATCACTGACATATCAACATGCTAAACAAGTCAAAGAAACAGGCATGGAAACTGATGATGATTACATTTTATTCTGGTATCTGGAAAGGAGTACTGTGGTAGGGTTGTTGTATATTTTATCACTGTTTATTTTGGTTTCCTAATCTGATTTTGTAACTGGTAGAAGAGGGAGGAAGACAAAAGATTTATGATTCCTATTCAACAGAAACTTTAGGAAGTGTTTCTCCAGTTCAAGTTTTGAATTTTCTTTTGTTCTTTTAAGTTTTAGAGATTTGGTAGCTTGCTGAGAAATTAGCTTTTCCCTTTTGTGCATTTAATGTTAGACTCACGTGCTAGGTTTTTTTCAGTCTGAACGACAGCCCAGAAAAATATATAATTTCAGAGCCACAGTAGTTGAGATTGAGGCAAAGTTTCTTACCCTGTTGACATGTGGCACACAAGTTTCCTGACAAATGCTGATTCCACGCAATATCCTGGTGATAACCTGGAGAGGAACTCAAGCCGTGCCAAAGCCTACACAGAAGTGGTCAAGCTATAAATTCAAAATACACTTTCATCATCAGCAAGAGAGACTTGGAAATGTAAAATGCAGAGATTTCCTAAACTTTAGGCATAGATTTTCTTTGCTTATTTTTTTTCCTGACCTCTGGCTGTATTTCAGTATCACCCTCTAGCACTCATTACACATTCACATCTGGGTGTGTTGTGCCTACACTGTTTTTATAAAGCTTTTATGCATTTGTGTTAACATTTTATTCTTTGAAATTCTCAGAAATTTTAAATCCCATTGTTCCACTATAATTACTCCTCTGCTAGTTGTATAGACAGTCTCTTGTATAGCTTAGCTGCAGTAGGTTTTCATTTAAGTTGAACAAGAAGAAATACTTGGATGGAATAAAAATAAGTGGCTAAACAAGGTACTGCACTGCAGCAACGCAAATATTATTAATTAGTATGTATTAAGGTATTCTTAAAGTAATTAAATAGTCAGATTTTAAAGCTACCAAAGGATCAATTTTGACTGTTTATTCTGATTCCCTGAGGCAAGTAATGAATTTTTGTCCAGCTGTTTCCAAATGTACCCCAAGAACTGCAAAATCAGCTTCAAACTGGGCTGTTAGTGAGCAACATACCATGGATATTTAAGGGAAGCTGGGAAACTATGGAAACTGTGGCACAAGGCCTTAGGTTAGAAAAAGCTCACATCAACTATTTTTCACTTAAATATGCATTTGAAGTTAAAACATATGCTGTAGACTCCAGTTCAGGAAGGTATCTCATTCAGAATGGCATTCGAGCCTCTGTATAGACTTATACAGTGATGATTTATGCTTGGTCCTTATCTTAGAAGTGCCTATTTCATCATGTTTATGTAGGATTTCAGTTAGGACATCCTTACATCCTCATCAGACTTGACAAACCACAAACTTTCAGTCCACTAGTAACACTCTGCACCCAAAACAAAGCATCTGCATATGCCTTCCCTTGGGAATAATATTTGACGTTGGGATGTGTAATGTTTAGTCTAGGCAATAGCTTTCTCAAAGACACTAATTGATTGCCATTGGCAGGGAAAAGCCATGCTTCAAATGGGTAAACATATAATAACATCAGTTGATTGAAATAGTGGTGGATTTTCTGTAACATCTAACTTGCAGTATTTTAAACAGACCACATAGATTTTTCCAGCTCTTAAGCTGTGAGACAGCCCTGGGACTGAGGCCTGCAGCTGTGCACACCGGCTTCTGCACTAACCCTCCAAGTCCACAGCAATATATTTATAACCGAGCTCACTGTCGGGGCTGCTTCCAGGCACCAAAGCACACCTCATCTCTCCAGACACATTTGTTTTCTGTCCCCAAAACACACTGGGGCAAAATTTATTGCTCACCTCCCCAGCTCTGTTTGGTCCATGACAGGCTCCAGGATGTTGGTTGTGTTCAGCGGCTGCTGGGGGACCCGGGAAGGGGCCACCGGTTCCCACATCCCCACATAAGGTTGGGGCAGAGCTGATCTGGCTCATGCTGTGCCTCTTCTTTGAGGACTAATGCGCAGAGCAGGAGAGCCAGAAACCCTGTCTTGGACTTGAAGGCTGACTTTATTTCTTTTGCATTGCACAAGCCAAACTGAGTAAGGAAACTATCCCAGCGTTAGAATGAAGTAGTAGCAGGGATAGTGTAGTAGGATGTTGGAAATAAACAAGAAAAATTCTAGCTTTTACAGCATCAGACAGTCAAGCTCTATTAACGCACAATCATCTTGTTTGAAGCTAGTAACTACAGTTTTATCTCCACAAGTGGGCCCTCCTTGGTTCTTCATAAATCTGAGCAGTGACTTCACTTGCCTATTCAAAAATAAATATAGAAAGTCAGATTTAATGAGTACACACTAATGCAAGTTCTTCATTATCCTACATAATCATGGCAAGAATCTTTTCCAGACTATAAATTAATGAAGAATTTAACCTGGAGAAGCCAGGGAAAAAGTGCATCATGTGTACTTTGCATTATATTTAACTTTTCATCTGTTCGTGTCATGCAGCACAAGCCAGTTGGTAAAATATTTTGGGGTTTTTTATATGCATGGGGCAGGGGATGCCATTATAAAGAAAAAAACATCTACCAGAATCTTAAAAACTGCTATGTCGACATGCCTTCTTGGAGTCACATTTTTCTTCCTCTATTTAATGTCAGTTCTTACGAATGTTTATTTCCAGTGTCTACAAGCCTAATCTTAATAGGAGAGATTAAATTGTTCTTATAAGGAATTTCAAATAATTCTAACACCAGCAGTTGTAAGCAAAAAAAAAATGGAAAACAACGGCATTATTTATGGTATCTTCTGACTGTTTGCAGAACATTTGTGGTGCATTGGAGGCTAATAACTTGAATTTGCTTTCATAACTCATTACAGATGATCTATATTGGCTTGAAAGAAAATTTTTCAATTTATCCTTTGTCTCTAAGAATAAGGAAGCAGAAGTAGAAGTAGATGCTTTTCTGCATCATTATAATGAGACATTTTAAAGGCCATAAGACTCTGTACAGAAAGATAGTAGAAGCTGTATCATTTCCTATTACAGTTGCATATGCATAGAGATGAAGAAGCCTTCTGTATTCATTATTATGTTATACAGAACAAATGATGAAGCAGGGAACATTTAATTTCTTATTCAGCCTGACAGAAGAGGAAGGAGATATTTGAAATTTTGTATATTTTTCATGCAATCATAACTTTCTGATAAAGTTCTAGCAATAGAGATTCATAAAGACTGGGTGTCACTCAGACCCTGCAGACAAAGAATGTTATTTGGGCAGACTTTTGCAGATGAAATTGCCATGCAGTATGGCTATGACAACATTAGAAGGTGGTCTATGGGTTTCTCTGCAGTCTGGCACAAATTGCTCCCTCTCAATCGGCTCCTGAATGCTGTTCCTGGAATAACACCCAAGCTGAAAGAGTCCCTCCTCATCTGCCTTATAGGTCCATCTCAAGCCCCCAGAGTTTCACAACCAAGACTGGAACATCATTCTTCATGGCATCTAACCCACAGCTCCTGCACCTCTAGCACGGTCCACCATCATTTGTCTGCTCTATCCATGCTGTGGTATCCCCCCACCAAAATAATAGGCACCACCTCATATACGTACACAACTATCCACCAGCACCTCTTAACACATGAGAGGATAAAAACCTGGTCCAGAAAGCTGACACCATCAGTCTTGCTCATTGTTCTTCCAGTGCACCTGCACCTGACGTCACACAAGAATAATTTGGAGCTGAGGCTCAAGTGTAATGCAAGTTACATTAGAGCAAATCTTTTGCAATACTCCTACCTCCATCACAGATGTTTTCCACTTAGGTTTCTATGGCCTAGAAATGCATGCTAATGGAGAGAGCTGGTCTACTTACCTGTGCAGAGCTTGGGAGATGAGGAGGAGGCAAGCAGGAACCTTGGTGAGATGAGAGAGCCTGGGCACGTAGTCTGTGCTATATTGTATTGTCAAACACAAGATTTCCATCTCTCAAGTCAGTCTTGGGGTTGCCCACTACTGTTTGAGAGAGTCTCTTGAAATTCTTCAAAAGAGCTGGGTATTCTGGAAATTTCCTGCCAGGCATATCATCTAGATCTTCCTCATGCTGCCCAAGGTCAGCCCAAACACAAGATCTGGTGGATGATGAGGGGTTTTTGCTAGATTACCTTCTGTACATCCACAGATGGGGTTTGGTAATAAGCCTGCTGTCCATCCCCTGAGCTGCTCCTGCATCTAACCTCACAACCCAAGTAACAGGTCTGTAGCACATCCCTTCCCTGGAAACCTCAGCTTGCATGATGCCTAACTGATTCTTCAAACTGATTTAGAAGACTTTAAAGAAGTTTTTAAACAAAGCTCTTTAAATAGCACCGATGGAAAATCCAGGGTTACTCTTCTTTATATTCTCATGCATTCCCTTTGTGGAATGAAGGTGTTCAAGAGAGGCAGTTCCTGCATACTTAAATTGACAGTCTTCATGAGTCAAAGTGAGCTTACCCCAAGTAGTTTGGCTGTAGCTGACTGATGCTCACCTATTGCCTCTGCTGGTCCCAGTGATTTTATGTGTGCAAGATGCAGTAGAAGTGCAGAGGTACTCTACAAAAATCTGCATGGGGAAAAGTCTTTTTATAAGGGTTTTTTTTTTTTCAGAAAGTAATACTTGTATTGAGCAAAAATTAAAGAAGCCTGGTATCCTATGTAATTTGGATTTCAAAGTTTCGCTACTTTAGGGAAATTTGAAGCCAGGAAGTAGGAAGCCAAGTTTGATCATATGTTCTTTGGTACTTTCAACTGATCTGTGCTGTCACTTGGGATGTATACATTAATTACCCTCAAAGTACCAGGTGTTCTTCCTTTTCTTATCACTTGGTATTTCTTTTAGCATTACTTTTTTCATTACTATTTCTTCTACTCACAGGCAACATGCTGTCCTCTGATTTTATTTTCAGCTTGTTTCTCAAAGGGGAGCCATGCAATTTGCCAGGCTCCTTCCTTCAGCTACTCCCTGAAGTCTTCCTACTTTTCTCAGGGTACACATTCCTTTCTCTATTTTGCCATTTGCTTTTCTATACCTGTATTTCCTTCAGCCCAGGCTTCCAACAGAGCTGTCTTCCTCTGGCTGAAATATCTGCCAAGTATCAATGTGGAGGAAGGGACATAAGAGAGATTGTGGGGGCTCAAAAACAGAAGAGTTATTGCAGATCAGATCAGCTACAGTAGCTAATTCCACTCAGTGCAGAAGGCAACTGAAGGAGGATTAAGCTAAACCATACCTTAGTGTTTTTGCTGAATGTGAGGAGCATAGGCAAGTATGGCTTCTGCAGCCTGTTTGCATAATAAAAGCATTAGGAGCTGCTATTTTGGGACTTTGTGCTCAAACTTTTAGAGCTCCATTGTTTATCTTTAAACTCTTGAGTAATGGCTTAATTACTGTGTCAGAATAACTTTCTGAGGAGAAACCTGATAACAGAGGCCTCTATTATCTAGCAGAACAAGAACTGATGATGGGAAGATTTCTTACTATGCTTTTAGCCTATTATTAGGAACATGGTAGAACTGTCGATAGTGGTGCAGAATAAGCAGAAGTATTTGCTAAACTTTTCTAGTTGGTGGTTGATGCAATATAGATGATTAGTTCCTCTCCTCTGATGGTAATGATACTAATCAAAGGTTATATTAAGCCAAAACAATAAATGTTAGATATTTTTAAATAGTAGATACAAACAATTTGCATTTAGGAGCTTTAAAAATGCTTAGGAGCTCTCTAAGTAATTTATGTTGCATTAAAATGTGCTTTTGAAATTTGAAAGATTAAATTGTTATGAAATTTAAAACAGGTAAACTGAATGAGACAGCCAGTTCCAGGCTTGTCAACCTGACACTGATCTGAATCAGGTAAGCAGATGTTGGTCTGATAATAAAAAACTGAAAGAGTAGAACAAATAACACAAACATCCAAAAAATAGATTTCATCAGCCTATATTGACATCACTTTTTAAACTTCAGTGTATACAAGTAAAACTGATGGAATATCCCTAGAAATGTGTAAGGCATTTTAATAAGTAAAAATTGATGACTTGATCAGTAGAACAAGAAAGACTGAAGGCATAAAGTCAGAAAGAAAGAACATGACCACACTTGCACAGTAGAGAACATGATCTGCAGAGGCAACCTGAAATGAACCCACAGGAGATGACGGATATTCAGCTGGCAAAAAGGGTTAATACAGTCTTGTATTATTTAAACAGTGAAGTATGTTGTTCGCGCTTCCATATTTATTATTGTGGTAACTGCTACTGAAAGACCCTCAGTTCAAGAAAGATGTTGATAATGTAGGAAAGCACTGGAGCAGAATACAGGAATAAATAAGGATAAGTTTCCGTATGCATGTGTTATGGAAATATATAAGTACTTGATTCAGCTGATGAGTACTTCTTCAATTTAGTTTGCATATCAAATCCTAACAGCTTATATACAACTCCACTCTAAGAGAAAACAATAAAGATTAATAGGGGCAAATTAGTTGGAAGTTTTGGTGAATTTTCTATCAATCACCAGAGTATTTCCTTTTTAAGGCTAGAAGTTCTCAGCAATATTGTACAGTTTGATGGTTTGCTCCTTGTAAAACTGTGGTCCCCACCCATATTAAACCATGAAGAAAAAGTACTTGGGGTGACCTCTGAGAGGTAGGAAAACTCCTTCTCTTACAAATAGCAGATACAACCTGGTTCAGTTCATGGAAACAGAAGTCATAAGTTTTCTGCAAAGACTCTGTCTCAACCACAACTCCTGTGGCTCTATTTATTTCACATGGGCTCCTTGTGAAAAGAAATAAGACCTCATGGAGCCATGTTGACCAAGATAACTCCTAGTGCTCCTAGATGCATTCCTGGATTTTCCTCGATAATCATTACTGCAAATCTGTATAGAATTGCTTAGTCTAAAACCTAATGCAGTGAATGAGTCTTCAGTTCAGACATCTGTGAATAAGATGGCCATAATCACAAGAATAATACATAAAAGTGTATTAATGGAATAAATTCCAAGCTGTTTTACACTCCTAGCATATTTAAATTCATATATTTCAAGGGTATTGAAAGGGTTTTTTTAAGACATTCAGATGAACATACTTCAGCATTTTCAGTTTTCTTTGAGTCTTAAATTGCATTGTTCTTGATGCAAATGGGTGAAACAAATCAGTGTAAAGTTCTACCTTCGTGCTACCAAAACACATTTGAAAGCATGACCTCAAAGCTCTCAGTCAGATAAAACAGCATCACAATTTATTAATTTATTAATACGTATACCATGTTATGTAAGAAAGTTGAAGAGAAAGAGGATGGAAGAATAAAAATTAATTTTTTACAAACTTAAATACTTATTCTGTTTTGATGAGAGGGCTGGGAAAACTTGATCTTAGTAAAAGAGAAGCAGCAATGTTACTTCGAGTACCCCGTGTTTAGTCATGTATATAACCTAACCTTAGCTTTGAATTAATATGCAGTGGTTTCTTATTAGCTCTACTCCTTTTAAAGGCTTTATGGCCACACCAGTTTTTAGATGCAAAGTGCCAATATGCTAAACAGTTACAGTCACATCTTAATTGATAGTACTAAGAGGGATATATGTAAGTATCTAAAACATGGCCCATGCTTGGACTAATCACTTGAATGTTGCAGGTACACATTATTCTGCTCAAGGAAACAGAAAATTTCATTGCTAATTGTTCATAAAAGGTTTATTTAACTGGAATTTACATTTCTTTAAGTGACACTTCCAGACAGAGAATGTCTAAGCTTTCATTAAAGTACATTTTATTAATAATTAGTTAGTATGTATCAATTAATGTGTCAAAGACGATTTCTTTCCCTTCACCCTACCCTTTTTGTATAATAGCTTGTCTGCATAAACTTGTTTTTTGGCTTCTGTTCTGAAAAGAGGTTCTTAGGAGACAGGTAAAGAATAAATTATAAAAAAAATCCAGAGTATATTCACTAATGCCGAGCCAACCTTGTTAATGCCAGACTGAATACAGAAAATCTAGCATAAAGGAATCGATTACCCTGGTTTTAGACTCCGTGTGGCCTCAAATTAAAATACTTGAAACAGTATCATACTTCTCATTATGCATACATTCCTGCTGCATAAGCACTTGTGCAGCAAAAAATAAATCAGGGAAAATGAGATCCCATCCTGAACCATTTTACATCATAGCATAACTGGTAAAACCAAGGAAGGGCAAGGAATTTTATCCAATTAAGAGCTACTGCAAATCAGTTTCACAGCAAGAAGTCAGAGCTTACCTGACTACAAGAGATCTTCATGTTCTTAACTCATTCCTGTGAATCAACATCTTTACTTTTTATAATTAAAGAGAGCAATCCTGGATTCCTAACATCCATTTTGCATAACCTACGTTTAGGTTAGAGACAGATGTATTAATTATTTATCCAGGTATTATTTTTGTCCCTTTTATTTGTGGTGCAGTTAATGTCAGCTGCTGGATGGCCATCCAGCTACTTGATATGGCAAAACAATGCATGGGGCAATTGCTGCTGGTCAGGAAAGGGTTCAAGGTTATCAGCTCACCAAGCCTGTGCACAAGATGCTGAAGAAATGTGATCAGGCAGGGCTGGAGCAGGGTGTGAAACAGTGGCTGCTCATGGAATAAAAGCAGAAGGGGGAAGGGAGCGCAGCAGGTACTCCAAGAATGGGAAGCTCTGCCATACACCTTTGGCTTGAAGGTATTTAGGGTGTATATAGTATCTATATAAAGAACAAAGATCTGGTTACCCCATGAGGGGTGATTTACCGCGATGGGGATTTCAATGAAAAGCTGCACCTTATGCAGGACACAAACTCCTTACCCTGAAGCAGGAGTGACGGTGAGCTCTATCTTTGGACAGAAAGCAAAAATTCTAATTGCCTCTGAAGCATGTGGGCTGCCAGTAGCTGGAGGCAAGCCTCGAAAGGATGCTATTAGTATGGGTGGCCTGTTCTTCCAAGACGTTTGTAGATGTCTGCTCTTGGCATAGGTTACTGTGAACTTAGGAAACTTCATCATTAACTGGGCTCACATCCTATACAATGAATGTACTGAGACTCCAGAGACTGGAGGACAAAGGGAAGAAGAAAAAGCAGTGCTGAAGGAAAGATTTTTAACTAAAAAGAAATCAGGTAGAATAGACAAACTGGAAACACTGAACACTGGAGGCCTGAGCCTTGAATGAACTAACTCACTGTCAGGGAGTTGTCTTTGCTGTTGAAAATACACAGGGTTGCAGGCAAACTCTCTTTTTGCCCATACTTACCAGGCAAAAATCCTTAGAGTGCTAACAGGCAAGAGTTGAAGCCTTTGGCATGTAGGAATAAAAGCACTGCTGGTCTCCGCCCTGACTGTCTGTCCTGCACAATGTGCTTACGTAGCACAAGTACACTATGCACTGGAAGTGTATAGGTAGACCTCCATCCTGCTCTATCCCCTTTGCTGCACAGGCAGCAAGCTCTGTGGGGCTGGAAGGGTGGGGAAGATAGCTGGACTGGCAGTGACCTAACTGCCCCTCACTCCTGAATTACGTCGGCTATAGACGTATGCAGCATTCTTCAGTTCCCATGACCGGCTTTTTATTCCCTGTATCTTTCCTGGGCATTATTGAGAAGAGCAGTTCCTAGTTTTTTAAGGCACAAAGTCAGGCCAAGGACTGCAGGATTTGGTTAGGATGAGTCGGAATGTGATAAACTGTGTGGAAATTGCTTTTAAATTGCCATTTAGTATGATGCAAGATAGGCTTTGTCTCCCCTTTTCTCCTTTCCCACTTACTTATTTTTTGAACACTTGATAATTACCTAAGTGAGGGAATACAAAGTACTGATTTGTATTTTTTGGTCTGCCAACATAATAAATGTTCACAGAGTTTTATTTTTAATCTTTAACAATAGAAAAACAGATGGCATGAGTAATTCTGTAGTGCCCTGTGCACTATCAGTATTCTCAAAATGGTGTGTACACTAACCTTAACACAATTTCACAGCACAGCAGGGAGGGGAGGGGGAATATCATGGCATCTGGGTTGGTATTTTTGTTACAGTGTAGTGATTATTTCTGCATGTGTAGAACCAGACAATCAGAGAAAGACTCATTGAATTGTGTAGGTTGGAAGAGACCCCTGAGGCCACCTTCTCCATCCTCCTGCTCAAAGCAGGGCCTGTTAGAGCAGGTTTCCCAGGGGGACACACAGTCAAGTCTTGAATATCTCCAAGGACAGAGATCCCACAGACCCTCTGGGTCACCCACTCTAGTGTTTGGTCACCCTCAGAGTGAAAATATTTCCTTGTGTCTGATGGTAATTTCCATTATTACAGCTTCTGTCTCTTCCCTCTCATCCTATCACTCTGCAAACCCAAGAAGAGTCTGGCTCCATCTTCTCTACAACCACCCACTACATAGCTGCAGACAGCAGTAATATCTCCCCTGAGCCTTCTGTCCTTTAGGCTGAACAAACCTATTTCTCTTACCCCTTCTTGTATGCCATGTGCTCCAGCTGCCCCTCATCTTCTTGGTGTACCTCTGTGGCACCTCGGGCATCCTCCAAAGCTGAAATTTTCAGTGTAAACTCTGCTTCATAGAACATGCGATTCCCTTGCCCAGCTGATCCAGCCCCCAGTCACATGCCACACAGTCAGACTGCAAATAATGTTGAACCCTCATAAAGAGGACCTGCATCTTATATGCCATTTTTTCTCAGTATTTACTCTCTCAGGTATTTTGGGTCACCTTTGGGGAGCATGTAATACATAGAGGCCTAATACGTCATCTAGTTCAGAAGGAAAATGTGAGAGACACAGCACAGCTAGGGAAAAATATCTACTTGATTCAAGTCCCTCCTCCTTCCCAGGATGTTTTTAGGCTGTCTTCTGTATCCCCCCTCAACCTACTGTCTTTTCATTTTTTTGTGGTTTCCAAGTCCTCATACTTTCCAGACCTGATATTTTCCATTACTTTTCTATTTATCAATAGTATGTGTTTGTTTAAAGTGGAATAAAACTCAAAAGCCTAAAGTTAGTAGTTTACTCCTGTTGGACATGAACAAAACAGTGACAGTCCTTGACATGTGGTGACTCAAACTGCTTGGGAGTTCAGCTACTGTACTTAGATGTACTTAGGTGTTAAGTTAATCCTTTATGCTTTGTGCAGAAGACAACATTAGTTCAGTCGAATGGAGGTTTAGCTAACATGCCTAAAAGTGTTAGCTATCTTCCTTAGGACTGCACTTTGAATGCAGGGGCATGTGGGCTTACAAAAAAGTGATTATTGTAATAGCCAATGTGAACTGGAATTACAACCCAATCAAGGGATTTCCTTCTTTCTATGCACAGTTCGTTTTGTAATTGTTTTCCATATAAATGTGATGTGATCTTGGCCTCAATCAACCACAGGCTGTATTTCATCCTCATTATCTTGGAAAGTGCAAAACATGTTGTTCCAAGTTTGCAAATTTAAGTATAAATTTATTTCAGTTCAAGGATAAAGCTATTATCTTAAGAGGAAATACAGCTTATATTTTGGGTCTTCTCTGTTTTTTTGCTTGTCACTGAACAACTATTGTTTACTTTTGATATAAGTGCTGTCTCATGTCAGTGCATCAGTAATCTTAAACCATTATGGTTGCTGGGGTTTTGTACAAAACATTTAAGGATAGAGGTGGATATGCAGCATATTTGCTCCTCTAGTGATTTCCATTTAAAAAGACACATTGCCTGTAAAGCTGCTTTAATTTTAATTCAAAATCCACTTTAGTAAAAGTATATAGTTTGAATTCTTTTAACTTACAAGTACAAACAATTCATCCTTGTATTCTTACATGGCACTTCTGCCACTCATTTCCTCTGTTTGTATTCCATAATAGCTTTTGTTTTCTCTGTTGCTTCTCCCTAACAATTTATTTCATTTATCCTTAAGTGCGTCCAAATATTTGATCACAAAACTGAAATAGCAGCTCTGCCAATTAGAGGGAAACTACTTTGATGTGCCTGATCACAGATAAAACAAAAACAAATGTGGGTACTTACAAGAAAGAATATAAAGCAGAAAGACAAACAGCCAAGATAACAATCTTTTGGTTGTAAAGTCATGACAAATTTAGTGGGATGATGAGGTCACATCCTATGGAGGCAACATGAAATGAAATTAAATAAATGTAATTAAATGGAGCAAGATTGATAGGCAGAAGAAAATCCTGAAAATAATTAGTTTTTAATTCAGCAAAGTTATTCCAAAAGGAGGTTTCCATAGGGGGCTGAGTATAATACTAAATAGTAAAATTGTCAGTGACAATGATAGTCTGGCAATACATACTCGGTATGTGTCAAAATAAATTAGTTGGAAAGTAAGATTTGGAAAGAAAAATTTAGATTGATAACAAAATTAAGCAACAAATCAATGGATATGGATGAAAAGATTTAATTTAAGATATTTTTCCTTTTCTGTTAAATCCTTTGATAATGTTTCAAAATAAAGAAATCAAAAACACATCGCTTGAATATTTTAGAAAGCAGAATAGTCCCACAATAATTTCTTATCCTCTGTGTGCTACATGCAAGGAGGGCCTAATCCCAAAGACATTTGATGTTTTAGTCTATCCCTCCATGGATTTAATGATGACAGGATTCCTGAGGTCCCTTGAACAAGCATTCCCAGTCTGGGGCACATGTTACCAGTAGGATAGGGAGCTTCTCCTGTTTGCTTCCTGGTGCTTCTAACACAGGTGATATCACACACAAGAAATGATGTTCAAGCACCCTTGTTGAATCTTTGTTCCCTTTTCACCAAAGCTAACATGAAATACAAGGTAAATTCAAGGAATGAAATAAAGGTTAGAAGTTGAGGTGTGAAATAAGAGGAGATTTATGTATAATTTGATAGAAAAAGTGGGGACTATTTAATACACGGAAAGGAAGGCAACAAAGCAAAAAGGTCCTCTGGAGCCATGTTAAGGAAAGAAGGGTACTTCAAGACCACAGATTTTTGTCATATTCCTAACACAACCCGTTAAAACTCGCTGGAAAAGTGCAACCTATTTAGTGCATTGACACCTCTTGACAGGAGTCAGAAATCTTCTTCTTCATTCGTAACAATAAATAAATTGTCCAAATGTTCATTTAATGCCAAACAGAATTCATCTGATCTTGAAAACTGAACAGTTCTGGGTGCAGTTTTTGGCCAGGAGATTTCCCAGTTGCCATAAGCACAGGCCATGAACTGTGGCTGAATGCTCAGCAAATGCCAGACCACAGAAATCAAATGAGTGGAAAGACTTCTTTTGGTCCAATCACAGCTGCTGATTTGACAGATGGGAATACTTTGGTTTTAGTGGAGCCTTGTGACATATTCAATTCTGACAACGGCCAGAAGCAGAACTGAGTGATCTGACCCAGGTTGTCAACTTCCAGTCTTTCATGACACCATTGGGTGAAAAATGGGACGTGTGAGCAAAGTACAGGTACATTGGAAGGAAAAATTCAAGGCAGATCCATTAGTGATATTATTAGACTCTCTGACTTTTCATATCTTGATATTAAGTAATTTAAAATCATAATCTTTATACAATGCTTAAAATATATTTGTCTCATCTGACACGCCAAATCTTCATTTCCCAAGCTGTCAATTTATCATGTACTTTGTGGTCACAGTGAGGATTCACAGCCTTTGGGCAGAGACTAATTTCTTTCACGTTGATATAAACTGGGAATCATTTGTTTGGTGTCAGCAGAATGACAGCAAGGCAACACAAGTGACTGGAATCAGGTCTTCCATCTGTAAGGATTTTTTGACTTGATGATGATAACCAAATAAGACATATCCAGATTCCCAGAAGTATTTTTATGAACAACTGTCAAATTAGTTAAAAGCAGAATCTAGGAGCTGAGATCAACAAATTGCCTCCATCCATGTTTTATTGTACAACAGATAAATATTTTAACGAAAGCCTTTAAAAATGTGAATCATTTTATGCAGTTAAAGAAAATTCACATTACCCATCATAATGGAGAACATTACAAATTCAAATCACTTGAGGTTTTAGTGCTCTGTTTTTATGGCTTTTACAGTACTTTATTTCTGGCAAGTGTTACACAAACAATATTTGCTTTGCAGAGGTACAGGTCACCACTAGACAAACACTACAGAAGTGCCTGTGACTCTCTCTTCCACACTCTCCTCCCCTGTCCCTGTTCACCCAGCTGCTGGCTGCTGCTCTCTCAATTCACCCAGATGAACAAACTGTGATATTTCTCAAGGGATTTGTTTAAGGCTGCAAGAGCTTATTCGAAAAGCACCCATGGGTAACAGAAGGAAAGCAGCTGACTCCACACTGAAACTGATAAGGAGTACTCATCTGCCTTCTCCTGCTGGCTGAGTTGAGGGTGGAAACTTTTGGCTATGAAGAGGAGATGGATTTTATTAAATTTCCTGTACCATTTTCACCTCAGTTATTTGACCAAAAGCCTTGTTCAAGTGTTTCCTCCAGACTAGAAAAGGGAAATGAGCATACTTTGCCCAAGATATCAAGACAAATGTTAGAAATGCAGAGATCTGTACTATTTCTCCTGTTTCCTACTCACCAGACTGCATGGTTTCGTGTCTTCCATGAGATGTTGCAGAACAAAAGTAAGAATGAACCCTTCATGCAAGGCTAACTGTCCCAGTTTTGTACATACAGCAAAAGGTCATCAACCAGCCACCGCACTTCTAGTTAGGTGGTTTTGGAGATCTGTAACATTATACTAGTCCATTAGGAATAGCTTCACAAGCATTATGAATAGTCTACAAAAATAGACCTTGTTTTTCAGGCCTTCCTGAAACTTCCTAGTAAGTGATTAAAGGAGGAGCAGGAGTAACTAAGGGACATGGAGCTGGGCTAAGATGGGAATCCAGCAGATTGTGCAGAGGTCTCAGCAGAGAAGCAATACAGGCAACTGTGCTGGAGGGTCTTCTTGCATTTTTAAGGGCACATTTTATGATTATTATAATGGCTTGAAAGTAAAGTAAGCAGCTGCAATACACATAAACAAGATATTAACAGGAAGACATCTGTCCCAATATTTTAAAGTTCTCATTAATTACCTCCGATTGCTTTCAGTGTAACAGCAAAACTTTGGCACTGCTGTCCCTGCTCTAGGTATTGTGTGTGTGTGTGTGTTTGTGTACAGAATAGAATAGTTCAGTTGGAAGGGACCTAAAATGATCATCTAGTCCAACTGCCTGACTACTTCAGGGCTGACCAAAAGTTAAAGCAAATTATTAAGGGCATTGTCCAAATGTCTTTTAAACATTGCCAGGCTTGGGGCATCAGCCACCTCTCTAGGAAGCCTGTTCCGTTGTTTGACCACCCTCTCAGTAAAGAAATGCTTCCTAACAGCCAGTCCAAACCTCCCCTGGCGCAGCTTTGAGCCATTCCCACATGTATGTATGTGCATGTGTGCGTGTAAAAGGAGAGGCACAGATTCCTCTTTATAACTGGTATGTACAAAACTATCCTTCCAGTAGTTCCAACTGAGCTGAAAATATAAATCTTTCCAGATTGCTCCCTGAAAAGAAGTTATTATGTAAAATGTGCTCCTAAAACAGAGGGACCGAACCCCTCTATACTTCACTTTGGAAGATATTCACTTCCCCTGATATTTACTTAAATTCCATCATATGTTGAAAATGTGACTTAGAAAAATATTGATATTTGCATCACTCTAATAATAACTGGTTTTCCATTGTTTTTAAAAAAACAGTCTATAACCTGATCAGCTGTATAATATGTGAACATAATGTATCAACCACTTCTGGTGGAAGGGGAAAAATTCCCATGTTCTGCGTGTACAACAACATCCTGCCCTATCCTATATTCTGTCATATTCTTCTTTCTACACTGCTTATAATTTTCCTGCTCATTCTTTCCCTCATGGCAAAGCTGACATTAAAGTCCTTTCTGATTTAGGACCCCAAATCCTACTGTGTTTGGACAGATCAAAAGCACTGTGTGGGTAAAGCCCCTCTCAAAACTTCACCATAGATTTACGAAATTTTAAGCCAGAGTGGGAAGTGATCAAAGTCACAGCACAATGCAGCAAAGCGAGAGCTTACCCCATGCAGCCGAAGCGTATTCCTCAGCCAGCATTTTGCATAGACTCCCAATTCATCATTCCTATTGTCTATGGGGCATTTACAACCAGGTGTTAATTTTACTTAATCACCTAGGGGACAATGAAAGCGTATTTCCAATCCAATTAAAATAACCCAAATCCATGTTTTGATAAGGTTGTAATTAAGGTTTGTATAATGAGGCTGTATTCTGAGTTTCAAACCAGAATGTTAATGCTCCTTTTGCACTGTTTTGAAGTAGCCAACAGATGGTATCGCCAAGCGAAGTCTGTACACAAATAAGCTGCATAGCTTCTGAGTGTGATGGCTGGGTCCTTGTGTGACCACAGGTTCATTCTTTATGAAAACATCTGTGCTTTTATTGATATCTGTGTGAAAAGGAATGACCACAGTATGGGAATCTGAGAGCTATTAATAATACTATCCTGAACAGCTCTAGGTCCCAAACACCACTTCTTTAAGATGTAGTAACCTGTACAACATGTAGCAACAAGGTTGTGATTGAGAGGTCAAGAAAGCAGAGTTGTTATATGTGCAAAGCTGTTCAAAGTGAAGGCATAATGGAGGAAAAAATGCAGGTAAACAGACCTGGTGAGAAAGTGATTGCCTACGTCACATCATAGCACTGCACAACAATGTCACACATGCAACAACCTAGAAAAAAAGCTGTTAAAATTTTCCTCATCAAAAAGATGTGGGAGACTTGTGTTCACCAGAGTTGCTGATCACCATCTAATCAGAGTATTCTTCCCTTCTCTACCCCTGGTAGCTCCTTCCCAAATGTGAAATCCAGTCTTTGCTATGCACCAAAACAATAACGGGAAAGAATAAAGTAGGCACAGTATCTTAAAATGTGAGGATACCCAGGGACAACACTCGAGGTGATAAGGGATAACATATAACACCCACCACTTTGAGTGATCTCCCTGTCTGCTGTGTTCCTCCCTGGTTCCTGTGCTCAGCCAGGGCAGGTCAGCTCTCAATATTCAGCTTGGCTGGGAACTCAACGAACACATTGATTAATGAAGAGTCCTTACTTACCAATCCATGCCTACTCTGACTGTGTCCACATCACCTTCTTCCTTCTTTTTTTTCCATTTTGTTCTTTAGTTTGCTATGTTGTCTCCTGCTCCCTTTGGTTAAGTATTGTCTATATTCTGTCCTAGAAATTTTCTTTCCCATTCCTTTATGTCTTTTTACTCAGTGGATGTTTCTAAATAAAGCAGTAAATTCCCACCAAACACTCCTTTTAAAGGCATTTTAAAAGTTTTTACTTGAAAGTAGAAGACTTACAATGCAGGAATGTAATCTACACAAGCTAAATATTATGAAGAGCAGTATAAGTTTCAAACTAGATGAAGATAAAGGGACTTTATTTTCACACGTGTCATAGCTGTAGCTTGACCAGAAACTGTTCAATAGAAACTGTTCTGCACAATACACTGCTGCACTGGGTAGTTTTAATGTATACTTTTTTCAGATGAGGCGATAAGAACATACACTACTCCAAGTATGAACACATGGCAGACTTATTCATTGGCATCATTATTTTTTGCTGGTTTTCTATTACCTTTTGAATAATTCCTAATGCTTTATATACTTTTTTGACTGCTGTGACAACACTTTCATAGTGTTTTCATAGAAAAACCTTTCAGGTTGCATTCTAGATGATGACAGTCAGCTCAGAACATATCACTGTATTAGTGAAGTTGAGATTTTGTTTGCCATGTTTGTCACCTTATTTTTTAGCCACAGTAAATTTCGTTTTTGCTGCCCAGTTGCTCGTTGTTATAAAATACATCTGTAATTCTGCAGTCTGCCCCAGTCTATCCAAATGACCTATCATCACAAACTTTGCCACCTCATTATTCGTCCCTTCTCCACATCACTAAAGAATATAGTGATAAGTAGATAGATGTATTGGCAGTGTAAAGAATAGTAGAGGCCAATTTACACGTATGGCTGTCCCTACATAGCTGCACTAGAGGAGTTACTCAAATTATAGGATGTGTGCTTCAGGGAGAAACAGGGAAAAGCTGTCATGCAGAGGCAGGTGACAAGACCTAGAATGAGATAAAAATATTTCCATTTGTTTTGTGATGAACCAAAGGCCTTCATTAATCCTCAGATGGACACACAGCCATTTTAAAAGAGTTCAGGAACTTAGAGTGTTAATAACATTTTTGTCCACAGATTGTTTGAAGCCAAAATGCCTGAAAGAAAATCAATTTCTTATACCTAAGGTGAAGATGGAGAGGGTGCAAAGGAGGGTATCACTACCAATAGTATAGTTTTCTGACTGGGTCTCACAGTAGTGTGCATGGTTAAATACAACAGTAAGTAGCATGCAGGGAATCAGAACACCACTGTGAATCAGATCCCCAAGAACACCCCATACCCAGGGATGTCAAAAGAAGAGGGATAAAAAGTTAGGAAAAACTACTAATCTAGGTTGGGGGTTGGGGCAGAACAGTGTGAAACTAACCTCAAAAGCTCATCCTAGAGCAGCAGGCAGCCAAATCCAGTACTGTAAGGCTGTCAGCACTGGTCTAAGATGGATTCACATCCCATTCCCTTCTTACCATTGTATTCCACAAGGATTTGGTTTGTCATAAGTTTCCACTAAAATCAGCCAGGAAAGCCTGGCTTCCACCCATAACCAAACCTCCTGCACAAGCCTGGGAAGTTCAGCAATTCCCAGAAGTTCCAGATTCCCTGAAACCGTGCCATGGGACTGGTCCAGGGAAGCACCACCGAACATCACGCGTGTGGAAAAGCCAGGCTGTACATTCCCAGGAAACGAGACCCCTCAGTCCATGTGCAAAGGCAACACAGGGCTGCTCCTTTGGGGCAGAGGTAGGCATGCCTGGGGATGTGTGTTTCAGTGAAGTCTGTCTTAAAGAAAACAGCTATTATAAATCAGCCATTTTAATGCTAACACTGTGGAATTGAATACACATATAATCATCTATGCAAGACACACAAAAAATCTTACAGCAAAAAATCACACTGAAACAGCAGCCAGATTCCTTATATGAGGAACGACTTCACGACTCTCACACAAACAACAGTTCCTTTGTTTCCCTTTGTTTTACTGGAACTTTGTTGCTGGAATGTACCAGAGTGTTTTAAAATCACTTTCTTTTGTCAATACATGATAATCACAGGCCATCAAGCACAACGACCTTCCACTCTTTACCCGTGGTGGTGAATTTAAAATGTTGGCCTTCAAAGAGAAAAGAGATCAAATTTTAAGGTCAGTGATAAGACTGGCAATAATCAATATGAGATTTAAAAGCAAATTAATTGGAGAAATAGATGTAATTACTGACAAATGCATAGATCATTTAAATTGTCTCAGTCATTTTATTGGCTTTTAAAAGACAGAGGAAGAGAAGTTGGGGGCAAAATGAGGTTGCAACATTAATAACATGCCAAATGCAGCTGGACTTATAAACAGAGTTGCCAGAAGCACTGGAGGCCCCCATTTTAATTGCATGAGTATCCAAACAGTCATGTTTGGCATAAAGTATTCAAGGAGTATCCTCAAAAGTCCACTTTTAGTGAACAGGCACAAATTATAACTCTGGGCTTTATTCACAACAAATTAGTCATACTGGTGTTGCATAATTTTGCTTCAGACAAAGAACGAGCAAGTGGGAAGAGAAGCTCATGCATTGGCATTTCGACGAAGTTTGCATGCATGAAGGGGTAATTTTCTAAGTTATAGAGGAGTAAAGAATGCAAAACCCTAAATAAAGGGATTGGAATAGCTTCAGCAATTCCCTTTTCTGGTCTGAGAGGATACTGAGCACACATTTGACATGTAAATAACACCTTTGATAGGGTCAAGCAAATTTCACCCATACAAACTCTAATCAGAACCTGAAAGGGTAAATTTTATCCACTGAAAATCATAGTAAAGTGGTCGGTTTGGCCCAGTTAAGGAAGAAAAAGAGTAGCGAAAGTGTTCATTTGAAGAATATAAGGGTACAGCAAGTTTCAAAGATATACAGTGCTAGGTGCTTGCATTTTGAGCTTTCACAATAAACATGTTCATGACAAACAAATTCTGTTCAGTGAAACTGAATCTTTGACATAAAATTAAAAGCTGGTTCCTTTGCTGGAAGAGATATGTGAAACTGAGGAAGAAGCCACAGTGGAATAAAGGGGGAAATAGTAAGGGAAGGACGAGGGCAGTTACGTTTGTGGAGCACTGGAAAGAAACTTGGAAAAGAATGTCATGAGGAGTCAGGCAAGCCCAAATTCTCCTATTTGTGCTCACATCTAGCACAGAAAGGGTCTGTGGGAGTTATAAAATCATAGTGGTCAGGAAGGACCAACAGCTGATAAAGCTCACCTAATGTAGGCTAAAGCCAACAGTAGCTGGCGTAGCAGATATTGTTTATTTGCAACAGAACAACACATTTCCATATGATTCAGGGCTCTCAAGATACAACCACAGCTGTAATACTTTCAGGCATCATCTCTGTGTTGTGGAATTCACTTGATTGAAGCTGTAGGCTTGAAGCTCTTTAGGACAATGAACATGTTTAGCAAAATACAATTTAGACTGCAGCTTTTGAAGTAAAAAGCAAGAAGAGTAAACAGATCTATTATCAGTCCTGCCTTGCTTCTACAAGTTTTTTTAAATCTTTTAAAATCTATTCTTGTTGTGGTTTAACCCCAGCTGGCAACCAAGCACCACGCAGCCGCTGCCTCGCTCCCCTATGCAGTGAGGTGGAGGAGAGAATTGGAAGGGTAAGAGTGAGAAGACTCAAGGGTTAAGATAAAGATGGCTTAATAGGCAAAGCAAAAGCTGTGTGCACAAGCAAAACAAAACAAGGAATTCATTCACTGCTTCCAATGGGCAGGCAGGGGTTCAGCCATCTCCGGGAAGGCAGGGCTCCATCATGTGTAACGGTTACTTGGGAAGACAAACGCCATCACTCCAAATGTCCCCCTCTTGCTTCTTCTACCCCCAGCTTTATATGCTGAGCATGATGCCATATGGTATGGAATATCCCTTTGGTCAGTTGGGGTCAGCTGTCCCAGCTGTGTCCCCTCCCAGCTTCTTGTGCACCCCCAGCCCACTCATTGATGGGGTGGGGTGAGAAGCAGAAAAGGCCTTGGCTCTGTGTAAGCGCTGCTCAGCAATAATGAAAACACCTCTGTGTTATCAACACTGTTTTCAGCACAAATCCAAAACATAGCCCCATACTAGCTATTATGAAGAAAATTAACTCTATCCCAACCAAAACCAGCACGATTCTCTTGGACACCATTAATTAAAATTCTGATAACCTGTGAAGAAAATGAATTATACCTTCTTGTTTCATGAAAGCTTTGGCAATTTTTTTCTTGTATTACCACTTCTTACTTGTTTCATCATTTTGTTCATCTCAGACTGCAGAGGAGAAGTTCAGGTTGGTTTATTTGACTCTAATTTTTACAAATATGCTAATCACAGAATCACAGAATCACAGAATCACAGAATCACAGAATCACAGAATCACAGGTTGGAAGGGACCTCATGGATCGTCTAGTCTAACCTTTCTAGGAAAAGCACAGTCTGGACAAGATGGCCCAGCACCCTGTCCAGCCGACTCTTGAAGGTGTCCAACGTGGCTGAGTCAACCGCTTCCCTGGGGAGATTATGAAATTGCAAAAGTAATTGTCCAGTTCTAAATTCCTAGAAATTGCTTCCTTTCACCCTTCAAATATATTACTGCCATCTTCAGCTTGCCAGGATATGATAGCACTTAATGTTGGCTGGCATGTTGAGATCTCTTGGTGTAGTCATAACAAGACTTCCTGTTAGCTGGTTTAGTGAGTACTTATATTAGATGCAATCTTTCTCTGAGACAAGAAGATATACCAGCCAAATGTGGTTGTACCAGCCAAAAAGCTTATGAAAGCTTAATGCAGTACATGTTCTTTGGTAGGATGATAAGGAAGGAGAAAGTCTGATCTATGATGAAGATTAAACTTTGTTGGGTTTTTTGAAATTCCCATTTCTTTTTCTGAAATGCAGTAATGCATTGAATAAAAATGAAGCATCCTTTATTGTACCAAGAAAACACCAGTTAGCTTTTATGATGGCTACTGTTGGCCAATGGTATCAGAGAGTTGTAAGCTGATGAAGCAAGTTTAGTGAAAAATGTAAATGTGTCCTAGGTCATAGGTCTTAAAGGTGATTAATATTTCCTTATAACATTCATATATACACTATTCCAAAAAGGTAATATTAACAGCATCTGTGAGGGAAGAAAATGTCAGATGTAGTGCAGTGTTCAGGATTTTTTGTAACTGTAAATCTAACTAATAGTTCATTCTCTACCTCTGGAAATCTGAATACCAACAAGGTATTCTTCTTGGTGAACCTGGAAAGCTGTCATATTAGTTGTAGAGTTACAACGCTCATGTTACAGAGGAGCCCTCAAGGAAAACTAATTCTAGATTCTCCTCAGTGCACATTTAGTGATGATCAATAACCTCTCATTTTACACTTTGAACGTTAAGATAGCTGAAACCACCCCTTTTGGAATCTGTACTAACAAGCGAGGGAAACGACTGCACTTGAAACACTTGGAATGTTTCTAAGAATCCGCATTCCAATATGCAGTGCTTACCTTTTGTCTGTAATTCCTGCTATAAACCACTGTCTCAGCTGCTCGACTAAACAATTCTATCATGTGGACAAATAATAGAATTTTTTTTAGAAAAGTCCTTTTAAGGAACATAAAAACAAACTAAACAGAGGGTTTGCAGAAGTGTAAATCACTTTTGTTTTTCTTGAAATCCATGCTGTAAACGTTTAGAGACTTTTCTCTTGCACAGGATTTAGTATTTGTATGTCAGAAGCAATGCATTTTAAATGGCATCAAACTAAACCCTGGCTGGTGCTAATCTGAAATGTATAAAAATGTTATATGACTTTCTCAGGCCTTAATATGAGATAAATTGCTTTCTGTTTTTATTCCTGTACATTTTGCCTATAAAATATCTTCCCATATGATGTCAAAGTTTCTAGAGGTAGTGAATGGAAAGACAAGGGAGTTTTATGCTGGGAAATGCATTGCTCTAGCAGAGCAAAGGTACTACTAAAATCATCTACTGCACTTTGGTCTCACATTTCCTCTCATAAAATAACAAAATCTTTTGAAATAGGCTATGGCTATGTATTAAACAATTATTATACTTATACTGTTAAATAACTTAGCCCCAGGATTAATTCCAAGATCCCTCTCTGATTATCTACACATCATATTGGCCAAACTAGCTGCCTTTGAGATGAAGCCCAGACAGCTACATAGATAATTCACCCCAGGACTGCTCCATATCGAAAACTTGTTCTGCACTGGGAGGGGGTGAATGAGAGAGAGAGAGACATGCAGGGGTCTTTCTGCATCTCAGTAAGAAAGGCCCAACAGCAAACCGCTTAATAAGATAACTGCTTTAATGAGACAGGATAAGAAGAGGAATATAGACAGCAAGTAAATCTTACGTGCCTTCAGACACTGGGCACCTTGAATTCGTGTAGCGTTGGATGGAGCCCAGATGGATTTCCTGACTGCGCACTACACAGAGCAGATCCTGTCCATGGAGAGAAGCTCTCCCTTTTGCTCATTCCAGCTAATGAGCAAAGATAAGTTACAGACTGCATTAATAACATATGGGCTTCTCAATCCCTAGGTACAAGGCCCAGTGGAGCAGACATAGTCTGCTCAAGATCACTAATACCTTGAATACAGTGTCTTCCACAAAGCTCCCCATACACAAGTCCAGTCCAGGCTGGGTTGTCTCTAGCCCCCACAGTTCTCTAGCACCCTTTCAGGAGCCATTGCTCTCTTGCATCCTCTAACACCGTGGCCTAGGCCACAATAATCTACCTTGACATAATGCTGTAAAAGCACCCACTACTCCAGCATGCTGTGATACGATCCTCACATGCCTTCAGGTTGTGCTTTGTTAACTAAAACACACACACACACACAATAATTATTAGGTTCTGAGCCACAGGGGAGCTCTCGGGCCCATCGTGGATCCATACCCAGTGCTATGCCAAGAGGAATGGCTAGTACTCTCGAGGCAGAGGCACACCTGACTTGTTTGGTGTTGAATGACTTGTTAGCACTTGTGTTGTCACTAGGCAATGTTTCCTAGGGCAGCACCTCTTAATGGGACAAGCAGAGAAAAGGACAGCATGGACTCTTTTTTCACCTTTATTTTATTTGAGCTGATAAAATACATTCAGTAATAGCTGAATAATTGTCTCCGTGCCTTTAGACATTCAGTGTTTATTGTAAACCTCTAGCCCAGAAAACAGAAGTAGCTTCTGCTTACAAAAAGTTAGCAAACTTGTTAAAAAATGCCTGAAATAGCCAGAGCTTTCCAGAAACAAGAAATCCCTAAATTCACATGTTGACTTTGTTGTATATCCTAGAACAAAAACCTTAGGTGGCTATTTATCCTGCAGCATAGTTTACTCAAATTAATCACAGAAGACATGGTTAAATTCTTTCTGGTTTATATTGCATAAACTATTAACTATCACAAAATTAAGAGTTAACAGTGTCAAAAACAGTCAGAGAGAGTCCTGGTCTCTGGTCAGCTAAAACAGATGCCTTAAACCTAGAAAAAAGTGGGATTTCAGACATGTCGTTCTTTTCAGTGTCTTTCCCTTGAGTACCTAATAATTTTTTCCTTTAATCATTTTCCTCAGACCCCTAGCCCTTCTGATTTAGCAGACAGACTGCCAAACTGGGTTTTGAATTCATTATCAGTGGTCACAAATATGATCTGCAGCACCCAACCTATAGACCCACAGGTCTTCTGCTGCAGCTCATTTGAAAACAGCCCAAAGTCAGTTACATCTCTGACTTCTGACTCCAATCCATTGACTCATCTCTCCTTCTTCTCCAGAGAGCATTGTAGATACCTACATGACAGTTTATTTCCAAGTCCTCCGTCAAATTCAAAAAGCATTGTCAGTGTTTGTCAAAAGAACAAGCTGAGACAAATTCTTTCCTGAGCCTACAAGAAATGTATATGACTTTAATCCTAAGTGATCTCTGGTTTTGGTAAGAAATGTCTCCTACAAGTTAATGTATAGTCATGTTTTAGTTTCTTAATGTAATCCTTCAAGATATTTGAGAGTTGGAGGATGTTGTAAACTCTAAATAATGAAGTCTGGGGTTTTTCCTCAAAATGTCTTTTATATATGCCTATCAAGCCTAATAAAATACCTGATTGACATATGCTTTTCTGCAGAGGTTGCAGAGGTACCCGTTAGTCAGATGAAATACCTCTAAGAGTTCTCCCTTATTTAAAGATCTCAGACCAAGTGAAGAATATGGTAGAGCAATTAAAATGACACCAACTTGTGAGAAGAGCATTTAAAGCTGAATATCCTTAAAGGAAGTACAAAATGGAAGCCTTTTTATAAAGTGCCTCTCACAAAAAGAACAAAATAGTTCACTGCCCTCAATTAGACCAGCCAAAAGGCTAAAAAGAGAAATATCCTTCCAACGTGCTGTGGACACAGGAAGGGCTGGCTAAATTAGCAGGAGTGCTCATCTGGTGAGGGGCCAGAAGGCATCACAGCACTTCGAGAGTGCTTTGTTCAAATTCTGTCTCAAATTAGAGGAAGAAATGAGATAATTTCCCTGCTAAATCATCCTTGCCAGACATAGCTTTTTTTTTCTGGACTTCATATTTTTTCCTTTAAAAATGGATAAGATTGCACCAAATGGCAGGTATTTTCAAGAGTACTGGGAAGAAAACCTCAGGAGAGATTTTTCACCTTTCAGCCTCTATTATCAAGCCATACACTGTCTGTACTGTCACCCATCTTATTGCTGAGGAAAAGAACAAAATATAAACCCAAACAACTATGCATGTTAGACAAATAGCACTTCTTTCCTCCTTGATTACAGCTGAGGGGAACTTATTTTTATTCAGACAAGTCCATTTTCACAGTTTTTCACTCTTCATCTCCAAGGACCTATTGTACCTACAGTTCAAATAGTTGTGGCAGACCCATGTTAAAGATCTGACAGCACATTACCGAACCTCCACAACACAACAGAGACAATATTGAAAACTTCCACGATGTGTTACCTACCATTGCATTCAAGCATCACAACAGTAAAGTTAGAATAGAATAAAATCTTAAGGAATTCAAAATCACTGAAAACAGATCGGATAAGTCACGGTCTCTAATGTAAGTAGGACCCTCAGCTGTGTTTTAACATTAGGGTGCATGTTTCATCCCTTAGAGGATGTTTTCAACCCATTTGGGCAAAATTTAATTTGTGTATTGTCCAAAGCCTGCCAACTTCTCTTTCATTGTCCCATACACATGATGTCTTCTAAGAAATCTTTATTTTTCTAATCAGCTATTTCAAAATGCTCTGAGCTAAATGGTTCTTTCTTCTGCAACAGCCACCAGAGACCTTTCAAGAACCTTATCTTCAGCCACAGACAGCCTTTTCTCTCTGGTTTTTTCCCATCCTGTCACTTACTCTCCTATTCTTTTATTTATTCTTCTCTTTCATACAGTTGTCCCTCTAGATGTTTGCCTTAGAATTTAAAGGAGCTTAATCTAATTAACAGTTGCTCGTTTGTCATGGATTACAATTGGATTTCATTATCAAGGTCTATTAAGGCAGTTCTAACATGAGTTAATGCATATCACAGCCATGTTCTTTCCAAAGCTATGTTAAGTAAACAGCTGTACTAACAGGACACAGCTAACATCACCAAAAACAAAGCAATTTAGCAGTAAAAATAAATAGTAAATAGAATTACATCTCCATGGTCTTGACCCCCCCAACTGAAGTCACTAACACATTTCAAGCATGTACTTGTTGAAAATACTAAAACATCACAGAGTGAAGGAGGCCCAGATAAGGTGGAATGTAATTGCTGAAATTATTGTATAATACATACATATTACATGAACATCCATATATGTTCTGAAACTATTTGTTTAGATCTTGATTTTGAAATTTATGGCTGTTCACTCATTATTTTTCTTAATCTGTTTATATAATTAGATTTTTAAAAAAAAAAAAGAAAGGGGGTGGGGTGGGGTGGTGTTCTGTTTGAATTATTTTACCAGATTTTGCTATCCTCATACTTTCCACCAACTGCCAAAGTTGCAGTGTCACAACCCCTGGGGGGTGTCTTGGTGAAAGTACAGCCAAACAGCATTGCTGGCTCCTCTGTATATCACAAGAAGCAGGGGCAGTGATAGGTCAAGGCTACTTGTCCACTAGGATGATCAAACGCCCTGGAGTTAGCACATAATTCAGTTTTAGTGACCAAAGCTTACAAAAGAATCCATGCTGGTGATGAGCTTACTGATATTGATCACCGTAATGAACTGTGTTTTCTAAGTCACAGTCACTAAATAAGAGTTATACACTAGTTGCTGAGCAGCTAGTTCTGCTGAGGAGCAAGTAATACAGTCATTTCTACTGGATATTTTTAGGACTCTTATCTAAAAAGCTGTATTCAAACAACTGTTAAATAATCCATTCTGAATTTTACCTGTAACGTACTTCATCCTGAGAGCACATTTTTGAAGAGCAGATTTAAAAGTTCTTTTCCATATTGATCTGAATGTTTTTAATGACACCTTTGTGTTGTAGTTCAAAATGTAATTTCATTCCATGAAATGCAACCAAAAAATAGGTGCCAGCCTTCTAATCAATCTAAAATTAGAAGGATCATATTTCCATAAATGATCTGTGAGCACAAAGGCATTGCTAGGACAGATGCTTCTTGAAATAAATTGAGCTCAATTCAGTTTTAAATATTAATAAGTGAAATTGGAATTTGTGATAAAATAAACTATTAAGGTACTAAGTAAGGACTCCTTTCTACTTTCAGTAATTCCTGATTTTGTGAGCCTATTCCAGTCCTGCTTGAGCACTTCATCTGTACGAGGAAGTTTATGGAACCAGAAGTCTTCTACCAGCTTCAGAAATAAACTCTTTCATAATGTGTCTTCATATTTAGTCCTTCACTGTATCAAAACCTGATTTAAAAATTGATGAAGTAAACTATGTAGTTATCGTAAGAACAGTCCCAGAACACTTACGCACAGGATGACAAGGGCTCTGCTGAAGAGTTTATGCTTATATGATCACTGTGGCAAATGTAATGTAAAGAGTGAATGCTATGTCTTTTTAAATGAGTCAAAGCAGCTTCCAAGTGGCTTAGTAAAGCACAGCCTTGTGACAGTAACTGCTCACAAATTTCATCCATATTTCCTCTTCTTGGTAACTGCTCTGCTAATGAGTTTTGAATAGCAAAGCACAGTATTACTATTACATTATTAAAAGGCAAATATCTAGGCCCAGTAAAGCAAAAGCATGAAGTACATATTCTCTCTGTTCAGCAACTGAGTCACAACCTTTGTGATATTTTCAAATCATAAGGAAAAAATAGTTCTTAAATTACTTAATTTTACAGCCTAGTGTTCTACACATTTGTTTTGAGGGAAAGAGGCTCCACTTCAGGAAATCCCTGAAGACTTCCATCCAAGAGGAAGCTACTCTTGAAATCTAGGGCTTTTCTGAATCAGAGCTGCAGTCAGTACAGAAAATGTTCCCCATGTGAGAAGGGACCGTAAAGAGAGTTTCAGCTGTTGGACTCTCAGAGCTTCCTCAGGTGTAACAGGGAAAATCCAGTCCCACCACTTGCACACACAGTCAGGGGGACCCTGCCTGAATAGGCATAAACAGGGAACAAGTAAATGAAGAATTAACTGAAGTAAAAACATGCTGTATTTAGTTACTTACTGGAGGAAAAAGGTAAGAGCAGGAATAGAGCTCTAATTTACAATGGAAGCTGAACCATTATACCAGAAAAGCAGAAAGGGGGCAACATGAGAAGGCTCCTGAACTAAGAGCACTGACACATTATTTTCTTTTCAGCCTTGTGGTTGATTTCATCACATATGCACTGAACTTTCACATACACTCATAGCTAAGCCTTTCAGAAGGTCACCTGCTTGATTCAGCTGGTGAAAACACCAGTTAAGTCAGTGGGGTTGGAACACACAATATACAAAAATATAAAGACATAAAAAGACGCAATTTAGTGTTTTAAAAATTACATTTTCTATACCATCCTCAGATACTGGGGATACTTAGAAAAATGCAGCTAGACTTCTTACACTGCTAACTGCAGGCACATCTTTATCTCCCTTTTTTCTAGCTGTTGCTTCCTCTCTGCTCTCATCCATTTAATGGCATATACATGAGCAAGACCCCTCTGACTCTCAGTCACATACGCACACATTAGTGGTGAATGCTAAGAAAAGGATTCTGTGTCACTGTGTACTTCATTCTATGTTTGCATCTTCTCTTTACACAATGTACTGTTTATTTAAGTTTGGCATGATTGTGCTTGAAGCATTTATTCATCCTAATTAAAAAAAAAACAAACAACACTGCTCAGATATTTTCCTGCTTTGAGGTAAAATAATTTTCATTCTCAAAAGAATTAAACACTCTGGTTTGCCAAACTGGCATCTGGGGTGGGGACTGAGGGGCTGATCTAACTTTGCCAACAGAAACATTAACAAGGAGCTGGGCAATGGGAAAAATCCCCAGACAGCGACATGAGCTGAGTGATCATTTCCTCTTGAACTTGCTCACAGTGACAATTTAAGCAGCTGAGTCTCACTGACTCTAAAGTTAATGAAAGTCTCCTGTAACTGCTCTCATGCAAAATTCAGTTTCAGTGATATTTGCAGCTGGCAGGGTTGTTAGTCATAGCAGAGACAGTACTAAGGAACCTATCTGAAAGTGCTCAGCTATTCTGAACTAAAATCCTATAATTTTATTATCCTGCTCACCTTTCCATCTGTTTACATCTTTTCCCCATCCTTCTGGTTAGTTTTATAGCTTCTGAGGCTTAGTTCTCCCATGAATATATGTTCATACTGCGTTTGGTATCAGGGAAATAATTCTTTTTTCATGTGATCATACTGCTAATAGTCTGAATTAGTCTAAAATATAAAAATTCGACCTATCTAGAAGAGCTTGAGTATCAAGTATTTGTACTCACAAAAAACTGCTTCAATTCTGTTTATGGGGAAGGGGAGAATATGCAAGCAAATTACTGACTTAACATGAGTACGCCTCTGTGTACAGACAATGGAAAAATAGGCTGAATTAACCAAATATATTTCCCCTTAAATTATTGATTAAGGTTTAACAGAATTCTCGTAAGGTTTGTGTAGGGTCCTGTTTCAAATATGCTGTGATTTCCCTTTTCCAATTCAACACACTTCATCAAATAACAAAAGCACCAACAGAGCAGAGAAGCCAGAGTTGAGTTCTTTAAGAAAAGGCTGATGTATAGTAGGCTAAAAAATATTCAGCTCGAGCTAAATATGCATGTCAAATTTGCAGCCATTTACAAATAGGGTAGAATTCCTACAGTTTCACTCAGACCTCGTACACAGTGAGGTATGGAAGAAAACACCCAAATATTAATATTCCAGAGTTCCCACATTATCTAGAAATGGTACGGTAAGGGTTGAATAGGCAGTTTCTTTTCTTTTGATTTTTTTTGTTCAGTCCATGTTTTTCATGTTACTGATAGCTACTGATCTTTTCCCTGTGCTGTTTTCTCCTTATCAAATTTTTCATTTGTTCTTTAAAATTATTTTTAGTCAAAATTGAGCAGTCACTCTTTCAGACATCCTTGCAAGCTAATGTGTTTCTCTCCAAAACCTTCTTATATAAGCACATTTGACAACTTGTTTGCTGCTGTATGAAACACAGAAGTTTGAAGTCTTTACAGTGGAAGCATGAAACATGCTATGCATAAAAAGTAAAGGAAAATCCATAACATAACAGTACAAAGCTGCCTATTTAGTTATCACTTCCTGGCATGTTCTAGGTCAAACACTTTCTCTATGGTCTTGAAGATATAGTTTTCGATTTAAAGAAACTCTGTATTCATGGGGTGAGACTGGAACTGAAGCAGCCAGACTTGTATTCTTGGCTTTATCATCAGCTATCTTTTTGCTTTGCTATTCCTCAGCAGAGATTCATACAACCTCTGTCTAATCAAGAGAGGTTAAGCAGTTTCATAGGTCCTTTATTCCTAGGACTTTGTGTGCTGTATTTGGGAGTACTAAAAAGAGAGCTCTTGCTCCCTTAGTCAACTTCCCCTACCCACGCTTTTCTTCAGTAAATCCACACCTGAGCAATGAGGAGATTCACCCAGCATTGGGTAGGCTGCTACAGCCACTCTAAGGTCCAAGGCCGGGAGCAGGCTCAGGTCTTGGTGTCAGTACAACTATATTGCTGCAACAGTAGCCAAGCCCATAAGCTGTGTGTCTCAGCAGGATCAAGTAGCTGAAATAAAGCACCATCTTGACACACCTCTACTTGTCCTGAGTTTGGGCTGGTTCCTCCTCTGCATTGGACCCTCTCCACCTTGTGGATCTGGCTTGACAATGAGTGATGAAAAAAAAATCATCAGTCTGTTGTAGCCATCTGAGAACCAAACATGCCTTTCTCACCACTGTAATATAGGTGAAAGACCTTGCTCAAGTGCTCTGACTAAAAAGCCCAGTGTAATTTCTTAGTTTTATTATATCTCAAACTTGGCAGGAGTTGAGGTAGATGTCACTACTACGCAGTCATAACACATTCCCTACATAGTACCATATCTTCCAACCACTTTCCAAGCCATGTTTGTTTAGTCTGCACCCATATTCACTTTGTACCCACTACACATTTCTGTCAGCTCACCCTTGGCCAAGGGGTTTCCAGTTGCTACGCCATTGCTATACAATTTCCACTACTAAAGCAAGAAAGGATGAACACCAGGGTAAACAGACTTATCGTGAATATTGGTTATTATGTACAGAAAGGAAAACATTGAAGTAATACCTCTTTTCTGCAGGAAAGAAAATCAGTGTAGGAGAATTTGTAGGTAAATGTTGGTTTGGAGAATGAAGCTTTGTGTAAAATCATGTAAGATTTTAGACAGTATGTTTATACAATCCAGAAGTTGCAAATACTCCTTTAGAGATTTCAAAAAGGCCTTCACGTTTTTCACAAGCTAGAATATTTGGGATCTTTCAGAGCTTGCTAAAGGATCTTCAGTATGGTATTTCTGTTATGAGGAACGGCTGAGAGACCTGGGTTTGTTTAGCCTGAAGAAGAGAAGACTGAGGAGGGATCTTATAAATGCTTATAAATACCTAAACAGTGGGTGTCAAGAGGATGGGGCCGGACTCTTTTCAGTGGTGCCCAACAACAGGACAAGGGGCAATGGGCACAAGTTGGAACACAGGGAGTTCCACCTCAATATGAGAAAAAACTTCTTTCCTGTGAGTGTGACAGAGCAGGGGAACAGGCTGCCCAGGGAGGCTATGGAGTCTTCTCCTCTGCATTTTTTCAAAATCTGCCTGGACATGGTCCTGTGCCCCCTGCTCTAGGTGTCCCTACTCAAGCAGGCTGTTGGATGAGATGATCTCCAGAGGTCCCTTCCAACCTCCACTAATCTGTGATTCTGTGATTTCACAATTTAGTTATGTAGTATGATTCATTAAGATGTTCCTGTGCATAGAACCATTGAAATGGTAGTCAACTTTTTAAAATTAATGGTTTAACCCATTTATGCAAAGTATCTCAGCATGATTATCCAACTGAGCTTGAAAGAACCTCTTTAACCTGAAAACACTTCTGATTTCTTCAGAATGAACAAGCTATGCACATTTTGCTTAGTTCTTGAGGCTTAACTACATGAAAATACACGGGGATGGTAATATGTAGTCATTAAACTGCATTAAATCCCTCTAGGAACTCTCTTATTCTGAATTCAACTTGCTTTGTTTCAGCTAACTTATCTCACTTCCAAAATAAACTGAAATAAAACAAATTAAGGCAATTAAAATAATCCTAAATTAAGGCCACTTTATTGCTGTATGCACAGAGATATGTATGATTATGTGATTTAGGATACTGACTGAAATGTTAATTTGAACACATTTCTCTAAGTGTCTGTCTGTAGACAAACCCAGAGAAATACCCAGGCTATTTATTCACTACAGTACTAGATGAGAGATTTTTCCGTTTATTTTAATTTGCTTCCATTGAAATTTATAAAATAAAGGGACCACTGATATAATACCATGTATTTGTTTTTATAAGAAAAATTTAAGACATGAGCAACATAACAAAGGACTGAACTGCACATAAACTCTGGCCAAGATTTTCGAACATGGATGACTAGATTAAGCCATCATGTCCAAAAAAACCCTGTTATCAGTATCTATTTAAGAATATAAGAGAAGCTCTCTAATGAGATTTCAGTGACAGATTTTCAAGAGGTCTCTAGCATATTCAAATCCCATTTTAGTTTCATCATATTCAAGATGCGTGCCCACCTTACCTCCTTTCAAAATCAACTAGTTAACCTGGAGTAGCAAAGGTTTTCAACACTCATAGGTGTCTTAAAATAGTGACCTGAAATAACTGGCTAACAGCATGCAAAGCAGCAGCTCGCGGCAGAGCCTGTTTTCGCAGGATAAGCTAGTGTGCAGGGGTCTGCCTGGGGCAAAGAAGGATCCCCAAGGGTGATGCCTCACTCAGGTGGTACAGCCATCCTCCACAGGGCAGCCACCCTTCCCCATATGCAGCTCCTCAGGCTGGACACCACCATGGAGGTCTCAGGCCACAGCGGGTCCTGGTGCTCCTCACTGGGCCAGCAAAGATGAGGATAGCCTCAGCTGTTAGAGGGGAGCTCTGCTAGTGGCCTGCAGCATCAGGCATGGGAGCTGCAGGAGGGGGTGAACAGCTTCTCTCCATCAGGGACGATGATGAACAAGCAGCTGGGAGGACCCTCATAGAGCCTCTGCAAAAGCAAAAGCTTAAGCTCCAAAGGAGTGAGGAGAGCGGTATGGAGTGATTATAGAGGCAAAGGAGGAACATCATGAGGACACAGATGTCCCAGGAGGGGGGAAGCTGAGAGCATGTGGTTCTGGGCAGCTGGCTTCCTTCTCTCTGCAGCTCTTCAGCTAGGGAATAGGGTCAGAGCTTCAGTCACAGAGGAGAAGGAACAGATAGCACCAGGGCCAGAAACCACAGGCCTTCTAATTAGGACTATCGCTGTGAAGAGGAAAAGATGGTGAGGATAAACTTACTGTGCAAGGTAAGCGGGAATTTTGGCAAAAGCCCTGCTTTGTTAAGGAGCTTCTTTGCTTCTTTATAAATAAAACACAACAAAAAAAGGACTATATAGGAATATATTTTTACCTCAGGCTTCACAAGCAAAGCCTGCTCCTGGACCTATACACATACCTGTTTAGTTAGGAAAGACTACGAGAAGCAACAAGTTACAAGCATCTTGGATAAACTGGATGCATTCAGATCCATGGGACTGTATAGGACTTACCCATGGGTGCTGAAAAAAATGACACTGTAATTGAAGTGCTGCTAGCTGTAATATTTTTTTTTAAAGTGACACTCAAAGAGGTCACTGACAGCTGGAAGAAGGCTAACTAAACATGCAGATTAAAAAACATGGAAAAAGAACCCAGGGAACTGTCAGCTGCTCAGCCTCACCTCAGTCACTAGGAGGAGACTGGAGCACATTCTCTTGGAATCAATTTCCAGGCACACAAAGGACAAAAAGGCAATTTCAAACAGTGAACAGGAACCCCTTAACCAAGGGAACATTGTGCTTGGCAAGGTGATTGCACAGTCACAGAACAGTTGAGGCTGGGGGGCGCCTCTGGAGATCATCTCGTCCAACACACAGCTCTGGAGCAGGTTGCCCAGGACCATGTGCAATCAGGTTTTGAGTATCTCCAGGGATGGTCACAGTGTCTCTGGCAACCTGTTCCAGTGTTTGATCATGCTTGTAAAAGTCTTTTCTTATGTTTAAATGAAATTACCTATATTTCAAATGGTGCCCATTGTCTTGTTCTGTCACTAGATACCACTGAGACAAGCCTAGATTTGGCTTCTTTACTCTTCTCCATTAGTATTTATATACATTGATGAGATCCCCTCTGAGCCTTCTCTTCTCCAGGCTGAACAGTCCCAGGTCTCAGCCTTTCCTCGTATGATCATCTTTGTTGCCCTTCAGTGGACTCTCTCCAGTACATCCATGTCTTGTACTCAGAATGCAACACTCCAGGTGTTGAAGATGGGCTGTTGGCCCATTTCTCCAGCCTGTAGAGGTCCCTCTGTATGGCAGCATTAACCTCTGGTATATCACCCACTCCTCCCAGGATGAAAGTAATCACCAGTTTAAATGATAAGTAAAATCGAATAATGTTGCATCTACTTTAACACTGCTATTTTTTTTGTTAGTTTACACACGGGGAAACTTTTCTGCTTTTAGTGAATATGCATAGTTTCAGTATAATCTTTTGATATACAAGGACCACAGAATACCTTTTTGCATCTTCAGAATTTAAATGCCTATGCAAAAAATGATGTATTGATTCTGTCTTGACCAAAACCCTCCCCCTGTTCAGCCTCTGTAAGGCAAAGTATGCAGAGGAAGATTACTGACTCTATACTGAATTAATAGGAATTAATAGGATCAGTATCAGATTCATTTTGGAAAAAGAAAAAAAAAAGAGAAAAAAAGAAAACTACATGTATGGGAGTCAGAAAGTGATGCATATTTTGTCTACTATCTACATATCCTACAATATTAATCTAATAATAATGATTCATAGCAGAAGGTCAGAATGTAGCTTTGCAACAGATCATAGAAAACACACTGCATGCATTTTTTGCTAATATGGAATTCTGGTGTCAGATTAGATTCCTCCTAATAGAAATGGGGGGGGGGGAGAATGTTATTTTTATAAGAACTGAAACATTCTCTTCATTTTATTTTCAATCCCTAATATATTTTCATGCTTTACAGAGAGAAATCTCAAAGTTTCCAACTTGTTTCAATGTGTTAGCATTTACCAGACATTTTTGAGAGAAGCTTAGGGAATTTGAAGGCAGCAAATGTACTCAAAAATAAAAGCTCAAGTCTTTCTCCATCCTCCATACAGAATTAAGAATTTTCACAAGACTCTTTAGAGTACATACTACTAGTACAAGTATAGCTATGACTAAGCCAAGAAAAACAAATTTAAGTGAGGCTCACACTGTCCTTGTGGGCAGAATTGAAGTGGACACTGGGACTACCCATAACTCATTATCTGTCTTGGAGATGATCCTAGATGCTAACAAGGAACAAGGGATTCCAACCTGAATGCTTGGAGTGAACATTTTCATACACTAGGGGGAAAGCATTAGAAACAAAGAGTATATGTTAGGAAGCTATTGTCTCTCATACTTTCTATTTTATTAGTCTCCTATACATTATCTTCATGTATACCTATTCCTTTGTCTTTCTGTAGACAAGTGGGGGTTTTGTTCCTAGACCTGAGCAGATAATATCAATCTTTATCCTTTAGGTCTTTCTTAAATAACTTGCTAAGTCAGTGTTGCTCCTTTTCATTTGGCTCTAATTATACCTTGAAAATGAAAGGAGCGGTGACGGGGGGTGGGGGGATGGAAGAAAAGTGAAGGAAAAGCTTTGTATATTAGCTACAGTTAACTACAGTACAACCCAAAGTGGAGGTTTATTGACAGATGGACAAATGTAAATGCAGGTCCCAAGGGATGCAATTCAAATTAGATTTAACATTATAGGGGATGACAAGGAATTAATCTTATCAGCACACATGCCTGTGTTGTGTTTTCTGTTACATATGCTTCTTTTCATCTGGATGGCTTTTAAATATACGAAGTTGCAAGAACATTTGCAGTACAGCTGGGTCACAGCACCAAAAATATTAATTTAAAAGTAGGATATAAAGGAGCAAATTGAACTTTTGTCTTGCACGTGGAGAGATCATTCCAGGAGGCCAGGAAGGGACAAAAAGTGATCTGTGGGTGAAGCAGGTAAAAGGTGTCCTTACAGAGTACCCAGTGCACTGCAAAAAGCTGGAAATGCGCTGTGTTTGGCAGTACACTTTGGTGACTCCTGGAAGATAGGCACCAGCCTGAATATAACAGTTCAGTGATGAAACAGAAGGTAATATCTGGGGGCATGTGCAGGGGAGGAGACATTACAGATATGCCAGTTGTTCAGAAGGAAGGAAGAAAGCAGCACAGTGGGGAGAAGGCATTAAGCTCTCGAGCCTTGCTGATGAGAAGGTCCAGTAGAGATGTGTTTCCTGGACTGCTGCTTCTTTGTGGGCATAGGAATCACTTCTTTTTTATAATTTTAAGTTGAGACCTTTAACACTAACAGATTGGGTATGCAGGTGGGGAAAGGGAGGGATGAAGTGATCAGACACATGGAGTGTGTAGACAGGTGATGAAAGGCCTCACATGAGTAGATGAAGTCATTAAACCACTGGGAACAGAGGAAGGAAAAATGGATCAAGAGCAAGTTTGGAACAAGTCATACCAAAACTATGAGATGTAAACATATCACATTAATGGACTGAGACATAAGTTCTGTATAAAGCAGTGTATTAAATACCCTGACATTACCATGTCCATTGAGAAAATGCTAATCTGTTAAAATCAGAAAATATAATAAAATAAACTAATTCAAAAACTTTCTAAAAGGTTTTCTTACATTTATATGCAGATTTGTGCATCTTCAAATCACTGCATGTAAATATAACTTTGAAATTCCAGCCCAGCTGGTGCCTTTATCTCTGAGGAAGGTTTTTTTGTGGATGTGGGGAGGGGGGATTTTTTTATGACATCTGTCACTGATTTTACACTGATTTTCAGAATGGACTAGTAATTTGAGGTACATTAATCTAGAATTCCCAGACTAAGATATAAAAGTCAACTATGATTGTAGGAAGTGTTGAGTGAGTGGTTGTCTCTGAACTACATCCCTGTTAAGGTGTATCGAGCAAGGATCTGTGAAAGAAGTCTCATTTCTGAAACTCTTGTCCAAGGAGTTTCACCTGTTTCAGAGCAGGGCCTTGAGGAGGGTCTGTAAACAAGGGTATAAAAACAGAGATCCAAATATCAGTGTTTGTAAGACTGAGGGATTGTTTTCTTTTCTACAAAATGGCTGTAAATGAATGGCAATCCACTGATAGCTGTGTGCATTCCCACTGGTTTCCCCTGCCCTAAGCCATGGATTTCTCTTTGACCCCTTGGGCTCACTTCCTATTCCTTTCACACTTCATTTTACATGACCTTGTTACAGAGGGACAAGTCCTAACCCTTAAGCAGTTTCAATGTCTTTTCTGGTTATAGCATTTGAAGTACTGAGAAGAAGGTGAGATTTGATGAAGAATTTTGACTTCAAAAGGCTTGTAAACACCTCATGGAGGCAGTTTACACAACTTTACCTTACAATGTTACACAAGCTCTGTTGAATGCCCTGAGGATTTTGAAAGAGCTGAAGTGAATTTAGGTGTGGAAAAGCCTCAAACAGTAGACCTTAAATCTTCTTTAGTCCAGATAGAACTTCATCCTGCCCATACTCACTTGATATACATGAAGCAATGTTTTTCTAAAAGAAGGTAGCCTGGGAGTCACATGTAATTCTTCCGTATTGACTAAATCCCTCCATCTTACCAAATGTGACCTTCTTTTTTCAAAACTTCCTCTCTTGCAAACCTCCTGTATCTTCCTTTCTAAGGAAAAGAAAAACTATCATTCAAAGCAAGTCATTTCACCATTGTTTTGTTCACCCTTAAAACATTTTTTCTTTTGAACAGAACATAGTGCTTCAGCTCTCAAAAATCTAGTTGAGCCATTTCATCTGTCTGAAACTTGCTCTAACACCTTGCTGTGTGATGCATTTCTATACCCATTAAATTTCTACTGAGTCAAGACTGTCATCTGTGCCATACAGGCACAGAAGAAGCCCAGCTACAGCTAATAGTGCCATCCTCAGTAAGACACCAAGTAATTCTGCAGAATCTTCTGCAGATTGCTTCTCCCTTGCTTTTAAGAGACTTCTGCATTAAAAACACATTTCTCCTAAACTTTGTATCATGCTATAACGTTTTGAAGCAAACCTTAGAGGAACACCTCTAACTGAGGTCTTTAGAATGCAGCCTGTACAGCTACAGTATTTCATGCTCATTTCTGTTACTTAAAGGTCCTTCAAGAATCTATGACTAATGGTATGAAATCCCTTATCACCACTGCAGAGTGGGAGTTTGGCGCACTGTAGTGGAGCATGTCTCATTTGCATTGTTCTTAGGAACAAGCCTACAAACCTTCCCCAGTAGTTTCTTTATTATTTTATGTTTTTTGCTCACTTTTCAACTCCTGCAACAAACTGTCCTGATGCAAACTACATGTCAGTGTAAGTATAGGAATAAAAATACATTAAAATATTGAAGGTGATATATCCAATTATTATTTTTACTTCAAAGTAGATTACACATGACAGTATTTAGTGTGTACTGTTGTAGAGGTGGGAATCAAGACACCCATAGGTAGACAGAAGCCCAGCATTCACTTAGAGTTAGCAACCATTCAGCATTGACTCAAACCAACAGATTTCCTTGTTGCCTGCTTTTTGTTAGTTTGTTATGGACTTCCATGAGAAACAGAGCCAAATGTGGGAGCCGTCTATTCCTTCTGGTTTACGTAACACAGAGACTGTTCACTCAGCAAAGGAAGATTTGACAGAAAGAAGCACTAATTGAGAAATACCAAGTTTTGTGCAGTGGCTGAGCTCTGAACATGTTTATATAGGTGCCCAGAGCTGTGCTAGTTTGAGGAATATATAGTCACAGGTTGTCACTCAGTCCTTGAATGAGTGAGGAAGGCTTGAGCAAGAGAAACTGTGCCAAAACATTGTTTAACATTTGCCTCTTCCTCAACAGGGACCTGACATTCAGTCAGCTGGAATCAGTGAGGGGTTCCTATGATGTTATAACAAAACAAATGCTACAGTTCCCCAGTGCTGCTGCTACAAAGGTAATGTGGATAACACCTTCCCTGATTCCTAAAATAAAAAACAAGAACTTGCACAGACATATCCATAAGGGGAACACAGAAAAGAAGAAAAATCCAGTCCTCCATGGGTAGCACAACCTATGGGCTCTTTTTACCATGGAAAGGACCATCAGCTCTTCTTCTCCCTGTGAAGGACAGTTTTATTCTGGAAGTTCTGCTAAAAGAAAAGGATCCTTGAGAAAGCAAAGATTTTCCCCTTCATGGCAGCCTTTCCTTGTGGGAAGTTGAAAATGTGCAGTGAGAGGAGACCGCGGGGAACAAAAGCTGCGAGGGCAGAAAGAAGCAAGCTGGAGTCAAAAAAACAGAAATGAAACCAGAAAGACATAACAAATATGGAGGAAAGAAGGGTAATGGAATATAACATCAGAATAAAAGAGCAAACCTTAGAAAAAAACTGAAAATTGTGGGCCAAATTAGTTTCAAACAAACATGTTCAAATCAAGGGAAAGAGATACAGATGATGAAAAAAAGAGAATAATCGGGATTAAAATAATCAAAACCCCAAAAAGGTCCACTATAAATTGTGTGAAATTTGATCACAGCATATTTGTGGTCATCATCTGTCTTCACATCAGGACTGTTCACAGAGAAGGAACTGCACTGTTTGGCCCTCCCCTACAGCTGCCTGAAGGTTAGTGCTTTAGCTGTACTGGTGCAGGACTGAAAATGATGTGACCTGAGCTGGGCCTCCTTCCAGAAAATGATGCAAGTAAAAATCAGCAGCAGAAGCAAAAGATGTATTTCAACCTTTGACATCTTTTTCTGACCCCTCCATTGAATTAGCTTTCAGAACAAGCAATGGGACCGGACCTCACCCACAGCTACTACAACAACAACAGTTCATTTCAATAAATAAAACTCTTCTCCCCCCACTCTGAAGTGCTTCTGTCTCACACAAAACATTACCAAACTTGGAATTTTCTTTAGAATGACTCCTTGCAGCTAACAGGCTAATGCAATATTATAAAAGCTTTTCATTTTCGGCAATATTTCCCTTGGTTTTCTGTCTATTTTTAATTAAAAATTAAACATAAAAAATATATTCAACAGTGGCTGTGGTGGAGGACCAAAGCAATCTGAAGTCTTCTTATGAAAATTAATTGTTGATTGGCCATTAGTAGGACCTCATTAACACTTTGGTACTTAGGCTCCACATATTTTACCAAAATCAATGCAACAGGCTATGTAGACAGAAAACTCATTCCTTTTCCTGCCTTGCAAAACATCTTGCATGCATTTATCCCTGAAGTGAGTAAGACAGTACTCTGCTGAGGCCTCAGCATGTTTTAGATAGGGGCATGCCTCCCATTGCCACCATGGCGTCCCTGCTTGCACTGGCCAGCTGTGGCTGCCAGCTCCCCTGCTGAGAGAGCATCCAAAGCACAATCCGGTTCTTTGCTCCAGACAAGATAAAACCGCATTTCTTTCCTCCAGGGTGTTTTGTTCTAAGTAAATGCTATCCCCAGAGCATTGTAACAGCAACAACAAATCTCTGAATGCTGAATTTTATAAAGGGCATTTGTAGACATGTGAGATTTAAGCACTTAAAACAATTCAAGTCCTGGCACAATTAGTTGGAGCACACAACAGCAAAGCAACTTGCCAGTCCATTATTTCTGGAAAAACTTTGAAGACCCAAACAAGACCTTGAAGACCCGGAGTCAAAGAATTTCATTATGGAATGTGTAGAGATGCTTTCAAAATACACTGATTACCATAAATACAGCAGGTAAATAAACTAGGCAATTTGCCAGTTGTCTAATGAAATTCTTGCCTGATATACCACTGAGCTATTATAAAAGGAACTAAAATACATCATTTAAATTAAATATTTTCCTTGTCTATGAAGTGAGATTTTTCTAAGAGGAACTATCACAAGAAGAGCAGTCCAATGCTGTGGGCTTTACAGTGATCAGTGAAGAAACTTGGTAAAGTTCTTCACTCAACAATACTGACCTAGTGTTCAGTTTTGGGCCTTTCCGTACAAGAAGGACATCGAGGTGCTGGAGCGTGTCCAAAGAAGGGCAATGAAGCTGGTGAAGGGTCTGGAGAGCAAGTCTTATGAGGAGCAGCTGAGGGAGCTGGGGTAGTTTAATCTGGAGAAGAGGAGCCTGAGGGAAGACCTTCTCACTCTCTACAACTACTTGAAAGGAGATTGTAGCAAGGCAAGGGTTGGTCTCTTCTTCCTAGTAACAAGCGATAGGATGAGAGGAAATGGCCTCAAGCTGAGCTAGGGGAAGTTTAGGCTGGACATTAGGAAAAACTTCTTCACCGAAAGGGTTGTCAAACATTGGAACAGGCTGCCCAGGGAGGTGGTGGAGCCACCTGGAGATATTTAAAAGAAGGGTAGACATGGTGCTTGAGGATATGGTTGAGTGGTGGACTTGGCAGTGATAGGTTAGCGGTTGGACTTGATGATCTTAAGGGTCTTTTCAAACCTTAACGATTCTATGATTCTATGAAAGCAAAAAAACTAGACCAAACTCTCTTTTGGATTTGCAACAACAATGTGCAAGAGGAGAACATTTTGCTCATCGTTTAAGTATCCACTTCTCTGCCTCCTGACATGCCCGGGTTCTCAGACACTGGCTTAATGCAGTGCAGGTGGGATGGTTGAACCACCAAGAAGTCCATCAAATTATATTGAATTTTTTTTTTTTTTTGCAGGGAGGGGTAAGTGAGTCTGCATTTACCAAGTATTCTGGGAGAACTTAGATACACTCAGTCAGTGAATGTGGGCTGAAATCTTTGGAATTCACTGAGCTTAGAAAAAATGATAGAAACACAATAGTGAAAAATAATTCTGAAGAAAAGGGAAAAAGCACTATAAAGTTCTTACAGATGGAATGAAACCCAGAACTGATGTTCCTATTGCTAGGTAATCACTTTGCAAGCCTGTAGTCATGAAGCCTTTGCCAACTTTAATCTTAACTGTGATCTGATTATTCATGTTTCATGGCTGATCTTTTCTGCAGGTTTCAGAACCTGATTTCTGTAGTCACTTCAAACACAGGCAGTCCAATGCACAACATACTAAATGTAGGAAACAAATGTTCACAAATCTTTAGAATCTAATAGAACGTTTCCTAAATGTAGCAAGTTTAATACATTTCTGGAAGAAAAGCAATTAAGATAAAAGAAATAAACTGAAAAAAATTGAAAACTAAGTTTCAGTAATAGAGGCACCTTAATGTTTTTTTCTAAATGTTTACTTGTTTATGCCCTGATTTTGCATCTTACTTCATGCTGAATTAATTAGGCTATGCTTGAGTGGGGCTTTATGAACTCTCCTGCTCACTCTAATTTGTTGCTCAGAAGGTTGTACCATGATCTTACAATGGGCAGCAAAATGTTCCATTTCTAATTATAGGTCTACATCTTTACTCTGTTACAGAGTCCAGAACTCCAAGAAGAAAGCAGTAAGCTGAGTCAGACCTGACTGACAAAAAACTTCCTGCATGGTGGCAATGAGACAATACGGACTCTAAAGCAATTAAGAGATCTCTAGTTCTGTGCTTGCTCCATAATGGCAACTGCAGATGAGTTTATAGATGTGGAAATGTATTGTGTAAGACACTGTACAAACATAGAATAAGGACAGTTGTCTTGAAGAGCTAGCCTTGGAAAGAAACAGGAGGAAACAATGTTTTATGAAAACAATGGTCATGTAAATTCCACTATATGTGGTTTTTTGTATATAGTTTTCAGCTGAAAGTCATTCGGTGAGGAAACAAAATTTTCTAAGAAAAACTTGAGTTGAGTGAAAGGACTAAAGAAAAGCAGAAGATATTTTGAAGGATGGGGTTATAAGTGAGGTAGGAAATAAAGGAGAGTGTCCAAGGCAATCAAGATGAAGAGTTCAGGGGCAGGGTGGTCTGGAAAATGCACAGCAGGACAGACTGTGGGCATGATGAAGAGCTTGGCATGATGGCACCTCTGAACACATAGTTCTTTGCTGCAGCCTTCTGCAGCCCCATCCTGCTTGTTGCTGCTTGCCCTCATTCACCTCCCTCAGACACCACCTCCAGGGAAAACTAGCACTACCCTACTTGAACCGTGTCCATGCTCACACCCCTGTGTGTGACAGCAAATGGGTATGAAGACCTTCCTACCCTGCAGATATATGAAACCAGGATGTCTGGAAAGAGAAGTAATCTTCATTAAGCCTTAGTATCTTCACCCTCTGTTGTTTGCTGTGGACTTGCTTTGCTACAGGGGGAAGTCCAAGAGCACATTTTCTTCATACATTTTTTAGTCTTCTTTTCTTTCACTTCTCCCAAGCCAAAACCGATGTTGTTGAAAATGCTTCTAGTGTTAGGACACATATTGCCCTCCATCCACCAATAGACTTGTTACTCTGTCTCTGTCCTGATTCAACCAAGTTATTTTGGAGATCAGTAGCCATCCCAAGGACACTGCTCATTCAGCACAGAGGGTACATAGAATCAGACACCCTTTGCAAGCCATTATTATTATTATTAGCTTAGCATTCAAGACATTAAGTAAGATATTGAAAGGGATACAACAAAGGAAATTGAAAGTAAGGAGGAGTGTGATCTTAGGGTACTGCACAGGTGAACAGTATCCCTCATTGGATTGCATCTCTCAGGATTTCCCATGGATAATGCCATGTTACTGTTTAATTGGAATAAACTTTACCTGTGTTCATCTGCCTTTCAGGAGCACTGTCCTACAAACTACAGCCATCTAGCTGGGTGAGCCCTTGAGCATGCCTACTTTGACAACATTTCTGTGCTGACATTTCAATGGCAAACCTTCAGACTTCAGTTTCTCTTTACGTTGTTAAAGTAGTCAGAGGAGAAGAGTAGTACAGGAAGCAATTTCCCAACTCCCTACACAAATCATACTCAGAAAATGTCAGAACAAGCGTTGCTGATTAGTGCTCTAGACTGGAAAGAGATATACCTAAAAACTTGCTACTGCTCAGCAGGAAGACAGCAGATTGGGAGCAGGGGGGACGGGGAAGAAAAAAAGAAGACAAAACTAAAGAACAAGCCTTCATGTAAACAACACTCAAATGCTTGTGGGGAAAAGGACAAAATAATCACAAATCTAAGAGCACTTCTGCTAACATACCTCAAACTACATTGTGTAGGAAAGAATTTTCATGCACAGGGAACAATTTGGGCTAATGTTAGAAGGTTGCAAGACACCCCAGATGGCAAAAAGAGGGAAGTCCTGCCGTGCAAGAGCTGTAGCGTGCCCACACTTCATCCCACAGGTAGCCTTGCCTCTATGCGATGTCTGCTCCAGACCCCAAGTTCATAACCATCACTGACAGAAACAAACAAACAAAAAAGTAAGGAAACCTTCCAGAGCACTTAATAAGGGATAGGTGTCTAAACTGGTATGAAAAACAAAGTAAATTTCTTCATTTGAAATAGCACAGGGTATTGGGTTTGGGGGTTAAAACTCAAAATGTGTAACAGGACATAAGCTACCATTAACACCCTGGAAAAGTTCATATTACTTTGCTCAAAAGAACCATTTTTTAGGTAGACTGTGATGACTGCTCAAAACACTACTCTATCAACATCACAAATACTCCTGCAATGGGTCATATTTTAGTTTCCTAAATTGGCAAGGCACTTACCAACAAAGAAAGACTTACATCCTGGGTTTTGGGTAGACGTCAATAAACTCCACAGGAATAAACCGCTTCGTAGTCTTATGCACTTCCTATTAATTCAAGTCACACTTTCACAACTTGCTGATATGAAATGTGCTAAAACTGTGCAAAGCAAGTTAACCTTACCATAAAGAGTCACCAGCTGCTGGCTGCTGTCAATGGCCCATTTCAATGCTTAAGAGAGACAGAGGTCACAGAGAGAAGAGCTGGGCTTTACTATAAGGTATTATTTCGTTTATGAAGTCTAAATGGCTGAAAACATACCCAGTTCCTGGCAGTACCATCTCCATAAAACATTTTAAAGATTACATCATAGTATCCTGTATCAAAACAAACCATCTTTTCTGATGGTTTTCTGTGAAAAATACATGTGTCAGCATGTCTTCTGCTATGTACTTCAAAAGACTATAAAGCCATACAAATAAAAATAAATTTGAATTTGATTTATAATAATTAGTTTGGGCTCCTCTAAAATATTTATTTTTAATAAACATATTTCTGTAAATTATTAACCTGGAACAAAGGAAACTATTAATAATAGTAAAAGCTTATATTTGCCATGAAGTGTAACCTACCATTTGATCAAAAATAACGGGCATTCAGAATCACATCTAGAACCGGACTTTCCTCTGTTGTGGCATTACTAGCAGTAAACTGAACTTTTTTCACATTTTAAATAGAGGCATAACATCAAAGTCTCAAAAAGCTATTACATGCGAAAATAAATTCTCCAGCATTAGCCTATGTTTCAAAAGAAATATTCTTCTGAACAGCAACAAAAAAAAAAAACCACAGCAAAAAATTAGACCTGTTTACATTTTTTAAAACTGTTCAATATCAATGACCCTGTAATACTTTCAACAAAATTTATGTCTGATAAACAATTCTGATTTTATGATATAACATTCTTAACTAAAAAAAAAAAAAAAATTAAATCCTGGTGGGCTTTTGCACCAATCCTGATTGCATCTTAAAACCAGAGTCATTATCTCCAGGCTTTAATACTTTAAAGGTACCCTTATTGTCCTTAAAACAGCTGGTTTTCCTATTTTGTTTCTTTTTCATGAATTAATGCATAGTATTGAGCATTTTATGTGTACTTTTATGCAATATTAGCTGAAGCCTGTCATTAGTGATTTGCATAGCAAGTCATCTGGCTACTCATTTCACTGAGCTAACACTTTCATTTCTACAGATCATGAGTTTGGGAAGCTAGACTGTTCTTTTTTATGAAAAACATTATTTTAGTCCTTAAGGAAGGCAGTAAATTACTAGCTGATTACTTTAATGACACATTACGGGCTCAGAGGTTATTGTGTATAGTAATATTTTCATTGTCCAAAGACACATTCATGGTACCATAGGGGAAACAGCTTTATTGAAGTGATCTTTGCAGTGGATCAGATCTCTTGAATTTGCTACAGTGACCAATATGAGAAAGTTCTGGATTTTTTTCTACCTAACACTTTTTTCTGAGTGGTATGACACAGAGGAAAGGACTGCCATGGCCAACATTTTCAGACAGCTTCAAAAGAGACATCTAGAAAGATATACTATTTGTCCCACTACATCACTGTGGTTGAAGTTTAATCTTGTGAATCATCTTTCCCAGTAACTGGGGTGAATTTAAATCTAATATTAGCTGGTGTAAGTCTGCCTTCAATAACTTCCAATGGAGTTGTGTCTGATTATGCCCAGGGTGAGTCTGACCTTTGATCTCATGGTTGGAAAACTATGTTGACATCTGATGTTGGTGAATATGGAAGATGCTTTAAGAAGTTAATACCTACACGAGGAAAGAGCATGTGCACAGTAATGTTGACCTAGGATATTATCTTTATATTCCCACTGGAGAGTAGGAAGTTGTTCACTTGATCCCTCACCTTCTCTTTTTGAGTTTATAGCTTGTTGCCTTCTCTAGCTTCTCTGGGAAACCTGTATTCCCCCCACCTGCTTGTGCTGGAAGATAACAAGATAAGCAAGATGGGACATCCCATTCTCCTTTTGCTCAAACCTTTCCTGGGTTGGTGTGCAATCTTTTCCAGCTGGACTCAAGTGCCTTTTTTATGTCCTTTATTGTGCTGTATGGTGCAGATCAACATCAAGCTCCAAAGCAGTAAATGCACATTTAGCAAGATGCAGAAGATTTCCACTTCTTTTCACATCTTGAAGGAGCTTCCTAAATTCACTTGTTTGAACATTCTGGGTTTTTCTGTATGCTATCTCCATTTGTTACATATCTGGTTTGATCTGCCTGCTGTTCAGCTGAGATTTTGAACTCCTCCTGTACGTTAGACCACTGACCACAATTGTCATATCGGTTAAAGAACAGAAATAATGCATCAATAATATGCTGGACTGAACTACCTTGAACCTATTATTCTTCTGTGCAGGAGTCCATGCTTCCTAAAATCTAACGGTGATCAACAAACATTTGCATTGCTCAGCATAAAGATACTTTGTGAACCCATTCCTGCAAATTCTTATGTTTGCATTTATCTTATCATGAAGCTTGGCTAGCTGCTTATTAGCAACTATATCTGTTTATTCTCACCCAACTCTATATTAGCAATGACTAAGCAAAGACTGTCTCTTTATGTAATTCTTTACAATGCATGTTAAATAGCTCGATAAACAATGCAGTTCTTGTTATTCTATGAACTTCTGCTGGTTCTGCTCCAAATCTTAAACAAGTTTTTTCATTTCTTCTCTTTGGAAGACTGCATCATAGTTTCAATTAGTCTTTCTAGAAGATGGATATTTAGCCTATATTTTCCTTTTCTTAATTTTATTATCTAATTCCTAGCAGCAGCTCCTTTAGGTTCTAAATTCTTATCCATTGTATGTTTTTGTATTGCTCAAATACATTGATATTGCACAGCTAACAGCAATTAATGGAATTGTTTTGTCTAAGCTAGTTACCATCTACTCAGACTAAGAAGGGTTTTTTTATCATTTTCTGATAAATCAATGCCTTTAACTCCTACTTCACTTGACTAGCTCTTTAATTAATATCCTTTACTGTGGGATGCTTGATGCACCCAGAAGTTGCAGAAATGGGCACAAATGATGCTGCAAGCCAGACTCTGGGCAGAACTAAGCAGGACTGTAAATCTCTGGGAAAGAAAGTGAAAAATATTGGTGCCCAAGTTATCTTCTCCTCCATACTACTTGTTGGAGAAAAATGGGCAAATAGAAATAGGCAAATAATACAAATCAACTCCTGGTTACGTGGCTGGTGTCAACGTGAGGGTTTTGGCTTTATGACAACCGGACGTTCTTCAACAACCACAGGCTGCTAGGGAGGGATGGACTCCACCTGTCTGGAAGGGGAAGGGAATCATTGGCAGCAGGCTGGCAGAGGGCTGGCAAACTCCTTTAAACTGAGGAACTCGGGGGGAGGGGCACAAACTGGCAATGCTAATGCCATCACACACAATAGGGGAATAAGACAGGACAACCTGAGCAATGATAAAGGGGCCGTGGCGGTTTCATGCGATGGCAGCCAGGAGACCAACCACCCGGAGGGTTTGCATGGCTACGGTGGGTCCTCGTACACCCCTCCGGGGAAACCTGTATGCTTAGGCCCCTTTCTGAAATGCCTGTAAACAAACGCACACAGCATGGGGAATAAACAGGAGGAACTAGAGATCTGTGTGGGGTTGCAGGGCCATGATCTCATTGCAATCACGGAGACATGGGGGGAAAGCTCGCATGACTAGAATGTGGTCATGGATGGCTACAGGCTTTTCAGGAAAGACAGACCAGCAAGGCTAGGTGGGGGAGTTGTTCTTTATGTGAGGGAGCAACTGGAATGCATCGAGCTCTGCCTTGGAGTGGAAGGAGAACGAGTTGAGAGCTTGTGGGTAAAAATTATGGGGCAGGCAAAATAGACGACACTGTTGTGGGCGTTTGCTACAGGCCACCTGATCAAGAAGAGGAAGTTGTTGAAGCCTTCTACAGACAGCTGGAAGCAGCCTTACAGTTGCAGGCCCTGGTCCTCACGGGGGACTTCAACCACCCTCATATTTACTGGAAAAGCAACATGGCGAGCCATGCACAATCCAGATGGTTCCTGCAGAACATCGAGGACAACTTTTTGATGCAGGTGGTGGAGGAGCCAACAAGGCAAGATATGCTGCTTGACCTTATCCTAACAAACAAGGAAGGGCTGGTTGAGGATGTGAGAGTTGGGGGTAGCCTTGGCCGCGGTGGCCATGAGATAGTCAAGTTTAGGATACTGAGAGGTAGAAGCAGGGCTATGAGTCAGGTTACAACCTTGGACTTCAAGGGGGCTGACTTTGGCCTCTTCAAAGAGGAGGAATCCCATTGCCTAGAGCTCTGGAAGGCAGGGGGTCCCAAGGAAGCTGGACAGTATTCAAGGACCACTTCCTCCGAGCTCAAGATCGATCTATCCCCAGGAGGAAGAAGCCAGGCAAAGGAGCCAGGAGACCTGCATGGGTGAGCAAAGAGCTTCTAGAGAAACTCAAATGGAAGAAGGACGTTCACAGTATGTGGAAAAAGGGACTGACCACTTGGGACGAATACGGGAATGTTGTCAGGGTATGCCGAGATCAACAAGGAAGGCCAAGGCCCACTTGGAATTAAATCTGGCAGTGCTTGCCAAAGATAACAAGAAGAGCTTCTTTAAATACATCAGCAGTAAAAGGAAGACTGGGGACACAGTGGGCCCACTGCTGAACAGGGAAGGGGCCCATGCGACGCAGGATGCAGAGACGGTGGAGTTACTGAATGCCTTCTTTGCCTCAGTCTTTACTGCTAAGCCTGGCCCTCAGGCATCTCAGCCCCCAGAGAAGAGAGGACAAACTGGGAGAAAGGAAGACTTACCATGGGTTGAGAAGGATTTGGTCAGAGATCACCTATGCAAACTGGATCCTTGCAAATCCATGGGCCCCGATGGAATGCACCCACAAGAGCTGAGGGAGCTGGTGGATGTTCTTGATGAGCCACTCTCCATCATCTCTGAAAGGTCATGGAGGACAGGAGAGATGCCCGAGGGCTGGGGAAAGCAAATGTCACTCCAATCTTCAAAAAGGGCAAGGAGGATCTGGGAAACTATAGGCCAGTCAGCCTCACCTCTGTCCTTGGAAAGGTGATGGGGCAGTTCATTCAGGAGGTCATCTCCAGGCATGTTAAGGACAAGAAGGTGATCAGAAACAGTCAACATGGATTCACCAAACTGATAGACTTCTATGATGGAGTGAGTGACTGTCTGGGTTGATGAAGGGAGAGCAGTGGATGTTTTCTATCTTGACTTCAGTAAGGCATTTGACACTGACTCCCATAGCATCCTCACAGGCAAGCTAAGGAAGTGTGGGTTGGATGAGTGGACAGCGAGGTGGACAGAGAACTGGCTCAACAACAGAACTCAGAGGGTCATGATCAACAGAGCAGAGTCTGGTTGGAGGCCTGTCACTAGCGGTGTTCCCCAGGGGTCTGTGCTGGGTCCAGTCCTGTTCAACATATTCATCAGTGGCCTGGATGATGGGATAGGGTGTAACCTCAGCAAGTTCGCTGATGATACTAAGCTGTGAGGGGTGGCTGATACACCAGAAGACTGTGCTGCCGTCCAGCGAGACCTGGACAGGCTGGAGAGCTGGGCCCAGGGGAACCTCATGAAATTCAACAAAAGCAAGTGCAAGGTCCTGCACCCAGGGAAGAACAACCCCAAGCACCAGTACAGGCTGGGGGCTGAACTACTGGAAAGCAGCTCTATTGAGAAGGACCTGGGAGTGCTGGTGGACAGCAAGCTGACCATGAGCCAGCACTGTGCCCTTGTGACCAAAAAGGCCAGCAGTATCCTGGGCTGCATTAAAAGGAGTGTGGCCAGCAGTGAGAGGGAGGTTATTCTCCCCCTCTACTCTGCCTTGGTGAGGCCACGCCTGGAGTACTGTGTTCATTTCTGGGATCCCCAGTTCAAGAAAGACAGGGAACTACTGAAGACAGTCCAGTGGAGAGCTACAAAGATGGAGCATCTCTCTGAGGAGGAAAGTCTGAGAGACTTGGTTTTGTTTAGCCTGGAGAAGGGAAGATTGAGGGGGGATCTTGTCAACACTTATAAATATCTGAAGGGTGGGTGTCAAGAGGAAGGGGCTGGACTCTTTTCAGTGGTGTCCAACAACAGGACAAGGGGCAATGGGCACAAGTTGGAACACAGGGAGTTTCCACCTGAATATGGGGAGAAACTTCTTTCCTGTGAGGGTGACAGAGCAGGGGAACAGGCTGCCCAGGGAGGTTGTGGAGTCTCCTTCCCTGGAGACATTCAAAACCCACCTGGACGCATTCCTGTGTTCCCTGCTCTGCGTGTCCCTCCTCAAGCAGGGAGGTTGGACAAGATGATGTCCAGAGGTCCCTTCCAACCTTTACCATCCTGTGATTCTGCAAAATTTAGCACAGGCTTACTGGAATCACAGAGAAAGGACTGTGATACCAGCTGTGCAAAAGGCAGGCATATTTAGTTCTTGGATATTGATTGCAATGAAAGGAGCTTTCAAGCAAATGTTCTATACACTGTATAAATCAAATTGGTGTCATTTCATTTTTAGACAGTTATATTTTCAGCTCTCCCCACAGCAGCAAAAAACTCAGAGTTGGACTTCATTACAAAGTGATGTAAAGCTATCTAAGGCAAATGTATTGGATATGTGATTGGTCAGGCTGAACTGGCACTGCTGCTGACAGCAGCTATGGCTGATTACTGGTGATTATATAAATAAAGAAATAAATAAAATAGAAGGATAAAGAAAGACAAGCAGTGTAGGCAGCAGGAACTTTCCTCACTGGAATTTTCCAGTGTATACGGTAAGCAGGAAGCAGAAAGGCAGCACATACAGCCTGTTTGTCGAGGCACATCACTGAGGGCTGTGTCCTGCTGAAGCCATAACTGGGGATCAGATCTGATGAAGCTTCTTGACATCCTCTACAAAAAAATTGTCTTTATTATAAAGGGATATCTGGGATGATCACAATCATTTTGCCCATTTCAGGTGTCTATGGGGCTTTAGGCTTTCCTTGCCCCAGGCAAGCAGGCTATAAACTACTTGCTGGAAACTCCTAGTATGTTCCAGCTAAAACATCAGTGTGACTTTACCAGCACCAATATGAAGCCCACAAGACAAGACACCCTTACTGCAAACAAGATTGTTTGTGCCATCAGATAAAGCAACATGCAGAGTCTGAGACTCAGACATATCATAAAACAGAAACTACAACATCCTGATGCTGACTATCTTGGGCAGAATCAATTTTCTGGGTGGAAAACATGAAAAACACAGGTGTCCACGTGCCTTTGAAAGCCTGTCTTTAACACTCTAATAAAACCCCTCTCATCAACTTTCCCAGAGGGCTAAATAAATAATTAGGAATTGGTAATTTTTTGCTTACTGTGACTTTTTGCTCACTAGCTATGGTCAGAAATATGCAGTTAAGATAATTTTGGAACAGCTCACAACTTTGCAATTAACTTTTCACAGTTTTGGTTTTTAAAACATGAACAAACTAGATTCGTAAAACATTGAAGGAAGAATGGTACTGTTTCTACCCGCTTGCACCAGGGGATATAGTTGTTTAAGCACTTGCCAAGAGCAGAAAGACCCAGGTCCCCCGGTGGCAGGAGGTTGAACCTGCATGTGCAGAAAGCACTGTGTTATTTAGGGGAAGATTCCTGGAAGTTCCTCTTACTGAAGCTATTCCACTCTCTGAAAAATCCCCATGTTTTCTTTGGACAGGAGAGGAGGTGGGTGAACACCTTCCCCCAGAGACAGTCAGGGAGGTGCTCTGACATGTTCCTGTGGAAGGGATGGATATGGATAGCCCAGGCAACAGCACATATATGAGGGGAGGGGCAGCGGTCCGTGAAGGCTGCCCGTACCACACAAGGGCAGTGTAGTACTTCCCAGAAGGCTCCACAGTTGAGGAAGAGATCTGCAGGACAGATTTACCTTCTGAAAGTTTCATACCACTGGGGAGGTACAGACTTTTGGTCGAAAAAAATAGATCAAGCCCAGGACAACATAAAACCTCTAGTCTGGCTTTGACAGAGATGTGAGAAGCACCTGCAGCAACTGCTTCAATCTACTGATCCACTTCATTAACCACTAATGCAGAGATAATCATATGGGTAGAAATTATTTATGGTAGATCACCTTGAACAAAGAGATTAACCGCAAACTAGGCAGGCTGTATTATGGTATGGTGGTCAGGGTGCTCTGGTGGGAGAAGCAGGTTTAAGTTGGTGTGTCTCATTTTCTTCCAGCAGTATTTAGCACAGGGCAGCTCCAGACCTACCTTTGTGTAACCAGTGCTGTAATCTATCCTTCTGTCACACTTCCTTTTTTCAGCCCGAGTTGCTTTGTTTCAGCAAGGCAAACCTTTAAGTGTTTCCCTTTGTTTCAGGTTATGATATCCAAAAGAGACTGTCTTGGTTGATTTGATGTGGCTGCTGGGTCAAACCAAAATGTGATGACACTACCCTATTCTAAATGTCATGACTTTTTCAGGTAGGACTTAATAACCTAAATCACTTAAGCATTTTTAAGACATATGATAAGACAACTAAAAGCATCCTTGTAGCTTGTACTGTTAGTTTGCATAAAGTTTTAATGTTTGTGTGGCTTAAAGCACTATTATCTGAATAAATTAACTGGAATTCTAGCCCATTACCATGGCAATGGAAGTGTTACCTTTGCTTTGGAAGGGCAAGGATATCACTCAAGATACAGAGGTTTTTCAAGTCATTAAGGTATAATTGTCATTCGTAATCAGATCATTTGGATGCTTTTAAATACTTCTCTGGTATTTCATTTCAGGTTTAATTAACGCAAACATCTGCATATGCCAGGACAAATTAGATTAAGATTTTCCAATTTTCTAAATAATTCACTATTATTATTTAGATAAACTATGAATAAGAGGAGATAATGTGGTCAAAATAACAATTATTTGAAGTAATGTGTTACTGAACTGAAGTTATTGGCTTGATACACATTCCTTTCTGCAAAACTTCTAAGTGGAGTAAAACTGACAGTGTGTTGTACAAATTTTGTCAGGTATAAAATATAAAGAACTATAATCTGAATAGATCTGAATAGATTAAAGGAAGGAATATTGAAAGAGCAAATGATTGAAAAGAAAAAGGTAGTGATTTTGTGATAGAGTCTATGTAAAATACATGCAGAAAAAGTGCCAGATGTTAAACAGGCTATAGCCAGGGATGGAACTGGGTCAGAATAAGAAGAAAAGTCAGCAATTTTCAAGACTGCGTCCTTGTGTCAGTAGGTCTTTTGGAGGAGTCATGTCTGGCACCTAAAGAGAGCGGGTAGAAATTGAATGCAAGGGAAAAATGCACTTCAGAAGAATTCCTACCCCTGAAAGACCTTACCCAGAGAAGCAGATCTCCATACGTACCAAAAGCAATATTAGGTGCTAAGTATATTTAGGTGACTGAACACATTGGTCCAAACAGTGATGGTTTGCTTACCCTTCTATTTCATTTGTATGTTTTCCTAGGGAAGTGTTACATTCTCATTTCTTTTTGTCCCTGGATTGCAAAATAACTGGAGAGACACGAATATAGAAGCAGTGAGGTGTCACGTCATGGCTGGTACAAACCGTGGTCTGTCCCTTCTGTCGTGCAGTAGATATTTATGGTCCTGGAGATGCCCACGGAACTTGGGAGGTGGCTCAGCAGGTACTGAATGGGTCCATAGCCCTGTACCCTGTTTAGTGAAAATGAAGCCATTTTACTGGTACTCCTTATTCTTCGTGAGTATAAAATAATATAAAACCTGGTCTGAAGTGTTTTCTCTAGCATTCTTGACTGTGCCTATCATTTAATCTGATTTTAGATTTCTCTCTTCTGTTGTGTTCACTTAGCAGCTCTGTTAGTGCTTTGAAGTTTGAAGCAGTTGTCCAGTCATTTTATCATCTTATTTACAGAAACAAAACTGTGGTTTTTTATTGAAGTAATATGGTGTCTTCTCCTGGGCCTAGCTGTATTTTTTAAAATAGCATTAGTCTTCTGCATGAGAGTGGTCCTTCATGTTAAATAAGTTTGAGCTGATCAGTGCCCAGGCTTGTTTTTAATAGGCTGACCAGAAATATCTGTCACTCCTGCCGCCTGATCGCTTTAATAGGATTCTCAGTACTTGGGTCTGATCTCCAGACTAGTCCATTTGATTAAAGATAATAAGCACTTGAACACTTTCTGTTTAAAATCCCAGTCAGCTTGGATATTTTGCGTACTGGCCATGACTGCAGCAACCTGTGTACTTCACTTTTTGGTTCACAGATACATAGCAGAAAAAGAAAGAGCCCCACTTGTCTGGAGGCTTCTGCCTGGAGAGTTTCTCTTGCAGGAAAATTATCTTTCTGCAAAGTAGCTGAAAGCTCTTTGCTGCTCTTGTTCAACAAAAACATTAAAGGAAGGAAATATAATTGGTGCCAGTCATCATGGTGTTTCTTACAGAAAACAGGTTTTGTCAAACATGCTTGATTTAATTCCTTTAGGAGACTACAAGTTTGGTCAATAAAGGTAACTGTATAAATGTGACAGACATTGTAAGCTATTTGCCTCGGTGCCACATACATTCTGATAACATTAAATTAGAGTGGGGCCAGCAAAGTATGTTTTGCTTATATTAAGAGCCACCTAATAGACAGATCTTTTAAGTAATCATCAATCATTTCATGGACTTCATTACAGCAGGGTTTTCCTGGGAGTGAGGTTAATCCTGAGGCTACCCAAAATTATTTGTTGTGATCTGGATAGAAGTACAATTACAATTTACAAAATATAAAATCTGGAGGGGGCTAAAAATTGTCTGAAAGAAGATTAGAAAACTGTACAGAGCAATCTAGATTTCTTTGTCAAATGAAGTTGGTTCAAAGTGCATTTTTGCACTATCTAAGGCAAAACGATGTCTAGAAGCAATGTATGAAGGGCAGTACTATAGAGCGGGAACTGTGTTTTGGAAACCAGGCACTTCAGGGTAGTCAGGGGTAATCAATTTCAATATAAGCTCCTTGAATGATGCTAAAATGCCTACCAGTTACCCTGACATAACTTAAACACATCCCATACCTCCTCTTTACTTTCTCCTATCTCAACTTTTTTCTGAGTCCTGACCTTTGCACTTTGGTTGGATAAAGAAGAAACTTCTTAAAAAACAAAAAAAACTCTTGGGAGTGAGCAATTCTTTCACTTCTAGTACACTGGTGATAATTTAGGGTTAAGCAGCACCCCCATCCTAAACCATGTGGGACGTGTGGTAGTTTACTTGAAACAGACCAGCGGTTTATGGCCCACATTACACTGAAAATACAGGCAAATTGCTATAGGAATCCCTTTCCATAAACACCCCAACAGCCTTGAAATGAGCACTCAAACCCAAACTCTTTTAATTGCTTAAGCCACAAGCCATAATCACATAATTCCTTCTGATTACCAAAGCACACTAGACTATTAAAATCTATTTATTACAATCTGAATAGATTAGCCTTTAGGACATATTAACATCAAATTTCACATGATATTAACTAATAAATTAGTCTGGCAAAAGAGTTCAAATTCTAATTACCAGATAGTCATTAGAAATGTCCAGTTACTCATATCAGGAATTGCTGGAGGGAGGGGGAGTGTGATTAACTTGTCAGGGAAATGCAGCTGTGAAAGAAACATGCTCTCACTATCTTACAGGATTGCAGCTTCTAACTCACTGCAAGATGTCAAATACATCCACAAGCCCAAACCAAATGAAAGCCCTGTTGTATTATGCAAAATGTATACAGATGGCAGGAGCGAATCTTTGCTCATGGTTTCTGCAGGGATAACATAAGAACCATTTCATCCATTGTTTTAAACATCACAGCATCAATGATTTAATGGTCACAGCTAAGCAGATAGGCATTAGTATGCCCCAAAAAATGAGCCTCTCATATATGTGCATAGGTGTATATATATGCCTAATGTATGACTGTAAAGATAACAAAAATTTACTTCATATATGTTGAAATGGACCGCTTATGTGTAATGCACTTTACTGCAAATGAAAGAACAAAAGATCATGTCATACCATTACACCTGTCCCTCCAAACCCCCCAAAAAATGTGTTAGTGGCATTGCTGTGAATATTAGCAAACTTAGAAAATCACTCACTGGTGGAAAACTTTGCTTCACAGTGTACAGAAGGGGAAGATGGCTCTCACAATGCTTCTGCTTTGCCTCACATATTCAAAGTATGCCTGTAGGCAAGCCTGTGTCACTTCAAAGAGGTAGAACAAGTTTAAAAGTATGTTTTATTTTTGTTCGCCCTTCATAATTGATGCAAATAGGGTTTGCTTCTTCTGCATACTAGATATAGACTAAGAGGTGGCGAGAGGAAAACAGGCATCTCTAGTGACATATTCATATTAATTGATTTACAGTGCTGCAGAACTCTTGAGTGGAAGTCTTTAAAATACCTTTCCCCCAGTAGTCCTCTCAGGTCAAAAGAGTCTATTCTTCGCTTGAAAAGTCAGCATACATTTAAAAAGTACTCCTGTTGCAAGGTTGCTTCGTCACCAAGCAAAGAGGCAACTAAGCCATAAGAAAGTGCTCCTTTGTTAACCTCACACTGTTTCCATTTGTTTTTTGTGTCATCAGGAGTGGGTTTGGGGTAATTTTTTTTAGATTGGCCTGTTCCTGTTGATCAGCTAATCAAAGTCCCTGAGAGTCCTCCCTCATTTTTTCTTGTCCAAGGAAACTAAGAAAATGCTATGTAATTCACTGCTGAGAATTTCTTTAAAGATTCAGCTTTGCTCATCCTGATTAGGATCAATCAACATTTAACACTGATGGCTGAAGTTCAACTTAAGCATTTCTAGGTTTTGCATATTATATCATGTTAGGTTTCAAGACAGCAGCAAACATAGTAGAGATTGTTCTTGCTTTTCGTGCCTTCATAGGATTACCTCCCTCTCAGAAAGAAGAAAAAGAGATAAACTGCCTGATTGGGGTCAATATACTGAAGATAAAATATGGCATGATTTGGTCATTTCTTCTTCTTGCACCCAAAATAAGAAGACAAAGGTGATGTTTTTGTTGCAAAACATTTATATTTTCACCATTAACAGCTTTTCTTGACCTCAGGTACCCCTCAGAAAACACTCAATCCCATCCTGAAATTACCTAAATGTCACTGTGCCTCATCTTGATCTCTGCACTATTCTCATTTTTATAGTTGAATAAATACACTTTTTTGCTGATACATAATACTAAAATTAATTTTCAGGACATAAGAAACCACAGTCCACCAGGCAGAAGGGAGAGTTAACGTGTGGATGTGTTATTTCTTTCCTTACAGTGCACTGCCAGAGCAACTGTTAGCGAGTTCAGTTTATTGGATGAACAGGAGATAGCTCCAGTTCTCAGTCCCAGTGGTCGCTGATATTTCTAATGGAAGTAGGAATGACAAAGATGCTGTAGGCCTTAATTCTGCCTTCCTTATTAAAACATAAATCACAGCAGAAGCTTGGAAAATTTCAAAACCTGTAGCAAGTCAAGGTATAACCTTATCAATGATCCCAAATCAGGATTTTCTTTAGTAAAACCACTGCCCAAGCTATGGCAAAGGCTTTGTTTAAAGACTAGATTCCAACCACTGGGTTATGCGAGTGTCCTCAGGGGTCACTAGCTGGGTAAAACAGAGCTGGGGACTGCCAAATAGACAGCCTTAAGGTCTATATTCCTATATTCCTCTGTATTTCTTCCTAAATCTAATGCTGTACTGTTAGCATGTATATAACAGCAAGTAATTTCTTCCTTCATTTTTAATTTTTGCCTGCCTCGAATTAAAGTTTACTTCATGGTGGCTGGCAAAACATCAAAGTATTCAATTTTTTATGGGCATGATTCTCCTTAAAACAGAAAAAAATAACAATGGCCAACATGGAATAAGAATACACAAGATCATCTAAAGCATAGACAGCGTTCAGCTGCTGAACTTGAGAATGGAAATAAGGTGTCAGGATGGTTGAAGTGCCTTTCAGCAGCTGGTTTTAGATGGAAGAATACTCTGTAAACCTTGCAAATAAAGGCCTTATGTGTATAAGAAGCAGGGCAGAAACTGCTTTATATTCAATGTCTTTTTAGAAAAAAAAAGCATTAAAAAGGCAGGCAATAAAGGTTAGAGTATTCTAATCCTTTGTCTTAATTCCTTCAAGTTGAAAAGAGCCTTTTATCATTTGACATAATCCTCTAACTAACAATAAACCTTCTAGGTGCTCTTCCTGACAAATCAATAGAAACGTCATGTTTGAGTAAAACAAGTAAAATATAAAGAACTTTCTCACCATTTTATTTTCTTTTTTTTTTCCAGTCAGTCTGAATTCTCTCTAATATTCAGTGCAGAAAACAGCTACCAGAAAACAGACAGTAATGATGGTGATTTTGTTGATTTTGACCTGCAAAGAAATCTCAAATGGGACTAACAAGTAATTTCTTCTTCAGCAAAATCTTTGTACCGAATCAGCTGCCAAAAAAAAACAACAAAGCATCTGTGGTTCTGTGGTATCAAATCTCATGTGTTTTTGTATTATGCCTTAGCTATTGTAAACTTTAGGCCAACATACATATCTTCTTTACTTGCTGATTTATGCATAGGTGGACCTTCTAACTAATTTAAATCAATTCAGTTTCTGCTATTGTCACCGGAATAGAAAAAGATATAGATTTTGGTTTCCTCTAAATTAAGCTTCTAATCTAAGACTTGAAATTTATTCTGCACTTTTTCCTATAGCTCAGTCTTTCCATACAGAAATCTTGTTCACAGTGCAGCAGAGATGAGAATGATTTGTACTGAAGTAGTTTTATTGCTCATAGACAAATGCGTGTGCAGACATTTGGAGGAGACAATTTTTTAATGCAAAATACTGCTCAACATAAATATGTCTGTTATATATTCACAGGAGACATTATCCAGTAGGACTTACAGTAACATTAGTATTTCATCAGGCTTCTTCCAGACTGGTATGCTGTATTACTCATTCTTTGGAACAACACTAAACTGAACGCTCACCATTCGAATAAAGGTTATGTGGTGTGAGATGATCCCAATGGATGGACTGTTGTTATTTCTGCAGTACTTAGCAAAGAGAAAGTATAATGTCTTTCTAAAACTCCCTGAAGCCAAACTCCAACAGCATGGCAAGTTATATTTTCTATGTATTTCTTACACTTCTTATTTTCACTTCAGTGACTATTCTGAATAGAAGACCAAAATTATACAGGACTTTTAAAAGTACTCTCCCTTTTTCTGAAGGTGCTCTCTCAGGCTTCATATAGTATATATTCAGAATGCTTTCACCGTGTTCTAAATCAAATGCCACTAAAAATTACTTCTTTTAAATTTATATTTCAGTACTGATAATGGTAATCAACTACATTCCCGTTAATTTAGCAGCCCACAAAACTGTTAAAAGAATGAGGACAGATAAAAGAATTCCCAGAAAAATTTGTGGAGAAAAAAAAATAAAAAGAAAACCTAGAACTACCAATAGATGTGTTTGACCTGCAGTCTCAGAATAGCTGGAGAAGCAAAATGTACCAATCCTTTCAATGGTTTTGGTCTCAACTAAGTAGGAACACTGGCTGCTTTATTAACCTTCAGAGGCCTCCTTAAAAAGTGAAATAAAGCTTCTATGAATTTGAAGGGTTCCACAGACTTTTGTACTAGCCCGTGGGAATAAAATTGACTTAAATGTTAAGCCTATCTTGAAGAGGTACTGGGACTTGTGCTTAATACCTTTTCTCCAGAAATGTATATTGTATATGAACAATATTTTGTGCTTAGTTGGGTGACAAAAATACATTTCTACTTCCTGGTGTTTCTATGAATACATGCAGCCAGCACACTTAAAAGATTTTGCCTTACCAATAAGCTATAAACATAAGTTATACTACAGTCTCCAAGTTATTTTTGTAACACAACTAAAAGCAGTGATTACAGTTACACCTTAACGTGCCAATGCATAGTTTTTAGTATATTTCTGAGTACGAACAATGCATTTTACTTGCTGCATTATTAAACATACCTGCTTTAGGATTTTCTTCTTTCTTTTTGCTTATGCAATGAATTAATTCTTCCTTATGAGCAATAATATAGCAGTTTCTGTTACAGGACTAAGAAAGAACAGTAAGTAGAAGATCATATACTTCTCGGTTATTTGGAGGGAAATATATATGTATTTATATACACACATGTACACATTGCTCAGTCAGAGCCTTTATTCATTTAAGGCTTCCTGGAACATTTAGTGGACCGTTTAGATATTTCTCTTCACTCCTGCTTTTGCTTCTCAGGAGCCCAGCAGCCAGAGAGTGATTGTTTCTTTCAAGGTGATGTAGATTAAAACATTACAGCTTCTCTCTTCCGCAGGCAAGGCAGTCTCTAAAACATCAGGCGTTTGAGGTCAACGAATAGTTCAATATTGTAACTTTTTCCTTCTAGTCTTTCCTTCCAAAGCTACATACAGCCCTATTCTACCCGTTTCCTAATAATTCTCCCATTCATTTACTTTGTTTCCCTAAAAAATTAGTTTTCTAAGAAGTTAGCATAACACAGCTTACTGTCTTAAAGGACCGGTCTGCCAATCAAATGCATGTTTGCACAGAGACTCTTCCTCAGGCAGGCTTGAATCCTTGCATAAAGCCCTACAGAAAAATAACTGAAGCAAATTTAGTCTGGAAGTTACTGGAAAAACTCTTCATAAGACACTGACACCACCAAGTCTACTGCCACTTCTCTGAGTAAAACTGCACTTGTAAGTAAAAGTTTGCCTTCCTCAGGAGCAACAGAAAAACACCTCCGTTCACAACTCTTCTTTCTTATCTTCAGAAAAACCTCTGTGCGTGCCACCTTGGTGCCCTCCTCTCCTCTACACCAAATGGCAAAGCCCGGTGGGTAGTTACATCTGTTTCATGCCTCAGAGGACAAGGCATTTAACCTCATTTATATGCCCTGAGTGCGTGACCTGAGGATTGACTTTCCTGCCAAAATAAGTCCAGATGAACAGCAGCTCCTAAATTACTTACATTTGGAAAAGAAAGTCTTAACAGCTTTAATTGGCAGGTATAATAATATTATTCAAGAATTCAAGAAAAATACTTCTTTTAAAAAATCCTTCTGATTCTACAACCCACAGAGGTGAAAAAAAATAATAGTTTCTGTTCTTTTCCTCTCTAAAGCAACATAGAAACCAAATATCATATGGCCAGGTGCTTAACTTCTGGGTAATAAAATATTTCCAGGGGAATATATATACTAGGTTAGCAGACATCAGAACTTACCAGAAATGAAGAGTGAAATTAAAAAAATATTTCAGAAGGTAAATAATTTTTCAGATATGTATCTTGAATGACAAAATCATAATTTCTATGTATCATTTTATGTCTTTGCAAAATTAAATTTGGTCTTTATTATGTTTTTACCTAAATACTGTAAGCTAGGGATCCCATGTGCCTGTGCAGAGAATTGTAATCATGAAGACACTCTCACTCATCTTTTCTGTGTTGTCTTCTGATGACATACGACTTTAAAACCATTTGGTATTTTTAACTAGTTTTCATTTCATCAGATTGACAGTCTGAAATTGAAGTGTGTTTTCCATTTGGTTTCTCAATTATGGTACCATTATATGCCTTCAGCAACACAAACCTTTAAATTGCATCTTTTCTAAAGAAGATCCAACAATAAGGAAAAGGCTGAAAATCCTAATAAATCACATGACACAAGAGCTACAAGTGAATACAGTGTGAAAAGGTAAACCATACGTAACAAAGGCTTTTTTAACTATCAGTTTTCTATTTTTTTATTTCTTTTGTTCTTTCAGTAATGAAGGAATGTAAATCATGAATCTTGTCTCAGGCTGATTAAGATACTCTGGAAATGAAATTAAACCCGGTACAAAAGCTGAATCTGTAGGGCGCTCTTTTTCTTTGAAGGCACTGATGATCAGGCAAGGTCCACCTGGGCATAATAAACCCTTCCTGTTAGAGGCTGAAAGAACAATATGGGAGGATCTTGGAGGGATTTATCATTCCTTTTGAAGGATTTCATCGGTTCTTCCCTCTCTCTTCAGGGAACAGTTTCCTCCTCGCAGTTTCTCCACTTTTCCTTTACATCTCCTTGCTAGCAGGCCTTGCAGGGGGAGGACCTCACAGGTGGGTGTCCACTTTTGGGGGAAAAAACTCCAGGCTCACTCCCGTGAAGGAAGAAAGAGGCACCCTAAAGCTCCTGCTGGCAAAACCCAGGTGGTGCTCTGTTTGGGGTCCACTGCCATGATTTTGATGTCTCCTGCTTTTTAAATTCTGGGGTGCTTTCTGAGCACATGCTCACTGCAAGGGCATCAGGCAAGGTGTGCCATTTACAAAATATGTCTTACTGGACCTGAAATTCTGAGTAATTAACATTCCTCCCTTGGCTCCTCCCTTCTCTGAGGTGTTGTACTGTCATGGTTTAACCTGTCAGGTAGCTAAACACCACACAACCATACACTCATTCCCCCCCACAGTGGGATGCAGGAGAGAATCAGAAAAAAGCTAAAACTCATGGAAGATAAAGGCAATTTAATAGGACAAATAAGGAAGGGAAGAAAATAATAATAAGTATAAAAGAATATACAAAACAAGTGATGCACAATGCAATTGCTCACCACCTGCTGACCAATGCCCAGCCAGTTCCCGAGCAGTAGCCACGCGCCCCTGGCCAGCTCCCCCATTTTTCGTTCAGTGTAATGTCATGTGGTGTGGAATATCCCTTTGGTCAGTTGGGGTCAGCTGTCCCAGCTGTGTCCCCTCCCATCTTCTTGTGCACCCCCAGCCTCCTTGCTGGCAGGGCAGTATGAGAGGCTGAAAAGTCCTTGACGTAGTGTAATCACTGCTCAGCCACAACTATACCAGCTACTAGGAAGAAAATTTACTCTATCCCAGCTGAAACCAGGACATGTACCAACAAGCAATATGCATGTTCCCACCAGCCTGCAGCTGGAAGTGGTCTCAGTCTGGCAGGAATTTTCTTGAAGAATAAACCCTGGCAGTGCAGGGGCTTTCCCGACAGTGTTTGCCTGGTTCAGGCTTTCCTTAAACTATCATTGCTGGTTTTCCCTCCAGCTCATGAGAGTTAAATTCATCTGCTTAAAATGGAACAAATTAAGAAATTAGCTTGGTCTTTAAAAAATCCTCTTTGGGACTAATATCAGGCTAAGTCAAGTGTACCAGAATGGAAACCAAGTGCATTTACTTAAATCTTATTGTTACACACACTTGAATGAATATTGCATATGTAACACATTTTTTTGATCACCATCTTTACAGATATCAAAGAGCTAAAAGAACTGTAAATGCAGTTCCTGATGTTGCATGTCATTTCACAGGAGTCATTCTAGGTAGGAAAGACTCAGTTTAGCTAAGGAAAATTAGATTCCCTAGTGTCTAATGGGATGAGAATTGCTGTGAATGAAGAAAGACATTAATTGTTTTATCAGCAAGTTCAGCAAAACTATTATTAGCTCTATTAGATTGCTTTCGCATTTCACAGGAAGCCTTAGGATACTTTTAGACAGTTCATCTTCAGAACTGCCCTTCTACGAAGGACAATTTTTTTATGAGAGGCTGTGATATATTAAGAGTTGTACTTTCTCGCAATATTTGGGAGACGGATGATCCCTAAGTAGCACAGCACAGCACAGCTGCTGGCTAAAAGATAAATTTGGGGGCCTGGTAAATCGGAGGGGAATTATCTTACACCCTGTATGGAAAGCACTGTTTGCTTTCTAGTTGTACGTCATGGGTTATAACATTATCTTGCACAAGACTAACAAAACAATTGAGTTTCACAGATGCATGGCAGTACCTATTAATTTCCTGGCAATTTTATTTAAACATTTTTAGAGTTGATTACTACACTGTGTGTTTTCCATGACTGTAAAACCCTTGTTTACTTGGAGTTACTTGGTTTTGAAATTGTTCTTTCACAAGAAAAAATATAATTGTTTGCCAAGTGCTCCAAACCTCTGTGTTTCCAGTATTGATATTATATACATGTCAGAGCTCAGCCTGTAGAGTGGCTACCAGCTGCACTGGGTCAGTCATCCCTTGAGCTAATGCTGGTTGTATGTCCCAGGAAGGGTCTGCTTAAATCTCGTTTGTGCCCTCAAGCCTTTACTTCAAATGGGACGTGATATTTTAGCTCGGTTTTGTAGCTCAGCAGTGCTTGCAATGCATGGTTTGTGAAAAGGGCAGAAAGTGCATTTCCATGATCTGCCTCATTCTCTGGATCACTTAGCCAATACATGGCATTTCACCAGGGCATTATTTTCCCCAGGGTGTCTAGTGAAGATGGAAAATATCAGAGCAGTGTATTGGTTCAGAAGACCACGGCACTCTGTGCTTCTCTGTCCAGAAGGCCGGGAGCAGGTGGTGAGGGGTGGCTGTTACTTGCCATTTTGCTCACAGCCAACTTGGTCCAGCTTGGGGGTTTGCTCAGCTGTTTGCGCTTTCAAAAGAAACATTCTCTGAGTCATAACTCAGCCAGCATGAGTATTTTATTTGCAGGCAGACCTCCTCCAGGTTTCAACTTTGCTGTTTGCTGAGCAAAGGAAGTGACCGAACGATTAAAGAAGTGACCAGAAGAGGGAAAGATATTGAGCCTGTCACTTCAGAGCAGAAGCTCAAACTCCTGATATGAAGCTGGGATTGACGCAGGGACCAATCTACTTTAGACATCCAGTTGTAGCCATTGTCCCAGAAGTACAGCATGGTGGGAGAGGAGTTTTCCTCGGTACCAAATATCTTCGTGTGATTTGAGTTGCCACAATTCTTCCTATTCGAGGAAAAATTCTCCCAACCAGTCTCAGTGTGTCAGTGTTAGGATGTCACTTATTGTTCCTTCCTTCTGTTCCGGTTCTCTCTTTCTTATTTTACCATTTCAGCCAGAGACTGCAATATATAGTGTATTATCTGGTGTCACAAAACAGGCTTTTTTTTTTCTTCCTTTGCAAAAATTCAAATGCAGCATCAGCAAACTGCTGATGTGTTGGGATTTTTTACCCAGCCATTCCAGTAACCAGTTCCACCTATTCAGAGTATTTGGACAGGTAGAGAAGAACAGTTTACGGTTCATTTATAGCAACTTATACCAACCTGTTTTGGGTATGCCAGGGATGTGTGATGATCAGTGATTGAAAGAAACAAAGGACTGTGTGAATAAAACCCAAACATCTAGTAGAATCAACCAAAACTGCTTTTAGCTCTTCCTTCGCCTTTTGCCTCTTTTATTTCTCTTCTACTCTGCTCCAAATAAAGCAGAATTTCCAGTGTCTTGTTTTTTTTTTAAGATAGTATTTGCTTTAGACCCAGCAAAATGCAAAAGCTCTGCTCCTTTTCCCTGCTCTGTGGCCCCAAGACAAGTTAAATGCATTTCAATTGCAAGGCATCACTGCAACTGACTTTAAATGCATCATTTTGTTTTATATTGCTCGCTGTTGTGAAGCCTTGCCTACCTCCAACTTCTGAGCTTCTTCAGCTTTGAAAAGAAAATGCATTTCTTTGCTTCTTCAGCTCCTGAATGTGGGCCTTTAATATCCAAGCCGCAAAATACAACTCAGCCAAATAACTTAGAAAGGCTTAAAATGAATGACATTTGTAATAGACTCAGCTAGAGGGATAGGCTGCAAGCTTGTAGAGTATATAAATTTTTGTGGTTTTAGATAAAAGCCAGTTCCCAAATATCGGGAGCTGAAGAGAAACTTCCCTCATAACACAATGCCAAGAGCCAGCCAGAGCACAGCAATTCTGTTTCATGACAACTTGGGAGATTTTGGAATTCGTTTTCATCCTTCAGTGGAAAGAAAATGAAACTTCTGTATTTTCACAAAGACTACTTGTGCTAATCCAAAAAGATCTTTTTTTAATTCAAATTCTCCTCTATCTTGTCTTCTCTCCAGAAATGACCAGAAAGGATGCCCTGAACCTTAGAAACCAGAAAACAGAGCCCATGTCTTTAACTACCTCAGTGACAGCGTGTTCGCACACAAGTATACGCACAGACACATGCCAAACAGCAAAACAAAGGAGCAGCAGCCTTCCCCAGCCAGAGTAACACTACCTGGTTGTTTTGAAGCACCTAGCCCCTGAAAGTGAGGTGTCAGATCCAGGCCACTTTCTGCAATGGGTCTGGGACTGTGCGTCTGCTGGGAGCAATTTCTTACTTGCTAAACACCAGAGCAGCTAAAGACCCATAAGAAAATTCCTAATACGGGGGTGTTTTGTTTCTCTCATATGCTCCGCATGCCCACAGATGGACACAGACCCATGGGAGCATGCAGGGAAAGGAAAGCAGCTCCTCCAAGTGACACAGAGCACTTGGACCCAGACCAATAACCACCTTGGTGCTGAGCATCAGTACTAGCTTCAAGACATCTAGATTCATATGGGTCCTGGCACATGAAAGAGGCCAAATGCGATGCTTCATTAGCAATTTTAAGAGAGCATCTCACTTGTTTTCTCTTTTTCGGGCTTTGTTTCCTCGTTTATTTGTTTACCTTTATCTCTGCTAGGATTCCTATTTTTTCCCCCTGATATACAATGTGCTTTGGCTCCATGACTGGCAGCAGCAGCATAAAAAAGGAGACAAGAGACCAGCTCTGGAAAGGATTAAACTGCATGAAGCCTGAAGCAGCTGCTTTTCCATGAGGCCTTCTCCAGCGAGTGCTCCCAGCTGCTGCTGCCACCAGTGGCAAGGAACAAATGGGTCTGACAATGAGGAGAAAATTTAGGGACAGGGGAGCAGGGAGAGGAGATATTTGTGCAGCCACAGCCTTTGAGAAAACAGAGAGACCACATATGCAGCACAGATCCAGAAGGGCAGGGGACCCAGCAAAGTCTTTGTGGAGACCTGCTTTAGGTTGCCCTTTTTTGCAACTGTTTGAGTCATAAAACTGTCCTGCGCAGCCTCTGCACAAAACACCTTTCTACTCCCACCACCACCAGACTCCTGAAATAAAAATAATTTCAAAAACTTTAACACCTACCCCTTTGAAAACTAGGTTTCTATTTTCAGTGATCAATATTCAGCCACTCTGAAAATCAGGACTATGGGGTCTTTCTCCTTATTTTGTAATGGCTTCATTGTGCATATTTTTATGTTACTATTTTGAGGTAGCTTTAAAAAGCAGTATTTCATATAAAATGGTGGAAAGCACAGCGCTAAATTCAGGGAACAGCTGGATTTTGTTAAATTGGCTTTTATACAGCTATTGTTGTGCCATTTTTCCACCCAGCTCTTCTTAGAAACGCTGAATGAAATTGCATGAGGAACTTAATGTAACGGTCAGTCTAATTCGGAATAGCTCAGTAGATAAACTAGAAGTTATTACATTGTTTGCTTGTGACAGACCTTATGTTCAGGAAGAGAGGGGACAGATTAGAACAATAATATAACTAAGAAGATGCAACTTTGCAAGCAATAAAGTTTTAATTCATTGTCTTACGTTATGCTGCAAGTCAAGGAAAGAGTGGATAGGAGATAGAGATCTCTGACTACTCTGTGTCTCTGAGACTCTGGAGGGGCAGGATCCCTCAGCCAGACAGTCCTAGAAACATGCAGAAACAAGGTGAATCTCCATCAGTGTTTCTAAAATGAGGTAGGAAGGTTTCCTTATAAAAGAACACCTACAGCTAGAAGAGGGCCTACAAGATCCCAATCCAGATGTGGTCCAAAACCAGGTCAGTCATCAGGGAGAGGAAAAGATTGCTGCCTCACAGGAGGTGGGGACAACTCTGCAAATGTGGTGGACAGCCCACATCAAGCCTGGGGGTGTCTCTGGTGGGAGACTGGGACAGCACATCCTTTGGAGTTTTGCATTTAACTGGTAGCAATCTTCTCCAAACAGGGATTTTCTTGCTGAGAAGGAACTAGTTGGCAGCTGAATGCAATGAAGATTTCTTAAAGAAAAGGTGCTCACTAGGAACAACTAACAATTCTTCTGTATGGGATAAATGTTATGACAGCACATGTAATAACTAAGACTAGGTATACAACAGCTAAAAGGATGTAGCTGGGATTGTTATGTTATGTGATAAAAGCTCCTCTGCATGCCCACAAAGGAGCAGAGAGAGACATGATGGGGGGGTGGTGTGGGGAGCCTAGGTAATACCCTGCCAGGCTACTCCCATTCCCATCACAGGAGCCATAAACCCATCAAAGGCCCATCTCCACAAGTGCAGAGGAGCACAATGGCATGTGAAAACCCAAATTAAAGATTTAGAGGAAGGGACACCCTGTCCAGACCCCTCCCAGGGCTGTCCCAGGAGACCCTCAGCCACAGCATCCAGGCTTGAAACCCATCACGATGAGACACTGCCAGAGCATCTTTCAGACTGCTGGGGTTTGTTGCCTGGGGGTGTCAGAGACAATATGGGACACAGAGGAAGAGCTTTCAGGATTGCACAGGACTAACTATGGGATGTTTAGGGGGAAAAACAAAAAGTGGGGAAGGGGATAGATCTAGGTGATTTGGGGAGGAAGAAGTGTGGGGAAATAGAGCAATCAAGGGATCAAAAGTGCCAGTTGCTCACCAGAGTGAGCAAAATCAAGTGCCAGCCTCTGGGATGATCAAGAGCATCCATGGTGCCACCAAGCTGGAGAGACAGATCCAGGGGCAGCTGCTGGGCAGACTGGAACCCAGCTGCTGGAGGCATACTCATTGCATACATATATACATACATAGATATAGATATCTACGCCAATATTCTCACTTGCAGAGCTCTATCCTGCTTAGCCAGAGAGGAGTCCAGGATGATGCCGCTGGTGCCATCTGTCTTCATGTGAGTCGTCTGTGCATCTGTCAGTGTTGATCTTGTATGGCCAGCCATGTACATATCATTTATGCACTATATGTGTGTGCATGTGCTAACTGGGAACACATGCCTAGCCTCACTGCTGTTTGGACCTGGGGGCATGGAGCTGTGGCAGCCTCATCTCCACTGGGTTGTCAGATCTATCCCAGCTCCCCTAACAGGGATGATCTGGCAAAAAGCTGTAATAGCAGAATATCACAATTCCTGAAATCTGTGCTGATAGGTTTCCCATATTTTCAAATTCATATTAAATAAATTATTTACATTTAGCAATCATAGATGTTTCATCCCAAAGAGACAACTTCCAGATTCTTGGAAATAATAATCATCAAACATTATCTAGCGTTGTAAGGCTCTTCCTCAAACTATTCTTTTCTGTGGTATGTCTAGAAATAGAAAGTGAAAGACATCAGAAATCTGATCAGTCTGAAAGTTGTTTAATTTTATTTTACCACCTCCTCCCCTTAGATTTTATTCCACCCTGCACTGAAATATTTTCTTTCCAAATCAGACCACTTACCAAACCAGTTTTGTAAAGGTGAAGTAGCATTTGGCACTACTGCAAAGGTCTATGATCTAGCCACACATGCATTAGAAGAGCTAGAGGCTTCCAGCACTCTATAACATGACTTTTCCCCCCAGGAAAGCCAATTGTTCTGTTACAAGTTCAGAAATAGGAATTGAGTTCACCTTGTCTTTGTGGAATTTTAATCCCCACTGGGCTAAACCCTAAAAGCAATAGAGCTACATGATCTCTGGGGAAAAAAAAAACAGGGCTTCAGGTAATGGGAAATTAAATTATGTTTCCTCTCTTGCCTGCTCCAGGAATGCTTAGAGGAAGCACAAACCTGTGAAGTGTTGGAGCTCTGCCCAGGTGATTGATGAACAGGAGGTTTCTGACTGGTGTGTTGACGTTCACCAGGCTTTCATCAACACAGTTTGAAAGGGGGAGGCAAAAGAGGTTTTCATCCTCGGCTAGTGAAGTTGCCTGGTTTGTGCCTGCAGCACAGTTTTCAAATGCTTAGGACAGAAGCAAAACAACTGGAGAACAGTCAGTTCCTGAATTCACAATGCAGGCCTTTGATCTTAATTAGGTCTTTCCCATATTCTATTAGATTCATCCGTTTTTGATGGGAGATATCCACAGACTGTCCCTCTCTGTGTTCCAGAAAGAGAGATTAACAGTGAATGATTAGCCACAGCGTAAGGACCTGCAATTCATCTGTTCTGAAGAAAAAGGAAATCATTTTCACCTGTCTGCATATTTTTCAGCTACAAACACCCCTCCCAAGTATGGCTTGCCCATTTATTCAGAAATAAAAATAAAATGTGGGTATAGTAAACCAAAGTTACTGATGTGGGCTGGTGTAACTGAAAACTGTGCATACTATATTTCACTCAAAACATGAAAAGGGAAAGTGCCGAAAGTCTTGGCAAAACCTGATGTGAGCAATGAGGGTCCATTGGTGGTTGCCTGAGCCCAAACCTCTTAGGCATGATTTGTGCTAACGATGGTACAGGTCAGGAGCAGAGTTTCAAGGTCAGAGTCTGCAGCCCACCTCCACAACGGCTGATCCCAAGAGCCACCCGTGAGGCTACAAATTTTTCCATTAAAAAGGTCAGCATTATCCGTCATTGTACAGCATGACAGTGTCTGAGGCTTGTGTGCATCATTTATGCTTATATTATAATATGTGGTGAGTAAATAGGTCTGGACAGATGATGGCTTCATTGCCCCATGAGAGTTTCTGAGGTTTTAATGGTTTCTCTCAACCCATTTCAGAAGGAAAAATGATTGCAAAGGTTTTCATCCACAGTCAGCAAAAAGGAAAAATTTTGTCTCAGCTCACTAAAACTTCTGTTTTACCTTTTTACTATTTTTACCTTTCCAGAGCTAAACCATAACTAACATTGTGAAATAAAGATGCCTTTAAAAGAAAACACAAAATGTCTTGGGTCTAAGAAATTGAAATGGCTATTTTAGCAACCAAAGAATAATTCTTATTCTTGAAATAGGAGATTAAGTAATAGCAACTTTAAAAAAAAAAACCCTTAATTGTGATAATGCATATCCATGTATATGCAGCAGTACATGCAACCAAGTGTTCAAAGAGGCACTCGAGTCAGGTGTTTCAGAAATGAGAACTGTGTGTTAATATCGACAACAGACTTCCATGTGACCTTAACTTGTGATTTCAGTCTTCTCTAACATGGAGGAGCAACAGTCAGCATGAAGCTCTTCTCACCACTTGTATTTCCTAACTGGACATTGACTTCATAATTACATATACCACTGATGAATTTGAAACTGTAGACTCTTTAGGATAAAGGCAGTAGGGTAAGAGGTGCCAACAGTCCCACAGACACTTCTACATTGACTTATTGAAAACTCAGCAAGTAATATTCCCTTTAAGATTTTAATCTTTGCTACTGCCTCTGTTTCTAAAGATGCCTTTCTTTTATGCCGTCTTCACCTCTCACCTTTTAGACACCATGATCATTTTCTTTGATGTGCAGCTTTGAGAGTCCTCAGCCACTTTTGCCTGTTCTTTCTAGGCTTCAATTAATTATTGAACAACAATTTATTGAATCCATGGAAAAAAGCAATGCAGAACCATCTTTCTCCCTCCCTATAAGAGTTTAGTTTTATACATATAGCCTAACATGCCATATTAATTCTTCTCCCCTTCCACCCATTCATAGTGATCTAATACACCAGATTGATTCTTTCTCCCTTTCCATCCACTCACAGTAACTTATATAAGAAACTGTTAAAAATAGGTATATTTACTTTCCCTGAAGAAGTCGAACCACCCATTTAGCAGCTCTGAAATGCCTTAACCTATGTACATGCTATCCCAAATATCCATGAGATTAGAAAAATGACCTTGTCACAAAAATGGATTAATATTGTATCTTTTTTTCCTGTATCTTTATTTCAGAACAGATTAATCGTCTCTCAACTTTTGATGTAATCTGTCTGAGGACTGAAGCCTGAAATGAAGCACAGCAATATATTGCAATAAGCCATTCTTGTGAGAAACACTTTTACTTTGAATAGAGATGAAAGCAGGGTGTTTATCCTTTCTGGAAACAATCTTACCTTGAAATGAACACAAACAAAAGGTCCTGCAGCTATCACTTCTTATAACGAAAACAAGTTGAGAAAAAGAAATTATACTCAGCCCACTTTGCTTCATGATAGTTTAAAAGAGCATACAGTCATGTTTTCCTCCTGCATTCCTTAATATTGGTAAGTGATGGCAAAACATAGTGGGATTAGAGTCTATGCACAGGAAACTCCCTAAAATTATGCTCTTAGAGCAACCAGTGCAGCAATTTTTCCTACTCAGCTGTGAACTGCTCAGATCCCACACCTGCTGTTGCTCTTTGCCCCAGTAGTTCTGAGCTCAACCCATGATGTTTTAATGCCACAGACAGGCATTTCCCTGTACAAGCATCAAAGATGCCCATATCAGTTGCTTCCAGCATCACCAAGTAAGTCTCAGTGGAGCTTTTTATCAGTATCAGCATGGGATATCTTGTTTCAGCATGAGACAAAAGACTTGCTGAAGTAAAAATTTGTCTCTCCGGCATCATCTGTCTTAAAACATCGGCCAGCACCATCACACATGCCACTGCTCAGCAGCATGAAATGGTCTTCAGAGAGCCCTTCCCTGACACCGCTGGTCCATCTGCTATATCCCCTTTAATTTAGTTCTGTATTATGTTTTCACCTCAGCTAAGCAAAAGAATAACTTAATTTTCCATCTCTCAGTATTTGATTTCTCTTTGCTTTCCTTTCCTGTCCTTTCTCTCCTCTTGTAGGTGTTTAAGTTTTTACGGGTGGCTTGGTGACTTGCAGGAGCCATCTGGCAGCCCTGTGGTGCGCCACAGCTCATGCTATACAGAGCTGGTCTGTTAGGGATCAGCTGTCAAAAAGAGGCAGACCTCTGCCAGATACCTCAGCTTCAAGTGAGTGCTGGTAAATGCTTAGCGTGGGGGTAAAGTGAACTAAGAAAATAAAGCAGAGAACTACAAAGTACTTGAAAGACCCGGCACAGATGAAGCTTTCAGAAAACTTGAAGGAAGCATAAATGTTTGATGATAATGTTCAGGCCTCCACCACCACACTTTCCTGAATGGACAAAGAAACCCCTTTGTAACTATGAGCAGTGCAAGGAAAATGGTGCTTACTTTTGCTGGCTGAACCAAGAACCTGAGGCCCCGTCTTGTAAAAAAGGGGTGGACGTGGGATACAAAGCTCAATACAGAACTTGGGAAACTGAGGGAGGTAATTTAGAGACCCCTCTTCTGAGACACGCTGGCATCAAAAGAGAAGAAAAATGTCTGTAGGTGTCTCCAGGATGGTTGTTTGTACAGTTGCCAGATGACGGTGAACTCGGAAATGGAAACCAGTGGTTTGCATTGCAGTTGCACTAAAGGAAACTGAGTATCTTCTGCTCGGAAAGGCAAGGAGGGTTTGACACAGGGGAAGACTTGACACTGCCATGTTTTGAAGTACAAGACTGAGCTTAGACTTTCCTTCATGCGAATGCAGAGCATGCTTGCATTTAGCCTAAGCTATAAGTAACCCTGACAGTAAGGAATACTGAAAAAATATATCACCAAAACTCAGTCAGTTATTTTAGTGCTGTGAGTGGTTACCAGCTTTTCAACTCAATACCAGAAAAAAATGCAATCATTTTCCATTGACCACTACAGGTTAAATCCATCACACAGAGGGCATGGCATGAAATCCAGAGTGGCAAGGTATTCCAGAGTGTGTCAGCTCTCCTTAAGTCACACTTCTGTAGTGTGTAGGAGGGAGGATGCCCATTTTCTTCTCTTCTTGCTACAATACCAAACCCAACAGGGGACTTTCAACATTTTAAAGGAACAAAAGGAAGTCAAAGGCCAGTAGAAGAGCGATTTGCCAAGTTTATAATTTGCAAATGTGTCGCAGGGATACAGTCTAAGTACATTGCTCTTAAAAGCAATAAACCCTTTATTTTAATGGAATCTGCACTGCTTTAGAGGGATTAAGGTAACCTCTACTGTAACCACTACACACTCTGTGACGATTTTAATAACCTCTTTTCATACCCAAGTTCTCAGACATATTTAAACTTAGTATTATTCACAAATGTAATGTTCAGTTTACATTTACAGTCACAACACAAGCATCTGCAAAGGGAGGAGTCCTAGCCATGTGAACATTTAGAAGGGATACAATGTTCTATCAATGTGTGAAAAGAGGACGGCACAACAGAACAAAAAATTACTTTTTTTTAATTTCTTCATGAAGGCTCTATTCCTTCTTTGAATGTAGAAACAGAAGCCCCAAACTCAGTCTTTATCAGTTAATTACAGTATTTTAAATGTAATTCTCTTTTATTCTTCCTTTGCCAAATCAAGGTTACATGTAATGCCTAATAAATCTAGCAAATTACCTGCAAAGCTGATTAAAGATCAAACAGATCCAGAATTTATAGCAATATTTATTCATTATAAATGGGGGAAGAGTAATGTATTCAATGAAATAAGGCCTTTTAGCAACACTGCTTTGATCTCTTCGTATCTAAGCCAACTCAGAGTAACTTTTCTTGAAAATTAAAAGTTAATTTTATATCAAAGAACGAAATGTTCTTCAAAACTATAAAAAATCTTGATAAAAGTATAACTTCGGTTAAAAAAATCATCCTAAATAGGCATAAGTAAAAGATTAATGAATGGGACTCTGCTGGCATTCTATAGAATTTTTTTTTACTTCTTGAAATTTGAAAGACAAAAAGAAAAGAATAGAAGATTACATCATTCCTTCTTTCTTAAATGGTTTTCATTTAAAAAATATACTTGGAACAACACGATTTTTTCAAGCTGTGCAATTGTTACATGATTTTATTTTGTAAACTGCACCCGATTACTGTCATCTCAGATGAGATCAGAAATTCCTCAGCTCAGCTTGTGAGCTGCTATAGGACTCAGCTCTGGGACAGTAGGTTGCCAGCATTGGTCTCAATCTGAGGTCTATAGGCAATGTCACAGGAATACAAGCAGTATTTAATATCATAGATATTATGCAATAGTCTTAAAATTATTTTCTAAAATAATGTTAGTTGGTTCCTCTAAGGAATGTTTTTGAGATGCAAACACTTTTTTAGTAAAGTTATAATCATTATGACTATAGAGCTCTCCAGGATAGTCTGGGGACTGTTTTCTGGCCCAGAAACGAAGTATTAGAGCACAGCTTAAGTCCTTACAGCTACACTTTCATCCACCACATCCAGATTACTTGAAATGGATGCTGACGCAAGCTGGTCCCCAACCTTGCCTGGCCATTGCTTTGGAGAACATTGTGGCACATGGGGAAAAAACTCCAGGAAGCATGCTAACAATTTAAGAGTACAAAACAGAGCCCCAGGCTCTGATGAGTTTGTTAATACAGACATAGCCTATACTGAACACCTATCCCATCATCTGGTGTTCTGCTGACTTCTGAAAATAAAGTCCATAAAGAAACAGAAGTCTATTTTTGCCATTCATGTGATGTACAATTTATTGATCTGACGAGAAGTGCCTCAGGACATCAAGGTGATAAGCTGAAAAGCCAGCAGACCAATGCCTTCAATGGGACTTAGCAAGCTGAAATTTCTTGTGGTATTGTCAATAGTGCTTCCTACCCTACTGTGAGAACTTTGTAGGATCTACCAGCAATGTTGTGGTGTGGGAGAGGCTGTTCCCATATGCTTCAAAACTGACATCACTCAATACCTATCAAAACTGGAGAACGAATAGCCCTTTCTGCCTTACTGTAACCAGACATTTCTATGCTCCCCTTCTAGTTTGGCAACAGCCCCTGACCCTCAGTTAGCAGCACTGTTTCAACTATCTCAATACAAGCAGTGAATTGCAGCTGGCTATTATTTTTGTGATTGTCATTAGACATCATTTGCAAGCACAGTGCTCTCCGTCCCTGATTTTGCAGGTCATGTCTTGAAATCCTACTGCATATTAATATTATATAAATAATGCAGGGAAACAAACCCACTTGTTCATTCTGTTTCAGCAAATAATGCAAAGTGGCAGTGTTCCTTGCTTTACAGCAGAGACTGCCGAAGAAAAAACATAGGATTAAGATGTAACAGGGGTGCTTGAACCAATAGTTTTTCTTTTAATAGAGGCTCATTTTATTTAAAGAGGGTTTTTCAGAAGGGAAAGACAAAGGCATCAACCCTTATGCATTCCAAAGATGCAGATATTTCAGAATATCTGTAGCAGTCAAGTCGATTTCTAAAGCATTAAACACACACTTTCTGACAGAGGTTCTCTCATGATGATGTTTGTTCTGCATCACAATCCACGACAGTTCCTGGCCAGTCCATGAACTAGAGTTGTGAGTACCATTCTGACGCAGTAAGTCTCAGGGGTATGAGAGCAGCTGTGTCTGAAGGAAGCTGTATTTAATAAAAGGATAAAATGTCACAGGTAATTTTTAAAATTCAGAGGAGTTTTTGATGAAGGAAGAGAAAGCGCTGCTAAGTTAAGAACCCACACCACTTACCTGCTAGGGTAAGCCTCTGCCATCATCTCTGACTGCTGCTTCTGTTAGGTATTAGAAAGAAGGGGATGGATTAATGGACTTGCTAATGACCCTTCTGCCTCCATCAGCAGTTTAACTTCTCTATCCTGCCTTTCACTCATTGTTGGAAAGAAATTGATACTACAGTATGACAGAAATAAACCATCAAGGTTTGTCAAGACACAATTTGAAGGTTATCAAAATATCATTCATTCTGAGCCCTTTTTTATTCCCTTAAGGCTTGGTGTCCTGCAAATCTTTCCAAAGGGGTTACCAGGGCATCTCTGTGCCCATAAATGCCAGTATTTCTGTTCCTCTCCATCATCTTGAATGAAGATCACACATGCAAACAGCCAATCTTAAGGAATTAGTCATTATTCCAGTATTAAACCATCTCAGGATAGGGATTTCACCTTCTTAGACTGACACAGCATCTGCTCTAATGAGATATTTTGTGTGTGCTTTGATTAGGTTTATATTCAGTTGCATATCCACCCCAAGGTGAAGAAACATCTGGTTTTATACACACATGCTAAGACACATTTTCATTTGAACATGTAGAGCATGGTAAGAGATTAGCTTTCATACTGAAGAAATGGGATTAATAATTAATAAACTGAATAAGCAGTCAAAAGGAAAAAAACAAAAATGCGCTGAAGACAGCTATTCTATTGACAACTGTAATGCTGACAACTGCCATTCCAGCATCTCTACTCCAGTGCCATTCTCTTATTGTGTTGCATTTTAGCCACATGCCCAAGCCCTGCTGAGGACCCCTCTTTCATCATAGGATCATCTGTGTTCTACAATGGCGATAGAGAAAACCAGCAAACAATTTAACAAATTTAGTATTTTCATCACCCTAGGGAACACAAAAATGACAATGTGAGCTGCAGAAACCACTTTGACACTTCAGGATGCTGGCAGGGATGTGGAAAACAACAACATCTCCCTCCTTCATTCCGTCCTGCTGTCATGGCAGGAGCAGGAAGATAGCTGCTCTCCATCCCTGGTCAATCTGACCATTCCTCAGACTGCAAAACCATGTTTTGCCTTCCTGAGTGCTGGGGCAAGATGCAAATGAGCTGAAATCAAGGAGTGTCTCTGAAGGCCGAATCCCTACCTGGAATAAAACTTTACTATGAAGCTTAGGATGATATTTCAGTTCTTTGAACTATACGGAAATGATACAGAGATAATCTTTAATGAAGAGGCATGCTGACTTCATTGAACCATAATTCATGCAGCAGTTAGTGGAGAAAGGTTTGATGTTCATGAAAGAAAATAACTACTTGGAAGCACTGGTTTAAGTGCTCCAGTTTCAATCTCTAGGAGGAAAATGATATCAAGAGTTGTCCCACCAGTTTCACCTCTCCGAAAGGGCCGGATGAAAAAGTGACAATAGTATTTTTTACAGTTGGATACAGCTGATTTAGCCAGAAACAGAGAATAAAATAGGCAAATTGATACATTTTGGCAACTGGATGAAAAATACCTGTTCAGATCATGATAGATATGCTACCTGTGAATGAAATTAAACCATACCCAAGCTTAAACTGATGGAAAATTTCTTTTAGGCCATTTTTTCCCATTTCCTCTGCAACTAATCAATGTACTCTCTGCAAGAAGTTAAATGTTTGGGCTTGTAATTTTGGTATCAGTCTTCTTATTTCCATCTAGTTATTTTCACAATGATGGCAAATTATACAGGCTTTAGCAAACTGACCATGGGAAATACACCATATTGGAAGTACTTACCCAGATACAAGACTACTTTTTTTTTTTTATTAAAAAGGAATCCAAATACACCTGGATCTACCAGGGCATGGAGTAGTACCAACAGAAGAGGAGCTGGTTATTCCTCAAGGAATATTTAGCCTCTGAACTTGGATAGAAATATATTAACATTTCTCCTTCAGAAAGAACCACTTAACTGGTAAAGAATTCTGTCTTGGGGCAACCACTGTGGTGTAATAGGAGAAGTTACACACCCCGCATCCTTTCCTCCCAAAATAGGTGATGCTGGTAGTGGTGACGATCAGTGCTTCCATCCTGAGACAAGCGAAATGTCTGTCTGGGGGCTGGTTCTCAATCCCACCTCGTGTCCTGCCTCCCAAGTTGCTAAATGGGAGCGAGGAGGGTGCTCAGGTGGCCATGCGTCACCCAGCTGGCTGACCACGCCAGGCACTGCTCACTGTGCTGCAAGCTGACAGACTTGCCAGTGTCTGGTTTTGGCTGGGATAGAGTTAATATTCTTCACAGTAGCTAGTATGGAGCTATGTTTTGGATATGTGCTGAAAACAGTGTTGATAATACAGAGGTGTTTTAGTTGTTACTAAGTAGTGCTTTAGCTAGTCAAGGACTTTTCAGCTCCCCATGCTCTGCCGGGTGCACGAGAAGCTGGGAGGGGACACAGCTGGGACAGCTGACCAAAGGATATTCCATACCATATCATGTCATGCTCAGCATATAAAGCTGGGGGAAGAAGAAAGAAGAAGGAAGAGGGGGACGCGTTCGGAGTTACAGTGTTTGTCTTCCCAAGTAACCATTACGCGTGATGGAGCCCTGCTTTCATGGAGATGGCTGAACACCTGCCTGCCCATGGGAAGTAGTGAGTGAATTCCTTTTTGCTTTGCTTGCGCATGAGGCTTTTGCTTTATCTATTAAACTGTCTTTATCTCAACGCACAAGTTTTCTTACTTTTTCTCTTCTTATTGTCTCCCCCTTCCCACTAGGGGGGAGTGAGCGAGTGGCTGTGTGGGGCTTAGTGGCTGACTGGGGCTAAACCACAACAGCCAGTCTCACCAGAAGAGGTGGATGTGGGACTCCCCTCTCATGAACGTTTGCTTTGTCAAATCTGGGAAGATGTTCATGAGAGGTTGGTTAAGGATGGACACTGTCTCGCTAAGCTAGTGAGGAGGGCTTTAAACAAGAGTCATGGGAAAAGGACAAAAGGCCAATAGGTATTTGTAAGAACAGCTCAAATTGGATGAGGAGCCTGAGACTGGGAGACAGGGTTGCTCAGAAGAGGGTTAAAGGATGGAGAAGAAGGAAATGTTCACAGAAAACATAGGGAATAAGCCAGGGGGTTGTACAGTTTTAGCCAGAAGAAATATTTAATTAATTTCATTAAATGGTGCAACAGGATATGGCAGGATAATACATATGACTAATAAATCAGTATAAATGGATACAAATTAATGGAAATGTCCTGCTCTGGAAGAATAGGCAAGGCAATATAGAGGAAATGACGGATAAACTAAAAAAAGAGTGCCCAGGCTGCCTCGGTAGGTGTCAGTTACAAACCAGTACACCAGGCAGGGCAGAATCCTCCAGAGCACTAAATCTAGTCCCCCTGAGAGATTTTAGCTAATCAAATGCCAGACAGAAAAGGAACACAGTAGGACACAGTGTGCCAGGGTCATGACATGTACCATGCACTCCTTCTGCATGGAACCAGCTAAAAATCCAACCAGGTGATGTGTAGAAAATTCAGCAATAAAAGGATTGTGACCACCTGTTCATCTCATGACTGGATTTTGAATATTTTAACTGATTTTACTTTTTTTCACAGAAATGTCAGATAATTCTTTAGACTTTCATCCTGGCATCCAATATTTTCCATGAAAAGCTATCATTTTGTAAAATGAGTGTGTGTGAATCTGGAAAGGAAATGAGAACAAAAAGTGGAGTTTTGCTTAACAGAACGTAAAACTGATAATTATTGCTAATATTCATTTGTGATGCATATCACACTGAGCTGCCAAAGAAAATTCTTGTTGCCCTGCAATGCTGAAATGCTTTCCACCAAGATCTGAGTAATTTTGCCTGTCAAGAAAACAATCGGCAGGCTTTATTCCATAGACCAGTTCCACCACCATCTCTCGTGCTTCTTCAAGGGGCAAAATACACTTTCTGTTTAACTTTCCTATAAATACCCGGTTAACTTTTCTTTTAAATACCACACATTGTCACTCTGTGCAATTAACGATCTTTGGCTAAGTGAGGAACCTTATGCACATTTCAGACAGACTGACATGTGACAGATTTACTTCCCACATTCATACATTGTTATGAAGCACAACTCCCCCACTGAAGACTGACAGCTGCCTGCATTTACAAAGCCAAAGACCTGCTCAGACTGATTTGTACCAATATACTAGGCAAGAATGGGAAAATGTTCCTATTGATTCTTACACCCACACTGATAAAACTAGTTGGGTGATAAAACTGGTTAGGTAATTAGGTTTTTCACACTGCCATAAGAAATTGTCTGATTTAACAACCAGGGTTCCTAGACTAATTCACTGTTATTTCTGTAGGCTGTTTTGTCCTTTTTCCCTTTAAAAGCTTAATAAAATACCATTCGCTACACATTGCATGGCTTCTTACTCCTTCCTACCATTTGTGACACAGATTTAAAGGTTTATCTTCATATATACCGAAGGATGTAAATAGGCTTTTGTAGTTCAATGGCTATTTCAGCAGAGGTCAGTTCATCTAAAAGACTTTCTGATAAATTGTGCGCTTTCCCTGGTATATAAAGACTTTCCATGTGAGTGAGCTAACTGAGCCACAAGACTAGCTGGTGTGATATGTAGAAAAGCAATTTCATTCAGCATTGCCGGGGGACTCCACAAGAGAAAGGGCTGCTAGATTAAGAACTTTATCAAGGATTTTCAATTACTACCTCGATTCTGATGATGTGACTTCTTCCACCATACTGGATGGGACCGTTAGGGTCTTCAAAGCAGATGAGAGGAGCTTGCCTGGGGGAAAATGAGGATGAAGTCATTCATCTTCAGCTGATAGTCAAAGAAACCTTTTGAAATTAAATGAAGGTCACATTTAAAACATTGGATGTATCTGTTTGAGCTCTGCTGTTCAGCCAGTTCTTGATCCATCTCACTGCCTGCTCATCTGACCCACACTTCTTAAGCTTACCTATGAGGATGTCATGGGAGGCAGTGTCAAAAGCCTTGCTGAAGTCGAGGTAAACAACATTCATGGCTCTCCCTTCATCTACCCAGCCAGTCAGGCCATCATAGAAGGCTATCAGGTTGGTCAATGTGACTGTTAATGTCACAAATCCATCTTTGATGTGGATTATTATGCTTCATCTTGGGCAGAGTAAAAATAAAAGCTGTGTTTGACTATAAAAGATAAACAGTTAAATGGCTGTGATCTCAATGCTGTTCAGCTGGGTTATAGTTCTGCAGATATTGAAATAAATAGAGAAAATACTAAATTAACAGGGAGTCAAAAGCTGAAGGAACTTGTTCTACAATTTTCTTCTTAGGTCAGTGCTAGTCCCATTGGTCCAGTTCTCCCACTGCGCTTGGAAGTGGTTGATACTTTCCTTCTTATGATTCATAACTAAAAAATGTGGAGTTTATGTTTGCTTTTGTGGGCTATTCACACACACAGAGGCATGATCTTCAGTTTGTGTCTTTTTATGAACTGGGTGAGTGATGTGAGAACAGGGATCCCTCAGCAGGTCTGCCCTTTTTGGGGTCAGCCCAGAGGGTGTCCTCGGCCACTGTAAACAGGTGAGCAAACTTGGCCAACCACCTCAATCAGTAGTTTGTGTTAGATCTGGCACACAGTTTGTGGGCAGAGGTCTCTCAGGACCCACCCTCACCTCACCCTTGTGAGAAGTCTTCCTTAGTGGGGATAGCAAAAAGTGTGGCACAGAGCAAGGAGGGCAGGGGAGGCAAGCCCCATCTCCGCCTGCCTGGGGTCAGTGGAGACTCCATGAAGGGTGCAGAGGACAGGGAAGCTTGTTCTGAGGGTTCTGCATGCACCTGCAATGCGGTGAGACTCGCTTTAACATCAAGAGAGGAAGTGATCTGGGGCTCTTGAGCTTGCTGGCTCTTGCCCTCCCACCACTTGGGTCACCAGTGCCATCACCTGAACTGCAGCTGTGCCAGTCTGATTTCTGTGTCCTCCCTGCAGGAGGATGGGGTCACCTCCAGCTCAGAGTGAGCAAACTCTGAAGGTACTTAAATTCCAGCTAGACATTGGTCATTAGTATCTCAAAAACACTTGCAGATACCTTTAAGTTCAGCAGACACCCAAGCACCAGTCACTGACTTAACTACGAAGGCAAAGCTGGGACCCAGAAGTAAGTAAAATAAAGGGTCCACCTCTTATCTGATTATGTGGCAGTATAGAACCAATTCTATCATAGATATGGATCAAAAGTATGATAAATTCACAGCTCAATAGCCCTAAAGGAACTTTAATACAGATTTGGAATAAAACTTTCTTGAAAAGTGAATTTTCTTGCCCCCCGACTTCCTCTCCCTGACCTTCATCACTACATTCCCATCTGCCCTCAGGACTTTTCTGAAGAAATGCTTCTGGATGGCCGAGCCCCGAGAGTGGTGGTGAATGGAGTCAAATCCAGTTGGAGGCCGGTCACGAGTGGTGTTCCCCAGGGCTCAGTGTTGGGGCCGGTCCTGTTCAATATCTTCATTGATGATCTGGATGAGGGGATTGAGTGCACCCTCAGTAAGTTTGCAGGTGACACCAAGCTGGGTGGAACTGTTGATCTGCTGGAGGGCAGGAAGGCCCTACAAAGGGACCTGGACAGGCTGGATCGTTGGGCCGGAGCCAACAGTATGAGATTCAATAAGGCCAAGTTCCAGCTCCTGCACTTGGGTCACAACAAGCCCATGCAGTGCTACAGCCTTGGGGAGGAGTGGCTGGAGAGCTGCCTGGAGGAAAAGCACCTGGGGGTGTTGGTTGACAGCCGGCTGAACATGAGCCAGCAGTGTGCTCAGGTGTCCAAGAAGGCCAAGGCCAACAGCATCCTGGCTTGCATCAGGAATGGTGTGGCCAGCAGGAGTAGGGAAGTGATCGTGCCCCTGTACTCGGCACTGGTGAGGCCACGCCTTGAATATTACGTTCAGTTTCGGGCCCCTCACTACAAGAAGGACATCGAGGTGCTGGAGGGTGTCCAAAGAAGGGCAACAAAGTTGGTGAAGGGTCTGGAAAGCAGGTCTTAGGAGGAGCAGCTGAGGGAGCTGGGGTTGTTTAGTCTGGAGAAGAGGAGGCTGAGGGGAGACCTTATCACACTCTACAACTACCTGAAAAGAGGTTGTAGTGAGGTGGGTGTTGGTTCCCCCAAGGAACAAGCGATAGGACAAGAGGAAATGGCCTCAAGCTGCACCAGGGGAAGTTTAGGTTGGACATTAGGAAAAACTTCTTCACCGAAAGGGTTGTCAAACGTTGGAACAGGCTGCCCAGGGAGGTGGTGGAATCTCCATCCCTGGAGGTATTTAAGAGAAGGGTAGACATGGTGCTTGAGGATATGGTTGAGTGGTGGACTTGGCAGTGATAGGTTAGCGGTTGGACTCTATGATCTTAAGGGTCTTTTCCAACCTTAACAATTCTATGATTCTATGATATATTGTAAAACATCATTTCACTTAATTCATAATGTTTCATAAGGAAATATCAGGTGTTATGTATTTCACACTTGTGAAATTTTTCAAAATAACCTGAGTTATCATCCTCAGGTATTTTCAAAATGAGAAGTTTTGTGTTTTGTTGAAACTATATTTTTTACTTTACAATTCAGTTAATGGTAAGATAAACCTCTAAAGAACACAGTCAAAATAAACAATATTAAAATTATTTAAAACAGATAATTTTGTGATATCTTATGTGAATTTGGGAAGATATTTTTAGTAAGGTTTTTTGATATTTTGATTTTTGTTTAATTAAAGATGGAAATAATTCTTTGGTATTTAATTTCTTTACCTGTAACGTAAAAATTCTTTGTAATTTTATACTTCAAACACCAGAAAATTAAAAATTGTTTTGATTTATTGTTCTTGATGAAACCATACACTATTGTGAAGCTCATAATATTCCCATATTTATAAAATTCAATAAAAAATTCTCAGATGGCTAGTGATACTGTGCAACTGAAATGAATGTTTTCTACTACGAACAAAACTGTTGCTTTTCAGTGGTAATCAAAGAAATGGTGATGATTTGATTCAAGCTTTCTGGTAATGCACTTTAATTTTCTCCTTTTTGACTTTGTTAGGTAACTTGCACATTGTCTAGTCCTGAGGGAGTCTGAAGTCAAACCCACTAAAGAAGATAGAAAACTTATATTGCTTTCGGAAAGCTTTTAACTGCACTCTTCTAGTTGTGCTATACTGACTAATCCTATTACTTTTACCAAACAACAACTTAAGAAAAGGTGCAATAACACTCCTGAAATTTATTCTTTTTTTTCGTGGGGACACAAACATGACAAGAATACTAATAAAGCACCACTGTCTCAGTGGTGAATTATTCTTTTAACACAGATTCTTTTTAGCTCCTCTTATTAAGAGTTAGCATGGACACAAGAAAATCACCTCTCCTCACTCCCTTACAGCTACTGTTACAGCTCTGGTGTTTTCTGTTGTCTAAAACCAGCACTGGCCACATGGCCACTGCTTATCTGAGGCTGTTTCCCAGAGCACCTCTCCTGACACCCCTTCATTTGCAGCCCCAGTAGGTATTTTCAATAAACCTCTACATTAACAAGTGTATAGAATCATAGAATCATAGAATCATTTAGGTTGGAAAGGGCCTTTATGATCATCAAGTCCAACCATTAACATAGCATGTGGTGCCAAGTTCACCACTAGACCATGTCCCTAAGCGTCACATTTACATGTCTTTTAAATAACTCCAGGGATGGAGACTCAGCCACTTCCCTGGGCAGCCTGTTCCAATGCTTGATAACCCTTTCAGTGAAGAAAGTTTTTCTAATATCCAATCTAAACCTCCCCTGACACAACTTGAGGCCCTTTCCTTTTGTCCTATTGCTTGTTCCTTGGGGGAAGAGACCAACACCCACCTCACTACAACCTCTTTTCAGGTAGTTGTAGAGTGTGATAAGGTCTCCCCTCAGCCTCCTCTTTTCCAGACTAAGCAACCCCATTTCCTTCAGCTGCTCCTCCTAAGACCTGCTCTCCAGACCCTTCACCAACTTTGCTGCTTGGATCACATACATGTTCTGATTTTTCCAGAAAGAGCAATGGCCGTATGATGTTGCTCTTCGTGAACAGATTCAAATTGTAAGGTAATTTATTTCAGTCCTGTTTTAAATGGAAAGAGGGCACAGAAATAAGTTCCCAGAGTGGAGAGAATGAATATGGCACTTTTTCTTAGAAGTTCCCGTGTTTCTATGTCAGTTGAAAATTATAATTTTCCTCGGTACAAAAATATATTCTGAAGGTCTTCTGCAGGGAGAGTTTATGTTATCTTTTGAACCATCAGTCACTGATTATAATTTCAAAGCAGTACTAATAGCTATTGGTACTCATTTCATAATAAGTTTGACCACAGGGGTTTTGGCTAGGGATGTACTAAGACAATTAATCACTGAGTATCATTGCAGATGATAATTTTATGTTAAACTTCAGCTTTGAAAGAATAGAGTTGATGCTCTGTCTGTGCCTTGGCAATGATAAGGGAACCTTTGATGAGTATTATATTTTTCTCTACCGTCAGAAAGAATATCAGTGAAATGAATATTTGAAGTTTGATATTTGTGAGACCAAAGCAGTCACGTCAGTGGGCTGCATGCAGAGACCCTTAACGATTCCTGCTGGTTATGAATAGTGATTTAGTTATGCAGTATAAGAATGTTTTAACAGTTTGTCAGTGATAATATCCTGTTGAGTTTATTTCTCATTGTTTAATGAAACACTTGTAATCTTAAAATCTGGGGTGTATTTCTCTCATGTTTTTCCTGTGATCGTAAAAGTGGATGAAGTCTGAGCACAGTTACCATTTGTGGCACTCCTGAGCTGTGTTCTTTCTCCCTCTCCCAGTACGTATGTTGCACTGACTTTTGTACTCATGGTCTTCAGAGTAAGTCTCAGCATTCGTGTCTGGCTGGTAATATTATATTAGGAAAGCAAGAAACCTCAAAGATGGCAGTGCAGGCTGCCAGGCTCTACTTGCCTCCCCAGGAGAGACCTCCAGGGTAACTCCTGCCCCTGCGCACTCCTGTTTGCCCAGCCCAGGGCTCTAGTGCAATAACCTGTATTAGGGGAGTTCACTGGTTTTTGTAACCACCTGCCAGCAGATGAGTGGACAGTGGGGGTGAACTAAGGAAGATCTGGGTTATCAGCTGTGCCTGGCACTCCAGTGGTATCTAGCTCAGCCTCTGCTCGGCAGCCTGTGCAGGACTGGTTTGTCCCACTGGCTCCCAGCAGCTCAGTCATGGTGCAGGGTGCCCTTCCCATGAAGGCTGCAGAGCTGAAGTGTGTCATGATTGCCTTCATTGTCCCTATGGCATGTGACCAAAGGCTGGGTGGCCCCATCGCTGAGAGTGCTGAGAAGCTGGCCCAGCACTGACAGGGCCCACCAGCCAGTAGGGACACAGCCTTTGCCTAAGGATTGGCAAAAATGGGCAGATTCCTAGGTTTCTGTTTGCTTGTGGAGAAAAGATAAATGTTATGACTCAATACACACGTTGTTCCTGACAAAAACAGAGAAGTCCAGTGTTGTTCAATGAATGACACTTTTGCCCTCCTCATTAACCTTGGCCTTTGTAGCCAGTGCCTTACACACAGTGCTGGGGTGGCACTGATCCACAGGGTCTTCTAGAGCCAGGGAAAGGAGCCTGCATCTCCTTTGAGTGGTTCTGAACATGCACACCCCCAAAGCAGGGAATCAGACCCGGCCTCCCAGGGTCTGTAGGCTCAGATAATGTCAAGAATGTTTTGCAAGCTGTGAGCACCAAATGTGCCCCATCTACCCAACATTAATTATGCTTTCTGGGAACAGCATTCAGCTGTAAATTGAATAGAGGTCCACTAAAGAAAAAAATGTGTCACTGATGACTAGAAACTATCTTCCAAAATGTTTAGGCAGCAGGCTTAGGCATAACAGCAACAAATCTTTTCCAAAGGGAAATCTCTTAACTAAAACCTGGCTAAAGACAGACATTCGCTAGGGTCTGTCCTTGGTCTTCCTTCTTGACTCTAGAAAATTTAAGGTTTCAAATTTCTGGATATCTGGGCATGCTGTAGTTTGCTACAGTTCATATAACTACTCTTGCAGGATACTAAAGCCCTGTCTTAAGCAACGAGGTCAATTCCTATTGTGATACTTTCTGCATTTTCAGAAGCTGGATTAGACCCCTCTGTTAAAGGTGTTAAATATAACAGGAGTGTATATTATCAGCATAGATTTGTATTAGTAGCTGGAAGTTCAGAAACTTGCTCTTAGATGTTTTTGAGTTTTCTTCACAATGAGAAGAACCTTGATGTAATGATATAATTTAAATGGTAAAAATGGAAATAGTTGCTAGAAAGCAAGTACTTCATTCTAATTTTATACTTTCAGCTCCATTGCAGAATCTCCGTGACTTTTAATTTTCACAATCTGAGTTGTCTAATAGTTTTCAGATCTTTATCATCCATCTTCAAGTGTACATTCTTTTACATGACGGAGTAAAAAGGTTTCTGCTTGGTTTTTTTAGCATTTTCTTAAATTCCCATGTGCACATGCCAAACACTGAGGCATAATTATACCATCTGTAAGGTATTTTAATCTCCTTATAATTTAATTAAAAATATTTGCTGTGGATTTGTTCAGTGATAATGGAACGTAGGGCTTTGTATTCATTTCACAATTTAATTGAAATCAAGTTCTGTCAGAACAAGAAATTATGTTGCCTAACAGATTCTGGACACAGATTAGCAGACCTGAGTGAGCCTGTTTCCTCAACAGTTCTTCTGTTTTCTCAAGAAATTGCAAATCCCACTGGCAATTCTTGGGATTTTCCCTCAAAAATGTTCCTGCTCTATATATAAACACAGACAGGCAGATTGTGTGCCACTTCACAGCTTCATTTCTTCGACCAAGGCTGTTTGATTTGCATCCAGATAGCAACTATCCCCATACCCTTTTACTAAGCATCTCACAATCCACAGAAATATGCTTCTATGTCTTATTTTTCCCCATTTTGCTCTATCTCTTTTATAGCTTGTGTAACATAGAGTCTGGACAGGCTGGAGAGCTGGGCCAAGGGGAACCGCATTAAATTCAACAAAAGCAAGTGCAAGGTCCTGCAACTGGGGAGGAACAACCCCATGCACCAGTACAGGCTGGGGGCTGAACTACTGGAAAGCAGCTCTGCTGAGGAGGACCTGGGAGTGCTGGTGGACAGCAAGCTGACCATGAGCCAGCACTGTGCCCTTGTGGCCAAAAAGGCCAGCAGTATCCTGGGGTGCATTAAAAGGAGTGTGGCCAGCAGGTCGAGGGAGGTTATCCTCCCCCTCTACTCTGCCTTGGTGAGGCCACGTCTGGAGTACTGTGTTCATTTCTGGGATCCCCAGTTCAAGAAAGACAGGGAACTACTGAAGACAGTCCAGCAGAGAGCTACCAAGATGATCAGGGGATAGGAGCATCTCTCTTATGAGGAAAGGCTGAGACACTTGGGTTTGTTTAGTCTGGAGAAGAGAAGATTGAGGGGGGATCTTGTCAATACTTATAAACATCTAAAGGGTGGGTGTCAAGAGGATGGGGCCGGACTCTTTTCAGTGGTGTCCAACAACAGGACAAGGGGAAATGGGCACAAGTTGGAACACAGGGAGTTCCAGCTAAACATGAGGAAAAACTTCTTTCCTGTGAGGGTGACAGAGCAGTGGCACAGGCTGCCCAGGGAGGTTGTGGAGTCTCCTTCCCTGGAGACATTCAAAACCCGCCTGGACGCGTTTCTGTGCCCCCTGCTCTGGGTGTCCCTGCTCAAGCAGGGGGTTTGGATGAGATGATCTCTGGATGTCCCTTCCAAGCTGTACCATCCTGTGATTCTGTGATTCTCTGATTTGATAACTGTTTACAATTCCAGCTGGGCAATTAAACAGTGTTAATTTTTGGAACCCCACTTCACTCAATAATATAACAGGCACTTTCCTGATTAATAAGAAATTAGACTATCCATAAACTCTCTGCTGGATGCTAAAAGCTTTGTTGTGACAAAAGTCTTTCACTGTGTGATGATTAAGGCGTGCATGTAGCTTCCTGGTTTCCAAGTCTTCCATGCACTGTTATGCTCCTCTGTCATCATTACATCTATAGAAAATGTATACCTTCTCATAGACTTCTGCTCAGGGTCTGACTCAAAAAAAGGCTACATTAAAAAAAGTGGTGGTACTCAAACTCTGTTTCTGAAATATGAAAGATTTAAAAACCAATTTAACCACAATAAATGGGAGAATTTATTTTGCTGAGTAAAAGTCATCCATAAGTACAAGACCAAAATATGAGACAGGATGCTCTACACCAATGTCTAGGCTGCAGCAGTGACTGCTGCACCCTCTCTCTCATATTAACTGGCCTTGGTTTTAACTGGTTTGGTCTTTATGACTTACATGACCTTACTTCTTACATGACTTCCTCCTATATGCAGTCAGGGTTGAACATCTACAGAAACAATTCATTAGGAAGTGATGATATCCCACTATATTGCATGCTCAGCCATGACTGAATTGAGTTTTGCCCTGAGTTTAGTGGGCTAAAAATGTAGAGCTGATTTTTGATAAAACTGTTTCTTAAGCCTACATGCTAGGAAAGTACAAATTGCTCTAGTTCTTATTTTGAAAAACATATTTGTTATTTGTCTCAGAGTCCCTTCCTTAGGGCAATGAAATCTAAACAGGTATTTCCCTTTTCTTATATCTCAAGAAGAGTGAGACAAAATATATGGAGAAATTGTAGGTATTTAAAAACAATTATGAAATCAACATTCAGAAACAAACCATAAAAGTTCCTCAAGTTAAAATGCAGGGATTTTTTAATTGAATATCATATTTTAAAAAATGTTGACCTTATCACTTCTTAATGTCCCAGAATAAGTGAATTTAAAAATTGCCCCAAGAAAGAGGACAGCATAATATTAGATTCTCACAGTTACTAGTTTTCAGGTTCCTTTTGGTTTAATTAAGATTCTGTTAAATTAATCAGCTAACATTTTGCCCCAGGGTCATGGACCTATGTCACAAGCAAAGATTCAAGCACTCCAAATATAAAGACCTTAAGATGAAACCCAGATTTTTAAGCAAGAATTCCATTAATCCTTTTTCACATCCCAGATACTTCATTAATGAAAAAAGGTTAAGTATGGCCTTTTTATTAGAACTGTTAGTGCTTTAAATTAAACTTGAAATTTCTAAAAATCCTGGAGTAAGTTTAAAACAAAAAAAATTAGCATCCACAAGCTCATAGGACCCAAAAAGTGGGTCAAGTTTTGTGAATGAGATAATATATCAGTAATAATCCATCTGTTGTATCTTGAGATCCCATCAAGTAGGCCAGTATTTTTTGTGTCTATGGCAGTTTACAACTCCTATGGATGGTCCTGATGCTGCTCCTGTTGGAACCACTCAGCCAAGAGACATAATCATATTAATAAGATTTAAGTAAATCCCAAGAGACTGAAAATGTGAGATAAAATTTGTTGACATCTTATGAAAATAACAGGTATTATTTGACAGGCAAAAATTGCATTTCACTACCATAAATCCTAGGTTTTTCACTGCTTTCATAGTGGTTGGCTGATGTTTTCCTAGTTATCTGCATTCAGGCATCCAAGTCCTTCATACACCACTGTTGCTACCAAATTAAAAAAGAAAGTACTATATATACACTAAATTATATATATATTAAATTACAATAAAGACTGAGTCAAGTACTCTCACAGTAACTTTAATATGGCTTATGTGAGCAAACTGGTAGTGAAGAAACAATGACGTGTGGTTTTGTACAAAATTGAAGCCTTTGTTCTTATCCAGGACTCTCCTTTTTCAAGGGGAAAAAAGGCCATTCACTATGGCCCAACACAAGGTCTCATACAGAGCATCGACTTGAAGTTCCCTGTGGTCACTCAGCTGGGCAGAGATGGAAGGTTGGTCTTTAAAAATGTTTGTCTATTTGCTTCATGACTGCAAAACTTTTTTTTTCCATAATAGTAAGGTCAAAGAATTTGCTTTCTCCCCAGCTAGCAACAAAAACAATAATGGAAGCTCTTCAAACTAATGTTCAAAAGAGGAATATAGAGCCAACAGATTATTAACTTCTCAGCAGGGAAGATGTTATTACAATCAAAAGACTTCAAAACCCCTTTTCTTATGCGATTCATTAACAGACTTTCAGACCTCTTTGTCCTCAGAACAAGAGTGTGTATATTTCTTCAGTGGTGCCTCTTTCGGGGAGTTGGGGCTAAGAGTGCAAAGCCTGTTCTCCAATTATTTGTCTCAAATATGGTACTTTTGTAAATGTCAGTGCTAGATGGGTATTAAAGTCATCCATCTGTGCATGATCTCTGAGCTTTGCTAAACAATAAAAGAAAATTATATCACTGCACTCTGGAAAAAAAAATATTTTTTAAATCTCTGATATTTCCTCACTACCCAGCACATTAAGCAAATATCTGATGCAGATTCTACATATTAATGTGACTTCTAATACTAAGTTAATGGAAAATTTGAAAATAAGTTAAAAATCCATCTCCTTTCTACCACAGAAGAAACTGTCTTGGAAATTATACTGCGGTTCCCACTGTGGAGCACTGTTTTGGGTTTTTGGATGCATTTTATTTTCAGGTAAAAATATTTTTTCAAGATGAAACTGGAAGTGCTTCATAACACTATCTGAATTTGTTTATCATGCACTAATAAGCCTATCATTGTCACTTAATAAAGGTATCCTATTATCATCATTAATAACTCCATAACAGCCTTGAGTATTCTAAAAAGAGTTTACTACCAAGAGCATTTATGGAATTCATTTTCTGAGCCAGTAAATACCTGCCCAGTATTTACAGCAAGCTCAGGCTCACAACTATGAAGATCCTTGCTAGAACTTTATTATAAGTTACACTGATCCAAAAGAAAAAAAAAAATGTATAAAATGTGCTATAAATACAATCCAGATCAAATATGAATATATATAACACACAGGAATGAAGGCAGTATCATTAATATATTCATAAAAATCATGATATTTCTAAAATCACATAGAAGTACTGATTACATTCACACAAATCGACATAGGCATTTGCTATATTTGTAGCATGCTTAAAGATAGCAGATGGATTACCTCAAACATAAAAATTATAAAAGCGTAACCTCTAGAGCTGACTCATTCTTTAAATGATTAATGGCACAATTGCTTGCCTGACACTGTGTAAACTGACTAAGAAGACATTTAAAATGTGTGGATGCTTTGCCCAAAAAAAAAGATAATTGAAGTAGCAAAGAAGCGAATTTTGAGTGAGTGTACAGTACAAATAAATCATTCTTCCTGCTACCCAATATACTATACAATGCTAGCACAATCTGTAGTGCTCAGATGTGTCCTCTGTTTTTGTTTCCTACAAATAGATAATTGCTCCTAGAAACCAAGTCCAGGATATAATTTATGATATTCTAATTTTAAAAAAAAATGTATAAATGGAATTCATAGACAAATGTCCTTATCAGTTCAAAACATATAATTCCACATTAAGAATATAAACAGACTCTATTTTAAAAGTCCTAAATTAAGTTTAATAACATTATAGAACAAGAAGTTTGCTGGTCATTCAATATTTTAAAGAATGGTACCACATACAGTATTTAATTAAAACTAACTACATGGCAGACTCATACTTAAGTGACCACAATAAGCCCATCTTGGTTTTGTGATTGTGCACAAAACTGAACTTCTTAGTTTTATACCATCCCTGTAAATATTTTTTAAACCTTTTGGGTTTATAATATAGAATAAAATCTGCAATACTTTGGGGAAATTCCCTTTCACTGAGAATTTTGAAATTTCTGAGCCACAGCTAAACCCAAAGGCTTAAATTTTCTCACAGGAAAATTTTAGAGGCAAAAGTTAGTTAACTTCTGATCAATAGAAATATTTTTCTTCCATTTTCTTTTTATTTTGACTCCTTAATTTTGAATGTAATATATTTAAATTGACTCAAGCGATCATTTCAAAGTCAAAAATTGAAACGCTTTATTCCTAAAATTACTACTTTGGAGATATTAACTTTCTCAGAAATTTTCCACAAGATTTCCTTGTAAACAGTTCTTCAACTAAATCAAGATTTAATAAAAAAAGAAACTTTTCGAGAGCTCCATTCAATATTAGAAAACAGGCTTGTGAGATGTTTTTAATTTCTAACTGTAGCCTATCATATATAAAACCTTTTGGTCTGCCTCCCATCTCTAATTTAAAACATTCTGTAACAGGCCGTTCTTATGAGAGATAAAATTTAGGAGCTATCTAAATAAATATTCTCATACTAAGACAATGCTTATTAGCATGCACATATCCACCATTATCTGCCCTTTACCCAAAATGTCCATTTAGTAGAAACATAAAATATTTTCCCTATTCCCTTCTTTCTTAGAAATTATATATAATACCTGCAGAGCAGCTCCAGTATAAGGGTACATTTAGATCCTCTTTTGTACCAAAATGGATTGCGGAGCCATATTCAGTACCCCCTACAATCACGTATTCTTGAACAGAGGTAGGCTCATTCTCGGTTATGGTTGTTCTCACTCCTTGCCTTTCCCTAGGTGCAAAGCATACCCTGCCTGAAGCCAAAGTCATCAGCCAGCCCTGTCCCAAAGCTTAGTTTTGACCCTAGGCTTCCCTGGTTTTTAGCTTGCTCCCTGCCTTTTCTGTCCGGCTCCCTAGGACCCGAAGGAATGGCAGGAAGATGTGCCAGGGGAGGTTTAGGTTGGATATTAGGAAAAGGTTCTTCACCCAGAGGGTGGTGGAGCACTGGAACAGGCTCCCCAGGGAGGCAGTCACGGTGACAAGCCTGACAGTATTCAAGAAGCACTTGGACAATGCCCTCAGAGATGTGGTGTGAATTTGGGGCTACCCTGTGCAGGGACAGGAGTTGGACTCAATGATCCTTGCGAGTCCCTTCCAACTCAGGACATTCCATGATTCTATGATTCTGTGTGAGATATGTTTCCTATTTGAGATTAAAGTCATGAAAAGAGCAACAGTTGTGCCATTTATTCTCTGAAATCAGAATTTCAACCTTTGTCTTTCAAAAGAGCCATACATTGCCATCATTTTGTTTCCAAACAGGCGATGACTGTATTAAGTATCTGGCATCAGCTGCCGGCTGCTTTGGGCACTTACAGATGGAGGAGTCACAGGCAAATAAGGTGGTTCCATGAGATAGTCTTCTGCCTGTCTGCCCACCTCTTTTCCCTTACCACATGATGCCCGTTATGACCACATAGAAATCCAGAAGCAAAACGGGCAATTACTTAACATCTGTTTTTCATTTCTCTTGAAAAAAAAAAATCTAAATGGTCTCAATTTCTAAAAGTCTGTAGCAAAAATGAAGTGAGTCTTTATAAGGCATTTTCCTAAAACTGCTAATCAAACATTAAGAACGTGTGTGGGAAACCATGAAAGCAGAGGAGGTACTTTCTAAAACACAAATAAAATTAAAGTTCACCCTAGCTCCTGCCTGCCGCAGCCCCTGCAATGCCACACGCTGCGCGCTCCCTCTCGGCAAACAGGCTGCGGGGTTTGCTGCCGAAGCGGGCATTTACAGGAAGAAACAAAGTTAGAAGTTCTCAAGCTCCATGCTGATTAATCCTTTCCCTTCTCCATTACTCATCTCTGCATCTTCTTTGGGGCAGAGACACAAGAGACTTTTGCGTGACGTGGCACATGGAGCCGCAGAACGAGCAGAGAGAAGGAAGCATCCCCTCCTGCTCTGCACCACAGCCTGCATGGACTTCAGGGATCTTTTTCCATGCAATTACAAGAGTACTGTAAAAACAAACTCTATTAAATACGCCACCAGAAATGTCTCATAATTAGTCTCAAACTATAGGTAGCACTATGTAGGAGGTGATTCCCTCAGACATGGGAGCTGAGGGTTTCACTGGCATCTGTCTCAAAGGTATATATGCTCGCGTTACATAAGATTATAGCCTGTGGCTGCAGCTCTCTCCCCTGCCATCAGCCTAGGTCTGTATCACACTTGACATCAATAAACAGACACAAAACAGTGTTAGAAAATGGAGGATTTCATTGCAGGGGAGGCAATAATACAGCCTCGGCACAATTAATGTTTGATCTTACTATAGTTTAGAACAACTCATCATACTAAAGCCTGAATTCCTAGTCCCCTTAATGTATTCACACAGAGAATACATTAATTTCTAATACAGTCTTGAGTTTTCCCGTGTCTGTGCTAACAGGACATTGCAAAGAGCTGTGGCAAACTAAGATACATTCTATAAGAAGACTTTCCTAATCACCGCCGAGCTAAGTGAGAGAAGCAAACCAGGCTTCTTGGAAGAGAAAGTGCTAGGGACCAAAATCATGCAGCAGCATGCATCCAGCTGAGCACTGGAAGGAATGAAAGATACTTTGGGCTAGAAATAAAGCAGTGATAAAAAATAGCCTGAATGTTACAGGAAAATTATATCCAAATCAATACCTAAAGCAAATTTGGGCTTTTTTATAATCTCATGGTCTTCTTTTCTTACAGTGACAAAATGGTATTAAAAATTCCCATGGCTCTTCTATTAAATGTGCTGATGTGCTGTCAGCTAAGTCAAAAAGTCCTAGATGTCTGACTGGGTGGGGATGCTGTCCTTGACCCTTGATAGCAGCTGTCTCTTGCAGCTGTTAACACTGTCAGAGCTGGACCCAGCTGGTTGAATCTGGAGGGAAGAAGATGAGAGCTGTTGTATGGATGGCAGACTGCTAGGCTATGGCAGAGCAGAGCTGCTTTCCACCAGGTGCCTCCCCAGTTATTTCCACACTTGGTTGTGTCAGCAATTTCTCTATACATGCTCCACAGAAACCATTATAAGCAGGGGTGACAGACACACATCAGCACAGCCTTTCTCCTATCAGAGTGCTACCCTGCTACAGAAGACTGAAGCAGACACACTGCAACACATTTAGATTAGGATGCAGCCAATTAATTTTGGAAAGTTCAGAGAACCTGACTCTCTGTCACTCTTACGTTGCGAAATTATAAATGAAAATGCAATGGATTATGACGTACAGACATTATGCAAGCGAATATACATGAATATTATGTACGTTAATATTATCCAAAAATGAAAGAGTAACCAAACATCTGTAAAATAGCAGTTATCACTGGATATAGAGACTGTGTCTTCAGTTGTTTAGAGAAGCTTACAGGAGAAGATAAAAATCTACGAGCTAATAATTATCATAACAATAAACAATAATTTCTAACAATTCTCAAGGCAAACTGAAGAGTGCGTGGGCCTTCCCTAACAAAGGCTCTTAGAGGCTAGTCAAATGAAAATTAAAACTTCTGGGCCCATTTCATATTTGCACTCAGGCTAAGTGTAAAGGAACAAGAAAATTTACACGTACAAGGTACAAAATGTGGGTGAAATTAAAAGCAAGGGATTTAAAGAGAGGCACAGAAACAATGCCAGAGAAAGATGAAGAAGAATCATTGGGATATTCCATTTTATTCTCCTATTTTAATCACAATCATGCAATAAAGGACAGCTTGAACAATACAGCATAAAAATAATCTTAATGCAATAGTAAATGTAAGGGAATTTTTACGGTTTATCAAAAAGGTCTTCAAGGTGAAAAAGAGCAAATTACCAGCCTCCTGTCAGCCTTGAAACACCCCCTCTCACTTCTAATATCAATATCCATTATTAAAATCACTGCTCCCCAAATCCAGGAATTGAAACTGTTGTGATATCCTTCTATTTGCTTGGTCTTCCAACTCTTAATCCATTTTTATGGGCTGACAAAGGATTGAAATGGGTAAGAAAGCTGTTTTCAGGGGGTTTTACACAGTGTCAAAACCAGCATGGACAGTGCGGGATGTTACACATTGACATATGGTCACTGCATGCCTGGGGGCTTGAGGTTGCGGCTGATGCTACCTCCCCCTGAACAGGTGAGAGATAAAAAGGCTACAGAAGATTTTAAACCCCAGGGTTGCCAAGTAGAGACTGTACATATGGGTCCATCAGCCCCTCTACTGTCAACTCGAAGGTTTCCAAAATCATGAGTCAGGCTCTGTGAGTCAGGACGTCACAAAACACTGCTCCACAAGCAGCATATTCATGTAACTAATGATCTTTGCATCCTCTGGCTGGTCACTCTGGCCCCCAAGCACCACCACAAAACTCCTCCCTCTACCCACATATGCTCCAGTACTTCACCTCCACAGCAGTGCTCATGCTGGCCGGCCAGGGGTGACTGCCAGATGGCTGATAATAACCAGAGCTTTAACAGCTGCCCCCATTTTTTCTCCCTTTTTTCTTTTTTAATCTCACTCCACGTTCTTTAAGCATTCACCAGCCTGGACAGAACTAGTGAAGGATTACATAGTGTACGCATGGTTTTCACACTTTCACACTTTCACAAAACAAATAAATGATCACTTCTCCTTTCTTTACTTCGGAAGCAAAGCTAAGACTGGTAGAAGTGAAATTCTTCTTGTTTTCCCCTCATTGAGGATATTCTGACATTTACTTTTCAAGTTCTTCTCTTTGTCACTAAAACAGCTAGAACAATGCACTTCTTTTTGTTATAGGTAAACTGGAAGACTCACTTTTACATGTATGCCACAAGCCAGAGCTTTAGCAAACCATAGTCAGAGATTGGTGTTACAATTGCACAGGTTGACAACACTTCTGTGTTACAGCCCCACAGCTCACCTGCTAAAAAGTACTTTCACAGAGGAACATTATTGTAGTGATGCTGCGGACTGTGAAGGGTATAAAACATAAGTGCATGATCCATGGAATGAGTTAGGGGGAAACTGAATATGCATTTACGTAAGTAATTGTAAAAGCAAGTATTTTATGCAAATAAATGCAAACTATGCAGCAAGGGCAGAAGGCAGAATATGACAGAAATGGGGAAGGAGAGATGGAGTGGAAAGATCTTGAACTAAAAAACTGAGAACCGTGCATACAACAGAGCACAGAGTGGGCGACCTTCACCGTGCCTGGCTCAGCCTGGAAATGCAGCTGGCGCTCTGCAACAGCAGCTGCCCTTGCTGCCTGATCAGCTACCTGCAGGTGAAAGAAGAGCAAACAGCATAGGAACCTTTGGTGCTTCCACCTATTTATGTCATCACTGATGTGACAGGTAACGTTGGGAATGTGTGAAAGACAGTGGGCTCACAAAACAAGAACTTGAGTATAGTCAACTGGATGACAGTCAGCGCTACCTGAAAATACAACTCTGGATTTATCTCTTCCTTTTAGTTGGTCACATCTCTCTTCACACCGCTACTCAGTGAATAATCTGGGAAAATGTGCACAGGGGTAATTAAAATAATTTTTACTTGCATCTTCTGAAACAATTTTATAGCCCCCCCAGTCCTTGCTCTCCAACTGACTAGTAATACAAGTTCTAGGAGATAATCATCAGGCAAAAACAGTTAGTTGACACTCTCCAAAGCAAAAAGTGCCCAGCAGAGCTGGGGGTATCTGTACAACCTGAAAACACCCCTATGTCATTTTAAAGGAGACAAACTATGCTTCAAATCTGTCTTTCTGGCTGCAACCTATTTAGTCTATAGGTTAATAGACCTACAGAAGATAATCTATAGAACAAAAATGTTGCAATAATTGGGTAGAAACGGATGGATTGTCATATAGGCAGTGGGGCTGGATTCACACAGTACTTCACACCAAGCCTTTTAGTTGCTTGGCTCATAAATACTGGAATTATCAGTTTTACTGGTAGAAGTTAGTTAGAACTTGTGTTCCCTTGTGTGCCTGTCTTTTTTTTTTTAACATGTCTTTATGAACCGAGACAAAGAAGTAAATCTGAACAAAAGTGTTTTCAAGTGTACCTGGACAGACGTACAGCCGCTGTGACCTTGTTTTGTTGCTGTGTGTGGTAAACAGGCAGCTATGTCTTTGTGCAAATCACTTCTCAGTTCTCTTCGTTCATTTCACACATTTGGATTCTGCTTTGTTAAAGTGATTTCTAGCAGTTTATGCAGATCTTGAAAGGCTGGGGTGTAAAAGCTACGTGATGCCATTACTGTTAGCAGAGCCTCATGTCTCTGTGTATCTTCAAATAATACTATAACCAAAGGTGCCACTTCATTCAAGATATGCTTCATAAGAAGGATTAAAACACTGTTAGAAACAAAAATCACAGGACAGAGCAGTTCTAGGGAATTTCTTCACCACTGAGTCCATCCTACAAGTAGTTAAGGTTTGTCTGGTTCAGTTTTGTGCTAGATAATTACTAGAAACATCCAGAGGCAATTCTACATAAAGGAGGGGATAAGATTAAGTACATAGACATTTGTTTCCCATTTCCATGATGAAATTAACAACTCTCACATTGCAAATGTCTGGGCACCCACCAGGGTGCCTAAAATGATGGGGAGAAGGGGCCGTGCTGATTTCACTGAAGAGAGGAGGGAGCAGCCGCTCAGCACAGGAGCACACAATGTACCAGCTAGGGCTTGTGTGGGAGGTTAAACCTTCGTTACCTTTCCAGTCAGTCTTGGGCCTGGAAGACAGCACAGCAGCATCTTGTTTCAGTTTTAAAGCAAAATATGAAAAATCATTACTTCATCTCAAGTGTGCCTAGAGAGATTTAGCAATGCTATGAAGAGCAAGTCTTGCATTTATGTGGCATCAGCACTACAACCTACAGCAAACAGCTTCTAAAGGTGCATCTGCAAAAGAAGCTACATCACATGCATAGACAAGAGCTATATTGTCTATTGTGCGGTGATGTCCAACCTGTGAGGGAACCTGCAGGCTGGACTAGTCCGGGACCCCAAATACAGCCTGGTCACAAGACACACTGATTTTAATCAGCCATACAAAGGGTATCACAGAATGAGGACGTTCAGACCAGGAAATGCACAAGTTCACAGATGACCTTAGCACCAGCTGGCATTAGTTTGACTGTTGAGCATGTGAACGAAGCAGATCACCCACGAGGGAACACAGGGTAGGCACATGTCCGCGACAAGGAACTAAAGTGGGATGTGATGCGCCGCTGACAAGCAGAGAGCAAAGGAGAGCTCACCATCATAGTGACAAAAGGGTGGATTGGTAGATTTCCTCAACCTTCCCCTTCTGCGTTGTATGGTCACCAGTGCAGCACAGCTAGCTGCCCTCCCTCCTTAGTAAAGTGACCTGAGCAGTGGATTGAGTGGAAGGAAGCAGATCCAGGGGGACACAGCAGCTGCTCCCAGTAAGGCAGGTGGGTTTGGAAAGGCACATCCAACAGTGGAAAGGACCTCCAAATCTGTTTCCCTCTCTTGCATGAATGATCAAAGGAATGAACAAGGGTTTGAAACAAACTAAAGTACAGATTTTTATTATGCTTGTGTTTTTGTTTCACAATGCATTACAACATCTTGCATAAGGTAAGTTACTTCATTCTTTAGCAGAAAAAGTGTGAATTAATGCATTTGGGCAATGGGAGAAAAAGGGATTTCTATTGAGCTTTGCTAGCCTTTAAAGTGCTGAGATATTGCAAAATCTGAATGCCTCTTGGGAAAAGATGGTAACATACCTCTTGAACAAGGATTAATTAATAATATATTTTACTGAATATCTAATCAGATCAAAACAAAAATTCATGATGTAGAAATGAAAAAATTTAATTTAAGTATGAAATACAAACTGTATGTCACCTTCCCAGAGAGTTATTAGAAAGAGAAATTGCACATCAATTTTCCAAAAACCAACACGAAAATAGCAATACTCATATTGAATTTCAAGAAAATACCAGGTCACAGTGGTCCTGGATGTTGAGTTTTACAGGCCATTCATTCTGAAAATTTTCCCACATTGCACTAAACTGTACAATCAAGTGTTAGATAATGCCATATAACCACAAAGCCTCAGGGAACCACTGATTGTGGCTGTGAGTCTCCACATCCCCAAACACAGTAGACCTTTCAATTGCACTGATTTGTATTAAACATGCAATTGTCTTCCCACTGCAGTCAAAGGAGCATTTGCCCATAGTCTGTGGGGAGCTGGCTGACCTTCTTTCTCTCCAGATGCCAAACTGCATTAATGGATTAAAAAATATACACAAGAGACATTCCTAATAATATTTGTCAGTAAACCACAGTAGTTGTGCCACAGAGATGTTATGCAACTGAGAGTGCAACCCATGATATAATTTCCATATTAACAGAAGGCAAATACACTTAAGTTCCCTAGAAGCACAGAACAAAATGGAAAGCTTTGTCAGCTAACCTTCGTTCTCCACACTTTCTCTCCATCCATCCTTTTGTTCCTACCCTACTCTAACTGCCAGATTTCCTCTCTGCCCACACTAGCACAGCCAAACCTCCTCCACAGCTGCTCAGGCATCTGAACCTTTCCATAAATGCACCCAGGCATCGGTCAGTTACTTCTTCCTATGGACAATATATATCCAGACACAGACATGTTTTGCGTGCTGTTTCTCCCTATTTATTCCAGCTTCCTCAAGGGAATAGTCACTGTACTTCACCTCCTTTGCAAACTAGTCCCTATCTGTCATGAAGTCCCTGGGGTAAGGTTTACCATCAACATCTTTTCATTCCTATTGTTTTCAGGTTAGATTGAATGAAGCACAACTACAGCCCAAATCCTTCTTCCCTACAGTCACCCAGGATACATGGGTTTGACTGGAGGATCACCCCACCTCCCTCCTAAACAGAGGGCTACTTTAGACTCTGTGGTTATCCATCACTATTAATTGCTCTATTCCCTCCTCTACCTGGGTGTGCAGGTCAAGAAACTGACAAAGTTTTGAGGCTCTGTCAAAACTACTCCAAAGTCCCATTTGAGCATCTCCATGCAAAATGCTCCAATATCATCCCACCTGTCTCTAGCTACCAGAGCTGGAGTGTCTGGAAATAATGCTAAAATAAAGCTTCTTCAGGGTCCTGAGTCACAGAAACCCTATGGGAATTATTACTCGTCTCTGACTGTTCCTAGTCCACCAAGGATAGTACTTACCCTAGCTGCAAATTCTAAGTGGCAACTGTAGCGAAGCAACTGTTTGCATGCTTTTTAGCTCTAGATATCTTTTGTTCAAACTCCTGCACAATCTCCCAGTGCAAAATTGATCACTATAAGTACACAGACCAGCAAGGGAGAACAGAGCAGGAAACGGATATGAACCTTTAAGGAAAAAATCCTTCATCACGAGAGTGAGTACAACAGGAGTAGGTGGCACAGAAAGGTCGTGGCATTTCCATCATGGAGAGTTTCAAAGCTTGACTGAATGAGGTCCTGGGGGACCTGATCCAACTCTGAGCAGGAGTCTGAACTAGACAACCTCCAGGGATCCTCTCCAGCCTACATTTTGCTATGATTCTTTATTCTCATGTACATTATTGTGTCTCGAATGGAGGCTACCTGCATAGGAGTAAAAGTGCCACAGTAAGGTCTAACAGGACTCTCACTATGGCCAGCCATTAAAGAACAACTTCACTCTCTCAGACATATACAAGGAGAGGATATCATGAGCAGCGTGAGAAGATACTTGGGTTCCTAAGAGGCTCCTGATTCCAGTCCCAAATACAATATATCCTGCTGTGATTTGGGGAAAAAAAGAAAACATTGAAGCTGCTGAGTATGACGACTTCCGCAATTTGTTAAAAATTTCTCTAAGAGAGAGGTCCTTTAAAATGAAATATTTCTAACTTCTATTCTCTGAAAACACAGAGCCAGTAATGCCCAACTTGTTTCCTGCACTGTTCAGGAGGGATCCAAGATTGTAATACAGAAGGTGTTAATGATCTTTTAGGCTTAAGTGAGAGATATCTACTTCATATTTATGGTTTTCTTTTTTTATGCTCAAACATAGGACAGTGTTAAGTCTACAGCCATGACAGCATAACGTCAGGTGTTACCCTTTCTTCTTGCACGCACTGCCATCTTTTAACTAAACAACTATTTTAAGTAGTCCTTCTAGGGTTTCTTCTCCTTCGGTTCATGTCTGTGTCCACCTGGAGGCTTCCTTTCCTCCCCCTTTTAATAATGACCCCATAAACTATGTCACACACATTGAATAAGAATATGCAATGTTGAATTCACACAAATCAGCAGAAGATGAATGTGTATTTTATGCAGATCTTTAATATTGTACCTTTGCTATTTCTCCCTGCGTTCTCCCCTGAAAGTGCCCTCATAAAGATGTGTTAATTTTTCTCTGTGGATGTCACACACGGCTGCGGCTGTCACTAGTAGCTTTTGGTGTTCATTCCAATACTGGAGCCCTGATCCTGGTGGACTTACTCAGAATTCATGTGAAAGGGGCACACATTCTGTTTCATTATAATTTAGCAATTGTCAGGAGTCACAGTTTTTCCCATTTTTCATGCTGAAAGTAAGCCTTGTAACAGCTTTCAGGACTAACAAAGCTTTGAAGGGGTGACACTTGGGGAAGTTTCTAAAGATGAGCAATTTGATAAAGAGCAGAATTAACGAAACTCAAATTTAAGGTTTCTCTGTCTTTACTCTCCTCTGTGGATTCTGATGCCTGATAAAGGGTGACCCTCTTTGCCTTTCCATCTGCATGGGTGCCAGTTCTCCTAAGTCTTGTAGGAACTTACCAGCTGAGAGGTTTCCACCCTTTTGTTAAAGGGGGTTGAAACTGAGCAAATTTCAAACTTGTTATAGGGAGTCTGATACAAGCACATGCGCACACAGTAGGACTGCACAGGTCTTATTTCATTCAGAAATCTAGGTATAAAAAAACAGCATATGAAAGTAAAACATACCTTTGGAGCAAAGGTGGGAAAATTGTAAGGAGAAACCCAACACCTTAGTCCTGGGAAAGAAAGGGTCACATAAAAAAGAAGCACAAGCAATCACAATTCCGCTCAGAAGTAATTTTGAGTATGCCATGACAGCCTGGTAAAAGAGAAATAACTTCATCCACTGAATGCTGACATGCCTTAAACTACACTTTGTCTTACAGCCTGACAAGCAAACTGGGGAGAAGGGAAGGGGGAATTTACGATACCCTTTGGGGTTTCCATTACCCCGTATGATTTTCTTGCATCTCATTTATTTTTGCTAACTTTTGTAATAGAGAAAGGCTACTAAGGAATGCAGGCATCAACATATTTAATGTATTTCACGTGTGTTGTTGCTGTATGTTTTATACTAATAAAGATAATGACATCAAAATATATCTCTTACCATGACAGGCATTCATGAAATGCAGAAAAAAAAGCCAGCGCACTGTCATCAATGGCAGATACACAGATGTGCCATGTCCCACTATGGTGCAAAAGGTATGGGATTGGCAGAGGTCACAAAAGTTCTTGTTGATTTTGTCATTTTAGTGGTAGCTGGTAAAGCAAATACAGAAAACTGTTTTAGGTGGGTTAATAAATACATATATAGAAAAATGTATATCTAGCATGTCACATCAAAATCTAACACTACATCTCTGTTTTAGTCTCCACAGTAAATTAAATTTTCACTTTCTGAAGCAAAACCATGTCTTTTCACAGAAAAAAATGTGTTTGTGAGTGGCAGACAAAAAAAGATGCTTATCTGATGAAATGTAGTTTTATGGAATGTGAATCAGGGCAATAATTCATCTTTCTTGCCATTGTTTTTACACATTAGTCATTGCCACAAGGTTTTCATCCCTGCAAATTACATCCTCCCAAATCACTACACTGAATCACAGATCTTTCTGATTAGCTGCTTTTATGTAGCCACCCCATAAACATTTGATTCTCTCCATGCAAGTAAAAAAACAGAGCTGTGATCCATCTGTTAAGTTATAGACCATAAGTTCCCATCTGTCATCCACAGACCAGTGGTAGTCCCCAGAGCACTCTCTGCCCATCTGCAGAGAATTGGCTGCTCTCTTTGTGCTGCCTTCTCTTCATCTCCAGCTGTTAAATCACATTAAGAGATGGGTAAAAAAACAGAGAAGAAAAAATTGTGAACAACATTAATTTTCCATGTAAACAATTGCTTTAGCTGCAAGAGGGATGTTATACAATTGTGAATGCGCAGGGAGGAACCTCAGAGCCACATGCCTTTCTCGGCGGCAGCTTTGTGAATGCCAGGTCCCTGCCGGCGGCTGCAGCATGGGCTCCAAGTGGGGTCGGCTGTGGGGTGCTCCTCCAGAAACCCAGGGTCCTCATTTGAGTGTCAGTACCATTAACTGGTTCACTGCTCACCGCTTTGACAGAAAGGTCTACCACTTCAAGGAAGAAAGAGCTGGTTTCCCTAGATTAGGCTGGATCAGTTGCCTCCCCCACCAGCTGTTCATCTGGTCCTGCACCTAAAGCACCAGCTCGGACCATGGCTGAGCAGTCTTTGACAGCTCTCCTATCTCCACAGCTTACAGCCTGGGGTAGAAAACATAATTTCTGTTTACTTCAGTCTGCTAAGGTGCCGTAGTTCAGCAGTTGCTACAGATCCCACTCCTGGAGGTGAGGAATTAGTGGGCCATTTCAGTCATCCCAATTTATTCTGACTCCACGCACAAACCAACACTGCTGGGTCCCTACCCCTCGTTACGTCTGACAGCCCGTGGTGGGGCAGCAGCAGCAGTGGTTTCTGTCCTCTCCACCTTCCCACCTCACCTGCCCAAGGCTACCAACCCCATCAACGCCACAGCTGAACGTGCTTTCCAACCACCTCACTCGCAGCCCAGCATGCAGATGGAAGTGCCATCAGTTCTGGTTTGTTTTAAAATAGCTCAGGCTTCTGCATCCTCAGTCCCTGCCAGATAACCTGCTGGGGTAAATTCTTCAGCTATCACAGTGAAATCTGACTGAGATCATGAAACCTGTAATACAATCCCAAACTGTCTCACAGACACCTGAACCCATCAAACTGTCCTTCAGCCAGCACCCTCCAGACACTGCAAACAATACTGCCATTACAGATCAGGCTGAAAAGTAAGGATGCAAGAACAGCATAACCAATCAATATTTAATTTCATATAAGAGTACCTGAAGGGAGGGTAGGTGCAGAGGTGGTTCTGTTATCAGGTTTTACTCATAAGTAACTCAACAACATTTCCCATTTTAATGCATGCCAAATACCTCAAAATGTTCCTGCACACCGTGCCAAAGAAACACAGTCAAGAGCCACATGGTAAAGGCAAGATTTAGGTGTTTGTGGAGTTGGCACATGATGTCAAATCTCACCTGGACAGGAGAGGCTGACACACATGGGTTACCACCCCATAGCCCTTTGCCCACCTGTATCTATTTAGTAAAGCAAATCTATTTCTGTGACCAACAGCTCACCAGAGAGTAGTACAGCTGACATCCATCATAAGTTCAAACATCCCAGTACCAATTTACTGCTGGGTCTGGTGGGAGCATCCTTACACACACAGCTGTGACAGAGCTTCAGTTCATACATGTGGATTAACACTGAGATGGCTCTGCAGTTCTGCTGCCAGTCCTGAGAGCACCAACGTTTCTAAAAACAGGCTGATGTGGGAATACTCTGACACAAAGCAAAATATCATCCCTTACTCAACTATCCCCAAAAGTGCTATTTCAAACCTTAACTCCCCATTCTTGGAGAACACATGCGTGTACTTACTTACTGCCTAGTAAAACCAGGCCTACTGACTATTTTGAATGACTCCATGAGTGAAGATGACCATGTTTGTAGGTGTCCACAGCAGTAGCTTCTTGGGGTCCGTTGTGCCAGCCTCAGGGTTCTTTGGTCTCTTCAAATCCAGCATGTGTTTAAGAACTTTATAGTGCTTAATCCTGGGCTCACAGGAGCCCAGAATACTCCACTTACTATGTTAAGCAACTGACAGTCGGGACCCTGAGTGCCTCTGTTATTCATTTGGAACAAAAGGCTGTGCTTTTCCGGGACTTTATGCTTTGCTAGCCTGGAATTAGCACTTTGCCAGCCCCTAAAGCCCAAATCTGAGCTCATCCAAACTTTGGGAAAGATGGATCTGGCTCTAAGCCCTGTATTTCAAGGCCATCTTTAACCTAGTGTTAGCAAAGAGGGGTTTTTTTATGCTAATTCCCCACTTTCTCGTCAACTAATGGAACAAAAAAGAGGAAAAACTATCTGGGGATATTATTTTCCCTTTCTTTTGGAAATATATAGATGATGAACCAATCAGGCTATGAATGATAAACAACTGCTTTAAATAGATAAGAAGCAAATAGGCAAAGAGACAATAAGGTTATTAAGGGATAATACTGGGAAACTGAGTGACAGATGATTATCTGAACTTCATTTAATTTCAAATTTAGCATTTCTTTTATGTTCACTCCTATAATTTTTATTTTCCCTTTTGTTCACATACACTTTCTGCAGCAAAAAAAAGGGGGATAGGTTCAGAATTTGTCATCATCTAAAGCAAAAATTAAACAACTGGCCAAAAACTTAGTGCTTTGCCACAGGTCTCCAGGGTCACATGCAGAGGCTTTCATGCAGATTGTTACCTCTGTTCTCTGTTCTTGCTTTTCGGACAGAAGCCAGCACTGGCTGATACAGGACTGGTTTAGTGCAGTTGGTAAGTTCTGCCCTGTCTGCCTACCCCTGAGACCTGAGCTGACTCTGTTCCCTGCTGCCCTGGAGCATGGGCAGAGATGACATGTGGCTTTCTACCCCAATCATGCAGGCATCACTTCAGAAACTTTTGTTAAAACAAACATAAAGATAAAAAGTCTCACTTTTTTTTTTAATTAATAAGGAGAAACTTATTTGTGAGGCGTATCGGTTCATTTTGTTGTTCATTTCCCTCAGAACAAACAGGAAATTTGATTAACTGAGATAGTCTTGACTTCATAGGCCTGATGAGTGATGTCCTCTTTTACTCAGGTACATGGGAAGGGCTAAATGCTCTTCTGAACAGTCTTGCTACTTTCTGTGGCACCTGGGGAGATGGAGGGAGAGGACTGGTTGTGCACCAAAATCATCTCATGGAAGGAGCAGCAATGCCCCACTCCTGTGGAAGCTATTTTTAAACTGCTGACCTGCAGCTCGATAGTTCTGTCATATACTGCTCCCAACAGAGCTGACATCAAACCTTCACCAAACTGCACTCGGTCCTCTCTCCTTTTCTCTTGGAGCCCCAAAAACCATCTGGTAGCTTCCATTTTTTTACCCTTTGCTCTAAATCTTACCACCTTAAGCAAAAAGAAATCCTCATCCTCTCTTCTTCTCTATCCACACCTTATTCTATACTGTTTGGCTATTCAGGGATGAGTAACTTACCTCCTCTTTGAATAACGCGTCAGCAATTTTCCTATGCATGGTTTCATTCATTTGGCAGTTTTACAGCTGCTAATGCTACTGTGGATAGCATCCTTTTAAATAATGCCTGAAAATATTGTAATTTTACCATCAGAAAGTAGCAAAGTTATATGGTTCTATTGGTTTGTCCATGAATATGCCATTCCTGAACCAAAAAGGGTCACTAATTAGTTTAAAGTATTTTTTTAATCCCTACTAGAAGGAAAAAAATCTACTTTTTTACTAAATTAAGGCCAACAGTTCCTGCAATAGTATCTCTGATTTTATGTGCACAGGGCACACAAAATGATATAATAAGCAGAACTATAATGCTGATGTTTTTCATCAAAAGAATAATTCAGTATAGAATGACATCAGCATTCTAACTAATATTTCTTCATTGGTTTTAGGCAAAACATCAAAGAAATGTTGTGAGCTGATTTTTCATATATTTAGTTGAGGTCCCCAAGAAACATTTTATGACTTTCCAGATCAGACATTAGCTAGTAGGAAACGTTGGGTAGGAACTGGTAAACTCAAGTCATTGCCCAGTGACATGGAAAACTACTTTTCCTTTGTGGAAAATCCAGACTTTTAATATCCCTTATAGGGATTCAACCAATCAGGCTCTAAAGAACTTCATCAAGGTTTTATTGACATTAACCTAAAAACTCAGGACTTCCTTAATTTGGGGGGGCAGGGGCTGCTGGTTTTTATGCACTCAGCAGAGATATTTTCCTAAACATTATTTGATTTTTTTTTTAAACTGTGTAAATGTTCTCAAATTCAGCTAAATTCTACAGGGCTGTAGACAAATAGTCCCTGTTGTAATACTGAAGAACACGGATAAAAGCAGGAGAGAGAGCCTTTTGGGAACACTGCTGCAAATCAGGGGAAATACATGTATCTTACCACGTGTTTAACTCCATGGATTTACGTACTGAATGAATTCCAACAAAATCCCACCTCTGAAGATAAGGAGATAATACAGACCCTTTCTAGTCATAAGTTTCTTTATCCCAATATATCCTGGGAGTAACATTTATAAGAAAATCCCCTGGCATTTATTTCACTGAAACAGTTTCACAGAGTTAGTTCATGAAAAATACAAAGCGGGCTAAACATAACCTCTTTTGCCTTCTAGAAAGTGTAGTAGTTATGTTCTTTAGGGGACCTTTTTCATTTACACCAAGTTCTTTGGAAATCAGAGCAAGAGAAAGAGAGTTCCCATGTCCTCAAAGTGGAACTGTTGGGTTTCAACTGAAATCCAATTTCAGTCTAGAATTTAATCTGGATTTGAGCTTGTATCTCTCGACAATAAGGAAAATAAATGGACTACCACCCTACAACGATGTCTTTTAGAACCCATCAAGTGAGCACCAAAGTAAAGCAGAACAGCTGCTTCAGCAGTAACAAGATAAAACAAAAAAAAATCTGTTGTGAAGAATACAGCAAACCTAAAAAAAAAAATAAAGAAAAAAAAGCTGATGTGAACAGCCTGCTGTTCATTATCCTCTTGAGAAATATCTTCAGAGCCTCATACAGCCTGAGATATTGAAGAATCAGTAATGCTTTGACATGCCTCTACAGTAGACTGCTTAGGAAAAAAGCACTGTTCTTGCTGCCAGTGAAGCTCGGAATTACATTTCCAATTATTCATTTTGCCTAACAGAGAACAATAAGGTAAAAGCTTATTAGTATAAAGGTTGTGCAGAACTAGTATCTAGTGTAAAACTAAATCACATAACTACCTAATGTGCACTACACTACTATTTGTGCTACAGTGCTATTTGTATCAAATACAGCTCCAGTTGTGCAAAGAAAACCAATCCATCTACTCTCTATAGTTAATTAATATAGAAAAAAGGATAATCTGCACATTTTGGTATGCATTTTACTTTCACCTAAAATGTCTTTGTAAAATAAGCATATGCCTGAGCTGATATGAAAAACAAGTTTGCATTAATTTGTATTTGATAGCTATGTTCTAAAGGATAGAACCAATGTACAGAACAGGAGCACTGCTCATACACATCTTAACGTGGCTGGGAGCAACGGGGATGATGGTGACAGTAGCATAGAGCAGAGGGAAGGTTACTGAGGCTGCATGGTGGGTTTTTGTACACATAAAATGTGTTCAGTGGTCTTTAAAAATACCTCAGCCCAAAACAAGGAAAAGATATGTTCCTAAGCATATATACAGCAAGTATTTCAGAAAGTAGATAAACAGTCATGCTTATATATCGTTAGGTACATGCACAACCTTTTCCCTGAACTCCTAAGACAGTTATTGTATTTCCTTCCAGTATTCACTCCCATTCTTTCTAAAGGCAAATAGAAAAGCCAAAACTAATGAAATCACCCTCATAAATGTAATAAGTGGAAAACTTCACTGTACAAATCCATGGTTCATCCACATCAGGAACATAACACACAGTTCTGATCTCCTCATCTTTAGGAAATACACAGAGCAGAACTGGAAAACTTTCAGAGAAGGGTAGGAAGAGAAATCAAGTTATAGACCGGTTTCTGTGTGAAGAACTGCTTCATAAGCCAATGTGTTTCAGTTTGGGAAAGAGAAGACTCATGGAGAGTACAAGAGAGAGCTGCAAAATCATTAGCGATGTGGAAAGGGTGGATAGGATTCAATACTTCACTGCCTCTTTTCATACCAGAACTACAAATGAAGCTACTAGGAGACAGCTTAAAAAAGGAGATGGGGAAGTTGCTGGTCACACACGTATGGAGTGTTGCATCTGTAGAGCTCCTCAAGACATGACTCTGCGAATGCTAAAAACTGGCAAAGTTTCCGGGGGAGCTGCTCATATGAGAGTAGTCCTGTGCTATGGGACATACAGAAACCAAGCCAGCTCAGGAGGCGCCTGTGCTGAAGTAAGTAAAGGCTAAGAAAATATAAGAGGGAAGCATTACAAATGCTTGGCCTGTTCTTGCACTTTCCTAGACAGTGATGTAACTGGGTACTTATGGACACGGTAGGATACTGGATGTGGAACAAAACAGATTGCTGGTCTAAGCCAGGATGGCTCATTTTATTAGGATGAGAAGGGAGAAGGAATTTTTCAACAGGAGAAAAATATTACAAAATTCGCTTGGTTTATGATCATGAGTTCTTGTGTTTCACATTACCAAAGAGAAAATGCATCAATCTCCACCCAGATTTCTCCTTTTTTTTTTTTTTTCTGCCATCAAAATGTCACTAGTATTCAGGTTAAAGACAATTCTAGTTCAGAAAAGCAGCATTTCACAACTACACCTTGTCTTCAGCTCCCACTGATTTCCAGGGCTCAGCAGTCATGAAATTCTGACTGCAAGATTGCAGAGGTAGGAAGGCAATCAAGTTATGTTCTACAGTTGTACTAGAAAAAGAATAATTATTTTTCCTAGATAAAAAATTGCCACAAAATAGGAGTTACTTCATCAGGAAGCTCTACAAACCTCAGGTTTTTTCTGGCTACCCTCCTTCAAAGAACATGTCATGATCCTGCACATTAACAAGCCCAAGTCCGAGCCTTTCTCAAAACCATTCTCCACAGCTGACTCCTTTCTGTCAAAGGGGCAGCTAAGGAGCACACAGGACTCTGCATGTCCCAGCCTATAAGACAGAAATAACACTTCAGATCAATGAAGTTCATATCCTTCAGGGGTTTAGTTCAATGCAAGGAAGTATTTATAAGCTTTCTGCATTTTTCATCTTTCAATAAATGCTACAAAGATTATATTGTTTAATGTTTAAGTAGTAAAACCTTACTTAAGCCCTTTCAATTTCACAATTGTATGAAAGGATTGTGTGGAGTATTAACTACTTGGAAAAATAAATCATAAATACTCTTGCTAACAAGATAGCCATCAGCTACCTGGATGTAGTGCCAGTGGGTTGGCATAAATTGGAGTTGTCGGTGGGCTGGGGAGAAAGAAACAAGAGAAATAGTCAGGCTCAGTTCTAATTACTTCATTATTAAAATAACTGCAAAGGGAGACCAGTATGAGTCATTTTCTTTGGGGCCAAATTTTTCTTACTTTCAGTCACGTTGAGGAATACCATGCCGCACGCATGGTTCTGCAGAAATCAATGCTATTCTCATCAAATATTATTCAGTGTTAGTCAGAATATCTGCAGATGGCTTGTAGAGTTTGGGAATGAATTTTGAAACTAGCCTGGGATGAGGAAATACATCTTGGCATGAACAGAAGCCTTTTCTCCTTCCAGTCCTGAGATCAGAGCGGGCTGATATCCCTTTGCTATCTTTGCCCCTTCTTTCTAAACTTGCCTGACTTTATCTCCTGACTTTGCATACAATATAGATCATCTGTCACATAGAGCAATCCCTCCTCCTGCCTTGAAAAAGTTATTTTGACACACCTGATTTTAAGAAATTGGAGGGGAGGGGAAGGGGGAAGCTAATCACTTTTTAAGGGAAACTTGATATCTGTAGATTGTTAAGCATTTGGCACTCCTAAGGAGGTTGGAGGGAAAAAAAAATACTGGCGAGTTGATTTAGCATCAAAGTTTGTTGGAGTTCCTGTTTATGCTAGAGACAGGGAGACTACTTCTCCAGGTATGAGCTGAAGTAATTACAGATTCAATAGAAAATCACATAGCATTTACCAATAGGAAAAGGTCAATGTGGCAAAAGAGTTATGTCAAAAAGGTCTGATTTCCTCTTGAAGACAACAACATTGATAGAGATCAGTGCTGGAATGATGTGTCCACTTCTGGGATCGATGTTCTCCTGAGGCATTAGGAAAATAGAGGGACTACAAGAACTATTTCAAAGTTGGAAAAAATCCTTTACTGTGAGACACCAGACAAGACAAATCTTAATAGCTCGTTTGAAAAAGTACATTTAGAAAACATCTGATTACAGTGCATAAATACTGCCCTGGAAAGAAAACATCAGCTAGGAAAGGCTGTGTAATCCTGCAGAAGAAGGATTAGAAGGATCAAGAGATGAATCCTAAGCAAAACTAATTTAAATTAAAAATTAGGCATCACTGCTTAATCGTGTAAAAAGAGGTTAATTACTGGAAAAAGCTATGAAAAGTACCTGATCATTCTCCATCTCTGGGTACCCTTAGAACATGCATCTAAAGCCAAGATGTTGGTGTCATAACAGGGTAATCAGATGGAGTTGAACAACCTATGATAACAAGAGGACAAGACTAGCCTTAATAGCCAATTCTGGCTTAAAATCAGCAGAAAATAACATGATTCAAAATTTAGAAGGCTGAAAAATGTGGTAAAGAATTATTCTGCAGACTGGATGGAATCTGCTCTCACCTAATGCAAGTGTTGCTATTGGAGTACCACAGTACTCAGGAGCAAAATCTTAGACTTAGGAGCAACCTGCTGTACTAATACCACTCAGAAAAAAGCAAGCAAACATGCTTTGGTTATCTTGGTGCTTGAACAAAATGTAAACAAGTTCCCAGATATTTTGCAGCACTCACATTCAGAATAACAAATGAAAAATTAAAGAACTTGCATCTTAAAGTCCTTTCAAAATCCTTTCAGTGATGCATCTGGGCTGATGGATCGTGATGGGATGATGCACACAGAAATGAAAAAGGAGTTTAAATTGAACCTGAGTCTTTCTAAAAACGCAGGAATTGAAGGACAAAATTTAAATAGATAGTTTTACCCACATGTGACAAGACGCACAATGGAAAGTCATTTCACAAACCCCAGATTTAACACTTGAGGTTTCTAATGAGAAATAAAGAGTGGTGGAAAACGGCAAATGAAATGCTGGAAATGTAGGCTGGTATTTATGTCACTTGATAATCAATGACACATATTCTCCATTGTATGCTGCTTTCTTCATTTAAACCCACTACCTTAATTTCTGAAATAAGGAAACTAACACTTCCAATTTAAATGGGCAGTTCTAAGGAGCTCTGCCGGTGAAGTGTCAACCATACAGCAGAACAATTTAATCAAACTTAACCAGTTTTCATCTTTACCTATATGTCAGCAAAACAAAAGTCCTGCAATTTAAATATAGGATTTTGGTTTTCATGCTAAATAGCATAGTTCTTTTTCACAGTGCTAATGTGGTTCATTAAGGCAAAATGGAAAGAGAGCTAAGAAGGCAGCTGAACAAGGCTCCTCTCCTTATGTAAAATTCAATTTTAACAATACATTATATATGCACTATTTTAATGGAATTTACTAAATGGAAGAGCCTCAAGAAGATACTTATTAGACCTTAGCATTGATTTATATGATGATTATCTGAAAATAATATTTTCTATGCTGGTGGCAGCTTGAAATGTCATAAATGTGACCTTTTCGTTATTCCTAAAAGTAATCCTTTCCGATATCAGTGGTAAAAGGACATTAGGTGTTTTTCATCTTCATTTATATTATTCCTCATTAAAGAAATGTTATTTTCACTCTTCATCATATGACAATAAAAAGAGGACGCCTTTGATTTTCAGAGCAGCAGAGGGAGGGCTTGGACTTGAAAGAGAAACCAACATTTCTATTTGGTATTTTGCAATGATAAGGACTTATCAAGTTGGTTTTAGCCACATTTATTTATCAGCTGCAAAGGCTCTGTCTTTTTAAAAGCCAGGTAGTATGAACTCATTCTTGGGTACATGAGATTCAAATAAAAGCATAAGAACTTATTACTTGTTTTATTTCCTCTCTCACTATGAAAGTAATGTTAAATATCTTTATGTATATTGAATAAAGATGATGGTAAAAAGCATTAACAGGACACAGGGATATATGCGCTATTTCTTCAGGGAGCAGTATACAACAGACAGCAACAGATCAAATTCACACGCAGCCGCACCACCTCACCCACGTACCACATTTTGGCAGGAGAAAGTAACTGTAATGTCTGTAACGTTACAACACGGAATTAGATTGGATTTTCTGGCATATTTGGCAGAAACTACTAAAGTCCGTGAAAACTGAACATAGGTTGGATGAAAACTAAAATCCTCGTGATTTAGAGAAGGCAGATACGCTCCTGGGCCATGGAACTCCTCAGAAGAATAACAATGACCGTTCAAAATGCTATAATCTGTTGGTGACTCCTTACTGCCTTGTGCCTGCAAGCTGCTGTGTGCAGGTCATATCACTTGGCCACTGTTTCCTTCTGAGCTTCCTACTAAATTTTTTGGAGTATCCTCTGCCATTTCAGCAGTCCGACTTAGCCAGAAGGTTCCTTGGTGTTGGCTCGTCATTGGCTTGTTTCACTCAGCAGCCTGAGTGAGTTGTGGCTTTTGTACCTTTGTCAGTGGCCCGTTTACTCCAGCACTTCTGTGCGCCAGCAGGGGTGAAGAACTGCTTTCTTCCCTGTGTCTATACATGAGACAGGCAGGGTTATGTTTAAAACTTCCAGGACAACATTTTGTTTAAAGGCCTACACATGATGAATAAACATAGGTTCTCATCCCTTGAAAGTCACCTTTAAAAATAAGAATAATAAACAGAGATTTCTATTATTAGGCAAGACTTACCAAGATAACGTGCTGCCTAGCTTGCTATTGACTCTGAAACCTAGGTTACTTTCCAAAGATTGGTTCCGTATGGACCAATTTGCTATAGAGAAAATTGCTTTTCAGTTTAAGAAGTACATATAACACTATGACATGCCATCTGAAATGGAGGAAAGCTATCCTTTGTGCAAGTAATCCTATCTTACCAAATCTGTCTTCCAATAAACCAAGATGGAGGGAGTGATGGATGAGAAATAATCTACTCCTAAAATAACCTTAGTCTGAGTGAGCCTCTGCAAACTGCAGCTCCAAATTATTTATCAGAGTTTACAGAGTTTGTCTCGGATTTGACAAATGTAGACACAACTTAGGCAAAACTCTGACTGCTTTAACTGAAATCTATAATCACATACATTTATTCTTTGCTTCATCTGTTTTGCATCCTGCTGCCTCGCTGCTGTTTCTGCTAAAACAAAAAAAGCTAATATTTCCATTAAAAATTTGTGTTATGAGAAGTCGGTACTGTCCTTGAATAGTAAAAGGCATCATTGTCTAATCAATGGAAATAAAATTTCATATCCATGATGCTACCAACAGCTTCTTAGACATAGCTCTCTTGTTTTCATAAACAATTCCTGTGACAGGCAGTTAACATTTTCTGATCATTATCTGCTGTTACCTACATTTTAAAAACTTGTTTACCAATTTGATTTGGAAACTTCAAGAAAATGAACTAAATTTTTTTCCCTATCAACACAGAGCATGAGGAGTCATCTGTAATAGAACCACTAAATCTGCCACACGACAGAGTAAAACTCAAGCAACAGAAGGCTATAGCTGACTTTAAAATATATGTAAATACCTATTTAAATATGAAGAATTGTTTCACTGGTTTATACATGTATATTTATATGACAAATATGCAACTGTAATTTAGCTGAACTAATTTTGCAAAGGTCACCCTTGAAAGGTTTAGTAATCTGAAGCAGGTCTTCAGGTGAAGATCATCTCCCCCATATTTTTAGAGGAAATTAGAGAAAATTGACAAAGTAAAACCAGAAAAGTTCAGACTATGTAGGAACACAATGAAGAAGTAAATGGCATATGGAAAAAAATACAACTAGGCTGAGAAGGAAGCTATTTGGGTAACATGGCAGCAGCAGGAAATGGCATAGATGAATGCATTCATCCCCAAACCACATAAAGAGCACTGCCCTCACAGGAATGAGACTGACTAGCTTGGTCAATGCAAGTGCTTCGAGATGCTTGGATGGGAAGTGTATAGATACAAAAAAAACTGAGTGAAACTGTACTGAATTTTAAAAGAAATCAAACTTCTATTGATTCTTTCAAGATAAATTTGGCTTTGCCAATAGCAACAGAATTAACAAGGCTTATCTTCAGTATATAGATATTTATGGACTTACAGATACATTCTCACTGAAATATACTGTGCGTTAAAACATCAAAATAGGAGGTGGAGTGACCTTCCCTAAACATCCTTATTGCACTGATATACTGTTCCCCATTGCATAATTAAATCAACTGGGTGAAACTAAATCAAGCAATAGGGGTGCCACCACTTACCTCATACGCAGCTTAATTTTGGGGAACAGTCTAAGCACTTCATTATGTTAAAACATTTTCCTGAAAAGTACATCAGATGTTAGCTCAGTTTAATGTCACTGTTCACAATCATGCGTCTATCTTCTTCTTTTCTGACTGCTTTTCTTTATAATAAAGCAGTTATAAATCACTGTCTGTAATGGAATTAAATCAAATGATGCATAGCAACTAAAAAGATCAGTGCCATAAAAACTGGCAGACTGGAAAAACATTAACATGAGTACATGACACACAGACAAGGAAAAGTAGTTTTGAACTTCATCTAGAATATAAAATATGGTATCGCTGTAGATACATTAATTTAGACCAGCCAAGATATTGGCAGTAAATTTCTAAAGGGTGACACATTGTCCTCCTTGGCCACAAAATTACTCCTCATGGGACTGAGACATGGGATCTTAATTCTTAGGTAAAGATTAAGTAAGATTAGGCAAGGAGGTGGTTGTGACCAGGCGGGGAAAGGTGGAGCACCAAAAATCTCTCGTGATTTCATGGGTTATTTTATTAAAGAGAGAGTTAAATGCTGGTATTTTGGGGCCACTCAAGAAGCCCAGATTACCCAGCAGAGTAAATTACCTGTCACCCTTTCCTCCTACTCAGAAAACATGGAACAAAACTGAAGAGTAACCTGGAGGGTAAACATTAGCATGGGTATTAATGAGATGAGTTTCTTTCCTGTAACATATTGTAATTGCTTTTTATTTTAAGTTGATGATAAAGAAGCAATGATCCATAAAAGTAGCAATTATTTAATACTTAGGTCACTGCACTTCAGATACTACTCCTCTGCAACTTTCATACGTTCTAATTTATAACGCAGATAACTGCACAACAGATACTAATCACAACTCAAAGTGAAGAGTTTCTTTTCACAAGATCAAGGAGGGAGTACATGATTAAAACTGAACTCTCTCTGTTTCAAATAGGCCTCCTAGAACTGAATATCATACAGCCACATATAAACTACCCATAAACCCATACAGAAATGAAGAGTTTTACAGAATTACATTAAATCTGTGTTTGTAAAATGCATTTGAAAATACCAGATTCAGTGTGATTTTTCTTTCAGAAAGGCTTGCAGGAAAGTTCTCACCCTGTAAAAATATATGCACTACTCATTTCTCTGTCTGCATCAGTGGACATTACTGAATTCTGCATGCTCATAATGGTAAGCTTGTGCAGAAGCTCCAAGTCATAATTTAATTAAACTTTTAACTGAAGACATTATTAAGAGGTAAAGTCACCACCTTTCTTTGAACTTTGTATTGCTCCATACTACTTGCATTTAATTTAGCATTTTATTGCAATGTTTGATAAAACTCATTAATCCATATCTGATAAATTAAAAATGTACTCATCCTTTAAAAACTTAAAACTTACATCTCTCTCCATTATTCTCAACTCATTTTGCTGAGTATTTGCAATGTTTCACATTACAGTTCCCTTTTTTGAATGAATACGTAGTAATACAATGACTGTATTGTACAGCAAAATATTCTCATAAATAAACTAACGCTACCTTTTGTTTTCATTTTTCTCCTTACTAGCTTAAAAACTATGATAATCCTTAAAGGGTCTCCCAGTCACCAGTTTTCCATTAGCATTCTGTCGTCTAACTTTTTGATGGAAAACTCTGGAGGTGTAAAATAGAAAATATTCACTCCTGTGAATGTTAGCAGAGAAGGCAGGTAGCTTATGGGAGAAAGTAAGATATGATTTTGACTCAAAACACTGAGATTCAGAAGCAATCAGCAGGGTTCATCACAGCTAAACAGCCAAACCAAGCCCAAAGCACCAGCCTTGGATTTCAAACATTGGATTATGTCCACACAGAGCACATTTTTAGTAAAATGGGTTTCTCAGGCTCAAGTACACATTCAGACTACGCAAAAAAAAAAAATATATATTAGAGCAACCACTTCTCCCCTCCAAAGCTCCTTTCAACTGCCCGTGACAGAGGATAACACAAACATGGATGTCAGAATAAACCTGATGACGGGTGGAAGTATTTCGCCATAAAATAAAACAACTGGCAAAACTGGAAAACATGATGTGCCTTATACTTTCTCCTGCCTCTGTTTTCTGTTGCTGCAGCTCCATTCTTCATAAGAGCTAATCAGAGGAGATGTTAATTTGGTCATGGCCCACCACATGCAAAGAAAGGGAGCTCCCGCTTGGACATAGAGAACCTGGAGGCCATCAAACATCCAGAAGACAATTCTGCAGACAAGAAAAACCACTGGAACTTATCTGTCTAGCAGACCACCACAAGCACTTCATTTTTGAAAACTTGGAAATTACATTGATGAAGTATTTGGTCTGGCATTTTTCCTTATGAGCTCTAACTTTGAGCTTTACATATATAGTTACAGTTTATTGATTCATAGCTATAATTTACTAATTTATACTTTACTTCACACACCCCTTCAGTAGGTTTACATGCATTCAGCTTGTGTTGGTGTCATGGTTTCAGATGGGATAGAGTTAATTTTCTTCACTGTAGCAGGTATAGTGCTGTGTTTCGGATTCAGTACGAGAATAATGTTGATAACACATCGATGTTTTAGCTGTTGCTAAGCAGTGCTTATACTAGTCAAGGATTTTTCCAGTCTCCCATGCTCTGCCAGGGGCACAAGAAGCCAGGAGGGGAGGGGGCACAGCCAAGACAGCTGATCCAAACAGACCAAAGGGATATTCCATATCATCTGACATCATGCCCAATATATTAACTGTGGGGAGCTGGCTGGGGGAAGCAGCAATCACGGCTCAGGGACTGGCGGCAGCGTTTGGCAGGTGGTCAGAAGTTGCATCACTTGTTATTACTATTACTATTACTATTACTATTACTATTACTATTACTATTACTATTACTATTACTGGGGTTTCTTATTATTAAACAATTCTTAGCTCAACCCACGAGTTTTCTTACTTTGGCCCTTCCAATTCTCTCCCCCATCCCTCTGGGGTGGGGGGAGTAAGCGAGCCGCTGCATGGTGCTTAGTTGCTGACTGGGGCTAAACCACAATAGTTGGGCATCCCATCTGCAACTGTGGTCCTGAGTTCATACACGGTCTTAACAAAAGAAGAACCAGAGGCTCAGCTGCTGAGCAGTCAGAGCCTCCACTGTTGTCCTAACAAAAACAGAAACTATCGTGGAGAAAAAAAACTCGACATCTCAGACATATTTAGAAGGCAACCAGCCTGCGATTCTTCAGTGATGAAACCTGACATGGGTGCCTTGGGGACCCCTCCATCCCCTGCAGGTATTCCTGTAAGTTTCTGCACTGCCTAAACAGGGGTCAAAACAATGGGCTAAGGTTCAAAATGACAGTCAGCTCTTACGTATGGGAATTACTTTATACACCCCATCTTCAAAGGGAAGCAAAGCAGCTGTGTGACAACATGCAGCTCTATCCTCAAGTGCTGAAACCAAGAGCTGAACAACCAGACAGGTGACAACAGTCACCCTTGCCCAGAAGCACCCTGACCTCCTTGAAAGCCTCCCACTTCCTTCTGTTGGATAACGGTGGTATTTTGATCAGTTGACCAGGCAACACAGATGCCAATTATTTTTGCCACATTATTCAGTTTGCTATAATTTTAAAGATGTTCATTAATATTTATTTTTGCAGTCTTTCGAATAACAAGCTTGCCGCTTTTCAAAACTAAGGCAACGTTAAAAGAAACAGCAGGAAAACACCAGTACAGAAAGCTCCTCCAACTTCTGGCATCACTCTGTTGGCACACACGTTATATCCAGTTTTAGCACAAAGTATACACCAGACCAATCCTAAATATTCTGGAAATTGCAGCCTAGTTTAATCATAAAAAGCAAGATGATTAGACAAATAAGTCATTTTATTTATTGCCACAAGAAAATGGCTGAGCACTTTAGTCAACTTTGTAGGACAGAAAATTTGCTGCTGCATTTTTGGACAGTAGTCCTCATCTCAGTAAATTATTTATCTCTCATCATCGTGTCCCATGATGAAACTCTACCTCATCCCAAAGATCTGGGTGAGGTGACAAGGCAGTTACTAGGTTGCTCTCAGAAGCAGGTGGAGAGTCTGCCTCAGCCACTGACTAGCACTGCTGTCTGTAGGGAAAGGGGGAATACACAAAAGAAACGTCAGAAGAAGATAATCAGCTTGAGGAATGTTTTATGACATAAACTAGCCTAATCTCATAAAATCTTAACAACTGTGACTTTCCCCATTCTACCTCATCCAAAACTTAATTTTTCTTCTCTGTGAATTATTTGCTTACAGTACTCGTTCTCTATACCCAGTGTTGATGAATTTGAAAAAGTTGAAGTACAACTTATTTATTAATGTTTAAAATATATTAGTATAATACTGTACTATTAGTATATTACTATTGTGATATTTGCATTATTTTCTATTCTATGTCTTTTTTTTTCTGAAAAGACACACCAGTTTGTTGACTCAGATGTGTCTGAATCCAGCTGATTAAATCCTAGGGTACCTGTGTAGACAAGGGACACTCCAAAGGTAGTTCAAATCACCACGTTAAAAGTCTAAAATATCTGATATTTTAATCCTGTCCTAGAGCTACAAATACTATACCTGATACTTTGAATGAACTCAGTCAAAAGCTATGAAATAGCATCACTTGCTTTGTCTAGCAAAATGCTGCCAAGCCAGGTTCTATCAGGTCGTAACTGATAGCATTTACATTAAATTAGAGGGAAGTGGTGAATTCACCACTTTGAGGTGACACAGAAAGCTTTTGGCAGAACTAAAAAAGACATGACAGCGCTGGTTAGCTGTGTGACAATGTCGTTCTGACCACTTTCATACTAAGAACAAACCCTATATTATACCTCCACTTTAGCAGTGGTTGCCACTGTGATTTTATAAGCTTTCAGACTGACAAAGAAAAAGCTAGGTGTCATGATAGCAAGGCCTTATAACATCCAAAATGCGAGATATATCTTTGGAAGGTGGGAAAGGAGTCAACCACAAAGCAATCTCCTCCAATACATTTATGCCATCACAAAATAATCAGAATATTTACCACATCTGTCATTTTCCTTTACTATCCACTGTCACCGCACCTACATTTTCACTCAACTCTTCCGCTTCCAAAATCATTCAGGATCTTCCCAGCCTCTGCATAAATTCAATCTTCATGTTAAACCTGGACCTCAGTCATATTCACAGCTTCAACCTTCAGGAAATATTTTCACCAGTTCTGCACAAGAAAAGCAATAAGGGCTCAGCTGGCTGAGGTGATTTTTTAGTTTCTGGAGTGTTCAATTATGCAGCAGGAGAAATGAAATTACTTTCAAGTATAAAGCAAGCAGCTTTAAAGAAAAGGAATGTAGATGGGTAAACTGAGACAGGAAAGGTCAGAGTTCAGTTTCCAGGTTTTTTAATAGAAATACAAAGTGCAGAGAGGTACAAACAATGGCTAGTGGAACAGGTCAAATATGTGTAAAATGAAGAAATGTGGTGATAATGTTTCTTATTTCCTTTTCAAACACTCTTAGGATATTTTCTTATGTTAGCATCTTCTTCCCTGTCCTAGCTAGATAACTCAATTAATTAGACCTCCAGCTTTCCTTCCTAAGGAAAACACCTTCTGGAACGTAACTGAAGCCCCAATTCATGTAAAGCAACTGAAAATCATTTACACTGAAAGAAAAATGGTGGGCCTTTCACAGGGTGCTTGTGAGAACCCTGTGCTTTATGCACCTTTCCCACTCCATTTTTTGCATGAACGTCATCTCTTCCGTATTTGCAATTCCGCAGGGTTTACCACTGTGCCTCTAGCTAATCTAGAGTGAACTCTACCATAAATGAGCATGAAGTTGCTTTTGCAGCTGAGGAATTTAGCCCACCATTAGACCAAGGTATGTTGTAAGAGAACAGAAGGCTCCATGCTGCTCGCACACGGGCTGTGCGCGACAGCCACAGCAGGCTGTAAGGCAGGCAGATTCCCGGTGTGGGCAAGGAAATTTCCAGCAGAGGTGTAACGAAATAAAGTATGACTCTCATTGCTATCCGGACCACCTCTGGGGAATCCCACCAGCGCAAGGCCAGGAGAGGGAGAGCACACATGGCCCTTTGCTGCTCCCTTCGTGGCCTGGAGAGGCACGAGAGAGGTCGTGCTCAGGCCACAGTGGGAGCGGAAGGGAGACAGCTCAGTGCTCGGCCGTAAAACACTCCCTGTTGGGCTGCTGGAAATCACAGCAACCACCAACACCGTTTTAAATTACATTCTGAACTGCCCAAAATATGGAAGTTTCAAGTCACCTCTGCCTGCCCCCTGAGGAGCACAGCAAGGAATCCAGATAGCCTGTACCCTGTCTGCATGTAATGCATCAGGCTCTCCTTACAGCTCCAGTCTGCAAAAACAACTTGTTTTGAATGTTGCGCTAAAGTGTGAACACAGCACTCCCCAACTGGGCAATAAAATACTAGCAATGAAAATGTGAGGCTGGAACTGGGGAAAAAGCTCCAAAATTCTGCTGTATGAATGTGAATAATGGGAATAGTTGAAGCTTGCACTCCAGATATATTATTTAGACTCTGCTTGTTTGTTTTTCTTAATATGACTGAAATGATCAAAATCTCTCATTTACAATTTTCAGCTAATCCTTCCACATATGCATTAGACACTGCAATCCTTTTCATAGATGGAATCTAATACTTCCTTTGTAATTCATGGCTGAGTTTTCTTAATTAAAAAAATGAGGATAAATCACTCCACTCATGTGGAGCAGTTATTGTCTTAAATAATAATCACTGTGCCTGGATTCCATCACAACGTATTTTGCTACTGAGCACCCTGTTTTCTTCTTATTTTATTGGAAATACCCCTCCCATGGCCTCTGTGGAAATGAGCAACATAATGCTTTTATAACGAATACGGATTTTGTACAGTTTGTTCAACTTACACTGCAGAACATTCTTCTTACTGCAGTTCAGGACTGATCTCAAAAATCCTTGAGAGCACATATTCGTGTGCCTGTGAGAAACAGAGAAGTGTGTAATAAAGTGAATCTCCGTGTTCCTCCACACAACAGTATAAACCTCTCCACTTTGTTCTTACCTTGTCTGATACAATCGCAGGTAAACAAATGCACCAAAAATTGTGTTTGTGGTATGCTTATACCGCATGCATGTCACACTCTCTATCTCACTCAGAGAAAGTAGCGTGAAACCTTCTCCCCCATTAGAAAGCTGCACGGCATCAGCCACGAGACAGGGACAGTAGCTGCCAGTGTTCCTTCAGTGCAAACGTCTCCTTGTCGCCACTAGATCAGCGCATGGTTTTGCCTTCTAAAAAAGGTATAATTTGTTCAAGGGCAAAAATATTATTAGGAAGACCCAGCTTTGCCTGAGATGAAAAGTTAAGCATTCCAGTTTTCCATACAAGATTGTCTTCAGCAGCCGTGAGCAGAAATATCTGCATCACTGATATCTTTCTTATTTCTTCATACCCTAAATTATACACTTAGATGTATATTAAGGGATATACAGAGACATGGGAAGCACTGGAACACCTCTGTCCTGTAAAGGCACGCTTTGGGCAATGCCATACCAACCTTCCCTTGAGCTTCTCTCTGTATTACAGTTCCTCTCTGCCTACATTAGACATAATTTAATAAAGATATTTTAAAAGTAGAAGTGCATACCTTATATCTATAGATTAATAACTCATGTCTCTGACTTACTTTGATGATAAGGTTGGTATAGGAGAGTTGACCTGCAATGCCTTTCTCGGCTCTGACATCAGTTATATATGTTTCCAGTAAAAATTAAGCCCATTTAGACTGAGCTAAATGGAACCTGACTGTTTGGTCTTAAGAAATGCTGTGACCTTTTGCACTGAGCTGAAAAAAATAACCAACATGCTGGTTTATATTCCCTATTCCTCATTTCAATTCTGTCAGAAAGGCTCTGTGTTGCGAGAAGGGTTGCTTGGGGTGCTAACAGCATGTTTATTTCACATTTCTATAAATCCATCTTCATTTAATGATTTTGTAGCAGCTCAGTTAGCATCATGAGTATAGCTTGGAAAGGAAAACTGGTCCTGCAGTAGAGATACTGATGTGAAATCCAAGAGAGAAAGATTTAGTTTCTAACTCAGCTGCCCGCTTTCGGCAAGACTTTGTAAAGTCATTCAAATTGTGTTCTCAATCAGTAAAAATGAAGATTATTTCATTTCGGCTTCACCTTGTTCTAGCTTAAGTCTGGGAAGTCTGGACAAGCCGTAGGAGAACAGGGCCCTCGGGGCTGCAAGCACTACTGTAATACAAACAAGTTTCTTTTGGCTGATATATTTTGATGACAGATAAAAGGCATTCGGTATCTGTGGTAATTTTGGATTATATAAATGCCAAAGTTTTTATCAACATCAGGACATTTTTATTATGAAGTTAGTAGGGAGCAACAAGTTATCATCTTTACTGCTGTGAAAAGTGTTCTCTTTCTTTTTATGCCTCCCTATTTCTTTCTCAGCCCTCTGTTGCTGAGGAAACATTATCCTCCACTCCTACAGTGAGTAATTTTCCTGATGTAGTTTTTGCTGTATTTTGTCAAAATTTTCCAAATTCTCTCCTGTTTTCATCCTCTCTCTGCAAAGAATACTTTCGCATACGAAACTGAACTCAGACTGGGAATTAAGGAGCTTTCTTCTGCTGACAGTGGGAAAGTGAGCTCTTCAAGAAGTATTTTCTTAATTACTCCTTCCTTGTATTACTATTTATTGTCTTTCATGGCATCGTTCATGAGGAAGGAAAGGACTCTGTGTAGCAGGCACTGCTACACCTAGTGGGAAATGGGTAAAATGAGAGTCTGGCTGGGACCTTCTCCCCCCTTCCCACCCTGCCAGGCCCTGGGGACCCTCATAAACCCTGCATCCATAAGGATGCAGGACGAGGACCAGCAATAGAGAGGAACCAGCCAAAACTCAGACCACAAAGGATATGGAGAAGCAGATGAACCAAAGAGTCAGGGATATCTGTAGCACTTCCAACAGCCACAGCTGGATTTCTTCTGCCCAGTGCTGGCTGTGCACAGATACCTCTCCTCTCTCTCTTACAGCATCCTTGCACCTGTGCATTTCACACCTGATCTCTTTCCATCTTTTCCTCCTCCCTGGTCCCCACCAGCAGCCATAAGACTTATACAGTGTAAAAATAAACCTCCCCATTACTCCCCTTCTACACAGAATTTACATGCCTTTTATTTGGTCCTTTTATATGCTTTATTCTTACTTCAGCATTTGTCTTTTCCTGTTATAGTCTGTATTTTATCTAAAGGGACTACCTGTACCTCTGTACACAGTGAGATTCTGACACTGGCTTGGTTTTCATCACGACCAGATAAAACACAAGAAGTGACATTAGGCAGAGTAATGAAGGACGTGGCAGCCTGAGAGGCTGAGTGGGCAGGCTGAGCATGGACGCTCGTGTGCAGAACGATGAAAGCAGGAGTCAGGCAGCCCAGGGACGTGGGATGTACACTGCAGGAGGAATAATCAGGAGGCTACTGGGCTATCTGTCCCATCACGCCATGCTGACTATTAGAGTGCAAACCAATAAATGATGGCAGAGCTGAGGGTCAGTAATCGACCCAGAGGACTAATCTGACGATGTCCATCAGAAAAAGCTCTGCTTGTAGAGAGCATCCTTATGACAAAAGAGGCACCAAATGTGTCACCTCTGGAGTTAGTCAGCGCTTTCCTAACCATCTTCAGAACAAACTTTATAGCATTCCTGCTGATTCAGTGGTGTGGCAATCTGCTCGTTGCTCCAAATGCAGATTCCTCACATGCTAACATAAATACAACCACTGGGATGATTTTTAAAACATCTACCTCTTCTCTTGAGGGTTCACTTACGAAGTTGGCCAATATTACTACGTAAATGGAGAGCCTGATTCTGTTCTCATGTACACTGATCATACACAAGAGCTACGTCTTTCAGTGGATCTCTGACAATCCAGACCTTCATTTGAGCATCCTTAATCTGAGTCAGATAGCTGATGTAAAGACTAACAGGTGGCAGAAAGCACAATTTCCATACAATAATAGTACTGGATTTTGTGTTAGTTCTGGCTGTATCTCAGTTACCAGACAAGTGTGTGACATCGATGTACTGCAGCATTAGGAAAGGCAAATGAGATCTGAGGAGGTATAAATTGAGGTGTCTTCCTCCTCCAGGGGAGATAATTATGCATTAATGCCCTAATGAAATTTCAGCTGACGTACTGTGTACTGTTCCCATCGCTCGTGCCCAGAAATTATGAACTCCAAGTATAGCAAATGCAGAGAAAAACATTTACATGAAAAGGCCCCATCTCAAGACAGAAAGCTGAAGAGCACAGCTTGTTCACTTCAGCAAAATGAGGTCTAGGGAGGAAAATAACCTTAACCCAGAAATACACTAGGAAGGGGAAAAATGCTCTTTAAACTGAAGGACAATGCTGAAAGGGGGTTGGTTCCAACTCAAACTATTCTATCACTCTATGAAAGAAGAACAAATAAATATAAACCAGCTAGAAATCGAAGCTGGAAGCAGAAGGTGGCTTCTGACAAAGACATGCAGCTTAACACAGCTGTGGCTGAGCCCTCTACAAACAAGAGGCGTCAGGGCTCAGTGCAACTGCCCCACATCTGTTCCCCAGGACATCAAATGGAGCAGAGCAGCGAGCTGCCCCAGCTCCCTGGTTTGGCAACCTTGCAGAAGCGCTTGGAGTTTTGCCTCTGCCTGGTTCCTTCCTATTTGCGTTTTCCTGGTCACCAGCATTGTGAAAATAAGGCAAATCTACCCATACTTGTGAAATTTCGATACTTTCAAGTCAAAACCCTTGTCTTCTCGCTCGCCCTAGTAAAACCTGCTTCCACCAAAGGCAGCGTTTTACACCGGGGGCCCAGTGAGCAAGGTAGAAGGCACACAGCCGGCACTTCTCAGCACCAGCGCTTGGGCTTTTGCCAGGGTGGCAGGGAGAGAAGGGGACCGAAAAAATTTTTAAAAATAAGAAAAAAAGAAAAAAAGCACACCTAAACCCAAAACCCCCAAACCCAGCTCCGCTCCCCGGCGCTGTGCAACGCTCTGGAGGGGAACGGCGCCCACCGCCCCGGGGAGCGCGGCTGCCGCCAGCCCCGGGGCCACTCTCCGCTCCCCCCCACCCCAGCCCTCCCCTGTTGCGTGATTCACGGCGGTGTCTCATCCACCCCCGCCCGCCCCCGCTGAAAACTTCCCCCGGCAACTTTCCCGGTGCCGGTCCCCGGCTCCCCCCGACGGCAAGGGCACCCCCCCCACACACCCCCCGCCCAAGCCCCGTCGGAGTCTCTGACGGCGGGGTGGGGGGGCGGGGGGGGATGTCGTAGGTGCTGCGTCAGCGGGAGCCCGACGGCGATTGGAAGAAGCCGCGCTCTCCCCGCGTTCACGAATTATAAAGTGCGGTCGCCGCCGCCCGCACCCGCTCCCGCACCGCTCCGCTGCGGCGCGCCCGGCCCCGGCCTCGGCAGCAGGCGCTCGGCTCGGCTCGGCGCGGCGCCCCCCGCACCGTCAGGAACCGCAGGCTGTGAGTTCCTCCCGCCCCCCCACCCCACTCCGCGCCCCCGCCGGGGTTTCTCCTCCAGAGGCTGCTCGGCCTCGCTATAAATAACAGCGGCTCCGACGCCGAGGCTCCAGCAAGGCGCAGCTCACTCCCCAGCCACTCCCGGGAGCCCCGAGGGGAGACGGTGTGTGAGTGAAGTGCGCTGCCTGCGGGGTGGGGGGGGACCGGCGGGGGCCGGGGGCGGCTCTGTCGGGGCAGGAGCCCGTCGTCGGGGCGGCTACTCGGGGCGCTCCGACGGCAACCCCTTCCCGGGAGGGGCCGCCGTCCCGTCCGTGCGGTTCGTCTCCCCGAGGCGCGGGCTTTGCGGGAAGGGCGGGATAAAGTGTTTTGGGGCGAGCGCTTTCACCGGACGGGAGCTTCTGGGCGCTTCATCGTTGGGGTCCGCTCCTGCCGCGGACGCAGAGCCCTTGCCTTGCAGCTGCCAAGCGCCTGCTTACCTTAAGCGCCCGCGTACCTCGCAAGCGCAACCGCCCCGGCTCTACAAAGCGTGTGAGGTACGGGAGGTGCGTGCGCCCCAGAACTTGATTTTAAACAGTTTCGTGCCGCTTTTTCCTGCCCCGAAGCGGGGGGGGGGGGGGGGGAAGGGGGGGGAAGGCAGTACCGGGGCTGGGAGCGGGGCGGGGAGGCGGCTGCCGGCTGATCTCTCTCCTTCTTGCAGCCCCATGGCGATGCTCCTGAGACTCGGCTGCTCGCTGCTGGCCCTCAGCACCTGCCTGCTGCCCCGGGCGCGGGCGGACTGCGGCCGCGACTGCGCCGCCTGCGCCTACCGCCTGGGACCCCGCGCCGCCATCCACCCCCTGGTAAGCGGGAGCGGGGCCGGGGGGACCCTGCCCCGCCTCAACTCTGGGAGGGAGGAAAGGGGGAGGGGGGCAAAGGAGCGAAAGAACACAAATTAATAGTGCGGGAAGCGGCCGGGGTCGCTTGGAAGACCCGTTGTTGGGGGGGGGGGGGGGGGAGGGAGGAGCGGGTCCCGGAGCGCAGGGGAGGGGGCGACACAAAGCCAGCGCCCCCCGAGGAGACCCCCCTCCCGGCCCTCCCGCTGCCCGTCGGCGAGCGGCGGCTCTCGGGGCGGGGACGAGGGACGGGGCACCCCGCGCCGGGCGGGCCCGCGGGGAGCGAGGGAAAAGCCGAGTGAAAACGTAAAGGGCAAAGGAAATCTGGCCGGAGAGGGGAGCTCTGCAGGGAAAGGTGGTCGGCAGGGCGGGGGGAAACCGGGAGGGACAGGGGTGGAGGGTCCCGACCCATGGTAGGGTGAGCTCTCTACAGGCAGGATGGCTGTCGAGCTGGAAAGGGGCAGATCTGCCTGAAATCTCACCAAAAAAAGTGGTTTTCAAGCCTGGTTTGAGTAGCAATACCTCCCGCTGCTCTTCCTCTGCTCTTCCTTCCTAACACGGTGCTGCACAGTGTTAGGAATGTGCCTGAGAAAGAGCCCTTTGACATTGTCTCCTAAGAAAAATCATGTTAAGAAAACTCCAGAATGCGGGGGTGGGGTGGGGGTGGGTGGGTGGGTGGGAGTGGCAGGGGGGGTTGGTGTATCTGTAATTTTAATTATATTGAAATTATTTAAAAGTATAGTCACAGAGGTAACTCAGCTTGAAATTTAAGGATTGGGGTCAGTGGAAGTCTGGGGTCCCCCAGCCCTCCCTGAAGAAGGTGGGAACTCAGGCTGCCGAGTCCTTTGCCAGTGGCACCTGTGGTTCCTGACCTCAGATAGATGCGTATGGAGGCATCATGCTCTCAGCACACCTAAATGATCTGAAAAGTTTCGTTCCTAAGATGTCATCGATTATTTGGCAGCACACAAAAGGAAGGACTGGACCCTATTCTTATGCAGAATTAGGAAACACTGAGTACTGCTTACTCCAAAAGCAAGGACTCACTCTTAACCACAGCAGGTTCATAAGAGCAGCATTCTCACGATGGCTGGCAAACAGGTTTTTGCTTACATTAGCTTTCATTCAAACTTTAGCTTTACTGTCAACTAGGGGAAAAAGCGGTAGTTTGCCCTTTTGGAGGGAGGGAGGGAGGGAGGGATACATGCTTTTCAGAGTACATGTTGTGGGTGTCTATATTGATATTGTCTCTTGTACACGTTCAGTAATTATTCAGGAAAGAATCAAAGTTTAATTCCGTAACATCACTTATTATTTGAAATGGGAAAATAAAGCAATGTGCTGTACCACATATTCCTCATACAGGTACAAATAGCTTTAAGCAACAAATGTTTCTAATAATATAACTGATTTTATCACATTGTATCTGTAAGATACAAAATTTATCACATCGTATGTGGTCATTCACACCTATGAGGTAGCACATGTTGATTTGGCCATAGAGGGCCATTTAAAATACTTGAGAAGAGAAGAGGAAGGGAAAGACCTATTCTTGCTTTGATTTAGAGCAATTTCAGTGTCAGACTGAAGCTGAGATCACATTCTCTTTATGGCGCAACTACAATAGATAACAAGCATGTAGTGCCAGTTAAATAAGTTGTTGCTGCAAAATACATAAATCCCTTTAAATTTTTTATTATATCAAAAAAATATTAATTTATTAGAATAAAATTGGGCTTAACAGACAGGTAAGGCCAGAGGTAGAGAGCTGGTCAGTTAGCTATTAGAGGAAACTCTACTGGGGTTTAATTTCACACTTTTAACGCATATCAAGATCCTCAGAAAACATCATCTAGAGGCAGAGTGAGTATCTCTCTTACTGAAAACACTGATCATTTCTTGTTTAATTATTGTGTATAAAAAACATGGGCAAGAAAAATACCCCACTGGATTCACTTTTTTTCCAGCTGAAGAGTGTGGCTTCACAAGAAGTAAACTCCTCTGACACAACAGAGATAGTAGTAGCTAGTATGTGTGTTATTATCTTTACATGACAGGCTACAAGATATGCATACAGGTACTGAAAACTTTTTATGTCTTAGCCTGAAAATTTTTCATTACAGTCAGAAGCAACACAGCTTAGGAATTTTTCCGCTCTTTCTGACTGTCACTACTTTGTCTGTCAAATTAGCAAAACCAGAAGTTTGATCCTGCCTAAGAGAGCCTGTATTTCTACATCTGAGTTGATACTCATTTGAAAGATCTCTTCCACAAAGAGAAACTGATGATAACAGACAGAAATGTAGTTTTAGAGCTGTGCAGTGTGTTGGAGATACCGAGCAGTTCAATACAGCTGGCTTCTTTGCAAAGACAATGCCATGTAACTCCTTCCTAAAAATTCTGTATGTCACTTTTAATTACGAAGATTGAATAGACTTCTACACTTTCATTATGAAGCAAACCACAATTGGTTCTTAGCTTCCCAGTAGTAAATAAAAAAAAAAAACCCAAACCATAACAACGCACCTGAGCGTAAGGCAGGTGGAGGAACTGTACATGTGGCTTCCTTTGAAACAGAAACATAGGGGCACCTTGACCTGCAGGACCCTTGATCCATCTTGTCCTGTATTCTCTCTCTTAGTGTCCTTCAGAGAGGGGTGAAGAAGTTCAGAACAGACAGTTAGGAAATCAGCTGTTCACAAAGGGCAGTCCTTCTAAGCCACTCACAATAAGAGGCTCACTCATGGTCTTTTAAAAACAAGAAAAGCTAAGACAAGGTGGCGGTGAGGTGCTTGTTACTATTGAATCCTTTTCAGTAAACCGCATCCATTTTTCAGGCATGTACACTAGAGTGTGAAGGAAAGTTGCCTTCTGCCAAAGCCTGGGAGACCTGCAAGGAGCTTCTGCAGCTGGCAAAGCTGGATCTTTCTGAGGACGGCAACATTGCTCCAGGAGACAAGAAAGAGCTGGATGAGAACCATTTGCTTGCAAAGAAGTATGGAGGCTTCATGAAAAGATACGGGGGGTTCATGAAGAAAATGGATGAGCTCTATCGGGTAGAACCAGAGGACGAAGCTAATGGAGGAGAAATCCTGGCTAAGAGGTATGGAGGGTTTATGAAGAAAGACTCGGACGACGATGCCCTTGCTAATTCCTCTGATCTGCTGAAGGAGCTTCTAGGAACAGGGGATAACCCTGAAGCAGGGCATTACCGAGAGATAAATGAAAACGATGGGGACGTCAGCAAAAGATATGGAGGTTTCATGAGAAGCATAAAGCGCAGCCCCGAGTTGGAAGATGAAGCCAAAGAGCTGCAAAAGAGATACGGTGGTTTCATGAGAAGAGTGGGCAGGCCAGAATGGTGGCTGGATTACCAGAAACGATACGGTGGGTTTCTTAAGCGCTTCGCCGACTCCATTCTCCCTTCAGAAGAAGATGGGGAAACTTATTCCAAAGAGATCCCAGAGATGGAAAAGAGATATGGTGGATTTATGAGATTTTAATACCTTTCCCTTTATCCCTTTCGTCCTAAACAAGAAAGACTGCCTTATTGGTCATAACTTATTGTAACGTGTTGCTTGTACTGTACAGTTTTTTACTGTCCTTGGTTAATGATGCGACCTGCAATCTGTTGTTTCGGGTTCTGTGTTCTTTCGAGTCAAATAACTAATTTCTGGTTTAGTCAAGTTTCAGTCTGTATCGTAGTTTCCATGCTAGAACTATTTTGATTACTGTATCCATTTTCTTTAAAGAGGAAGTACATCTACAGTAGAGTTGCTTAACTGTATATACAATAAATTCTTCATCCTAACTGCATAAATTCTGAAATGCTATTTATTTTCTCTCAGTCATTTAATCAAACATCATCTCAATTTTTCTTTAACCAGTCAGAGTAATGCCAAACTCTTTTCTGTAATTACAGAATTTGTACTGCACACACAACAGCTGAAACAAATTTTTGTCTTTAGTTTTCTCAGTTTCTTACCATACTAGAATAATAAATATACTCTAAAGCGGATATAACTGCATTTGCTCTAACTGCTCTCATTTTAACTAGTTAGCAGAATCAATGTTTAAAGCCTAAATTTATAATTCATAGTGTTCAGCCAATTCACATGAAAAAAAAAAAAAACAGAAGCATGTTTGACTTAAAGCACTAAAAACATTTCTTCAGTGCACAACACAATGCCACGTTCGATTAGTTACACCTTTTATATCCATCCAATATAGGATTGTACAGTTGGCCTTAAAGTTATAAACACTAACTAAAAAATGAGTAAGGCCATTTGTACAAAATAAACATGACCCAAAACTGCATAACAAACTTCAAAATCCTAATTTTACAGAGCACCTGCCAAATGGTTTTCCATGGAACAGCTTTGTGTTTGATTCTTCAGCTGGTATAAATCAGTTTGACACTCCTGAAATATTGGAAACTGCTGATCAGTCTTTTCTATTTCAAACAAAGGCAGTATGAGTAAACCTGAGAACAAAAAGAAAACCCCATACTAACACTATAGATCCTTTGGCATTTACATAGGTGGCAGCTACATCAAAGGCCAGCTCCCATCATAGTGTAGACTTCGTTCCATAATTCTGAGTGTCCCCTTAGTTTCCTCCAGCAGGTGTCTGTGAGCACATTTCCCCCACCTGCTGCTACTAGCTACTAGTTATTTCCCACTTGAATTAACATGACAAAAATGGCTTTGGCCACAGGCACTAACAATAATTCCACAACAGATGACCAAGACTTACAAAACTACAACTACAGTATTTAAAGCTTCTACAGCCCAGATCCTTGAAGCGGTTTAGATACCTGATTGTTGCTTAAATAGTTTATGGGAGCTAGATGTCCAAAGCCATCTGTGGCTCTGCATTCAGTATCTGTATTTCAGTTTTGCACAGTACTACCTGTTGACACAAAGGGGAAAATAAGCGTATGACTTTTCTTTAACTTCAAGTCAATGGGATCTTCTAGGTACTCAGGACTTTTAAAAATTAAGGTGTGTTTAAATATGCACTTAAAAGCCTCATCACATACAATTAGTTGTGATGATTTTTGGCTTGGCCCTTAGAGGATGACGCAGGTGGTCTGAAGTGGCCAAAATCCTGCTGAAGGGTTGACAAACTGCAAGGCGTTCCTTTTGCTTCAGTAAAAAGCAGGGAACCTATTTTCCGCTTCCTGCTGTACAGAATTGGTGGTACCAAATTTTAAAAGGTGGAACATACAGATGCCTGTAGAAGTTCCATGGCATTTTCATCATTCAGTTGTGTTCCCTATCACCTTTCTAGAGAGTTCTTCAAGACGCCACCAGCCACAGGAAAAGTCTTCTACCCTTTCTTTCCCCCCATAGCACCTGCCCACTAGCAGCTGGAGGATATCCGTCGGGCTCCTGGAACACATTACCCTGAGTGGTTTCATCCACAACGACCTCGGGCTGTGCATACAGAGCCTCCTCTGCAGCACAGAGCCACACATGGGATGCAGGCATCAGCAACAGGTTTGCTTCAAGCATACATTTCAGAAAGAACTAAAACGACAGTGCAGTTTCATCCTTAATCTTTCACTTCAACATTTATTCACTTCTTTTCCCTAAAACTTACTTAGCTTTAATCTAGTCGGAGAGGCCCTTGCCAGCCTTCTAACTAAAACAAGCATTGTTGTACTTGATGATGCAAAAGGTTTACCAGTTGTTGTCACCCGTCTTTCACAGTTCACAAAAATTGGTGATTTAATGAGAAATAAAACTCCCAAAGCTCTAGAGTCCTTGTATGTGTCTTGCAGAATGAAGTGTTTTGATCTACTAAACCTTCCATTTATATAAATTTATATAGTAAAAAAAGTACTTGATACAAACATCTAACTGGAATGTATGCATGCAACCCAAAGCAGCAGTGAGGGCAAGCAAAGTGGAGGAGTAAGTCTCTTCCAAGGTTGAACAGGCAGGTGGCAATGCACATGGAAGGGGGACGCGACTTTGATTCTCTGAATAAAATAGGAAAGCTGAATAGTCCTCTTGCCTTCCCTTGTAATTGAAAACCTCTCCAGACACTTTCATGCTTTAATAATTATAATTTAAAAGATGTGAAATTAGAATAAAATCCAATTTCTTCTGTTGTCATGGAATTTCTTAGCTTATGACTTTCAGATGTGCCATCACTTAGGGGCTCTCTAACACTAAAGTGTTCCAACATTCTCAGTAATTAACATTTCATATGAAATCAGCTCAAAATGTGTCACTGAATCAAGCAAGGTTTGCTGAAGTCCACTTTGCTAAATCACAAATCAAAACTAAGGTTGAAGATGGGGTCTACTGGGCTGAGAGATGAAAAAGGATATCTTGGTCTTGGTCCAAGTTTGGAAAGGGTCCCCTAGTTTTTCTCTTACAATACATTCCTAGAACTGTCACTTCACTGGAAGATTATTGAAACAGCTGTGTTGCTTTATATAAATAAAAGCAGAAAGGAGGAAAGCCTGGTGCCTAGAAATAAAATTAATTGCAAGAGTATTCTCAAGGAAGAAATGTCATCCTGAGACCAAAAAACAGATTCTACATTTCCTTTCCCTGGCTTTTATCATTGCCTTGGCATTTTTACATGGTGATCAATATTCCAGAGTATGGACAAATATAGTATCATTGGTCTGAATACAGAGTAAGTATAACAAAAACTGAACACGAGCAATGAAAGGTGGAAGGGTCAGTCCCAGAGACTAATGCCTCTGCCTGAGGAACAAAAGGAAGAAAAAGATTAGTCTAGCTGAGGTTGAGGCAAGGATGAGTTGGGCTTTTTAATAGGAATTAATTAGAGGAAGGAAGAGAAGGGGGAAAAAAGAGGATTTCCTGAATCAAACGGAGTTATCATACAGGAGTAGATCACAAGGGAGAGAGAGAAGCTGATGAATACAATGATTTCTGAATACAAACCGCATGCAGCTGGAGCTTTGCCTGAAAGCCTAAGCTGAAATCTTGGGATAATGAGGAAAGGTCATAGCACCATTCCCACATCGCAGATGAACTTGGCATATTCTGTGAGCTGAAATATGCAGAGCACAACTTTGAACTTCCTGGAGGTTTTTTCTGGTAAATGATTATGCAGTATGATACATAATAAATATAAATAACTACAAAAATATTATTACAATAATTATTTTGTAATTATTTCTAAATAATTATAATAATTTACTTTATAATTTTTATAACCTTATCATAAATACAAGTAATTATAACATCAATGTTGTTAGCTGTTTCAGATAATCTTTCTCAAAATAGAATCTTTATAAGAACAGAAACATGTTCTAATTTAATATACTGAAATAAGCATTATTAAACTGTGTTCAACATAGACTCTAAATGCACCAGCTCATTTTAATTGTGAAGGGAACTTAATAAACAAGAACCGAAGTTTTCAATGTACGGTGTATAAGGGCTTCTCTGATATTAAGGATGGTTTTGGAGGCCTACATATAAGCCAAAATGACACATTCATAGCACAACTCCACAGTTGTTTTATATATCTCAGTGCCACAGGAAGTTTTCTTTACAGCCTTCTCCCTCAAGCACTACAGAGCTTAGCTGGACACACAGAGCAAGATTCCTCCTAATGCCAAAAGGAGCATTCCACAATTTGGAACTCAAAAGGCAAATGAATGGTTAAGTTCCCTGACCCTAGGTTGCTTTCAGACTGAAGGAATTCCTGGCATGGGTTAGCTGGCCCCAAAACCCATCTCATTTACAGTGATGTTCTGGGACAACCCCACAGAGCATACCACGCTTCTGGTCTTTTGAAACACTGAAGTGAAATCTAAAAAGTCACACGGAGAATAGTGAAACCACTTTCCTACCAGAGTCTTGAAACTTTCATGCTTCTCTTCAGTTCCCACCAAGATGGGTGATTCAAGCACCACCAAAGAGATCCCTCTACCTGTATAAGCTTTGCGGTCTGGTCTCTTTCTCCAAGAGCAGCTGCTTTGGCAATGCACAGACTTCATCTCGTCCACCTCCTACCGTCTCTTGTAGAGGTGCGTCAGGGGAGGTTTAGATTGGATATTAGAAAAAATGTCTTCACTGAAGGAGTGGTCAGGCATTGCAACAGGCTGCCCAGAGAGGTGGTGGAGTCACCATCCCTCGAGGTATTTGACACATGTGTAGACATGGCAGTTCACGGCATGGTTTAGGAGACATGGTATTGTTGGGTTGGCGGTTAGACTTGACGATCCTAGAGGTATTTTCCAACCTTAATAATTCTATGATTCTAAGATTCTAATCCCTCTGACAGCTTCCACTCACAGCCTCGGCTGCAATTTCACCACCCACAACACTGAAGTTTGCTTTCTGACACAAACTGTGAAAGACAAATGTATACATCAAACTGGAGAAAGACTGAGACCTCCAGTCCTAACTATGGGGGTTAGGTGGCTATTTTTAGGTTTTCTGCTTTTAATGTTTCAATCATAATCCTTTGCTTCCCACAGTATTAAAAATAGTTACACATATCAACAGGAATGCACTGATTAATACATCATATCTGTATCATTACTGTACATCATCATATCCTGACTAATATTGCAGTTACAGACCACAACTCCACCCACCTGATAAGGGTAGGGAGCTATCATGAACATAGCTGTAAGCAAGGAACAGGGTAGCAAAGATAGCTGTAAATCATTAATCTGAGCATTCAATTACTAATCCCATCAGCCTCATTTAAAGCATTTAAGCTGACAGTTGCGTATCCAATTAACTGTTGCTATAGAAAATGAAAATGCTTAGAGGTATTTGACAGACAAATCTTTACTGGCCCAGCAGGGATTTAGACTGAATTTATTTAATTAGATTTTGACTTTACCTAAATTGAGCATTTACTATAAGCCTTGCTGAAACCATGGAATGAAATCTCTCAAGGTTAAATAGTCATCACAAAAGCACATCGCTCTGCTAAATGATTTGTTAAAAGCACTGCACTGCACTGCTTCCTCAAGGAGAAGGCTGGCATATCCCCTTCTACGCAGATTACAAATGCTAAACCTTTCCATAGCTATCCATGTCTGCAGGTATACAAGGGCATACGTGACCTTTGCCTCTTGCATTTCTGCCATTGTTTTCTTTCTCACCAGTCTTCTCCAGCCCTGCAGTGACTGTTTGCAAAAGATCCTATAAACTCTGTATTTTCCTACTAAATTTAAATGTATGCATCAACCTGCAATCCAAGCCCACAGTGAGATCTGTGTACAGACCTCTGATCAGAGCTCATCTCGATTCCAATCCATATAAAATTACAGGACACTGAGTTATGAAAACTATTCCTATGCTCCTATGAGAATCTGCATCTTAATTCTTAGACAATGCCTCTGGAAAATATTCTAAAACTCTTATTTTGGTAATGCTTTTTCTTTCTCTCATGAGCAGAAGGCAATGGCAGCAGCAGTATAAATAATAGGTGAATTTCTCTCATAAAAGCGGTTGAGGCAGATAAGCCACATAAGCCGTTCTTAGAACATATACACCAGCATTTTTCAATCATGACCTGCAGTATAAATGGGTTTTACAGTGTGACTTTCACATTTCTCTACATTTCCATCTTCATTTCTGCAAATAACTCGCTGACAAGGGTGGGAAATGGGGCTGAAATTTCAACTCCACCACATTTCTCCATCTTAAAAAATATTCCGTAGAAGAATATCTTTTTTATTTTATTTTTTGTTAATACCGCATAGCTGTCAAGCTATGACAGCTAATGACACAGTTAATGAGACAAAGTAATTCTCAGAAAGTGCTTAACTCATTCTTTGCCCATCAGCCAGAAAAAAAGCTGTCAGCTTCCATCTGAACAGAAGCAGTAGAAATTAGTTGAAGAACTGCCATGGGAGCCCATGCATGCTTAAACTCTGCTTACCAAGCTGTGGATCAGTAGACTCGAGATATGGGAGCTGTTTCACTCCCAGGTATCCATCATACTGAGTTTCTCTGTAGTAACTGAGACCAAAATTATTTAAACAGGTTAGATTAAGAGGTTCAGAAGCAATAGCTTCTCCTTCTAAATTGTTCAGTGACCCCTTAGACTCAGGGAGTTTTGCCAGTGCTGCATAAAATGAATCTGTTCACAGCATCATGACCATTCACAACATGTAGCGCCTGCAAATGGCTTTTAAACATACCAACCTTCACTGCCCCAGCACCAATCCTCTGGGCCCTCAGAAAGCCAAAGTCAATGGTGAGGCCTGGCCAAAAAAGATGGCAGCATGCCAACATATCTACTCCTCTACCCTCTTTGTGGAAATGTGAGTACCATCATCATGCAGTTTTCTCAATATCTTAATGAAAAGAGTGATTAAAGCAGTAACTAACCTTAACCTGAAGCAAAATAAATCGGCATAGCAGTCAGTAAAGAGAAATGCTCAGAGGAAATTATTTTTTTAATAATATCCTTCACTGTTGAAGTCACCTCCCCTTCCAGTTCCTGCACAGCTTTGAGATCTTCTGTGTTTCTCTGGCACTGTTCATACTCTCCAGCTGTTCTGATCTCCTGGTTGTACTGCTTCCTGGCATCAGTATTCTCTGTTTGGTGATTTTCAGACTATTTGATTGTTAAAGTTCATTAGATGCATCATGTCATGCCTTAAGAAAGCTCCAACTACTATAAAACAACGGTTTGTCTGCCTAAGTGCCCATTCGTCCATCAGCAGATGCCCTTTGCCTTCTGCCGTGTACTATCTCACTACTCTTTGAGTCCAGAGTCCCTGATCTCTCAATTAAAGTCCTTCCTGAGCAGGAATACCATCTTTCCTTTTCCCTACCCATCACTGCCAGGCTCTATAGTGGCACAGTGACACTAGGTACTGTTCAGTCAGGCTCAGTGAGATCAGAAAACTCAACTCTGTCGTCCTCAGTGCTATTGTCATTAATGTAATAACTCATTTTTTCAGTATACAAAAAGAAAGGCAAATTGATTAAGAGTATGTTCAAGTGCCATTATACCCACATGCAGATAAACAACCAGTCCTAGTGAAATAGCCCAATTGCTTCAAGCTAAGAAGAGTTAAAGGGAGAAAGGAATATATAGTTCCATAGTCATAAATAATTTCAGTCTTTTCAATTAACTGGGGGACAAGGAATACTGTTTGATAGAAAGAACTGGTCAGAAAAGACTTTGTGTGTCTAACTTACAGAAGGCATCATTCTCCTCCCCAGCTCCTCCTCCTGGGGAATATGGACATTTCACCCAGGGAAGCAAAGATGGTTTTCTTTTTGACCTGCCTATATACAAGAGAAAACTTTATCATTATGTCCTCTGTTCATTTGCCTAAATGTGCCTCCAAGATGCCTGGCTTTTTCCTTGTGAAGAGCACAGTCAGCAGTAGCTTTTTTCCAAAGGACACACAAATTCTAGGGGTTCTGCAGCTTAAATCCTTAAGTGTCTTTAGGCAAAATGACACTGGGCTCTGTGCTTTGTGCCCTCTTCCTCAGGAACAGTACCATCAGCTGTGTGTTTTCCTTGGACTGAAGCAGCAGAGAAGCATTGGTGCCCTGGGTGACTTACACCAGCTATGACTGCACTGTCACAAACACCACATCTGGATACTGCCGGATCACAAGGAGCACAAACCTGGTGCTGGCTAGGCGTATACTCCAAGCACCTTCTCGGTCGTGGAGTGGTGTTGCCCTTTGACCAGCATCATGATTACCAATGGACAGCATATTAAGCATCTGCAGGGTTAGATGCAGATGCAGATGAGCAACAGCTTTGAAGATGTCCGTGGCATGCACAGGCCTGCTGAGGTGTCCCTACATAGCTATAGAGGTCTGAGCCGCAACACCTCTGCAGGCTTATTGTAGGATTCAATAGCTGAGGATTTTCTTTACAATATTAAAAGTCTTAAATGCCTATGAGAAATACAAATCCTCCCATAGCTGCAGTTGCCTCTAGTTGTCCTGTCTCCTGGACTGCTACAGCCATCTGATACAGCAATTCATAATTTTCACTTCAACACTTGGACTGGAAATTAAATCAATTTGGCTAACTGTGTGATGAAGTATATTGAATCAATTAGGAGAAACAACATAGGAAAGGACATCCTCTCTTCTCCCTGTTGTTCCTTGGAAATAAAGCAACACATGCTCTGACTCAGGATACAAGTTTTGGGAGCTGGAACTCCTTTTCAACCTCTTCCTTCATATCCCTGATCAACTTCATCTTGAGGTAGAAATGACAGGTTCACTGCAGAGTGTATTCCCTCCTCGGTGTTCTGCTGTAGTCCTGAGGTTTGCCCAAAGCTGTTAGAAACAATATGCACAGATCCAAGGGATACAATAAGTTTGTGCTGAGGATTTAACTTCCTTCTGATGAACTAATAAAACCACTACTTTGATTTTGTTTAGGTTAAGCCTTACCTATCTGGTGAGATTTCAGACTGACACCTTTGACCTCTATGGATCAAAAGAATGTTTTGACACAGATAATTTGAGTTTTCCCTGCCCTTCTGGAAGCTGAAATTATTAAAGAAGGGCAGGAGAGTTAAGGTTGTCGCATATCCTGTGTAATAAGACATTCCCGTATTTCATCTCGTGCCCCATATTGGATTACTCCTAAAAGTCAATAATGTGACTAAATTCAGTATCACAGGCAGACGCTATAAATGTCTTGTCCAGGCCCTTATAAACCTGGACTTTTTTCTTTTAATAATATCGGGTCACTACCATCACTGAATACTAGTGACCTGCAGAGAGCTCCTTTTCCTTGCCAGTCCTTACCGGTGCTGAATATTTCACCTTTTGTAGGCATTAGGCACATCCGGATTATTTTTGTCTCTCCAAATATATGAATACAAATGTTTTTACCACATGACCTGCACAACTGCATTAACTGTTAGCACTGATATGATATCAGACTACTTCTGAATGTCTGAAATAAAATTCTTCTGAAAATTCAGCAGAGATCTAAAGTACTATTAGATGCTGCATAAATTAGTCAGAAAATATTTAAAAACCACTTAATTTGTCTGTATTTATCAAAGCATTTTTTTGGCACATCTCTTTGCAGGATGTGAACGGCTTATATTATGTTTTAAAAAGACAAACACAAGCCATTCAGCTAACCAGTAATATAATTATTTGTTCAGCACTTTATTAAAGCCATCTCATTCTACTAAACCCATTCTTTTCTTTTTGGCAGTAGAGTTTACATACTGGTAATACATGAATGCCTTATTAATATATTGATACAAACTTAATAGCTGTTTATAAAAAGCTCTGGGATGCAAGAATTACTAGCAATTAAAAACTTATATTTAAAGTATATACTGCAGCTCAGAGGTCACAATACATTTTAATATCATTCGCCTCACCACTTCGCAAGTAAGCTTCTTCACATTCTCAGTAACAAGAATATGTTGGTCTATGTGTAACCACTGAAAATATTTGAATGGTCCAGCTGGTTTGAGAACAGGAGGTAATTCTCTAATCTTCACTACCAATCAAGAGGCCAATAAAATGAGTTACACTTGCATTGACTGTTCACGGCCTAAAGCAGTTTTGACAATTAGGTGTAAAACAACAAACATATACTTACTGAAATATTATGTCATCTTTATCACCTTGTCAACTGCAAGTGTGCCAGAGGATTTACACCACGAAAAAATCACAGCCAAGTCTACATGGGTAGATTTTAGCAGGTGTGTTTGAGCAATTCTTATGTAGTCAAAAGAGCGGGATAGTGAATTATTGTGATAGACTTGCTTGATAGGCTTAATTTGATCTGCTTGCTGTAACTTCTCGCAACATGGAGTATATACAAAGTACACAAGAGATGCACAAAAATGCTGGTGGACTGTCAGTTTTAGGTATTCTTAGCTGTGTGGTTATTTCTGTTCTTGTTAGCGGGGTACCTTTAACTTTTAAATTGACCTATTTGTGCATTTGCCCTGTTTCACATATTTAATAGCTTCATTATAATTAAAATTAACGCCAGCCATCTGAAGGTTTGTTACTGGAAGGTCAATAATAAAAACACCTCTCACAGAACTGTGTGCATGGCTTCTCTGGCTGTAGCATTATTTTTTTTTCAGTGTAGTCAAACCTTGTAGACAATTTCATAACTGTGTTTTTACTATCACTTACGAAATGGAGCTTTCAGTACAAGCTGTTCAAAGTTCAATGCAGAGAAAGGTAAGTTTGGGGCTAGTTACTGTGCATACAGCAGCCAGAAGAAAATGTTTCTGTCTGACAACAAAATTCAACATTTAGAAACACTGGGACAAAACTGGGACAAAAAGCCACACACACACATGATTTCCAAATGCTAAACAAGGCTCAACGGGAGCCATCAAATCTAGCTGGTGGTGAGCAGAATGTGACCTATCCTAAATACACTGTGTAGCCCCCAAGTCCTTTGTCACTTACTATGTCTGCTCTCTCTCTAAAGCTAGCAATGAGCTGTAACCCTCCACTACCATACTGAAGCCTCTCATTTAGGTATATAAATTATTAATCATCATTCTCATCTTGGTTATTTATGGAATTATAGCTAGCTGCTCCTTAGGGCAGTTCAGCGTAAGCTGGGAAAATAGCTGTTTACATACTTGCATACCCATGCGCTTTGGAAACAGGCTCCTCCTGTTATCTTACAGATTGGAAGGTTCTGGTGGCAACACCATTCCTTACAAATGTGGTTTACCTTGAAATGTTGTCCTAATAAACAAGCACCTCCTCTGGTTTGTTCCACAACCAGGAAGCCATCGCAGAATCACGCCACCTTCTCCTTCCCATAATCTGCTGCTTTTCATAGGATCATAGAATGGCTTGGGTTGGAAGGGACATTTAGAGATCATCTAGTCCAACCCCCCTGCCAGGGACATCTTTAACTAGACCAGGTTGCTGACAGCACCATCCAACCTGGCCTTGAACGTCTTTAGGGAGATTTTTTTTTTGCCATGTAATTACTGATAACAGTGTAAGACACTTGGACTTACCTTCCCCACCAATTTTCCATAGGTTGGCACCTTGTTTGGAACCATGGTTCATTGAGGCTTTGAGACCTGCCTTCAGCCTCAGTGGGTATATTTCAGCTTCACCTTTTGCTGGGATCTAAACAGAATATGCCAGAGTTAATTGTGCATGGAAGTACATAACTTACATACAATTATTGTTAGCACTGACAGTGGTAGAATTTTCCACCACATTTCGTGGTGTAAATTGCATCGAATTATATGAACTACCATTGTATTTCAGCTGAAATGAAAAATCCCCCATGATTCCTCGTGGACAACAATGTGAATTGTGTTTACGACAAAGATGTGTGGTCCAGAGCGCACCGTGATTTTATTCAAATTCTTTCCTTCTATGACTGGCTGATAAACAAGACAAGACCTTTGGTATTGCTTATTTAAAATGCAAAGTGCAGGAAATAAGTAGTGCTCTCTTCATCTGCCTTTTTACGTAAACAGTGTGTGGAAGATGTCACGGTGGTCGAGGCAAGCTGAGAACATAACATGCAAAGCAGAGTCTTAGGAGCCTAAGTGGGAAAACAGGTTTCTGTTGAGTCTCGGAAAAAAAGTACTGACACTACGGTGGTGCGGGGCTGCAGTTTTAAGACTGGGTAATGTATGTATGGAAAACTGAGGAACCACAAGTGTCATTTTAAAGATGTGAAACGATGATAATAAGGCGATTTCCATGTTGCACAGGGAGACATTTATGATCGGCATCTCCCTTTTTATTCGCATTCCAGCAAGCAGGCAAGCTGGAGAACAGTAACTTATGATACCAAGCGGGTAGCGTTTAACTTCCTAACTCCAGTAAGGCAGCAGCAGAGGGAGGAAAGGGCGCTTGCTTTCCGAGCGCTGGGCCAGGCCGTCCCTCAGGTCCCACGCGAGGTGCCAGCCCGGGGCGGCTGCCTCGGGCGGGTCGGGCGCGGGAGGGACGGGCGAAGCTCGGTTTCACGACGCGGGAGCAGAGGCTGCCGCCCAGCAGAGGGACGGCTTCGGGAAGCCGCCCGGGACCGACACCCGGTCCCCACAGCCGGGCGGCCTCCCCGACCCCCTCACGCACAGGCCCGCCAACTCCGGCTCCGCGGCTCCCCGGGCCGCCGCGGCCACCGCCGCGGCCACCTCCCCTGCCGCCTCCCCTGCCCCCGCCCCCGCCCCCGCCCGGAGCCAACCCCCGGGGGCCGGGCTAGGCCAGGCCGGGCCGGGCGGCCGGCCGTGCCGCGGCGGGCAGGCGGCTGAGGGGCAGCCGGCACCGGCGGTGAGGGCGGGAGCTCCGGCCGGGCCGGGCCGGGCCGGCCGGCGGAGGGAAGGCGAGCGGGAGGGAGGGCTGAGGCCGGCTGGGAGCCGGGCCGGCGGCGGGTGCCGAGGGGCGCACGGCCGCGGGGAGGCGGGAGTCCCTGGCCGGGGAGCGCAGCCCGGCTGCCGGGCGGCGGGAGGGCGGGAGGCAGCGGGCTGGGCCCGGCGGGGTGGTGGTGGTTGGCGCACCTCCGCCTTGTCGTTCCCCTCCGAAACACGGCAAAAGAAGAGGTGTGGGCTACGTGCAGGGTGAAATCGCAGGGTTCGTAAGGCGCAGGGCCACGCTTGTGAGCGGGGTTGGTAATTTCCTTGCAAGTGAGAACACGCTCTGTGGCTTCGGGCCCCCGGCACGGGGAGGTTTGGGCGGCGTGGATGCGTTCCTGCTGCCTGCTCTCCGGCACAGCAGGTACATCTTCTGCTGAGGCGGATGCCTCCCTTCCTGAGGCTGGCACCACGCCAGGGTTTTCGGTGCTTTTTTTTTTTTGTTCAGCTAATGTCACCTTCCTAATGAAAACTAAGTACTGTATAGCTACTGCCACATAAAATATATGTTACTAAACCTCTATAAAAACCCACGTGGTAGCTGAGCGCTCTGGGACAAAACAGCAGGCGTGTAGGATCTAACAGAAGATACTTGCTTTAATCTTACCATTAAGAAGCTGGCAGCTTTCACAAAACAAGTCTTTAGTTACATTTTGTAGCTGCACGAAAGAACAATGTGAACGAAATAGCTGTTTGAAAGTTGGTCTCTTTTTTTAGTCAATGTCTCAGTATTCTAACATGTTGTATTTCTGGGTTTGTGTAACAGAGGAGCAGTGTTTGTGCCTGAAAAGATCATGTTCAACTTCAGAAGCATCCTGAAGATACTACAGTTCCTGAAATTATTAATTTTTTTATTTTTTGAGAATTTAATCTTACTCGTATTTCCTCCACGCAAAAAAACTTTTGCTGGGGAAATAGTGCTTATTACTGGCTCCGCAAATGGGATTGGAAGGCAGATTGCCTTAAACTTTGCTCCTTTGGGAGCAACCTTGGTTCTTTGGGACATTGATGATGAAGGTAACAAAGAAACAAGCAGATTAGCCCAAAAAAATGGAGCTAAAATAGTGTTTGTCTACCACTGTGACTGCAGCAATAGGGAGGAGGTCTATGAACAGGCAGACAAGGTAAGGTACAGCTTCTGGCTTCTGATTTGGTTTCTTGCTTCTGATTTTTTTGCTTCTTTTTAATAGTATATGCTGATTAATTTTGGGGTTTTTTTTAGAAACTACTATTCACTAAAGGGAAATAATCATGTAGAGCAGTGATTTTCTCTTTTTGACAAGTAGCTTCTAGATGGAACTGAAACGATGTTCACAATGAAGTAACTGGGTTTAATCTGTTCTGTCAAGATTTCTAGTCTACACTATTTCTAGTCTTCATTATGAGATGGTAACTTCTTTTAGATTAAGGGTAAAACATACAGCAGATGTTAGCTCCATGTATTAGCTTGTTTAAGCTTTAAAACTTCTTTAAGGTGTCAAGAAATAAAAAAAATTTTAAAAACCTAGTGGAAGTTATAAGGGAAGGGTCTTTTTCTTTGACCCTTTGTTTATAAAACTGTAGTTCTGTAAGGCTGATGCGGGGTGTAATGGTTTCAGAAATACCATCAGGACATGGCTGGTCTTCAGTCAAATTGATGATTCAGCTTCAGTTTATTTTTTGGTCAAGCCAGTTGGAAAGTAAGGAAGAGAAGGACTCCATTTTAAATGAGACTCTTTAGCTGTGCTGACCTACGTTTTATAAACTACTTTTTTTTTTCTATTATCGGAGTCCATAAATTGGACATGAACATTATTAATTTTTACTTGTCCTTTAACTACATCCTGCCTGAAACTATTTCCCAGTATAACTTCACTTATAATCCAGTTAGCCATTCTGCCGTTACGTCCAAGGACAAATTCTTCTTTTGTTAAATTCTCAGTGTATGTACATATATACATGACTCTCAAGTCACAGCTTTGACATTCTGTGTCTGAAGGCATACATCAGAGAAATTAGCTAAAATATTTCTTTACACGTGAATGTTGATAGATTGGTTTGGAAAAGCCTTGAAGTGTAACATTCACTTTCTGTGAGTTGTTGAGGGGGGTGGGGGGCTCTTTGTTTTGTGCTGTTGCTTTTAATTTTAACCAAAACAGTTAAATTTTTTCTGAACATGGCTATGAAAGTTTGAAGTAAGTATTTTTTCCTCAAGAAATGTTCCCAAGGGAAAACACTTGTAAAGGTTAAGTTGGATTCAGTATCTGTAAGTATCTGGAACTGCAATTCTCATGCTTGCAGTCAATAAGCTATTATTTTTCCCGTACTTGTTAGCAGCATTTGGGGCACAGCCAACTAACAGTGCACAGAAAAAATTCCATTGCTTGGACAGTGCAGGCAAGGATATATCATATTATAATAGTATGTCTGCAGAGATGAGCAAGTTGTTGAATGTTCTGTGCTGACCCAACATGCAGTGTTCAAGGAGGACGATCTTTGCCAGTTACTTGGGCGGTACAGGTGATGTGATCCTCACTGTCTTAAGACATTGATTACCACTCCTGCAATTTTGGAGTAAGAATCCCAGTAATTTCAACAATCTTAATATCTGTTCTCACTTCCCAGCAAGATGAAAAATCATTCTGAGCAACTTGTGTTCAGTACTTCATATGCAACACTTGATCTTTATTTGCAGTGATACTATAAATCAAATGGCAGTTCTTCTAGAATCTTCTTTTTGCAAGAAAAAAACTCACTTTAGAATTTACCAAGATCAAATGTCTTTAAAAAATAACATTTTAAATTGTCATTAAATCCCTATTCCCACGAATGCTATCTGCTTCTTGCAAAGACATGCACCAAAATGATTAGGTTAAGCTTTTGTAAGTAATTTCTGTTAGACCTTCCTATTGATGCTGAACGTTTTGAAATTATTTGTTTGATCTTAGTTTAGCAGAGTCTCAAAATGTTTGTTTTGTGCACTCAAGTAATTCTCAATCTCCAAACCCATTAACCGAATCAGCCACAGGGCTCCAGCCTGCTGTGCCCGTATCAGCAGAGAGTATTCTGAAGTGCACAGACTGACCTACAAGCAGAAACTCAAAGAGCTGTTTCAAATTCAGGAATTGGTGTTAAGGCGTTAAATTATTGTTAGCTCTACCAACATTTTTGTAGGTATCTGCATTAATTGAACAATCATGTAGGAGCCTGAAGTTCTTCTAGAGCAAGAGTTCCTCAGCCAGGGGCTTCGTCTACTCTTAGAAATCCCTGCAACTTTTTAATTTGTAATATGAAAAGTCTTGAGCTTGGACACAGTAGATAAAGCACTAGCAGAAAAGTTAAATTAGTTGCTTTGATGTGGGATATTCATGGCAGAAAAAGCTAGGTTTTTTCCCATAGTGGAAGCTTTCTTTCTAGGAAGCAAATCAGGTCATCAAAGTCGATGAAGAAGAGGTTTTAGAATAAACTGGTGAAGTGGCACTGATCAGGCAGTGTCCACCTGGGAATTCTGGAGGAAATCAGAGATGGATCTGATGAGCTAGAAATGTGGGAGGGGGTGTTTTGCTGTAACAGGTGTCCAAGGAACAAAGAGTAGCAAATATGCCCGTTTTAAAGAGCACCTGAGAGGACACAGTGAAACTACAAACCTGTCCTATAGAAAATTAGTAGAAACGATAATAAGGAGAAGAATTAATAGGCACCTAGAGAAATACATAATGAAGTCATGTGGACTGCCACAGTAGTTGGAAGGTACAAGTGGGGAGACAGCACAGATATATCCTGCAAAGGAAGAGCTGGGTAACCCTGCCGTACTCAGCAGTGTCTAGATTTGCATTCATTTGTGCAGAGGGAAAGGAGATGGTATGTGAGCCCTGCTTGTCTATGACAAGGAGAAAGCCTGACATAGCTGGAGGAGTATCAACTGAGTCTTCACTGAACACTGAAGTTCCATGAAAAAGCCAAAGCAAGGTCAAATGTTGGAGCATCAGATCCAAGAACCTATCTCCAAATTGCCAGACAGCAGCGTATCTGGGATTTTTATGGTTTTGCAATCATGCTGTCATTTTTGAGACACCAAATAACTGTTTGCCTCTAGCACAGAAATCTCTGCAGTGAGCCTGATTCTTAATACTATAAGTAAATCTTGGCAATCTGCTTTGATATAAATCCAAATAATGGAATAAAATCTTTTTATAAAATCCCAAATGAAGTTAATGGTAATTTTGGCCTTCTCTCCAAGTGATGTTATCTATCAGTTTCATGGTACATGCTCCTGTACTCAGAGGATTGCTATCCCCCAGGGATCTGCAGTGAATTCTTTTCTGTTCAGTAGAAATTAGCTGAAGAGGGGGATGAACAGGCTTGGCTGAGGAATACTCACAATACCAGAAATAGGGGACAAGAAATGTTCAGGCTGCAATGAAAGCATGCTCACAGCGCACACTAAAGCTTTGTGACTGATTACCTTAGGCTCCAGTGGAAACCAAAAGTATTCTGGAGTTCAGGGAGCAATTAGACAAATTCTTGGGGGAAAAAAATCATTGGGATATATTAACTATGAAGATATAGATACCTTATCTGTCTCAGGAAGATCCTAAGCTGCAGAGTGTAAAAAGTTGAGGAGTACACTGGAGGAGACCTTAGAGTCCTAGTCCTTTTTTCACTGCTTTCCCCTATGAGACAAGGGGCTATGGCGCTAGACGGGCCTTTGATCTGGTGCAGTACAACAGTTCATACGTACTTATGTTTCCAGTAGAAATATAAATAATTGCAAATGTCACCACCCATTTTCATAAATAAAGCACAAGAGGCAAGCATACCTTCTAAAGCTTTCTGTTTATTCTTTTTTTTTTTTATTCAGGTTAGAAAAGAAGTTGGGGACGTTACTATTCTAATCAATAATGCTGGCATGCTGCTTGGGGAAAAGTTTTGTGACCTTTCAGATGCAGATTTTGAAAAGATGTTAAGACTCAACTTCTTCTCTCAAGTCTGGGTAATGTATTTTATTTTTTTTCTCTCCTGGGTGACCGAAAGGTACAGGCAAGTATTTTAGTGTGAGAATCACCGTGGTGGCACCTGCCTAGGGAACCCAGTTTGGAATAAGGATGGGAAGAGCCTTGAATGAGGGAAGATACTGTTGGCTTTTTTTTTTAATCATCCTGTAACTGGAGAGGCACCAAATCGACAGTCTCCCCGCTGTGTCTCAGTAACGTTAACAGAAACCTGCCTGGGCTCTCTGGTAAATCAAACATTTGTGCCATTCTGTCATGAAACATGCTCTATTTGTGAAACAGCTGTGGCTGAAGGTAGTGCTGGCATGATGGCATGTGACTTTCCTGCTCCTGATGTTTGCTGGCATCAGAAGACTTTGTCTAATAGACTTGTAGCATTCAGGGAGGCACAACGAGGGTTTAGTGGTAGACTCGGCAGTGTTAGGTTTACGGTTGGACTCAATGATCTTAAAGGTCTTTTCCAACCTAAATGATTCTGTGATTCTATGCTGCACGTGTTGGTGTCAGTCCTCATGTTATGCTTTCCATTCCTAGTCACCATGCGCTTAATATACATAGAAAACTAATCTGGATAGTTTGTATTATCTTTGCTGTGTTTTCATACCTCTGAAAGTGTTTGCTGTTATTTGGGCTCTCAGTTGACCTTTAGGAGGTTTTGTTGCAAGGGAGCATTAGTCTTGCCCCTTCTTGCATTTGTTGTTATATGCCTGAATGAGCTTCCTGCAATCATGGGAAAATGTAGCATTGCAACTCCCTTGCTAAACAGCATTTCCCAAAGGAAAATCACTGCAGATAGAAGTTCTCTAAGCATTTCCCAGCCCACAGTGCATCATTCTTCCAAATACTTGGGGCAAAGAGACAGGGAGAGATGTTCCTCCTGACAGGTCTGAAGAGACAGGGCAGGAGGACAGGGACCGTTGGCCCTCTGTCAAAAAAACATGTACTAGGCACACACATCTGGAGTCAAATAGACATTGCAGCACTTCTCAGCTATTGAAAACATTTTGTTACTGCTCTTGTCTTCCCCCTCGTAAAACACTAACTTCCTTCTTATATAGTTGGTATCACCCATAGTGATGGTTTGGGGTGCCGAAGTTGTCGGGCAGTTCAGTTTGTAACAAATAGGGCCCATCAACAGCTGAGCTCCCCTTCATGTGTTGGCTTCTAGCTCCCTCTTGTGTACCAAACCTTTGGTAATAGAAGATTCAAACCGCGAGGAACCAGGAGGCAGAGAAAATACAAACTTTGCTGCTTTTAATAACACAATTTTAATGCTGACAGGTCTTCAAAGAGAGGGCAGTCATTCAAGGAAACACTGTCTCTCGTTTATACATTCTTACAGAGATAGGTCACTTGGGCTTCTTGTATAATGAAGGCCCAGAAAGCAAATCGGGTTGTAAGGCTTAATTAGGAATGCAATATTTTTGGCATGTCTAGTTGTAAAGTGTTTTTTTTAATATGTCTCAGACTTGCAAGGCCTTTCTTCCAGCCATGATGACCTGTAACCGTGGACACCTGGTTAGCATAGCCAGTGCAGCAGGATTGTTGGGAGCCTACAGAATGTCAGGTTAGTATCATCAAGTGCCATTACAAATTAGATCTACATGCTAATAACTTTTCTTGGAGATCTCATAAATGCTTGGCTTAAGCAGTTTATACTGACATATTGAACGCTCAGGAAGAGCCTGCAGGTACGGAAGGAGGTGGTAGTGTATTGAAGAGGATGATGGCGGCACGTTGCCTGCATGGCACAGGGAGCTAGCTCACTGCAGATTTTACTCTGTCACTGCAGCCTGTCTTATCTGCACAGGAGGAGGACAGTACACTCATACATGTGCAGTGAGTGGGAGGGAGCCCTGCATACAGGTTGTCTAACACTTTCTTATGCCAGGTTTTCTGTAGATGAATGTTCAGAGTCCTGAGACATCTGAGAGTTATACCGAGAACTATATATTTAGTTGGAAAATGCTTTTCAGGTCCAGAAGGTATTTGGGCAAAATTGTCATTAAAAATTCAAATTAACTGTGTCAGCTCCATATTCTCAGCTGTTTCCCTCAGGAGAGCTGTCTGCTAGAGTCCTGACTATTTCATCAGCCTGGATCTGCTGCCTAGTCTCTCCTCAAGCCTCTCTGACATCCTGACTGTATATCTTAGGTTGCCCTATGAGAATGTGAACTTCAGTGTAATAAGTATCTCTTGTTTCTTCTGCTGATTGACAGTGTTACCATAGTGTTTATTTGCCACCCGTTATTGTTGGGTCAGATTCAGTATTGATAATAGGTCACAACCAACTTTCATCATTTAACTGTAAGGCTTATGAGAGTGGACCTGCCCATCCATGTACTATAACTTTTTACACCTTTGCTTTTACCCCTACACTTTTAGGTTGTGTGGTTCCATCATCCATTATGGGTGAATCCCTGAAGAATAACAGACTGTCTCTGTTGCCAGTTTTGAAGTTACTCTTTTAGCAAAACCGGATTTTGTTGTATCTATTTTCACACACATTTGAAAAAGCCTTAGGAAACCACATGTACATTCTTATATTAAAATAAGGTCCTTACAGTTGCAAAATTGTAGAATAATTTAGGTAGGAAGGAATCTGTGGGCATCATTTGGTCCATACCCCCAAATAAAAGCAGGCCCAACTTAGATCAGGTTGCACAGGCCCTTGTGAGGGTAAATTTTTATTACCAATTAGAGAGTTCCATACATTCATCAAGCAATAAAAATCAGACAAGATTCAGTCTTCCTGGGCAAACAAAATAGTATTGTAGTTGCAGGGTAAATCAGAAGTAGTAATAGGTTGAAGCAGCATTTATAAGTAGGGTATTTAGATTTTACCACTGGGAATAGTTCTTACTGAAATGTAAGCTGTGATATTAAAGGGTGAAGACATTCTGAATTGAAAGAATGCCTGGCTTGTATCTGGGTATCTGGAAATGTACATAAAATGTTGAATAAGCTCATCTTCCTATATCTCTCTATAGTAAAAAAAAAAAAAGTCCTCTGGAAAGGATTAATCTTATCCTTAGACAACTGTGCATCAATCATGGGAAAAGCCAGTAACCTTCAGAGTTAGCATCACCAACGTGCACAGCATCCTTAAGATACTAATTACAAGACTGCTAATTATATAACTCGGTAATATCAGGGCTTACATAGTTTTACAAAGCATTAAATTCTCTATATAACACTGTGGTGCTTTTGACATATTTTGGATATTTCTTTTCTTCACTTTTCAGGTTATGCTGGAAGTAAGTATGCCGTCATTGGAATGATGGAAGCCTTAGATTCGGAACTGTATCATGCAGGAAAACAAGGCATTAAAACCACCATAATTTGCCCCTATTTTATTAATACTAAATTATCTAAAGGTTTTCAAACCCAGTAAGTAAAACTTAGATTGTGTACTGTTTCATTTGTAAAAAAATAATCACTACTCGCTAGACATACCATATTCAGCCTTTAGCTATTATAAGGTTGATTTGCTGCTCAATTCAGTATTTTGGCTCTGTTGGCGCAAACGGCTATGTCTCCTGACATAAATCCAAGCTTTGCATACAATTAATAACTGACATGCAACAGGGACTGCATAATAACCTCGCAGTTAAGGAATGGTTAGGGATGCACAGCAATATTTAATACAACCTTATCTGTCAGTAGAATGGGCACTGTTGAGTTTCTTGCCCCCAGTACCTTTGGCACAGTGATTACAGTTATGGCTGTCAGGATACCCATGACCTATCATTATTAACTGTATTAGCAGGTACTATATTTATCTGAGTGACAGTAGCTGTGGTGGTAGTATCTAGTGGGTTGCTGTGTTGTTGCAGTGATGGTAGAGGCTGCAGGCACCGAATTAGCCATTGCAGAAAAGCAATACCCCGGTGGTCTTGGATTTTCAGTGCACGGTTCCTGCTTCCACCATCCATCGTCCATATGTAGTACCATATATTATGCAGAGCACAGCCTTTCTCCTGGCTGGAAACAGGCCTGGACCTGGTCTATTTAGCTGTCACCTCAACATCTACAGTAGAAAAGGAGGAGCTGTGTGGAGGGCAGAACTATTATGTGTAGAACAGCATACAGTATGGCTTAGCTTGGCAGTTTTCAATGCCACAACCACTGTGAGCATTAACTTCATTAGGGTCAGAGCAGGGCTTGCACAAAAGTCATTAAAATTCACAACATCACCAAAGTGTTTTTGGTTTATTTTGATGATAGCAGAAACAAAGAGGACTGGAGACTCCCTTTTGAAACTACTTGAGAGGAAGGGGGAAAATTCTTAAATTATTTAATTAAATTATTTCTGTGTTAGAATACATCTCAAAAGTAAAGTTTTATAATTTCTCATCTCAAAATTAAACTTTTAATGCTTTGTTTCTTGTTTCACCAGAAACCACCTCCTTCTTCCTGTTTATGATGCAGAGTATGTAGCCAACAAGATCATGGATGCAATTCAAAAGGAAAAGTTTTATCTAATCATGCCTCTGTCTATACGCTTTTTTCCTTTCAAAATGTAAGAATGTGACTCACCTAGCACTGCCGTCTTTCTTTTGCCATATGCCTGCAAAATCAGCAGGCAAGTTTAGTAAAAACAGTCCTTTAGTTAGTATTCCCACAGTCAATCCAGTTATATGGACCAAGTTATGAAGTGGTTTTAATTTTTAATAATCTAGGTGAATAGCATTTCTCTGGCCACTTCTGCCTCCAATATACATCTTAAACTATAGCTGGGTATAGAAATTTCAAAAATTTTCCTGGGGTGGTACACAGAGAGGAAAGCCTGGACTAGAACTGTCTGTTTCCAGTAACTGCCTCCACCGCTGGCTGGGCTTTCACAAAATGGCTTGGTCTGTCATTCATTTCCTCCGTTTATAACATGGGAGCGCCAAGTGTGTTATTGCCAGATGTTAGACGTATTGAGCACACATAATATATTTATCATTTATTTATCGAGTACATTTTTGTAAAAAAATGTAAGGCTAACTCGGTGTTTGTCTCGTCAGTTTCCTTCCTAGAAAGATGGTACTGCTCTTTGAATCTTACGTTAACATCACCAACAGCATGGATAAAGCCTTCGGTCGGAAGAAAAAGGATTGAAACCAAACTATTCTGAAGACCTCGAGTGCCATCTCTTTGAAAATTTTCAGTAAAAAATAATTTTTAATCACGTTTATTCTTTGACAGAAAATTTGCTTCTTGTATGATATTTGACATTGGTCAGCATGCAATTTAATCTTTCGTAACTGTCTTTTAATTGCTGATTTTTAGTCACAGCCCTCTCATTTCATAATGGCACGCTGCTTTTATCTAAGCTCTCAATAAACATCAGTAACACCAGGCAGGGATGTCTGACTTCATTTCATGCTCTGAATTCTTCAATTTCTGAGCAAAATCTCAAAGCATGAGAAAAGCACGCTACTGTTCATGCAGAAAGAAAAAAAACCACAAAGCATTTAATGTATTTCCCTTTCAGGGCCAAAGCAGCACTGCAGTTCGCACAAAGCAGACATGAAGAAGGGCGCTGTGGGATGATGTGCTCTGGCTGGTGAGCTGCGTGGGGAGCCTGTGTCCTGAAGAGCAGTGTACTGCAACAAGCACTGATAAAGCACATGCAGTGCTGTGCCGCTTACCGTGCTCCTCATTAGTCACCACACACTTTTCCAGATACAGTTCCACAGGAAATGTGTGCCTTCGTTTTAATCTGTGGCTAGAGGCTGATACAGGATCATTTATCAAAGGCTGTGGCTTAGAAAGAGCATTTGTAAAACTGAAGTGGTGGCAAAAAAATCATGTGCCTACTCAGAAATGAAAGATGATGAAGCCCAACATCAGACGAAGCAGACAGAAAAAAAATCCTTTATAGAAATTACTTATATGGTCATTAATTGCTTTTATAAATTTTGTAGACTGTTCCTACAACAGAAGAGTCAGAGTTTATAGACATGGGCTCTGCGGTGAGCATCTGCTGTAGGCAGCCGCATGGTGAACACTGGGGAAGTCCATAGGTATCTGACTCTCTTCTCTGACCCTGTGGGCACCGATGTGGCTTTGAAGCACCCTGCTGAGCCCAGATAATTAGGTTAAGGTGTTAAGGAATTAAAGACAACCTTGAACAGTCATCTATTGCCCACATTTGTCACCATATTTCTATTGTACTTAACTAACCCCATACTTACAAGCTCCCTTCCAGCTACAAATGCCTGTAAGAGTGCACACTTCAATTAAAAACCTGTTTTTTTAAATCCCAGTGTTTTCAAAGTGCACATACAGTCAGTAAAGTCTTTAATGTAGATATTACTATCTACTATACTATAGATATTACTGGGAAAATTTTAGCCAAGAAGGCAAAAGCTATCTAAAGTTTGGCTCTATGGAAAGCAAGGTTAATTGCTTTCTATTTTGAAAAACTCTCTAGGTGGTCAGTAATTAAAATATGCTTTTCTTCCTACTTACTGAGCCAGGAATGAAGTCTAAATTGCTCCCTGCAAATAACAATCCTTTTCTCAACTGTAAACAAGTATGTTAAATATTGGGATTCCCTTATTCCACATGAATATTGCGATTTGGCTCCAGGTTAACAATTGTTTTTAAGTATGGTTACAGGAGACCATACAAACTGGCATGACGTTATATTTGTGAATGTATTGTGGGCCTGAATATGCTTAAGACATAATTTCATTGCTTGTGCTATAGAGCTTATGAACAGAGCTCACGAGGCCAAAAGACATACATTTCAACATGCTTTGTAAAATGAGGCTCCCATTTGAAGTAGTTACCTGTTAGTGACGTTAAGATTTGGTGGACTCGGCATCCTTAAAAATCGGGTATGTCGGGATGAAATATTTGCAGCCAAAGAGCACATTCTAGGGGCTCTGACTTTGGCACCCTGGGTATTTTTAGTTTCTTTCACTAAAATATGCCAACCTTATTGCCAGCATTTGCAGTTGTAAGTTTACAATCTATATACACAGGACTTGAGAAGATTAAGAATAATATAAAGGAAACAATGTTTTATTTTCTAAGCCATGTTTCACATAGTCTGCGTAGCCACCCTGCAGAGCCTTGTTGCATATTGCTGCAGGCTCAGCCAAGGGCACTCTCTGACTCCGTTCTTCTGGCTAATCTACTTGTCTCAGGAAGGAATTTGTAAAGCTTATACTTTCTAAGCCTCACAGTGATCTGTTAGATCTTCTTATCAGCCCTAGAAATCAGGAACTCGTTCTTTTCTTTGAAAATACCAGGAAAATATTTTTTATTTTTACAGAAAAGCGTGATGGATCCTGTAACGGAATTCTAAAACTGTAAGCCGAGACCTTCCTATTTAAGTGCAGAAGCAGCGATTGGATGCTGTTTCTGTTTTTAATATGAAATTATCTTTTGTGTTTTGAAACAGTGTGCCACTTAAGAAGCACCTCAGAGTTACTGACAACTAACTCCTGAGAAATATGTGCTTTCCTTCTCTGAGGCTTTCATCTTACTCATAATTCCTCCACACAAAAATGATGTTGCAGGGCAAATTCTGTTACTTCTGAAGCTGCAAATGGGACTGGAAGGCAGTTTGTCTTCATTTTTTTCTCCACTGGGAGCAATCCTGGTTCTCTGTAAAACCACTGAAGAAGAGACAAGCAGTTTAGCAGGATTAGCCACGGGCTGAATCTACCTGTGTTGCTGCATCAATAGAGAGATAATCCGTGGTGTCAGATAAAACATGGGTTCTTGCTCTTTTTTATATGCATTAGTACAACATACCCTTTCAGACCATATTTTGCTTATAGACGAAGTTGTAGAATCAGGTATCTTATAAAGACCATTAATCATACTTGACTGTAAGCATTCTGAGGAAAGAAACATATGCATGATGCTGGGTCACCTTGTAATCTAACGGACATCTTTAAATAAATCTTAGTGGCAACCACATGCAACTTTAATTTCTCAGCAATCTCTGTAACCTCTTGGACACTTCAGTGCCACTCTGTGACACTCCCTGAGCACCTAAGCGAGGGCTCAGGTGGTTTTCGTGGTACACGGCACCCTGTGACTCGTTAACTGCCAGACCAAGAAGAAGAGAGAGGCTCACTGTGGGGAAGATTCTCATTAATTTCACTTAGTGTTGAAACACATACTACAGGCATCTTGCTTACTAGATACTAGGAGTTCCTAGTGTCACCTTATTCTCCTGCTTTACCAAGCAGTAATTCTGAAAATGGGGAATCTATTACAAGACAGGTTAGAGTGGGAGAAGGAAAGGAAATTATTTTAGTAGGACGGCTTTTAGAAAAAGGCACACCAAGATACTCAAAGCCAATTTGAAGCTAGTTTTATGTACTAGCTCATAATGAAAAGTATATTTTTAAATTCTGTAGTGTTTGAAGGAAGTCTTACTCATGTCTAGCGTGTATCTTCTTAGCCTCCGCGTGGAATGATGTTAGTTCACAGTTTGCACAAGCAATGGGACAACTGTGGAGGAATAGACTTGGAGCTGGAAGTCAGGAAATTCCCTGTTCCTCTGTCACTACCTTTGCCTTTGACCAAAAGGCTGAATCCCGCCGTTCCAATAGCCTCATTTGTACCCTGGGAGGCACAAAGAATAGTGAAAATGGCATAAAGTATGTATAAATGTACTGTCCCTGTTTTTCACTGTTACAAGGCGTGGACAAGGTGGCTTCATGTCTGTACAATTTTCAGGCTAACTAGAAACAGAGTCTTAATCTCTTTACTTTTATACCTAGAAAAACATCATTACTTTATATATTAGCTTATGATTTTCAATACCTCATGAGGTAGAAAGGCCTAAATCATCCCAAAGCGCTCAGTTATTAGCAGATCAAAATTCTACCTTGATTACTATTATGGATTTTTCTAGTTCCTTTTTTCAGTCAATACAGGGCCTCTGTTCAATACTTCAGATACTTCAGGAGGCCACAGACTGCTAATAAAGACTGACTGCTTTAATTTAAAAAATAATGAATACAGATTTAATTGCCATTTACCATTGCACAGAGCGGTTGCTGAAGCCAAGTAAATGATAAGGCGGCCATCCATTTCATTAACCAACCTCAGCTGGCAGCTCTGCCTGAGGTAGCAGTGATTTAAATAGTCATGAGGCACTGCTCAATGCTTTCATAAACTCCGTGCTTCCCGAGTGTTCATTGATCAAATGTATTGTCTCGGTGGAAGTGGCATTCTAGTGATTGCTCTGTCACCTGCTCCACTGCTTCTTTCTCAGGCTTGTGGTTAACAAAAACACATTAATATTTTCAACATGCATTTTGGGTGCCGTTTAAGTCACCATTCACCTGATCTCTTACTGCTCTCTGGTTTAGATGAATCATACCCAGGAATGCCTTCTCTGTTGTGTTCTCATTAAATGGAGTTTAGGTAGCTTGTGTCTACAGGTGTGTACGACGTAGATGTCTACTTTGGGTCAGCTGAATTCCCCAGATAGCAGGGCAGCCATCCTATCTAATGGAGGGAAGATTCAGAAATCTCAAATGGTATGTTTTTCACTGCATCGTTGCAGTAGTTTGTCACTTGAAGCATTGCTTTTCATCCCACCGAGCCACGGGCTGATGATTAAAGGTACTTCTTCAGAAAATTGTCCTATACAACTAGTAGTTCAGACATGCAAGGAAAACACATTTTCTGTTCCAATATCTGCATTTGTAATCTCCGAAGCACCAAAAAAATAGTAGAAGTGACAGGCATAACGTATATGTAAATATACTGCCCCTATTTTTCACTCATGGGAGACAAAAAGAAAATGTAGGGACAGAAACTGCTTCTTTATTCCTCCATTTCCCAATTGCTTAATCAAAAGACCCACAAATCATAAAAATTCTTAATTGAAAATTATCTTTTCACTGTCAGCATTTTAAAATTATTAGCATTTTTAATTACACATTTATGGCCTTATGAATAAATTTTTTTAGGAACAGGAAAATCATCAGTTCTATATGAAGAAATCACTCAATAAATAACTTAGACTGTTAAATTATTTACTTTTTACCAAACTCAGCTCCTTCAGGAAAAAGCATTTGTAAAGTAGCAGCAATGGTGAGCCCAGTACAAACAACTGTGACGTTGACACACAAACAGACAAAGCATCCAGGAATAAAATTCAAATATCTTCCATTATCTAACCTGTCTTACCTGGTAATTAAGAACTATGCAAGTTTTGTGAAATACTTCCATGTTCTAAGACACTAAGAGCTCTGCAGATGCTGTCGGTGTTGCCCACGGGTTAGTTCTAAGCATCTGCCTATATTGCAAGTATTTTTATTTATTTTACTCTTCCTTTTGACCATACAGTCAGCCAAGTTGCATCGATGAGCCTTGCTAAGGCTAAGCCTTCAGGGCAATTCATCACCAGAAGAGTGTATCCAAAATAGATGTTATGAATTTTGTTCTAAAACCTTCTGGTTTTTATTTCAGCAGGGAAGACCGAATGTAATTTTCAGCTGTATTATGTTTTAAAGTGCTTCCTGACTTTCTGACATGACAGAATGTATACAAGATTCAACTGTCCTATAACGAATGATACAAGGGACTTGAGCCTAGTGTTGAAGGAGAGCACATATATAATTAAAGGAAATCAGGTAAATATGAAAGGGGGGTAAATATGAATGGTAGGGTTGTATCTCCTAGCTCATGTGTATCAGAAAGTAGTTTCCCCAGAAGATGTAAATTTCTTGAAAATCTTTGAGCCACACAAACTAAATTTTAAGAAGTATGCTAAAATGATCTTCAAAGCATTAGTTAACTCTTCTTTTCTCACTTTTTTTAGGTTTTCCATAGTTAATAGAAACACAAATTTCATGCCCATATATATTATCCTACATTTACATACATAAAGATACTTTCTATTCTGTAACAGAGTGGGCTAAGCAGGGCTGGCTCAAGAGTCAGCAGTGTTGCCTGTCTGCCTGGGATGATATGCTAGGAGGTAACAGGAAATAAGGAATAAGATAGAAACTACTCCAGAATAAGAAACGAGTTTGAAAGAAGCCAGAGAGTGTGATAGCCCTGAAAAGGTCTTTGAAAGCTACTTAAAGTCTGACAGCAAATAAACTTAAAGTAGGAAACCAGGCTAGACCTGATGTCTACTTTGTTATCTAAAGTCCTTCGTTATCTCTAGCTTACGTTTCCCTGGAAGCTGAAGGAATAGCAGTGCCTTAACTGCTGAACTAGTAAATCTGAGAGTGCCCACATAAATTAACATCTGTCAGTTAGAGAAGAACCATGATTCTAACCATGCCTTCGAATGCAGGAGGTGAGCGCCCACACTGTGGGCCCGTGCGGGAGTGGAAATGGGAAGAAAATTGTTTTCCTCCAGTATTTAAGCCATGTTACATAGGACCATGCTTCCCTTATATGGATATATTTACCACCTGGTAAACTGGTGGAGTTTCTTTACTACATATCGTTCTTTAACTTACATATAGTTTCTTGATAGCTGATTGCTTGCTATGCGAAGGCTTTACAGTGACTTTCTAATTAATGAAAATTTTTTTACAATGAATTTTTTTTTTACAATCTCCTTTCCAGAGAAGGCACAGACTTTTACATGAGAGTCAGAAGCCACTGCAATAACTAAAGTAAGAATCAGGAAGAGAAATATAATTTATTTTATATGAGAAACAAGTTTGTTAGATATCAGCAGATGCAATAGACAGAATTCCTACATAGGGAACAACCTGAACAGCTGGGGAATCGTGGTACACTTAGTACAATGTAAAACTTAGGTGTTTTCAACCACACGTAACTGCAACAGATGCATTGTTGGGATAAAGTCTCACCACACGCACTTTGTAAATGAAAGGCATGTTTCCAGCATGGAGATGGCATCATATCTAAATAAATTAATGCTAATTAATTAGTTTTAGTAGTTTGTATTCCGCCAAATGCAAAATAGCTTTAAAATAGCTCCTCCGTTATTATTCCAACATAGATGTATTCAGATACTTATTAACATAACCTGTTAAAATATCTAAATGGAAAGTGCAGAAGATTAATATTAGGAGAATTTGATAATACTACCCTTGCAGCATTGTGTTTCTCTTGTACTATTAATAGGAAATGTCATCACAAGGAAGAAGCATTTAATATTAACTAGCATTGCGTGCAAAAGGGAGAGGTGGCACATACTTAGCTCTTAAGTGCATAAGCACCCTTTTTGTGCTAGTATTTTTATGTTTCAATGAAATATTTTTGCTTCTGGTTTGTTTGCTTTCTTATTAGAGAATTAGCCTTCGTGGTTTTCAAGCACAACTTAAAAATTAACTCGGAGACACTTCAATACCTGGGATTCTTCTTTGAGGCTTTTGTATTACCCATATTTCCTCCAGACAGAAAGAGCACTGCTGCAGAAGCAGAGCTGCAGATGGGATTAAAATGCAGTTTGCCTCAAGCCTAGTGCTCTAGGTCACTGGCAAAGACAGTAAAAAGAGGCACTTAGGTTAGCCAGAGAAAATGAGGCATAAGGAATGTTTGCCTACCGGCATGGCTGCAGGAGTAGGGAGGAGAGCCACACAGGTAAGGTGGGACTTCTTGCTTACATGTTGTTATACCCTAGAAGAGTAAATCTTCTAAGATTATGTTTTGTTAAATTGTGACATTTGTTAAAAGGGGACTAAAAAACAGGACTACGTTCTTTCTAATTCAAGAAGGAAGTTGTAGACAATGCTTAAACTGTGTCTGTAATAAATAGTCTAACGTGCCTTTGGAAACTGCTTCATCTAAGCTTGCCTGTAAAACAGATTAGCTGCTTTGGTCAAAGATCAGATTTAGATGTAAAAATTGAAGTTTTCCCCTTTGGTTGGCTTTCTGAGACTCAAAATTTTCAAGCGGTACCAAGAAAGAATAAAAAGCAGGAAGCTTACTTCTGTTTTTGTCCTTTATGTTTAGACAAATGCATATCAGCAGCAGTGCCTGGTAACCCTGTGGTTTTGGGGATGTGGCTACAAACAAAGACAGCATTAGTGTCTCAGTGTAGCTGCTGCCTTACACCTGGGTGACACAGCAAGGGTAAAACTCTGCTTGTGGTATTTACCGCAGCAACAGCACAATCTGCCTCCACTTGGCTCTTCAACTGCACTTTCTCCTCAGCATTGCTGGCTGGGACCTAAATGTTGCTAAAATGTAACAGTAAAATAATATTCCACTGATTGCAAACACGAGAAGATCTATTAAATGAAGCCTGTTTACTACAGGAAAAGACTTCAAAGACTCTTTCTTATAAGGAATACTTGTTTCCAGATATATTTATTTCAGCCTGTCATACTCAGAAAGAACTAACCAATTTTCCTAAAACTGTAAGCCTCAACAAAAGCAACAAAAAGCAATAAAATAGAAAGCTACATGGAAAAAATCATTTTATCACCTGTGCCAAACCAGCCACAAACTCTCAGGTATGGGAGATCATTTTCCTTTGCTTCCCTGAGATACGTCTTTAAGCAAAGGACAGCAAGCAATTACAGTCACGTGTCATGATTTTGGTAGAAAGTGCTAAGAATTTGGCAGAAAGAGGATTTATCCTGAGTGGATGTTGGCAGAATAGATTACTATTTTTGGATTACAAACAGGTATCTAAGGAAGGAAAGGCATGGAAAGCTACAAAAAGATGCCCAACAGTTTACACCTCTTTCCTCCTCCCTAAAAAAAAAAACCTTCTGCATGAGTTCAGAGGATTCAGGCTCTTCCTGAAGTATGCTGAGATCTGGAGCACAGTGGAGGCTGCTGGAGAGCTTCAGGTTGGCCAGGTAACTCCCCCATCCCACACCAATGGCAGTATTTTCTGTCAATGTTCACAGTCAAACACGGACACACAGTCACAATTCCCCCCTTTACGTTACAGCATGTGAAATTGCTCAGAATTCCCCAGGTAATAGCAAAGATACCTACAATGTATATCACATCAAATAATAGAGGGCTGCCTCTCAGTTTTCCTGACTTGCTGGACATGGGGCTACCAGGCACGTGCGAGGCATCATTGCTCCCCACGCCTGGGTACCTCCCACAGTTACAAAGAGGTCAGGCAAAGGCTGATGTCCACATCATGGCTTCTTCTTCCCAGAACATCTGGGTCTTTGGCCTGCCACAGTGCCAGTCTTCCCATGGGTGACTCTGGTCCAAGAAGCAAAACATTCTTAGCATTTCCCTTGGGTTTAAGATTTATTTAAAAATGCATTCTACTGTTTAAAAAAAAAGGCAACCCAGCCTTAGCCAGCGTCAACCACCTGGACAGTCTTGTTTCATTCAGCAGCTCCCAATGTACTCTGGAATGTGCTGGAGACCATGCCTGTGATACCAGCGACCTCCTGCCTCCCCACAAATGTGGGGGGAAAAAAATCTGGAGCTTGCAGTCATTTTGTCATATGTATCAGAGAGGTCTTGGATGACACTGGATGAGATCTTGCTTTCATCATGGACTATCATAGAAGTACTCTCCAGAGCTTAAACAGCAGAAGGAATATTCCTAATGACACTCATTTAAATTCAAAGTACATTACATAGAATTGTGGCACACTTTGAAGATCTAACTGTGCAGCACTTGCTTATTTATGCTAAAATGTATTTGCTCATCTGAATGATCCCGTAGCAGCAAGTACATGATCTGTCTCACTTAATTTTGGTTATCTGGAAGCAAGGCAGCAGACCCAAGCTACTCATTCCATTGCCTGATTGGTTTCTGAGAGTATGAATCACTTTGCAGTAATTTATTTCTAACAGCGGATGAGGAAGTTTGGATGGATTTCCTATCCTGAGATGTCCTTTTAATTGTTTAAAAATGGGGTAAAGGAATTCCACCCTACGTTCTTAGTGGTATGAATTCAAATATTTGGACTTTTAATATTCGTCACAAAACAGACAGGAAGGATATAGCTAATTTATATCCAAGTTTAAACTGTTATTAATTACGTGTATACCATAACAATATATCACGTCAAAACACCACAATGTTGTTGATATGTTGGATTATTCCTTCTTTCTTCACTTTGTAGATTAGCAATTATTTATAACTAACAATTTTGTACTAATTGGTCGAGCTGGAAACAATAGATTCTGAGTTGAATGCAGCAGGCAGTTAAAACTCCAGATGTCTTTCCTATGACTATTGAATTACCTACAGGTGTTCAAATTAGTATTTTAGGTAAACAACCTTCCTCTGGTAAAATCTGCCTCACATCACCCATTCTCTGTGGAGATCAATGCTGAGTGAAAAAATTTTATTCTTTATGGGATATTATCCTCAGAAATGTTGTTTGGGTCAGGAATGAGTAGTTCCCATTTCAGCTTTAGTGAGTGTGGTTTGGCTAAAAGGATTGCTTCCCGTTTCTTATTCACAACTTCAGAAAAGCAAACATCATGAAAAATACTGATCAAGACCTGAAGTTTGGATTTAAATTCTGAATTTTTTTTATCTCTTTATTATCACGCAAATTGCTAGGGTACCATATAAACACCTATGTTAACTAAAAATGCTGTTTTTCACTTATGAAAACTAAGCGGCCATAGAACAGAAAACAAAAGTCTTTGTATAGATAAATAACCACCTAAGAGGTAGGGACAAGCAGTAAGAGCAAAGAGTTGATTTCCAGAGTGGCGGTGGGCTGCTTGGGGAACACCAGAGAGAGCTGTGCAGGGGACTCCGCTCATTTCGTGCATTTGTTTCTGATGTGGAATAGAGTGTTAAGAGTGAAGTAACAAAATCAACTGTTGATATTAAGGATAATTTAATCATTTAGTTCACTCCTTCCTTTGCTCAGCACCTTTGTGTCCCAGGCATCCACAGTGCAGAAGTACTCGTTAGCTACCAGCTAAACTAAAGCAAACCAACTGCTTTTGGGTTTTTTTTTTTCCAAAGACTAAAACTAGCTGAAGTTTTCAAGTTAGTTCACTGAAGGCATGAGTCCCCAGGGATAGTGTAGACAGCACCATGGCCAGAATATAAGAGAAAAGAGCAACTCAATGACTCATTACAACTTCAAAAGCAATTTAAAGGTGATTAATCAGGCAGGGAGAGCTTGGGAGACCCTCGCTGTGGCCTGCCTCCATTTACAGCACAACATCGCAGCACTGAAGAGCAGAGGGCTCAGATTTGGTGGTGGGTTGCCTGCTGTCCCTGCATTGCTCTGACTTGCTTGCTGGAGCGATGGCCAAGCTGTGCCCATTCTGGCTTTTTGGTCTTAGACACAAAGATCCTAAAGTCTGTACTCACCATACCTACCCAGCTACACACTGAAGGGGAAGAAGCAGGAGGGGTTAAAACTTGAAATGTGCGGATTATTTAGCCAGTGAGATCAACTGCTGCTAGATCAACAGGTCATCATGCATTTCAGTGATCCCCAATTTTCTTGTGGGCAAGAAGGAGGAAACATATTATGCTCCCTTTGATCCTAGCACTGGGACGTAGACCTAACTCACTCAGTTCTATGTGCCTACAGGCAGGTGCCTGTACGCTAAACTTCAGGGCATGCTGTGGCACAACGGTCTTGGCAGTAACTCCACATCACACACATACATGTACACCAAGGGTGTCATTTCACCTGGTTGCAACTTGCTACCCCGGTTTCTCTCCCACGCACTGTCCCGCTTGCCATACAGAACTGTGTTGGCTGGATCTTCCTTCAGCCCACCAGGTGCTCCCAAAATCAGAGAGGGCAGGAGAGACCACAGCCCTGCCCTAAGCCTAAACCTGCCCCAAACCATCCATCTGGCACTGGGGAATTAACAGCACCTGACTGTTAGTTAAGAGAACTAACGCTCCTCCCGTTCCTGACGGGGACGGCGCCGCACACCTGCGGCCCCATGCTGCCAGCCCTCACCCCAAGCAGGGCCATACACCCCAACACCAGACCAGCGAGGGGTCTTGCCTGTGCCCAGCACCTGCCGTGTCAGCCATGCTGCTGCAGGGCCACCACCACCACCCGTGGGCTCCCCGGCAGGCCCACGCAGCCCGGTTCCCTGGTAGACCCAGGGCAGCCCGGTTCCCTGCTTGGCCCACGGCGGCCTGCAGACGGCAGCCAGGCCCAGCAGATCCTCCCTGCATCCCCTGCTGTGGTTGGAGGAGACCTGCTGTGTTCGCCTCAACTCACAAACTGCTCTATTAACCCTGCCTTAATCAACGGTAGTCACTTTATATTACTTATAAACACAATCATTGTATATTAATGGCTATTTAATTCCATTAAACTGGCAGCTTCCAGTCAAGACATTTAATCTATTAAAGTAACACCACACAGGTACTTAACTTTTTTTTCCCCTAGCATATAATTCCTAGGACGCATCGATTATTTGGAAAGAAGAAGAAAATATTTAGAGACTTGTCAAACCCAACGCACACAGCCCTCGGCCGCAGCACTCATTCCCTGAAGGAGGAAGGGGGATCACCCCAGGAGAGCAGAGGGCAGCAGGTGGAAAGAAGGCTCAGAGCCGTGCTGGTGCTGCTGTAGGAGGCAGGAGCGGTGCCGGGAAGCGCCCGCAGCCCCAGCACCGGAGGGGAAAGCCCTGGCAAGGAGAGGCAGCGCTCCATCTCTCATGTCTCCTATGTCTGAGTCATGCTGTCCTGCATTTGTGAAAGGCAGTTTCACAGCCACTTCACTTGCTTCTCAAGTCCTGTAGACAAAACTTAAAAGGCAAAAGGCCAACTTGTTCTTAATTTTTTAGGTTTTTTTCCAGTTGCTGGTGATTTCTATTTCCCTGAGGCATGCTTTTTTATGGCGAGAACATTCACCACTGAAAGACATCAAGGGGTCCATCCTCTTTTCACTCCCTTCTTCTATTCCCTGCCTTCACAAGCCCCCAAAATAAGTTCACCTTTCAATGGCACAATAGAGTTGTACAGAAAGAAAGCCATTTAAAGGAAATAGATGCACGTAACACTGTTATAAAACTGTAATATCCTAAATCCAGCTGATACCTTTAAGAACTTTCGTGGCTGTAGCATGCCATATAAGCACTGTGCACAAGGGAGTGCCCTCTACTGAGTAACAACTGTATATTGAAAGCAATATGTTTTCATGACTATTTCAAAGTTTACGTGAAATTTTCATGGTTTTGAGCTGAAAGTATTTTTTGCTTTTTTAGAAAACTGTCCTGTGTATCAGAAAAATCATGTACACCTTCTAATGCATCCTGGAGTCATTCACATGCCTGGGACACTTCTTGTATTCCTTCTTTAAGGTTTTTGACAACAGCCATAATAATAACTTAATTAATTGCAAGCCTGGCAGTAAGAAAAGACTGGGCACAAGAGTGAAAGTGGGAAAGCAAATTTTTATAAAACTGCAGCAAGATATTTAAAAAGAGATGTCCAGAACACTGCTGGCTCCAGAAGATTAGACATAGAACAGAGCCAAATTTGGAAACCATTGGTGACCTGAAACAACAGTAGCCAATGAGGTTGCCCGATGTTTATAGGGGGAAGAGAAGGATGAGCACAGAAAAATCCAGAAGAGTTGGGAATGGACAGCCATAGCTCCCTGCACATCAGCTATGCTAAGGGTGATGAAGATGCAGTTATGAGCACCTAACAGAAATAGTGTCCTCCAGGGCATGATAAAGAGGCAAATAAATCACTGGTCTAATTTACAGTGGAAAGTCAATATTTAGGGTCTACTGCAGGAGACAGTTTCTATCGTTCTCATTCCGATGCGGGTTTCCTTTGGCATTATGTATCTGAGATGTCCTGAATGGACGTTTTCACCTGCTGTAAACATGAGGACATCCAGGATGTACAGCAGTGTCAAATAATAGTGCTGTCCCCGTGGTCCAGCTCTAGCACTCAGGAAGGCTGAGTTCTTCCTTCTCATGAAGCAGATGAATCTCCATGTGGAGAACAGCTACTCAGCAAATAACCTCAGAAACAAATGAAAAAAATCTGTCCTTGTGCAGACATGCAGTGTAAAAACCATAGGTGCTTTTGTGCACCTGCCTGAGAGGGTCAGACACTGTGAGACAGATGCAGTCATCCACAGGCTCCGTCACTTGCTGGTTCTGCAAAGCCTGCACAGCATGTGGGTATGTTTTACTGGCATATCCAAACCGGAGTGACCATGCGGATAACCTGGAACTAATGTGTAGCTCTCTGGGGCAGAGACACCCACTGCATGGCTACATACTTTTGTAATATAATCTTTGTATGCTCCCTGTATGCTTCGGTCTTGCAGAATAAATGCTTTCTCCCAGTCAAGTTTAGATTCAGTTTGAACACCCCATCAAATGACATTGCAGTTCTTCATGCTTTTACTTCAATTTCCATTGGAAGGCAGAAGTATTTCACAGCCTGTTACAACTCCTGATGTGTAACATATCATAAGAAAGAAAAAGAGCTTCTCCAGGAACTCTGGCATCCTTTTGAGTTACCTAGACAGATGATATCCCAGGCTGATATGGTCCAGGTGTCACCTGGCTGTCCCAGTGGTACTGCTCGTCAGCCACGAGCTTCAGCTTTTAACACGTGGTAGTTAATGAATTTGTTGAGAACTGTCAGACATAATTGCATGTATTCCTCACGCAGCCTATGAAAAGACCAAAGTAAAGGAGACTGAAGGCAGGTAACGAGTCTGAAGTACCACTGAGATTTTGAGCCCTCTTTGTGTATGTGAGTGTGCGAATTAAGTCTGCCTTCCCAGAAAAGTCTCCGTATTCCTGCAGGAAACTGAACACGGAGAGTTGCCTTCAGCTGGCCCAGATTAGGCATGCTTTTACAGAAGTAGAACCCTGAATATTTATACATAGCACGAGATAGTAAACATTTGAACAAGTCAGTTACTGTGGGAAAAAGTCCTATAAATTTCACCAGGCTCTGGAAGAAGGGTTATTTATTCATTGTTAAAGTCTCGCAATGTCTGCAGCTGTTCTTACAGATTTTATTGAGAGGGAACTCTGTAAGACTGGATAATCGATACTGAAATAATTTGCTTTGAAATAAGGAAACTTGAATGTGAATCTCTGCACTTTTTTGGAATCCCCGTTTCTTATTTTATCAGGTGCACATTTTCATTTTCTACTTTAGACGTAGAGTACGCTGTCAGAAAGATCACGCTTGAAGTTCAAGTGGAAAAATGCAAGCACACTCTTACTTAAGTACTTAAGAATGTGTCTTTCCTCTTCATGGTCTCTTTCTTGTCTCTGCCAAATATTGATTAGCAATTATCGATTACTACAAACCCGGTGAAAATGTGCGATAAAATAGATGGTTAAGCCCACGGTCATTTTCAATCTGAGTCACAATGAAAAGGTGTTTTCAAATCTTGTTATGCTTGAGGTGAATAGGATTCCTATAGAAACACATGCTTCGTATATATTTTTCCAGTCCCATGCATGCATATATTTAGTGCAAGAATTTCCATGAGTCTCAAGCAGAATTCTCTGGCAAAGTGCCCTCCGAGGGAGGAATCAACAATTCCCTGTTTCTGAAGCCTCTGTTACTGACTGTTCTCTCAACTACAGGGCTCAACTGAAGTGAGGGTCCTTCTTCATCTGCAACCCAAAAAGGTCAGATACATCGTGAAGAACAGTGTCAGAAATGTAACTGAAGCATCATCAAATTTTTTACTAGAGAGGATGGTATTATGGTAATATCGAAATAGCATATTGCAAGAACTGTACATTAACATAGAAAATGTGAATTTAACAGGGGATTTTAGATACAGTTAAGGGGGTTTTAGATACCATTGGTAAGGGGAACACAATATTTTTAGGGCTAACTAAAAATGTCTCCTCAGTTTAGCACCTTCAAAAGCAAAGCTAAACTCTTTCGTTTACTTTGCAATCTTACATTACTCTGTTGAAGATTTACTCAATGAAAAAAGATCGAAAGCAAATGTCTCTGAAGATCTTAAATGCCAACAATTTAGCAATTTCTATGATCACATCTACCCTGTATTCTTGGTCATGTGGATTCATCTGCTTTTGTTGCCTCCTGTGCAACATCACAAACATAAAATGAAAACGAAAGTGAGACATAAAGAAAAACTGTGAAGTATAATTTAACCATTTTGATTTTAGTTTGAATTGCTAAGGATGAGCAAGGAGAAGGTGACTCCTATATTTTTAGGGGCTAACAGAAATTCTGTATTTGCCACCTCAGTTTTGCACCAAGGAAAACAATAATGCTCATTTTCAACCACTTTGGGATTTCCAACCACCTGGATAACATAATTATTCAGAAAAGGAAGGACTGAAACTAGATAGCTTTAAAACATTGGTAGTAGTAATTTAAACTTCTTCTACGGTCATTATCAGAATTAATGATTTATTTAGGTTTAGTCCTTGTTTAGGTAATATTTTCTCTATGATACTGAAGATTTTCAGGATGTTATTCCTGACATCTGCTAAACAAAATAATGCTGTGAAAATTGCTCTTTATTCTTCCACAAATACAGTTCTATTCATTATTTTTTAAAAAGCACATAAGTCACATTGAGTCGCACACTAAATATAGCTGGACTTTTAGCTCTTCCTCATAAAACAGTAAAAGAAAGTTATTTTAGTATATATTTACACATTGCATGTAAATCAGTAAAATAATTACTTTCACACAAGGTTATTTTTAACTAATCTCTGTGTAATCTCTGTAAACCGTGCACTCTATTTGTCAGTAAATAGTTGAGAGCTTCTCCTGTTTGTAATTTCTTGCCTTCTGTTTGATGATGTATGGGGCTGTGGAGGGTGTTAGATAACTGCCTTTAAAGAATAGGCCATGAAAATATTTGAATGCAAACAAGCATATAATTAAATAAAGAATCAAATAAGAAAGAGGGAATATGCTGTTATGGAGCAGGCATCTAGAAACTAGTTTTCTCAACTGATTTAAGTATAAAACAAATAAAAAAACAGATCCTCAGAAATAAACTATTGCATTGAAGCTTCCCCTCTTTAATAATCTTTACCTTTTCTTTTTTAATTAGTATTCTAAAAAAATATTTTTTAATATAATTACTTGTAATTTCTCAAATTAGAGCGTAATAGAAAGAAATCACAAAAAGAATTCCTCGGGTTATGGCATTCAGCTGCAAATTCCACATCAGTGTGCGCAGATATGCACACAGTTATGCACAGGGTCAAATAACAGCCTCACTAATTTCACTTTGAAATACAGAGAACGTTAGTTCCTGTCCCAGAGTATTCTAGATGCATAAAAGTAACTAAAGACAATGCCAATGCAATTCACATTTCATTTCAGAACAGAGAACCAGTTTCCTGGCCAAATTCTGAAATGAATTTGCTGTGTCTTTTATTGATCTCCGAAAATGGTAGCAGGGGATGCCTGGAGAAAAAGCTTCTTGCAAAAGCAAGACCTTGCCTCTGAGAAGGGCAGCGGGCACCTGCTCAGCTGTACCTGCCTTCTGCCAGCACACCTCTCGGCTCCACCATCCCAAACTCAGTCCCACACCTGAGGAAGCTGGAAAATCAAGATGGCATGTAAACGTGGTGGAGTGGGTCGGTATGGGGTAGTAGCTCCTGCAGGCTTCATACCGAGACCTGCTGGGAAAATGTAAGAGGATACAAAGAATAAGAAAAGTGCTAGGAAAGATTCTGTGGTCACTCTGGAATTTCCTTAGAATCTAAAAGAAAATAACCTTCAGTTGAAGGTGGCTAGACTTTATACCTTCTTTATTTTCTAAGGTTCCAGAAGTGTGATCTTCAGCCTGACCTTTGGTGTTCAGTAAATCTCCATATGAGTTAAGCAACTGTAGGTTAAGCTGTGAAGCTATCAGGTGAACTGGAAATGTTTTGGGGAGGAGTGCTACAAAATTATATTTTTGTAGAGGAAAAGTGGTAAATGTCGATTATAATTGGTGCTTGTATGGCACCATCTGCAATGGTCAAAATGATCAATGACTAGTAAAAAAGGTGTTACTGTACAGAGACAGATTTCATACTTACTTGTTTATGAATGAAAATGAGGCATGAAAATTCACTTACTCTCACAGGTCCTTCATAAAACTTTGACAGCAATCTCTGTCACCAAGTTTCCAACATGTTGGTTCCACTGCACATTTTTCGTTTTAAGTACGCACAGCCCTATTTATCACTAAAATGCCTGACAACTTAAGTGTTAAATTTTCTTAAGTTTCTGCTTAACTCTTAAGAGGTAGAAGATGAAGGAAGATGAATTCTTATAGAAGGCAGAAGATAAAAATACAGGCACTGTCTTCATTTATTTTTATTGCTTTATTAGTATTCGTTTTTGCACTTTCCTATCAGTATGACAATCACTTTTTTCGTTTGTGTGTTCATGTGTTTGCCAAGTCTGCCTAACAGCTCTTATCATGGATAAGGAAGCTGTAAGCTTGACAAAAAATTGGACATCTGGAGGCTGGAATTCATTGGGTAAGGAGTTTGGGGCTGAGCACAGAGGAGAACTAGGGGTGGTTTTGCAGGGTTTAGCCCTCAATCATAAAAACTTATACCAGAGAAAAATGTTGACTATTTACAGTTTGTATGTCATGCCCTATGGCAGGATTGCTAAAGTTCAAATGGCAGAACCAAATGTCTTTGAAGGAAAGGGTGCATTACTTTCTCAACTCCATTTACATGTTGTTCAAAGAAGAAGGCATCAAGGTTGCATGGGGACCAGTTTACAGCACGGCAACTAGGCAACTTTCTGCTCAGCTTTGCAAGAGTTCTTTATACCTCACTCACTAGCGTGGCATTGGAGAGTCGTTCCAAAATACATTAAGCAGCATGACTTCTTGCTTGTTGCATGCTCTTTGTTCTCTCATTTTCTTCCCAAGGGAAGATGCTTGGGCAGTGAAGTGTCGTCTTTTGGTAGAGTTGGTTTTACTATAAATATGTATGACGCCTCAGTGCTTTTGCTAGAGAATGTCAAATAAATGTGTCTCGTACTTTGAATAAAAGGTGAGGTGTGTGGCTGTCCTTATATCCCAGGGTATTTATTTCACAGTCCCAGAGTGGTGTCCAAGAACATTCTGTCTCCTGGGCAGACAACTTTTATGACAGCGTATACCCTTACTGAGGTGGAGATAGGGAGCAAAGGGAATGGTCTGCAGGGACAGATGAATGTAGTTGTCAACACTAAGCTGTAGATGCTTTTTGGCCATTGTGGGAAACCCTGCTGTGATGAGAAGGAGCAAATCCTGCTTTTGACTTCTTTGTGGGAAGAGATTGTAGACAGCTGAGGACAGGTCTGATGATACAGTCAAAATAAACAGCATGGCTGAGGGCTTTTTATTCTAGGTGAATTGTTCTAAGTGCTGAAAAGCCTGGTGACCAAATACATCACAACTCTTGTAGTCCAGCCAGGAAGCAAGTGAAGCATGAATAACTGAGTAACGTGTCACTGTCTGCCAGCATGGGATAGGGTCTTCTAGCCAATCAAAGCTCATAGAAAGCATTACTCATGGGTAATGCTATGTCCGAACTTAGCACAATCAAGGAATGCACAATCAAGGAATGCAAAAGGACTTCTAAATTATAGATTCAGTTGATCAATTACAGATGTGGATCAACTAACTCCAAAGTAGGCTGCATTTTGCACTCCTCAGAAAGGCTTTCCTCACATCGTGACTCTTGCATGGGTTCTGTTTCACACAGCTGTTTTTCATCCTTGGGCTAACTTTGTCCGAGTGCAGAGCCAACAAGACAGAAACAGCAGCGTGGTTGTATGGAGTAAGTAATAGACAGAGCAGTCTATCACCTACCTTTCTCTAGTACTTGACTTTATGTCACCTGATCAGTTTAGCTTGATGATATAACAGATCCAAGAGAGATTGTTCTTGAACTCCACGTGTGAACAGTCCGATAGGATCTAGTAATTATTCAAGACTGCAAGCCTGCAGAAGAGACTCAAAGCAACTTAGTATATTGTCCAGCACCTTTTCCTTCCAAAGGAAACAACTTATTTTCACGGCTGACCATCTCAAGTGCTGCGGGAGGATATGGGAGGGTGTGAATGTGCTAGTTCTCTGTAAGTAGTCATTTCTATTAATGTCATTGACATTTAGCCACTCAAGCTACATGGTTCTGTAGGTCGATGGCCAGGCCTGAGGTCAAGTAATTCTACTTCTTCTGTAGAGTAGGTGCTTGCATGTTGGAACCCACAGGGGGCTGGCACGTGGTCCACACCTGAGCCCTGTAAAGCCTGCCATTTGATTCTCTTCAGTTTACTGATTATAATGAAGACTGCAGATTTAGCGATTGGAACCGTTAAATACAATGAGCCTGTCAGGATTTTTTTTCCAATTCTTTTTCAGCCATGAGAGTCCTTTACTTTCTTAGTCGCAGCACAGAACAAACTAGTGTTTGGTCAAAAGACATATTGTGTAGCTACTTTGCACATCTTCATTGCAGTGGAATAGGAGAAAATAATAATATCTGTTTACTAGCGGGTAGTTGCCTCTGCATAACTACTCAGGAATTTTTTGATGGGAAAATATAACTTGCATCAGCGATATTTCTTGACTGAGGAAACTGTGAATGGCAAATGTGCAATGTATACATTGTTGCGATTCTGTCAGATTATTAAAGCAGTGCAACAAAGCAAGCAAATGATATATTCCAGAAATATTTCTTCTGCATGGTTTCAGGTGTCCATTTCCATTCATATCACTCAATATCTCTACCTATACTAAGCAGAAGCAATATCTGTTTCCTGTGAATGACTGACACCAGCAATACAGAACAAAGATAGAATTTCATATGCTTTAGGGAAACTACTACTTTGCCTCACAGATCTATTGTTCTTCTCTGAGGGAATCAAGAAGCCTAAAGACAAGGGAGAAAAAGTTAACATAGTCTATACAGATTCAAAAAAGACATTTGACAAGATAAAAAAAATACACTGACAAGGGCTAGCAGGAAAAGCCCTTGTGTTGTTACAATTGCTCAAAAACCAGGAGACATTGGGTAAAAGCCAACTGTCACAGACTACACGGAGCATCTCTAGGACCTATGCTCCAAACGAAAGTGTTCATCATATCCAAAATGACAACAAAAAGGTGTGACTCAGGGACATGGTGTACTGCTGATGCTATTATACATGTAAGGATGAGGGCTGAAAATGAACCACAGAAGAGCCTCAGGAGATCAAGTGACTAAGTGCGAAAATAGCAGAGGAAATTACGTTTAGGTAAACAAATATAAAATCACACATGAAAACACAATCCTAACTTTGCATACAAACCGAATAATGGTCCCGAATTGGCTATTACTGCTAGGGAGTGAGATTTTAAAGATATAATAAGTAGTTACATGGAAATATCAACACAAACATCAAATATCAATGTTGAATAATGATTTTTTTTTTAAATGAAAGGAAATGCTATGAATTATTAGGAAATTAATACTGAACAAGACAAAAAATATCATTACGCCACTGGGTAAAATCAGTTGTGTGTATTATGAATACCGACAGCATGACTGAAAGGGCATAGCAGAAATAAAAAGGTAAAGAGAAATCTAGCAATGATAATTTTGAACTACAGAGTGGCCTTCCTATAAAGAAGAGGTAGAATAGATTAGGATTACTAAACCTGGTGAGGAGACAGCTGGGAAGACGGTAAGAGGTCTAGAAATCAAGTGTGGCATGAAGAAGATGAATAGAGAATCTGTTCTAAAACATCTGGGAGACATCAAATGATACTAGCAACAAAATACACTGCAGATACAAACATGTATACCATTACAGATTCTTTTTCATCAGAAGGACAGCTGCAAGCTCTTAAGTAATCTTAGACACTAGATGAGCAGTTTTTATGGTACTTGAATCTACCAACAACACTTCAATGTTTGCCACTGACTGAATCTTCTCTGTAGCTAAATGAGTCACCTGAGAAACCACATTCTCTTACTTGATTCCCTGCAGATACATATAACTTTGGACATTTTTGTGTTGCAACAAGCATGTGAATAGTAAGTAGCATGTCAAGTCGCTGAGGTCTACAAACTTAAATTCTCTTCCCTTCAAAAATGGGGTGGCATCAGGGAACCATCCCTGGCCTGTACTGTCCTTGAAACCACGGCCATGCATCGTGTAGGAAAGTGCAGACTGGTGAGGACAAAAACCACTAATAATGCTACAGTATAGATAACTATGGGAGAGCGCTCAGGCTCTGATGCTCTTTTCTTTACTAGTACAGATGCAGATACTGATAGATGAAGAGGAAATCAAAGGTATGATGCATCTTCGCACAGTCCTGGGGGAGCCAGGGAACACTGTGGTGACTGATCACTTCCTTCTTGTGATTCATGGATCACTTGTTGTAGAGCCATTTGAAAAATTCACAGTGCAGAGGTGTTTTCTACTCTTGTTTATGGAGCACATATCTGCAAGTAACCTGGGACAAGGACTGTAGGGGCTTCATACACATTTCTGTTTTAAATTTGTGCCATATAGACCTTTATCGACAGCCAAAGAATGATTGCAGTGATTCTTTGTAACTATTGTACAGTCCAGAGCTGTGTGAATGATGTCACTGTGTTTGGAACAATTCCTAAATCACATGAAAAATACTCGTGGGCTGTAGTAAGTGCAGCTGATCTTTGCCAGCTTTCACTTCAAGCAGGCAGAATTTTCTTTTTCACAGGACTGATCACAGAATCATAGACACATTGACTGGAAGGTGTCTCTGGAGGTTTCTAACCCAACTCCCTGCTCAACACAACATGGTCAGCCAGGGCTTTGGCTGTTGAGCCTTGAAAATTGGAAGGAGATTCCTCCATCTCCCTCGACTCACTCTCTAGTGCTGCACTATTAGTCTAATAAAGAAGTTTATCCTAATGTCCATCCTGAACACCTTGTTGTTATATGATTAGATGATGATAATAACTTCCTGCAACCTGCTGCCCATGCTCCTCCCAGTGCATCCCACTATGCAGCATGCCTTACTGTCCACCAGAACAGTCTTGGCTCAGACGTGACTCCTGTTTGTCCCCTGTAACACCCAGGTCTTTTCCAGCAGGGCTGCTACTCAGCCTGTAAGTAAGTAACCCTCTGCTGAGAGAGGAGTGAGTCTTTGTGTCCATAGAAATGGACAGGCTGCTTTTTGCACCACACATTCAAATACGGAATGGGATTCAGCCCTTTTGTGACACAGTTAATGACAAAGTTCAGATGAAAGGAATGTGAATTAACCAATGGGTCAGCAATTATGATTTTGTTTAGAAAGGACACACACCAGGAACCCAAACTGTGGTGACTTAGTAAAAAACCTCATCTGTCCTTACTTTCAACTGACGACTGCACAGAAAATGGCTCAGAATAAGTAGCATAATTCTATTTTTTAACATGCCCTGTACAAAAAAAAAATAAATGCGGCTTTCTGACAATAAGTTCCCTAATAAGTTGAATATATTTGTCCAGCTCTACTACCATCTTTTTAAACAGGCAACGATTTTACCACATAAGATGTGTGAAGTGGGGTATTCTCCAGTGCTTAAGCACTGTAAAAATTGCCAGTCTCATGACAAGATATCAGATAGTTGTTCACTACCGTTGCAACCTGTTCTTTACCTGATTCAGAATTATAAAAGCCTCTCGTTGAGATTGTGAGTATATTTGGTTATACTGTATAAGGCCATGACTATGTAATCACTTTGATAATTGGTTTCAGTAAATACCAAGTAGCACATACGTTGAAAGTTACATTTGCTCTTGCAGACTAGTTGAAGACCAGTATATTATTTTCAGCAGGGAAGAAAACAGAAGAATTTAAATCTACAATCCATTCCCTAGGAACTGGAAACTTTTATGAAGAAAAAATTGTACACAGAAGATCAGCAACATACTGAAGCCAGCAAAAAAATTGAATACATCCCTGTAATTCAGAAGCCAAGTTTACTGACTATAAATCTGCAGTGAAATGCCTGGAAAACCACACAGCAGATTTTCAGCCTTGACAGTGCTCTTCCCCCCTTCTGATGTTTCAGCATCAGCAAGAACAGGGCACTGCTCACATGCCCTTTGTAAAAAATGGTGCCTATCCCCTGTCATTTGTCCAGACAGTATGTGTTTCACTCAGACTTCTCCCCATCACTTTAGCCATGTCTGTATCATGACCACGTTGTTCTTTTTTAATTCTGTAACAAACTCTTGAGCTGTGAATTCTCCACTTCTGTTTAGTTACAAACCAACCAGAAGCAGAAATCATGATAACTAAGGCCAAAACTGCCCATGTTTCTGCTGGATAACTGGGCGGTCTCTTGCCCTGTCCTACTGGATGGAAAGCTCTCCCAGTGAATTGAGTTTTTCGGAGTCTGACTGAGCTGTGCGTACAGGCTGACAGGAGGGGACACACTGTGTTCCCTCCAATGCCATTACCTGGTACCATCGGTCTAGTAGACCTTGGCCATCCTTGTCAGGAAGGCTGAAATTTCTTCTTTTCCACTCAGTTCAGTTCTATTTCTTTTCTAAATTTCATAACCCGCTTTGTTTTAATGCATCCAGCAATTACTAAATCAGAGTTCTTCCTACAGTCCCTAAAAGGGACAGCCTTGAAACTAACCTTCTTTTCACCCCACTCAAAAACATTTTTCTCAGATAAGCCAAACCCCATACAGCACTGCCTGCTCCTACCTTACCCTCTGACACACCAAAGCCCATCTCTCATGCATTTACAGCAGAGAACCACAATATCTCTCCTATGCCATGATCTCCCATGGCATGCAAAATCTTCGCCCTACCACCCAGCCGCACCAGGGCCCACAGAGCAGGACTGGGTTGGCAGCACTGCTCTTGCCACCAGTGGGGGACCATTAGCAGGACCTCCTGTAGAGCCTGCTTCCACCTGCAGCCTGCAGCACTATTGGCAACACATTAGTGCATAAATTAGCTTAACACCACCTTCCACACTGAAATGGAGAATCTTCCTCTGCCAAAACCTTCATATTTTCCTCCTGATTCCTTTAAAATATGGTGTTACCATAAGACATTTATGACAATTCAGTGCTACCAACTGTATTGCTACAGGTGGTAGAATAAGAGTTTTCTGTTTAGATTATGTTTCCCGGTGAATTTCACACTGAAATCACATTCTTTAGTCATTCACACTTTTCTGTGCCGACAGAGGGAAGGGCTGTGGAAAGTAAAAGAAATGGAGAAATGCTTAAATGACAGGTATCTTCTGGTGATGGCACTCCATCTGCCCAAAACACTCTACTACTTAGACAGGTTTTTGCAAGTCAAGTGGTAGAAAAGATCAGACATTGAGGACCTTCAGCTCTTGTAAATCTTCCAGTTTCACAGTCAGGCTACACTTATATGAAGTTCTCTTCAAGACAGTGCTGAAACATATTACATTCATTCATATTCCCCTGATTGTGCACCAGCATTTAAAAGGTCCAAAGACTTTCCTGAACTGACAAATTTGCCCAGGAACAGCTGTATCTTAAAGCTGAAGGATAAACACTATATTTGAAAAACAAGCTGAATTTTAACAGAGCTACATAGGACCAATGCCTTTTTATAAGGCCTAAGAAGCACTAGCATACTGATTTTCCTGCTGCATTCTTCTCAGAGCAACTTTGCCTTACATTGCCATTAGCAAATCCAGATACTAAACTCATTTTAATGATTAAGTTAAAAGGAATCACTTGAGTATATCATAGTGAATCATAATTTCTAATAGCTTGACCACACTTGAAGAGATAAAAATGCACTTTTCCTACCATACCACCATGGATGAACACAACTATTTGGTTTAAATGGAACTAGTTTAAAGCAGTTTAAAGTTGTCTTTGATATTCCTTTAGGACAACCTATTTTGATTTTACAACAGAGAAAGATGAAGGTAGGATAGTAGAATCCAGATCCAAGGAGCTGCATTACTCTGAGCACCAGCTCAGCCATGTCACTTTTATTAGAGCACAAAGGACAATGTTAACATTGGAAAAAATTATAACATCCCTCTGGAGGACTGATAGCCACACAAAAAAAAAAAGCCAAAACCTAAAACCAGAAGTCCCATTCCAAGTTCATTTTCTTTTCCTGAAACTTCTTAAAAAGAAAAAAAAATTAGTTTCCAGAACATAATTTCGTATCTTTTTTCCTTGGGGTTTGGGGTTTTTTTTTTATTTTTGTTTCTGTTTGTTTGTTTGTTTTTTTAAGAGCAAGATAGTTCTCTTCTTTTGCTTTGGACTCTTGCCAAGTGACTCTTCCAGTTTTTCTACCATTTACTCTGCTAATTCAACAATACCCAGTAGGTGGCCTCAGTGTATAATGTATTTCTTTACTCTTTTTTATTACTTCTGCCTTGCATTTTTCATTGTAACAATTTTACTTTAGTTGGAATCTCCTGCTTTTGATTACTTATTTTCAACATTTCAGTATCGGCTTTTTGTTAAGTACTAATCCCTTTAAATATTACTCCTTCTCTGTAGGTGAAAAAAATTAATTTGATTTCTAGAGTGCAACTAATGATTTGGAAAAAAGAACAAGATCCATACAGTTCTGCTCTCATTTAGCGATACCACCTATATATTTCTTGATTCTCCCCTTACCTCTCATTTTGCTTTCCTCGGGGCTTAGAGAAACATTTTCTTTAGAGAACATGACATATTATCCAGGTCCAGATAGGCATGCTCCTACAGGCTGACAAACATGGCAGGTCCCTGGAGTCTGCTGCTCTGGATCTTAAGAAGAGCTACCGCTGACTCTTGTTCTCCCACATCTCCATCTTCGGAACTCAATTAACTTTTGGGATACAACCAGCCTCCACTTCTGAACAAGAGCGTTAACTAAATTCATCATCCTGTGGGAATGCCCCTTCAGATAAAGAGAAGGAGGTTCTTTTGATATGAAAACTGTGAAATGCATTCTTAACTGATGGAAGATCTTAATTATCCTATTTCTTGTTCTTGTGGGAAACGTTCCTTAGTTTCTAGGTAAGCAAGACTACCTATAGCTGGGATCACTGACACAACGTATTTGCAGCTTTTTGTATTTTCAAATGCCAGAATGAATTAAATGCAAGTATTTAAGACATGTTCAGAGTCATGTGTCTACCCATTATCACAAAATAGGAAATTCTGAGCTCCACTAACTAGTGGAGTCACTTCTATAATATTTTGTGTTGATGAGACTCTGCATTCATTCTACCTTGTCAAATGTCATGCAGTAAAACCTGTAACACAAGATCTGTTGTCATTTTCACTGTGAACTTCTATACCAAAAGAAACACCAGTGCATTTGTGAAACTTATTTGCCAGTTAAGTATATTTGTCTGTAATGGACATCCTCAAACTTCCTGCCCCTATTTTTTGTAGATAATTGATACATAAGCTCAGTCTTTGGCTATCGCCAGTAAGCTAATAAGACAGTCTTATAGTTTCCCTACCATAATAAGGCCTGAAACCAATTTGGCTAGGATCAAAGAAATATGAAGCTTCCAAATATTTCTGGAATTACCTCATTATAAACTTCTTCAAAAAGGCAGATTGAAATGTCCTGTAATAGATGTGACTGCATCAAGAAGCAGATATTTTTGGATTCATGCTAACAAGGGCTTCCTAAGGAGAAGTTGGTGTCTGGTCCTATCATACTCTAACACCATTCTCAAGCTAAGCTTGGGATCTTCATTGCCCAACAATGTGGCCTCAGTACTGTCTTCACTTAAGGCTTCATTTACTTGGGGATGCTAAGGAAAACATCTAGTGAAGCCATATTAACTAGCGGATGTACATAAGTGAGGCTTTATTACATTTTCATTCAGAAGAAAGGCAGTTTTATTTAACAGGAGGCTAAGATACGGTGACCTAAGTTACAATGAAAGAGAGCGTCTACATAGAGGTTTAGTGCAACTTAGCATATGTGCATTAGTTTATTTCATTTTAACATTCTTGAGTGTCCCAGTGCAGGCAAGTCCTAAGAAAACAGCATTAGCCAAAATGAAAACTTGGGTTTGCATTTGTCCCCTCCGTAGGCTGCTCTGCTACCATGGAGACAGACAACTCTGTCGGAATCTAGTAATCTCATCTTCAAAGAAACAAAAACATTCTTGGAGGAAGAGTCTGCAAAGCTACCTTGGCCCTAAACGTGATCTCATGCCCTTCATTGAAATCCCTCTTCATCACAAAAGGAAACAGAACTATTCTCTCCCACCCTTGTTTTCTTCTCATCTCTTTCTCTGAATGGTAATCAGAGCTCCTAAATTCTAAATTGTTCCATGGGCAGCACAACTAATGGGTCCTGCACAATGCCCTACCATCTGCCCAGCGGCACCATCATAGCACCCCTGTGCCACTCTCCCGCACCCCTTCCACTCCTCAGTGCAACTCTTCCAACCCCTCCCCACCAAGGCTGAACCCTGCAATACCTTCAGTCCACCCTCGCATGCCTAGCTTGGGCTACGTGATTCACACCCTTGTCTCCTCTCCATAGCTCAGTCCCCTCCCCATAGCTCCTGCCAGTTTCACCAGGGACTGACAGCACTCTCTGCAGATAGCACTGGAGGACTGGCCAAGCACTAGCTGCCTCTTGGAGCAGGCAGTGACTCAATTCTTCCTGCATTTCCCTCAGTTCAACTCTTCTCTCCTACAACTCTTCACAAGAAGTATGGGAATGTAACTTCTACGTCCTTCTGCCATATACTGCTGACTGGATTACTGGCAGGGCAGCCAAAAGGTTAGTAATGTGTCATTGTGGTCAGAAACCAGGCCTGTGAGACAAGTGCTCTGGGGTCCTAACCCAAACACAGAAACAGCTTTCCCTGTGCTCCCCATGAAGGGACTTCACCTCACTCCTCACTTCTTTTTCTATGTAACAGAAACATGAAATAAATTATCAAAACTAATGTTCAGAAAGGTGTTGGGAGTTTAAGACACTGGTGGTATATAGTGAGACTGCTGTTCTTTGGCACTGAGGAAAGAAGAGAGTAGGTCTTCTAACCCTCAAGAACATATCAAAATTAATAAATTAAGACTACATTCAAACCCCGGGGAATATTTGTATTTTGGGGGTATATTCTGAATACGGAACATAATTTATTTAGAAGGAGCTCCGACTATTTCTAAGGAGAAAAGAAGTGACACACAGAAGTTATTTGCACGTTAGCTGGAGAGACACTGAAGGAAATGCAGATTTAACTCTCAGACTGGGAAGGACAAAACTACAGCACATTCCAGATCTAGAGATTTAAATAAGCCTCCTCTTCACCACAGAGTAGACGGCGGTCTCACAAGCCATCACAAACCTCGCCTCTGTTCCTTCCAGAAGCTGTTGCCAGAAAATCTTGACCTCTTATTTCTTACTTTCCTAGAGCACTTTATATGCATATGATTATACATGGTTTGGATTACTATAGTGACAAGCTCTTTCTTAAGACACCTCTGCTGGGCATAAATTACTGAGGAGTCACTGGCCTGGCCCCATCTTCCACCAACACACTGATCTGTCCTGATCAATGCAGTGATTTAACTACCGCAATGCATTCTCCATTTCTTCGATCAGATCTTGGTAAAAATGCAACAGGCTGAACACAAGAAGAGTCTCATCCTTTCCTTTTCAAAGAAAAACAGTCAAGCTAATCACCCCTTTATAAAGAGCCATATCCAGCTGCAGCACATTGGGTACCTCAGGTAACCTGGAACTATTGATCCCCAAACCAAACTGATGTCTGTGGCGTGTCTGGCAATAGAAATTGTGAAATGGAAATCACCAGCTTTTTGCTCACAGCTTTGCCACTTGCAACAGTGCAACAGGAATTAAAGAGGGTGAGCTGGGAATGACGCCTGGTGTACAGACAAGGTATCTGGGGGAAAGGTGTGCAGGTAAGTGGAAAGGAGAGGGATGTTCCCAACATACTGTCAGGATTTGGCACAGATAACATTTTTTCTTTCTCTCACTGGCCCTAACATATTTTAGCTGTTTCAAAGCATGTCCATTAGCCCTGTTTTGCTATAGCGAAGGGTACTGGGAGGGGAAGTATCAGACCAGAATCACACACCAACCACGCACCGTGTTCAGTGTCACTCAAATGTCTGAAGTCCGGCAACGATGCGTTAAGATACACAACATAAACACCTTATTGCTCAGATTTGAGCAATTGTAGTTTAATTCCCATAAATATATTTTGCCTGTGAAAATTATACATATTTTTCTAGAATTGAGGCTCTGACACTGATTCTATCTCATTGCTAAATCTAAGCATATGTTTACATGAGACATACTAAACCAAAGCATCCCCAACAGCCGTGCACTCAACCTTTTAGTCTGGTACCAAGAATTAACCCTGTTAAATTCTACAACCATCGATTGATTCTCAGTCACATAACTCTTACAGAAAGCTACATTTTCACAGGCCTTCCACAGCCCCCCACAACTCCCTCCTCCCTGTACATCAACAGCTCTTACAAGACCACCAGAGTCCACCATGGACACATAGTATAAAACTTGTCTTTGGCCATTCTTAGGGAATCTCTTTTGTCTTCTTTTGATCATATAAATGGGGTGGATCATCTCACGCCCCAGTGAGATGATGGGGCATCTCTCAAGCTCTCAGGCTACTCCAGCTACCCCTCAACCCAGCATCATCTAAAGCCAGGTATGCAGCTGGATACCAGTAGACAGCTCCAAGATTACTGCCAGTTCCAGGAGGCACAGCTAAGGTGGCATTAGCATGTACCTTGATTCCTCACTCTGGTTTTCCTAGATCAGAGTGTTATTGAACTGCACAGCCTGAAAGAGCATGAGACATTACAGAGCAATTCTGACAATGTGTTAACACATATTTCTGCAGTGAAACCAGCAGGATTATTGAGCTAATGACCAAGCTTTTTAAATCACAAGCTCACCCACTTCCCCAATGCAACCCTTTCTTCCCTCGTGTGACCATCCCATTCAGAAAAATTGAGACATTTTATCTCTCATGTGTCTTTAATGCACTGCTGGCCCCATTTTTCTGGTTTAAGAGCTTACGCATGGTGTTCTCATTTGCTGTAAACTTAGTCATAAGCCTAACAGTCTTGTATTTTACCTATGCAAACTGCTCTGCAGAGTACAAAATATGTACATTTTTTCCATAATGAGAAATATGATTGCATTTGACATTGACGTGTCCAAGTGTTCCAAGTGTTGCAAAATGAAGAGAAGCCTGAACAGATATGGAGAAATGGGAAACATTTTAATGGATACCTTTATTATTCAGTTTGTGAAACTGTAATGTGCTTGTGCTCAGGACTTGTAAAAGGGTGTCTGATTTTCACAAGAAACACCTAGTACTGTGCTCTTGTGTTTATTGGAAAAATGAAGTCGCGTTTTCGCAGCCAGTAAACAAAGAACAAGACATAAGAAGTTCAAGTATTACAATCACGGAGCGTAGGACATGTATTACTATGTGGATAACAAAAAAGGAAAATAAATGTAAAAGAAAAGGAATACATGTTTAAATTTAAAAATAGCAATTTCGAGCACCTACACAAAGATAACCCGTAAGAGAATAAAATCTTCCCTTCCCAGCACACCTAAGTCCCAGAGAAGGTGTGCAAGTCCAGTAGATGTGAACACAAGTTTAGGATTAGGGCAACATTGCCTTGGAAAAGAACCCTTCTCTTCTCCTTCTACCAATAGTATAAAGCTATTTTACAGGTGTATCTGTACAAGTTGATTTGATATATTTTGTTACTAAACTACATTGACCTATATGAGGTAAATACATCCATCTGCTGCTGATACAAAGTTATCTTATCCTGTATGAGGCATCAAATATATACTGACAGTTTCAAATCCAAGGTGGCATTTTGACTACCGCTCATAGTTGAGCTCCAGTTCATATTTTACTTCTGAGCCTTCTCATCTCTGATGTCTTCCATTCATCTCCAGTTCTGTCAGGCCTTGAGAGATGGTCACCAGCAACTAGAACTGTAGTGAGGTTAGGTAAGGCTGAACACAGCTTGAACACTGCTCCACTTTGCAAGCCCAGGAACTCCTTATTACATTTCTTGGTAATAAATCAGGTTAGGGTGTCATGGGGTATTCATCCCTGAGCTGGAAGGCAGGGACAGGGAGCAGAATAAACCCTCTGCAATCCAGGAGGAAGCAGTTCATGACCTGCTAAGCCACCAGGACACTCACAAGTCTATGGGGCCAGATGGGATCCACACAAGAGTACTGAGGGAGCTGGTGGAGGAACCTGCAGGAGGACTGGTGCCAGTAAAATGTTGCTGCTACCCCTCTTCCCCACTAACTCCTGTTCAGGCCCATGCAGCAGAAGGCTCTTATGCTGCAGTTCTGACCTGCGTAAGTCAGGCTGGCAAACACCTGTTCCTGTGTGCTTTATTATCCCAGCATGTTCCTATATGCTTTATTATCCCAGCATGTTCCTATATGCTTTATTATTCCAGCTTTGATTACTGTTGTTTCCCCACCTCACAGAGACTTCTCTGAGGGGGCAGTAGGTGTATGCATCAGAGGTCCTCCTGTCCCTGTTTTCCTGACCTAACAGGAGGAACAAAGAAAGAGGCAGATCCTGTGCATCATTAACAATGCATTCTCCATTCTTATATCCCTGATGCTTAGAGGTTCTCTGGTTTTGCTGTATTGGGAACTGATCTGCCACCAGCCTCCCATAATTTCATTGTCCAGATTGTCGTGGTTTAGCCCCAGTCAGTAACCAAGCACCACACAGCCGCTCGCTCACTCCCTCCTGGTGGGATGAGGGAGAGAATCAGGAGAGTAAAAGTGAGGAAACTCATGGTTTGAGATAAAGACAGTTTAACAGGTAAAGCAAAAGCCTCATACACAAGTTAAAAAAACAAGGAATTCATTCACTACTCCCCATTAGCAGGCAGGTGTTCAGCCATCTCCAGGAAAGCAGGGCTCTGTCACATGTTATGGTGACTTGGGAAGACAAATGTCATCGCTCCGAATGTCCCCCCCCTTCCTTCTTCTTCCCCCAGCTTTATATCCTGAATCACAGAATCATAGAATCATAGAATGTCCTGGGAGGGACCCACAAGGACCATCAAGTCCAACTCCTGTCCCTGCATAGGACAACCCCAAACTCACAACGTATCTCTGAAGGTGTTGTCCAAGTGCTTCTTGAAAAGCATCTGGCTTGATGCCATGACTGCCTCCCTGGAGAGCCTGTTCCAGTGCTCCACCACCCACTGGGTGAAGAACCTTTTCCTAATATGCAACCTAAAACTCCCCTGGCACATCTCCATCATTTATCAGCAGTCCTGGTTAACAGGGGAGGTCCCAGATGACTGGAGGCTTGCCAATGTGATGCCCATCTACAAGAAGGGCCAGAAGGAGGATCCAGGGAACTACAGGCCTGTCAGCCTGACCTCAGTACTGAGGAAGATTACTGAGCGATACATCTTGAGTGCGCTCACCAGGCAAGTACAGGACAACCAGGGGGTCAGGCCCAGCCAGCATAGGTTCATGAAAGGCAGGTCCTGCCTGACCAACCTTATCTCCTTCTATGACAGGGTGACCAACCTAGTGGATGAGGGAAAGGCTGTGGATGTTGTCTACCTGGACTTTAGCAAAGCCTTTGACACTGTATCCCACCGCATCCTCCTAGAGAAGCTGGCAGCTCATGGCTTAGACAGGTGTACTCTTTGCTGGGTAAAAAACTGGCTGGGTGGCCGAGCCCAGAGAGTTGTGGTGAATGGAGTCAAATCCACTTGGCAGCCAATCATGAGCAGGGTTCGCCAGGGCTGAGTTTTGGGGCCAGTCTTCTTTAATATCTTTATGAATGACCTGGATGAGGGGGTTGAGCGCACCCTCAGTAAGTTTGCAGATGACACCAAATTGGGTGGGAGTGTTGAACCGCTCAAGGGTAGGAAGGCTCTGCAGAGGGGTCTGGACAGGCTGCCTAGATGGGCCTAGGTCAATTGTATGAGGTTTAACAAGGTGTCATGTTTTTAGCTGGGGTAGAGTTAATTTTCTTCACCGCAGCTGGCATAGTGCTGTGTGTTGGACTTAGTATGTAAACAATGTTGATAACACACTGATGTTTTAGTTGTTGCTGGGTAGTGCTTGTACTAGTCAAGGACTTTTCCAGTTTCCTGTGCTCTGCCAGGTGCACAAGAAGCCAGGAGGGGAGGGGGCACAGCCAAGAGAGCGGATTCAAACTGGCCAAAGAGATATTCCATATCATGTAATGTCATGCCCAGTATGTTAACTGGGAGGAGCTGGCCAGGGCAGGCAGGCAGCAATCGCAGCTTTGGGAACAGCATCATCAGTCAGTGGGTGGTGAGCGGTTATACCATTTGTGTTTCTGGTTTTTCCCCTTTTTCCCCTTTTTCCTTTTTATTATATTATCATTATTGTTGTTATTATTATCATAATCATTGTTATAATTATTAATTTATTTTAATTATTAAACTGTTCTTATCTCAGCCCACAAGTTTTTTTTCCTTTTGCTTTTGCTCTTCCGATTCTCTCCGCCAGCCCACAGGAGTGGGGGGACTGAGCAGCTGCATGGTGTTTAGTTGCCGACTGGGGCTGAACCATGACACAAGGCCAAGTGCTGGGTCCCGCACTTTGGTCACAACAACCCCATGCAACACTACAGGCTTGGGGAAGAGTACCTGGAAAGCTGCCTGGCAGAAAAGGACCTGGGGGTGCTGGTTGACAGCCGGCTGAACATTAGCCAGCAGTGTGCCCAGGTGGCCAAGGCGGCCAACAGCATCCTGGCTTGTATCAGCAATAGTGTGTCCAGCAGGAGTAGGGAAGTGACTGTCCCCCTGTACTCGGCTCTGGTGAGGCCACACCTCGAACATTGTGTTCAGTTTTGGGCCCCTCACTACAAGAAGGACATCGAGGTGCTGGAGCGTGTCCAGAGAAGGGCAACAAAGCTGGTGAAGGGTCTGGAGAGCAGGTCTTATGAGGAGCGTCTGAGGGAGCTGGGGTTGTTTAGTCTGGAGAAGAGGAGGCTGAGGGGAGACCTTATCGCTCTCTACAACTACCTGAAAGGAGATTGTAGGGCAGATGTTGGTCTCTCTCCCAGGTCACTAGCGACAGGACAAGAGGAAATGGCTTCAAGCTGCTTCAGGGGAGGTTTAGATTGGAAAAAAATTTTCACTGAAAGAGTGGTCAGGCATTGGAACAGGCTGGCCAGAGAGGTGGTGGAGTTACCATCCTTGCAGGTATTTAAAGACATGTAGAAATGGCACTTCAGGGCATGGTTTAGGAGATATGGTAGTGTTGGGTTGACGGTTGGACTTGATGATCCTAGAGGTCTTTTCCAATCTTAATGATCCTATAATGCTATGATCTTCCTGCCATCCCTCGGGTCCTGCCATCGGTCACCAGAGAGATCGGCGCTTGCCCCTCCTCCTCCCCTTGTGAGGAAGCTGTAGTGCACAATGTCTCCCCTCAGTCTCCTCTTCTCCAGGCTGAACAAACCAAGTGACTTTAGCTGCTCCTCATATGGTTTCTCCTCTAAACCCTTCACCAACTTCATGGCCATTCTCTGGACGCTGTCTGGTAGCTTTATATCCTTAATGTACTGTGGCGCCCAAACCTGCACACAGTACTCAAGGTGAGGCCGCACCAGCGCTGAGCGTGATGCCATATGGTATGGAATATCCTTTGGCCAGTTGGGGTCAGCTGTCCCAGCTGTGTCCCCTCCCAGCTTCTTGTGCACCTGGCAGAGCGTGGGGAGCTGAAGAAGTCCTTGACTAGTGTAAGCAATACCTAGCAACAACTAAAACATCTCTACATTATCACCACTGTTTTCAGCACAAATCCAAAACATAGCCCCATACCAGCTATTGTGAACAAAATTAACTTTATCCAGCCAAAACCAGGACACTGATATTCAAGTGGCAGGGCAGCCTCCTCTGTGGAAACTCGTCCCTTGGATTTAGAAAAACATTGCGGGACCCACGTTAACTGTATCAAATGCCTACGGCTTTAGCAGGTGTCACTGCTCATCTGCCATCACCGAGGCATGGAGGGCCACCCGCCCTCCGGCACGGGACCGAGCTCCGCGCCGAGAGCGGACAGCGCGGGCAGCCCGCCCGCCCGGCCGCAGCCGGCAGGTGCCATTTTGTGGCACAAGAGGCCCGACCACCTCACGCAGCCTTCGCAGAGGCGCCCGCGAGGCAGCCGAGCCTCCCGGTGCGGGGGAGGGCGGCGGCCACCACGGCCACGGGCACCCAGGGAAACCACCGGCGCCTGGCCCCTCGCCGGTCGCCTCCCGCCCCGCCACAGCCCCCGCCGGCACTACATCCCCCAGCAGCCCCGGGGGGGGGGGGGGGGGTGCGAAGGCGCCGTGGCCGCCGCGGGGGCTGCCGGGAGAGCCGTTATAGGGGCGGGCTTCAAGGGCCGCCCGTGAGGGGGAGTTGGTGGGTATGGTCGCAGCCGCCTCTCCCTGCCTCATGGCGCGGGCCGTTTGCCTTAATGGGTGCCGGTGGGCGCTGGCACTAAAACTGGGCAGGTAAATGCCCGTTGCGTAAGGGATTACGTGTGGGCTGAGAGGGACCGGCGAGTGACAGCAGCAGGAGGTGAGAGGGGTTCGGCCCTGTTCCTTTACCTCCTGGTTTTCCGGAGCATCAACGGCATGATGCCTCGCAGGAAGGAAGGGGATTGGGGTTTGGGGTTTTTTGTTGTTGTTGTTGTAGGTGCAAACGTAAAGGGGAAAGCCCAACAGCCTAAAAAGAAGCAAGTCCGCTTAACTCGGTCCCCATTCCTACTGGGACCAGTAACGGTAGTGCCAGTCAGTGCAGAGGAGGTTTTAAATAGGCTCCCAGGTGGTTATGTGGGGGAAGCAGCTCCTTCCTTTTGAGGACTGTGGCACTTGAGAGATCAATTTTAAAAATCGTCTGTTAAATTCACGATCTCTATAGTGGCTTCACGGGCATCCTGGAGAGGAGGGGCTGTTAGAGGATTGCCTTGCCAACGGGCTGTGACTGCGTTTATGGGCATTTGTTCCAAATGCAAAGTTCAGGCCCTGGGAGGCAGAGACTATGGCTGTGCACCGCTCCACAGGGACTTGAAGTGGACCCTTGCCTGCTTCTGACGTGACCTGAGATCAGCAGATACATCACACGTCCTTTTGTTTCTCATGGCTTTTCAGTCTTCTAGGAAAGAATGGGAACATGAGGTTGGTAGCTAGGCCATCTCTTTGGCAATACCTTCCTGACCACTGTTTTCTCACCCTGTGTTATGCCAAACACAAAAAGGCAATCTGTAGAATCACTGTAAACAAGGGAAACAAAACTGTACCCATGAGGATTTGGGAGTGCAAATAAACAAATGAGGACAACATGAAAATAAAACTGAATCTTTACAGCTGAGGTTTGGTTTTGGTTGCTTCTAGCTGAAAAACTTTGGGACAACACTGCACACACTGGATTTTCTTTGCTCAGAAAGTTAGATTACTTCAAGAAGTTTGGGGGGCCTGTCAAAAAAAAAAAGATGGAGGTCTTTGTTGAACATCATGGGAAGCTTTTTCCTACCTTCCTTGCTGATTGTCCCTTCTGAATATATTTTTCCAACTCAGTTTGCAGATGCCTAGAAATTTTCCAGTGGAGGTATATGTCCCCATATGGCAACTTTAAGCACAGTGAGAAGGGGGGTTACTTTTTTAGTTACCTTTGTCATTATGTTATGCATGATCCGCAGATGGCACAATCCATGGATCACAGTTTAAAATGCAACAGATAGGCTAATCCACATTGTTTTCCCGTTCAGTGGTACCTTCAATAGTTAATCACTTCCCCTGATTGCACAGTCTAAATATTATGTGCCTATACCCTTGTGCCTATAAAGGCAGGTAAGTCAGATAAAACCCTGAGACTTTAACTGTACATGGGTGACGTACTAATATGGACAAACTGAAAACGTGCACTTTATATACAAAAGTTCTTTGCTGGGGAACATTAACAGGGATTACCCAGGGCTCAAAAGGCAGAAAAGCAACATATCCACAGTTATTCAGAAGCTGCTGTAATGTGCGAACACATCAACTGCATTTGCTCCATTTATCCATCGGGACCATAAACACAAAACTCTTTTCTGTGGCTTCAGAAGTCCCTGAACTGAATGTGCCTGTACGCACTGGGGAAACAGCACTTGTATGCTTTCCCTGTTCTCACACTGTTTTCCTAAGTACGTGCTGCTGGTTACCTGAGAAGTAAAATACTAGGTTAAATAGATGTTTTGTCTAACACAGTATGGCTGTTCTTCTGCAAAGAACTATTTTACAGCCGATACTGTATAGGTACATGAATCTGTCATGTCGGATCAGCTATGTGATTTAGCTTTCTGAAATGAAACACTTCTTTCTTTAAACTGCTGCTCTGAACAATAAGGACATTCTCCACAATCACCTTATAAAGTGCCCAAAACTCATACATAACTTAGCTGACTGCTGAATCTCTGAAAAGGAGCTTCTAGCAGGCAATTACTAGAAACACTGGGTATGTATTTGTTTTATAAACAACCTGTATAAAAGGGTTACCATTTGTGGCAGGAAAACCAGTCTGATTTCCAGGCGCTGAGGGAAAGGGAAATCTCTTCCATTTATAACTTGAGGATGAAGTTCACCTGTTATCACCTACTTATTTATTGTGAGAAAGTAAGAAAGTGAATAATCATTCACTTCACCCACGCCATTAGAGATTTTATACTCCTCTATCACACCCCTCCCCAATCAACTGTCTTCCAAGCTGTTGAAATGTCTCTTAAGCAGAAGCTATTGCATAGTGTGACCAGCCTTATCACTGTTCTGCATACTTCCCAGGTTCTACTAGATCCTAGATGGGGGGAAGATGCAGGGGAATTAGTCTTCGCTCAGCATCGAAGATGTGGGTGAACTATGGATCAAATCATGGCGTGATCATTGCTTTCTATTTCCTTACTCATTTCTTCCTTGAAAAACTGCTACTTCACATGTTACTCTAGCTTTCTTCCCAGTGCTCCCAGAGCTCTTTCCCTAACTCAGAGACAATGATTTTGGGTTTAAAAAGCAAGCGATTGTCAGCCTGGCAGATTTTGAAACAAAGTCCAGTCTAAAACCAGGTTCAGTGGTCATGTTTTGTCCAGGCATAATTTTCAGGGAATAGGAAGGAGGCTGAGGAAAATAACGTTAGTGGAACTATCCTTCAACTACAGGAAGTTAAATGGGCAACAGTGAAGCTTTTTAAAAATTGTTTTGTTTGGCTTTGAGCTATGGAATTAACACATTATAGATTTCAAGTCTAGTACAGAAAAATATTTCAGAAATTAAATGAGCACTGTGAAATACAGACATTCTAGAAACTATAAGGAACCTGCTACATATTCAGATAAATGAGAAATGCCATAGTGAGTGCTAAGATCATATCCTGCATTCATACGTAACCAAAAGAAAAGGGGAGAAAAATTCTGCCTCTGTAATATTGAGCTGATTTCATAGGAAGAGAATCCTGTGAAATGGAAACCTGGGTGAGGTTTCACGCTTAGCTAGGTGATGTCTGAAAAAAAAAATACACCACAGAAGTCAAAATCTCCTGTGGCTATTCAAAGTCAGCTGTGGAAAAAAGTTTTAATTGAGCACTGTTTTTCTAGGTTTTCTAGTATAAAATCCAATGAAAGATAAATGGCTACAAAAGCAGCGATAAGCCTTTTCCTTAGGGGTAGCTGAGAGGACTCTTCTCCTGGACAGGTCTCCTTTCTTCACAAACTTCGTTGGTGTAGATGTATTTCAGAAAGTGAGATTTTTTTATCATACCACTTTATGTTGCTGTGGTATCACGTGCATGAGTCCTTTGTCACCTAACATCATGATGCTCAGTTTCACGCATCAAAAGCCAGGTATAGGCATTAAAACCAGAGCTGAAGTGTGACAACAGTGAATTTTTCAAATACGAGTCTTATACATAATGCACAAAGATACAACAGTTTATTATAGGAAAAAATGTATTAACAAATGCAGTGGATGCATTTCAAACAAATGTAGGCAAATTGATATGACAAAATCATTAAAGTGTAAGTAAAGTAATTAATATACACCAAAATGTGGTACAACTTACAAAAGGATTGGGAAATGTGTCTGGAAAAGATGGACAGGATTTTTTTCTCCCTCCTTTTGTATTTGAAATGTCTTTTTCCTTGTACTCTAACTTTCTAACCCACAGAGCACTCATAGCCCAACAGCCTCATTAGTACTCCAGATGTCAAAGTCCTGAATACAAATCATCTCCCTGGTTTAGATCAGAGTTTTACATCACAAAAACAGCTGCTTGCACTGCACATGTGTACCATGCAGCAGAAGCATGTACCACCGAGGCACATCCAGAACCACCTGGCAGAAATCAGGCCTGTACACCCTTATCTTCTTTTGGGGAGCTGTTCTACTTAAATAGACTATGAAGTGGACCATAGAAATCCAAATCTGTAGAGGTGGGAGAGGGACATTTAAGTTTGAACCAAACCTGGCAAAGCCAAGGGAATTTAATCTCTGGTTCCTCAGATACCAGCTGGGTCACTCAGAAAGTAGCAGGTTTGGAGCTTTCCTGAAGTAACAAGGAGAACGCAGTGAAACCTTGCCCAAGGAAGAACACCCCGTAAATACTTCATGATCAATGTTCATGAATTTACATGTTCTCTGACAAAATGGTTTCACCAAAATTTTGATGTGTGGGTTTCCTGTGCAGCAGAAGACCTTAATAATTTAGAGATTGCAGAGAAAAAGGCAAGTTAAAATCCAAAAGCACCAATGCTGGGATTCTGCAAATAGCAGAGACTCAAGGGTGAGTGTCATTGCATCTCGTAACTAAGTATGGTATCATGGACATAAAAATTAATATAAAAGTATTGGCAGTTTTTCCCTTCATAGCATTTTTCTGCTATTTACAGACCAACAATTAATGCAGAGAAATGTAGCAGCCTTTACTCTCACAGCCATTTGCAGCGTTATCTCAACTTACCAGAAATGCACAAGGCAAAATTGACCATCACAAGATAGCAAGAATGTTCTGACTTTTGCAAAGTGTCACTGAGGCACAGAGGGTATTTTTCTTCTTGTTGAGAGGCACTTCCTTCAGAATAGCCAAAAAACCTGATGCTGAATAATCACACCAGCTAGTGTCCTAGAAAGCACGGTGCAGAGCTGGAAATTCCCATCTCCCTGAGACCTACAAAACACCTTTTGCTGGGGCGGCAAAGGACACAATTCCTTTTTTTTACAGTGGCTTGCAGTAATGCAAGTATAAATGAGGCTGAACACTCAGAGAATTAGTGGCCACATGTTAGAGGGTGCGTTAGAGTACGCTAAAAGTTCTGCATCTCACTGTCTCCAGGCTATTTACTGACTAAAACAAGACAAAAAGCAACAGAATTTGCAAAGAAGGAGAAGCACAGAACTGAAATCAGGTCTGGCACAGAATCATTATTTCTTTGTTTTCTTCTCCCCCAACCATTTACTTCCACATGCAGCCCCTACCTACCTGCAAAGCTGCCCTGACTTTAAGGTTGGACTAGATGATCCCTGAGGTCCCTTCCAACCTGTGATTCTGTGATTCCCTCAGGGCACAGATCTGCAAGCCCAGGATGAGGTATTCATCGCGGCCTCACCTGGAGTCTTCCAGCCAGTGCATGGAGGTTTAAATTCGTTCTTTGGTTTGTTACACGCTGCTGTTTCCATCCCATGTGTTGGTCCAGTCCAGCTTACTCCCGTGTTAGAGTGTGCTCTCCCACCCACTGATTTCATATACACTCAATTCATTAAAACCTTGCTAACTATTCTTTCTGTTAGCTGTCCATTAGCCTTACAGCCTCATTTCACAAAACATCACTACAGACCTCAGATCCTCGGATCTCTGTTGCTAGTTTTGCTTCCCTGCTGTGTCTCTAATTTTTCTATGGCAGAAACCTTGCATTACTCTTTATTAGGGAGAAATTTTACCAGGTCCCAAATGGTAGGAAGCTGCCTCACTCTCTTTACTATTCAGTGAGGATTATATTATGAATTACCTTTTTGTTTTTTTTTCTCCAAACTTCTCCCTTTAAATCCATCCTGACAGCCTGGACACATCTGTATTCTAAATGATGTCTTAGACCAAACTGCCCAAGTAACCACCCACAAATATATTTTTTTCCTGGAGGAAGGAGATAAATCTCTTGTGGGCCACTTCCTCCTGCAGTACAGCTAGACTCTCTTAAAAGTAGAGACACTATGAGGAATACCTACCACAGGCACATAGGAGAATGTGCAAAAATGGTGAGCAAAGAGCTACACAGCAGCGCTCTGTTTGCAGCTGACTATGGCAGGCTGCTGATTATCTGTGTTGTGCATCACAGTTACAGCTTGCGTGTTTGCAAATACAATCCTAGTGGAGGGATTGGAAAACATGACGCTCCAAGGTGAGGCCCCGGTTTATAACACCACTTGGACACATACTCAATACTTGAGCATATGCTTTAACACTTCTGTATCACGCTAGAATTACTTGCACCTTTTCTTTCATTCATCTCACTGTTCTGAATAAAGAGGGTCAGCTCTGGAGGCAGACAAGAGCTCAGCCCATGCTGCTTGTTCACCTGAGCGAGCCCTCGGCTGCCACTCCCAGCAAGTCGTACCAAAGCATATTTGGGATCAGTAGGCTGAACACTTCTGCACTAAGTACCCAGAGGGGATCGCAGCGTGTCAGTTCCATCCCATTGCAGGGAGTTCAGTATAGTTCATCACCCTTGGCAAACATCACTTCAAAGAGCGATGCTGGTGCCATCCCCACTTTTACACTGCAAGGTGAGGGAAGGTGTCGGCAAGGTCAGATACCTGTGCTGTACCCTCTTGTCCAGCATGACTCAAAGCTCTGCAGCTTTGATAAAGAAGTTATACACACGTATTTGACATGTCCTCCTGGCAGGCGGTGGTTTTAAGTCCTTCACACCACTGTCATCATAGCCCCACTATATCAGAGACTGGCACCCATTTCCATGACCGAAGGGCATACGCCACGTTTACCATCAGCAAACACCAGTTACTTGTAAGAGCTGATGTAGCCACCGACATCCACAAGCAATAACTGGACTTTGGCATTAGAGGCCTAACATAGCAGGCATTCCTGTCTGGGAAAAGAACATCATTTCAGATATAGCCCTGTCTATAATACTGTCCATTGCCAGGGTTAGTGGCTTCGGCCCATGCCACACTTTCACCTTCCATGGGAGCTCTGATTAAGTTAGTCTTGTTGCAAAACTTTCACTCCTATTCCCACACAGTCCTGTGCACTGTGTGGGCACACGGTAAGTTCACTCACAGAGCCGGCCCAGATGAAAAAGCAAACCCCAAATATTTTTTTGCAGGGTTTTACTCATCAGTTCCGATCAGGTTCACCACACCGCAGTAGGTGACATGCATCATCATGGTCAACGCTGAGGGAATGAAAGACGAGTGTCAGGTCCTGTCGTTGTCCAAGCTGTTGTTGTTTTTTATTATTCTGAAGTGTGGATGAGTATCCTAGTCACCATGCAGTTGCATTTATCCAGCTTAGACCAACCCTTACTCTTTATTTGCTTTATCCTCATTTGTTGCGACACATCCATAATCAAGATTAAATGGTGATGAAGTCAGAGCAATGTAATAAAGAATGTACAACAGATTCCCATGAAGCATAAATAGCAATTTAGTGTGCTACTGGTGACACTGTTCCACTAGAGGTGCCAATATCCACCCGACAACAAATGCTGAGGGCTTTCTGGAAATTAGGGTAGACCAAAATACAGTACAGCGCTCAGTAAAAAAATGACTACAGACTAGCAGTACACCTACGTAGCACAGGCACTGCAGACAAGCCGAAGTGAGAGCACTTACGCAGTTCCTCAGAGTTGTTCTTTTGATTGCAATGACCTTGGGTTCCTTTGAAAACATCCAGCACGATGTTACACGAAACACACAAACACCACCAGTCCCAGTTCTGCACTCCTGGGATTTTGCCAGCACTCACAAATGAGTCCAGAAATAATGCGTGGCAAGAGAGAGACATCCTCACCTAACGCAGATTAGGGCAGTTCCACTTCTGAACTTGAATCAAGTGTGACAATCCCATTTGGGTCCTCTCTGACTGCAGACTGTGGAAGACACTAACCTGACAGTCTTCAAAAGGGTGCCTTTACTTTAAGGCTAATTTTAGCCTTTCATCCTACAGGCAAGCAAACTCAAGACATTTAGTGCGTTTTATCTCAGCAAGTCTTATTTGGTGACTTTATTACTTGCAGGAAATCTTTGTACAAGGTGGGGAAAGAGCCAGGTCTCCCACCTTCTAGCCTCCAGCTGTGATCATAAGGTCAGTCTCAATATTAAACATTATTAATTGCCAAGTAGTAGTACCAAGCACGGATTTTATGTAAGCCTTTCTGAAAATTAAATGGATGGGTGTTTTTATTACAGTTCCTTGTTCTAAGCGAGCCTCTGTAAACAATGCAATCCACAAAAGGAAAGCAGCAGCCAACCCCAAATTTCATCAGTGTCACTGTTTGGCTATCATCAGCCTCCTGGATTTACTGTATCAATACAATAATACATTAACTCCCGCTAAAATATTCTAACGCAGCAGTTAATGTCTCTTCTGTGACTCGCTCTCAGGGCGCGGCACTCTGTGGCCAAGAGGCTGACTCTGACCCAAACCTGCGTGCCTGAAAGAACAGACCTCTCCACCTCTTTCAACAATACTTCAGTGGGCCGCGCGGGCAAAGCAAGGAAAGAATTTATTGAAAGATCGCAGCCCCTTCCAGCCCGCTGCTCTTTTTCACTACGGGGAGCCACTGGGTCCGAGGCACGAAAGCCACCTTCTCCCAGTCCATCACCTCCCCAACATAAGTTACTTCTCGCCTCGCAAAGACCAAAAGCACATAATAAATACTGGGGTTTGGGGGGTTTTTAAAAGAAAGCGGGGCGGGGGCGCGGGGGGCGCTGCCCAGGGAGCCCCCGCCCAACAAGCCGCTCGCCCCGCAGAGCCCCCGGCCCGCGCCCGGAGCCGAGGGGGCCGAGCGCCCCCACCGCCCCCCGGCCGCGGGTCCCCTTCCAGGGGGCGGCCCCGCCGCCCGGTCCCCGCCCCCGCCCCCGGGGCATCCCGTCAGCCCCGCGCCGCGCCGCGCCGCGCCTCGCCGCGCCGGGGCTGCCGGCCGGCATAAAGGCCGGGCCGGCGCCGGGGCCGGCGCCATGTCGCGCTGCCCGCTGCTCCGCGCTGCCCTCGGCCGCCCCGGAGCTGTCGCGCCGCGCCGGCGGAGGTTGTGCCCCGCCGCCTTCTCTACCTCTCTCGGTCCTTCGGGCCGGCCGGCGGGCGGAGGTACCCGCGGCGGTGGGTGCCGGGGCGTTACGGGTGGGGGACGGGGCAGGGTGCGTGGCCGCTGGGCGGGGGCTGCCGCCGTGTGTCCGGCGGTGCCGGGCGCCGCTTCTCAGGGTGCTGAGGCGGGTCCCGGGGGGTCGGCGAGCTGGTCACCGCAGCTGCAGAGGGGCTGTGGGTTGGTGTTGTGGGGGGTTGGTTGGTTTTGGTTTTTTTTGTGGTGGTAACTGGGTAGGCAGGTAGGGTGTGTAACTGATTTAACTTGATTACACATAACTTAAGCAACTGCATTTATTTGAAGGATCTCTTGCTTCTGTTTTAGACCCAGCAAAGAACTTGTGTGTCAGAAAAACTTGCTGGATTTATTTTGATGTGCATGAAATTCAATAACACTTTTCCTGTATAACTCTGGTGTTGCTTATATTTGTAGTAACGCTGTAGCTATGAGAGCCTTCTGAAGGAGATGTCAATATCTGCTCTGGAAAAATGTTCCTGTGCTGTTTTCATATTTCCTCCATTTCTTACTGGTGTTACTGCCTTTCCTCTGTGCCAGAACCTGTGCATATGTTTGGTTCTGTTCTAAAGGGAACGAAGAACAGAAAGCATTCACCCTATGGCCCCTCCTCTTCAGAAAGAAGAACTTTTTCCTACTTACTATGATTCTGATGAATGTTTGTCTGTTATCGGAACAGTTTTAAGATGTCCTTGTGTTTCTGCCAGAAAGCTTGCTGGAATAATTTGCTCTGACTGAGCAGTGACCTCCCCCTTTTCAGAACTAACCTTGTTGCCGGTGTACAAAACCCGAGACTCATGATAATGTGTGTATGTCCACATGCTAAGTCTCATGAACTTTGCTCGGAGTAGCAGAGAGCTAACTTATCTCTTGGCAGTGGTCAAACACTATTACCCATGCACCTGGACAGCAGTGTTAACTACGAGATGTGATCAAGCTGGGCATTAGTGCTAAAGGTTGAAGTATAAGCACCAGCGTGTTCTTCCTTCAGCTGAGAAGGAAAATACTAATCCCTCATACCATAGTTAGTTGAAGATTAAAACCTGCTTTGACCAAGGGTGCATTTTTTATATGGCATTCATATACCAGGAAATAAATAGCCTTCTTTCAAGGACTTAAATGCCTGCATGGTGTCAATGTTGGTGTGATGAGTACAGCCTGTGAAGTTAAATGTGCACCTGAGATGTCATGAGCCAAGCCCAAGACACTTGCTTAATGCATGGAGGTGAAGAGAAGCAAGTCAGTGGCTTTGTAGTGCGTTCCTGAAAAAAAGGCTCTGTTCAATGGCAAAAGCAGGCTCTCCTCAGTAATGGTAGTGCTGGTAGCTGAAGAGCTAGTAGTGACAGTCAGTAAGTTACCTGGTGTGTTTTGCAGATTTATAAGCATATTGTATTCTGAAGCTCCCTACGCTGGCAGTTTTTCAGCAGGGTTGAGAATGTGACTTGGTCTGCGTATGATTTCTTGATGACAAGGAGTGCCTATAAAGCCAAAAAGTCCTGGTCCTCAAAGGAGACTATTTTCCTGACCTAGAATACTAGCACTGAAGCTGCTTGATCAAGGCATGAGTTTCAATTTGTAATTGCCGTGTATTTCTGCTTAAGAGGCTCAGGGGGCAACTGTCATGTTTTTTGATTCTCGTTTTTGCATTGACATTCTGTCAGAGCAGAGGTGGAAACCCCTGATGTGAGGGGCAGGGGATTTGTAAAGCAGATGAGAGCAGGTGTTTCCTGCCTCTGCCAAATGGTAGATCAATGGTGTGCTGTGTTCTGGAGTAGGAGCAGCTTGGAGGTGATACAGAAACAGGACAAATGGCTCAGACGTAAGCCTATGTGTTTTTTTGAAACCACACGCTGACGGAGGCGAGAGAAAATATTTAGAATGGGTCTGAGAATGCTTTTCAGCTCTGAAAAATTCATGTTTGTATTTTCTGTCTTTATGGTTTATTCTATCTGGTAAACATTTTCTTTTATCAGGTACCTGAAGAGAGAGCCTCAAGATGAACTTTATTCTGAACACATTCAGATTCATTGGACTTACTGTTTATTACGTGCTGGAGTCGCTAGTGTTCTACATTGTGCCTAAACGGAAGAAGAACGTTAGTGGTGAAATAGTACTGATAACAGGAGCGGGAAGTGGCATTGGAAGACTGTTGTCTTTAAAGTTTGCCAGGCTTGGAGCCACACTGGTTCTCTGGGACATTAATGAAGAGGGGCTCAAGGAGACGAGTAGACTGGCCCGAGAAAACGGAGGAGCGAGAGTGCACAGTTACATCTGTGACTGTAGCAAAAAGCAGGACATCTACAGAGTAGCTGATGAGGTAAAGTGTCTTATTTGTGGCTTCGTCACTATTGTAAGATGAGCGCATGCATGTGTGTATGATGTATGATAAGTTTTAGTGGCTTCAAAGCAAGAGATTAAAGGTAATCCATTCAGAAGGTGTTGCGCATGCGACAGATTTAAAGAATGCTCTCTTTCAGAGCTGACTTGTGTACCTCTGTTTCTGTAAAAATAGAGCTGGTTCTCTTTTCCGGTAGCTAATTTCAACTGGATAGCTTCTCTTTTGTTCAGTTACCGAGTAAGCACTCACTGGTGAAGTGCAGAAAATCAATTTATTGAAGCTAAGGCAGTATTGCAAGTCCTGGCAGCCTTTTACCAAAAGTAAACCCTAAAAACTGTACGTTGTAAGAAGGATTAACTGCTTAGGCAATTTCAAATAATTCCATGGCAGCGAATAGATTTTTGGAGACTCACTTTATTGGAATTAATAAATGTATCTAGAAGTCTTAAATACTTCTTACTTTCCTTTCTGAAGAGCTTTGTAAATATAGCGTATGGCTAGGTGTTTTGGGCAGACCAGTAGAATTGCCAAAAGCTTAAATTGCTTAAGTTTCCATTATAACAACCTGTTTTCATTAGCTTAAAATGTTGCTAAACTTAACTGTTGGACTAGAAAATTTCCACAGTGAGTGTTTGCCTGAGGATGAATTCTTAAACAAAACAAAAAAAAAAGTTCAGCTGTCTTCAAGAACATCCGTTGGCTGAAGTAATGTTCCTCTTCTGCTTTTTAAGAAGCTCTAGCCTTCTGCATTTTTCTATCTGTCCCAAAATGACTAGAGCACACTCTGTGATAAGCTTGTGTGTGACTTGCAGCTTGTTCCAGGCTGGTACTGATGGTTTTAGATTCTGGTAATGCTGCTCACCCTTGGTCCCCCTTGCAAGCAATGTTATGCCAGCTGAGTTGCGCAGCTGCTATCCTCACAGATCGGTTGCAGGTGTCTCACAGCAGGCCTGTAACTGTGCTTCCCACTGAACGGAGCAGAGGAGGAGGGAGTATTGTAGGGTGAAGGACACTGGAATGAAGAAGATGGAAATTACCTTTCAGTTTTGAGGACTTGAGGGCTAGCACTTGTCTGTGGAGAAAAGCAGTAGCAGAGCCTGCTATGTAATACATGTTGGTGTTTAACAGTCGCAGTAAGGAGAAGTGGAACATGTGGAAAACAGCACGAAGAATCTTGAAATATCCAAAATCTTAAGATGCTACTAAGTAACTGCTGCCCTGTGCAGTAGGAGAGATGAATCCCTGGGCTGTTGGGATGCAGGCAATTAATGCCACCAACAGGAAATCCATTTTTCCTTCTGCCTATCAAAAGACTCAAATACTGCGCAAGCTGGCTTCAGCCTTCAAGTCGTACGGCAGCACTGCTTCTGTGCTCCAGTTCCTCTGGAGCAATCTCACAAGTGAAAGTTTAGATATTGCAGCCTTCGCATAGATTTGATGTGCCTGCTTCAGGTGAAATGGCCTGGGGATCTATATACTGTGCCTTACCACATGGCATAGAAACGGCTGTAGAAAGATAATTGCTTATTGGTTTTAAGATGGGTTTACTATAGCAAACACTTGTTGCGTTAGCTAAGCTCTCTGCAATAGAGACTGTTGCAGCAAGAACTAGAGGTGCTGAAAGCAGGAGCCTGTGTGGAGCTGTTGGGCTCCACACCTCCAAGTCAGTCCAGTTGTAAACTCAGCTGTAAAAAGCATTAGGTGAGAACGTGCAAGAACCTGAGGTGTTTGGATCCACAACCAGCATAATAAGTTCACCTTAGCTGACATGTGCAATATTTCTTTTTCTTATGTTTTTGTATAACAAACATATGCATGTTTTTGTATTTAATGTATAATATCTTGAGGCTTTTTGTTTTAGGTTAAAAAAGAAGTTGGTGATGTTAGCATCCTAGTCAACAATGCTGGTGTTGTAACTGGGAAGATGATTCTTGATTGTCCAGATTCACTTATAGAAAAAACCATGGAAGTGAACACAATGGCACACTTCTGGGTAATACCTGTACTTTGCATATACATACTAAAACATCCTTTTAACATGTTCTCTGTGTTAATTTTGCCTTTTGGAATTGAAGAAAATACACAAGGATATATAGCTCTTTGTAAGCTTGGTCAGAAATCATACAAGGAATTACTTTTTCTGCTCAGGAGGTTGTAAAATAGAAAAGGATGGAAGAAAGGATCCTTTGGGAACCTCTGGGGTAGGTAGGTGGAAGCAAAACTGCTTTATCTTTAGAGATGCTGTTAAGAACTGAAGTTCACAGTCTGCTGAATTCTGAAGCTAGTTCTGGGTTATAATCCCTTGATGTTAATTGACGTGAAGCAGGCCCAGCCTAAAAGTTGCTGCTCTAGTAACAGAAGAGTGTTCAGTTCTGTTAGCGTTGTAGCTGTGTTGTAGTGATGATAGTTTCTGTAAGAAATACCACATGTTCAGACAATGCTCTTGAGAAGTGGGGCTTTTGTCCAGAATGAGTAACTTAATGTGCTTTTTCTTCCTTCCAGGGAAGGCAGGTCATCTGTACGGTGTTCCTAGCATAAATAATTGCAAAGGGCATATTAAAACATGCTTCTGTTTCTTCATTAAAAAACCTTAATCACAAAGATAAAATGAATTTAATAGGAGGAAGCCATGAAATTCAGATTTTTGCCATTTCACAAAATTTGCAGTGAATACTTAATTATCATTTGAAACACTGCAGTGCCAAGCTTTAGGCTGAAAGATGCTTAAGCTGTATCTTTAGCTTTCAGCAAGTTACCATCTGTCTTTGGTGTTGAGGAGAAAGTGGTACTGGTGGGTCCTGGGAAGTCCCAGCTTCGTGCTTGAAGGTTAGAGTTCATAAACAACCACCTCCTTCTACCCCTCCCCCCATAATGGACGTGGGAGAAGCTTATTTCAGCTGTAGGGAGAAGTTCTTTAACACCTTCAAAATATTATAGCGTGTAGCTTACTTAATAAGATGTTTCACTGCAACTCTGACTTACATTGCAGACTTACAAAGCCTTCCTTCCAGCAATGCTGGCCTCTAACCACGGGCACTTGGTTAGTATTGCAAGCATCGCGGGACTGATGGGATTCAGTCGTTGTTCAGGTAGTGTATGAAAGCTCATGTTCGTTTGGACAATTAGTTTGATTTTAAACTTTGCAATTGATACTCATGGAAAAAAAAACTAATTTTGAGTTTCTGGGTCTTTGCGTATAGGTAAAGCAACTGGTTGTGCTTTCACACCAGCTGACCTTAAATAGACCATTCAAGTTAAGCGGCAGGTATTTGGTGGGGAAGTGGCCACTTTTGGTTCTTTTGGCAAGCATGCTCTCAGGCTGAGCAGATTCCTGTGTGGGTTTCTGTAACTCAAAGAACTACTAAAATCCAGATGTGGTACAGAGGCAGAGGTGCAATACCTCATCTTGCATTCTTTCTCACACCCATTCATAAGGTGACATAGCAGTAAAAGAATTCTGGCTTCAAGGCAATGATATGAAGACAAATTGAGTTTCAAGTTGAAACTGCATTAGGGAGTCTTGAAAGCTTACGTTTGATGCATAAGGAGCCACTGCATGGATTCAGAGATAAGGTCTGGTATGAAAAGATAATTTCATTTGCTATTGTTCAGTAGAGAGTGGAAAGGTGATAACAGAGGTGTGATGAGAAGCCCTCTGTCTGCCAGTCTCGAGCAACAGTTAATTTAGGAGAGGGAAAGTAAAGGTGTGACTCACATCAAAGGCAAACGTTATTAGTAACCTAATCCTGGAAACAGTTCCTACTCTGTTGTAAAGAAATTCATTATCAGACGGTAATTTCCTGTAGGTACTGTGTATATCTCATTTCTATACTATGGTGCTGCTGTTGTATACTGGGACAAAAAAAAGGCAAAAAAAGCCCCTGTGGCTATGCAGTTTACTTAGTAGAGCATAGTTTTGTCCTTCTTCTCTGTCAAAAACTGTTACTGCTCCTCTGTACGCATTCAGTGGTAGGACTCATGGAACCTGTTTAGTAAAGTTTAATTAGTAAATTGTTTACTGAAAGTAATATTACTATTTTACAGATTACTCTGCGAGTAAATTTGCAGCAGTTGGCTTTGCAGAGTCAATTGATTGTGAGATGAGAGATCTGCAAAAGACTGGTGTTAAAACAACAATTGTGTGTCCTTGTCTCATAAACACAGGGATGTTTGATGGCTGCATAAGCCAGTAAGTAAACTCTTGTGAGGTTTTTATGCAACTTGCATGTTTAGCATGTTATGTATTCCTATTTCCTTTCTGAAAATCATGAGCTAGGCTTTTCTCTGCTTGTGTTATTTTTTTTTAGGGCCTCAGATGGGTGTTAGCAGTGCTATCCAGTGACTGGGCAACCCACAGGAGAAAGCCCTCCGTACCTGACTGTTCATTAAATGTGAAATGTAATTGGTGTCCTCTCCTTTGCAGAAGCCAAATGCTCCACTTGTCCTCTCTGGTTTCTAAACCCTCATTACCTCCTGAAATCAGTGGCATAGCTCTGCTCAGTATGCTTGTATAATGACAGAAATTTAGGAGCCGAATAAAAACCTCATGTGTCTTGCTATGAGGGCTATGTGCACATCATTTTAGGAGAGACCATACAAAGAGAAAATAACAATCGCCACTCACTCCCTAGTGTAACAAAGGTTCTGTCGTTCATAGGATTTGTTGGTTTTTTCATTGAGTAACTGCAAAATAGAGACCATTTTGAGTAAAATGCGAATCCAAAGCAATTTGTATTATAGTAAGAAATGTCTTCTCTTCCAGGTGGCCACGTCTGTTACCTGCCCTGGAGCCAGAGTATGTGGCTGAGGAGATAATCACTGCTATTCGGCAGAACCAAGAATTCTTGCTGTTACCACGCATTTCTTATATGTTTGCTTTGAAATAGTGAGTTTTGCCTTTCCTTCCTTTCTTTTCTCTTTTTCTAGTCCAGGGATGTTTCACCGACATTTTTGACTAAAAGAAATCCAAACCAGGCTTCCCCTTGTCGGTATGAATTTTCATTGAGCTCTGCACGTTTCTGGAGTTCTCATTTCTAGGGGTTCAGTCTACCCTTGGTCCACAGAACAATGACAGAAATGTCTAACTGGGACTTGATGACTCCACTCGGGTGCAGTTTTACTGTGGTCTGTAGAGACTGGGCCTGCTCCTCGGTAACTGCCCATGTGGTGTCTCGCCGCAGCATTAGGGCACTTCTGACTGTTGCAAGCCAGGTTGGGAAATCGATCTGTCTAATAACTCAGGCTGCCAAATGAGTGTAATGGAGAGGACCAGTGGTACTATAGTCTAGAGAGCAGACTGTCGTTGCCACTATTAGGCAGGTAAAATTAATTCTGTGATAAAACTGCATAACTCTTCTGATGTCTGTTCTGGTTTTTCTTTTTCTTTTTTTTCTTCAACTCCCCAACCTCACAGTATCCTACCAGTGAAAGCATTCACTGTCCTTATGGACTATCTTTCGGTCCACCGTGTCATGACTAACTTCAAAGGTCGACCAAAGAAGGACTGAAAATGCACAAAGACCAACAGCTCTAAAGTGGACCTTGTTAAAGGTGGTGATGGGGAAAGTCTGGCTCTGTAGCAGCTGTGAACTTAAGATGCCTTGCTTATTAGTAACAGTTTTTAAAGGGAATTCCTAATTGGCTCTTAATCAACAGCTTTCACTTGAACTTTTTTTAATCTAGTTGAACTGTTGTCTTTCACCTCATTATGGAAATACATTACTTGAAATTAGTTGCTTTGGTTATGTCTGTTATAATGCCTTAAATATGATCCTGCATTACAAACTAACAACTGCAACTTTTGGGGGAGACGAGACCAAGAAGTCGTGTGTTTGGCAGGGAGTCAGGAAAGCCTCTAGAGGACTTGACTTGTTGCTGCCATTTACTGAACCGTGAGGAGGGGCTGTACTGCTGGTGCCACTACCATTCCCTGGTAAGCTGAGGAATTCAAGAGTTCCCTGCAACAACAGATTCTAATTTATATAAAGAGAAGTTTTGTGAGCTTTAGATGACTATGGATGTTGGGATGGGGAGGGGGAAGGATGACAATTACAGATTTATGCACTAATCTACCTTTTTCTAATTTATTTTAAAAGCTAATACTGTGACTGCAACTTTGTAGTAGAAGACAGACTTCTAAGTGCGGTATTTTAAGAACAATTTTAAATTTTCACGTCCTAAGCAGAATAAGCTTTTCTACCTTGGAAACTGTGTTCATTTACAATACACTTCAGGAAATGAAAGTTACTAATTAAAAAAACAGATACTGCCTAAATGTGCTGTCCATATGCACTGTTCACAAAGACAGCCACTAATAACTGTGGTGTATCTGTGTCTTGCAGACTCCTCATCTTTTTATACTAACAGAACACATTTTTCCTCCTAACCATGAAATACTAGGCGTGCAGGATTCTGGAGCAAGGGAGAAGTGGTTTTATATGTATATGAACAGTAGGAATCAAACTCCAGTTCTTGTGAGGGCAAGTAGCTTTTCATTCTTAGTGTCTCTGCGAACATGTTCTGCTGAGGGAAACCAAAAGCAATGAGTCCGGCTGTGGGATTTGTGGATTCTCAGCAGGTTCAGGTTTGTCACACACATCCGGATCTTCCCGGATAATTTGTGCCAGAGATGTACATCTCCATAGGGATTTTCCTACTTTGCATCATTATTGAGCTTGGGAGGGGCCTCTGCTCAGAGCAAGGTCAATTAGAGCAGGTTGCTCAGTATTGTGGCCCATCAAGTTTTGAATATCTCTAAGGCTGGAGATTCTGCAGCCTCTGGGCAACCTGTTCCAGTGTGGGTTCACATGCAGTTTGAAAACAAACAGATTATGTTGAAATTGAATGTACTTTTTCCAGTTTGTGCCTGTTGCCCCTTGTCGTTTCAGGGGATACCACTAAGGGTCTGGCTCTGTTTTACACCTTCCCATCTCAAGTACTTAGACATGTTGAGCCTGAGCCTTTTCTTCTCTAGACTGAGCAGTCCCAGTTCTCTCAACCTCTCCCCGTATGACAGGTGGTCCAGTGGCCCTTCATGGGACTCATGCCACTGTGCTCTTATCTTTTAGAGACAGAGTTCTGTAGTAGGTTGATTGTGCACAATCTGTCATATGGAGCTGCACTAGAATATTTCTGCTAGCTGGGTGTCCTGGTAGGAGTCCACAAATGTTGCCTTCATTGCAAGTGTGCTGCTACCACTTTGAATATTGTGGTCGCTGTCCAATTACTTTGACTGGAGGATAATAGCCTATCCGGCTGGTGGTTTTGATCTCCCACGTTTCCTGAGGTGACATGACAGATATGCAGAGTTGTATCCTGGAGGTCAGGCAGCACAAATTGTTTCCTTGTGTTCAGGAGGCGGTATGGGGTGAGTATTTGGATCTTCACATGACATGGGAACTTCTTGAGGTAAAAGATGGCTTACTTCCAGCATAACTGTGATCTTGATTGCTTGCTTTCCTGATGTGAAGAAGGACTCTTCCTGCTCTCTGCAAGACAAATCCTCACAGAAGGATTGCTGTGGTCCCAAGTTTGACTGGGATGGCTGCAGTGACTTGACAATCACCGATACGGTGATTTGAAGACAGTCCAGAACATGGTATTTTGTTGCCTGTTGTGTTTCTTTTCTCTGTGTGTTCACATTCCTGTGGTAGCAAAAATATTACTATCCACTAATGCTTCAAAGTGCAGAGAATATTATTTTTATAACTTGAGCCTCTGAACAAGATGGAAGAGGAAAACAGCGACAAAAAGAAGTAGCAGCTAAGATACAGGCTCTGTTATTTTGTGAATTTGGAAATTGTACCCAACAGCAACATGTAGCTGCTTAGAAGCTGGTCTTCATGGTGGTCTGATCTTATTTCAGGCAGGAACCCAGCAGATACCTCTCTTCTGGTAACTTTCCTAGGGGCAGTTGGTCTCCTGAAGACACCTCTGTGGACTGTATGCTTTGCTAAGCAGCTGTCCAAAAAAACCCATAGGCTTTGTAAAATAAACCTTTTAACAAAATAACTTAGCTTCTCTGACTGAGGTGTTTCTTTGATCTGACAGATATGAGGCACAGGCTTGGATCCACAGCTGTCACATATGCCAGGGAAATGCAGAATTACTCTCTTTCCAGTGAGACTTAGCAGAGTCATTTGTGCTTCAGTAGGTGGGGGAGCATTACAGGCAGAGTGGCACTTGTCCACTCTGTGTATAACACTTCTTAGTCCTAGGCTGCTGTAGCTTGACAGATCTTTCCTCTGCTTGCCAAAGCCACCAGGCTCAGAGCCTGAAGTTGTGCAGATAGCATATACCTGGGGAAAACATAGCTTTGGCTAGGGAAGAAAGAGGGGTGAAAAAAAACCATGCCTCCTTGCCTTGCCCTCAGCAATATTCACACTAGGATTATGAGAGTCCTCATAATCTGGACACAGATAGAAAAGAAAAGGGTATGGCAAAGTCCTAGGCTGTATGCCAAGATGCCTCACAGTGTTGGGTGGCTACTGCATGATCAAAACAAACCCTGATTATTGGTATAGCTGTGTTGAGAGATGTCACCCTTCTCCAAGGTGGTGCATAGCTACAGCTATCTAGGGAAGCATGGTTCTGCAGGGCTTATATTGGGATAGGCTTCCAGACTTGCTGCCCAGGAGAGAAGAACTACAGAAGAGACCCAGGAGAGCGTGGCTTCCTCCTCTTGTGTCTTGATGGCCAGAGACACCAGTCCTGTCTGTGGCACAGAAAGAAGAATCAAGAGAGCCAGAACATGAGCGGCAGCAACAGCGCTGTCAAAAAAAAAAAGTGGTTCTTTACAAACAAGTTTTGTGGGTTGGCACCATAAACTTCATGTCATGAAGGTGCCATCATCTAGGCTATGAAACCTAGGTGCTGGTGCAGTCCCACTGGGGGAGAATCTGCATCTGGAGGAATCTGCATCACCTGTATTAAGTGCATCACTGCAAAGGCATCTTGCTCAGAGACAAATGCAGAGCGAGATGTGATAGCTGAGGAATCTGTTGAGCGTGCAATTGCAATCCTCAATGATGGAAAAACGATGTGTATTGTTGGAGAGCTAACTGGAGGGTCTTCTCTATACTAATTTTAGAAAATATGCTTTGCATTAACTTATTGGTCTGTCTGCATATTTCTGGCACGTTAATGGTTGACCCTGAAGCATGCTCATACAATGCACCATGCAGAGTTAATTAAATTCCAAACCTGATTTGAGTCATGCTACAGTTATTGCAAAATAGCATACCTGTGTTTTGGGAAGCTTTTAACAACTTAATTTGAGAGAGAGTTGTCTGTTCCAAGAAATCGCATCTGTAAAGTTTTGCACCCAGAAAGAACAAATCTCCCCAGAATAGCCAGGTGAGGTGCTTGTTTGAAGTGTTTCCTTCAGGAAGTATGTAATTTCCATGCTCTGGTATTGAAGTCAGTCTGTAAGAGAGGATGGGAGTAAAATGACAAGGTATCTAGTTGAAATCTTTTGTGTTACAACTCCCAAAAACATGAATACCAAGTTAATTGCACGAAAAATTAAATACTTGAAGCAGGCAGAGCTTGCTTGTGGAAATTATCTCCACGTTCAGAAAAAGGCAGAAATCTGTTTCCAACCTTGCTTCTGAGCTTATGACTTAGAACAGGCTATGAAGCTAGTTTCTTTACCTTTTGGGTTTTTTTTTTTTTACATTGCTCAATGAAATGGCTGTCTGCCTTTACTCATGGTTTTAGATAGAGATAATTTTATCTGCAATAGTATTTATATTAACACTTTAAAGATTATGGATTGATCCTTAGCATTCAGATAATTAAAAAACCAAAGTATCTTAGCTTTTAATTTGAGTGTGATTGTAAGTCTGCCAGCGAAAATGGGTCAGGTTTTCAGATTCCCTTCAAAGCGGGGAGAGTACTTGAACATTCACGTTCAAGGAATAATGTCCTGTCATCTGCTTCTTCCTGGATTTGGGGAGAGGCATCTAGGTTTGATAGGAGAGAGCCACAGTTTCCAAAGTGGAAAAACACCTTAGAGAAGAATGCTGGAGGGCAGATGAAAAAGTAGTGAGGAAGTTTCTGGACCTGTTTCTACTGTTCTAGAGAATTTCCTGAGCTAAAAAAAAATGGGATAGGTTAGCATTGTGTCTTAAAGTCTCAAACGCTGTGAAGAGGATAAGCAGAGGGTTGGGCATTTTGAAAAAGCAGAATATAGGACAGGAGCCAGGGTGTGTGTCTGTACATACATATATACGCATACATACATATGTATACTTCAACTACATGAAGTATAATTTTTAACTTTTGTTTGGAGTGTGCCTGAACAGAGGTAGAAAGAGGCAGATCAGAGCTGTTGTGAGACAAGGAACAACGTGCCCCCTTCCTGAGGCAGCCAGGAAGGCTTCCAAATCCGTCCCCTTTTCAAAGTATTTTAAACTAGTTTTTGCAATTTGGTATGCCTTATCAGGCTCGTGTTTTACATCTGAGGCCATGTAGTGACTTGCCTGTGCAATGCTTCCCCCCTTGGCTTAAATAATCTATTTAAAAATAGCAGGCATTTTATGAGGAAGCACCCTGACTGCTAAGACCCACACTAAGGAAACACTGGCATGTTCACATCTTTTTTCTGTTCACTCAGCCGCAAGGCTAGCCTTTTTGCCATTATTTTTTTTAGAACATGACACAGAAATAAGGGATTTTTCACGTCCAAAGGAAGACCTGTCACATTCTTTCCACTGTGGAGGCCTGTCCTGTGTTCTCTTGTATACATATGCTTTTTGTCATACTGTATTACAGCAGACAAAGCCAGAAAGATGTACCATGAATATCCATCCGTGTTCTCCACCTGAGTTATAGGTTGGTTGGGTTTTTTTCTTTTTAATGGTGTTCTGTTAATGTCCAAAAAGGCGCACTAAAAGTACACGTAGATCAAGGGAACAAGCTAGGAGAGGTGTTCAGGGTTCACACCATTCCTTAGCTGAGGATTTTGGAGGAGATACAATAGAACAACAAATTATGCCGTTACAAACCAAATATGAATTCCCGTAACTATTTTGATGCACCTGATCTAACCACTTTGAAATCCAGCAAATCACCCTGAAAAAATCTACGATGCCTGTTCTTACAGTCCTACCATCACCACAGTAAACCATCAGCACTTCTGGGGTGACTAATGAAGTTCTGCATGGGCTTCACGCCCATGTATTCCATGAAATCTGTTTTGGAAGACAACCTTTGGCACAGGACTGGTCTCCAGATTTTATATACCTACAGATATTTTTAAAGAACATTTTCACACCAATTGATCTATAATCTTTTAACTGTAAAACAAATATAACCTAAACAAAGAATTACTTGAGGTGAGGAAGGGGCTCAGAAAAGGCAGTAGCTAAAATAGTCTCTTGCAGAGACAATTTGAGGTTGAAGAGTGCTGAAAAGTTGTGTTTATTCCTAATTGTGGAAATAACTACCCTTCTTTCCACACTGTGTAAGCAAGTAAGAAGCTTTGACTTTTGTTGGGGTACGCTGATAATATCTGCTAATCAGGGGCAGAATGGTCCTGCATCTAACTTTCATCAAGCAAATATTCATGGCAGTGTGTCAGTAATGACTTACTAGCACTTCAAGATTTCTGGAAATTCCTTGGCTCTCATCCTATTACCACTCCCAAGTTGGACTGTAAGAAGACTTGGATGGAAACTATTAAGAACCTTTGTATTTTGCCTGCATAGAGGAAGGACTGCTATAAATTGACTGCTGTTATCTTAGAGCTTTTTAAAGACAACTAGCAAAATGGATTGATTGTAAATGGAGTGTAATCCCTTAAGAAATAAGATCCCTCTAACAAAAGCAATTATCTGATGAGAAAAAATAATACTTCTAAACTTATATATGCGTACGTTATGCTTAACTTTAGAATAAAGTTAATAGAATGGTAAATAGTTAGCTTCACTAGTCTGGGGACTTGCAACACTAACATGGCTGATGGTTTGAAAATTAATTGAGGTAGAAAGACACAAAAAGGCAAATCACAGTCAGTACAATGCTGATGATACTGGTTTGGCTCTAAGATTTGTGGGTGCTGTCATGCAACTAAGCACACAGCAGTGGCTTTCCACTGAGATTGGAATAGTATTAGAGTACACAGTGTTACGTGCCCCTTAGAGATGTGTGTGTACCCTTGCATTTGTTTTTCTGCAGATATTTGGATATCAGCATTTTGCATGTGGTGATGTTTTGGAACGTTACCTCTGGATCTAAGAACCTCAAATGGCATCAAGTCCAATTTCTGCTATTCCAGACAATGGAGTATATTTTTTTAGTTTTAGTTTAATATTAATGATGTGGGATGCTCATGGAAAAGTATGTGAAGGCATGCCCTTGAGTAAATCTCATATCTGTGTCTCAAACAACATTCTCACCATAAGACTAATTTGAAGGCTTATCGAGACACAGTAAGCATGATTATATGAGCAAACCTGGCTCATACTGGGCTTCTGCCACGTCCTTGGACCTTCCCCCACAAAAATGTTAATAACAATCAGGCTTGTTCCAAAACTAAGAATTGATAGAATTACATTTGTTCATTTAGCTTGGCCCTGCCAGGTGATGAACCCTCTGGCTTTGCTACAGTGAGGAGTTACACAGATACATAACTTCGAATAATCCTTTTTGGCACTGTTTCTCAACCTTACATGCCTGAGAATTTAACCATCTGTGCTGGTTTCGGCTGGGATAGAGTTAATTTTCTTCACAGTAGTTAGTATGGGCCTATGTTTTGGATTTGTGGTGAAAACAGTGTTGATAACACAGGGATGTATTCGTTACTGCTGAGCAGCGCTTACACAGAGCCAAGGCCTTTTCTGCTTCTCACCCCACCCCACCAGCGAGTGGGCTGGGGGTGCACAAGAAGATGGGAGGGGACACAGCCGTGACAGCTGACCCCAACTGACCAAAGGGATATTCCACACCACATGACATCCTGTGCATCATATAAATCTGGGGAAAGAAGTAAGTGGGGGATGTTCAGAGTTACGGTGTTTTGGCTTCCCAAGTCACCATTATGAGTGATGGAGCCCTGCTTTCCTGGAGGTGGCTGAACACCTGCCTGCCCATGGGAAGCAGTGAATGAATTTCTTTTTTTGCTTTGCCTTTGTGTGAGATTTTTGTTTTACCTATTAAACTGCCTTTATCTCAACGCAGGAGTTTTCTCAAATTACCCTTCTGATTCTCTCCCCCATCCCACCAGGGCGGGAGTGAGTGAGTGGCTGTGTGGAGCCTAGTTGCCAGCTGGGGTTAAACCACGACATCGTCATTGTGCAGCCATTAGTTCACAGGAGGATTTTGGCTCAGAGGACCCTGACAAAGATGATCGGAAATATCTGTTAGGAAAGGGTCATCTGGCCTACCAGGTGAACAGGGACCATGGTACTACTGATGTCCGCAGGGGAAGGAGATGACTGGGGCTGAAGATGTGCTTTTCCTGAGGATGGAGCCAATCCCCAAAAATATATTAAGCCATACAACAAAGAGGACGAAGTAAACAACATCCAGCAAAATAATTGCCATTGTACATAAAGCTTAGTGTTTTTCCTTTGTACTTACTAAATTCTATCCTTTTGGTGGTGGGCAGCCAAAGTAACTAGCTGTGACTGTATTTTCTTCAAACTTCAGCCACTCGGGGAACCATTGCTGGTTAGATTAAGTAGTACAAGTCTGTACCACAGCAGGTGGAAAACAAAATGCAGGCTCGTTCTTGCCAAGGTTCATAACAGAGACCTGGAGATGATCTTGCAATATCTGGTTGCTTGTCAGCAGGGGCAGTTGGTGCTACTGTTGCTGAGAACAGGCAGCTGGCTTATATACTACCTTTCTTTGACTATTAAGGGGAAGAAGGTACCAACACTGAGAGAAATTATCAAAAAAGCCCATTGATTCCATTCGTTAAAAAATATTGTGGTAAACTAGCATTGTTTTGTATCTCTCAAACAGCTTCTGTTAGTAAAGGACATTTAGGCTCACCACATAGTGACAATGGGCTCTCCATGTTTTTCTCCCTAGCAGCTGGTTGGACACGTGCAGGCCCATGGGGATGCACAGCCTGGCAAAGTTTTCCATGTGGTTTTTAGTTTTTCTCCTGTCTTTCTCTACCATCGCCAAGCCAGAAAACAATAATTTGAAATAGCAAGATTTCAGAACGCTTTTCTAGATCTCATCTCTTTTCGGGAACAATCTCTCTGGTTGGAAATATTCCATTACTTTCCATGTCACCAACTGGAAAACACTGAAACAACCCTGACCAGTATTTCTCCAGTTACATTGTACATGAGCTATTCACTGGCTTTCCACTAAGGAAAGCTGTACAGCAATGCCTGTGAAAAGCCCTATCGTGAGCAAGCAGTTGCACAGGAAGCTTTTATTAAGCAAGATCTCAACAGGGATTGTTGAAGCTACAGTAAAATCTGTGCAACCACCTCTAATTGCAGTGAATCTAGATCTGCAAGCAGGAAAATTCTCCCAGCTGCAGAAGACAATTTTCTTGGTAGTTTGCCATGACAGCTCACTATTGCTTGAGGAAATGGAGCCAAGCTGTCACTTTTAGCACTTCAGCAGGTGATTCACCAGCAGCTGAGTCATCCCTGTCCAAGGCTAGTACATCCAAAACCCAGGGAGGGGTGGACAGCTAGGGAAAGGAAGCACAACGAACCTTCCTCCCCTAATTCATGCCATCTGGGAGTGACAGCCCATAGGCCTGTGGCTTTATTTGCAAAATATTGTTTACAGTTTTTATTGCAAAGTCCATAGGGAAAAGGACTTAATTTTATTTAACAGTTCATCATCATTACACAAACTGTTGTTCTGGATTCAGCTTCAGAAAATGGGAAGCAATACTCCTAAGATTGGTTTGTCAGGCTTTTTTTGCAGACTTTTGTTGTTAAAAAGTCAAACAATTAGATGGGAGAATTGGAATTGAACCCACTGTCATGCAGTTGGAGTCTTTTGGTGTTAGAGGTCTTTCTGGTGAGCCACAGAGGATATGAGCTGTTGCGGAGCCTTGACTCATCACTTTGGTTGGTGGTAACCCAGGCTTACACGGGAGGTCTCTTGGCTTAAATGTTCATAAGTGAACAGAAAGGCAGCAATCAGAAGCGGTTATGTCAGCAGATGCTATGTGGTGCCTGTAGTGCATGAGTCCCAGTGCTTGCACAATCACTTTGCTTAAGTGTGAAATTACATAAGACCAGTCATTAACCCCACAGAAGCTGTTCCCTTTAACCTGCTGGGTTCGCAAATTTGATCAGCTCAGTGAAGGATCCGGCAAGTGTGAGAACTGGTGGAAGGATGAAGATGAGTCTGCCACTAGGCAAGGGGATGGGGTAGAGGAGGGAGCAGGGTATCCCCATTTGACAAGGGTGAGCTGTTAAGATAGCTCAGCCTTACAATTTAACTCACCTTCCAATGCCTTGTTTACTGATCTCAGACACCACTTAAAAAAAAAAAAAGAAAAAAAAAAAAAGAAAATCAGTATAATTACTTGCTTTCCATCTGCTGCAACCAACAATTAAACACCATACTTTGCAAGATAAAGGTACACAGTGGATTATTCATTAACCCACAGTGCAGGAAAAGCAAATTCACAGATGATGTAATGCTTTGGAACACTTGGGTATGGTCAAAAATATGTCTCAAAACTCACTTTCATCTGTAGTTTCCAGGAAGAAGGAGCATCCACAGCACTTCCACTGTGACCATGCAGCATGGGTTGAAAACAAGAGTTTCTACCATCAAGGGTGGGGATTAATGGAGTGGTCACACTTGTCTTCTCAAAGGAAGGGGAAACTTTGGCTTTACCTCAGGACAAGAACTGGACTAGAACTAGGCCTCAGGTTCCCAAATCAACTCAGTTTCTGTAAGGGAGCATGAGTGGAGCAAAATATTCCCATATCTTCTCTCCCTTTTTGCCCCCACTTCCCCAGACAGGAGAATAAGTTGGGAATTTAGCATGTGGTACAGGTTCTTAAATGAAGGTGTAAAAACATCAGAAGTGTGATATGAACAGTTAAAAGTCAGGATTTGAGATATATCAAGAGGTTGGGCATTTCCATACTATAAGCGTAGCCTGAGACATACCCAGAGGGTCAAGAAACACTGCCTAAAATCACAGCTTTCCATTCTGAAAACCTCATCTGAAACTCAAAATGTTTGGGCCTGGGTCCGTGAGTAGAAGAGTCCTGTGGGGATGCCACAGGCCTGCAATGAATAGGGCACAGTCTGCAGCGTTCCCCATCCCTGTGCTCTAATGGGACACATCATCGGTGATCGAGGCTCCAGACCTTGGCATTTGCTGACTTAGGAGCTTTTATACTACAGGTGCCTATGAACTTCTAAAAGTTATTTGAGAGTGAAGCATCCGTGGCCTAGGCCTGCATTTTTTTTTTAAAGCCAGATTTTACATTTGCAATAAAACCCCTCTTCTAGAGGAATCTTTTTTTTTTTTCAGATAAAAACGTAGTTCTGTTATTAAATACCAAAACAAGTCTGCAAATATTCTCAAATATGCTTTTTCCCATTCTGTTGCCCCTTGCTTGAATTATCCTCACAAATAATACTTAGCTTAGTAACATCCAAATAGTTTAAATAGGTCTAAAAGAAGGCAGCAGGGGGATACGCTTCTAGTTTTGAGAGCTAAAACACGATTGCTTCACCAGAGGGAAAACACACACATGATCATACACATACAGTGAACACTGACATGTAAATGCCTACCTAGATGTGTGCTTGTTTCCTCTGGCTGTGTTGTGGGTTGGTTCATTTGTTTTTTTGGGGGAATGAGGCCTAGAAGTTTGAACAACGAAACCATTGGTATAGGTTTACCTGGGAAACTACCTGTCTTCATAATAGGGCTAGAGATGGCCTCTTCAGAGGTGCCATTAAGTGCCACCCCTTGCACCGTTTTTTTCAGCACAGCTGGTAGAATGTGGTCTGTGTGAGGAATTTGGAAGTAGTCTTTCTGCTGTCGGTTAATAAATCTTAGCCGCTCATGATAGCAGGGCAACATTCAGGGGCAGATGTCATTCTTTTTTCTCTCAAGCATGAGGTTTTTGTAGTACCCGAGGAAGAAAAGTACCAGTGATATGATCTGGCTTCTTGGGAATAGAAAAAATGACTTTGTTTTCCTACTGCTGTCTTTACTGAATCAAAATACACTTTAACTCTGCTGGGTGGCCAGAGATTGTGGACACTTTCTTTCAACATCTATAGGCAAAGCTGATCTTCATCAATGCTGTTTGCTACACCCCCAGGTAAGTCGTTAGGAGCAGATGACACACCTGCTAATAAGCAGGATGTCACACTTGCATCTCTCTCAGCTTTGATTCTGTTTAGCAGAGAGGGAACATTTCAAAAGGCTATCCTCATTTACAGCAACTTGTGACATCCTGAGGTTCATTTGGAAGAAGAAAAATGTCTACGCTCCCTGACACAAGCAATGCATTTTCTTACATGTAACTAGTATTTGACAATTTAAGTGTTTCTCATGCATCTCACAGAAGTAAACTTGCTCCTACCCATCACCCAGAAGGGTTCAACAGCTTCTCTTAGATCCATCAGTGAAATTAATGAGCATGTAAGTTGCTGGCTTAGATCTTTAGGACAGATCATGTGAACATTTCTCAACAAATCAAGACTAGTTTATGGACACAATGACTGAAATGTCCTTACTGGATTATATTAGTGGATAATACTCTTAAAAGAAATGGAAGAGAAATCAAAATACAATGAGATTATTGAAGGACAACTAGTTGGTGGTGTTCATTTATTTTGAAGTGCCCACATTGTTTTAAGAAATTGCTTTTACAAGTTTTTTCTGGTGTCAGCGTTGCTAAACTTTAAAAATAAACAAAGTGAATCAAAATATGCTTTTAATTTTAAGACGACCAAATCAATACTCCTTTTTAACAAAAAGCATATGACTAGAAAGAAAACCAATATTTTTTCAGCTTCAGAAACCAGGAAATGATGGCACACTCTAAGGAATATCATACAAATATCATAACAAAATTCATATTCCAGTGGCTGAAGTAGTGACATCTAATATTAGTTTGCCTGATAAGTTCACCTAACACTGGGAAAGACTTATTAAAACCTACCTAACAAAACAGAGTAGTCAGCATATGCTGGGTAACAGGTAGAAGTGATAGGTTGAAGTGGGATCATGGGCAGTGAAACAAAGGGTTTATGGCTGCCTTATTCCAAGGGGAGCCGTGCTGAGGACCTGCCTTCATAATACTGTGTGAGAACATCATTCTGGCAGTCTAGTAGCTGCATTTCACACCCAGAGTGCTACCTACCCAGAAACAGCAGGACATATTGAACAACTGCTTTAATGTAAAAGAGGGGAATATAAACAAAGTCATCTTCCTGTATCTCTTAAAGAAATCTTATCTTTATACAACTCTTCAGGGGTTTGAGGTGGGGAGTTGAAGGCTATAATCTTTTTTTTCTTTGACTAAGTAATTTTAACGTCATTTGGACAAATATCGTGGGAGTCAATGTTATCTGTGAGCTCTCTGACAGGCTCTGCGTCAGACAAAATCCAAAGCACATGATCCATTATGTCTCATCCAAGACCCACCGTGAAGATACAGCATATCCCAAATCGCACACATACATCTTTCAGTAGAGAAAGTGATACAGGGAGGCAATTTCTGAAAGGAAAAAAAAACCAAAACCCACAAAACAAATACCCCCCACCCTTTCTCAGGGAGCAATCATCTCTTTGGAGAAGTCACACTTAATTATAACAAGCACCCAACTTCTGTGGTTCTCGGTCTTTCAGGATACAGAGAGATGACTTGCTGTCCAGAAATGCTGAAAACTGTATTGAATATGGGCTTTTGAAAGAACCCTGCATATGCCAAAGCATTCACTACCCACAAAAGGATTTGTGCATGTGAATTTAACATAGTGAATGGTTCCCCTTGTTGGAAACCCTAGAAGTTACTCTGAGACTGGAAACGGAGTCCTACAACACTTTCTGGTGTTGTGACAGTTTCGTACTCCAGGCCCCCTCAGGTTTTTACTGCTGATGAAATGGAAAGCAGTGAGCCGGGCATACTGAATAGCTCACCTTTCTTTGGCTTTCATTTCAGTTAGGGGTTTTTTGAGTTTCAGGGATGAGTTGTGTAGTACAGTATTGATCTCTTCTTCAAAAACCTGGAGGAAGTGCCATGGCCCTGTTCCCAGTGGAGCCACCCTCTTTCAGCAGGAAATCTCCCAACACTACCAGCTCTGCTCCTTCCCCTCCAAAACACTGCATGAACCAGATAGTGCAGTATAATTTGGTGCTTACTAAGCTAATAAAAATAAATTTATTGGCAAAATACTTGATTTGGCTCCATCTAGTTCGATGAAAAGCGGTTTAAGTTCAGTCAATTTACTTACCTAAACTTTGCTGAATATATTCTTGCAATGCCACATGTTGAACGTCCCTTTAAAGGCTTGTGCAAGAACATCTGTGAACCTCCTGTGTCAGAAACATCTCAGAAGTATTTGTCCCTTACTCAACAGAAGATGTTATTTCTCTGGGCTTGGTGCAGAATCTAGCAATGTGAAAGCTGAACTGGAAATAAATCACAAGGAAAAACTTGCACATAAAATCATTCTCTACAAGTGAATAGCAATTCTAGACCTCATAGAGGATGCAAACAAAACCATAAATTAATCCATTAACACTTTAAATTAGCAAATTACTCTGATTTTAGAAAGTATCAGCTTCTCACTGCTTTAGAGAGGACAACTGGTAGCAGTAATCAGCAACAAACGACCTCACTAGCACATTAAAAAATGACCAGCCCGCATTTCTAGACCAATACAAAAGCAGGCAGACTGTACCCATTTGGGTCAAACTGAGAATGGGATTTCCCTGACACAAGGAGCAGCTGGCTGTTTGCAAACATCCAGCTTTACAGCAGCTTTTCCAGCAGGCCGATCTCCTGCAGCTGCCAACTGGAGGAGAGAGAGATACTGATGCTCTCTGCCAATTCCTGGCTGGCAGTTTTTCTACACTGCAGAAAACCAAAGTGTTTCGTGAACTCTTTTTGTCCCACAGCAACCCTAAAAGAGCCGAAGTGTTAAAGTACTTATTAACGTAACTGATTCTCAGGGTTTTGAACATTAAAATTTAAAGGGCAGAAATCCGAAAACTGCTTTTAACGCACATGTAGGTAAAACCTACCAGTGAGCCTTTTCAGTGCTTTTTTTACTCCTCATACACATGTGCTTGTAGCACTTAATTGCAATGTGATCACATCTAGGACCAAAAAGCCTGGCACAGTGTCAAGAAGACTAAACTGCCCAGCAGGAGATACTAGGAAAACCTGGCTCCTTCTAGGTTTTATCTGCTTTCAGCTGCCTGCCACCTCAGGAGTCACGGCCCTTGTGTACTCACAGCTTTGAACACCTAAGCCATTTTTTTCAGGCACACAGGCTTGACCTGTGATAGCAGCTGTGGCTCCAGCATTTGCTCCCTGTCTTTTGCTGCTTGCTCAGCCAGCCTATGTTATCCCTCCTGACCCAGGTGCACAAGTGTGGCTGCAGCTGCACAGTGAGGTGCCTGGGGCTCCAGCCAGGCTGAAAAGCACTGGCCCTCCCTTTCTCCCCATTTTCCCTTTGCTGTTTTGCAGCTGGATACGCTCCCCAGGCCACAGCCATGCACCAGCACTGACAGTGGGGATCACAAAGAGGCACCAGCTGAGGGGCAGAACAAGGGACTTGGGAGTTGAAGGGAATCACTGAAAATATGACCATCAAGTAACACCCTGCAGAAAAATAAACTCCCTTTTGCTCACCCACACACTAGCAGACTTCACAATCCCCAGTGCTGATGGAATGACATGTTCCATGACAGCATGAATGACAGCAGCAGTGAGGCAGGGAGAGACACCCAGTCCATCAGCGCTGCCAGCACCAAAGCGCTAAGGGGAACGTGGAGTACCAGGGACTTCTGATGTCAGTGTGTTTGGCACCCACAGGCTCTAGGTGCCCAAACACAGAGACAGCCAACATGTGAACAGGCCCTTAGGGATCCACAGTTTAAATCTGAGAGTCAAAGTGGTTCTTCCATCCTGTATGGGACCAGCCCAGGATCTTAAAAAAAGTTAAACATCACAGTTTAAGGATCTGCTTTTGTTTACCTGTCAAGTAGAAGAATACAGAAACACAGCACTTTGTTAGACCATCAGTAACATCTGTTTGAATCCATTCACCACAAGAAAAGTTAGAGCCAAAGGACTCAAAACTTTGGATTTGGGATATGGCAAATTCATAGCACGCACCCTACTTCAGGATCTGTCCCTTTATCTTCATTAGTGCTTTTGCTTCTTACACACTGAAGCATGCATTGCATTGCTAACATATTCCAGTGCGGCAACTTCATTCAATTCCACTATTTAGCAAAAACCAGAAGAAAATACCGCAAAACTCCTGTCCCCCTATTCTTCACATGCGCCCACGTTCACTGATCAACAGTTACATGCAACTCCAGAGCCAGTGACCACTCAGGGGTCCACGTGTTTCAAGGCAACAAAAACTGAAGATTCACATGTGGCATAATAAAAAAAAAAAAAAAAATACTGTCAGCAGGCTATTTCTGTGAAAACATTGAAAAAATCTTTTACCAAAACAATTGCAACCTTTCATCATCAATGAAGTGTGTTTAGATGCTTCACCAACTTATAAGTGCTTGCAAGCCTGGGGTGATGCCACCTATTTCTATTAGCTTGTCTTACAGCTGTGAATTGCTTTTACTACATTCAGTGAGTACTGCTTCTTTATCCTGAATACAAACTTTCTTGTTTGTCATTATACATTTTCTTATGCATCTTACAATTGTTTTCCATTTTGGAACAAGTCTGAAGTGTAAGTACAGTTGATACAACACAGTACAGGGTTATCTATACACGGGACACTGATTTTTGACAGATACCAACTCTATATTGTTGTATGTATATAAAACAAAAATCTGACCCCGGCCCATAGTTCCCAAACTGTATAGTTTGCAGCTATTTTTTAACATCACCCAGCATTAATATTCAACTGCTTTTACTGAAAAGTGGTTAAAGAATCTTTTATCTTCATCCCTTGCAGTAACAGTTAATTTAAAAAGCGAGATGCTTTTTTAAAAATTGTTTTTTCAGTTATTACTTTCTATTTTAAATCTACTGATCCATAGCACGCATGAAATGCCATTTTGCAATGACTGAGAGTATTACTCTTACTTTACAGGGCAAAGGACAACATTGATATTACCTGGCACAAAGGACAGGTTTTGGGCCAGGAAACCATCACGTGAAGAGTTAAAAAAACCAGAACAAAACATGGCACAGTTAAGGTGCTGAAGTACAGAGATTTAACAGCACCTTTCCAAAAGCAAAGGTTGGATTTTAAAACCTTTAAGAAAAAAACTACAAAGTATATTGCAGAAGGTGTAAATTTAAAATACTGAGCAGTGAGAGAGAAACATAAAAAATAGGTAGTCAAAGACGCATGCATTTCTGTTCCACTGTAGCTGTTAGGTACAAGACAACCTCTTTGCTAGAAGAGAATGAAATATGTAGGACACAGAAAAAGCTACAACAGGAGGCAATACTTGCGGTAGTGTTTACCATAAAAGGGTAAAAAAAATTCCCAGGTAAAATAGTTTGGCATTAACAGAAAATGTTTGTTATGTAGCAGCTTCAAAAGGTGCCTTATAGCTTGTATCCACTGATGTGACCCAGAAGAAATATGGAAGAGGAGGCAAGATGTTTCTGAAACTGTTTGAAAATGAAAATGTTAGAGAATAGCAGCAATTGAGCAGTTTTCATTTCTGTTTCAAGACTGTTTTACCAATGTCATATAAATATCAGGAACTGTTTGCATAGCTGTTTATCAAAGTAAAATAGGTAAAGAGGTAGCCCAAAGGTAGTGGCACTTTTAAGAGAGAGTAATGATCAAAATAGTGCAACACAAAACCTAATTCACCAGAAATGTTTGAATGTTAAAAAAAAAAAAGATAAAAACAAACAACAATTGCAGGCTGTGGAATAGCTCCAGATGGATTTAACTAGATTAGTGTTAGGGGCTACAAACCTACAACCCACGCAGCCCCTGAAGCAGGGAGGCTGGGACTATCCTTTGGGGTATAATGCAAATATCAATTCACTTAGGAAAAGGGGGGAAAAGCCTAGATATAGAAAACGGTTCTCAAAACTAATTTTAAAACAATGTTCTTAGAAAAAAAAAACAAACGGTGTATGCCTAGCTTCACTGACAATGAAGATTATTAGCTTTTAAAAAAACACATCACCAAAATAAACCTCTGCCCTATTGATGGAAGAGTCATGCCACCCAACTTTCCCGCTTGTTAGATAGAAAATAAAGGAATTACTCCCACAGACAGCACTGGGAGAAAGCATTTCATATTGAATGTCTCTCCTCAGAAGAGATTTTCTAGGGAAGGAATTGCTAATAATAATTAGGCCATCTGCCATGTTACTTCAGCACCAGAGAGACATGAAAAATCTGTCACAGCTCTCAGCCTCACCGACTTTTTCCACTGTTCCTCCAGTGCTACCGCTGTGTACCGCATTCTACAGACTAATACAAAATGGCAGGCTGCTGCTCAAGGAGCTGACAACCTGAATGAAACGTCACACACCACCATAGAAGAAGTGAGACTGGAAAGCTTTTTTGAGAAAGGGTTACCAGAACTTTAAAAAACTATAAAGGAGCTCTTTTCACTAGCTACCTAATTAGCATTTTATAGATACACTTGTTGTCTTAGAGCTTGCTGCTAGAGTAGCTTTTTTTTTTTTTTTAACCACAGCATATTAACTACAGAAGCGTATTTTTGGGTTGAAGGAGAAGGTAGCATTGTACAAAAACCAGACACTTGCAAAAAAACCCAAATTGGTTGTATAATGCATATATGAGCAGGGAAGATATTCCAGCCAGAGCTAAATGGCAATTAGTTTGTGAAAGAGATGAGGCAAAAGGCAGTTAGAGAGAATAAAGCTGTGGAATGGCTGGGTCAGTGAAGGGAGAGCAGTGGATGTTGTCTATATTTTCAGTAAGGCATTCAACACTGACTCCCATAGCATCCTCACAGGCAAGCTAAGGAAGTGTGGGTTGGATGAGTGGACAGCGAGGTGGACAGAGAACTGGCTCAACAACAGAACTCAGAGGGTCATGATCAGTGGAGCAGAGTCTGGTTGGAGGCCTATCACAAGTGATGTTCCCCAGGGGTCTGTGCTGGGTCCAGTCCTGTTCAACATATTCATCAATGCCCTGGGTGATGGGATAGAGTGTACCCTCAGCAAGTTTGCTGATGATACCAAGCTGTGAGGAGTGGCTGATACACCAGGAGGCTGTGCTGCCATCCAGCGAGACCTGGACAGGCTGGAGAGCTGGGCCCAGGGGAACCTCATGAAATTCAACAAAAGCAAGTGCAAGGCCCTGCACCTGGGGAGGAACAACCCCATGCACCAGTACAGGCTGGGGGGTGACCTGCTGGAAAGCAGCTCTGCTGAGGAGGACCTGGGAGTGCTGGCAGACAGCAAGTTGACCATGACCCAGCACTGTGTCCTTGGGGCCAAAAAGGCCAGCAGTATCCTGGGCTGCATTAAAAGGAGTGTGGCCAGCAGGTCGAGGGAGGTTATCCTCCCCCTCTACTCTGCCCTAGTGAGGCCACATTTGGAGTACTGTGTCCAGTTTTGGGCCCCCCAGTTGAAGAAGGACACGGAACTGCTTGAGCAAGTCCAGCAGAGAGCTACCAAGATGATCAGGGGACTGGAGCATCTCCCTTATGAGGGAAGGCTGAGAGACCTGGGTTTGTTTAGCCTGGAGAGGAGAAGACTGAGGGGGGAATCTTGTCAATACCTGTAAATATCTAAAGGGTGGGTGTCAGGATGATGGGAATAGACTCTTTTCAATAGTGCCCAACGACAGGACAAGGGGCCATGGGCACAAGTTGGAACACAGGAAGTTCCACCTGAATATGAGGAAAAACTTCTTTCCTGTGAGGGTGCCAGAACAGGGGAACAGGCTGCCCAGGGAGGTTGTGGAGTCTCCTTTCCTGGAGACATTCAAAACCCTCCTGGATGCATTCTTGTGCCCCCTGCATTGAGGGTGTGCCTGCTCAAGCAGGGGGGTTGGACAAGATGGTCTCCAGAGGTCCCTTCCAACCCCTACCATTCTGTGATTCTGTGAAACCTCCAAGACAAACTGTGAACCTCAGACATGGATGGTGATCACAAAGTTGCAGGACAGGGTGGGAATCAGCGTAATTGAAAAAACCAAGAAGGTAATATAGGAATCAAGGTATGAAACAATATTGTACCCAAGGAAAAAATGTAAAAAAATAATGAAATAGGAGAACAGTGGCCACAAGGCAGGATATAGCATCAGTGTGAGGAAGACAAGAGGATGATCTTGCTGAAACTGATGCTGAAGGGAGATCCAGGCAAGCTGCAAAGGAATTTCAAGTTGGCTGCATTCAGTTAGCCGCTCAGTTGTCAAAAGGGAAGTAATCATGTGATTGGAGGATCATTATGTTGAAGGCCTTAAAACTGAAAACCCTCAGAAAACGATTTTGAGGTAGGAGGCATCAAGATAGAAGCCTAAAGCATGTAGAGAAATTACCTGTTCAAAATATGATTAGTCTTAATTACTACATGCATATGTGTAAAAAACACGGTTTTATTTTAAAGACCCACTGCATTTAGTCAGTATAAATGCCGTACTTGCCTCATTTTTCTATCAAATAGGCTGCAACAAAAATAAAAATTCTGAAATAGTATGCTTGTTTTACTTTTTACCACTTTAATACTTGCAGAACTATTTCCCCCAGTTGCCTCAAATTCTGGCAAGAAAAATAAAAGCCTGCAATATGGTACCATTTTTCCCCCAGCTTTTTTTCACACAACAATTACTTTTTTTCATAGCTGTTATGGGAGACCAACTTTAAAGATGCCTCCAAAGGCATTACAGCAGAATAACATTGTATATTCTCAATTCATCCTATCTGTTCTGCAGAAGTCCTACGGAAACCTCCCCTACACATGTGTCCTTGCTCACACAAGTACAAAAGTTGTATTGAGGAAGACCATGAAAGAGACTCAGAGCTGCAGGACATGCAACCTCCTGCCTCTCAAAGTTTCAGCTCTTAACCTAATGAAGTTTCACAATGCTAGAATTAGATTACTTATCTTCTAACACTTTCAGGAGCACAGATTCATCCCAATTGTGGCAGCAGGTAAGTTCCAGAGCCAAACAAAGGCCTGCACTGTATGGTAATGGGAAAGGTAAGATGGGAAACTGTACAGATGGGAGACTGGACATTTACCTGGGACCGGCAGCGAGCCCATAGCTGCTGCTCAGTGCTCAGCTGTGATCAAATGACCACAGTGAAAAATACTCTTCTTTCAAGGACCATATTCCAAAGCTTCTCAGGCTGCACAGAAACCTCCTGTTTTCCAGCAGTGATTTAGACTCTTGTTCTCTTCTGTTTATAGTGTAGAGACAGCACCAATCTTCCCTTTCTCCTGAATGAATTCTGCTCTCTCTGTGGGAAGAAGCTTTAAAAAAAGCTTGAAAGAGCCAGTAGTGGGTGGAGTGATTATGTTTTCATACAGTCTGTTGTGCAACAGCACCATCCAGCTGTCAAAAAAATAATGAAACATTAACACCACTATCCAGATTTGGTCCCGATTCACTGGGTAACAAAGAATTACACCTACTTAACAAAAACCCCACAGATCTTTTCCCTGCTTCTGAATTAATTATGTTGGTCCATTGTGTTATGTTTTCTGGGTTAGTACACAAAAGCATACCTTGGCAAAACTAAGAATTCAGCCCAGTTTATTTCTGCCCAGGAAGACTGGCAGGCTACAGCTCACCTCAGCGTTTCAGTGAAGTGTGGAATATAAACTCTCAGGTATGAGGAAGAGACCGCTACCTTTGGCTCACAACCAAAGACAGTTAATCACACTACAATAATTAAGAGAAAAACCTCAACCATTCAACACATAAAAGCCTGTGTTTTAGCTATCAACTTACCACTCTTGAGCTTCAGAAGTGAAAGCAAGAAGAGCAACCTCCAGTGAGGGGAAAACAACAATGAAAACTCAGACCTCACCAATGGATTACTCTTGAGAGGCATTATGACATGAGGAAGAAAACTTCTTGCTTTCCAACATTTTTCATAAAGTTGTGTTCTTTAAGAGTATCTAAGGCATATGCAATGGAAATAAAGGAATAAATGGCATTCCCTACAACAGATTACCTGAATTAAATCCAGAAGGTCACTGCTTAAATCGCCCTCAGTTCTTCACTAAACTCAATTTTGTTGTACCACCCACAGGCAGCTTACCATGTGTGTCCAGTGATGATCAGGAAGTCTAATATTAGACTACTGCCTTGCATTACATGTGCCTTAGCCTGTCCTGTGATCCCAAATTCTTGCATTGTTCGATACTTGAAAACAGGGAATGCCTATTTTCTGACTTTCTGAAGTCTAGTACTAGTTCTTTACAAACACTCTGCAGAGCAGTACAGGGTATCTATTCAAGTCTAAAGATAAGTCAATCATCCTTTAAGAGAAAACAAAACCAGTGGAAACTTTCCAAGTAAATACTGGCAGGAAAAACATTGTAAATGCAACAATTAACCTAGCAGAAAGGGCATTTCTACACTCAAAGAAAACTTGAAAGGAAAACCTAGGATAAATTAAGACTTTAAGGAACATGAGCTTATGCAAGGAAGAATCAGCATAACCACATCAGGAGGAGATACCGTTTTTCTTGCATAGAACAAAAACATACAGCAGATTTTAATGTAAGCCCAGGACATAAGAGCACAGCAACAGGAAAACAGCAAGCACCAGAACAGTAGCCAAAGCCACAGGAGCAAAGAACGTGCCCAAAGATACAGCAGGGGTGCCAAATGACAAACCTGTGCCAAGTGGAGAGAAGGTGCCCTTAGGCAGGCAAGGCAGCAAAACCAGGAGAGTCCAAAGAGACACAGCCCTAAGGAAAAGGGGACAATCAGCTCCCCCAAAACCTGGAGATGAATAAGATCAGATAGAGGCATGGCCAATGAGGAAGTATTATGGCTAAGTTTGACTAATGAAAGCAAGGAGTTCTCCTCTAAGACAGGGAGAAGAGAGAACACAAGATCTTCAAGAGGAACTGTATTAGAAAGGCATTGCAGGACTTTATTAGGTCAGAGACAGAACAAAGTTACTAGAAAAAAAAAGTTGGAATGAGAACAGACCAAAACACTCAAGTCAGTAAAAAAGAATTGGTGCCAAATGGGGGAGGAAGCAAAGTCTGGTATGTAGGAGGGTATTGGAAGAAGGTGGCAAGGAGGTGGTGGGCAAGAAAAAGCCTTGGAATCTATAATGAAAGTTTCTCCTCTGTTCCACAAAAAAAAGAAAAAGAAAAAAGGAAAACATCAGCAGAGTTTGAATTTCAAGTGCAGAGAAAGTGATTTAAAATAAACAATCTGATGATCTTGATTGAAAAAAGTCTATTTCCCTTGCCAGGGAGTGACTAGAGAACTTGTGACATGGCTTGAAAGCTGCACAGCTACGCTCAGAGAACTGCATACTCAAAAGGCAGAGTTACACACTCATTCCAGTAACAGAAGCTGTGTGATCAATCCATTTCAAAACTCAGATTATAAGGAGGACAGGCAAAAAGAAGAGGAGGAGGAAAAGCAGATCTCCATTAGTTACTAGTCAGGTCAAATAACAAGGGGAAAGGTGGAAACAGCATAAAAATCTCACTAAGCATAGAAATAGGCCTCCAGTGGAAAGAAACAAGACAAGCCAGACAGAAGGAGAAACAGGAAGCCATGAAGTCTTTCCAAAGCAGTCTAAATAGAGACAACACTTCTACACCATCCTCCATGAGGTCAGCCAGAGTTGTGCCAACTTGATTGCAGTAAGTCCTAAAGGATTTCACATGGAACTTGAGATCATGACAGTGGTTTTTCTGTTTTACCACAGGGTGTGAGCTTTTAAGTCAGGACACCTGAAGGTACTAGAGGTAAGAAAACAGTGTTTCCACTAGACAGCAACCCATTTACACTTACCAGTTGTTCAGTTTGGTTAATGGATCAATCTTACTTAGGATTAAAGTACCTGTTCAAATTGAGCTTTGTGGTCTTGTATGAGTAAGCATTTCCAAACCCAGGGCTTCAGCTGTCCAGAGAGTCTTAGACAGATGTACTATAGTTAAACCTGCCATGTCACTCAGAGTATATGTTTACATGTCTACAAGTCCTCCTGCCTCCCTGCCAGCAAAGTATCTATTTACTATCCACAGAGGATACTATTCCGTTCAGACCTGAGGAGTCCACTTTTATCTTCATCAACCTCTCTAACCTTGTAACAAGCAAAGCTTGCAGATCTGATTTATTGCACGCTTCTGCTTCACTGATGAGTGCAGTGGCAGACCTAATGACAAGCTTGTTGGATTTGGGATTTTAGTTCATCAGCAGTCTTATTTAAAGAAGGGACACAGAATGCAACTCACATGAAAATAGTTATAGGACTGCACATAATAAATCCAGTATATTAGGCTGAATAGCTGGACACAAGAAACATGCTGCATATACCAGTCGCTCAACCTGCTCCATCCTTACAACTACACTGCAACACTCACCAGCCCCCTCCTTTCAAACATACTTTCTGTGAGTCCCATTAATTTTATATTTAGCATTTCACAGCAAGTTACTTTCTACTTCCAAAGTGTCTAGACATAAGCTCTGTTGATACCTGTATCTTCCAGTGAGAGCCCATGTTCCCATGACGGGGAATACAAATAAAGCCAAGAAGTTCTATCCTAGAAAGCTCACACATTTCAAAATTTAAAAGCTTATTTTAATCCAAGATATGACAACTGTAAAGTCCAGTTCATAAAAGGGCAACTTGCTGCTAGTAAATCTTCATATATACAGTGAAAACCGTCAATCAATGCAAGCATCTGGTCAGTAGGGCTTCCCCATTGATTCCAACATTTTCTTTCTCTCTTCTGCTGAGGGCATCTCCGGTTTCACACCATTTCTTCTCCTTTGCATCATGATGTCATGCTGAAAATAGAAGAAAGTGGCCATGAGAATAGAGATTTCTCAGAAGCCTCTGCCTCTGGGCTCCATATGAATCAGATTCTTTAACAGAAGTACTCTCGATATATGAAGAGCTGGATGCTCCAAGTCCAATTAGTTGATAACTAAACGTACTAGTATTTAATCAAAGATATCTGACAGTTTACCTTGCTGCTTCCAAAGACAGTGGAATTACAGTATTCCTATTTCAAAATATAAGACTAACATGCAATTGTCTGTAGTTTTTTGTAGTTTGCACAATTATTTATAGGCTAAGCTAAAAGACTCTTTACTACTACGGCATAAGGGAGGAAAATAGTAGAACAGAGTTTAACTGCATATAGTTCCTCATGACCCTCTTCTACTGCAAGAGACACAAAAAACACTCCACCAAATAAGAATGAACTCTTCTTAAAGCTTCATCTTAGGTTAAAGTAAACATGACTCAAACCAATGGGAAACCAGATGAACTCATCTTACCTCAGAATTTTTTCATTATATCCATTTAAACCAGAACTTATTACTAGAAATATCTGGCTCAAATTCAGAGGGAAACATATCAGGTACCACAAGAACACTGACTCACAATCTAAGAGGGTAAACTTAGGAGAGCCAAGTGAAGTAGTTTGATATGCATCTGCTTAAGTCTTCCAGCAACACATACTGTGACTACCTAGGCCTGTAAGTCACCGTAAAAACAGCAGCAGTCAGTACTAGGTCTGACGAGTTCAGAAAGCAGCATGTCAGAAGTAGTGTACTTAATGCAAAGCATGGAGTAAAATTTAGAAACATTTACTGCACTTACCCAGAATTTTCTGCAGCTTTTGTACTTCAAAAAATAAGTAGTACACATATCCTTGTTATAGTTGTTGTCATCCATACATCTTCTAGAGGCATCTGTTTCCTTTAATAGGGAAAACATACTTCAGAGCTGAGGGAAGTTACTGTACTCAGTGTCTAGAAATTCTAGTAAGTCTCAGAATATCTATGAAGAGAGGAGACAGCTTCTCAGACAAAAGAATACTATCAAAGAGAGTAGAGGAGCATCTATCACAAAGGATAATTAGTAATTCCAAGCAATGGCTTCATTTAGAGATAACAGACATTAGTACTCTTTGAATAGTGAGGATAGAGTCCACGGAATAGTTGTTTACAGAGGTGCTTGGTATAACCCACAAAGACACTTAAAAGTCAACCAAGCTTGTCTAACCAGGTTTTCAGGCTCTGGTTTTAAGGACAGAAAATTGAAAAGATTGCTATCTAGTTCTATTACTCCTATTTATGTGGAACTCCTGGTTGTTATTTCATACTTACTATAACAGATGATTTTCAGCTTTTTCCATCTTCAGACTTTAAGAATTTTTTTAATGCGAATACCAATGCAAGAGTGCTATGCATACAAAAATCCTCTAGAAATCACATTATTTAACATTGAAACATACAAACAGAAACCCCAATTTTATCATCTTACCGCTACACATGGATTTATATCATGGTCTCTAAGCTGCTGGGCATGCCTGGACATTGTAGACAGATACTCATACCGTGGCTAGAAACAGAAAAGAAACAGGTTAAGTATCTACTATTAATAGCATCTCAGAATTAAGTCTGAACTGCAGCATGAATAAAGGCCTTCCAGTAACACACAGAGTTTGGTTGTCTTTAAAACAAAAGCATCACCACAAAAAGCACTAACAGCAGTACAACTCGGGCACGATTAGCCTGTCGCCAAGACTGCTTACTCCCTGACAAATTCCTGCAGAGGAGGAAGCTGCTGTGGTGGCTCTCATACCAACCTGCCATATCATCGAGGAAGTGACTGTCTAGGAGAAACAGCTCCACAGAAGCTGTTCACAGCCAACACACTGTAGACACTTCAATTAATAGTACGGGGGAGTAATGTACAAGTAAACTTTTCCAGATTTGTGCCTACTCCTTAGCTGGATTGAATCTGTATTGTCACTGAGCTTTCCCACGTGTAACCAGTGCCCAACCATCTCCTGTGTTGCTATATCAGATATTTAAAAGAAAAATAAATGGTTTCACTGCAAGAAGGACCAGATCCACTTACCCTGTGCATTACAGCTTGAACCACATTTTCCACCAGTTTATATTTGACACTGACACTAGGAACTGTAAGCTTGAGAGACACAGAGCTCACCACCAAGAACCTTCGCTGATCCAAGATGATGACGTCAAGATGAACAGCAGACCCTTATTCTCTTCACTACTTCCCATACATTGCCTCTGGCACACATACAGCCATGCAGGTATTTGTTCCAAATACTAAACCTAACCAAAAATAAATTAATGTTGACCAGATGACTGAGCCAATGTGAACAGAAACACAGGACTGAGGAAGACAGCGCTCTTTGCGGCAAATTTAAGTACCGCTGATTAAGGAAACTGTGGAAGAACATCCATGCTTGATCTTCTTGGTGGTTGTTGGGTTTGGGGTTTTTTCCCCCCCTAAAGACATTGCTGCTAATTCTAAACTTAAACCTGTTTCAGTTCATGTTAAGAGATCAATAAGTGCAAGTCTGCAGTAAAAAGCCAGTTTTGCTTGATATCAGCAAACAAAAATCTGCTCTTAGTAGCTCATTGACAGAAAACAATGTTTTAGATGAAGGTTCTTCTTTGGATAAGAGTAAGCTATACCAGGTGAATAAGCCTTAGATTTTACATCCTGCATAAGCATACTCTCCTGGTGCTTAGAGTATTTTTTGCATTCCACATGATCATTTTCTGCAAATGGGCCTTTTAAAGAAAAGCATCAGGAAACCCTTCCACTTTCCTTTGAGAACTATCCAGTGTTTAAGTTAACTGTACAAGCTAGGCAAATGTTTGCTTTTTTTTGTGGGTGCACGAGGATTTTTTGATCAGGCACTTAAAACCCAAATGGAAACATAAGCATGTGAAACAATAGCATCACCCAGACTTTGGGGATGTGTGTGTGTGTGAAGAAGTAGAAGAAAACAAAAGTAGCACATCACAATGCCTCATTTAAGTCAGGCATAACATTTTTAGAGGTTTTCTTGTGCCTGTGTGACAACTCTGTTTCATCAATATTAGAGGTGCAAGTGCCACCGAAGCAGACATGCCTCAAGGTGTGTGGTATTAGATTGACTTTAGCCTTACTCTCTGAAAGAGTATTCATGAGTTATAGGATGGATCATGATCTGTACTCATTATGCAAACTGCAATGAGCATTTTCAGTTTGATTACACTACCAGAGTCTGCAGCCATGCCCAGTTTAAGGAACAATGCACACAATACATTAAATACCTGTTTAGTGAAGAAGCAGTTCAGGCTCTCGTGAAGCTGCTTAGTTCAGAGTAGGCAAACGCTTAAGTATACTTAGTACTACCAAAAAGGTCTGACAACTCCAGCGCCTGCTCCTCTCCAAAGTACTACAGGAATTGAAACGTTATCAGCTGGAAGGGCAGGCAGGTCACGCCGCAATGCTGCTGCATGATTGAATGAGCAGTCGAGCAGGAAGAGATCTTCCCCCCACCCCGTTTTTGCACTCACACAGGCTTCCCTTCCTGCTTTCAGATTACAGGTCTGAGCCCGACCACAACCAAAGGTTTGTCTATTCCACGGTTCTTAACTATGCTTTAACACATTAACAGTTGTAAACTGTACCACAGAGAAATATGTTTGTTGCTAGCACTCTTTAACCCTAGGGCTTTTTCAGTTCATAAACCATCAGGATATTTTTCCGTGGGCTCCCACCCACTGAAAAGCACTTGGCTTTTTTAAAATGCATGCATACGTACAACATTGCACTTACGCTACAGTACAGACCAACTTATTAAACCTTCAACCCTGAAGCGAAGGCCGTATAAAAATCTCACTGTTTTTATCGCTATTACGGCAGGACAAGTGGCGGGGGGGAGGGGGGGAGGGAGGCAGCCGGCAGGTCCGGACGCCCGGGGCCGCTTCGCCCGCCTCAGCCCCCAGAAGGGGCTGGGGGTCAAGCCAGGTGCGGAGGGGGCGGGCAGGCCGCCGCGGCGGGGCGGGGGGCGGCCGGGGGAACGCCGGCACCCGCCACCCAGCCCCTGCCTCCTCCCACCAGCAGCGGCGGGGGGGGAACCGGAGGAGCCCGGCGTCCCCTTCTCCTCTCCTCTCCACCTCGCGCGGGCTGCGGTCCCCACCCCAACGGCCGCCACCGGTGCCCAACGGCCGCCGGCCGGCGCGCGCGCGCAGCCTTCCCTCAGCACCACCTGCCGCCAGAGAGCGGTGCCCGGGCCCCGCCGCGCCGCAGCTCCGCCGCAGCCGCCGGGCCCCCCGCGCCGTCTCCCGGCCAGGCAGGGCTCCCCCAGCCCGCGGGCGGCGAAAGACGAGTGAGCCTTGTTTTCCCTCCGGCGACGGAGAAGGAAGGGGAAGTGGCGCCCGGCCGCCGGCGCGGCGGGCAGGCGGAGGTACGGACGGGCGGGCAGCGCGGGTCGCCGGCAGTAGCGGCGGCACTCACCTCCGTCCCCGGCGGCCGTGTCCGCGGGAGCCCGGGGCGGGAGGGGGCAGCCCGTCTCCAATTCGAAAGACGTCAGCGGCTCGGGCAGCCCGCTTAAGTACGGGCGCAGCCTACCCCGCTCCCGGCCTCGCGGCTCCCCCCGGCCCAGCGCCGCCGCCGCCCACGCCCCGGCGGCGCTGAGTGACACGGCCCGGCCGCCAATGGCGGCGGCGGCGGGCCCGCCCCGGCTTTGAGCGGCGCCTCCTTCCACCAACGGGGCGGGCGGCGCGGGCCGCAGGCGCCGGCGGCGGGGCGCGGCCGCGGCCCTGACTGACGGGGGGAGGCGTCCAACCCGCGGTGCGTGTGGGCGGCGGGCGGTGTGGGCGCGGCGTGTGCGGCAGGCTGGGCTGCACCGCAGCGCATACACTACAATGGCTGCTGGAAAGACGGGAAAGCAAACAATTTCCAGGCCCGCCGCGTCCAGCCCGAAATATGGGGAAAAAATTACAGAAAAATCGGAGAACACTGTAAAGGGTGGAAACGGGGCGCAGAGGGGATGCTGAGGCTCCCGCGGTGAGTCTGCTGCGGGTTTGGGGGGCAGGCGCCGGGGTTTAGCAGGGAAATATCAGGGTTATTTAAATTATGAAGGGGGAGGAGGAGGAGGAGGGGGGAGAGAAGAGAGGAGCAGTGAGGAAAAGTTTGTGTTAACCATCCCTCCCTTCCATCCCTCTCCCCCATCTCCCGCAGCCCCCCGCCGCCTCGCGTCGGACCCCCCCCGGAGGGGAAAAGCAGGGGAGGGGAGGCGAGGCGAGCGGTGCCCCCCCTTCCCCTCCCTCGCGGGGAGAAAGAGATGATTTTTCAGAGAGAGAAAAAAAAAAAAAACCCTCTCTCTCAGGAGTTTCCTCCACTCCTCCCCTCCCTCCCTCCCCGCGGCGCTATGTTGGTTCGCGGAGCGAGCGGGCGAGGCAGCGGTCTGCCCGGGGGACGGCAGGAGGGCGCGGGGTGCCCGCCGCCGACCCCCGCGGCGGGCCGGGGCCGGGGCCGCGGCGGGGCAGGGGCAGGAGCCGGGGCCGGGGCCGGAGCAGGAGCTGCGCGGCCGCCCCCTCCCCTCCTCGCCTCTCCGGAGCCTGTGCTGTGAATGCAGTGACAGCGGCGAGAGCGGCGAGAGGGAGCGGAAGACATTAGAGACCGCGGTGCCGAAAAATGAGGGAAAAAATTAATATAAATTCGCCCCCCGCTTCAAACCGGCCGAATTTCGCACAGAAATTTCCCCCGTGGACCCGGCTACCCGTGGGGTGTCCCCCGGACCTGGCGGCTGCGTCTTTGGGGGGATCCAGAGGGACTTTGGGGCACTCGACCCCCCTTTCCCGTCGTTTTTTGGACAAAAGTTTTTTTTTTCGTAATAAAGAAACGAATTTGCCTGCTCTCCCCCTCCGAGTGGCCCAGAAGCTTTTCCCTTCCCCATCGGTGTGTGTTTAGAGAAAAGTGTGAACCCAAGTAAGTGCTGAGCCGCGTTGCATTGGGGAGGGGGGTTTGCTAACTGAAAGCAGGAGAGATCCGGAGAGAGAGAGAGAGAGAGCAGGGACAGCTTGTTGTCAGTATCATAAACAACCAAAATGGAGGGAGAACTGAGGCATATAACAAAATAAAAATCGGAAAAAATTGCCAAAAAATACCTAAAAATCGGGGCTGCTCCCCCTTTTCTTCCTCAAGGTAACAGAATAAAACCCGTGTCTTCCCGAGACCGTTTTAAGGTTTCAGGGAGCAAGGAGTTAATATTTATTAATTTTTTTTGTTGATGAATTCTTTGGAAAGGCAAAAGCCTCTTATAACTCGCCACCGACAATGAGAAAACGTGAAAATCCCTTTCAGGAGAGAGAGGTAGGGGGAGACGATAGTGCAGAAAGTGCATAACTTGGGGGTAATGTGGAGTGATCCTAGATAAGATAAATGCTATATGTGCTGCTATATAACTTCCTTTTTTAATGCTTTTTTGTGTGGTTGGGGGGGATTGGAGATGGGGGCTCCCTTCTTTTCCTCTGTCTTTTTTTGCCTTTTTTTTTTTTTTTTTTTTTTTTTTGGACCGGAATGTAATGCCTTTGTAGTGTCACTTTCCTGATCTAATTAGGATGTGTGAGGCAAAGAGTAAACCTTTCCGGTTTATAAAGTGCATTTTCGTTGCCTTTGAATTTCAAGTTTTCCTGGTGGCTCCCTCCTCTATTTAAACTGGATTCTTCGGAGTGGTGTGGGGTTGAGGTAATGCTCCACAGGGGAGGCAAAGAGGGCTCAGGGGCAGGGCACTTCTTCTGCGGGTGGTTGCTGGTTTCTCTGGCACGTCCAGTTCACCTGTTTGTCTCCTACAAAGAACGTATTCTGCAGTCCCCTCGTTTTATTTATATGAAATAATGATGCCTCATCTCGCCTCACATTGAAGTTAATGCGAAAGTGCTGCTGATGTTGGTTCCACGTGGGATCAGGGACATAGCAGGGCATTTTAAAGAGACAGCTTCTCTTTTCCTGGGGTTATCATCACCTCTGCAGCACCTCTGCCTCTGGCAGAGGGGTGGTTCGTTGTTTTTTTTTTTTTTAATGGAAAGGTATCAAATCGGCCCTGGTCTGATAAATTAAGGCAGAATAATAGGGGGAAAAGTGCAGATTCGTTTGGATCAAAGCAATTCTTTTGTGTGTAGCAGGTCTTAGGGGAGTTTTCTTGGTGTGTTAATTAAAACGCTGCGTTTTGGAGGTCGTTTTTTGGAATGGGTGTTGCAGAAATGAAATAGTCTCAGGTTGTTTAATATTAAAACCTAGTGTTGTTCTGCTACCTATGAATTCCCTAGGAGGAGACCTACGTGCATAGGGCAATTTCACAGACATTTTGTAAAAGTTGTGAAGTGCATTATTTTTACTTCGAATAAAGTCAGTTTTGTTGGGGACACCTGAGTTTGTTGAAAAATATTGTGGAGGTTGTTCTATACTTAAATCTTCTGAACAGTCCCAAAAGGTTTTGAAAGTGGTGAAAATAACTGCAGGTTTTAATTGGCCAAACTAGGGGCTTTTTACAAGTACACCTTAGCTGTGTAATTATAGCATCACTTGGAAGAATTGCCTCTGGCTTTGTTTAAAAAAAGAAAAATCATCCTAACTGCGGTCTAGTTTCATATATATGTGTGCATGTGTGTGTGCATGCATGCTTTTAGCATGGTTTCTGGCTGGTACAGTTTTTTGCTTAATTTTTAACTTGTAAATGTTTAACTGTAATGATGTGAAATGCTCTGTTTGTCCCTATTGTCTCCTATGCATTTTAATTTTCAGTGAAATACCCTATTTAAAAAATTAACATCGCTTCTTAACATGGCAATTTGATATCTTTATGAGGAGTTATGATGTTTCCTTTACACGTGCCTTGTTTTTGTAGTCTTTGTATTAAATTTTAGATTTAAAATTGAATACAGGTATGTGGTTCTTGAGAGGGAAGATGGAGTACTGAACTTGTAGGGAGGCTATTTCAGAAAATGTTTTGTTTGAACTTGTGGAAGTTGAGTATCAATTGTGCTAGCCCTCTGTGTTGAGGAGCATGTGTTCGCAAATGATCTCTACCTTTTCTGCAAGTGTGACCAAAGAAGCTGTTGTATAGTAGTTGTTGACTAGGACAGTCTTGTGGTTGGAGATTTTGGAAGAAATCTCAAAGTTTTCCAGTGACTCACAGTTGTGAAAATTAAATCACATTAACTACTCTTAGGCTAGAAAAAAAGGCTCATTAAGGGAGAAGGATTAATCAGTTTGTGTAAAGGAATGAAATTGAACATTTTTTTCCAAAACTGTCTTTTATGGTTTAGAGAGATCTCTTATAGCTAGCAGGAATTCATACTTCAGAGTTCCTTTCCAAATATTTCTTTACACTGATCTCTTCTTTTTCTTGACTGAAGTAACAATTTCCTGAAATGCATAGAAATTTGTAAAATAATAGCAGTACACCATGTGTTGGTGTTTTTAACGTACCGGGGCAAATAGGTAGGAGTAGATGCACAGAACTAACTTGAATAAACTAGTTAATGGTACTGAGAACAGTATTTAAGAACTCTTCAAATACTGTGGCTGTGACTATCAGTATGAAGTGCTTAATGTGTTACTACATTTTAACCTAATTAAGAGTTTCTAAATCATTAGTATTATAATGCTGAAAATAGGTATAGGCACTGTTAATAACAACATGAAAAAAGCACATGTTGTGGAGTATCTTTCTTGACTTACGGTTATGTATTACAAAGTAAATTCAGTGTATCCAACCACAGTGCAAAATTCAGGATGTAGGGAGGAGGAAGAGGAAAGGGTGTTCTCAGAGAATTTGATACTCTTCTAAACTGGGTTTAATTCTGAGGTGCAATGCAGATGGTGATGATAATAGCAGAAGATAGATGTTGTTTTGGATTGTTTTTTACAAATTTACTCACTCTCTTTTTGTAGAAAACTTAATTCTTCTTACAGGGATGATGTGGTGTTTAATAAAAATAGAAGTAACTTTCAGAGCTTCCTTGCTTCTAAGAGTTGAGATAATCTTCTCTATTATATGTTGCTCTGGTTCTATACATGATTCAGTAAGATGTTTTCAAGATTTTCTAAAATCGAAACACCTGAGGAAACAAATACTATGGGCTGTTGTTGGTAAAGTTACCCTACTTTTTGTAGGTAAACTGAGGAGCTGTAAACGTATTTAAATCCTTCTTAGATGCTTATCAATCCTATTCAATAATGTTTAAAAGCAAATAACTACGGTATTCTACAACAGTAGGGCAAATACAGGAATCTAAATTGACATGCATTCAGCTTCTCTTGAATGTTTAGTTCAAGTGTGTCTCTTGGTATGTACTTTTGATTTAGTAAGTATCCTGAAAAATTAGTTTCCCAGTGTAGAACTTCTTAAAAGTTTCTTAATTTAAATCTCAAAGTTTGTGTAATTCCAAAAGGCACTGCATACAAAGCACAGCCACTTCTAGTGGTCATCCATCTCTGCAGCTAGTCAGTCAAAATGGTGCCCTTAAGTCTCTTCCTTTCAGGGTAGTGCATGTGTGTTAAAATTAGTGGGTTAAAGAGGGCACTGCTCATGTTCTAAATAAACCACTGTTTGTAACTGTTCAAGGTTATTTTGTTAAAAGAGATGTTTTATTTCAGAGTCTAAAACATAAGCTTTTTAGATTTTGTATCTGCAACCTCTTACCTCTTGAAAACCATTTTTTTTGTCAGCAAATACCTTTTGGGAGGGTTCTTGAATAAGTTTATCTGTTTACCAAGGGGAGATGTTCTGGAAAATGTGAAATATGTTAGAGCAATTAGACCATTCTGAAATCAGTATAGAGTTAGAAGGAGCTAGCAGCCACCACTGCTGAAGTGATAGAGGTCTTGATCTCCAGGAGATATTCTCCAAAGATTTGCCACTAGTGAGGATTTAGCTTGCATTACTTTTGAAAGAAATGTGCAGTATCTACCCACTGAACTGTTAAGCATCTTTAACCAATTACCACACATTTAGGTAGCCTTAAAAAACTATTTAAAATAATTCAAATATTAGAACAAAGTAACATTTTGTATTCATCATATGTAAAATGTTTAAATTTCTGAAGTGTAGAGGATTTATTTTGCATTTATCTGAGCATTTAGATAACAAGAGAGTTGTGTATTTTTCCTGCTAGTCAAAAAAATCACATCTAGAATTTAGTTAAATTTATTTTGATTTTTAAATTCTGCGAACTTGTAACTTGAGTATAAAATGTTGATAAACTCTCCGTATAATCACTTACACAGCTGCCTATATTTTATTTTTAATTTTTCAAGGAATATAGTGACCCTTTATCTGAAATTGAGTAGATTACAGTTACTAATGCATTTTAAATGAACAGTTGTCAACCAAACATCAAATGTGAAAAATTCTAGTTGTACGCAAGTTACGAAAACCTAATACTGAACAGAACTGGTCACCATTACTGAGTTCAGTTTTACTTTCACTTAGATTGGCTTGTTGAAGTATTTTTTTGCCTACTTTGGTATCAGTGTTCACCTGTTATTGTCTCATCTTAGAAGGATGAATTAGCAGAAATGAATAGAATTAGAGGGGGTTTTAAATCTTTTGACAAGATACAACATGCTTTTGAAAATAGTTACGTGATAGCAGTTACAGAGGTTGGGGCCTTCTCATAGGATATATTAAAATTGTTAATATTTAAATGGACCCTACATGTCTTCTAAACAGTTACTGTAGGATCATGGCATTAAAATTAACCGCCGTACAGAGTGGGGTTTTGAGATGACTGCATGACAGTGAAGAGTGGGAAAGCTTATACAGTTATTCTCATGTTGAAGGAATAAATCAGTTTCTGTCACAGCCTTCTTTATGATAACTTCTGCCCCTCACCAAATTCACTGCCTGTCCAGGCTGTAGAGGTACTTTGTCAAATACATTAAATGCATGGCCAGAGTCATGGGCTATTTCACACATGCCCAACCCTGGCGATTTTTGTAGACTTACAAGGGGGCATGAAGAGAGTAGAATGTGGCCTGATGTGCATAACTTTATTTTACTTGTTCAAAGGAAAGGAAAGAAGAAAAAAAAACCAAGGCTGAACTAGTATAAAACCAAAAAGAGAGATAGATAAAACAAATGAATGTAGACAACTGTGGCTGTAATACACACAACAGTAACTCAAAACTCCGAAGTAAAATAGCTCAAATCAGCTTTGAGAAGTCAGGTGGGAATCAGAAAAGCAAAACCTAGAATTGCCATCAAATGCAATTAAGAAATAACTATGTAAAGGAACTTGGAAAAATGCAAAAAGTGTCTGTTACAGTAAACGGAATTGCTATAATCTTCTTTTGCACTTAATGTGCTAAATTCCTCTCTCAAAGGAGAATATCCCCAGAAAGCAGATTAGAAAGTGTTTAAAGGGAATTATTTGTCAAAGTTGTTTTTTTACTAAAGTTAGGATAACTAATAATCTCTTCCATACTGTTGTAAATAATATTTTATTTCATAACATTTAACCATACAGATTGCACATAGACTTACGTATGGTACAGGTAATTTACCTGGTAGCCTGACGCTGTGTATCACCACCTTTCACCCTAAAGGCTTTTCTTTATGGTTGTGGGTCACATTTCACGTTGGAGACTGCCAAATCTGAAGTATTTCTCATTAGATAAGATGTAGATGGCTGATTTTGTCTTATGCACATTTACTCTGAATTGCCAAGTAATCAAAAAGCAAGGACAGTATCAGAAAGCTTATCTTCCCTCTTCATTTACTGAGTATGTATTTGTATACTACAGGGTATCAGATTTACTAGTGCATGAGTTCTCTGAAAAGCCCTGCAAATCATCTGATTCTAGATTAATGAGATCTCATTACACTAAATGTTTGAACAGCAAAAAGACCCTGTGTATGCAAATCAGATTTTACTGTCCCAAGTGCTTGTCACTTCTAATAAAACTGTTTATTGTGGGGTGTAGGTATTTATCATGAATGTTACATTTCTATGTAATACACACACATTCTAAGGAAACATCTGGTTGTTTAGGGAGAATATGTCTTTTGAATCTGTTGTGATACAGCATTTTTTTTTAAGAGAGACTTTTTTTGAGGAAAAGGCAGAAAGAGAGATTCTGGCAGCTTACTATTAAATTTTAATCAAGCCTGTATAGTTAGTAATAAAAGATTTACAAGTTTGTAAATGTTAAGTTTCTTCAAACTCTTACTGTCAGGTGTGGAATTTTCATTTATACTAATTGTGCATTTACTACAGCTGCCTACATGCAAGGCTTAATAATAATACTGTACTTATCACATGGAAGTATAGATACAATATAAATACACAGAAGTGGAAATTGCCTACAGCTGTTCTTAGGTTTTCATCAGAAGATACACTGTGAAGGCATAAATTTATGGTGTTAGTTACCTGTTATCAGTTACTGGTGCTCTTCCCCTCACAAGTACTTTAGGAAGAGTGAGCATTAAACCGAAATAAAACAAATGTAAAATCCAGTTAGGATTTTGTGCTTTGTTTAAAAGCTAAACATAGACATTGTTCAAGCTTATTTTGTTCACTGGAAGTTACTGTGGTCAATACACGCATAATTTGTTTCATCTAGGACACTAGGAGACTGTGAACCACATAGCTTAGAAGAGAGCTTAGGCATAGCTGATCGCAATAAATGCCAGTTAATTTTAATCTGTAGATTTTTTTTTTTCCTCTGTGACTTGACAGTTTTCTTTAATTCTTTTGAATACTGGGATTGTGTTTAGGCTAAACCACTTCTAATTATATCCCAGCACAAACATATAGCTTATGGCTATATTTTAATCAGTTTCAGAAAAAGTAATAAAAATATTATTGCATCTGTCAAAGGATGGTGTTGCTACATGCTATTTTAAATGGTGTTTAAGTACAGTTATAAGCATACCAATACAATGAAATCAGCTCCATTCCTAAACAACAAAGTTACATTATTTGTTACTTTAAAAGTTACCAAGAATCATAATATGTTAATTATCCTAATTATTCAGGCTGTTTTTAATATGTGTTGAAATTGCTTTAAAGAGTATATATGAAATATTTATATCAAACTCGTTTAATTTCTCATTACTTGTAAAATGTAATGTTTTCCCAGCTGTAATTTTAAAGGGCTTTTGTCTTAGCTGCACAACTGTATCCTTTTCTTGTGGATGCACTCTTTTCTGAACCCAGCAGTTCCTTCACTTATTTAAAACTTTTGTTCTCTCAAAATGAATTTGTGTCCCATTAAGTGTTGATATTGATCATTTCTGTACTCAAAAATTGAGCTGAGGAATACTGTGGAATTAACTTATGCTGATGATGCTACAAGTATAAAAACTGTGTGTAGAGTAACACGGGAAACTTAATTGTAGTGGTATTTGGATGATGGGAATAGTCCCAAACTGGATGAATGTGAAACTAGCCTATGAGGAAGAGATGTCAGGCTTTGCAGCCTTGCAGCATCAGTCAAGTATGTGGTATCACTATTTCTCAAAGAAATACTCAAACACAGTCCCAGCATCAATTGCTATAGAAGGCAAACAGAAATATAGTTTACACTTTCAGAAATGATAAACTGTGAAATAAATTTGGGGGGAAAAAAGCATGGGTATGGAGGTCTCCCCTGTAGTATAATACTATTTTACCTTTGAAAACTTGACCACTTAGGAATATTTGAGAACAAGTAAGTTAAGTCCATCTTGAGTAACACATTTTGATTTCTAGTACAGTTTTTATCTATGCATCAGGTAAAACAAACTTCCTGCTCTTCATTATGCTTAAATATTTGTTCTGAAAGGAAAGTGCATTTAAGCAGTTTTTAACTGCATTGATTACTCATTCGTTTGATTGGAGTAGAAAAGTGCTTTAGTTTGGGGAGGCTGAATATGTATTATTATTTTCTATTTTTCTGTAGTTTGCCTAATAATAATACTGAACATAAGGGAGACTGGATCTTTCTTCAATCCTTGAGTGAAGAGGGAGGTGTGGTCAGGAAGGGGCTCTGATGACTTAAAGCACTGCCCCTCAGTCTCTCAAAATATTAAAATCCTACGAATTTGTGATTTCAGTCACACAGTAATGTTGCAACCTCGAAACTGATAATATATTCAGTTATCTCTGTGAGCTCCACAATTCTTCATTAGACAGACTGAATTCCCTAGAGGTTTTGTCTGAATAAGTACTTGAGTATTGGGCTGTTTGTTCCAGTTTTCACCAGGAATCAAGCCATGGAAAGTCTCTCAACTCTGAGCAATCCCTCAAAGATTTCATGGATGCCCTAAACCTCCCCTATTCCTGTCATAGTTTTAGTTGTTAAACTGTGGTGGAAAGTCACATAATTCTTTCTGCTAAGCGTGCAACTTTTATCATAAAGGAGATAGTTTGATATTTGGTGGTAGTTTTGGCATAAAGGTTTTATGTAGGTAACAAAAAAGCCTAAATGCAGGCAGAAATTTGCTGTCAAGTTGAAAGTGCTCTGTAGCTGTTACGTGAAGTAGTAGTAAGACTTGTAGTTTGGAGAAGACTGGGCTTAACTGATTTGTTAATTCTTCCTTCCCAAATATGCATAAAAATTTGCAATCATTTTTGCTGCCAGCAGTGCTCTGACAATTATCCATACGTGTGTGTGTATGTATATTTCCAAACTTTTTGTAAATTAGGCCTTTGTGGGAAGGTTAAGAGGTCTAGTGGATGGAGATCATAATGTATTTGTATCCCTCTTGCAAATGAATAGTTACTTAGCAACTTTGTAAATTCTTGATGTGATTTTGTGTTTGGGGGTACATCTGAGAGAGCACGTAGTCAAAAATATGTATAATCTCCCCCATGCATGGCAGAGCTCAGGCCTGAAGAGCAAGTATCCTATCTTCTTGCTTTGGGTGTTTCTAAACTGCTTATGTGGGGATAAAAGTTTATTCTTTTTTTGCCTTCATTTGTTACATTCATCAGTTGTTTAGGAAATCTGTTTCTTGATATTTCTGAGTACAGTGCTGTGGCTGGCAAAGTTATTAAGTGACCTGAACTACAGAATTTGTAGATTAAAGAGGGAGACTTTTTTCCTGTCTGATCTTGACCAGATTATTTGAGTTTCCTTGGCCTCTTCAACAGTGCTTAGCTATAAATAAAAACAAATTAAATTGAAGAAACAGTCAATAAAAATTGCATGTCCCAGGTTCCCCTGGCAAAGCTTATTAAAATCCAGTTGGATGCTGACAGTTCTTCTTCACTGTGATCTCCAAGATATTCATGCTTTCCAAATATCATCATTTCCATTTATCAAATTCTAGGTAGGTCATTAGTAGATGTACAGAGTATAGTCTGTAATGCTAACATTTTAAGCCTGTCTCAGAATAAGAGGTCTGTGTTAAAGTTGAAGTGCTTCTCAGGGAGCAAGTGGTGTTTCCCCATCTGTTTTTTGTTGGTTTTTTGTTTGGTTTTTTTTATTGCAACATGCATTTGAGATTGTTTCAGGTGGCACTCATGAAAAGGAGTGCTCTTTCAGGTTGTCAAGAATTGAGCTGTTTAGGGTTTTCAGGGTAAAACCAGTATTTTTTTTAGCATTATTCGGAAACTGGTGGTCATTGAGGGTACATCATGGAACAGTAGTCATGTGTGTCTCAGCAGGGGATGCTGCTTAATGATGGAACTGCAATGTCCTGAATGTGGAGGGAGCAGACCTGCAGTGAAGGACTGGTCTCTTTCTACAGTGTGAACAGGGAACTGCTTTACTCTGGGTTTTACAAATAAATTATTTGGAATAAGATTCTTCTGTCACTCACTGACATTTTCATTTTTTCCTGCAGTATCAGAAATGGACATTTCAGGATGATTTTTACAAGTCTGTTGACTTGAAAGGGCAATTAATGTAACCACGTATGAAGTTAGAGTGTTTGAAAATGACAAAAGTCCTTTTACTAAAGATCTTGGAAAAATACTTAACTGTCTTGAAAGCAAAGAAGAACAACTACTATACTAATCTGATCATATTTTTCAACCAAGTAAATAATACTTATATGTCATGGGAGATTCATTTAGCAATAGCTTGGATCCCTCAGTAAGGGCATGTGTATTATATATTTACAAAAATAATACATCATGTATATTTAGAAGAATTTTTGCAGTAACAAAACCATTAGAACTTGATGAGAGTGAAAAAAAATGATGTTGTGTCCATATACATCTGTAACTTTTTTTTTCTGAGGTTAAAAATGTTAGGTACCTAGACACGCATCGGTATTCGGAACGCTGCTATGATTATTTCTGGGAGCTGTACAAACACAAGGCTCTTCTACTACATTCGGATAGTGCACAATAAAGTGCTTTCTAAGGTTAGTGAGTTTGTTGGTTTTGTGGGTTTGAATTCAGAATGAAAAGTAATACATAGAAAAGTGATATGGTACTGATTTAGTGGCACCCAGTATTTTAGTCCAGTGTTGGAATTGTGTATTTTAAAATCTGAATGTAAAAGTTACATGGCTTTGGAGTTGACTTTCTAGTAATGTGGTTTGTACCTTGGAAAACAAGTGTTTTGTTCTGTCAGAATTACTGTTCCCCTCTGGTGTCTTTGCCTTTAATTGGATTCTGCTCCGTGATTTTTTTTTCTTGTTATTTGCATGGAATTGTGCTCATGCTTTTTCCTCCAAACAAATACAAACAGCATTGTACTCCTGCTGTGATTATTATGCATAACACCTCTGACTCAGCATATCAAAAGTTATGTTTATTGGAAAACAGAATTAGCATTTTATACTTTTTTTATGAGACCACTTAAAAATAGCTGTGTCAAAAGAGATTATGCTTTTAACATGCTAATCCACTAAGCCATCATACATCATTCTGTAGGCAATGTTTTTATTCCAGGCAGCTACCTCTTACTAGAGTGCATCTGAAAGGTTTCAGGTTATCGCAGAAATATACCGATAAATTTGAATTCTTAAGGAGAGAGCCTTGTTTAATAGAATGCATAATACGCGCATTATCAAATTGCAGCTTTTTTTCCAAGAATTGTTTTATATGTCAGCATGGTTTGGCCTGCTTTAAGGCATTCTGGTTATTCGAGACAAATTGTTGATTAAAAATGGCATATGCAAAAACCTTTTCTCAGTGTGTGTGGGGTAGCAGTTCCTAATTTTGATGTAGAATATTATGTTGTGATAGCCAAATGCCTGAATGGAATGCTATACTGATTATGGGAAAGATAGAGTAAAGGAGGATGAGAATTTCTGCCAGCGGGATTTGGAGGCTCTGAGATTCATCTGGATTTGGAGAGTCTGAGGTTCATCTGGATTAGTAGTTTCAATTGCTAATCTTGCCCCATGTTCCTCTGTCACTTTGTTTTCTGAAGTTGGGTTTTCCTCATTCAATTTTTGTAACCATATGTTGTTGCTGTGTAGAGAGTCACACAAACATGAGAAACAGCAATACTGACTTGGAAAAAAATCCAGTAAAATTTACAACTGAAGTTCTGCAAAAAATACAACAGAAAAATATAGTTCTGCCTTATCGACTTCAGAAATCTTAAGTGTTACTTGTAAGAACAGTAGATATGTGCGTGTGAGTCTGAAATTTGACTAGGTTTACTGACACTGTGTACATCAGTGAATAGAATTTTTTGGGTATTAAATACCAATGCGAAGAATTTGCTTGCACTTAGTTGAATTACTGTGTAAAGTTTGCTGGAACAGCGTAGCAATAACTTTTTTTTTTTATTCCTCTTTGCTTTTTAAAAAAATGCTAATTCAGAATGGTACACATGAGTGAGAAATTCAGGTAGTTGTTACTACTTGATGCTCTATTCTGGCTAGTTATGGAGCTCTATTTAATGTTATCTGACAGATTAGAGCATTTAACTTGAAAGCGTGCTGCTGCTCGACTGGCGAGCTGGGACATTGCTTACTGTGATTTCCTACTGGCAAGATGTCCGTAAAGACTATTTTAAGGCAAGCTTGGCCATACTTGAAACTAATAGAGTTAGGTAAGGTTTGACATGCTGCTTTCTTCTTTAGGCACACTAAAACACCTTTTGCAGTTTAGGCCAATATAGTTTTGAACTGGAGAAGTGTTTCATGTAATCTAAAAGATGCCTCGGTTTTGGTGGCATTAGCCCTGCACCATACCTGAAGTACGATTCTGTGGGGTTTTTGCTACACTGGTAGTCTGTGAATGTGTATGACCAGAGCATAATGCTTTGTGTTGTTGATCACTTCCATATACAACCATCTGCAAAGAACAGTGCCGTAATGAGACACAGGGAGAATATGGGAAAGAAGATAGTACGTGATACAGAGTAAAATGAAACATCATAGGGCCTACGCTGAGGCTGCAGTGACAGTCCAAAGATTAGCCTCACAGTGTTTTGCTGTAACGTAAGGCTGTGTACTGTTTGTATGTGATAGTACTTCACACGTAGTGCCTACAGATTATGTTAATAAATAAAGTATTTTCAACAAGGATTTTATGTGTCAGTAGACCAAAGTGCTGCATGGAAGTAACTATGTCAGTCTTTATGTAAATCGTTTTTAAATAGACTATTGAATAAGGTGGTGTTCCAAACAGTCACAGTTTAAAATCCTGATAAGGAAGCAAATGTTGTAAAGCATTTTGTTCCAAAGCTATGTACTGAATCGTCCTGGCAGTCAGAGTTCTTCATTCTTCCAGGGCTGGATTTTCACTGAACAATTAGGTGAAGTTACCTAGGTTTGAACTGATTCCTGAAGTTAGTCTAACTAGAATGAAAACAATAACACTGAAAAACGGTACATAAATCACTTTGTGGAGCTGGGTTGTTAACGGCATTAATAAAAAATGTGTCCTTTGACTCACTGGTTTACATTTAAAAACAAAACAAAACAAAAACCCACCTAGAGAGCTGTGTGTGATTAGGATAGGGTATTACTCAATTTATACGTATGACGAGTGCAGAAACAGAGAATGTCTCTAAATTCAGCAAGTGGTGTGTGTTGCTCTAAAGGCAGCAAGTGACTCATGTGACTGTCTTAGCAGCTGGGCAGCAAGATTAGAGAGCTACTATGTACACATTCCCTTACTGAGGGGTCCAAGCTATTGCTAAATGAAGCTGTATTACTGCCAACAACTGAATAACGGGCATAAGAAAATATAGTAAATAAGTGTGTCATCAGGTTAGTGCAGTAGTTATTTCAGACAGTCATTAAAGTGAAGAAAAAAAACTTTTCTGAGATTCATTTTAAAAGATTTTTGTCATTTTTTTCAAACATTCAAACTTCATATGAGATTACATATTAATTGTCCCTTTCAATTTGCAGATTTGCAAAAGTAATTTTGAAATGGCTGTTTCTGACACTACAAGGGAGAAAAAGAGAATGTTAGTGAGTGAAGAATCTTATTCCAAAGACCTCAATTTATTTGTAAAAGTACTAAAAATATGCATGTATCATGAAGTATTTTGATTTGAACTGAAATTGGCAAAGCGTATACTTCTTGGTCACTTGCTAATTTGAAGACTTATTCATGATGTTATTCCTCATGTATTTCCTAATTGTAAGAATTTGGGAAGTTTGTTCCAAATTGTCTTTAAGTTTTCCTGGCATGCCAGTATGGATTAGTGGATTATGTATTCTTTTTATTTTTTTTTAGGTTTCCCTAATCTATTTTTTTCACTCAGATACTTGCTTTTCTTAAGGAAGTTGCTAAACATCTGTGAATGCTTTGTCCTTTAAATATATATAAGTATTTACAGTTATACATTACTATTTCAGCTATTATTTATGGATATAAACTCAAAACTGTCACCCTGTCAAACACCTCTTTAGGATTAACCCTCATAAGAACTCCTTTCAGTCTGGAGGACCAGAAGACATATCCTTGACTGTTTCAATCAAGTAAATTGATACAGAAATGAAGAAGACATGAATATGAAGCTCCTTATTGCTATTTATAATGTCAGCTTTCAGACCGTAATTATGTTTTAAAGATAAGAATATATTTACTGAAGAGGAGCTTTTATATTTAAAACACCAAGAAAGATGAGAGGTGGAGCCCATGATAATTTACTTATAGAAAAAGACGATGAGAAGAGTGTGTGTCCTTAGCCACCATCACTGCATCCCTCTGCCATCTGAACTGTTTGTTTCTTGGTCTGCTTCAGGTTTTCTGGATTTCTGCTTTCTCTCTTTTCCTGTCAAGTAATGACTTGCTTCCCATCTTGTTACCCTTTCATGTTTATTCTAAGTTTGTGCAGTTTTCCTCAACAATGGTTTTCATTTGTATCTCCAAGAAAAAATGGAGAGCATAAAATAAGGTTGCCCAGAGTTGTCAGTGCATCTGAAAACTGCCTTCTCAAGGTGGACCATCATTTTAATAATACTTCGAGACACCTTGTTGATCTGGCCCTTTTATTTTTGCATGTGTTTAGATTTCTTCATAATCAAGCCTTTAATTGTTCAGTATTTTGAAATCTTTGATTTATAGGAAGTGTTGAGTTTGTTTTGTTTTTGATTCATCCTCTCCTGAATGTTTCATTATTACTTTTTTTTAATGTACCATTTTCCCACACCAGATTGTTTTTCTACTCTGCTTTCATCATTTTTCAGTCATGTATTACTCCTCAGTTGCAAAAGAAAAATGTTTGTGTCCTTGTTTCTGCACTGCTTAGTCTGAGGGTGCTCTGTGACATAGGAGCACTAGGAAACAGAGAGACCCATGTATTGGTAAGTAGTTCCTAGATAAAGCTCTAGCAGGTTGTGGCCGAGGATGTACCTCCAGAATACGTTGATCCTCTGACTACTTGGATGCCTCAGTGGATTCTTATGTGCTGTTCTTATACATTCCTTGAGATGAACCATCAGAAATGTCCATCTGCCAACAGAGTTTCAGGTCCTTTGCCCTGTCTTGTGTGCGGCAGCAGCAGCTTGGACTCTGACTTCTCACACACCAGGGAAGAACTCTGCCATATCACAGGTTGTGTTGAGTGGCTTCCCTTTCTTCTGCAATGTGCTCTGTTTGTTTAGAGCACCTTTTGCACAGCTGGAAGAATTAGATAAAATAAACAACTGCTCTGAGGGGATATTTGTGTGAACTTGGACTTCGGCTTGTTTGTTTGTTCCTTTCAGAATTATGCCCAAAATTTCTTAGCCACAATTTGTGCAGCTCCACTGGACTGAAGTGGGAAGTATCTTCTCATGGATTCTAAGAAGGAAAGCTTTGAAGATACCCCTAGCCAAAAAACCAATATTTTCTTTTAATAAATTTTGATTTCCAAATGGCCAGGGAGAAACAGCCCAGCAAGATCAGCCCAAAAAAATCTCATATTTGTGTGAGATTGCCTCTTATAATGCCATGTAAGCAGGCATGGTTTAAGAAAGGAATAGGAAAGATTATTGCTTGATATAGTCCTCCTCCCTCTGCTCTCTCATGCCATTTCATTCTTAGGATAGGGGGAATTGTCGTGATGTGTGCTTCTTAGGGCTGTTAGAAAATCATGGATATTTTGAAGGAAGTTAAGGTGCTGTTTCTGATGCTATTTCTGTCCTCCTGGTGAGAGTTTCACAGTGTTACTGTGGTGGTATGTGCCACCTGCCCAATATGCTTTCCTTTGACAGGAAGACCTATGACTAAGAAGAAAAAATGGTTTGGGGGAAGTTGGTAGCTGTTTTCTAAAAAGTTAAACCTGTGCTCTCTGACAGCTTTTCTTAGGGCTCGAGTTGCAGTCTCACCGCCTTCCTTGCACCGGGGGAGGCCTGGCAAGTTGGCTGGAAGTTGTAAGTTGATCAGAAGTGACTCTTCACCTCTTCAGTTTCAGATGTGGTCTTGGTGTTTGATTCTTTGAAGGAATGACGAGCTTCCCAGTGATGAGAGAGTATATCAGTAGCTGCCTTTGGAAAAAGATAAACCTTAGTTCCGGTATTCTTTGAGAAAGCAAGCCTTCTGGGGCAAGCTGAAAAGTAAAGCATGGGAAGGATCGGAGCCTAGATAACTGAAGCGCTCTTCTCTAGTAACTATAGATACTGTGGTCTTTCACAGGAGAGCAGTGGACAGGAAGAATGTTTGTTTCTAAGCACTGATGACGGGTAAGAATAAATAGAACTAAAGGAGGCTTTCGGAGTTGTGTTGCTTTGTTCATGCCTTAAAAAAAAAAAAAAAAGTAGAATCCATTTTTAGGATTCAGTGTACTAGAGGCTGAAAAGGAAAACAGCAGGCATCTGTCCTTCCCCTGACAAGCTTGCAGTATTACTCTAAGGAGAACTGAGACACGTGGAAAGGAAAGGGGAAAAAGCAGTTAAAGTACTTGCAGTTTCATATATGCACCCTGTTTAATTTTGTAGGTTAATTTAACAATGGTGGCCGACAGTGCTGTTTTTAAATAAAATGGTAAATTCATCTGTCCCTCATTTACACAAAACCAAATTATGTTCCCCTCAGTCATCACCATGGGCACTCCTATGCTATCCTGCCCTGGATCACTGAAGGCAAATACCCAGTAGGATGCTAGTTCTCAGAGCTGTATGTATCCTGCAGATGGGAGTTCACAAGCCAGTTTGCTGGCTGGAAACTTACACATGGATCTTGACAATGGAACATATTTATACAGAGTTCTGGTATGCTTTCTAGCACATTTGATGTTTTGCTTCAGGCTCTGGATACTTCGAGAAATCCTCCCCTACAGCCACAGTCCATACCCTCATGAAATACCTAGCTGCTTGTACATTGTTTCTGACTCTTGTGATGGAGAGACACTACTTGCCCAATGTGCATCATGAGACTTGCGCTGTAAGCACCTTGATACCAAAGCAGGAGAGCCTGCAGTGCACTTACAGAATAAAATGTCGAGTGAGAATGGCTCTTGTGGTTTTTGTGAGGGTTTTTTTTAAGAATCAGGTTTCTGTGGCATTTTTTGGGAGAACCTGTTTTGAGGTTACTAGGCCGAGTTTTTCAAAACCATTGTCTTCAAAATCTGTTTAGAATGCAGCTTTCACTGCCTGCCACTGCAGCTGCAGGCACTAAGTATTTCTGCAAATCACTCCTCCTAGACCCATGCCAAGGACCTGGAAAATTAATGACCTCTTCTGTAGTGTTTAATTTAAATGATACAGAGATCTCTAGTAGAATCTGAGTTCTCTAGGACAGCATTCAATTAGCCGACTCAAAAGATTGGTTTCTGAATGACTAAAGGGCTTGTGGAGTAAGCAATCAAGAAATTGGCCAAATTTGGCTAGAGCTCACAGGAATGAGAGCTCTACCACTACGCCCGTCTCCACTATCAAGTCTATCCTGAAGGACAGGGGGTCGAAACTCTATGAAAAGTAGGAAAAGTCTGCCAGAATCTTTTGACAGAGATGCCACTTTTTTTACATTAACCTTTATTTTTTCGATATATCTGTACTGTTTGGAATGAATAAAAAGTGAAGAAACAAAACATTGAAGCAGAGACTAACGTGTAAAATTTCAGCCCGAACAATAGCAATTTGGCAAATTTGTAAGTTGTCTTATGTAGAGGAGTTTGTCTTATAATGGCAAGTGTCCGGCAGCATGGTGAAATGTGATCCTACTCATTCTGCCAATAGTAAAATATGCTGGATTACAGTTAGCATTTGTACCTACTGACAGCAGTGTCAGTTCTGGTGTAAGTTAACAGAGGAATTGTCCTGCTTTCAAATCAAGAGTTGTTTGAGAGCTGTTATCACAGGTCTTACCAGGCCAATCAAGGCCTGAGATGAAAAATTCTGCTTTTAATCAACCTGATAAATGCTGGCCAATTCTGTTTGCATTTTATTTAGTAAGAATAATTACACTTGTGTGCATATCAAAGCCCAGTGGTCTGTGTCTGACAGTAGCAAAACCAAAGGTGTGGTAAAAGGCACAGGAGCAGGGCAAGCGTATAGGGATAACTTTCCCAGAGTATTCTCCTGATCTTCAATAATTTGCTTGTCAAAGGCTTCCTGAGCCAGGCATGGAGGGTTTGTATTTACAAACTCTTACAGGACTCTTTTCCATGAACTTTTTCCTGTGCCCCCTCGAGCCTTTGTAAACTCAAGTGTCTAAACACCCTGTTGCAAGGAGTTCCACAGCAGAAGTGTGTGAACAACAGGTACATTTCCTCCTTGAACCTGTGTCTTCGTCATTTCACTTCACATCTCCAGCTTCTTTATTGGAAGAGGCAGTAACTACCAGCCTGTTCAGCTTTGTCTGTCAGTCTCTAGCCACTTCAGTGCAGATATACCTGTGTGCCGTTCAGCTGCATCTCCCTTATCTACGTGTTCATTGATGCCTTCAGAGAACTCCACTTGATTTGTAGGGCTTGATTTCCTTTTCCAAAAGTTGTGTTGCCTCTTCACCAATATGTTGTGTTTGTTCATGTGTCCTCACCACCCCCATCCCCTTCACCCCCCCAAACCCCCCCCTCCCAAACCCCCCCCCCCCCCCCCCCCATTGTTATTCAAGTTTATGCTGACTTGCCTGATGTAGACATCAAGCTTACTACCTGTTGTACTTTGGTGGACATTGGGAATCGTTAGGAAAGAAATAAACCAGGCAGCAATCCATGGTGTGTCTGTCTCCTGAATACTGTACAAAAGATATATGTAGAACGGAGAAAATACAGGACAAGGTGATGAATACGAACAAAGTAGTGAAACAGTTTCCAAGCAAGGAAGGCCTAAGTAGGCTTAGACTTTTCAGCCTGGTAAGAGACTACAAAAGGGAGAAAACAATAGAGGTTTCGTATCACAGATCATAAAGGAATCATAAGTGGCTTAGATGGGATGAAGGAGAAGCAAAATTTTTAGCTGAGAGGAAAGAGAAACAGTGTGAGTTGGGTTTAGAACAAGCTAAAAGAAAGGAGTTGTGAATAAAATGTGAAAATAAGCTGTAGAATTCCTTGCTGTGGGATTTTCTGAGTAAAAAAGCTTACCTGGGCGCAAGAGGGGACTGCCAAATTAGCAGAAAAGAGGGCTTTAAAATCTGTCCAGCATAGGAAAGTCTCAAAATCACAAATGGTGATACTTCCCCAAAATGCTACATGCTTGCCTTCCTCATGATTGGCTGTTACTGGAGCAAGGATTCTGGGCTGGATGGGCTTCTGTATGACCCACTAGGACCATCGTTATATTCCAGTGAGAATTGAGGGACCCAGAACTGGAACAAATCACCCTGGCTGAGCCAAATGCCTTACTGTCACAGAGAACATGTCTGTCTGTCTGTGAACCTATGTAGATCATAGTCAGATTTTTCCTCTCGTCACATCCCTATCTTCTGACATGTAAACTTAAAGCCAGTGTTTTGTTGGCTAGGAACCCTTTTAATTTCCAGCCTAAACTTACATATGATAAGCTTTCACTTATTCTTTATGCTAGCCCTGCTGTTTGTCTCATTGGTGTACTTACTAAGACCTTTGTTTTGGGGGTTGGTTTTTTTAATTGTGGTTTTTGGTCAGGTATTTTTTGTGCTATTCCAAATATTTTTTTTTTTGTGAATATGTATTACCAGATTTATACATGGTGTTCCCTGCAAGATCTTGGTAGTCCACTGTAGTGGCATCTGTGTGTCCCTTTATGCACTGGAAATACGGCTGCTTTTTTTGAATCGTTATATTTTCTTTCTTCTGAACCGGTCTCTTTAGTGACTCTTACTAGCTGCTTATAGGATGGTTATACACAAACTTTTTCCTTCCCCGCTACTTCCAGCTAATGATTCATCACTTTTCAGCAGAAACCACTAGTCTCTAAGTGTGCTGTTCTGTCCTTTATTGTTACTTTTCATCCCATTTCTGTTGTGGCTGTCCTTAAGATTTGCTGCAGTATTTATTGTGCGTTGTTTCAGTCTGCACTGTACTTCTGATACCTCCTAGTTTCATATTTTCTACATATTTTGGTGGTGCTCACTTAAAGGCATAAAAAAATTCTGAATGAAAAAGTTGGATCAAAAAAGACTGAAGACCAGTCTTGGCAGAAGTCCATAAATAACATCCTTCCACCTTTCAGAAAGTAATCTGTTGTCATCTCTTTATCTGCTGTTTTTCCTGCCATGTTATTCTTGAACTAGCCCCTCTCAGATCAAGAAACTACTGCTTTAGGTGGTACTATATCAGATTTCTTACTGACTGAGACTAGAATAGTTGTGCTTCCTTTATATAAAGGCTATTTTTTCATGTTGAAGAAAAGTTGGATGTTTGACATGGTTCAACTTTTGGAAATAGTGTTACATTTTATTTTATTTTCTCTTTACCTTCATGATTTCGTTCATTCTTTGAAAACATGCTCCAAGCAAGAGGCCATGCTACCATCATAAATTGTACGTCCAGATAACTTTTCTCTACCTTTCCTCAACTTTGAAATGAGACAAAAAGTATTTATTTGGATTTGATGCTGTTTTGAGAGTCTTCTATCCCATCGCATGGCAGCCTTGCTTCCTATTAAATCAGAAGATAGAATTTCAATATGAAAGGTAATGTTATATAAATACAGTAGATACTTTTTCTCATTCACCTTTCAGAAGCCTTTGTGTTGGTCTCTGTGGCTGGTAGCCATCTCTGCTGCTGTAAACTGGACTGTAAACTTCTACCTTATTTTCACTGTAGTGGGAATAGTGCATTGGAGCAGTTGCCCAATGCATCTCTCTGTTGTGATTGTAGATGTTTCACAGACTTAGTTCTGACCAAGTTTATTCAAGGAAATACATGCACTACCAATAATATGAACTTAGTAATTTAGTACCTCTCATCACCCCTGCTAAGGTGAGAGCATCTCACAGTGCTGTGATACTCCATCAGTCTGTTGTGCTCAATCTGTTCTGCCAGGTTGATTCCCCTTGCCGCTGTCTTGGACGTTGGGTCTGCCAGATCTTCTTGTTTAGCAGGGTGCTGAAATTCCTGCTGTCCCTGACTCTCAGTGGCTGCTCAATCCGGTTAGTGCCAAGGGACCATAGGAAATCTGTGGCTGCAGTTTCTCAATGATTTGCGGTTTGGGCTAGAGCTGTGGGAATCCCAACCTGCTCATACCTGTACCTGAGATGGCTCTTCTCTGCCTCCTCTTGTGCTGGCACTAAGCCACTCCAAAGACGTAGACTGCACAGAAGTGGTTGGCATTTTTTCTGTAGGGTTAATTTGACTGGTTTAGCTCTCTAGGGTTAATGTGACTGTTCTAGCTCTCTGGCCTGATACATTGTGTGGCCAGACAAACACCAGTGCAAGAAGGAAAGGGAGGGAAGAAGAAGTACCGCACCTTGAACTGTTTCAGTGTGGAGACACACTCAAAATAACTAAGCTCTGGACAGGCTGACACTGCTGTGCTCTGGTCAGCATGACAGCTGGGCAGATGTGTCCATCTCCAATCCCAAAGCGTTAGCCAAGGCGCTGTACCAGAGCTGCTCCCCCTTGCTTCCGAGCTGCAAAGTAGTATGTGTCCGGCCAGCTTTGGGTGTTGGCTGGGCACAGTCGCCTCTGCCTATGGTTGACCCAGTAAACAAGGTGCTTGCTTAGGTGGAGTTACCTAGTTCTGGAGATAGCTGCTTTGCTTTTGGGATTGGGTCCAGAGATGAGAAGGTAACTGCTGAAGCTGCTTGCCAAGGCAGCTATCAAATCTGATGAGGGATCAGGCCTTGAGGTTAACTGGCAGTAATTATCTGTACCATAGCTATATCCATGCTGAGTGATTCTTCAGTGTTTTGTTTTGTGTTGGTTTGGGGTTTTTTGGTCGGGTTTTTTGTGTTTGTGGGTTTGGTGTTTTTTTTTTTTTAAAAAAAAAAACAAACCCAAAAAAGTAGTATTTCACAGTGCTGGTTTCTGTGGCCCTGTAATTCAAGGGAAGTATCAGCCCTCATCTTTGTGAGTACAGCCTTTTGGGTACAAACCTTAAAGTTTTGGTGACAACTGTGGTAACAATGAGACTGAAATACAGATGTCTGACACGTTCTCATGTTCCCATTTGGATACAGGCTCCTCTGAAAGCACCCCCCCTGCTTTGGTAAGGAAACAAATGATTTCAGAAAGGGACATGTTGAAATCATCAGGCCGTTGTTCCTGTTTTGGTAGCGTTGTGTCGTTTTTCTTAGCCGTTCCTTCGCATAACCCTAACTCTTTTTGACCATTTTGTACCCGGCCCTTTAGCAGATGTTTCCCCCCAGCACTAATCGTGGTGGCAGCTTGTGCTAACTGGCGGGGCTGGGAGAGAGCGGTGTGTTTGGGGAGAAGGATGGAAGATTAGCATCGTTACAGGTCAGAAATAAGTGTATTGTGTGTGGTCAATAATATGTAACAGTGTGGTTTAGTAAGATGAGCTTCCAGCTCTCTCTGCAGGAGAAGGGGATGCATACCTTTCTTTATTCCAGCAGATTTCTGCGATATGATAGGAGGCAGGAAAGAAATGTAGTTTCTATAGCCAAGTTTCTATGTGTTATGTGTTACTTTCTCGTGTTCTTAATGCTGGAAAGCTTGGGTGGGTGCCGTGCTGTCAGACTGTATTACCCAGCGTTAGCTGGTCATGAATCCATGCTTCATGTTCACAAGTATTTCTTTTTTTTCTTAAAGACTGCTCATCTGTGCCGTTACAAACACTGATGGCACGGGCACGAGCCTCCACATCTCCCTTGCCTGCCCTCTGGAACTCAGATTTGGGTAAGCAGGGCAGTTGCAGTTTGAAATTTGTGGTTGTAACGTTATCTGTTAGAAGTAAAGAAAAAAAAATCCTGCTGAAACAAGTAGTGTAGACCACACTAGATCTGCTTCAGATAAGTCTGTCCATTATTGTGTGCAATTAGACCAAGTATTTTGAAGGATTAGTAGATAGTATATTTTAAGAGATTGGTTAGTGGTAGGAAGTAAGACTGCCAGTGAAATTTTTCTTCTAGAGTTGAAATGCAAAGATCTCTTATTAAAACTTATCCAGTTGTTTAACTTTTCTTAACAGAAAGTTCATAGGTCATAGAAACAAGTGCAGTATGAAATTTCAAACCCAATATTCACCTGCTTTTAAAGAAAAATAGTAATAGTCCCTCATTTTAGAAGGCAACAGTTATTTCACTACTGCTGTGTGCTGTCAAAATATGCCTGATTGTTTACATTCGTGTGTACTCTAAACTGTTTTGATTTTTGTTTTGTTAATTTTATTTTTAGCTGTAGAAGCCTGTACAGGCTTCGAAAGATTTCATTGGCTTGCTTTCTCGCCACTTTTTCCTAAGAAAAGGTGACCATACCAAGGCTGTGAATAATCCTCTCTGTATTCAAATCTGTTAGACAGTGAGTGTTGCCTTGCAATTTGTTAACACTGCTGCTTTGCCTCTGCTTTGCTTCATTTAACTTTTTAGGCCCTTTTCTCCTCTTAATGGGATTCTCTGTTTTGGGGATTTTTTTACCAACTTGTCACCTGCCAGATAAAGGGGGGCAGGGGGAAGAGATTGCTTTCTTAGAACTGTTTTGGTAAGAGAGCCTTGTTGTTCCTAATCTGCCTATAATTTGTCTCTGTTTTCTCTTCCTTAATCTCCTTTTGCTCCTATTTCTGAACCTCCTCACCTTCATCCTCATCACTCCTCCCTCGCCGATCTTTGGTTTTGAAAGAAGCCGGGAGGAGCGGTGAGATGCCAGAAGAGCACAGTTATTACTTACACAGGGAAAGTTCATCCTGTCCAACAAGTATGCTATTTGTAGCCTTGAGGGATATATCTAAAGGGCACAGAGTTTCCACTCAAAATTTAAGTAGATTAGATTATGTATACATATTTGTTGTGACTTGGCAGGTATCCCAGTGCCCGAGGTCTTAAAACATATACTTTGCTATACTCGAGGCAAGCTCAACTGTATGTTTCAAAAGATGCTGTGGAGAGATGGGAGGCTGCTGTTTGGAGTTCACAAAAGTGTTATCCTCTCTAGATCTGATACGACACAGGAATTCTGACTACTGTTCTGTCTAGTCCTGCATTTTGTCTTGATATTAGCTTCTATCAGATGCTTCAAGGGGTGGTATAACCATAACATACGGAGAAGATCCTCTCTTATTTAACTCTCTGCTGATTTGGATTTTGTCCTGAAAAAAGAGGGTTGGTATTATTTTTTCTGAAGTCCTCTTCAAATCATATTATAAGTCTGGATGATCCAGTTATCTATGTAAGTCTTGTCCGTCTAACTGTATGCTACCTTCTGGCAGTAAATCTCACAAGCTAATACTTTGCTGTTAAAAAATAAAGTATTTGCGTTTACTAGTCTAAAATTTGCTATGCTGTGGTTTTATTGAATGTGTCTCATTGTCCTAAGAACAGATAAAATCATCTGAGCAAGTTACTCTACTGCTAATTGTTTTAATAGTTTTATCTTGTTATCTTGTTTAAAAGTAAACATAAAAATGCAACTCCAGAATTCAGGTGCTGCAGATAATGCTGGAGGGAACCGTGAAGTTAAAACAGCTGTATTTTATGAAATTCTGTTTGGTATGGCACTTTTCCTTATAAGGCCCAATGACCAATTGTTTTGATTATTTAGAAGGAAAAAATTCCATGAGAACTGTTACTGAAAATGACTAACTTGGCATTAGTGATCTGTCGCTCTCTTACAGCATTTGATGCAATACTGAAGTTAATTAAGATAGCTGAAATATCCAGTTAGCCAGTCAGTGCTTCGGCTGCTCATATGTGACCTGTTTATTACATTTTCTGGTAAATGGCTAATGATATCTGTAAATAAATACTCCTTCTGTTTGTAGTGGTGTCTTCTTAACATCCAAGGCCTTTGTAAATAAAGAACAGCCTGTGTATCTAATAGAAAGCTTGAACACTTGATTCACAGTGCACGGTGACCTGTGGGCTTTTGCAGTGAGGAGCTGAAGTGATTCCTCAGGTTTTGCCATTAGAGTGATGAAACCTTTGAAAGAGGAGTGTGGTGCTGGGATTGCCAATGCACAGTGGAAGACGTGCAAAAGCAGAGTGACTAAGGCTGCATGTTAGAAACCAGGGATGGTTGGGTCAGGTCGCAAGAAGAGGGCATACTTGACAGAGAGGTAGGCTGGATTTAGTTAGGTGGTTGTGTTTCTTTATTTAAGCAAGGATTGGAGGTTGATAAAGATGCATAAGCTGATATGTAGTAGATATAAGCTGCTTTTGCTCAAAACTGCAGAGGGGTATGTGAGAGAGATGGGACCAGGACTTAGCAGATCTGAAATGCATGTCCACCAGACCTGTTCCTTTGGCATCTCAGTGCCTTGGAGAAGATATGCTTGAAAATGGTTACTACAGTTGCTTAAACCTGTTTATGTTATCTATTAGAGCAGTCTCTTAAAGGCAGAGGATGAGGAATAATCTGTTGTGGGGATTTTTTATCTTCTGCATGATATTATTCCAGTATATTAAAAAAAAAAAGAGATTTGCCCTAATAAACAGAAACTGCATGCAAGATTTACTATATTTTCTTTTTTTACTTCTAGTTTGCTTTTCTAAGTATGAAAACGTAGGATTTACTCAAGCAGATAAGAGGTAGAATTGTCCCTTTGTGAACCTTAAAATGGAGGGAATGAGAAAGAATGTCCAGGCTGTTGATCACTGGGAAATAATTAACAAAAACAATTAACTATGGCTTAGTCCACAGTAGGATGTTACCTTGAACACACCACTTCAATTCCTCTTACAGCATCACGTGTCCATGCTGAACTTAATACTAAAGAGTTATATCAAAAAGGACTACTTACTCTAGTAAGTGCAGTAAATGCTCATTGCAGTGAGTTAGTTTCCACTCTAAGGTTTCTTTGGGTTAATTGCTTATAATGTGCTGGAGTTTGTATTTCTCCCCACCTGGCTCACTACCCATATCCTCCCTTACTCCAGGATCATCCTGACTGGAGGTAAATGCTCCATACACCTTGGCAGGTAGCCAGGAGTGCTGCTCTTTTTGGTGGGGGTTGTAAGCAAGTTGGTTGTAGCAATTGATTAGTTTTGAAGAGCCTGCCAAGGCTCTGGTGGCCTCTGGTTCGTGTATGTCTGACCCTGCTCAGACAGGAATTGTTGCAGGGTGGATAGGTACAGGTCACTGCCCCCATAAACAAAAGAGAGAGAGCACACCTTGACCTGGCCTCGGGAAGGAATCAACACAAAGGACTATAAAGGATGTAGCAGAAGACAAAGAAACACAATGGAATTCTTGATCAGTGCCCTCATACATGCTCTGGGCTGTGGTTTTGCAAGTGACATTGCCACCAAATCCAGGAGTGATTTATTTCCCCTGCTCCCCTGGATGGTGCACAGGGCCACAGCAGAGGCCCAAGGTAACTGGGTAAGAACCCAGCAAATAAAGGTCAGTAGCCTCACCTATGCCATAGTGTCCAGCTGGGTCTGGGCCTGCTGCAAGCATTGTGACTCACCAGATGTGAACAATACCCAAGAAACAGCTACGGGATCCTGCAGAGGCTGGAGGAGGAAGCCGATCTAGTAAGTATTGCATGCCCAATTGCACAATAACTTCACAGGAGGGTTTAAAGTACTTTTTCTGGAGCGGAGCGCTCTGGCTCAGGTAGCAGCCTTCCCCTTGCCATTTAACTTCGCTGTTCTCAAACTTAGATCAGACTCTTGTTATATTTATTTGCTGTGGGCTCCTCATCCGCACTGTCACTCACTGGCAACCTCCAAACTTCTGCACTCCAACTACTGTCCCTACATCTCTTAATTTCTGTTACCCTCTCACCCAGAGTAACAATCTTAACTGTTGGTATCCCCCACCCCAAAATTTTGCATGACAAATCCAACAAATTCTGTTCAGTGTTCACTCATCTACCCTTGCCTACTAATCAGTCCTGCGGTACTGAAGGACTTCTCAGGAACATCACTGTGTCACCTTCCTTGTACCTCCATGTCTTTTCCTTCCCCTCCTTCTCTGCACTCTCTGCCCTCTGTGTACAAGATCCATCCCATGAGGAGTGGCATGAAGTTATCTTCATTGCCCAAGTCCTTTCAGCTCTGTCCTGTAGCTACCTTGCCCTATGTAGGAAGCCTGTAGATCTCTAGGAGGAGAGGGGTGACCCTGCTCGTGCTGATGTCGCCATGGAGCATGCTGCCCACTCCCTGCCTGCCTTGGGGAGCCCTGGGGCTGTGGCAAAGGCGTGAAGCAGCCCAGCCCAGCTAGACACAGCAAGGAGCGTGCCCGTCCCAGCTGAGCCGGAGCCACGGCATGGCTCACCTCCACACTCCCCAGAGCCCAGCTCCTCACGTGGGTGCAAGGGGAGAGAATTTGAAGGCTGGAGGGAGCCGTGTGTTTGCAGGGTTGCTCAGACATAGAGGATGGAGGGCGAACATGGGACTCTGTGCTTCCTCCTGCTGCTGCCTATACCCCTGCCCGTGTGACGTGTTGTTCAGTTTAACAAGCATTGGTTTGCCTTCCTCCCAGTCAGTGTCATCTGTCACATCTTTGTTGCTGAGTCAGGGCTTTCTCCAGTACCCGACTCCACAAACAGAAGAGTTCATCACAGTTTATTGATGCTTTTGCCTTTTTCATATTGCCTTCTTTTTTTTTTTTTTTTTTTTTTTTTTTTCACTCTTGCTCCCCTCCCGAAATGGTATCTTCTCATCAGTCTCACTTCAAAGCTTTAACAGTACATGTCTTTGCTTTGGCAAATCCCAAACATGAGTTGCACTTTTCTGCCTCCTTCTCAGCTGATTTGATCTCCTCTCATTTCCTCCTCACTAATCACAGCCTTCCCCAGCTTTGGTTATGCTGCCCCCCTGCTCCAGACCTTAGTCATGCTCAGAGTGTTTATAAATCTTAATGCAGCCTCAAATATGAAGCTATGCTGTCACAGAGTTTCATTAGCGTGCTCAATCTTTGCTGACGGCGAAGTACACAAGAAATTTTGAACTGCCTTGCTGTTCTAAAACTTTTATTTAGTAGAGCGAGCTTGTGTACATGTAACAACTGCTACAGAATTTTCTTGATTTTTTCAGTGTAATTTACAGTAATTTATAGGAGTGAAAAGAGTGTATGGGAGAGAGGTTTGACACAAACATTGCAGGTAAAGGAGGTGTTGGGGGTTTTCCTTATTTTTCTTTTTTTTCTATTTTTTTTTTCTTTTCTTTAAGGAAATGCTCCTCTAGCACTCCTGGATGAAGTTTGTTGATAGGTAGCATTGCAGTATATTATCACAGTTTGCCTGTTGTCTTTACAAATGAAGCCCTTAAGTCTCCCAGGAATTTGCTATAGAGTAATACCCTTCAGCATGAGGACAGCTAGATGCACGTGTGTGCTGTTACAAATGTAATGCCTACTGGTTTGGTTGTGTTGGTTTTGTTTTGTTTTGTTTTTTTAAAGGCAGAGCCATCTATACTCAAATGCCTATCCAACAGTGTCTGACCATTTAAAGTTTTGAAACAATAGCAAAGAACATCCCCTATTACGTATGTCCCAGAAAAAACCTACAACAGCATATGTAGTATGTGGAAGTAATTTGGAAGGCATCTTGCAGTTTTGAAGGGAACACGGTGAGAAGAAAAGTTGGGGGGAAAAGAATTTGAATGCGGTCATGAGGGAAGAAACTACTTAGCATATTAAAATAGAGTTTGTAATGAGTGGGGTGACTAGTAACATCTTTATTTTTTCTGATTTCTCTTAGCACATAAAAAGGCTGCAGCCCATATGAAGAGGGGAATTATTAGCTAAAAGATAGCCATCAGATTTCAGAAGATAAACGAAAGGTGGATCTGAACCTTGAAATTGTCAGCTCAGCTCAGCAGGAGGTTGCAAAGGCAAAGTGGTGAAAGGAGGGTTTCCTGGAGAACACCCAGAAGATTGAAATGGATTATGCGATTCTGGAAGGGGACAAGAAACAGGCAATACAAAGGTGCTAAACATAAACAGTTGTAACAAAACACTGGTCAAGCAGTTTACCTCCAATACCCTGTAAAACATAGAAGATGTTCCATATTGAGACCACTATGTCAGTTGAGCTAATTAGAAATATTGCCTGACAGTATTCAGGATCTTGCGTACATCATCTCGAGGAGCGCTCCTTGTACGACCTGCTTTGTTTTTAAGGTCATCATTTTTTCATTGAAAAAGCACCATCAGCTAACTTAGTAAATAAATCCGTTTTTTAAACACCTGTCTAAAAAATAATTGAACTCACAACTACTGTAAAACTCATCTCTTCACAACTTTTTAAAAATAAAATTAAACTAAAACATACCTTTTGATTGCAAATTTTTTGCTAGCCTACAGCTGCTTTCCCACAGCGTGAAAGAAGCTCAAGCGTCTTGTTGGAGAGCACTTAGAGGAATATATTCTCCGGGACTCACAAAAGCATCTCCATTTCATGTTTCCATCTGCTCTCCAGGATTTTTTCCCATAACATGCATGAAGCATTGATGCATACCATACAGTCATAAGACTATTTTTATTCCATCTTTTTTGTCACCATCTTCCTTCCACCTTTCTGGAAGCCTGCCCCACTGGCAGTCTGCAGCTGTTCAAGGCAGTGTCTTGCATGTGTTTTTTTCCCATCACTTAATGTAGGCTTGGGAGTCAGGAAAGCAAAGTCTGCTAAGCCCTGGTGTCTTGGACTGTGGAGAACAAAAATTACCTTGCAGGACACCCCTTCCTGCTCACTGCAGGGGGGGTGGACTAGATGACCTCTAAAAGTCCCTTCCAACCCAAACTATTCTATTATTCTACGATACAGTTCTTTCATCGTAGACCACCCATTATTAGTATTGGTGAATGCTTAGTGTGATAAACCGCATCCAGCAGGACTGTGAAGGAATATGCCATCATGTTGATAAGGTCTTAAGCATGTGTGTTTGGGAGGTGGAGCTGGTGTAGAGTAGAGCAACAGGTATGCGCCTCACCACCCTGCTTCTGTGCCAGTAGGGAACCCTGTCCCTTCAGAGCTATGCGTAACCTCCTGTGCACTGACAGGCGTGGAGGAACCTCATGCTACTCAGCCTTCCTGAGTTGGCGGTCTTACCAGTAACAAGCTCATTACCTTGTGATTTGATGGTAAAGTTGTTTGGTGACTGCATTGTTATGACATTTCATCAGGCTGACAGGAGCTCCCAGATTGGTTTTCTGTTAGTGCAACTCCAGGGCAGAATCTGTGTGAACTTCTGGAAGGTTCTGCCTTTGCTGCCTGAAACTAGTAGCTGCTGCCAGTCACCTGAATCCAAAAATTGTACTCCAGCTGACTCTTCTGGATACTAACTGCCTGGCTTCATCTCCTTCTGCTGTGTTCAATCATGTCGCTCTAAATTATGCACAACTGCTTTTAATTGTTCATTAATCTGGTATCATATCTCAGAATTCTTAAGATGTGCATCCCAAAATGAATTGTATGACGGACTGAAGCAGAGCCCTGTAAATGAACCTGTCAACACCCCGAATGGGAGATGGGAACAAATGCAGAGGACTTACCTTGTTAACAAGAATGTTCTCATAGCAAAGCGTCATGCAAATACTCCATGAAGTCAGTGTAATCAGCGAAAGCTGATTAGGTATGTGCTAGCTTCATTGCATAGACAAAGCTGGTACGTACGAACAGAGTCAGAAACACATTCAGCATCTGCGCTGTGCAGGTTTTGAAAAACTCACTGATTACAGCTTTGCAGAGGGATTTGCTTTAGTATTACCCTAAGTATTCTGCATCTTTAGTTATCCTTTCCTAAGGCTTTTGTGTTTTAGCTCATAAGGTCATTGATACAGTCATCCATCATCACAGCTGTAGCAGTATTAGCAAAGGCCATCGTGACTAAACATGACACTTCTTATTTGATGTAAAGTTAAAATAATCTAGGAAGTATTTTCTTTTCAGATAGAGCAGCAGTTCCTCAACTGCAGAGTGTATTGGAAGATTAGTGGCTGCTTGGAAATTGGGCACTCTTTCGTACTTCTTGCCTTTCTTTGGGGGCTGGGATAACAGGCAAAGGAGACAGGGCAACCAGGATTAGCATTTTAGTAGGAATAGTGTCAATAAATCATGTGAAAATCCCAGGTTAACAAAAAAGGCAATGCTAAACCTCGTCACAGTTTTTGCCCCCAGGCAATGTTCAGGCAGCGTGATTCAGGGCAGGACTGGGCTTCCACTGCGCTCTTTGGACAGCTGTGTAGAGTTTCCACCTACACCTGGGATGCAGCATATATACTGGGGAGACTAGCCTTTCTCTCCGTCACTTTATTTCTGTCCTTCATGAGTTGTCATTTTGTCCCAAATGTGAGCTTCCCAACCATCTAACCTAACCTCATGAGGCAAATCTAACTCTCCTGTGAAGGGTCTTGTCCTATTACAGTCACTTCAGCTTCTATGTGGTATTGTGATTTTTCAAAGACTTTTTCTCACCACCTTGCCCCTCTTATTTGAGCTTGTCTTAGCAAGATGGGTAAGTATATTATTTTTGGGTGGGGTTTTTTTTGTTTGGTTTGGGTTTTTTGTTTGTGTTTTTGTGGGTTTTTTTTTGGGAGGGGGAGGTGTTGTGGGGTTTTTTTTTGTAGCAGACAGAAATTGAGGTAGGGTAGAGGATTTCTCCAAGCCCAAATGATGAATCACTGGTTGGATTATTGTAGTCCTATGTTTTCTGACTTCTAGTCCATGCTTATTTTACAGACTTTGCTATTTAAAACCTGTCCCTGCCTTCTGGCAGTTCCTTTGTGCTGTCTGCCAAGCAGACCTTCAAGTGAAATTACTGAGCTCTTTGGTAAGTTTTACTTTTTCAGCTTCAGTGAGGAACACAGCACAAAGTGGAGTAACTGGTGGCTGTTTTTTCTGTGCTGTTCCAGTTCAGACCATCTCTCTAACTGAGCAGAGATCACTAGCTGCATAGGATTATGTTGTGTGGTGATACATGTGGGTGGAGTTTATCTTGAGTTCACCGATGTCATTGTGATTTCCACTTAGTGCACTAGAGCACCAGAAACCCTTTTACTTGTCTGAGTACTGAAAATGTTAAAAACGTCTTGCGTTACGGTTCACGTTAGATGACTGTCTCAAAAAGCAAAACTTGTAACTTCCTATCCTGTCTAGTTGAGCTCTGCAACATAATTATGTTGTTTAAATGGTATGTCCTAAAGTATTCAGGTTTAGAAAAATCTTCAGAAATGTAAGTACGTAAAATCATGGTTTCAGGGGTGGTCTGGGCCAGGCAGGCCTGCACCAGGCAAACCTGAAATCTGTACCAGGCAATTTTGGTAGATGCTATTTGGTGGCCACCTGGGTAGGCATGATTATTTGGGAAGAGTCAAAGCAGCATTTGTAAGAGAGCCCTGTCTTAGGGAATTGGAGTTCTTTGGAGGCATCAGCAAGAATTAAAGATGTTCTGGTTGAAAAATCAAAGTGAACTTTATCAAAAAGGCTTTTTAAGGAAAGTAAGGAGCCATAATATAAGAGGGAAGGCCTTTGCACAAGTAAATGACAGTTTAAAAGGTAGGATCAAAGGGTAGAAGTAGAGGGTCAATTCTCAATTAAAGGAGGGTCCCGGTTACGTTCCACAGAGATCTGTGCTGTTCATCACATTCATAAGTGGTATCAGTAAGGGCATGAGCAAGTTTGCTCTGAAGAAGAGGGCCAGCTGTGGAGAACAGTAGGGCATAAAGTGCTGAGGACTGTGCAACAAAATGGGCAATGAAATTCAGTGTAGGTAAATGAGGATAACTGAGAAGCAGGGGGAAGAAAAATCCTAAATCTAAATAAGATTATGAGTTTGAGCTGTGTATTATCATTGAAGAGTAAGATTTGGGAACTGTGATTGGTGAGTCTGAGATCATGAGCTTATTGGTCACAAAAATACAACCCAAATGTTAAGGGAAAGAAATACATAATAAAATTAAGAATGTCATTACAAGAGTGTATGGTCCAGTTGCCTCCTGAGTGCTGTGTGCACTTCTGGACCCTTCAGCTCAGAAACATTTTCTTAGGACTGGAAGAGGCTTAGAGAAGGTCAGCAATGATGATGACAACATGTAGCACATGGCATGGCTTCCATGTGAAGAACACTGCTGTAAACTGGGACTTTGGCCTGGGAAAGGAAAGAATTGAGGGCAATGTCATGTAGATCTGTAGAGGAAGAAAGAGGCAGACTAACCACTGCCTTTCAAAACAAGAACATACACAGTTAAGAGGAAAGGTAGATTCAGAGCCTTCAAAAGGAAGGGGTTCTCCGTAAAATCGGTAGTGGAGAGACCTGTGGGATGATTTTTTGGAAGTATGCTGTAGATATTAGAAACTGATACAGTTTCCAGGGAGAGTGTTTTGGACTATGGCTTGGAAGGGTGATGTGCTGAAAGTTGCTAAACTAACAGGAACCACATATGGTTCAGGAAGTCCCTGACATCAAAGTAGTTGGAGGTCAGAAGGGTATCTGTGAGAAATATCACTTGTTTGTGACCTGTTCTGTACATTTGGCTATTACTGGAGGCAGAATACTGGCCTAGATGTACCGTTGATCAGCCTGCACACCTACTGTCATTTTAAGATGTCTTGGGACAAAGGAAAATAATGTTCCTTACGAACATCAATTAATTCCTGATCGTATTAGTGTATAATCCCGTAGGCACGTTTAGTTTGTGTGTTTGTGTTTACTTGAACGTATACAGGATTTGCTTTTGATTTTATTATAAAAATGACATGGTCCTATATGCAGATTACATATTAACCAAAGTTTGCTTTCACAGAAGCATCATCACTTTAAAAGTGGAAGCATATTATTCTTTGGGGGTGTGTGGTGAGGGGTGTGATTCCAAAATACATGAAAGCTCTTTTGCAGGTTTTAAGCATTCTAACAGTAATTACAATATCAACGTTATTTGTATCACAGCCTCTCCAAAGTTTTTAGAAAACCATCTCTGCAGTGCCATAGATTCTTAAAAAGCCCATAAAACCACAATCATCAGATGGGTTAACTCTAGGCAGCTCTTGTTTCCTTTAATTTAGTATATAATCAGGAATCCAGTGGAACATATAGTAACCAAAACTGAGCTCTCAAGATTTAAAGTGGACCTAAGTAATTTGAAATATGGAAAGCTCACAAAGAGATGCTGGATAGTATTGTGATTTTTTTTTTTTTAAATTACAGACTATTAGGTCATGATAAAATAAATGTTGGTAAGTTCATGTTCTACTTTTCCAGAAACTTAAGAAGAATAAAAAAGCAGGCATGATAAATTTTTTCTTCTATATTCTGAAAAAAGTTATGTAATACTCATTCTGGTGTAGCATATTACAACAATGAGTTATTTTCTAAAATTAAAAAGCTAGTTGTCCAAATCTAATGACTGTAGTACAGCTTTCAAGAATTGCAAATAGTCTTATAATCATGAAAAAACCCATGTTGTATTTAATTTTCAAATCTATATAAATAACTATTTTTGTATGATGGTTACTGTCCCACCGCAACCTAGTGTTTCTTTCCTCCAAATGCTCGCTTTATTAATGAATAAAAAGTATGTATTTTTAACAGATGTTTCCTAGTGGAATCTGTCTATTTACTGCCCAGAAGAAAAGAAGTGGTTTTAATCGTTTTAGTGTGTTTGTTCCCCTTGCTACCCATATTTCACACTAGTTTGAAAGATAGGGGGTTTTTTCCATTTTAACTTTATGCAATTTCAGGAAGTTTCTCTGTTTTGTGGATGTTTAAAAAACAAAACCAAAACAACAAAGACTTTGTTAAAATTTTGAATTTTTGAAATATCTTAATTCTTATCTTTTTCTACCTTCTGTATAATACTCTTTGCAGCATAATCATTGTTCTGTACATAGTAGATATTAATAATGTGCTGTCACTAAGAGTAGACTACAGTGGTTTCCTGGTTTTAGTTTCAGTGCTCACGTTAATTCATTATGTTCTCGATGTTAGGCTGCTTCCCCAAGGGGTAAAGTCTTATGTGTTATTATCTCTAAGTCATTCTTATGTTTATACCTAAGATCGCTGAATAGATATTTTCACTATTTTGCCCACATCATTCCGTTTTCCTGCAGCAGCTTTCACAGGCAGCTCTCCTGCTGCGTGCTTGCATTTGGTTGTGTCTTCCTGCAGCCTGTGCGTGCTCTTGCTGCTGTCCTACCACACTCCCTCGGCCACTCCTCTATACTGTAGGCTAGAGCTTGAATCCATGGAGAAGGGTTTCTCTGAACTCAGCTGCCTGCTATAAGGAGAAGTCCTGAAGTTCAAAATAAGATAAGCACAGCCTTGTATATAAAATAAAACGAAACCCCTATCTGTTCTTCTGTGAATAGTTTGCATATGGGCAGGTGCTCCCCTTATATGAAACACTGCTGTATGGTAGGGCTAGTGCCTACATCTTTGAATGATTATTTACAGTAACTGCTGTCCAAAAATGCAAAAGGCCAGGTAGCTTCATGCACCTCTCAATGCATCTTGTCCCTTGGGGGCCTCAGTGTGGACCCCTGTGTCTTTTCACATCTCTCCATCAGCTTGTGAGAGAACAGGAGCTGTAAAACCCCGGCCGATTCCCAGCTGCTGTCAGGTAGTATACCTGTTGGCTCTCTTCTCACTGCCTGCTGTACGAAAGGCCATGGTGGCCAGAGGCAGGCCTCCAGGGGTTGAGATCTGTGCCTCCTGCCATTTGGCAGTGCCATGTTTGTAGACAGTTGTGCCAGGTGTCTTCATTGCTTAGGGCAGAAACACGTGTGTACATGTTGCTTGCTATTCAAATCTCTTCCAAATTACACAATAAAACAAGCAGAAAATTAAATGTATCACTTTGTGAAAGTGCAGGCACAAGCTGCTCCTGGCCTAGGCAGACTCTCTGGTCAAACCCACCTTCTGGTTAACCATCTCACCCCAGCAATGCCCATTCTTCCTCCTTCTTGTCCTCCAGCATCAAAGCCTCAGCTTGAGCTTCCAGATGTAGGAGAACTCGGGCTACAGAGAGACACCTCCCTTTGTTGCCCCCTTCCCCCACTGGCCCCATCCAGCCAAGAGCAAATGGGGAGAGTAAGCATCTTCCTACCAAAGACGGGATTCTCCTCCTAAACATGGGCAAAGGTGAACAGGGTTCACTGGCTGTCTCCTTTAGAGTGAGGTGCTGTTCAAATAAATGTGGATCAGATGGCCTGCCAAGAACAGTGATGTAGACCCCTGCATCAGTCAGAAGACTGATTTTAATTCAACACAGGGAAAGGCACTCCAGAAGTCATCAGTACTTTAACATCTTTGCTGACTAAGCATGGATTTTTCTTACCTGCTTGACTGGAAACATTGGTGGGATCAACTTCTCCAGCTGAGATCCTTGCTTACTGAAAGTTAATTCTCCGTAAGAGGGACCGCTGGAAGTCCTGGGTTGGCAGCTAAATCTTCTGCTACCTGCAGCTACTTTGACATGAGTCTTCGCTGCAAAAAGTCTAGCATTTTTCTACAAAGTCAGCCAGACCTACTGCTCACTCCGAGGTCAGTGCAAGTGTGCAGTAGGCACATTGATCCTTGATGATCCAGGAAGGATGGCTGAGCCCTGCACGGCAGCAGGATCCACTGTGCTGTCCTGGAGCAGTGCAGGCACTTCGCCACTTATGCCCTCAGCCCCTTCCAACAACTGTCCCAGTAGAGGTATCTGAAGGAAGGAGGGTTAAATCTGCACCTCCACAAACTGAACTGCCTAGTGAGGGGCTTGTGTGTAAGCCCATAGCACAAGGAAAGCAGGAGGAGGCTAAGTGGTGCACCTTCTTCAGCTGCCTTAACCTGGAGGTAGATTTCTTCATCTTCAGGAGCTCTGGTGACATTGCACAATTGTAACAGCCCCGGCTGATAGGGACAGACATGGTGAGATTTGTAGTTCAGTTCTGCCGCTGTGCGGTGGAGGTGCTGTCTGACTGTCACTTCAGCTCTTCCCAGCCACGGTAGAGTGGCTATGCTGACTGTCTCTCGCTGGTGCTTCCTCCAACTTGGCTCCCCCAGCTATGCCAGACTGGACAAAGCAGGTTTCCTCTGTCAGTACATTTTTTAGTCTTTTTTTAGATACAGAAAAGAAGAAAAATAGTTATTTACGGTACAGTAATTGTGGCTCTTCCAGGTACATTCTCCATAGAGGTACCACAAGCGATCTCTTGTTCTTCACTCTGAAGGAGTCTTTACTGTTGGCAAACCTGAGAGAGGTTGGAGTGGGGCATCCTGGACTTAGGTTGCTCCATTACCACCCTGAGTAGCAGCAGCTCCTGGCTTTCTTGGGCTGCAAGTGTTCATCCTCCTTCCCAAACCAGGATGCCTGTCTGTGTTTCAGCTTTCCCATCCTCACACCACAATCCCAGCTAGGATATCAACTCTTGCCCACATACTTGTCTCCCATGGCCCTGCTCCCTTTCATCCCTTTCATCCCTTGCAAGCTCCTTCACATCAGCGTATAAAACCCTGGGATGGGAGCACGGGTTTGAGAGCGGCAGGGCTGCAGCCGCCACTGAGGAGGGAGGTTGCCACTTCCCAAGGCAGCATGCTGATGGCAGTGGTGCATGTGATGGCTCTTGGCCTACAGCGTGAGTGAAGAGCAGAGCTGGGTGCTGCTGTTGCTGCAGACCGCGTTAGGTGGTACAGTGGTGTGCGTGGCACAGTTTGGGAGCCCTTTGCCTTACACCACTGTTGGTAGCAGTTGGGAGGGTTCACAGGCACAGCCTGGATGGACATTACTGTCTTCAGAGAACTTGATCCTGTTCATGTGAGTACATGCTCACCTGGGATCTGTGTGGACAGCACTTCTTAAAGAATCACAGTTTCCATAGGGTAAGTAACCACTTTTCATTTTGTTTCCATAAAGAAATACTTAAAACCCTGGATGACTCTGTAATACTATTAAATCCTTGATCAGTTCTACCATTATAATGACTCTAATGTTTACAGGACCCTTCCTGTGGTTTAAAACTGATTAATTTCAGTAATTAAAGCTAGATTCACTGTTCTGTATACAAGGTGTGTTCTCAATACTGTGTTCTCATTATTGCTCTCTTATTTTGAAAGAAAATAACCATGAAACTGGTGTTTTCCTTTACTGTGCTTGGACACTCTTAAAAGTATGAAATGCAAGTTGGGAGGATTATCGGTTGTATTCGTGTAATGCCTTCATTATCATTTTGGTTTAGATATCAGATGTTTTAAAACATTTTCAAGTGCAGCTGTTTTTTCAGATTTGTAAAGATGAACTGTGAATTTTGAAAAAAGTATGTTACTTTTTTTTAATATTAAAAGGAGGAATAAATTATTTAGCTTAGGGTTCGGGGGCGTTTGCTTATCTGTGACTCCTTAGATGGTAGAAATTAAAATATTTTCTAACCTGGAGTTATCTGGTTGTTTGGAGAGTTAGCAAAATTAGTGCCTCAAGGATCCTGGAAGATCTGATAAATTCTAAGTATTATAATCTGACAAATTATAGAAATTGTATTTTGTTACTAGTTCCCAAGCGGGCTTTGAGCACGTGCATGTGGCAATGCTCTTTGCAGTGTGATGCTTCTCTACTTCATGTGGAGAATACTTTGAGCTTTGTTATTCATTAATCATTTCTAGCTCATCTAGTTGAAAAGAAGACTCAATAACACTGTAACTGTAAGCATTTACGAGAGGAATGGTACATCTTTGTCCAGTATTCTGCCTCAGAGATTTTCTAGCACCAAAAGCTTCTGAGAAAGGTGGTCTAAAAACCAGCATTATCATGGACAAGTTTTGTGTTCTGTGCGTAAGAAAAAGTCTTTTATCCTGTAGCTGATTATTGTCGCAAAGCATAGGAATTTTTTATTTTCTGTTTTCATTTAATCCTGTCAAATGTAGCAGATGTTTTCATTATTCATACAAACTTATCCCCTTTTGTCTGTATGTTGTTAAACTCTTTGCTTAATAATGGTCTTGTAGAAGTTGAGATCCCAGCTAATTGTAGGTATAGCATTGCCCTCATCGGGATCCACTGCATTTTGATTTTGCTATATCCATAAGGTAATGGATAAGACTACCTGACCTTCCTCCTTCATTCTCTTAATTTTAACTACATCTGGTGTTTATCTTGCTTATTTACTTGTTCCAGTTGCTTCAGTTGCCCTTGATATAATAGTATTTCCGTGCCTCTAATGGTCTGTCTCTGAGGGCATCTGCTTTTTGCTAGAGCATTTTTAGATGTGTGGTGAGAATTGAGCGCTATAAGCATTTACAAAAAATGTTGAATGCTCTTGAGAGGGCATTATAATACTTTGCATAGAATTTGGGGATTTTTTCTGAACAGGACGTAGTCTGTAAATACCAATAGTAGAGGGACTAAGTCCATGAGGACGTAGTCCATTACATTTATGTGGCTGTCTACCTATTGTGAGCTATGTTAGTAGAAACATCTGGATAATGAAGCTCTTCCTTTCTGCTGTGATAGTAGATGATGTTGAGATAGGCATTACAGGGTAACTAACTTATAAGGTTCTTTCTGGGAGAAGGAGTGGGGAGTCATCAGCATTTTCTACCTGAAACAAGGTGATTTGGGGACCTCCAAAAGAGAAAATGAGGGTTGCGTCCCCTCTCATGCTCAGCAGTTGACAACAAAGCTTTCACTTTTTCTTTGGGTATTGGAGCTGTTTCTGCCTCCTGCCTGTATGTGCAAAGCCCTCAAATAAATGCTCCTTAGCTGTCGGAGAGCTTCAGTCAGTTTCTCTGAAGTGCTTTTGCCTTTAATAGGTGTTCAAGGGTGCTGGTTTGCTCACATTCATGCTTACCAGCAGAGGAGGCTGGGGTTGTGTGAAGCTGAACTTGGTACTAAAAGGAAGTATACTTTCCTGGAGCGAATGAGAAGGGAGAAGGGAACATGGATTATGCGGTGGGAAATGTTACATTACTCCGGGGCTCCTGCCAAATACCTTCAGCCTGCTATGCCACATGGGGTGTGTGCGTGTATATGTATAGGGCTTTACCCTTATATATCTGGAAGAGTTGGAGGGGATAAACCTCCCTGTTACAATGAGGCGCTGAACGTATTTTCTGCATATACCTGTGTCATCCAGGAGCCTTCTAGCAAGACAAGAAAGACATGCTGCAAATTTACAAAAGGATGGTGGCAGGGAAAAGGGAGATATAAGGGAAATTCCAGGAAGGCCCTCTGGATTTGCTCAGGCACACCTAGACTTGCCCTCTATTGGGATTTACCTGTAGCATGTACATCATCAAGAGGCTTTATTATTTTTTTTAAATTAATTTTATTTTCCTTTGCAGGTCACCTTTTAAGCTGCTATTTCCTGTGTAATTAAGCAGAATGAAGGCATTAGGTTCTAGTAAAGTTGGGCCTAATCCAGAAATCTTCTCTTATTCAGTCCTTTCTGAGTAAGAAACTCAAGTCTGGGCCCAGCATTTTATGTGTTTCACTGTTATTTCTAAATTATTTGTGGTTTGTGGAATTTTTTGTTTGTTTTGTTTTTAACTTTATTGAAAACTCCTTTGCTTTTGTCTAATTTTATCTCTTTATGTGTTACTGTCCAGCGTAGCATTAGTTGAAATGATGTAAGTATATTGCAAATTGAAGTGCATAATTGCTACTGATAATGCAAGAACGATTGATTCCTACAGTTTATAATTAACAGTACATAATGTTCTGTGCATGGGTTGGATCTATCCCTTTTAACTTTTCCTTTCCGATTCTTTCCAACCCCCGTCTTGCCGCATTCCAGCCTTCCTGAATATACTGATTTCGCTGGAGTCTAGTCCATTCTTCCTTTTGTTTTTCAGACCAGTAAAAATGGGAAGTACTGGATTCTGGTTTCCTCCAAGAAGAGTCAGCGGAACTGGTTAAGACCAAAATCTGAGGACTTTAGTGGGCAAACATCAGGTGTGCATTGAACAGAGGCTGCTCTAAGTATATGCTTCTTTAAAAATAGTATTATATATGAGCTTTTGTGTAATGTGTTTGTTATATTTAATACTGCATATAATCATTCATCCTGCAGTTGTGAAAGCACCAATAAGAATGAGGATTTTAAGTGATAATATGTTGAGACACAAACAGGCAATATTACTCATAAAATTCTTTCAGCTGGTCTTTGGAAAGTGTAATATTTGAGGATCAGTGGTTTTTTAAGTTTTATCTCCATTGCTCAGTCTATATATCCACAAGCAAAAAAAAAAGAAAGTGGTTATTTGCTATTCAGTGAACAATACTGAAGTTCTTAATTGCCTCATCTGTTGAGAAACGGTACTGAGATAATAGTGCGTACATGGTTTTTTAATAAAACACTGTCATTGTCAAAGATTGGATCCACACTATATTTGTTTTAATGATGCATTTTTAAGGACACTTAACACAGTTCAAAGTCAGCTTAATTAGTTTTGATCATAGAGGAACAAAACCTGAATTATTAATGTGTGACAACATTCAGAGTTACATCTGGTACAGCAGCTAGGTTACCTGAAGCTTTGGAGAAGACAACAGTAATGTTATATTGGCCTGAATATAGGATATCCTCCAGCCTGAGGTGCGATCCTTGCATTTAGAACAGGAATGAGAAGTTGTCAGAGTTGTTAATTTCACAGTTAAGCCTCATATGTTGTTCCACGCTGGACAAACGCTCCTTTTGGCCTTACATCAGACCCTGCATATCACCCTTCTGCATGGCCTAAGATCCTGCATCTCCCCAGCTTGATGCACGTTCAGTTCCTCTCCACCTGTCCCCAGCATTACCAGCTCACCCCTGTCCTCGAGTCCTTAGATGTTTCCAACACCCAGGCAGTGCTCCCTGCACCTCCCTGGCCCCACAGCCCCATCCTGGTTTGTCCATTGTACCTCCCCATGGCAGCTCACCCTCCCTCCCCACATCCCACCAGCTCTGCCTGCTTCCCTTATTGCTGGCTGGGCATGGAGGCCACTTGCTGCTGAGCATGGTCAAATTAACCACACTCCCCTGCAGCAGACTGTGGAGGCAGTTTCTTTGCCCTTTGCCACTAATGCTGCCTGCCCCTCTCAGGCTAGTGGATTTGGTAGGGAGGTGAAAGGGGCTCTAGCCCTTTCTTACCCCTTGAGACCATAGGTGCCATAGCCACGCAGAAAGGGCCACGGCTGCTGTATTGTTGGCTCTGTGAGGTGGGTCTCTCATAGGTGCCTGTGTGGTATAGATACACCCTGTGTAAGCATAGAGCGGGTTGGATTTTTCTTCTCCCCCAGAACTTCATCTGTGAGGAGAGATTAGGCTAAAACAAGATTTCATTCTATATTCAGGCCAATATGCATAGAAGACCAGTGTGTTCATTTACAAGAAAGCCCAATAAATTTTATTACCAGATTCTAATTAAAGCATATATTGAAAAAAATCTCAATCTACAAATTTATCACAACTTTGATGTGAATCAGACCCTCCTTTTGATTCCATTGGTGGCTTTGTTGAAGTCTTCGGAACTGGTCTTCATTTACTTTTATTGCACAAACACTTTGGTCTCAAGTCTCCAAACAACTGTTTCATTTTTTCACTTATTAGCTAGAAAGCTGCTTAAGAGACAGAAAATTAAATTAAGCTGATTCTTTGAAGACCTGTCCATGTTCCCACTCATGGAATTGATGTCTCCAGGCTTTGTCCCATGAGTGGGAATGAGTGAGAGACAAATCTGGAATTATAAGTCCTTAAAGAAACACTTTTTCTGTCACTGGGTATCTTTAAAGAGGTTAGTAGTTCCATATAAAACTGGGAGAGTAAAGGTAGTCTTACAAAACTTCTTGCTTAAAGAAAGTAGCATCGTTTAACCTGCCATTCAAGGACCATAGGGTTGAAAGGCAGCAGATTTCCATCTTGGAGTGCCAGTGTTTCTCTCTTCTTGTAAAGACAGGAAAAATTTTGGGGAGGAGGGAGGAAGAGGCATAGACAGAGGCATACTCTGTGTACACATCTCAAATGGAAATCTCAGACTGAAGCTTTCATAAAATGCAGACATTGAAGAGACACATCCCCTTCTCCCCGTCCCTGCCCCCTTGCCCTCCTGTCCCGCTGTGGATTGAGAAAAACACAGGCTGTCCTTCCTCCCCACTTTCTTCCAGGGCCACGCTGCAGCTTTTGCAAGGACCATTTAGTTTTGCCCCCCATTGCACGTGGGTGCTGCTCTCCGCTCCCCTCTGGAGTGGTTGGCTCCCTCCGTCTCTGCTGCTCCTCAGCAGGGGAGAGAGGACAGCTGAGACCAGGGCCAGGCTGCCGCCAAGCTATCCAGCCTCCCCTCACTGCCAGTGGGGAAAAGTTTTGTTTATCGGGGAGGTGGCATTAGGTTGGAGCAGCTGTGGCCGTGGTGCTCCCTGCCCAGCTCCCGGCCACCCGGCTCCACCTGTCCCAGCAGCTGCTGGCTTCCCCTGCCCTGCTGCCGGGGCCGTGGGGCAACCAGCCAACGAGCCCCCGGCCTCGGTGCCGCCGGCCCAGCCGCCTCTCGCACAGCTGCCCGGCAGAGGCTGGAGCGGATGGCAGCTGCGAGCTGTGACACCCTGGCAGGGGGTGTTAATGATTTAGGGGGAGGAAGGCCAAATTTTGGGGCTTTTCAGCCCTGTCCAATGCTTGCGTTGAGTGCTGTCATCCCACCATCCTTCTCCTCACCCCTGCTACCACAGACCTTACACTCAAACCTTCCCACAACGAGTAGCACTGGATTTTGGTATCTAAAGTAGCAATTGTGCTCCAATGATAAAAAGAAAGCTGTCAGCTAGCCCTGACAAAGGAGGGCTGTTGAGTGCCCTGTAATGGAAGGCGCCCAGTTGCTACTATACGTTACCAGATGATGAATTTAAAGCTGTTCACCCGCAAGGCAGACATAAGTGTCATGTACCTCCATTAGCTCAAAGCCTCTGGTTTAATTTGCGGTTTGCAATGCCCCAGCAGGAATAAGCCTCCATCCTGAGCTAGCCTAAATCTCAACACTTACAGCCCCTACATCTTGCAGGATAGTGTGAGGAGGGTGGGAGCCTCCAGTGCTGGTCTGATAAAATCCTAATCTATCTAATCTATCCCTAATATGTGGGATTTCTGTTGTTAATGTGTCAAGTCTCTGTTAGCAGAGGGTAAGTTTACAGGATAATTTCACCTGGCGTTAGCAATCATTGTCAGTGTGCACATTTTACTAGAGTAGATGCTTAGATGTGCAGTAATCAAAATGAGGAGGTATGCCCGAGAACATGAGTTTTGTCCCCCCCCAGACTGTCAGCATGGTTATTGCTGCTGTTCACACAGGTTTTCAAACATTTTGAGGCTTACAAATTTTCACTTTGATAACTGTGTGTGTGCATGTATGTGTGCATGTGTGCATGTGTCCGTGCAAACACCACAGACACAGCTTTAATTCCTTTGAAATCCGAAGCTGCCAAAAGCCATCTGGGTAGGAAGGCTCTTTGCCTGATGTCTCCTGTAATCTGACAGAAACTTTGCTGTTCTCCATCGGTGCTGGTGGGGAAAGTTGTGAGGTGTGATTTCAGGGCAAATGTGGATCTGTTCATCCTGAGCAATGAATTTTAAGAGTTGCAGCAAATAGTGTAAAGAAACCTACAGGTATTACATTAGACCAGCTGAACCTAATTTTATTTTTAAGTTTTATTCAGAAGCATCACATAGCAAGTAAACTTCAAAATCTAAGTTTAGTTACAAACTAGTTGTTTCTTATTTTTTTTTTCCAGTCCCCTTTTGCTTTCTTTTACGACCACATGAAACTTGAGAAGCCATCTAAAGCTAAATCATTTAGTGGAGTTGGGCAATTCCCAAGTGTCCAACAAGAAGGCCTGGTTTAGGCTGCGATGGCCACTGTCATTCCTGGTGATTTGTCAGAAGTAAGAGATACCCAGAAAGTCCCTTCAGGGAAACGTAAGCGTGGTGAAACCAAACCAAGAAAAAACTTTCCTTGCCAACTGTGTGACAAGGCCTTTAACAGTGTTGAGAAATTAAAGGTTCACTCATACTCTCACACAGGAGAGAGGCCCTACAAGTGCACACAACAAGACTGCACCAAGGCCTTTGTTTCTAAGTACAAATTACTAAGGTATTAAACTCTATTTATCTTTCAGATTATATTATCTATTTTATGTTGGCCGTGTTAAGCCGTGTAAAAGTATATATTTGTGTACGCCTTCAGCTGATTGCAGAGAGGATGTGTTAATTAAAGTAGCCATTGGATTGTTTCTAGAATTCTAAATTACCTAAGTTTGCAAGCTAATGTCTTTGATTTTGTTTCTTAATTTGTTTTCTGCTTTTGTTTTCTGTTTGTTTGTTTGTTGTTTTATTTTTTTTAATGAGCGTAGAATTTTCATTTGTATAAGGAATTGTCACGAGAAAAAAGAGTATGGACTGAAAATTTTTTGGTTATGGACTTTTACATGAGTACTTTCATACTTGCCCGTATACCCCTGTTACAGTAGCTAAAACCCACCAAAACTAAGGTGTCAATTTAAGTGAAATGGCTCACGTTTTGCTATATTTAAATTTGTCAAACTGTCTTTGTAGTGTCATGCTTTCAGTTAAAAGGTTCTGTTGCAAAGCAGCCCTTAGTGTAGTATTTAGCTGCCATTAAAAAATGAGCACATATGTTTTTTGATCAAAATAATTACTTACAGAATATATCTGTGTTTAAAGGCATATGGCTACTCATTCTCCTGAGAAAACCCACAAGTGTAATTATTGTGAGAAAATGTTTCACCGAAAAGATCACCTAAAGAATCACCTACATACACACAATCCCAACAAAGAGGCCTTTAAGTGTGAAGAATGTGGAAAGAACTACAATACCAAGCTTGGGTTCAAACGTCACCTGGCTTTGCATGCTGCAACAAGCGGTGACCTCACCTGTAAGGTATGTTTGCAGACTTTTGAAAGCACAGGAGTGCTGCTGGAGCACCTAAAAACTCACGCAGGCAAGTCATCGGGTGGAGTGAAGGAGAAAAAGCACCAGTGTGAACACTGTGATCGTCGGTTCTACACCCGAAAGGATGTCCGTAGACACATGGTAGTGCACACTGGAAGAAAGGACTTCCTCTGTCAGTACTGTGCACAGAGATTTGGGCGGAAGGATCACCTCACGCGCCACATGAAGAAAAGTCACAACCAAGAACTTTTGAAGGTCAAAACAGAGCCAATGGACCTTCTAGATCCCTTTACCTGCAATGTTTCTGTGCCTATTAAGGATGAGCTGCTTCCAGTGATGTCTTTACCTTCCAGTGAACTGACATCAAAGCCATTTACAAACACTTTGCAATTAAATCTCTACAACACTCAGATTCAGTCCATGCAGAGTTCTGCATCTGCACACCAAATGGTTGCCACATCGTTGCCATTGGGAATGCCTTGTCCAATAGATATGGAGTCTGTCCACCCTTCTCACCAGCTATCGTTGAAATATCCACTCGGTACTACCTCATATGCAATTTCTATGCCTGAAAAAGAACAGCCATTGAAAGGGGAAATCGAAAGTTACCTAATGGAGTTGCAAAGTGGTATGCCTTCTTCATCCCAGGATTCTCAAGCATCTTCATCAAAACTAGGGCTGGATCCACAAGTAGGGCCACTAGATGATGGGTCTGGGGAGGTTTCCCTTTCCAAGGGCTCCGTTCCTATTAGCGAACCTCTAAACACCCCATCATTGGACTTTTCCCAGCTGTTCAACTTCATACCTGTAAATGGCCCTCCCTATAATCCTTCTGTTTCAGTGGGAAACCTCGGAATGAGTTATACGCAAGAGGAGGCACATTCTTCTATGACTCAACTTCCACCACAAACCCAGGATCCACAAGATCCTAGCAATAGTATAGGTCTTGGGTCTCTGCACTCGTTGTCAGCAGCTTTCACAAGCAGTCTAAGCACAACCACCACCCTACCACGATTTCATCAAGCTTTCCAATAGGATGTACAAAGCTGGCTTGTTACTGTCTATTTGTAGAAATGCCTTAGGTGACCATTTTTAACTTAGTGCCTACTATAAGACATTATAAATTCTCTGCTTTTGTACAGTACCAATCTCATGAAGCCAGTAAGAAATTTAAATTAACTTTTTTAAAATGTTTTGAAAGTGTTTATTCTCAGCTGTGTTTACTTTGTTTTTTATTTTAAACAGTCTCGTTTTCATTTTCACTGCCAATTGACACACTTAAAATGTTCAGTAGAAAGTCATCCCCGGCAAACTTTCAACACTCATCCCTTTCTTAAAACTTTTAACCACACCAGCTATTCTGTTTCATTGATGTCAGTGGTAGAACTACCACTTTTACCTTTTAATGTATTTTAGTATTTGCAAAGAATCCAATTATGTATCACAAAGGTTCCTGAAGATTTGGGGAAAAAAATTCTCAAGTCCCTTTCCAAACAAATCCTCTTCCCAAATGGTAACACATCTGATCTGTTCTAGAATGACAAATCTAAATTTTTAAAATAAATATAGAATTCAGATTTTTCTGAAAACTTGTCTGTGTATATATAGAAGTCCATATATACACATGTACATATATATAGCATTTTGACTTGTATTGAAGTCATTATAAAAGGTGTTAAGAATTTTGCCATTTTCTGGCTTAAATTTTTGTGGCCTGTTATGGATAACAGAAGAAAAAAAAATTTAGTTTAATGCTCTAAAATCATGGCTGAACAGAATTTCAACAGAGAATCTCTGCTTGCCTAAATGACAAATGTTTCAAGTTGAATTTGGAACTGTGTTGTTGTGCTTTCATGACTCTGGTAGAGGGAAACAGGCGAAATTAATGGCTGATCTTGAAATATAAAAGCATTGTAATTTAGTAATGCAGAATATTTTGTCGCAGTTTTTGTTTTAATTCTTAACTTGCTGTTTTTTTCTCTTTAGTAGCATAGAAAGTACTGCATAGGAATCTTCCAATAGTGTATTCACATTTGTAGGCATCAGTCTTCTCCCAGCTGCCACCGCCAAAGGGTGGATCAAGTCCAGCCAGAAAGTGTGTATCTATTTTCAGTTCAATACTAGTGTGCAGTCAGAGAGTGAATGTAAATTTGCAAATATCAGTTTTTGTTTTGTTTTGGTTTTTTTTTTTATTGGAATGATCTTTTCAGTTGTGTTACATGGTGTGTTATGTCCTCCTAAGCAACAAGTTAGATGTTGATCACACTTTCTACACCTGGGTACTTGGTTAGGGACTTTTTGCCCATTGCCAAGATTTAAAGACAGGACTCTTAGGAGTGAAGTAAAAGCATATTGCTTACACCACTTTTACCTAATGCAATATATTCTATTCCCCAACCCCTAATAACCAAAAGAGGAAAAAAAAACCACACCAGCCCTGTGATGCATGAAAGCAAACTAGATTTGCTGTAATTCAACAATAACATTCTTTTCCTTGTCATTTTTGTACAAGGAATTAAAAAATAGAAATCGCGTACATTAATATCTCTCAAACAATAATGAGGTTTCATACAAGGTTTTAAGTGGTTAAACTAACTATACTTCACAGAAACAAAAGTTGCTCCCATTTAAGGAGCTCATGCTCCAGATGTTTTATCAGTAGCTCCTACTTTTTTTTTTTTAATTCTAGGAGCAATATGCAGGTGTAGTTTTACTATTTTATACATATGTGTATTTAAATTTTATTACTGAAAGATAACATTTTTATAAATGTGTTTGTGTTCCAAAGGCATTAAAGTGAGGATGTATTAATAAGGAAAATACCTTTTGAAATTCTGCAAACTACTCCTAGATTTTGGGTTTAGGAGCACGTTATCTCAAAGTGGGCTTTTAGCTCTGCTTCATGACTGCTTCCTCTGGTTTCTGTGAAACAGATTGCTCGCTTACTTACATCTTTAGTTGAATGATTTGTTCAATATTGCTTTTTTTCTTGTCACCTTTCTAAAGGAAAGAAAAACAGAGATGAACAGAGCACAAGGTGAATGCAACCGAATGTAACTCTAGTTTAAATCAGCAACCATAACGCATCTAGGAGGAACTCGGGTTTATTCTCAGTCCTTTAAATCAATCTGAGATGAAGATAAGTGGACTTAATTCTTCCAGTGGGCCATGTCCCGCACGGAGCCGAGCATCTGCAGCAGAGGGAAATTGCGAGTGCTCGGCATCCTGCGGCCGGCCCGGCAGCGTGGCCAGGCAGCACTGCACGTCCTGGGCAGCCTCTGGCACACAAAGTTCCAACCTGTAGCGGCTGTTTATCAGTCTCTGTTGCCGATTAGACTTGATTAAACAAACAAAACCCAACAGACACTTTGCCAACACCCGTTTCTTAGCGTGTAGCCAGAATCCTTACTACTTTGTTCATGCCTTAGCTTCCTGAAAAGGGATTGACATTTCACTTTGGAGTTAGACGTACATTTCACTTGAGAAATAGGGACCTCAGACAAGATATTGAACCTCATTCAGTCAGGGTTTCAGTGGGTGGCTGCGCCGAGTGCGTTTGCCACTGAACTAGGATGTATGGTAACGTGGAAGTAGACTGACACTGTAAGCAATACTACCACCACCGGAGTGCTTTTGAGTATCACTTAGGCAGAGTCAATATTGGCCACTACTAAAATGTCAGGTTTTAAACCCTGTTTTCTCGATTTCAGATGGATTCTCGGCGGGAGGGGGGAGGGCTGGCTGATCATGCACCACTCTTTGTGCAACTTCTAAATTCTAGTAAGGTTTTTTTTTTTTTAATATATATATTTTTGTGTACTTGTTGCTTGTGCTTTATTTAGTAGTAAAATGTGGAATAGAGTGATTTATTGTTAATTTGGCAGTAGCGGTTTTTAAAAACCATATACTGACTGAAACATGAGCCAGAGCTGATTGCTTTATTAAGCTAATAATGAATGTTAAGAGTACATATTTTCAGGATCATTTGCCTAGTGAGCTAAACATGTATTATAGGCCAATATTTTTTAAAATAAAGCTTGGTCAACCTCTATGTTACACATATTACAAGATATAGCACTTTCAAAAAGAAAACCTAAACCTTTTAAGAAAATTTCTTACAGGTTATGCTTTTTATTATAAAACCTTTTATTATAATTTGTTTCAAGTGCCATTAGATTACATATATGTAGGCCTTTGGTATAATGCTTTGTGTACAAAATGGTAGACATTGTAATTTTAAACAGGTACATTTTTACAGTGTTTTCTTATCAATTTGCTATATTGCACAGAACCAGTGTGTCTTTCTTAAGGGTTTTACAATGGTTTTTACTAGGTTTACATGTTTCAAACTACACTGTCTTCTACTGCCATTTTGAATACCAGTCAAAAGAAATTAGGAGTTTGTCCTCACCGATTGCAAACTGTGTCCTCTGGAGTTCTGGATGGTAACCTATGGCAAAAATGTTTAACGTGCAGTATTTGATACAGATTTTTTTCATCATATCCTATCACCGCTATGCTGCTGTCTGAAGTTAACTTGGGGCCTGATCCTGCATCTGTAAAGGTCGAGAGGAGCAGGATTGCATCCTTTGTTATGTCTGTCTCATACACTGGTTTAGCAGCTCATCCTGTATTCTTCTCAGTCTATCGATAAGCCTCTGAAATAAATGTACTTACCTGGTATGTAGTAAACCGTATAGGCTTAGCTGCCCATCCTGCATCCTCCCAGTGTACAGTTAAAGCCACAGCCTACTTAGCATCACGCTCAACGTACAGATAACGCCACAGTAGTTCAAAATGCGTTTGGATAGTCCCAAAACTTTTATGCAATAAGGGTGTCTTACTTTTGTTGGAAGGCAGTGTCTTTTGATAACAGTTATCTAGCCCTGGAAGTGACACAGAACTATTGCTAATCATATGTAAACACTTTTCAGTATAAGCTTCAGTGGTACAGTTGAACCAGAGTGAATGTTTATCTCCTCAGAAACACTCCTGCAATATTGTTATATTGGATCATGCTGCTAATGTAACTTGGGATACAACTCCTCTCATGGTGCTACAAACCTCCCTGTCTCATTCAGATGTATTTTTACCCATAGAAAAAAGGACTATACTAGACCTATAGTTGTATGATATATTTTTATACTGTGACTTAATTTGTCATTAATGAACTTTGTGCAACACCACAATGTATTCATAAGCACTTGCAAAAGTAAGATTTTGGACATGCAAATTTAAACGCTGACAAGCCCAGCTCTTGTTCACAAAAATAGGTGACTGCTAGTTAAAATTGAATGTGGGCTTTTTATATGGTGTGGAGTGAAGAATATACTATATATTACTAAAAGCCTTGGAATTTAGACAAAAACTGGGAAATGTATATTGGGGAATGATGACACACCCAAACCTGACTCAGATTGCTGAAATTATATTTTTAGCTAGTAGAAAAATTGTTTGGATTTGTATGCTAAAATGGTTTAATGGTAAAAGTTTTGAGTCAAAAATAGAGGGAAAAAAAAAACCACAGAAAACCCTGCATTCCAGACTGAATTTGTATATGTTTCTTGCATTTAAAATTTGCTATCCTGTGATATGGGAAATCGAGTTGCTTATCATGTATATGTACTTTAAAATGTATTCACAAACTACTGTTGTATTTGTATAAAATATAGACAAAAAGATTGCATATATATTTTTGTGTATAAGCTCTGTAAAATAGCAATCACATTATGAAGCTGCAGCAGAACTTCATTTTAAACATTCACATCCAAAGAAACAGACTATTTATTGTCCACATACCCTGATTATAAAATATACCTTGCTGCTATTAAACAATAGTGCTGCAGCTTCTTGTGGCCTACAGTGTTATGTTTGCTGTACAAAAATATGTGAACTCCACAAAATATATCAATAAAATTACAGAATGGTTTTAGTTAATGAATAACTTATGCCTGGCATTTCAATAGATAATCTTGATCTGCATGTTTGGGATTACAATAACTAATACGTCCAGTTTTGCTGGGTGTAGCTGTTTTGAGTTTGCAAAGGTGTAACTGTCTTTCTGATTTATGGCTGGTAGAATGTCAGTTTTTCAGAAAATCTTAAAGCATAAATATCTGCGTTTCATGATTTCACCAAGGAACAAATGGGATGATGCTACTGTGTCTGTGACAAGACAGATCTGAACTGAAGGAAGCAATTGAGTTTGCCATCCAATTGCACTTTGAAACGCTGTGAGACACTGGAAGGTGAGTTTGGGGGTTCCGTAGTGGGACCGCTCGTTCGGCAGATGGAGGTGAGTGGTTCTCCATCACTTCAGATGAATGCAAGTCATTTACGTAGATTGTTCTAGTTTGCAGGATGAACTGCAAGGGTGTGGCGTGTGCTAGACACAGCATCTGGGTTGTTTCTCTGAAATACGTCCAGGAGAAACTCTGTTGCGTTGGTCCCACAGACCTGCTGTGACTCCACCTGTGACGCTGCCGACGTCTGATGCGTGGGGGGAAGAGGTGCTGCGCAGCCAGATGAGCAGCCAGCTCACAGCTGCAGAAAGCTGCCTCTCTGCTGGTGCCACACTCTTGTTCCCTAGCACAGACTGTTCACCAGGAAAGTAAAAGATGAGCATTTCACATTTCATTGCTTTTCAGAACATACTTGGTTAATAATATCCTCAGTGTTTTCCCATTTTTGGGTTCCTCTCTTTTCCGAGTCTTGACTATTTAGATTTCTTGCTGTAACCCAGTCTGAGAGAAATGATTGTTACACAGAGTTGTTGGCTTTCGCCTTCTCCATACGCAGACATTTTTACTTTCTTGTGATCCCTACCCCTTTCCTCTGAGCTGACTTACCACTTCTGTGTCAAAGGTTTCTAGCTTGCTTGAGAGGGTTGGCATCGTTACGTTGAGAGTGAAAAGCTCTACAGATGCTCTCCGATATGAAATAATCTGCAAAACCATTCCCCCCTGCCACCCCGCCGAGAGAAATCCACCCCATTGTCTCGCTGTCATAGCTGGTCTCACCCACTGTTACTGAATTAACATGTCCTCCTTCCAAACAGACACCCTCTAGAAACTCCGTCAGCCTCTGTAATAAGTGGAACAGGGTTGCATGGGTGGTATCTGTGTTCTATCCAGAGACCTCTCGGTGCAGTCCTTCCAGAGGTTTCCTTGTTAAATTCAGAGCCACAGGCATCTTCCCTTCTCTCTCCTGTCACCACCCCTTTCCAAAAGCCGTGTAAGAAAGTACAGAAAAGTGGTCCTTCAGTATTCTCTATACCTGGTCTCGCTGTCCTCCAGAAGTGGAAGAGGAAGATTATTCCAGTTTCCCCCTTCGCTCTCCTTCTTTTCCTTCCCGCGTGTAAGCACGCCCCTAGGAGAAAGCATGGGGGGTTTTGACAGAGAAATACAAAACTGTGATGCAGAGCTGCTGCTGGACTAACAAGAGCTGAGCAGCTACATGCTGTTGGCTTCCCCGCTTTGCAAATCAAAGCATTGTAGTAGCTCGGATAGAAATTAAGTTTTCCAAAGCGGCAGTTGTTGTAGTTGGCGCAGCAAGGGTTTGCCATCACAAACAGGCAGCAAGGGGGACAGCAAGATAAGCTCTGTTACAAAATTTAGTCTGGGTCTAGAAGTTTGAGAAGTGTATTGGAGGATTAACTGCTGCTTATCGTCATTAGCTGGGGCTGTTAGCAAACAAGCAGCAATGCTGTATTTCTGTGTTTTGAACAACAGTGGGGATAGTGCTGCTGAAAATGACAGACCCCAGCAGCAGCGTGAAGTTTCAAGTTCCTGCTTGCGTGCTATATCCCAGCTAATTGGGTATAAACTTTCTCTACTCCTAATAAAGGCATTACACCTTGCCCAGTATTTTTATTTTTACATAATAATATTTATTTGTTGTCATGGTCTATGTGTCTTCAAGAAATGAATGTTTTTAGAGAAATAAGTATTTAAAAAAATACAATTAACAGTTGTGTCCTTCAATGCCATCGTCATCTCACAACCTTGTCTCCTTCAGGGATGTTTGTGTCCCAAAATCACCAGCTACAAAGCTAGTTTGCATCAGAAGGGACTGAAGAGGTATCAGCTATCAGCTGAGCACTCTGAAAACAGGACTATAATAATGCACTCTGTGGCTCGTTTGGAAATCATTTGAATTGGTCCTTCACGGTTTGCCCACGGCACTGATTTTCACTGTTGCACTGAACTGCAGTGTACAAAGAGGAATGGTTTAGTGTCACTTTCATATAGATTGGCCAGATCTCTGCTTGACGTGTGTAAAATAGTGCAGAGGACCTGAACAGTCACAGTTTCTGAAAATCAGCACATTGCTTAAACTTTTGTGTATGTATTTATATATACATGTATGTGTGTGTGTGCGCGTATGTGTAGATGTGTATGGGTCCGTATGGGTGGGAGGGGGCAGCAATCAAACCTGGGAAAGTTTTGGCTTGGTTTGCTTCAAGAAGTTTAAAGATTTTGTGTTTCACAAGTCCAAAATGAATCAAGCAGTTTGTAAAGGTATCTCCTAGTTAACACAGCGTGTGGTTTTCCAGGCAAGTCGGAAGAGCTTCTTCCAAATACTTGATTAATCTATGAGAGACAGCAATTTTATCTGTGGGGTGCACAGACTCCCTCGAGGAAGGTGTTTGTCAGCTATCCTTGTGTAGGATTAGATACAATTTCAGCAGAAAAGTTCTGTAGGCTGTGCCTTTGAAATTAAGCTCACCTCTGGCTTATTGCCTTTGTGTTAAATTGTTACACACATGGTCACGGATAAATCCTTAAGTTCCCTCACAAGTACTGACACTGAAAATGAAAATAAAATACAGGCTCTCTATGGTTAAGGGGCATGCCATAAACGAGCAACATGCAAGCTCTAACGTAGGAATATCAAATATCAAACATTAATGACAAACACAGACTAAACTCCCAAACTCACTGAAGTCTGTCCTCACCTAAAAAATGTCTCCTCTTACTCTGTTGGTGTCTGGCTCCTTATGCCAATAAAGTATTAGAGGATTGCCCCAGAGTTTATGTGCTCTGTTCAGCTTAGGCGTATTTTTCTAGCAGTATTTTTACAAGAAGCTTCTGCTTAATTCACTGATGCAAACCTTGAACATACTTGAACTGTACGACCCATTTTAATCAGGCAGGTTTAATACCCCGTAGCTTAGGGCGACCTCTGATAATTTGCTGTGGCCCACCACAGTGCCATCAATCCAGAGCCACTGAATTTATCTGATCCTCTTGCCTCTTCTCCTTGTTGCGACTCTGTGAAGGTGTGGTGTTTGCAGGGACCCCCAACATTTGCTATGGCAGTGTATTTAACATAGAGTCACGGAGCTGGGCATCATCTCTGTTAATGGGACTGTGCAAGCTGCTGGGAGAGACTGACCCTTTTATACTTCAGCCCTAGTTATCAGCATTACATCTGCTGTACCTGGGAAAGCAGCTGTCACCAAGCAGTAGAATAGCGCTAACGTTACCCCTTGGGCCCTTCGCTGTAGGTGATTCATTTTTCTCATTAAAGCGTTGGGGCTCTTTTCTAGTCCTTAAGCTACTAGTCTCAAATTGCACCATTACTTTTTGTCATCTCCCCATGACCCAGCAAAGTCAGCTTTGCTGGAGGAGCAAGACTGCAAAACCAGTCTTGGACAGTTTGGCTGAAAATACCGCCTGAGGTGCCTGCCACGTGACAGCAGTAAACCTGCCAGGATAGGTGCCCATCTTTGCATGGCCGGAGAGCATCACTTTGGGTCAGAGCCTGTATTTCACACTTTATCTTTTTTATCCCTAAGTTTAGATTCTCGTGGCTTGTTTCAAGGTGCTTTTTTGCAACTGCGATGTTAATCCACAGCAGCCAGTCCCAGATTGTTAGCCCTGGTCCACTAGTTGTCAGTGAGGTCCTGGTAAATCAGCTGTGAAACTTCACCTGCCGTGCTAGTGCCACCAGTTAAAACCTCAGTGTGTTCAGGTAAGGAGAGCCTTTGCTTTGTGCTCTTGAACACACAGAGTAACCTTACTGGGAAGGAAAAAAGCATCAAGCAGCTGTTTGGCAATGTGTGTTTGAAACTTGATCTTATTATTTATAAATCAGGGTTTAACCTTTTTAAATGTTTATTATGTCTCTGTTCCAAAGATCAGCTGTAAAACAGCATCACAATTCTTGCAGATGTGTTTCTTCTTTGCGTTTGGGATTACCTCTGACTGCTCTAATGAAAACTTGCTTGTATTTGATATTCCGAGGTGTCATTTGTCGCACCCAAACAATCAAACTCTAAAATATGGACCGCATTCTCTCTGGCTTGTGCCTGTGGTGGTTAAAAAAAAAAAAAAAAAGGTTATTCAGTTGCCTATCTTCAGAGCAAGCCTGTGTATGGGCTGCCTTCAGATAATGATACTGCTTACACCTGTGTGATTCATCATTTCAGAACTGCTTTCAGGCAACTCTGAACATCATTTGAGGTCTATGAGGTGCGACTGGAAGCAGCATTTGGACGATGAAATACTATATGCATCAGGAAGAATATAGGTTCATCACCAAATCCTAAACTGTGATCACAGGGACTGACAGTAAATAGGGAAAAAAGAAAACTTTGGTTTAAAACTGGGAAGAAAACCTCTCAGAAATCACTAAGGCACAGGCTAAAGAACTGTGTTGCTTTGAGAGTAGGACTGTAATTTAAGTACTTAAGAGATAAATTTGACTCCTTTAGCAAGATTGTAAAGTAATTTAGTAGAAACACAATGCTACCTCTGTACTGTAAAGCAGTTCTTAGAAGCCACTGAACAGCCAGGCCTTCAAGGGTTTGTTATAGGGTACACCAAACAAATACACAAAGAAATAACGTCATGATTGTGGAGAAGAAAATAACTATACAGTCTTAAACTCTCCAAAATCAGTTCCAATCCCCCAGTTCTGTCCTTCTGGCTTAGTCAAAACTTCGGCTACTAAGAACTACAGCAGCGATGCACCTTGATCAGAATCAAACTGGTGCTTGGCGTGTCCCCTCTGTTGTGGCAGGTTACATCCACATCAGTCCTTTCAGGCCCTCGGTATTGGGGCTGACTTCTTCTGTCCAGCAACTCAATGAACAGCAGTAGTAACAAACAGTAATGGCAAACAAAGAGTTTCTATCTTCTTCATATACAAGTGAAATATAAATGGGTGAGCTGAGCGAGACTGATTCTGTATTCCTTCTCAGCCGGAAGCACAGATGAGGTTGGGCAGCTGTTGCAGCATCAGATGCACAAGCATGTTTTACTTGTAGAAATATGACATATAAGCCTGGAACAAAACCATCGCTGCCGCAGGTTATGGAAACTGTGACATACTGCAGCCCTCACGACACAGACCGTGTGTTTCCCTCTTGTCACTTGTAAAGGTTCCTGTTGCATTCTTTGCTGATGACTTCTGGTTCATACAGTTCCTTCTTACTTGTGGAAATAGCAGTGAAATGGGAACAGCACGGTTGAAGGCTGCCATGGGTGCCTGGTGTGATGCTGTGGGTTCCTCTGGGGAAGGGTGGCTGGGAGGGAAGGGGCAGCTTGTCCCCAGCAGCTCTGCTCCCCTCTGAAAATGGCTCCCCGAGCCATACTGCAGCCCCCTCCTCTGACCCGTGGTAATGCTGTGAAGTGTGGCAAGGATGTGCTACAGCTATTGTGTCTCGTGGGAAGTCACTGGGCCGGGTCATCAACTGGATCACAGGAAAATAATGTTTATTAAGGATACATGCCTGTTTGCTTTTAAATCTAATTGCGTTCACATTGAAAGACACTGGATGTCCCCCTGCTCCAGTCCTCAGCTGTCAGCTTGAGACAAGACAGTAAGTTATATTACGTCTGTTTAGATCCCAAAATATGCCCCTCTTCCTGTTCAAGAACTCGGTGTGTTCCCCAAGAACAATGCAACATCCCTGCCGTAACGGGCAATCAAGGTTTCTAGCAGAAAAGGATAACAGGAAAATTACTAAAAGGACAACTGGAAAGAGTGTGTAGGGGGCATGGAGTTTGAAAAGAATAGTACGGAAGGTCTGCTATATCTTTCCAGATGAGACTTCAACCAAAGAAACTGGGGAATGGCCCTAATCCTAACCCTGTGTTTTATAAGCATAGAGTTTACTGCTGTGTTCTGCAGCATTCAAAATCTCCATACGCACTCCTATAGTTGTCAGCTTAACTCGGACCCTTCATCCATCCGTCCTTCTCCCTCAACCAACTTTCCCTTTGAGCTTTCTCTGCCACCTTAACCTGGTGAAAACAGGTTGTAACAAGTGCACTTCTCCCATGAGAAGGCTGAAGTTCTTGGAGAATATATAGCAGAGATTGTCTCTCTGCTGTATTTATATACTACATGGCACAGAAATCCATGCCAGAATTAGAGCCCTAATGGCTCTGAGAAAATACGTATAAAACCCCCCTTTCTCTCTCCAGTATAGCTTCATCTGCTATTGCAGCTTTTTATTTCCATCAGAACTTGCCTTCCTAGAAAAATTTCTCCGCAAAGATCAGAAGTGAAGACTTTTCCACAGAAGCATAAAATCACACTGCTGCTCAGAAAAGGAGTTTAAAACACCTGTTGGGTCCATGGCTTACTTCACTGCATATTTAAAACTACACTAAAGCTCCTTTGGTCTTCCCCCCACCCCCAAAGCATCCCTGCGTAGCAATGCTGAAGCAGTGCCTCAGGCCAGATAGCCGCCCCTAGGAGAGGGCATTACCTGGCTGGCTTGTGCTTTACAACAGAAAGCTCGCCGGGTGTGACAGCACCAGGGGAGTCCAGGGGTCTTTTGTACTACTAGTCCTTTCTGGGAGGGGCAAAGGAAGAGGAGCCTTGTGTTGTCAGTCCCTTCTGGAGGGACTGTCCCACCCAGGGCCATTGAGAGGCCCTCTGGCATCCCTAACTCTTTGCACTCTCACTTGTTAACAACTCCTACAAATGCATTTTAGCACCTATTTATCTCGTTCTTCTCCAGCCTATCTGTTTCACACCAGCAGGTGACAACCCAAATTCCCCATTCTCATTCATCTCTGGCCCAAATTTGCTTCCCTGTGAATTGCAATGACAAATTTCTCCTGACGATCCTAAGTCTCAGTGGGGGAAGCTCTCCATTTGCTGATTCACTATAGAGTGATGCCTTTGAAACCCTCTGGCTGAGCTGATCTAGAGTTCAAGTAGGGTCTGAAGACGCCTTTGGGACATTAGGTTTTTCTGTTGAGGTGAACAACTGAACCCTTCTCAAGGTGGAGAACACTCCAGTTCTGTTTGCACATGTTCTGAGCACCCCTGAAACCTCCCTCAGCCCTTCTGTGCTGCATCTTACTCATCCAGAGAAGCAAACCAAAAAGATCAGAGAACACCAGGAAAGCTCTGCATGAGCTGCCTGCAGAGCTAGTGCCTAGAGGTAAACTATGGAGAAACAGGCAGCGCCAATCTTTGAAGTCCCGTGGCAGCATCCCTATTGGCAAAGCTGACATCCAGAAGAAGGTTCTGAAGGGCGAGGAGGTGGGAAAATAGCTTTCCAAGATATTTGCCAACATGTACGGAAAGATACTTACTGGGATATGCAAAAGCACTTAGCTGTGTAGGCCCCGTAAGGGTGCTCTGATGGAAGGGCAGAACAGCAGGTACCAAACACTTAAGGCAGTCAGCATGAGCATTGTGAATATGGAAAGCAGGGCCAAAAGAACAAAAGCCCCTCTGAAAAAACATTGGAACCAGCAAGGCAAAATTACATTTGTTTGATTTCTGCCAGAACAGCTCCATAAATTTAGCAATAAGTTTACTAAGGAGGATCTAGGAATAAAATACACACCTGTAGTAACTGCATGGGATGTGATGGGAAGATAACCAAATATTTGTGTATAATTACATTTATCCAATGGATGATGCAGAGCAATCATTTGTCTTTATGCTGATATTAAGCTCACTGTCCTGCATGGGCAGAGTCAACTAGTCAAACGGGTCCCCTTGTCCCAGCCACATTTAAGGAGCAGGTGTCTGCGAACACACTTTTATACTCAGTGGTGCCTGCCATAGGCTACTGAAATGCTAGCACTCACCATTTCAGCTACTCCCTCTGACAATGACTTTGAGCTGTTTAATGCATCTGATGGTGATCATTCTTGCCTGGAGCCATGGTGAAATACTTTAATCAATCACTGCTTTATTTACTGTCGGGGCATTTTGCTAGAGGCATTCGATGGGCAGGACATCTTTCTTTTCTCCTGAAATTAGAGATTATGTGAAATACATGTGAGTTAATATATTTTTTAGCTTTAAATCCATTCGCCTTGACTTTCTAGAGATTTACTTCAGGGTTGGAGAAGAATGTTTCCAGGTGAGCCTGATTGGGTTCAGCTAGTTGTGACAGATGCAGTTCATTTGGGGGTGGGAGGGAGAATGGTGAAGAGAGGATAAAAGGCTTTGGAAGGCACTGCAGAGTCCTTTCTGGCAGGGGAACTTTTCAGTTTTCTGTCTTAGTAACTCTCTGTTGTTTTTTCCACCTTATTATGCCATCACCTATTCCCCTTAATTGTTTTCTTCCTTTGGAGTTTTCCCCATCTGCAGATTTGCGACCCTGCAGCAGCCCCTTAGTTATCCCTGGCAAAGATAGCAAAAACTTCTTAGGGGGCGTTCCTTCAGCCAGGACCCGCCGTTTGCCTCCACGCCTGGCCTGGTGCTCCATTGATTGGGATCAGCTCTGCCTCCTGCAGCCCCTAGGCTCTGGTGGCTTCGGTGCTGTCTACAAAGCCACCTACCATGGTGCAACTGTGGCTGTGAAGCAGGTGAAGAAGAGCAGCAAAAACCGGCTGGCATCACGACAGAGTTTTTGGGCTGAGCTGAACGTAGCCCGGCTACAGCACGATAATGTGGTACGTGTGGTGGCTGCTACCACGTGTGCCCCGGCCAGCCAGAACAGCCTGGGCACCATCATTATGGAGTATGTGGGCAACATCACCCTGCACCATGTCATTTATGGCACTGGGAATGCGTGGAGACAGGGTGAGGATGATGAAGGAGGATGTGGAAGGAAGGCCCTGAGCATGGAAGAGACTGCGTGCTATTCTTGTGACATTGTGACTGGCTTAGCCTTCCTTCACTCACAGGGCATTGTGCACTTGGACCTGAAGCCTGCAAACATCTTCATCACTGAGCAGGGAGTGTGCAAGATTGGAGACTTTGGGTGCTCCCAGAAACTGGAGGAGGGCTTGTCCCAGAGTCCCCATGTTTGCCAGCAAGGGGGCACGTACACACACCGAGCCCCTGAGCTCCTCAAGGGTGAGAGGGTCACTGCCAAAGCAGACATCTACTCGTTTGCGATCACCCTCTGGCAAATTGTCATGCGAGAGCAGCCCTATCTGGGTGAGCGGCAGTATGTGCTCTATGCTGTGGTAGCCTATAACTTACGGCCTTCGCTGGCTGCTGCTGTTTTCCATGAGTCGCCAGTGGGCCAGAGACTCCAGAGCATTATTAGCTGCTGCTGGAAGGCTGATGTAGAGGAGCGCCTGAGCGCAGCCCAGCTGCTTCCCAGCCTCAGGGCCCTCAAGGGGAGTCTCTAGGAAAACGCAGGACTCTTCCCGTTTCTTTTATTGTCGACTTTTCTTTCCCTTTGCCTTTCTTCCAAACATGATGAATTTAGCCCCTGTGCGAGCTAAAGGGTCTGTTGCTGTTTTTATATATAGAAAAAAAAAACACAACCTGCTTTGTTATAAGAAGATTATAAATAAAGAGATTTAACAAAACTGTGGGGTTTTACCGTGGGAGGGGTTAAAAACAAGGAGAGAGACGCTGGCAAATATGACTTTTTCTGGTTGATCTGTTGTGTGCTGACTTGTTCAGGGAGATAATGGGGAATGTGATGTGCAGAAAAATAGTTGTTTTCACATAAGTGAAGTACAAAAAAGGGCTGCTTTTGGAAGGGTTTTTGTACATAATACCTTTTGGTATTTCCAAAATGTCAGATATGAATAGTTCTTTACACTAGCTAGGTTTTGCGTTTGAGCTTTTCCTCTTCATTTACCAAGGAATGAGTACGTATCACAAATGGATGAATGCAGAGAAACAGAGTGTCAGTGGGGGTTTGTCTTGTTCTTAGATGTACTTCATTTCAGTAAGTATGCTGTTTCTGAAATGGAAAATGTGAACTACCCTGTCTCCCCTTATTTCAATGAATCTTTTTGACAGTCTAAGGCTATTAAAAGTAAGAAGACGCATTAACAACCTCTGCCTTTATAAGCCCTCCATGCTACCAGGTGTGTTAGGTGCAACTTGCTAGTTGGTATATTGTAAACTTTAGTATCTGAAGTATTATAAGGACTTCTTGTGTGGAATAGAAAGTTCCCAGGTTTTGGAGGTACTGGGAGAGTTTAAAAAACAAAATAATTGGGAAAACATGAAGGGAGATATATAGATACAAAAACCCCTCATAAATTGGGGTAAGGGGGGGATTACTTGCCCTTTGTAGTGTATGGGTTGGTATTAGACAAGGTACTGGAAGTACTGAAAAGGCAGATTGCTTAAAGCAGTAATGATGATACTCTGCTGGTGCTCAAAGCATATGCTATTGAAAATCCTCTGCGCTGCTTATGTCTTATCTACTGTCTTTCCTAATCTGGTTGTAACATGTCTGGAAGAGGAAGTGCTGTAGGTGATGCTGAAGACAGAGAGCTCTGATCCCTAATTTATCAGAACTGATAACTATAGATCTGTCGAGATCTTAACCCTTCTCTAGAGCTATGAAGATCTGACTGCTGTAGCTGATATCGCCATTCTGCTCAAAGACTCTGCTTCTTTTTAAGACAGGAGAAAGTCTGATGTTTCAGACAAATTGTTTTTCTTCTTTCCCCTTCCTCCCCCTTGCTTCCATTCTGGAAAAAAAATCCCAAAGGAATTGAGCCAGTTTCCTGATTTCTGACACACATCTGTTCTTAGCCCCGTGAAATCCTGGAAATGAGCAACTATGTGAATTTGAGATGATTCTGTAGGTCTTTATGGTATTTGGGTTGGTCATTGAAATTAATGGTTTATAAAGTGAATCTAAGCTTAACTATTTCTTGCTCTTCTGTCCGCCTGAAGTGGAACTGTAAAATGCCGGCTAGAATCAAAAAACCGAACGTAAATTCTGGAATAGATTTCCTGTGTTTTCTCTGTCAAAATAATTATGCTACAGGACCATAACTTATGTTTTTTCATGTTGCATAACTTCTTCTAATGAACAAGAAATAGCCTATAAAAGTTAATCATAATAAGCCAGTTACCTTTTAAAATGATTAGCTGAGGGCATGTAAGGTAAAATGTCGGATAAAGCCATTGGCATGCCTCATCCTAAAATCAAACCTTACATAAAAATGTTTCTCCAGTCTTCAAAATAATATTATAAAAACTGAGTTAGTTTTTTTTAGTTGTTCCTAAACGCTTATGTGTTGTATTTATTTTGCCAATCTAGGTAGCTTGTTGTTTAAACTGCTAGAAACTTGATATTTTGTGCTTAATGATACTTTAGCATCAATAAGTGCTACTTGAGTCTCTGAAAAATCAAGCACCCTTCAAATTCTCTGTTATACTTGTCAGAAGAATACTGGATGGCCAAGACCTGCTCTTGAAACGTAATCAGCTCTGCAGATGTCTGTTAACTTCACTGGACTCCTTTTCGAGAGGGAGTGAGAACTGTGCACAGCACTCAAGATGTAGGCACATCATAGTCTGCTGTCATAATGATGTTCTCTATTTTTAAGTAACTTCTGAGATTTGATTTGCTTCTTTTTGATTATGAGCATTTGGTTAATACTAATCAAGAAACATCTCAGGCCTGATAGCTCAGAATCCATTGTTTCATGTGATAAGGATTATTTTGCCTGTTTGCCTCGCTTTACATCAATTTACCTTGAATTTCCTTCTGCCTGTTTGTAGCTGGCCCTTGCACTCACTGTCCTAAATAACTCCACCATCAGCAAAGTTGTTTTCCTCATGGCTCACCCTCTTGCCCTTCACTTATGAATGTGCTGAGCAGCACAGAACCCTGTGAACCACCACGGGCACTTTCTCCAGTTGAGAGAACTGACACTTTGCCTTTCATTCTCTGTTCCTATCTTTTGACTTATCCAGCCCAGGATTTTCTCTTAAACATGGCTGCTTAGTACCTTTAAAAAGTTTGCAGTGATTTTTCAAATACGTTTGGAAACCCAAGTGAACCATATCAACCAGCTCCTTATCTGCATGCGGTTGGTACTCCTAAAGAATTCCAATACAATTCAACATAATTGTGAAGCACAACACCTTCCAACCAATGCAGTATTGGCTCCTAAAGAAATCATATATCCCTGTCTGTTAATTCCTTTAAAAAAGTATCTGCTAATGTATCTTGTACAGATGTAAATCATAGCATTTAAGTTATTTCTTAAAGACTTCCATAGGCTATGGTCCTGTAGAGAAGAGAGGCCCAGGACACCTGGTTGATTTTGAAGGATTGCCTTTTCCAAGGTCAAGATTGGTCCATCCCAAACGAAAAGGAAATTGAGCAAAGGTGGTAGAATGTGTCTGAGGATAAACAAGGAACTCCTGATAAAACTCAAACATTAAAAATAAACATAAAAGAGGTGGAAGCAGGATCAGATCACCCAGGAGGAATATAGAGACAGTGCCCAAATGTGCAGAAATGGGGTTGTAAAAGTCAAAGCCCATCTCAGACTAGATCTGGTAAGGGATGTGAAGAGCAACAGGAAAGGTTTCTACAAGTGTATCAGCAGCAAAAGGAAGACAAGTGATAATCTGGGCCCACTGATGAATGGGGCAGGGGAGCTGGTGACAACATTGAGAAGGTCAAGGTACTCTTATAAGGTTTCTTCATCCTGGTATTTAATGGTAAGGCTCGTGTTCAGGAATCCTGGGCCCCTGAGACCAATGAAAAGTCTGGAGCAAGGAAGACTTACCCTTGGTAGAGAAGAATCAGGTTTGGCAACATTCAAACAAACAGGACGTACACAAGCTCATGGGACCTGATGGGGTGCACCTACAAATGCTGAGGGGGCTGGGTGATGTCATTGTGAGGCTGCTTTCGATATTATCTTTGGAAGGTCATGGCAGTCAGGAGAGATTCCTGAGGACTGGAAGAAAGCAAATGTCATTCCTATCTGCGAGATGGTCAAAAAGGAGCATATGGAAAACTACAAGCCAGTCAACCTCACCTAAATCCCTGGGAAAGTGGTAGAACAAATAATTCTAGAAACCATTGCCAAGCTCATGAAGGACAAGAAGGTGATTGAGAGTAGTCAGCGTGGATTTATGAAGAGGAAATAACGCTTGACCAAGCTGGTAGCCTTTTATGATGAGATTACTGGCTTGCTGGATGAGGGGACAGCAGTGGTTGTTGCTCATCTTCACCTTACTGTGGCTTGCAGCACTGTTTCCCATTGCATCCTTATAAACTGATGAAGTACAGGTTGGACAGTGAAAATTGAAGACTAGCTGAGCTGCTGGGCTCAAAGACCAGTGGGACACCAGTCACTGGTGGTGTACTCCAGAGATTGACACTGGGCCCAGCACAGGTTAACATTTCCATTAACAACATGGATTACGGGACAGAGTGTGCGCTCAGCAAGTTTTGAGATGATACAGAATTGGGTGGAGTGGTCAATACCTCAGATGGTTGTGCTGGTATTGAGAGGGACCTTACCAAGCTGGAGAAAATGGCTGATGGGAATCAATGCAGGGAACTGTGAAGCCCAGCACCTGGTGCAGGATAGCCCCACGCACCAGTGGGGTTCCAGGCGACGGACTGGGACGCAGCTCTGCAGGAAAGGAGCTGGATGGAGCTCCTGGCAGACACCAATTTGAACGTGAGCCAGCAATGCACCCTTGCGGCAAAACCGGCCAACAGCATCCGGGGGTGCACTGCAAAGCTCTTCCAGAGCATTGCCAGAAGAGATTATTCCCCTCTGCTCACTCTGCACTGGTGAGGCACATCTGGAGCACCGTGGCCGGCTCAGGACTCTGCCCGCACGAGGTCATGGATGTACCGGACCAGGAGTGAAGGGCCATTAAGCTGATTAGGGGATCGGAACCTCTGCATGTGAGGAGAGACTGAGAGATGGGGCTGTTCAGCCTGGCAAGAGAAGGCTCAGGGGGCTCTTACCAGTTTCTATAAATACTGACAGGAGGCAGTAAAGACGGAGCCGGGCTCTTCTCAGTGGTGCCCAGTGACAGGACAAGATGCAATGGACACAAACTGAAGGACAGGAAATTCCATTTCAAATGCAAGAACAATTTTTTTTTACTGTGAGGGTCAAACGCTGGAACGGGTTGCCCAGAGATGTAGGAGGGTCTTCATCCTTGGAGATTTTCAAAACCCAACTGGACACGGTACTGAGCAAGCTGCTCTAGTTGACTCTGCTCTGAGCAGGGGGTTGGGCTGGACAATCTGCAGCAGTCCCTCCCAACCACAAAAGTTCTGCAACTATAATAACATTTATAGATGTTTGAATTTCAGGCAGCTCCTGAGTTGTCCCACAAAAATGCTTCTAGCATGAGCCTATTTTGTGTTTTCTCCAGGGACGACACATGCAAGGCACACACCGATTCTTTGCAATGCCTTTGCTGTCCTGGGGGGAATCAGATTTCAATGATTAGAGGTTTGTTTTTTTTTCTTTTAAAAACCTGACAGGAGTAGATCTACCAGAGAGGTTTGACAGATTTCTTGTTCTTGATATTCTGAAAATTATGAATTATGGGGTTTATGTTAGTTCCTTGAAGTTTTTTCCATCTATTTTTATATTTAATCCACCAGAGTTTTATCCTTTCCATTTTCTTCATCTGGACATGGATTCAGGTTTTTAAAAGATGCTTTCTTCCTTCTAAAGCTGGCACAAAAGCTACTGTAGCTTCACATTGGTCTTTACCTTTGTCGCTCTTGCATACCTCTATATAAAATATGAGCAGACGGCACATGATGCTAGCAGAGAAGTTGCAAACAATTGTGTTACAATCCTCTTACGGGATTCCATTCATCCAAATGTTTCCCCAAGTATTTCTAGAAGCTGGTTTTGTTCTTTATCTCTCCTTCTCCGTACATATGTATGCAACACACTTCCAGGTGGTTAGCAAGACATAAGTCAGGATAAACTTTAAGGTTTATTTGTACCGACTTTATTTATTGTCTTCGTTCCTGGAACTGATCACCAGCAGCTCGATCAGCCTAAACAGAAGATTTGTTGAAGGCCTGGAGGAAGCACTACAACCAGGTAATAATCGTAGTTTATCAACATCTTACTCTGCTTTCTGACCATGAAACACTCGTGAAGCCCATCTGTGGATCCTTTGTATGGCTGCCCCGATCACCCAGCCAACCAAATACAAAAAGGGACATCACTTTTTCTTTCTGTGGACTAAGTGCCTTGGCAGGGTATACATAAAAGCATAATGAGTTTGAAAGGCTGAACCAGCACTCACGTCCTGGTCAGCTCTGTAGGGTCTAGCAAATTTGGAAGTATGGGATCCAGTATTGCACAGATTCAGATGACGCAGCATCAGTGTAAGCCTGGGCACAGTGATATTGTGATATGCCTTTGGGCTGTGCCCTCCCGCCCTCTGCCAGCCAGGTATGCTCTATTCAGGGCACGAGTTATCCGATGCTAAGAACAGGCTGATCCTCCTCAGATAAGAGTGACCATGTATCTTGATTGTGCTCTTAGCAAGGAACAAAGCCTCATTTGTCCCAACTGCTAAATGTCAGATCTCTCATGTCTTACCATCAACCAAGTTCCACAGCTTGATAGAATTATTTTCCTTCGAAACCAAACTATTATTATATTTAGGTTTGGAGGTTTTTTATCTAATGCAGCAACTTAAGTGCCATTTCTGGGACCCTGGGATGCCACGTCACAGTGGCCATTATCTCAAGGTGAGCTTTTTTTTTTTAAAATGTTATCTTTTCATAGGTAGCACAAGCTGCCTTTCAAACTTCCAGCTCTGCAGCACTGAGCGCTAACTATTCAAAACCAGGTGGTTTAGCTGCTGCCTCATAGCAGTCTGGGGTAACCACATGGAAACTTCAGCTAGTTCTCATTCATCTCCCAGTACCAAATCTGGCTGCATTTACTGATTTCAGAAAGTATGTGTAAGGAAAATACTGTCAAGTGCTTGCATCCTCATGTCTAGTCATCTACAGCGGTAGCTCCAGGCATATTGACTGTATTAGTGTGTTGTATTTTGTGCTTTCTTGGTTATACAGAGGGCATTGTCTACCAAGGGAAAGCATGAATTAAAAGTTCTAATTCTGGCCTTTTTTTTTTTTTCCAACTAATGGCATCCCCCATCCCCAAACTCCCCCACGTGTCTCCGCTTTTCCATCAAATGGGCACATTCAAGCCCATTTCACTACCATGGAAGCATGGTGGTGTTGGGTTGACGGTTGGACTTGATCCTAAGGGTCTTTTCCAACCTTAATAATTCTACGATTCTATGTGCAAAACTTGACCAGATGCAGTAAAGAAAGAGATTTTATGTAATTTTATCTAATTCAAACTGAAAACCCAAGTAAAAGCAAATACTAGTTAGTGTTGAAATGGTTTTAGGTCAAAATTAAATTTTTTCAGGCTTTTCTTCACGATGAAAGGAACTTCAGCATGCCCTCTTGAGTTCTGTGAATTTCAACAATTACTTTAGCATTCAAGATATTACAAGTAAGACAAGAAAAGATGATTAGAAGCACAGGAAGTATGCAGTTGCAATAAACAGTTTCTAGGAAGAATGAGAAAGAAGAAAAAGAAAAGCACAGAAGTGTAAATTCTCTATTACTCTTCACTTGCTAGAGCAATTACTGAAGGTTTAGTGTCTTTGGTTCCCAAACAGAAATATCAACAGATATTTCATAACCAGTTTTAAAAAAAGTAAGCATCAGCTACAGTTCTGATGCTACTTCGTTATTTGGGGCGGGGGATGGAAGTATTACCGCTAAATGTGTTTGATAATTAAACGGGGAATAGTTGTCCGTCTTTGACATAGCTTCTGGCTTCCCATCAACAAGGAGCCTCTGAAACCCTGCTCCTGCCTTGTTCTGTTGTTTGCTTCTCTTCCCTTGGAGGATTCTTCTACACTCACTTACTTCATATTCTTTTTTTTTCCATTTTTTTTTTTTTGGTGTCATGCTTTATCTCAGCTTAGAAAGAAAGAGGTAATAACACTACCTTCAAGTGATAAAGTACTGTATCACTTGGAGGTAGGCACATCCTTAATACAGAAGGAATGATGGGAAGCATGAAGGCGTAAGTGTGAAGATGAATGGGTTACTTCTGTATTCTGTGGTAAGATATATCTGCAGCAAAGGAAATAAAACAAAAAAATGTTTTACAGAATATACCACAAATATTTGTAAATTCAATAGGACTTAAGTGGATGCTTAATATTTGACTTGTATATCAATTTTTGCAGCATTAGCATCTGTGTCTATAAATTCATCCCCTAGAACAAAGACGAAAATGGGAGTAGAAAATGAATGGTTATTTTAAAAATTAACTAGACTTTGAACATTTTACTTATACTTTATTTTAGCCATTTATCTGCTGCAAATACCTTAATGCAGTGCTCAAAGAGCCTCTTTCTATGCTTCAGTTAACCCAGCTGCCAAACATTTGCCTGCCTGTCAAATGAAAAGCCTTAAAACCAGTTAAAGAAGGCAAATGGAACAAAAAAAGTCTACTGGCATCTATCCCAGTCTGCCATCAGCTAAGGATGCCATGGGACAATTTGATAGTAGAGGGACCATCTGCCCCTGGACTTCTCCAGGCACGAGGCTGAATTACACTCCCTATCCAGCCTGAAGTTCAATAGCCTGAGTGTTCAGCAGAGCAGGGAGGTAACTGCATTTGCCTTCACAGGACACCTGGGATAATAGGGTAATTCATAACCTAATAAATATTCTACTTCACACGTGCCAGGCTACAAAGAACAAAGTAGGCTTCAAATTGGAAACGTAAATGTCCAGCTCTTTTTAGGTTACTACCCCCAAAAGGTGGCAGGAAAACCAGTTTTATTTTCAAGCCATGTATTTTTCTCAATCACTTACTTCAAAAATGGTGAAAGGGTTTTGATTCAGATATGGCAAAAGTGAAGCTGGCCCCAGAGACAAGTAGAGAAAGTTGCATCTGAACACAGTAAAAAAGCTGACTGTAAAAATGGGAATTGATAGGCTGGGGAGGCTGGATTTTTTTTTAATAGTAATTAATAGTATCTATTAAATAATATGGTAAGTTTAGAGAGATATCGTATACTTTGGCCACATCCTTGTTTCTCTGTTATCTAGCAGTTCCATTAAAATGTTTTACAGATAACACAAAAGCCACACACAAAGCTTTTGAAGGAATGTATCATTGCACTGACATGCCAGTAGACAAATGTCACCCCAATTTCTCTTTGTATAGAAAGTGACAGAACTTCTCCAGACCTCCCTTGAAGTTTTCAATCCTTGTACAGCTTTTGGGAGTGAAATGATTGCTATTATTACAGAATCACAAGTTGGAAGGGAACTCAGGGATCATCTAGTCCAACCTTTCTAGGAAGAGCACAGTCTAGACAAGATGGCCCAGCACCCTGTCCAGATGACTCTTGAAGGTGTCCAACGTGGCCGAGTCAACCACTTTCCTGGGGAGATTATTCCAATGGTGACTGTCCTCAATGTGAAAAATTTTCCTCTCATGTACAATCGGAATCAACCCAAGAGCAACTTGTGTCCATTCCCCCTGGTCCTTTCCATGGGACTCCTTGTAAAAAGGGAGTCTCCATCTTCTTTGTAGCTACCCCTTAAGTGCTGGTACATGGTGATGAGATCCCCTCTAAGCCTCCCTTTCTCAAGGCTGAACAAACCCAGCTCTCCCAGCCTACCCTCGTATGGCAGCTTCCCAGTGCTTTGACCATCTTGGTGGCCCTTCTCTGGACCCCTTCCAGCCTGTCCACATCCTTTTGTATAGAGGTGACCAGAACTGCACACAGTACTCCAGGTGTGGCCTGGCAAGTGCTGAGCAGAGCGGGATGATGACTTCTTTATCTCTGCTGGCGATGCCCTTTTTGATGCAACCCAGCATCCTGTTGGCCTTCCTGGCCACAGCAGCACACTGTTCGCTCATGTTGAGCTTTCTGTCCACCAGGACCCCCAGGTCCCTTTCGACAGAGCTGCTCTCCAGCCAGGTGGATCCCAGGCTGTGCTGCACTCCCGGATTATGTTTTCCCAGGTGCAAGACCTTACACTTCTCCTTGTTGAACTTCATAAGGTTCTTGCTGGCCCACTCTTCCAGCCTATCCAGATCCCCCTGCAGAGCGGCTCTCCCTTCTGGAGTATCTACTTCCCCACTCAACTAGGTGTCATCTGCAAACTTCATCAGGCTACACTTGATGCTGTTAGCCAGATCACTTATAGACATTGAATAACATTGGGCCCAATATTGATCCATGGGGGACCCCACTTGTGACAGGCTGCCACTTGGAAATGGAGATATTTACCACCACCCTTTGGGTGTGGCCTGTCGGCCGGTTCCCCACCCACTGTATTAGATGTTTTTTAATTTAAAGGGGAGAAAAAGGATATTCTTACCATTTAAATAACCATTCCTGTCAACAGCTGACTTTCAGAGGCAATAAATGTTTTTAATATGAAGAATTCAATTAATTTAAAAAAATATTTTCATACTTGCATAGTTCATTTAAAAAGTTGTTTATTGAACTGCAAACAGCATTCGAAAAAGCGTCCTAACCATAAAAATTAGGGCTACTTGACAAAACACAGCAAGGGTGGTGTGAAAGAGCCATTTGGACAGGAAGACAAGGGAGGTGGCTGGAGGAGGCAATGAGACAAGCCTGAAACAGGGGGAGGGGAGACACCCCCAAAAATGAACCTATTTGCTACAAACCTTCCAATCAGTGAAGCTCTCCTTCAAAAACTAAGTTCATGCTGGCACATGACTTTCTGTGTTGTATGCTACAGCTACCTGCCCACTGGACTGTCAGGATCCCGTATGACATAAACTAGGGTCTTGAACCAATGCTTAAATTAGACGAGGCCACTGATTCAGTACAGAGCAGTCACCCATTACCACCAGGTTGCTGTAGCCATTAAAAGAAGTATAGCCTTCCCCTTGCTGCCAGCCCCAGACCTCCCAAACCCAACTGTCCTGGTCCACCAAAATAAAAAACTGTCTAATTTTAAATGTTCTGCAAACTGTTACCAGCCTCCAAACTGTCTGTGAGGTTTTTACTTTCTTTTCTTGATGATTGCACTATGTGCTAATTATGATGACAACTAGTTAGCGCTATACTTTAATTCCACAAATGATTCAGCAATCTGTACTAGTACACAAGTAATGGTAAATTCTTCAGAATTCATATATATAAAAGGAACTTCTTTTATATACAGGAGACTTTAAGAGTAAAAAGCTCAGTTTTGTGACCTTTTCAAAGGTGTGCTGGGTGTGGTGTTTTTTTTTTTCTTCCAGGAAAGAGGAAAATCAATCCCTAGCATAAGCATTTGTGCCTGCCAGAACAAAGTGGTTGACTCTACCTCACATCAGGAACATTTCACAAGACTGTATAAGAAGCAGTTCTTCCTCTGAACACGTAAGGGACTCTCAAGAAGGAAATGTACCCACTGCAAGGGTGCGGGAAGGGGGCCATTGGTAGAATGAAGTACTTGCTGGTGGTCCCATGGACATCTTCCAACAGTCATAATTATTGAAAAATTATTTTATAATATATATATTTTGTGTTTAAAAGAAAAACATGAGATCATAATGCTGAAAAAATTACAAGTATTAATATTTCTCAAATATTTTTCAGGAGGCATGGCTACCATACTCAAAACCAACTTCCATGTATACCACAATAATTAATTTTATTTGCCTAAAAATCGAATGCTTGACCACAACCCTCTTAAGTGCTAATACTATCTTTTCCTCAGTTTTAAACCAGTAGGCAATACTGCTCCCCTTGATCTGCACCTGGAAAACCTACCATTAGAGTTCTTGCTGTGCACAGATGTAGGAATGTTGGAAGTGCAATTGTGTACATCTACTTATAGATGCTCTTAAAATACTTCAGTGTTTGTTGCAAGGGAAAAAGACTTTTCTATTATAGTATTTCCTGGGAGGCTAACCAGGCCATATTACATATGTGTAACAATGATGTCTTGTAGGCTGGTGTGAAAGGACATGTACAAGCCCTGTTTTCATTACAAGTGAAGCAGGAACTTCTGCTGTGTATTTAGGTGAAAGACAAGTTTAATAGACTTGCTTTACTCTCCTCTAAGTTGTTCTCTCAAACAGAAGTGCCGGGTCTTCTAAGAAATAGCATTACAGACTCGACGGCTGTTGTTCCTGCCCCCTCTACCACAACCTCATAATTTCTACATAGTAGGCTGCAGCTGCTGCTTTGCCACGTTAGCTTTTTAGAGTTAGCAAGCCCTTTGAAACCAAAACTGCTTAATATTTGATGCCTCTTGGGTCACTTTCATGATACATTGTGGATCCGACCAGCTGTTCTGAACAATCACAGTGTAATAATTTCCTCCGTGGCTAATAATTCCTGTTTCTAAAGCACATCTTTAACACCACAGTATCTCCTTTAGTTCCAGGTCCTAAGTTTTATGTTATTATTCCTGTTTCTGTCAGGTTTTGAGTAATTTAACTTGCCTCATTTGCACAGGGTCAGGTCACAACAGGAGAAGCATTACTGAATTCTCTTTAGTCTTTCTTTACACACTCCAGGGTTGGGAAGGGCATCTCTCTGCAAGTCCCACAGACGTCAATCTGACACCTGGATATAATCTAGATAAAATTGTGAGATGCAGCTAATATCCTGCTCTAATAGTTCTGTACCAGCAAGATGGTGATTCCCCCTTGCTTTAAATCCCATCATCATCCATGGCAGGCATTTGCTAAATTTTGTGCTTGCAAACATTCATCGTCTGAAAACCAGTTGGACGAAGAATATCGTAAGGAGGAAATTAATCTTAAAGGGACAAAGAAAAACTTCTCAGAGGGAAAAAAACCCCACCAAACCATGATGCAGTGATGCATTCTATATCAAGAGAAGTTTTTCCTCTAGTTGTAAGGCAGTGTGAGGTCAGGATCATTCCTTAAATTATCCCTGCTCCATGATAGAGAGGCAGCACAAGCACCATGAAACAATTCCCTCCTACTCTGTCTCGCCAAAGAATTACATTAGATTAAACTGGTCTTTGGAAGAAAAAAAAACAGCGATCAATGACTTCATAACTGGGCTTTAAAACAGTAGACAAAGTATATGTGGACTACATATACTAGTAACCATAACTGCTGTAAAATTAATCAACTTTTTCTTCCTCAAGGACAGACATCCAACCATGCAAGCACCCTGCTGCTGGTAACTTCCCACAAAGTCTTTGCAGGAGACAGACATAAGGACGAAAGACAACTCCGAAGTCTTTATCAGCACAGTATTGCAAGGGTTTGTACGCACTGGCATGTACTGCTTGTTCCTAAATGGTCTGAGTGCAAAGCATCCATAGAGAAGCCAGGGAGGCGAGTCTAGCAAACCAATCTGTGTCCTGGAAGCCATTTGCAATTCAGTTGCTAAAAGAGCTTGCTATGTTCAAAGAGTCACGTGGATGTTATTTGACTAGATGCAGCTTTTCAACATGTGCTACAAACCTTTGCAGTCTTCTTGAACTGTCTGTTTTTTCAAAGTAAAACAGATCACAAGAAACTGTGCCAAGCAGTGCTGCTTCAAGTGACCGTATCTGGATTGGAGAGATTGTGTAGCCTGGAACACTTTTTTTTTTATACTTGATTAAGCTTTCCACACATGAAGTCTTCCCAGGTGATTTCCAAAATGAAAACCGGATGCAAAAATACCAGTTTTGTTTGTGTGTCTGCTAGTTCTGCTTTCACCAGACCAATGCTGGGGATTTTTTATACAGGAATTGCATGCCCCTCTCTTGGTAATGTGGTCTGGATAACAACAGCTGATATGGCCAGAATGTGCATGTAAATAGCGTGTGTGAACAGAATACCCAAACTGGTATGTTCTGAGAGGATGTTTGCCCAAAACCCAATAACAGTAAGAGGAAATTAACAATAACAAAGCTTTCTTAAGACAATGATCACCCAGATTAAACAGTAACCGGGGGATTAGATTACCAAAGACCCTTTGAGAAAAATTAGTTTGAAAAGCAGCATGAGAACTTGTGACTGTTGGAAAAAACTGTGGGGTGGGAAAGCAGTACAAGAGCAGCAGGCATCATTACTTCTAAGGCCAGACAGCATCCTTGCCCTTGGACACAGTAAGTAGCTGCCCCCAGTACTGGCTGAGGGTGGAGTATGAGGCACAGCAGTAGGGATCCACCTCTCAGGAGCACTTATGGGAACTCACAGGGTATGCTGGTGCAGGCACATGGATGAGCTGCACAGGCACATGCGCCCACATCTCCAAGAAGAGGGATTTAGAAACAGGGGAATTGGCACTTTCAAAGGTGGGAATATGCATTTGTGACCCACACTTCCTGTGAGAGAGAGGATGCACACAGAGCTGTGTCGATACGTAAGTGGGATCAGTTGTAGAAGGGTACGTAAGAGATTTGTAGGTGTTTATTAATACTCTAAGCACCCAGTATCAGGATTTCTGTTGTATTGTCAATACTGATCACAATATATAGTTCACTGATTACTGGCAACTTACATGTTGCTAATCAATACACTGCCTCAGTGCGGTCAAGACTATGAGCGTTATTCTGTGCAAAAAGTTGCCATTTCATTATTACAAATTTGAAGAAGCATCAAATCTGCAAAGGAAGGAGCGGAGATGCAACAAACATTCTTCCAGACAAGCAGAGAAGACATAATTTGATTTGAAAAAAAATCTTAAGACTGAACATAAGTTGCCCTGAGGGCAGGACAAATTCAAACAATATCTTCCTGAAAGCAGCCCAGATGTACAATCCTGTTTCAATCCTGAGTGTTCAAAGACATGTTGCAGTGATGTACCACAGATTCAGTGTCACTAGAAATGCTGTAGTGTATTACCAGTTAAGTATTTTTGTCACTGTCGTTTCTGTCAGAAGAACAAAAAGCAAAAAAAGGCAAAAAGTTTTATTGACAATGGATATTTACCCATGTGAATAGCATGAAGGAGGTTTTCTTGTAATACTGTATTTCAGAGAAAGCAGGATAAATCAGATCAGATCAATTTCTATTCTGCATTTGTGGAGAACAAACAACATATTTATATCCCTAAATTACAATAATAGTAAGGAAAGCCTTAAACATAGGAACAGAAGTAAGGTGATTTTTAAATCCGCAGCTCCAGATAGTTTGCATCCAAGAATTTTAAGAGCTGGCAAAGGAGACTTGTGTGCTTTTAATGCAGATTTTCCATAAGCTTTGAGAAATCTGGGGAAGCCCAGAAAATAAAATCTCAAAGAAAGCTGAGGTGGTGCCAATACTAGGGAAAGAAAAGAAAGGAAGGAACAAAGTTAGGAACTTACTGTCAACCTTGTCTTAATCCCAGGGAAAGAAAAAATACCGATATAGGAACAAGAAATAAATGAGGAAATTTTACTTGTATTACACAGCTTAAATATATGGAAAACATATCTTTTCAGATTGCCTTTTTTCTCATGCAATTAGAGAACATTTGGTAGACAATAGGAACAGTGTTGATTTGCACATTGTTCAGCAGGACACTGAGAAACGGGTGTAGTTGTGCACATACACTTCATAGTAAGTAAATTAAAACTAAAGTTACAGGTCTGTGTCATCAATAAGGAATCCGTCAGATGTATTTCTAATTGAATCCCACAGGAATTAGTTCTTGGCACCAAGCTATTCAATATCTTATCTGGAAATAAAGTTTACTAAGGACATTCATAAAAGCTCTCTGTAAATAATGTAGCAAGCTCGCTGACTGGGAACCATCTGGATTACTGGAAAAATAAGTGTTTCAGCATGATCACTGTGAGGTCATGTATTTAAGAGGGAAGAATATAAAACACTTATAGATGGAAAACTTCCTCAGGAAGTAGTTGGAATAGCTGATAACAGAGTAAACATGGGTTCCTTATGCATAAATGAGTTCAAAATTGTTAATATAATTGTTAAATGGCTCAGAAAACAAACCACCAGAAACAAATACTGCTTTCCTTGCAGGAAAGAAGAGGCCAGAGAAATAGGACTATCACCAAACCAGATTTTTCAAGTGCTGATCTACATTAGCAAAAGACGTTGCTGCATTTCAGGGAGCAGTGACAGGATGACTACTACCGTATCTGTGTTTACTGGAACTGCTTTATCAGAACGTAGCATCTAGTCCAAAGAACTTATTAGTAAACCAGAGATTTCAAAGAGCAAGAACAAATGATCCAAATGCAAAACAAGTCTAAAATTGACCACTACAATGGAATAATTGACATACAAACGTTATCTCCATCACATGAGGTTTGAGGACCATACTGAAGACCTACTCAAGTTTGGGTTGGTTTTTTTTTGGGGGGGAGGGAATTATATTAAGTGCAACATGACAGCTGAAAGTAAATTCAGATTAAAACTACCAGAGTCTTTTTTGAACAGCTGTAGTAATGACTAAGTTTCCAAAGGTGGCAGTAGCTTTGCTAACAATATACATGTCCAGTAATCATAGACAACTCCCCCCTCCCCCCCCCCCCCCCCGACTAGAATTAAAGTATCATTTTTACAGGGTAATCACAATGACCTTATTACAGGTCATCATTTCATGCGTTTCTCCAGCCAGACATGTCTCTCAAGAAACAGGCATCCTCTCAGCAAAATGCTTGTTTTGGGATTGACATCAGTATCCAGGCCAAATCAATGACAGTTATCATAAAAAAAAAAAACAAAACCCCAACCACAAAACAAAAAAGCATCCCTTCAACACCCAATCTTAATAAATAAAGGGACTTCGATAAATAAAATTAAGTTCTTATAGTCGGCGGGAATGAATGAAACCAGCGTTTTTACTGAAATCTACTTACAACTTCTCACACCTCTGCTTTCAGTAGTGACTAAAAGGAAAAAGAAAGAGGGGGGCTCAGATGGAACACGCCCACTGGCACTGGAAGCAGCCAAGACCTGCTCGTGTATCAAACCCCCGAAAAGAAAGCCCAAGTCTCCTAGTAAAGCCCTCCAGGAGCGCAGGACGCCGGCGGGGGCCGGGTCGCTGTGCCCCGCTGAGCCCCCGGGCCCGCTGCAGGGGCCGCGGCGGCCCCACCAACCGTCCCCGCCGCGGAGTCCGGCCCATGGCGGGTCCGGAGGGCTTAACCCTGCCCTCACCACCGCTCCCGGGCCCCATCTCCCTTCTTTGTTCGCCCCCAGCGCGGCGAGTAGCGCCTACGGTGTCGCTACCGGCGCCCACCCCGGAGGAGCCGAGCCGAGCCCAGGCCCCACTAAGCCAGGCTAGGCCGCCCCGGCGCTTCCGGGCCGCGGCTCGGGGTGAAAGGTCCCGCGGCGCCCGGATGGAGGCGGCGCCGCTCGCTATATAAGCGCCGGGCCGCCGCCGCGCCCTCCTCTCCCCGCGCCGCCCGCTGCTGCCGCCGCCGCCTCCTGGCTCACCGCTGTTCGCTGGGCCCCGCGCCGCCCCCCGCCCGGGAATAAGTCGGTCAGGAAGGCCTTGCTGCCGCCATGGTGAGGCGCTGGGGAGGTGGGGGGAGAGGAGAGAGGGGCCGCCGCCGCCGGCAGCGCCGCGTGGCCGCCAGGCCCGGGCGGCCGCGTGCGTCCCGCCGGTACCGGGTCTCGAGCCCGGAGCAAGGCCGCGCGCCCGGGGCGGCTTATGGAGTGCCTCCCCTGAGCCCTGGGGCCGCGGCCCGGCGCCGGCTGTCCCCGCAGCCGGCCTGCGGGAGGGCAGTGCGGGAGGCCGAGCTGCGGCGCTTCCTGCCGGCGGAGCCCCCCCACACCGGGAGCGGCGCCTGCGGCGGCGGGCGCCGAGGGGGCGAGCTCAGCCCGTGAGCGGCCGTGGAACGGCCTCTTGCCCTTGCCCTTAAAGTTGGCTTTTCTGAGAGGAACGTGCGCCAGTTGACGCCACAGGTAGTGCCTCATCAGCGTGAGGAACGCCGCGCTGCATCCACGGCTTTTTAAGACCTTTCCTCTTCCCTGTTTTCACATTCGTTTTCTTTCCTCAGTTCACCTGGTCCCCATTAACGCCCAGTTGTTTGCAGGCGTTTAATTGCATGAGCTTGTCACATCGGTCTCCCCAGTGGCTGAATTAGTCTTTCTGGCCAGATACCCCTTTTTGTTCTCGCTGTTTGAGTTGCTGCTGTTTTGTTGGTACTTTTATTGTTTAATTCGTGGTGAGGTTAAGGTGTGAAATACAGAGAATCTGAAACGTGGGGTTTTTTTGAGGAGGAGGATTCATGACTGGACAGCCTACGGTATGTAGGCAAGCCAGGGAGGGATGTTCTTGCAGCTTCCCACCACGAGATGCAGTTAGCTACTAAAAAAATTGCTTTTCCTCAGAGCAGTTGGGACCTTGCCCTTCCTTTCTGTTCCCATCCCTTCTTCCATGCTACTGTACCCTTTGGATCTGTCATCCGGTCAGTTGAATAAAACAGTCCCATAGCGAAATGGTTCATTGCACTCTAGAAGTCTGTTTTTCTGAGGCTGCAGAGAGTGTTAGTTGGCGTTGACTTTCGTGTCTCATATTTGTAACTTCAACATTGTAGGCGTTTAAAGATACTGGCAAAGCACCTGTGGAACAAGAGGTAGCAATTCATCGCATTAGAATTACTTTGACAAGTCGTAATGTAAAATCACTTGAGAAGGGTGAGTGATGCTTTTTTTTTTTTCAACTGGGGTAGCTGGTTAAGTAACGAATGATATATATGGTATAACAGATTGCAAAATACAATGTATTGAAGCCAGTTGTAATTAGTGATGTTAGCATTTGCCCATTTGTATGTGACTTGGCTGACAAAGTCAACCCAAAGCGCTTCATACGCTGACAAGTGGATTCTAATCTAATTTTTAGTGGAAGCTGGTGTTTGGGGTTTTTCATCATGCTGAAAACCTACGTCATAATGACTAACTTAAGAGAGTGCAGCTTCTTCACTTTAGTTCTTGTGGGGGGGTTTCAGTTGTCACCATTTCAGGGTGTAAGAACTGAAAGGCACCAGATTCTTGACTGGTATTTTGTCACTCTTGTTATGAAGAGTTTAGAAGTTTAACATTCTTTAAGGAATTATTTAATCTTGACTAGGAATTGGCTTTGCCAATGTTTTAATCATATAATGTAAATGTTGTAGAATCACTGATGCAGGATATTCAGGCAGATAGCAGCATAAATACAGCTTAAACTTGCGTTAATGTCTTTTGTTTACTGTTATGATGTGATTTTGCTAACCGTGGCGTAATGCTTCCACTTGTATGTGGTTGGCTGTGAGGATAACCCTTAAAATGAATGGCAATGATCATTTCATACGCTATTCTGAGCCAACATTTTGTTTGAAATCCTCACTTAAGAAAACAAGCAAAAAAAACCCTCACAAATCTGAGCTTTTTTTTTTCAGTCTGTGCTGACTTGATCAGAGGTGCTAAGGAAAAAAACCTAAAGGTGAAAGGACCTGTTCGCATGCCCACCAAGGTACTTAACGCTGTTTTCCTGTCTTAAAAGCTTTTTTCTGCAAATGTGTGCTTAAAACATCTTTTTTAAAAAAAAAAAAGTTGAAAAGAAATACTGCTAAATTGAGGGTGGCCCAGTGTAAAAGGATAATGACCTCGCAAGTCGTTTTTGATGCTTGGGGCAACTGTTCAGTGCAAAACACATTGAATATGGGAGGGTCTTTTTTGTCCTTCACTTTATTTTAATTGTGTATTTTTTAAATTAAACTGAATATAGGGAAGGAGTGTTAACTTCAGTAGAATATAACTTCGGAAGTAACTTTCCAGTGACATAGATACCATACAGTATTTTTAGGTGGATTGATTTCATTGTAGATCAGCCTTCCATATGCATCAACTAAATACCCTGTGTTAATGATTTCTCTTCAGACTCTGCGAATCACTACCAGGAAGACGCCTTGTGGTGAAGGTTCCAAGACCTGGGACCGTTTCCAAATGCGTATCCATAAGCGGCTCATTGACTTACACAGCCCTTCTGAGATCGTGAAGCAGATCACTTCCATCAGCATTGAACCAGGTGTAGAAGTTGAAGTTACTATTGCCGATGCCTAAATGATGGTCATCGTTGAATAAAGTTGATTTACAAATTTTCATCACTGTTTTGTTTTCATATGCGTACCAAGAGTGTTGGGTAGCCCTATGATGATTTTCATGAAAGACAACAGAGATCATAACCAAAAGGCTGTGTGAGAGGATTCTGTGGTATTTAAGGAAGAATATGCTACTTGTAAACATCAGGAAGATGAAACTTTGGCATCGTAGTTTCATTGGAGGTTGGTGACTGTATAGGTGTGCAGCACTTAAATTATTAAATAAATTATTAAAAATATATTTTCCATAAAGGGTTTAACTTTGGCTGAAATAGTAGTCTATCCCCAGACCAGCAGTAGCATTAAAATTAATGTTTAAATTACCAAATTTTCAGTTCTTTGTTTTCGCTCTGCAAGGCTGAACTAACCCTTAGTTTACTTGGCCTTTTTTTTCCCCCCATGCTTTTCACAGTCAATGGATCCTGAGGATGTTAGACATAAAACTTCATAATTTGTGTTGAATACGTTGAATTCGGCAACTGCTTTCTTTAGACTTGCATGTAGAGTCACAAAACTAAGCTGTGGATCTCTAGTTATCTTCCTAGGTTTAGATTTCCATAGATTTTAAAATTAAAGGTAATATAATATTACAGGAAAGCTTTATATGTAAAGCAACAAACCAGCCCTTTTCATTGCTGCTACTTAAGCCTCTCAAGTTTTGTTGTAGGTTTTTCTTCTGCAAATTTAATCATAGTTCCTTTAAGGATTAGTCTTAAACCTACAAGACAAAGACCTGAGTTAAATAAAAGAACGCCGTTGCATTTCATCCATTTAAGATCAAGTTGCTGCTTCTGCTTCAAGCATAGGAGAGAACTTGAAGTCTGATCAAACAGAAGTGAGGAAATGTGGTTTTGTGGACCTTGAGGTCCCATTTGTATTTGCTAAGACCCAGAACAGGGGCCAAAGCTTGAGCTTTCTTACTGAAGAGATTCAGGAGTCCCTCACCTGGCCACTTGTCTTAATTTCATTACATGTAAAGCTTTAGAAAGATTCCTTCCCTCTAGTTAGCAGGCTGAAGAGCTTTGGTAGAAGGGAGTGATGAAAAACTTAGTTGCGTTTACACACAGATTATTACAAGCCTGCTTCCTTGGGAAACATCACAAAGAACTGTGTGAGCAGAGAAAAAAAAACCAAAACCAAAAAACCCCTATGCCTTCCTAAATGTCAGTTTCTGGTAATAAGTTATAAATACGAGCTGCCTGACAAATACTTCTAGCCTTAGTTTTAAAATTATATTTTATGGGGTGCTCTGAAAAGCATGGTAAGAACTCAACTTTGTGACACCAGCCAGATTAAAAGGGGATAAACAGGTGAACAAGCAACAGACTAGAAGTGTTTCTAGCCGAGGTTGACTGACCTTTGTGCATTTACTTAGACCCAAGTTGTCTTCCTTCTGCCTAACCCAATAATCTGACCGAAAGTGCTTGGAAGGATGTAGGGAGGGGAGCGCTGGCTAGGTTGGACATCATTTCTGTCTTTGGTCTGTACTGTTGGTCAAAACAATAGCTTTTTATCAGCTTACAGCTGGCTGTGCCTCTGACTTAGAGGGTGCCCCTTAAACATATCTAAACGACCTGAAGTCCCACCTGTGTTCTTTGAGCAGCTGTGGCTCTTTAAAAACAAGTTTTCTGTGGCCTTTTGAGTGCACTTCTGTCTTCTCGCCTGCCTCCAACTTTTGAAAACAAGGACAAATACAGCTTTGCACCTGGGTCTTGCACTTCACAGAAATAAAACTCTCTCCTAGCCTCTGAACAGACGAGCTCATACATCACGGTTTTCCACTCTGCTGGAAAATCAGACGTTTGGTTGCTGAGGGGGGTGGACCCTGGGCACTCGAGTTCCTCCAGCGGGGTGCCGGGGCCCGCCTCCCCTCGGCAGGGTTCATCCCCCGGGTACTTGGTTTGCTCCACCTGAACGTTTTGTGGTTTGTTTTCTGCTTTGTTTACGACAATACGTCGTGGTGTCGAAACGGTTACATAACAGACATAAGAACTTTATGTAACAGTTTTGATGGAAATATTTAGGTATCTGTATGTCGTATCCCGTCCCCCCCCCAGCAGGCTCTCAGTCAAGCAAGACACTCCTCTGGCCGCTGAGCTGCGGCTCTCGGCGCCGCCTCACTTCGCCGCTCAAACCCCTTCCCTCCCCCGCCCCTTATTAAAAACGATAAATAAATCTGCGTCACGAGCACACGCCGCGGACGCTCCCCCTCTCCTCCCCCCCTCCCCCCGCCCGTTCTCTCCCCCCGCACGCCGCGGCCGGCGGCGCGGCTGCCTTGCGCTGTGCGGCGGCGCCCCCTGCTGGGCGGAGGGAGCCGCGCGCCTCCCCGCGCGGGGCCTGTCCGTCACCGCCGCTCCGCCCCGCCCGCTCCCTCCCTTTCGGCCAATCAGCGCTCGCCTTCCTCCCGCCCAAATGCTCCCTCCAGTCGGGTGGGGCTGTGTGTGGCGGGTTCCCGCGCGCGCGCGCGCGCAGGTAGCGGCGGTCGGTGCGGCTGGAGCGCGGTGCCCGCCAGCTGCCCCCGTCCCGTCGCGTGAGGGCGGGCCCGGCGAGCCGTCGGCTCGTTGAGGCAGGGCACGGTGGCCTCGGGCGGAGCGGGGGCTCGGGCCCGCCGGCCGATTGCCCGGCGCCCCGGAAGGGGTGCGCGTCTTGGGGGTGGGGGCTGCGGGCCTTGGCCCGGCGCTTGCCGGTGGAGGAGAGCAGTGCCCAACGGGCAGTTCGTGTGCTTTCACTTGCATGTTTCTTAGTATAACCCAGCTGCCAGTTGAGTTTCTTTTAAGTTGTTTTAAATTAAGTTATTGTGTCCCCTTCATATGCCCAGACTTCTTAAAGGACTTTATTTTCTCTGAAAGTGCTTGTTTATATACAAGCTACCCTGATCTCTACTTTGCTTTCTGTGTATTTTTGCCTGTTCTGTGAGAAAATGATGGATTGTTTTTTTTCCTTACAAGTTCCTTTGCACCTAACAATGGATCATGAGGGGAGAAACTATGTGCCTGCAGAAGTTTCTGATAGGTTGGAATCAGTTTCTTTCCTGAATGTAGCTGGTAAACCCTCGCCTGTGGAGTCAACAGTATTACCTAGCACAGAGGAACAGGAGGTGTGGATTGATTTTGTAATGTCTTTGATTTATTTTTTTTTTTAAAGCTTTAATTCTGGCAAACATTTATTTGGTAAGAACTGCTGTATTCCCCTGCCCCAAAGATGCGTTTGATTCTTTGGCTTACTTTGCATTGCTTACAAACACGTCATAGCCAGTAGCGAATGCAGATGGCCGATGCTATGTGATGCGTTGTGCTAAGCTTTTGAGAAGAAAGTAAAGGACTTCAGTAACTGCATTTTAAATGTAATGCAATTGTACTGTTCCTTTTAGTAAGCTGAAAAAGGGTGTAGATCCTTGCTGAAAGCTTGCTAGGTGCTTGGAAATTAAAACCTATAATGCTGTGCTGCAGTGCACTTTTGAAGACAGCATAGCCATCTCTGCTTTTTTAGAACGGTAGGTTTCCTCATTAACTTCCCTCAGGTGACTTAATTTTGTGTGGTTAGTAGAGTGCTGGTCATGGGAGGGCTGGGGAGACCTCTGGTAAGTCCATCAGCTGAATGAACAGGTTGCCAAAGTAGGGAATTTAAAGCCTCATGAGAAAGGAAGGAATGCTGGGATACCTCTAAAAATCTCCCTGCTGTTGTTGCTTCACCTGGATGGGGAGACCTTTTATAATGGTGTGGGATGGAAACACCCACCTCAGCAACTGAAAACTGTTTCATGGTTGTTTCTGTGAGGCAGATGAGGGGTTAGTGCCTGGATGGAGGTAATGAAGTGGTCTCTTGAGGCCAAGAACTTGTTAATCTATCAACAACATGCTCCATACAAAACGGAAGTGCAATAGTGCAGAGCAACTGTTAGAAAATATAGCTTGAATTCAGTACAGAGGGGAGACCAGAAGGTGGAAGCAGTGCAGCTTATGCCTCCAATAGTGTGCTTCTTTTAGATCAAAATCTTGGCTTTGTCATAAAAGAACATTAAGGGTGGGGAGGGGGAAACAAAAAAGGGGTTACTTAAGGACATCCGTAGGTAAAGAAGCAAATGAAAGCATAGGGTCCGAACTTCACAAGGAAGGAGAAAGTGAGGCAGTAAGATAAAATAGGAAATACTGCATTGGAGATGTATGCTGATATGATTTCGGGGTGTTCTGTTTAAAAAAGTGGCCATTATAACTATGTATATTTTTTTTATGAATAGGTGCATCAGCCTTTGAAAGTCTTCTTGAGAGTGAGGCCCTTTGCTATATCAGAGCTTGAAAACCATGAATCTCAGGTTAGTTGGAGAACTAAGAAATAAGTTTTTCTTCTCCCACAAAGAACACCTAGTATTGTAAACCAGGACTTTCTTTTATAAAAGCTGTGTACTTCTTCCAGATAGAATTAGTAGACAGCCGGATAAATGTGTGGGTTTTTTTAATCACAATTTTTACTAAGTTGTGTGGTATGTGCACACCTGTAGCTCTGCAAATTACCATGGGGTATGTTATTTCAAAGTTGGTGTCACTTTTGACTCTGTACAGTGCTCAAGAAACAAAGCCATTTCGTGGAAGAGATTATACAATTCTAGGAGAAATTCAGGTGCCTGACCCTTGAGTTTCTTTGGAATGCCTGAATATGCTATGTTGTCCCGGTCGTGCCAAGTTTTTTTCTAACCTCTGCAGCTTATATGGTCAGATGCAGACGCTTCAGTGTTTTACACACATATGCATGTGCATGTGGAAGCACACAGAAATATTTCCTCCCTCCTCCTGCCACCTTGCATTGTGAATACTGATGCAAAGAATTCATTTAGCTGTCCTTGGAGGGCAAGGTCTCTGCAGCATAACTCTCAGCCCTCATGTTTGCAGGGTCTCCCAGGCTCTCTGATAGACCTCTTGTTCTTAATCTGTTCAGAGAAGGATTTAATATTAGTTCTGATTTGCTTTTAAAAAATGTATTCTTGCATTTACTCTGCCAGAGTTGGAACATCTGTGGTTTTTCCACGTGGATTTTTTTTCCCCGCTCCCTCTCAACTTCTATTCACCTTTCCTTAGGCAGTTCTTGCTGAGTAGTATGCACTGCCACAGCGCTTCTGGTTTGGTATTGTTCATACCAAGTCGGTATTGCTGGTTGTAAGGGTAAAACCAAATCGTTTTAAAGTTGTTTATCTTATTCCTCTTTGGAATGGGTGATTTCTGACTACCTGACTGTTAGTGAAACTTTTTTCTTAAAAGCGGGGAGGGAGGAAAAAAGTAATTGTTGAAGTTTGTACTAATTTTTTTAAAGCTCTTGTCTTCAGGTAGTTCATGACAAAATAGTTGATTTTCCAACATATTAGCTGTATAACCTGTTTTGTGTGGTGTGAAGGCTTTTTCCTCAGCCTCCAGAAAATATGAATGTTTGAAAGGTCTTCAACTTCTTCAATGTTTTCTACTCCCTTAACTATCACTTGAATCAGTGAGGAAGATGTTTGGTAACAAATGAAAAATAAAACAAAACAAAAAAACCACCAACAACGAACCCCCAAACCAACCAACCACAAAACCCTTCCCGTCTCTATAATCAATTGGAGATCAACTGAATTTTTAGGTTCTTTTTTTCTTCCCTGCCATGTGTAATTTTCAGGAAAACATCTTTGTTCCAAATATGCAAAAAAACCCAGGGCTTGGGCTCTACTTTTTTTTTCTTAGAGAAGTAGACTGTTAATGGAGACAATCAACAGGGGAACTGATCTGTTGCTTATAGTGAGAATGATTTATACAAGTAAATCTTTCGAGCTCTGGATGAAGTTCTGTACTCTTGGTACAGCTGCCAGTGATTCTCCAGAGTCACCTGCTGGAGAGCAGGAAGTTGTGTTATTTGGATATAAATGATGTGTACAGTGCCAGAAATGGTCCAGCTCCTGCCAATTTACCTGTGGGGTTAGCTGCGGGAGACAAGAAGAGAGCAATGTTACCAGCTGGGTTCCAGCTCTGCAGGTCTGACTACTTCAAGGTCTCTACTCACGAGCATCTCTGAGGCTGGTGGCAGCCAACAGCACATGCTGCAGATATTGGATTCTTATGTAGCTCTCTAGGATTTGGTACATCTGACCTGCGTTCCTGTTCCTGGCAATGTGGGAGAGGAATGTTAGAGTATAAGGGTTTAGAGCCTGGCCCAGTGAGCAAGTGATTGGTCTAAATTCAGTACCCAGCTTCTTAGAGCTTCTATACCAGTTGATAAACAGACCTGTTAATTGAGACTCCTAGGAAGAGGAGTACTTCTGTGTGCATGCTACATGTGGATTATTAGTCTTACCAGCTTTGGGCAGCCTCTGAACATAAATGTGAGATTTAGTGACAGACAATTCTTGCAGCTGATGCTTCAAGACGCTGTTAAACTATACTGGTAGTTCAGTTTGTATTTTTGTTAGGCTGTCTGGTGTAAAATAAATTTTCCCGATAGACTGCATTCCTAATTTATCTAGTTAGTGAGTGCTAGGTAATTGCATCTCACCTTTACTTAATTGAGATACAGCAATCAAATTACTTGAAACTAATTCAGTTTTCTTCATGACCAATAACAGCATCTACCTATAAAAGGGTAATGCTTCAAACTGATTTTACTTTGTTTGTGCTGGTCATAGCTTGTTTCACGCTGCAAATGGTTGAAGTAGAAAACCAGTAGATTTCTGTGTAGCTTTGTTTTCATAGCTGGGATTGCGCAAGCCACAATCACAAAATACCAGGGTTTAGAAAGTTTTTTTAAAAAAATTGCTGGAAGGAATCCTAGAAAAATTTTTTACCTCTAGGAAAGCTCCAGACGATTGCCTTAACGTTGTCTGCACTCTGGCTTTCATGTGAAGTGGATATCTCTGTAGTTATGTGCCTCAAGAGTCTATATGTAAATTTTGCAACCCTTTGTAGCTCTGGTAATAGATGAAAACACTAGGGTTTTTGTTGTGAGGTTGTTTGGTTTTTGGTTGGTGGGGTTTTTTCCTTCCCAAATAGCTTTCCTCCTAAACAATTGTGTGGCATTTTCGTTTACCTTGTCTTGTTTTTTAAGGGTTGTGTAACTATTGAAGATCCCCAGACAGTAATTCTTAATGCACCCAAAGAGTCTTCTGCAATGAAAAACAGTGAAAGAGGGATTGGTCATTCTGTGCACAGGTTCACCTTTTCTCAGGTAGGCAAACTTCTTTCTATTTTTTAGTTATAGTTTGTCTTTTCTACCTGTAATGGTAAAAAAATGAATTTTCTACTGTATCATGCAATGTGATTTTTCTTTGAATTACATGTGGTGATACTTGCCTTAAAAAACCCAGACTGCTTATTATTTACTGTTAGGCTGTAAAGAAAGGTGTATTACAATGGAGGTGCCTATTAGATGAGACAAGGAAGCTTCGTTGGTAGCTTTGTTGCTTTCTTTGATTAGATGGCACAGAAGCTTCTTGTAGGCACAAACTTACAGCGGTTCTGCCGTTCCTGCAGATACCCTTATCTGGGAAGCGTTACAGGAAATCACCTGTTTAAAGGGATTTACGTAAGCATATGTTTAGGGACTTAGTTTTGAAAGAATAGCAGCCTAACTGCTTAAACCTTCTGTACGGGAAGTACGTTTCTTACCTCTGTTACCTACCGCAAGAACTTCTGTTCTTACAGCATCAAAACATAAACAGCTCCAGGCATTTAGTCATTCAGACCATTTTAATGCTGGTTTTCCCATCAGTTGTGGGTGACTGGTACAGAGTGAGGAGGGAGTCGTGCATCACTAGCAGAGCTCTTGAAAGTATCCACTTCAGTGGATCCACAAGTGTCAACAAACAGTATGTGCTCGGTAGCATTATGAGTAGTTTATTTTAGGAGTAGGAAAATATTCAAAAACAAGTACAAACCTGAGTGCCTCCCTGAATTAAGCAGACATTCCATGAGAACCCAGCAGAAAATGTTGAATCAGAAGGGCAAGACAGAAAACTAAGCTGGTATTTCCTGCTCAGCTTGCTCTGAAAAACTGGTCGCTACTAATCAGTGCTTAATATTTTGATATATTTAACTTCTTTGTGCCATTTATCCTGCCTTTTTTCTTCTTCCTCCCTCCCCTTCTCCAAGGTCTTTGGACCAGAAACTACTCAGAGCGAATTTTTTGAAGGCTCAATGAAAGACATGGTAAGAGCGTACGTTAACGGAGTGAATGGGCTGGTGTTCACTTATGGGGTTACAAACGCAGGCAAGACATTCACTATCCAAGGTATGAAGTGTTTGCCAAAGAGCATATGTTGCTTTTTTGACCAAGTAAAAATCCAATGAGAAAGTTATATGAACATCTGTGTTTTATCTTTTGTTATTTTTAAGGGACTTCGAAAGATTTTGGTATTTTACCTCGCTCACTCGATGTGATTTTTAATCACATAAGGGGAAGACATTATCTGAAGATGAACTTCAAACCATATTTGAGTAACGATGTTAAGAAACTAGAAGATACACAAGCTAAGCACGAAGAAGCCATAAAAACTGCTATTCTTGCATCACTGAAAGAGGTCAGTGATCAAATACTTCCTTGTTACTGAATGAAGCTTCTTAAAAACTTCCTGTCTAACAGACTATCTTTAATAAAATCTCTGTTTCACTATTGATTCTTTAGATTTATCTGAAGTATGGACACTTGGTGAATGTTGGAATAATAAGGCAACTGGCTGTTTTTTGAGATCAGGGTAAACTCAAAGAACTTTCCACAGCAGGCAGTGCACAGTTCAAACTGAAAACCATTGCAAAGCCTAGATTTCCACAGAGCAGCAGTTCTGACACTGTAGTGATGCTAGCCCTTGAAAAGTCTGAGAGCTGGCCTACCTAAAACCTGCTGCTAAGTGACTCTCCTTTTTGGTCAGGTTCCCAGGCTGGATCTCTGGGCATCTGCTCAAATTCCGGTACTAGCTCAGGAGAGGTGATGGCAGTGTCTTAGCAGGGGCAGTGAAGGTGGCAGAAGAGTCCCTTTCAGTAGAGGACAGTCTTAAGGCAGATTAAAAAGTTGATAAACCTGTGATTTATGTAACTTCAGACAGAAACTCTCTGATACAGCAGGTGAAGTGAGATGTCACAAAATGAATTTACTAAAAAAATTACAGCCTGCTTTAGAGGATTGTTATGTATCTTTAACTCTGGTCTCTGAAGATTGTAGGTAGAATAGAGGAGTCTTTACTGTGGCAGCCTCCTGTTCTCATTATTTAGTCATTTCTGTTTGCAGCGTAAGAAATTACTCTCACCAGAAAATGGGCACCCTTGTGTGTGTGTCTCTTATGTACTTCTAAGCCCAGCTGCAAACTGTCACAAGATGTCTGGCTTTCTTTTCTTAGGTTCAGAACATTTTTAACCTGAACTGTGAGCCTACTGCGTTTTGGGATTATCATTCAAAGCTACTCTGAATTCTGGGAAGTATAGAAGCAATGATTGACTAGGTTTTCTTTTTTCTGTGGTCTTCAATACCAATGTTGTTAAAGTACTTCAGTTAGCTCTGAAAGAATATCCTTCTGTGAATCAAATTAATATGTAAAGTGCCACTGTAAAGTCTGTTGCTTAATTTAAACTCTGCAAACTGAACTTCATTTAACCTGAGTCTGATTAACTTTTGAGGAAAGACCTCAGATGAAAAATGCTAAAGATTGCGTATTTATTTGAGAGTGTCTTAAGCTCACTCACACTGTGTGTGTATGCGCAGGGGGTGATGGTCTTAAAGAAAAATTGAGATGGTCAGGAGGATAGTAGGTAAATAAGAACTCTACAGAACCTACAAACTTGCAAGAAGGAACAAGCAGGAGTTCAAGGTCTAGAACAGGAGGACAGATATCTTATTTTGGAGATGACTCTATACTTTACAAGTATTTATTTCTGTTAAATCACAGTTTGACTTCATTAATAGTTTAGTTACTGAATGTTGCAGTAGGTGATCTAGATGCTGATGCACTACAGTGAAAAGCAAGTAAGACTCCACCATCAGGAAGGAAAGGTAAAAATGCATCCAGAAAATAATGTGACAAGACCTTGCTTCTGTGTTACAATGCTTCCATAGTGATAGCTCAGCTATCCCCAGTACGGAGGCTGTGCTTCCTGAGAGATTGTGAATAGCATCACTGTTTGGATGTTCACTCAGGCATGTAATCTGAGAGTAGATATGGTTTAGTGGGCTTGGTTTTGGTTTACGTGGATTTCTGAAGGCCCTTTTCCCAGGCTCAGTTTACGTGTCATGCAGAAAGAGCCTGCTGTTCCTTTCATTCTCTCAGTTTAAACTGCTCTGAGTTACTGCAATGGCCTTGTATTTAATGTTCTGCTGTTATGTTCTCTATACAGTACTGCTGCAGAAACTCTTGCTTGGCATGGTTCACACCCCCTCTTTCCTTCCCTTTGCTTTTTCTATCCAACTGATTAAATACTGGTTTTTACTGGATTAAAAGCTGCTTTACTTGCATTCTTATTCCCACCTGTCCTCATATTTTCTATTAAATGTCAGCTTCTGTTGCTGGCAAACAATGTCAGTTCCTGCTCCCGCTTGTTTTGAGGCAGTCATCTTCATGTTCTTCCCTGTATTTGATCTTAGGATTTGAAGAACAATATAGCAACATAGCTAATTCAATCAGTTTGGTTGAAATACCTTTACAAAATCTTACCATGTGCACAAGTACTGTGGTACTGAGTTTTTTACATTCAGTTACATTTTTGACATGCATAGATGTGCTGACACACATGGCACCTTACACTGCTTTAGGATTCTGCTTTGTACCTTACAGAAAGAATTAATAGAATTTGTGCTTGTCATTATACTTGTTCCAGCAACATAACATATAGACAGTGCAGTCTTTGCAGAATGGTCATTTATATAATAATTGACAACAAAATCATATGCTATTTCTCTTTAAAATATAAGATCTGAAAGTATGGCTTCATACTTTTCTGTTTGCAAAAATTCTGGTTTGGATATACCAAGGTGAGTAATGTAGGCATCAGCATACAATCTATAACGAACTTAGCACTGCATTCTAACAGCTATAACATTGAGGTTTACTTCTTTGAATCTGTTCCCTCCTTCTTCTGTAGGATAACCCCGTGTCAGGATTGGGTTTTGGGAAATCAGGGTGAAATGTCCTAATGAAAATTTGTATTGGTGTATAAAATATGGGGAGGGAAGGTGGTACGTGGAGATGTCGGAGTATAAATAGTGGGAGTTGCTACTTCATTACACCAGTTTTACTAGTGGTAATTTGAAGCCTATGCTTTGGTAAGCCTTGGCAGGTTTTTAAATAATTTTGTTGATGTAAAGAAGTTCAGCAAATGTGTCTACTTAAAGAAACTGTACTGTTATCTATACAGGATTTCTAATGGTTTTAATTCAGGCTGAATTAAACCAACATAGACTGTTTGTTTATCAGATCTTTAATTCCTTTATGAAGCTGTCATTTGACTCTGAGGTCTTCAAGTAAGTTTGACTCAAACTCTCACAGACCTGGCACAAGCCAGTGACTTGCAAAAGTGATTGGCAACAAGTAAGCAAATTAGAAATCCCTGTTGCTTTAGTCTGTCTGCCCATCATCCTGCCATCTGCCCCTGAAAGAAACTTACTTCTCCTGTTTTTGGTTGACTTAAATACTGTTCGTATTTGTCCAGTTGTTCATAAAGATGTTTTGGGCTGTTGAAGTCTCAGAGGATCTTGGTTCTCCCAGAACTGTGAAGTAAGTCTACTCTGTTAGCAGCAATTGGCCTCCAAAACAGGTTGCTGGGAGTAGCAGAGAGCAATAATTCTTGTGAGGGGAAAAGAGCATTTATTGATTTTAGTTTGTATTGTTAAAAACACTTCATTTGCAGCCAGAGTAAGGGGTAGCTTAAAATTACTTCAATATTCAAATCTTAAATATTGGAATTACTGTCATTTTTTTACTTCTGCTATTCTCATAGTCTGTCATGTGAATGTAATGGTCTCTTGTTTTCTCAAGGAGACAGAAAGCATCTCAAATACTGTTACAAATACATGTGATGTGGAGTCGGCTTCTTCCAACTGTACTTCAAAAGGCGCTTCTTCTGATTCGCTAGGTAAAGTGGAAAAGAATAGAAATTTAGGAATATAAATGGGTAACTATTGTGGATCAAAAAAATCTTTATACTATACAACAAAGTAAATATATATAGTTTTAAATGAAATTTTAATGGCTTAATTCAGGAGACAGAGTAAGAACATAAAAATAGTTTGATAGCTTTGCTCCTTTTGGGGGAAGAGGGAGGATTAGTTCTGCAAAGCTAATGTATAAGCTGCTGGAAGCTTGTGGTAGAGGGGGGCAAACAGCTCAGAACTTGAGCATGTTCTGGTTACAGGTGACTTCTGAGAAGTTTGGACGTTCTTGGGTAAACTCAGTTATGCAGTACTGTGTTGCATTGTACAACACAGATATATACAAGCCTCCTCCATTTAGAAGGTTCTATATAGCGCAATTAAAACTTATCAATGAGTTGTTTGATCACTGAACTCTGTTTTGGGTTAGCAGAGAACAACTTTGTTCCACTTGACATATATAGGACTAATATACACCAAAAAACACAAGCATCTGTGTGGATTTCCTTTTGTGAAATTTATAATGAATATGTGTATGACCTATTAAATATATTACCTACATCAAAAACTCAGAAGCGCAGAGTCTTAAGAATTTGTGACGATCAAGGAGGAAATTCTTACATTAAAGGTAATAATACTGTTTTATGACCTTGGCAGTTCCACAGGAATCTTTTGATGATCAGAAGTGTATATAAAAGGTTTCTTTTCACAGACTTAAAGTGGATTAACATTCAGAGCACTGAAGAAGCCTGCAAAATACTAAAAATAGGGAACAAGAACCGAAGCTTTGCTTGTACTAGAATCAATGAGCAATCAAGTAGGAGGTTTGTTCCTCTAATTATAAGCATACTCTGTCTCTTTTCTTTTAAGGGGAGGGGGCGGGAGGAAAAGACTTTAGAATGTGTTTTAAATGAGCCACTCTTCAATAATAGCTTAAGACTTTCCTTGGTTATTCTGGTTTTACTATGAAATTCTTTCTGGAAGAAAGCTAGGAGAGGCCTTATAACTTTAACAGTATCTGGTCTTGGGTTGCTATTTGTGGCTTTGGACAACCAACAAGATCAAATCACATTTGTTTTTGAGTGCCAACAGGGCTATACATCTTGGCAAATGCTAATGAGTGGGAATAGCTGTGTGAGAATGCTGAAGGAAAAGCTGGATAATTCTTCATCACTGGCAGTATAATCCTTGGAAACGTGGAGTCTGTCAGTAGGGGATGGGGGAAGGAGCAAGTCACACAGTACCTTTCAGTGCTGCTAGATTATCTAGATGCTTTTAAATTGCTGTGTTCTAGCTGAGCTTACTTGGGATCTTAAGAATTAAGGCCCTAGCTCTTACCCAGCTCTGGTAGGTGGATCAGGGAGAATCTAGTTTGAAGTGGGAGGAAACAAATAGAGGAGGTGGTACACTTTCTGTTGAAAATGCCTTCTTACTGGATTTAAATGCCCACTTATTAATTTGTTCTTTAAGTGTAGAAGGGCCATGTTGTATATTTAGCTAATATACTGTTACTAAGCCTGCCTTTTTCTCTAAAAAGCAAGAGTTATGGTGTTCTGTATTAGTTGAAGACAGCTGCCATTAAATTTCATGCTATGATTCCACCTGAATTTCACTCAGGCCCAAAGTAGTGCAGAAAAGAAAAACCGTGTTTTTCTGGCAGAATTTTGTGTCTAGAATGTCTTTTTGCTCCAGAGAATATGCTGACTTCCACTTAGCTTGTTTCTAAATTGTGTGGGTGGTGTTTTGGGCTTTGGTGGGGGGTGTGTGTCTGTGGTTTTTTTGGTTGGGTTGGTTTTTTTTTTAGAAACTCCATTCTTGAATTGTGGGTTGGTGCTGAGGAATAAAGCACTGCTTTAAATATATACTAGAGAAGTTTGTCTTCTGTGCTTCCTGAATTACTGGATAAACTGGGGACAGGGCACTTCTGGTTCTGGGGTTTTTCTCTTTGGTTTCAGACAGTATGTCCCCTGCCTTTTGTAGCTTGATGTCTAAAACAGAATAACTGGATTTTCAATTGTTACAAATTCAAGCTTTCTAGAAAACAGGAAAAATTTCAAAACTGAACAAATAACAGTGTATATTGAAGTAGTTAAAATTACAGGACTGTTAAACCTTAACTTAATCCCCCCCCCCCCTTTATTTCTAAGTTAATTCTTCAGATTTACTGAGTTCAGATATTGTCTAAAGTTTGTACATGAAGTGGCTACCTAAGTGTACCGATTAAAAGATGGATACTTACATGAACCGCCTTGTTCTTTCTCTAAGGCAGCTTGTAGGCTTCATGTGATGTTTTTCCCTCTCCTGTGTTGAAAGAAATGGAAAGTCATACAACCTTTATTACTGCTTTTTGAATTAATTCGTGTATTTTCTTTGGCACTGGACTTTCTGTAGCATACAAATTTTACTTTGCTTCAGTGACTGCTTAATTTTCATAATTGTAGTTATTAAAAAGGATTTCTTTCCATTCCAGTCACAGTATATTTTCAATCAGGCTACTAAAGCTAACTGATGAGCATCAGCCACGTGTTCTTGGAGTTTCAGAGTAAGTGAATGCTTCAGCTCATTACCAGAATGTAAATATTTTAGAAAAGTTGATAAGGTGTAAGCATGCTAAACTGGTGAACTTTCTTTTAATAAAACCTGTGAGAGCTGAGAAGGAAATCAGAACTCTACTGGTTGCATAAAACTGACTGGAAACCTGACAGGAATAGGTGTAGAAGTGTTTCCCTGTCTCTTTTATTTTGTTAAAGTTTGGCTGAAGAAACCTGTTTAAAAATCTCAGTAATATATAAATTGAGAGAAATATATGTATATCTTCTTAAATAATGGGGAAGTGGGAACAGAGCAGTATTACATAGTACCACACTATATATTCCAGTAATCAAAATTCAAATGGCTGGCTAACAGATGCTGATGTCTAAAGTCAGAGTGCAACAGCTAGTGCTGAAGACTCAAGGTGCAAGCTATGCCAGTTTATCTTTCTACTTTGGGACCAGACTAGAGTTTATGGGTTGAACGTTTGTGGCAGCACATTTGACGTGCTCCTGGAATGCAAATTGAAGTCTGTCATCCAAAAAGAATAAAGGCAACATGCTCTGGAACTGCCCCATGGTACAAGTAAGAGGTGATTTGCTTAAAAACTGTTCTCCTGATCTAAAATTGTAATGTAGGTGCACCGAGACCAGTGCTAAGTCCTCACACACCTCTGTTCTTTTGCTGTTTAGAGGAAGTGGCTTGGAGCCGCTTGAAGCTATTTAGATAGCTTTTTCAGTTCTTTTTTCCCTGATTAATTGTTCATTTAGCTTGATACGGAAAAATGAGGACAGTCCTGTAACAGTGTTTTAGTTCAGTCATAGCTCCTACTGATTTCTCTCATCTCTGCTGAGCAGAGTTGGTAATAAATATACCTCACTGTGAGATAACCCTTTTAATGTCAGATGTTATGGTGATAAATAATCTAAGGAAAGATAACTTGAGGAAATGACTGCACCTGTATTCCTTGCTGTCCGATGTCTTGGTGTATTCCCCTGGCAAAGCATGCAGCAGCTGTTAGATGAATGACAAGAGTTTGTATGTTGCTTAAGGAAGAAAAAAGCTCTTCATCTTGTACTGAAAAGGATAAAGATCATAAGATCATAGCCTTTCACACAGCTGAAATGTCCCTTAGTAATAAGTACATATTAATACTATACATATTTCAGCTGAGAAAGGCTATGATCTTACAAAGGTGTTATTTTATGTAAATAAATGTATGTATAAGTGAGTAATAGATGGGTTACATAATTTATCTAACTTCCAGAGCTTCCTGTATTGCAAGGCTTTTCTTTATATGAAGCAAAAGCGATGAAATTCCTTGATGATCCAGAATCGTTGTCTCTGATTGTACCCTTTTGTCCATTAGGGACAATTCAGTGGCCTGAGTTTAGTAGCACTTAATTGCTACTAAAGAGCTCTAAGATGATCTGGGAAGGACTTCTGACCTCTTATTTGCGATAGGAGACAAATTGTTCCACATCCAAGAGGCAGATTGCAGTGTATGGAAGCCTACTGATATCTTGCAGTCCTCTCAGTGCTGGAACAGGTGAAGGTGACAAAGTGCTTCTGTAGTATAGCCCCACTATGCAAAACTATTTCAGCAATTCCCCTTGTCTTGTCTGGAAGCACGTACTCTAGGATTGCAACAAAATTTGGGTTCCTAAACTGAATTCTTCGTGTTGGAATTCTTAGAGTTTTAAATGAAGCCTGCAAGCAGACTTCTTTGAATGTGCTGAATAGACTGTCTTAGAAGCAGCAATCTTGTTCAAGTATCTAAATACAATGGGAGGATAGGTTAATGCAGTTATCTTAAATACCTAGTGTAGTGCGTTCCAGACAAAATGTCAACATTAAAGTACAATTTATTCTGTGATCTAGGTAGGCTGAAATGAGTCACTCATTTACACCTTAGACATATAAAGAAATACAAAGGCATGCAGTTCTATTTTCATACTGTTTAGAAATAAGTTTGTATGTTCTGGATAACTCTTTCATGCAGGTTGTCTTTCTGTGACTTGGCTGGATCAGAGAGGTGTAATAAAACACAAGCCTTTGGAGACAGACTAAAAGAAGCAGGAAACATTAATAATTCTCTTCATATCCTTGGAAAATGCATTGCAGCATTGAAGCAAAATCAAAATCCAAAGTAAGTGACAAGTTGTAAACAACATGCTGAGTTTTAGGTTGAAACCCTAAGCATCCCTTTATGTTTCTGCAAGGGATTCACATGGTCAGAGGAAAACACAAATCTATAGAATCTTGTAAGCTGTCTTTTTTCCAGATGTCACTGGAAAACCTGAAATGAACATTCCTTCTCTAAAACTGTTCGGGTGGTTTGGTTTTTGGTGGCTTTTTTGTGGGTGGTGTGTTGTTGTTGTTGGTTTCTTTTTGCGGAGAATGAAAAAAGCAATTAGCAGCGAACTACCAAGCTTTTTTCAGTGTGCGCGTATGAGCAATATGCTTTGTGTACCGATCTCTTGTTTTGTTCTCTTCCCTCCCACCTCCGAATTACACAGGCAGACTCATCTGAGAGTTGACAGATAATCCTGTATTTATTAGCCTTTGGCTTGTTCCAGGATCTGTTTCTCAACACTAGGGAGCTGTGATGTAGACATTTTCTACTTTTCTTTTAAATACTTTAGTTTGTTGTAGGGTTTATGAGAGCCGGGAAGAACTTTGCTCTTTGATGTGAAATAGCTTAGGCTTAAATATGAGCATCCTACTGGATCTCTTTCCTGTAAGAGAAACAAAATTAACCTAAATTAGTGCTGCACATGCCTCTTAAAATTTTTTTGTTCCACAATTTTATTTTCTCCATGAGGATGAAGCCAAGCTATATTCCATTCAGAGAGAGCAAATTGACTCGTCTGTTTCAGCCATTCTTTTGTGGGAAAGGCAAAGCTTGTATGATTGTAAACATTAATCAGCATGCTTCCACATATGATGAAACACTGCATGTAATGAAGTTTTCAGCTATAGCCAAACAGGTAAGAGTGTACCTACTTTCTCTGCTCCTCTGCATTTTTTTGTTGTTATTGGTCTGTGAAGTGATCAGGTTGTATGGACTTGAGTGTGATCAGGACTCTTGATGTATCATATTAATACTTCTGCATGTGGCTTCTGCCTAAAAGGCTTCCAGTAGTCTTGCCCATCCTCAAACCTATTTGTGGTAAGAAGTTCAGATAGCTGCAGCTGTCTGTGGCTTGTTCCACACCAGAGATATTCTGTGGTTACAAAAAAAAACCAAACAAAAATCCCAAAAAACAGAGTAGTCAGGGCACTTTCAGATATGACTGGTTATACCAGCTATCTGAGCAAATGTAAGATTTTTATTTGAGCTGTTGATGAATTGTTTAACCTGTGTGCAGTTAATAATCTGCAAAAGATGACAATTGTTCAAAACTTGTTGGACATCTAGTAGTGGTAGTAGCCTCTTATTTTGTAGTCTGAATGAGACCTGCATTGCTCCTGTTTGGCTAAGTGCAAGTAATTAATAGCAAACAAAAACCAAAGGCTTTCTTGTAAGTTAATGCTTGAAGGTGGTGTGCTCTTCTCCTTTGAAGGCAAAAAAAGTCTGCTAAACCTACATGCTTTCATGCTGCTTCTGCTAGCTCTGCTTGTCAGCCTCCCATTAAATTCAGGAGTTGGGGCTGATGCCAGGTCTTAAGTTCATTCAGCTTCCCTAGAAGCTGCATCTTGCAGGGAGTGGGATTGTGAACTACACTGTAGCATAAATGAAGTCCATTTCTAGTTTGGAAGCAGGGATTAGTTCTGACATGTTCCAAGTCTGTAACGGCATGTCTAGTATGATCTGAGAGAAAGATTCTTCTAACTGTTCAGCTGCACTTCCATCCTAAGATAAGAGCATGCACTCAGGATCAGCTTCTCTGATACGTTGTCCTATGACATACATACTTAAAATCTTTATGTAACTAACATGAATTGTTGAATCCTTGTCTCAGTATTTCAGGAAGGAGCAGATGTTTTAGGGATTTGCTGCTTTTCATTAACTTCCCCGGAAACTACACCAAAACCTTATATTTTAGTGGGAGAGAACTCCTTTCTAGACAAGCATGCTAAGTTTGTTAGTAGATAATTTTTCCCATTTTCACTTTGTTAAAGTACTGAAGTCTTATATTGCTATAAGTTTGTCTGCTAAAAGCCTTGTAAAATTTTGGTAATGTTCTTGTTATCATTAAATATAGTGTAAATACAACAATGCATTGATGCCACTACTTCTTAGTTTTCTGATATCTGCAATATTGACAGCATTGACAAATCAATGCTTTCAACTCTGGGCTTTCCAGGTAATCCAGACAATCCTACCCAAAAGCTGTGGTTACTTTTCACCCAAGTTAGTTGGAGGTGATGGCAAACCTATCGTATGCTTTGATGCTAACACATATGTAGACGACTTTCCTGACAGTACTGAAACCTCCGCAGAAGAGGAAGTGGACATCACCATTCTGAGTCATGAGGTAGAAACAACTACTCAAAATTGTACCCAAGAAAGCCATTGCTATTAGTTCTAATATTAGAATCTTTTAATACAAGAAATGTGCTGGAAGCTGTGTCAAACAAGAACTGTATGCTTCTGCTCAGTGTCAGGCAGACCTAGACTTGAAGTGGTCTAGTTCTGAGGGAACAAGTGTAATTGTCGAAGGCTGCCTGTGCCTTTGTAGTTAGGTTAAATGCTAGATTTGGAATTCAGTTGATTTGTGCAACAAGAAGAGTAAGCAAGCAGTAAGTGTGTTTAAAACAAAATCATCTAGTCGTTTGTGCTCTTTTGAGAACAGCAGGAATAAGTTAAGATACAGCATTTTAAAACCAAAGCTATATAAACTAATAGCAATAATTTGTAAAAATCAAGTAGGCTTTATGCTAAACAGTTGTACAAATTAATATTTAAATGGCAAAGCAGCAGTAAACTTTTTGATAGCAGAAACCATCAAGGTGGAGAAAGGCTGTCTTTGCAGTGGAAATTCACGTTGGAAAATATTTAACTTTTGGTGCATCCTCCCTGAAAATACAGGCTTGTAGAAGTGTCCTCTCTGGATGGCTGTCTGTATGAATGTTTCATTTGACATGCATATCAATATGTGTTTCTAGCTCGTTTTCTGAACTGAAATATGTTAAATTTAGGATCTCTTGAAAACTACAGAGAACCTAAAGGAGAAGCTAGTTGCAGAAAGGCAAAGTAAGCTCCTTCTGGAGGTGAAGATACGTAAAGAGATGGCAGAAGCAATGTTCCGACAGCTGTTGGAAACAGAGGAAGCCTGGAGGCAAGTCATATTGCAGTCCTCTTTAAGACTGAAAGGGTTCCACATATATAAATGCATACATTTACATATACACACATATGTGTATATATACATATATGTATGTGCAAGACATGCATACTCATGTTGGAGAGGTTAGGGCTGGACAGTTTCAAAGCTTCTGATGAAAAGGGAAGAAGGAACATTAAAATAAACTAGTACAGATCAGCCTCTTCCCATGTTCAATGAAAAAATAATGCTGCTCCTGTTGAATTTTCCTCTGTTTAAATTGTAATTACTGGAGATTGTCTTGACTCGTTATTAGTATTTAGTAGATGTGGAAGACTAACAGGGAACAATCACATGCCTCAGTGGGGTTCAAAACTCACACTTGGCCATGTTAATAGGAATGCATGTGCTTCCAGTAGTTAGAATTTTATCTCTCTGAGCGCTCCTGGATGACTTATGAACCATTGTTAGCTTACTATCTCATAAATTACTCTGGCTGTCTGCACTGATGTTACTAATATAGGGATTTTTTTCAAGTCTGTCGAAATTGCTCAAGCTGAATTTACTTCCTCTTAACTCTTTTCTCTTGAAATCAGTTTCCTGCTGTTTGAACTGCTAACAGAGACTAACCTCAAGTTAAGTTGCCAGCTGAGCACGCTATGGTTTAACACCTGCACTGACTTTAAAATTGTTTGGGTGCCTTTGTCCAAACACACATAACAGGAGTGGTGCTTTTTTCTCTGATGTGATGTTCTGTGTCACTGCTGGGGCATTATTTTTAAATTTTGACAGGACTAATGTGTAATGTGTTAAAATAATAAGGCAAAATGAACTTGGCGTTTACCTTTTAATGCAGGGGAAAAAAAACAACCCAAAACCCAACATGAAAGACACCCCCCAGAAATACACTTCAAATACCAGGTCTAATTGGGTGTAGTCATCTCTATCACTACATGTTGGTGGATTTTTTTTTTAAGACTATTGTTTGACAGATCTTAAGCATGTGTTCTTCTGTAGCACTTTTCTTGGTATATGCCAAGTAGAAGTTAAGCCTTGGTGCAAGTCTGTAGGAACATTGAGAATAAAAAAAAGGGAGAAAAGTACTTCTTGGTCTCTTAACTTCACTATGATTAGATGAATAACTTTGATACTGCCAGCTGAACATATGACAAATTGTAATAGCTGGAATGCTTAATATAAAATAAAACTAATGCTCTTTTCAGCAACCGCTTGGAAGATATGAAAGACAGTTATGAAGAAAAACTGGAGAGCAAATTTGAAATGTATAAAGAGGCCATCAAGAAACATGCATATGTGTGTGCCATGGAACAAATTGAAGACCATTACGTTCCCATAGAAGAATTTCTAGCTGAACAAGAGAAAGTTGAGGTATGATGTGACTGCCGCTAAAAAATGCATGCTAGCCTTTTAACTGCAAATTTTGATTTTCCTTAACAGAATCATTTGGGAACTCTAAATGTAACACTGAACAGTCAAAATAACTAGTAGCTCAGCCTAGCTGTTCTGGTGTCCAATGCTAACCATCAAGATAGAGATGTCTTCTGCCTAAACCTACCTGTAGTGTATACCTAAAATTCCTGATCTTTGATGGCACTGTTCAGTTAAATCCAAGTCATCTTTATCTCTGCCATGTGATGATTGGAACACCTGGAGGGATGGGGTATACAGCAGTCTGGCTTTGTGGAGATCCTTGGGATTGTAGGGTGTAGAGTAAGAAGCTAGTCTGAAAGGGCTGGTAGGGAATTCAGTACAGGGTAGCTATTTTAATTATAATGGATCTCTGCTTTGAAGGTTTAGAGGGAGGATTGTGGGATAAGAATCTCTGATGAGAAATCAAACTTTATGCAGGGGAGAACTAAATCTCCTGAATGTACTTAGAACTGCTCAGAGTTGGCACCAGTAAGTTGCTATTCGTCTGGCAGCTGAGCCACGTTAGCCATGTGCAACTCTATCAAGTCTTTACTTCTAGCCTCTGCATTGATAGCTAGGAGCATCCAGGCAACAGGTGAGACCTGTGGGTCTCAGTCTTTTCAGGAGGTCTGTAGTGGAAGAATAGAACAATTGAGGTACACACCAGAGGTGCTTTCTCTCTGCTCTCTCATGTCCAGGAACCGATAAGACATCTCACTCCACTGGTAGGTGGGTGCCTTTCAAGACATGAGGGAAGTGGGTTTCTGTTGTAGACTGTGGTATATAAACATTTCTGCTTTTACAGCTCTCCATTGAGGTGCTGACAAGCAACTCAGTATTGTGTAATGGCCTCTGTTTTTCCAGCTCTTTCACGCTCGTATCTCTTTCCCCACTTAGGGCTTAAGTGAACATAAAAACAGACTCTAGCTATACACCATGTTGGGGTAAAGGAAGAGTTTTAATAGTGCCCTCTATTTTTATAGCTCACTCTTATACTGGCTGCAAGGCTGCATAAGGGAAGATTCAAAGAACAAGATGCTTTTGGTAGCAAGTCAGATAAGAAACTAATGAAATCCCTAAGATGTAAAAGTCTTGGTTGACAAAGCACAACATGAAATCTGAGCAGACAGCTTCAGAGAATCAGAATTAGATGAATAACTTTTCTTAATGGTGACGCTTTTTTGATTTCTCACTCTAAAATACCCTAGCAGTCTGACAGGTACTGAAAAAGAGACTGAGATTAAAACTTAATTCTGTGAAATATGTTCTTCCTTATTTAGCAGGGTAATGGGCAACAATGATTAATACAGATGCTCTAAAGTTTCCTTTCTGCCATATGGTTACTTTTAATACAGTTTGTAAATCTTCAGACTGGAAGAGTTGACTCCTGTGTAAAGTAACTTCCTCCTAGAAGATCTCATGATCTGAGTGTTATTCCTTACTGTGATTTCTCAACCATAACCATCACAGCTTCCACCTGAAATGATTTTAACACTGAATATACAAGTGTAGTGTAATTGAAGAATGTGCATCAGGTTAAGAAGAAATTTAGACAAATTCTACCCTGTGTCCTTCTTTCTTCAGGATAGAGAGAAGAAAATACTGCAGTTGGAAAGGCAGCTTGATGAACAGTCAGGGAGGCTGTTGGCTCTGGGAAGTCCAAATTCAGATACGCTGTCTAATGAAAATAACATGGAACTAGGTAGGAATACAATCTGGATGTTCAAAGTTCAATTTACTTCTGGTATTGTATATAAACCAGCAAACTTTTTGTTTTGCCTATAGATCTTATGAACAAGACTATGAAGAGAGCCAATGAAGGACTGCAGAAACAATGCAAAGAGAAAGAAGAGGTAGCTCTTGCTTAGCATTTAACAAATCTGAGGATAATGGTCCTAAACTCTTGCCATAGTTCAATGCTTAAAGATCTGCACTGTAGACAACAGGATGTAGATTCCTGAAAATGGGTGTCAAGCTTACAAAAAAGCCGTTGCCCAATTGTGATGACTGTTGCCAGAGATTGGCTGTGTTCTGGCTTTACTCTAGTTTGTAAAGGCATCTACAACTGTAACAAGTCACATGGTGAACGTGATGCGAGTTGGAAGTAGGGAGGTATACGTAGCCTTGTATTGCACTGTGTTGTAAACTTCGCTGCCGTGGCCTCAGTGCTTTCCTTCCTGAAATGCTGCTTGATCGTGCGCAGGGGAACAGTTACAGAATCTGGTAACAGTTCGGATCTAAAGCCAAAATAGTGCCTTAAACCAGTCCTTTCTGTAAGTACTGAACTCTGCTTTTCCCTTAAAATTAAAGGGTAGTATCTCTGTTCTTCAAACAAGATCCTCATGTTCTGAATAGTATAGAGAGGTGGAATTTAGGAGCTTCAGGCCATGTTATAGAAAACAAGTATTAATTATTTTTAGGTATGCATTTTTAGTCTATAACTTGAATGAATTTCTTGTAAGGCTACATTTAGTTTCCCATGTTTAAAGAGGATGGGGAGGGAAGAGACAAGCCTTGTTCCTTTCACTAATAACAAATGGGAGTAGGGGTTAGAGAAACAGTTCCAGCTGGTTCTAATAAACCATGTAAATGGAAAGTGAACTTAAATCCCTTTCTATTGAAAAAGTGTGCTCCAAAAATAACTTTTTCCTTACCAAGTTTAATGTCTCATGTTATGGCCCTGGCATTTGTTCTCCACTCCTGTTCTTGAGAGCTCTACATCATTTTCCATTTCCTATGTCAATTTCAAATTTTGATGCTAGAAAGAAGCTTTGGCTTTTATGCTTGATGTGGGGGTACCGTATTGATTGTTTTGTGTGGCTAGAAAGTGTTAGAACAATGGGATTGCTGCCTCGCAATAACTGAAGTGAGAGCAGTTTAAAGCAGCTGGCTCCATCAGTGCCCTTCTGCTGCTTTGCCTCAAATATCTGTGCATGTGTGATGAGTAATTCACTACTTTTTTTACTCTCCCATTCATCCATTAAACATGGGCCAAGGGTGGTTTTTTAGCAATCTAGGTACTTTTCCTTCAACCTTGTAGAAGTAAGTATATGATTTAACATTAATTCTGCTGGTTCAGAGTTTCTTTTCCATCTCAAGACTTAATTACCAATATTCCCATCAGAAAGGTGAGGTCTTCTGTTGTAACTGTAATCCAATTCATTATATGAATAGTGTTAATGAGACTGGAGCATTCTTTTAACTACCCTTGCTGAAAAGGAGCAGCCTGTTCCAGAAGTAGCTTAGTCTGTGTGGCTGTTCTTTGATTGACAGGTCTGTGAAAATGTAGTAGCTCCAGTACAATAGCCCTTGAATGCTCCAGCTGTATTTTATCACCAGAAATTATGGGTTGGGACATAGGAGGTTGAGAGAAGCAGGCTTTGTCTTCGTTGCTTTGATCTTGCAGTTTGCACTGTTCAATATTAAACAGAAATGCTTACAGTGTCTGTATGAGTTCTAGTCATAAACAAAATCCATGTAAAACATGCTGTCTTGAACTTCTGTGTGTATATGGGTTTTGTTTTTCAGCTTATAAAGTCTCTGAAGTTTAAAATACAGAAGTTAAATGAAACCCTGCTAGAAGCTAATGAAGGCTACAGAAGAATGGCAGAAGAGAACAGTCAGCTGAAACACACAATCATGCTCAAGGTTTGTCAGCAATTTAAAAGCAACTTTAATATGGCTTGTATCTATATCTGTGCTGAATGTTTCTGCATCTTTATACAAGTAAAAATGTTGTTTAGTCTTAAGGGACAGGATGCCCTCCAGAGGGACTTGGACAAGTTTGAGAAGTGGGCCTGTGTGAAGCTCAGGAGGTTCAACAAGGCCAAGAGCAAGGTCCTGCACCTGGGCTGGGGCAACCCCTGGTGTCATTACAGGCTGAGGGATGAAGGGATTGAGGGCAGCCCTGTGGAGAAGGAATTGTGAGTACTGGTGGATGAAAAGCTGGACATGAGCCAGCAATGTGCGCTCGCAGCCCAGAAAGTCAACCATATTCTGGGCCGCATCAGAGGAAGCATGGCCAACAGAACAAGAACAAGGGCGGCGATTGTGCCCTTCTACTACACTCTGGTGAGACCCCACCTGGAGTACTGCATCTAGCTCTGGAGCCCTCAGCACAGGAAGAACACGGACCTGTTGGAGTGAGTCCAGAAGAGGGCCACAAAAGTGATCCAAGGGCTGGAGCACCTCTCCTGTGAGGACAGGCAGAGAGAGTTGGGATTGTTCAGCCTGGAGAAGAGAAGGCTCCAGGGAGACCTTATTGCAGCCTTTCAGTACTTAAAGGGAGCCTATAGGAAAGATGGGGACAGACTTCTTAGCAGGGCCTGTTGCAATAGGACAAGGGGTAATGGTTTTAAACTAAAAGAAGGTAGATTCAGACTACATATAAGGAAGAAAATTTTTACAAAGAGGGTGGTGAAACACTGGAACAGGTTGCTCAGATAGGTGGTAGATGTCCCATCCTGGGAAACACTGAAGGCCAGGTTGGACAGGGCTCTGAGCAACCTGATCTAGTTGAAGATGTCCCTGCCCATGGCAGGGGGCTTGGACTAGATGACTTTTAAAGGTGCCTTCCAACCCAAAGTATTCTATGATTCTATGTTAACAAAATGTTTTTACGTAAGTCAGTTTTTTGCTTTCCTTTTTTCTGTCCCTAACTTCCTGAATTATGAGCTCAGAGCCCTTGTGTTTTCATTCCTTGACTTTGTATCTTGTAAGACAAGACTCATTTTTCAGTTTAAGTGATTGTCTTGGTCAGTAGGGTGACCCTCTGCTGACAACTCTGGCTCATCTAAAGATACTACAAATTATTGTCAAGCAAAGAAAATACTACTTGGAACTCTGCCCTCAGCAAAATACTTCATGACTAAGCTAGCTTTCTGTCCACAAACGTTACTGCAAGAAGACCTAAGGATCTATGGCTTTAAAGCTACACTGATGGTCCTGCAGAGTGGCCAAGTTGAATAAGAGAGATGGGCAGGTAAACTGCTTAATACTGAAATAGAAGGAATCTTTCCTTAAAAAGCAGGGACAGCAAGTTGACAGCATCTGACCTCAAACATCAACTAGATTCCTAAATAAAAAATGAAAATTTTGAACTCCTGACACTTTGCATTTATGCCTTATTTGTAACCTGCAAATGAAGCAAGGCAGGTATGACTGCTTAGTGAAGTTTTTCTTTGAACATTAAATAACCTTCTGCATACTTTTTAGTCTAAGTCTGAGACTGAAAATTATTTGTCTTGAACTTTGTTTCTTAACTGGTCCTGAGACACAGGAATGTGACTTTAACCACTAGGATTAGAGAGTACTCTATATCCTGCCCACTCAAAGCATTTATTCAGTCCTGGCTAGCAGACTTACAACTATCATAAGAGTTTTGATTTGACCAGTTTTGCTTCCAGTAATTGCAGCTTAAGATAGGAAAGCCTTCTTTATTTGGTTCCTAGAACAACAGTGGTTCTTTGCGTGGTATGGCTAAGCATTTTAGCATAAGCTTCTTCAGTCAGACTTAGTCTCTAACTGGATCTGATGGCCCCATAGTCTGCTGTTCTCTAAATTACATAGAAGTAATTCAGAAGAAATGGGTACTGAATGGCCATTTGGCATAATAATAACAGGGGTGTAACTGGTATAGTAAAATAATCTGAAACAGAAAATGAACTACATGAAAAAGACTTCAGGGTGTTCACATACCTAACACAGCTGTATCCTCATAGGATCAAGAAATGAATAGTCTTCAGAACTGGGCCAAACGTGTTCTTGAGCTTGAAGAAACAGTGTCTTCCCTGCAAAAAGAACTGGATGAACGGAAAAAACATTTCTCTGTAGAGGAGCCAAAACAACAAAAACCCAAGAGAGGTTTGCTGGCTAACCTGAAACCCACAGTAGCAGCCACTCCCTGTATACCTCTTGGTAGAGGCTGGGGGAAGTCTGAAGATGCTTCACCCTCTTCAAGAAAACAAGTATTGTGGCTCATAAGGCAGAAGAATAATACTTGATTAAGCAGTGTGCAATTACTGGACTGCTTTATTAGTCTTAAACCCTTTGTAGCTTTTTCTCACTCTCAGATACCATCTTTGCTGTCGTGTTAACTGACAAAAATGTTCAATACAAACTGTTTTAAATGAATCAGGGCTGAATTTAGAGTATAGACCTAAACTTGTGCTTTTATTGTTGATGTAGGGATGTGATTTGAGAACTAGAGGGGTTTTTTATATATATATAAAACTTTAATTCCTGAGTAACTGCTATCATGGTCTTCTCTACTGATAAATGTGTGGTTCATGCAAAGTAGAATGCTGCTTTTCTTACCTTTTTAAATGAAGTATTTCATTATTCATTGTTCATTCCTAGAAATCAGAGGGCTTGTAAGCTTAATTTCAAGTAGTCAAAGTAGCTTGGTTCTTCAGTTAATATTCTGGCTTTGACCTGGAAACTGCCATCTTGGGACCAAACTGAGCAAACTGCTAAACATAAGGCCTCATAAAAGAGGCAATAATATGAGGTCTTATCTATCTCCTTGCTATTTTTCAGCTAACTTGGCTTTGTAAAGGAACTTGCTTAATATAATTTGAATTTCCACTAAGAATATGCATTAAACATTGAAAAATCTATTTATAATAAAATTTTCCATTGCTAAATTACGCTCTGACTGTTCCTCTTATAAAGGTGAGAAAATCAGTGAAATCAAGATAAGGAAAGATCATATAACATTCTCGAGTTGAAAGAATCATTGTCCTGATTAGATTAAGGTAAGTAATATATCAACTCAAGGAAGGAGGACTGGAGCATGACAAGCTTTGAAATAGCTTTCTCTAAAGCCATTTCAGTCAGTGAGGGTGAGAGGTTTTTTCCTGACTACTGTGAAAGTACCATGCCTGTAAGTGCTGGAGAATTGCTTTAGAACAAGGCAGAATCCGTAAGTAAATTGGATTGATCAGTCCCTGTAAGGCTGTTTCTCACAGTGGAAGGAGACCCAGTTCAGAGCAAGAACCTCACCCTCCCTGGGGAGACACTAGATGGTGCAGCCTTCCTGTGTGACACTGAGACCAGCTCTTCCCTAGTGAGGATGTTCTTGCCAGGTCTTTTGGGTTGGGCTGTGTGCAAATACAGTGGTAAGTCATCACTCTGACATGTCTTTAACGAGGCTGGAGGTGTAGCACTTGAGCCAGTGCTGTTCTCACGATTTGAACTCTGTTAAATATAGGTCATCCGGCTCCAGTAGTTCTAAAGGCCTATAATCCCTCCAGGGTAGAATTTCTAAAATATTATTCTACTCCCACACAAACTATTCCAGCTATTAACAAATATTTTTGTGTAGTGCTACAATACACTGAGTGTTGATCTGTTGAATAAGAAGACTGTTGTGTACAAATTGCTCTAAGAATGGCAATATTTGAACAGAGGTTTAAACAAAAAACAACCCAATCAAATCAGGCTAATGCTGGAAACTTCCTATAGTGCTAGATTGTTTGAAATGGTATTACACCTTGACAGTCTCACTTGTCTGAGAGCGTATGTTAGAGAGTTTATGTATCACTAACTATAACCTCTTATTCCCTGAACAACTGCTGTTTGCATATTCCTTCTGACTTGCCAGAGCTCTTTGGTTGGCTATGGGAAATGCTTTGAAAGACAAGGTTCCATTATCTTAAAGTAATTTTTTTTCCTTAAAATAAAATGAAGTCTGTAGTAAAGTACTGACCAATTCTTAACCGTAATGTTTTCCAAAGAGTTAAACTGGATTGTGTTGCTATTACATTAAAGACTTATGAGAAGCTGTTTTAAAGGACAGCTGGGGGGTGACTTCCTCTCTTCCTGCCTTCCATACCAAAAAGAAACACTAACACGGATGCAGAAATGGCTGGTTCAGTCCTTTTCAGCTTCTGAAAGCTCACTGAATGTAAAGAAAGCAGAATCCATTAATATTTACCATTGCAGAACAATCCTGTTAGTGATGATGAACAGATGTTCCCCTGTTTTACATGAAGCTACCCCTCTGGATAGACCAGCAGCCATTTGTTTTATCTCAAATTACTACCATACAACTTGCTTCAGATTAAGTGTTTATTAAAATTAAAAATCACAGAAATACAATAGAAACTATTTACATATTTAGCTGACAGGCTGCTTAAACTGCACAGTTTGACTGAAGGAAGCCAATGGAAAAGAAAAGCAATGAATATTTATGCTGTTGAACTTCAACTGCAGGCATACTGAGGCTTTATCGAAAGGGATTTAAGCTTCTGCAGAGTACCGTTGCCTAAATAATTGGGCTGAGGGGTGGCAAAGGTCTACCAGGTTTCAGCTGTAAGAACCAGTGTCCCTTGAGGGGATGGGGTGGGGGGAGGAAAAAAAAAAAAGAATAATCTATGGTGTAGTTACATTGCAACTGCACTAGCTCAGCTGTTTGCAATTTGATGGAACAATTCTATATGTGCCGCTTAGGAAACTGCATTCACTTTTATGAATTAGATTTCTATACTGAGCAACAAACCTATAGTGTCACTGCACTGTAACTTGATATCCCATTGCATATTTCCACAAATTGGTTTTGATAGTGCTAGGGCTAGTTTTAGCTTTAAAATAGATTTGAGGTTAGTTGATTAAAGCAGCAAAAATATAAGGAATATGCTTTAATAATCACAGATGATTAAAAATGTAAGATGAATATATTTTCACTGAGCAGTCTCAACAACTGCAACAAAAGTATTAACTTCCTTCAAAATCCTGTGCTTTCCCATGGACTTCAGGTGGTGACTTTGGCCTTGTGGGAACATGAAGGCTGGATACAGAGCTAGGTGTGCTGTTGCTTCTGCCATCGGGTGTGGTCATATTGCACTTCTGCTTCTGTGATGGCTGTGCGATGTGTTGAAAATGATTTTTAATTTGAGTAATACAGCAGTAATGCAGAATTATCTTCAGTGTAAATAATTACTTACATACATAACCCTTCCTTAAAGGAAATTATGACACAATTTAGAAAGTCTTACAAGAGGTAACAGTACTCCCACTACTACTGTGAAATAAGGAGGATATAAAAATGATTTTTGCAATATACTGTATTTCAAATAAGATTAAGAACATCACTATATCTTACATCTGTAAGTTCTCCTTCATGACTCTTTCTTTTGAAAACAGCTGTTCATGCATCCTCTCACCCCTTTTATAAAGGTCTCTGTGTAATGTATTCCATGACTTAGATCCTAAGAAGTCGTCGTCAAACTGTACCAGTGCGCGATCGCTTTCCTCCTCCCTCCCCACCCCACAAAGCCTGCTTGGTTCGGGATGTTTCTGTGGATGCAAAACACAGAGCATTTAAGGAGAACTTCGATCTTTAGAGGAACTGTTCTAACCAAATAAAACCATGATTATTTCTCTGCAGAAGTATGCTTCCCTTCCGCATTTCAGCTTCCACACTCAGTTAAGACATCCAAACTTGAAGTAATTGGTTTGACCAGTCTGTTCAAATAATAGTCTGTGCCAATGATCCACGTCAACAGAAAAAATGTTCTTTGTTCTATGGCTGTTGTTGATACTGCCCTTCTGTTGCTGTGTAGAAGTCATCAAGCACGCTCTGTAGATAATCAAATGTTGGCCTCTCTTCTGCTTTGTCTTTCCAGCACGTTTTCATGATATCGTAAAGCTCAGCTGGACAGGTTTCCATGCGTGGCATTCGATACCCACGCTGCAGAGCAACCATCACATCTGAATTGCTCATACCTTCAACAGAAAAAGGACGTTTTGATCAAATAATGATCTCAATTCTGAAAGAAATTTTTTATTTACTTTGCACTAAGCATCTTCACCCAATACTATAAGACTATTACTACTTAAAGGTAGCTACTACCATGAGATCAATAAACAAGGCTGAGCAGTGTTCTGGAAGTGAGAGACTTGCTTTGAAAATCCTAGGGGAACATTTCTGTTTCCCCAGTTGAGTGTAGCAACCTCTTTAGTGCCAAGTCTAACAAGACTGGGAGGGTAGATCATAATTCTTGTCTCCAGAACCAGCTCCGTTTGGTTCCTTTGACCAGCCCTGCCATGTTTATTCTGCTTCCAGCATTGGTGAGATTCACAGCAAAAGCCTTTGTCTCAGCTGCAGAGCTTCTAACCTGCTTGCTGTGGACCCCATCCGTACTGAGACAGGGAGCAGCCTGCCTGTTTGCCCAGGCTCTCAGTCACCCTGCCCAATGTAGTAACACACTTTCAGATTTTCTTCCACATCAGCTTTTGTGTAAGTGCTGCTGATTGCAAGATTAATGTTGTCACTCATGATATTGTTACTTGTAGCAGGCAATTTCCCCTCCCTTCTTCCTCATCCTATTCCTATTGTGCAAAACCATCTTGCCAGCTGTGCAGTGCTTTGCTTTGTTTCCCTGTTACGGTTTTCTTCCAGAGAATAAGAACTCTAATTAACTAGCAGAAGTGCATTCTGACATGCCAACTAACGTCACGTGAGAGAGGCCTGCCCTGGACTCCATCCTCCTCCTCTCTCCCATACCTCCCTTTTTAAATCCTGGAGAGATTGGTTCACTGAACGATTTCGACACCTATTCTCGGAAGGTCAGCTATATGGCAGGGCCAACGAAAAGGCTCACCACTTCCTACCCAGAAACCTGCCTTTTAGCTTGTCTCTTCCTCTGCAAATCCTATGCATCCCAGTGGGTAACTGTGCCAGGATTACCTTCTCCAGGACAGACTCTGAGCTTTCTGTACTCCCGTGAATGCTGTTTCTCCCGATGACTGGGCACATGGGAAGCACCTGTGCTTCAGCCTAGATATTTGCTACCGCCAGTGAAGACTCCCCCTCTGCCGAGAAGGGTATGCCAGAACCCACAGCCACTGGCTGCTCCGCAGGCTAAGTGTTCCAGGTGCTGCAGGGCTGCCTAGGTCTACAAGTTCTCATGGTTTTTCTCAGGCAACTCAGCTTCCAGTGAGGTGCGTGTGTGAAGCTCACTGCTCCTGCTTATGCCAGTTCCCCAGAAGTCTGGGGAGATCAGATACGCTCTGCTGAGAGGAGGCAGGACAGGTCCTGCTCCGCACAAGGTCGGCAGCGGAGGTGCAGATGCGGTGCTCCCCCTAGTGCAGCTCTGTTGCTGCAGACTGTGCAGATCTTTGTGCATGTTATCTGCCTACTAAAGCTATGATTTAAGCCACTTGGCAGGTAAGAGCACATTTGAATTACAAACAAATTACAGCTTTATCCAGTATAACTACTTTCATTATTCAAGATGCCTATACTTCATAGAGTTGACTTCAGTTCAAGCCTTGGAGTCTGGGTCTGGAGCAGAGTGCTTACTTTGGGCACATCTTTTGTATTTTTAGTTCCGGTTTGGAAGGAGGAGTGAAGTTTTTCTGAGCTAACATTGCACACGTGCGTAGAAAAACAGTATTTTGAAGGTAGCAGTGGAATGGCATGTTGTCACAGAATAAGGAATTACTGCTATATAAAGACAAAATAAATATAGGAAGTAAGCTGACGAAGAATTTTACAGAGAACAGTGACTGCTTGAGCTTAAAGAAATGGATTGTATGTAATGTATGCAATAACACAGTTATTCATATTATGCAAAGTCTTAGCAAACTGTGTAATGCATGAGGACTGCTACTACTGGGTTGCACAGAACGGGGCTGATTCTCTGGGTTTAAGTACTTTATAGGATTGTGATTAGCTCTAGTGTCTGCAAGACTGATTGTTAATATCCTGAATGCCAAGGACAAAGCCGGTGTTTCAGCTAACTTGCAGGAAAACTATCTATCTGTTAAAAATAGTTTAAAAATAGTTTAAAGATTTTTGTCTTGTGAACTTAAATTATTATTTATCAGTATTCCATAGTAAATACAATGTCATGAACATACTGGTATATGTTTTGGGTTTTATTTAAAACAGAAAGGCTTACCTGTCTGCCCCACAGTCCATGCAGTATTCTCAAAATAGCTACTTTTTAAACTTTTCCTTTTTATTTTTAATTTTCCTTTTCGTCTAGAGAATTACCTGTCTCATCAAAACTATATCCTAATCAGTTAAAGAAATATATTCCACGTGCACATTTGTTACACTTACACCCTCTTAAATGCTAGCAAAGGACGTTAGCTCTAAAAGTTTGTTACGTGTCTGTTAATTTACACTGGGTTCTACCTCCACTGTGAGCACAGTGGTACGGAGGAAGAATCCCACCATACAGAAAGTGGCATATCTTGTGAAGAGCAGCTGACATAACTGGAATCACAGAATGGTGGGCGTTGGAAGGGACGAATGCAAGTATGGATCTTGCCAGTACTCAACATACTATATAATCACCTGGAAATCAGTTTTAACAACCAATTCAACTTACTTATTTGCCCAGAGATTCAGATACTTGTTTCTGAAACTATAGTCCCACTAACTGCTTTGAGTTTCTCTGGAAGAGAAACAGCTGTTGGAATTTAAGAACAAAGGTCACAACAGCCCCAAGTTTCTTGGCTGGAAGTGCTTCCTACCAAGTTGCCTGCCTAGATTTTCTTCACAGGTATTAACTACTTGCCAATTTCAACTTGAACTATTTCATATGCAGCTTTATGCTGAATACTGTCTAGTTGCTGGAGCCGGTTAATAATTGGAAATAATATCTTGAAGCATTCCCGTTAGAATTGAAAAATCAATTTACTGATTCTCTCCAGTGGCTGCTTATTACAACCTATCACTGGTTACTCTTGCCGTGCTGGGCTAATTTGCCCAAACCTCTCACATCTCTTCATGTAAAGTAATTTGGTCACCCATTTAATTTTGCCGTCCTTCTGATATTCAGTATCATCTTTCAGTCTATTCAGGCTATTTCAATTTATACTTCCATTTAAAATAGACGTATATCCCTCTTCCATTTTAATCCAAGCAATGCCTGCAAACTATTACAATCTTCCAGTATGCAGTCAAGAAGCTTTCCCTTCTAATTGCTGGTTGACAGGTGAATCCACAAGGTATGGGCCTATTTATGGTGCTCTTAAAAATGCTCCCATATGAAAAAAAAAAAATTGCCCAGACTTCCCCTAGAAGAGAGATTTTCCCACAGTAGAACACAGTACAGTGTCTGCTGTGCAGATCGATTTTTTTCCTTAAAATAAAAATACAATATGTTTTATGGAGGCAAAGAGAGAGCAGTCTTCGCTGCAGAATTAAGCATTGGATTGGGTTTTGTATTTCTGTAGTGATGGTTTCCAGGCAAGCTCATAGGTTTGCTCACGGAAGGACAATTTTCAAGGCATCTAGAAATAACTTTGTGAGCCCAGCTCAACTGTCGGGATACATAGGCATGTGCTAACGGGGAAAAAAGTATCCCGACTGTGGGAAGAAGCATGCATTATTCGGCTGCATACAGCTCCCATCTGATCTTTCCTGGGGACATGAGCAGTGTTTAGAATAGCTTTGGGAGGACCTGCAACTCAGTCACATATTTTATAGCTCTTACCTAAAAACCAACCCAGATCATATGTTTAAACACTTAGCTGTGCAAGCAGCCCTATCATCTCTTGAAATTTAAGGGGGCTACCCTTGAGCTTACGTGCTTTCCTGGTCTGGAGCCTTACCGAACAACGAGAACGTCTGGTTTGGCTCTACCTCTTGCATGGAAAGTTGATATATTCTTCCATAGTATAGTGTAAAGCCAGCCACCATCACCCCTTCCCCGCTGCCTGAGTCTAGCGGGAGGTCCCGTCTCCCTGTGCCCGGAGGTGTTGTGCCTACTGTCGTTTCAGGACCTGGGACACGGGTCACCCAGATCTGCCCCTTTGACACCTCTGGCAGTTCAGGATGCAGAATTCCAGCTGCTCAGGAAGTGGTGGTGAAAATATTTTACCCTGTTTAAACAGCAAGAGCTGCTGCACTGGAAGCGCTGGGAAAGCTTTGCTTGGATGAAATTATCTGCTCTCCCTTTACTGCCTGTAAACTGCAGCATCCTAAGGGTTCTTCTCCATCTGGTCACTCCATCTATGAGATGTGCAGTACAGGTGAATATGGCTGTACTTTCCCCGTTTGCCCACAAGATCAGAGAATTAAGGTTAATTTTCCGTAACCCCAGTAAGCTTAAAGGAATGCGGTCTGCTACCCTGAGTTAATCAGCTATGCCTGACATGTGACAATTGTGTGTGCGAAAATATCCTTCATACAAGTTGCTTCTGTGTGCTGGAAAAGTTAATATGTATTCTGTTTAACAGAAAGAAAAACGAAATGTAAAGCACACAACCCTTTCACAGCCACTTAATGCAGCTATGACTGATGTACTCCCCTGTGGTCTCGTACCTGAACCGTATGGCACAATGAAGAGTCAGTATTCCTAGCGGTACATCAGCGCTGCTTCAGGGGCTGCTGTCATATTTGTTTAGATTAGCTAACACTGACAAATTATTACAGCCTATTTGCTTGTGAAAACACACTTTCTTAGTACTTTCACATATTACAATATTAAAAACCCCAGTAGCTGACATAGCACCATTAGAGACTGAGCTGCTGACCATAAAGCCACGATCTGTGACAATTCGGCATTTGCTGCAGTTGTAACACCTTTTGAATATGTAAAAATGACTACTTGTTCATGGTGCCATTAATCTGTTTGCTAAAATTTACCCCAGAGAGGCACGTGGTTTATGCATATGGTGACTATAAGTTTTCAAAGCAATAACGTTACCTGCAAGACATTTTCCAAATCACTGCTGTCACTGCTCTCGGGTGCCAGCTCTTTCCCTGCATATTTTCTTTGCTTTTTAACACCAAAGTATAAATACAGAGTAATGGTATAAACACACGCCCGTACCTGGATAAGGAATCTTTCCATATGTAACAATTTCATACAGGAGAATCCCAAATGACCACACATCAGATTTTATTGTGAAAGATCCATAGTTAATTGCCTCTGGTGCTGTCCATTTAATAGGGAATTTTGCACCTGAAAAGAAGTACAGACTCAATCAGTCAAAGGCAAATTCAAACACTCAACGTCAAGTCACTAAAAGGTCTTAAACGACTTGCCTATGATACCCCTAAATGGGCAAAGTTACCAGCAACTCCTGTCCAAGAGTTAGCAGCAGAGATGTGCTGCAAGATGCGTGTTGCCACACTGCATGTCCTGTGTCAGAGGTGCAAATAAGATGCCGAAAGTTACATGGCACCTTTTGACTCTAAGGGATGGTGAATTTTTGCTAAAACCAGTCACCATTTTCCGTTCTGCCCAGTGGCCAGGCAACAATCTTACAGTTCCCATCAGCTGGAACTTTGCAAGACTTCAACTAACTTTTACTATTTTAAAGAAAGTCAGTCTACCTTCCGCATACACTTGGACACATAAAATCCCATATAAAAGCAAATTCCTTCCAGTTAAATAAGAAAAGTTCAAGCAGCCTTCATAGGGAATATACATTAGCTGTTCAGACAACAAAGACTAATATAGGCAGATTCTCTCTATGCCCTTTTTAGTCTGCTCTATCGTTCTGGCACAAAACACCAGGTAAGCTAGGAAACTTTTCTGAACGGCAGAAAACCCATCCAAGAAATTCGGCATAAAGAACATATAACCTGAAAGGTTCACTTAATCAACACAAAATGTGCAGAGCTAGCTAAAAAACACAGGTATGGGTTCTGTACCTCTGAAAACTGCTTAATCGGACCCTTCCCTCTGATCTGTTGTATTACTGTTACCCTGTAACTGCTGAAAAGCTCATCTTCCTTTAATCTCAACTGTAGTGCCTCGTTCTCTTTCTTCCTCGTACCTTAGTTCTTCCCCTCTCGTCCTACATTACCACAGTTTCCACCCAGACTGTGGGAAAATATGAGGTAGCGTCTTTAAAACGAGAGGGTGATAGCCAGCCAACAAACCTGCTCAGAAAAGGTACCCTAACGCAATCTGCGCACGGAAGCATAAATAAAAACGTCTCACTACAGCAAATTGACTACGCGCTTCTTGGCAGCATTAGCAAAACCGACATGGCGAAACCCAGACAAATTTCTTTAACGGTGTGATTTCCCCTCTTCCCAGTCCTGCCCCTGCTGCGATGTTACCTCCTGTCCGTGTGCTGAACAGGGACATGGACCCAGCCTTCCCGACACGTAGCTGAACATGCAAATCAGTGCTGCGGCTCTTAAAGCAGCTTCAAAAGATAACCGGTTCTGCTAAAAGTTTTCTTGTTACCAGCAACTACACCTGCTAGGGCTCCTTCCTTTCCCAAAGTGAAAGGAGGCGTATATGGCGCTTAAAGATGTGAAGAGAAAATAAGATCATATTTTCTTGGCATTTAATTCAGGGGGATGGAAGCTGTGGGTGTGCAATTAATTTGTTCAGTTTAGAAAAATTTGTGTGCAGTTAAGTACTCTCAATTTTCTTTGCTCTTCAAATTTATTTAAAACGAACTTTTTAAAAAGCCTGGGGAGCACAGAAAGGTTCTCTCTCCCCTTATCCTTTTTAAAAGTTGTTGGCGTTAGAACGCTTCCTCTAGGATGTTGTTATGGCACTGTCTGGCCTTGTGACCATATTGTCGTTAGATACAGCCTCACAGAGGTTGAAGTTTTAACGACAAAAATAAAAATACCTACCTTCCCTTGCTGTATATTCGTTGTCTTCAATGACTCTTGCTAGTCCAAAATCAGCAATTTTGCACATCAGTAAGTCCGAAACCAGAACATTCGCTGCCCTCAAATCTCGATGGATATAATTTTTTCTTTCTATGTATGCCATCCCTTCTGCAATCTGTAACAAAAAAACCCGACTATTTTGATATTTCAACACCACACAACACCATCAGCAGGTCTGAGCTCTCTGTTCTTTCAGTGTATGAGCAAAGCCGCATCCATTTATTCATTGCCAGCATCTCTGGAGCAATTTTTAGATGGAAGCAAGGAAAGGGTGATTGCCATGGAAAACGTATGTGTAGATCCAGTCATGCAAAACTATCTTTACAGTAGCAGCTTCAAAAGAATTGTTTGGGTGACTAACAGCTGGCAGGATTAGAGATATTTATTAGAGACATTTCCTGAAACAAAACCTTAATTAAAATGTTCCTAAGATTTCTACTGAAATATTCTCTTCCCCAAATTATTACCAGTTTATTTTCAAAATACGAAGAAAATGGAAGGAATTAGTAAGTTAAACAAGATACACATGTTCTTTTAAAGATTGATGAAGCAACAGCACAGAGACAGTTAAAAAAAAAAAACCCAGCAACTTTCTATTTACCCAGTATAGGCCTGGACAATCAGGAAACAATTACTAAGATAGGGCAAACAACTTTATTTTCTTCAACAACATGTACCCGTTCATACATGAGGAGTGTTTGGCAACAGCCAGCTCTCAGATACTATCATAAGTAAATTTAATTCGTATTTCAGCAGCCCAAATTAATTTCCAAACCGAATTAAAGATGATTAATGTCCTCAAAATATGTACTGGGGATGATTTTTTCCCAGACTAACTTTTTTTTCCCCCCCCCGTTAAAGAAAAACATTTTACTTGTCAGAAAAAAAGAAACTGAAAGAATAGTTTCTAAAGTCAGAGCAACAAAACTGATGTGTAGATCGTATTCTGTCCAAAAGTTTAATAGGAGCTAGGGAAAAAAAGAAAAATAAACCCAGTGCCCGTGAGCTGTCAGTTTTTCTCTCCCTGTGAGACTGCGGTGGTGGGCCATTCCCAGGCAAGGCCCACGGTCCGACCTGTGCCACAGGTACTTCTCCAGGCCGCCTGCGGGTGGGTAACAGCTGGCTCTGGGCCAGGTGGCCTGGGGAGTGCACAAGCTCTCAGATTTGCTAATGAAGCAGCAGCAAAGCAGTAGGGTCCTTTTCAGGCGCCAGCTCCCCGCACACACATACACGGGCTCTCTCCACCTCAAGAAAAGACAAGTGCACGGACCCCTTGTCAGCACCGGCGTTGCTCCTTTAGCCGTGCGGTAAGGTAGGCAGGAGCACCTGACCAAATTTTAAGGAAACATTAACATGAGTTCTTCTTACCCATTTTTAAAAAGGCCCCGTGTGGTGCTGCAAAGGCACACACTGACACCACTTACAACACAAAACCACACGGTCTTCGTTCCTCTTTTTCGGTTTAGGCAATGGAAAAATAGAGACACTTGCCCTCCCACCTCCTTCCACTGTGAACCTCTTCTTACAATGCAATATATTCTTCAGAGCAGAGCGTTACGTTGCCTTGTACAACACAGGGGGGTTCTGGTTTAGAAAGAAACTCTGATGATGAAGAGAATGAAGAACACCTGCATTTCACATTTTCTAGAAATAAGTAAGATGTTTTATAATGGAGGAAGCAGCTACTAGTGAATAATTGCCACAGAGAGTCTCACTAGAGACGTACAGACAAAATAGAAGAGTAGCATTTGATCAGAGTCTGCTCTGCCTGTCTCTCCTCCCCATGCGATTACTTGGATTTGGGGACGAAGGAGAGATGAAAGGGAAGGTCTTGCTGTAAGATCAATGCTGAGATTGGACTGGTCAGCTTGGCAGATATGACCAAAATGAAAACATTAGGTCCAAAACATCAACCATCACAAAGGAATCATCTTTCCTCCTACTTCCCTGCACAGATTTAACATTTGGGCAAACTGCTAGTGGCTGGGGAATGAAGAACCACTTCCTGAGAGAGACATTCATAACAGCAATATTTAGTTTCCAACCCCAACCAAGCAAAGCCATTGGAAAGACCATTTTATTTCCTCTTACTTGTGCCAGACTCACTTAAGTCATCATCTGATTAGTCACAAATGAAGAATGTGACATCAAATGATCCATTATGTTTTCCGTAAATAAAAACTACATTTCTGTGAAGTTCCAGGGCAATGGTTTTGACTGCATTGAATCAGAGAAATTCAAAGAAGCGACGTATGTGCAAGCATTTGGGCATGCAGAAAATTCCCAAGTAGGAAAAGAATAATAAGCAAGGAATTTTGAATGGGAGAAGGAGGGGAAACACAGCAACTGGACAACTGAATTCATACATCTGGTCACGTTAAACCTTTGCTTGTGGGAAAAGAAAAGAAAAAAAAAAGAGGAATTTTTTATCCAGGAAATGGGTGCCAGAGCCCATGTGATAACCCTTTATGATAATTGTTGGGTTTTCATTGCTAAATGATATGTTAAAGGTAGAGAAATTCATGTGAACAAAAGAAAATTAAAGCCTTTTCCCCCCTCTTTTAATGATCATTGGTACCTGTCAAGACTGTTCACCTACATGTAACTACTACTAAGGAGCAGGATGGGAAAGCTGATTTGGGCTTCTGCAATACGATTTATAGCCTTTAATAGAGGATTCTGCCCACACTGCACAAGTGTTACTACCAGGAAGGGAGCAGTTTCCCCTTCACCTTTAATGAACTACTGACACGCTTCTAGAAATACCCAAGTTAAATCCTTTTAAAAACAACCAACCAACAAATCTCTCAACGCTAAGAACCATGCACCCAGGGTAAGAATGGAAGAAAAGTTTTCTGGAAGACATAAATCACTCCACAAGACAGCCTCCGTACTGTAAAACTTCAGCTAAAAGTCACGCACTAAATGAACGACTGAGCTGCAGTTCTGCAGACAGCCCTGCCACCCATTTGGGGCGCGATTTCAGCTGGCAGCGCTCCTTCCTCTCTGTTCCTGCTCCTTCTACCTGTAAAACAGGGTAATTACTTAACTTTCCAGGACACTTGTGGGCCATTTCACGAGCAGGTATAAAACTCTTTCAGAATCCTGAAAGAAAATGGTAGCAAAAGCGTGGTGCATAGGATGGTGCTCTGAAACATGCATTCCCCGCTTTCTGACCCATACTTTCAGCTTCTGAAGGTGTTCGAGGAAAGACGTAAAAGCAGCAGAGGACTTTGAAGTAGGGAGGGGAGAACCCACTGTCACAGAAGAGCTACACTTTCTGAAAAGCAAAAGCGCTTGGTCACAACTCGAAGACTTCCGCGGTGAAGCATCACAACGAACATTAAACAGCACGTAGAGAGATGGGCAGTTTTGTGTTTTTTTCCAAAGGTGAAACTCAGCTAATATTTTTTTTTACTGCAAAACCAGAGAGCTTCTGGATTCCTTCTCTTCCTTTGTTTTTCAAATCAAAGACATGCTTGATTTCAACTTCCATTCCAAAGGGCTGTGATCCTCTTTTGCAAGTTATTTCAAACAAGGCATGTTTTACACTTAGTTTGCCATGCTGTTTCTTCACGCAGAGACGGGCTTACGGAAACTCGTGTAATGGATTCCGCTTGTGCATTTCTAGGCTGCATGTAAAAATGTGGAATACTAAAGAGGCCAGATGTGTTTGCTTAGGGTCAGCCTGATTGGATGTTTTTACCTCATGCTGAGAATGAATTACATCATGTTGAGAAGGAAATTAAGTGACAGGGATCATGAAACAGAGTGGAATGAATATGAAAGGGAATGAAAGAATAGCAAAATATGAAGATTTTTTTTTTTTATTAGGAAAGCAAGTTTTAAACAACCTGGAGCGCTGACAGGTACAACCTCATGGAAAAAAGTCTCAGGAACAACCACACCATCAAAAAAGCCCAGCAATTACAAGTGCAAGGGCAAATCACAGTTATTGTAAAGACAGTGCCTGATGAGAAAAATTTAGAATAGAATAGAATAGACTATTTCAGTTGGAAGCGACCCACAACGACCATCTAGTCCAACTGCCTGACCACTTCAGGGTTGACCAAAAATTAAAGCAAGTTATTAAAGGCATTGTCCAAAAGCCTCTTAAACACTGCCAGGCTTGGGGCATCAACCACCTCTCTAGGAAGCCTCCTTTTTGGTAAGAAATGCTTCCTAATGTCCAGTCTAAACCTCCCCTGGTGCAGCTTTGAACCATTCCCACACATCCTGTTCCTGGATCCCAGGGAGAAGAGCTCAGCACCTCCCTCTCCATCTCCCCTCCTCAGGAAGCTGCAGAGAGCAATGAGGTCATCCCTCAGCCTCCTTTTCTCCAAACTAGACAAACCCAGTGTCTTTAGAAGCTCCTCACAGGACGTGCCTTCCAGCCCTTTCACCAGCTTTGTTGCCCTCCTCTGGATATATTCAAGGACCTTCACATCCTTCTTAAATTGTGGGGCCCAGAACTGCACACAGTACTCCAGGTGAGGCCACACCAACGCTGAATACAGCGAGATAGTCACCTCTTTTGACCGGCTGGTTATGCTGTGTTTGATGCACCCCAGGATGCGGTTTGCCCCCTTGGCTGCCAGGGCACACTGCCGACTCATGTTGACCCTGCTGTTGACCAGCACCCCCAGATCTCTTTCTGCAGGGCTGCTCTCCAGCCACTCCTCTCCCAATTTATGCTTGTGCCCAGCATTACTCTGTCCTAGGTGAAGGATCTGGCATTTGGACTTGTTAAATTTCATCCTATTAATCATAGCCCGATGCTCCAGTCTATCTAGATCCCTCTGTAAGGCCTCCCGTCCCTCAAGAGAGTCAACAGCACCTCCCAATTGGGCATCATCGGCAAACTTGCTAATGGTGCATTCAACTCCTGCATCCAGATTGTTGAGAAATATATTGAACGGAACTGGCCTTAGGATTGAGCCCTGAGGAACGCCGCTGGTGACCAGCCAGATGTAGCCCCATTCACTACAACCCTTTTAGCTCTGCCCTTCAGCCAGTTCTTCACCCAGTGCATGGTGAACCTGCTCATCCCACAGCTGGACAACCTGTCCAGAAGGATGGTGTGAGGGACAGTATGAAAAGCCTTACCAAAATCCAGAAAAACTACATCCACTGCCTTCCATTTATCCACCAGGTGGGTGATCTTATCGTAGAAGGATATCAAATTAGTTAAACAGGATTTTGCCTTTGTGAACCCGTGCGGACTGTGTCTGATAATTGTATTATTCTGCAAATGCCTTTTAATACTATCTAGTAAAATCTTCTCTATAATTTTTCCAAGAATGAAGTCAACTCTGGGAAAAAACAGAAGGGTGTGACCTACAATTTCCAAAATAATGAGGAGCAATTTGGCTCCTTCCCAAGAACCTCCCCAGTCCTCTCCAGCCCTATTTTATCTATGATTTTAAACAGAAATAATGTAGAAATTATTACTTAGAGACGGTTTAGGTATACTTTTAAAAGATTTCCCTTTGTCTTTACAGATGTGGCTTTCTCCTCTTTTCAGGATCCATACTACAAAACTACATGTGGAACCACAGGCAGTAGAAGGCAGGGATTCATGCAAAAAGGCAGCTTCAAAATTCTGACTGTATTGCTGCTGCCTGCAAGACAAGAGGGGCTGAACCACTGTGCTCGCTCCCTGGGGCTGGGATGCTGCCCCTGAGGGTCCAGCCATGAACAGGACATCCCAGTCACATCCCTCATCCTTTGCTCAGCGGGTGGGGGATGGTGGCCTCAAAGCTGGTCTCAGCTGCCCACCAGCTCAGGCCCAGGGCTTGGCGGACGCTCCTGCCAAAGCAGGTAAAGCAGCGCGAAAACCAGATTGGAAATGAGTCCAAAGCACTTAGGGTGGGAGGGAGCATCCTGCTGGTAGAGTTTAAACAGAGGAAATAATAGAGTATTTCCTGAGGTTCACACTGCCTTATGTTTGGTAATTCTCAGGTCCTAGGGAAGAGCCTCATTAAAAACAGCAGTTTTGAAAGGTTTGAAGCAAACATGTGTTATTGATCTGGACAAGATCATCTTTGGTCTGGGATTAACCAAAACCAGGTTCCTTTAAATAATGTCCAGATGCATAATAAAATAAAACATACTTCTTGATCACAGAGTTTTCAAAAAGAGAGTTCATCTTCACGTGACTGTCTATGAAGAGGGTGTAGACCCTTTGTATCTGGCAACTGAAAACTGTTGTGAAATGGTCACATTTTAATCTTCAAGTGATGTATCAGGGTAATACCAATTTTCAGTTTGCAGTGGTGCTTATCCTAAAGGTGAAGTCAGAAAAGGCTGCTAAAACATATTCCTCTTGCTCAAGTCATGCAGCTATGTACTCAAAGCAGATCCACAGGGGGAAAAAAAAGGATTATTAAAGTAACATATATAATTATGCACTGGAACATTAGAGGGTATCATTAAAAATTAAAGAAACCTTAAAAGGAATATGGTGAGACTGCAGTGTAAATCTCCCAATGCCAAATAAGAATTAAAATTAATTCTGATTTAGGACTTTCCCTTTTCCCTTTAAAAAAAGGAGAGAGAAGGATTAAAGCACGGCATCAAAAATATTAATTTTATTCTAAGTGTATTATAATTTTAATTTGTAGCCTCAAAAGGCAGAAAGAAGAGGATAAAAGTTGTCAATGAAGTTGGAGGTCGTAGAAGAATTAATGAAAGCATCAGCGCTGCACGGGAAAGAAGAAAGACTATTTTTGTGACAAAGCTTTGACCAGTCTGAAAGGTGTGATGTGAGTATGTTCAGTAACAACTGATATCATTTTCTTAACCACAGCCACTACACGTGTGTGCGCTACACGGTAGATAATGGATTTGCATAAGCAGCAGGAAGAGTTTACACATGCAAAAGTTTCACTGAATTTGCGTCATACATTTTCAGCAGCTCTCATCAAACAGAAGCAAGTGTGATTTCAAGAATTATCTCTGGGGCAAGATGAAAACCAACTAGTAAAATCCAGAGTTTGCTGGTCACTTTAGTCCTGAAGGAGCTAGGCTGTTGCCTGTAGACGACCAAGGGGAATACGGGCAATGTCCCTGGGGACTGTCTTGGACCGCTGCATTAGCAAGACTTGGCAGTACAGCTCATGGACAAAGCAATGAAATTCGCTTCTCCTCCAACTCATAACTGGGAACCAACAGCACCTTTGGGTTCCCTGAGCCCGCTGGCTGAGCTGACGGGCAGAAGCCCCAGAAAGGAGAACCGCTTGTCAACTGCGTCAGCTAATGCCGGCCAGACGTACAGCAGTTGCGAGACCAGCTGATGAGGTTGCCGTGCTGCTGACCCTTGCACCAGCACTGGTCACGCAGGCAAGGAAACGGGCTCAGATTTACTTTCTCCATATTCCTGGCTGGTTCTGGCATGTCTGACATACTGACAGTTTTCCTGACTTCTACGGTAGATGCCGAAGCTCTGCTCTGTACTAAAGCAGATAGTATGTGCTTGAAGGTATGTTTGCAAAACTCAGCTTCCTTTTTAAAAAACACTGTTTTCAGAGACTTCTAGCATTCATCTCTAGTGGCCAAAATCATCTTTGCCAGGGCATAGCTAACACGAGATTTCCCCAGCACCTACTCATATGCACTAATTAAAACACAAAAGAGAAACTCCAGTTCTTTCAAAGGGCAGATTGCTTTAGAAACTGAGCTGGACCACCTTCCTAGGAAGCATTTTCTTTCCATGTTTTCCACAAACCCCATTTCATAAATGGTGATTCTTAGTACAGAAGAAAAACCCCATAAGAATACTGAATCCACAGCTGTATGCCAACATAGTCACTAGACAGACATGTAACTAGAGTAGAATCACAGAATCATAGAACGGTTTGGGTCAGAAGGGACCTTTAAAGGTCGTTTAGTCCAACCCCCCCTGCAGTGAGCAGGGACATCTTCAACCAGATCAGGTTGCTCAGAGCCCTGTCCAACCTGGCCTTCAGTGTTTCCCAGGATGGGACATCTACCACCTATCTGAGCAACCTGTTCCAGTGGTTCACCACCCTCATCATTAAACATTTCTTTCTTATATCTAGCCTGAATCTACTCTCTTTTAGTTTAAAACCCTTATCCCTTGTCCTGACGCTATAGGCCCTATTAAAACCTCTGTCTCCAGTACTCAGCTATCGCTATCAAAAATGGCACTCAGTGAGTGTGGATGTTAAGCTAACAGAACAGCAAAATCAGTGTAGCAGAGTAGTATATTTGATTACTTGCTTGAAAAATGCCATTTTTTTACCAGGTGGTTATTTCACCAGGGGGAGCAGTCCTTACTTTTCTTTTTGCAAAATCAGAATGTTTCACCCCTTGTAAATGCAGATTTCTTTCAAGACTGTTTAAGGCAAAGGTGTTACAAAAACAGCGAGTGGAGCACTAACAGCAGTGTAGCAATGGAAACACCAGCCTACAGCGCTCTTCTACACCGCTTGGAAACTAGGCTTCAGCTGGGGGTTCATGTTCAACTACCTGCACTACATTTTTCAGTTATCTGGTTGTCACAGAGACCACATCCTCCCCTCCCTTTCTCCCATTCCCAGTCTCTCCTTATCTGAGGAGGCCATTGTAAGGTTGCAAAAGTCATTCCTCTGGATAAAAAGGCAACGTGCTAAGTGGAACCTCCTCTTGCCCCTTTTCTTCCTGCTGTATCACAAGTCTGTTGCTAACGTACCCTTGTGCAACGGGTCAGGTTCTTTCAGTAGTTTTTGTTGCAACAGACGTCTTGTCTGCACACGTGTGGATGTGAGTCAGCCAGCTGTGTAGCGCGGTGGGGAGCCGGCCAGCCTAGTGCAACGATGCAGATGCATGAGGGGAAAAATAAGCCAATCCTCAGCTACCATTTTTTTGCATTTTCAGTCTTTCTGAGAAGCTGGGATAGTCTGGTAAACTGCCTTGCCAGAATGGTGTGATTAAACAGTCAGGAAGAGCTCAAGTGTGTGTCCACCAAGGCAAAAAAAAATATGCCTGATCTCATTTAAGTAGTTCATGATGAGCTTCCTTCCATGCTTTTTTTTTTTTAACCTCTTCTGAAACATAGCTGTCCAAATTTCTTTCCCTTTAGGCTGTATGGAGAGCTTAACATCCCTGTTGTAAGAATAAATTAGTGTTCCATTTGTACAAACCAGAGTCACACTAAAAATACTAGATGCATTTTATATTCTCCTTTATATACAGCCTGCATTCTGCAAAAGTGTGATCCACAGGTCTGCAGTAAAATTACCATTACCTTAGCAGTAGGCCAACACAGTAATTTCACAGTAATTTACATAAGAATTTGAAACCAATAATAGTCCCTTGGGTTAAGAGAAGTGTGACCAACTGACCTAACTTAAGAAGACAAAATGACACATCTATTAACACTGAAGGAATCTCATAAACACAAACTCACAAAACTTGTACCTACACTTTCAACACACAGCCGCTCAAATTGAAAGCAGCTTTTCCACAAAAGAAAGTGGCCGCGTACCACTGCCATCTAAGTAGGGCACCAGCAGTACCTAAGAGTTAAGCGTAACTTCACATAATCCCTTTGAAACCTCTTTTATCTATTCCTTCCCTTCAAGTAACCTTATTTACTCAGACCAAAACTTATCTGAAAATTAATTTCTTTTTTAATGCAAAAAACCTTTGGATAGAGTTTCCCAGCATGAGTTTCAGACCATAAAGCCTATTATTTTTGAGCATATTTCTCAAAATTTACCTGAGCAGAGAAGTCGATTAGCTTTGGAAGCAACAATTTACTTCCTTCATCACTCTTCAGAAAATCCAGCAAACTTCCTGTTACAACAGAGAAAGATTAAGTCAGTGTAGCTTATTACCAAAACAAAGGTCGCGCCAGGTCCCCGATTTTCTGGAACACAAAATTTTTGCAGTGAAGTGGATTGATGTATTTTCAAGTTGACTCCAGAAAGGCAGTTTTTCTTTTTTTCATGATTTAACAACAGTAACATCCAAGTCAGCATGTCAGGCGTCCAAATTTTGCCATTTTCCTGGGTATAGAAAACTCCCATCAGAGTATACCTTAGTTCACAGTAGTGTTGAGTTTGATAAGTACTCTAGTCTACAGGCTATCAGGAAAGCTGTCTAGGAGAATCACACATATCAATCCTTTCCAAGTCATAAAGAATAAGTGGTTCAACACTTGTTTACGAAGTTATCAGCAGAACTGCTTGAAAACAGAACAAAACAAGAAACACTACCACCCAAGACAATCTGAGAAGGAAACCTCACTTATTTTGTGCAGTAATGCTCTTATAAAGGCTGTCCTTTTCTAGTAGTGCAGCCGCCCTTGTAGGACCACTCATCAGTCACCTTATTACAGACATATTTATCAATTCAAGGGACACATAAGGCCATTTCTAAGGTTTATTTTAATTGCCTTGCTATGACACCAGAAACAAAGGTTAGGTAGGGAGCCCAAAGGAACCAAAGCTATTTTGGGGGTTATGCCCTGCATCTGAAACAATTAAAAATGCTCTATTTAAGAAAACTGTAAAAATAGTTTATTTCACAAATGCAGCAATGAATCATAAAATTAAAGCCTCAGTCCACCTCTAGGATAGCTGGTCCTTCATTTCATATCAGAGCATTCAAAAGAATAACGCTAAAATCACAAGTTTTCCCTTTTTTATTCCTTTGTTTTTAAAGAAAGGGGACTGATCTATGAGAAGCAGAAGAGTTTACCAAAACACTGCTTGCAGATCCAATGTTGTTCTCACCTTTAGCCATGAATTCTGTTATAATATATATAGGTTCTTCTTTGGTTACTACAGCATAAAGCCTAACGAGCTTATCATGCTGAAGTGTTTTCATGAGGTTGGCTTCCTCCAGAAAGGCTTGCACAGACATTGTTCCAGGCTTCAGAGTCTTCACAGCCACTTTCGTACTGTTATGATAGTAACCTGAAAGGAGGGACTACGATCAGTGCACTTGAAGTCACTCTGCGCTGCACAGCGTCTCGACTAGTAGGAATTTGTAAAGCAGGTGAGGTTGGATTCCAGTAATAACTCAGAGCCTGAGAGCAATTGCCAGACGAAGCACAAATATTTGCACTGGAATTCCTTTTACTTTGCAACTGATACAACATTGCAGTGAAAAAATCATACATTTCCTAATTTTAGAAATCAGTTATCTGAAAAAAAAAATTATCTTACTTCTTACCGAGTTTTCATTTACAAGGAGCCCATAAAATATTCAAAGAGTCAAGAGATGTTTTAATGAATGTCCACATAAATTGTTTCAGAATCTAATAGAGTCCATGGATTACTTGCAAGATTCTGGAGCATCTTTATATGCCATTATTATAACCATATTATACATGTCAGTCTCATGCTTATAATCCTTTCTCTAACCCTCAGTGCTCAAAATGGAGCATTACAGAAAAGTGCAATCAAATGAGGATTCTCATGGCCAACTAAGATATGCTGACAGGACTGCAATCCTCCAGCATTGAGAGTAAGATTTAAAATGTGGTAACTTCTTATCCCATAGCCCATGCCAAGAGTGGAAGAGACTGTGGCTGTTTCATTTCTCTGTTTATCAAACCTTCTAATGTGATATTTATTTATTTATATAAAAAGCAACTCTTAGTAAAGAGGAAAAGCAGTGAATTATTTTCTGCTTTAATGTTTTCCAAATGTAAAATAAATGTTAAAATATAGTTTTTTAGAGAGTAAAATGCTCTGTAAGGAGTAGCAAGCGCTGATCCTAAAGTCTATCTTGTGAAGTAATTTAATTTGAAAAACAAAAGAAATAGAAGGAAAAGAGAGAGAGAGAGGGAGGGAGGAATGTAAATGCAATTCTTGTCCCCGACCATACCCTTTTCAACATTGTAAAAATGTTTCTCGGAAGAGGTAAAACTTTCATGACTCAGTGAAATAGCCTCATTTCCTTATTCAGCAACAACCCAGTATTACCACAATGGATACACCTCTAAACTGGAGTCCACCATTTTCTTATACAATTTATCATGCTATTAAATAATTTATCATATTATTTATTATGTTAGGATAACATAAGAAATCAGTGGCAAAGCAAGGAACTGATTTCCAGATCTTAAGGGATTGCACTAATCACTGCATCTTCTATCACCTTTTTTAAAACAAGGAACATCACCTGAAAAGCCATTATGTCTATCACAAAATATTCACCTGCATGATTATTAAATATATTTTTCCAAACGTGGTCAGGTCAAAGCTGTACAAAAGTATGCCTCTAAGCAATCTCATAAGAAGAAATGACAACTACAGGTTAAATCTGCTGTAAAAGCTCAGGTATAAAATTTATATCTATCAGAAAAACAGATGTTAATATATTGCATAATTATGTATAAATTATATTATTATAAAGTGAGTGTTTCAACTATATAGAGCTCAGCGATTGTGATTATGAGGTCGAGTGCTTATGGGTAAGGATGAGGGGGAAGGCGACCAAGGCAGATATCCTGCTGGGGGTCTGTTATAGACCACCCAGCTAGGATGAAGAGGTAGATGAAGTGTTCTACAAGCATCTGGCAGAAGTCTTACAATTGGTAGCCCTTGTTCTAGTGGGGGACTTCAACTTACTGGACATCTGCTGGAAATACAACACAGCAGAGAGGAAACAGTCTAGGAGGTTCCTGGAGTGTGTGGAAGATAACTTCCTGATGCAGCTGGTAAGTGAGCCTACCAGGGGACATGCCTCGCTTGACCTGCTGTTCACAAACAGAGAAGGACTGGTGGGAGATGTGGCGGCTGGAGGCCATCTTGGGCTTAGTGACCATAGTACGATTGAGTTCTTGATTCTTGGCTAAGTAAGGAGTGGGGGTCAGCAAAACCACTATCATGGACTTCCGGAGGGCAGACCTTGGCCTGTTCAGGGCACTGGTTGGGAGAGTCCCTTGAGAGGATGTCCTGAAGGGCAAAGGAGTCCAGGAAGGCTGAGCTTTCTTCAAGAAGGAAGTCTTGAAGGTGCAGAAGCAGGCTGGCCCCATGTGCCGCAAGATGAACCAGCAGGGAATAAGACTGGCCTGGCTGAACAGGGAGCTTTTGTTGGCACTCAGGAAAAAAAGGAGAGTTTACCACTTTTGGAAGAAGGGGCAGGCAACTCAAGAAGAGTACAGGGATCTCGTTAGGTCATGCAGAGAGAAAGTTAGAAAGGCAAAAGCCCAGCTAGAACTCGGCCTGGCCACTGTTGTAAGGGATAAAAATGTTTTTACAAATATATTAACAACAAAAAAAGAGCCAAGGATAATCTCCATCCTTTATTGGATGCAGAGGGGAACATTGCCACCGAGGTTGAGGAGAAGGCTGAGGCACTTAGTGCCTTCTTTCCCTCAGTCTAATAGTCAGACCAGTTATCCCCAGGGGTATTCAGCCTCCTGAGCTGGAAAGCAGGAGTGGAGAGCAGATTAAACACCCCATAATCCAGGAGGAAGAAGTTTGTGACCTGCTGAGCCACCTGGACACTCACAAGTCTATGGGGCTGGATGGGATCCACCTGAGAGTTCTGAGGGAGCTGGCAGAGGATCTCGCCAAGCCACTCTCTATCATTTACCAGCAGTCCCAGTTAACAGGGGAGGTCCCAGGTGACTGGAGGCTTGCTGATGTGACGTCCATCTACAGGAAGGGCCAGAAGCAGGATCCAGGGAACTACAGGCCTGTTAGCCTGACCTCGGTACCGGGGAAGATTACGGAACAGTTTATCTGGAGTGTCCTCACCAGGCATATGCAGGACAACCAGGTGATCCAGCCCAGCCAGCATGGCTTCTGGAAAGGCAGGTCCTGCCTGACTGACCTTATCTCCTTCTATAACCAAGTGACCCGCCTAGTGGATGAGGGAAAGGCTGTGGATGTTGTCTACCTGGACTTTAGCAAAGCCTTTGACACTGTCTCCTGCAGCATCCTCTTAGAGAGGCTGGCGGCTCACGGATTGGATGGGTGTACTCTTTGCTGGGTGAAAAACTGGCTGGGTGGCCAAGGCCAGAGAGTTGCGGTGACCAGAGCTAAATCCAATTGGCGGCTGGTCACGAGCGGGGTTCCCCAGGGCTGAGTTTTGGGGCCAGTCTTCTTTGATTCTTTATCAATGACCGTGATGAGGGGATCAAATGCACCCTCAGTAAGTTTGCAGATGACAGCAAATTGGGTGGGAGTGTTGATCTGCTCAAGGGTAGGAAGGGTCTGCAGAGGGGTCTGGACGGGCTGGCTGGCTGGGCCTAGGTCAATTGTACGAGGTTTAAGAAGGCCAAGTGCCGGGTTCTGCACTTTGGTCACAACAACCCCATGCAACGCTACAGGCTTGGGGAAGAGTACCTGGAAAGCTGCCCGGCAAAAAAGGACCTGGGAATGCTGGTTGACAGCCGGCTGAACATGAGCCAGCAGTGTGCCCAGGTGGCCAAGGCGGCCAACAGCACCCTAGCTTGTATCAGGAATAGTGTGGCCAGCAGGAGTAGGGAAGTGACTGTCCCCCCGTACTCAGCGCTGGTGAGGCCACACCTCAAACATTGTGTTCAGTTTTGAGCCCCTCACTACAAGAAGGACATTGAGGTGCTGGAGTGTGTCCAGAGAAGGGCAACAAAGCTGGTGAAGGGTCTGGAGAACAGGTCTTATGAGGCTGACGGAACTGGGGTCTGGAGAAGAGGAGGCTGAGGGGAGACCTTATCACTCTCTACAACTACCTGAAAGGAGGTTGTAGTGAGGGGGGTGTTGGTCTCTTCTCCCAAGTAATGAGTGATAGTACAAGAGGAAATGGCCTCAACTTGCGTCACGGGAGGTTTAGGTTGGATATTAGGAAGAATTTCTTTACTGGAAGAGTGGTCAGGCATTGGAACAGGCTGGCCAGAGAGGTGGTGGAGTCACTATGCCTGGAGGTGTTCAAAAAACATGGAGACGTGGCACTTCAGGGCATGGTTTAGGAGGCATGGTGGTGTTGGGTTGACAGTTGGACTTGATGACCTTAGAGGTCTTTTCCAACCTTAATGATTCTATGATTCTACTTTTCTATCCCATACCCTAAAGCAAAGCACTAGTTCCACTCCCAGTTTGTTGAATACTTTACTAAACATACTCATTAATATCACTATTTCTGTGAAGCAATTGTGAGCAACACACTCAACATTAACGATGTAACTATTTTACATTCACTGAAAAGATCCATCAAACTATGGTTCTACTTACAGAAAGTTTATGTTACTACAACACCTCACCCATACTGATGTTTTCTGCAGGAAAACGGTCCACCCTGACCCTCTGGTGGTAACACACAAAGCAAATTAGCCAACGTGAGCACTAGAGAGAGTTGATTCTGATCTCTCTCACATCCATTTATTTCATCAGGTTTTGGCAGGGATGGGACACCAAAACACTGAGGAAAGGCGGTCAGGAACTCTAGGAGCACACACAACAGCATCTGTATAAAATGGACCTTTGGCAGTCTGGCAAAACTGTTATTTGTCACTTCTCTTGCCCACCCATTATCAATAAAACCAGCGTTAGCTTGATTTGGGCTGAGGACCACATCAGACCTGGAGCAGGCAGCATCTTTTAGTATGCGTCTGCACCACCCCAGTTTAACAAAGTCCTAGGCCTCATGTCAGGTCACCTACCATTACCATGAAAACCTCTGTGGTAGTTTCCATAAAGATCGCCTGCTGGCAGACTGTACAGGTAAGAAACTGCAGCCTTTGTGCAGGCAGAGGGAAAACTGGTGACCTCAAAGTGCTTCAGCTGGTGACAGCAAATTTAATGTTCAATCTGCATCACAGAAGGGTTCCAGTGACACACAGGGAGCTGTGGGAAGGGGTGGCTACATCACTCCTTCATACAGTACCTGCAGCTCTGAACCCCTCACTAACCTCTGCCTTGGCTGAACTGAACCTGGCTCTAGGTGTTAACCCAGCACTTGCTGTGCCATGGTGTTCTTTGCCATATAGTATGAATGAACATATGGTCAGTTTGCTGCCTAAACATGAATTAAAAAAGGTAGGTAAGCAACAACATTCTTGCTTACATCTAGAACACCTGACACAAAAGTCAGATTCTTTGTAACATTCAACTCATGTAAAGCTCATGTACTGTAAAAATCCATTTCCAGTACTGATGAGATGTAACAGAAAGTTTTCTTGGTTCATTTTAGATGCCTTTTGTTTTAATAATAGAAAAATCAGAGTATATCATACAGCAGAAAAACTAACAACTGCATAAGAAAATACACATCCAAAATGTGTATTACTTATATTCTAATTTGGGGGTTACCAAATGAGAGAATCTTTTACACCTGAGATGCAAGCAAAATGTGTCTCATTAATAAAATACACTATAATGGCTCCATTTGGCTTGTTAACTTTTCTCTTAGCCCTGCTTGAGAATTCTCTTCATGGATTATTAATATGACAGAGCATTATGGTTCACATCATATCAGTGCACACTAGGAACAAAAATGCATAAAACATAGACCCTGCCCTTGCAGTGCTACTCTGGTTGATCACATCACTAAAGAAGCTGCCCAGATGCACTGAAATCCACGGTCAAAAAAACCCTTTCATACCATGGCAGGAAGCAAGTCTCTCTGCAGTTTAGACTTCAGTTAAAAATGAAATGTGATGCAAGCAAGAGTATGCAAATCTGAGGAATGTAATGATGTCTCACATGGAGAGCCATGTTTTTCTTTACATGTTAGAATAGAATCCTCCAAAAATTGTTAGTGTTTCAGGTATTTATTTTGGAATTCATTATGATTATTTTGACAAAGCAGTATCTTGGACAGCCAGGTTGCCCCCAGTTTCTTGCATGGGCTTAATCAGGCCAAGCTGTGATATGAATTTATAACAGACAATGAGGTTGAGCCTCAGATCTCCAGGACTGAAGATGAACAACTTTGTGAACAAGCCTACAAGATGCAGCTTTCTCCTCCCTCTGCTTTCACAATAATTCCCTGCAAGGTTATGCTGAGAACAATTTGTCTGAGCTATGGAAGTATGACACTGTTAGAAGCCAGATAATGTCTCAGGTCATTACAACTGCAGGAGGTTTTGGAGAAGAGATTGAAGAACAGCAGCTTCTCTGCATCCTGTTGTGTGTCAGCACATCAACCCTCCTTTACCAACTACAGCCATCACTCAGCTGAAGAGCAGAGGAATGCGACAGTAGCTCCATCTCTAGCTCATCTCCATACAGCCCATTAAATGTGAAGGCAGAAAGCACAGGCTGCAGCTTTCTAACCGCTTCCATGGTGCGGGGTATAAAATGCGAACACAACCCTGCCATGCTGTTTTCATCTATCATGTCAGGACAGCTGATGCCCAAAACTCACACATAAATGCTAACTTGGTAGCCTAAAACCAGGAAGTCTTTATAAAATGTATAAAATTACACATAGCTGCAACAAAGCAAGACATTAAATGCACTTGCAGTGATAGAGAAAACTTGCTATAAACGACCATCAGTTTCCCAGTTTTGTCTGTGTTGGAGGAGATTTACCTGACCACTTCATAAATGACAACGATTCCCTGCACAGGTCACACAGGAGCGCAGCCGAGTGCTTGGGGGATATGGAGGTCTGCTTTTTGCTCCTAGGGTTTTCTTAGTCCTCCCATAACATAAGCTAACTCCCTCCGAAGCACGCAAGAGGAAGATGTTAACTTGGAAGCCCAAAGAGTACTTATGGACAAACTAAAAAGACAAGGCAAACCCTTAACCATGCTCCTGATTCGAGAGGACCTGTGCCATGCAAATCAACTTCTGTCGCTTCAGAAAGAAAGCGGAGAAGAGGAAACACAGCCATCGCTTTCACAGTACATTAATTTTTCTCACAGTGCAGCAATTCGAATGCAGGGGTGAGGCCCAATTTAGATGTTAAAATAATGACACAAACAAGAGGAAACATCTTGAACCAGAAACTCCCTTTTAAAGTTTTACGCCTTTGTATGTGTATGTGCAGTAGTAGTCACTTCCCAAAATGATCTACGTTTTCAAGCAGGTGATTACCTTCTGCCACAAAGTCTTTCATAGCATTTCAGTGTCAGTTAAATATTTCTTGCCTGGGTTTATTAGACAGAAAAAAACCTGCAGAATGGCTGACACCTGTCTTAACTAGTATGTAAATTGTCACTCATGTATATCATAGCTAGAGGGTTTCGTAAGCCTTTTCTCATGAAGGCAGATAAAAGGCTGCATTTGGCTATATTATATTATAGAGATGCGTTGCTTGCATTTTTTACATGATTTATATCAAAAGATTGAATGACTGAATTAGAGCTTTCTGATTGACACTATCGCTGCGTGTGGAATTTGCCACTCAAACAGCACCACTCTGTGCTTTACTTTCCTAAATGAGAGCATCTCTTCAAAGCAATGACATTCCTGTCAGCTTGCCACACTCCCCTGGGTCATCAGAGACCCCTTTGTAGATTTGCTTCTTCTAATAAATTTCGGGATACGCTTTTAAGTTGCTCAGGAATGCCCTGCCTGTACAATCTTGGTGAAAAAAAAAACCAAAAACCCAACATAAAACCACAAAAAAAACCCCAAGAAAAACCTTTCTATTATTATGGTAGCCATTTTATTACTATTTAACCTACAAAAAGGAGATTTGGGGAAGAGTTAAAACAATGATCTGGCCTGAAAAAACAGCGTAATGAAGACTTTGGGAGAAAGGTATAGTTTACCTCAAATAAGATGATAACAAGTAACAAGCGTGTAAGTAATGAATAGCACAAAGAACATGCAATATGGAACCCAAAAGAATACTCGGATCCCTGAATAGACAGCATTTCAAAAGCAAAAAGATTAAATATTTTTGCAGAATGTGATCAGAGAGTGATCATAGCTCCCTGCCACAGGAAGTCACTGAGGCTGAGAAAATAAGATGGTTCATAAGCGAACAAAGCTAATCATGGTTATAATAATTGATGTTATCCTTTTTTCTAGGTATATATTAACATTTACAACTTGTATGTCTGATAGCACTTTGGGAACCTGCATGATAGTTCAAGGTAGGGGTGATATCTCTAATCTTCTTACTACATATATCACCTACTTTCTCAGCAGCAATCTGGCAAGCGATAATGTTGGATTAATTATCCCTGTTTTTCACCCAGTATGGCAGTCCCATGCATTATATTGCAGCCTCTTCTTTACCTAGACACAGTGAAAAATCTATACAAAATTCACTAAAAGATATTACTTCTTTCTATTTCAGGTTCTTTACTGCTTTCTGATTTGAAACAGAGTTCTGAGATGCCAGCTGATTTTGAGAATCAGGAGTCACATCTTACTATAACCTTCTACTTCCCCCACAAAACACAAACAAAAAAAACCCCTATTGTCTTCAATCCTCTAAATTACAGTTCTTACTCACAAATTGTTTTTTCTTTAAAAGACACCAAAGGATTTATTCCATGATATCAAATATCTTCCCCCTTGCAAATCCTCTCTCCTCATGAGAGGGTATATTCTGGGCCTGGCTGTACTGTTTCACAAGTATATCGGACCATGCTCGTGTCCACTATTATTCTGAATGACTCTGAAATGACACTTCTTTCAGCAGATTTAATTACTCTTTCCAAAGGAATAAACTTACCCATCCAGACTTCTCCAAACTGACCAGCTCCAAGTTTCTTCACTAATTTAATTGATTCCCGTGGAATTTCCCATGCATCTTTATCCCATGGTTTTTGAGGCTTGGGACTAATACAAGCTTTTTCCAACTTTCTGCATAAGCCATCTGATTGCTCTGGTTTTCAGAAGAAAAACAAAATACAAAACCTGTTACATTTCTGTGCCTCATGACTTGAGATAAACATTACTTAATTACAGGTGTGCAGTAACCAGCTCAATTTAATTTTCAAAATAATCACGTTTTGATGAACATGTACCCTTTCTAGTGCTTTCATGTAGTTGTAAGCACCTCTGAACTGAAATTTGGTATTCAGAGACAGATTTAATAAAGAAATGTCACGTGCATCTGGGTACCATCAGATTATTAAGGGGTTTTTTAGTATAATTTGTACCAACCAAATAAAATACAAGACCTGCTTACTGACAGCATGTTAATGAAGATGCACACTGGAGTAGCCTTGGAACCCGTATTCTGAATTTGTGATTACATTTTCTTTTTTAGCATTGTTTCAGACACATGTGCATACAAGCATAAGTAGGTCACCATTATTTGTGTTCTCCAGACACTGTGCAGCTACAACTTTAATACAAATACATAATAATTCTCAGGTTTTCCAGCTGTGCCAAAGAATTACCACACATGTCTAACAACTCAGAGAAATCTCATGGCCAAGTCTTCAGCAGGGCTTTGAAAAATCACTATGCGATTTTCTGTCCTACCTTTTTAATCTCCTCTGTCTTCCCAGTTACAAGACTAAAACCCACGTATTTTGGAGCTATCCACCACGAGGTTATGCAGAATGAAAAGTCACTTTTGTAGCTAAATATAGTTTGAAACTTGTCCCTCCCTCCCCCCATTTTTAAATAATAAATGTATACACTCTATGTGGGTGCAATTTTCTTTCTTTGAAGTCAATGGACTTTTACTTTCTTCAAAACATCATTCACAATAAACAAACATGCAAATAAATAATTTTATAGGAAAAATAAAAACAATTCCACACTCAACACTGTAAGAAGACATTCACAAGTCCATACGTATTTCTGCTAATTGTGAATACAAATTTACTTTCAAATACAGAATTTATTTATTTACAATGCAGTCAATGCTAACTGTAGTTTCACATCATCATAAATTTGATGAGGTGTTTTATAAAGCTGTTCTTTCTTTCACCATGGTATGCCACAGAGTAAGCAGCATTAGGTCTGGTTATGATAACAATGTTTCCTGGGTTCCAAACAGTTTTACTTTATCTTTGATAACATGCGTGCCTGGGTTATTTAGGAAAAAAAAAAGATGAAAACATTTGAAACAAAACAAGAAGCTATTTATTTTCCTTCACAGGAAATAATGGCTGTATTCTATTAAATAATCCATCAACCGATTTAACTTACTTTGATAATGTTTGATCATATCATTGATGCTGGGAAAAGTTATTCTTGGAGAGATGTAAAATCCTCCATTGTCTAGACTCCTAATTTTGTAGTGCTTAATAACATCGCCATGCTGTGGATCATAGTCTCTTATGGAGAGAGAGTAGCTGCCTGTGGACAAAGAAAAAACGGTCATTAACAGATAGCAAAAGTCAACAGTGTCCAGGCGTATACAGCTGAGCCTAACAAAATCACCTTTTCTCTGTTTTTCTTTTTACTCCCTTATTTCTTCAAGAAGCATTTTGCAATCAACATGAGGAAGTTAACCAATAGCCGGTCCTGAACCAGTCACCAAAATGCTTACAGTCACGCTTTCTTTTTCAATCTTATTCAACCAAGTTAGGAGTTCCATAATCCAGACAGCTCTACATCCCATGCCCACTTCTGCAGGAAGTCCCCCCGGCTCAAGTGGAACCCACTGGGAAAGCAAGGCCAGGGCAGAAGCTGAAATTCACAGATCAGCATTTCAGAAAAGAAAACCTTGGAGATGGTTTGGGGGACACAGGAGGGAGGGCAGATCTGTTAGTTCTAGAGAGCCTAACCTCACCTGGGGTTTAAGATGGGGCAGCAGAGCATCTACCCCAAAACTACAGAGCTCTTAATTTCTTCTACTTATACAACCCTTGAGGTCCATTTTCAAGGCTAGGAAACCACCGTAGCCCCTTCTCTCTCCCCACACACAGATGCAGTGACAGAAAGATTTTAGGCGTATTTTGCCTTAGTCCCAGCAGCCTATGTTGAATTTAGATGTCTGTCTTCATTGGAGAGCACAGAAACAGCAATATGGGCCCATTACAGAGAGCTACCTAATCAAGAATCTGCAGCGTTAGAGCCAGAAAAACCACCCCTGTGGGAAGGATAGACATACAATCCACAGAAGGGGTCCATGCATCTTCCTCTGGAGGATGCAGTGTTAGAGTCTCCAGCTGGAGAATCCAGTCAGGCTGCTCTCGGAGTCTAGAAGCTGGGGCAGAACCTCCTATGCTTTTCTGAAAGTTCTAACCAAAGAGTCTGGAGACTTCACTAAGCTTTTCAGTACAAAGAACTCTGTCTACAGCAGAAACCTTTGCCAAAAAGCTTTTTTTTGGGGGGGGGGGGGAAAAATCACACTACAGTACAGAAGTGTAAACCCTCATTATGCACTAACTACATTTTAAAACTATAAACCGAAGCACCTACTGTTTACAATTAAAAGTGTCCTTCAATAGAGGAATCACAAATGTTAGGAGAGGAAAAGATCTCTCCGTTCATTCCTACTCCTTGTCAGTGCAATCACGCAAGCATACATACACACACACTTTTTTTTCCCCTACCTCAACTTTAGGTGTTAACCTGTAATTCTCTTCTCTCTTTTCCTGGTGATTTTCTCATCCTTCTCACTTCTACAGAACTTCAGAAAATTCACACAATAGGACACACTAGGACTACTCCACACCCAGTGTCACTTGATTCCAATTTTTGTGAAGACAGACTGTATGTTTTCAATTCTAGTATCGGTTCCAAAGTAACCCACCCCAAAGCCTACCTTTTAATGTTTCACTTTCCCTGATAAGGAAAGCTCCAGGACCATTTCCAGGAGCCAGGAGTTGTCTTTCAGCATCTTTTCGGGTTATGTCTTTGAAGAACCATCTGAAAAATATTTCAAACAGTTAGGACTCTTTCTTTCCTCCACCCAAAAAGGATACACCACCAGGGCGAAAAAGTTTGCCAGTATTTAGAGCCTGGGAGAACTTACTCTTCTGTTTCCAAGGTGTTTACTTTTGCTACGTAGTTGCTGGGAATGAAGCCTTCCTTCCTTGTCGTAAGAGATTTTGCTTTCCACCATTCTCCCAGTCTGCAAAACAGAAACAGTAGTATTTACAGGAGAGGAAAATTACAAAGTGTTATTTGGGTTCTACTGTGCTGAGAGCTTTGCCTGTGCTGGCGAGAGAAACAGCATCTTTTCTCTGAGCTCAAGCCCCCTGAGAAGCCATTGGCTCCATCAGATCAATGTTTGATTGCTGTTACCAAGGGCAGCTGCCAAGTCCTACCAACAGCTCCATATGCATTTGTCTTTTCACATGTAAGGGAGCTCTCTTACCATTAATACACTCATGTTATGAGTAGGATATAAAAAATTATAAAGGGAATTAGATGAATCCAAAGAAAAACTACAATACAATCAGCACTGTCATACTTACTCCTCAATAACTTTCAACTTTTCTCCTTTTTTGAAGGACAAGTCATCTTCATGAATGCCATCATAGGGATACAAAGCTATCACAATGACTCCATGTTCCTCTGTTTCTACAAAGGTAGAAAGCCAAAGGCACGCTCACGTTATTTCGCAGGCTGATATGGGCATAGCACACAGCTCTTCAGATTCCTATGAAAACGTACCTTCACTGACAAACCTCTGTCCTGGTAACAGTTGCACTTCTTGATTTGCCTACAATAAAATATGTCTTTAATTAAGCAGTTTTAGATCTTTGTGACAATCTTACATTACAATTATATATTATTCACTTTGGTATCATCTCATGCGTCAATTTAAAAGGAAACGCTCCAATTTTTTCCCACCGTTCTTCAAAAGAAAATTACAACATATGTAAGTCCCCACTAGAGTTTGAATTACGCAGCTCAGACCTCAGGAAGGTGTGGCACAAGCTGTGGGGAGGAAGTTCACAGCTTTGTTACTTCTGCTGGAGAGGCTTTAGGCAGGGCACTCTAACAGGACAGTTATTAACATGTAGCTGTCATGCTAAAGAATGACAAGCATGGTTATGTTGCTAAGATTGTGCAAGAAAAAAAATAGTAATTAGAAAATAAAAAATGGTAGTTTGTGATGTGTGTACGTTGACTGAGGGCCCGCTGAGTCCACTGTGTCAGCTGGTGAGAGGGGAGAGAAGGGTGTGATTCACGCGCAGAGAGCACGGCCCCTGAGTAAGGGCAGCCATGAAATAACAGTTTCCTCAGCACAGTAAAGAAGGCAGAGGAAGAAAAGGTACCAGTCAATCTGCGAAATAGCAAACTGATTTGGTACCTGACGGGATTCCCCTTCCCGGCACTCTTCCCTTCTAATGCCAGGCAGCGCACACGGAACTGCCATTAGCTTGTTCCTCCTGCAGCTCAGCCCTGCTCCCTTCGCCGCTGCACCCTCCGCTCCCGTCCCGCCCCTACCTACGCACCTCATGCAAGGTCAAGTAGTGGCCTTCAGTGAGCAAAAGGAAAGTTGACTAGAGCTAGTAATGAATCACCCCTGATTACTTCAGCCTTTTTAAATAGAATAATCGACACCTGGAACCCACAGCTATTAAAAACCCAACACTGATGCTTTTAAAAACAGTTCTAAACTACTTCAGGTTTTCTAAAGTCACCTAGCATTCTTCTACAGATGTAGCTATATCTAGATCAAGCATTATCAAGGATTACTGTTTTCATGCAGAAAATTATGACAAACATAAAGTAATTAAGTAACAAACCACCAATTTTTACTTTTTATTTCTTTAAGTACTTATTCATTGAGGGTGAACTGCATAACACTAAAAGCCCAATTGTGGACTAATGATCATTTGAATTTCTCCATGCATGTGTTTTGGATTGAAATTTAAGTTATGCCAGTCATGCTTTGATCTTGCTACTGGAATTCTCCCCTGAGACTATCTACTTACTGGCCTTTGCTGTTTATTGGACGTTGGATCCCTCACATAAATAGTTCGTTCAGTTTTACGTACTGGTTGATTCTTCAAATCTAGCCCATCTCCATGCAGACTGTCTTTCCTTTTTGATTTTATACATCCCATATTTCCTGTTGGAATAAAAAAGGTATTAAACAAAAAACATTATGCCGTAAACCAAACCATTTCCCATGCAAACATCTGGGCTATGCAGCAAAAACGTGCTTCCTTTTAATACACAATAGTTCACGGGAAGAACAACTGAAGGTTAGGAACACAGGCTGAACGCTCTTTTCTGCTGCAAAGAAAAGAAATCACTTCTTGTCTCAATTGACAGATGTAGTAAGTCTTTCAAAATAGTTATTTACCATTTCAACATTTTCATTTTTTCTCCCCAGGCCACCCCGCTCCAAAATGGCTTACATATTTCTGATACTTCTGTGAGCTTCAGAATAGATAGAAGAATAATATCATTACTGTAGTGACAACTTATTTCTGTATGTTTTAGAGAAAAGGCTGCTTCGGAAGATGTAGGAAAAAAATCCAGTCCAAATGATGAGAACTGCAGCTGGAGTTAGCAACACCTATATCTCCCCACTTCACAACGCGTATGCCGGTCTAGCAGGGAAGTCCGTTTGATTCAGATCCCCATCTCACATGAGCCTGATGACTTGGGCAGTCCCAGCTCCAGGGCAGATACACTGCTACTCTGACCTTTAGTAATGAATCTCCTTGTTCAAACAGGCATGTTACGACAGTCTAAAATAGCAGATGTGTGTATCAGTGATGGCAAATCACCACACAAGTATTTCTTCTTCAATACAATTTAGAAGGATAATCCTTCTCTCAGGATGTGCATCCATGCTAAATCAGATGAGATACAGCTGTTAGCATCTACATGACTGGAACCTGACTACTAATCCCATGATGTAATTACACAGTTCTTCAGCAAGCATATATACATTATCTCTATATTCCTCCCTCAGGGGAGAGTAGTTATACTTACTCTTCAAAGAATCCACTGTGAATGCTTTTCAAACCTCCTTCCTTCCTCTCTCCCTCCTTTCAGGTCAGTGCTCTAATGCTAGGTTCACAGTCACATTTTCCCTTGCAGGCACACACTCTCACTCCCTCCCCCCCCCGCCCTAATTAATCTTTAAAGCCAGTTCTTTGAAGAACAATGTAAAATCTAAAATAAGAGCTCAGTACATATACAGACTCAAGTAAACCAGCACTGACTAAAACACAGCTGGAGAAGCTAAAGCAGATTGTAACACCCTGTCCTACATCACACCTTTACCTTCATCTCTAGGATAGAACAGGTCATCATAGCAAACAGTTAAAGTAGTAGAGGTGTCCACTTGCAGGCACAACCATTTCAATGGGACGGTGCCTTACGCACCCCTACCCCTGTAGGTAGAAAAATTAACCATATTGTTCTGGGTTCGTATTAAGACTTGTACTTTTGTAAAAATACTGATAATAACCATAATCCTAACTGCCTATAACAATAAACCAAGGCCACAAGCACTCCCACGTGGCAGGTCTCAACTTCCCGCATCACCTTCATTTAATCTCCCCTCCTGCCATCGAGGAAGTACCACGTAATGACAGATGCAGTATCCTATCCATGGGCTGAACATTTGCTTCTAAACATGAAAGGAGGATACCTTCTCTCCTACCATTTTTGCAAATTATATGTCACCTATTGTCAACAAACCTTGGGCATCCATAAAGTTTCATCAGTGACACAGTGAAGTGTGATACTGCTTTAAAAGCAGCATGAGAACTCATTGCTCCCCTTCTCATCTTCTCTTGGAATAAAAATAAAAGGAATCATACAGAAAATCAACAGGCACTGACCAGGCATCATCATCCCAAAGAGGCAGAGAATACAGTTTTCTCTTCTTGTGTGTCAACATTTCAGTGTTCCCATACTCGTCTGAAGGCACTGGGGGGGAACCTTCAGCCAGGATCTTCCCTTAGAAGCAAACATCTTCACCGCTTAATTTTAGTTTGTGAAAACACCCATTGGGAGATTTTTCCAAATTCTCAGCTCTACACGGGTTACATACCGGTTACTTTGAAATAGTGAGAAGGCTTTTTAAAATTTATTTATTTATAATTGTGAATATATAGATGACTCTTGTTCTGTAGTTAATGGTTCATAGGAAATTTCTGTACACCCACAGGCAGGCTGGTGTTTGCATGCTCACCTTAGACATCAGGAAGCCCAGTGTTTAATTACCTGCTGTATCTGCAAGATCAGGTATTTAGCCACCTAAGTGCTAACCTTTTGCTCTTGAATAGTTCTGCTTCTACAGAACAAACAGCTAAAGTGGAGGACATAAGGTAATTTGATCTAACTTGTCAGCCAAAAATCCCTTTCCCTATTGCTGTAAGAAAGCTGAAGATATCTTTAGAGATGGCAGCTTGCCCAGTGCCAGTGTAAACTCCGAGAAAAGCATTTTTGCTCAGATTTTTTTCCTGCAGCTTAAAGCACAAAAACAGCTGTGACTTAAGCCTACTGTGCGGTTGTGCTGGTAAGCTCAAGGTTAGCATTTATTCATGACAGTAACAACAACGGATCAGTAGTGCCAATGTGCAGGTGCTCCGCAATCACACAAATACAGTATGTGAGTTAACACATGCGATGGCACCAGAAAAGAGAAGATCCTGAGCCTCATCATGAAGCACTGTTGGTTTTTTTCCTCATGGAGATGAAAGCCTGTAGTCCTCAGAGGACTTAGCTAGGTCTACATCAGCAAACAGCCCCAGCAGTTGGTGCTGAAGCCCACACCTGCTTCAAGGGCGGTTGTTACCCCAGTCACTCCAGTACAGCCCCAAGGACCGAACATTCAGTAGGAGCAAGACCACAGCAAGGGTTTATTTAAAGGTAAGCCCCGCACTGCATCTTCCTAAAGCAGTCCCATTCTTGCACTCCAACTCTGCTCCACAACACGAACTGCAGTCTAGCAAGTGGGGACAACTGCTTCAGGAGTGGGATCCCGATCTAACTAAAATGCCAACATAGACACATCCTGAGACTTTCAGCTTCTATATAAGACAAGCCTCCTAAATCTTGCAAAAGAAACATATGGAAAATACGCAATACCATAAAATGAATGTTTAGCCCTTAATATATATCAGTATAGTTAAGTAGATGATAGATAATTCAATATTAAATTTTCTGACCTTACGTTATTTCTAAACAAGTATAGCCAGACAATGGAGACAAAGCATAAACGAAGTTGAAAAATAGTTTTTAAGCACTAGAAACTGGATCAATAAGCACATGCTCTGATACTGTGAAACAAAATGTTAATGAACTCTTCAAAGGCCACAAGTTCTTATATTTCTGTACACGCCAGCCCTCTATAAAGCTGTGTGCACTGCATTGCAGACTGCACATTTAAAATTCCATAAAATCAGTCCTATGGCCAAAGCAAACGTAACCATCTTGGTTTCAAAAGCTTCTGCTCAGTGACTGCTCAGTTCTTCGGCTATACCAGATGTATTTGTTTCTAGCACAGTTTTATACATTTTTACTGAAATCTGATCCAGGTCTTTCCCAGGGTTTTGAGAGTGGTATCAAAGTAAAGGTTCACAGGGCCAGTATAAACAGCAGGCACTGACAGGAGAGTTTCAATCAACACATGTAATGGATTTCAAAATACAAAGTGCTGTATCATTACCAAAGTTAACTTCACAAATGTTCGACTCCAGCAAATTACCCATACAAAAAAGAAGCTTTGAAATACAAAATGTGTATGCAGTGTACATCTTTCTTAGTTTATACAGTAGTCATAAGGAAAATCTGAAGGGGAGAAGTTCATTCATGCATAAATAAAATATTTCACGCAGTGTAAAATGTTTATTTGCATAGCTCTCTGTTGCCATATCACAAGGAGCATCAAGGAAGAGTTTTGTGCAGATATTAAGAGAAAGAGAATATGGTAAGCAAAGAGCAATCCAGAGAGCACAGCATCGTTACAAATGAAACTATGTTATTGTGCATCGGTGATAAAAATAATTTAGACATCAGAGGAAATTCTGTCTGTCCCTACTCAGGCGGTTCCCATTCCAACAGTCTTGCAATACAGGAGACACTACTTTTCATCCATGCTTTTAATTTATGGGCCTGTCCGCACCTCTAGACTTGAAAGATAAACATTTAATTAGAAGAAAGTCTATATAACATAGCTGCTAACTTTTATAAACAGGCATCTAAAAAAGTAACAGCTTCTCTTTTAACAAAGAGTGTATTGTATTTCATGGCTGAAAGGCAAAATACAGGTACTTGAGATAACATCTGCAGTGTTGTGACAAGAATCAAAGTTCAGGCACCCTTTGAAAAGCTACAGGAGTACTCATAAGAACCATGACACAGAGCTTCTGCGGCAGGTTGTTCCACAGACACTGATTTTGATGTCTACAGAGGCATTAGCTTTGCATTTTCCCTCTGAATCCCCTATTTTGTCTCGCTACAGCAGCACTTGGGTCCTAATTCCAAAATGGATTGGGGGTGGGGGCCAGGAGCTCGTACAACATTTTTCCAGGGTTAAAATGCTTTCTATCCCCAAAATACTATTGCTTTATCTGCATTTTGCTAAATTACCAGCAGAGTAATGTGTCTAAAGCCACAACACTTCCTACTGCAAGCAGTCAAAGTTCGTGTGACCATCGCCTGCCCATCTACCCTCAGCAGCATTTGAGGTTTCGTTTCCTCACAGCGCTTATCCTTTGCATCCTCTACAAAGCCAATCTCATCTTTCGTTTTGCTCATGGTCACAACTATTCTCCTCCTTGTGATTCTATTACATACAGTATTTACGGTTGTACATTAGAAACCTCTCCTAACATTTCCTAAAAATCCACCTCACATGGCCGGGCTTTTCTTGATCAAAGTCATGCCTTCATAAAAATGATTCTCAGATCTTTCAACAGTTTAGAGAAAATGCAAACTTTTAAAAAACAACTAAGATTTTACTTTGGCTTTTCTGATACTAAAGTAAGTTTTAAAAGAATTAGAACTACAACATGGAGTATACATGCTACTCTTTTATCAGATAAATATCTGTCGTTCAAAAGGTCAGTAATCATGTATATAAACACCAATTCTGTGGGTGGCTTAGGCTTTTAACAGATATATACATATGTATTTTAACCGGTACATAAATAAAATAAATTTGTATTCAATTACAAGGTTTATAAGCAGTAAATTCTTCATTTAAGTCACAAAATTTCTTATGCAGGTATATATACATGAAAGACGTTCCTTAGCAGTTCAAATAAGAGAGACAGTGCATTAAGAAGTATAAAGACAAAAAAATTTTAAAAAATTAAGACCCCCCATATTATTCTGAGTCTTGAATGTTACTCTATATTTAAGCTTCTGACTTGAACAGGAAGCAATTGTTTACACCTATATATAAAAAAACCCAACTGGTTTTAAAGCTGGAGCTTTAAAACAGCTTAGAGAACAGAGGGGCAAATTTTATTTTTAACACCTCTTCCAAAAGTTGAAAAGAATATCTTTTCCCTTCTCTGTTTTAGATGTTTTATTTTGGCCTTTAATGACAGCTGATTTGTTGCTACTTCACAAGTTATAAAGCCAGAGGTAACACACTGATGCCTTCATCAGGTCTCCTGAATAATCAAGAATGTGAGACTTCTCTGCATTATCCTCAAGGTCAAGGCAGAAGTGTCTCGAAAAACAAACTCAGTGTGATCAACTTAGACCTAAAACTTATGGGGAGGAAGAATTTTAAGTCCACTCTGCCCATGGAAACAAACACCTGAATTCTAAGTACACCATCCAACTTTCCACATCACTTCAATCAACTGCTCAAGTTTCTCATTCCATGAAAAAAATGGGAAAAATCTTAAATTTAAGGAATTCATTTATCTTAACCTTTATTGCTGACTTCCACTCTATGTTGATCTGCTTCCACATTATCTGTGGTACCTGAGTGTTGCAACAATCTTCTGTACCTCTGCTATTGGGACTATGAGGAGGACCATCTCTGAGGGGCCTGGGTTCACTTCTGACCCATCATCACATGGTGCAGAATGGCAAAGCAACCTCCAAGGAACACAGAGGAGGAGTTTTATTTGACGCAGTAGAGCTCAGCAAAGCCTCATCAGTACTGCTCTATACGTATTTGTCCCAGTGAAGATGTGCTACTAGACTGGAGTGAGAATAAGAGTGACAAAAATAAATTATCTGTGGTCAGATGTAATGTGAAAGAATTAAACTGGAGAGCAACTGAACAGAAGTGGATTCCTACTTATTGCCTGTCTCAAAAATTATCAGTTTGGGTTCTGTGCAGCCTTGTTCTTATACCTGCAATTCATAACACATACATATATAAGAATTTATAAAATATCTATATAAAAATAATAATATCTATAATATTAGATAGATATAAACACATTTAAATTTTACTGTAAGTCCTGACTGCGTGGTGACTTTCATCAAACTAGACTCTTGCAAACACAGAAATCCTGGGTCAGCTTTCATCTTGGGCTTGTTTCACTTCCTACATCTTGTTTTTGCACTGGAGACCAACTAGGGGAACTCAGGCAGTTTGTTCTTCCCTTGCCTTTCTGCTGAAACAGTTAACTATGTCTCAGTCACTCCTTGCCTCATGTACTGTAACTTCTTTTTTAATTTAGCTTATTTCTATAGGTCCAGGTTACATCACCTCTATGCCTCCCAAACTAAATTTATCCCTGATATGGTACACATATACATGGGCATATGTATATATACACACACACACGGGCTCCCTGCGATGCATATAAAAAGGAAGATGAATAGCCTAAATCTGCTCAGTGTTTAACCATAACAGGCTTGCCCAGTGTAGGGTCCTGTTGTTCCTGTGATGTGAGAAGCAGTAGTCCAGCTGACAGAATTTTTTTGAAAAGGAGAAAATTTGGGTAATTCTTTAGCTGCTTCAATCTTTTTTGGGGAAAAGGTGAGACAAAGCTAAAACAATATTTTGACATACATCTATATAAACAGGCAAAGAAGAGAAACAAGTTAATCCCCAGTGTAACCATCAAAACCCAAATATTACTGTAGTGGAAAAGTACGCAACAAGCACGTTACTGAGAGATTTCCTCAAACTTATTCATGTTTAAGTCAAACCCTCAAATTTTCCAAGGGTGCACTTCTATCAGAGCAAGATAACAGAGCCACCAAGTTTATCAACAATGATTAGGGCCCAGGACTAAAAATTACTTTCTGGGAAAGGCAGACCTGTTCTGAGCAGCACAACTGAATCATACAAGCTCAGAAGCGAGTTTGCCGTGCTCTGTTTTTAGAGAGGTTAATGGGTAGTGGTGGAGAAGAACAAAATATTACTGCTGAAAGGTTGCAGGACCTCACTCCACTTGGCTTAGAAGCTGTCTTGTAATTCCCAGTCTTAGGCATGTTTTGGGGACAATAACGGCATTTAGCCCTTCATCCTCTCTGGCAATTAGAAAAAAGTCGCATCTCTTTCAGCCTCTTTTCTAGGCTTTAAGGACCAAGCCCCGTCAGTCTTTTCCATTTCCACTGGTTATCCTAGGAGCTGTTCTCCACATCCGTTTCAGTTTGAACTCATCTGTCTTAAGGACAGGAGGCTGGAGTTTGGTCAGGCGTTCCACGATGACTTTCAGCAATGCCTTGCAGCAAATAGTATTAATATTTCTTTGACCTACCAAAATATGTTGCCCAATAAACTCCAGAAATTTATTATTTTCACACTTTCATCACACTAGCCTTTTATAATCATCTTGCGATCCAGGTTTGTCTCATTTTTCATAATGACAAACTTGTCACAGCAGACTTTCGTATCTCCAGTAGCATGACTTTACACCCTGATATTAAATTTCTCCCCAATATTTTGCTAGACCATTCTTTCTGCACAATATTCTCAGCCACCTGTGTGTTTCTAATGCCTCCTACTATCACAAGGGGACTCCTATTTTTTCATTGCAAATAAAAATATTTTTAAAAAAATGTCTTAATGTAATGCTAATGTAACATTAGGCAACAGAGAGTGGTCTTGCCAAGAGTTTGGGGAAGTGCAGCAGACAGGCACCACTACCCTGTTCAGCTTCTTTCACAATTCCTTCCTTCGCAGTTGCACCCAAGACAAATGTTCCTTTGTCTATGTTGTCTCAGATTATTTTTTACGGTTTTCCTCTATCAGTTACAGAAAGTATCACCCTGTCACCTTCACGATCTCCAACATTTGCATTCCTACTACAATTACAAATCTGTCACATTTCTACTTCCTCTGCAACATTGAGTTTTAAGCCCCACACCAGTATTTCTGCTCCTCCTCTTTATAGCCCAGATTCATGGCATTAGCACACAAATATCTCAGTCCAGCTAAACCAATCTGTGTTGGCAGGATCCTTTTTTGAACTCATTACCAAGCTGACTACGCTTCTCATTGACATTCTCAACACCCATTCTTCCCACCCTTTGGTGTCCTGCGTCCCCTTCCCACATTGGCCTGCATATTGAAAACAGGGGTAGAACTCTGCAGCATTCTTAACTCAGGTCCACTTCTTAATTTAAACACTTTTCATATCAAAATTCAAGTTAGAACAGGGAAAAAAGGTGTGCTGCTACTTGACTAGAGCGGAAGTGGACTGTGTATTACATCATACAGCAAGAATCCCCAACAGCTGAAAAGAGAACAGGAAACTTTTGGTGAGAAAAAATACCTGGAGCTGCTGTATTGAGGTGTTTCTGGAAAAGGCAGACCCGTTCTGAGCAGCGCAATTGCATTGTACAAGGAAAAACCTTTTCTCCTATACCACCCCCTTTTTTTTTGTTACTTACTAGACCAGGCATTTTAGCTATGCAATAACCAACATTAATTAACACATTGCTATACTAAATGGAAAATAAGCAACAAGTTATCACACCTCAAACTTCCAAGTATGAAGCGATCCAATACAGCTATACAGAAATCAGGTGTGGTCAGGCGAGGTTTGAGGATCATGTACTTCCCTCCACAGCCTTTGAAATAGGAATGCTTTGGTAAAAACAACTGCGTCAGATCAGGTAAATGGTTTTCTGTATTTAAATGATACTAAGCCACAGTCCAACCTTTGCCTGTCTTGCCTTTAAGTCTCTGGGGAGAGGATAAGTTTATTCAGTGCTCAGCTAAATGATACACAGTTTTTGTTGGAACTCACAAATGACAGCAGAACATATACAATAAATATCATCATAGCTGATGACAAGAAAGATAGCTCTAACAGGGGTGGGGGGCCTTGGTCAAGAAAGAAGCATCTTCTGTTCTTCTACAAATCCACCACAGTTTTTGCCTAGATTTGTTAAAAGCTTCGTTTCATGCAGGGATTTAGGCTGTGTTAAAAAATAAATTAAAATTAAAATTAAAAAAAAACACTGAAAATAACTAATGTCATTATGGTGGTATAATAATGTTATAATGCTTGCAAAAGGATGAAAATAAAATTCTGAAACAAAACATTAGATTGAAATGAAGTGAAATATAATTTATCCAAACTACTGATCCTTGTTTATTCAATTGAATAAAAATAACAAAACACAAATAAGTTAATCCACACAAGATTGTAATTTTGTTAACATTGCATAATAGACTTTATATATTATGAAAATGTTCCAGATTCATGTAGTCAGTATTTTTGGCACTAATTTTAAACCAAGTCTTACATTAAGCTAACATCTGTTTTCTGACCTTATAACACTCGCTTCATTTTATTACAATCATTTGCCTCAACTGCATCCTCCAGAATTTTGAATTGATATCAACAATGAATTAATTCACTTTGCCAGCCCTTGGGCAACCACATCTTCTATTTCCTCAACTTTTTTCTGCTGCACTATATCTTTTGAAGATAGGGGAAAAGGTCAAATAATATCTTAATTTGACATGACGGAATAAATACTTCTATCAATTCTTAAAAATGAGCATACGAAATGGAACAGAGAAAAACTACGCCAACATGTTAACCAACTTAAAGGGAAGGTTCCCAAAATACTTTTCAGACTTAAAAGTGTCATGCAAACTATAAGCAAAAATGTCATTTTCTGTACTAATAAAAAAACTCAGTAACAACAAAGAGCAGCTCCATATAATAAAATCTCCATTTCCAGATGAAAATTTGGCCAAACCACTACATTGAAGAGGATCGACATTTTTCCTAAGTGCTAGGAAGTGTCCCACTCGAGCTAGCAAACCCCAAGGACTATGTCTACAATCCAATCTGAGTATATCTATGACTCACATACAATTTTTTCAGCTTTAAATTGATGGCTTTGGCCAATAATGCCAGTATGCTAAAGTTTCAGGAGTCTAATATTTGCCCTGAGTTTTTTAGATGCTTATGTCTACCACTAGTATAAGGATCCTTCTCCCCTCCCTTTTTAACGATTAGAGCAATCACTGTGGCATAGGAAAATGAGAAACTACCCATAAAAAGGACAAGGTGGTGGGGTGAAGTCCAGGAGCAGCCCAAAATCATCCTCATAACAAGTGATGCGACGGAAGGGCAGAAGGACAAGCTTCACACAGTTTCTCTGGAGAACACAGATCTGGGACACATCCTTCTTCACCCCCAACAGTACTTACCCAGCTCCTCACTCTCCCCTTCTCCTTCACGCACACACTTTGCCTCCCAAACCAAGGTATAGTTGAAAGGCGAGCAATAAGGGTTTCTGCAGCAGTCCAAAAGGCCTAGTTCATACTCACAGTGGTTTTACTCAGGTGTTGATTCCAACATACCCATCACTGTACTTGAAACCAAAGGCACAGCCACACAAATTAGACTGAGTAACAAGTGGCCCTGCACGAGCTACTGTGCAGTACCCAGTGTCTGCATTTACTATGTGATACATAAAAGAGAAATGAGAGTTAGCTTCTCCCTGTTTCATGAAGCCTCAGAAGATAACATGTGACGAAGCGAGCAGCTTGCTAACGTTTAGTGAGTTTCAGGAAAATTAAGGTGTCTCTTTAATATCATCACCTGGCTGTACCCCAACTAGCTCTTCAACTGAAACATGTCGCTCTGTCCGCCCCCTCCAGAGGGTGCATAGAAAGGTATATTTGCAGGTAGCAGCTGATACCCTAAACCTTCATCCCATTCAAGCAAGGCAGCCTAACACTCAACCTCCACATGCCCAGACAAAGGTATTGACAGGACGTTTGTTAGGGAGAATCATTAACGGCTACTATGACTAACGGGAGAAGATGGTTATTTACAAACGTGGCCTTTGACTACTTAAAGATGTTGTTGGCAATAAAGAGTATTTGCAGATGTAATCTCTTGCTTTGAGATGTGCCTGTAATTCAAACCCATTGCTATACTGTAAACAGAACTCGAAGATCTTGAACTTATCACCACACATCAATGAAAACATGATGGGAGACAGCAAATTCACAGCCAACAAGCCCCGACTGAGGTTTTGAGGGTGGCCTCATAGAAAGTATACCACTTCTTTGGGTTTATCTTCTGTTTTCAGTGTGTTTAATAAAAGGGGGAAAGGCAGAGCAGATCATTAGTGCATATTAGCTTTTGTTCTCTCAAACTCAGGTAACCGTATCCCCTTGGAATAAATCAATTATTATAAACCTTAGCTGGCTTTATGCTTTCTACAGTCTGCTTTCAACATGGATTAAGACAGTTATGACTAAATTAGTGCAGAACGACTTCTGTGTCAATGGCTCCCAACTCCGTACTACTAGCCCGGACACTTTGTAACTCATATTACTTTGCACAACGCTACATTTACTACCCTGCTCTACTAGTCAGAGGGATGCTTCATCTGCTGTCACCTCCATGTTTATATGCTGACATGTACTCATGACCAAACTTGCAACTTAAACATAGCATTCGTGCTATAATAGCATCATATTATGCCTTGGGCACCTGTCTAAAGCATTGAATTTCACAAAAGAAAAACAGATATTTTTTTTTCATCCCCTTCAAACACCAGTGTCTAGTTGAGTGGCAAAAAAAAGTTACTTCTCCAGCAGACTGTTTTGTGTTTCATTAGCTGTACAGCATTAGATATACACAGAGGTACCCTCCTGAAACACAGGCTATTTTACTGGGGTATGTAATACGGATTTCAGAATGAACTCTAAGCTCAGATGAAAATTTGGGGTTAAATCATTCATGCTGATGTGGGCTAACACTCTTATTCAGAGTCCAGTTCCTCCTAGAAGTTTGCAAAACTTGGACAAGTTTTCTTAAGTCGCAAGAGGAAGTTGCAAGAGTTCTTGAAAAAAATCAGACAGTGTCGAATCCGGTGCCAGTAAACTACACTAGCAGAAATGGAGTTGTGTGCTATTTGATTTTTACAGGGGTACTGCAAGAACAATCAGCACTAACTGTGTAATTATTCCTGTGAGAAACCACCCCGACTTGTTCTCACTGGTGTCAGTAGCAGAACCTCCCTTAATTTCAAGGGTGTAAGATTGTACTCTGGGTTCTGGCACTTCACAGAGGTCTATTTATAACTCATTTATTTTACTTAATTTTAAACACTGTGTTAATTATATTCCTTTGAGGCCATGAATCTAAAACAGGCACGTTCCCGTTGATTTCTCACCCAGCTCAGTGAACTGCTCTAAGCAACTGTTGCAATTTGGGGTACATGTGGGGGGACCAAAGGATATTGTCTGAACCAACAGTTTGCTGCAAATATGATAAATAGAACTAAGAGAGCTATATCATGAGCAAATTTTGGAGGTTTTTTTATACTAAGTCCTTGAGATCAGCGTTTTTTAAAAAGATCTGAGTACACTTTGCATAGCCTACCAAACATATCCTGAAGGACTACAATTTGCCACTGATTCAGGTCTGAAAGCCTGGCGTGTAAAGACAGAAGCACACTTTAACTAAAGGCTTGTGAAACTACGTGCTCAAGCTGGGGTGACAGTGTGAGTGTAAAGGAAATACGTCACTGGGTGAACACAGAGTAAGAATTCACATCCAAGTTTCTAAGCATGCTTTTCACATTTGCTGCACACATAAGCATGGATAAGAAGTTTCTCTAAAGTTAACCAAAATTAAAAATATTTTACGTTCTTTCTATTTTCAGAGAGAAGTGAGAGTAGGAATCTGGAAACTCTCTTGTAAGGGAGGGTTGCGACTTGCTGGTGTTACAGTTCACTTGATTGTTCCTGCTTCAAACATTCTAAGGAAGAACTGGAGACCTCCAATTTTAAACACACATACACCTTCGCATATTATCTTCCTCAAGGGCAAGAATGAGCACAGAGTTCCCCAAATCATCACTACAGCAGCTATGCAAGAATATTAACTTGATTAACGTTCTTTTATATTTGAGAGAAGTTACTCTATGCTAAATAGAAGTTCTGAGAGGAGGACTGACCTGAAGAAGCATGTTGCATTTGCTCAATATGTGAATTTATTTCATTTTCAGAAACCGATTAATACTTTGACTACTGCTAGTATTTTGACTTTGCCTTGACATTCCTTGTCTTCTCTCTCTCAACACAACGAACATTGCTGTATTCGCAATGTATTGTTACTGGATTGCACAGCATTCAGTATTTTCTGTTGTTTCTGATCCTGCTTAACAGTTAAGAGCCTTGCAATTGATAGCAGATGAAGACCTAGCAGTTGCAACCATAGCCAGTTCCACTGAACCAGACTCTGATCCTGTAAGTGACTGCGTACGATTTGCAAGAGCTCTACAGAATTTGAGAGACTCAGGCTGGGAGTTTCTAAACGAAAAGCAGGACACAGACCTTCATGAGTAGGACAGCATGCATGATAATTTTGGCAGATTTAGACTCATGGTAAACTGGAGGTCCATGACAAGAATTATTTTCACATTTATACTGCAGACTGCAAGAATTTTACAGCAATCTTAGTACGACCACACTGGCTGTTCATTAAAGTTTATAAACTTCGTAATTTCATATATCAAATATATAGCTCATAGGCAGGCCACATGATTACACTGTACCTAACAAAAACATCTTAGACTGTGCACAAGCCCCATTGATTATATATGACTTTAGCACTCACGGCTCATGCAGCTGACTTTCCAAGTAAGAAGAAAGAATAAATTGGTGTTCGTGATGGTTACCCAAGTTTGTTTCAGGAGAACTGTAATGGGTTCACAATGAATTTACATTTGAATTCCACAGAATTAAGCATTGTGCAAAGAAGATGCTTTAAAAAACAGAAAGCCCGCTTAATTATTAGGCATACACAGGAAGTTCTGAGGATAACACAAACAGTATAAGAAAAGGTGTAGGAGAGGAGGCTGAATTCCCTGAGACGTCAGAATTGGGGTTGAAGCTGAGAAATAAATGAAGAGGGAAGAATGTGTAAGCAAAGGGATAAAAAGAGAAAAAGCAATCAAATAAGAATGCAAAGGATGATAACTAATGGGATAGAGACAATTACAGTCCCTAGGAAAGCACATAATCTCAATCAGTACGACAAGATACAGAACGTGCAATAAACATAACATAGTCACATCGCTGAAACTGTATTCTGTGCTCAAAGGAGAAATTACTTTCCTGTGTCACATCGTACCAAGCATCTTGATATTTTTGCTTTTATTGCAGGAGGAAGGAAAAGGACTTTTCACCCATCTAAACCTAGCAAAAGACTGCCATTGTACATAGACAAATACATTACAGAAGGGAATACTGTTCTGATCTCCGATTCAAATAAGCTATTCAAATGACGAATTTTGCATTTTCTGACATTTGTATCCCAGTGCCGTCAGACTTGCTCAAATGATCTATTGAGAGCAGAAACATCTCACCTGAAGCACCTTTTTCCCCACTTGTTCACTCCACCAGCCAAATGTCTTTTCTGCTGGTGCCGGCTCCGCTGAAGTTGGTTCTTCAAAAATTGCACTGCCTCCCCAAAGCTAAATTTCTTAAGTTTCACTTTCTGTGGGGACAGATCATATGGGGCACGTCAACACTGAGGAGCACAGCACAGAAACCCTGGAACAAGAACTGTTGCCTTAGCACTGCAACCCCACAATACCAGCCCTTGGTTTCTTCTTCCCTGGCCAGCACCCGTACCAAAAAATCCACGCTTTGCTTCCCTGAACCAGGTAGATTTACAAGAACAGTCAATGCTTGCTCAAAAATCTTTTACATGTGTCACCACACAGCACAGAAAAACTCCTGAAAACAACAGAAATGAAATTTGACCAGAGAAGGTCAAAGTAACATTGCAGAATGGCAGGCAAAGGGGTAGCAGACAATCCACGCTGACCATCTTCAAGATAGAAATTAACCTGTTCCAAGTCAGGCTGAGGTCACCATTTTAAATCAGATGTGGTAAACAGAAATAGTTGGCTCTGAAGACAGATCACACCTACACATAATACATGCTCTAGACAGAAGAGTCTTGCTGGCCATCTATAGAAATACAAAGCTTTCTTTTAAGGAGGCACAGGCTTCATAAAACACTGTGAAGACCACGTCAGTAGTGCCAGGTTAGTACTCCATTGGACTTCCTACCTCTTCAAGAGGCTGGGGGTACATATTTCTGAGTGCGTATTCCCTGATAAAGTAGTACAAGTAGATTACAAATTATAATTAAATTATTAAAGGAGCTGAGACTTATTTTCTTGGAAGGGGAAAAAGAAAAGTTGCTGCCCAGAGATCTGAGTCAAGAGATGAAATAAACAGCTTATACCACTGGCAGTCGTGAAGACAAAGCTGGAGAGAGAAAGAAGCAGCAGAATGGTGCTGGGGAAATAGAAGAACGATGGGAGAAGAAAAAAGGAAACAGCGGTAGGAAGGGAGTACTGCCACAGCAGGGTAAAGACTGAAACATGGCTTTTTTCCAAGAAACTGGTGAGAAAAAGCCCCAGACAAACAGCACGTTACTACCAGTGAAGACATTTGAAGCAGTGTGGCTCTAAGACTTTTTCAGACACACTTGTAAGCATGATGGCAGAGGGACGGGAACTGCTACCAAGGAAATTTAGTAGGATATTTTCAGAAGCAGCAAGCTCTCCTGGTCAGGCCTACTGGCAGTAGTGCTGTCCACCACCTGCCTAGCAGAAACCATCAATCAGGTCACCTACATCCCAAGGGAAACTGGCTTTGCATTCACCTCAATATGGCCTGGTGCTTCTCCACTGATGCCAGGACAGCTGCCGCAATCTCTCTCACGGTCAGTGCAAGTACAGCGGGAAATCGGTGACAGAGCAAAGACCTCACAAGACAGAAGAAGGAAGACAAAGTGCTGCGCCAGCAATACAGCAGGGGAGTTGCTTAAAAGGCGAATTTTCCTACACCCCTCGCAGGCTGCAATGCTTCTCTCTAGCCTTTGCATAGTTTAGAAGATCTTTTGCAATGGTAGGTCTCTAGTTACAAAAATGTACTTTGAATCCTATTTGCATGCTCTGCTACGCCATAATGACACATTCAAATTACTTTTGCAAGGTATTTTGAACAAGTTGAACTCAGAACATCCAACATAGGATTTCCTCTTTCTCCTGCCCATCCCCTTCCTGTGTGTTTACGAAAAACTTTCACTTCCTCAGTGGTGCTGACACCAGCTCTGGCCATCACTTAACCCTGTTCTCCAGCTCTCGTCCGTTCACACCTGAATCACAGCTACCCTAGGGCACTCAGCACTTACTGAAGGGTTTTCAAAATCCTGTCAAGATACATGGCTGGGGTTGCCCTGAAGAAAACCATTTTCTCTCCACTGGACCTAATGAATATAAGGCTCCTGATGCTGGCAAGGGACACTTGAGCAGGCAGTTTCAATAAATGCAACAGATGCACTACTATCCAGATCTTCTCCTACTCCGTTGATACTACCGGGAAATATTTTCTTTGTCTGAATAGAGTAAAACTTAATCATAGATATGTCAGACCTACTGATTTATAAATACGTTATCATTATGTAGGAATTCACTCAAACATACTCTTTACCTTTTAATGTTAATTTTGTTCTAAGACCCTAGTACAGTTATCCATGGAAAGAACAAACCTGCTTAGCAGCCAAATATACTTCTGCCCTAATTCCTGTAATACCGTGTTGTTTCAGCTTATGTCCAGGAAAAAACTTGAATAAGATTTCATCAAAAAATTGATCAAACAGGTTTGTATACACCTATCTGCACAAACTAATGAAGCAAACATGAAAAGCAAAGCAATATATTATAGATGCCACATCAGAAAGCCCACTTAACAGACTATGCCTTTGCTGACTAACTTCCTGAAACGGCTTTCTGTTAAACCAACAAAGGAGTAGTTAAGAACACATCCCAGAGGGAGTCCATTCCCTCTGAACTTTTATCATATCCAGACTTCCAGCAGCCCTCTAGAACAGAGAAAACTGCAGAAAACGCCTTTCCAGAAGAGTAGCTGCATCCCATTCTTCAACTCCTGTGGTAAGCTATCATATTTTCCAGATTAAGATCACACAATTTGCTATCACAGGCACGTTCAAGAAATGGCTTGGTCACAAGAACATGCACAGTAAAAAGGAGGCCTTTGCAAATTAAAGTAGCGAATTCTACAACATATCAACCACAACTTAGACAGGAAGAAGTAGCCTCATGCTACGCACAGCAGAGACCATAGAGGAAGAAGGACACATTGTTTAGACTGTTTATCATTTGAGTCCTTTGAACTGAAGAAGTAAGATAGTATGCTGTGCAAAGACAGGAACCAATTGTAGATACTTAAGATGCCAGCAGTTTGAAAAAGATAGACAATGCTGACCTAACGGCATAGAAAATACTGGCCTGAATGGGGATAGTCTACCCTTTTTCCCCCCAGAGAAAGGAGATCTAACCATTCCCCCCTTCACCTCTCCCTGGTCTCCTAATCCTTCTCTCCCCAGTGAAGTGTCACTGTTAAAGTACCATCTCTCTTCTGATGTTCGGCTGACAAAAATAACTAATCTATTTACCTCTATGAGTAGTTCTTTAGGGGACGCAACAAATTCAGTATCTCATAAATATTTGGAGGAAATGCTTCCAACACAAGATGAATTCTGCCTTTGCATTTTGTTCCATGAACTCACATTTTCAGGAAAGATGCTGAAGTTGACCGTGAATGATTCAGCTTCGGAAATTACAGCATTTAATGACAATGTCAACAGGAAACGTATTTGAATCAGGCAAAAATAAATACGAAAGCACGGACCTTTCCATCCTTCCCTGAAGGACAATTAAGTTTAAACTAGGAACAGTCACACTAAGGACAGTTACACTGTATTTGCCTTTTATTAGTAGAAGCTGATTTCTTTGAGAAGGTACCATTACTGTTTACAGTATGGCAGTCTCCTTCTCCTTGTATGCTTCACTAAAGACTGTTTTCATACAAATATAATTTTACATTTTTTTATCTACATAGTTTCCTGTAGCATGGCTCGGCAAGTCTGGAAGCCTCTCTCTACCATCTCTAGCACTCCTACACTCTCATGAAAGAGGGGACACAAATAAATGGGAGAAACAGGAAATAGGAGTATGATCAGCAGGAGAAAAATCCTAACTCTCAGCTGGGCAACAGGCTCTTCTACAGAATGAAGCTGGTCTTCTTAGAGATAGAAATCCTATAGAGGTAAAATAACAATAAATGCTACTTAAGAGAGTCATGTGGTTTGGTGTAATTATTTACACAGTCAGCTCCACAGCTTCAGAAGGAAGCATCACCTGCTGCACACAAAGCTCACGCAACCCTCAGGATCCCCAGCTAATGGATTCTCCTCCCATCCCTTGCACTAGCACGTGACGGCTCACATCCTTCAGGGCTCACTGGTGCTGCAGAAACACACCTCCGTGTACAGCCATGCTAGTAGAGCAGAGTGCCAGGAATCCAAGTCTACACCCAATACCCACCCCATGCCTTCATTTATTTGTTTATTTATTTATACCTTATCTGCTTGTTTTCTGTGTTCATGCAGTTTTGCAAAGGGCTCCCTGAACCCCAGGAGTAAAACTGGCTCTACAATTCTCTGGACACAAGAAATAAAGTCACTCAGTCACTCAGAATATATGCGCATATGGAAAGGAGGAAAGACCTCATCCCCTGCCAGGTTGCATAACCCTCTGAGAAAAATAAAAATTGGTTCATGGTCAACATGTTTCCATCCAAAAACCTCAAAGATCCCCATTAAGATTCCAAACAACGTGCAAATTACAGAGAGGAAAACACCTCCTTTCTGCAACAGAAATGGAATCACACCTGAGATTAAATACTGCAGTTCTTAAACCATCCTGAATATCTACAGAAATGTCAAACGCTGCACAGGAAGGGCCAGATGCGGTGTCTCTGGCCTTGTGGGCCACCGCACTGAAGACCAGCTACCAGGCTGAGTGAGGAGGACCTTGGGCCTTTTTCATTGCCTGTTTTAGGAACTGCTTCGCACACCACTTGCTGTCCTGTGATGCTATTTATCTTACAAGAGCCAACAAGGCCATAAGAAGATGGCTCAATTCAATTACATAGATAAAATGGGGAGAAAAGTATTATGACAGTTACTTATACATTCATAAATACGTATTCATAAATACATGCAAGAAAGAATTTCACGTTTATGGAAACTCTCTTGAAAGGGTAGCATTAAAAACTGGAATACTAAATATCTTAAAGGCAATGGGCTTCAACCTCATATGCAAAAGTTTCATAATTCATTACACTGTCAGAAGTCATTGTGCAACTCCACTCGACAAGGAACTTATAAAGAAAGGCCTAAGCCTTACCTCACCCTCTGTATATTTATATAGGGAAAAACCCATTATTTACTCAAAAAAAAAAAAAAAAAAAAAACACAGAAGAAAATAAGAACAATTTCAAGCCAGCCAGCTACTGTACAAAGACAATTGTTCTACACCATTACAGTTTTAAAAAGTATATCTCAACAGCACACAATTAAAACAGATTTTTATGTTGTTAAATGAAGCATTCTTTTCTAACTAGTCTGTAGCTCACAAAGCTGAAATGGAGAAAGAAAAAAACTATAGAACTCAGAAGAGGTCCGTAGAATGAGACATCTGTTGATCTTGGAGTGCGTTAATTTAAATCCTTGCCCAAGATTTCATAACCTCCTATTAACAGTATCCAACTGATTTCTAGCCTGTCGCTACTTTTTCAGATAAAACCTTTTGATTTTTTCTCATCCATACTTTCAGTGCTGTTGATGGTACCTATTTAAAGATACAAAGTTCCAACATATCAAAGATAAGTAACACCTACTCTGAATTCAATACCGGGTTGGAAACAATTCACACAAACACAGTTTGACTATCCCTTTGGTAAAACTGAGTTACATTTTCCCAACATAGCTTTGCAGTTTCCCAACAAAAATCTTCTTTTTTTAAAAAAAAAACAAAACCCACAACTCTTTAGTGATACTATGATGAGTGCAGACTCATCTACCTGGCACTCACACTTTACAGGTACTTGCACCTAATGTTAAGATTCCTAAGTTACAAAAGTTAAAAAGTTACAAAAGCTAAAAACTGTAATTTCCAATTTGTATTACCATGAGCTAAAATACATTATGATTGGTCAGACTGTTTCTTTTTTTCAAAGGTGGGAATGAAAGGCAAGAGATGGGATATTCATTTGGGGTTTCACATGAAACAACAGAATAAGAGCTCAACCTCTGTGCTCTCTATGTGTATCCACAGTAAAAAGATCTGGCTAAACAAATTTGAAGTGTTAATCTCCTTGGTCTTTAGTATCAACAGAGACGAGCGAAGCAGCAAGATGAGTTCTCCCAGACCCATTCATGACAAATTCTTAAGAGATGCAATTTCAACAAAAACTCTTAACCACTTTACTGAAGGTACAGTATCAGCCAGGAAGATCTAGCTTGACTTTCAGATCCTAAATTAAAATCGGAAGGAGAAAACCTCTCCCGGCCATTCCATAGGCACACAGTACCATTGCAATAGTAGCCAGCAAGAAACACCACGCACCAAACATCACCGTGCCATTTTCTCATCTTTCTTTTGAGCTAAGGCACATTTGAACATACAGTTAAGAGGAAGCAGCTTGAACTTGGAAGACGCTCCGGGAATTACTCTACTTAGAAAAAAGCAGTGTAAGAAGGAATACCCAGAGGCCACATTATGTCTCCTAAGTCAGGGCTATCGCCTTGGCTCGAAACACCGACTGCAGACTTTGATCAGCTAATTTTACACGCTTTCCAGCACAAAACAGCCAGAAGGCACCCCAGCCCGCAAGACCATAGCAGAAGCCGGGCAAAGCGGCAAGAGGAAATCGTGCTTTTTGAGAATGATGCTTTTTTTTTCTTTTTTTTTTTTTTCCTCCCAAATGCCGTATTTCCTTTACGACCCCATCCAGTCCTACCGGGAAGGTCAGGCGGCGGCGGCGGCAGCAGCTCCTCCGGGAGGCAGAAGTGAGGGCAAGCCGCCCTGTACGTGCCGTGCCGTGCCGTGCCGTGCCGTGCCGTGGGTGCCGGGGCCGGGCACTCCCCGCTCCCGCCCCCCCCCCCCTCCGTGGGAGAACCCGGGAGACCCGGGGCTGCCTCCCACTCATCCCCGCCCCCTCCTCCCCGGCCGCTCCCGGCGGGGCGACGGGCGAAAACACTTACTTTCCCGGGTGCGAAAGTTGAACGGGCAGCGAGCGAACTCCACGGCTACCGGCGGGGCGCGGGGCGGGGTGTCGGGGGTCCGGCGGCGTGCCGGTGCGGCGGAGTGGCTGCCCGCGGGGCGCGGCGCCGCTGTCCCGCCGGCCGGGAGAGGGGTTCGGCCGGCGGCGGAACCTGGCGGGGCCGGCGGCAGTTGGCTCTCGGCCGCGGGGCTCGACTTCCTGGTGCCGGGTGAGATTTGCATGCGGGGCTGCGAGGGGAGAGCGGAGCGGGGCGAGGCGGGGGGAGGGCGGCCGCTCGCTCGCCCGCTGCCAGCCGCGCCGGCGGCTCTCGGCGGGGAGGCGCGGCTCCTCCGGCCGAACGGCGGGACGGGGAGCGGGGGGACGCCGTGGCAGGGGCGAGGTGGGGCAGGAGCGGTCGAAGTGGGGGGGAGGGGGGGGGTTTTGCCTCTGAGGAGCTGCCTCAGGGCCGGCGGGGCTGCTGCGCCCCAGGAGTGGGCGCCCCCCCCGCTGCGCCGAGGAGCGGGGTGCCCCTCCGCTGCGCCCAAGGAGCAGGTCCCCCCGTGCCCCAGAGCAAGCTTTGTGAGGCGAACGAGCCTCTGTTAAAAGTTTTAACTAAATAAACCCGTGTTAGTCCGAGAGGCAAAACAGAAAAGGCTGTCCTGTTCCACCAATAGCCTTAAAAACCATCATGAACTTCTCCAAAACTCAACTATAGCAACTTCTAAGGTCTGTAGGAGGATGGGTAGGAAGAAAACAAAAAACGAGAAACCTTACCTTTTTTAAATTTTTTTAAAAGATTTTTTTACTAGCCTGTTGAAAAGTGCGGTAAGATCTCATAATCTCATAGGTCAGCAAAACAGGAAGTGTGAATGTGTGGACATAACACCCAGAGGATGCAGCTGAAAAGCTCTATGAGAACTGGAGCCAAGGTGCGCTATGTGTACTGCCAGACCACCTGGACGAGTTCAGGTCATGGAGATTTCAAAGGCAGAATTTATAAACAAAGACGTTTAAGCTTTCAACATAAAGTGCAGAAGACAGTGGAATGAGTTTGGGGAACAGTCAGGGTGGTACAAGATGCTCAAAGGTATCTCTGTGACCTTTCTTGAAGTCCACCAACAAGGCCTAACGAACAGTGGGTTGGAGCAGACTGAGGAGCTGGTGAGGACTTCCAGCAGACCATCCAAATAGCTGGAAATGGCTCGATGCAGCTCACACCCTATGGGTTTAAGAGGAGAACGTGATTCGATTCATGTCAGTAGGACTTACGGATCTTTGGCACTGATGTAAAGGCCTGATGCACGTGGCCTTGTGCAGCCGGCCCAATCGCTTCACTCTAGTCCTGTCCCGAGGGTGTGACTCCAGTACACAGGCCACTACCTTGATCCCTCAGAAGATGCAGTCCATAGAAGCAGTCAGACCACAATCTGCCACGTTTCTGAATCAGTCCCAGATGTCCTGGGGCATCTGTAGAGCTCTGAAAAGTGGAGGGCAATAGGTGCATGTCATCTTTGAATTATATCATCAGTGGTTCAAATAATGTCATGTAGATGCTCAGTGTAGGACCAGCCTCTAAAAATATTGTAGGGTAAGACAGTAAGGAATTCCTTCAAGTTCTATTAATACAAAGTTGGTAAATGTTTTCTCCCTTCCCCCAACTTATTTGAAGGTATTTAAAAAGAAAGAGAAAAACCCCACAGAACAACCTTTTCCCCTATGAAAAGATTATACAAAAAGGAAACATCTGATTTAATTTACATTGTCCTTGTGTTTGGGGATTTTCTTTTTTTTGTTGTTGTTGGAAATTTGGATTCCAAAAATTTATGCAAAATGAGCAATCTCTGTTTGGAAGTGCTATCACAGAAGATCAAGAGAAGGTACTGATAATGCCTCATGTTTCCACTTTGCTCTATAGGATAAGCACCTCCATCTTATATATTTCTTCTTAGGGAGGAGAAATGGTGCACAGATCCCACATCTGTCTTGGCCTCCCTCTTTTCCTCCTATTTCTTCTTTCCATTATCAACTGTTCTGGTGGGTTTCAAATTCACCTTCTCCTGTCAAAGCATTAGTGTAAATAAAACAAAATTTAGTTTTATAAATGCATAATAGACTCTAGCAGCCTAGTGAAATACAATCTTACCTGTAATGTAAATAATTTGGAAAAATAAAAAAAGTGCTGTATTACCCTTAATAGCTGCTGTGCATATTAGATTGAGGAGGCATAGCATGAACTCATCAGTTCTGCCCTGAAAGAACTAATACGAAGAAGGGTCGGAGTAGAATAAATACACTGCTTTATAAGACGAAAAAACAAAGACAGGTTGATAGTATCATTTGAAATAAGTCACGGTTTTATGCATCCTCCTTCCCACTGATAAGATACGTAAGATATGTACAAAATCTACCTTAGAAAGCATAAGAAGGAAAGGAACTCACTCTCTCATCATATAGTCACGAAGAGGGAAAGAAAAAGCTCCAGCTTTTAGGTTCCCTTTTTTTAGGTTCCAGCCTCCCTACATCTCTAGATCTACTGTTAGTCACATGTTTTAAATGTTGTTATGTATAGATCAGGAAAGAAATTTCAGGCCTGTCACTGAAGTGGAAGTTCTTATACAAAGGGCTGTGAGCCGCATTAGCCAGCTAGCGTTCATGCTCAGCAACGGATTTTCTGCTTTGGGCCAGCTTGACTCCCAGACTATGTCTCTACTGCTGAATTAAACATGGCTGCAAGACAGTGCAGCAGTACTGAGGCCAGCTGGTGCGCTAAGAGTCCATGTCTGTGCTGTTAAATTCTCTTGGCATCCAGAACATGGGGACTACACCAAACTGGTGTTTGAGTAGTCCCTGGCCCAGGTTAACTTCCAGATCAGCTCTGGAAATTTGCTGAGAGTGGTAAGCAGCCTGGGCCAGGGATCAATCCTGCAATTTGTCAGTAGGCTCAGAGGAGCATCCAGGAAAGTTTCCTTGGGCACTGTTAATTACCGGCCTATACGTAGCCCTATAGACTCCAGACCAACCCAGCTACACAGCTGTGTAGGTAGCTGCTGGTCATTGTTTGGATTGTGTCCAAGAGTATGAAGTGGCACAGACTGCAGGGGAGAGTGGCCCTGGGCAGTAAATCAAACTTGGTCACAGACAATGAAAACAGACAGCAGATTTCACTCTGTGTTTTTATATATTCCTTAATCCCATCTTTGCTGAGCACTTTCTACAGTATGCTTGAACCCAAAAGCAGAGCAGTAATAGAAGAATACTGGTTAGCCATGTAAATATAGGTAGCACAGCCAGAGCAGTAATTTGAGAGAGATCCTGAGGGATACTTGGGTTCATTCAATAAAAAAAAGGGAAGGGACAAGATCACTTTATTCAAAAACAGGTTTACAAATATTTAAATTCTCCGTAGAAGAACAGGGAAAGAGAGAGCAAAGGTACATAAAACTAAAACATTAAGACATCTGGCTTTTTTGAATGAGCCAGTGTTTTGGAAACTCATTCTCAATTTGTTGACTCAGTAAAACGTCTTTTTCTAGAAATTCCAGCATTTACATGGTCACCGCTTGCATTGTTTTTCTGTATTTTATTGCTTCCTCAAGGGATTATCATTAAGTAGTTGAAGTCTAAATTGTTAACCTGCTTTGGAATAATGTAGCAATTTTTAAACAAGTAATAAAGAGTGGATTATAAAAATGAGATCCAAGTCACATGCTTGTTCTTCACACAATGTTATTGGACAAAAAAAACCCCAACCCAAACCCCAAGAAAATAAGAGCAGCACATTTTGGCATTCATTTTGCATTGCTTCCTTTCTTATTGTAACCTATGATTTTAGAGAAGACATATTGACCTAGGTAATAACAATATTTACAAATTTTATTCTAGGAGATGTGCTTTTCATGTAATGAAAATGGTTTGCTTTTGTTTGTTTGTTCAAAGAAAAAGAATATAGGAAAGAAATGTTACTTTCAAGTATGAAGCAACAAGTTAATACACTCTCATGTGTGGATATTAATCAGCTGCTGTTCTTGTTTCCAGTTTGGAGCCTGGGAAAATAAGTTTTGTGACACCAAAGAGAAATGAAAGCAAACAAAAAGTCTTAATTTTTAATTGTAGTTCCACTGGGATTATTTGAAATGTATTACACATTGTAAATTAATCTTCAGTAATTTTAAGGCTAAAATTTTGGAAATTATTTAAAAAATCTTTGGGGAATAACGCACAGATCCCTATAGTGACTCAACTTGCATTTGACCTGTTGTTTAGACTAACGCTACACATACTCAGCAGGTTAAATGAGGGAAAGCTGGCATCTTTCCTGTAGACAGTGATCTGCCTAATGCACAGCCACTTACTTTTTATTGCACTGATATTTTCTGGCCATAAATCCTAAATTCACCCTTTTTTATTTCATCTGGTTAATTCTAATTCCCATGAACGAGCCATAACAATACAGCACATTGAAAAAGTGTTTGCCTTAAGATACTCTAATTCTAAAAGTTAAGAAAAAAGCTGTTTCTCTGGTGTCTTTGCTGATTTTAAATATTTTATTCACCTGCTGTTATCTGTCTTTATGCACAGGAATCCATCCCATTTTGTTTCCACTTTTCCATGGCTGTGAGCAGAAAAATTGGTAGCAAATCAAAATGTGTTCAGAACTGGAAGACAGTCTGAGAACTGGTTGCAATGAGCTAGGCTGTGTTGGTGGGACAGCACTGGTACATATCCTGATGGAGACTGAAAATGGCCTACGTGTGTTCTACAGAACATCCCAATTGCCATTCTGTAGAAATGACAGCTCAGATAAAGGGTCGTGTTGGTTCTCATAAATATCATCTTGCTCACAGAGCCAAGAAAAGCAGGCAAACCAATGGGTTCTTCACAGCTCATTCAGGTAGGCAATAGTAAGGGTGAGCTGGCAAAGAAGTGGTTCCAGGAGCCCTTTGCTTTCAAAGATTTGTGGTCATTTGCAGATATTCTTGTTGGTCTGAAGAGGCTGCCCACACTATTAAAGAACGTGTTTAATGTGTTTGCACTGGTGAGGCCACACCTTGTGTACTGTGTTCAGTTTTGGGCCCCTCACTACAAGAAGGACACTGAGGTGCTGGAGCGTGTCCAAAGAAGGGCAACAAAGTTGGTGAAGGGTCTAGAGAACGAGTCTTATGAGGAGCAGCTGAGGGAGCTGGGGTTGTTTAGTCTGGAGAAGAGGAGACTGAGGGGAGACTTTATCGCTCTCTACAACTACCTGAATGGAGGTTGTAGCAAGGCGGGGGTCGGTCTCTTCTCCCTAGTAACAAGTGATAGGACAAGAGGAAATGGCCTCAAGCTGCGCCAGGGGAGGTTTAGGTTGGACATTAGGAAAAACTTCGTCACCGAAAGGGTTGTCAGGCATTGGAACAGGCTGCCCAGGGAGGTGGTGGAGTCTCCATCCCTGGAGGTGTTTAAAAGAAGGGTAGATGTGGTGCTTGAGAATATGATTTAGTGGTGGACTTGGCAGTGATAGGTTAGCGGTTGGACTCCATGGTCTTAAGGGTCTTTTCCAACCTTAATGATTCTATGATTCTATGATTCTAATTTATGCTTAATTTAGTACACAGTTCTGTGATCACCAATATTTAATTACCTGAAAGAACAGCTTTGAGCTAATTCAGGAGCAGGTGTATGATCATTTCAAATTTGCAAGATTACACAGTGGTGATATATTTGTCTGTTTGTTTGTTTGCTGCCTTGTACTCCGGGCATTATGCCTAATATCACCAGTCTGGATGGGTGTCCAGCCTGCTTATTGCCTGCCCTGCAACACATGGAGGCAGCTTCCAGGATGGGCTGCTGTTGAAGTATAGCTTTCCCTTTCCAAGATCAGCCAGTTGCTACAGAAAATTTCCTCACAGAGGGGCACTGGACCATCATTAGCATCTCCGCTGTGCAAGAGGAACACAGTGTTCAAGCTGCTCTTGAACAGCTGCAGCAGCAGTAGGAAGGCGGTCCTGTTCCTGGACACAGTCATACAGCAGTATGAGGCATCCCTGCATCAAGTGCAGCTTTCATTTTCCCCTGGGACAGCGCAGAGCTTCAGGCAACATATGTGGACATTGAGTTAATGAAGTCAGAGCTAGTAGCACTGATGAAAACATTTGGTACCAATTAAAGTTATCAACCCCCTCCCTTTGTTGCACAGGATTTGTGACAAGTAGCTCTTATCTGGGACAGATGATAATTATTGCCGGAGTGCCACTTGAGTATCAAGAAGAAGGTTGCCTTGGTTATGTGAAACCTGGGAGCACCTAACTTCTGCTGGTGCATTGGCTAACTTGGCTGGTCTGGCAAGGCATACGGCATGTACATCTTTCATATATTCTGCCCCTCTGATGCTGTGCAGCCATGACAAGTACAAAATTGCTGCTGAGCCCATTCGGAGCAATGGAGTTGCTGAATCACCTTAACACTGGATGGGCCTGCTTACCTCATCTTGCATTTAGCAGCAACCTAGCTGTTGCTAGAACCTCTTGCATTACCACTCAGGTAGGGCTTCAAAATACCTGTGCAATGTGTCTAAAAGGATTCTGGAGGGCTACTAAACTGCCCTCTGAACCAGGCTCCTGTTTGGACGCTGTGTCCTTCACAAAAACCCAGAGAACCAAAAGAGCAGATGGTGGCAGGGTAGGAGTACAAGTGGAACTACGGCCAGTCCCTCCACCAGCTGCAGCTCACTTGTTTCCTGTGAAAACTGGGGGGGTCACATTGTCAGGGACAACCTGACTAATTGTTTTCTGACGAGTGTTTGACAGCTGTTTGCTGTAACTTGAAATCATGCGTGTGTTGAACATGAGCAGTAAATCAGCTTTTCTCTGACTTTCCTGTTCGCAGTTGTTGTTTCCCCCTGAAGCCCTTTGTATCCCGTTCTTGGAGCCAAGCTCTACTGGCTTTGAAATCCCAGCTGTGCCGTCCCGTGTCCCATCCATAGCAGCTCTGCAGCTCTTTGCCCCAGGCTTTGAAATGTTTGAAATTTCAAGCCTTAACATCTCTGATGCCATCCAGCCCTGCTGCGAAAGCCCCCAAATAAGGCGCTCAGCTGGAAACAAATGAAAAGTAGGAAGTGACTAAAAAACAAAGGAAAAAAGAAAATAAAATCTTGAACAAAACTGGACAGAGCAGCTATTTCCAGACATACTTGAATTGAAATGTGGAAGACGAGCACTGCCCAAGTTCTTGTCTGGCATGGGGTTGTAGCAAGAATCTCACACAGTGTCTCCTGCTGGCAATGCCTGCTTTATTAGGAGTTGTTCCTTAGCAGATGCTGAGTGTTGGGTACATTTTCTGGTGTGGAGGTGTTTAGGATGGGATATGAAGGAATCAGGAAGGCTAAGTCTGAGGTAGCAGGAGCTTCTGAGGGAGTAGGAATTACTGATGTTCGTTACGGCCACTATCAACTTCCTCTGAGTCTATACTAGCGCTTTTGATCTCAACATCAGCTGTGTTTGTCACCTGGCTCCTCTTTTTGGATGTCCTAGGATATTTTATGTAGTCTGAGACAGAGTCTGTTCTCTCTTATCATCATAACCACCTCTCTCCTGCATCTAACATTTGCTGCCACAGAACTGCCCAGCCTCTTGGCTGTCGTGCACACTCGGCACTTGCTGTTCTGTTTTCTGCCACAGTCACCAGAATTGGTTCAGTAAGAGAATAGAAGTAATCCTTGTTCTTTCCTTAGCTAGACAAGTTGTTAACATTTCCACAAGTTATTTGAAGATCTACACCAGCAGCTTCTGCCCTGCCTGGCTCAGCTCAACTGTTGGCAGCTTCCATGTGCATATTCTTTGGTTAGGTTGCTCCTAAGCCGTGAAGGGATGTGGACTGGAGTCAGTGAGGGATGGAAAACCTATGTTAGTGTTAGATGTGGGGGGAAGAGACCTTCTAGGATGAGTGGAAGCATATACATTTCTGAAGGATGCATGTCATGATCTACTGCCTTCAAGATAGAAAATATGTGGACTTGCAACAAGGTGGAGGGCAGTGAAGGTAGATGCCTCCACTGGTGGAACCTCTTTTTTACAGGCATGCCTATCTCTTGATAATGTGGCTAGTGGCTGTTCCCAAGTGAGGGGACTGCTGGGGAGAAAAGAGCAATACTGGCACATACTGGCCTCACAGACCTGGAAGGCTTGCAGGAGTATGACATGCAATTCAACCTGACACAAAGTATGGTGGTGCAGGGGTCAGAGGGACACGCTAGGTGGTAATGGGGAGGCACGTGGGCGCAAGACTGGGACAAACCAAGGCAGAAGCCTCTGGCACAAACTTAGGATCATGCAAGAGTTAGGGAGCAGCATTCCTTATGTACTAGTTAGTTAGTAAAGCACCTGGGACCAGAATGAATACCTAAAAAATGCTAAGATTACCCAGGAAAAGAAAAAAAGCCACCTTCAAGCATTTGGGATAGATGGTGCTTTTGGCTGCCAAGAGTACTTTATTTCTCCTTGGCTACCTTTTCCATGTGGGCAGGTTTTTGCACTCAAACTTGTCCTCTGCCTTAAAGGGAGTGACCTCAAGTACAACAAAGAGAAACCCTAGATTCTTTGCCATGGAGTCCCTTTTCTTCTCTGAAAGTATGTGTACGTCCCCACTCAGGATAGAGTCCACCACCATAATGACAGTAAACCTGTCACCATCATCTCATCTGTCCTTTCCTTTCCACTATTGCCCCATATCACCTAAACACCTTGTAGAACTTTTCAGAGACATGTCTTTTGCCCTTAACTTTTCCAAGTGCCTTTGATGTTCCCACTGAAGCATCTGTGGGGAATGGTGATATGTGTTGCCCACAAAGGTCTGCAGCATGGTGCAGCATAAGGGGTGGTTTCTGAGAAACATCAGCTATATCTATGGTTCACAGAGATTTATGGCTAGACTTCAGTTAGCTTGGCTGTGAGTCAGTGACAGTGATGTACTGGCAGACTGGTTGTGTGAATGCTGAAGCAAAGGCAAGGGTTAAGGAAAAGATCCGAAGAAGAGATCTGATGCAAGGCAGGAATCTAGGATAAGATCTATGACAAGGAAGCCTGACTGGTAAGTGTCCACTAGCGATGGCCAGCACATGTAAGATTGCAAGCAACATCCAAGGATCATTATCTTTGAACAGAATGAGCAGCGCAGAGGCAAGAGGACATTGGAGCAGACTCCGGGGATAGCACTAGCTGTGCGAGAGCCACTGAATTTATACTACAGCAAATCCAGTTTAGAATTCATTGATATGAATTTAATCCACTGGAATGTTCTACTATATGTATCAGGGCAGTGCTTTGTATTAGACAGCCACTGCAATTTTGGTCCAGTAGTATTTAAAATGAAGTTTGCTATTGTGTTGGACCACAGCCTTAGAGGTAAGTGTGGCTCTATAAACACAACTCAAATGTCAAAAGCAATTTAAGACTGAGCTCGGGGCGGATTAGGTTTATCTTGTAGATAGCATGCTTGTTAAGAGATGTATGACTAAATAAGTTAATTTTAGTCCATATGAAGTAAAATGGTTTCTCATGTGGTTCCATACTGTAAGATAACACTTTATTGACCAGCTTCCATGAACAAGTCAAACAGTTCACCCTACTAACACGAGGTTATTAGTGCAACCTGCAACTAGGTTCTACATGCGCACACATTATTGTCACTAAGGCAGCCTTCTTGCTCATAAAGGGTTAAATTTAAGGTAGGTGGTACTCAGAATTAAATTTGCTCACAAAAAGAAACACAGAAGTGAACTGTGTAAGCCCCCAGTGCATAGAAAGCCATACATTACATTGGGCATGAAAATTGCTTAATGATAAGTGTGGCTAATTTACTATTTGTGTGCATATATCAGCATTTCTTCAGGTGCAGCTGTGAGGGTGCTTGTGAAATGTGCAAGCTCAGAGATAAACTGAATGAACCCAATCTTTAACGTTCTTAACTAAAATATGTGATACGTGGTAGATTCTAATCTAATTCTAATCTACTACCTAAATTACTGTAGAGACACTTTTTCCAACCTTATGATTTGTGCTAAATAAAGCTGGTGAAAGTAGGTGGAAAAAAATTATTTTGGACCTGAACATCTCTTAAAGGCTGAGAAATCAAAAGGATGGTATGTCTTTTCCAAGCCTTTCACCTCCCAGGAAGGCCACCAAAGAGGGAGCTACAAGAAGCGTGGGGGTGTCTGAACCATCCAGAAGAAGGTAAGGGACTCCCAGCACCTTGGGAGTTCATCACCAAAGGGCTTCAGCTGGATTCCATCTCTTTCAAGTTCTTAAAGGGGCTCAGGTGGGACACAGCTGACAGTATCTGACCCTGCATGTTCTCCTACTTCTCTGACTTCTGATTTCCTCTTCGATTTGGCATTTAGACTTAATAAGAGTGTTCAGAGCTATGAAGATTTTAGCTCTTTCTGTAAATTTTCGAATGCTTTTTATTGATAACATTATTATTTCAGTATAGATCACAGTTTTGGATAACAGTTCACATTTCTTTAGGTGATAAAGCAGATTGATTAGTCATTAAAAAGATTTTAAAAGTGGAAGAAACCCCACCTACAGCAGAGATAGGTATATGTTTCATAATTCGCAGGTATAGCTGAAAATATAAAATATCTACTTGACTGAGTAATACACTAAATGAAAAAAAAAAACCTATCAGACAATCCCTAAAACAATATACCATTTTAGATTTGTAGATAATTACACAAATGTCTTCTCTAAAAAGGCGAATGTCCTTTTTTTTTTTTTAGAATCAATAATACGCACACATTTTAAAACATGGTAGCTGCTGTCCCATTGCTTGGTTACTCAGAATGTCACTCTGCTTTGCCATCACCTCTGCACGAATGTAGTGCATTGCCAGGGCCTGACATTACCCGGCCTCCAAAGCAGCTGCCTGCCCTGATGTGTCAAACCAATGTCTGCCAAGGACGGTGCTGGGGTCATTGAGCAACAGCCAGATGATCTGTCAAGCTCATGATCAGAGGAACGGTTCACAACACTCCCAAAGCAGTAGAAGAAATTTCTGTTAGTGACAGCTACAGCCCTGATGACCACTTTGAGCAAACACTGCCAAGTGACTACTATGCCACTGAGATAGAGAGTGGCTTCCAGAAGGTGAGGATCCTTCAAAACAAACAGGAATGTGGCTGCACAGCAAGCTCATGGCCATGCCTGCAGTAGTAAAGAAAATCAAGGAATCAGAGCTGGGGCATCACTGTCCTCCACCCCCACATCTCTGTCTCAGAGTTGTCTTAGACATCTGTGTTCGTGGGATAAGCCATCTAATGCAAAACCCAGTATCAGTCACGTTTCTTGGTAACTATCTTATGTGAATAACCTCCTATTTCATACTCTCCAAAACTCACGCACACTACTGCAAAATTAATTAGATTTTTAGTAAGGCATTTTTGAAAGAAATCCACATCAACGCTAACCTTTGAAATGAATCAGTGAAATAGAAGCGCTCTCAGATAAAATCTTTTTGGGCCAAATTCTTGAGGTGCTCTAGTAACAGAGCTGCTACAGGGCACAGCTGGAACTATGCTTTTTGCCTTCCCACCTTCCATATTCTTTTGCATAGTGTCCTAATTGCTCTGGGCTTTGCTTTTTGAAGGTTTTCCTCCCTGTTCTCTTTTGTCTCCTACTTTCTCTCCTATCCTATTATCTTTTACCCCTTCCTCATCAGGGATCAATTTGCAAACCGGAGCAGGTTCAGCAGAGGGCCACAAAGATGATTAGAGAACTGGATCGCGTGATGTATGAGAAGCTGCGACCTGTGTTCATCTTGGAGAAGAGATGGGTTGATGGAGGTCTAATTATAGTCTTCAGCTACTTGAAGATGTGTTATAGAAACCAAGGTGCCAGATTCTTCGAGGTGTGGAGTGAAATGACAAGAGGCAGTGGCCAAAGTTTCAGCAATAAAAAATCCAGATGGATCTAAGGAAAAATGTTTTCACCGTGTGAGTGGTTAAGCCTGCAACAGGTGCCTAGAGAACCCATAGGGTCTCCATCCTTGAAGATACTCAAAACTACAAGACAGAGCCCTCAGTGACCTGATCTATCTTTGGAACTAGTCCTGATTTGAGTGGGAAGTTGGACGCCAACCTATTCTGTGATACTGTCTTCAAATTTGTTTGGTCTGTTAACCTCCATTTTCGTAAGTTCTTCTTCTCAAACAAGCTTCCCTTTAACCCACCCCACTCAATCCTCCTGCTCTTCCTGGTCAGCCATCAGCAACACTGGCCCCATAGTGAGACCATGCCTTTGATTTATGTGCAGCCTTTCCTTTCTGCAAATTTTGATCATGCTCTCCCATACCCAGTTGTCTTCAAACTGGAAGAAGTTTCTTAAGCTCTCGGCTGCTCTGCAGGTAGCGGCTGGAAATCTATTGAATGATAAGAAAACTGCTGAGTGAGTCATACCCAGCTTGTTGTGTTCGAGGTTGAGCCCACCCATCCAGGCTGCATCCAGATGCTGTGCAGCTATTTCATTGCCTGATGTTTGAAAGACAGATTTAGAAATATTACTCTTAACATCCAATTTAATGTAATTACAAGAAGAGCAAAATCATTATTAAAAAAACCATAGAAATGTAACAAGGATATTAAGAAACATTTGTTCTCACCCCAGTATATCACTAAGGCAAAGTGTACAAAAAAGGACTATTAATTGCATAGGTTTAACCTTGTCTGCCAGAGCAAAACATCTGTGCTCCATTTAAAGACCGAATGGCATTTAAAAATCAAAAATCAAAGTAGCAAATATCTGACATGGTAGCTGTATTAAGTAGTATATTGTGTCTTGAAAGGTAAGATATGGATAGCAGTTTTGGCAAGATCTGGTTTTGGCTAACAACAACGATTTGAACTTGCTATTATGGCACGCAGGGCAAAGGTAAGGCTATTCGCTAATTGTAAGCACATAGAGAAACCTAACAAGCTGATGCTTCCTGAAAGAGTTAGTCCAGAATAGAAACTGTTTAGAATTATAAAAATATTAAGTTATAGCACTTAGGAATGTCATTGGCCAGAGAGATCCCTCAGATCCCCATTTACTTTTGACCTTGTAGCTTCCCTATCTATGCAGTGGAGAATATGAATGAAGACAAGCAGGAACCAGCACGGGCTACTTCTTTAAAATGAGAAACACAAAAAATCTCTGTGAAGGAGTCCCATGGGCCTCCCACTGCTCACAGAAACTGTCAGGTTGAGCGAGACAGACAGAGGAAAGAGGGACTTGGTGTAGAGGACTTCTTCACCAAGCAGTCACACTTCGATGGCATGTGCCAGGAGGGAGCTGACAAGGATCTCCCGAGACCTTGTGGACCCTCAGATGGGGAGTGTGTGAATTTGATGAGGTCTGGGGAGAAGCCAGAGCCCCCAGCTATGGGGGGAAGCTTCAGCCAGCTTCCCTGGGTGTCACGCTCGTGAGGGGGAGTACGTCTGCCACACTGTACTGTGGCAGGATGTGAAGGCAAAGAGAGGCAGAGGCAGGTGTTCATGAGGCACAAAGATGTCTGTAGGACAGTCTGATGATTATTGTTCAGCTGGCTGTGTGGGTGAAGGGAAGGCTATGCAGAGGAGGGGTGTTTGACCCAGACTTGGTTCCAAGGCGGTCAGGAAACACCTGCACAGGACAACCACACTGCACCTACCTCTGCCAGCAGCTGCCTACAGCCTTCTGAGGCTGAGCGCATCAGCCAGGATCAAAATCCTGTGCAGAGGAGTCATGCAGGTCTGCCAGAGCCTCGTGCAACCGCAGGCACAGGCCATGGCTGCTGGGAGGCAACACCACATCACCTCCCTAAATGCTGCCGCTCGGCAGCTCCAGGCTCCCTCACCAGGACTGTCCAACCCCAGGAGACTGGGGCGAAGCTGAGCCATGAAAGGACAGTTTCATTTGTTTCCTTATAATTCTCCTACTTAGCCTGTAAACAATGATGTGAACCCTGAGAATGGTTCGTGCTGTATTTAAGTGGTGACCTCCATAGAAGCCATCCACGGGTTCTCTGACAGTGATGCATTTTGGCTAGACTGAAGTAGGCTAGACATGGGCAGCTGGTGATCTCTCATTCAAAAACCAGCATGCTGCTTCTGAATATACTGCTGTGTAGGCTTTGTGAGTATTACAGCTCTTGACACTTCTTGACATTATCCAGTACGTGGGCTCCACTGAAACAGGCTTAACAAATATAAATAAATACAATGATAAATGTAAAAACTAACAGCAGCATAACACAAACTCTCTTTCCCTTCACAGCTTCACTATTTGTTTCCTGCGTCAATTTAAACAACCTTGTCAATTAACTACTCAAAAAGTAGTCACTATTTTTATGAACTGGCTGAACTGTCAGTCATCAAAGATAAAGGAAAAAAGTACAATCCTAAACTGGTGTATGAGGTGTGCTCTGATGTACAAAGAGAAGTGAAGGATTAAAATGATTACACCAGACTGGGCAATGAGAACGTAACAGAAAATTGATACCATGATCACCAACAACAAACACTGAAAGCAGGTTAGTAGGTAAACTAAAGAGAGCTCCCAGATATTACAGAAATAAAAATACTGTCTGGAACAAAGCAACAATTTCCTGTGGCATTTTTCATAGCAAGTTTTACTAAGCCAGCTAAATCAAAGGTATTAGAAAACAATTGTGTGAGAACAATTAGGAGAAGATGATTAGGTTCAGGTAATATTTGAAGAAAAGCAGGGAAAAACCAAGTTATTCAGGAAGGCTAGCGCAATTAAAAGGGAGAAAAAAGAAAAGGCTCTACCTTAGTAGTCTCAAACAGCCTCAGGAGAGGCTGCAGAGCCTGAAGCTGGATCAAAGAAGAGCCCAAGGGTTAGAAGGGCTGTGAAGAAATTGATAGTAACTTTTATCTTTTGGTCAAGGCTAGAAAGTAGTTTTTCAAATGGTTCCTGGAATTAATTGGTTAAAGCTGTTTCACCCACACTAGCACTGTAAAAGGACTTTGAGGTTTGGAGCTGGTGCTTTTTGAGGATAAGTAAACATACATACATGTCAATCCAGAGGCAGTCCCTGCCCCAGAGACTTCCCAGTCTAGACATAAAGCATGAATCCTGATGTGGAAAGCAGATAGGGAGTGGAAGATGTTTTGTTGACAAAACCAGTTGTGAAATACACGGCACTGGGAGACAGCAGGAGAACTGGTGATTGAAAAGTGGAAAAAAGAAGTTTGCCAATATAAAGAACAAAATGCCTGCTGCTAATATACCTGTGATCAGATCAGAAAAAGACTCAAAGAATGGGGGGGGGGGAAGTGTGTATGAGAGGTTTGTAAAAGGACTACAGAGAAGTTCTCACCGTAGAGAAAATGTTGATGTAAATAGCAAACGAAACCACAGAGCCTCACCTTTATTGTTCTGCCTCCTGAGGCTGTATCTGTATGGGAGAGAGAGGAAGAACACTGCCAGAATTAAACATGTGTGATAGCAGTTAGACACTGACTTTTCCTCATTTCGCTGTCAGATCATGAAGTTATGACACTTATTTATTGACAGGTTTGGTTCCTGGTAATTATTAATGGTGTTTATTGAAATTACCACTACAAGACCACTGTGCTATGTACTGTGTAAACACAGAAAGGCATTTCCTGACACTAAGTAAAGGGCAACAATAATAATAAATATAGCAAGTGGCAATGAGAAATTAAATTAAATCCTCTGTACCTCAGTAACACATGACCATTCAAGTTTCATCAGCTAACTGCTTCTGAGTGTCACAGTAGGAACAAGTCTTGAAAAGGGATTTTGAGGAGGAAGGTGAATTTCAGGAGATTCCAGTTGTTTAATGTGAAGTCATGCCTCTGAAATTCTGTCAGGAATTATTAGTGAAAGTTAGGCTTTATTCTTTTGTTATCTCTCCCCTAATTCCTTTTCACTTGGTCTGTCATCGTAAATCCATCTGTTTCATTTTTGGTGATTACATATGTATACTCACACACACGCAAACTGTCTCTCAGGCTTACTCTAAGATTTCTGACTAGATGTTTATCTACCTGATATCAGATATTTTTTTTCCAAGTCCTTTGGGTAAGATCAGATTGACCTCTGATAGATCTAAGGCTCAAAGCACTGTTTGTACTTGCAGATAGAGTAAAAAGAGGAAAGCATTTTTTTTTTTTGCCAGTTTTTCAACTTTTCCTTCTTTCTCTGTTACCTTTAAATATGCCAACTCTATGACCAGAATTATTATGTTCTGATTTATTCTTTTCTTTTGTTGGGAGCAGGATTTGTTTGACTTCGTTACACCACTCTTGCTGGTATTCTAGTCAGCTGTATGCCTTTATCAGCATCCAGAAGAAAGAAGAGAAATCTCTTAGAAATTCTTCTACCGGCATGCAAGAGCTAAAAAAATGGTTGGGGTACATTAGTCTTGAAACTGTGGGTGAAAGAAAGGACTGCTGGCACAGAAACCCCCCTCCCAGACCTTTTCCAGGAAAGCTCCAGTGAAGACTCATAGCTACAATCTCCTTCTGGTGCTAGTAACTCCTGAAACTCTTCCACGAGCAAAAGGCTCGGGAAAATAACATCAGCTTCTCTAACCTCCCTCAGGAGGCTTTGTCTTTGAACTCCCTGCCATGGCCAGGAGGAGACCACAATCTGTCTGTATATCTCAGTACCAAGGTGGGTAGTCACCCCAAGAGGTGACTTGTGACTTCCCTCTCCTGGTGCGGGAGAGGACTCAAGCATAGAGGAGTGCCACTTTCTTCCCTACTTCACTATTTATGTTGCAGGGAAAAAAATGTAGAAGTTAAAGAAACTGCACAACGGTTACAGGATGTCCTGTTGCATTTATCTAGCAATGCAGGCGAATGACTCACCCAAAATATTTGATGATCGGAAACTATTATGTTTTTCTTTCTTTCTGACATTTCTTCCTGAAAGCATCAAGCAAACTCTGAAACATGGTTAAAGATGACATCTTAAAGGTGCAAGAATTCAAGGAAAGAGTAAGAAAACTAAGCCTGTCTTTAAAAGCTTATCACAGTCTAGAAAAAAAAGTCACGTGAGAAAATGTGCCTGCCCATCTCTGAAAGCTGTGTTACAATATCATCCAGATCACTGGAAAAAGTCCTGCCCAAAGCATATTCTTTGACACAGATTATATACTGAGTTTATTATCCTAATTATTTTTTTTTAATAAAAAGGTGTCCATGAATGGTTAGTCACGCCAGCCACAATTCACACTAATATTAACAGCCTTAAAATGTTCCCAGTTTGTGTTTTATGGAACCCACTTCAAGGTTACTCATCTCTGAGTATCCAGGCTATAGACTGCTGGCATGTGGCCTGTGCACAGCTATGGGGATGCTTTGGTGTCTTCTTCCTCCTTTTGCCACACCTCCTCTGGACCAAGCTGGGAGGGGAGAAACCTGAATCCCAGTCCCTGCTCCAAGGGACATATAAAGAAAATGGAGATCAGTTATAAAGCCTGGCTGTACATGGCCTTGTACGTACCTGTCCAAAGGAGTCAGCAGTTCAACACAGACCAGGAGAGGAAATACAATTATCCTCATTTCATAGAGAAAAAATGGAGGAACTGTTACAGTGACTTTCCCAAAGCCATGCGGGAAGTCTGTGAGAATGGAGGCTATTTCCATTGAGTACCGGGGTGATAGCCTGAGCACTCAGTGTTTACGAAGAGCCTACGAGCCCTTTATTAAAAGTACAGAGAGAACAAGCCATGTGTAAGTTGTGAGGATATTCAACACACGTTGCTGTTGGCTGACTATACATAATACAAATAGCACATACTTTTGGATCTGTAAAGGAAAAAAGAAATCATAAATGTGGCTGATTGGGGATGAGAGCAAAGACTGTTAGAGGATATTTCACTAGGAACCAATTTTTTGTGTGGTCATGTCTAAGAAGCAGCCAAGAAACATTAGGCATGTTAACCCAGGAGGAGCGAATAAAGGGTCAGAATGACCATCAGATGATTTTATTTACCTTCAGGATTTAAGACTGTCTTGCTTCATATTTTCTCAGCAACCAGAAAGCTAGAAATTTACATGTGATTTTTTCACTGCGTTAATGAAGTCAAGATTATCATGTGGTTCCTCGATTACCATCAGCCGGAGAATTAAGAAAACATCAGATCCCATGACATTCACAAGATTGTGAGAGTTGATAGGGCTGGGTCTAAGCACACAGAATTATGTCTACATGCTAAGATTATTTTTGGTACTGAGTGGTCAGCTATTCCTGGGTAAACTTTCTACCTCTCTCTTTTGCTCAGGAGAAGGAATTTTTCAGTGCTATGCAATAGAGAAACAGATAAATAGCAGTTCATCTCCCGGGGACAAGGCAGAAAAAAAGGTGGGAGGCGGAAGAAGACCAACTTAAGCAGCTCAGCAGCTTGGCCAGACACGGAGCTCTGCTCTGGCTTTCAATTCAGAGCTTTGGACCCCAGCACCATTTACACAGAAGAAACTGTTTTATAGAAGTCCACTGGTTTATGCAAAACAAGGCATAACTAAAGACAGTCTAAGAATATCATACTTAAAACTCACAAAGTCCATGTCTTAAAAAGTCCTTTTATGGGCCTTTTCCAAAATAATAGTTCCCTCAGGCTCAAATGCCTCATACCCAAGTAAAGGTTTTGTTTAATTCATAAAGAAGTTGATTTGTCTGCTAGATTGTTTCCCGCGGATCAGCCTGTTCGCAAACACAAAACATACCGGCATCCAGCTGGGTGTTACTGCTGCCAATTTCAAGACAATAAATACTTCAGTACAGAGCAAAATTCAAAACTTTTATTCCACAGAGCAATAAAAGCAGTAGACATTGCCTACTGACACACTGCCAGAGTAAATATTACCTACTGTCTAAGTTTCCATTCAGAGCTTTCATCAGGTCAAAGTACCACCATGGACATTATCAAGCTTTACGCTGCATTAAAAGAGTTTTCATGAATGATTGAAAAACATTTTAATTAGATTTTCAAACATATTACTCATTGCATCTTAATGAGCTACAGTCTCCTTCAATGGAAGTATATATTGGGTTGGTGCTCTTCTCCTGAAGATAGGGGGTGTTTTGGGGATGAAGCCTTAAGGGAAGAGTTATATGGCTTCCATAGCATTTCTGGCACCCCAAAACAGGTGTCCCTAGCACATAAAAAAAACAAGGGGAAGTGCCTGAGTGCAGCACACCTACAACGTGGCCCCTGGCAGCAGCCAAGCCAAGAGCAGATATTTGAGTTCACTGTTATTATTTGATTGTTTGCTTTATTATTTGGTTGTTTGCTTTATTATTTGGTTGTTTGCTTTATTAATACACCCAACTGCCACAGGAAGAAGGATGTGTTGATTGGACGCAATAAGTGGACCATTGGTAGGTTGGGTTAGGGACCTGTCTCCTAGTGTTGGTGGAAACACTCACTGCAAATAGACCTGCTAGGTTCTCAACAAACATGCTAGAAATAGGACCATTTGTATATTTTTTCCTTAAAAATAAACCCAGTATGTTCCAATCACATATTCTTGCACATATAACAAAAAGTCAGTTTGGCTCTGTCTGCACCTTCAGTAAAGCCACATACCAGTTCACAGCTTCATCTTGCAGCCGGAGCGAGATGCCCTGTGTGCAAATACACCCAGGCAGTGATCAACAGACCTGGTTCTGTCCTGAGCTCCAGCATGAACATTTCACCTCTCCCCATGTTGGCAGTTAAATGGAGGATGTAGTTTCTATTTGAGCAATTCGAGCTATTGCACAGACAGAAAACCCTGTATCAGCTGTGTTAAAAACCCAGGCTGTGTAGTGGGTCTCAAAGGTGAAGGGACTTGGTTGATGGCAAACCCAAGGTGTGAAGCAAGTGTCAAACCTGATGACTTATCATAATGGATATCTGCCAGCAGCTCCTTTACTTTCACACTGTATGAAAACCAGCTGAGATGCTTTGTCTGGTAATATTTCTGGGTAGATAACAAGGGAAACAGGCTTTAACTTCTGAATAATATGCATGTGTAGCCTGGTGAGGAGGACGATAGTTTACCTAATGGAATATAGTTGACTGTACCACAGTTTGAGGGCTCTAGGTATCTCCCAATCATTACAAAGGCAGATTTTTATTCTCCCTAAGAAAATTATATTCCCCAGGCAGGAGATAGACCATAAAATGAATATGGAGTGTCCTAACAAGGCTTTAAAATAAATTAATTTATTTAATTTCTAATTTCTATTTTTTAATTTCTAATATCTAACATCTATTAGATAAGCCAGTCTCTTTTCCTCAGTTCAATGCAAGTCCTTGTGGCCCATCTTCCAAGGTTTCAGCTGGTCTGGATTTTTTTTCTTTCTTTGTTTTTTTTTTTTTTATTCCTTTGAAATGTCCCCTTAGAGCTTTCTCCAGTGAAATACCATAAATTTTTCAGGGAAACATTCTTCTGGTCTAATAACATACTGTTATTGCATCGAGCAGTGCCACACTCGAATCCTTCCCTCTCTTTGCTTTTATTGACTTGCTCTGCTACTTTGCTTCCTTTTAGGTCAAATTCAGATTTTTTTTTTTTAAGGCAGTTTTTAAAAGCAAGACTTTGCTCTGCTCTACCCACTGCCCACCCGCTTTGTTTTCAGCTAGAGGGGCACACACGGCATTTTCAGGCTGCTCCATGCCGTAGCCTGGCAATGATCTGAAGTGTCCCCTCCCAGGGCTGGGGAATGTGTGCACAATTGGTAGGAAACATAAGAGCAGCCCAGGAGGGGCCAATACAGAAGCTGTTCGTTAGGGCTGCTTCAAGTAAATGTGCTCTAAAGCAACATGCCAAGGGATGGGAATTGCTTAGGGACTGCATTTTTATTTTGGTCAAAAAGAGGCATTTGGTGGGAGAGAAACTCTGAAGAAATGACAGGAATGAGCCACAGAGGAGACAGAGGCAGAAAGAATGGTTTTTGGAACATCAGGAGTTAAAACTAAGAGGTTGTAATCTATTTATGGAAAAGAGCTAAGAGCTTTGTGTGTGTCGTAACCAGTCCCAGCTCTTGGAGCCATCGAGGTGGCAGAATCAAACTCAGAATGCTAATTACTGTAACTGAAGAACGAGTATACTTATTATCTGATATAAAGCAATTTTAGAAACACCCACAGTTTTAAAATAATAGTAATAACAGTAATTGAAAACATGAACTGACAAGTCACTAACAACCCATTATATCACAGCAGTGTGGAAGAGCCTCGTATCTTTACAAAGCACCCTTCTGTCAATCCTTGACAAATATACACACCCCAACGTGGTCTAAAGAGCTGCTGCACAGAATGAAATATGTCACAGCCCAACAGCCAAATCGTGGTGTTTCTGCTAGGTCTTTTTCTTACTGGAGTAAGGTGGAACTCAAAAAAACATATCAGGAGCTGGCTTCAAAAAGACATGGTTTGTCTAAACAGGTTTGTCCCTTGGTGAAAATCAAATTAACTTTTCTGAGCTATCTGTTTTCAGCTGGACCCAGGCGGGTTCTGACTTCTCTTATTTGGGCTCATATGGGATAAGAATAAAGCTTAAGACACCAGAAGCTAAAAGACTGGCCCTACTTATCACACAGAGGAGCGATTCAGAAGATGTGTTGCACAGAGACTTGTTGCTTAAGCCAGAACTCTCAGGTAAGTACCCTCTCCCTGGGGAGCTGCAGCTTGTCCTTGCCTGCATGTCTTCTGAGTCAAGGCAGACGAGAGGAGGGAGGAGGACGTGAGTCCCATGTTGCTCTGTGTTTTCTTAGCCTGCCTTGAAAGGGAAAAAAGACAAAAAGTTTTGCAAAGAAGCAAGAAACTTAGTCAAATACAGACTGGATGCGGTAGGAGGAAAAAAAAAAACCCGTCTTTTCTTCCAGCCATTCTTGACTTCATTTCATGGAATTCAATTTTTGGAAGTAGTAGCACAACGCAACTGAGAAAAACAGCTACGTAAAAGTTCCCCCTCCCTATTCCACATTGGCATTCAGCAGATCTAGGATACCTTATCCTGTGGCTGCCCATGGAGAGTGACAAGCAGAGGACGCGGGAGGAGGAAGAGGGAACGTATTTGCATTCCTTGTACTTTCTGAGTTTGGAATTTTAATCTGATATAATCTATAGGATGACCCAGTCTCTAATTAGCCTCAGAGCTAATGAGCTGCAAGAGCACTGTAAGTCGGTTTGCCTTCCTACCGCCCTTCTGTGTGCCCTACACCAAGAGCAGCTCAGCCACATCCAGGCTTGCCATTTCCTCCAGATCGGTGCAACCTTAGAAGCTGAGATCTGGCTGGACCCTCATCCTAATTTTTCAGTTATGCAGGGGAGGCTGGGGAATTGGGGTCTGACTTTGTCAGCGTTTTCCCGTGAGCTCGCACCAGGGCCGTGATTTGCAAGTTTCCATCTGTGGACAGACCCAGCCTGCTTACTGCCATGCACAATGCGGTTACGCTTTGCTCTCTCCTTGTGCCTTTCCGGATGCCTGCCATCTGGCAGACCCCGCTCACATTTACAGTACTCTCCGAAGAGGGTGACGGATTTGCTTGCCACCAGCCGCACAAACACACACATTGTACGGGGCTGGCTGCGTGCCTGGCTTCTCCCAGCTACAGCGTAGCCCACCCGTTCTGTACATCTCAACCCGGATGCATAATCAGTTTAGTATATAATAATAATTCATTCTTGTTTCAAAACAATCTTGCCCTACTTGCTACCACTTCATTAATTTCTTAGACCGAATTGCATCATTTCTTTTCTGAGTTACACCCAGCAGCTCCACTTCTGCATTGTGGCTCCAGAGCTGCACTGCCCGGAGCATCCACAGGCATAAGGATGGGAAGCATCTGTATGCGCACGGTGGCTCACAAGATCGAGGTGAATGGGAAAGAGGTGGAGGTAATGTGTGAGATAACCAATCTAGGTAACTGTGGTGTTTACATAGCAGCATCTGATATTTTAGAAAAAACCCACAGTAGATATATAATTAACAGAATAATATTTATTATTAAATGAATCTCTGAGCCAACACCTGTAAGGGTGGTGCGTATCTGCAGCGATCACATGAGGTGTCATACAGGTTTAGGCCATAGAAAATGCCATGGAAGAGAAGGAATGATAATTTTGGAGAGACAGCCAGGATTTGGGCACTCCCTGTCCTGTGCTATGCCAGTGATACTCCAGTTCCCCGCTGCCTTTCGCTGCTTCAAACCAGCCTTCACGGCTCAAAGCAGAACAGCCCTGTGTGCCCCACATTCACAGGGCCTTGCCAGCAGCTCGTGGGCCCTGCTTTCACAGTCCCATCTGGGACTGCTGTTCCCTAGAGAATAAGATACTGGTAGTTTGCCAACCAGCCTGAAATCACTCAGTTCAAACTGAAATGAATTTTAATGAAGGCAAAGTGAAATTACATTGACATGCAAAGTAGAAGCATTCAGTTGCTGTACGTAGAGACAGACAGACATAGAAATAAGGAGAAGCAGCACAGATGGCTAGCAGTGATTTGATTTTTTTTTTTTTTTTTTACCTCCAGTTGGCCCTCCAGTTCTTCCAGCTAGAAAGCATCAGGGTGCTGAGCTGGAGTTCAGTCCCTGGGTAAGGCACCCGTGTTCTCTATGTATCTCTAGACTGGTAGTTTAATTTGGATCAAGAACACATTTTTTAAATTAATTTTGTGGTTGCCCCCCTTACTGTGGCTCACATTGCAGCATAGTCTTGGGGTGTGCAAGCTGGATTCCTGCCTGGGGGAAAAGTAGCCAGAGCATTACTTTCAGCACCAGTGCGCACTCAGCCCACAGGACCGGATTAGAGCTGCTCTGTGATAAAATCCGAGCAATGTGTGCTGCACGGGGCCTCTGCGCTGGCTGCTTCCCTCTGTAGCTCCCTTCCAAGGGTGCCGCATCACCTTTCCTGCATGGCTGGACACTGATTTTGGGAGTGGAATCTGGGTTGCCCTGGTGGGAAGGCAACATGACGGAAAGAAACCTGAGAATCTCTCTTCTGCTACAAGGAATGGATTTGGGGCTCATGCCATCCCTGGTACCGGGTGTTCAGCTAGAATAACCAGGCATCAGCAACAAATCATGACTTCAAAACTTCTGCTGTATACTCTTACAATATTATTTATTCACAGCTCTTTGTGTTAACCCCCAATGGTCTTAGGAAACACAGTTTATAGTGCAAGCAGCAAACTGCAGCATTGCTATTTTCTCATATGACCCGAAAAACCAACAGTTATCACACCTCAGCAGCTAAGTGTCACCACCTCAGGCCACTGACTCATTTTGACCTGCTTTTAATGAAAAACGAACCAGGAAAGGACAGTGCAGGTGCTAGCCTGCATCAATGGGGGCTGGCTGCCAGTTGCACTGCCTTCGTCCCCTGGCTTTCTTCAGAGACCCATGGGGAGCTTGAAGCGTTTAGATGCTGTGAAGAAGGTACCTGGTATCACCTCGCTGCCTATTCGGGTCACATTGGCCAGTTATTCTTTACCCCCAGCACAGGACAGCTGGTTCCCAGGCCTAGCAGCTGAAGCATCTGTGGTATTTTTCTCTAAAACACAGTTTTCCTGGTGTCCTACAGCAGTTGGGAGTCTTGCTGTGGCCAGTGTGGAGCAGCTCATGCATTTACTTCCTCTGCGACAAGCTGTGGAAAATGGTCCTGCTGGTGGGCATCCTAGCATTGCTGCTTGGTGTGTAGTCTCAAAAACATGACTTGACACCTGTCACCAAGGTCATCTGATCACTCTTCTCATGTACATGAAAAATGAAGTTCCCTGCATGGCCCAAAAGGCAATACAAAACTCATATTGCAGATGAAGACAGGAAAGGAAGAGGCAGTGTTTGCTTAACACAACCTGGACTCCAGCAGGAATTTGATCTGTTCTTAATATTCCTTTATCTAAGCTATTGTGAATTGCCATGGATTTTGCTATTCATTTTTGCTCACAATGGTCCTCCTGTGCAAGGCAGCAGCAACTTTAGCATGAGCAAACCTGTGCAGTAATCCAGTCTGCTCCCAGGCATTCCCTCAAACACCTGCACTAGCCTGGGCACCACAATCTGCTTTTAAATCTCTCTTAAAACTCATGAACTTTCTGCAAGACCAGATACCTATAAACTGTGATCTATAAATTCTGGCTCCTTTCATTTCTCACCCAAGCAGTTGACTTCCAAGCTGGGACCCACTGCTCCTTGGAATTTCTTCTCCTGGCAGTTTTCTAAGGTTCCTAATCCTCACTTCATCATGTCTGTCCACATACTCCGAGCTGGCCAAATACTCAGGTTCACTTCTGTCATGGTTCGTAGCTGTCAAACAGCTGCTCATCACTGGTTCCTCCTCTGGGCTGAACAGAGATCATGAACCTTCTATGGTTTTCTGAGCCTTCTGTGCTGGGAAAGGTCTTTTTTTTTTTTTTTTTTAGCTAACTGGACAGTGGTAATTTTGCAAAATCAACCAAGTTAGATTTCTTCTTGGCAGACTTTCATTCTTCAGCCACCGCATCCATTTGTGAACCAGTTTCCTACTTGCAAAAAGATGCAATGATTTCTCCATTTTGAAATTTTACAGTAAGTGACAATAATTTTGGATTACGTCATTCTTCTCATTAACAGAGAAAATAAGCATGCAAGAAGTCAGACTGTTTCCTACTTCAACCTATTTATAATAAATGCCTCCAGTTCTTTAAGCAAAGCTGGTAAATCAGAGCAGCAGCAGAGACAAGCAGCATGGTCAATCCCAGCTGCTGTAAAAATTATCTCGACCTCTCTTCGACTCTGTGCCTCAGGCCAAAACATGAGGTGGACCTGCTTACAAAGCAATTGCAAAATAGTTACATTTTGGACATTCTTATCTGATTTCTGAACTATTACAATGCATCCAGGTCTTGTTTTTGTGTTGGCTGTTTTCTGGGTTGTTTGTTTTATAACTGCAAGGACTACAGCTTTCTTTTTAGACGAAAGCTCTTCCTTTTCTATTTTTTTTGAGGCAATACTCTTTACAAGCTGCAAAAAAAAAAAATCAAAACGCTGCCAGTAAAGTCACAAACCTTGGCAGCAAGAAGCAAAAGTGGACACAAACAGTGTCTCTCGCAGCCGCTGCAATCCAGGCACCGTGGCATTCAGTTCTGCAGCCTGAACACAGCTCCGCTGGCCCTGCGCTCTGACCTGCTCCCAGGACTCAGCTCATTCCTGAGCCACCAGGACCACTTGCTTGTGGAAGATGTCCTGCTCTACATTACCAAACCACGAAGGTTGTTCTCAAACCCGACTCTTAACAGCACCTGTTCTAGACAGGGTTAACGAATACCCCCACTGGTAATTTCTGTATTGGGTGAAGAACCATCACGAGACTCGCTTTTCTTGGATGAACTGGGCTTCTCGGTGTCAAACCCCAGCACTAAAGCACTTCCCAGAGTGTGGTTTCTCCCGCAGCAGGAGCCGCAGCCCGGGGTTCCCCACACAGGCACTTCCTGGGGAACTCCAGCTTCCCATTTGGGGATGGTTGCTTTCCAGAAGTAGAGGTCTGAGCCTGAGCTGCAGATAACATTGCGCCTGCTGGGAACATCCAAATGCGCTGAGGTCCAAGGGAACCCTTTGGATAAGTCCAGCTGCAAACTGCATCCACGGAAAATCATTCCTGCACCAGCACGGACGTCTGGCATGGGCAGCCCCCCGGACCGACCCCCCCAGACTGACCACCCCCAGGGCAATGGGCTCTGCCAGTTTGGAGTTTTCTTGGGCAAAGCTGTCCGTGTTTAACCTTCCTAGGCAGACTTTCAGATTAAGTTTGCATATACCGGGAAAGCAGAGTGTACAATTTGCCCCCGTTTGACATAATCACAGGCTGTCCCGGTACCTGGAACAAATTAATGAATACCTTAGGGTGGGTTTTGCCGTCAGATCATAATACCGCCTTTCACAAAAGCTCTTGCCACTGTCACCATTGCTGTGTCTGACACTGTGACAATGTGATGAACCCCCGGAGCAGTGCACTCATATGGTAAATATATTTATTCAACCTTCAATAACTATGCAGAGGAATATCCTCTCTGATGCCCATTCTTTGGCCACATTTTTAGTACAAAAGATTGCAGAAAGGTATTTCATTACTCCCAACACAACAAAGGCACACTGCAAGCCCCTTTAGTCGTGTTTATGCAGTGCTAAAGCTCTGGTGGTGCCATTGCACTCCCCTAATAAACCACAGGGGTTTCACAAGAAGGTTGCAGCACAGCACTGAGAAAGAGGAAGAAAATGAGTTGAGCCACAGAGGGAGACAGGAAGGATCGCGCTGCTATCAAACCCAGACTGCCTCCAACAGCACATTTTTTTTCCTCAGCAGTCTGAGAACCCAGAAACCTGGAGTGACGTTTTGGGTTTTCAGTGAAGCCTGTGCTGCTGGGTAGCGCCTTGAAACTCACTCTAGTTTTAGAGCATCGTGAGGTGATGGGCCAAGACCTGAGACGTGTTGAAAGGAAGAGCCCAGCAAACACACTTGCATGAGACTTGAAAAAGAATGCACAAGGGGTGCATGGCAGAACCGTGCTCTGACACCCAGAGATGCCCCTGCCGTGACACGTGCTAAAAAGACACCAATCCTTGGATCTATATACAGACAAATCCCCAGCTAACTCAGGTTGGTGGGAGGAGAAGATAAATGGTGCAACCCTGCAGTATGTTGCAGGGTTTGTTTTGCAGAGCTGTGTGTGCAGCCCAGCTGGGGAATTCCCTGGTGCAGGGAAACCCTTCAGGAGAGCCCAGCTGCTGTCAGGGCTCCCAGGCAGGCTGCTGCCCTCCCCACCTCCAACCCAGGCAACAGCCCTGCTCAGCAATGCCCAGGCACTACCAAAGCTTCAGGCATCTTTGGGAGACACCAGAGGACCACACCAAGCAGAGGTAGAAACCAAACCCTGAGGTGGTTTTAGCTGTTCCTGTTGCTTCCTTTTAGCTAGCGATCCCTTCTGCAGCCTCCTGATGAACAAGCTGCCTTTTTTTCCCTCTGCGAGTGTGTGAATGGGCAATACGCTGTCGGAGCAGGCTGGACCACTTGACAGCTTCACCATCTGACAACTGAAGCAGGAGAGGATCTGAATCGATTTCAAGTCCGATTTTAGAGCATTTGTTCCTTCACCACTGCACACACTTGCAAAAATACCTCTGTTCTGTTTTCATACAAGTATCTAAAACTTCCTCACCACTGAAAATCAACTTTTTTTAAGTACTCTGGATCACACCAAGATATTCCACTGGCAGGAAAACCAAGATTTTTTGTGTTGGAAAGGCTAAGCTAGCAATGCTAAATTAGTTCATGCTACACATTAGGACTACCTTCCTTCCTTGGTATTTGGAGGTGGAAAGATTTGTGGCATGGGGGGAAAGGACAGTTAAGGCAAACAGTGAGTATGAGGCATATGAAAGCAGAGAGAGTAAACCAAATGAAAATGACCCAATTTTCTACCGATTTGTTCAATGAGTTACTGCAAGTAATTTTTCCCTTGTGCTATTTATGGGATTTCTCTCTTCTAAATGTTACCATGGTCATTGTGGTGTAACACTAATTTGTTTACATAACCTGAGTTGCGCATATAGACCCAGATGTTACTTCAGAACCACTACACTTGGGGAAGATTTTCTAAAACCTACACATTAAAACTTCATGGAACAGTGATTTTTTACCATAACACTAACGGGGCCTGCTTCAGAGAAGGACACAACACTAACCGTCCTGCCACGAAGAGACGGTTGCTCAGCCCTGCTGATGCTCTGCTCCCCTTGAATCTGCAACTAGGCTTCAGCATTTTAACACACTTGTTTTAACTGTATGTTCTATCGCTCCTCTTCATACCATGGGCCAGAAAAAGAAACCGATGGGTTTGATTCAATATTGGATTTCTTTACGATAAACCTAAGAGATGAGGAGCTCTGGAGCACACTGGAAAGTATAAAGCAGTATATATTTATTGCATTTAGTCCAAATATTAGTTAACTTCCCCCCAAAAATCTGCATTTTTCCGACAGCTTATTTTGTGGCTTAAAATTGGTAAAAGACCAAACCTCTATGAGCATTGCCACTTCACAGTAGCAATGTAACTTCTTTTTAGTCTAACATATCATACACAGAATACCACTTGCATCCCAAAAGAGTATTAATACTCTGGGCATGCGTAGTCCAGAAATTTAACTGCATCTCAGCCCGCATTAACTTTATTTCTACAGTATAAAACAGAATAACGTTTTACAGAAGCTCGTATCATGAATGAAGCTGTCCTCTATGAAGTATTTGTTGGTTGAAATTACTAACAACAAAGTAAAAATACTCGTAGATGTATTTTAGGCTTAACAGACTGATTCGCAGCCTTGGGGAACTTCACCTGTTCTGTCCGAGTGGGAAGCTGAGAGCAAACATTTATCACAACCCAGCAGAGCGTATTCTGACTTCAAGTTTTGTTTAACTAAAAAGAAAAAAAACCCCAACCTTTTGTACTTGTTGGTTACAGAGAGGAACAGCCATGAAAGATATTCTTCTACTTGCGGTGCTTCATGTGCTTGCAAGGCTCAGCAGAGACCTTTGATAAATCATTCATTTTAACCAGCAGGTTCGTTATATTGCAAATAAATATTAAACCAGTACATGTCGTACCTTTCATGTCAAATTTCAGCTTCCACATTTTGCATACTGGGCACCGAACAAAATCCGATTACATTCCTGAAGGTAAAAGTAAATTCACTGGTATTTCCCCCATAGAGCTTGCTTTTACAGGAGCAGCATTGGCAAGATCTCAAAATGCTTCTGAAGCTACTCCTTAACTTTAGGGAGGAAAAGAGGACAAAAGAATAAGACAACAATCTCTGTATGCAGCAATAAGCCCAATACAGTAAAATTTTAGTGTAGAGAGTACTGTGACAATCACAGTATTAATTTATTCTTCATTTGGCCTCATGACTCTTGGATTTTTTGTGGAGCTTGGAGCGAAAAGTTAACAGCATCATTACATACATGTGCCACTGCCTCAGTAGGTTTGGACCTCCTATAATACCAGCACTCTTGCCAACCTCCCCTGCCTCCTAGTAGCAAAATTCTACGGAATACTGAAGAGCAGAGAATTTCTTTCCTTCACAATTTCCTTTAAATATTGACACAGAGGCTGGCACTATCACAGCACTTCCTCCTTGCTGTAGTACAGCAGCAAAATGCAATGATACAAATTAGTCAAATTCTCTTCAAAGTAATCTAAAATACCATACATGAAGCATGGATGGAATGGCCATTAACAGCTTAGCACTCGTCTGGCACTGGAGGATATGGTTGAGTGGTGGACTTGGCAGTGATAGGGTAGCGGTTGGACTCCATGGTCTTAAGGGTCTTTTCCAACCTTAACGATTCTATGATTCTATGGATGGACTGTCAAGTTAGAAAAAAAAATGATGTCCCAAGTGCTATTCTACCGTACGGTGAACTTGCACCAAGTCAGGTTGCATACGTGTTCTTTAACATCACATACATACACAAATACTTTGGTCTCCTAACTGATTTGAAGAGTTCAATTTCATTCCTTACAGGGGAAAAGAACCAAACCAACCTCTTATTTGGTTATGCTACACAGTTATTCTATAGAGTTTTGTTTGTCAGCACTAATGCACAGTTTACTGCGTAGCCTCTGCTGCCTTCAGTGTCCTGCTGCACTCCAAGCAGAGGAGAAGCAGCACTTATTGCCTTTGAAACTATTTCCTACACTCTTACCTGAAAAACAGGTTCAAAATTGATCTTGGGTACTTACCACAAATGCATTTCAGTGAGAGTGACATATCTATGCCCTAGATGCATCTCACCCTAGACGCATCTCACCTACCTCATTTTCTGCTGGAGAAAGGCCTAAAAGCCACTCTTCCCTGCCAAGCCCCAAGTGAGAGCAGAAAGCCCTCACCAGGGAGAGGTGGGCTCCCTCTTGCTCTACCTGAAGCCTGTGCAATGATGCAAAAAGCCTCAAAATGACAGGGGACACATACCCTTCTGTTCACTGAGACAAACTTCCAATGAGACGGTTTCTTCAAGATATCTTTGTAAATAAGAGGGCTAGCAAGGAGGAAAAATATAAAATAAATAACAAAACCCAGAGGGTAGAGGTTTGTGTCACCAGACACAAACACGTCTTGCTCTCTCCCTGTCCTGCAACAAGCCAGAGTACTCACTGTAAGACAAAGCAAAGCTGAAAAGGTTTCCCAGCGAGCATGGAGCCAGATGGTCAGATGCCTTTGTTTGTAAAGCACAGACAGCAGTTCTTGACACACGGTGGCTTTCAGGCTATTCTTTTTGACCCTCTGAACACTTGAAATCCGAGCAAGTACAGAAGTAGCACACGTGAGAGTTGCAAAGAAATCCTGAACTCCCCTTCAACTGGTTGGACTTGAACCTCGCAAGACTGCATTTTATAAAGATCTCTTTTCCTATGTTGACAGCTACTCGACATTTAGAATTTTGCCAAAGTTATTATAAAATATTTATTGACAGTAGCAATAAACAACAATTTTTTTAAACAAAACTTAAAGTGGAAAACGGCTGCAAGTAGTTTTTGACGAGCCAGCTGTACAAAAGCTTAAGCAAAGCAGCAGTCAGGGAGGTTGGTTTGGGAAGAATCCACACTGAGTTCAGGAGATGTCATGCCTTATTAGATCACCAAAATAAGCTGTTATTGTCTTCAGTTTGTTATTGAGAAAATTTTGTTCTATTTCAACTTTCCCGCCTGGCCCTGCTAAGGAAGCCACCTGAGAAACAAAGAACAAAAAAGCAAATCAATCAATGCACAAGAAAAGAGGCAGAACCCCAAACCTTTTATTCCCATGAGATACCACCTAAAACACATCTTTGCCTCTGTTAATACTAGTGACAATATTCCTTGTCACCTAATGCTTCTGGTACTCTTTCGGTGTCTCCTTTTACTCACAGAAGTGGTTTGTGGCTTTCTTGTGACTGAAAAATCCTCTCACTCCAAGCCATGAAAATAAGAGGACTTCAGAACTAGACATAAGTAGTTATCACTTCACATGCTGTGCTGAGGCAAGAGGTGCTAGCCTCTGGCTTGCAGGGTACTTGCCATTTGAGACACCCAGTTGCAGCAAAAAAAGTAAAACTCCTGGAATTAGGAAGCATAAAGGTTGCACTGAAAAGAGGGGGGGGGACGGGGACGGGAGGGACGGGACACACACAACTCAAACAAAAGCAGCCCCAAACAAGCAGAGGAGCTCACAAAAAACCAGTTACAGTTTTGCCGTTGGTACTGCAACCCAAAAAAATAGTAGTTGTGTGCACTGGAGTCTCAGGCAGTGTTGAGGGTAAGGCCGCAGGCAGCTGAGTAACTACAGACAGGGAGAGCCTGTCAGGCAGCGCTGGCCCCACCTCTCGTGTTTACAATCACTGGAGTGAGAATTTCACTGTTCATGCTCTGTTGACTGAGCTCAGTACTCACCTTTAATGCTTACTGGTTACAGACAGACAACGTTTTGCAGCGGACTTTGCATTTTGGACTAGAGCGTGCAATACTCTCTCCTCTGCTGTTCCTACTCGTGATGCCTCATACCACTTTGAGGGATGACGGCCATACAGCCTACAGATTTCTCACCAGGACAGACTGCACACCCAGAAAGACGATACCACCACCAAAACTGGCTGTTGGCTGTTTTTTTCCCCCCACACTGCTGACCCCAAAGACCTGTGCTGTGGGTGTGCGCAGGGCGTCCCTGCTCCACAGCCAGTGCTGCTCCGTGCTGCTGTTTTCCCTTCCTGATGTAGGAAAATGACCGCTACAGTTCCCGGTCCAGGGAAACTTCCTGGGCAGACACAAACTGATCAAGGTCTACAAACCCGCAGTAGATTTTTAACTGATCTTTAAACTAAGAAGTCCGTGCTGTTATCAGCTGAAACTGAAAGTGCAGGCTGCATTATTGACACTTACAAATTCCTTTGAGACTTGTCTCTGTAGTGCAGGTTTAAATATAAACATGCTGAACTTCCTCTATTTTACTGTAAGTAAAAAGTCAGCCCAGTAGCAGGAGGAAATAACAGATTAATCTAAATTATACTTTGAACCTTTCACTTGCCCAGAAAATTACACTTATCTAAACCAAGCATTTACTTTTCTGCTTTGGTTTTTTTTCCCTTTTCATTTTTTTTTTGTTTCTGCAGACAAAAACAAAAGCGTGGGCAGTTTCTTCATCCTTCAACTTAATGGTAATAGGAAAAAAAATCTCCACGTTCTTGTTAAAGAGGAACCTGCCACTTAAGTAAAAAAGCAGAAGCTGGCTGACTTATAAATAGCCAAGAATCTGAAACTGGCAAGTGATCAGGAATGTTGATTTTAAGACTTATCTTTTCTTACTTGAAATCCTAAAAGCAGTTAATATTGTGGGCAATCCACATTTTTTTTCTAGGCAGACGTTAAGTTTGTACTTCTAATTTATTATGAACAAACGCTGGGATGTCCCTTACAAAAAGTGTTAGAGACTTTGTACTTTATAGCTAATGTTGTTTAACTATTCTAAAATATTAATTGGATTAGTCAACTTAATTTAAGAATATTGAAGGTACTGTCTCAGGGTTATATACTCCTGCTTTCAGGCACAGTTTGTGTCACTAGCATATCTAAGTATGACTAATGCATTGATACTGAACACAAATGTTTACTAAATATTTCTCTTAGGAGACCAAGTAAAGCAAAATGCTTCATTGGTAACACAGGCAAATACTGCTCCTCCGCTGAGGGGTGGCATCCACCAAGGACACCTGAGAGGCTACAAATGCTGTGTCTAGTCTCTAAGTGTTAAATCCAGGAAAACTAACAGAAATTTCAAACAACTACTAAAAGTATTTGATAAAACCAAAGGTGACCAAAATCTAAATAAGCACATGGGCGTAAGCTCTGCAGGGATGGAGCCGGTACTGCACACTCCTCGCCCTGCCGACGTTCAGAGGAGAGAAACGCAGATCTTCTGTGAGGATGCTTATTTGTAAATTGCTGGAGGTTGCACATTTAATTACGTAGGACTTGCCAAGTTTTCCTCAGAAGGGCTCAGTCAACCTTGACAGCGTAATGAGGGAAAGCTGCCACACACCAAGCTTCAGAAAGGTGCCAGCTTGGCGGATGCAAGCCCTCTAAAAATAACAGCAGATTGAGAAATGATGCTTTCAGAAAAGCAAAGGTGCTCACCTATTTTTAGAAATACCACATGCATCTCCTGTTTTCATAGTGAACTGCAACAGTGACTATGGAAAGGCTTCTTCATTTTTTAGAAACTGGACTAGTCCAAAATTTATTTTGCATTTTCCTGTGAAAATATGACTATTCCCTGCTGGCAACTCTCCTCATCCTGGTCTGTTCTTTAGCCCAAACCCACATACTCGGGGGGGCAGACACTGCCTCCTTTGCTGCGCTGGGTAATTCCGCACGTGCCACACGCCTCCCCGGGCAGAGGCAAAGGGTGCAGCTTCAGCTAACGCCTCCCTGCATTCCTCTCACCTGGATGCTTCATCAGCTGCTGACGGAAATAGTCCACAGCTACAGAGAGAGCCAGAGAGCATTAAAAAAAGTGGCCAGCAGGTTTGGTCTCAAGTTTAAAATAGGAGACACCAGAAAAGAAATATGAAAAGGGACATGAACAAAGAAGATTACTTCAGGAGCACAAGTTGCTTAAGGTGCAAACTTGCTTTATATTTTTCAGGTGTACTTTTGAACTCTTAAGGTTTCCCTGCTAGCCTTGCAGGTTCTTTTTTATCATACTGAAATTCCTTTAGTAAAGTTCCTTCCTATCTCTTCCAGCCACCAACTAAGTATTGCCATTTTTTGTCCCCCCCAAGAAACTTTTCTGGGGTGTGAGAAATACAGGCTTCTTGGCTTGATAGGCAGTCACACAAGGACACTGTGATTCATTTAATTTTATAGAACACTAGTAAAAAGAGGAACCCCCCTCCCCACACAACCAACCTAAAGGGTAGGGGGGAGAAAAATCCCAACCCACTTGGGAAAAAAAAGGCAATGGGTGTTCTTCACACTGAGCATAATAAAACAAAATGATCTCAGGCAGTATTTTTCAAAATGTACAGGAATGCAGGTGAATTATGCCACTGCCATGGTGGTGCTGCCACCCTTTGACAGGCCAGAGATCTATTTATTTTTTTTAAACTTAAGGTGGGCAAACTACAATTCAGTATTCAAGTGCTATGAGCTTTAGGAAGACTGAAGTCCAGAAGTGCCACTCTGAAAAGCTGTACACTGGGAGCATCTTCTGGCTTTATCTTTTATCAAGGACAGAGAACAGACGTGAGTTTAAAGTGGGCTGCTTAAAAGCTGCCATTAACAACATGATAGTCACAGCTGAAGTGTATGCAATTACATTCATTAGAAAGGATCAGCCTGCAAAACACATCAACCCACAGTTTTTTACCTGCCAACTCACCTAATACCCAAGCACCTTAAAAATACAGTCAAATTAGTCTGACTTCCTCTCCTGGCCTCTCACTCTCCGTTTTGCTTATTGTTATATTTACTCCTAAATAAAGATGGCATTGCTTGGCAGGTCCCATTTGGCTAGGTCTCCAGTCTAAAATCACAGCTAAATGAAAAGGGACAGCGGTAGCTTTACTAGTCAGCCTCCCATCAAATTTCTTAATTCACAGAGGTTACCGTGTATTTTATTAAACTGATCTCTCTGCTATAATTTTCTGTTCTCTGATTGACACCAGATAGAATTAAAATAAGTAAATAGGTAAATGAGGTTTACTCATCTTTACGCTCCCTTCATTGACCTGTAATTTAAAATAAATGGACTTTAAAAAACAGAAACACAGCAAACATCTTCCTGACCAGGCACTAGACTTGCAGACAAAACAAGGCTTTGGTGTCTAACTCTAGATTATCTCAAAATGGATGATGAAGATGGGGTAGGAACAAAGGCAGGGGAAAAAAGAAAAGTACCTGCGTAATGTGTATGCTTGACTACCAAGGTCAAGAGCACTTTGCTCAATTCTGAGCTCAGGGAATCACCCTACACACTAGACAAGGAACAAAAAGTAATTAATATCTCCTGGCAGTATTTGGAATATAAGCTAGGTCTGAGACACCAACATTTAGGACAGCAAGAGCTCCAAGAACAGTGAAATTTCACTAAATTAGGCATAGCTATCACAACCAACAACAAGGGAAAAATCAAACTCCAAACCCAGTAATCTAGTAGATTCATAAAGTTTTGCACCAGTTATCAAATCTTCAAATAGTAAAGATCCACACAAAGTTTTCAACACAGAAACAGGAAGACATCTGAAAAGTGACTGGTTAAAAAAAAAAAATTATCAACAGTGCATAAAGACTAACGTAAACCTTTTCCTGCCTCCAGCCCTTCTTCAGTTTTTAAAAACACAGTATCGTGAGTGAATAAATGCAGCCCGTATGATCTTCCTAGTGGGCTAGTGGGGACTCTGTTACAAACCTATACGACACCAAGCAGACTGCCTGTAGGTCAACTCATGATGGATGGAACTATAACTGGCTGGTAACAAATAAATCACGAGCTAGTTTAAGTGGAGAGAGGCTGCCAATTTGCATTACGATCCCAGTTTATATAGTTCCAAGTCAACCAGTAGGAATCAAATGGGAGAATACCATAAATAAAATAAACAGAAGAGCATACGCCTGTGAACACCTTGCTAGTGCACAGCATTTATCGCTTCCCACAGGATCTCCCACACAAGAGTTGTGAACGTCGCACCACAGCCACCACACAGCTGCTCTCATGGAGTGCATCCTCCCAGTGCTGCCGCTGTTGCATCCCCAAGTAGTACACCCACTGTCCTGTGCTCCTCCAACAGGCCTATGCTCCTCAAAAGCTATACCGGCTTGCCTTCAGCAAGGTTCAAAGAACACAGACATTTTTGAAAACACTTTGATCAGTCGAGTGATGTGGTCATGGAGAACAGAGGCTGCAGTGCTACAGTCTTGACTAAAGTTCAGAAAAAAACCAGGTCTTGATTGAAACTTAAAAGACAGAACCAGCTTTTCCTTTGCACAGGCCTAAGTTAAAACCCTTGAGGTGCTCTCTAAAGTTTCAAGGACAGGGAAAAACTGCTGCAGATACTGAGTAGTAAGTTATCTGCAGCCATCTAAAAAAAACCAACTAACCAAAACGAAAAACAAAACAAAAACACCCCCAAAACAATCAACCTGACAATGTTTTGCCTGTCATGCCTTTCTGCTCATGATTTTAAACCCAAGTATCTTGTTTGGTCCGTCAAATTTACAGAATTATGGTTGATGTGGACAGCAATCAACAATTAAGATTCACTGTTTATTCCAATATGTACTATATAATATATATTAATATATGTAATTATGTTAATATAAGAACATTAAGTTCTCTTAACCATAAAGTTTGTTAAGAATTTACTCCAATGCTTTATGAAGAGCAAAACTGTGTATATGATTTGATGAAGAAATACTACTCAAAAATGGTTAAAAGAAAGAATATTATTATTTGACACATATAACCCAAAAAGCAGTATTGATCCTCTCCCTCTATTACCCTACACTGTTATAAGGGCCAAAAATAGCTGGCTGAAAAAGGGGACATTTTGCAGAAGTTTAAAGCAACTCTAACAGGAAAAGACATTATTTTCAATAAATAAAATAACTCATATTTATGAAACTGTGAAGCAGACTCAAATTTTGAAGAGGGGCTGCTTTTCAATCATTCAACTTTTCAAAATACTTGACACTTTTTTTAAAAAATTAGATCTTTTCTCATACCCCATACCATCAAGAAGCCTGCTAGTGCAAAAAATTTAGAGCAAATTAATAGGGTCCGTGATGTGGTTTCACAACACGGTGGCTATAACCCTCTGAGCAGAGTCACAGTGCCACATCCCTTCTAGGGATCTATATTTAAGCTTCGACTCATCCATACAGAGAGAAAGGCTTCTGAACACTGGCATACCTTTCTTAAATCGTATGGGTTTTTCTTTTGTCACAGGCTGGATCTTGGATAGACCAAAACTTCTCTAACTCAAAAGACAGCTCTCAAGTTGAATAATTATGAGGCATTTTAACTCTCAGGATCATCTTCAATTAGCAGCGTCACTCCTATTCTGTCTTAAGAGCAGACCAATATTATTATAATAGATTCGCTTGCTCTGCTGTAAGGATCTGAAAGATTGAAATGTTATCTGAAAATTGGCCTCAATTATCCTGCTGTTTTGATATACTAACACACGACCCAAAATTAAAACTTGCACTACTGTATGCTTGAGATGTTGTATATACAACATTTCCAGCGGCTAGAAATCAGAAAGAATTAAAGATAACCCCATGGTAAATAGATAAATGTGTAAGATTGTCTTTTTGCTGAAAGAACAATCTGTTTCTGCATTAAACCCCAGGCATTGAGACTACATTTGGAGTTCTGTGTCCAGTTTTGGGTCCCCCAGTTTAAGAAGGACATGGAACTGCTTGAGCAAGTCCAGCAGAGAGCTACCAAGACGATCAGGGGACTGGAGCATCTCCCTTATGAGGAAAGGCTTGAGACACCTGGGTTTGTTCAGCCTGGAGGAGAGAAGACTGAGGGGAGATTTCATCAATACCTGTAAATATCTAGAGGGTGGCTGTCAGGATGATGGGACTAGGCTCTTTTCAGTAGTGCCCAACAACAGGACAAGGGGCCATGGGCACAAGTTGGAACACAGAAGTTCCACCTGAATATGAGAAAAAACTTCTTTCCTGTGAGGGTGACAGAGCAGGGGAACAGGCTGCCCAGGGAGGTTGTGGAGTCTCCTTTCCTGGAGACATTCAAAACCCTCCTAGATGCATTCCTGTGCCCCCTGCTCTGGGTGTGCCTGCTAAAGCAGGGGTGTTGGACAAGATGATCTCCAGGTCCCTTCCAACCCCTACCATTCTGTGATTCTGTAATTTGTACAATATGAATGTCTTCAAAGAATAGTGAAGAAGTTTAGGATAACCATGAGGGCACAATACAGTATCTGAGCAGTTAACCATCCATGGTCAGGGTAAGTAATAAACTCCTCATTCCTCAGTACCCCATCTCTCAAACTTGGCTAGGCTGGTGAAGATGTGGCCATCTGTCTCACAACATGCCAGGTCACCAACCAACGTTTTAGGCTCATCAGTTTACTGGGGAGAGCCATCATGCAGCCTGACTCCATTCTGACCACCAGTGAAAGAACAATACCTCAACAGCAGCATTCAAAACACAGCTTACATGAAGAGTCAGAAGCACCACTAAGTTAGTATATGAACACTTGGGAGGGTACGTTTAGGTATCTTATGTAGCTGAGTATGCCTTCTGCAATAAGGTCTTCCACCATTAGGAAGGTCCTACAGCAACAAATCCCAAGTTCCTCGTCCTTTGCTGCAAATATTGAGATACAGAAGTATTATCTGGTACAGAAAACAGCCCATGCAAGAGATCGGGCTACTTGGGATGACTCCTGGTCCCTGAGGTGAGTACACACTTCCCACTTTGCACAATGAGGCAGATCACAGCTTGCTGAACATTTCATAAACAACATTTAATCATTCTGTCTCAACAAACTTGCTTCTGAAGTCACTCATAAAGGTCTCTGTTACATTTTGCCTGAGTATTAAGACCTAAATGTAGGATCTCCCTCAGATACCACCCTTCTTCCCCTTCACCTGGTAGAAATGAAGCAGCCAAGAAGAGGAAGGATGCTGGGGAAGGTTGAGCATTCCCTGCTGCCACTAGAGTCAATCAACAGTAGAGCAAGGGGAAGAAATTTATTTCCATTCCCTTTCACCCCCTCTTTTCATCAAAACAAATTCTGCCAAGGCATGCATGTTTACTTTTTTTTTTTTTTTAATATCAGCTTAAACTAGTACTGCTAATTCCCACAGAAGACAAGAACAGTTTTCAACTACCCAAGTGTTGTTTTCACTTCATTTTGCTGGGGTATAATTTTCATTTAAATGTGCAAGCCTATCTCAAACAGCGATTTCCAATTTTTTCCTACTTTGTGGGAATTCTAAGTAGGTCAAACTTCTTATTTTGCTTTTCAAAAACACCAGTGGCAGCAAAATACAAGTTTAGCCCCCCACAACTGAAGCAGTATTAATATGCTTCTGACAGGTAGTTTCCACGACTTACCCTCTTTTTTTTTTTTAAAGGGACGTGAAAAAAACTTAAAGGACTCATGTAAAGATGCTGCAAAGAGATGGGTATCAACAAGGGTGTCACACATGAGCTACATAACAGACACCATTAATAAAACAATATATTTTTATGTATGTGCACATATATACAATTCCTGATAACTTAGAAAGAATATTTTGAAAGATTGATTGGACCTAAAAATGGACCTGCATACATTACAAATTTTCTAACAAGTACATGCTTGTAAACAAGATTTGATGCAATTAAGGGAAATAGTTCACGTTTCTTGTAAACGAACTAACCATATTCCGCTGGTTCGCTGCTCCCTCTTGAGGCAGAAGTACAGAAGTTCGTTTCTCCTCTTCCACCTAAACTCTGAACTTTGTAACGGAATTCAAAGAACCCCATCTCTCTCTACAAGAATAACCCCACGCAGAAAAGGCTGCGCCTGCAGACATAATAAGCACTGGTTTTACAATAAAATCACGTGGAACCAGGTTGGATGTCTTGTCTACTATTAAGGCAATGAACACCAAGTCCTCCGACACAACTATGTCAAGGTCAGCTACCAGCTGCTTTCACACCAGCAGCAGGATCCCTATTCTACATTAGCTATCTAGCTGTAGAAAGAAGCACGTATCTTCCACTAAATTTGCACCACCTTAACTAAAGGTTAAACAATATTTTTATTTTAAGGTTGCTTTAACTGCTGGGCATTTATTTCCATTTTTGCTTGAGGTCCACTGTCAGACAAGCAAACCTGCACTGATACACTGCCTTACAGTCGGTATAACCATTGCAAACCTCCGTGAAGATGTTAATTAACTCAGCTTCTACATCAATTTTAACTGACAAAGCACACAAGCACACCTTGGCTGTAGATTCAAGCCAGTCAACGAGAGACAAGAGGCAGAGTACTTAAAGTTTTAATAACTGCCACCTTACATGTTAAGCATGTTAGACCACCTATTTTAGGAGCTAAGCATCTCTGAAAGCCTTACATACGTGTATGAGCATTCAGAGTTAATATCTGAGGACACAGAAGAAGCAAATCTTACATTCCTGAGCAACGCCATCACAAATCAAACTCAAGTTTTTAAGTTTCCATTCAAATCCAAGGCATCAGATAATCTGTTCAGCAAATAATGCCTTATCCAAGTTATTCAGTTTTCAGGTATTAATCTCCTGCAAAAAATGTTTAAGATTTACTTCATCAAGCTTTTATAGGTGCCTAGAGTTTATGGACTACATTCACAAGCCAAGCTCCATCACTACCCCCTAGCAGTGGTGTCCACAGGCCCTTGCCAAGGCATTTGTTGCAGCAGAAGCCACCCTATCTGGTCCACAGAAAAGTAAGATGGATGAGAACTGCAGGCAAAACCATGAGCAAACTGCGAAGACAACTGTCTACACTAACCATTAGGAACTTCAATGATACATTTTTTTTTCCTGGAGTTTTACAGCCCTGGAAGTGTGGTGGCAGTAAATTCAGAAACTTAATTCTTAAACACAGCCAGAGACGAGGGCAGCCAAACCCATAACCAGTCTCCTGCGGACCAGAGGGGGGACCGCTAAGGTCATGTTTGGGACGGTCATGTTTTATACACCTCTGTCCACACAGGATTAAGACTACATTTGCCTAAACACTGGGCTAGATTCATGTTCTCTTCCCCCAGCCTCAGATCATCAACATTTAGGGTTGTTTTTTTTTAATACAGGCACAATCTCTAAACAAAGACACGAGGAGCTGATTTCTCTCCCTGAGAGTAGCACATAGCCTGGACAACTGACCTGAATCCAGGGCTCCAGCCACATGCTTTTAACAACTAAGCCGTGACCACAAAGCCATGTTTTTGAGAAACAGCAGTTACTCTTCAGCGATTTGTGTAAAGGCAAACCCATGGATATGTATCAAGGAACACTTAGAGCACACCAACAACATTCAGAGCCAAGATGTAGAGGTGGCAAGACACCTAACTCAACCATGTAGAGGTGCTGAGCTCTTCTGTAGGAACAGGTGCAAGCCTGGGGATAGTACTCTTATGTGAAATGTAGATGCCTTTGTGCATTTATAAATACAGTAAAAAGTGCTCAGTAGCAGAGCAGAAAATTGTTAAGGTTCATCACGGGAATGAAACATTTGATAAAATGCAGAAGTTGAAAGTATAGAACCTCTGCCTAAAATTAAGGTCCCTGTTCAGAGATTCATAAGCCACTTTGACATTTCACTAGCCTGAAATGCAAAACACAACCAAATCATCACCTGGTGCAGCAAATGGTGCTGCACATAGCGTCAGCTCATAGTGTGCTTATACTTAGGCCATGTGAATTTCAGCCTGTTCCTCAAGCTAGCTGTTTGCCACCAATGAATTCTGCAAGCCACCATGTGGCTTGAGACCTTGCCTGCTCTAACTCAGACACAGCTTTTGGAAAAGGAGGAAATAATCCTGAGAAGTTCTGTGGCATGTTGGAGGTGAGGAGAGCACCTCACTGCTCCCTGCTTTAGCTACAAGACATAATTAACATAGAAAATACACAGAGGAAACTAAACCAGACACTCAGGGGAATTGTTACAGTCATCTAATTACTTTTAAAAAATCTAACAAAAATCTCTAATACAAAAAACCCCAAACCAGTGAAACAAATTGTGTATCTAACTCTCTAATCACTGCAATGCTAGCAGCCCATATGGAACTACACACTTGTGTGGAGAGCATCACTACCATGTCTGGTGGCATGACATTTGTCTCTGACCTACTAATCAGTGATAGTAGTGACTGCAGGCTGTTCAGTGATTTCCTGCAACTCCTTCATAAACTGAAAGCCATGAAAGTTTAGGACTCAGCAACTTCTGAGATAGTAAGAGCTTGTTAAATATTTTTTTCTCCATTTAAAATGATGTATCTGTCTGGCACTCAAGAAATCTACCAGCTTTGGATCTTCTATACGAACCTCCAATCTGTTGCTTTATGACGGAACAGTATCAAAATCATGGAAATAAGCTACTGCTCCCATTTCTAAATATATCAAAAGTTCTGCAAACAGAAATCACTTAACATAAGGTTCAAACTTAAAACAGCCCACCACCACCGCCATTCATCTGAACAGACTTAAAAGTCTTAAGTTTGTGCTTACAATACCTATGTTTTAAGCCAGCTGAGCTTTTTGTAATTACCAAACCCTTATCCAGTAACACACCTGGTCAATGTCAGCATTCCGAGGCAGAAAATACACAATATTGTTGGTGATCTTCTTGGAGAGCCTAAAAATTTCAAATGTAAAAGCCAGTAAAGGAGAAAACAAGAATGGGGAAGGAGAAGTTGCTTTAGATTCATTAATTTTGAAAGTATGTCCCAAATTCAGTTATTATACAATTAAAGTATAGTTAGTCTTCTGGGCATGACTTAGATACTCTTCTGAAATGCAGAAATTAGTATTGTCTAAATGTAGAAACTCTATTTCACCATTACTGCCTTAGAAAGTAGAAAAAAAAACCCCTACACCCCACTTTTTAAGAAAATTTAACTGAACTACAGAGAAGTATTTGAGAAATTTGAATGTAGTTTATAGCTAGTACATTGGTTTGATATTTGTTTTCTAATCCATTTCGTGGAATCTCTCATGCGTGCATACAAAAATTTCCTTGCTCTTACAAATAGGGCTACATTTTAGCCAAATAGGAAACAACCGAGATTATTTTGGGAGAAAAAAACGCACCAGACTTCATATTTAATTAAACTACTGTCCTAATACCTTCCCAGATGAATGAGTGCTCAATACCGCTGTTAATAAGTTACTATGGAATTTTATACATTAATTAATGGGTTAATATCTTGCTTGCACTCTTCTGTGATTTCCCAAGTCATAGGCAGGTGCTATGATTGAGAATAGCTTGAGTAAGATATTTTAAATTATTTTATAAATCAATTAAAAAGTGGAATTAATGACAAAGTCGTGGCTCCCATAACTAGTTATTTTCTACATATATGCACACTCATGGCTATTTGATTACCTCAGGGTATTTTAATAAAATAAAGGAGTTAAGACTGCTAAACTAATGCTTTCATATAAGAAGTTACTACAATTCTCTAAAGGATTTTTTACTTTTAGTAACAACTCTTTATGATTTTTTTTTAAATAAAAAATGGTAATAAAAATATTTAATTTTAGGTGGTCAAAGCCATATAGCTGAGTTTGGGGGAGGAGACCTAAACAAATGTGGCACATCTGGGACTCCAGCCACGGGTCATATCACCCCCAGACAGCTAACTGGACATGCAAACCCCATGTTGAGAGGAAGGAGGAGAAAGAGATAAAACTGCTCATAAACTACTGAAAACCGCACCAACAGGTAACTTCAAAAGGATATCCATCTGGGCAAATCATGGTTTGGATGTCAAAGATTTCGGCAGTGGCGTAGTCAGGCCCCCCCCAGGGGGGGCTGAGGAACACAACATCTGCTTGCAGGTCAGCGGCCAGCACCATGAAGTCTCCGCACACGAATTCTATCTGATCTGCCACGCCGTACACCTCCGCGTTGTTGCGTGCAAGACTGAGCTTCTCTGGATCAATATCGATAGCAATCACTGCAAACAAAAGAGGGAGCAAACACACAGGTTAACATGACCACCAAAAGGACGTTTCAGAAGGAAGGTGCTCTTCTGCAGCCACCAGATACAAGTCACATCTATAATCTACTGGTGTGCGGTGAGTGACTACCTCAGTTCTGTAGGTCATGGTAGACATGACGCTATAGTTCCTCAGAGGGGAAGGACCTGCCCTTGCATGGCAGAAGCAGAGGTTCCACCAAGAGCAGAACCGCTGCGTTTACAAACCAGCAAGGGAAGCCAGGCATCCAAGACTGGGAACGTTCAGCTGCTGTTGCAAAGCTGGGAAGCTTTAGCTTTTGGCAGTCATACATCTACTACCATGACGATCCTCCATCTCAGCTCTCGTAGCGGACAGGTAAGGCAAAGAGAGGAAGTCCTCCTCACTTCAGTCTTGGCAGGAGCCTGACAGCTTAAATGGTGTCAGTTAGAAACTTACTCTCCTTCGTTAAACGTTTATCTGTGGCTGAGCACGTTGTACTGAAATTTGAGGTTAAAAAACCCACCCAACACAGCACAAGAAAGATAATACAAGGGCAGTACATAATCACAGAAATAAAAATTTACCCAGGAAATACACAAAGCTAAGTGAAATTTAGAAAAAAAAATATATAGAAAATATAGATATATATAGAAAATGTATATAGAATGGATCATAGAATCATTAAGGTTGGAAAAGACCTCTAGGATCAAGTCCAACCGTCAACCCAACACTACCATGCCCCCTAAACCATGCCCTCAAGTGCCACGTCTACATGTTTTTGAACACAAATGCAGTAGAAGCTACCATGTGTCTTGCTCAGAAATTACTGAGAAGCGTTAGACGAGCTGGTATTTCACCACAGGGTTTGATGAGTAGATAGTCAATGTTTTTACAGAAAGCACTCTCAGTGTTTCACTGCAATTTCATTACCTGGCAACAGGAACTTAGACTAATATTAAGTTATCGCTTTTCTGTATTTGATACTCCAGCACCTGGAGGTGATCCCATTCAAATGTTTTAAGTACTATTCACATGTAACCTGCTTTTGAATACACAGACTTGGCGTAACAATTGTGAAAAGGAGCATCTTTGTGGCATCTCTGCAGGATGGCACTGCAACAGAACTCAGCCTTTACCAGCAATCTTCGGAGCACCTGAGGGTCTAGTTACTATGTCACATAAAAACAACTTTAAGTAGTACAACTCAAATCCAACTCTGAGTTAAAGTAGTAGTTTTACAGAAAAATAGAAAGCTTATATTGTGAGTCTGATGAAGCAAAAAAAAAAAAAAAGCTTCTGTTGCTTCAGAAACACTGATAAAAAAACCTACAAAAATCAGCGAACAAAGCGCATACCCAAATTTTTAGGGAAAGAAATTGAAGAAACAAAATAATGTGCTATATACAACACCTGCTTACCTCTTTTTGAAGTCAACGCAAACTGAATAGCGTTTCCTCCAACACCACAGAATGCATCCACTATGATATCACAGTTGAATGACTGACTAACACGGATGGCAATATGCTCAGCTATTTTCTCAGGAGTAACAGAAAACCAACCCTCTGCAAAGGAAAGGGAAGACGTATGGTTTTGCCTCTTATTTCAAGGTCACCTAAATTAAAAACAAACAAACAAACAACCCACACAAACTGAAGGTTTAGCGTTAATCCCAACAATTTTGGCTTAGAGCATTCGACCAGGAAATATAGGCTTTGAAGATGATAAACTCTGGTCAGTCCAGCGATTTGCTAAGCAAACAAAGTCTCACTGAAGCAAACAGATATGCCTGAATCTCGGTAAATGCTTTGTTGAACTTAGTGCTGAGGATTCTGGCTTATCAAGGACAAGTCCACCAAGACGGCTATAAAAAACTTTATACATCACAAATACGCTCTGTAACAAATACAACCAGAAATATATTCTCTCTTATCCAAAATGTTATTTTCTTTACAGCAATGTCTGGTCTGAGAAGTAATCCATGTGTTCAAGTGGGAGAGCATTAGAGGCAAAAGGCTTACAAACCCAAGATACAAATAAGCAGTAATCCTAATTCCTCCTTTACCTATAAATTTGTGATTTGGAAGTGGTTTTCACGTAAACATGGAAAAAAGTAACTTTGAAAGTGACTACTGAAAGTCAGAACAAAACTAGATCCATCAGCATATTTGGAAGTTTCACAAAACTATTTTATAAAAAACACTGAAATAGAAATATGTCATCCAGTTTCTGAAAAAGTCCTGACCAAGCATAATTTGGGTACAGTATGATCTTCAGCAAACACCAGGATTAATGCAAACAGGGGTGTCCCATGCTGGAAGCTCCAAGACTTCTGTTCACCTGCCTGCTGTGGGATGGAATTAATCCAGAGGTGCACACACACACTCAGTAATGCTCGTTCTGTAAGAAAATCCTTAACCTGCGAGAAGGGCCACAGGTTTGGATACATTTTATACCACCAAGTCAGTGCACTCTGTACTAAACACACCTCTGTCTAGTTTAATTCCCTCGTCGAACCGAGAGAACAGCCGGTAGCGTTGTGCCCAGTACTTGGCCAACTCTGGATCGGCAGCAATCTCAGCAGGTATAGCTCCCAGCATCATTTTGTTCCTCCTTCTCCTTTTTTTCTCCTTCTTCTTTGCAGTCATTTTTTCATCTACAGCTGGAAGACACTGCAAAAGTTAACAATCACTGTTCTCGTAGGCTAGGAACATAACTGGTAGGTAGGTGGATACAAAATGCTCATGTTTAACACCACTGCTAAGTGTCCTTTATTGCTGTTTGCCAGATTATGCAGAGTAGTGGTTTAAGGTAAAAAAAAAAGCATCCTGTATTTCAAGGCAATAGTGTTACCTGACAGGTATCAGACACAGTCCTAAAAATCGTAACACTTCAACCATTATTGAAGAGCCTTAACAGGCTAGCCATCATCTTCAACTGACGGTAATAAACTCTACATAGTGAGCAAACAAGTGGATCAAGCAAATGGATCAGAGACAAATTTAATGCCTTATATATATATGTAAGGAATTTGAACCAATCTAGACAGGAGTTTTACAGTAGAAATCTACCATAACTGAAGTATTGTAGGAAGTATTAAACTGTATGTAGAAACCTGAATAATCCTGTTTTCCTTTGGTTACAGGGTTAATAATATAATTTTCTTCCCCTCCCTTAGAAAACAATTTTAACAACACATGTTCACCAAAGCTCAACAATGTGCAGCTGAGACCCGGGATTCTGGCGCTCCAGGAATAAACTACTTCCACTAGCACAGCTCTCAGTCGGCCTCATTACCCCTTGGACCTACAAGTCTCTTTGAATAAACAGAAAAAATACATACCACACAACGCTGTAGTTTGACAAGGCAGTATTAAGCCTACTACCAATTCATTTCCAGTTTATAGGAAAATGATGTACCTTGGTTGATGTCCTCTGTCTCTGCCCGGAGATAATCAGGAATATCCAGAGAGACTATCTGCCGCCCACAGCCATGCTCCTGCCTCCCTGCACCCTGCCCATCGGAGCTGTTCGCCGCCGTGTCCTGCGCTTCCTCCTCAAGGTTACTCCCTCCACATTCTGTGAAGGCCGCACTGGAAGATGGTGGCTTTTGTTTTTCAGTGTTCAGTGTTGCAGTCTGTGCAGCAGTAATGTTTTCCTGATCCTCTGAGTCGCTGCTCACCAACAATGCCTCCACATTACCCTGAGGGGAGGTTGTCTGGGATGGGGCTTCCTCCCCAGGTTTACTGACCTGCTTTAGGAACTCTTCCACCTGCAAGTGTCAAATATCATAGATGATTAGATGGTGCTGCTAACCAGCTACCTAAAGCATGGTTTAAAAGCCTTACGGTTCAAAAGCACCCGCCATGCATGCACTCTGTACCACATGTATTTTGAAAAAAGTAAAATATCCAGAGTCAAAACATTCAGGAAGTCCTTAACTGTGCTCCCTTTTTACAGCATTTGGAAACAAGTTGTCTTTGGGAACTAGATACCAGCTACTTGCAAAAGAGAAACTCACAAAATTGTCTCATAAATGTATTTATAAGCATTAGTAAGGTAATCACAGCAACGCTAACAATTAAACCTACCTTCTTCAGAGTTTTACTTTTTTTACAAGACGTTTCAGATTCCTCTGTAAAGAAGATGTGTGTGTTTTTGCTCTTCCTTGGTTTACGCATATCCAAGAATTTGGACCTGAGCTTCGCTTTTTTCTCCAAGTACTGCACACTTCGGTGGGTGAAATCTGGAATTCCACCATATCTGAAATTTAAAAAAGCCAAAACAAAACCAACTAACAAAACCCAAAACAAAAACAACCAAAACCCCAAAGGCCATAGTTGGTTCATTTCCAGTCTGGAAGCTTTAACATGAATGTTGATGTCTACAGAAAATTATTTAGACTAAACTGTTTCTTTATGAGACATTTGCTCCACACTTAAAATATATGTCACTGGATGTAGCTGCAAAACAATGTACCTTCAGGAAAACTTTAAGATTTCTATTTGAAAATGTTTACCTAAATTGGTTTTAGATTTTTAAAATTTTTTTTTCAATAGTTGTGTAACTTTAGGTGAAAACAATTTATCAGACCAGCCTGAAGAATAGGAAATGAAAAAATGTCTTGATTAGTAGAATAAAACCTCTTTTTGGTGGATGTAAAGAACCTCCAAAGCAGCTACTTTTGTCCCCTAGCAAATATAAGGGCAATCACTTAAATAAATTTTAAAAAGTAAAACAGAGATTGTCAACTACAAAACACACTATATATATATGTCCTAAACAACTGACATCTTGCAGAAGTGCTAGACCTAAGCTACAGTCCACCTGTACCCTCTGATGTTACTTCTACAGCACTGACCACCAAATCTTTAGGTCATACCACCAAAAGTGAAATTTCACTGGTCAACACCCTGGCAACACTTTATTAGTATAGCAACAATTTACTAGAATGAAACAACCTCATTCCAATACAAAACAGCTATAAACTATGACCTAAGCTTACAGGACTCCAAACTGAAAGGACCATTTGTTGTCAGAGCTTTTAAGGTCTAACCGAGTAGCTGACCAGCCATTTAACATTTACACAACTGCAAGTACCTTACGAGTTACACTTCTGTTTCAAAGCACTTTTCTTGTTCTTTAATTAGACCCCATAACTTTGCATGTCTCTCTAGCCAAAGGATGACAGTTTTATCAAGAGCAGACTATCTTTGGGAATCATCTTCAAAAGTTTTAACAAAATGGGAATGGAGATGAATGGTCTATTTGAATAATAACAAGAGAGCTGACTTGCTATGAAAAAAAGCCCTGAGTTACTCATAAACAATTACTTTTGTCCTGTGCCACACTTGAAACCCAAAACAGAGCAGGTTTCCTCAGGATCTTCCACTGGGTTCTCATCGACATCCAGTTCATGGCTAGGAAAAAATGCAGATGACAAAGTTACTTTCTGTAAAAAACGCTCTTACTTTACAGATATACCAAAACAAAAGTATTGAAAACATTTAAATGTGGGCTTCAGTAAGTTCTTCCGTGCACTGCTGAAACCAAGCAAGGCAGATAGCATCAGCCTATTCATATGCATGAGCACATACCTTTGTTTTTTTTCTTAACCCAATTTTAGATATACGTGTCCTTCTATTGGGGTTAAAATTTCCCAACTATTCTGAATGACCTCTTAAAACATATCAAGCCGTAAGTGGAACTGATGAAGATAGCGTTTGTTCACCCTATTTCCAAGTTACATTCATCATCTATTATGTCACCTATAGTATTATCTATTAATGCTACAGCAACAGCAAAATATTAGAACAAAACCAAAGCTATGTGATTAACCGATAATAATTCCTTCACCTTTGAGTTTGTAAATTTATTAGAGAGGAAGACCCCTCTCATCATCTTTGAGGCTATTAATTTTCTGAGAAGAAAGAAGAAGACTGTGACAAGGCAGAGGTTAGCTATTTTATGATTGCCATAGCACTCAGCACTTTACTGGCACCACACAATCCAGTTAAACAATACAAATTATTCCCTATTGTTCTTGTATCGTCTACACTACTTAGACCTAGATAAGCAAGTTGTCCTATCCAGTTTACCAATCTTTTGTACTTCAGTGGCACAAGAATAGTGCTGTTGCCTTGCACAGTCACTGAGGCCATACGGTTTTCATAAAGCAACAGAAGAGAAGAAATATCCACTGCTTGTTGCCAGGTAAAGTGATAAGCAATGATGGAACACTATGTGGTTTTGTACTGAAGTTTTAACCCACAATCTCAATCAAATAGTTACTATAGATCAGGAGTCTTCTGGACCTGGGCTTCTTGAGGAAAAAAAAAAATCATCTAAATTTCATGACTTGCCTTCTCTTGACTTTGGCATGTCTGTATTCAGGAGGCTCTTCATCCTCATCTTCATCTCGGTCATGAAGCAGCAACTGCTCTTTGTTATTTGAATTCAAGCTACACGACCCCCGTGAACCTAAAAAAGATAGATGAAATCGTATTTCCCTTCTGCATAAATCCATTCCTTTTCTTCCTGTCCCCAAAGTACGTCTGCAGCTACAGTTAGGTTGTTGCATATACTCAACTGTAACAAAGAAGGCACAAATGCCAAAAACATGTATCTTTACCTGTCTTCGTTTGAGGGGCAACATACCAGTACAAACTTCCAGTATTAGTTACACTGTAGAGTTAATAATCTTAAGTAGGACCAACTTCAAATTATCTCAGATAGCTCTCCAAGAAAAATGAAAAGCCTACAAGGTACAAATTTAGAACAGTTTCTTCCTTGCGCATAAATTTTGTTTCCATTTCATTAGCTGTGCAAAGATATTCACATACAGAATCACAGAATGGTAGGGGTTGGAAGGGACCTCTAAAGATCATCTTGTCCAATCCCTCTGCTTGAGCAGTACACCTAGAGCAGGGTCATTTAATAAGAGACAATTCCAACACTCCTCTCATTTCTTGTTGGAAAGGAAATTTTCCTTTCACTTCTCCCATTCCAACTCTACTGTAGGATCAAGATGGGACCACACCTCTTCTTCATTCCCTAGAAAGTCACTAGCAACAGAGTCAGAGGTTTCCCACCAAACTGAAGCCCCAGCTGCTGACACTTAACTCACCTGCTTCACCCCTCCTCTTCACCAGGAGAAATTTTACAGCAGTCAGGAAAGACGTTACACTGCTGCTTACAGCAAACACTGGCAGGAAGAACTGGCAGGCGAATGAGATGGCTCTCTCTTTTCTCTGCACGCTGAGCTGTCTGGCAAAAACGTCTCCAGCCCAGTCTTGTACCTCCCTCACAGAACTGCAGTGTAAAGCACAGCCACTGGCTTTCACCATACCACAGTATGACCTGGCACTTTCACTTGTTAGCACTAGTTGTGAACGTATGAATTTGGGATTGTAAAGATGACTGCAGCTCACTGACTAATTGATAACTCAGTGCTGGAAAGCACCTCTCTAAGACATCTGGTCCGCAGCAACACAGTACAACAAAACAAGAGTTTACTTCAAGCATGGCACTTTTAGACAAAAGGCAAAAATAAACCCTAACCCCAGAACTGCTGTTCTTAAAATCTGTCAGATTCATGAGAACATCAACCTGGGTTTTCATTCATTTTAGATTCTCAGTGAGAAAAGACACATCAGCTGAATGACACAGCTGCAATACCAATACTAAGGTAAATAAATAAATAGGCACTAGCAGTGCTCTCACTGCTTTCTGCAGTGCATTTGAAGATTTATGAAGTACCTTTTCTGTTAAAATCACTTCTGGCTGAAGAACACATTCAATATACAGGTTAGAGAGGAGAGACATGGTCCAGAGAAGCAGAGGGAAGAAAAAGTAATCATTCCATAAAAATACATGATCGACTTTTTTAAAATGGCATAATACAGACATGCCATTGTTTCTTACATAAAGCCACCTAGAGGAATTCTGGTAGAATCAATTTTAGCTGATTTTGTATTACCTGACTGGTTAATACTTTTATTTTCACAAGATGCACTCCTTTTCCTGGTTCCTCCATCACAGGGCTCCTTCTGGCTTTCACAGTCAGACGAACTATGTTCTTGAGGGCTTTGGTGAGCTACTGTTAGAGCTGCGCTGCTCTGCTCCACCTCCTCCAAATTCAGATTTAAATTACAAATCCCGGAGATTATTTCACTATGGAGCTCAGCACCTGAAGGGAGTGTTTCCTCACTTCTGGTGTTAGAGGGAGACATCTCCAAGCTCAGCACTTCACTGCGTTCAGCCCCTGGGCTAACCAAGTCCATTCTTCCCGAAAGACCCATCTCCTGGTTAACTCCATTAGCTTCCACACTGTCACCGTGTGAGCTCTCAGTAGTCCAACCTTGACTTGTCCAGTACTGAAACTGTTCCCAGTAATACCAGTACAGTTCGCTATAATGCTGCTCCCACTCCGCCCTGGTGTCTGGACTATTCCAAGGTTCAGAGGCTGTGGTGGTCTCAGACGATGAGACCTCTTGATGCTTCTCCAGCCAACTTTGCCAAAGAAGGCCCTCTCCGTACTCACTCCAGTACTTCTCCCATTTTTCTTTAAGTTTGCTGGATAAAGCCTCATTTGCAAGACTTTCTGAACTTTCACCGTTCCCTTTACTTACATCCTGAGGTTTGCTGCTGTTCTCACATTGCTCTGTAGCTAGGGCCAGCTCACCAGAAATGGACTCGATATGACCACCACAAGTTTGATTCTTGCAGTTCTGCACCATTTTATCCTCATGTTTTTGCTGTAACTCTTTTTTCTTCTTCTTTTTCTTTTTAATAATCTTCATGTTACCCCTTTTTCTATAATTTTCTGTTGCCTAAAATATAATGGAAAAACATATTTAGAAGTCCACAAGGTATACGCAGTCTTTTCTTGTCCTCTCTCCAAGCACATTTCAGTTTCCATTGTAACCTTCTCTCTCACTGCAATCCTGCTGTTAGCTTTCTCCCCACAAAAGGTTGTAGGGTTTATGGGTCTGACAGGGCCCCACTGCATAACCTTGGCTGACATTTCTGAGGAAGCCGTGAGAAAGTCTATAGAAAGACACACACACAAAAAAGGCAGAATTACAGACAGAAGTGGGGCTGCTGAGAGGGAAGTCATTAGTAGATCGAGGATTCAGAAGGAAAGACAACGTGAAACACTATAAAACACTAAAGGGACGTTGGTCAGGAATTGAGGGGTCACTGGGTTGAGCTCAACAGTAACATGGTATCTCAGGAACATCAAGGACCTATCTTAGGGGTCTGTGGAGGCTGACCCTTCCTGTTGCCTGGTAGCTGTCCAGCCAGCAAACGCTGTTCAGGTGTCTTACTAGGTTAGCGAACATATAATGCTCAGCCTAATGGAACATTAAATCCTTGCTATCTCTGGGTGATTTAAACAAAAAAGTATCCATTTATACTTGTAAATTCTGTAAATCCTGCAGCTGAATCTCTAAGTCTGAAGCGACTGACACAAAAGAGGGGTGTAATATTCTCCCCATCCCATACTGATCTCCAAGTTGGCTAACAGAAACACAAGGAAACAGCCTCCTCTCCAAAGAGGCAGCCCTTTCATTTGTGCAATACAACCATTTCACTTCTTACAACAAACTCAGACTACTACAGCTGTCTAGCGAAGACAGAAACCTGTTACTAAAGGGAAACACTAAGGTATCTGATGAAACCAACAAGTTACAACTCCCTTGTTTTGTGGGGCTTCCTGTGCTTACAGATATAAACAAGATAAAAACATGCAAGAATAGTGAGTTTTTCTATCAGATAAATGTACCATTTTTTTTTTCCTAAACTGCCAAATTAGGTTTGGCAGGTAAAAAGGTGGTGGTGATAAGGGACTACAACTCACATGGGCAAAAGACTGCAAAGGTACAGATATTACTCCAAATGTCCCATCAGCTGCAATCCTTAGTTTTGTTGCATTGACAAACGCATAAGGTGGACTATAAAGAAGTCAGGTTCAAAGAACTGGCATTAATCTTTCATCCACATCCCTCATAATGTCAGGCTAATACACACCGTGCAAAAGCACAAAGCTTAGTTATAATCTAGTAAAAACATACATTATTTTCTCATTCAACTTATTTGCAGTATTACTACATAGCAACAAAAATTGTGTGTATACTTTGGGCTTGAAGTTGGATGCCTGTAAGGTCTATTTACGTGCCACCAATTAAAATAATGTACAAGTTTCTCCTATTTATTTACAAATTAATCAGGTCAGAACCATGAAGTGCTCCGCACAGAAGTACTCTCTAACTGCTAGGGAGGTCTATATTCCATGAAGCGGACAATGTGGATATCCCACTGGCTTTTTCTCATCTGTGAACAACTTCAGTCTGTCTCTAAAGCCCAAATGCTCCCTATGGGAAGCAGAGCACCCAAAGCACTCCCACCCTTTGGAACAGCCTGGCTTTATCATCTGCAAGGGGGATCTGAGAAACTAGCGTTTTAGATTAGTATCTAAAGCTACATGGTTAAAGCAAACAGTGTGAGCGCACATGCTCAGGCTAGAGTGTACTAGCTGTCCTGATGCAAAGCATCAACGTTACCCTGGCTGTTTTAAACTAGCTCCCTCTAGTAGCAAGAGGAATATAGATATTGAAGCATAAAGCACAGCCTGACCCTGTTTAGTCAAATTGGCAGGCGGGTTTTATAAACTGCACACACCACGGTGCTGTATGTTGGTACGAGTATGTGAGACAGGCAGCTGAAAGCCAGCTCGGATACATTTCCATGAACTACAGTCTCAAAAATAACTGAGCAGACATGAGCTACTTCTGGAAACACAAAGTACACAACAAATAAAGCAAATAAAGTTTTACCGCAAAGTCCCTGTGGGCTGACTGCCCACCAAAGTGAAGAGGCAATCCCATACTCTTCATAAGCTCGGCCTCCGAGTCTAGTTCAACCTCTTCCAGATCAAGAGCATGATTAGTATCCTCCTTTAATGTCACATTGGGACAACGGTTCTCCTCCTCGGACGCTTGTTCCTCCCCTATTAAAAAGATTAAGTGAATATAACCCGCTTCAGGTACCTTAATGCAACAGCATGACCTACAAAAATTAGCAGGACTGCCTCTTAAGCTTCCTTTCCCATTTAAGATTTTCATCACAAGCATCTTATTTTCCCACATAACTATCAGTAGGAACCAAAATCTAACTTCGCCAGCCAAAACATTGCACTGGGTCTGGCTGGGATGGAGTTAGCTTTCCTCATATCAGCCTGTATGGCGCTGTGTTCTGGATCTGTGGCTAAAACAATGTGGATAACACACTGATGTTTTGGCTATTGCTAAGCAGTGCTTGCACAACATCGTAACTTTCTCTTCTCCCCACTTTGCTCTCCCCAGCAAGTAGGCTGAGTGGGGCAAGAAATCAGGAGGGGACTCTGGTGGGACTGCTGACCCAAAATGAAGGGATAATCAATACCATATAATGCAGTGCTGAGTAATAAAAAGAGGCAGAGGGTGCAAGTGCTTGGGGTTAACCCACCACAAACATTCACCTCGATAACTTGTGAACTACAATAACGCCCAGCAAACAACAGGGAAATTAGTATTAGGAAAATAAAATTCTTTACAGGAGTTCCTTTGGCATGTATCAGAGCAAGCTTGAAATACAAGAAACTGCTGGTTTTGTTACAAATCTTTCAAAAACACACTAACAAAGATAATACAATTTTACAGAAATGTAATGTGTGAACTACAAGACATAATTACCTCAGAAATAACTGATCAACTGTCAAAACATTGTTTGCAGATCAAATTTTTAAGCAACACCATATGTATATAAAATGACAAATACCACTGAGAAAGTAGGAACTGTATATTGATGAAACCAATGAAATAGAAAAGCTCTTGAAACACTTGATAAAACTGAAAACTTTAAGATTTGGGTTTTGGGTTTTTTTTGGTCAGGATATATTTACTGCCAAATTATCACACTGCACAAGACTCTTGTTTTTTTAAAAAAAATTGTGGTGGTGATTACTCTCACCACAATTCATCATATATGCACAAAATCAGGGTTTACATTCTCCTTCTTCACTCCATTCACACTGCCTCCATTTAACCTGCGCTATTCATTCCTAGATTCCATGGACATTCCTTTCTGTTCAGACTCCTTCCTTTCAAATCAAACTATTATGATACTGAGGCTAGCAAGACAGCAGTGGAAAAATTAGATACCAAGGGAGTTATGTTCAGATAGGCACGTGTGAGGAATCTGGGAGGATGGAGCAAGGTACTGGTGTTGAATTTGCTGGAGCATGCACCATGATTATTCCTAAAATACAAGCAAGTAGGGAGAGACTTACTCCTCTGGTCCTCCTCATACGTTTCCTCATGTACATGCAAATCATAATTTCCTCCATCAGGGCTATTGCTTCTTCTCTACTTCTGGCCCAGCAGATTAATCAGCAACAGCTAATGTCCCAGGCTGGGGCAGAGTCACCAGGACAGTATTACTCCCAGGCAAACATCTAGGATTTGCAGACCTTCTGTTATATAATTAAATTTGAGCTAGGGAAGTTGAAATTATGCTTTGAGAGCAGGTCAGGCACTTGTGAGCTAATCTGCTCTGTGCACCAGGTGGAGATTATGCGAGCTGGTAAATTTGCACAAACATGAATAAGCATCACACCTGGTTTGACACAAACTTCCACATCAAGATTACAGTAACTTGAAAGTTATCCAAGTGCTAAGTTGTTATTCACATCACCCCCATAACAAAAGTACTGAAAAACAAGCCAGAAATAAGAACAAAACTATGGGTTAGCAGTTATACGGTCCTACTGCATAACTTAGACAACCACACCTAACTCACTTTCAGTACAACTGCACATCATATTGCACAGTACGTTTTATTGCCTTACCTGTACTGTCATTGTCATCTTTGACATAGAAGCCTTTTAATCCCAGTTTATATAATTTTCGATCTCTGTAGAGACATTAATGCAGAACATCATCATTAAAACGAGGTTTTTTTTACAGTAAAAACAATCATTCAGTGGAACAACCTTCCCAGAAACACGGCAGAGTCCCTGTCGCTGGGGTTTTCAAGATGCGATTGGGCAGGGTGATAGGTAACCTCATCTAGGCTCCCTTTCCCACAAAATGCTGGCCCAGATGATCTTTCGTGCTCTCTGTGATTCTAAACACAGGAAGCAAAGAAAAAAATATGAAACAGGCGGCACTTTAAAGCCTGACGTGAAAAGGCTACGCGGGACGTGGTCAGAACGTGTTAGTGCTACACGGAATACCTGGGAATTAAATTTTTTGGCCCTCAAAACATTCTGCTCAAGTGGGTGGAATTTAGTGCCTTCAGTCCGAAACTGCAAATAAACACTGCAGCCACCACCCAGCGCTGAAGGCGCCTCATCTCTGCACATGCCTCCCTCCGTTAAACACCGCGTGTGCTTAACATCAGAAGCTCCGGTAACGGCCACGGCCTCCTCTCCCAAATCGCGCATCTGCGACCGACCGACCGACAGACAGACAGCCCGCCCGTGAGCGGCACCTCCCCCCCGAGAAACCCGCTCGTCCCTCTGGCTCGGGGAGGCTCCAGGTCCCTCCGCGGCCCTTTGGGGAAGGGGAAAAGGGGACGAGAAGGGGACGGGGGGCTTCTGTGCACCTCTCCCTGCTTGCGGCCGCACCAGCACGGCCCTTCTCCCCCACCCCCCCCCCCGCGGATACCTCCCCCGGCCACGGGGGACGCGGACACGCGGGGCCCGCCCGGTGCCGGCGGCGACGCCGCTACTCACTCGACGAAGGCGCGGGAGCAGAGGCAGAGGATGGTGCGGGCCGGCCCCGCCCGCAGCAGCAACTCCGCCACCAGCCGTCCCCGCGTGTCCTGCACCATCCCTGCGGTGGCACCCACGCCGCGGCACGGACCCGCCGCTGCCTTCCGCCGGAACTAGGAGCTCCGGCCGAGGGCTCGGGTCGAGTCGGGCCGAGAGGTGCCGAGTCGGGCCGAACGGAGCCGAGTCGGGCCGAACGGAGCCGAGTCGGGCCGAACGGAGCCGAGTCGGGCCGAACGCAGCCGAGTCGAGCCGAACGCAGCCGAGTCGGGCCGAACGCAGCCGAGTCGGGCCGAACGGAGCCGAGTCGAGCCGAATGGAGCCGAGTCGAGCCGAATGGAGCCGAGCGGAGCCGAACCACCTCGGGTCCGCTCAAGGAGCGCCCGCTGCACCCGAATTGGGGGTTCAGCTTTTAGCGCTCTGCTTTGCCTGTCGGCGTCCCAGGCTCCCCAGCTGCAGAGGAGCTGGGCTGTTGAGAGCTGTAGTTGGGGGTGCCTGTGAAAGGGCAGCCGTAGTTACACGACTTCTGGTGCTTCCAGTGACTCCCTACAAGGGAATATTTGTATCTTGATGGTGTTCAGAGTGGGGAGAAAGGAGGGGAGGAAAGGACATGGCAACAGAAATCTGCCACAAAAGATATTGCAGCAAAAATCTGGCAGCAAAAATCTGTGGGGAACAGGAGTGGAAGGCCTGAGCAAAGCATATCGGAGTAGTGACTGGAGCAGAAGTAACAGCAGAGCTTAAAACGAGGAGGGAATGGGGACAGGGTGTACAGAGGGAGTCGAAATGAAAACAAAACCTGGTGAGCAAAGGGGCCTGGGTGAAGGCAGGGCAAGGTGGCAAGGTGGGAGTGAGGAACCCCAGAGGGAGGCAGGGGTTGGGTGGGTGGGGAGGGTGAAAGCGCTGGGGAGCAGCCATGTGTGATGCACGTAATGGTGTTTTGCCCCCGGACTTCTTTCCTGTGGAGGGAGTCCTGCTTCAGGCAGCGGTTCAGATATAAGCTGGGAAAGCATTGTTGTGGGGTGAAAGAGACTGTTTTATCCGGGAGACCTAATGATCTGCTGTGAGAGTTGGAGGGTGTTCAGAAAAGGAGGTCAGTAGGAGAGAAGGGAAAGCGCAGTGTTGAGCAGACCAGGGGAAGCTGCCCTGTAGAATCAGATTTTATCCTTGTCTCCATTGCAGAGACTTTATATGATGATGCACAAGGTTTGAGAGCTTTTCTGCATAAAACACTGAGCAATGGACTATTCAGGAGCAATGGAATATTCAGCTCTACTTAGATTAATCAGAGTGTATCTGTAAAATGCATGAAATCCAGGTGTGTCTGAAGACCATCGCAAAGCCCTCCCTAGACATCCCTGGGGCAGGATTTCTCAGATAACGGTTATGGACTTTATGATCTCTTCTTACCTGCTAGCCTTCCTACTGGACACTGGGAGAGTATTAGAAAGAAGTGTATCATACATGCCTGCCCTGCTTTGAGGTCCTCTGCAAGGTGTTTGCTTTTGACAAGCTGGGATACTGGGCTTTACGTTAGCTGCATTCAACGCATGATGTGCCGTGCAGTTTGTCTGCTGTGCTGTCCCATTGCATTCGTATCAGTACATTTTGGGTAAGAAGGTTATACAGCCTCATGCAGGTGCAAGATGTCCTTGGGATTTGTAAGATGTTTCATGTAGGAAATATGCAAAGGGGAGCTTGGAGGCAGAAGGACTGACCGTTCAGGTGACAGTAGCACAAGTACTGTCCAACAACAAATTCTGTCCACTTACAGACAAAAATCTTAAACCTAATTGTATCCTGAATCTTGCGATATCTGATAAAACCAAGATTATCAAATCCTGTCATTAGTCAGGATTTGTGATACATCTATCACAATAGTAATTAAATACTTTAGAAATACAGGGAAAGGTTACACCAGTTCTAGCACTTGTATGGGTATAACTGCATCTGCAATTAGGGTGCTACGTAACCCTCATATTTCAAAACTGAAAAAGCAGTAAAAATAAAATCTTTCAACACAAATAGTTTAGCAACAGCCATGTGCTGAGTGTTTAAAATTTGAACTGTGAATTGCAAAATATTTTGAGAATTATTATTATACTCCTTGTCCTAAGAAAACAATACTACATCACAAGTGAAATGCAGAGATTCCTTTTGTATAAGAACAAGACGGCTGTTCTTTTATAATATCCAAGCCCGATATCCTGCATCCTCCAGGAGGAGCCACCAGCGGGTAAGGCTAGACATATGTGGGAATGCCTCCTAATACTCTCCCATTCTCCAGCCATCCGCAGCTGATGGCATATTGTCTGTTCAGTAAGACAGTGGATTTCTCCTCATGGTACTTGTCCAGTTTTCCCCTGTGCCCATCATCTAGCAGTGAATTGCACTGGTCTATCACCTTGCATGAGAAGTCACCTTTTTAATTTTGAATGTGGCTTCTCCCAGCTTCTTTTGATGCTTCCCTTATTGGAAGAGTAAATGAGTGATTGGGTCCCTTCCGACTCAGGATGTTCTATGACTCTACGACTGCTTCACATTGGGTTGGTATGGGCTTGATATGTCCTTCCACTGGAACCTCAAGTGATTTACCTGATCCACACAAATGAAGCCAAAGCAGCCAGGGGCTCTGTAGCCTGCTCTCCAGGCTGCCTGCCCTCCTCTGCCCACCCTTCTTTCCCCTGGCAGGCCCTGTTCTGAAACGCTTCTTTCTCCACTTCCCTCATCTGTTTTCTGCTCCTTGCTCCTTGCTCTCACACACTGTCTTGGGCCCCAGCTTCAAAGGCCTTTTTGGACCTATCTGTTGCTATTTTTTTTAATATGTATCTTAGGTGGTAGTGAAAACATCCACTTCCCGGTGATCCTGGATTTGCCGCTTTTATCTGTGCTTCTCAGAATGTGACCTTGCCTTGTCAGCTGGGAGCTGACTTTAAAGCTTTTCATTATTTCCTTCTTTTTAAATCCCTTTTCAAGGCTAACTTCCATGACATATACTGACCAAATAATGATAAGTTGAGGGATGCTGAGAATAGCATCTGTAGGTATTAAAAATAAGAAAAAAGAGCAAATGTATGCAATGTGTATAAAATAGAAGATACGATACTCTCACAGTAACTCTTACCTGCTCATGTAATTCTGAGCTCCAGCATTACATGCACATCTCTCTTACATGTATGAGAAGCGCTGAAGAAATAAGGCAAATATTTCTGGGTCAAGTGTTTTAAATTACATAAAGCGAACATGATATCCCCGCATGTTAGACCTAAATAGGTCTATTACTTGCTATATGGTGCATTTTTGATCCTTAATTGCCTTCTTAAAGACACCTTAAGTCTCATCCGTCTAGTAATAGGCAGAATCCTCTAATTGTGCTGTAGCTGTGCTCAGATTGTGTCATTAGACAAATCTGCAGGAGACGCAGGTTCTTGTAATCATTGTCGTTGCCTTAGCTGTTATGGTTTGTTCGGCGTTTGCAATTACAGTGACACAATAACACTGTTAAACAGTAATTACTTTGCTTTCACGAAAGCAAAGCGAAGGTATTTAAGAGAAAGTCTATCAGAAAACAAGAATTAAAGGACTTCTTCGGTCACAGCTCCACGTCCCTTAATTCCAGGACAGAACATGAATTTTAATTGCTCTTATTTTTATACAGTGAAGGGCTTTGGGTGTTTTTTTTGTTGTTGTTGTTTTGTTTTCTTTTGGTTTGGTTTTACATCTCTCTGTGCTTGTATAGGGTTGTTGGGGTTTGTTTATTTTTTGTGATGGTGGTGTCTTTTCTGTTCCCTTTTCTGTATAAACCAGGCCAAATAAGCATACGTGACATTTCACCACAGTGGAGAAATTGCCACAGAATAGGTAACTGGTTTGTTGCAGCGCTGGGGAGTCCCATCGGTTATTGCTGGTAACTTTAATTCCTACATAAAGAATCCTCTAGCTCACGGTTGGAGGCAAAAGCCAGAAAGACAAGAAAGATAACAGATAACTTTTATAATCCTTGTACCACGGATTTGATTGTCCCTGATTCCATGTGCCTTCACAGCCCAAATGAATATTGTCAGTGCCTGCTGTCTTCAGAGCACCTTTGAATCCTGTGAGAACCATAATTAATTGGAACAGTACCTGTTTGGTCTTGCCAGTTATCAGACACTGTTAACCTAATACTTCTGTTTCTGCCCATTGTGGTCTTTGGTTTAACTTTTTATATTGCATTTTTTGTACGGTAGTACATGCAGTTAAATTGTATCCAGCTACATAGTCCTAGATAATGGACCAGACCATTTATTTTACAAGCAGCCACTATTCATTTGCACTTTTGGAAGTGCTGCCAGTGTAGTTTAAGCCAGAGGAGACCAGATCCTGAGACTGTGAGCACATCGGGGGCATCTTAAAAATTAATTTAAAGACATGTAGCTTTAATTCTTCTCTACCGAAAAGTATATTTCTCTTTGAATCGGACTAGTTTTTATAGGTGTAGCCTTCTGTGACTGTTCCTATAAGGAAGTTTTGTAGTGCTTTATTACAGCTCTGTTTTCCAGTATAGCTCTGGAAATAACAACTTTATGCTTCTCTGTTGCTTATTATTTTTTCCTTGCAAGTTCATAGAGTTTTTGGCATTGTGTAAGAGCCCTAGTCAAAGAGCCATTATGCTGAACAGTATATACTTACTGAGCAGAAACATTGTTTCTAACAAAGAGTGGGTAGCAACTTTGTGTAAAGAATGCAAGACTTCTGTGGAGATTTGTTACGCTTTCAGGCCAAAAAGTGATGTCAAAGAAAGACAAATCAACGGACATGGCCATAGGCAAGAGGTTATAGAAGCAGTTAATTTTTCACCTCAACAGCCACCACTGACCACAAAACAAGATCCTGCTGGTTGAAGTAACTGCAGGGTAACAAAACCCATCTAACAGATCTAGCCTCCCAGAAATCAGGGTGGCAAATTAGGGACATGCCCTTGCCTATCTGGAGTAAAACAGTTTAATGTTAGTGCTTCCATAGTAAAAAGGCGGTCTTCCATACAGGGGTTTTCCTCTGACACTGAACGTGTTCCTGCTGAGGTCCTGACCTGCAGGTGGAAGGTGCCCTCGCTTGCAACTTAATGCCTGAAGCTGGGGAAAGCTGTAGCAGTAATGGGCTGGCGCTTGCTAGAGCTTCTTTTTTATGTTACAACTTTAAATGACTGGTAACTTTAGCATTTTCTTTTGGTAAAGTTAATAACAATTATATATTTATTTCTTTCATGGTACATTTGGATTATATGGTTTTAAATTTATTTGCTGTGTTTCACAATTAGTGTTTTCAGTAAAATTCTACAGCATATGTTGTTTCTCTGGAACTAGTCATTGAGCTTTTTTGCTTCCCAGTTCATATTTGAGGATTCAAAAGCTTTACCTGCATTTTTATTTTCAAGGGTTTTTTTTTTTGCTGAAAGGGAAACTTTTATTTCATTCTGCTCTTTCTGCACTCTCTAGGCCCATCAAGTATTTTTAATTTCCTTAGATACACCATGTGACTTTGAGAAACTATAGACTGTTCATCTGGGAAGTATTTCCCCAAATTCAACAGTTCAGTTGCAAACAATACTGACCAATGTGAGGAGAGACTACCTACTGAAATAGTAACTTGTATTTCTTACAAGTAAGAAATTTCCTTTCTGTATTAGAAGTTCACATTAAAGGGTGACCATACACAGAGATGAATGGCACAGGTACACACCAAGACAGCAACTTTCTTTGAGATGAATAGCGATATAATTAGAGGATCAAGAAGAAGCTTGTTAGTTTCTGACTACATTTACGCTAGGAAATGAAATAGTCAATCATCTGAGTTAAAGAGCTATTGTAATTTGAGTGTGATTTGGGGTACTTAAGCTAATTCCTTACTGTTTTTTAATAGCATATGACTTTTTTTAACATAAGGGAGTGTGACAGGGAAGACTCGCTTGTCTCATGGGCTTTAACTCAAATCAAGATCAAAGTGATTTACTGATTTATTAATGACAATTAGCCGGCAGTCAGTGAACTTCACATTCTGGATCAATACCAGCAGGTCAGCAGATAAAGCAGAGTACAAGACACTTGCAAAATGTTAAAAAGCACCTACAAGTTTCTAAATACCCTTTTATAACTAACCTCTCAAATTTCTAGTCCCACAGGAGCATGTTCATGTGTGCGCACCCCACTCTTGCAGGACAGGGGGTGACAAGCGCACCCCCTCTTTTGGCAGTGCATGTTCTCCTGCTGGAGATGGGGCTGCTCCCGCTTTGTGCATAGCAGTGCAGCTCCCTGCAGCCTGGTAGCTTGTGCGCTGGCAAGAGGGCACCCCACGAGTCCCCGCACACACCCCGAGCTGTGGGTCCTTCTGCTGCTGCACCCTGTCCCATCAACCCTGCTCCCCCCGTGGGATGGAGAGGATGCCGTGTGTTAGGCTGGGACGAGGGGGTGATGGCAGCAGGGTGCCTCCTGACAGCATCCGAGGCAGAGGTCTGACTGCCGCGCTGAGCACCTTCCCACTCCCAGGTCTCACCCCAAAGGCATGAGTTTACTTCCATCTTTTATATGTCTCCTCAAACTGACTCTTCTCAAAATCCTCTTGGTAATGCCTTGGTTGCTACTTAATCCAACATAAACAAACATTGTCATTATTAGTTTCTTCATCTGATTCTCAGTTTTGGGGGAACCTCCTCTCAGACCAGGCAGTTTTGGGTGTCCTGTCCGTGCGGGCTGTTTACATTCACACTCCTGCCATACCAGCAGTTACTATCCAGGCCGTGCTACCAGGACAGGTCCATCAGGAGGTTCTGTTACCTCAAAACTCAACTGGTATAAAATTACTACTATAACATTTCATATCCTTGACAGGTGAAGAGCTTTGTGGGGTGGAAGAAACGCCAGATGGTCCATCACTCACCCTGGAGCCATCCCTGCTGCCTCCTTGTACTTGATTGCTGGCTTATTCAGCCAGAGCACAGGCTGGTCATTTCACATTCAAAATACCAGGGAAATATTCTCATTGTAAGAGAGAATGCTAAGTAAGAAATATTTTAAATGAAAGTATTTTGATGAAATTCACAGATAAATATGTATCTACAGCAATTCTGGAAAGAGAAGAGTAATATAAAGAGCCAAACCAAAGGGGCAGTTATCCCAGTCATCCGCCTTCAGTCACGGCCAACTGTAGCTAACCAATGCTGAGGAAAAAAAACAAGCCATGTATGCTATGGTAGTTCCCCAGCTAAATTTGAATGATATATAATGGCATAATTATATTTTCTGTTTTGTTTTCTATTTATTTTCTTGTAATTGCCAGCATTTGATTTGCTGTTGACCATAACTGATCATGGGACTCAGTAATAACATTTTCACAGAAATATCTGTTAAAAATTCTGGATCTCTTTCCCAGCTGACTCTCACCGCCTATCCCAAACTGACAGAAATCATGTGACTTCTATTAGTCATAGGAAATCTGTGGTGTGCTATTGCTCATAACTGTTAACAGGGCATAGCTTTCCAGAAGCCATTATCAACGTAAAGCACAGCAGTGCCCTTTCTCCTGCTCTGTGTCTCTTTATTAACACTACATTTTATTTAAGGTAAATCCAAGAAATTTCCTTTCTATCCTCTTTCCACACACCTTGATTTTTCAGTGCTTTTAAAATGCCAGTTCACTGATCCAGTCCTGAGCACAGTTTCTCTTGATGACTACCAAAAGCAAAGAGGTACATGACAGGGACATGAGAACAAGGGCTGGGGATTTACTAGACCCAGTTTTCCACCAGAGAAAACATGATGTTGGATGACATCTTAGAAATAAGGTAAGTTAAATAACGTATTGCTAAATTGGGTTTATTCTTGGCTCTCCAAGCTCTAAAATAAAGCTCTTCTAGGCATGTACAGGTGATGACTTAGCAAGGAGATGAGGCAATGAAAGATGTTACTGTGTTTGCCAGTTTAGCTCTGCTCAGGAGGGAGAGTGTTTATGACCATTAGGTTCACCAGAGACAAAATAAGCTGGGTTAGTCTAATATGTGAATAAGCAGGGTGAACCAAACAGGCTGATTTAGTTTGAAACAGGCCAGGAGTGTCCACACGAGCTTTTTGATGGAGTTGGGTGGGGGTTTTGCTTTTTTTTTTTAAAAATCTTCAGTAGCATAATAAATACCAATTTTTTAGGAGGGGTAATGTGTATATTTTGGGCTCTTGTTAACTGAAAGGTTGGGATGTTCTTTTGATACTGCTTTACACAGGTCCAAACAAAACTCATCAGTTTGCCATGTCAGGTTTTTAATTAGTGTGACTGTGGCAATATCAGACAGTAGTGAAGTTTGGATATGTGCCCTACAGGATTCCCTGTAAGGCTGTATTTGGTCTGGATCAGGCACGGCCATGCATTTTTTTTCTGGATTAGAAAGAGAAAGAGGAGGGGAGGGGGAAGGAAAGGGAGTGGAGAGGGAAAAGCCTCAGTCTCTTTTCCTGGGCCATCTCTCTAAAGCCTTTAAGACTTCTAGGACTTTGGCACATGAATGCAATTCAAGACACAAGACAGGGTTCACTGGGCAGTCTGGACAGGGTGTCACATCAGGTTGTACCACAGTAATTAGAAAAGCTGTTTCTACTGGAAACCCATGCTGATAATTTGGTTTTTTCTGTTATGTAAATCTTAAGTGGTAGATTTATTCTCTGCTCTTCATTTAAGATTAAATACTATATTCCTCAAAACAAGGATGAATGAAAAACCGTAATGAGTCCAACTGCTTTGGGGGGCAATTCTTTATTTGAGAAGTGGCACATGGAGATGGATGAGAGGTGCCATTCAAAAGAGAGAAGGATGTTTCAGTGTCTGTTACCAGCAAAGGCTTGTAACCCTGAGAGAGGCCTGGGGGAATATGTTTTTGGATCATGGTGCTGGCTGAAAAAGGTTTTGAATTGTGAGTAGGGAAGATTTCCCTAGTTGCCTGAGTCTTCCAGTGTTTGGAAAAGCAAAACTCTGTACTGTATGATAAATTTATTCAGTTGTGTGATTTTACCAGCAGTTTCTTTTAACCTACAAGTCCCTAAACATTTGGCCTAAACAAAATCTATGCAAAGAAAAAGCTTTAGAAGGCCAAGGCAGAGATTTTAGATCTGAAGAAAATTCCTGGTTTTGGTCTCACATCAGCTCCAAACCAGGGTAATAACCTGTCCTGGTTATGCTGTAGCTTTAGAAAGAGGGATAGGATTTCCTGTTAAAACATGATTAGAATATGAAATGTATGGTGGTTTTATTTTTCTCCTAGGCTTCTATCTGGAAAATCCACAGTGTGTCACTGATGTGTAAGGTTGGGGTCTCAAACACTTTGCAAAAACACAAGGAAGAGACTTTGGCATTCAGACTTGTTTTTATGGTGGTTTGGCTCAGTGGCTGCCAGGTTTACTACAAACCATAAGAGCCAATCCACATTTGGCCTAATGGTAAGCAGATCAGGGGTTAAGACATACTTTCTTGTAGCAAGGGGGGTCTGAGTAAAGCCTGAAGGCATCCCCTATGGCTATCAATCATCTCATAGTCTTTATCCTCTTTTACAGTGATCAGAAACAGCACACCTTGGAAATTTATCCTATCCCTATCCATTAGCAAACCTGTGTGTAAAGAGTGTACATTAACCAACGATCCAGGGAGCTCAGCAGTACCTGCTGAGACTTCTTGCCCTCAAGAGGAGGAGTGGTATAGGGGAGGTTGAAGGTAGGTGGAGTTTCACAAATTTATATTGTGGCTCTTACATACAATCATTAAAGCATTACACATGGACTTATGAAAGGGTCGAGATAAAGGGACCAGTATCTGCCGAGATAAACTGAAAGACAGTAGCTAAAATGTGATTATGGGTGATCAGAAGAGAGACAGAGTGATTCAGAGCATTAGCAAGTGGAATCCAGAATACGGCACATCTTGTTTTTGATGTCACCCTTGACTAATGGTTGAAATCTATTGCCATCTTCATATAGGCTGTTTGCCTGATGTGAAATAAGTTTGGGATTAGCTTGGTTAGCCATGAGCACAACAAACATCAACACAGTTGATGGTGTTTATGCTTACTGAGAGCCTCAGGCGCTAGCTATGCTGGGAAATCAAGCAGGATGGGGAAGGGCCAGGCAATCACTGTTTCTGTTTAAATGCCAGCATAGTCCCTGCGCAGTTTTGGCCCAAGCCATCTTGCAGCCTCCTAGACAATTCCTGGGCACAGTCTGGGGGACAGAATTAGCCATTGACTGTTCCCATCGGTCAGAATGGATGAAGCTACCCTGCTTTGGGGGAGGGAAGAGAAAGGAGTTCAGTCCCATGGACGTAAGGACCCCTTGTCCTCAAGGCCAAGAAACAGCGGTTGTCCTGTTTGATTTGCTAATGGAGGTACAAGCAAGGAGGCTGAACTACGTGGCCCCTAAGGTGGGTCCTACAGATCAGTGTTAAAGTAGCAGCACAGGGAAGCTTGTGCTGCCACTGTATTTGCTTGAAAAGAAAAAAAAAAGCTTCTATTTCCAGTGTGCCAGTCTGTATCCTAATCCCTGTCCATATTAAATGTCTCAGTTACAGCCTGAAGTCCAGGGCTCCAAGATGAAGTGCATATTTTGATAGGGGCTCCCGGAAATATCACCCTGCAGCTGTGCATGGAGGACCCTGGGCAGCTCTGCTCCTTTGGAAGGTCCTGGTGTCACCTCTGCCATGGGACACCCTGCCTGCTGGGGTGCTACAGGATGCAGGGGCCCATTTTCTTTTCCCCTGGGCTGCCTGTTCCACAGGCAGGCACATTTCTCAGGATGTTTAGAAAACAAAATACATGATGAATTAACTTAAAGCAGGTTTACACCAAACCCTGCAGTAAAGCAAAATGCAAAATAAAAACCAAACCTGACAAGCACACAGAAACTCAGAAGAGAGGTCAGAGCACATTTACAAGACAGAGAAAATATAAAACAGTTATATACCAGCCAGGAGGAATAAGACAATGCTGGATATAGATATCAAATATGAATGGAGGTACAGATATACATGACACCAAGTTGAGTGGGGAAGTAGACACTCCAGAAGGGACTCTCCCAGAAGGGAGAGCTGCTCTGCAGGGACATCTGGATAGGCTGAAGGAGTGGGCCAGCAAGAACCTTATGAAGTTCAACAAGTAAGTTCAACAAGGAAAAGTGTTAGACCATGCATCTGGGAAAACATAATCCAGGAGTGCAGCACAGCCTGGGATCCACCTGGCTGGAGAGCAGCTCTGTGGAAAGGGACCTGGGGGTCCTGGTGGACAGAAAGCTCAACATGAGCGAACAGTGTGCTGCTGCGGCCAGGAAGGCCAACAGGATGCTGTGTTGCATCAAAAAGGGCATCGCCAGCAGAGAGAAAGAAGTCATTATCCCGCTCTGCTCAGCGCTTGCCAGGCCACACCTGGAGTACTGTGTGCAGTTCTGGTCCCCGCTGTACAAAAAGGATGTGGACAGGCTGGAAGGGGTCCAGAGAAGGGCCACCAAGACGATCAAAGGCCTGGGAAGCCTGCCGTATGAGGATAGGCTGGGAGAGCTGGGTTTGTTCAGCCTTGAGAAAAGGAGGCTCAGAGGGGATCTCATCACCATGTTACCAGTACTTAAGGGGTAGCTACAAAGAAGATTGAGAATCCCTTTTTACAAGGAGTCACATGGAAAGGACCAGGGGGAATGGACACAAGTTGCTCTTGGGGAGATTTTGATTGGACACCAGAGGGAAATTTTTCACAGTGAGGACAGTCAACCATTGGAATGGTTGGAATAATCTCCCCAGGGAAGTGCTTGACTTGGCCACATTGGACACCTTCAAGAGTCGGCTGGACAGGGTGCTGGGCCATCTTGTCTAGACTGCACTCTTCCTAGAAAGGTTGGACTAGATGATCCCTGAGGTCCCTTCCAACCTGTGATTCTGTGATTCTGTGATATATAAAAAGTAGGAACAGACATTACAGTTTTTGTCAGACTACAGGAAAGGTAAATACTGGAAATAATATTAGGGGGATTCCTTAGGAAAGTGGATAAGGGGTACTCTGTTTAAGCTGTGGTATTTAATTATTCTGGAACCTCAAGAGTAGAATAAAGAACAATAAATTATGTTTAACATTATAATAGAAGAACTTATTCTTGTAGAGATATATGATATATATATTGCTTTTAGAGGAACAAAGAAAGCATGACAGTAATTTTCAGAGTAATTTAACGCCATTCTTTGGGGGATCAGGAGAGTTTATAGAGTACGCGATACTAAATACAGAATTATGAAACTAAAAAAGAAACCACAGACCTCTTACTTTTAAATTAATTTGTCAACAACATCTTAAAGAAATCAGTTTAAAAAATGCACATCCCTTCCTTTTGCTTGTATTTTCCATATTTAGGCAAGGTGATTCTGGAAAATAAGATGATATGTGGATGGTACACTTTAGGATGGTCAGAAGCACTCCCCACCAGGGCATTGGAAATGAAAGGAAATTAGCTGGCTGCACTGTGGTTTCAGTTTGTGGCTGTGATGGAAACAGCATAGTAGTTGAAGAGTTGAATTAAGAACAGAAGACAATATTTGTCCTAACATGACAGTCTCTTAACCGAATGAAGTAATAGTTCATTGAGTAACCAATGTGCCAGGTCAGTCCTGACCCCTCTGGCAGGCTGCTTTTAAAGCTCAGAACACCAGAGTTGATGCAAACAAAAAATGTGTTTCTCTAAGCAGCGTCTGTACACCCTGTGAAAGTAGGAGGAAGTGCATCATGAGCACTGCACTTCATTGTTTCACAATGAATTACATTAAAATTGGCTATTGGTTTCACTTTATCCGATGCTAGGTGCAGCATAAAACTGGTAATGTAACTATAAAACTATATGAGACATCAAAAAGCAGTCCTCTCACACTCAGTTCAGCCGCAGGACTTTCAGGAGGTCTGATGTGCTACCGGAGCCAGGCATTTCAGTTCAGCCTGCCCTGGGGAAGACGTTGTGGCAATGGTTCAACTATACCCTGACACCCTACTGTCTGTTACAGTGGTCTGAGCTTTCCACCCACCTATTTCCCCTGGGAACACTGAGCAGTAAAATAGAAACTACTGCCACATGAAGTGTTTGGGGTCTTTAGAGCAGGCATCCTGTTTGAGGAAGGAAGGCTGGCTGGGGCTCAGAAGGCCCCCCACACCAGCAGATATTAAGTTCACACTTTGAATATGAATCCAGTAGCATTAAGTGTTGGGGACTTTTGATGGCACCGTGGGTTCTGCAGAAGAACTGTGCAGGAATACATGCTCATGAGCTGTACAGTGGCTTTCAGTCCAGTCTAATCTTCATTTCAAAAAAGGGTGGGTTTCTGCAGGACCATTAAAAGGATGGTTTAAGTAGCTCAGTACCTCCCCTTACCACTTCTTCAGCCCCATGGCTGAGGAGCAGGAGCCTAAGGGAACGGATAGAAGTGCAATAGGGTAGTGTGATGAAGAAGAACAGTTAATACAGAGGCAAGGAAGGTGATGAACCAGAGCTGAATGGCAAGATGGGCACAGCCAGCTGCCCAGACCTTGCTCCCTCATGCCTCTCCTTTAGACCACCTTCTGACCACACTAAGCTGCTGATAGCACCCATTCAGCATGTTGCTTGTGTGGCATCAGGCGTTAGTTTGCAGGTCTACTCCTGGGAAAGGAAGGGTGGTAGTGTGAAACCTAGGGCCAGGAGAGATGTGGCTGTGCTGGAGCTGAAACCAGGCCACCACCAGCTAGCCAGGCTGGGCAGGGAAGTCCCGGGGGCTCCCCAGCAGTGCTTCTTGTGGTGCTGCTCCCCTGAGCTTTGGGGCAGGTGGTGGAAGAGGCCAGAGTGGAGGCTGGAAGGATCCAAGCAGAAATACTCTCAACACAGGGTAATACCAGCCTTGAAGGGGGAACAGCTTCTCCCGCTTGAGAGCTGGCCTCTTGGCCTCTCCCTCTCTTCTGAGGCTTGGTTGGAAGGTATGAGAGGGCTCTGATACAGTGATAAGCATGGGGGAATTTTCTGTTGGGTGAGTAGAAAGGAAGTGGTTGGAGCAGTGAGTGGAAAAAAGAGGGTCCACGGCACTTGGGCACACAACAGATGGCTTCAAAGGCATAAATAAGGGCCTTTAGAGGAGAGAAAAGATTTCAGACAAAAGCAGGATCTTTCACACACTGTGCAAGTACTGCAGGATGCTCTGGGCAAGGCATCATTTGAATCTATGGTACCAGATAAAACGAGTGACATCTTTATGAATCTGGGAAGTGTTGGCTGTGCAACAGCTGATAAAAAAGCCTGCAAGTGACATCCTGCTAATCTTCAGAGATTTGTATGTAAGTGGTGAGAGATTAGACTACAAAACTGATTTTTAAAATGAAAATAAATCAGACATGAGCAGACTATTCTGGAAACACCATCTTTATGGCATTTCAATAGATTTTGTAAGAAGTCCTGTAGTGTTCAGGCCAGAATAAGAGGAGATATGAAGGTAAGACATCAGATGTACAGGGTAGCAGTTTGCAAATTTATTTTTCCTTTCAAAACAGTTCTGTCCATGCAGGTGCTTCACTTTCAGGACCGAAAAGAAAAATCCTAGTAAATGATTTTTCACTGTGGAGTTCACTTTACTCCCTTGCTGTTGTCAGTGGCATTAAGGCTGTCTGTACCACAGCACGGGTAGCTTGTGAGTCTCTGCAAGCAGGAGGTGTTTTGCTAATGGTTTTCAAAGATCTTTGCTGATAGTGGTGTAACATCGGGTGCTACTTACAGTGGCTGCAGGGAAATTATTATAGTTTCTGCTGCTTATCTGTTCCCAGTAGGTGTCATTTACCGCAGCTCCTTTTACCTGTTAATGCCGTAGCCATGTTCTTTTATTACCTCTTGGTTTCTTTTTTTCTCTAACATGTCTTCATCTCTGCTCCTTAGTACAGTAAATCTACTATTTATTAATGGCATTCTTAGTTGTAACCTCTGTTAGCAGTCCTGGGCTCCTTCCCAGGCTACCTTTGGCCTCAGTCATTTTGGAAAAGCACTTGCAGCAGAATTGTGCAGCTTTGAACTTGGTGTTCAGAAGTTAAAAACAAAGACCTTACAGTGCACTGGGCTGTAACCTGCTTCCATGAGAAACTGCTTCCGAAGATCCCTTTGGTTTTGTTAGTGAAGCGCTTTTAAATTGATTTTGACTTGAAATTTCCAGGTGAATATTTCTGCTGGTTAAAGTGACATGTATTCTGCTACGTATTTTAAACCACAGCTGGTCAGAAAATAGGCTTTGTTTTCTGCCACATATTTTTAACTTTATTTTCGTTATATATATCTTTTTTTCTCCTGATTTGAGGACAAACATTTAAAAAGCAGTCTTCTGCTGAAAGGGAAGTCCATGGTATGTCATTTCAAAAACTCAAATAGACAAAAATGTTTTCAAAGCCAAATACACTTCCCAACACTCTAGCAGCCCAGATTAATTGAAAAGCTTGTCTAACAGCATGTCCAAAACAAACAAACAACCTCCCCAAACCAAACCAAACCAAAAACCCCAAACAAACAAACAAACAAACAAAAGGTTTGCTGGAATCCAGGGGACAAGGAAGATTTCTTCTAAAATTCTCTGAAATTTCCAAGAGAATACTCTTGTCTTTTAGAACCTGCATTTTCTGAAGAACAACATTAGAAATGTTATTTCAAATCACCTCTATTTAAAATATGAAGCAATATGTAATGAGTAACTGAAACTTCTTTTAAAATAGCTTTGTTTATTTAAAAATAAAAATATTTCCTGACCTTTATGGTTGTTTTTTTTATTATGAATTAGATATGAAGACATGTTCTCTGACAACAGGGGTTCAGATATTTTTGTACAAAAGGGACTAACCAGTATCATATTTCCTTCCAAGCCAAACATGTACAAACCATTCTTCTCGAAAAGGTATTTCTTTGAGCTGGCAGAAGCCTCTGCAGCTGTAAATATTGCTAAAACGCCACCAAATCCAAGAGAATGAAAAGCCTGTAACCGTTCAGACTCCTTCTTTGCACACTTCAGAAGATGCTGCAGGAAGACTGTGAGAATACTTGATTTTTGAACTGAAAATGGAAGTGCAATCTCACATGAGGCTTTCATACTGCAGGAAATGAAAGTCCCTGTGCTACCTAGAAAACAAAAAAATGGACTGTCTATAGATAGATTGCCTTTCCTTATCACTTTTGCTTTGTTTAAAAAGAATTTTGAAATTGTGGGGGTGTGTGTTTTGGTTTTAGAATTGCCCTTTTTATTAGGAGTCTTTTTTTGCTTCCACATTTCTGAATTAAGGGTGAATTTCTTTGGTCACCTTCCTCTTTGGACATGCATGTGCAATGCTTACTTCTTTTTAATCACGATGTCCAGAGAAGTAAAAAACCGAATTTTAAGATCTCTAACAGGAACTAGCTATGTGCTCTTGGTTGTATTGTATGCACAAATACCATGGTGTTCATAGCCCAAGAGACAAATAAAATCTCAGGTGCAGATTTTTTAAGCAGCTTCTTTGCAAAGTGTAATGAAAAGTTTGATCACAAAAATGGGTGACTTTTTATCACTAGGATGGTCTCCGGTGCTCAGTCGTGTGATGATTTCATATTTGTCTTGTCAGATTTCTAACTTCAGAATTATTCTTACTTCCCGCATGTACTCATTTATTTTGGTGTTATTTTTATGCGTAAATTTAAATTCCAAATGATAGCGTGGTACATCTATTCATGTATTCGTAAGTTATACAAGCTGGTGCTAAAAAAGCTGTTATTGAATGAGCTTGTAATAACTGCACAAGCGTCACAGAAGCTATACAATCAAGAAATTTTAGACCTCTCTAATCAAATGCTACACAAGCAAAGCATTCCATATGTTATGCTTGTCTTCACAGCATTTTGACCATACTGGCACTCTGAAATGTTTCACTGCCAAGACTCAATGATAATTGCCGAAATTTTTAATTCTTGACTGCCCACTGAATATTGACTAGTGTGTACTTTCATTTACTGTGTCCTCAGCATGTTGCAAGGAGTTAAATTGTAGGATGGCTTGCCTGAAGCTATTATTGGAACTATAGCATTCAGAGCACCTGACTGTTCATGAACAATGTGGTGCAGAAACCACACTGGAAGGACCTTTGTGTGTTTCTTATTACCACGATGCTGGTCTTATGGATTACAGATGATTTCTGCATTAACACAGGCTGGCTCTGCCACTCAGCAATTAATCACTTTATCAGCAGGATGCCAGGTAAATACTTCTGTGGTAAATAAGATGTTTAGAGCCTAAATTTGTAACCTGAATTCAGACACCAGCCTCCATTCCACAATATACAGAATGGATTTTCTGTTTTTCTGTTCAGTATTTCACTTATGCTTGGTTCAGACACAACTACTGTCAGCTGGAAGAATTAATTACCTAATTATTTTTTTACAATCATTTGGCGTCAGAGTTGCAAGCAAAAATATGAACCACTTTAAATAACTTTTTACATCAGCATAACAAATGGATTTCATATACAGTAATCAAATCATGCCACACTGATGTGTAAAAGTAGAAAAGGCATATACAGGTTTTAAGAACTGTGCAAATGAAAAAGGGGACAGCAGAGCTTTGGCAGAAGCAAGAACAGTCCAGAGACAACTTACTCAAAGAATGTCAGACAGGAGAAGTAATTCAGCCAGTTTTTTCCCACCATCTGGGAGTTTTCCTCAACAAATCTTTCTTGTTGCAGATAACTCTATCACTAACAACTGCCTTGATCTGTCCTATTCTCATCCTGTGACACTTAATTGCTATGGCTCTTGACCTCTTATTAAAATTCTTAAGCTTGATGATGTGGAAGCATCATGTGTCAAGTGGGGTAGGTGCTCTGTGGGCTTTTTCAGTAGCCTCTGCCTGTACCTGAGATTTCTGGAGACTGGATTTGCCCCATTATTCTTTTCAGTTCTGTGTTTTTATATTACAAATGGGAGTTGAGTAGCTTGTTCCTATTAGGGTTTTTCAGTATTTGTTCAAAACTCTGATGTCGTTTGTTCATATGGCAAATGAAGTGGCTTTTATCTGTGCTCCTGAGTAAGTTGTCTATGTTTGCTTTTACTGAGCAATTAATTTTTAATGTTATTTACTGAGAAGAAAAAACACAATTAAAAATACTTACCATTAAATTATCATTAAATTCCAAGGAAGAGAGAATTTAAAAATTAAAACAGTGTTCTTCAAGCAAGAAAGCAAAAGAAGTTGGATCTTTGTACGAAAACATCATATTGCACCAATATTAAAATTATGATTATAGAACTTAAAAGATATTTTCAATAGAAATTAATCTTATTCCTGGCCATAACTGCTCAAGTAAAATAATAGTGTGAGAAGTGAGGATGTGAATTTATAGAAGAGTTAAAAAAAAAAGAAGTACTGGAATTACATTTCATCAAAACCAGATAAAAATGCAATCCAGATTTAGCTTGTGAAAACTGAAGGAACTGTGTTCACACTTCTAATAACAAATTACATGTGGGAGAAGAAACATCTATGCAAAATGTGACCATTCACTTGGTTTCTCTTCTACTGATATATCAAAAGAAGTGTAAGATCAGTCCATCAGTTGCTCTTTATCAAGAACCTTGCTTGAGAAACTGCCACGATCTCAGGATGACCCAAAAAACACAAACTCGAAAATCTTTTAAGTAATCATGAATGAAATGTAATATTATAGGCTTCCACAAAATATATTTGGAGATCGATACTCTTTGAGAGTATCTGTCATCCCTTTCACAGAGGCTAATGCCACTGACCTTCTGGAGTAATTATTACTTTCTAGGAATGCAAGGGCTGAGACCAGTATCTTGTCACTTAGTGGAGCTGTATGAAGGTCCATGAAGGCATGTACACGTATCTCAAGAACAGAATACTATCTATCTGAAATAACTTTGGAAAAACACACAGTTATAAAATGCAACAAAGACTTAAAAGAAGTCCCCAAAACTAGAAATCAGTAAGACACATTTTGGGGGAGATGAGGAAGCAAAACAACTCTGTGTATTATGGCTACACAATTAAGAGCAACTTCTAAAATGCACTTTTACTAATTCAAGCCTAGATATATTTAGACAGGGAAGACTTTGCCAGCAAAAGTGCTGAGATTGTCTGAAGAATTACAAATGCTTTCTTGCAAGCAAGAAAATACAAAGAATAGGAAACACATTAACAGGGACACACTCCCAGTTAATGGGTTCTAGTGGCAGACCCTAAGTCTTACAGGGGAAGTCATGGAATTGAATCATGATCCCTCCAGACTGCAGAGTTGCCTGCTTTCTCATTTAAAATGTGAAATGACTGTCAGTCAGAGACAATCAGAGACAGCTGAACTTCCCCTAGAGTAGGGATGGACAAAATAGCCTCTCAGGGTCTCTGCATTGTATTTTTTAAATTTTACACTATATGTCAGGGATTTTTCCAAAGGAATTCCACTGAATTTTATGTGAACCTGCTTCAAATTTGGATATGGTGTGATAATTTGGGAGGATGATAATAGAGTGGACGTTCTGAGATCCTGACGCTATGAGTCTCAGTAGCCCACGCTTTTGAATGTTTCAGACCACTGTTGTGATATCTGGCTATTTTTCCCAAAATCGTGATGGTCCTTTTGTGGCCATATGGCATACAACATAAGGGGTGAAGAAGACATTTTACCCTCCAAATCTAAGATTTCTTTTCATAACCACTTGGGAAAAGTGGCAGATATCATCATATGCATAACTTTTAGAAATGCCTGAGGGACTTCTTTAAGCTTTATGCAGTAATAGTGACATGTCAATAGAACAGGAGTTTCTAATCTACCAGATGTCCAATTGTTGTACTCTAATGAATTTTGTCAGAAGCTGCCTCTAACCTCCCTCCAAGTCTCCATTTATGCTGCAAGTAACCACCTGTTGTGGTTTAACCCCAGCCAGCAACTAAGCACCATCCAGCCACTCACTCACTCCCCTCCCACTGGGATGGGGGTGAGAATTGGAAGAGTAGAACTGAGAAAACATCCGCCACTTCCTTCTTCTTCCCCCAGCTTTATATGCTGAGCATGACATCATATGGTATGGAATATCCCTTCGGTCAGTTTGGGTCAGCTGTCCCGGGTGTGTCCCCTCCCAGCCTCTCGTGCACCCCCAGCCCGCTCGCTGGTGGGGTGGGGTGAGGGGCAGAAAAGGCCTTGGCTCTGTGTAAGCGCTGCTCAGCAGTAGCTGAAACATCCCTGTGTTATCAGCACTGTTTCCAGCACAAATCCAAAACATATCCTCTAAACACAGGTACTATGAAGAAAATTAACTCTATCCCAGCCAAAACCAGCACACCATCTTGCTAGCTTTCTCCGGCTTTAAATGTAAGGCAGGTTACCTTTTCTGAATCTGGTACTAGGCCTTTAACTCTAAGCAATTGATGTCCTTTGTAAATGATTAGGAATAATTTTGTATAAGATGAAGAAAAGAAAATCTTCATTAACAAATAGGAGTGGAAGATGAAGTGGTAACCTTGTATTAAAATACATCTAGTCCTGTGGAATTTCGACAGGTTGTTTCAACAGACAGTGCAATTCCCACTATTACATGGAGGGAAATACATCTGTAATGCATGTAAAACACGACCTTTAATCTGGTTTTGTATCATTTACAAGTAATTTATACAGACAAGCACAAAATAGAAAGGACAGTAAGATTTGCTAATGTAAAATCACAAATTGCCAATCTTAGGCTAACTACTGCAACATGAGCTGACCTCCTTTGTAGATGAACATGGCACAATTTTCTTCTCATAGGATGCACATATTAGTTGGTGCAAGTGGGTGCAGATGCATCAAGACACTAAAGATACTAAAAATCCTTTTGTGTTTTACATCACTGTTGTATTATTAAATAGCTTTTTTATGAAACTCTTTTAGAAAAAGAACAAACCCCCAAAACTCAGTCTGTACCTAGATATATATAAAATATATAAAGAAAAAGAAAAATATCGATGCAGAAAGACTCTATATAATGTCAGCTGTTACACAACATTATTTACTGGCACTGCTCTACCCAGGATAATTAATAAGATTATTTCCACATCTGGGCGGTGTTAATGGAAGACTTAATTATTTGTTATAACTTTGATTAAACTGTTTACAAAATATGACTTTAATATCAGCTCTACGACTTATAATGTCTAGGTAAATGACACTCCTATTGGTTTCAAAGATGGTCTTGACCCACAGATGTGAAATCAATTAATGGTTTGTTCTCTCACTTTTACATAATGATCCTGGTAAGTTCTGACAAGGGTACAAAAGGAGCTTGAATCTCAAAGAAGTCCCTGACTTTAAACAGCTTCTTATATTGGCCACATTTGCGAAGGTCAGGAGATGCTTCTTCACTGAGGCATCATCGCACAGAGGCACACCACTGAGGCAAGAAAGAAAATAAAAATCTACTTGATTTTTTTTTCTTGTTGGCTACTTTCAGCTGCACATTTAGCACAACTGTCTTGTTGGGTGAATGATTCAAAGACACTGTTCTGTCTATACCCTGTCTACAGGGTATAGGAGACAAGTGTTTTGTTAGGGCTCTTTGGACTATATTACTGTAAAGCAGAACTTCCGAAACTCCCATTAAATGAGTAAGCTATTTAGCAATCTACCTACAGCTCATTAGGTAGAAAACATCAGTGTAACGACAGCTGCACTTAACTGCAGACACTTCTCAGCAAATATCCTCTATTTTTAAGACTACCATGAGAAATGTGTTTTAAGAATATAAAGAAAATGAATAAGAATAAAAGAAAATTAAAAGAACATAAGAAAATGTAATTTTAGTGTATTTGTCCTGATTCAAGGAATTAAAAAGGGCATCTTTTTTTTCAGGTACTCTTTGATTAATTAATTCAACTACGTGTTCTCAAATATAAATAATAAAAATTTCAGTAGCTTCCTACCTGAGGATGTCATGAGTAAGGACATCCTTCCAGGAGCAATGGCATTTTGTTTTCAAATTCAGTTGTTAGGTTTGGAGTTACGTGGATAACCAGTACCCTTGATGGATGGAAACAAGAATGATCTCAGCTGCAGGACTGAGTCACAGAGCAGACAGGCAGTCACAAGGCCTCGAGCAGCAGCTGAAAGAGGACGTTAATTCAAGATGAAATCTGTAATACTGTGACCAAATCATCAGGGAGTGCACTCTTTAGGACTCATATTTTACCTAACAATTACAGGTAATAACAGAGCATTAACAACAAACAGATATTTTTACAATCTTTCACCAGAATTACTTAATTTCTTAGGGACTAACAAACTTATCCTTGTCCATCAAAGGTCAGTAAGCTAGGACTGTTTCTGACATCACAGAATCACAAAATCACAGGTTGGAAGGGACCTCAGGGATCATCTAGACATGAGGCAGTCCTGAGCCTGTATCCTGTATTAAAACTCCTACTATGTTAAAAACTAGCTAGATTATGCCAGCTGTGAAGTATTCTCAGCAGCAAAGTAACTGGAGTCTTGAAGGTGTGCAGGTTTGCATGCTGGTGTGCCTGGTCTTCAGAGCTTGAAGGGTTTTTAGTCTTACAGCGAGTACGGTAGCCATGATCCCTCCTGCTCCCTTCGTGCCCACCACATGAGTACATGGGATGGAAAATGTCTGTCATCAGGCAGACCTCCTGATGCCAAAATCCCAGAATCTGTGTTATTAGCAGATTCTGGAAGAGAAAGGAAGAATCACAAGAAGTAAATATCCATAAAGGCAATACATTTCAAAGGACGGGAGCTGGGGGAAGTCACTGTTGTTTTTGCTTCCAAGTGGCTTTTTATATGCATGTTAACTTCATGGGAGACCTTCAGGAGCTGTTCGCAGTTACTGAGTGATGGGCTTTATAATCCCTGAGGCAAATAAGAAATGTGGAGGCCTTTGTCACTAGTGGAAGTCCTTCTGGAGGGCTCAGTAGCGGCAGGGCTGTCAGAAGCAGTATGGATGCAGTTACAGATGGGACATGGGCAATGTGAGAACAGCAGTACACATCCTCAGTACACTGAGGCCACAGATACAGCTTGAACTCTGGTGACATTGGCTGTGATGACAGAGGACAATTCCATCCACCTTAGCAGTGTCATAACATGTCTTGATGCAATCTGCTCTGTAGTTACGCTTCCTCAGTGTGGAGATGACTGTACCTCTGGATTTCTTGGCTGCTACTGTGATCAGCTTCCCAGGCCATCTGAAAAAAAAAGTGTTGAAGAAGTAAAAGGAGATGTCATTCCTGGTATCTGCAGCATATACTTCAGCCTCAGAGTTGCAAGTTTAGGAAAGAGCACAGGTAATTTAATTCTCTGATTAAATTTTAACATCTGGGAAAAATTTGTCTCAGAAGTACCCAACAAAAAAGGAACACTACATTTGAAGAAGCAGCCACACTGGTCTTGATTTCTTCCAACTTCATGACAGCCGTTATCATTTGGAAAAACACCTTCCTGAACACATGTAATGATGAAAAAATTTCCAGGGTCTCAAAAGATGGATCCAGGAAGGCTACAAATACTGACATCAAGCTTTACTAATTGACAGTCTTTTACCGATGGGAAGAAGTTGGCCAATCCCTTTAAAAAGTTGTGTATAATTAGCCATGAAAATATTGAAATACATATATTTGTGTAAATACTGAAATATAGAAATGCCATGCAGTGGCCTAAGTTAACTACCAGATGAGCTACCAGGTGATGCAGTTCTTTGACTGACCTAAAAAAAGGGTAGGCTCTTTCAATTCTAACTGAGAGTTTAGGATGATTAAAAAAAAAATTTGAGTGGGTAGGAAGGTCCAAGAACACATTAGACTGATAAGCTGGTGTATTTTGTCAAAGAAGTTTCATGGATCCATTTTTATAGTTACTGAGCACTTCTTTCACAAGGAAAGAACAAGCGTCCTACAAATGCAGATGAGCAGCTGTTTGAGTCATTACGTCAGGCATCTCTGGGTTGGGATTGAAGAGCACCACAGGGTTCTGTGATAGTAATCTGGGAAGAAAAAGGCAAACTCCTTGAATTTCTCACTGAAAAAGACAGTGAAATTTCATATTAAAACCACTTACTTAATTCTTCTTTCTGTTTCATCCAGAATAAAATCTCTGGGAATATGCATACTAAATTATCAAGTATGATTTTAATCACAACATGCAAGAACATATTGGGTTGACCAAGGTTCCATAATTTTCTCAAAGGCAAAGCTGGAAATCAGTGGTGAGAATATCTCTGGCCAGTACTCGTTACCTCCCATCTATCTTCCTGTAACCAGGGGCAAAAAACCAGAACTAAATCAAAGTGCCTTGTCCAGATTAAGGCTAGCATCTTTAACTAGAAACACCATTGTAGCTCCTGCTGGTCAACGACTTGAATACACTTCTGTGGCTCAGACTCCTTATCCAGAAATATCTTCCAGGAAATCACTTAATGAACTCTGGAAAAAAGCTCTAGTTATCCAGACAAGAAAAGAATATTAGTTCAATCCTCAAACAGGTGGAAGCAGTACTTATTACAGAATAACCTCAGAAGAAAATATGAGAAGGATGAATTTTGTGATTCAAGTTATTTGATCCCAGGTGGCTGAGCATAGGCACTTTCACACGGTGGGCACTGGAATGAATACACATGAAAATACAATACGTATTTTTAAAATGAACTGCATTTTAAATTAATTGCCTTTTCATTACATGAGCTACATTTTAAATATGAACTGCATATTTTTAGAAAATCCTTATCTTAGACCTGTCTCTAAGACTGTGAAGATGACCTAGAGACATATGAACAGTAAGCCGCTTTTCAGGTATACTCACAGTGTCAGAGCAGTGTAAAATGAGCTCAGATGCAGATGAGAACCAAGGATCCTGCTCTGTTGAGTCGGTGGTGTTATTTGAAAGATCTGTGGCAGTGAAGTGAAATGAATGCAGTTTAACATATAGCAGCATGCCTGCTAAATTCAGATTCTGTTCTGAAGCATGACTATGCACAAGATTGCACTTTTTCTTTCATGGATGGCTCTATTCTAGATACATGTTTAGTTAATTTATAAAAAAGTTTTTATTAGTAGCCATTGCGGCTATAAATGTAACATTAGATACCAATAAATCCATGATAGAATAATCAGCAGTTTATAAGCAATTTAATTCTTTACTTGTCAGCGAGGTCTTGAAAAATTGAAAAGTGTGGCCGATCACTGAAAATCTAGAAATTGAAAATCTAGAAAAAAGGAATTAAGTTCAAGATGTACTTTGATACTTCTTCTGTAAGGACAGGTGATTGAAAGACATGCAGGGAATAAAAATGGTTTAGTGCAATCTAATTAAGAAAGTATGATGGTTTGTATTCACTTTCTTGTTACTAAAATATAAGCTTATTTTTTCCCCCATTTTTCCAATTCCTTTCAGTTAATAGCATTGCTTTTGTGACATTATTTGGAATCATGATCTATTATTGTTTTATTGCAAAGATTACTTCATTTTACATACCCCTGAAGAACTCCTAAATTTTTTCTCTTGTGCCAGGAATCGAACATCTAAAATTGCAACAAAGAACACGGATGTATATCTGTGATTACTACTAGTGTTAATGGAATTGCCTTAATTCATCATCTTTCAATCCCTCCCAATAGACTAGTCTACCTTCTGAAACATCTTTGCTTTACAGAAGACTCATAACAAAATAATAATAATAATAATAATAACCATAACAACAACAACAACAACAACAACAACAACAACAACAATAATAATAATCTTGTAGTGCTGTGCTGTAATCTCTATCGCTACTTTTTTTAGACCCGATCCAGGCAAACATCTATGAAGACACAGACATTGGAGGCACTGCCTTAAGCAAGGGGATGGACCTGATCACCTCTTGAGGTGACCTGATCCCTTGCAGTCCTGCTCTGGCCATAGAAGGTTGTCCCTCTACTTCCTTGAATAGAAGAATTGGGCAACATTTTTTGTCTGTGAAGTGATACCAGAGATCATTGTCACTGTCCTTCTATGGTTAAGTCCATCAGGCGTGGCTGAATTCAGTTCTTCATGTTACCAGGACTAGAGACAGAACAGTCTGGCCTACCAGTGATGGTAAAATCTGGTCTCAAATACATGAAAATATAAAATAGTCCAAATATTTTGCCATTATCTGTGTGAAAGGGTGGCTTACTGAACAAATGGTTCAAATGCCTTAGTGACACTGGACCAAGCATGTTATGCAGGCATTAATCTGTTGTACTTTATTTCATAAGACAAACTGCCCGAGTAAGAAGCTAGACTACAGCTTCTGACTTCTCATCAACCTACAAGTGAGGTTTGTCACATTTCTGGCTGGGTTTTGTGGTTTTATTTAAGAACAAAACATTCCTGCAATCTGAAATGAAGCTGCAATATTTTCTCATTTGTCTTTAAATATATACCCCTATGAATGTGTTCTCTAATATTCAGATTCTCAAAAAATGCAAACAGGCTTTAACCTTTTCTATCTGCTGTCGTTTAGTCAAGATTATAATTCGTATAGCCTTTTCTTAATGACGCAGAAGAAAACATTTATAAAATTTTCATTTTAGGCACAGTATTTGAAGTTAGTTTCATAAATGTCCAAATGAAAATTACTTGAGAGTACATGAGAAGATGTTAGGGAAAAAACTCCACAAAACCAAAGAATGCCTTGTTAAGCACTCGTCTCTTAAATTCCTGAAGCATTAAGCATCCTAGACAGACCCATTCAGCAAAACCCATGTTCCTGTAAGGTTTTATGACCCTTCAGCCCTTCAGAAGGCTGCTTTGTTTGGTGTGTACAGCCTGCGTGGGCAAGCTGAAAGGGTGTATAAAGGAGGCATGTCACCCACACTTGATATTACAGCTCACCTATTTCATTTTCATCTGCGCAAATTCTACCTGCTTAAGCAATTGCTACATATACACCCACTGAACTGCTTGCTATTATTATAGCAATGCTATAAAATGCTACTATGACAGTATTTAACTGAAGTAGTAACTAGAGCAAGGCCGCCTAACCTCTTGGCAATCAGGACCTGAGTTATATTACAATGTTTGTTTTGGGATTCAATGGTGAATAGTTTATAATGCTTGAACTGGTGAAAAATCATTCAGGAGCAATGGGACCATCAATTAGACTGCTCTGAAGCGGAGACCTCATTCCTGACTGTGGTCCACCCATGGTATGAGCTTTGCAACCCTAAAGGAAAATGTCTAATGAGATAAAGCCATATTTTACTATGTCTACGTGTACATGAGTTCAGAAAATAACCAGGTATTCATGTGCACATAATAGTTAATAGCCATGTAATTTGCATACATGTCTGTCAGTAACACCACCACAGGGCAAGTACATTAAATACACTTCGTCCAGTTAAAAGATGTATACTTATGGTTATCACTAGTGCTTTGACTGCTCACACCAGCACTGGGCTTGGCTCATGCTGCCCAGAATGACACTGAGTTATCAGAGAAACTATGTGTGTTTTTGCTGAGGTACCAGCAAAATGTTGCAACCCAGAAAAGTGTTTAACTACTGCAAATGTTTCTGAACCTCTGTGTGCATTTGGGATGAATCATGTTTTCCTCCCTCTTCTCTGAACCTTGTGACAGCTGTTTGTGACATGATTATCATGGTCTAGAGGCAAAAGTTAAATATTTCTATCCTACGAGCTATACACAGCTCTTGGTTGACTTTACCAACTGCATATTGAGCTTTCAGCCATTGATATGAAGGCTGGTCCACTCTGAAGCTGGAGAGAAAGGAGGAAAATCAGCAGATATATTTCTGACCTGCATCTAGGCTGGCCTACCATGAAATGTAAAAAATGCAGTGTGCTTATGTTCAAAAAGACTGTCACCTTTTCAATATCCAAATCTCTGTGAAGATGCTGTCCTCTCTGTATACTGTAATTTCTAACAATATATAGCATTGATCAAACAACAACTAAACAGAACAACTCATCCTATTTTCCCTACCTCTAAGCACAAAAATAGCTCAAGGCTATCTGTGCAGGCAATGAAATTGTATGGTAACTGCTGAATTCCAGGAGACTGGAGGGAGAGAGAAGTGCAAGGGAGTTGTGTGGAGGTTGTGGGAAGGAAGGGTGAAACATCAGTAGGGTTTTACAGATATGAAGGTGGGCAAGAAGGTGGGAGAGCAGTCTTTTTTTTTAAAAAAAAAAAAAGACATGGTGTGTAAAAGAGCTGGGAACGGGCAGTGGCATTTCCAGATAATGTGGCTGGGGAGAGTCAATATGGTTTTGGATCAATGAAGAGCTGCTGGGAAGAATGCACCTAATCAGAGAGGGAAGCTTTCATTGGTGACATTGTGACAAACTGGGCAAAGAAACTAGGAACCAAGGTGATGGAGACAGGGTGGGGGTTGTTCAAGTGAGATGGATTAATGTTGAGAACAGAAAGAGAGAGATGGGGAGAGAGACAATCTCATCCTAAGAACTAGTGCTGGGAAGAAAGAATAGGGAGTAAGAATAATGTAGACTGAGATTAGATAAGAAAGATAGGGAGGGAAGGAAAGTGATATGAACGTCAGTATAGTGGCGATATATTGGAACCGAATGCAGAGGACACTTGCAAAAAATTAAAGTATGGAGAAAAGAGAAAGAACGATGCCTCCTAGAGACCGTGTTTCTTTATAAATTGGTAGAGACACAAAAATTCCTGATGACTTATCACATCTCTGCTACCTGAAAATGATCTGCTGAAAACCATTAATAAAGATTGCATGACAAGAAGGCAGATGAAAACCTATTGTATAGTGAAGGGTTACACCTATGTCAAGTGGCAAACTCCAGCTGTAGTGGTTAGAAGGTCTCCACCCCTGCAGGCTGAGAACCAGTCTCTGCCAGTAGTTAGATGCTGAAGCTGGAACCAGCTGGCCTACACTGACAGCTGTGAAAGGAAGAATAATGAGGCTGAGTAAAAAATGAAATGGGGAGACTTGAATAACTAAGCAACCTTGGCTCCCATGATCCTGAGTATGTAAGAGGAATGGCTTACATAGAGTGTTGCATCTGACCAAGGAGCTCTTCCTGGAGCTAGGATTAAGTACTCTGCGTTGTTGCTCAGGTCAACACCTTCTGCTTCAGGGCAAATTAACTGAATTAGTTTTTAGACCACAAAACCTTAATGTCAAGTGATTTCCTGCTTTCATCAAGGTCAGCAACAATATTTGCAAGAACAGGCTAAGGCTGAGCCCTCAGCCTTGGCAGAGTTTGACTTGACTCTGCCCATTTTACGTAGACAAAAAGAGACTAAGCTTTCACACATAGTGTCCTTCCTTATTCCCCTGCCTAGGCAATATAGCTCCTCACACCATCTACTGACAGCAAATTCAATCCATCTATCAGCTTTCTAAGAACGTGATTGGGGGATGTTTCCTTCAGGATCTAAGCAAAAAGCAGTATCCTTTTCTTTATCTGCTCCTTTTTCTTCATCTTCATCAGTGAAGCATCTCTCCCAGAAAATAAAAATAATTATTCTTTGTCTCAGCTCCCATCTCTACTGATTCGAATCCCACCTAGAAACAATCCCACAGCTGTGGTACTATCCTGATTCCCACATTTTAGCATTGGTGATTAATATCTCTAGAGTACTAATTCTGAAGGAAAAAAAAAATGGGTTCAAGTTCAGTTTGTTGAGACTTGAGACTTCCAAGACAGCCATCTCTTCCCATCACTCTACAACATTACTGGCTGAAACGATCTAGTCTTAAGGACCCATGAAGGCCACCACTTGCTCCACAATGGAGTCAGCAGAAATTGCTAACCCTGTCTAAGTCCTGGTTCTCATGCACAAGCAAGTATTAAGAGACAGGAGGCAAGACTGAGGCACATTTTTTCAACTAGCAGCAACTCATCAGTTTCTTTTAGGTAGGAAACTTTCCAGCTTCCAAACCCAAATGGTCACTTCATGTTAAGAAGAGAATCATAGAATCATTTAGGTTGGAAAAGACTTTTAAGATCACCAGTTCCAACCATTAACCCAGCACTGCCAAGTCCACCACTAAACGATGTCCCTAAATCATACATCTTTTAAATACTTCCAGGGATGGTGGCTGAAGTGCTTCCCTGGGCAGCCTATTCCAATGCCTGATAACCCTTTCAATAAAGAAATTTTTTCTAACAGCTGATCTAACCTTCCCTGGCACAACTTCTGGCCATTTCCTCTTGTCCTATTGCTTGTTACTAGGAAGAAGAGACCGACCTCCGCCTCGCTACAACCTCCTTTCAGGTAGTTGTAGACAGCCTCCTCCAGACTAAACAACCCCAGTTCCCTCAGCCGCTCCTCATAAGACTTGCTCTCTAGACCCTTCACCAGCTTTGCTGCCCTTCTCTGGACACGCTCCAGCACCTCATTGTCCTTCCTGTAGTGAGGGGCCCAAAACTGAACACAGTATTCAAATTGTGTCACCTCACCAGTGCTGAGTACAGGGGCACAATCACTTCCCTACTCCTGCTGGCCACACTATTCCTGATACAAGCCAGGATGCTGTTGGCCTTCTTGGCCGCCTGAGCACACTGATGGCTCATGTTCAGCCGGCTGTCAACCAGCACCCCCAGGTCCTTCTCTGCTAGGCAGCTTTCCAGGTACTCTTCCCCAAGCCTGTAGCGTTGCATGGGGTTGTTGTGACCAAAGTGCAGAACCCGGCACTTGGCCTTCTTAAACCTCATACAATTGGCCTTGGCCCAACGATCCAGCCTGTCCAGATCTCTCTGCAGACCCTTCCTACCCTCGAGCAGATCAACACTCCCACTCAATTTGCTGTCATCTGCAAACTTACTGAGGGTGCATTTGATCCCCTCATTCAGATCATTGATAAAGATATTAAACAGAACTGGCCCCAATACTGAGCACTGGGGAACCCCACTTGTGATCGGCCGACAACTGGATCAATCATTCCATGGTCAGCTGGAACCATCCTTGGCAAAAGGAAGACAGCTCTGAGCACAACTCACCTGCAGTGTTGTGCAAGCAACACCAGACTGGGACCCCCAACTTCCTGTAACCTATTTGCTTCAACTTCCAAATAGCAGTAGGAACTCTATTACTCCTCTTGGAAAGAGATTCAGAACCTCTTTTTCTTGCTAGAAATCTTACCTGAATACAAAACGTGCTAAAGTTATAGACTGGCCATTAACACTCATTTACTCTGTGCTTTGACTGACCTTTAACTGAGTTACTTTTCTCCCTTGTTACCGCCAAAAATATTTAACAGCAACAGTTATACGCCGTTTGAAATTTCATTTTGCTAGGTTAAAAAAAAAGCCACATGCCTCTGTCTTATTCTCCTAAAAAAAGATTCTGCATCTCTGTCACCCTTTTGACTCTTTTCTGTTCTTGTTTCAATCTAAATTGTCTGTATAAACATGAAAGAAATAGAATTAAATAGAGTATTTCAAAGAACACCTCAGTAATGCCTTCTACGCTGACTGTCATGCTTCACTAATCCTACCAGGAATTCTTGTCAGATAAACCCTAAGGTTATACCTACCCCTTCCATAGCTTCGTCCCACTGGCAGGATTGCTTGGCAGGAGTTACAATTAGAAAATGAAACATGAGTTTACCATTCTCCACATCTTGAAGTACTATTTTCTTAACACGTATTGGTCTGGAACACACTGCGTGGTGCAGAACACAGGACTCCTAACTGTTCTTACTTTCGCACATACTGGTGCTAAATTTGCTATTTTTCAATCATCTGGTATTCTTAACTTCATGAGGCTTCCAAAAAAATCCTTACTACTGGGCCTGCAATTACATCTGCTAGACGTTATTCTTGTACAGACTGAGAAAACTAACTGGTTCTATCCTTGCAATTTCTGAATCTTGATTTTTCATTCCAACTTTGTAATTTCTGCTCCTTCATATTTATTATCAATCTACCAATGTTGCACCTCATTGCCTTTATTTAAAATTAGAGTGAAATCCTTTTTCAGCCCTATTAATTTTTTATTTCTGTCTCACCTTCATTGGTTGCTACTTTAGTTTTTACCTGAAGGTAGAAAATCTTGAGTGTTATTTTTTTACCCGTTTAACATATGCTTCTGATTCACAAGACACAGTTCATTACACCAATCAGTTCCTTTTTTTCCAGTTCTCTCAGAATCTTTATTTTAATGCTAACACACATTGTATACTAGATATTTGTACAATTATTTTGGAACCTTCTTTCTAAAATTTTTGCCCATTATTTAATCAAAAAAATTCAGACTGTTGAAATTTTGCATCTCTTTAATATCGTTTTCCACTCCCTGAGATTCAAATGCCTAAATTCTGATCTCATGTAATGACATGAACTCCTCAGAGTAGTTTTATCCACCATTGGATATCTCCCTCCGTATCCAAATCTGCTGCTGGTGGCCCATACCAGATTCCTAAAAATACTCTGACAAAGCCTCATTCCACTCTTCTTCAAGATGACTCTCAAAAAAAAAAAAAAAAAAAAAAAAAAGGAAAAGCAAAGATAGCAATGCAATTCTTTTTTATTACACAATGATATTCAATACTCTTTATTCCAATCCATCTTTCAATATCCATGTTATCACAATTGTTATTTCATTTTAGTTGTTTTTCAATAGTAGTTTTAGTTCCCAGATTCTTTGCAATTGCACACCATCATGCAAATACAAGGAAACAAAACACATGCAAAGCAAATGAAACACATGCAAACAAAATACTTAATTTCAGCTACATTTGGTGTTGGCCAGTAAGCATTACCTACAACTTTTTTTCTGTCTCCACTGATCATCTAAATCTACTTTTGCCACGTTAAGACTTTATATCTGCATTCTATTGACCTCTCTACTTGCAAAACAACTTTTCCAATGATTGTCCAATGCTTTGAGCTAGGCAAGTTTTTCCTAAATGTCTTCCCTCATGAGAAAAGCTGTTATTGAACAGATCTGTCCTGAGCCATAAAAGCCAGAAGCCAGCAGAAAAGCATCACTGATGGATGGGGTTTTTTTGCAGGTTTGTGACTACTTCCCCTGAACCACAGCTACAGCACAATGTACGTGCAGGAAGAAATGTACTGCAGCCATGCATTTTAATTCATGGGAGCCATGCAAGGGCTGCAACTGGGATGAATGCGGATGTAAGAGGAGATGCTCAGATTGGAGCACTGCTTGCTATCCTCTGCATCTTCTGAAAAGCAGGTGGCAAGCCAATCTGCTTGTGTCAGCTGAATCAAGACTCTCAAAAGTTTGGAGGGAGGCTAGCTGTTGAAGAATCCTCTTTGCGAATAAATCCTACTGGACAATCATTGCAAATCCCCTTTACAGGGTTACTGAATATGCTCACTTAGACCTCTGAGTGTTTTCAAGTTTGGGTGAATGTTTCTTAAAGAAGTGTCACACTGTGAACCGCAGTTGGTGGACAATTCTGCCTTCCTTCAGGACCCGTTTTGGTCCTGAATCAGTATGCTGTATCCTGGCAGAGACAAACTCCAAGTTCTCTCTTCGAAGCCTTTTCATTCTTAAGAAGTTGACTCTAATCATGGATACATTTTTTTTCTGGTGTGCACCTGGGAAACTAGATTCTAGGTTCCTCTCCTCTTTGCAAATCGCCGTTATTCCTCAATTTCTTATTCTGTATCAAATCAAATCAATGAAATTTTACCACCTTAGTGGTAATAAGAAAAAAAAGACCCTAAGACAACTCTTGAACAGGTCCGATTAATCCTTTTCTGCACTTAAAAATTGGTCCCTATTCATCTTATCAGTCTAAATATGACCTCTGTCATATTAGCCATAGGGTGAACAGCAGTACAACATAAGGGTATTATGTTTCAGGTGTCCTCTGCTTCATTCAGCCATAATAGCATAGGCCTAGCTGCCTTCTATTTAATTATACCGCAGGTCTGCGTGACACCCTATTCTCCCAGGCTTTTTAAAGAGATCCTTTCCTTTGCAAAACCACTGCACATTCTCAACGCAGTAGTCAACATCACTGCCTGAAAGCTTCCTTAATGGAGGTATGCACGAATTGACTGGAAGCACATCCCGGGAAAGCTTCTTTCTTCCAAGCCGAGAGCGGGTACTCCCGCCTTATGACCGGTGATGGGGTAAGTCGTGCAAACACTGAAATCCACTACCTGCAGCTGTTTTAAATCTCATCTCCCTGTAGGATATATTGGCTGAACTGCCTGTAATTTCCAAGTAACTGGATGGGAAACACCGCTTCAGGCTAACCCGCAGGCTTTCACCCCCGCCTGCAGCCACAGCTGAAGCAGGCAGCGCGCCCTTCAGCCCCGCGTTCCCTTCCCAGAGCCTCCTCGCAGGCTTGCTCGTGGGCAACTCTTCCCCCGGCACCCACGAGCGACGGGGAAGGGGCGTCTCGGCCTCCGCCCGGGGAGGGGGACACCTCTGGGGGGGGCGGAGAGGAGGGGGCAGAGGGGGGCTGAGGGCACGGCGGCGGCGCCGCCGCAGTCTCCGCGCGTCCCCCATCCCCGTCCCCTCGCGACGGGCAGCAGCGCCTCCGCCACCCCACGGGCCCCGGGGCGGGCCCACCCGCGCCCATCCCGGGATGATTATCGTTGAAGTATTAAAACCGGAGACGTGGGCGCGGAACCCACTGGGGCTGCCGGGCCCCAGCCCCGCCTCCCGGGGCCTGGGCGCGGGGGCGGCGGCGCGCTTATCCCGGGACGGGGCCGCGCCGGCGGGCTCCTTGTGCCAGCCGCCGCCGCCGCGGGCAGGTGAGCGGGGCCGGGGCCGCGGGGGGCGGCCGTGACGGCGGCCGTGACGTCACGCCGCGGCGGGCGCGGGGAGGCGGTGCGGGTGGCGGTGAGGCTGGCGGAGGCTGGTTCCGGCGCTGGGCGAGGGTCTAGCGATGCTGCCGTACCCCTGTGTTTGAGCAACGATCCTCCTTGGGGCCCCTTAGTTCCAAAAATTGAGGACACACACCCCCCCGCCCCCGAGTTTTCGCAGACTAGTGACGTTTGAAAACGTTAATGATGTTTATCAGGTGAAGAAAAGGGGATAAATATAGGTGTCGGGCACTTGCTGTAATGTTATTTCTACATGAGCACGACAGGTACCACCGCTGAACGCAGATCCTGCTCCTCATAGACCAGCTCTTCCCTGCCAAAATTCTGGAAACGGAGCTGAGCGCTGGTGCCCAGCCAGGGAATAGTTCCTCATTTCCACGTGATGAATCAAACCCGAGAGGGAATTCAGCTCATCATATTTGCTGAGGCGGGATGGGAGTAAATGGGAAACAATGCCCTGGGTTAGGAACCCTCGGTGCGTGCGGGAGCAGGAACAGCCACCGAAAGTAGGGGACGGGGCTCTGTAACTGCTGACAGTTTCTATTTTAGGGGGGTAGGCCTTTCAGTTTTGGGGTGGATGTGCTGATAATCCGTGAATGTAGGTAAAGCTGTAGAAACGTAGCAGTGTGCAAGATGGTGGATTTATGGAGACAAATAAAGTGGGTGGTGATTGTGTGAGACCAGCAAAAGGGTTATTTTCTGTGGAACTGCCACAAAAAAATCTGGGAAACCTAAAATTGGAATTTCATTTACATTGAAAGGCAAGATGAGAGTTTTAACTGTTAGATCACTCTCCTTGTGAAACAGAGCGTTTGAGTTTGACAGGAGAGAAAGGAGGAAGGAGCCTGCCACAAGAAAGCAGGTGTCAAAAAATTCTCTGTAGAAGAGTCTCCAGCTACTTTACACTCATCTTCCTACTATGCTCTGCTAAACCTACTGCCACGGACAAACCGGTGAGCAGCAAGACCAAGGTTATCTACTCTTCAGTCATGGCTGAAAGCCAACTACAAGGTTTTAATTTTGATGCCAGCCTCTTGTGAGAGCTTTGTTGTTTCACTTCCATTCCCTGTGACATAGTGTTGTTAAGATTATCCTTATCAGCAAATGATCCTTCAGCAAGAGCTCAGGATCTGAGTGACTTGTAGTACGGGAGGTTTTTGTTGGAAGGGGAGTTCCTCTTCAGGTAAGGAGACATTAATTCTGTCTCCCTCTGACATCACCTGTAATTTTACACTATAGATACAGCTATTACTCTGGAATTCGATATGCTTTATAGGTGGAGCCCAAACAAACATCTCGTGTGTCAACACAGATGTTGTTGTCTAGAAGAATAATGAAATCACTCAGAACAGTAACGCTTCAAGTCCATCACTAGATGAGATGTGAAAAATATAGACGATTTGTAAAATGTTTGTTCACAAAACACTATGCCCACTTGTTAACCTCCTGTGGGACGTTCAGTATTGAAGAACACGGGAGCTGCTCTTGAGTCACATTTGATAAAAGCAGAAGAGAAATTTCTCTCTTAAATTTTGAGACTTGGGGCAAACCAGAGCAGTTTCGAGTAAACATGTTGCGGTAATGCTCTTGCATTGTCTTCCAGTGCATAATCAAGCAGGTCTTTAATAATAGCCTTGCAGCAGGCACTCAAATAGTTATGTAATAATTTTATATATGGTGTTTGATTGAAAGGATGCTTCAAAATTACATTTGTGGTCTCAACAAGGGGCTGGTGAGAGATGGCCAGTCGAACATGGCAAAAGCAGAAGTTCTGTCCTGTTGTAGTCCTTTGATATTATACTGGCAGTACAGAGGGATGCAGTTACCATGTTGGACTCGCATCATATGGTCTAAAAACCAGGGTCAGGGTTCATTCTTTCCTTATGAAATGTTGGAGGTGGTGTGCAATTGAATGGTGGGAGCAGGAACTGAAACCTGGTTGAGCACCCTACCTACCAGAAAAAAGCCATGCTGCTTCTAGTTTTTTCTCAATCAGGCATCATTTATTCTTTCTCCACTCTGGCTTGGATTCAGCTGGAACGATGTTGGATTAGCTTGTATCCCACCCACCCAGCTAGCTGGCATAAAGTGAACTCACTCCCAGTGTACCCAAGTACTTTCATATATCCTCAGTCAAATCTGTACTGTTAATACCTCTTCTGTAGGTTTTTTAAAAAAATACTTTCGGACATTTAAGTACTTTAATTTCTTTCTAAAGCTTTTTTTTAGTGTCTACACTGAACTTAAAATCAGAAATGAGTAAGTTACTATGTTCATTTATACTGTAGTCTGTGAGCAAAAAAGGTTAAATGTAGTGGTCTTCCAGCGAGCAAATTTTCTGTTACATAAAAACCGGGATGGAGGAAGAGGAATCAGTGGGATGTTGCACTGTTTACATTGATCAATTAACAATTAATATTAGGAGAAAATTCTGAAAATGCTCAGTAATGTAGGACATAGACTCAATTCGTATTTGATGGGGGTTCCACTACTGATACTTTCTTGTCATGTCAGTTGATGACATCATTCATGTCATTTGTGTTCTATTATAAAGAGCTTTATTTTTTAATCAAAATGTCAAGTGGCATTGTTAATCCCTGTAGGCCAACTTAAGTTTGGGCTGTTCCCCAGAGTGGTTTTGCTTGTGCCAGCATTTTCACAGTCATCGTGTTAGCAGGGAGCCATCTGATCCTGTTGGAGACCAGGCTGGTGGTGAGAACATACAGTGAGTGGCTGGTGGAAGGACAATTTCCAAGTAGCAGCTCATGTGTGGCTTCAAGTGACTCTTTAACAAGTCCCTAGTAAAACTATGTGCATGACACCTGCACAAGCTATTAAACCCCTAATTTCCTCAAAGAATGGAGATGCATTTGTTTACAAAATTATGAGTGGCATCAATTACCTTTATCAAATACCATTGTTTCAGTAATCTTACCTATGAAGTTCAACAAGGCCTGCACCTGGGTCGGGACAATCCCAAACATGGATATAGGCTGGGTGATGAGTGGATTGAGAGCAGCCCTGCGGAGAAGCACTTGGGGTTACTGATGGATGAAAAACTGAATATGAGCCGGCAATGTGCACTTACAGCCCAGAAAGCCAACCATATCCTAGGCTGCATCAAAAGAAGTGTAGCCAGCCGGTAGAGGGAGGTGATTCTACCCCTCTACTCTGTTCTGATGAGACCTCACCTGGAGCGTTATGTTCAGGTCCTGCGGCCCCAGCATAAGAAAGACATGGACCTGCTTGAGCGGGTCCAGAGAAGGGCCATGAAGACGATCGGGGGCTGGAGCGCCTCCTGCAGGAGGACAGGCTGAGAGACTTGGCGTTGTTCAGCCTGGAGAAGAGAAGGCTCTGGGGAGACCTTCATAGCAGCCTTCCAGTACTTAAAGGGGGCCTACAGGAAAGATGGGGAGGAACTCTTTATCAGAGAGTGTAGTGATAGGATGAGGGGTAATGGTTTTAAAGTGAAAGAGGGTAGATTTAGATTAGATATTAGGAAGAAATTCTTTACTGTGAGGGTGGTGAGACACTGGAACAGGTTGTCCAGAGAAGTTGTGGATGTCCCCTCCATGGAAGTGTTCAAGGCCAGGTTAGATGGAGCTTTGAGCAACCTGGTCTAGTTGAAGGTATTCCTGCCTATGGCAGAGGGGGTTGGAACTAGATGAAGTTTAAAGTCCCTTCCAACCCAAACCATGCTATGATTCTATGATTTATCTGGCTGCTGAGTCTGTAGTTACTTTGGGGGACTTTGGAATAATCTTAAGTTTCTTCAAGTCCTCTGGATTTTCCCTAGACTTTCAAGAGTTACTAAAAATGAAATGAGGAGGCCAGAGGGAATTTCAGGTGTTGTTTTAAAGAATGTTAGGTACAAGAAGTTACCTGGGCATGTTAATCTTAAGATGTTGGTACGTTATATGATCTTTTTGTCACCAGGTTCCAGTCAGTAACCAGTATATCCAAATTAATCCCCATGTCACATAAGGGTTATTACTGGTACATTTACTATCAGCATGGACACTTCATCTGCAATTTTAAGCCAGTTTTGCTACTGGCTGTAGTAGTCTGTATTCCCAGTCTGAAGGTCCCATAACAATTCAAAATCCACTCCCTACTTTCAGCATATGTTGCAGCCTGAACGAGTTATTCTAAGTACTGCTTGGTGTTTCTGATTCAGTAGCCTGAGGCAAGCCCTTAACATGGCCTTCTCCTGGGCTCTGTCAGCACAGCATGCTTCGTAGGCAATGAGGATTTGTAGACCTTGCTCTTACAAGCAACTTTAAATAATACTTCTTATTCTAGAGTATCACCACACCGTCAGCTTTATCCTTCCTAAATGCCTTCTAAGCAGAGATTTTAATATCCAAATCATGCAGACTATTCAATTTTATTTATTTCATGTTATTGGTAAAATCTCTTTTCAGTGAGAACTTCTAGATCTTCCTATATATTAGTCAGGCATCAGTCACCAGGATATAAAGAATTCCTTACTAATTCTCATCTTGTTCTTTGCCACTTTGGTTTTGTTCATTTGTGCCATGCTGAACATCATTTAATACAATTAATACAATGCTTGATTCCTTTGAGCTCCTGTCCAGCTTGTGCTCTACCTATTAAACCGTCTCTATCTTAAACTGTGAGTTTTTGCACTTTTACCCTTCTGATTCTCTCCCCCATCCCACTGCAGAGCGGAGGGAGCGAGTGGCTGCCTACTGGGGTTAAACTACAACAGTCCTTTTTGGTGCCCAACATGGGGCTCGAAGGGTTTGAGATAAGGACAGATTTGATTGGAGTGTGTGAGACCAAATTTATAGCTGTTACAACTACTCATCAGCAGGGCTTGCCATGGGGCTTGCTTGCCTTACTGCATGTTAGAGTCTCCTGCTTATTCATGTGGCTGCTCTTTGCTTTTGCTGTACTCCTTGTCATCCATAACTCTGAACGGAGCTGTGCTTCACACCAGTCCACCCCTGTATTCTACCCAGGGCTTCAAAGAAGAAAAACAGAAGTGGAGTGGGTAGCGTATAACAGGTTTGCTCATGTAAGTACGCAGCTGAAGACAAAGTCAGAAAAGTCTGGACTTGCTGTACTTTATGATCTTGCCACTGACTGTGGCAATTACGATTTGTTTCTTGTAGGTACATGTTCTGCTGTTGGAGCAGAAAAATTCACTCGTTAAACAAGTAGTAACATGATTGAGGAAAATAAAAGCTGTATTGAGTTATGGATTACTTAACCTGATTGCAACGCTTAAATCTCTGGCTAATGCTCAAATCATCCAGTGATGCTGGAGTGCTCTTGCATTCCACAGAAACCTCTACCTGCTGTCAGGCAGGCCAGGTCAGCTGTAGGAATAGACTAAGTAGGAGCTGCATGTGGCAAGCATATCACTAGGGCCATGGAGCCCACTTGGCCTTTGCCAGGGTGGGAAAATCTGAAAGAACGGTGTGTTGACATGGTTGTGTGGATGAGGGCAAAGAGCTGCTTTCCCCAGTGCTTCCAGCAGTACCAAATGCTGTCCCAGGCACCTCCAGCCCTTGGGAAGGAGCCACGGATGCTCAGGTTTGCCTACTGGCTCTTCGTCTAGCTCAGCTGCTCACTCCACTGTTTGTTCCCCTTGCTGCCAGCTGCCGCCAAACTGAGAGGGACCAGAAGCCCAGGCTGGATTCTCTCCATAGAATCAGGAGAGCCCAGACCTCTGGTAGAAGTGTTCTTGGCTAACGCTGCTGAAAACACTTATCACTTGCTCTCTTTTGAGCGGCTAAAAAGTAAGCTGTACTTGTACAGAGAAATAATCTGCTAAATAGTTTTGACAGTGAATGTGGTCTATGTTGCACGGATCCCGAGGCCTCCTTTGCCTCCAGCCCTTGTCCTTTCAGTCCCTATTATCTGGCTGTATAAAAAAGAACCATAAAAACATAGGAGAATCTCATCACCCTTTAGAGGCAGTAGTGGTTGGCAGTTGCCAGCAGCTATCTTAGCATGACAGAGGGAGACAAAATGTTTGACTCTGTGCTATATCAAAATATGCATCAGGTATATCTACAGAAAGCTTTTTTCCTAAATTGAGAAGCTTCCATGATCAGAGGAATTACAGCTGGGGTTTTTTTGTGTTTTTTTTTTTTCTCTCTTCCATGCAGGACATGATAGGTAGAAAAGAATCCTGCACTTCAGGACAGATACCAATGACCAACCTAAGCTGCCTTGCCTACGTACTGGAAGACTGGATTGTTGTGGAGTACCTGAAGAAATACCTTTTTCATGTGGTCATCGTCTCACTGACAATGAGTGCAATATTTGTTCTATTTGTAGTTCCTGTAACAATCCTCTTTTTCATTTACCTTAGTAATATTTTGCTTTTAATATATCGGAGGAACAGTGAGGTAAAAGCAGATCCCTTAAGTGATGTTTGGGATAGTGCAAGGAAAACTATAGCAAGCTTTTGGGATATATATGCAAGAATATGGCATGGTAAGTATGACATGACTTGTCTGAAGCTTTGAATTACAATAAATAGTAAATATACATAGGTTTTAAATTTTTTGTATTTATTCCAAAAGGATGCAACGAAACAACATTTATTATCCTTTGCATGGCATCTAAGCCAAAAGCTTCTGCCTCGAAGACTGATTGCAATATAGAATAAGCAGAATGAAAGGGAGACATTAGTTTATATAGGGTGAATTTCTCTTAAGTGGATAGGCAGGTGCAGTTCTCTGTATATGGTATCAGAGTGAAGTGCAGTGTTCCTGTTAGTTCTAATAATGTAACTGCAACGCAGATGTGTGATTTATTTTTTACCTTAGTAGCCATTTAAAACCCGCTTAATAAATGATCAAAAGACAACATCTAGTTGGAAATGTAATTAATGTATTTTTAGTTGGCGAAAACTACTTGGTGTTACGAGAGTTGAAAATAATTTGGAGAGCTGTATGGATAAAGAAATAATTAGATACCACATATAAGTTTGTATTGTGGCAGAATTTAAAAGTAACCTGATTTTGCAGTTTCATTATGCTCAACCTTCAGATACTTTCAACACACCCTGCTCCCTAGGAAAATCCTCAGCAGCATGCTAGGCATTTGTTCTTTCCACAGTTGTAGTTTAAGGCTATCAGCAAGACTTAACTTTGCTGCCCTAAGGATGAATAATAACAAGTTGTTATCTATGTTGCTATCCTTCCTCACAGCTTTTTTTTCTTTAATCTTTGAAGATCTTGCAGTACAAAACTTTCTCCACCTCTTCCTAGGACTCTGCCTGCTCCATCCCTATCCTCTTCCCTGAATGGCTCATGACAGGTGCTGTAGCAGGATGGAGATGAAGGCAGACAAAGTGGAATAGAGCTCTTAGGTGGCAGAAGGTGTGGCTTTCTCAGGCCTTTGTACACATTAGCCTCCTACTCTGGTTCCACCTAAAACCTAAATCAAGTGTAGGAAGAGCCAGGAGAGGGATTTACAGAAGTCCATATCTGTGAGGAAATTCACTTCCACTGGGACGTGAATACATTTAACTCTAGTGGAGAGAACCTCTCTGGGATTCTTATGGATTCTGGTTTGGTCTTAAACATCTCAGCCAGAGAAACTTTTTATTATATAAAATCCAAAACTGTTCATTCTGCCTGACACAGAATGAAGATTCATGCTTCCATATTTCAGGAAAGCATCCTGACTGGTTGGTTGCTTCCAATTCTGCCGATGAAGTGGTTTCACACCAGTATAGTAACTTTCTTTTTTCTTGTTATATTTTGGACTGGGAAAAGTTCCTAATGGAAAACAATTTAGTCCCCCCACTGGGGAAAATGTCAGGTTCAGGTCTGTTCTAGTAATTAAACTGGCCAACAAATTAGTCCACCAATAACCTGTGGTGTTTGAGGGGCTTTCTCTTTGCTGTTGACCAAAAGTTCCATCCAGAACTTAATTCTTTTAAAAGCTACTGCAGAGGCTTTCACAACTGTCTGAAAATCATTTAACAAAGGATAAACAGTTTTCTTTCAGTTGCCAGATGATTTACAGCTATTGTTGTCAATGTATTGCTTTCCATCCCAAATAGGTTATGAGCTTCATGGTGTCGAAAACCTACCAGAAGGACCGGGCATTCTTGTGTATTACCACGGAGCTATTCCTCTCGACTACCTTTACTTCTTGTCTAGGCTGTTTCTCTGGAAGAAAAGAATTTGTCTGTCAGTAGCTGATCATTTTGTCTTTCGTTTACCAGGTAAGAACATGTTCTCTTTCTTGTATTTAAGCATCCTGGGATTCACTCAACCTATTGGTGGTTTTGGTGAAATTTACATTTGTTACATTGCAAGAGAGCTTTTAAACTAAAAGGCTGCTTTTAGACTTTCAAACTAAAAGCTGATAGATGCAGAAAAGGGCAAACAGCTTAGAATACCCTGTGTTTTAAGTGAAAGGTTATAAAACCACTGCTAGACCCTCCAAAGCCAACAAAAAGACATTATATAATCCCATTGGGATGAAGCATCATGCCTCAGTAGAAAGTGTAGGATAGGACTATATTATTGACCCAAAGCTGGCTGGTCAGCAATGGGCTGTGAGTTCAGAAGAGCCCAGTAAATGGTAGGATATCAATTACCTACTTGCCCTCTACACTGAGTAGCCGTTGCATTGGGGTATGACATCAAATCTATCTTCTGATCAAAGCCTGGAGTAGGGCACAACACTTGTTTGAAGATTTTACTGTTGAAGACAGCTCTGTAATACTGACCACCACAATGCAGTCAACACATTGCAGACTGAGAGAGGAATAAATAATTCCATTGTGAAAAGAAGATACAGAAAAGGGAACCTCTTTTAGAGAAAACAAGGCATAAAGAAGAAGCATCCAGAAGGAATAGCAGGGATATTATTTAAAGGCACCTTTATGCTACTTGTATTAAAATTATTATAATACTAAAGAGTAAAGGAAGCTATTTAAAAGAAGGATGTTCTTCAGAAAAGGAAAATGTATTCAAACACTGAAAACAAAGAGCATCAACTCAAGCAAGTTTGATGCAAGAACATATTAAGGCATCCCTAAAAAGATGGTGAGGAAGAATTTGCTAAACGCATACTTAGTAAATGCTGTGTAGTACTAAACACATCAGAAGCACGAAGTCATCAAGAGGTGACTTGCTCTAAAGAGGACCGCTAAAGGACGATATAGATTAGCAGAATGTTGCAAAGGAGACTTCTTTTTTTAAGGGATAAATGAGAGGGTACTGCTTCAAACTGAAGTGTCCGTAGCACAGATTATTATTACAAATGTGTAGTAAACTACTGTCAGGACCAAGCAACACTCTCAGCGTTGCAATTTCTGGACTATGATGGGTACAAAACGTACTGCTTGAATTATGTTCACGCTAGAGGAAGAGAAGTGGCAAATATGGTGTCAAACTATAAAAAGGCTACCAAAAAGGTGTCTGGTAAAACAGACCACAAATAATGGAGATTAGGCCTTCCTGTTTGCTGCATTAGTAGAAAATGTGGCTGAAAGTAATATTCTGAGTGAAACTTCTCTCTAACCTTCTCTTGTTCTACCATACTTACCTGCTTTTTGCAGAGAAATGTTGCACTTCACAGATTGGTTCGTTAAAGAATGCTCCTGAGCATATGCTGAACCTCAGTCTGTTGGATTAATTACTGTTATAGGAGAAGTCTTCTTGTGAATGAATAACTGGTTAAAAGGTAGGAAATAAAGTGTAGGAATAAATAGCTCATTTTCACAAAGGAGCAGAATTCACCAGGTATACCAATGATGATCAGTGCTGGCACCTATATTGTTCGACATAATCATAATCTAGATCAGTAGTGAGGTGACAAAGCTTTAAACTGGCCGTGTTTTTTTTTTTCAAGGCAGTAAAAGCCAGCACAGAGAGTACAGTTATCTACCAATACTGAACCACTGGCTGATTAAATGGCAGATGAAACCCAGTATTAGTTAAAATGCAGTGCAGAGGGAAAGAAAAACAAGTCTAAACACATAGACATGTAATTAGGCTTTAAATTTTCAAGATGACTTTAGGAATATGTCAGCTTAAGCCTCAGCAATCGCCAAAAGACAAACAGAATTTTAGGCTTATCATGAGAAAAGAAGAAACAGAAAATACTATTATGTACTCAAAAATGCATATGATGCCCACATCTTGAGTACTTGCGTGGAATTCTGGTCTCCCCAGTCTATTAGATTTTCCTTTAGCTGTAATCTTGTTCCTACGTGCAAGCAGTATTTTTAATATATTGGTACAATAATAAGTATTTACTACTTATTTATTGCAGGACTTAAATTGTTATTGGAAGTGACGGGTATTATGCCAGGCACAAGGGAGGAGTGTCTCGTTGCACTGAAGAACGGACATTTGGTGTCCATCTCACCAGGTGGAGTTAGAGAAGCACTATTCAGCAATGAAAGTTATCAACTCATGTGGGGAAATCGGAAAGGCTTTGCTCAGGTTGCTCTAGATGCAAAAGTGGTGAGTATTAGTTATATGTTACCAATCCCAGTTTATGCTTACTGCATATATGCTTCATTACAGAATGCAGCTTAGGAGTGTTTGTTGGAAAATCTTCCAGACAGAAGAAAAGGTTCAAGAGTAAAGGTTTCTTTTCCTTTTCCCACCACTTTCCTTAAGCACATTAATCCGTAGGGAGCAAGGGTTTTATGGAACTGTGTAGCTTTTTCTTGACTGTTGCAAGGCATCCATCTCTACAGTTCCATCATGCAAGCATCCCATTTCTTGTCTTGACTGTGTTTCAGGAATCTTCACTGTCGTGCTTCTCCATATTACCATAAGGTTTCATTCTTTTTTTCTCATCCTGCTAGACTTATATCTTTATCTTACTTCTACATACCCAGTTATTTTCTTGTGGCTCTTTATTTATCCTTCTTTTTTATATATCCTGTGAGGGTCCAGGATTTTGTTCTTATTCTTGCTTTTCTTCCTGTTTATGAAAGATTGTGTTGATGACAGATTGTATCAACCAACACAAGATGTGTCTACATCAGTGTCTAATTTTAAATCATGTGTGCACTTTTGAAGCAGTTTTTCCATCTCCCTGACTTACCATGCTTTCATTCATGGAACATACCAGAATACCTGAGCTGCATAACTTTTGGCTGAAACTAAACCAGAAGTGGGACTAATACTAATTCTAATACTCTCCAGTTGCAAATGGGCATTCAGTCAATGGTACTGGACAAGAATTAGTTCTGAATAAAAACAGCACAGGAATGTGTTCAGTGTTGATGTCAGATCCTCGGCATCCTCTAGAGATGTGCTTCTATTGGTTTGCACTCCACTAATATACACATGGCCACAATTTCAGTTACATTTTCTGTGTGGATGATGATCTACAAACACAGATTTCTACCATTGACTCTGACTTCTTCCATAATATTCCACGTAAGACTGTTTCTCTGATACAGTCTCTGGGAAATAATTTTATTTGGGATGGCATAGAGCTGAAAGAGCAGCAACCATGTAATTTTGTAACTGCCACTTCACATCATCATCACCACTAAAGACGAGTTTTCTGTCTTAATTTACACTTAGCATACCTAGCACTCTGTGTCTGACAATACTGGTACACATCCAGGCTTCATCTGTTCTGCCATGAGCTTTCTTCTGCTTTCTCATGCATTGCACAACTGTAATTGTTTTTTTTTACATTCCTATGAATATCTCATCAATTGCAGTACTATTCTTTGGCCTTCCACATAAACTTAATCCTTTCCTGTCTATATGGGACAATCTGTGCAGGCAGTTGAGTTCTTCCCATGAAAACTGAATTTCTTACTACACCTTTCAGTTTTTTTGCATGGTTATATCTCTGTCTTTCCCCATCCAGTTTGTTGCTTCTCAAACTTTGCTTTAGTCTCTTGTGCTAAAGCTGCTACTACAAAATACCTAGGGTTGCAAAATGCATGCTTCAGGTTAATATTTCCTCATAATTTTATGTATCTCTGAAGTCTTGTGGGCAGATAACTAAACTAGAATAAGTTTAAGGGGATTTGATTACCCGATGGATAAAGTAATTTTAGGCTGGGAGTCCCATTTCTACCTTTTTGTTTGTCTTGTTATGTAGCCTTTGAATAGCCATGTTTTATGTGCTTCTGTTCTCTCTCCTACCCTTTTTCTCAGAAAGTATGGGCTGGTAAATATACTTGTGTGGGCCTGTAAACCACCACTACTAGGAAAATATCAGAATGAAAACAGGATAAACCAAATCGAATTCATATGGGCATTTTGAATTCCCTTATAGTCTTTTGTCTTCTTTATTAATTTAATAATATACTCCAACAGTCAGAAAGAGATGCCACTTCAACAACTTGAGTGATTTCTAATAATTTTGTTTTCATATTTTTCAAGCTACCTCAAATATTTGACCAATCTTTCGCCAAATGTTTTCACTCCACTTGGAGCCTTATAGTGTAATTCTACAATGTAATACATATATTTTTTTAAACAGAAATTGAATAAAAAAAAAATTGAGTGCCTTTAATATAGAGTGCCATCTATGTGAAAACATATCACAAGAATCCTTTGTAGTAATCCTCATAATCCTTCCAATCTTCCATAATTTAGAAGCATATGGAAATAGCTGAATAGTAGTACCTAAAATTGCTGGCACCTTCTATTAACAGGGTTTTCTTTTGTTTTGCTGGTTTTTTTTTTTGTTGTTGTTGTTGTTGAATTGGGTATTCATTGCGGATAAGGTTCCTGCAGTATGAAAGGTTCTCATGGTCATTTTCGTAACATGTTTGGTAAAACAGGAACTACATAGGATTATCTGTTACCTGAAGGGCAGAGAGAATATTTTCTTCTTTGACGCCTACTAGACTGAGCTCACCTTTACTGAGTGCTGCTGGCTCTCGTATCACTTATATTGCAGTCACTCAGGGCTGTTTTTTTTATGATCAGGAAATTTGACTGGATCTCAGTATGGTGGGCATAGCTGTAATTAGCTTGCAGGCTCCGCTGAATTCTGGGCATGTTTGATATTTCTCTGGAAATCTGTGATCAGATACACCTTAGATAACTAAACACTTAAAAAAAAGTGGTATGCATTTAACAGTAGAGGGAGCAATATTAGCCTTATATACTGTTTCTTATATGAAGTTAGACCCATAGCAGTAACTGGATTCCATCTTTTGACAAATTTGGAGTTCTATTGCTCCTGTTTGTTCTTGCTGCACCCTTCTCAATACTGGCCAAACCAGTCTTGTAGGTTGACTGAAGACTGGGCATAGACTCATCTAAACTAACAGAACTTGCTCTGTAATGTAGCAATTTGTATATCTTTTGCTAATACTTATTCAGATCCTGGATGAAGGTAAGAGAGGACTAGAGCACCTGGTTTTGAATTTATTCTACATACAGTGTAGCCATTGACCAAAGAACCACACACACTTTACCGCGTTCATAATGACTTCGTGGTAGTTTATAACCTGCCACAGGTGACTTGAATGGGGATTTCAAGACAAAAATAACTTTATATGTGAGTGGACATTCCCATTTTTATTATAATGTTATGGAAGTTCAACAGTTCTTCTGTGAAAAGTTGAAGAAAAGCAAAGGAGTGTAGTTTCAGCCTCAGTCCTTGCCTGCAGGTTTCCACATTCAGTTTCCACTTCATCTTGTATAACTACTCTGCTTACCTGGGGTCAGAGGAGGACAGCATTCCTATTTAATATAATGTTCTGACTCAGTGAACTTCAGAGACATACATTTGTCTCAGGTGAATTAATGTAAGCCAGGGGCCTGAGCTTCAGAAATACTCTCTGCCTGTGGCTGGAGTTTGACAGGCTAATGGGGAGGAGTCATTGTTCCCCAAGATCCCTGCGTTTTATCTGTGCCAAGAAATTGGTTCAAATCTAGTTAGGTAAAAGATAAACAGGGATTATGGTTTATAAAATTCTTAAAAAAAATAGAATAACCCCATGCACCAGTACATACTGGGGGCTGACCAGTGTGTGCCAGGTGTTTGGACTAGTCCAGAGGTCCCTTCCAACCTCAGCTGTCTGTAATTCTCTGATTTTCAAGCTGACCGGGTGTGATGGAGCTCATTTCCAGCACAGCAAATCTAAATCTGTGGGTTACTGCAGATCTGATTGTGCTGCTCTACAGACACAAGCTTTTATGTGTACCCGCTTTTATTAGCTTAGGGACTGAACGCCTCTACTCACTCTCTACTTCATTGGCTGATCTTTGTATGCAAGTAGCTTTTGTAGTTGCTAGATTTCTTTATAGCTGTTGTGGTTTAGCCCCAGTCAGCAAACAAAACATCCCTAGCCTAAGGTATGTTTCTCTTGCACTATTCCTAAAATTTTAAGTGTTTTGTCTGTCTGATAGGTGAGTTTCAAATATTTTAAATGTAGACATACAGTATTCAATCAATAGCTGAAGCTGAGTGTGGTATTTTCAGTGTCTGGTAGTTGTATGCTTTTAAAATACATTACTGATTGTTTTTAAGGGTTTATTTCTTATAATTTCCCATAATTTCTCATTCTGAAGGGTTTACTATGACAATGTTATATGCGTTTGATATTTTTGTTCTCTGTCAGGGTTTTTTTCCTTTAAATGGTTTCCCTCACATTGAGGTCTTTACTAGGCTCTAGTTAGGTCTTTTTCTTGCTTGCTTTTTTCTTGTCCTGTGGTTTCTGTTCTGTGGTAGTGATTCTTAACAGCAGAAAGCTGTTCTTTCATTACCTTCTGGAAAAGTAATTCCAACAACATGCTCAAATTACAGTTTCAAAAAAAATGAAAAGGGACAATAGAGGGGAAAAAAGTCATTGTATGCATGGATACAATCACTGTTAATTTGTCTACAAACTATGAAATCTTACCTCAGGCTCTAAGACATGACTGTTTTAAGTTCAGGTATCTCAAGTGTCTTTCTTTTTAGTCACAATAATGAAGTGAACTTGTTCTGTAACTGCCTAAGGATCTGCCCTCCGGAAGGGGTTTAGTCCAGGTCAATGAGGATGTACAATTGCCTTATTTGTCCGAGTGATCTGCAGAAGTTTTTTCCAGTGGGATATTATCCAGACATTACTGCTTCAGTGAGACTTTACTTTGAGAAGCAGATGAGATGAGCCAAACGTGAATTCTACTTGCTTTCTGCAAGACTTAACTAACTGGATACTTTCCTATTCACCACACATGATTGTCCTGGGTTTGGCTGGGATAGAGTTAATTTTCTTCCTAGTAGGTCATATTTGTAGCTGTGTTTTGGATTTAGTGTGAGAATAATGTTGATAACATGCTGATGTTTTAGCTGCTGTTAAGCAGTGCTTACACTAGTCAAGGACTCTTCAGCTTCTCATGTGCTGCCAGTGAGAAACTGGGACAGGGCACAGCCAGGACAGCTGACCCAAACTGGCCAAAGGGGTATTCCATACCATATGATGTCATGCTCCGTATACAAACTGGGGGGAGTTGGCTGGTGGGGGGTGGGCAACCACTGCTTGGGAACTGGCTGGGTGTTGGCTGTGGGTGGTGAGCAATTGCATTGTGCATCCCTTATTTTGTATATTCTCTTATAATAATTACTATTACTTTCCCTTCCTTTTCTGTCCTGTTAAACTGTCTTTATCTCAACCCACAAATTTTACTTAATTTTTTTCTGATTCTCTCCCCCATCCCACTGGGCGGGGGGAAGTGAGTGAACAGCTGTGTGGTATTTAGCTGCCTGCTGGGTTAAACCACAATGGTCATTTTGGCACCCAATGTGGAGCTCGAAGTGTTGAGATAATGTCAGATCTGACTAGAGTGTGTTAAGGCACGTTTGTTATAAGCATTCATTTTATTGGTTTAATAGTTGCTGGTCACAGTGTTGATTCATTTGCTCTCAAAGTTGTGTTACGTCACACCTTACTTGCAGTGTATGTTCCCTGTTGTGCTGTTTGTCACCTCTGGGAGCTGGGTCAAGGTTATCATTTTGCTGCACTGTTACACTGGTTTATGATATGATAAAATTATTGGTCGTGAGACTAATCTAATATTTGTACTCTGCCTTGCTGTCATCTCTGTGCCTCGGGAGCCACCTCTCGGAAGCTATTACTAATTACACTCTTTACCTTTTCTCCTTGGAGAACCAATCTATGGGGGAGATGGGCGAGAACCCTTTCCCCTGCTCCTTCACCTTCTGTTTCTCCACCAGGCTAGTTACAATAGCTCTTGAGAATTTTGAATATCCTTGGAATGTTCAAACCAGCATGTTCCTATTGCTATGTCTCCTGAATGAGGTTCAGGTCTTGCTTAGGGCTGAACAACTATTTAGGAATACCATCCAGAGATCTACCCCCATGACAGGCACTGCTGCTACTCAAACCCTGGTGACAGGCACTGTGACTGAACCAGAGAACCAACCCATGCCAGTGTCAGCTACCCCTATACACAAGAAAAAATACACAAGAAAATCAGCTCATTTAGTAAGGGATGAAGATGAACCAGGGCCATCACAAGAAGAGGAGGAAGAGGCAGAACCCATAAATGAGATGGCAACCACTCTGATCCCTATCCCTGAGTGAGCTGCGAGATATGTGAAAGGATTTCAGCCCTTGTCCAGGCAAGCACATCATCACCTGACTGCTCTGATGCTGGGATAATGGGGCCAGTAGCCTGGAATTAGAGGGTAAGGAGGCCAAGCACCTGGGATCAAGCACCTGGGATCCCTTTCTAGCACTGACAAAGCAATTTCAAGTGGGGCCCTGAGCAACAACAAGCCTTTGAACAAATCAAACACAAAATAGTTCATGCAGTATCCCTTGTGCCAGTCTGGGCAGGACAATATGTAAAAAATGTGCTCTACACTGTGGCTGGGGAGAATGGCCCTACCTGGAGCCTGTGGCAGAAAGTACCAGGGGAGACTTGAGGTTGACCCGTGAGGTTTTGGAGCTGGGGATTCAGAGGATCTGAGGCCTGCTATACTCCAACTGAAAATGAGATATTGGCATTGGCAGCACGTGAAGGGGTTTGAACGGCTTTGGAAGTGGTTGGTACTGAAGCACAGCTCTTCCTGGCAGCCCGACCGATGGTGTTGGGCTGGAGAGTCCCCTCTACACATCACGCATCTGATGCTACGTGGAGTAAGTGTGTTGCACTGATCACGCAACGGGCTCAAACAGGAAACCCCAGTCGCCCAGGAGTCCTGAAAGTGATCATGGACTGGCCAGTAGGCAAAGATTTCGGAATATCACCAGAGGAGGAGGAGACACGTGCTGAAGAGGCCCCACTGTATAACGAACTGCCAGAAGATGAGAAGCAATATGTGCTGTTCACTGATGGGTCCTGTCGCCTTGTGGGAAACATCAGAGGTGGAAGGCTGCTGTATGGAGTCCTATACAGCAAGTAGCAGAAACTGCTGAAGGAGAAGGTGAATCGAGTCAGTTTGCAGAGGTAAAGGCCATCCAGCTGGCCTTAGACAACGCTGAATGAGAAAAATGGCCAGCGCTCTATCTATCTCTATACTGACTCATGGACAGTGGCAAACCCCCAGAGAGGGTGGCTACAACAGTGGAAGCAGAGCAACTGGCAGTGCAGAGGCAAACCCATCTGTGCTGCTGCATTGTGTCAAGGTATTGCTGCCTGGGTAGAGAACCTGGTTGAAAAGTATGTCACGTAGATGCTCATGTACCCAAGTCGAAACAACGAGCACATGGATCAGGCTGCTGAGATTCAAGTGGTTCAGGTGGATCTGGACTGGCAATATAAGGGTGAATTATTTATAGCTTGGTGCACCCATGACACCTCCGGTCATCAAGGAGGATATGCAACATATAGGTGGGCTCATGACCAAGGGGTGGGCTTGACCATGGACACTGATGCACAGGTTATCCATGAATGTGAAACATGCGCTGCAATCAAGGAAGCCAAGTAGTTAAAGCCTCTGTGGTATGGAGGCCAATGGCTGAAATACAAATATGGGGAGGCTTGGCAGGTTGGTTATATCACATTCCCACAAACCCACCAAGGCAAGTGCTGTGTGCTTACAGTTGTGGAAACAACCACCAGCTGGCTGCAAACATAGCCTGTGCCCCATGCCACCACCCGGAACCTCGGAAGACCTGGGCTTTGAAAAACAAGTCATGTGGTGACATGGCGCCCCAAAGAGAATTTGAGTCAGACAATGGGACTCATTTCCGGAACAACCTCATAGACACCTGGGCGAAAGAGCACGGCATTGAGTGGGTGTATCACATCCCCTATCACGCAGCAGCCTCCGGGAAAATTGAACGATACAATTAGCTGTTAAAGACTACACTGAGAGCAATGGGTGCTGGGAAGTTCAAGCTTTGGGATGTATGTTTAACAAAAGCTGCCTGGTTAGTCAATGCTAGGGAATCTGCCAATCAAGATGGCCCTGCTCAATCAAAACTTTTATGTACTGTAGAGGGGGATAAAGTCCCTGTAGGGCACATAACAAATACGCTGGGGAAGACAGTCTGCATTATTCCTTCTTTGGCAAAGGCAAATCCATTCGTGGGTTTGCACCAAGTGCACTCAAGGACCTGGGTGCACTTGGTGGGTGATGCGGGAGGATGGGGAAGTCTGATGCGTACCTCAAGGGGATTTGATTTTGGGTGAGAATAGCCAATGATTTGAATTGTGTGATGTTAATTACTGTATAATACTGTATATCATCACTTCTATGGTGGCTATATGCCATATCAACAGATCTACAGTATTACAGTAAGAATCACCCAGATTAATGAAGAATTAACTTTGAAACTGAGCAAAATGCAGTGATGATAGGACTAGAACTGGCTTCAGCATGAAACAATCCAACATCACACACCACCTCTCCTGCCCTGAAGGACTGCTATGACAGATGGAGCCCAAAGTCATGGACTAAATGAACTCAACAAACATTTTATAGGCATGGCCCACAGACTAAGGGAACAATAGCTGTGTGTATATATCAAGAGACAGGAAAAGTGGTGGTGATTAATTGGAATGTACTGGAAAGTGTGGGACCTGGGTATGACATAGGTAGTATAGAATAAGGGGTGGATACATAGCTGTGGTGCCTGTAAGCTTTAGAGAGAGAAAGTGCAAAACTTCATTTTATGTTTCAGTCAGCAATACTCCAACAAATATGTAATATACAAGTTAATTTTTTATTAGAATCCCAGTTAACTTTTATAATGTACATTCAAAATGAAAGCTATAAACCTTTAATACAATGTCAGTCATTTTCCTTACAGGTGGTGACTTTAAAACAGCAATGTTTGTGGGAGCTGAGAAATAGATTTTGATTTCTGTTCTGGAGTTTATTTTTTATAACAAGATTCCTTGCTTGCTACCAAACTGTCTGATAATTATCCTCTGTATTCAAATGCTTTTCTTAGCTGCATTAACAGGCACTAAAACATAAGTTCAATCTTGGTATAACATTTCCATCTTTTTTGGGTTTTTTTTGTGATTCCCTAGCCCATCATTCCAATGTATACCCAAAATGTCCGGGAAGGATATAGGATGTTTAAAGAAAGAAGTAAGAACTTTAAAATATATTTTAAGTATTTGGAATGTTTTCTCCACTTTTCTTTCAGCTTTCTCTCACTTTCCTCTTAGATATTCCTTTCAGACCTCTGCTTACTTTGGAATCTTTAACACACTTGCAGTGGGTCAGAGGTATCCTGAATATGGAAATAGCTTGTGTGTAACTGGTTTGTGCAGTGTTATTTGGTTCTTTAATGCAGTCTTATTTCAGTGATCTATTAAGTCTGTTGAGCTTTGTTTTGGTGGACAGTTAACCTAAATCCTGTAATTTCTTCTTGACTGTCAAAGCATGTATTTTTAAGAAATCTTCCATATTAATCAGATTTCAAGTTTGGATTGTGTCTTCTGTGACTATAATCTCACTTTTTCCTCCCTTAAACTATTTCAGGATTTTTTAGAGAATTGTATGAAAGTACTCGATTGCCATTTACTCCTCCGTACGGAGGACTTCCAGTTAAATTTCGCACATACATTGGGGAGCCAATCCCTTATGATCCAAATATAACTACAGAGGAATTAGTTGAAAAGGTAAGTTAGCTCTCCTTGTAATATTGAACTACATACTTTGCCCTCTTTATATATGCACTGGAAACTAGTTTCTTGTATGCTTGAATAAAGACAAACACACTTTTACTAGCTCGTTGAAGTAATGGGCAGTTGTCCTCTCAGGATTATTTAGTGTACGGATACCTACAAGTAAGTCTTGACATAGTAGTAGTTGATTGGAATGTCCTCCTCCTTTCAGAATATGTGAGCTCTGTCTTCCTGGGATGCTAACTTTGTTTCTCCCATGCCTTTGATAACTTTGATAACTGAAATGATGTAAACTATGTTTTAAGTTCAGTTTTCAGAAACTAGAAAAAAAAAATTCATATAGATCAAATAGCTTTGAGAATCTTTGGTAAGTAACATAAGGCTCTAGAAACAAAGTTCCACAAGAGCTTCAGACTTATTGTAAAAGAAAAATATTAAAAGAAATTTGCATCTAAAATATAAAAATATTTTGAGTACCTACAGCTTGGTGAAGTCAGTTGGTGCCCGCGAGCATAAAAACGTTTATAGATCCAGAGTTTAGGCATTTCTTGAAATACTTATCTATACAGAAAACGCACATTTTAAAATTCAGTCACAGAAGATGAAACGAGGGTTTTATGCAAAAAAAAATCTGCTATGGCCTGGGAATGCACAGATCAAAATGTCTTAGGAATCACTGATGTAAAAATCACCTTGCTGCCCCCAAAAAAGATGCAAGAAGGCTAGATTTTCTTTTTCCTTTTTATTTTTTTTTAAGTGTCTACTGAAGGTTGTTCTGGGCTTTACAGCAGTGAAACCAGAAAGATAGGTTTGGTCTGTTACAAGTGAACTGTCCCAGCAAGCTGCAGAGTTTGGTCTTTGCAGGTTTAGGAGGCTGGAAGCATTATTAGTGCTGAGACTACCCTTATGGTTATCCGTATTCTTGTATTTTGGGGGAACAGTATTTTGTGCACCTGCAAAACTGAAACTGAAATTTCCTACGATACTGATTTGCTTTACTAAATCAAGCCTTTGACTGCCTACTTCAGTGGGAGTACAGTTAGGTCTTACAGGGCTCATGTTAATTAAAAAAACAAAACAACCAACCAACCAAACACAACAACAACAACAAAAACGACTTAAAGTTTGAGAAGGGCAGTGGCCTGGCTGACCTGTATCTGATCTTGCCCTGGAAAGGAGTCAGGACATGAATCTGTCAGGAAAGGTTTGGCCACTCTTTTCTTACATTCTCAGTGATATTCTACCATCATTCTGGGGTAGATCACCTGAGCATGTAGCTACACCTACTTCAAGTTTAAATACATGAGGAAAAACTAAAGGAGATTATTTCTTATCCCTAGTGGAAATATAGAATATTTTATGCATTCTCTTCACAAATTTGCATTTGAATCTCATGCAGAGTGAAAATGAACAGAATTTAGATATGAATTATCTTATTATGTGCATGCTGACTATGATACAATTATGGAAGAATTAATGTAAGAGAGGGCCTGCAGAGGGATCTGGACAGACTGGAGAGCTGGGCAATCACCAACCATATGAAGTTTAACAAGGGCAAGTGCTGGATTTTACACCTGGGGCACGGCAACCCTGTGTGTACGTACAGACTGGGGAACGAGAGGCTGGAGAGCAGCTCTGCAGAGAGGGACCTGGGGGATCTGGTTGATGGCAAGTTGAACATGAGCCAACAGTGTGCTCTGGCAGCCAAGAGGCCAACTGTGCTCTGGGGTGCATCAAGCCCTGCATTGCAGCTGGTCAAGGGAGGGGATTGTCCTGCTCTGCTCTGTGCTGGTGTGGCCTCACCTCGAGTGCTGTGTGCAGGTTTGGGCACCACAGTACATCAAGGATATAAAGCTACTGGAGAGTGTCCAGAGAAGGGCCATGAAGTTGGTGATGGGTTTAAAGGAGAAACCGTATGAGGAGCAGCTAAAGTCACTTGGTGTGTTCAGCCTGGAGAAGAGGAGACAGGGGAGACCTCATCGTGGCCTACAGCTTCCTCACAAGGGGAGGAGGAGGAGGAGGGGCAGGGGCTGATCTCTCTAGCCAGAGGGAAGGTCAGGAAGATGTGCCAGGGGAGGTTTAGGTTGGATATTAGGAAAAGGTTCTTCCCCCAGAGGGTGGTGGAGCACTGGAACAGGCTCCTCAGGGACCTGATGGTATTCAAGAAGCACTTGGACAATGCCCTAGAGATATGGTGTAAATTTGGGATTGTCCTGTGCAGGGACAGAAGTTGGATTCAATGATCCTTGTGATCCCTTCCAACTCAGGACATTCTATGATTCTATGTTGGGAAGGACAGACGGAGGTCCCTACTCAGAATTCATGGTCTCAGCAAGGTCAGCTATGAGATCAGACAAGGCTACTCAGGCTAATATGAAAGACAACTTTTTTCTTAAAGTAGATCTTATGTGTGAATTTCCCAGTACTTCTTGAACCTCTGAGATTATGTCAGTGATTGTACTATTCTTCCTTGCATAAGCAGGTCTGTAAAGGCAACTTTGTCTTTTCTTTTCAGACAAAGACTGCTGTCCAGGCTCTCATAAGCAAGCACCAAACAATCCCAGGCAGCATATGGAAGGCTTTACTGGAGCGATTTGATAAACATCATAAAAGTGATTAGAAAAGTGTTTATTTCATTGTTTTACAGGATACACTAAAAAACAATGTCCTATGGCAATGATGACTAATAATTGGTGTTCAACCAGTTTAATTTACAAGTTTCTACAGGTTCAACAGAAGAAAACAATTAACCTCCTGAAGGTTCCCCTGTGTCTTTGAGGATATTTTGAAGTCAGACTGAAGAAGAAAGCTTATGTATAAGAGCAATGCAACAGCCAAACACCCCAGAAGAAAATAATATTGCCAGGATTTGCCTGGTTCTTAAAACATCTACATACATCTGAGAGCCTCAAAAGTTCTGTCTAGATCTGTGTTTTTATGTTTTGAGTGGTTCACGGTCTAGTCTCAGAGCAGAACCTCAGAGTCAGTGTTGTCCCACCAGAGTCCTCTGCTTGATGGGCACCTCCCCTGTTGAACCCCATGCACGACGGTGTCAGAAGATAAACCGTCTCGCTTTAGCTAATGATGTACTGCTTAGACCATTTTTCTAGAGAGACTATACAATAAGAAATAATCCTATTAAATTAGATATTAGACTCCTACAAACACATCAAGTTAGTGGTTCAGTGCCCTGGAAAGTAGGAATGCTACATCCAAGACTTTGCTTGGACAGAAAAAAGAAGAGTCTCTCAAAGAGAGAGAAAAAGCTTTAGTTAAGTGTGGCACTATGCAAATACATGCAGAAAGTAGTTTCAAGTCTGAACTGGTGCACTATTCAATACTGGTTCAGTGGATGAGGCTGCCCCAGCTTGAGAATCCCTGCATCATAGCGTGTTTGCAGTACGGATGTGCTGTACTCACCTGGATCTCCTGGGGAGCAGGGAGTGGGCTGGGGGCAAGCTTACTTATGTAATGCAACACTGAGGCTTATCATCACTGGTGGTTTGCCCAAAAATGTGGTCCTGCAACACTGCCGTCCCCACCCGGATTGAACCGAAATGCCTGTTCGGAAAGGTGGACATAAGCAGTGCAGTCTCGTTACTACAGCTTTCAGAATACTGAAACTTGATACAAAGCAGAATGTGTTTTTTACAAGCTGTGGGATGTTGTTACTGGTGGGAGTCAAGAACTTTGTGTAATCTATCCAATATACTATTAAATGCAACCAAGTCTGTTAACTTCAAACACCAAGAAAAGTAAATTTTGTACCTTGTTTTTCCTTCTTGTACTTTTAATACCTATATAATCTTTCTCCTCAACATCCTAAAACTTTCTGTAGCATCTAAGGAAATGTGTACAACATTTTCCCATTTTCACTAGAAAACTGAATCTGCTCTTTGGATTAAAATAAATCCCTCCTCTTCCCATGCTATTTTTCCACAAATATTTCTTGCACATCTAGAGAAGGGAGCAGGACAGACACGTGACCCATTTCCCTGAAGCAAAAAGACAAGAATCCTGTCCTGAAAAAAAATCTCAAATCTGTCCTAAGACACAGGAATGTTTACTTGAACACCTTAACTATAATTGTTGTATGCAGGCAAAAAGACTTTTCTCCCAGCTGAGACTCAACATGCATAGGAGATGATAAACTAAAGCAAATCAAGATGCTGACTGATATGCCTGGACAAGAAGGGGAATTCAATCCATGCAGTCTTACATAGTGCACTCTAAGAATGTAAGCTAAAATTCAAAGTCTGAGCTTGAGTGAGAAAAAGCACTAAAAGAAAGGGCTATCAAATACTACAGTGAACTCAGATGAAGAAGCAAGAAGACTTAAGAGTAATCTGAACGTGAAAGCATTCCTTGCATTGCAGAAATTATGGAGAAGGACTAGACAGGACCCTTCTCCGACCATCCTATCCTATTTTTCAAGTGCATTAGCATCATCAATGAAAACACTTCAGTTATCTGAATTTGCACATTTCAAACTCTATGTCCTCTGATACTTGATGCTGGGGGCTGTGCTGCAACTTGGAACAGAGCACTAGCCTTGGACAGGGGATACGTAATCAGATCACTGATTATTTTTCAAAGGGAGCATTTGAGCCTGGATCTTCTGCATCTCGGACAGCTGTTAACAGTTTGCTAACAAAGTTAAAGTTTTTCACCTTACGGCAGCATCCCTGTATTATCTGCAGCTTAGCTGAAGTGAGCTGGAGTAAAAAATAATTTTATTAGCTGTCTTCTGTCACAGTTGCCTTAAGAGTATTTTCTGGGGTCTCAAGATGATAGACCAAAATATTACTGAGAGACGTGTGCAGCTTTGAATGACATATAATAGTGATTTTTTGAATAAAAAAAAAGTAAGCCCTTTTTTTCCAGAAACATTATAATACTGCTCTAATAAAGAGTAGTTACAATTTTAGAAGTCCCCTCTAAATTTTTACTCTTTCTAGAGCAGTGTTACAGAAACTAGGAGAAACCAGAATTTCTTTTCTTACAAATAGAATTGTAATTGTGAACCAGATTACTCCCCTACTACGCATATTTTCTAGCCTCTCTGTCGTACAACAAAAAAGAAATGAAGACCAGAAAATGCAAATGACCAGTGCCCGCCTCAAAACGTAAGCAGCATTTATGACTTGTTTGGGTGTAGTCTGCGTGATGAACAACGCAAGGAAACCCTGTCTCTTGTACTTTTCGCATGCGAGGTTTATCCAGTTCAAACTACAGGATTTTGCTTGGGGGAAAAATATCCTACTGGTGACACTGGGAAAATAAATTAATTGGACAACAGTGCAAATACAGTCACAGGCATGCACGACTGAACAACCACAGGAGTCGAACAGGCAGAGGATGTAAGAGGCAGCCCGTCAGAGAAGCTTGACAGGCAAGGATCTGAAAGAGCCTGCAGCCAGTTCTGGCGCAGCTGATCTCGCTCGCTGTCGAGGGCACAGTTCAGGGCAGCGTTAGTTTTGGTGACGCTGGTAGGGGAGCTACGTCAAACTGTGTGCCTGGAGCCAAACCTGGTGTAACTGGAATTAGTGTCTTAGATTTATTTTTTCTTTATACATAGATCCAGGAATCACACCCAAGGCTGCAGGCCAGTCAGAAACACCTTACCTTACACAAAAACATGCCCTTGCTGTCATGTCCGCGCTGCAAAGCGTCAGGAACGCCGACTGCGGGCGGGCACCGCTGCCGGCCCCACCGGCACCTGGGGCCGCTGGGGAAGGGGAGCTAAACCCAGGCTTAGCGCTTGCAGCCAGCAGGGAGGCCTCGGCTCAGAGGTAACTGCCGACGGCAGCAGCCGGGCAGAGCATGCGGAACCGGGTTTTGCCGAGCTGCACGGCCGCACGCCGGGCGGGCGGCCCTCAGACACGCCGCACCCGCCGCAGATGTGGGAGGGCACCTGGCGGCCACGGAGCACCGCCGGCCCCGCTCTGGGCTCGCTGCCACCGCCGCCGCCAGGCCCCGCCCCTTCCCGGGGCACGCGCGCCCCCTGGCGGCCCGCCGCCTCTCCCCCGGCCGGAAGCGGCGGGCGGCGCGTGCCGGGCGCGGTCCGGGCGGCTCCCGCCCCCCCGGCGGCGCGGAGTTCCCCTCGCCCCGCCGCCGCCCTCGTTCTCTCCGCGCCCCCTCGCCAGCTCCTCCGGTCCCGCCCGCCGGCGGCACGTGCCCTCCCGCCTCCGCCTCGCCGCGGGGAGCCGCCCTAGCCTGGCCGTCCCGCGGGCACCCGGCCTCCGCGGGGGCGGCGGGCGGAGGAGTAAAACCGGGCCCCGGCAGGGACGTCGGGCTGGAGCTGGAACGGGAGCTGCCGCCGCTGCCAGGTGAAGGTGAGCGGGCGCTGCCCGGGGTAGGGGGTTCCCGGAGGCCCCCGGGCGGGAGGCGGTTGGCGTTGTTGTTGGTCGCCGCCGAGCTCGGGGCCTTGCTTGAACCGGCGTCGGGGAGGGGGAGTGCGGGCAGAGCGCCGTGCGGGAGGGTGCGAGGGGAGGCGGGGAGCGCCTGGCCGCGGCGGCTGGGCTCGGCTTCGGCCCTTCTTGCCAGAGAAAACAAAACTCGACGCCCCCCACCCCACCCCCCAGCCTCCTGCGTAAGGAACCGCCGTCCTGCTGCCCCAGGAGCAAGAAGCTGGGCGGCTCTTGTTTCAAAACAAGGAGAAAACCACACTCAGGCTCCCAGGATCTCCCCAGCTGCAGCTGCCATTAGCAGGATTAGCAGGGCCTTCTGCTTTTTTTCTTTTTTTTTTTTTGTTTTGTTTTTTTTTGGCGTTTGTGGCGGGATTGCAAATTCTAGTAGAAATACTCTCCATTAACTGTGTGACGCTGTGGAAAGCGGTGTATTTCTGCTGGCAGGGGCATGTTGTAGCTGTTGCTTTTCAGTGTATTTCTAGTTCGGAGGTACCGGAGTGTTCTCCAAAGGTTCCGCTTACACATTTCATATACATGCTGAAATCACGCTGCGCATGGCTTACAGCAGTGTATGTTCGTTTCCGTAATTCCTCCTTCTATCATGATCAATATGGTCACAGTTAACCCAGCGTTAACTGACTACAGCTGAAGACTGCTGATGTAGGTAGTTTGGTTAAGGTCTTTCCTGGGTCATACGCTAGAAATCAGTGAAAGGAATGGTGTGTTAGCCTTGTTTCCATTTCACCCTCAACGTAAAGCCTGAAGCGTAAGCATAAGTCAGCATACGCCAGCATTAGTCAAATGAGAAATTGATCTTTTTTATCTAGTGAAAATATGTGTGAGCTCTCCTATTAGGAAGTTAGAACTTACGTGAAAAATATTTAGCTTGAACTGCACGATAGGAAATGTGTTAGTGATGCTGGTTAAGATATGAAGTCCTTTTATGGTATGAGGGTATGCCTTACATGAGAGGGTATGCTCCTGTTACAGAGGGGTTCAGCCTGTAAGCTGGCTAAGGGTGAGACTTAGCAGTACTGCATCCCATTGTAGTTTTTGGGTTTGGATGGTGGCAGGTGTCAGAAAGCCTCTGACAAAGAGGGCAGGATGGTCCCTCTTTTCTTGAACGTGGTCCTAATCAGAGTGACTTTGCTGCTGTTTCTAGAAGACAGTGTGCTTTATCTTGTAATTTTAACTGCTCTGTAAAGTTGGAACACACCAGGTGATGTTATCTGTTAGTAGCATACATGAACTATGTCAGACCTTTATTCAGTGTGGACCATCCTGGTCATGGAGGCAGAATCTGTCTTCCCTTCTTCACTGCTGTTGCCTTTGGTAGGATGTTCAGCCTGGCAGTAACACAAATCACACTTGGGCTTGGATACGGAGTATTTTTGTGGACGTACCGTGGGTGATCAGAACAAATGCTGGACTTGTTACAGCGGGAACAAATTTACAGGGGATAAAGGTCTGGAGGAGGCCTTTATCTGGTGGACGGTAAGTCAAATATGAGTGAAGATAGCTGTCTACATTTTGGGCCACATTAACAAGGCTGTAGCCATGCAATCGAGGAAGTATTTATTACCTTCTTTTCAGGACTTTTGAGACCACAAGTCCAGTTTAGAGCCCTGCAATACAAGAAAGATGCTGATGGACTGGAAAGGGTGCAGGGAAGGGCCACCGACTTTGTTAGGTGTCTGGAGCACGCGGTGTCTGTGGAAGGGCTGAGGGAGCTGCGTGTGTTTAGCCTAAAGAAGAGAGGGCTTAAAGGGGATTTTACTGCTGCTCTTAATGGGTGGTTATGGAGAGGGGTGTGTTAGACCCTTCTCAGCAAAGGGACAGGAGGCAACACGCACAAACTGCAGCAAGGGGAATTCTAACTAGAATAAGGGAAAAACATTTTCACTCTAAGGGTGATCAAGCACTGGATAAGGGGCCCAGAGAAGCCACAGGATTTCCATTCATAGGGATTTTACAAACTGGACTGGACATGGCCCTGAGCAACCTGATCTAACTCCTTAGTTAGCAAGAGGTTTGACAAGTGTTGTCCAATGCGTCTTTCCAATATAAATTATTCTACGATTCTTTTCAAGATGAGGAAGCAACATTGTTCAGAGTAGAGTTGACTCTTCCTGAGAGAAGGCAGTACTTTAGATGTTACCTCTGTGGTTGGCAGCAAAGATGATGTTGGATTTTAGTAGTGCAGAGATATGCAAGTAAACTTATAAAGCTGCAATGATTGCATTTGAGGTTTTGCATCTAAAATTACAGGCAAACGGACAAGTAATATCTTGCAAGGCTGACATGTGTGGACAGGACTTCAAATTTACTTGATGAGGATTTTGTGTTTGGAGAAAGCCATAAACAATTAAAAATGTAATAGGTGGGGGAGTATAAGTAATCTTTAAAGCTATACAATAACCTCTGAGTTTTGAAAAACGTTTCTGTGCTGTAACACATTATCCGTATTGTTCTCTAGCTAGTAGGTGGAGCCACTGAAAAAGTCCAGGCGTAATAATCTGATAAATATTGTGGTGTTGAATGCTAGTCCTAAATCCTGCTTGGTCTCACAAGTTGTGTTTCTTGTACTTGCTGTGGGTGTTTGCTGCCTGACAGGTTCTGGAGTTCAGCTCTGGCAACTGGAATGAGAAAGAGCTTTCTCTTGCTCTCCCACACGCTCGCTCTCTCCCGTCCTTTCCCCCTAATTCACACCCCCAAACACATGTGCATGAAATCAGTGAAGTGCATGTCACTGATGCTACGTGCTTATACATTGCTGAAGAGAAATCAGCTGCTCCTTACATTGTCCTCAAGAACATCCTGAGGAGCAAAATGTTGTAAGCCTGAATTAGTGGAACAGGCACGGATTGTGGGAGCAAAGTCTGTGTCACGAGATCAGCTTTCTTCTCATTAATAGGAATTATCTTGAGCAATGTGGGTAGAGGACGATTTCAAAACAGGAGAAGGAATGTCCTTGCTCTGTTGGAATGGGAGGAAAAACTGAGACTGGGAAATAAGTGAGATGAGTTCTGCTGTAGTACATGTTTCAACATCTTACAGCAAATGTTGAATAAAACTGATCTGCTTGTTGTCATTGGGGTTCTGACAGTATTAGCAAAATTATCTTCTAAATTTCAGTCGCTTGTTGCTTGCAAAAACAGAGCAAGAGTAAAGGAGTGATAGACATATGTCTGTCTAGGCATAGGAACTCTGCAATCATACATGCTATAAGTCACATTTTAATAACAAACCAAAACACAACAACCCCAAGCTTAGATTCTTTCAGAAATTATTACTCTCAATCCATTTCTCTCCGCAAGCCTACAGTATAATTGCAACATGCTTTTCTTCTTGGTTCTGACTAACAGTTGTTTCAGGTCTTGGCCAAAACTTTATTCTAGACTAGGATAACTTTTTCCCCCGCAAGGCATTACTTATGTTGTTCTAAAACTGTAGCAAAGATAGCCAAGCATACAGGTTGTCGCATGGTTGTAAGGTGAAGCGAATAGCAAGTTCTCCCCTAAATCATACGAAGTTAAGAAAAAAAAGTATTGCCTAGAATTATCGGAAGTCTGAAATATCAGCCCAGAGAGGTCTAGCCCTGAAACTTCTTAGATGCTGGCGTTGGAGAAGGGAGGTTCTTACACATAGACACAGGAAAGCCAAAGCAGTTAAAATTTTTAGAGGACTTTCTGTGATGGTTTTTTCCTTGTCCTTTCTGCTGCCTCTCTGCATTGTGCTCTGGGACTTGGCATTTCACTATCTGTATATTTCCAGGTACAGTTAGAGGTCTCAACAGGAGTGAGACTTGCTCATTTGAGACCATCTTCTTCCAGAGTCATCGTATGCTTGTGGTTAGTGGAAGTGTTCAGTAGGCTTTTTATAGCACTGGACTTGAGATTGTGCTATTTCCTGTTGTAGTAAGTGCTCTGGAGAAGGCTTTGAGTGTACAGTGTATTGTATAGAAAAATAAATCAGACTAATCAATACAGCTTTCTGAAAATGGAAAATACCGTACAAATTGGTGTTGATAACAGTGTAAATGTTCTGGATCTGTGTAAGTTGAACAGTTTTTAATGAGTGCAATTTTTATTAGTGCAATCGCTTAATCTCAGGCTGTCGTTCTCTGTTAGAATTGTCAGCATTTTCACTACACAAAAGACAAGGACCAAAAAAATGAAGTAAAACCTTTGCTGTATTAACATTTTATTTCTAATAGGTACTGCTGGGATGTGGGGTAAATGATATATGAATAAAATGCATCAGGGAGAAGTTTTTATGATTAAACAGCATAGGCAGGTTTGTCTTTTTTGAGGATTTATTAATCTTATTAATATTTTTTTTTTTAATTAAACAGGAGATGATAGGTGGAAATGAATCCTGTACTGCAGGACCAATACCTATGTCCTACTTAACCTGCCTGACTTATATATTGGGAGAATGGACTGGTGTGGAGCACATTGAAGATTATCTGAGTTACGCAGTCTACCTTGTATGGGTGCTTTTTCCACTCGCAGTAGTTTTTCTGCTTCCGGGAATTCTTGTCATCCTCTTCTACACTTCCATTATCCTTCTTCATATTTATAAAAGGAAGAATGAACTAAAGGAAGCCTATTCCAATGATTTTTGGGATGGTGCAAAACAAATGTTGGCTACCCTATGGGATGGACATGGAAGAATATGGCACGGTAAGCTACTGCAGAAGCTCTTATATACTGATAATCCTGAAAGGTAAACCGGGAATATCTGATTGTTGTTGCTGTTGCATGAAATCTAAAATTCAGGCCAATATTTTTTTTTCCATTTTATCAATGACTGCCAGTGGTGCCTGGGAGAAAAAGCCATTGAGACTTTTCTGGATGTAAAATTTTTTGTCTTATCACAGAATGGTAGGGGTTGGAAGGGACCTCTGGACATCATCTTGTCGAACCCCCCTGCTTGAGCAGGGGGCACAGGAATGCATCCAGGTGGGTTTTGAATGTCTCCAGGGAAGGAGACTCCACAACCTCCCTGGGCAGCCTGTGCCACTGCTCTGTCACCCTCACAGGAAAGAAGTTTTTCCTCATATTCAGGTGGAACTTCCTGTGTTCCAACTTGTGCCCATTGCCCCTTGTCCTGTCCTTGGCCACTATTGGAAAGAGCCTAGTCCCATCGTCCTGACACCCTCCCTTTAGATATTTACAGGTATTGATGAAATCCCCCCTCAGTCTTCTCTCTTCCAGGCTGAACAAACCCAGGTCTCTCAGCCTTTCCTCATAAGGGAGATGCTCCAGTCCCCTGATCATCTTGGTAGCTCTCTGCTGGACTTGCTCAAGCAGTTCCGTGTCCTTCTTAAACTGGGGGACACAAAAGTGGACACAGTCCTCCAGATGTGGTCTCACTCGGGCTGAGCAGAGGGGGAGGATAACCTCCCTTGACCTGCTGGCCACACTGCTTTTAATGCACCCCAGGATATTGTTGGCCTTCTTGGCCACAAGGGCACAGTGCTGGCTCATGGTCAACTTGTCCACCAGCACTGCCAGGTCCTTCCCAACAGAGCTGCTTTCCAGTAGCTCAGCCCCCAGCCTGTACTGGTGCATGGGGTTGTTCCTCCCCAGGTGCAGGACCTTGCACTTGCTCTTGTTGAAAATATGTTGAAAACAAATGAACATATGTTGAAAATATGCATTTATTTCTTTGCATGATGATGAGGTCTTTCATCCAGTTGAATGTAGATGTAGTTTTTAAAAAAATATTTAATTTTGTTTTTCTTTTTTACTTTTAGAACTACTCCTGGATTTCTTCATTCCAGGAGGATCTGAAATGATTGCTATGTTAAAAATTAGATCATTTAACTATATTGTTTCAGAGTCAATATATGAACACTGGAAGTTAATGCCAGTTCCCTGATAGTTACTATGTCAGCAGGTTAGCATAATTTAATTCCACTTAACCAGCCTTTTACATATAATGCCAAATGATGGCTAAAAGGAGCACTTAAGTGTCAGTTCACTCACTAGTTGCTACTTCAAATTGACTTTAGAGCCCCAAACTGTTACAGAACCCTACTTTTAAAATTTTCTTTCTCTGTATTTTTGACAACTACTTTCTCTACTAGAATGTCAAAACTAAGGGCTCAGTTCCTTGTCCTTCTACTATTATTTCTTTTATAAAGACAGACTTAATAAATGATTTGGCTTTTCTTTCTAAGGAAATCATAAGCCTCTTTCAGACCATTCAGTCTAGATGCAGCTAAAGGAGAAAGAGATGTTTAAGAGCAATTTACATAAAGAACAAATCCTTCTTGAAAATCATCTCTATTTGTTCTCTAGTCAAAGGGAAGCGGGTTTTCAGGGCATTGATAACCAGATGGTGCAGTGGCTGTATCAGATAGGCTTTGTAAGACTAAGATGTAACTTTCAAATCTAGGAAAGTACACTAGATCAAAATCACCAGCTATGTCAAAGAGCTTAAAATGCTCACTTCACAATAAAAAGCTATTTACTTTTTTCATGAGAAAATGACTTTTTTAAGGCCTTGGCTCTTTTCATCCTTAGTAACTTTTTCTTTTTATAAGGTATAACTTTTATTTGCACAGAAAAGATTCTTTTCCAGTCCCTCATTGACAGTTGTGACTTTTTTCTGCCCTGACAGCTGCTTCCATGTTCTCTATACACTTCTCTTACTAAAGAATGAAATGTTTTGTGATAATTTCCCCCGCACTTGGTTAATCAATATATCATAGGAAGAACTTTTCATCCTGAAATCTCAGAGCATTGGGGAAGAAAAACCCAAAACAAACAACAAAAGCAACCCCACATCCAAAAAGCCCAAAATCAAAACCCCAAACTGGTGTGTGATGCTTGTAACTTTACATATATTAAGCAAATATTAGATGTAGGTGTCATTCTGGTTATGACTGGTTGGCATGGAGCACAGTTAGTGATCACTTGGGATGGTACAGATGATATGCTTGCAGTATGTTGCAGCTCCACAGGTATAGAAAGTAAAATAGAGGGAGGAGAGTCAAGAGTACCTTCAGAATTAAAGAAAAAAAAAAATTGAATAGGAACTGCAGCCCGTATTAACTTTGGAAGAAGTGACAGGGCTTGGGTTCCATAAACATGATACTGTAATGCTACTGCTCAGTACTAACTGAATATGTTCTATGCTGATGTGTTTTGATATTTTGTTTTAACTGAATATATTCTGCACTAGTAACTTAATTAGAAACGTAAGTTCAGTAAGAAACTTGTATGTATTTATGTATGTTTCAGTTAAGCATGTAAAGGCCCAGATAGTTTTAGTGCTTAATGATGGAAAAATGGAGCAAGTATAACTGAGGGAAATAACAAAGATAAGCTTCATGCCCTGGAGTAAAAGGAGACAGGTAAATGGGTGTTGTCATGTCAGATCTTCTTAAATGATTACTGGTGGCAATAAACTTTGAAGGGTAAATAATAGCTTGAAACAGTTGAGTTTCACCACTTCTATCCAGTCCTTGTTTTGATTGCTCCTGAATGATTGATTCAGGACTCTAACCTTGAAGACAGTGAACTGAAAATATAAGGGAAAATTTTATAGTTCAAGACAGTGAGACTGGATGTTTCTTTTTCAATTTTTTTTGTTGTTCTTTCTTTAAATATGGCTCTTCTGCTTTAAATGAAACTTATTTCCTGTGAAAGCAACTTAGTAAACGCTGCAAGTCACCTCTTGACTTCTTAGCAGTCACTTTGCTCCTAGACTTCTCAACAGCTATCAGTTTCAGTTTGCCAACTTGCCGCAAGTTAGTTTCTTTGGGATAGAATTGTATCAGACTTTGACATCTGTTATGCCTTCAACTCCTAACAGGTTATGAGCTTCATGGTGCTGAAAATATTCCTGAAGGACCAGGGCTTATTGTGTTTTATCATGGAGCTACTCCTGCTGACTATATCTATTTCATGGCAAGACTTCTTATACAGAAGAAGAGACACTGCCACGTAGTAGCTGATCATTTTGTCTTTAGACTACCAGGTAACATATTTCATTGTAAACAATCAGTTTGAGAACTCTGTGGGTTTTTTTATGGTGTAATTAATAAAAATTGTGCTACAGGAACACAGCGCTCAGAGCAGACATTCAGACAAATTTAGTAGGAGTGTTGAAGTACAGCTGTCTCTCACATGTTCTTTATAAACAAGAATGAGTTTGAGACTGGCCTGTGCAAGAATGGGTCATGTTCCTGGCTGGTCAACACCTTCCAATGACTCTAGGGTGTTTAGAAACAAAGAAAAGGAGATCACAGGAGAAACAGTTGTCTTTGTATTAACCGGTAGCAGAGACTTCAATTAGATGTTTCTTTTTTTAGTAATACAGGCAGAATGAGTGGTGTAACCTGATTAATGGCATTGCTTCCAAACAGTTTATTTCTTAAAGTTGACAATATTAGTCTGGGGAAATGATGTATTTTCATATCCCACCCAGTTGAACCTGTGGAACAGGTTCTGCTGGTGGGCAGTGGAACCTGTCCCCAAGAAGACTGTTCCAAGTAGAATCTTTCTTGGAGGAAAGCTGTAGAAGTGTTCAACAAGTTTGTGTGAAACATGAGGTGAAGCATGAAGAAAATGAAAAAGATGTTTAGGGTGAGACTTTGGCTGAACAGCCTAGTGAAAAACACTGCCCATTGGTGAAATTAATTATGTGAGGAGTTTGCGTTTTGTGTGTGTGAAATACAGTAGTACCCAGTTCTTTTCCCAAGTTCAGGGTATTCTGCAGTGTACTGATGCTTTTAGTGGAAACACCTCATATCAGAAAACTGTCCTTTTGCCAGTATAGTTTTATTTCAGTCTTGATCCCTGGGTGTACCTCTACAACTGCTTTTGCCAACTGACTAGGATTTGTCAATTGATTATCAAATCTTTTGTGCACAGCTGACTAACGTAACCTATTTTGTGATTTAGATTTGGCTCCATATTATATCTATTAATACTTATGCACAGTTGTTTATCAAATGAGAGATTATTTTGGTTTTCTCCATTTCTGCTTTAAATTAAGGTTCTAAGTATGAGTATACTTATGAGTCCCCCAACTATTGTTTAGTAATATTGCAGAGACATACAGTGTCTAGCTAACAGGTGGTTTCTACTGGCATACCTCAGGGATTGATACTGGGACCAGCGCTGCTTCATGTTTTTATTGCGCACCTGGATGAGGGGTTAGAATGTGTTCACAGGAAGCTCGCTGATGATACCAAACTGGGGGAGCAGTTGATACACTGGCGGTTAGAGCTGGTGTTCAGAGTGCCTTCACAGAAATGAACTGGCAGAAATATCCCAAAGTTCAGCAAAAGCAAATATTAAGTGGTGCATCTGGTATGGAGCAATCCTTTGAGACAGTACCCTGGGTGGAAGGTGGCTTTGCAGGAAAGGACTTTAGCATTCTAGTGGACAAGTTGAACGTGAGTAAGCAGCATGCTTTTGCAGCATAGAAAATGAACTGCATACTGGGCTTTTTTTAGCATGAGTGTAGCCAGCAGGTTGAGTGAAGAAGTTTTTTCCCTTGTCTTGGCACCTGTGCAAGCACATCTCACAATATGGTGTCCAGTATGAGACAGATTTTGACACAGTAGGGCATGTTCAGTGGATGACTGGGGACTGGAGCACACAATGTATGAGGAGGGGCTGAGAGAACTGGACTTGTTTGGTCTGTACCCGATAAGGGTGGGGGAAGTTATTGCTGTCTTCAGTGACCTAACGGAAGGGTGCAGGGGAAAGGGAGACAGACTCTTCTCACAGGTGCACAGTGATAGAATGAGAAGCAACAGAGACAAGTTGCAACACAGGAGATTTTTATTAGATGTGTGGAAAGGTATTTTACCATGAAGGTGATCAGACGCCTGATCAGATTGCCTAGACAGGTTGGGGAATCTCCAACTCTGGAGACTTTCAAAACTCTGCTGGGTGAGGCCCTAAGCAGCTTGATCTAGTTGGACCCGCTTTGAGTGGGAGGTTGGACTAGCTGACCTTCAGAGGTCCCTTCCAACCTACATAATCCTTTGGTTCTGTGAATGAATTAGGGCTATTCAAGGAAGACAAGCCCAAAGAGCCCAGATAATGTTCTGGATTCTGTTTCAAAATCTGCCCAGTAATCTATGACTGGCAACCCAGATAGACACCACTTCTCTTGTGAATCAAACCAGAAAGACTGCAGTAGTTTTATCATAGTACTAAGGCTGCTTAATCTTGATTAAGGCTTCAAATTAAATTGGATGCCTTTTCAGAAGACGTTCCAGTTAACCAAAAATTATTATGCTCAATGCAGGAGAAATGAGGGGGTGGGGTGAGGGGTGGGTTTCAGGAGTCTGTAGGCTGTTAGACACACTTGGGTTAGATAATTTAATGCTCCTTCTGTTTTTATGATTTTGAATCTCCTGTGAATAGCTGTGAGGATGGCTTGTCCCATGAATCTGAATCTCGGGGCCATGCCAGTAGGCAATTGCAAGTACATGGTCTCATTGCATCATTGGGCACTGCTGTCCTGAGTTAACTGGAGTGTGTTTGTAAAATGTTGCTGTGCTTCCTAAGGGATGCATGAGCCTGCAGGGGGTCAGACATACCTCTCCCTACTGCTTAGTCTTGAAAGATATTGATAATTTATGGAAGGGAATCTAACCTAAAAGGAGACCTCCTAGAGATAGCTGGAGATTCCTGTTGAACATTGCCTAACGCCTTTCTTTCATGTTGATGCAAAAGGAGATTATTTCATTGTCTCAATTTATACTGTATCAATACGATGTATGCTTTTGTTGCTTATGTTTTGGGGCAGAAGGATATGAAATATGGTCCTGCAGCTTCTTTTTTTTCATTTTTTGTTCAAATATTGGAGGTTAGTCACAGGAAAAAAACCCAAAACATTCCAATGGTTTCTGGTTCTTTTAGATTCTTAGCTGTGTTATGATCAGGATTATATTGATTTCTCTAAGGTTGCGTTAAGAGAAAAATCTTTCCCTGAAGAGTGCAGTGAGGACTGAGATTTTACTTGTGTTCTTCTCCATCACCCTCTGCTGTAGTATGGGCCACGTCTGCTTCCTACAGCCATGTGGGAGCTCTCTTTAAAAGGTTGCCTGCTATTTTAGGGATCTAAGACAGTCCTTCTCCTGTAATGCTCCAGAGGAAAGGAGCAGTGGCTTCTTGTCTGTTACATACACAAAGCGTTGCAAAGTGTCTTGTGGACTAGATGTTCTGCGCATAACCACGCACGCGTACCTACTGTTGCAGAAGGTTGGATTCAGTGGTCTAAATGATTCCTCTCTATGTCGTGGTCCTAAAGGTAAACCATAGAAAAACAATTACATCCTTGCCATCTCACTACCAGGTAGCTGACAGCCCCAGTGTTACAGTCACTGGGACTAAGTTAGAGAAATGTGTGCAGTGCACTTACTGAGATAAGCGCTAAATGCATTACTGGGTACTCTCCAAAGAGTTTTCAAACACTGGTGTGGACACAGTATTGTGGAAAATAGGAGAAGAGTGTGTTGGGGCAAAGGGCAGAGTCCAGGTTGAACTGTGGAATAAAACAAATTTTTGACTTCTTGGTGTTTGGAAAAATTACCATTCCTTCATGCTCTGGGAGGCTGAAAAACTGTATTTAGGTAGTTTTGGGAGCTGTTATGTTGTTTGAAGTAGAAAAATAGATTCTTGGATACTTTGATGTAGCAGCTAGGTACTACCCCAGTGTTTCTTCTGACTCCATGATGACCTGTGCAGTGGGCATAGAGTACCCTGGATGTCCCTTCAGGGCCACTGCACTAGTTCCTGTTTCTCTGCTGCTCTAACAGAGCCAGGTTCTTCGTCTTTGCTACTGGCACAGAGATATTGATAGTAATGTATGATCTGCTGGCTAGGCTATGATGTACAACTCAGAATATAAGGTTTATACTAAAAGTCAAGGCAGGAAATACAGCTGAGAAATTTTCTGGAGACTTGGAAACCCACCCCACCACTAATCTGTATAACAAATTTTTGCCTGTATGCTGTCTATATTCTGTTCTTTTTTTTTTTTTTTGGACCTATGAACTGGACAGACCCATGGTGTTGCTCTACCACACACCATCCCACCCCTCTTCCCCAGCATGTCCAATGCAGACGGGAAAACTATCTTCACAGCTTCTGCTTCCTTGGAGTCTCTCTGCTCAGCTCAGCACTTCTCACGACTCTCTTGTCTCTCTCCTGAACTCACTGACAGAAAGGGCTTAGAGGCAGGCAGCTTCTTATCACCAGGCACATTCCAGAGAGCTTGAATTAGTTTGGGAATGTAAAATATTGTAAAAACCACCTACTGAAAATCCCACAAACAAAAGCACCCAAAAGAAATTAAATTACTTTAGGAAAACTCTATTTCAGGTGTCCTCTGTGCAGATGCTACTAGATGAAGACCGCTGGTGTCATCAGCAGTATGTGAGGCAGGCACAGCAGAATATGAGACAGGTGTAACACAGCTTGTGTTCTGCTGTCATGTTTACAGGCAGATCCTGATTGTATATGGGTGTAAATCAAGAGTAATTATACTCACACCAACCACAAAGACTAGTTAGAGGTCACAGTTTAGTTAAGAATAAACTAATGATATGCTGCCTCCTGCTTTCCTTTCCAACTCCTTAGTTTGTGCAGGCTGTAAGAGCAGACAGATCTCTGTCTTAACTGAATTTGGACTCTTCTTCAGTGTGTTCATAGTAACAACTATTCATGTATTAATCTGAGCTAAAAAATGAAGATTTGTTACTGAGGGACAAACTCAACTAGATCAGTTCTGTGTCCTTGTCTATGGCTGATAAAGTGGTTTGCCTCAGTGTGAAACTTCAAGAAAGAGAAGTAATCTTTCCCATACTGCTCAGTCATCTAAAGTTCCCATTTTGGTATGCAATACTTACAAATATGTATACATTTAGAATTTATTGAACCAACTGAACGTGATTGATTTCCTGCAAAGAGAGGTTTGTCCTAGTTATGTTCTTTCACATTAGACTAGTTGTCTAAACTGACAGGTATGCGCCCATTTGATGCTTGTAAGCAAAATTTTCTTCTGCTGTTCCTTGAAGAGTAGGGTCAGTATGACATTTCAAATTCAAGATGATATGAGGAGTTTATGTAACTTTACTGTTTAAAACTGGTATTTGCTCTTGTGGCACTTTATTAGGACTGTGCTACATTTGAAAAGTAGAACTTGGGCAAGGAGCCAGTGCCCTGGAGCTGACTTAAGTCCTTTGAAGGGACACATGAAAGATGTCAGGGAGTGCTTGCCATTTTTTTTCCAGTTTAGTCCTGATTGTGAGATAGCACCCTACTTTATAATGACAAAAAGCCACTGAAAACCCTAAATCTTCAACTTTTTAGACTGAACTTTATAAGCAGGACTTAATGCTTCAGTCCCTCTAGAAACATCTTTGATTTGGGATTATAGGTCATTAGACAAATAAGTTTTAGCCATTGCGTTCTGGGTTGGGAATCTGTACTCACCGGTAGTATGAATTAATGTTTTCTAAATTAATATTATCTTACCCTACAGGTTTTAAAATATTACTTGATGCACATGGAGTTATGCATGGACCAAAAGAAGAATGTGTCAGTGCTCTGAAGAAGGGCAATCTGATAGCCATTGCTCCAGGTGGAGTTCGGGAAGCACTCTTTAGTGATGAAATGTATACTATTATCTGGGGTAATCGGAAGGGCTTTGCTCAGGTGGCCATTGATGCAAAAGTGGTAAGTATGACAGATCACAGAAGAGAAGCAAAGAGTGCTAACTTATTCGTACTTCCTTCCAGGGAAAGCTGTTTTGGTTATCATGTATTTGGTGTTACATTGCTGAGTGTCATGAGTATGGTCTACTTGCACTCATAACTGCGTTTCAAGACTCTTTTTGCTTGCTTTCGATACGAAGGCTTTGGAGTCAGCTAAAAATAGTGTGGCCAGGAAATCCAGAGTTCAAAAGAATGAGAGTTGAAACCCAGGACAGTTTCTACATTACAGGCTTGTGCTGTTTTGCACATACCTGGTCAGGATTGTGACAGCTCGACCCCTGACCAGGATGGTTAAGAAGCAACCATACATCAACACTTCTGTTTTCTGTGTTGCTGAAGCATACTGTAACCCAGCACAGTATAGCCTCACTGGTGCTATGTGCTGTATTGGCGGCATTTTATGGTAGTAAGGGATGTCTAGGGCATACAGCAGCATGTATGTTCACTAGTGTGAACTCTCTCTTCAGTTCTAATATATATGTGCTTGGTCAGCAGGTAGATAATTATTCATATGGGACCAAATGTGAAAGGCACATAAGAATATGATACTTTTGAATCATAACTATTTTAATAATTTTCAGAGTCCCTCTCATTCTATATTTGTATTTGAAAGACATGCATATGTCCATAGGTCTGCATATACCTAATTTGAAAGTAAGTCTCACACTAAGAGTTTTGTATTTAGATACTGTCAAAGAGAGACTGGTTAAATCTCTGGATTTTACACAGAAATAAAATACTTTAAGACCCAAATTTAAGTGTGTGTCACTGTTCTCAGGAGGAAAATAACACTGTTTAAACAGGATATTTGAAACAGATGTAGATTTTACTAATGTATTGTAATAGGTTAAGAGAGGCCATACTTGGGATTCAACTATGGTTGTACTAGTTATATTTATTTTACTGAATGCATGTTTAATTTCCTTTATGCGCTCACAAAGGTCTTGCAGCTTCATCTCCCCCCAAAAAAACCCTGAGAAATACAGTAGAATAGGAATAGTGTCAGAGGCAGGCTGCAAGTGGTGAAAATATCTCTATTTAGATTAAAGATGAACTTTAATCGTAAGCATAACTTCTCATGGAAAGAAAAATGTGTTTAAAAATAGGACCTTCAGCTTCTTGAAGTTGTTTTATTTCAGCAGTTTGCCAGAATTCTTGTCATATAAACCAACTTGGTACGTACAAAAATCTCTACCTCTACGTCAAAAGTAAGATGTTCCGAAGAAGATGGTTCTAGAATAAAGAAGTTTGTCACCATTCAGTTTAGGCAACTGCACTTCTTTTTATTCTCTATAGTTGCATTGGATTATTTACAGGCTTCCCCCAACAAAAAACAACTTGATACCTGTCAGAAAAGTTTCATTTACTAGCTCATCTCCATGCTTGTTTAAACAAGTTTGAAAATCCCATAGAGTTCTGTATTTCTGATGATGCTATGTACAGTGAGTACATACTGTAAAATTATAATTAAAAACTTCCTGTAGTAGTCGACCCTCTCCTGGTTCTTGTAAATCTTGATAGCTGTTTTCAAGTTCAAAACCAGCAATAAAACTTTGAAATATTCGAGACCATTCCAAATATTCATCAGCAGAAATAAATCATGGACATATATTGAATATGACACATCAAGTGTGAAGCAATACAATCAGCATAGCGGAGATGAATCAGACAAGTTTAGGGTTCCAATCCTGTGAATTCCTCCCTTTGAGCGTAACTACAAATTAGGTAAGAGGTTTAACTATTGAAGTCACAGCCTGTGTTGCACTTAAGTGCAAACACTGCTGGACGAGGGGAGGCCTAAATGCTCCATAGGTTCTGAAATCCTGGACTAATTTGAGAAAATGGACTTGCTGAAACAGTGACTCACTGAAATCTCATGGTATTCTCCAGCTTGAAACCTCATAGCAGAGGGTTGCGGAAGAACTTAAGAATACTTGTTTTGCTCACTGTATGTCCTTGTCTGAGAAACACTTCTGAAATTAATTTGCTTGTTGAGTTTAAGTGAGGTAGAAGTTTTTTAGACAGTGCTATCTTCATTAAATTCTTAATTATTTTTTTTCCCTCCTAGCCCATCATTCCAATGTTTACACAAAATGTTCGAGAAGGCGTTAGGACATTAGGAAGAATAAGTAAGATATTTTCTATTTTTTTGTAGTTTATTTTTTCCATATATGTTTAGCCTATCTCTGTAGAAATAATCCCCATATATATTTGACACAGGCTTGTTTCTGGAGGTTTCCTCTCCGGTAGAGTTCAGAGATATTATTAGGATTTAATATCAGCATTAGACATGGTATTGGCTCATCTAAGTTACTCTCCACATAATAGTGTCCCTTCATAGAAGCAGTAGGAGAAAGGAGCCAGAAAAAGGCAAACGGATTTAGAGCACTTTTTTTCTCTGCTTGTATCTGCTAGGCCAACTCTAGGCTTTCTGCTGTCTGTTAAGCAACAAAGCAAACAAGTTTGCAGCTGACCTGTAATTTCTTTAAATGTCCTCCTAAAGCTCTGTGCTTACACCTCTACCTGTACTTAAACTGCAAATGGTTTGAAATATATTTAATCTATAGTTGGTTTACTATTCAGCACTAGACCTGTGGTTCCTCACAAAACTTTGCATTTGCCTGCTTTCTTTCCTCACCTCTGTGGGACTCCAGCCAGCACACAAATAGATGTCTGAAGGGTCCACCTCTAGGATGATTAGGTGCCCACATCTCTGCTGATCTGCTAGTGTTAACCCCCCATTTTTTTGTGTTCTCCAATTTACTATCTAGCAGAAAGGGCCTGAACAGTCTCCTTCATGCCACATGTTCTGCCTCAAGTATGGCATCACCATCTTCATCAGAGGACTGCAGGGCAAAACAGTTCTGTTTCTCTCCCCCTCTAATTAAAAGCTATATATTGCATGGAGAAAGCCAAGGCATCAGATGTAGACGTGCAGAATAATTCACACGTTTGTCAGGTTGTACAAAAATAAACAGCAATTAATTATTGCTCTGTTCAGGAGAATCTTCCCAAACAAGCAGAAATTGAAGCCAAAATCATGCATGTTACTTGTATTCTACAGCAGAGGTGCTAGAGGAATTGGATTGTATTGGTCACTGGAGGTGTTACTCCAGTTTCAGTAGTTTTGGAATATTCTTTGTTCCTATAGATTATGTACAGAAAATTCCGCATCTTGGTCAGTAGGGATTTCTTATGCCAGCCCCTTAGTTAAAGGAATTTGTCTAAATTTGGGAGAGAGAATATCAGCACCCATTCTGCAAGGAATCTGTTTTGGGTGCATTTGGGTTAGATGATTAGAAGGTGGCATGTGGGGAAGATGATGTGTCCTCTTAGAGCTGATTGAAATACCTGGGTTTTTTTCTCTCTCTTTATATTGTTTCACTGTAACCAGTGTGTGATCTGAAAGAGCAATTTAGTGTTTTAGCATGACTGGCGTTTAGGCAGATTAGACCATTTCTGATCCTCTAGACCTCAGCAAGACTGAACAGAACCGCTTTCCAATAGTAGTTTCTTATGCTAACCTGTAAAATTAACTGAATTGTAACCTCTATTGTGTAGCATTTCCTTCCTCTCCAGAGAGGCAGCTACTGGATTTTTCTTCTCTTCTTCCTTTTCTTTGCAGCTCTTCTTTGGAGGAGAGATTTCACACCAAGTTAGGGTGGAAACAAGTCTGATGTTAGCATTAACACATCACATCTTTTAGGAAATGGAAGTCAAGGGTAGAATAGCAGTTGAGATGACACGTTTGAGAATCTGGGTCAGGGGCTGAATTACTTGACAAGCTGTCGCAAAGGAGTGATTTAGATGGCTTAAGGAATCATCGTCAAAGGTATTAGCAAAAGTGGTTTTAATATGATGTTGTAAGTTTTAAGACATATTGGGGAAAAAACCTTTACAGAATAATCTCAGTCTCTCTCTCTCTCCCCCTCCCACCTCCCCTTTTCCTTCTGCTTTTCCTCTTGCCCTCAAATTTTTTTCACATTAGAAATACTTAGGTCACTATATGAACATATTAGATTGCCAGTAGTTCCTGTGTACGGTTGGTTTCCAGTCAAGCTTCGTACATTTATTGGAGAACCCATTCCATACGAACCAAATATAACTGCTGAGGAACTAACTGCGAAGGTAAGATAGATATGCATATATGTATTTAAAATACTGACTGTTCTGATAGAAAACACTGGAATATTCTTGTCAAGTGTTTTCTGCGTTGGTGCTAGTTATAGGAGGTGGTGGAATCATGGTAAACTTTGGACCTGCTTAAGTCTGAATGCCCTTCTTAAATGATACCTTTTTATTACTACACCTTATGGATGTTCTAAATCTTTTAAAGTCAATACTGCACCTTGTATTTGCTTCCAGAAACAACGTGCTTTAGGGACTGAAGAAGGTCAGTCAGATAAGACTGCTCTGGGTTGATAAAGGCATAAGCACTTCACCCAGAGAAAATGTTCTGGTTCTTGGTCTTTTCAGAAAGATACCAATGAAGCCTTTCAGATATAGCAAATCTGTGTTCACAAACTGTTGAAATTCCATACAATAAAAAAACTAAGGTAAATAATTTCATTGCTTTGTACAGTGTGTTTCCATTTCTATTTTCTCCAACTTCTCACCCAACAAATTAACTTTTGAATGTTCCCCTAGTTCAGATGTAGGTGGTTTATAGAAAAGATTGTCAGGACTTCATGTTCATTCAGTTTATTAATAGATTTCACAGAGCAGAGACATAAACAGTTAAGTGATGGAGCAGTCAGATGGAGGGGGCTGAAATAGCCATTTTTGAAAGCTCCACAGATGGTCACTTCTAGCATTCTGAAAACTTCACTTAGAGACTTTTCTTCTTGACCACGCAGGTGTCAGTTCAGTTGTCTCTCCTTATCTGTTTACCCTCTGATTAGATTGCTGCCAAATGACATCTTAAAGTGTTTATCTGCGTTATCTTATGCCCTGGTTATAGAAAGCTGATTGTTTCTTTTGGGGTTTTAGTCTGACAGGACTTCAAAACTGTTGGCTTTCAGGAGAGAATGTGTGTTTAAATGACTTTCAAAAGTGCTTTGGCGTCTTATAGTTGTGCCAACCCTTGCTTGCTTCTGACTTAAGTGTAAATTCTGCCCCTAGAATGTGAGTCCCCTAGAATCCTAGTTAGAGTGATTTTAAAGTTGTATCTCATGTTTCAGGGTATGGCACAGTATGCATTTTCCCATCTATATAGAGAAAGTTAAGCTCAATTTTTTTTAGCTAATAGAAATTTTAGATCTGTGGAGACACTTAGGGCCAGATCTGTAGAGAGGTGTGGGCAGGAATCTTCTCCCAGGACTTAACAGTTGATCACATACTTCCTATAAACAGTGGGAGCTTGTACCAAGAATCAGTTTTCCCTTTGCTGACCACTGGTTTATAAAGGCAAATAGTTCTCTGTTCTACCTCTAGCCTTTAGAATTCAGTGGTCTGTGCTTCTCTAGGCAGAATAAGAAGGTTACGGCATGTCCTCCCCGTAGCTTTTGCATATTGCACTGATTTTGAATGTTCCCCATAGAGCTTTTATATAATAAGAATGGCTGCTGTTAACTTCCTGGCCTGCTACATTTTTGAGTGACAGTGAATGCTGTTGCCATATGCAGTATTTTAGGTGTGGTCTAAGTGTGCTTTAAAGGACGAGCTCCTTTAGGGGGCTTGGGTGCAAGGATAATTACTTTGTACAAGCCAAATGTGCTGAGACACAATTGCATTTCCAGTGCTGCTTCTGAGCGTGTGTAGGAGCAAAGTTCTCGCATACTGGAAGAGTGTTACTGATGCAAACCTGGGCATGGGCAGAAGTTTCTGAGTTGCAGTACAGCACCAGGTGCTGACATGCTTTATAGATCTAGGCCTCTTCATTAATTTACTCCATTGTCATTTTACCGTTGTGTATCTCTGATAGAGCTTGTGAACGCAGCTTCCAGAGATAAAGGTACTAGTCTGTTGTTCTGTTTCTTGGCAGTGATCCCACAAACACATCCTGTGGGCTTAAATATGGAAAAATAGTATTTTGAACTTGCAGTAGTTCTGTGATATTTGAAAGGATGAAAAACAGCCTAGAAATTGTGTTAATGTGTGGCAATATAAAGATGAGTTAATCTGACCAAAAACTTGTCTCTTTCCTTACAGACAAAAGCAGCACTTCAAGCTCTAATAGAAAAACATCAGAAAATACCAGGAAATATATTTAGGGCTTTAATGGAACGATTTCAAACACAAAAGAAAGAAGATTAAGGTCTTCTGAAGAAACTACTATTTAATTATAATATTCTTAAAGTCATATTTGTAACTTATTCATTCTTCTAATATTAAGTTTTAAGTACTGGCCTAATGATACTGCTGTATAATTTAAGATATAAGACAATTTCCCTTGCCCTTCCTCCTGCCCAGTATCAATCTCAGGAACCCAAACTTCAAATCATTCATAATGGGGCAAAGCTTAGTTTTTGAGAAATGCATTCCTACCTTGAAAGTGGCTTTTTTTCTTCCCCCCAGAAATGACACTGCAAATCTTTATGTACGTGGTCACCTGTCTACCTGTCTTTTTTTTTCTTTGGTGTCCTGTCTCCCCACTGCCTTTTGCTCTTTAACCTGAATGTTAGGCCTGCTGTAGAGCTACAGTCTGATTGTCTTGGTTGCCATCACTGCAACTAGGTTTTGCAGGCCAGATTAATGCCATACAGCATTTATGAAAAATTTCTTTAGGTTGTTACTCTTGTGCTGCTGGAAAACAGCCAGCTTTCTGGGGCCTGCAGAACCTGTAGCTATGCCTGCAAAACCTACAGTGGAAGATGTTTAGTTTTACTGCGCTAAGCTCAGTAAGAGTTCGCAGGAGTGAAAATTCATTTGAGAACTGCAGTGAACCACTTCGATGCAGTGAAAGAGAACCCTACAGCACAGCTGCTATTCCAAGCTCAGCCATGTTGGATGCCTGCCCTTGAGTAGAGAATTGTCCCTTACACTTCTCAGTGAATCTGCAAATCAAAAAAATGAGCCAAGCATTTAAACTTTGAGACGTGGAAATGAGAGTACTGTTCGGTAACATGAGCTCATAAAGCTTTATTTTGAAGGAAATAAAAAATTAGTGCAACACTCCTTTTAAAAATAGTAGTTCTTTTCAAAAGCAGGATAAACATTCTCCAATACCCTTTAAATCTAGTATATGTTTAATCTGTTAACTGTGTGTGAAGAATATGGGTGTTTATTTACATAAGTTATTAAATCAGTGTTGAGAGGGAAATCCTAAATACTTTCCTTACGGGAAAACAATTGGATGAACAGGAAAGAGTTGCAGGATTGGACTTTTGTGCACTTACAGTAAATTATATTATTATGCTTTTTTTTTCTGAACTAAAGGCTATGCTTTTATTGTCCAGATAGGAAATACCTGAAATATTTCTTCTGTTTGCCAGCAAGTTTAATCTACAGTTCTTAAATTAACATCTGGGAACTCTTTAGTTTTGGGATGAGGTCAAATTCCTTAAGGAAAGGCAAAAGAGATTTTTGCTATATTACATGGTCTTCTTTCAATATTGTTGGGGTTTGACCTTTTCTTAAAAAAAGAAAACAACAAAAAAACCCCACATTTTGAAAGAGCAGTTACATTCAACTTAGTATCCATTCCTCCCACCATTTAAGCACATGCTTTGCTTTATACTCTTTTAAATGTATAAATTAGTGAGATTCTGTAAGTGCATGAGGATGACACTGTTAGAAAAATATCACTTTATGGGAAGGTTTACAAAAAGCAAAAAGTGTACTTATTTTATGATGTTATTTCATATCAAAAGCATTTTATGTGGTGGTGAATTAAATTTTAAAGCTTGGGGAAGAATCATGTTATATAAAAGCAGATGCCCATTTTGAAGTGTTTTAAATGACTTGGGTTTTGTTCGAAGGCAAGATCGTGTTCTTTTTAATTTATCGGAACGTTTTTAAAAAATATTATGTTAACACAATATGTCGTTAAAAGTCATAATGCCAAATTCCTACATCGGAGTATCACTTCAGTATGGCTTTGTTTTTACTGTCCATCTTGAGGAAAATGTACATCAGTCTATATTGTGAAATTCTGAAAGGTACCTGAACGTAGTTTGTGTTAGAGGTTGCATATGTGTAAAAGAAAACTCAGTCTGAAAGGTTTTGTTATACGTGAACAGACCTTTGTGATCTGAGAGTTTGTATAATTTATTTTAGTAAATATGTGGGCTGTTTGATGCAGTTCTGTCCCTTTAAGTATTGAAAGATGAGTATAAAAAATGAAGGGCAGTATTGGTACTCTTTGTGTTCATATTTGTATAGGCCTTTCATATTTATTTCTCTATATAAAATAATGTATAGAAGACACCTTTCGAATAAAATTGACAACTGGAGCAGGCTTCTGAAGTTTTGTGTTGTGTTTGAACTAAATGAAATTACAAGACAGCCTGTCTTGCTGAACCTTCAGCGGGTTTGAGCAGTGCGTAATACCCTTGAGAAGCTCTTCTTCCCTAGTGTCTGAATAAGGGGTGGAAGGATCAAAGCCCCGGAAGGAATGAATTAAAGGAAAAATAATGCAGACAACAGCGGAATAAAGGGCAAGAGTCACGTAAACAATAAGATCTGGGTTTTAATAGTTGTGATCAGTGCGGCAGGAGGCCTTAACAGGCACTGCAATACCATTAGGGTAATAATGTTAAGTTACATTTAAGATTCCACAACAGAAAATGTGTCATAAATACTGACTAGTGAGGTTTATTTGTACATATTTCGTGTGTGAATGATTTCCCTGTTTATTTCATTGAAAAAGGGCAGATCTCGAGAGAGACAGGTAAGGCTACAGACCAGGCTTCCTTTTAGCTGATTTGGTTTATTGTGTGTTAGGGAGAAGCATTTGATGGAAGTTTTAGGAGCGTTAGACTAGACTGCTGATTGCCTGGTTAGCCTTTGGAGTCGCTGAAGGCATTGCAGGTTTTTCTGTGCGTACAGCATAAACAGGATGTGCACTTTTAGGTTGTTTGGAAGTAAAAATTGACTGACTGCTGTACTGACAGAAATTTGTCATTATCGCTCAGCAAGACCCAAATCTCCTACTGGCCAATTTACTGTCCTGTTGTGTAATAGCAGAGCTCAGTCTGAACATCTATTATTAGGATGCTTTCATATGATATTAATCACCGCACATGCAAGGTAGAGCTGTTAATCAGCATTGTCAACACAATTGTGCGGTTCATCCGGTATTGGGTTTGCTGTACAAGTATACCATTATGTTGCTTCATCCTATTACTCTGTAGATAAAGATGCAGCTATGGTGGCACTTAACTTGTTAGCTCTACAGTGCTTAATCCCTATTAAGCCTATCATAGATGCTAGACTGCTTTTTTTTTTGGTGTATGTTATTTTTGCTTTTTTTGAGTGATTTTGTTCTGCTCAGATGGTTGCGAATTTACCACTTACTCCCTTGAATTTTGTCACAGCAAGCATTGAATGCATACGATATGTTGCTTCCTGAAACATTTAAAAATGGTTATAATAATTTCTTTGTGTCAGAAAATTGGTTACAAAAGTGTAGTAAACTTCTGAACTTTAGGGAGAATTTTTTTAAAAAACAAGTGTTCGCTTGCACTTCCTGCTTTTGTGTGCGTGTCTGAAATACTGCAAGGAGGTAAGATGCCATTTGGAATTAACATCAGGCTGCGTATACATAAGGCAGACCCAGGGCTTTTTTTCCTACCACAGAGCTGAGTCTGCTGTTGTAGAGCAGACCCTATTGCACCAGGCCTTGTGTTGCAGCCATCACATGAGAGAGCGCCCACCACTCCCCGCTGTCCATTCTAGTTACTAAAGTGAATGATTCTTTGCCTTTGGCTTGTGTTTTCTAGCTAAACCCACTGCATGCTCTGGAAACGTGAGATGCCAAAGTTCTAACAAAATACAGAGGGGAGTATTGTATTATTCATAGAAGATCTGAAATGCTAAAAAAAAAAAAAGGGCAAGAAATGGAACCATTTTTACCTAATTCCTTTCAATGGGAAACAGTGTGTGCCAAACATCAGGGAGGGTAGGAATTTACCCTTTTGTGTCATCCTCACAGGGAATTTGTGGCAGGTGAATTGGGATAAGTCCTGTTGCTGGTGTGGCTGATCTTCATATATTCCAGACTAGGGCTTGGTTTTCTTCCAACAGTGTTTTCTTATGGTCAGGTCTACGCTGTGCTCAGAGCAGCTCCAGTCTTCCTTCAGTTACTTTTTAAGTGGGAACAGAAACAGAGACCTCTATGAACATTAGTTAGTTCTCTTTTTGACCTATTTGAAGTGTACCAAAGGTACCTAGAAACATGTCTGAGCTCCTATTTCAACTGCTGTGATGGAGCTGACATCTCTTTCAGACACTTCTTTAATGATCAGATTTCTCTGTACCATATAAAAGCTACTCTCCTGACAGATCCATCAAAGCTTTTGAAGTGTCCTCTCCATTCAGAAATGGATTATTTTTCTTTTGCCCATCATGCAATGGATTAATTTTCTTAACTGGCGGGCACAGCAGTTGCAGGCTTGCTTGATTAATGTTTTTACCAAAGTTTTCCTCATTCCAGACAGACTTTTTGGTATCTTGGTCTTGCTTTGTGAGTACAACCTTGTGCGAAGAGGCTGACTGCAACTTGGTTCAGTCCCTGAATGCGTTAATGAAAATATAAACCAAGCCCCACAACTGAAACGAGCACATCCAAACCCCCAAATAGTTTTGGAATCCTAATTCTGGACAATTTTGACTCACATTTATAGAAGCAAAACTTCCTGGCTCCTTTTTCTCCTTGCTAAACCTGGCACCAGCACAGAAGCATAGTGCTTCTGACAGTGTTTCCAGGACTGAAGTTGCCATCCAAGTTGAGCGGTGGTGGGAGCACTCATTTGGGAGGGGCAGCCTCAGGAGAAAAATCTCAGCGGCCCTCGGGGCCTGCCTGGAGCAAACTATAAGCCAGTAGACTGTAGTATCTGGTATCCAGACTGTAGTACAGGTATCCAGTAGTCAATGCTGTATTAGACTTGCTCATCAGGTAGCAGCAGCACGTCAAGGGTTGCTATTTCTCCTTGAAAGCAAGCTAGCAGTCATGCTTGCTACCCGGTTCCTCTCCCTGTCCACTAGTCTTGGTCTATATTCTTTCCTGCAGACTCCCCTTCTCCCCAGGAGGATACCCAGGATTGTTCAGAGCAAGGCTTGAATCACACTAAAGCTTTGCCTTTACAGGGGAGTGAAGCAACCTCGAGCACCTGCAGGCGCAGCGCTGAGGCTTGCCTTGCAGTAGGAGTAGTGCGCGGGGCTGCCTTTGCAGAGAGCAGGCAGGGGAAGGGGCAGCAGCCGGGCTGGCCCAGCCACCATTGTCAGGGCCTCAAGTGCCCTGAAATATCTCGTTCAGCCCAGAACTGGCTCAGGTGTGGCCAAACAGATGAAAGGAGTTAGAGGTGAGGAGCTAACATGGTTAACTTCTGGTCTTTGTCCACATCCCAGCACTGCCTTTAAGATCCCCACAGAGAGCAAACCTTAAGGGAAGACTGCTGTTCTAACAGGTGAGAAAGTTTTATATAAGGACCCTCTGGTATTTTTCTGTCATATGTACAGTAGCCACAAATACCATTTCTGAGAGGCAATAACCTTTTTTGCATAGCAGCTGCAATAAATGACCCAACAGACACTCTTATACTAAGCAATTTATTTGACCCTACTGGTGCAGCAGCCAGGTCGTACACGGATCAGAAGTGGTGCTGAACACAGCACCTTCAAGTTGTTTTGGTTACTCCATGCCCAGTGCCTCATTTGCAAAGCTCTCCTCAGGAGCCAGCGGATGTACAGTTTGAGAAGCATTTAAAATTGGAGGATGGCTTTTGTTGCCGTCTGTAGCAAGGTGAGTCAGGAGAACTCGGCATGTGGGCGGCTAAGTGCCCACGAGTGCCCAAAACCACTCTTCAAGGAGCAATGGGAGTAGAGAGCTGACCTAAAAAGGCAGCCAGAATATCTCAGCTGTTGGAATGCATTAATCCATCTTTCTTTAGTTTCTTAACTCTTAATATCTTCTGACCATTAATGGCTATGGGACCAGATACTGTCTGACTTTATTACTTACACAGCAGCATAGGTATGTGTACATGTGTGTTTGCGTGATGCCCTGTTTCTTCAGTATAAACAGGAGCATGGAACCTATTTTAGCTGCTGTTGCAAGGCAAATAGCAGACCATTATTATTTAATCCACCTGAGCTTTTCAAATGTCAAGATGATATCATTCTTCCTCATTTTGTCATTATTATGCTTAATCATTTTTTGTTAGCTGGTGAACCAAGAAGTTCCTGTAGATGTGCTGATTTCTAACAGATCTTTAAACCATGCAGCAAAATATGGATAGCAAGCAAATAATGATTTCTGGAGCCCAAACTCCTAATTTTAATGCAGATTTCTGTAAATGTAGGAACTAAGTCTATAGGAGCATTTTCATCAACGAGCAATTTGCCCACCTCTGAGGATTTGTGCCCCATTTCCAGCATCTAAAATAAGAGACAGCATCTGTGTTAGCAGCATGCTCATGTTGGGGCAAATAAAGGCAGAAACACTCAGGTTCCAGAATAGCATTGCCACCTCAACAAATATTTGCAATACTGACACCCCTGAGCTCTGGGGTAAAACACAGAGGATGAGCAGGTTTGGCAACAAGGGAAACTGATACACTCAAATATAAAGGACCTTCTGAAAAAAAGACTGAAGTTTATATATCAGGTCTGTCCTTCAGAAGAAGCTTTATTTCTTTGTCAAGCTGTCCTGTTTTGACAGTTCCTCCACCTTTCCAGGCAGCACACCAGGGAAGAGACAGCAACGGAGACAGGCAGTCAAAGGAAAACACACGAGCCTGTAGTATTGGCTCTTTTGGGACAGAATGAGGACCTGCTTCCATCAAATTTAATCAGGTTTAATACTTAGTTGCTGGGAACAGCTACTATTTTGCAACTGGGGAGAGGAAAAGACATTTGGCTGAGCGCAGGCAGGCTGCGTAGGGAGAAGGTGGTGGTGATTCATCCCATTATAAATGTGCTGCTGCTGGGGTGGGGCAAAGTCAATTTTAAGAGGTGTAGCAAGTGTTGGCAGCTGTGTGAAATAAATGAATAAATCAAATGAAAAAACCATTACTGGCTCCAGGTAATTCATATGTGCATGATCCACGTTTGCTGTCCTGGGATCCCATACTGTTCTCTGAGTGTGCTGCATTTACCTTATATTTCAGCAGAGAAAGTTGAAGGCTTATTTCTCCTAGGAATCTGCTTGTCTTCCAACAGCCCATCTGTAATGGAAATGTTTGATCCTGCACCATGTACTGGGCTGTTTTCTTTTTGTTTTTCCCCCTTTCCATTTCATACCTTTTGCCCCTTTGTTTAGTGAGCAGTGCTGCCCCACTATGACCATCCTAATAAAAATGACAAACTTCAGCTGCCACCAGCACAGAGATGGGTTAACATTTAGCAAGGCAGGTTATCTTACGTTAGAAAAGCTGTGAAAATGCAAGATGGCTCAGCGCGGCTCAGAGAGCTCAGTTATACCCCTTTTTAAGATGAAAGGAAAGCTCTTTTTGTATGCCTGAGCCCCAGATACATTTGCCCTGTCCAGTCTGAAAGCAGCCCTGTCTACCCACTTCTTGAAGTTAGGTCTGCTTTTTCACACTTACAATACAGAAACCATACGCGAGGCATGGGATAACCCCAAAACTGCATCACCTCTGCAGACATCTGAGGGAAAGTGAAGGAAGGAACTTTGCATGGGGAGGTTTACAGTGTGAAAAAGGGTAGTTTGCTAACATTTTGGCCCACATTTTTTTTTCCCCAGGCATGTTGTTTGGAAGTTTGCAGCCAGTGTTCCCTATGTCAGAAACAATAAGGGCATGGGGAATTTAAAAGCATTGCTGCCTTGGCACAAGTGGAAAACCACATTGCTGAAGCAGAGGTTTTTTCCTCTGAACACTTCAGTGGAGCACCTCTGAGCGCTCATACCAAATCCTGCGTACGCATCCTGGCAGCTTGCAGGAAGAGCTCAGCTCAGCGCTGTGTACCGTCTAAGACAGCAGCAATGCAAGCTGGCACATAAGGTGTGACTTATTCATGCAACCTGATGTGGTCTGAAAAAGCCAGTATGAAAAAGTCCTCTCTGCAGTCTCTGCTTAAAAAACCAGACGTGTGGGACCTGGAAAGTGCCAGGACATGGAGCGCTGCCCTGCCATGGGTAACAGCTCAGTTCTGGCAAGGCAGCAGGTGATGGTGCCTGGCTCCGTTACTCACCCTCCCCACCACACCTGACAGGCTGTGTCTCCTCACTGGCTCTGCCTGCTCCTGCTACACAATCTGATCTGTGCGCTTACACCTTGACAGCTAGGCACAGAGTCTTTTATATTTGTCCCAGAGAGTTGTAAGATAAATAACAGAGAGGTCCTGAGCCCAGAAGCTTCGCTGCTTTCTTCCCCCTACACCAGCTGCCTTCATATAAGGCAGAGCATCTGCCTATGGATTGGGCTTCCTGTGTGAATTTGAATGGCACCTCTTCGGTACTCCTTTTGAATTGAGGTAGTAGATAATGTAGAGCAAATTACCGCTTCTGATAACTCAGGTTTCAGAGAAATGTCAGATAAAGTCTTCAAGGCAAAGTGTAATGAACACAAGACTTTTATGTTTTTCAAGATTTTTTATTTTTCTCTAAGGCTGCCCTGTTTTTTCTTCCTCTTCCTTTAGGAACTATGAGAGCTATGATCTCAAAAGATGTTGCACATGTGCACACAAGAAAAAGTACTCTGAAGGATAAAAGTGCAACCAAACACTTCCCTTCCTATTTTACCTCTGCTTCAGGCAGAAATACAAAAAGAGTATATTATCTCTGTGCACAGTCAGAAGCATCCTGTGGCATAGGCTGCTAGTGAAAATGAATTATCTATGCAAGAAAAGTTAATTAAAGAAAAGGTTTTATGAGATCTGTATTCAAAATAATGTTGAAAGAATTTAAACTTAAAATTGAGGTTTCTCATGTCCTGCTTGCATGGACTACTGGGGGAAGGGCATAGCTGATTGGAAATACAGTGCAGTGACTTCTCAGCCACAGCTCAGGGAGGGGATGTGCCACACTGGATCAAATCATTAGCCCATATTGCCACCTAAACCAAGGCATGCACCGGTGAGGCTGGCAAATTCCCGCCAGACAGCTTGCCCTTGTGCAATTCCGTAGGGCTGTGTGATGGGAGAGGCAATTCCAGACCAAACAGCAACATCCCTGTGCCAAGAAGGAGGCACAAGAACCTTTCAAATGGGCAGAAGCCACAGGTGACATCATGTAGGTGGCTGAGTAACGGGGTCAGGCAGGAGCACGATTGGGCCTTTCGGTTCCCTCCACCCCTGCCTGCATTTTAAGGTCTCACCATGATGAGGAAAAGCAAACAGTGTGTCAGAGGGCCAACTGAGCATGAATCCTGAGGGACAGACTCTTTGAATCCCCAAATTTCCAAGAACATTTCTCATTTAATTGCATATTTTCTGAAGATGTCTGATTCTAGCAATTCACACATGGAAATCAAAGAAGTTTCACTCTGTAATCCTTTCTGCAACAAAACCTCACAGAGGTGCTCTACAGGCAAGATACATTAATTTTATACGCTAGATATTACACCACTTCAGTGAAATCCTGTCCCATTAGGGTGTTGAAGAAGCCGTTATCACTGAACTCTCACATGCCTTACCAGCATGGAGTAACAGTCTGGGATAAGGTGATGTGGCCAAATGTAGAAAACTGTTAACTACATAATAGAATAGAGTTGGATAATTATAACTTTAAAGATCAGATGGATTAGATACAGAAACAAAAGCCCATCTAAAGGCTGAAGTTGATTTGTTATTAGTTACAAGTTACACATAGCAGTTCATGTCACTTTAAAGAAAAATATAACCATGAGGCATATTTATTCTTATTTTCCAATAATATCTTCCCTGCTGTCAGCTGGGGCAGAGAAGGGAGAGGTGTAACCGCTGTGTAAGCACCAGTGCTTCTCGCAGCAGGCAAACTAGCCCATTTCTGCCTTTATAGCATAACATGGAACTTAAACTTCAACCTGATTTTCCCTTTACAAACACAGAATACAATGCACTGTGTATGCCGCTCACATGGGTGTGATATTTGGAGATGCTCATTAAGAGCTATCATTAAGGCACGCTATATGCTTCATGCTGTAGCAGAGTTTATGCACATGGTAATTATTTGCATTTCTTGGAAACAGTGCTCTAGGACATTATGGCCGAGCTAAGGCAGGGTCTTCTTATTTTGGGGTAGGGTTTGTTATTTTTTTCTTTTTTTAGATTTTAAAATATAGGCCAGGTACAGTCACACACAAAAGTCAAAGAAATTCCAAGCCAGCACAACAGATCCTGAGGTGAAACTGTAGGCAGAAGATGGCACAGGGTACCTAGCAAAACACTGACCAGTCAGACATCAGACCTCTGGCAAAATGCCACACACCTGTAACATAACCACACAGCTCCTCTCCCAGGGCTGCACCAACATGGTCGGCTGGAATAAAAATCAGCATGAAAAGGTGACAGCATTTGAAATGTAGACTCAAACATAGCAGATGGCAAGCACAGCCCAGAGCAAACACAAATCCCCAAAGGAAAACACAAAACCAAATATCAGAGACAAATGGGTGTTTAAAATAAAGGAAAAAACAAACAGAAAAAGAAAATGCCTTCAAGGGAGGATCTTGGAAGAGTTATAAAATCATCAGAAAAGAGAAAAAAGGATCAGTAGGGACAAACATGCAATAAGGAAGGGCTGAGCTGCATACTGCTGCTCGCTCAGTCTGAAGGAGCCTCCAGATGTTCCCTCTTACTCTCACATAACTACAAGTTGTGAAATAGCTTGTTTGCAGAGGGTGGCTAAGCTGAGGCTGGTCATGGTGTCTCTTGTCTCACACAAGCCCCGGGAAGAGAAACTACATTTGTTTCACTCTAATGGTGGATCCACTGGCATGGAAGAAGAGTGCATGAAGCTAAGGGATGGAATAAAGTAAGGCCAATGCTAGTGAATATACAGAGGAACTACTGATGGTGACTACTGCCAGAGCCCCACTATTCACAGATGTTAAAAATGAAGTTAGGTCAGTATCTAAATGATCTTTGGAGTTTATTGAATTAATCATACTCCAAATTTGGACTGTTACAGTCTTTACAGAAACAGGAAATTAAAAATTAATATAAGATTAACTTGCTGAAAACTATGAGGTCGTTTGGCGATGAACTGCAGCAGCCCACAATATCAGTAATAATCCATTAGCTCAATTCCAATATTTGTAACGGCAGTGTATTTAAGTTTATCCTTCTGAGTTTTGGGGTATTTTCACTGATCTTGCCTTCCATAAACTGGTCTATTTGATTAATAACGTAAGTCATGACTGCACATAGCAGACACACAGCAGAAGGAAACACCATGTATTTCTTGGGTGTGACCATGGCAGTTCAGTTTATGCTCGCAGCAGTTAATGAGAGCCCAGTTAAAAATAAAAACTTGGTTACTGGAAGACACGGTAAGTATGAGCATCCCTTTGTCCTCAGTTTTATTGTGTAACCTCCCATGAATGAGAAATCTTTCCATCTTGGAAAAACCTACCGCTTAAGAACAAACGTGAAGCCTATGATAAGCATGGCCCGCTGTGCATACACAGCCTTAAGCCACCCCTCCAGTCAGTCTGGCTCTACACCCTCTGGAAGCTTTGCTTTTGTCAGCAAATCAAGCTCTCTCCCCCTTGCTCAGTGAAAAGAAGAGCAGACGACCACATGAGAATAACATTGATGTAAACTGGTTAAATATGCATTATTTTGTGGTCAATATACTTTAGAATTCACTCAGCCCAAAAACATGCCAGAGAGCAGGTTTCTGACCCATCTTCACATCAGATTCACCTGTGGTTCTGTGCTTGACCATGGGTCTGAAATGCTCCCACAGCAAAAATACTACACAATATCAGTACTTTCCTACTTTCCAGCTTCATTTCTGAAGTCACCTGTGAAACATTCAGGAGAAGAAGAATAACTTCTCATCTCTAACCTCCCTTTCCAAGTCTCCCATTACTGTGGTAGGAAGACACTGCTCCTTCCCATGCACGCAGGTCTCTAGGTGCATTAGTAGCAGTATTAAGTCAAGTGTCTTACTAGCTCCCAAGCTAAGTAAATTACAGGAAAAATGTGCTTGAATAATTTTGCCAAGACACTTGGGGCTTTTATTACTAAGTCCCTATATTTAGTTTTTCTACATTTTTTTTTTACTGGAACCATAGATCTGTCTTCTTTTAAGGCAGGAGAGTAAAGAAGTGCTCTGAATAAGCACTGTTCAAGCCACTTGCAAAAATTTTCTCTCATTCCTTTCTTAAGAATCTAATTAAACTGTCTACTACCTTTGTTCAGCCTAAAAAGAAACTGCTTTGTTTATTTCATGCAGAAGGCTTACATTAAAAGCCCCCTGAATAAAGCTTTTGCCTCAGAGGTTAATAATTTGCCTAGAAACATGCAAAGTAAATCCCTTTCACCCCAAGCTAACTAGGCCCGTGCCATAGCAGCTACCCACCCAGTTAATGTGTCCTGTGAAGCCTTGCATTTGGGGAGAGCAGTAGGCAGCTGTGTCAGAGGTCTCCAGCTCCTTTCAGAGACACCTAAATGCAAGGACAAGATCTTTAGGTGGAGACCTCTGGCTTCAGAAAGGCTGGTTAGCCCAGCCGCCCCACTTGTGCAAAGCAAGTGTTCTTCTGGGGCTGTGGGGCAGTCCAGCTCAGCGGAGACGACCAAAAATGCTCCTTGTGCTGCCTTTCTGGGGGATGCTGTTTCACCTCACCTGCTATCTACTATGGGGTGTCATCAAATGACTTTCTGGTGCTCAAGATTTTGGCTTTGGTGTCTTCTGCCCCCTGATTCACATGACTGGTTAAGAAAATTATTTAAGAGTGTGTTTCTATTACTTGCGTTTTGGTTTCTGAGCCTTTGGTGGGGAGTCATAGGGTTACAGGGACTGAGGATTAAAGACTCATTTAAAATAAAACAGCTACCAGTGGTGTTGGCTGGGCTGCTGTTCTCTCTAATATGCTTTGCCAAGCTACAAAAACAAACTGCTCCCTCCATGCCCTTAGCCAAACAAGATACACATAAAAACCAAAACCTTTAAGAGTCTGTCACATATCATCCCTGTTTGCAGTCAAATTCACTTACCTGAGACATATGCATATATATTCTTCCCTCTTTTTGAACTCATGCTAATTATTTAGTTGTTTGATAGTTGGTTTTCCCCTCATCTCCCTTTCTTGGTCACCTGAGGGAGGCCAAGAAGCAGCATCTAAGAAGGAGTGGGAACATGGCTATGGGACAGACAGGCAGAGAGATCTGGGCACTGGCCTTCACTGCACAAACTTTAGGTGGTGCTTTGGGCAACATTGCACACACAAATGTGGCAATGAAGTCCAAGAGGGCTATTAAGACCATTGGAGATGCTGCCAAAGACAGCAATAACTTGTGTAATAGTTTAATGATTAAAGCACTTGCCCAGGAGGCAGAAGTAGAAGAAATGAATCCCTCCTCAACCCGAGGGGGTTTAAGCATAATAAGATCAAGGAAGCAGCTGCATCTTCCCCAGAGTTTTTCCTTATTATTGGGCTCAGAAGAAGGCTGGCCTGAGGCTCAGCTCTCTTTCGCCCACTACTTGATGGGGGTCATGGAATGGCAATGCCTTCAGGAGTCTGAAGGGGGGACAAATGCAAGAAAGCACCTTCTTCTGTCTCCTGTGATCAGGGACCTTCTCAGGTGATGGAGGAGTCCTGGGTTTCTGCACTCCCCTGACAGCCCTGAGAGCAGAGCCCAGAAATCCCCCTTTCCAGTGGCAGGGTCAGGCTCCTCTTGCTTCTCCCCTCCTCCATGCTGTGGACTGGCCGGGGGACAGCTGGGGAGTGTGGCCCCATGTCGGAGAGCGCTTTGGCTCTGAGGGGCCAAGGAGTGGGGAGAAGGTGCTGGCCTGCTCCCTGGGCAAGGACAGCTTTTTTTGGAGATATTCCTTCAAGACAGAACTCAGGGCCTCGACCACAGTGGCCAGAGCATCCTGTTCTGTTGCTCTGGGCAAGGTGCCTGTTGGGGTATCTGGTGGTTTCCTGGGGGTTCCAGCTGGGACAACACTGGTAAGATTGTCCAGGTCTCAGGTTGAGTCTTCTCCCAGTCCCAGAGGTAGTGTGGGAGCCACCTGCATCACTCCAGCACTAGGGGATGGGAGCTCCTGTGATAATACTTCCTAGAATCATAGAATAATTAATGGTGGAAAGGATTTTTGGAGAGCATCTCTCCCAAATTGTTGTCCAAGCTGGGCCGACTTTTGTTTTGTGTGGTAACAATTTCGGAAGCTCAGAAGTCAGCATCCTTTTGCTGATCCACCAGGATAAAAGAGTTTTTAAAAAGATGCTAGAACCATGGTAAAATGACCACAGTGTACTTTATTTAATGATTTTGGTACCTTGTGTTGCAATAAAATAAAAAAAATCTACAAAATCCAAATATATAAAATTTTCAAGTTTTCCTTTTAAGTTTTACAAGAAAAATCAAGTTGTAACCAAGGAAATTTGTTAGTATGAAGCACTACTTTCAACTTCATTTCATCACAAATTGCAACTTACTTAACAGACCAAAAGAACTATGGTACTGCAGTACATCAAATACTTCACACACTGTGTTCTTTACTATAGCACATGTAACCTCTGCCGCGGGAGGCAGCGGTCTCTAGCCAATAAAGACACTCTTCACAATCTGAACTCTAAAGGAATGTTTGTATACATGGATTCAGAATATATATATTTACAGGAAGATTTCTTTTCTTTTTTTAATAACTATTTTGATTCTTCATTTCAAATAAAATACCAAATACATTTTTACAATGTTTACAAGTCAAAGCACAAGTTCTGCAATGATTATCATTCACCTCAAGTCACTGTGCTTGTACTGGGGGGATATCTACACTGTTCCATAAACACAAATGTGATCTTTATTTCCGCAACGGTGACTAAGGAGTATAAGCACAGTAACAATTATTTTAGCACAATCAGTGTATAATGCAACAGATTACAACAGAGAACTGAGAAACTATTGGTCCATTCTGTTCAATTTGCTGTTTATCTGCCAACTGTTACGTTAGTCTTTGTGACATAAAGTGTGTACAAGAGAAGAGTTAAATAACACAACTTGAATAGGAAAGAGCACACATTTTTTAAGGCAAATTAATAAGCAGCTTATGGTGTTTTTTTGTTAAACTATACCCCAACAGAACCCAAAAATAAAATGTATGTTCTGCAACTGTCAATAATTATGTCTTGTTAAATTGATCTCCCCTATAAATTGATCAACATGGCTTTGAACCTGGTTATTCAAAATGGAAATAATTCCTCCCCCCAAATCCCCAAATATAGAAAGTGCATGACTTCATATGTGCCAAAACAAAACAAAAGGCAGCTGAGGTAGTTAGATGTAAAATGTATTTACGAAAAATAACTGAAAAACTAAACCCAGGACATATAAAATCCACTCATTTGGAAATAATTTTATATCATGCAACAACTTAAAGCAGGAAATATTATGATTTCTGAAAAAAACATACTTTAGTAATAATAACATAGGAATGAACACAGAATATACTACTGGAATTTGAATTTCAAGTATTTGAGTCTATTTCCATGTGCATTTTTTTTTACAGGCTTTTTATAGTATTAGGAAGTCATTTACTTTTTAGCAGGTATCACATGAGATCTGGTCTACCTCTGGAACTGCAGCTCCTGGAAGGCAGAAATACACTGCGAGTGCCTGAAGACGTGCCACCATGTGTGGCTGGAGACACCACCATCTCCGCCTGGGTGAAATTATACACACCCATCCTCCACCGAGGCCACATGATAGTCACAGGGCCAGGGATCCTGTGCCTGCATCTCCTGGGGACTGATCGGATAGATGTCCTGGGAGACTGCCTGGGATGTACCCACATGTCTGGATCCATGTGGGATGTGCCCATGTGGTGGGGGCCCCCGCCATGATGTTCCTGCAGAGCCTGTGTGTGCACACCCAGCTCAGGAAGAGGCCCTGCGCACTGAGCAGTCCCCAAAGAGAAGATCAGCCCCCACCTTGGACTGCAGAGTCACAGCTCTTCTTCAGCCCCCCTGCCCGTACCCAGCACCATTGCATTTCAGCCCCCACAGTGTCCTTTTCTCATCTGGAGAGATGGACAGCATTCCCCCTCCTGCAGACAGGACAGTCTCCAAGAAAATGTTGGCTTGAGTCCACTCAGGATGAGCCGGGATTTGGGCTCGCATCATGGTCAAAGATCTCCAGCTACCAGCCCCTGGTGCAGAGGCAGCCCCAGCTTTCCCTTCCATTCCTGCCTAGGAAGAGGAGCAGGCAGTTTTCTCCACCAAAATACACAACTTGAGTGTGCAGGTGCAAGAAAAGACTTCAGGCTCTGGGAATGAATGTCACAAAAAAAAAGAAAACGCTTACTTCTAGGAGAGAGGCAATTTGGAGATGCGTTCCTGTCTTCAGTAGCAACAATCTAATGCATCCTATTACTGAATATGCAAAGTGCTGGCTCTTCCAAGTCCTACTGTTAGGTCCCACTGCTCATGGTCACAACATGGGTACAGGCAGTTTGGTATCATGAATTCTGCACTAGGCAACTGGCTTGAAGAAATCACAGCGGGGGCATCACGAACTGAGATGGTTTTGGTTAGGGTTTTCTCGTTTTTTGATTGGCCTGTGAAAACATAGGGTTTGTACTTCTGAGGTGTGTGCATATGGTGTACACATAATTTATGAAAGAGAAAAATGTATTTGTGCCTTCTTTTGTTTTTGTTTTCTATTAAACAAGGAAATCCTGAAACTCTGTTGGTTTTTTTTGTGTTTGGTTTGTTTTTTTTTTTCTCTTATTTTTACCTTTCTAAACTCCCTATATTTTGATTATGATTTTCAAAAGTGATGTGTGGTTTTGACCAACTTCATCTCTGGCAGCCCAAAATGAGGAGTCACTGGCAGAGCCACTGGTAATTGCCCATTACACTTGCACATCCTGCATGTCATGGCCTTTAGTTTTTCCTGCTCTTCCCACAGAACTAAGTGGAAAACTAGAAAACTGGAGTTTTCTTGGCGTGGCATGGTATTGCAGTTTTCCCAAAAATGTTTGTCAGGAGTTCCTGTTCAGTTGCTCAGATATTTTTTTTTTTTGGGGGGGGGGGGGGAGGGGGGGGGGCAGGGAATGGGTCTGTGAGAATCTCAATTTCTCAGAGAAGTCAAGGCTTTATAGTTTTGTGTAAACCTCAGCAGAGAAAGCTAATCTGATTTTGAAGGGAAGTATTTTTCAGGCCTTATTTCATAAAATACAAAGATGCTAAAAGGCACGCCTTTGAAACAGATGTAAATATCTTTTTCTTCATGTGAAACAACAGTAAAGCAGTCCTTTGTTTTTCCCTATTCATATCAGTCTGCAAAGGACAGAAAACTACAAACTGCATTTTTGAGGCCTGCATTGCGCCAGATAATAAACTTGTGTTCTTAGCACTAACCTCCATGGACTAGGCATCCAGCTTGATGTTTCAGTGTTTTGGCGGTGTGGGTATTTGACATACATAAGCATCCTCTTAGCTGCGTCATAACTTTTATTCGCCGCCTTTCCTTTTCACAGAAATGTGCTACAAATAATAATATCCCCAAGTCTCAGGGCTCACAGGCAACACCTGCCCCCAGAAGAAGCAGTCCCCCTCCCCATCACCAGTTCAGCTGTGTCAGTGGAAGCCAGCTGTTGGAGAAACTGGAACAAAAAAGGATCTACCTGCGCCTGCCTGATCCTACCCTCGTGCTATCGAGGTGCCTCTGTCCCTTCTCTGTGTGACCCAGCACTAAAGACTGAGATGAGGTTTGCCAGGATCCAAATCCTAGATCCATTTTTAGGGGTTTCAGTGGTGAAAGCATGATGAGGCAAGTATCACAGAGATCCGGGGTGGCAGGCTGGCGGGGAAAGCAGCAGGGGGACTCTTGACTGAGCTTAGGATAAAATTTCACTGCCCCAACTTGTCCGCTTTTTCCCCTGCTGCCCTAATGCCCAGTGACTTAGGCTTTATAGAGAGAATTTTCTTGAAACTGAAACGTATAGCTTAGAGGATACTTTTTTCATAGAAAATATTAAATATTATTAATATATTAATAAGCCATCTGAAAATTTAAACAGCTATTTTAATTTATCCTGGAATCCAGCCAGGTGTCTTGGCCTCATCCAGTGACTAGCAGAATTGGAAGACCTAGAAATGCTTTAATATTATTTCCAGTTGACTGTTTTTTAATATGAAGTCTGATATCCCTTCCTCAGACATTTTCACTGATTTAGCCTAATCAGTATTGGGTGCATAACGACTGACAGTTTCACTTGATAGTGAAGTTCAAGTGATCTGTAAAATAGTTACTAAAGAGATTCCTTAAAAATAAATTTCACTTAGAAAGGCATTGTGAAATTTAAAAGCAAAATGCCCATGTGCTTACTCCTGGGGCTTATTGGACTCCATTAACGTCAAAAGAAAGTCATCCATTTGCTGCAGTGGACCTTCAGGGAAGCCCTTTATGATTATAGACTGCCTGTAATCAAAGCAAATCCCAGTATAATAAACGCTCCTGTCCACAGTGCTGGTGTAAGTATGACTTATTGACGTGTTCACCAGGCAGAATTCCTCTATCAGTCCTTTAAGAGCGTCTTTTGGTTTGTTTTTATTTTTGCTTAGCTGTATATCATTCAAGAAGGTTTTATAAGCACAACTGTTATCAAGTTTGTCTTTTAGGATCATTTGCCTCACATGAAATTGCTTTGGAAGGCTCACCTGTTTTACTAATAGCCTAGAAACACTTTTGCACACATTTCCGCAAAACAAATCAAATTCACCAGTCAGTCTGAAAATAAACTTTGAGTTCTGTATCTTAAGAGATGAAGGGTGGAAGCACGCACAAATTAGTTAGCCTTATCTGAGTATACGTTTTGCTGTAATGACTGGAGAATATGCGCTTTGTAATTACTATTGGGTTTATTTACAGTTTTTGTAGGACTCCATTTGGAACGCCCACTGTGAATTAACTGGCATGCTCCTTACACATCACAAATTTCAAGAGAACAATGTATACTGAGGAAGAACAATTAAAGTTGGTTTTCTTTTCTTTTTTTTTTTTTTTTTTTTTTTTTTAAATATAAGAAGATTACAGAGAGCTGCACAAAGTTTTAAAGCACAGCTGTACTCTGGAAAATGACTATAAAATCAACACGGTCAGGAACTGTGTTTATTGCGTTCCAGTGGGTACCATTTCCAATGCACTTGGCTTACAGTGAGAAGATGACTCTGCCATTTCCTAATGCCAAGGGTCAAATCCAGAAGTCAAAGCGGGTTTTGCATCACTCTGCGGCATGAGAAGATGCAATTGTTAAGTTAGCATTCGATTATGCAGGTAAGTAAGCATGGGAAGAAGAACAGAGCCAGCTTCCAGTTGTTGAGACAGCCTTATACATGGAATGGCACCTGCAGAAAATACAGCGATGCTCATTTGTTAGAATAAACATTAGCTTGTTAATAATACACAACTCAAAGGATAGACAGCAAAATATCTGTCCCTTCAAGTAGAACAAATTACGCTGGGGACAGTTTCTGCCCTTGAGAATCAATGGGAATTGATTTAAAAGAACTGCAGCCCTGTTAAAGAGCCGCAGTGGGATGGAGGATCTGTGCTTGCTAATCCAACAGGATCCCCAGTTAGTGGCTGTTCTGTGAGTCAGAAATTATCTCAGAAACAGAAGATATTTACTTCTAGGTTGCTATGGGCTTATACCAAGACTTTGGAATGATGAAGTAAGATTAGTTGAGCAGCAATATGTGACAGCTATCTTTAAAAATGTTCCTGCTTTGCACTTGATAAAATTACTTCAGTATTTGCATCTTTAACTTGTTTTTCCTTCTCTAACTACAGAGGTTATCTCAATAGCTATGTGTTATGCAAAGGAATTTTTGAGTTTTGTACTGCTACATAAGGAAAAAAAATCTGTTAGATAACCTGAGTGTTGTCTTCTCTCATCGGTGGGGTTTGTATATGAGACTCATAAGCTTAAAAGGAACATGGAAGCAAGGAAAAATCCAGAACAGTTTCTAGTAAATTCTGTAGACTTGTTTCAGTGAATCTTTGAAGAAAACAGACCTGTCATGACACACTACACTTATGGATCATGCATGAGACTATGGATGCCTCCATAGTGATTTCTGCTGAAATCAGGGTGATACTGTTCCTGCTTCTAAACAAGCAAAAATTCAGCACTGATAATATGGTTGAAAGTCCTTCAGCAGTGATTTCCATGATGAGTTGAGTGACAGAATACCTGAGCATGAAGAAGTACCGTGAGGGCTCACCTACTGTAAAGATTCACAGCTGTTCCCTCATTATAATAAGGCTTTTACCACATCTGCTGATCTTCTCTAGTTTTTTTCCTGCTTTATATGTTTACAAGTGTACCCACCCCCCCACCTCCCCATGTATGGGCTCCTCAGCTGTGCAGAAACAAGTTGGTGTGAGGACTGTCAGTGCTAGAGGGACAGGGACTTGCAAAGCCACTATTTGCTTATGCATGTACTGCATGAGAAACTGAGAGCATGAGAAAATGCACAAGCACTTGAACACCACCAAGCCTGTAATATTCCATCTACAGAAAAACCCATCTTCTAAACCTATTTCAAACCTTACGTTTTTTGTGGAAGCCATCTGGGATTTACCCTCTGTAAAGGAAATAATTTAAAAAAATATTATTTCACCTATAATCTGTTATAAAGGTCTATAATTTCTAAATTTAACAATCACTGGCATAACAGCAATACAAAATCTTTGTATCCTAGGCCTTAATTTGAGACACGATTCTATCTTGCTGCTAATAAACAACTGCTGTCAATAGCAACAAAGTTATATCTAAAAAGTATCTTCCACTGTCTCCCTGTATGTTCCAGTTAGTTTGTAACATATCTAGAACTTTCTCACTCAACATCTTTCCCAGAGGAGAGAGTAATCGCACCATAAATAGTATTTTGGCATTAAGGTTTGCTGGGTTTGGTTGGGGTTTTTTTTTTTTTGCTGTTAAAAGACTCTTCTCCTCCCTTTATTCACTGAAACAGCAGGGGCAGCTTTTCCACAGTGTCTCTCAAACATCTCTTAATCCTGACTGGAGGAATCATTCCTTTGCTTTCGCATCTTTTTGTTCTCTGGCATCCCTGCTAAGGTTACCAGGGGAGATGCTTCCACAATAAAATGTATGTACAGATTACTCGGTGACATACATACACGAGTGTCCTGTGCAGATGGACTGGAGGGGGCTGTGGCAGCACCCTGCGTGAAAACCCTGTACCAGGAGGGGGTACAGCCAAGCGTGAGCTCTTGCAAAGTCGTGTTGCTGCAACTGTGCTCCTCCAAGTACCAGAGTTAGTTTAAATATTAAACCACCCACTTGTTCCTACTGATTTTTATAAACTGTAAGTGTGTTAATCTACATCCTTCCTGCTTACAAAAGGACTTAAATGGTTTGCTGATCACAAGCCTTTCTTTATTCAGGAATCAGGTTCAGTACAGGCAACATTAGATTTTTTTTTTTTTTTCACTTTTGCTTCATGTCAAAGTAGCTAAAATCCACCTGTGTGTTAAAAGCAATGAATAAAATATTTTCTCCACTCATCCACCCATTTCTTAGTGCTGTTGCTAAATGTGGTATGTGTTTTGTTACAGTCATTTCCCCAGGATAAACTGTTCCACAACCAGCACAGTCATCTCAGAAATGAAACTGTACTGCTGCCGGGCAGAAAAACTTTTTGGTTGATAAGGAAATTGATGACCAGGAGGAAATTTGGCCAGTACTCCACTGATGGTAACTAGAGCTGTCTCAATCCCAGCAATCCCCTTTCAAATACAACTCCTTGCATGTACAAAACAAATCAAACGGATGAATGATTCATAAGAAGAATGATGAAAGCTTAGCTAGGATGAATCTACTAGTGTTGCATTTCTTCTAGATCTCTTTTTCCAGTGTGGGCACCAGGCTGAACACAGCTAACAACAGCTTGCTTTCTTTTTTTTTTTTTTTTCCCCTAACTGATTAATGTTTGCTCACGGGAGCTTGATTACTGTACTACAAGTCACAAATTTGCAAGATTAAAAATGTCTGTTGAATTAATTAGCTGCAAATCAACCTAAGCAAAGCTTGACAAGTTCCAAGCTGTTCCAATAAAATAAAAAAGGAGGAATCGATAGCAGCCACAAATACATGACAATATGCTGGCACTTTGTGACTATAAATAGTGGCAGCTGCCCTTTCTGCTGACAAAGGAAGATTTTTCATTGTCCGTACAGTGCTGTCGAGAGGCTAAATCCTGCCCAGATCGGTGTGGCAACGTCGCCGATGGCTAAAGTGTTCTCAGTGAAATATCTCCTGTGGGACAGGCAATAACCCAGGGGGAACTGGAGCTGGAAACGAGCTGCCTACTTTGTCTTCCCTTTCAGCAAGCGCCAACACCTGCAGTGCTGGTGCCGGGACAGATCACAGCACGTGCAGATGCTGGCCAACAGGAAGGTTACGTGTGCCCCAAAATGGGAATGCAGGGTATGACGTTAGGACTCATTAGTGGCTACTTTTGAACTTTCCCTCTGTAGCTACTGCCATTGTCTGACCCAGTCACTGTGACAATTTTAGGTCTATCTGTCCATAAATCATATCCTGTTGGAAAGTTACTATATTTTTCAAACACTACCTTTAATGGTGGCTCAGGTCAGGAAGCCAAGACATATACTTGAGCTTCAATGCAGCAGGTGCCTTCACTGGTTAGTAATCTTTTCCTCATCTTCATAAAAATTAAAATTAATTCTTATCAAACATTGCCTAAGAAACAATCCGGGATACACAGATAATAATGCAGAACACATACTGAAAAAAGCATCAGTAATTAAAATTTCAGAAATAGCTACTGTGTATTCATGGTACATTTAAATTGACAGGGGCATTGTTTTCAAATACATGCATTTGAAATTTATCTTCGGTATGTAATCCATGAGCTAGAAAATCTTTCCTTCTGACAGACTGTATCAGGCAACTGTGTATTTGTTGGATAACAAACACTCTTTAGTGTTCTTCAGACAAGATGCAATTAAACCATCCTAATTATGGCAGGTTATTTCCTTCATAAACCACTGACATTGATAACCGATATTCACTGAAATAAATACAACCAAGATTAAATGAAACAAAAGGTTTAATTGGTCCCTTTGCAATTTGCCTATACGGTTTTTTTCTTTGACTGATTAAATGTGATAAAAACTTATTTATTTTGTACAAATCTTTTTCTTCCCTCTGTTTTTTTTTACCAAAATATTTAAGATGATGAAATATAGTATTAGATATATTTCCTCTACAACTTTTAATTAAAGTACTAGCATAATAGATTGCAAGGCTGTCTCCAATAATGACTGGAATGTGTTTTCCAATAATGTTCTTTTCTTTTTGCAGTTATCAGTTGATTACCCTTGATGATGATGCTCCTGATGCTTTTTTTTAGGCTTAGAATTTAAATAAACTATAAGATTGAATCCTAATAGAATCTCAGGACTCATTGTCATGTGTATACACACACACACACACACACACACATATATATGCATATATATATAAATTCATTTGATACTGTAAATTTGCTCCCAAGTATGAGACATGATCCTATTATTCTTATTATGAGAAAAACAAACACTTACAAAGAGTACTCTTTATAGCATGCTTCAAACTGTGAGCACTGAACTTGCTTCTTGCATTCGCCATAACCTGGGCAATTTGCACACAACTGTGATTCAGACATACCATCCAGAGAAGCCACATCTGCTCCACATGCTTCACTAGACAGCATAGAGCCTGTTTGCCCTTTGCTCAGCCCAAAGTGATCTTTCTTCGGCAAAAGAACTGGGATTGCAAAGGGCGTGCACCAGGGGCTCGGGGAACTATGGATAAGCTACATGGTGTATCTCTGGTGCACGCACAAAGTCTGCCTGAGCTCCAACGCGAAACCAGGTGAACGTGGCCAGAGTAGCACACAGTGCACTAATAGACCTGATTCAAGGCAGCATGTAGAGATTCAGGCTTTGTCACAGTACTAACCATGTTCATACAGCTTTTGGTCAGGTGGGAAGGTGAGCAGAGTGATTTTGCACCTGCCCCAATTTTTTATTGTAGACATTACTCTGGCTGGATGCAGGCAATGGCACTGGATGCTTGCAACAACTTCAGAGTCCTCAGCACCAAGGGGACCAAATGCATCAAAATACTATAAGTATGCTTGCATTGCACAGGATAACCTTTCAGTTTTGCACAAAGGGGAAGAACAGCCTCAAAATAAGGAGGGAGCGTGCCCTTCTCCTCAGCAGCGTGCAGCCCTATAGCCTTCCCCTGAGAGATAGTAGCTAGAGATATGAAACATTGCTAGCTGAAGAGATAACTGAGCCTGGCTCTCCCCTTTGTCTCTGCTTAGCATAAATCTACTGCTGGAAAAGCAGTCATGAGTATTTCTGTGCAGAGCTCTATCTGATAGCACTCCACAGGACCCGAGTTCTTCAGGTAAGATGGGAAGAAGAATACCTGCTTGGGGGATCCTGGCAGGCTTAGATGGGAGATAGGAGCTCAGCTACTCTGTGCTGTGAAGATCGAGGTGTTTCTGACCAAGTCCAGGAGCCAAATTTTAGGTGCTTGAATGTCTAGCATAAAAAGTTCAGGAGCTCCTTGTTAGTGCAGTCTGGAGGATCACAGTATTAGCCTGAGGCCCCTGGTGTGCCTGCGCTGACTTCTGCATGTGTGCCACAGCATGCCAGGTATCTGGTCCCCATGTGTTGTGACTTTTGTCCAGTCCATGCATGTGGTTTTCCTCTCTGTGGAAGGCCAAGCCCACTCTCAGCTTTGAGAGTTCAGCTCTCTGAGGCTTCTGGGCTCTTTGGTGCAGGAGGTGCCGGAGAGAGTGCTGGACTGTGCCCAGGCCTTGCCCTGAGTGGGCTCGTAGCACCCAAACACAGCCTACATCTTGCCTTAGCACTATGTTATGTCTCTGAAGGCTCTTCTAGATATTCAGCTAGCAGCTTTTTCACCTCAGGCAAATCACTTATCAAAGAACTTCTGCTCTGCAGTACATTTTATACACTAGATGGCCAAGTGGGCATACGTATTTCATACCAGAAATGCCTCTGTGAGGTTTAGTTCAGTGCAAAAAAAACCCCAAACCCACTGTTTTGTTAAAAGGATGTGGATTTTCCTACAGGAGAATTTTTGTGTAGAAAAGCTGCTAGCATGCCTATGGCTGCCGTATGCCCGGAAGTAAGATCCAAAAGCAATTGCTTCCAAAGATATCTGAAATAAGAGGCTGAAATCTACAGATACATAAAATGTTTATATCCATAGCAGTCATGTCTTTTGTTTCTATGAATGTAGCATCTAGTTAAACTGACAAACCCATTACATTTTTAAGTTTATTCCAACCATTCCTGGAAATGAGATTTTTGGTTACACTTTAAAGTTTCTTGGCTGTTTTTATTTTACAGTGCCTTGCAGGTAGAAGTTTAGATTTGATCTTTCTATTAGTTGGGCACTTTTCTCACACTTTCTAATAAATCTCTGTCAATGGATACAGTAACACTGTTGTAATTATACACTAGCTTCTCTCTTACCTCTCTAGTTCATGCAAATCACCCAATAAATGTGCTGAAGAGGACTTTTTCCCCTGCCTTTTGCATATCCTTCCTCTTTGCTCTAGGATTCAGAGTAGGCACATGGCTTACTAATGGGTATATAAGATTCTCCCCATAAGAATTAGATGCTAAGCTTCAGAACAAAACCTAAGTAGGCGACACAAGCGTACGTGTTTAGAAAAAGTTCCTTTTAATGAATGTGCTGGTCAGCAGTTGGCTTTTGTAAGGATCACTGGAAATGACTGGTTTCAGAGACATTTTTTGAAGTCTCCTTAAAAGGATCACAAAGTGGCAACTCGGTCAAAACAATGTATTCTTAAATGTTTGAACTAAAAAGGAAAGAAGAAGACATGTTTTGGTTCATGCTGAGTTAGCACTAAGTTTAGAGTATGTATTTCGGTTTGAGCCAAGTGACAGTCAGGCTTTTTGGTGCGAAGCAGATCTCCAGCTGACTTCAGTTAGGAGCTAGGAAGTGAGCACTTTCACTACCATGGTCTGAATTCATGCGGTTATTCACTCAAGGGCAGGAGCCTGATTTTCTCATGTTCATACCAGTGTAACCGTGAAGAAATCCCACCAAACACCTGCAGTGAGGTCACTACAGTAAAACAAAGGGTCCCAAGACCCCTCACATGTTAAAAAACTTTGCAAATGATCTGTAGATCAGTGACACTATCCCCCTAACCTTGCGTGAGCAAGACTTTACAAGGTCATCTCCATCTCTCCTATAATGAAATCTGCTCATAACAGATGTGAGAAATCATCTCAGAAGCAGATCACTCAGCAATTTGCAGCCAAGTGAAAATGATGACGAAATTTGTTTCAAAAAAATCACTATATGTGAATTGCAGTAATCTGTTGTGGTTTTTTTTAATTCCCAGATTTAAAAGAATCTGTTCTCATTTTGCATTTTATCTGTTTTATCAGAATAAAGAGGAATTGATTCAATGTCGTAATGAAAAGACATATAGCTCTATGAACAATCAAGGGAGGGTTTAATAACATAACGTCTCTGGTATAGAAATGGCTGTGTGCCACTTACTCCATTTGGCTTTCTGCTGAGAGCATGGGCTTCATGCAAGCTAGTCTAATTGCTACAATTAGCAAAATTAAATGGCTTATTGTGTATTTAGACAATTCCTCCCACATTCTGCATTGTTATACCACAGAATTAGTAATTACAGTGTTGGGCTTGTAAATTCATGGACATGCGCTGTGATTATTTTCATCACGTACCTCTCATAAGGACTCAACCTAAATAAGCCTGTGTAGATGGATGCACAAATGCAATTTACTCTGCTTCCCACCATGCACAGGAGCAAGAGAGGCAGCAGTAGGACCCCAGCAATCTGCTGAAGTCTTTTCCTTGGCATTGTGCAGGCAGTGCAGGGGGTGCAGAATAAATCACAGCATCTCAGCCACTCGATTGCAAGACTTCAGGGATGGAGTGGAGAAAGGGCAGTGGCTTTGGGTGCTGAATCACGGGCAGAGCCAACTAAAACTCAGTACAGAGCCACTTTTAAGGCTTGTAAGGAGTTATATGATCAAATCACAAACACTTCAAAATTGTTTGAGTTCTAAAAAACCCAGCAGGCTAGTTGTGAATATTTGCTGGCCAATAAAAGGCAAAGGAATACTTTGTGTGACTGGGAGTCGCTTTCCAAATAAAGCAGCCCTTGTACTTTTAGTACCACCCATGAATTGCTCTTTTGAGGAGATAATGATACATTGGCTAGACTATGATATATTTTAACCAAATTCGGGTTTAATAGCCATTCACCCCATATTAAAAATTGCAGCTCCAATAAAATTTTAATTTACCTCATCTGCTTAAAAGTTTACAAAGTCAGGCAGCTGAGGCCTAGCATTTAATTTCAGAAGGAAAATTTTCTCAAATGTTATAGAAAGTAATTAATAGAGATTTTGTTGATTTGCCAATGAAAATAGTGTTTATATGCCATCAAGCCCATATAACCCAAGCACAGACACATTGTTCTACCACACGAAGCATATTTAAACTGACATAAACAAAAATGAAAATGAGTTTTTCATTATTAAACCTGCATGAAAAAAGTATTGCACATATTTTCAAAGAATTCATTTTTTTTTAAAAAAAGATTATATTATTATAGAACAAATTTCTTTTAAAATAAGACAAAGGTTTATCTTACATTTTCTTATGTTTTCTGAATGAACATGGGCATACATTACCTGTTCTTTTTCTAATTAGAGTAGTGAATACTACTTAAATTGTCTTTTCTGTAACATACAAATCCACAGCTCTCAAAATTTTAAGACCAAGTCTTCAACCAGATAAGTTACTGTTAAATCTGATGGCAAATTTGTTTGATTCATTAGAGCAATACTTACATGACCCTTACTTCTAACAAAGAGATGTGATTGCTTTTCTTTACTAGAACATAATAATGAACTTTTTAATTTTCATGTTTTTCTGGAATGAAATTTCAAAGACCTGATTTTTTTTTGTTATTTCAAAAGCAGAAGTTAATATTTTTACAATTCTGTTTTTTGCTATTGCTGTCTTAATTGAATTTTATTAATAGATCTTAAAACTGTCTGTGGTAAAAAGAATAGTGCATATTGATTATTAACTGTCCGTAAGGCCATTATGGGATTTCAGCATGGACTACGTTTAATCTTGACAACTTCTATAAAAAATTCTTATAGCTTTTAATGCGACTGTTCACAGCAAAGCAAATTAAGAAATTGTCCACGTAATCATCTGAGCATTAAGATATCAGTAGCCATCTTGTTTTCAGTGCAAGTATCACTGACATTATGAAGATAACAGAGCAAGATTTTGGAGAGGAAATTTTGACTTGGTATAAAAAGACTTCTCCCCTTTCCTCAAACAGCCAGACTGAATTCTGAGGACAAGCTGTGTATACGTGCTGCCACGTACGGCACTGTGCACTCAGACCCTGCAGTAGTTCGCTTAAGATAAATTTACAAACATTATTAAAAAAATAAAAAATGCTGTGAGAGTAAAGAAAGTCAATGCTAGATATTAAAAACCACATGGATAAATAACACCTCTGTGTCCTTCCTTGCAAAACCAAACAAGAGCAAAACAAACTCACACCAAACCTTCTTCATAAACCTTGCAATGCAAGCACTGGTCCAAACCATAACCCTTTAAATTCTGTATGAAGCAACGTTTCTTCAATTCTGACCAAAGGGCTCGACAGTGCTGCCCGCAGTGCCTCACTCACGTTAAAATTTCTGGGTTGTTAAAGCAGCAGCAAACACATGGAACTGTTTCCAAAAGAAACATCTTGGATTATAAATTTTACCATTCGCCCTGTTCGTAAAGAAAACCAGCAATTTCCTTGTGCGTGCTAGCATTTGATCCTGGAGCGAAGGCTCTACTGAATTTGACAGGACAAAGAACTTGCTCCCAAAAATCTTTTTTAGCAGTTCTTGCAGTGGTATATTTTCTGACAAAATATGAGTGCTTTTCTCTGAATGATCAGCTATATCTCCATGGAGCGAAGGGCAATCACTTTGTACAAAGCTTCAGGTTTGGACTATCAAAGGACTATTTTATTAAAAAAATTATTATAGAGGCAGTTGGCCACTGCTTGGTTTCAAGATACCTAAGAAAGCCCTGAAGCATGGATGTTTTCCGATCTGTGTAAAGTTCCCTCTGACTTGCAGATTCCTGCACTTCCACAGATGTTTTGTTTTGAGGAACTCGCCCCGGCAAAGAACAACGGGTATCGAACATTTCACTAATAAAAAAAGTCAACATTAAAAATGGCTAATTGAACGCATACAAATAAATCTAGGTTGTGTAACCTTGGCCTTTTCATAGTACAAATATTAATAACAGGAAAGACTGAAATTTACCCAGCAGCATATACAGCAGTGACTACACTGGATATACCTGACAGCGAAGGTTACAATACCAATCATCAGGTCTTCTCCATCCTGACAATGCCATTTACAACAGTAACTCTTCAGTTCTGCTTCGCTCTCCTAAAACGGATGGAAATAGTCATAGCAAATTGTTTCTCACAGAATCGCTTGGTGTCTTTATAAGCCACTTACATTTGAAGCAGGATCCATGGTTTATAGAGTGTTCTAAAAGTACCCATGTAGGCTTTCATATGGCATTACACTGCAAAACAAATCCATAATGTGTGAAAACCAGGTTTATTTCAACCTGCAGAAGTCAGTTGATAAAATTCATGGACCAATTCTTAAAATCTAAGCTATAAAGAGAATGAAATGTATTAAAACAGTTGAGGTTTATAAAAAGTAACCTTTTTATACCATATTTTTACTTTACAAAAATATTGAAATAATTCATGAGTTTTTCACTCTGCACCAGCTTTAAAAAAAATACTGTCAAATTTTGAGTTGCACCTTTAATGCATCTGAAAGCACCATCAGGGGATACTTTTAACATAAATGAGGATACCATTGACTAGATTTAGGGAGGTATTCAAAACCCAAAAGCTTGCAGCAAAAGCACTCTATTACAAGAGATTCAATGTAATTTTTAGACGTATCTGGACACAAGTCTTGAACAGACAGAAGAGGGTCTTCCACATAACTTGCTTATACTATACTTCGGTGAATATACTTACTAAGAGGTGGCTCAAAGCCTTTAAAAGACATCATTTTCACCTTGGGTGGGAAAAATAAGAGCTGTCTCTACATGTTGAGGACTTGATTGGTCTTTCCTGCTTCTTGTTCTGGTAGGGCTCGTGCCACTCGTTATCTGTCCCTCAGGAAATATCAACCTTGCAGTTATACAATGTTTGGCACTAGAAGGGTATGGCATGTCGCAGTCTCTTGTCACCCCTGCATACATTCACACACTGAATCATGCTTTCTCAGTCCTGAAACAGAGAAGTTTCAGTGTGTTCATCTCCTTGTAGTTTCTTCCGAAATATCTGAATGGGGTCCTCCAAAAAGTTTAGAATACGAAAACTATACTTTCCTGTTCTTTTACATGTATATATTTTTTTTTTTTTGCAAATTGAACACTGAATCATGATTATCATTTAATTTACATCACTATGTGCTAGAGCTCCTTATTCCTCCTGAAAACCAGAATTAGCTGCATAGGATTTCTGCTGAAAGTAACATAAAGAACTTAAACTGCATTTTAAAAGACTCTGAAATTCCACAGAAAACAAACAGTTCTGGTAGTATTAATGTTTATGACCTAATTAATCAGAATTTAATTTATTTTCCAATGACAGCCTTACAAACATGACAATATATCTTTTCAATTAAGAACTATTTTGCAAACCTATTCTAATCTGAATGGTTGATTTATGGGAGTGTTGAAGACTACTGTGCTCCTGTTTTTTCCCCAGAAAACAGTTTTCGTAACAGCAACATTGAGTGCTACAGTTCTGTTCTTTTCGAAAAGTTTTTTTGTTTGTTTTTGCCATTGATTATGCAAATATCAATCATTCATTTGTAAAATAAAATGCACTACTGGCTGAAGTTGAAAGCTCTGGTCAGAGCCTTCCTATCGGTTTGATTGTAAGTACTGTGCAGTCAGAGTTTCATAGCAGCAAGGAGTCATGGGTGAGCCTCCCCAGCTGAAGTAACTGATCTGTCTGTGTGGGTCAGGATTTGGGCTTTTCTGAGGCTTTCAGGTGATGTGGCTGTATCAGTGTCTTGCAGAAAGACTGCACACAGTGGATCAAATGATAATCATGATGATAGCCAGACTAAGAACACTACAGCTTGCTGCTCTACTTGTAGTACACAGTTTAGTTATTCCTACAACCCTACTGTCAACCCTTAATTTGGACTGTAACGTCGGAGCTTCCTCAAGCTGTGTTTTTGTTTTGTTTACAATGTGGTTTCATACTCCAAGCGCTCCTGGATAAGGGCATCATCTTTATATTGTAGCCGTGGAGGAGCAGGGGAACATTCAAATGCTAAGATCGCCTTCCTCAGGCTCCTGTCCAACACGTGTCTCTCCCACGCTGGGTACCTGTTCCTGAACAGATCGATTTTAATGACAGACTCCTCAATCCTTGGTGGCCGGGATGAAGGTGTGGAGGGTGCAGTGGGTCTCACCTGAAACACGGGCACACACCCATCCCTCTCCGCGAATTTTTGATCTCGCTCGCTCGTGACACTCCGGTTGTTGGAGATGGACCGTAGAGTGTTTGTTGCCACTTCTGAGGGTAAGGTGAAGGCAGCGGCAGGGTCCTCACAAGCACAGCTTGGCGACTGCCCAAACCTTGGTCCGTTGGGGTGAAAGAAGGCATAGTACATTAGCATAAAAACAATGCCTGTTAAAAAGCTGCTGAACACTACACACAGTGCTGGTATGGCAAATGCATCAGAGATTGGTGGGGCCTTGTACAGATACCAGAGAGCACTCAAGGCGGTGTTTTCTAAAAGGATCACAAAATAGTAAATGAAAAGCCTACAGCGTGTCCTTCCTTCCTTGACATTGAACCAGCTGAAGATATAGATTATCCCAACAACCATGTCGAAAACTATCTCCTCCCATTTAGTGATGCAAAACTCTGTCTCGCAGTGGACGATCCAGAAGGTCATGATGCACCAGTGCAGCACGATGAAGATCCCAAAGTACAGCTGGAAAACCGAGGCAAACAGAGCAAAAGTAATAACCCTTGCTGCAATTGTGAAGAAATGCCAGCAAAACTGGATTATAACAGCCATATAACTGATGGGTTTCTTGTCATCACGGGAGTCACGGAGGGCCTTTTGGTAGGAAGCCAAAGCCCAAGCCAGGGATACAAGAGATGCTGCAGCAGTAAGACCTAGGAGGAAACAGGAGATGCAGTTAAGGCATAATTAGTATATCAGCACTTGGTTTAAACCAGTGAGATCCTTCCTGCTTTAAATGTGTTCTTCACCACTCACATAATAAAGTCTCTTGCTTCTCCTTTAGCTCAGCCAGCACTGAGAAATGGACCTCTACTGCTGAGGATTCATTCTCCTTATAAGCATGTTGGCATGTTGGATACACACGAACAAGGGTGGCCAGCGAACTACACTCTGAAATGCTTCTCTAACAATTTTATGCTTGAAACAAATTAATTAATTCACAGCTTTAAGCAAGTTGGGAATAGGTGTCTCTGTCAGCTCTGTGATTACAGGATCCACTGCAGTTCCTGTTTTAAAGAAAGAATATGAATATTCTAATTTTGATAAGTCATTAAAGAAGCCTAATATAAAGCAACCAAGTCTTTCTAATTAAAATACCAGCATCATATACATACAAACTAAATCAATAAGCATAAATCTACATTTTTAAATAGATGAATGTAACTCTTGTTACATCAAAGCTTAAACTAGCTGCCTTACTCTTGCTGAGGGAAAAATTTTGGTATTTCCACCACTTTTAAACAGAATTTTAATAAGTAGAAAGTGTCAAAACTTTATTTTCTTCTTATTTCTGGAAACTAATTTAATTTTAGAAATGTTGGAATTTTCTACTGAATAAAAATTCTGCTCCTGAAGTAGGAAGATATGACTTAATGTTCATATAGCCATTCTGTTTCCCATATATCACAGAATTGCTTATTTATAAGACCCTGAACTATAATATTTCTGGAAAACCTGTCAAATATTTTTCACAAAAAAGAATTCAATATGAAGTTATTTCTCATGAGATTTTAAACTTTTTTTGGTGAAAATAATTCTCGTTCACTTGAAAATACAAAAACTTTTTAAAAATACTACTTATTTTGAATGTGTATTATTCTTTTTTCCTCAGGTGAGTTTGATGTTGTTCGTAGGTAAACTTAAAAAAAAGTTGCTTGGCAACTGAATCTAGTCTTTAATCTGTTACTTCCATACACTACCAGAAAAACACCTTATATCCCATTTAAGAAGTGATACAGTTCAGCATAATTATTCAAGCGCTTAACACTTACAGACCATTCTGTTAGAAATTAATGCTAACCCTTCTTTACGAGAAGATTAATTTTTATTTACTTATGACTCATATCACAGTGCTTTAGATGGAAATAGGAATTCAACTGAAATGCAAAACTCCAGCCTTTTACTGTATTTATTATTTAAATAGAATTGCAATAAATATGTTGTATACAGAGGAAAAATTTATCAAACATTTTATATTTAAAACTGGTTTAGTACCAAAGCAAATTTTATATACAGTTAATGAGTGAATTCATAAGTCTCAGCATCCCAGACTGAGAATTTATGCATAGACCTTTTAAGCATAATGATGCTCCAGCTTACTCTATTTCTAAGCAGTTGCTTAACTTTGAACTAGTTATTGAAGTAAATCAAACTGAAATGAAGAAAACATTTCTTTTCTCTGCTGTTAAAAGCAGTTTAACCATTTCAACAACTTTTGGTTCTGGATGAATAGACAGTATTTTTGTTTGCTATTCAGTAGGTTTCTTTAGAACCTAACCATCAAGAATATATTACTTAAATATTGTAAATTTTATGTAAATTTTACAACCACATAGTGGTCAGTTTAAGCCTAAATACATATTGCTATTCTCTTTTGGAAAAACAAAAAGTTTGTTTAAAACAGAAAAGTGTAGGTTATGGATATAATGCCTAATTCTGAAGGGAAAAAAAAATCTAAGCAATCCGCCTGGCTTCATGCACTAAGATTTTGCTCAGTAAATACTACAGAGGGATTAATTGCTTTCAGAAGGGATTGTGTTTGCCGGTGTTTCTCCCTCAGTCACTGGCAGGGTGCTAGTTGTGTTGTGAGTTCTTGTTTTAAAAATAAAAATAATAATAAACTATTAGCAGAAATATAGAACAAACTTAGGATTCCAGGGCGAATTTTTAATAAAACTTCATAATTTTTCTTCCCACACAGATGCCTGGATGCCAAAACGCCAATGTTAGTGCTGGAATCCTCCTCCATGGAGGGAATAAGCTATCAGTGATGAAGACAGGAAGAAGACATGGTAAAAATTGTTATTTTCATTTCTCACATGTATATTTGCTTTTCATGCTGGGCTGCCTTTCCGTTGACCATTATCTCTGGAGACAACACTAACAGCTGAGAATGTAAATTCTCGTTGAAAAAGCACACTTCCTTTCCCTTACGAAATGAAGTTTGGAAAGGTAAATGAATACGATAAAAGATAAGAGAATCTTTCAAAACAAATGAGCCACTCTGAGCAAGAGCTCAAAAATAGCATTATCAGCACAGGAAAAGAGTAATGTAAGAGAGAAATCCATGTATTTTTTTTGCAAATCTCACTTTAATGACCTCACACACTCCCCCAGAGGTTTGTAGAGTTATCATCAGTTTTGCATTAGGAGGCATAAAATAATTCAATAATGTACACAGACTGTTCCAAATAAAATGTTAAAATTCATAGGAATTTCCAATGTTCTAATGCTAATTAACTCATAGTCATTGTCTGGGACAGAAAGAAGCAAGTACAATAGAAATGTAATTCTGTTATTTAAATAGTCATTAATATGGAAACATCCTTAGCTTTCACAGAACAAACTCAGGGATACCGGCATACAGGAGAGAAAAGAAGACAAAAGAATGTACAAAAGGGAAGAACTGATAGTTAAAGTATCATAGAAACATAGAATGGTTTGGGTTGAAAAGGACCTTTAGAGGTCATCTAGTCCAACCCCCCTGCAGGGAGCAGGGACACCTTCAGCTAGATCAGGTTGCTCAGAGCCCCGTCCAACCTGACCTTGAATGTTCCCAGGGATGGGGCACCTACCACCGCTCTGGGAAACCTGTTCCAGTATTTCACCACCCTCATAGCAAAAATTTTTTTCCTTATATCCAGTCTAAATCTACCCTCCTTTAGTTTAAAACCATTACCCCTTGTCCTGTCACAACAGGCCTTGCTAAAGAGGTTGCCCCCATCTTTCCTATAGTCCCCCTTTAAGTACTGAAAGGACACAATTAGGTCTCCCCACAGCCTTCTCTTCTCCAGGCTGAACAACCCCAATGCTCTCAGCCTGTTTTCATAGAAGAGGTGCTCCAGCCCTCGGAATCAATATGTATCTACTGTTGTGCTATTGGCAATGGTGTTAGGGATATAGAATTAAGTTAAGGGTAATCGCTTCATGGGCACCATCCATTTTTCCTTGTTGATGAGACCAAGCAGTAAAGAATTATTAAAAGTATAATTAATAATGAGAGCAATAATGTGAAAGTGATGGAAATGGCAGTTTGCTCATAAAGGAATGTCGCTATATGAATAATTCACTGGGAATGAGATAAAGTGAATTACTGTAGCACTGAATGGCTAATTCATTAATTAGAACATATCGATGCATTTGCTGAGTATTTGTTCATAGAAACCTCTTTATCCATATTTCAAAAGAAGAACTAAAATAAATTTCTATTACTAGCAAAACAAAACTTTAAAGGCACTAGCACAGCACCAGGAAAAAAAGAATAGAATGTCCTACAGACGTAACGGAAAACAAATAAGTTGTAACAATGCAGGTGGTTTAATTCCCCAGTCAGCAAGGCTTATTTGCCATTCAGAAATAAACAGAGAAGATTGGACTGTGATCTGTGGAGCCACCACTCACGAAGAACAAGCACCAGCTTTCCTGCTTGCTCAGCTGCAGCCTCCACACTGACTCTAGGCACTGCAGCAACTTTCTGGTGTATTTGATAGTCTTGTATTGATGCCGTGAAAAGCCGAAATCGGAGTCTTGTATTTAGGGTCATGACCTTGGAAATTAAGACGAACTAGCCATTCTCAGTGAATATATACTCAAGAAACTGCATGCTCATCTGTTAAGACTGTTAAAAGTCTAGGAAAGCAGGAATTCTGTAAAATGGCCTTGGGAAACATGAAAGCATGTTCCTGTTTCTTCCTTTTCTAAATCTGAAACTTCACATTTTTTCAACAGTATATGGTTTGGTCTCTAAAGTTCTGTCCTGAAGAGTAAAGAAGTACAGGCTTTGCACAGGAAAAAAGATCACTTCATGTGTTGCATCAGGCAAATGATGCTTTTGTTTGTTTCTAAAATGGACACCCAAAAAACTGAACAGCAATTAGTCAGCAGTGTCTGTACCCACCTCCAGCCTTCGTAGCTTAGCCCATAGGCAATAGTCTCAATAATGAGACTAGTCAACAATGCATTGTATTAGGACAACTTTCTGTCAGGAACTAATTAGAATCTGTTTTGAGTGTAAAAGACAATTTAATCTCTTTTATCCTGTCAACGGTTTGCATTACCTAATTGTATTATTTGTATAAAGGAATGACAACTTTGTAATTACAGATGAGATTCAGATGTCCTTAAGATAGTGAACTTCCTCCCTGAAAACAAAAAACAGAATTGCCTTGACTGAATTATAATTTTAACTTCCTTCCCTGGAAATGATTCTTTTCTCCATATATAAGAGACGTTTTTGCATTTTGTAAAGCGTGGCATATCTGTACTGGTACTTTAAATATAATGCGTAATACACTGCAACAAGCTACAGCTCATTAAAACAAGATAAAAACTCACAAACAAAACTTTCACAAGTGAAAGCAAGCATAGGTAAGGGAAAAGAGAATGTATACAAAGATTGATACATTCACAAATGTAATATTATTTCACAGAAGCAAGCCCAAATAGATACAGGAGGGCCAATGAAGTTCTCCTTAACTCTACTTGTGAGAAATCTGACTGAAATGTTAATCAGTAATCCAAATAGAATTGCTCACAAGAGATAAGGGTTTTCCATATTACCTCTCTGCTTGGTGATTCACAACTTACTTGTGTCCTGCTGACATCTCTGCCTTTGCATTATGGTTCTCCCAAACACGCACAATTTATTTAACTTTAAGGAAAGCAATTAAATATCTAAGCAGCAGATATGATTTACTAGTTTGTATTTTTCTCCCACTCCCACAATATAATCTTTAGACTGGGGTGTAACTGAAAAAAATAGGAGTCTCATTCTCACACTAATTTTATCTTACTCTGATTTGTACTTGAGAGAGTAAAGGCATATTCAGGCCCATAAATTACTTTCTTTCTAATCATATCAGTCCACAAATTCTATCTAGAATAAGAACAGAACGCCTTAGGTCAGCTGAAAACCCTACAAATGAATGAACTGATCCAAGAAAGTGCCCCTTGACATTCAACCTGATTTCAGAAATCAAACTCCTGCCAGGGCTTCTGTCTCTCTTTCATCCTCCTTTTTGAACTTCTACTCATCATTTCCAGGAGTAAATGAATGTAAAAGCAGGAATGCCAAACACAGCAGGATATCTGGGCATGACAATACTGCCTGGGATCTGGGACCATGAAACATTTTTTAAGAAAGCCTATTTTTACGAGCTTCCTCACCAGCTGGAGAAGTGACGTTATATGTCATACATTATATGACATGCATTATATGTATCCAAGCTTCCAGATGCTTCTCTGAACCAAAGCCAAGGATCTCTGACATTCAAGGTCCCCCCTAAGGCCTTAATCCTGTAGGAAACATATCATGACTGCATCCCTCCAGCTTCAGAAAATGGCTTGCTATATTTACACGGCTTATGCCATGCTGCTCTGCGAGTATAGCCACAAGTTCGACTAATTCTTTTATTCCCACACACAAGTATGGCCATGTGCGACATTGTATACATACCGTGCTTCCACATGTGGTTTAGTACACAGGACGCTTTGCATGCTTCAGGAGCAGCTTTTGATCATGTCAGGGACTGTGTGTTGAGGTTCTCAGTATGTGTTTTATGCTCATGGGTGTCATTCCCTGACCAATACTGCGAGATGTAACCTAAAGATGAAGCTTACTTTTTTATGCTTTCCTATTACCTAAAGGGATAACAATATGAACCCTTGCCCTCACCTGGATTATTCCCTCCCTTAATTACTGCAGATGTAGCCTGCTGGGGTAAGCTGTAGCACTGTACTAAATTATCCATACTGGAATCCATCCTCACAGCCTTATGTGTCTGTCGTCAGGTTTCATAGTCGGGACACTTCATGTACAAGGATCATTGCTGACAGTCTTTGCTGGCACGTTTCTTTTTTTCAGAAGAGGGAAGCACCACCAACTTAATGTCTGCAGCAGGTCTAAACACTAAAATATGATGTATTCTGATCTTAACATGTCTTTCTGTACACCAGTACTCCAGGGTTTGTGGCCTTGTTGTCGAGGGTCATTGTCCATAAGCATGTTGCCAAGATAATCTTATTACTTTCCCACATCAGCAAGTTTGCTTACATTAGCTGTCCTAAATCCTAGCCAAAGGCTTTCTGTGCAATTAAAACAAGCTGCTTGAGGTGAGAAAGGGACTTTTTTTCTTCTTTCTTAGAGGCCACTAGCTCTGATCCTGCCCAGATAGAAAAGGCTTCTTACAGAAATATTCCACTTCTGTAGTTTTGCTTAGACTGTTCATTACCCACAAACATGGCAGTGATAGTGTCTGAGGATGTGTCTCTAGTAGTTCACATTTCCAGTGCTTTCCACAGGCTGCATTCAGGACTGGAGATGTTCAAGGCAATATAGATGGCTTCACCAGTTCATCTGCCAACATTTGGCTTAACTTTCTCCCAGTGCGTACTGCAGTGGGGTAATGCAATGTAATGAATGACAGGAACTCTTCCTTGTTGAAACATAAGTCAGACTTATGCCTGATATTACTTCTCCTAAGTGTTATGTAATGCTTAGAGAACTTGCTAGCATATATAGGAATAATTTCTCCCATGATTCCTTTCAGCTACTTTCATTTATGGTGAGACAACTTCCAGCTGTGCCTTTAATTTGGCTCTCCACAACAATTTACCTTTGCTCTGGAAGTCTAGAAACATTATAGATATTGAATGTTACTTTCAACCTTACTCATTTTACCTACCCCTAATTTTTTTCCAGCGGTAGTTTGGTGTCTATGTAGAGGACCTAAGTCAACTGACAAAAGTTTGGCTTATTGTACGTAACTTTAGCAGATTCTTACAGTCTGTACCAGACACCTGCCTAATGATTTGTCTCTTCCTGCACTCAAGATCATATCCACCTTAGCAAATCTAACTGCTAGACGCACCGTTGAGATGCTTCTGTGAGTATTAATCCTGCTTGTGGCTTTAAACAAGTCTACAGCTGAATGATGGTTATAATTTTATTTCAAGCTAACTTCAAGAACAATTTCCCTTTGCCTCTCACCGAAATCCAAATTAAGTGTTTTACCCAAATTTTTTTTGTTAGTATCACAGGAGTTCTTTTGGAAACTACAAATAAAATCTGCTACAGATAAAGGAAGTCAACATAGCATGCAGGGACCACAAGAACCATGAAAGCTGGACCTCTCCTGTCTTTCAAGAGACAGTAATTCAGGCCTTTCATCAGCTAATGATGAAAGGGTTTTGGGCACAACAGCCAAAGGCTCCGCTACCTTCTCATCAGTATGTAGAAGTAATTGACTCTTTTAGATACTTGAACTGAAGTGACACTGCCAGAATATGCTAGCTAAGGCCAATTACTAGCTGAGTGAGCATCCTGGTGATCTCTTCTCCTGCCGCACAAGTACATTTTCTTAGTATATTTTAGTTTCTTATACTACTAAAGACATGTTATATTTATAAATTAAAATTCAAGAGTCCTTATTAGCCACTAATCAAGTCCAGTCCTTCACAGGCAGTGACAACCGTCAGATACTCATGTATGCCATGCAGTCTGTATGCTGTCAGGCTTGGCAAGACAGCATGAGATCATTTCTCCTGTTAGGAAGCTAAACTTAGGCTTCTGTACTTTCACAGCCAGACTCCTTGCCTGTTAGGTAATTTGGTAACTTTATATTCCAGTGAAGTATGTGCAGCATAAACATACCCACTGACTCCAGGCTCATTTCCATGATTTGTACATTTCTTTTTGGCAAAAAGTGCTTTTGACGTCTTGATGTTGCTGCAAGTAGCTTATAGCAATCAAGGGATTATCTGGAGACTGCAGCAATCCCAAGCAGAACAAACCCCCTGCCATTACCTCTTGAGGAGAAAAAAGATCATAACAAAATGCTAAGCTAAAGATAGGGCACCATCTATGGGAGAACGCTCCACCTGCACTGCTTGGTCCAATACACTGCAAATATGGACATAAAGCCAATGGCAGAAGCAGCAGCCCTTCTCCCTGCTGCCCAACAGGAGAAAGAAAAAAAGATGTAGTCTACTAGACACATAAAAAATCCTGTTAAAACAAGTTTTGTGGAACCTCCTTTCTGTTGATCCACATTTCTGTGTTTTACCTTTAGTTTTCTGTTATGCTTTTATATGCTTCTGCTTATGCAACTTTTGGACAAAGTTTTTCTTGGTATATTGCACTGATTCGGAGGGACCAGCCATAAAGATTTGCACTCTATGGCTGCTAACAAGATCAACTGGAATTTTTTTTCTTGGAAACACTTTGGAAAAATATTCATCAAGTGAAAAAAAAATGTACACAGTAAATGCCATTTACATTATTTGTCTTGCATTAAAAAAAATATTTCTTTAGGAATATGCAATTATTTTTTTTTAAAAAAAAAGACATTGTATTTAGTCTACAACAGTGTACAAGCATGAATAGGGAGAAAATTAGTATTAGTATTTGTTCCTTCTACACAGTCACTGTGGTCACCCATCCCAAGGTCTGGATGCCATCCTTCCCAGTTCACAGAGCAGTGGCCTGGCGGCTGGCTCAGGGCCGCTGTGGTATGCACGGAGCCCATACATCAAAAGTTGGCAGGAAAGTAAAACTTCAGAAAAACAGCTCTCAAAGCAACAATACAAAAGCCAGAACTAAACCAGCACATGACGTGGAAACTAATCCATTAAAGTGAAAACATGGTCATGCTAGAAGCAGTATTGGTTTCCTTATCAATTCTGCATAAAACTGTTTTCCAGCAGAGAAAGGGGAAGAGGAGGAGAGGGAGAACAGGAGTGTAAGCAGCAGAGTGAGAAAAGAAGGAGGAGGAGGAGGAGGTGCTCCAGGCACCCGTGGGAGAGGACCATAGTAGAGCAGGTATTTCCCTGCAGCCTGTGAAGGAAGGATCATAGTGGGGCAGACATCTACCTTGCAGCCTGTGGATATTTCTTGAAGGAAAGTGCAGCCTGTGGAGACCCCTCACTGGAGCAGGTTTATCCTGAGGGAACTGTATCCCGTGGGAGGGACCCCATGCTGGAGCAGAGACAAAGTGTGAGGAGGAAGGAGCAGGAGAGACAAAGTGTTATGGACTGACCGCAACCCCCCATTCCCCATCACCCTGTGTGCTCAGGGGGAGGAGATAGAAGGATCAGGAATGAAGGAGTGAAGTTGAGGCAGGTAAAAAGAGGATGCAGGGGGGAAGCTGTTGTTTTAATGTGTCTTTGTTTCTCACTATCCACATCTATTTTAATTGGCAATGAATTGATTTTCCACAAGTCAAGACTGTTTTGCCTGTGATGGCAATTGGTAATCATAGAATCACAGAATGTCCTGAGTTGGAAGGGACGCACAAGGATCATCAAGTCTAACTCCTGTCCCTGCACAGGACAACCCCAAATTCACACCATATCTCTGAGGGCATTGTCTAAGTGCTTCTTGAATATCATCAACCTTGGCGCCATGACTGCCTCCCTGGGGAGCCTGTTCCAGTGCTCCACCACCCTCTGGGTGAAGAACCTTTTCCTAATATCCAACCTAAACCTCCCCTGGCACATCTTCCTGACCTTCCCTTGCGTTCTGTCATTGGTCACCAGAGAGAAGAGATCAGCGCCTGTCCCTCCTCCTGCCCTTGTGAGGAAGCTGTAGACCACGATGAGGTCTGCCCTCGTCTCCTTTTATCTAGGCTGAACAAACCAAGTGACTTTAGCTGCTCCTCATGTGGTTTCTCCTCTAAACCCTTCACCAGCTTCATAAGGGATCTCCCGGCCTTTGCCCCAACCCACATAGTTTTTCAGCCTATTTTCTTGCCCTGTGCTGTTGAGGAGGGGGAGTAGGTGAGCAGCTGGGTGGGGGTCTGGATGCAATGCAAGGTCAGCACAACATATCCAATGATCTCACTGCAATATATTTTTGCGTGCACAAACCATACATGCGATCATTAAAAAGGAACATTCAGGCTTCAGTAGCCAGGCTGCATCTTCTCCTTCCAGGACTATTCAAGAAAAAGACCTCCCTGTACAGGGATACATGGAAACATACCTCAAACTTCTGTAAACCCTCCTTCCTCTGAAATGCCTCCTGCTACCTGCTAAGACCCTACAAGGCACCTCAAAGAATGGATGTCTGAGAATATCAGACACCACATAATTTCCTGAGATTTAGTTAGATGATGTGAGAGCAGAATGCACCTCATACCTGGGAGGACTGGAAAGTTACTACAATAACAGTTTTTCTATGCTTGTAGAGAAAAGTACAAATTCTGGAATAACAAGGCATATATCAATATAAGTCTGTTTTAATTTAATATATTCACAACAAATTTACTGTCTTTTTTTAAAGTGAAATGCACAAAATTCAATATTTCAGTAATGTGTTTAATGAATATGGATATATACTTAAAATGAGATAGAACAGTAACAATCTATCAGTGTACAAGACAAGCCACAGAGCTTTTGACTTATGAACACTGAGTGAATCCCACACTTGTGTTAAAACAGTTGCATAAGAATTCAAAAGTTTCAAACAAGGGGGAAAACCCTCCTTCCAAGGGATATTTAGTTTCACTTTAAAAATGCACATTTTTTTTTTCCCAGTCTACCTTTGGTTTTCAGGCACTTATTTGGCTGAAGTTCTGTAGAGTTAAAACAATTTCAGCATAACCTTTAGTGGACCTTCACATTTTTAAATACAAAGGTTTCCAGAACATCAGATCTTTGCTTAGAAGCCCTCAGTACCTTTGAATATCATAATGTCAGGACATCCTTAGAGGTGCGTCTTCCTTTCCTTCTCCTTTCCTTCCTTTCCTTCCTTTCCTTCTCCTTTCCTTCCTTTCCTTCCTTTCCTTCCTTCCTTTCCTTCCTTTCCTTCCTTTCATTCCCTCTCTTTCCTTCCTTCCCTCTCTTTCCTTCCTTTCCTTCCTTTCATTCCCTCTCTTTCCTTCCTTCCCTCTCTTTCCTTCCTTTCCTTCCCTCTCTTTCCTTCCCTCTCTTTCCTTTCTCTCTTTCTTTCCTTTCTGGGGGAGGATATCTCCTTCCCTTCTCAATATGCAATGATACTATAGAGATCAGGGTATAATCTACAGAGAAGACTTGATGGTTAGTGGTATTTCCGAGCAGTTGTTTTTAAATTAATAGAACATATGTGTGTTCAGTTATGTAAAGACTAAATGCTGGAAGAGGAGGAGACGTGGACTTTGAAAACCCCATCATATGTAGCCCTTAGGATGAGGACTTAAAGCATTATTCCTGATTTTTTTTTTTTTTTTAGCTATTGCACTATCAGAGGCCAGCATCCAACACAGAGAAGAATAGAAGCCAAGACATGTTTTGGCATGAATAATGTCCCAAATACCTTATACTAAGTCTTATTACAAATCAATAGCATGGGACCAGGTCACTGGCAACGAAACACTGACTCCATGCAGAAAGACAGCATGGGGCCATTACTCCCCTTAAATCTCCTTAAGCCATACATTTAGGATTGGCTTTCAGTGGTTCATAGGCTCGTATTGGCTTTCTGAAAGGGGATAAATTTCAGCCTCATTAAGCAGCTGATATTTCTGCCACTTGCACATTAAAGTAATTCTGAAGTTAGTACCTTATCTGACACAATTTGTCTAAGAAATATTTTATATACATAACATTTTTCTGTGTTTGCCTTTTAAGCTCCTCTAAGCTTTTCAGCTCTGAAGAGATGCTGAGGATAATGCCTGATATGGTCCTCAGGGACAAACTGCAATTAGTATGACTTTTAAAAGGAAATTGATTTAGCATTTGTGCAATCCCTCTTAGTGGAGGGAAAACTGGAGCTGTTAGCTTTGTCTGGTACATGATGCTATTTAAGTTTCCTCTGGATCAAACTGAAATATTACAGTTCTCACTCTTTGTTATGTTTCTTTCACTTTGAAAAACTTCAGATACATTTTCACAATAATTCATTAGAGTTATTTTTCTGTTAGCAATCACTAGCCTCCTTTCCCCCCTCCCAAAAGAAAATCCACGTTTTCACCTACTGTGCAGATAATGTAAAGTGAAGCAAAGTCTAACTAACCAATTAGAAGAATGCTCAGCGTATTCTGGGAAGTCTGGAGATTAATTCTAATTCTACCTCATACCCAGTTTTGGATTATTTTAGATCTCGTGTTTATATCTTTGTCTTCAATATTAATTATAAAGCCATTCATTATCAGTAAGGAAGCTCTACAACTATATCTCTACCTATCTCTGATATATCTAGAGTATGTCCACATGATATAAATACGTAAATATTATGTATCCATCTACACTTCGTATGTACAGTATATTTAGATTTATATACTACATACAGAGAGATAAACTGGCACAATTTGAAGACTCCAAGAAAAACAATGACTCAACATTTCCTCTGAAAAGCTTTTTCAATATTTATATGTGGTTTGTGCCAAAAAACTGCACCTCATTGCAAGATTCAATTAATCTAATTTCAATTTCTGGTCCTTATCTAGACGATTGAAAAAGCTTCCCTGGCTCCTGGTATCAAACATTTTTTTTCACGTACAAGATAGAGAATGATTGAATTACTTCTTCAACATTTTCCCAATATTCTGGGCTGATGGGTCCCTTAAAGTCTTACATCCAAATGGTTGATCGATGGCCTCTGGGACCGTTTTGTTCCCCTCCTCTGGATTTCCTTCAGTAGCTCCATCCTCCAGGAGGTGAGTCACAGAACTGGGCACAGGCTTTTAACAGTGGTCCTATTGGTGGTGCTCACAGTAGTATGGGTCTATTGCATATCCTCCTTCTACAGCCATGGATGGAAATCAGGCTCAAAGCCACTACTTGATACTAAGATCTCACAAAAAAGCTCTTCTCTCTGCTGACTGCTCTTTTACTGTTTTTTAAGACAGAGATTTTCTCATCCTGTAGGTGTAGTCTGTTTCTGATTCCCAAATACACATTTTTCTGTATTAAAACATAATTAGTTGGCTGTGATAATTTTGACCAAATGATTCAGATCAGCCTGTAATGGTATCCTGTCCTACGCACTGTTATCTACCCTCACATCTCTGTGCAATGCCTGGGAAAACTTAATCAGTCACTGGAAACCCACCCAGCAAATATTATGTATCATCATTCATAAAGCTATCAAATGGGAGCAAGACCGAGTGTTTGGTAGGAGCTGCTAAGCATTTTCTCACTCATTCTTTCCTAATCTTCATATCCATGTAGAAGACAGCTTTTAGTTCACTTAATGTAAGCCCTACTCACTCCTGCTTCAAGATCTCATATGATATTAAGTCCCATGAACTTAAAAAAAACAGTATTAATTATAGTTGCTGTCATCATTCTAACTTGTAAGCCTGTCAATGAAAGATACCAGGTCTGGGTAACAAGACTTAACAGTCGTGAAACAATCATTTGCAGAATTCTACTACCTAGCCTCTAATTCTTTGTTAGCTGAGTAGTTAATCTTTCTATTATACTGAATTAATTTCAGACTAATCTATACTTATTTTTTAGCTCTGTGCACCTTTTCTTTTATCATTTTAAGGCTTGTTTCTTTATGCATCTGCACATCAGTCTGCTCCATGGTAATTTTTAGGAATGATAAGTGATTTCAACAGAATTTGACACAGAAATAGATGTCTCAAAGATACCAAGTTCTGTAAAGTTCAGGGAAAAACAGCAGCTGGAGTGCTCCCACTGAAAGGAAAGCAGAATTCAGGCGTTTTTACGTCTGAATTTCAGGCATTTTTATGCCTTCAGGCATTTTTATCCCAGTAGCTGGGGTCAATTAGTAAGTGAATAAACGTGTTCCTGGCAGCTGGCAAATCCACACAGGTATAGCTTTGAGTTAACCCCAGCAGATATTGCCATTTACACATCCAAACCCAAACTCATGAGAGAGAACTAGGAAGAAGGCAGGGAGTGGACAGTACGGTGTGGCAATCCAAGGGATCTGAGAAAAAACTGGAGATATTTTAGGACAATGGTAAAGGGCAGGGTAGCAGTCGGAGACACTGTGAGAAGGCTATGAGGACATTACGTATTTATTCCTCCAGTAGGGATAGGAAGAAGCTAGTAGGAAATAAGGCTTCGTTATTTTTGCTGCTTGAAGAACCTATGAAATTATATTAATAGGCATTCTGCTTTTCTGGAATTCACCTGCTTCTCCAATATTTTGTTAGAAATGAATGTTTCAGAGTCTATAGATATGTGCAACAGGGTCCTCCAAGCTAGAGACAGTATAGTTTATGCTGGAAATAGAACACCTAGAGAGCCCTGTAACTGGAACGCAAAGACTCAGATTATGTTCTAGAGATTACTGAGCATCTACCTCAAAGAGCAAAGAAATGGGTATTAGTTTTATAGTAGTATGACTTTAAATCAGGTTCTCTGCAGACACAAAGGGGAAAATGGCAGTCAGCTGCATACCTGATATTTAATATATTGGTTTGTTGATATGGTGTGACAGCAGATTAGCAAAGCATTTTTTTCAGACACTGAAGATGATCAAGAAGTTATCAGTTCCCATCGCTGGCACATTTTTGCAAACAGACTAACAACAGCAAAGCATTCAAGCTACACTAGTAACCTAACAACACTAAACATTTTGGTACAAAACCCCAGTGTTTTCTCAACACCAGGAGCAGTGGCAAAAACAGATAAAAGCTCAGAAACAGTAGCTCTAAACATATTAGTGAATACACAACACCAACAAAATGCCTCCGCTCTGGTTCATCTTAATCATCCTGATTTGGAGTGGCAACAGGATAGAGCACGTGCCCATGATTGGGGTGGGGTGAGGAATATGCTGTTTCCCTTCAACTTTGGCAGTTGGATGTACACAGTGAACAACTCTTCATCCAGCCTGCAGAAAAAAAAGCTTATATCTGCTACTACTACATTTAGGTAACTCATCCCTCTCAGTCAATTAAAACCATAGCTATTCCTCAGAAAACAAGATTCATAGAAAGCCCTCTGAGCCATGCCACAATAACAAACAAACAAAACCAATACCATCACAAACTAATATAACATTGCAAGATTTGAAAGGTAATATGGAAATATGCTTCAAAGAGTTCACATTCCCAGTTATAGCAAAAAAAACCCTGTCATGATCTATTTGGGTAAATGGTCTTTCACAGAGAGATGAAGCAAATTGGCAAAAGCTTTTTTTTTATAATTGCAGTTCTTATTAAAGCAAATGCAAAATAGTTTTCCCCAAACACTCAGGCAGTGGTTGGAAAAAATATTTGCATTAATCAGAAATCCTTTCAGTATGCATGTAAATTGCCTCTACAAGTTTTAACATTAGGATACCAAAATAATCTGTATTTTGAGATTTTAGTATTTAATTTGAATTCTAAGCACTTTATAGCCTGGTTAAACCCTAATGAATTTAACATTTTTCTGTTACTACTACTGACTGTTTTGGAACAACGTATTATGGACACTGATACTAGTTTAGAAATAGATGCAACACTCTTTCAATAACCTAGTATACTTGAATTATTAATATTATTTTCTTTCAATCTTAACCTGATTTGGGAGGCAGGAGACAGAATTTGTTTTGTTTAGGATTAGAACAATACATGAGTACAAACTTATTTAGAGATTTTCTTTATTCTGTTTTGGAAAAAGTAAGGTCTGTTGAGGTGCAAGACAGCGAGTCAATTTATGCTTTCTCAGATATTCAACGCTTCCTTGTGCTCTTGCAAAATAAGCACCGTAAGAGATAGCTTAAACATCTCATCCATTTGGTTCTGCATCTTTTCCTTCCAGTGTTTTCACTCCTAAAAGTCTTCAGCATCACCTGTCTCTCAAGTGTTCCCTGAGACGCTTCCCTTTCCTCTTTGTCACTTCATGTGCAAGGTTGTTGAACTACTCTTTGCAAGGCTCCTCATATTTCTTGCTTTTCCACAGGTTTCCCAGGTCATATATTTGTTTTCTGTGGAGGTGCTCTGAACCTCCAGCCCTCCCTCCTCCCTTCCCATGCCCATCTCACCTGATGTCTCCACAATCCCCATGGCTAGCCCAGCACTGGGACAAGGTGCCCAGGCCTCTGCTTTTAGACACAACCCCTTTATAACTGGGGCATCAAGACCATAGCTGCCTGGTTCAGGAATGTGTGGTGGTCCACCATAAAACCTAGACAGCTACTATCTTGTGTTCACGTCTCTTGGCAGCAGGCTGTCCCAGCCCAGCCTCTCACAGCTCTGGTGTTCAGCTTTCTTTAAACAGACAGTTTGGGTTGTATTGGGTTTGTGTGGCAACATTTTGGTAGCAAGGAGGCTACAGAGGTGGCTATGTTCAACACAGCCAATGCCAGCTGGCTCCAAGATGAACCCTCTGCTGGCCAAGGCCAAGTCCATTAGTGGTGGTGGTAGCACATATGGGAAGGGGAAAAAAAACCCTGCACAACTGCACCTGGAGAGAGGAGTGAGAATATGCGACAGACACAACTCTGCAGACACACAGGTCAGTGAAGAAGGAGGGGGAAGAGGTGCTCCAGGCACCAGAGCAGAGATTCCCCTGCAGCCCGTGGTGAAGACCATGGTGAGACAGGCTGTCCCTGCGCAGCCCATGGAGGTTAATGGTGGAGCAGATACCACCTGCAGCCTGTAGAGCAACCCATGCCAGAGCAAGTGGATGCTTGGAAGAGTCTGTGACCCTGTGGGAAGCCCAAGCTGGAGCAGGTTTGCTGGCAGGACTTGTGACCCTACGGGGGACCCATGCTGGAGCAGTCTGTTCCTAAAGGACTGCACCCTGTGGAAGGGACCAGCGCGGGAGCAGCTCATGAAGAACTGTAGCCCATGGGAAGGACCCATGTTGGAGATGTTCATAGAGGACTGTGTCCCATGGGAGGGACCCCACACTGGAGCAGAGGAAGAGTGTGAGGAGTCCTCCCCCTGAGGAGGAAGGAGCGGCAGAGACAAGGTTTGATGAACTGACCACAACCCCCATTCCCCATTCCCCTGTGCTGCTGGAGGGGAGGAGGTAGAGAAAATTGGGAGTAAAGTTGAGCCCAGGAAGAAGGGAGGGGTGGGGGGAAGGTATTTTAAGATTTAGTTTTTATTTCTTATTTCATTAGTAATAAATTAAACTAATTTCCCCAAGTCGATTCTGTTTTGCCCGTGATGGTAATTGGTGGCTTTATCTCCACCCATGAGCTTTTCATTGTATTTTTTTCTCCCCTGTCCAGTTGAGGAGGGGCAGTGATAGAGTGCACCCATTGTCAAGCCAGGGTCAACCCACAATGTTTCACAATCCTGTTAAACAGCTCTGGTGTTTTGGTTTTTTTTTTTCTTTTCTTTTTTTTTTTAAAGGTCCTTCTACAGCAATGAATTCCATAGGAAACTAATAGTCTTGTTATTTTTAAAGAAAGTGCTAGTTTTATTAACTGCTTCATATTTTAATACGAAATGTCATACTGAAGTCAAAGGTCTGCTTGTGTGAGTCACTACCAAGTGAGCAAGGATATTCACTGATTCTTTTTTCCAAAGCAGCCCTCAATACCTAGGGCATTTCAATTCACTTCCTTCTGTTCTGACTAGCACTCCTACTTGCTGAATTATGTCATCAGAATAACCCCTGCCCTGTGCCGCTATTCATTTTTATTGCCTTTCTTTCTCATAATGATGTGAGAAAAACCTGAATACAATAGTCAAGTAATGAAGGCAAACTTCCATAGAATGCAGGAATATATTTGTAATTATTTGCTGCCACATTGTATTTCTGTCTGTAATAAAATAATTTATGCTATTCACAGAGTATCTATATCCATAAATTCCTAATTTAACATTAAAATAGATAAAGTTACAGTCATGATCTGAATACACCCTATTCTCAGTGCAATTGCAAGAGTTCATAAACTATGTATCTCAAAGGCTTATAGGAAATGTGAGTGATGTTCGTGCAAAAGATGTGTCTGCTAATATTCAGTTAATAAAACACATTATTTCTGTCCCCAATATAAGATTCCCTCTCCTTTATCTGTGCTGAAAAGGTGACAAAATTTCCCCTTATAGCTCCATTGTATTCCCCTAAGCTCTTCAAGCTGAGCAACGTATTAGCTCCCAGAACATGCATATTCCTGTGAGGGGGACATTTTAACAATGCTTTGCAGATCTAACACCTCTTCTCAAAATATTTTAGTATTCTCGATAGTCATTACATTATTCTTAAAATAGCTCACAAAGAATGTCAGTATGACATCCATTTTCCTGATGGATGAACCAGGGAAAGAGGAACTGAATGATTTGCCTGAAATATCAACGCACAAAGCCTTTTCAAGAGGAGGAACCCAGGAGTTTTAAAGCAGAAGCTATTACCCTAGCCACAGAGAACATGCCTTCAGTGGCACCTCAGTACCACTCTGCAGCAGACTCCTCGGCCAAACTTTCAAACAACAAATTAGCTGTCTGCATTGGTACTGTGGACTTGAGCACCGTTGTCCATGAGCCAGCATTACAATCTGTGCCTGCCACTGCCAAAGCTCGTTTGTCAGCATAGAGTTGGATCTTTGGAAATTTATTTCCTAAGCGATCAGGTTACCAAAAAGATAAATAACTTGTATATTGGGGAAGCCAGCTGAGTTCCACTCAACTACTGAAAGCAACTAGGCTTTGAAAATAGCTTAAAGCAACAAGGAGAAAATGTTTTCAAATTACCTTTCAACACTACTGGGCAGTGACAAGGTTTTCATTCTTACAAGCACATGGCTAGAACAACTACAATTGAGAACAACCACAATTTGCTATTCTCAAGAGCTATATAAATAAAACCATATTATCAACTTAACCAGCTTTCTACATCCTGGATCAAAAAGTGCTTAGTTTTATCTTCTTACAACTGCAGGTGAAATTCTGTGCCTGTGCTCACTTGGGACAGCGTCTAACCACTATCTTTCGGGCATGCTGAGAATGCCTGCCACAAACACTGGTACACCTTTGGGTGAGCATGGGAGAAATTTTCTTGGTGCTTTTCCAAACTTAGACGCCATTCACAAGATTATCAGAGAGATGACAGATTTGTTCAAGACTTCAAGTTTGTGCAAACAAACTTCTGATGGGTTTCATGCTAATTCATGGGCAATAGCTGTTAGATGAACTAATTCTTCTTAGATTAGTTTTACAGAAGTGGAAAATTTCAATAGTTTTCCTCATCTGAAAGAGACTTGAGGACCTAGTATTTATGAGCATAAATTCTATGGATCATTAGGAATTTGGTTGGCTAAATCCTTATGAGCCTTTTGAAAATGCCTTCTCTGATATACTTAGCACAATTATTCAACCAAACACTGTGACTTGAATTTTTTATTTCTGGCCAATGGCACATTTCAGCACAGTCACATCTGGTACTTCTGTAGTTGTTGCCATAGGGTATATACTCTGCTGTTTAAATAGCAATTTAATAGCAGCACTGGCTAAATAAGGATATTGGCTTAAATCCATATTTTCTGAAATATTCAAGATGAATGGAGGCAAAGATTTGCTACTTGTCTTAAAAAAATTATTTTGCATTTTTAGAACAGAAATCAAGCAGCAAATTTATTGGCATATTTGTAAGTAGAATATTAACAAATATTCCTAACTCTATAAAAGCTAATGTGCACTAGGTATCACCAACCTGAACAGAATTATTACTCCATGGTAATAATGTCCTCAAAATAGAAGTTTATAATGTGAGTACTTAAGCTCACATAATGAATGCCAGGCTATCATACAATTATTAGTCTGCACAGTGTATAATTACAGAAACTCGAGAATATTCCAGGCTTGCAGTTTCTCTATTGTTGGACCGTTTGGTAAACTTGACTGGCAGCTTCTCTGTTAAATGTTTTTTTAACCAGCAGGGAATCAAGTCATGCAGTCATTTTGAATGACAGCTAAAGAAAACTGACTAATAAGCGAACACCCCACATTGCATTTTAAAAATGCAAACACCATCCAGAAAAAGGAATTGAAGTAGCCAATTTGTATAATAAATGACTTTGTAAGGCATGCATGATAACAGAACTGAGGAAGAATGGGATGCCAATCCAGGTGGGCTGCAGGCAGCAGGCATCCACAGCACAGCACAAGATGCCGAAAAGCAAACAGCACATACCTTGGCTAAAATGCCAACTTAATAAATTGTTAAAATAATTAGCTTGCTCATTTTTTTTGTTTCCTGAGATGAAATTAATCAAAGCACCCTTTGCACCTTTGAAGACAAATGCTTAAATAATCACACATATTTGTCATAGGAAATAAAGGTCCTCAGCCCTCAGAGCAGCTGGAAAGTGGAACGAAGGAGTTTGCCAATATGTTAAACTGGTATAAACTAAAGCAGCTTGAAGGTGGCTGTCATTTGCCTTTGCTGCCAACAGTTTTAAAGGACTATTGATTCAGCTGATGAGCTTTGGAGGAGTAGCCACGTTGCCTTTCCCGGGGCCATGCTCTTTGCATGGGAGGGAACAGTTACTCGCCTTCCAGAGCATCAGGGGATCGTTGCACAATGGAAAGCTCTTCTGCAGACCCTGGCTGTGAATTAAGGGATGCTCTGTGGTGGGAGTGATTGCTTGTGCTTGTGAAATAGGTCAGTCCACCAAGCAATGCAAGGCTTTCCCCCCAGTTACAAAGCATCAAAGCCCCAGAAAAACCACTGAAGCTAAATGTTTGAGAAGAGGGTGGGGGAGGGAGGAAAGAAAGTGGAGCAAAGGTTTAACGTGTTGTAAGCAACTCAAAAACACCTGTGATTCTTTCTATGAGGAAAAATAAGACTCTCCAGAACTGCTTTCAGTACTGGCACATAGTTACATGGGAGGAAAAGGGTACTGGAAAGGAACATAAAGAGCTGTTTCTTGATACAGTTTTCTTTCTTGTGCTGACTACTTGACAATGTATCACCTTAGGGATAAAACCTTTTTCTTTTGTTTGCTGAATGCTGACCCATGGTACAACAAGGTGCAAAGGCAACACAAAACACAGTAGGATTTGAGTCATGTTAAATCCATCATAAGAAAGATTTCAGTTGAAAATTGTGAAAAGTCCTGGTTCCAGTTTCAAAAGTAACTTAAACTTGGCTCTTTGGCAGTATTTAGGTACTTAACCCCCTCATGCCAGTGGGAATCAGACATTAAAGAACTTCAGGTGAAATCCTATGGGCCAAGATCTTCACATTTAAAAAAACCATCATTCGCTATAAGATCCCTATTACAGCTCAGAACAAACCCTGACACTGAATCCTCAGTGCCAGTTCAAATTTAAGTGGGAAAGCTCTTTTGAATGTCAGAGTATATATATCATTGACCATCACCAGCCATTCTTCCTCCTTTGCAGTGTAGTTAGGGATTACACAGTTATGCAGATCTCAGGCTTGGGATGTCCAGAACAACCAACCTCACAGCTTGCTCTTCCTGATATCCAAGCCTTTATACACTCTTTGTGGAATACACTGTGGGTATGAAGCACTTGTGCAGCTCACTATATGAAGCAAGAGGAAAAGACTATCTTGCATTGCTTGGTCTGATTAAGGGTGGGATGATTGTTGCTGCTAATACTAGGGTTGATATTTTCTAGAAAAGTCTAAGTGGCATATCCTAAATGCTTTATTTAACTGGGATTTAAGTGCTTCTAATTTTTTTCATTGTTTTTACCGTAAATCTCATAACTATAATGGGCCTTAAAATATAATTATTATTCTAAGGCTAGCATATCACAACCATGTCCTAACGTAACACTAATTTCTATCCCTGCTTTATACCACTTCACAATTAGCAATTGGCACTTCTTTAGAAGCAGATGCTGCTGTGGCTTATGCAAAGACAAAAACAGATTCAGTGTTTCAAGAATTTCCTGCCAAAGACGACTGACTAACTACAGTTTTTGAACTGTGAAGACTAAATGGTTTTGGAAATGTAACCTGAGGGCACATTGACCTGGTCCCTTGCTGAGGACATATTCACTGCCTGTCTGGGAAAATTACACTTTCCCTAAGACTTGGACTGTGTTTTCAATGGCAGTTTTCTTCTGCTTACTTTTAAATATTCAGCCTTGCTCTGCTGTTTCCAGGGGCAGACAAAGAGGCCCTGTCTGGCTAAGAAACTTGCATATCCTTTTCTGCCTTTGGTCAGTCATGCACCCATGGACTCACTTTTCCTCTTTGCCAAAGCTCCTACGTAAACAATAGAAATAAATTAAAAATCCAAGATAAGGTAAAAGCACCATTAGAACAATCTTCCAGGAGGGAGAACACATTGCTGTTCAGAGGCCAATATATTTCTACAGCAACAGTCCTTTGACAAATTGCTAATTCTGAGCAGCAGTCCATGGTTTTCACTAAACCCTGTTAAGTGAATGTGAATGGAGGTAAGGACAATTTCCAACTACAGACGACCTGAGCACAGTCACACAAGAATGTGCTCTACTTGCCATCAAGTGCACAGGTGCTGCATGCTAACTAGCCATAGGCACTGACAGGTAAAACTACCTTCCATGAAATCCAGGCCAATGCAGAGAGGGAGGGACTCATTCACCATGTATTCAAAGTACAGCATAGGTATCATTCTGGCATATCCTCCCAGGCTCATTTTGCCTGAAACACAGCACAATCCCCCATCTGTCCAGATATACTACTGGCAAAGACATAGGGTATAGAAAAAAGCAAGTAGACGTGGCCAGCTTTTCCTCTGAATTAACGGAATACAGAGGAACAGAAGAAGCAGTAATATATCAAACTGCTTCACTAAGGTCCCGCTAGCTGAGCCATCAAATGGCAAACTCAGAAAACATTTAAAAATCCTACCCATGATTCTGACAGAGATTAAATTATCATTACCTGTGTACTGTTTGTGATTATTGTCTACAAGCCAGAGGAACACTGCGCCATAGGTTTCTTTTTAAAAAAATTTTGGTTTTACTCAGAAAAAAATTCAAAAAATGTTGAACATACTTCAGGAATTTTCAAGGTTAATTGTCAAATCCTACATTACACCATGTCAACTTCTCTGTGGTAAATATAGGCTTTTGATCAGCAGACTGTCAACTGTATTTACTTATAAGTCAGTGTTCCTAGAAACACATCTAAAGGCTATACTTAGAGGTTGTGCCACAATACTGCAGTGCTGCAAAAACTGGTCACATATGGAGGTAAACAGTTTTGAAAGGTTAACTCTCCTCAGCCATGATGTGCTCTGACATCCTGTGGATGCCAATTGGCTGCAGACAACACCAGAGAGAAAGAGCTGTGGATATGTCAGGAAAGGAGACAGCAGCTTATTTCAATGAAAATTTATAACTTAAAATGCTAGGATGGAAAATCTGCAGGGTATTGTAGGAAGGTCAACGATACAGATGCTAAGACTGGGAATAGGCTCACAACTGACTTAATCTTGAGTGAGTTGTATGCCTAAAATAATGAATATTTATTCTAAGTAATCAATTACTTATATTAGATAGTATGTAAATATATTTATTATGTTTTAAATGCTGTATTAGCTAAAAAATATAAGGCATCCTGCACAGTCACCCTAGACAAGAATACAAAAAAACCTCCAAAAGATTTCCACGGTCTAATTTAGTGCAGACTTAAAATAAACATCTCAAACTCGTCCATGCTAAGAAAATCTCCTAAGCAAATACGAGCTGAGTGTCAGTAAATCCAGTCTGTGATGCACTCCTCTTCCAGCTAATGGAGTCTACACTCTCAAACAACCCTCCCAATTAAAGTCTCAATATTTATGGTTGAACCTCAAACACCCTTGTAAAGTATTCTTATATCTCTATTTTCATTTTATAAATGAAAAACTGAGACATACATAGACTCCTTTAAGAAATGTAGCTTATTTAAGCATTTTCTTTGATACTTCAGGCAATGATGAACCATCAGTTCGTCTCATTCTCTCCACATAGCCAGGTTAGGTATTTTTAGAAATTAAATGCAATCTGACTCAAGCCTTTGTGCTTGGTATAAAGTATCTAGGTAAAACTTAACAGATGATAGTGATATATAGATAGTTGGATCTTAATTTCTATGAAACTGCAACTGTCCAAACCAACAGAATAACCTTTGGGAAAAGCTGCAAGATTAATCCATTTTCCCATGTCTCAGGTGCTTCCTTTTCTATAAGGCTCTATTTTTCTCTTGCTAAGATAATTCCTGGGTCAAGAATATTTTACAGAAAGCATCATACTTTTTTCCTTAATCCCATCAATAAATCTTCAAATAAGTGCAGTGCCCTGATATTCCGTGGAAACAAAAAGATAAGAATAAAATGAATGAAAAATGAATGAAAAAGCCAGCAGATATTGTATAACTGATATCAGTCACATGTAGCCCAAGGTAAAAATAAATGGCTTTGTTTATCTCCAGTGAATGAAAGAGAAAAAGCTGTAGGGCAGTGTTTATACATCCTTATTCATGTTAGACAGCATTGTCCAGCTCCTACCATAGCAGCACTACTCAGAGTCATTGTAAGGATACCAGAAGCTGTCCTTAATGACACTTAATATGCTTGAGAATATGCAATATTCTTTTTCACAGAAATGTGTTGTGATGATGGCAAAAGTACAATTCAGAGAGGCAAACAACCTGTCCATGGCATGTTAACTCTCTGCAAAACCAGATTGTTCAGCTTGCTTGCTATATAGAAATGTAATAGCAATAGTGTCTGATGTCACCTCGTTAGTCTTTTTAAAGTACCTGATTACCTGCAAAGAATAGTGGTGATGATGTATTATTTTTTATTAATAGCAAAACAAAAGAAAAAAATCCCTCATACATAAATAGCAATGAAGAAAGATTAAGAAGATAAGAGTTGCAACACTGGTTCAGGCAAAGCTGCGTGGAGAATTGTATCTCCGGCAATGGCCCAGATCAGTCACTTAGGGGAAAGTCCACAAACAGGACAGCCGTACTCTCCTCTTTTCAAAATGTGGAGTTATGTTTTAGCTACCTGCAATTCTCTTTCTCTTCCATGATCACTCCCAGCTTCTCTGTGGACATTTGTAACATTTATCACCCAGGACATCCTCTAGCAAGGAGCTCCACACCTTAAACACACCTGCTATGAAAAGCCACATCTGTTTATTCATTCTGAACCTACCATCTGCTCACTTCCCTTCTCAGTCATCAGACCTTGTACCAAAAGAAACCACAAACCACTGGTCACTCCTCATTGCACTCACAAGTTCATATTTGATATACCTAATTTTAGCATTCAGTTTTCAGAAAAGGTTGAAAACATGGCCCATGTGTGTCCAATGTCTTCAGTGTAATAACACATCTACTTTTGTCCTCTAGAGGAGAGAAGAGGAGCTGCCACTAGGACAAAGAAGAGACTGCAGAGCTGAATCAGGCACCATGGGATTGAGTCATCCCTGGTGGAGTGTGGACAAAAGCCACATTAGGTTTTTCCTGCTGCATAGTGGGATGTTCCAGTTAGAAAGATGAGGAAGAAAATAATAAAGCTTTTCAATAAACTCCCTAAGGATGTGACCAAACCAAAATGTCTGCATATATAATACTTTTTTCTATGTATTTACTAATCTTCATTTTTATATGCTGTAATCAGCAGTGAAATATTTAATAGAGTGGTCTCAGTTCAATAACTGCAACTAAAGACCTGACAACACGTTGACACAAAGGACATATTTCACAGTGCTCAACATAATTTATTCAGACTTTCTGCAAACACAGGCACACATCACTTTTTTGATCTGCAGCTGCAGTAATTTACTTCATAACTATAGGGATTAGGAACTTCAGAAATAACTAAACAAAACGTCAGCCTCAAAAAAGAGCAGGTTACCCTCCAGCTCATCTGAACTGAGCTTCTGTCAGGAGCAGCAGAAGCTTTAATGTGAGATTTTTCTTACTTTACTCTCAGTTTTTGAGTCTGTACAATTCTCACAGCATACACTAATACATCAGGCACATCCTGTTGACGAGGGAAGATACTGGAAGAGAATCAAGTCTATTTAAGTCAGTAGGCCCTCATGTATTTCTTACAAACACAAGAAATAAAATGATGAAATGGAAGCCTGCAACACACCAGTTGCTCGGTATTGCTCGGTATCTCTGTTTATGAGCCAGTGAAATTTGAGGTGTCAGGCCTACTGACGTCATTTATAGGAAGAATCAAAGAAGATAAGAAAACAGTTAAAAAGAAGCACATAATTTGAACATGTACCTTTGCAACAGGCTTGCATGGAAGGCAAAAAGAAGCTATTAAGCCTGCTTACCTGAAATTCTTTTATTACTAGATTATCTTTTCTTGCTCCCTCCAGAAAAAAAAGAAGAATGAACTGAAGTCTGCTTGTAAGAAGAGCGATTATTTTGAATTGGCTGAAGAACACGGTGAGGTCAACAGAATGTGTACAGGACCTGCCGCCCTTAAAGTCCCTAAATGCTGCCTACTTGGACAATTGTCCCAGAATCAATTTTGGCAATTAAGCAATTTTTTTAAATTGTTGGCCCTACAGCTGTTACAGTATTATATTCTGAACCAGCAGTTCCAATTGGCTTGGAAAGTATTGGTGACATGTGCTTTAGCATTAGGGCCCATGCAACCGATTTTTATTTTCCTGTAGCAGTTCCATGCATGTGTATCTATGGGCTGTATTGGAAATTTCCCCACTGTTTTGCAGAGGGGCTGTGTATGTATATGTCACAGCGACTGAAACTGTCACTGTTTTCTTGGCAATGAATGCTAGCTTGCTTTTCTTGCAGTGTTTCACAGAACTTCATCACAAGTGACAATCTGCAATAAGAGCAAAGTACACTGTAGTATATACTACCAGCCGAAAATATGCACAGACAATATATATATTCAGTACATTGTACTGTTACAGCACATAGTAATGAACACTAAAAAAACTTTAACTCTGTAAGCCTTGTCTGTAACTCAGGAAAAAAAAGAATCCTCAACCTGGAAGAATCTATGTTATTAATTTCCATTGTATGGAGTCTGAATGGTTTGCTGTTTGAATAGAATACAATGATCACCTTAGTTATGGCAGCCACTTGCTCAACACGTCAATTTTATTCTTATAAAGAAATACTGTTCTTCAGCAGAGGAAATGGCATGTTTCTGATCTACTTGCACTGCCTGAATGACATACTAGATGGTTAGTGGAAGTTTTCTCTTTCTTTATTGTGACCAAGTGTGGCAATTGGAGCCTTTGTTCTAAGGCAGGTTTAGATGCTTTATCAGACAAGCCCTGACACATTTCAATATAATTTCATTGAAGGTATCTTGTAGAAAGGTTAGTTTTGTTCTGCTTCCTTGTTTGCCAGTAGTTGATGGCCAGGACAACTCTGATTCATGGGTCATAAATATATCTTTCAGTCAGTTGATTGGACATGTTTCTATCAAAAACATATGTAGGATTCATGCCTTACTATGAAGATTTATTAATTATTGCATTATTTAGATTCATAGCACAAATAAGTTTCTGCCCCATGGTCTGGGTATTTTATTGTAATTTAATTTCACAATCAATATAATGCATCACCTCACAAACAATAAATGCTCTGACAAATAAGAAATTGAATAAAATCCTAGGCGCTACACCTAGCTCCCTCTATAAATACCTTATGCTAAAGATGATCTTTCCAGAGAGTTTGCAAAGTAACTAATAAAGGCCTTAATGGATCACATAGGAGACACCATCTAGAGCTCAGAATTTTATCGTGAAGAGTATTTGGCCAAATGCATCTACTCATGCCCATGGAGTTGCACTGCTTCAGCAATACCAGCTGCAAGAGTAAGATATAGGTTGCACCAAATAACTCAGTTTAGAAGTGATAACAGCTGTTCTGGCATGTTACTTGAAAGACAGAACATGGAAAAGTCTTGTTTCCTGAGTTATTTTGGTATCCGTGCTGGCTGTGTGGTATGCAAGAAGGTGAGAGACTAAACTGCAATGACAGCAAGAGATCGCACTTAAGTGGCCACCTAAAAGCAAAGGAAAGTACATTTGGATATAGGTAGCCAGAGCAGAAGGAGGCCAGTATATTCACCTGTGATACAAATCATGTTGTCCTTGTTTGCTAATATCTGGATGATCCCTTGCTATCTCTGCCAGCTTTTCTCCATTTATCACCTTTCAGTCTGGACTGATTCATGTATCCATCCTACAGAACACCACACAGCTGGGAGTACATCGCATCTACTCATAATCCATATTAAACAGACCTCATGACAGTAGAGCAATTACCCACAGCTACTCATTTGGTCCTGCCAGAGGACCAAACCAGAACAATTTAAGGACCTTATCAGCTGCCCTGTTGGGACCTGCAATGTTTCTTTCATAATAATAGTTGACAGCTTCTTACAGTTCTAGAAGAATCAGAGTTTGTAACTTATTCCTTCTGCTGCCAGGAATAGGTGAATAGGTTATGCAACTCCTTGTTCACATTCAGATTCCAATCAGAGAAGCTGATGAAAACCAAAAGCCAAAATTACCCTGGCAAGTCCTTTCAAAAAACCTCTATTAAAAAGTGGTGGAAAAGCAACTCAGAGAATAGTCAAGACTTTCACCATCATGTGTCAAGAGTTCTTGTGCAAAGCTGAACAGCTTAATCCATTCCCTTTCAGGAGAAGCACTGACACTCTCCAGCAACCATAGCTACATACCCTTCACAGTCTGGTAGGTGAAAGACATTCTGGAACATACACTGATATACTCAAACTTTGACTCAGCAACTGGTGTCTTTCCAGTACTGTTTTTAGGACAGTATAGATCTGAGATATCTAATCTACAAAATAACTAAATAAGGAAAACCCGGCTAATGACCACTCAGAGCAGTCTTCCAAGTCAGTTTGTCTGTGAAGAAAAAGAAACCATTCTTTATGTTGTGAACTCCCAATGCACATATTTCCCGTGACTATTCATCTGCAAGTCTATGAGGAAGAATAAAATGAGTTGTAGAAATGTTCAGGATAGCATCGTACTGCCTACTACTCAAACACTAGCAATAGAAAAACTGTTCCCATTCAACATTGTAATCATTTGCCAAGAATATGACTTTGATAAATAGACAAACCTTGTAGTGCTGCTTCATGGCCAGTGAACTTGGGATTTTCTGAATTAACTAGATTACAGAAAAAAAGGCATAATTTCAGAGAAAACTCTGCCCCTGGTTGCTCAAAATACAACATATGGCTTGGTAGCAGAAGCATTATAGTGTATCTTAATTGTAAAGATTATTCACTGGGAATACTAAACGGAAATTGGAGTTGATATTCATCCCAGAGTTGTTCCATCTAAGAGTATCAAAGATATATTAGTGAAAAAAAAATACTGTACTGGCAGCTTGTATTGTTATTCTCTATTCTGCACTAATATAGTCTTGCAGTCCTGGCAAATTTTAACAGCCAAATGGCTCCTTAGATAAGAAAAGTTAAATGCAAAGAGTAATTAAGCATGCCACTACTTTAAGATTCCTCATGAACGGCTGTTGAATTTCTAAATCCGGTGCTGCTTTTATTCACAAACTCCCAGGTGTTCTTTGGCTACCAGGTAAGCATTTAAAAAAAGTAATACAGCGTTTATATGATGTGGATGATCTCTGGTACAGTTGCTTAATTAAACAGTAAGGTTTACACAGGCACAGCCCAAGGCACAAAGCTCTGTTTGATTTAGATCCTGGCTATCAAACAGCCATCAGGGTCTGGAAAAAGTATGCTTAAACTAACAGCTCCTTTTTATTATTTGGCAGGCATATCAGTGGTAAGGTATATTCAGTGAGAGGCCCTAGAGTCTGAAAACTAATTTTTGCTTTTTAGTGAGCAGAATTAGAAAGAACTCACCTAAGGGTTTTCTGCTGGATTTGTGCATGTATCCTGTTTACATTTCTATGTTGGGTATAGTTTCCAAAGTAAGTGTAAACTGTGCATGTTACAATGTTAAAGTTTTATGTAGGATCTGTCACTGAAGTGCTATGTAGCTGAAGACTTTTGATACTGCCATAAGGATATCCATGCTGACCAAAACTTGAAAGATTAAACTGGGGACCTCTATAACTAAAAAAAGATGAACACATTACAGCCTGAGCTAAAAAATGCAGATTTGCTATGTAGCGCCGTAAGAACCTAGGCAGAGGTGCAAGACCTGCTACATACTCCCTAATGGGATGCACAACGTACTATTGATTCAAGTCTTAACCAAAACCAGTTAATACCTTAGACTGATATATTTCTATTGCAAAGGCTTTCAGGACCTCTGGTCCTTATGTAAGAATGCTTACATTTTCCAATTAAATAAGAAATATAAATATTAATAACATTACTTATGTTTGCCAGTGTAAGCTGACACAATTATAAAGAAATTTTGTTGGAAATGATTCATCCACAGCCTACTTAGTGATTACATCTTTCTCTTACTTGCCTCTGAGAATTTTATAAGCTATGGAAGGCCAAACTAGGTCAGACCTAGAAACACTTTAAAGGTGCTATGAAAAGTAAGATATTCTACTTGAATGCCTCAGTGCTGAAGTTTTGGGCTCACTTTTATCCAAGTATTTCAATTAAGCTGAAATATAAGTCTATAAAGAGACTTCAAAAGGTTTTTTCCTAACTTATGAAAGTTTAGTAGGAAAAATATTTGAAATGTAAGCGTGATATTTCTCCATATATATTAAAAGGTTCTGCTCACATTATGCGGTTATAATATTATTCAGTGTAACTTCAAACAAGTGTCTTCAGGCTCTTTGAGAAAGCCCAGCTACGACTACAATTGATTTATGGAAGTAATTAGGGATACAGTGGACACACAGCATGATTTTGGCTCATAAACTTGATGAATATTTGATTAGCAACTGTGGCATTTCCCCTTGCCAGAAACAGAAGACAGCACAACGTTGTCTTTCCTCATCTTGCCCACAGCCTCGTCCAGTTTTCTGCAGGCCACTGAGCAGCTGGCATAAGCCTTTGGGCCTTCATCCAGCACCAGAAAGCCCCTTTAATAGCAAGGCCTTATACTGAGGTCATGTCAGGTATCAAATAGTTACAAATAGGTATTACACCTGAGCTCAGTCAAAAGGCCATAAAGATCACCTGGGGGACCGTGCTTGTGTGTCTGTACTGGCTAGTTCTCCTTCTGCCCATTCCTCCGTACTTTGCCCACTGTAGATTAGCTATGCCATTGCACAGGAAAGCCTTTTCCTGGCTCTGGAAAGGCAACATCAGGAGCTGTCTTGATTTTCTCAGCTCCTGGTGATGTGAACACAGTTAGGTAGCACACTACCTATGCACTGTACGGATGTGAAACCATTCAAATGCGTCTGTGAAGAGTGGCTCAGATAAGCATGTCATGAATTGATTCATCACTGCTGTTGCAGCTGTTAAGAGGACTTGTACAACCAGGTGGAATGCTTGGAATTGCTAAACAAAAGGTAGCATTCAATCTCTCTAATGCATTTTTAAAAGGAATGGCAGACTAATTCTAAGAGCTTCTTTGATAGTGCTGATAGTACTGTGATTAAGCAGGCTCTTTACAGACAGACTCAACAGTTTGAAGTCATATAAGGGTTACCACAGATATTAAGCTTTTATCGGAAACTCTTACGTCATGAATTCATTTATGCCAACAAGTTACCCATCTAAGGCTATGCCATTTACATTTGCTTTAGGGTAACAGTCATCTGCACATCTAAATACATTTCAAATGTTGATTTCTTGATACTTTGCACAGCCTGAGAAAATCTTATTCTATGATTATTTTTATCTGGCTACAGCATTAGAAAGGTTACTGATGTCAAAAAGGTCTTGCCTCCCTTCCCCTCCCCTCCCCTCTCCTCCTGTATTGCACTTCTCTTAAAAATGCCATCTTTAAGAATGCACAAGGACCTAATTAACACTCCCAAGTATTCAAGGGTACAAAAGCCTTTCAAAGAAAAGAGAATGATATCCAAAAGACAGTAGGATGCTGGCATTTAACATAGGATGAAAGAGTGGACAGAAGGACACTTCAGATCTGAATTTTAAACTCAGTGAACATGGATTTTCATTGTTGGTAAAACTAAAGCAGAGTGAGAGAGTTATCTAAGGAACAAAAAATCATAGCATAGCCCATATAACCATCGATTCTATTATTCTTCCAATTTAGAAATACATTAAGCAGCCATGAATAAACAGAGGGAAAGACTGGTGATTATTTTAGCCTTGTAACTAAAATCTGCTTACACAGGCTAGCATCATTATTACAGTCTTTCTCCTAAGACACCTTTTAAATAACGCAGCTCCAAATCTGTAGCTCTAGGGATTTTGGTAGGGTTATAGAAAATTATGCTTCAGTGACTCAGTAAATCTGGGTTTGAGGTGCTTTTTACTGGACTATACAGCCCAAAGTGCTTAGGCATCTCTCAATACACATCTCTCCAATTCTTCCAGTGTTCCTCTCACCTTTCTTTACTATCATGACTACTTAAGTAACAGAATAGTTCAGCTCTGGACCACTTTCAAATTTTCTTGCATCTCACTAGGATTCCAGCTAATGGTATGTGAGTTAAATACAATATAAAATATAAGACCTTGGAGATATTCTAGGTACAGTAGACACTGCTCACCCAGGAATTAGGGACCCTGGGCTTTAGGCTTTGTGCTGAATGAAACTGGGATATTCACTTTATTTAGATTAAATCATCCTGAATGTTAAATGGAGGTAATAAGAAGAAGCTATGCATAGTTACTGTGGATGAAAAGCAAATATAGAAAGAGTTCATTCCTGAAACGGAGCAGGTGAAGATGCTGCCATGGATTATGAGTACAGGTGTCTGGGGAATCAATGACTTATACCAGAGCTTTAAAGTCTTAAATAGCTAAAGAAATTCCTAATAAGCTGGGGAGGGTAGGTGCTGCAACAGCAGCAATATTATCTTCTCTGAGAGAGAGGGACAGCATGTGACAGCATTTACTTCTCCAAGCACAGTGAAGCAGGTGACTCACCTCGATGTAGAAGCTTATAAGGACCATGGTTTAAGTAAGGCCTATTCTCCCTCTGTTTGCTCTGTACCTGAAACTGTAAATAATATTACAGCTTGAAGAAGCTGCTGGACAATCATTTCTATTAGCCACTACCTCAGCTGGCAGACAAAAAAAAAAACAAACTGCAAAGCTCATGCTGTTGCCTAAAACATTGGGGGCTGCTGTGTAGATCTAAGATGAAAAGCGGTTAGGCTAGGGAGGGCACCATCCTTTCAAAGAAGAAAATTAGGTCTGTTAGAAACCGGTTAAAGAGCATAGCTCACACTATATTGATAACTTCACCCTCAGTCACCAAAGACTCAGCCACTGTGATGCTGCATTTTGCAGTGCAATCCCCAGTGCTGAGACACTCTCGGCTTAGGTGAGGCACTAAATGAGGAGAGGCAGATGCTTAAGGAGTGATCCCTAACATCCCCCAGCATGCTGGCTCAACCAATTGGAAATGCTGAGGAAGGAGTCGAGTTACAAAACCTCTTGGGCTTAGGGACTTTGAATAAACTGGTATTTGCAACCAGATGAGGCCAAGATGGGTCCATGCAGTCAGGGTAGCAAGCACTGGGAGTTTGCAGAGCGGTGAGGGCAACATGGTCGGTTTGGAGGTTTTTTCGTTTTGTTTTGGTGAGCTGACCACTTGGAGCAAGATGCCTACACTGTGCCTTACTACCTAACAAATCATTTTAATCTTCAAAGTGCTGTACAAACTAAATAAACCTTGCTGAGCTTCTGTGACTTCGTTCAGCTGCTCAGTCACTGCTGAGAAAAGTGCACCATGCAGGTTTTGGTAAGGAAATTTACTGTCTTAATTTTATCTGAGGTGCAAACAAGGTAGGGAGGAAGTTAGGAAACTAACACGAGGTCTTGCAGTGACTCAGAGGCTGAGTATACTCTGAAAATTAGACATTTCTGAGCTATTATGCTTAACTCTCTGCACTGTCCTATTCCCTAGCTGATCCAGGCCATTCAAAATGGAAGTAAAGTAAAAAGGGAACACAGTAAAACATTTGGATTCAAATTTTAAACATCTGAGCTCAGTGAAACGAAATCATTACCCATAAAAACAGACTCCTGTTCAGACCAGACCTAGGGTTAGTCTTCAAACAGCATAAAAATATGTACTTCTAGCTCATTTTCCAACAGGCTTTACCAGTAAAAGCTTGTCTTTTGTTAATGAACAGCTCACACTGTAAATTATGTATATGAGTTCTTATTGAAAACCATTTTTTCTTGTGTGAAAAGACTAGAAGAAAAAATGTAATACAAGTAATGATTTGATTTTATCTCAGCAGAGCACCTCCCCTACTCAGTCTAGATATCAGAAGCATAAAACAAGTTCCCATCCTGACCTTGTAAAGAGCTGTTACTGAAGACAGAATACCTTCTTTTTGGTTTGGTTTTGTGTTGTGTTTTTTTTTCCCCCCTTAATGACAATAATATTGGCCAAACAATTTCTAAGACCTAAGCATTTGGTTTCATTCATTCAGGCACATTCAAGTATTCTCACTGTACTTTTATATTTGACCTTCTCTAAGTGAACCTCCAATTTAACTAACAGCTTTCTGATTCAACAAGGCTTTTTGCGTGGAAAGTGGGAGTTTGTCCTCCAGAAAAACAGGGCTGAGGTTTTCCAGTCCACCTCTCCTCTTCTCCACAGGGCTCTCAGGCTCTTACTCCATCATGTTCACTCCCACACACCCCTTGTGCCAGCAGCAGCACTTGTGTAGCTCTGCAGTTAGTGGTTTGGAAAGGTGATCTGGTTGAAAACTGATACATTTCATTTGTGCATAGGGTTAGTTTCAGCAGGATCTACATGGCCCCAGAAGTCCTGCCACTAGACAATGGAAAGATAGGAATGTCTGCCAAGAAGAGGGCAGGAGGACTGACCATTTCATCAGTAATATGACTTTAAACTGGCTTAAGTGTCTTGTGATACTAGCCCTAGAAATGAATTTTAGGTAACAATTGCTTTCACCTTCCTACTTTGAGCAAATACTAAATAGAAAAATGCTTTGAAAAGAACTAATGTGTTGCTGTCTCTGGATCTCAGCGTGGAGCACCTTCCAGGGCTTCAGCTATTTCATTTTAGTGGTCAGAGGCCACAGTTATCTGAAAGACCTACACAGTCTGCTTTAGCAGGGATAAAGTTTCTGAACAGCTATCTTGAAAAATGCCATTTGTACAAGAAAATATAAGATCTTTCCTTCCATAAGATGTGTTTAAAGACGTTTATCAGCTATATATACCACACCAGGGGCTTTATAACAATTAAGAGGGCCCAGATTCAGCTGAATGCCTAGATGAATGCTTAACTTCAAACAATCAAATACACCCAAATTTAGGAAACTACTTGAGGTTGAGGTGAATTTTATTTACAATGAACTTTGATAAAAGCATTCAAATGCTTAAAGCCAAGTACCTGTTTAAGGATTTTGCTGAAATATAGTCTAAAGGAGAAGACAGATCTGAAGGATGAATACAGTCTTCTACAAAGAACTGACCAATAACACATGGACTGCCAGGTATGACTTTTTTTTTTCTTTAATTAGTTTCTATTTTCCAAATCTTGCAAATTTTTAATGGCTGAAGGTCTGGACCCACATACTTTTTCTTCAGTAGCAACATTGGCTTACAAAGTTCTTATCTTCTTTCTCTCTCCTCTCCCCCATATGCCTTAAACTTCACCTCATCTTCAGAAACACTTATATTATTAAGGAAGCCTTTGAGAAAAACAGGAGTTTAAAAACTTTGATCACTTAAGTTATCCAGTTTAGAAGGTAATGCCATAAGCAGCTGCACCAGCACAGGTACAAGTAGTCAGCTTCAGGAGGGGACAGGAATAAACAGGTTGCTTTGAAACTTACCTTGTGGTTACAGGTTGAGTTTGAATGACCAGCTTATGACCCCAGAAGTTGTCAGCAATATTTAATAGACATAAAAAGTTTGGGTGCCTTTCTACTGCTTAACTGTGCAAATGATTAGTTACATACAAATTAAAGGCTGGCTGTGGATTCCTTTAAAAATGATGCCTTAAGCATGTGGTTCTTTGCTGAAAAGTTACTGGAAGAACAATATTGCAAGAAAAGTATGGGGTAGGGTTTGTTTCTTTCAAATCCAATCTACTTAATGTACAATGTAAAGGTGTGCTGCTTTTGCCGCCAGTAACGTAAATGCAGGATACTCTTAAAAGCAACACGAGTGTCTGTCTTCATCAGCTATGAGAATTGTGCACCTGAAATTCAGGGCTAAATCCTGGTTCATAAAAAGGTCTCTTGATGCTCTTTTGACTAAGTAAGGAGCTAAAACTTCCTTAGGACTGACACATTGCTGACTGGCAGAGAACTATGACCATCGTACTCCAACATGCACTGAGTTTCACAGGCTAAGATGTTGCTCACACCTGATTTGAGGGAAGAATAGGAAGAAGTAACCTTTCCTTCCCCAGCAGGTCTAGCCATTGCTTAGAGGTGCTTGAAGACTGAGACAAGAGTCATCAACTACTTAGATGATGCACAAGCTGAAACAGCAGCGTGCTTTGCAGGTTTGTTAGGGGGTCAAGAACCATTTGGGTAAAGGCTGATATGGTGCTTAGGTATTGTGTTCAAATTTACACAGCTTAAACTGGTTGGTCACGAATGACAGCTGCATGAAACTGCAAGAAAGGAAAACAAGACTAATGGTTTATAGTTACAAGTCAGACTGTGTCACCCTGCCTCCTCTGGAAGAATTCTTTGCAGAAGCAAATGGACTGTCTATGGAGTACAGTGAAGGAACTTCACAATGTAACTTAGAGCATCAAATCTTGTAAAAATTGACATAAGAAGTGGAAAATGTTAGTGGTTTCTAAGCACACCCAGTTAAAAATCAGAACATACATACAGTTAAAAAAGACAGAATATGTATGCTTGGTTACTTTACATTCCAAAATAGCCATGTGAGCTTGAATCGACAACAACTGCGGGGAGAAAAGAAGCAATTCAAGCTGCATGATAACCAAAAAGTATTAAGGTGGTTGTGGTTTTTGTAGGGGTTGCTATTTTCTTCCTTTAGAGGAAGGATTGAGATCAGCTGTGAGTCGTGTCATTATCTACAATTCTTTTAACAGCAGCAAGGAGAAAAGCTGCCAAAGCATTTAAAATTAATTCAATCAGGCTAAGAGGAGTATGTCAAACTGACTTCTTTGCCTGCAAATTACAAAATTATGTGTAGTTAAAATTAGTTTCTAACCATCATGGAGAGGGAGGAGATGAGCTCCTAAAACTACTGTATGCTGTGATGAGACTGTGAGCCCATCAGCAGTACTTGCAAAGTCCATTTCTGTTGGTAGAGCTGCTGAGGTGCATGTGTGGTGTGCATGTGATAAACACTGCAAGACAAAGAAGACAATAGTAGTAACTGTAAACTATGAATAGCAGGTTATTATGATGAAAAAAGAAAATTATTTAGACACTGAATTACGTTCCTTTTTTCTCTTAAAGAATCATCATAGCATAGCCCGCTCAACTCCTGTGTAGTAAAATTAATTTTTTGACTTATTAATAGTAGCTAGAAATGTCAATAAAATTTCCCTTAGCAAATTTGATTTCAGCCACATCTATTGTCTGATTACTGTCCTTCAGCACGGGGACCATTACAGTCGATTACGTTGTTATCTGACTCAAACATGTGGACAGCTCAGTCAGTGACTTTAATTACTTTCTCATCAAAGCCATGTTGGACAGTCTCTGAAATTTCTTCTTTGCCTCCTAGGACATCGTAAAGGACAAATGATTTTTGCATCCCGTTCATGAAACATGACAGGAAATCTTTTAGTTTAGTCATCCCAAGTCAAGTTCTACAAAAAGCTGTATGTATGCCTGGATTGGCAATGGGCTCGTATCCCCTGAGATCTGACAGGCATCGTACGCCCTTAGCTTCATGGATTATTTTCAGAAACAAGAGACAAAAATGCACATCTCCACTCACTGAGTCTGAAATCAATATAGTAACAGAATCCTTTTGTTAAATTAGTCCCTTTACAATACAAAAATGTTTTCATGTTGTTCCACTGGAACGGAGATTCACAAGATCCTAATTATTTGTGTTTTGCTTTAGCCTTGCCTGAACTGCTAGATGGGACACATATATTTGTTTCCGACTGAGAGGGACTTTTGGTTCTAGCTATAACTGCCAAGGCACCAGTCTGCAGGGTTAATTTCTAGCTTGCTCTAGAAAATCAAAGCATCACACCAATAAAAAAAGCTCAAACTGTTTGTAGATTATTTTGAATGTGCAATGAACTTAATAATACTTAAGTACTTCTTATTGTTATCGAAGTCCATGAACACGTGGATAAAGAGATAAACAGGATGTAATTACCGGATGTTCATGTCATAGATGGAAGGATGTTGCATTATTATTGGAGAGAGCAGGACAGATACCTATAGCAGACGCACCTCACAAAATACACCTCAGATATACTCAAAAGAATTGCCCCATGGGGCCATAATGAAAACTTTTTTATAAAGAACACTAATTTCCACAGAAGAAGGTGTACTTGAAAATGTCACTGATTTCTTTTTGACAGCTACAGCTGCCAGTCCATGCATCTAAGGGGGCATTTGAGCCAATGTTTGAATAAAAATAATCATGGCCTCAGACAGAATAAAATTCTATGAAATTATACTCTAAATACTGTTGCCTTTAGAATAGACAAAACTGCAGCTGTTCATTCCATGAAGAACAGATTTAGACACATGCAATCAGGGTGAGAACTGCTCAGGGATGTGATAGCTCTCTGATTGCAGAAGGGACAATTACTCCTATAGGGTTTCTAGAATCAATGAATCACTGAGGTTGGAGGGACCTGGGTCACCTAGTCAAACTCCTGCTCAAAGCAGGATCAACACTGAATACAAGCCAGGCTATTCAGGGCTTTTGAAAATCTCCAAGGAGGGAACAACCTCTCTGGACAACCTGTTCCATTATTAACTCTCTTCTTGCTGATTTTTTTTCCCTTCTCACCTACAGTCAGGACATCTCCTGTTTCAATTTACGATCACTGGTTCTTACACTCCTTTTGTGCAACACAGAAAAGAACCCGCTAAGAGGAGGGAGCAATATTTCCTACACATGTTGCCAAAGTATCTGTCCTACTGGCCACTGTCAGAAATAAATTATTGATCTAGCAGAAACTTTAGTTTCATCAGGTGCAGTGCTTTATGTTCCTATGACAGAACCTCCACTACTTTTCTATATAGACCACTGAATAGTAATTATTAGTTTCTTTTTTTTTAACATTTCTTCTGCTCAGCAATGACTGTTGTATAGAAATATGCAACAAAAAAAGGGTCTGATCTACAAAGAGAGAGATTACAAAAGTTACTTAAGGTATTAAATGCCTTACATGTTGCAATTTAGAAAGCTGTTTTTAATTTTTTTAATAAAACAACACACGGGAAACACCATTTAACAACAGAACCTAGTGAATTACGGAGCAGGGATCAGGAATAGAAAACAGCATTGAGAAGGAGCGTGCAAAAGGAGTGCAGGTGCCAAACATGCATTTGTTAGCAAATCTGTCACTATTACTCTGAACTGGAAAGTGTCATCTCCCACTGCTCTAGCACTTTCACACCTCTGAGCTTATATAAACGTGCGAGAAGAAGAAACTGCAAGCAGGTGGGGATGCAAGATTACAACCACCCCCACTCTGGGAGGCACCCAGGCATTGCGGAAAGAGACAACAGGTTCAGACCTGTGGGAGTGCAGCTTGGAGGTGATGTCAAAGCTGTTGAAACCAGTGACTTGACTGGTTTGTTAACAGATGAGATGGAAGCATGTGTACCATAAAGGGTTTGGGTAATGCAATCGAGCGCCATCACATAACAAGAAGACTGGTTCAATGGGACTTACTCAAACAAAATTGTTATAAGGGATTAAAGTGGGCTGGTATTGAGTTTATGATCTGAGCACACTGTCTTGATTTCTTCACACAGAGTTCACACAGACTAGCAGAGTGAACTCATATGTACCTTTTAAATATGCCAGATTCATTTTGGAGTTTATGTTGCATACAGAGGCACATGGGGCACTGCGATTTCTCTGCTATGGCTTAAAGAGAAAGCACTGTACTGCCTTTTGTCCACTATTCTTTTGCAACCTCTGCCTTAATTTCCTTTATACTTAGGTTTTTTTAGTCTGTGCTGTAAAACCTGCTACTTCTTTAAAGAAAACAATTTATTTTAGCATAAGTTTGTAGGGAGAAACAATATGTTTTATTATAACAACTTCACTTATAGCCTTAAAGCATCATGGTTACTTTATTATTTGCAATTTACTTAGAAAAGAGAACAGTGAACTGCATGCCATTCTTGAAACTGGGATCGTCACTGGCTCTATCAACCCATACACTAACAGTCTTCACCTGGCACTTTCAAAAGAAAGAGGTTTGAAGTAAATGTTATGCAAAAAAAGTTGCTGGAACATTTACCCAAAAGAATGCCCAAATGCAGTCCTAAGTTATTGTTTCTTATAAACACAAAGTTGTAAATACACTTTGGAAGCATAAAGTGAAGATGGCAGAAGTATTGCTTTTTTTAAAAAAATTTTAATTCCTTAATTTTAAATTTTAATTTGGTTTATAAAACAAGTAGTAGTGGGCGTTTTTGTTTGTTTTGGCTTTCATTGAGGTAGCGCGTGGAAGAACATATGTTTTTGCAGTTATAAAAAAGTGTAATCGTTAGTTAATTAATGTAATCCTGGAACTAGGGTATGGGAAATTTGCACAGATTTCTCAGTTGTGCTGTGGGCTTCCTTTTTTACTCTGGGCAAATATTTTAAAAGCCCCAACACCCTTTTCCTCTGAACTTTGTCTGTTTACATACCATTTGCACTTGAGAAGAGACTATAAACTACCAAATGAAGGCAAAGTATAACATGGACCAAGAGCATAAGAAAATGTGAATCCTAGGCTGTTTACTGTAACCGCATGCACCAAACAGGCAAATTATTTGCTGTAAATATGTAATTTTCCCCTTGAATACGCAACTATTTTGTCTAGGAAGCTGCAGAAAACTTTTACGAGGTCACCGACAAGCAAGCTTCATATGCATTTGTGCCTGATTTAAGGGATTTCAAGTTTTAACATTTAGTGCATTCAGCAGTGGTGCCGCTTAAACTGGTTTAAGGAGTCACCACCCTCCTGCCCTGAACTGGTTCCCACCTCCACACCTCCCCCACTGTTGTCATGGCACACGTGGAAGCACGGCTCTGTGGCAAGCTGGATCCCAGATGTCATCCAGCCAAAACCAAAACTATTTCTGTCAAGGTTATTGTTCAGCAGGATCAGTTCTGCACAAACACAGAGTGAGGTTTTTTACACAAAACTGTGGAGTGACTGCTCTTGGAGCGCATTCCTGGGCACACAGAAAACAAAGTGATTGGGAACAGTCAGCACAGATTGACCAAGGGTAAATCATACCTGACCAACTTGATTGCCTCCTATGCTAAAACGGCGAGGACACTGGGCAAAGAAGGCCAATGGATGTCATTTACTTTGACTCTAGCAAGACTTTCAGCTCTGTCTGCAACAGTATTCCCATGTTCAAGTTGGGATGTTATAGTCTGGAGGGGTGGTAAACTGGGTGGGTAAAGAAATTCGTTGGATGGTTGACTCAGAGGGTGGTGGTTAACAGGTTGTACTCTACCTGAAGGCTGGTGAGAAGCAGAGCACCAGAGGGGTCTGTCCTGGGACCTTTACATCTTTATCAATAACCTGGGGGATGCGACTGCACTCTCATCAGATGTGCAGATGAGACAAACCTGAGGGGAACCGTCAATATGCTCAAAGGCAGGGCTGCCATCCAGAGGGACCTGGACAGGCTGAAGGAATGGGCTAACAGGAAATTTATGAAATTCATTAAGAACTGCACAATCCTGCTCCTGTAAAGGAAGAATGTCTGGCAGCAATGCAGGCTGGGGATGGACTGGTGGGGGAGCAGCTCTGATTAAGAGGCCCTGGGGGCCTCTGTCCCCTGGGGACACCAAGTGGCAGATGAGGCCCATGTGCCCTGGTGGAATGGCATCCTGAGTGATATCATTAGCAGTGCAGCCTGTAGATTGAGGGAACTGATGATCCCATTTTATGCAGCACTCATTAGGCCACATGTACACACTGCATCTGGTTTTAGGTCCCTAATACAAGAAATGCATTGATCAGCTGGAGAGAGTTCAGCAGAAGGTCACTGAGATGATCAGGAGCTGGAGCAATTGCCCCTGAGGAGATGCTCCAGGAGCAGGACTTGTTCAGTCTGGACAACCTACGAGGAGGTCATCAACAAGATGGAGCCAGGTTCTTCACAGAGGTGCAAGGTGGAAGGATGAGAGCAGCAGGCTTAAGTTGAAACAAGGGACATTCAAACTGAAGATAACAAAAAACCTTTTTCCCCATGAGGATAGTGAGGCAGTGGCACAAGCTGCCCAGAGCAGTTGTACAGTCCCCATCTTTAGAAATTTTCAGGCCCTGACTGGATAAAGCCCTGAGCAGCCTTGTGTGACCACACCACTGCTCTTGCCTCGAGCAGAGGTCCCTTCCAACTCCAGCGACTCTGTGATTCATGCTAGAGCCAGGAAATGCTTGAACTGGCTCTGCTACGGACCAAACATATAAAAGTGTGCTATTTATCCCCAGGATCAAGCAGCTGGGACATATTATGTCAGCAAATGAAACACAATGCTTTCAGCCCTTAAAAACACACGAAAAAGGAATACTGTGGTATCACACTCTTTACCTTAACAACTACTGGATAAGCAACACAGACAACTTCCCTACCAGAGTCTGTGTTTATCCCTCTGTCTCTACAATTCTGTGTATTTATGCCTGTGAGTATGCAAAGATATCACTTCTTGAGAAGTTTACCCCTAGCAAAAACTACTCTGTACAAAGTGTTTAATGCTGTATTGCATACGTTTCTTAGCTCTCTCAACAGTGCAGAGAGTTAAATTTGAAGAAGCTCTTAGAGGGACAGAACTGGTTATAAGGGTGTGGAGAGGTTCAGATTATGCAGTGCTGATTATCAGAAATCAGACAGTCAATGAGACAGATCTCTATAGACTCACTGGTGCTGGGTGATTGCAGTACAACACATGCATAAGACTATCCTGGATATATTAGGAAATAATTGGACTCTTGTGCTTGTGTGCATTGTACTTCAAGAGGTGGATAAAATGCTGGATTTAAGAGAAAAATAAATACCAGTACTTCACAATTCTAATGGACTGTCCCATAATGCTTGAGATGTGGATTACTGATGTTCCTTTCACGGTATTTTGTAAGGCAAGCATGCATGATCCTCACCTTTTCAGATGAAGAAACAGATGCACTGAGACTAAACGGCTTGCCCAGAATCACATGTTAAATCTGTGATGGAACCACAAAGAAAACCCACATATTAAGGGCAGCATGTCCTGTGCCTTTCTAAGCTTATCTTTCATCATCTTTTACTGCTAAATTAGAAGGTTACTGGGTCAGAGAAGCTGTTTTCTTATCTGTCTGTGAAACACCAACTACAATCTACCTTAGTACCAGTGTTATTCCTTAACATGGTATCTGTGTACAAATGTGACTATCAGCGTTCACCCTCGTAGGCAGTATTTGCCATTGGAATGGAGCCACTGTGAACGACGCTGATATCCACCTGAATTCTCTCTCCTCTCATAATTTAGCCTTGTATGAGAAGAAACAGAAAAAGAGAACTTGGGAAACAGAGAAAAGAGATAAAGCAGGGAAAGAAAAGGGACACCGTGGAGAATGAAAAAGGACAATAAAGAACAATGGAGATGGAAAGGAATATGGAAAGAGGAAAAATATGAAGGCGAAAGAGGAAGGAGTACAGGAAGGGAGAGGAGAGGCAGAAAGCAGAAGTAAAAGATGGCAAAGAAGGAAGACAAGAAGGAAAGGAGAAAAAATCAATAAAAAAGAAAGCATAACAAGAGGAGAGATGAGGGGAGAGATCACACAGGAGTCCTAGAACCTGTTATCTGATTATGTATATTAACCAAATAAATTTAACAGAACTAAATAAACTACCATTGTTTCGATGCCTAATTCCATGGACTATCATGGAATGTAAATGCAAAATGGCTTTAAAGTTTCCAAGTTGTATTAGAAAAATTAAAATATGAAAAGCAAAGATCAATATTAACAGTCATGCGAAGTCCTACACAGTCCAGCCTGATCTGTACAGTATACTTTCCAGAGACAAACTTGTGTTTGGTACAACAAAATGTGGAAAGATTATCGCATGGTTCACTGCATCTCCTAAAGCAAATCCATTAACAAATGCACTCAAAATACTGTATTGCACAATAATGAAAAGTGCATCATGGAGCAACTTTATGATACTTTTTTGCTAGGCTCTTGCAAAATGCCTCTGAACTCCCTTCCAGAAGAGATACAGCAACTTCTACTTCGTGCACCACCATAGGAACAGCTATTGTTATTTTTATTTAATTAATTTAAACTGTCATAACTTCTTTTTAAGATACCATAACTCGTTGGGAGTTTAAAACATTTATAACTTGATTTTTTCAACTTAATGGGGAGATTGGAACATTAATAACAATAAAGAGAGAAATCTGAGATTTGCTTTTCTACATTCTCTCTAAGCCTAAGCAAATGAATTTAGAGAATGTATTTTCAAGTGGAACGTAACATCATGTATAGATACTTCTGTATCCAGCTGGAAGTAGAGTATTTGCATTAAAAGAAGATTCAAATCTACTCAGCAGAAATTTTTTAAATAGACATATTGAGAGGAACAGATACCATTACATTGTGGTATTAAAAAATACCAGCTCCAAATCTGGCAAATTGCAAAGATTAGTCATTCAAGAAAAAAAATATGGAAGTTTAATTTAAAGGAGAAAGATAACTTCACGTAATTATCTCTTCCTTGGTTTTCCTTTCTGCTGCAGAAATACTTTGCTCATTCTCTCTCTGTCATTTTTGGAGACAGTTCAGCTTGCCTTCCCATGAAAGTCTCTTACATCCTTTCAATAAAGTAATGGCTGAAATATCACATCTTTTTCCATGTTCAGACAGTGGGTGGGCACTACGTGCCTTTTCCTTAGGTTTAGTATTTCATACATACATGCTCCATCTCTAACTTTTCCCATTTAGAAATATCGACTACTTTCATATTTCTGGGTGAAGTATTGCCTTTCTTCTTGCAAGGGCAAGGACACTGACATTGATTCTCATCAAGCTTTAATTTAAAGAGGACAATATAATGGAAACATTATGTGCACACTTGTCTGCTCTCAGCTCCACAATTCATCATAATCACAGAACATTTAATATGTGTTTTCAACTGAGAATGCACTGCCTGGGCAAATGACAAGGGGTTGGGGTTTTTTGAGGTTTGCCCTATAGGACACGGTAGACAAAGAAACCAAGATTAAAAAAAATGGAGTTAAGGAAAAATCCTAAGTACATCAGCCTCCTAGAAACTTTGCTGTCACTACTTTTCAAAGGTGACCCAACATAAGCCTGCAATATGGGTCAGATGCTACCAAAAGACAGGAATTTCATCCAGCTGATCCTCGTGCCTGCTGTGTGAGGGGAAGGTGTGGGACAGGGCATATTTGTCACTCCTGGAGAGCAAAAAACAATAATCAGAGTTTTAGAAATCCTGGGAAATCCAGTAGCGAGGCATTACTCTGAGGCTGACATCCAGCCTGATGCAATACAGTCCTCCTCAGCTTAAAGTACATAAAGCAGAAATGAAATGTATGTGACTGGGCACAAATGCTTCCTTGCTCTATGCTGACCTCACTTGCCTACTACAAAGGCCAGGAGCATCCCAAACTCTTTCTGTGCACCCCGTCTTCAGCTGAGAGCTATCTTGTGTGTTGAGAAGAAGTGGGCACACCTGAAAGGTGAATTATTCCTTTACTCCACATCTAGGCACCTGATTTCCCAATCTGCAGGGAGTAGATCTGATTTTGATTGGGGCCATTCAGTAAGAACAAATGTAAAATGTGGTATTAAGTATAGTGATTTCTAGTCCCTCAAAACAAAACAGTGTAATTTTATGTTCTAACCACACTACTAAAACATCCCAGACAGGTTTAGACCAGATCCTTCCAGCCTGATCAACAGTGGGGGCCTGTCCAAGAGGTGGTGGGGGCTCCAGCAGATACCCCATGCCACGCTCCCTCCCAGCACTTGTTCAAGGCCAGGTCAGAGTCACTGACAACAAACCCACAGCACTGTCACAAGGGTGACACAAGCAAGGTCAAACTCGTTATCAGTGATGGCAGTGTTATGACAGCTGTTAGGAAATGCCTGTGGCATTCAGGTGATGGCTATCTTGCGAGGGATCTATGGCAGGACAAGTCAAAGACGATTAAAAACCCGCTGCGGTTATTTCTCAGATGGGTCCCAGGACTCTTTTCTCTTTGGTTAACCCTCTTCTACTGTCACCCAGGCACCAGTAAAAGTGAGTTTTGATCTGTTCATAGTTTCAAAGGGACCTACATGTTGATATCAGGAAAAAGGAGGAGGATACTTTCTAGATATTATCTCTGAGGGTTCAAGAAGGAGAATGGTAGGAGAAGTAAAGAAGGGAAAATGGTTTCAAAGATCAGCGCGTGAACATTTCAAGCCTTGAAATACATTTGACAAAAGTACGCTGCCTATTCTGAAAACCAGGCTAGACTTTTCAAAAGCAGACTCTGGCCTCAACTTACTTTAAACACTTAAAAATATACCCATCAAGGCCAGTTCAGCTTAAGACAAGTGGAAAACAAGTCAGCAAATCACTGTTCCTTGAGGCGTGATTTGGTTAGTCTTAGTCTGATTTTTTTTCAAAAGTTACAAGACCATGCATAGCGTTTTGAAGTCAGGAAGTTTTAAAGCATTATTTCATAGATAGAGTACACAGAACTAAAGAAATGCAGTTTAAAAATTACATACATCCACAGCCTACACTATTTTCACATTATAAAGGTGGGAAAGGAGTGGACGACATTTTGATTACAGCTGTGAATGTCAGCAGGAAACTGAGGGTGCGTGTCTGGTGAATCACAGGATAGGACAAAAATAGATTTATTTAGTCACTAGTATAATTAATCATGGGCACCTATATGTATCTAAACTATTTATAAATGAAAAAAATTCAGTGGATATATACATAGTTTTGCATGCACGCACTCATACACAACATACCTGATGTTTACTGAACCAAACAGTCACAGTAATTAATATCTCAAGGGTAAAAGCCACTTACCGCTGCCTGGCTGATGATACCACTGAAAATCCCCTTATAAAATGTTTCTACTTTTAGGTGAGAGGCAGAAGCCTGCCGACCTGGCTGGTAGGCAAGGGTGCAAGGTCACACACAGGCAGGCTCTTTCCCTGCGGGAATGACCTGACTCCAGCTTTGCTGTCCCCCCACCATATGCCCCATCGATCCCACCACCAGGGAAGCAGGTGAGGAGGATTTTTCCCGGCTCCCTTTCCTTCTACTGGGCTCAGACTCCCTCTCCTGGCCCCTGGCACCACTGCACTCTTGTCCCCCTCATCCACTTTGATCTTGTCCCCAGGATTAAATGTTGCTGCAGTGTCACTGCTCCCCACAGAAACTTGGGGTCAGCTTCCCAGGGCTCCACCACAGCACCTGCTTGTGTCAATATGGATCTGCCTGTTGCCACTTTCCCATATTTTCCCTCTAGCACACAGCTATCCAACACAGATGTCACCAGAGCAAGGTGAGAGTTCACACCATGGGGGTCTGAAGGGATGTCACATCCCAGACTTCCCTCTTGTGGGGTGCTTCTCTGGGTATCAGGGTGACGAGACAAGCTGCTGTGTTACCTATAGGCACTTGCTGGCAAATGCCTACGATTAGCAGTGTGGCCAGCTCCCCCTGGTTTTGTCATGATATGTATTTTAATCTGACCACTCTTAGTGAGAAATATTATTTCTACTTCAGACTTGAAAAATTTCTTATTTTCAGAACAGTCCCTGCTCAGAGGAGGTACGTTGCAGACTCTGCTAACTGCGCATGCTGCTGCCCTAGCAAAATGAGCATCAGTTTCCAGTGTTTCCAGGGAGACAGAAGGCTCTTAGAGAAGATTTGTTTGGGGGTTACACAAATAACTGTAGTGAAGATGGGACTGGGTGATGTAAAGGGGCAAGAAAATGGATAGTGAGAATGGTGGTGGATATAAGGCAATAAGAATTAGAAGAAAAAACCTTGACACAGTGCAGGAAAATGTCTAGATGGGTGCATAAAATAAGCTGAGGAGCTGTCCTCAGCTGTTGCCTGAGGGCAACTTCACCTGCATCCCTATGGTTATAATCTTCTTTCGCACCACCTCCATCTCCCTAAAACCCCAAACCCAGACAAGCGGAGCAGTCTCATTCAAACTGCCCTCTGGAAGCAGACCCTGGGTCTGTGCTAATTCCTCGAGTGGCCTAGCCATTGCCTGGGAGAGTACTGGTGGCTTGGCGGGGCATTGCATACCAACATCCACCACGCTCTGGTCCTGTTTCATGTACTTGGGTACATATAGATATGGATACACATGTGGAGAATGTGACAACTGACAAGAAGGAAACACAGGCCACAAAGAGATGTGGAGGACCACAGAAGTCAGGACCAGTGGAGAAGCAGGAAAAAGCATTATTTGGACAGCTTTCTGTACAGGCTAATTGTTGTGGGATGCAGTACAGTAGCAAGGCAGATCCCCACCTAAGCAAAGGAAAACAAAGCAATGGACAGGGAAGTCACTTACATGCATAGAGGGTGACATTGTTGAAGTTTGAACCTGAGATGACCATAGGCAAATTTGAAGTTGCCAGCTTCACTCTAAAAGTGAAATTATAACAAGATAAGCAAAAACAATGCCATTAAAAACCCCTCATGGTCTGTAAGCCAATCTTATGATTTTTTTGGACAGTCTTCCTTAGCACCTCACTTTGGCACTGGTGAAAGCAGCAAGAGGATCAAATTACTCATCTCAGTAGCCTATTACTATCAGTGAGCAGTGTGTGTGACTGTGGCATGGTCCAAAAACATCATTTATGGATGAGTGACATAGCTATCAGATCACTAAAACAGAATTTACATGCTACCAAGCATTGAAAGTTCATTAAAAATTTCTTTGTGTCTTCTGTGCACATATCTGTGCTCCTGCCTACCTCTACTGGTCTCCCTCTTTTCACTGAGGTTATGGATGAGATCAGAAGTGAAAGCTAACTAACTTTTCCATCCCAGACTGTTAAGTCCAGAGTTGCAGTGCCAATTAGAGGTGCAGGTGACTGTGGAAAAGAATGTAACAATCCTTTCTGTTCTCAGATCAGTAAAAGCGGGAGTACTGGGTCTGTCTGGGATGGAGTTAATTTCCTTCATACCAGCCCATATGGTGCTGTGTTTTGGATTTGTGGCTAAAACAGTGTTGATGAGACACTGTTGTTTTGGTTATTCCTGAGCAGTGCTTGCACAGCACCAAGGCTTTCTCTTTTTCCTATGCTGCTCCCCCTCTCCTCTTCCCCAGCAAGCAGGCTGGGGGTGAACAGAGATGGCAGGGGACACAACTGGGACCCCTGTATAGTCCATACTATATAACGTGATGCTCAGCAACAAAAACTGTGGTAAAGGAAGAAGGAAGTTGGGGATTTTGGCTTCCAAGGTACCCGTAGCTCAAAGACTGGCTGGGCATCAATCTACTTGTGGAAGCTGGTGAGTGGTTACTGTTGCATCACTAAAATATTTTTTTTCTCTCTCCTTCACTTACTAAGCTGTCTTTATCTCAACTGTCAGGATTTTTCTTGTTCTTGCTCTTCCTATTCTCTCCTCTGTCCTCCTGGAGGAGGGAGGAGGAGTGAGCAAGTGGTTGTGTGGGTGCTTGGCTGCTGGCCAGGGTCAACCCACTACACTAGGATTTTATCCCAGTCTAGTAAAACTTACCAAAGTGGAAGGAATTTGCTATGCATATTTTTCTGCCATGCATACAAACACATAAAATATCTATTTCAAATATTATTTTGTTAATAAAAGAAAATAAATTGAAAGGTTATTTAATGGCCAGCTTGACTGCAATTTTTAATATTGTAATATACCTTTAACCAGAGTTGTCTTCAATTATATTCCAAAATTTAAAATAAGCACACAGTGCAGAAAAGCTACATTTCCTAACCAACCTTCTATGTTTATGATAATAATACTAATCAACATAGCCAACTTATTTCAACAACCACATAGAAAAATCTTACAGTGACCCATCTGAAATAATATTTTTCAAAAGAGATTAAAAACCTTGGATGTCTAAAGACAGAGATAAATTTTCGCTCCAGTTGCTACATGCTGTAAAGACTCAGGCATAAAACAGAGGAAATTAATGCCCTTCCTTATCTGAAAATTTTACTTCTCAGAATGAGTGTATTTATTGGACTGGACATAGCATCTTTATCTTTTAATAATCTTTGTGAAATTAAGTTTGTACATACTATACCTTTTGCTCAATTATGTCTTTAATCTACAGCGATTCTACTAATATTACTTTTTGCTTCTAAAGTCCTGTTCTGGTAACGATTTCTGGAACCAGACTGGAGTACTGCCCCAATCCAGAATGCTGTGGTTGTCCATGATGTGGTAGAACAAACAGGCATCATCTGCAAACCATGTCCCAGACAGTAGATTAGGAAAGCTAAACACCCCTAGAACAGGAAATAATTTTCTCTATTACTGCAATATAAAATAGATATGACCTGTGATTTTTTTCTTTAACAAGCTGTAGTGGCATAGAAACTCATCCATTTTTCAATTCAGGAAAAACTGCACGGAAAAAATGTAAAGAAATGCCACATTGCACATGTTCCCATACATTGTATGAAAGCCATTATAACAGTAAATAGTCGTCTGAAAGTTCCTTTTTTAATGCCAAAATTAACTATGAAATGAATTCATGATAGTCACCTGCACAGAAGGTTTTTTTAATGCAACACTTTCTTTTGGATGTGCCCTTCCACGGGGAACTTCCCCTCCCTAACATGTAAAGTCCTCATGGTATCACTGGGTGCAGGCTCAGGGGAGATGAGCTGCCTGGGCATCTACTCATCCAGTACCGGCCCAGCAATCCTGCTGCTCTCTACCCACAGCTTAGTAAAACCAGCCTCTGTCTCTTAGGGGCCGTTGGGCTGGAGCATGGATATGCTGTTGTTGAACAGAGTGGGAAGTATTACTGAAGCATGGTTTGCAAAGGCAGATCCCACAGCCAGAGAAGTAAGCAGAGTTTCCTCTCTTGTGGAGGGAGACTCCTACCTCCTCCCATCCTGCTTCATCCATTTGCTGCTCAGACGTGAAGGAGCAAGGGCTGTCTTAGCAAAGATCTCTTCTTCTCCCCTCTTCTAACCCAACACTCTTCCCTATGCCCACTCTCTGACTCTTTTATGGGGAGTTTATACAGACTTATGGCAACTTCTTAGATTTTATACCTCATAAAACCTTTCTGCATAAAGGATTCTGATAAATAGAAGGCTCTGGGGGGATCTTATTAATGTATATAAATACCTAAAGGGAAGGTGTAAAGAAAATGGACTTCTCAGTGATGCCCAGTGACAGGACAAGAGTCAATGGGCACAAACTCAAACATAGGAGGTTCCCCTGAACACAAACCCCCACTTTTTTTTACTGTGATGGACATTGAACATCAGAACAGACTGCCCAGACAGGCTGTGGAGTCTCCACACGTGGTGATATTCAAAACCTGACTTGTTGCTGTACGCTTCTGTGGGAGAACTTACCTTGGGCCGCACATCTCCGGGACACAGGGCTCTACCCACCCTGGGGACAGTGATGCACAGACATCAATATGATGGATGCAAAATGCCCGTTCATTTAACTGCGTCACACGCTTATATAGCTCTTGCGCTTCCTGTTCCTGCCACTCCTATGGGGAGGAGTCTATCTTTCCGTCACATGCCGTGATCTTCCGGTTGCCGACCCCTGTCTATTCCCCTACACTGACTGGACAGTGTCCAGGCTCTAGGTGATGGCCCTGCTTTGATAAGAGGGCTTGACTAGGTGATCCCCAGAGGTCTCTTTCACCCTCATCTAGTCTGTGATTTTGTGATTTGCTGTTTGTTTCTTCTCTAACCATTTTGGGAAGGAATTTTGGACCCTTGGTTTTTATTTAATTTTGCAGCCAGCTATCCCAGGCACACAAACCTACAAACATATATTTACAAAACCCGTAAGAGATTCATGCATGCCTCTGTGTAGCTGGATTTGATGTTCCTCTGCTCAGTTCTGGACCCTTTTCTCCTCTCCTGGGTGATGCACTGTAACATAATATTACAAAACATTGTAGCAACAACAACCAGAAATGGCAAAATCCCCCTCTTGGCCTGACATGTTCAGTCATTTCTTTCCACTCCTCAGGAGGTGTTTTAACTCCGCCTGCATGACTGGTATCAGTAGGGATCTTCTACTGCATTGTAGATGGTAGATCCAGTGGTTCAGTGTAGCTGGCTTGTGCCTGGATACAAGGAATGAAATGAAGCTCTTTGGCTAGCAAGGCTCCACGCTCCTGTCAGTGTCCAGATGTACTTTCTGTTGTCTTTGTAAGATGGTGTCTGGTCCCAACAGAGCTGGGTCAGCTGCAGCTGAACAGCTGTACCACTTGATGCTGTACTAAACAGATCTTTCTATGTGCACAGTCTGGCTTCCTCTGATCAGCCTCCAGCTTTTCAGACCTTTCAGCTTGGAAGGCTCACCACTGTATTTTGCAAAGCCTTCAAAAATCTCCTTAGGGTTTTCTTCCTCCTATATCCTCTTCTGTCATTTGCTTCTCTGTCACTATGACAGTTTAAAGCTAATCTTTAATGTTTCTGTCCCATTCATCTCCTACTTTCCAGCCATGAATAAGTCTTGCTGTTTCTTTCTGTTGATGGATACCTGCCAGACCCTGGCTCTCAAAATCAAATCATTTGGTGATGCTTTAGCCATTTCTTGATTTAGCAATCACATTTTCTGACTTCCTCCCCATAGATGAATTTCTGACTCTCTGCATGGATGATTCCAGTCCATACATGTTCCTCTTTCACACTCTGTTCTTCTCATTCCTAAGCATGACCTGCAGCTTCTCAATGCTCTGCATACCACATTCAAATGTGGTCACCCTGCTGCTTTTGCCTTTTCTAAGCTTGTCCCAGTCATTTGGCATTTCACCCCACACACCATCAGTGTTGCACCCCTGTTCTGCCCATGTTTAGGGCACAGAAATAGCTCCCAGCTTGTCTTCTTCATACTACCAGCACCGTCTGTACATTTTTAATACGCAGCCCAGTGAAAGGGGACAGAGGGCACCAAGCTGTGTATTGGCTATGAAGTGACCAGGGTGGTGCATCGCAACCCACTGTTTTAGGTAGATGACATGTCCCAGTCCTTCTGCCCTCCTGTATGGAGGGCAGCAGGGCTTCACACAAAGGAGGTGCAGAGGATGCCTCCTGGTTAGGCTTACAGCTGCCTTAAACCATGATACCCATACAAGTAGCGCAAAGGGAAAATGAGGAGCACAAAGAGAAGGATGGATGCTTGCTACAAAGCCATGCTGCCAGTTAGGTGAATTTTGCAGAACTAGCTTCACATTTGTGACCCAGCTGTAATACAGTAACAAACAGCTTCTGGTTTACAGGTGTCTGGATGGGGATGATGCCTTAAGCTTTGCTTACAAAAGCAAAAGTGTATGTGTTACCAAAGCATGAGGAAGGGGCAGTCTAAGACTGCTGAGGTTGAATAAATAAATATAAATCTGGAAGAGTTGCCCTAGTGCCAGTACTCATGCCACAGGGGGAGGCACTCCAGGGCACTTGATCTTGCACTGAGCTCTTCAACTCTCGCAGTGTTGAGTCTCTAAGCGTCTCTTCAATTCTGTTCCTTTATCCTGATCCTATTAAGCTGTTGTCAAGGGGTCTGCAGTGCTAGCCAGCTCTAGCCACCAGAAAAGAGAGCAGATGGTAATATGGCTTGGTGCCTTTTTCAGGAAAGCCAGTGTAATTATTACTTATGCTAACTGAAAACCCAAAATACTCTGCTCCCTACCCCAATGAACTTAAAATCTTGTTGAGGACAAGACCTGTCACATCCCTCCTCATAACTGTCATCACGATTATCTCATCTACTGTCTTCCATTCCTCCCTCTGCCTCTGCTTTCCCAAAAATACAGCTCTTCATTGTCCATCAGCCCACATCTTCTTGGCTCTCCTTTGTAGCCTCTCTGGTCTCTTTCACTCACAGCAAGAACTTCAATAAAATACCTGAATTCAGAACAAAACTATCTTCTTTTTCATTCTTCCTCAAATCTCATCTCCATGTGATAGGTAAAGCAGCTGACAACCTATGAAACTGTTCATTACATTCAGTGGTAGGAAACAGACTCTTTATCTGCCCTTTCCAATTTTTCCTTTGTTTCTACTTTGCCCTCCATATGCTTTAACTCACTATGAGGTATTGCTTTCAGTGTACGTAGGGATGGCACATAGCACAATTTGGCAAGCTTGACAAGTACTTATGAATACTACCTTAATGCAAAACACTCATTAAAGAGAAGTTAAAGAAATTATTACAATAATTTCTACATATTCCTCTATGTACTCTGACAGAACTCTGCTTGCTTAAATGCTCTTCAGCTTTCTGGTACTTTTCTATAAAGCACGTTATGGTACATCCTCTGATTCCAATTTCTCATCTTTATGTTCTCAAAGTCACACTTTGAATTTCAGCTTCAAAAGACAAGATATCATGAAAGAGACACTGTTGAAATTGTAGCTGTAGTAGAGCATTTGTGAGAAGAAAACAGGATGCTTTCATGTATTAGCTTATTTGACACAAATGCTCTGTTCTGAATTCATACAGTTTGAATCAAACCAGGAAACTAGAATTTTGATTTAACAGCATAAACTACTCCAAATTTCCTGGAAAAGTCTGAACAATACTGATCTTTTAGCTGAACAGTGCTTGAGTCTGGAAAGCAATCAGCATTTGAGTTTGAGTTTGTTATGCAACCAGGAGCAAGAGCAGGCAACTTGAATTTTAAAGTGAACAATTTGCATTGTACTGTAACCACTTTGTTGCTGAATAGTGTAGTGTTCCTGTATACCACTGTTCTCTTCATCTCTGGGAGCTTGATTTCTCATTGCTTTGCACCTCTTGAAGTGGTTTATGGCTGTGTAAAGTGGGTATTTAAAAAACACCATTTTGGTTTATCCGTATTTCATACCTACTTTGCGCAGGATGCAGTGAACAGACTTTATATGTCACTCCAGCTGTCCATTACCGTAGACATCATGAACTCAACTTACTAAATCTGTCATATTTGGAAGCATAAAACCATCTTTTTGTCCCAACATCCATTTGAGGAACCAGTGCCTTCATGAATTAAATGGGCATTTAAAAAGTAGTTAGCTTGCTTGATTCTTGCAGCCCCATCTCCTTTTCCACATACTAACAACATAAAGGGAATATAAAGAAGTTTAAATAGGCCAGATGGCACCTCTGGGGCTGAGGGGATACCCTGCCAGCATGCTCCTAGACCGCTTATTCTCAGCTTGCTATATGGAAGCTGGAGGTTCCTATATTCCTAAAGCTGGTTCCTGAGGTAGTTATTAGGGAAGACAGAAAATACAGGAGATACTGAATCTCAGTCCACAAAATCATTAACTCAGTGAATGTATTTTCATTTTTTGTAGTATCCCGACCATTAGATGACAGCGCAAGATTAAAAGAAAAAAAAAAAAAGACTACTTTAATCAGAGCTTTGTGAAGTGTGTTAATTATCTACAGGGGACAAGATGCTACCATGAAAGACTGTGGCTTAAACTCCCTTTTCTGAGACTCTGGAGCTTGCATTTGTTCCGAGTGAGCAGCACGTTGGGTAGGGACTCTGGGGTAAACCTAGAGTGGATGTGTTTTGTGATCAGTGGACTGTGTAATGAAATACTGATGCAATATATTTCCTCTTTTTTTTTTCCTGTAGGGAAGTCCCTTTGGAATTGGATGTAGCTACATTTGATATTATAAAGAATTTAAAGCTGGTAATAAACATGTGCGTATCTTTTCCTAAAAAACAGGTATGAATTTTGATGCACTGACTATTTATTATGCGTGGAGTTGTTTTTTTCCAAGCAATATAACAAATCTGCCTTGCTATGCTTTCTTTTAGCAGTTTGAAACCTTATTATATGCACACCATATATTAGCAGCCGCAGCAAGAAAGCTAAAGAAGCCAGTGGGTATGAGCAAAGCAGCTCAACCCCTGCAAGCCTACATGACTACTCCTTTGCTATAGCCTCCTGCTCATTCTTTGTAGCCAGTTGCGTTCAGTTTGCCCTTCACCCATCTGTACCATGGGTTTCCGGTAGTATACTTACTATCACAGATGTGAGGGACAAAGTTTGACCTGAATTCCCATTTGTTTTTTTCAGCTTCATAAACTCTAGATTATATGCCCTGAGGCATCTACTCAACCCTTCGCCGTTCTGACGAAAGCCACCAGAGCACTCCTGAGCCTCTCCTGCAAGGACAAGCCTGATGGTCCCCAGCGTCTCTCTCACGTAGGTGCTTCAAATGCCAGAGCCTATGCTTGAACTGCTAGAGTCATCCTCTCCTTCCCTCCCTCCTTCACGCTCTTCAGAGCAAACAGCTACTCCAGCACACAACTCCAGCGTGCAACTTCTCAGCGCCGTGGATGTCAGCGAGGACCCGGGCCCCCATCCCGCAGGGGCTCCAACAAAAGCACTGCTCCCGCTAAGGGCACCTCCCTAAAAACGCATTTGCAGGATGCTTACAGCTGCGTGACCTGGAGCTGGGGCTGCGCAAGCGCAGCAGGGCCCGCCGGGGCCGAGGACGGTGGGCCGCAGCCGCCCCGGTGGCGGCCTTCCCGCCGGCGGCTGCGGGCGAGCCGGGCCCTCGCTAGGTGGCACTGCGGTGCTGCGGCGGGGGGGCTGCCGCCCAGCGGCCCAAGCACCGGCGCGTTCCCGCGCCCGCTCTCCCTTAGACGTTCGTCTGAATGAAGCCTAAGCAAGCTCTGAAGGATATTCCGTAAATTTTGACAGCGAAAGAAAAATGGGATCTGCCAGCTGAACGGTTCTGTTCCCTCTCTCTACAGTGAATAAAGCAGTGAGGAGGATTTTTCTGGGCTGTTTTTTATAGCAGGCGCGTGGAGGCTGCTGGTTTCTCTCATAAAAGTCTGTGTAGCCTGTAGGAGTGGCAAATGACTCTTCACAGCTCAGCTGCACTAATTTTGAATTGTACAGCAGAGTTATACCAATGTCTTTTAGGAGATCCTTGTGCTCACAAATACCTCGCATCTTCCAAAATTCCTCAAGATAGATCTGATCTGCCACGAAGACCTCGTTCTAGCCTCTGTAGAAACTTCCCTCCCAGACCGAACAGGCATGTGCGGCAGTTGACAAACTACAGCATCCCTGATGTAATGGGGAGAGGCTGGGATTTCTTGATTCCACACACGACTGAGCCAGCAGAACACAAACTGTTCACTAGATCATGTCCGAGAAGCTGCATGAAAGACAGGCTTGGAAAAGGTGAAATTCCATTTTAACTGCAGAGGAATCACCTTTGGCTAAAATGAGGCACAGGGATACTAAGTAAACAACGGTGCCAAAGGCGATACCAGCCCTTTCGCATTCCACTTCTCAAAAGCGAAGAAGTAAACATGCTGTATTAGCAAGGCTTTGAGCCTGGATATCTGGAGGTAGCATTAAACCCTCGGATGAATTATAAATTAATGCACTGTTCAAGCATTAGAAAAATATATGGGATTAATTGCAAATGTGACCTGGGATCCTTGGCCTAGAAGCACTCCTCAGCTTAATGAAACTTCTGGAGAAGGCTTTGTTGTGATAAGTAAGAGGCACTCTCTGTGTACGATGAGTAAACAGCTCAATAGTAGAGGTGGATCATATCCTGACTGAGTAAGATTTCATTTCTATTGACCTATTTGGCAAAGACCATGAAAAGATGTTTTTAAATCCATAGTGCACAGGAAATTTAACTGCCATTATGGTATTTTTTGAGGATGTTCCACACAATTATGGGTCTTCTTTTGAAGGAATATAAAGCACCGCTCCCAAGAAAACTTCTAATATTAGGATGATGACTTAGTATTTACACAAACATGCACGCAGATATATGTGTTTGTGTGGTAGTATGTCTGTGATTTAAATCTGACTTTTTAAGGAGTTCAGTCAGGGTAGAGACATATTCTGAACTAACGTAGGAGGGACAAAAGGTCTTTGGAAGACGTATGGTCATTTCTCACAAGTGAGTTGACAGGGAGTTTCTGGAAGGAGTGGTCGCAGTTGTGATAGGGAAACAGTGTTGTGCTTCCTCACCACAAGACAGATTTTAGCAGATCCTAGAAAGGTCTCTAGGCTGTTTCCTAAACTCTGCTTACTTATCAATCAGAGCTGTCACATCTGTTTAGATGAGTTTTTAAATAAGCTCTCATTCTGTAGTCACCTCAATAAATGGCTAAAGAAAGCAATCCTGGGCAACCTTTACAAATGTGTTTCTCTCTACAGCTTTTGTATAATTGTCATCCTAATCAATACCCGAGTAATTGAAATCCTCCAAGATCAAAGCTGTGACCTTCTGACTGCCCTCTTTCCTGATCTACTTTCTCTAACTCCTGTAGAGGATAGCAACATCCAGAGTCAGATGATTGGCTTTGTTGTCCTAAACACTAACCAGTTGCTTTGACGGTGTCAGCCAAAATATATCCCCTCTTTACAAGCTCAATAGCATCCTTTCATTTTCTGCTTCTGAATTCTAGATATCATTTTACACATTAAAAAAAAATAAATCTACTGGTGTTTCTACGTGCAAGATGAAATTACATTTTTTTTAATAATTTGAGCATACTTTTTAGGCTTAATAGCTATTTTTACAATTTTGAGAAAAATAAAATCCTGTTGCTACCCATCCTGTCTCATTTCTTACCTGGTTTTGCTTCTCCTGGGAGTGAAATCCGGCCACAAGGTGAGCAGTGATAAACTTCAGGTGAACTGAATGACTCTGTAAGTTTTTTTATACTATTCCAATGTATTTGGGTGCAATTAGATTATTTTAAAAGCCTGATACTAATAGCTACAGTAATTGTATTTTATTCTCAACATAATACAATAGAAAGTTTTGAATTATGTTGTTCATTAACAAATCATCATGAAACTATTATAAAACCAAGGTTTTCTGCATGCATATTTTTTCAAATGTTCAAGACTCTGTAGTTTACAGGAGAAAAATATCCTCAGTCTCAAGGACTTGAGATTTAAGACTTCAATTTTGTAATGGGAGCCAGATCCCTGACTCCACCTGGATCGTCAGTGAAATCAGCAGGTCTGTATGGTGTAGGAGTCTACACAAATCCCATTTCCAGACTCAGTATACACTCATGGTGAAACTAAAAACATGGTATTAGACACTGGTGGCTTGGATAGACTAAAGGGATATAGTAGTAATGAACATTTTGGCATATATTTTAAAGGTTTGGTTGTCTGTTTTTTTTTAAACGGAAATTTAATAATTTTTTTTTTAAAAAAAAACGAACTTGTGTGGCTTTTATAATGTATTTCAGTGCATATAGGAGGGTGGTAGCCTTGGGGATGTTTTTCATGCATTAGGAAAACCAAAAATAAAGCATGTTACCACTAAAAAAAATTTAGTGCATCACATCTAGTACTAGGGGAGCATGTAGGACTGTGACAGGCTCTGTATATTAAACATTTCCATGGATTTCCATTTTGCAACAGGACAGCTGTAGAGGTATCATAACATAGGACTGACTCGTATTCAACAATCTGCTCTTGCAGATAAGAAACATTTCATTTAGATTTTTTGAAGTCTTAAAAGAATTAGCTTTGTACAAATTTTATCTTAGAATTCTGTAGTTTGCACTTGATGAGTTATTTTTTCTAAGCTATTCATAAGTCTTAAATGTTGAAAATTTTCCACTCAGTTTGGGGAATTAAGCAGATTGCTAGTCATCAGAACTTTCTTTTCCAAGACCAGTCTTAAGTGTGCTTTTTTCCTCCTTTGTCTTTAATTTATTCTTGGTAGTTGAAAAAACAGATCTTTTGATTAATCAGCTTGAAGCTGCTGAAGTAAGGGAAGTTAGGCCTCTCCTTTCAGAATTAATGAAGGGTTTTTCCATTATTTGTGTCACTTGCATAATCGCGCACAGTAACAACAATATCTATCCAAAACATAAAAGATTCAGCAAGCAAAACTAGCTAGACATAATCCGGGCTCCCTGGCACCATGTACCTTCAATTTACTGATTATTTCTATCCAATATACTTCAGAAACAACTTCACAGCTCAGTCCTCCTTGACTCTATTAGCCTCTTTTTTTTTTTTTTCTAATATGAAATCACTCTAAAGGTAAGAAATCATGCTAGCTGCTAGATACTATCTGTTAATTGCTTCTGCAGATAACGAGCACCCTAAGGGGCAAAAAAGGTTACAAGGCCTATAGAGACACATCAGAAATACATAATTTATGCTTCTTCCAGCAGTTAACGTTGCAATGTTTCTGTGTGCACAGTCTATCTTACGCTGTTCAGCCTCCAGCTTTTCAGGCATTTTGTTTTTGGATGGTTCACCATTAAACAAACTAGTGAAACCTCCAAAAACCTCCTTAGGGCTTTTTGCTCCTGAATCCTCTTCTGTCATATGCCTCAATTATTTGACGGTGAAGGAATTTCCATTTTCCCACTCTTTGCTCCTCTCCTCTCTTCCCCTCTTGCAGTCCAAAATAAGTGCCAAGTGAAGAAAAGTGTTTAAAATAATTAACTTGGCATCTTGTACAGCTCGATTGCAAAGCAGGAATTATCAGTGCAGATGAGCAAAGCCTGTAGGACCTTTGATATAACTGTTGTTTTGTTTATGCTGACAAAGTATAATGTTTGCATTTTGTTATTCAATTGTTATTAAGATTTTTGAGACAGTGAAGATATGTCTTCAGTATACAAGAGGCCTTTATAACTATCAGAACAAGAATTGTAAAGTGTAGTGCAAGACCTGCACGTCATGTCTGACTGTGAGAACCATTTAAAGCAGGCTCTGCAAATGGGCCGGATATTTCATATTTCAGCCCTAGAAAAACAGTTTCCTTATGCATGCCCCTTCGATACAGTGTTTGCAATACAGGCACTTGCAATCAAGAGGCCTCTGTACTTATCTCCTTTGCCCCAACAGTTCTCTGAAGCAGCTGGTGGATGCTGGTGGTGCCTGTGTTGGTCTACTCAAATGATCTCGCTGATGAGATCTCATGGATCTTCTGATTCACTGAATTCAGATTGTGTCTGCCGGTATGAATTAGATAAACCAGTTGTACGAGGATACTCCCCAGGTATCATATTGGAGCATTTTCTGTGCAAGGCTGCGATCTTGATCTTTTGGCAGGTGGAACAAGCTGTTCCTTCCTCAGAGAGCAGCACTTTGTAATTTTTAAGGGCAGCCTAGATATTACAACTCACTGTATGACTTGTAGCACTATTAAGTCACAAACATTTGCAGTGTCTCTCATTGCTGCAGGTTTGACACCCAACTGCCACAAGTTGAACCATAACTTTTTGAAGCGCAGCATCCTATTTTCATTCTAAACTAACTTTTAGCTTAGTCCTGGGTGATAATGCAGGAAAACTTTTCATTGTGGAGGAATTAAAAATTTCTCAGATTCTAAAGCAATGCAAACTCCTGACACGTGCACAGGAGCCACGTGAAAGCTCCACAAATTTTTCAAGCAGCTCTCTTGCAGCGAAAGATACAGAAAAAGTGAATGTGTGTCCATGTCCCTTGATTTTAACCATCTTAAAGTCAGACACTGAAACTAAATTAATCACTGGGGCTCCATTTCTAGTCCATGGAGAGAAGTGAGCATATCTATAGTGTAAGTCATCTTACCTATATTAGCTGCCCCTCAAGAAAGAACACATGTCCTTCAGGTGCCTCCCTCTCTTAATTGCCTCTAAGAGTACCTTAAACAGGACATCTAACTTTTACACAGAACTACAGTTCGGTGAGATTAATTCCACCCTTAACATACAGTTTCCTTAATATCATCTTCACAGTTCAGCAAGGTATTTAAATACATGCTCAGCTTTCCACAGCTGAATAACTCTAATCACATGGACTGGCTTAAGTATCTTGTTACACCAAGACTCGATGATTTCTTGAACTGAACGCTTAACACTCTGCATGGCTGCCTCTATTAGGCTCCAGGCTGCTTGTTTATGACACTAATTCTCTTTAGCTTTCTTGAGCAGTAGTGTCAGTATTTCAGAGGGCAAATGGAAAAAAACTGTTCTAATTTCTTGGTATTTTCAAAGGAAATACATGTCACCATTTACTGCCATGCTCTGTGCTACATGTCTGACTAAGAGTTTGAATTATTTTTGCTTTCCTTTGCCTAAACCTTTTCCATTTATTTATTATCTGCTGTTATTTACTGAGCCTGTTTTATCTAACTCTGTTAAGTGTTCTGGGACACAGATGGTATGAAATGCTCCACACATAATAAAGACTCATTGTTCAGGCAGCTCCCGTGGCAGTTGATGGTAGAGATTACAGTACTGGGCCATAAATTGTATCAGCATTGTGTAAGCAGGATATTGTTGACACTTGATGTTCCCAATTAAAAAAAAATACAAAAAGCCTTGTCAGTTTTTTGAGCAGCTTCCAATGATTTCCTCACATGAGAATCTACGGAACATGTACACACAGTTGACATCTCTCCATTTGGTGTAATGCTGATTTCAGGCAAACTTCCTCTACATCTGGCTAAGAAATATCTAGTTTAAGTTTTTCTCTCTTTTTGACCTAAATATATATGTTCTTGCATAAAACTTGCATTGATGACAAGAAGAATTGGATATCCAAGGCAGTAGCTATAGGAAGTTGTGGATCTGAAACCAATGGAAAACCAAGTTCCCATCCAAGTAGACAGCAGAAAGGAAATATTGCTAAAACAAGCTTATTGGAGATAGCTTGAATTCTGGCAGAAAACAAAACAAGCCAAAACAAATGTCAGCTCATTTAATGTACAAGTCAGAAGAAGAACCTGAGCCAGATGATCAATGATGTTTCAGAGCATTGGCATATTCCACCAGAATCCATCTAAAATGATCACTCACAGCAACCCTGTGACAGTGGATGATATCTGAGAAGCGTAATTCAAAATCACTGAGCTGAACCTGAGCCAAAACCAGAGCAAACCATTGTTTATCAACAACCAAAGCTGAACCCAAACCACTAGCGTGGAATCTTTGCAGAATCCCCTTGTACCCTCCCCAGCGTCGGATGCCCATGCTGGGGGCCCAGTACCACAGGGCTTGCTCTAACAGCCCCAGCGCAGTGAGGGTGCAGCCTGCTCCTGAGTAATGAGAGGCTGGCTGTCCTGCAGGACGCAGATCCGCTTGCAGTGCTCATCGAGGCTCACAGGAGTATTGCCGCTGACGTACGCGGTAGGAGAGACTTTTTGCAATACCTGCAGTTCTTACAACAGGAGTTTCACTGGGGGGGTCAGCTGGAGGTGACCTGCATGGATGGGACCCCGTGGACAATGCTAAGCAGGGGTGAAGGCTATGCTTCTGCAGGTGGCTGTGAGGGCTGGGTACAGCTCATGGTGCCAGTGTTACAATTGTTCTAGAAAGCTATCTTTTCTGAAAGAAAAGATGTGGGCCATGTGCTTTTCTTCAGCATAATGTTGCAGAGGGACTCCGTCCCACAATGTCTCACAATGGCTTTGAGTGAAGCTTGCATAGGGATGAGGATTAAAATGTACATTAAATTTTGGTGGGTCAGTTATGTGCCTGCACTCTGCTGACCAGTTACCTTTATCTGTTTTCCTTTTTCTTCCCCTATCAGAACAGCACATTTCTGCTATTTTAGACCCAGCTTTTCAGTATTCCTGGGTTATAGCACTTCATGGCAGCAAGAAGGTATAATTTTAGCATATCTTAGTTTTTATGCCATGTTCTCTCGATCTGCCTCCTTACCTCCTTTTGTTCTTTTTCTCTTAAGCAGAAAGGCAACAGAAAGCAGGCACTGAAGAAAATGAATACTGCTCCCTGACAACAAAATCTAGAGCCAACTGTTGCAGTCAGTTTTAATTTGCATTCCCTGGTGAAACCCTGAAGCTTACTGGGACATAGAAACACACAGGCTAGAGCAATTTATGATCATGCACATAACTACTGCTTTTTTACTTCTTTTTCCTTGCGATTGTTTAAAGGAAATGTTAGCAGAAATGCAGACTTCTGCCAAACCTATATAGCTTTTAGGACATCCATGTGCCGGGTGAACTCTCAGTCCTGAGTGAGGAGAGGTGGGCACGTTTCTTGTGCCCCAACCGGAGAACAATACAGATCCAGTGCCTGTTTGCCTAGAAATCTCTCATCTTGGTCCTGAGTCCCTCCACACATAAAACCAGGAACCACTGTGGGCAATTTGCCTGTTCTTGCCTCACTTTGGACACAGTTAGATGATGTATTGCTAATTTTTGTTGATTATTGTTTTGCATTTTGTAGCTTAGTATTGTTTCATTAGTTTCTTTGTGTTTCATTGCAGGAGTGAGTTTAGTGACCCAAATACATCCCTTCTCATCCGACACCTGACATTCCTTTAACTATTGGTAGAGACCATGATAAAAACACACTGTGAGTTGTACCATTACAGACTTTGTAATGGCTTTAGGGGGCTGAACATATTTTAATGATTGCATACAAAGCCTCTCAGCAGCTAAAGCATCTGTTTTTGACAACAGAAATACTGGTTGAGAGTGTCACCTCCCTTTTCTTAAAAATTTATGACATTGTCTTTAAAACTAGCACCTTCTGCAAATGACAGGGAAGGAAAAGTGTATTTGGGAGGGGGAACAGAGGGTAGGATAGGAAGGAGAAGGAAATAGGATCTGTCACTGTGAATTAATAAGCCAGAGTATGAACGTTTGGGCAGTAGTGCTTAACTGGAACCAGCATCAAATAGTCACTGCAAAAAACTAATAAACACTTTAGCACTCACCGGTGAGGTGCTAATGAATTCGTATGTATGTTTTTGTGTTACGGGGGAAGCAATCAAAAACTAAATATTAGTTAGTTAATTAATACTATCCTTAAGGAAAGGTTTTGTTCCTCTTGGCCATCTCATCAGGCAGCAAAAACGTAGACACACTTATAAGGAAGTTCACCGTCTGATGGGCATGAGATATTTCAATAAGAGAACAAAAACAAAAGGAAACCTAATTGTGTTCCAGACAACCTTATTATTTGAAAGAAATATATATATTCAAAATCCAGTAATGATTTTATGATGCTTATTAGTGGAGTCAAGAAAGCATTATAAGTTGTAAAATATGTTGTGACTGCACTATTCTTAGTCACAAGACTACAAGATATTAATGATTTCACAGGATATCATAAAAAGACTCACAAATATTTTCATGGGTTTCAACATTATGTTTTCAGTTTTTTTAATGGGGCAAGGTGTCGTTTGGGTCAACTGGTATTTCGACAATTGCTCTGTAGCCATAACATACTTACAAACATATAACCGTGAACTTTCTTTAAAGTTACAAATGCTTACCCATTTGAAAAGCTGATTATCTACTTATGTGCTTAACTATGGATCCTTTTTCTTGACTTTAGATACCTGATTTTTAAAGTGTTTGTCAAAGTAACAGGTTATTTGTGTGTTTACAGGAAGAAACCAAAATAGCATCCCAAAGACTTGATCTAAAAGTCTGGTGTTCTCTTCATTACATTCCAGCTTTCCTCAGACTTCGGATCTTGATCTTCTCTCCTTCCAGACTTGGCAGTGGAGACATTTGGCAAAGTTTTCTATACTGTTCTTGGGACCAGGAATTGGTAGCTGAGAACCATCTTCCTACAGTCTTGCCAGCAGGGCTATTTAATTCCATGGCAGGTATGGCTCATATGTAGAATAAATGTGTGAATTCTCTAACTGGAATTATCTCTCTCTTGAGGACTTTGTTCTCCAAATTACTCATGTTAAGATATTTATCTAACCACCTTCTACAATACCTTTCAATTTTACGTTTAATTTCCATATATGCAGTGATCTGCCTCTTCTGTTTTAAGGCTGCATAAAGAACTCTCTATCTAGATAGCATCAAATCTGGAAATCGGTTCACAGTGTGTACAGATATCAAGACTGTCAAAACAGGAGATATTTTTAAGTGTCTGATCTTCCTAAATTGTTCTGCAGAGCCGTTTAAATACTTCTGAATGTATAATCTGAAAGACTTGCTCTTGGTGACTGTTCCCTGTTCGTGAAACCTCAAGCAGGAGAAAAAAAGCCCATTATGCAGAAGAGTTCCCCAAGCGTAGTAACAGAAGAACATAAGACAAGTCAGCTGCACTGGACTTGCAGGCCAGCTATTTCATTTGTGTTGGTGATAACAACCAGTGCAAGACACTTCACTGAAAGGTAGAAGAAATTCTACAATAAACAGTTCAGGAATATCCTGCCATGAAGAAAAGGGCTTTTTCTGCCTCAGGAAACAGAACTCTGAAAGATACAATCATGTTAATACCTCCAGAACGGCTGGGTTGTAAGCATTTGCTGCTAGAATTCTGAATATTATTGTTGTCACCGTTATTATTAATAATTATTTTCTTCAATCCTTGGTCACCCTTACCAGTTGCTTGGCCTCAGTGATACTTTATGACAAAGGGATACCTTATAGAGGCTAATGGTTTAAAAACAGCAGTTCCTCAACACACAATTTTGACTTTGCCACTGTTCAATTTACTAGTCCTTTAGCTTTCATATTAGGTGAAGCATGACCGATGTGCTTTCCTAGAGATCACTTGCAGCTCTGTACATTTTATCCAGCTGATCTTTTCAGAAGAGCTTTTTTCAAAGCTCTGTTCATTCTTGTTGCCTCGCTTGCATCTCAGCTTCAGAAACAAACGCAGGACCCTATATGTGGGGAAGCAGATTTTGCTGCCCGCCTACGTTTAAGCTTTTCCAGACTGGGAAGCCCTTCATACGAAGATGAACTGGGATCCCTTTTTAGACTGCTCTGGTTCTTGGGCCATGTCCTTGTTCTAGCCTCAGCTAAAAGTGAGTTTTTACAGCTGCTTGAAGTCATTGAGAATTGAAATTTAGAAGTGAAGTGCTGACACCACCTTCCCCATTACAGCATTTAACTGCTTCTGTCATACTGCAATCAGCCCTGTATTGTAAGCGTCTGTGTTGTGAGCCTCTCTGATCTAAACATTTGTTAGCTTAAAATATCAATTCAATTGCAATCCATTATGCTCTGCTCAGAAAACCCATCTGGCTCCAAAGGCTGCTGCCACACAATGTGCTGCTGCTGTGAAGCCGAAGGCCTGATTCTGCCCGTGCTTGCACTGCTCTACATCTCAAGGAACAGCACTGAAGTAGCTGAAAGTGAACCACTCAGAGCAGGTGTGGGGAATGAGTCAGCCAGGTGTATGGCTACGTCATGCACTCTTTCCAAGTTGTTTTCCCAGTTTTGCTGATAACCTCATTATCAAGGAAGTGAAATTCAAGGTCTGAAAAAAGCTCATCAAAACCAGAAAACACCTTTGGATTTTTTCTCAAGTAGATGATTGTAACCCTATTTTGTTCCTGCCGAATCACCATTGAAGACACTTTCAGGCATTTCTGAGACAGCTCTTTAAAACAAAACTGACTCCATAGGTGTGGAAAGTAAAATAATGATTTTTAAAGGAAATGCCAAGAAAAAGATATAAAATATCCATCACCTAGAAGTATCACCTTTTACTGCAAACGATTTTAGTGTCTATTGCGCTTGCAGGTGAAAATGCCCGATTAAATACCTCTAGATGAGAGTCCTGGTCTCATGGCATCCCTATGATATCTGCTGGAACTACAGTAGGTCTGAAGAAAAGACACGGGAAGCCATTTTCATTTTACTGTCGCCTTGGGCTCACATTGCATGCTTTCTGCCTTCTGCTGAGCAAAACCAGCAAAGACCCCAGTTACCTAGGAAAGCAGTTATGTTTTGTGCTATATATAAGTAATAAAGATGACAAGCTGCTATGAGCACCCAGAGAGTAAATGCTACCATGCCGTTTAGGGTCAGGATCAAGAGGATCACCAGAGCTGAATTTTTTATGGCTTTGGGGCATCTTACTTATTAAGCTTCATCACCAACAGTGACTAACCTAGGAGTTAAAAACGAGCTCTGAATGCCTTTCGGTGGCATGAGAGACCTGGGAAAGATCCAATTTACTAGATGGTGCACAAACAGCTCTTTCCTATCTATCCACCTTTCCAGTGATAATGAACCACTCAATACATTTTTCCACAGAGCAGGAAAGAGAATATGAGAACACCAAAGGCACTCGTTAAAACATGAAAACAGCCTGAAGTTGCATAAGCTTTCCGAGGGCTTTGATGCAGGGGTGGCAGCAGATGGCTGAAGGAGGGGTACACCCCGTCGTTTGCTTGCCCCTGTGATGGGGACGACAGCATGGCTCACGAAGCAGCCCTTGAGCTACCGCAGATTTTAGCACAGCATAAAACAGTAAGCTGAGATGGGGGTTAGTTTATTTAATTTCACAGACTGAAAACTGCAGTGAATCAGGAGGATTTTCATGAGTCATTCGGTTGTCCCCACTGCCGGGGACATGGCAGCAGCCTTGCTCAAAGCAATACGGCAGCTGGCATAAGGGGCTTGCTGCTGATGATCTCTGCCAGAGGTGAGTCCTGAAAGCCCGGCAGCCCCAGCGCCCAGCACCTGCAGGGTGCTCCCGATCAGTCCCTCAGCCACCCTCTGATCCTGCCACAGAGTTGCTGGGTCCTGCTGGTGACACTGGGTGGGTGCTTTGGGAGAGTGCCGCTGCCAGAGCTCCTGCAAAACCCTGCGACAGTCCCACATGGCTGCTGGAGGGTGACAGGGAGGACTCTTTGTGGCTGTGCCAGGAAAGCCACACGGAGAGAGGATTCAATTCATGCTTTCATCTCAATTATGTGGGAATGGAAGAATTCCTCTGCACCTTGAAATGTCCACAGGGTGGGAAAGAGCATGCAGACGCAGTGTCTACTATGTCTATTGAATGTAACAGACTGGGATCAGTAGTGATTCAGTAGGCTCATATCATGGGATTCTTCCTGCCCAGGCTATTTAACTCACAAAAGCACACTGGCCACCCATGCACAAACGATATGCTAAATGCCCCAGTCAAAAGTAAAACTAGAAAGGCTCTCTTCAGCTGTAACACAAAAGCCATTAATGATTTGTTTTTAAATTGTATTCATTATATACAGAGAACAGAATATGGTTTACCACCTTATTCACTGATGTACTGCAAGAAATAACACCCACAGACAAACAAAAAAAAAAAAAGAAGAAATTTAAATTTATTTTCATTATAATTTAGTTAGGGAAACAAAAAACTAATAAAATACATTTAATAGGTTTGCATCCCCATTAGGTTAGATAGACTGTCAAGCTTAACACAAAAGAGCCATTTAATATCTTTTTGTAAAACAATGGTCCTGCAAACCCCAGCCCAGTGAATAGTCTTTATTCATGAAAGCAATTCCACTGACTCCAGTGAGAAGGTGCCCACAGGGGTGACCCCCCCTATGCCAGACTGGACCTTTCGTTTTAGTCTCACTGTAGCGCTGGCTATTCATTGACACTTGCAAAACCCTGAGCACAAAGCAAGAATGCAATGGGTTTTATTTATATTTGCAGTTTGATACTCACCTAGTGTATGCACAACAAAAAATTACTAATACTTATAAAATAATTTATAGATGCTAATTTCCTTGGTGATTTCATCATCTGTAGTATATCTTGTATACAACTAAGCTTGAACTTCATGCAAGACACATTTTAAAACGGGCAGTCCCGCTTTGACCTGCAACTTTCACCTAAAATCACTCTCAACAGGAAGGATGACTTTTCTGATAAGTTTTGGCAAAAGAAGTAATTTTGCAGATAGGCCAAAATGTGCAAGATGAATAAGGGAAAAGATATATCATCCACTAACAAAGAAAATGGCTGAGAAAATTTCAGATCTATGTACCTGGAGTAAAGCTGGACGTGTACGTTGGCTTCCTGACTGAAGCATTAAAGGCCACTGCACGATGAAGAATTCGCATTAACTCTTACGTTTGCAGTATTGTGAGGTCTTTGAGTAAGACACAATCACGACTGAAATTTCTCACTGCTATATTAGACACAAGAAAGCTTTTTCTGTGCCAAGCATGCATCACTTTTTTCCCACCCCTGAACAAAAGTACCAGTCATAGAAAACACAGTAACCCAAAATGAAACCAGGAATTTGTTCTTTGGCAAATCTGCTTTTAGCACAACAAAAAGGGAGCAGAAGGATATGCCACTAACTTTCTGACATTCCCCAACAGATGAAATTCAGTGTGTAGGCAATATATCACGCTTGCAGAAACTAAATGCACTACTTAGTGTCTCGGGCTGTCTTTATCACTATGTGTATGTTCACAGCTTTGTGAAACCACTATTAAATTTAAAAACCTGTTGATAACCTGAAAGCAATTTTGGTTCTTTCGCCCCTCCCCAACAGTAAGGTATTTCTCTTCACAATAATTCCAGGCTCGTAATGATCTTAAAGCCTGGAGCCATCAGAGAGGAGCAGCTGATGCGCTGGAGGGCAGGGCTGCCCCACAGAGAGATCTCAGCAGGGTGAGAGGAGCTGCAGAAAGACTTACAAAGGCAAAGGAAAACTCTTGCATGTCCATATCATTTTGGGCCCCCAGTACAGGAAAGACTTTGACAAACTGGAGCGAGGCCAGTGGAGGGCCACTGAGATGGTTAGGGGCTGGAGCACACAGCATACAAGCTGGGTCTTGTATAGCCTGAAGAAAGGGCTGATAGAGAGGGATGTGAAGCAAGGGGAGAGATCGAATTGGTATTTTCTCCTACCTAAAGGGAATTATAGTGAAACCTCAGATAAACTTTTCTTAGAGGTGTACAGTGAAAGGACAAGAGGCAACCATCACAAATCACAGAAAAAGAAGTTCTGATTTGCTCTAATAAAAGAAATTTTCACCAGGGTGGTTCACCCAAAGAGGCTGTGGGGTCTTCATCCACAGAAGGACACAAAACTCAGAGACATGGCCCTGAGGGACCTGATCTATCTTTGAACACGTCCCGAATTCCAGCAGGGTTTGGACCAGTTGATCTCCTGAAGACCCTCCAGCCTAACTTATTCTTTGATTCTGTGAGAAGTTAAGAAATTATATCTATCAGTCTGTATGAGTTGGAAATGCCACTCACAGGTGAGATTATCAGCTTGGTACTGGGACAAGCTGCATCAAAAAGTCTTGTGAAACCAGTCTTGAATCTTATTCATGTGCAAACAGAAGTTCATAAAGACACAATGCTTTTCTTTGAGACTGGCATAATACTTTTGAGGTGTTACAAATATGTGCCTAAAGTTGGGCTCACATATGTAAATATAGGACAAGAGTTTTCAAAATTTAGTGAAGGAGGCACCCACCTAACATCTTGGGAATCATCTGATTTATTAAGGCCTTTCAATAGGATTTTGATGCTTAACTGGAGACATCTTTATCTGCCAATGTAGCTACAATATCTACCATGGCCAGAAGAAAGACAACAAAAAGAGTAGCAGTAAAATGTATACTAGATCTTCCTAATACTGTTTTTAATGACTTTTTTTTCCATTAAAATGACACATGCAGATTTCATGCTGGTATGTTATGAAACCTTACTGCCATTCATTCAGAATGACCTGCATAGTATATTCATTTTTCCTGTGATTTAGTGAGTGATAAAAAATGGGCAATAAGTGGCCAAGCTCCACAGACAATATTTTTTGCATCGTATCACAAACTCATATTATATGTCTATATAGTGCTGTGTCTTCCTGTGGTCTTTTTATGACTGGTTAATGGGAACTAAACAAGGATAAAAATACCAGCATAAACTCAGTAAAAAAGAGAGTCACCAGAACATTTTATTTGGGAGAAAATGTTGGAGGCAGTTCCGCTCTTGTTCCTGATGTTGCTAGAGGAATTAGGTTTTTTAATTGCACTTAAACAGAAAGAAGAAAAATGCTCATTAATATCTTCTCTAGCTGATTTTCAGAGGTTGAGGTCCTATACACTGAGTTTGTTATGGATGCGCTAAGAAACAACACCATCACTCTGCCAACCCCTTATCTTCCTGACAGTACCTGCCACATTTCATACATTGCCTTTTTTATGTTTACAGGTTCTATTGACGTATCATACCTACAGATAGCTGACTGGACAGGGACAGGACATCTGGAAATGCAGGAAATGAAGTCATGGGTGCAGGCTACAAACAGAACTACAGGGTTACAGAAACATCATGGAGTCGTCCTCAGTCACTCCCTGTGCTTAGGTACTGAAAGGTTGCTGGCATTCAGAAAAGATGGAAATAATGGTAAAAGTGGCATGAGTGAATGGAATGACAGACGGATATTTCAGAAAGGGACCCCCAATAAAACAGATTCTGTTTGCATACAAAATTAATTTGTGGAAAGATGGTGGGTAGTTGTTAGAGTCTGGTGTAGAATTCCAGAGTTAAATTTGGGTATGGACAGAGATGTTCAAACCGTCATTACAGGGAGAAATTCTGCAGAGAATCGTCTCGTTACGGCAGTCTCCGATTTCTCAGATATAGAGTGAAGAACAAATGCTACTAAAAGGCAGCCCAGATATTCCGGAGTGTGACAACTGACAGATTTTCTGACAGAACGCAGAGAGGCTTCTTTCTAAACTTAGTTACAGAAAGTATTGAGGTTGTTATAGGACAGCTGATTGTAAAAAATAGCATAGAATCACATGAATCTTGGTTTAATTTAAATAAAATGGAGGGATAAACAAAAATAGATCTGTTAGTAAGTCTGTCTATCAGAATTTTAAAGAAATGAGTGAAGGCAGCAGAAATTAATTGTTCGGAGATTTCTCTGTGGAGGAGACTTGGATTTTCTTTAACGCAAAACAGAGAATTTCTGGAGCTTTTAATCCTTGCAAAGCAAAAAGCTTCTGGAAGAAGCCTCAAAACCTAGCTGTATGCAAACCCACCTCAGAAATAGTGCCTAGATAGGAATGGAAAAAGACTGATCAGTAGTAAAGGCTGTGCCTTATAGGTAATTTTTCAATAAGGGCTCTTGAAACAAGGTCGTAAAGACAGTGCCAGCTGATAGGAAATGAGAACAGAAAGGAATTCTGCATTACTGTTGATGGAAGAAAAACCCAAAGCTCCTTGTTTTCACCAAGTGCAACCAGAAAATCTCTGTTTCAGGATTCAAAAAAAGCTGGTGTATGAAATCCTGCTGCTGGTAAGAAGCATCTTAAGTCTCTCCACTCAGAACTGCTGCCACATGACTGGAAAAGAGATAATCTGGTGCATTTCACAAGTACCTGGTTAAAACAGGACTACAATGTAGGCTTTGATACAATACAAAGCTTTAGAGCAGCTTTTAAAGCAAAAACTAATGGAAAATGAAAGTAAACTTAAAAGAAGATGAAAAATAACAGATATCTGCAAAAAAAGTGGATCATTAAGAGAGCCACAGAGTCTAAGCTAACTTGGTATCTTTCTTTTATAACCCCTTTCTCATGAAATAAAATGTGGCAGATCTAATCTATCAAAACTTTGTCAGAGTGGTGATTACCATGCTAACAGGAAAGTACCAGTGAAGCTTAAGAAGATGGGGATTAGTAGAAGATAGCTAAGGCAGATAAAGGAAGTAGTTAAAGAAAGATACTGCAGGATTATGTTGAAATGCTACTGAAAAACTCTTGGGCTGGAGTAGGGTTACTATTACTTTTTAAAGTACTGATTACTCTTGGAAACAATCTTATCTGAATATTTCTTTTAATGGCCTTGGTTTTAAAAAGTAATATACTAATAAGGCTTTGGGAGACATTATCAATGTAGAAAAGGAGAGTGATGTGTGGAAAAAATCAGGCTGGAAAAGCAGAAACAAGATGAAATTTCATTACATGCATTTAGTTGCTAATAATTTTTTTTAATGTAATTGAAGCTGCATCAGAGTGACATGACCCCAGAAGAGCCTGTGTGTTTTAAAGTATCATGAAATAACTAACATTAACTAGTGCCATGCCTGAGTCGAAGGTGAATTACAATTCTAGATCATACCTAGTGAGATCATAGAATCATAGAATGTCCTGAGTTGGAAGAAACCCACAAGGATCATTGAGTCCAACTCCTGTCCTTGCACAGGACAACCCCAAATTCACACCACATCTCTGAGGGTGTTGCCCAAGTGCTTCTTGAATAGCATCAGGCTTGTCACCGTGACTGCCTCCCTGGGGAGCCTGTTCCAGTGCTCCACCACCCTCTGGGTGAAGAGCCTTTTCCTAATATCCAACCTAAACCTCCCCTGGCACATCTTCCTGCCATTCCCCTGGGTCCTATTACCATCTCCCATGGAGATAATGCCATGAGAAATGTGACAGCTCTGGAGAAATGTAATCTGGAGTAATCTAGAGTCTCGGTCATCTATGTTCACCAAAGGTAAATTCAGACTGGAACTGATGAAAGGGAAGTCTATGAAGGTAATCAAGAAAATGCAGAACATCTCATGAGATGAAAGAATGAGCAGCAGTAGGGATGATTCTTACTTTTGCATCGAAGTGTCTCTTATTCCCCAACCCCACTTCTCTACCACAATAGTCCCACTGGGCAGGGGAGAGCAGTGCAATGCCTTGTCTGGAAGGATGCATATTTGGACTGACTGGTGGCTTATGCCTAACAAAAAGAATAACGGTTGAAGTCTGCCTGCTTTTCCCTTTAGTGGAGGCTCTCATTTGTCTCTTTTTCCTCTAACTGGGCTGCTTTTTTCACAATATTTAAAGAAACATAATTACCTCTGAGATGTTGGTTGTTCTTTTATATTTGATTGAAATAGTGCAATGGATCAGAAGTTCTTAAAAGTCAAGACTGAAGACCAGAAATGGACTATATAATCACATAAACCTCATTTCCTTAGGGAACAAGTGTAAAAACAGGGACAGCACAAGAATAAATAGGGACAGACTGCTGATGAAATTAAAAATGCAGGGCAGCAGCAGCAGGTCTCTATCAATCAAAGAATTAAACTTCAAACTGGTGTATTAGATACAAAGGGTATAACTAGTTTTAAGATTGTAATCAGGTTATGAAATGGATTATATGACATGATCGCCTTCAGGAAGTCCTCTCCTATCCTATCACAAAACAAGGGTGTGCTAATATGATGGCTCTATCCTAATGAGTGCAAGATAACATTTTAAGATTTGCAAAGGGGCCTATAAATGTTTAAAAGTCATTTGCAGAAGACACATTTACTCCATAGTATATCATATTTGTTCATCCTTGTCACTGAAAATCTGTTTTGCCAAGTTGCAGGCAGAATCTGTAACTATTGCTTGCTCTGCTTTTCTTTCTCTCTGGAAAGGCTGGGCGCTGGACCTCAGTGGTGCAGAACCTTGACAGCGCAGAGAAAAGCAGTGGCAGCTTGCCCAGAACTCAAGTGTTGCACCTTATTTCCATACAAATATACATTGAATTGTATAAGATTTTACATCAGAATTCCTTTTTTTTTTTTTTATTTAAAGAGCACTGCAAATGTAGGCAGCACTTTACAGAGCTATCCAAAATTGCTGTGAAGGTCACAAAAAAAAAAAAAAAAAAAAAGCCATGCAAAAGCAGAGCGCTGTCCTCAAAAAAATTGTAAAGACTTAAATTGAATTTCAGTTTATTGTGCTGATATGAAAAGAGTATGAATTCCTGATGCACGAGGATGAGCTTTGCCAGAGGATTTTTTAATGAACTAGCTAACACATAATTTCCTTCTGCCAGATAAAGTTAGGACCTATCAGCCATGTCATAAACGGCTAGCAAGGCTCTGAACTTCTTGTTCAGCTCAGGCAGTAACAGCAATTTGTTTGGAGTAGAAGGACTGGAGAGTGACGCTTGGTAGCACAGTGAACTTTTGTACGCTGGCTGCGGTGTCAGCACATGAACAGCACAGGAATTTCCAACAGAGCTGGAAGAAAATGGGAAAATGGTTGGCCAGGGAGATTTCATGGAAATGCAATTTCAGCAGGATCCAGCAGCTTTATGGGAGTGTGGTGACTTCAATGAAACTTGATGAATTTATAAATTGTTCTGAACTTCTCATTTTGCTTCTGCACTACTGTCAGTCTATATTAAGAACTTCAGTTATATGATCTAAACTTTGATTAGACTTTGATTAAACTTTGATAGAGACTTTGATTAACACTACTGTATAGAGAAGCCAGAACAAACCCCCCAGGGGCTTATGAAGAAAAAAATGTCAAGTGCTGACTAGCCAGCATAAGATGCAGTAAACAGAAATGAGAAGCTAATCTATAATTTAACCAATGTGTTAATTAATACAGCATAAATAATGAAATCTGTGGTAAATCCAGGGAGTAATCTTGTCTTTCTGCTCATCTAGGAGCAGCTAGAACATGATGCCCTTGAGTAAGACAACAGTAACTGTATGCTAATGGATAGAAGTCTCTTACCAATCAGATGATCAGCAGAACTTTTTGCTTGCTGGTTTTTACTATTTTTAGGATGGGAAGTCTTTTGAAAATCAAATGGCACAGTGGGAAAATTGAAGGAAGTAAAAGGAGAGTGCCAAGGGATGACTGCCAGTCTGCGGGCATGATTCCAAAATGAGGTGCCACAGAAAGGGACAACCCTGACCTTCCCTACCCACCCTGGTGCTGTGTCGACCCTGTCTCCCCAGGGATGGCACTACCAGTTCTGTGACACCCCCTGACCCAGGGAGTCCAACTGGATCCAGCTGAGACTCAACCAAGTTAGCAATGGAGAAATAAAATTGTCTGAGGAACCCAGTGTGCAACCATGGGAATGCCAGCAATGTGATGCAAACTCGCAGCTTGGGTGAGGTGCTGGCAGGACTTTCCATGATTAAATCAAAGATTTTCAGGGGCAGCCTGGAGGTAGGTTGGCTTCAAGTGATTCATAGAATCATAGAATCATAGAATGTCCTGAGTTGGAAGGGACCCACAGGATCATCAAGTCCAGCTCCTGTCCCTGCACAGACAACCCCAAATTCACACCATATCTCTGAGGGCATTGTCCAAGTGCTTCTTGAATAGCATCAGGCTTGTCACCGTGACTGCCTCCCTGGGGAGCCTGTTCCAGTGCTCCACCACCCTCTGGGTGAAGAACCTTTTCCTAATATCCAACCTAAACCTCCCCTGGCACATCTTCCTGCCATTGCCTTGGGTTCTGTCATTGGTCACCAGAGAGCAGAGATCAGCGCCTGTCCCTCCTCCTGCCCTTGTGAGGAAGCTGCAGACCGCGATGAGGTCTGCCCTTAGTCTCCTCTTCTCCAGGCTGAATAAACCAAGCGACTTTAGCTGCTCCTCATGTGGTTTCACCTCTAAACCCTTCACCAACTTCGCAGCCCTTCTCTGGACACTCTCTAATAGCTTTATATCCTTAATATACTGTGGTGCCCAAACCTGCACACAGTACTCGGAGGTGAGGCCGCACCAGTGCAGAGCAGAGCAGGACAATCACCTCCCTTGACCAGCTGCAATGCAGGGCTTGATGCACCCCAGGACACGGTTGGCCCTCTTGGCTGCCAGAGCACACTGTTGGCTCATGTTCAACTTGCCATCAACCAGATCCCCCAGGTCCCTCTCTGCAGAGCTGCTCTCCAGCCTCTCGTTCCCCAGTCTGTACGTACACACAGGGTTGCCGTGCACCAGGTGTAAAATCCAGCACTTGCCCTTGTTAAACTTCATACTGTTGGTGACTGCCCAGCTCTCCAGTCTGCCCAGATCACTCTGCAGGCCCTCTCTGCCCTCGAGAGTGTCAACAGCTCCTCCCAGTTTTGTGTCATCAGCAAACTTAATCAATATCCCTTCCAGTCCTGCATCCAATTCATTTATGAAGAGATTAAAGAGTACTGGCCCCAAGACGGATCCCTGCGGAACCCTTCTAGTGACTGACTGCCAGCCCAACATAACGCCATTTACTATAACCCTTTGAGCCCAACCCATCAGCCAATTGCTCACCCACTGCATTACATGTTTATCCAGCTGTGGGCTGGACATTTTGTCCAGGGGGATACTGTGAGCAACAGTACTGAAAGCTTTACTGAAATCCAAAAAGATCACATTGACTGGCTTCCCTTGGTCATCTAGGTGGGTAGAACACCTTGGTCAGCTAGGCTATTGTGGAATAATCCCCCTGAGCCAGTTTGCCAGTCCAGGTCTGTCTATCACTTTGTCAGTCCTAAGACCTGTTGAGACAGAAGAGCAAATGTAGTGAGATGTGGCCATTATGCTGGAGACTCATCAAGGAAGAGTCTTGTAGCCTTTAGACTGATCTTACTGATTAGGTGAATATGCACTTTATTGTGGAAGTGTTTGTTTTTATAGCAAAGACCCTGAAACTACTGCTTATTTACTAAATGGCTTGAAGGGTGGAGGCATTTTTAAGTTAATTACTTGCAGCCTTCTGAATTTATTGGGATAACCCAAACACTTTCAACTCTGGTATTTCGGTTCCCTGTAACTTGGAGGTAGGTCCACTGTAGGACTTTGTGCCCAGCCCTGGGAGCAGAACTGAAAACACAGGGTGAAGGGCCTAGGTCCACAGGGATTTTAAGGAGGTTGGTGTATGCAGGCTGGCACTGAGATGAGGTAGCCCACCCTGGCCTCCAGGCTATTGCTGTTAGACTGATTCTGGTAGCTGAACTAGCTCACCTATAGACAGTTCAGACACTTCTGACTTATGCAAACAGATGATGCAGGATGAGCAGCAGTTGTTTCAGTGGACTTTCTGCCATTGCTCCCCCCACATGCAGAGCTGCCCCATGACTCATGCAGTTCCCACCTAGAATAGGGCTGCTGAAGCTAGTGACTCCCACTATGAAGCTGCTTAGGACACGACTTCTCTACAGAGTAACTAAGAGACAGGAGGAAAAAACAAATAAACAAAAGCAATGCAGTTTGGAGGTGCAGCTGGCTCAGCAGAGAAGTTGCTGTGAAAGTGCTGCAGTCAGAGTACATGAAGAGAAAGGAAGGGAAACAGAATCCTGTGAGGAAAAGACTGAGGAACTACTTATTTTCAAGGTACATCTGTCTTCTAGACAGATATCTTTCTAGATATCTCTTCAAACTCAAAGGAACCACCTGGGTGGAAAAGGTGGAGGTAATAGGGGGGTTAGCACAGCTCCAGCTTAGTCCAGCATCATACTGAAGTTGTTTGTCTTCTTGAGGAATTAGCAATGAGAGATCATCAGCTTCCCCCATAAGCCGTTTCACTCCTTCCACTCTGGGAGGGACTTGGTTGCTGTTGTAGGCAGAATAATAAAGATCATTGCCTCTAATTTTCCAGTTTTCATGAAATCTTAAAGAAGAAACAGTTTTTTTAGATAATAGTTTTGATACTGTTTTATCAATACTCATATTTCTCTGGGTGCCAACGCAGAAGAGCAATGCCACTCCATAATGACTGTCTATGGCTTCCCACATAAGCAATGTTCTGCTGCAGCAGTCACGGTACAGTGGTCCACAATCTGTGCTAGAAGTTTACATCCCAGTTTTTTACTTCATGCTTGGGGACCTCAGGCAAGTGCTAAAGGATCCTTGTGGTGCATCATCTGGGCTTTTCAAGTGGCCCTCACTGCAGCGTATGGAAGACTGAGAGGGAAGGTTTTGCACACGTTGTGCAACATTTTTCTTGATCTTCATGGATGTATGTACATGCCTGCATGTATTTCTTACCTTGATTAGCAGAGCTTAAGGACCGAAATAAAAAATAATCCACACCTAGCCAACACCCATTCCAAACAGAGAATCTTCAGTCACACCAACAGCATTCTCCTGTTATTTTGGTCCATTTGCAATGGAAAATACACAATTTCATAAATAAAATATTTAACAGTTCTTCTTGTGGTCATTAATTGCTTGATATTAGAAATACCCTGCTTCTAGGCGAGGACATTTCCAGTATCATTCATTTCCTTTGCCAGATTTGTGGTTTGTGATGGAAGTATAAGAACGTGGACTAGCGATGGCACTTATCAATTGTCATGATAACTTTGTCCTGCAGGACAGAGGCCTTAAAGAACAATAATAAAAACCAAGTAGCATTCTCTAAACATAGAAAATCAATCAAACACTCTGTTTATTGATCCATGTTAGAAATCTCTATAACAGGCTCAGTGAGTGGACAGGTAGCTGAAGCATATACCTTATGGCTAGGCCTTTTAAAACACTCAGTTGTAGCATGATGCCACTGAGAGAAATTATGCTCTCCTTATGCAGCCTCACAGCAAATCTACCATCCTATAGTGAAATCATTATGCTTAACATTTCTTTAAAATAGGAGAGAGAACAGAAAAAGGATTTTCACAGCTGGCAATGTACTAAAACATATTAGCTTTCATCAGGAGATTATAATGGTACTACTGTTTAAGAAAATGCTACAACCTTGTTTAATTTTCTTAGGTTTTTTAAATGGAGCCTTGGAAGATGGAATAAAATGGGGGAAGAGAGGATAAGTAAATATTTTCAGCCTTCTCAGCTGAAATCCATAATTATAGTTTTATTCCTTTCTGGTTTCTGATACATAGATTTCACAGAGCTGATTGCAGGCTTCACGAACCATCTTTGCCTTTTAAATTGAAGCATTTCAGGTTTTCTCTAATTAACAACCACTTGCAGAGTACATCACAGGCTTAGTGCCTACTCAACAGCCAGGTTTCTCATAGACAGATCTGTTATTGCACTAAAATGAGGGCAAGAACTCTTCTGTATTAATAGTTTATGAAGATAGCTAAATTACAGCTGACCATACAGTATTCTGGCTATGTTCTTCTCCTAAGCCCCTCTCTGGAGTCTCTTTTTCTGGGGAGACAAAGCTTCTTGAAGTGATATGTTTTCCTGAATTATAATAGTTTGGACTGGTTGGTGTGGGGCAGCATAATTTTGAGAAATAGCTCTAGGAAGTGGTTAGGCAACCTTCCTTGTACAGGGCACCAACTAATTAAAATAGAAACTTTGTCCTTCTTTTCCCCTTACAGTCACAGAGTTTTAGATATAAAGAAACAAAACCAAAAAACACAGGAAGCAGAACAGCTGTTATTAGACATCAGTTCAAAGGGGAGGTAAAGGAAAAGCCTCTGATTTATCCAGAGAAAACTGCCCAGGATCGAGGCCTTCACACAGTTACCCACTTTGTTCTCGGTCCTTTTTCACACCCTCAGTCTCACTGCATGTTACTCATAATAAGCTAACTAGACCCACAGCTTCTTGGAGCAAAGTGCTGTCACATTTTTATCTCATACAGTGGCAAGCACACCAGTTGTTTCTTAAAAACAAATGGCAAAAATGTTGCATTTCCTTCCTCCCTCTGCCCCTCCTCCCTTCACTCCTCACGGCCTCATGACGTTTGTGTCACTTTCTGGATCCCAAGTTCTCATTCACCTCATTCCCTTGCTAATAATTTCTGCCCAGGTGCAGCCATGAGGCAAAACAATGGTGCAATACGAAAGGAAAGCTGTCAGGTAGCCAAAAGTAGCATCAAAAAAAAAAGCAGTAGAGAAGGAAATATTCTTATATCTGTATTACTGACTGATAAAACCCTATGGAAGGACATATACATGCATTTACCATTTTAAAGAAGTAATCATGCTTGCTGAAAGCGTCAACCTCAGAAGGAAACTAGAGCTTGAATGAATGAGTATTGTTGTAATGCTCAGGAGATGACCTGTATTATTTCAGATAAACAAGGCCGAGAACTGATGGACATGTAATCCAGCGACACTGGCATTTTCTTCACGGAATAGCTGTTTTTTGCTATGCCATTTTCTGTTTTGCATAATACCATATGAACCTCATTACTGCAGTTTGGAGGGTTTTGAACATTCACAGAAAGAAGCATAGGGAGAAGAGCAATAGTTTGATTGATGCAATTTTCACATTGGCCCAGTGGATAATCAGAAGAGCTCTTCTATTACAAGGACATGCAGAAAGCAAAACATTATAAATCCTACCTACAACCCAGGGCCAATAAGAAAGGCTAAAAAAACTCCAACAACACAGGCTTTCTTGACAGAGTCATTGTTAACAGCTTAATAGCAGCTAGCAGGCAAGATCTGCTCTTATGCCAGAAGCACAGGCACACAGCAGTTTGAAAGAAGGATAAATATATATGTATAGAGACTACATCTTCCTAAAATAATAAAAACAAATAGATTAAATGAACCCCTACCTTGGAGAGCCTGGAGTGTACGAGTCTGTACAACAATACAGAGCTGCAGGACCAGCTGTGGTGCACTTTCCAGAAACGTGGCTAGCAAATGCAGCATACTCACATCTGCATACTCATACACCATTTTCCAATAAAACCGCCATCTGTCATTCTCTCCACTCCGTCGGCTCCGGATACCCAAGTATATTGTGTGGAAATACCTAGAAATAAAAGAGAGCGGTTATAGAAATGCAGAACAGTATTTTACAGGTAACACTTCTGCTTGAAAATAACCAACATTTTTTCAATGTACTTCAAAAGAACTAACATTTATTTAAAAGGATTATTGTATTGCAATTTATAATAGTTGATGTGATAAGAGTAAACTAAACTGAAGTCAAGTCTTGCCTTCATAAAACCATTTTAAAAGCTTAGCATTGTCTTATATGTTGAATAGCATTCCTTTCAAGGACCCAGTTTTCTGAATTGAAATATAAGGGCAATGTGTTGATTATATGGCCTCCCTCAGAGTTTTTTCAAATAATGGGGGGATAAAAGCTGATTCTGCAATGGTGTCTACTCAGAACCTGCAGAGAACTGATCTCCTCTCTGCCTGACTCTATGTGGATTTGGAAGACCACCTGCACTGCAAGCCTGCGGCGGTCTCAGCCTGAGGCCTTGCTAGGGATAAGCTCATTGTCCTGCTTTTCCACCCATCTAATGCACTAAATATCATATTTCAGCTACTGCCAAATACATAGTACTTTTTCTCATAGTTTGATTATTTTAGGAGGAGGGAAGATGGAGCTATGAGTTCCTATTTTAGGAGGAGTGGAGATCTGGCTGTGGGTTCCCTTGGTGACTAGAAGTGACTCACTACGATAGCTCCTGTGCAGCAGCAACAGTGAGAAGCAGGAGCCCGACAGGCTGCTGCTGCTGGCAGTAGTAACCAGTAGATGAGCGAAGTAATGGTCAGAAAGCATGTGTCAGCTCTGGTGACCTGTGCAAGCAGGGGGTAAAACACCTGGTGACCAGCCAATTAAATAGATTTCAGTGGGTGCAGGAGCAATGAGTGGTTTTAGAAAGCAAGGGATGTCTTCTGATGGCCAAGCCACCTGGCTGCTGTGATGCTTTTCATGACCCTTGCAGAGCTTGCAGTGGTCTCCCATGACACACCTGTGTCACAGCACAATGACCTCTCTGGGTGGCCTTTGATCTGCTTTATTATTCTGATCTGGACTCTGTTACTCTGTGTCAGAAAGTCGAGTCTTCCACCCTGCTCCTACAATTTTAGTTCAAAACTAATTAAGGCTTGCTAAAAAAACAGTCTCACTTAATGAAAAATTCTGAAGATTAAGATATTGTCTTGCATCAGGGTGTCTTGCATCCTACCAGAGTGCCCTGATGGGCTTCTAACTGATATGGATCTCTGTTTCTGTTTTTCTCACCATACTCTTCACACCCTGGTCCTGAAAGAATTTCCTTATGATCTTTTAAATATGTTTGCATAGCACTTCTTTTTTTAGTGAGATTATATTTTCTAATAAGAAAAATTTTATTAACTTTTAACTACTTCCAATACGAATTGTTTTAATTGGTTAAGATAAAATATTTTAGTATTTATCCTCCTTTTCACAAGCCCTTGTCTTAAAACCCTTTTCATAACTGGTGGGACACAGTGAATTGTAGAACCTCTGTTTATATAGGCTGCATGCAACCTTTCATCCCTCTTCAGTTGTAACTCTTGAGGTATCATCTTCTTCTGATGAGAAGATTTTTGGCCTCTGACTGGCAAACAGCCCAAGACTCCGTTTCCCCCTTGAAGAATGACTTCATGCTGCGCTTGTACCCAATGAACCCTTGTACCCAATGTACATGCCACCACAGAGCAACAGCTTTACTCAGAAACTTGCATCAAACAAAACCAGGGAGTAGCACAGAGAAACAGCTGAGAGGCCAGATCTGAGCCTGCAGCATTTCTCTTGACAATGAACATCATAGCAATATAAAAGGAAAACACATTAAATTCACATTTAAGTTAAAATCATACCAGGTGGCTTTGAATTTTATCAAAGTCCCATGTGGGAGTGAAGCAGCAATGAACCACCAAGAGATTGAGATCACAGAGGTATGGTAAACAAGACACCAGCCCTACCTCTCCTGCAAAACACTGAGCAAGTCTAGATGGGTCAGAATATGATGGGATAACAGGGGGTCTCCGTTGTCCTCAGGGTTAGGTGAAGTGAAATGGCCTGCTGCCCAGATATGAAAGAAGCCACTGAGCTGGAAAGGAATCCATTGCTGTGCAGTTTTGCTAATGGGGTTGGTTGGACCCCCAGGTTCTCAGTCACAATCAGTGTAATTGTTCCTAAACTTCTCATTAGTGTCCTGCAGCACAACAGGGACAGGTAAGAATTGGATTTCCTTCTGCAGTTTGGTTTTTGGGGGGGGTTTGTTTGGCCTGCCTCACATGTGTTCTCAAGAGGCACACCTAGGAATATTGCACATAGTGGGGGCAGACAGCACCTTCAGCATCCTTCTTTTGAGATATCACTAAACCTTGCTATAAATACCTAAGGTAGCTTTGGCTGCTGAGCGTTGTGCCAGGAGGCTCTAGCTCTGCCAGTGGAGCCATCTGCAACTTCAGTTCTACAGCATTTGTGCAAAAAATACTTTTCCTATTATGAAAATGACATGCTGTGCCAGGCGACGTCCCCTAGGGTTCTTTACCTGCTCTGCAGAGTGGTTGTGCATGGCAAATATGTTGTGATTAATGAACCCTTATGGAAATATTTCCTCTCCCATTGCACTTTACTGTGAAACACTGGCAGTGAGTTATTGGGGACTGGGGAATCATTGCTCTTTGTCTACTTAGCTCTCTGCAATTCAGACACTAGAGGCAGAGGAGGAAGATACTTTCTCTTTTTTACAGACTGGGGACCAAATTTCAGCCTAGGGTGGTATTTTTTTCTGTCCTATCAATTTTGGCCCAATTAAATGCAGACTGAAAGGCGCATTTACACACATAATTACTGTCACTGATTTATAGGCACAATCAGGTGACTAGACAGCTAAACATTCTCATTTGCATCCACAATTAATTGCACCAGCAATTGATGTTAGGTGTGCAAATTAGCAGTTATTAAAATAAAAAGATGGTCATAAAATGCTTCATATATCAAAGACACCTTTCTCATAGTGAAATAGAAAAAGAAAAAAAAATTGGGAGAAAGTGCTTGTCTCGTTGTGGTTTCCAAATATAGCTTAACACTGCAGTAATGACACATTCCATTTTATATATATATATATATGCATTATGTAATTGCACCTTAGACACCCTCACTGGAGTCCTATTGTCGGCAAATGCTATACAGACACAGTCAGAGGTAGCTCCTGCCCTGAAGAGTTTTTATATTTTGGTCTTCTGGTATCATTTTGGTGGAAACTCACATTTTTTGTGAGTCCAGGTTGTGGTTCTTATATACAGGTGTTCCATAAAGATATAGGAATAAGTGATAACAGCTCTGCATTGGAAAATATCTCAAGTTCTTGTGGGGTAAAATGATGCAAATGAACCTGAAAGAGCAGATGTGAATGTCATTATTTTGGTTGTGATTGCATCCAGAGGCCTCAACTACAGTCTTGTGCAGGTGCTGTACAAATATACAAAAACTGCCTACCCATTTCCCCAAAGAGTGTTTAACTGACATGAAAAGAAGTGAGAGTTAGAGCACCAGAGGAAGAAAGGGAAAAAAGGAGGAACAGGAAGTATGATACCAACACTGCCATCTAGGGAAGTAACTACTTGATCTAATAAATCAAGACTGTACATTAAAGATTCTGATTTCACTAGAAAAGTAAAAAACAAATAAAAAACTCCACCACTGTACTTCCCCCATACCCCCCCCCCCCAAATCCACAATGCCACAGTCAATGGAGTAGGAAGCAATACTTCCTATATCGCTGATAATCAGGTGGCAACATGTATATCATTATTTGAGGCTTAAGGTCTTTTTTACCTTCTAGAGGAAGTGGAGAATGCTTCGGCATTTAATTGGTTTAAATTTTTTCAGTACATCACACAGCACAGGCTACAGACCATTGACAAAGCATAACCCTGAAGGATATGAGTCTGAGACAAGATCACAAGTGACATTCTTTTTCCATTGTATTAATGAGGGAAGTCAGTAAAGTAAAAAACAAACAGAAAAACAGGTTAGTCCTTGTACTGCCCACAAGAAGTGTTCAAGATGCGAAACAAATGGAAGCAAAATTTACCTATATTTGTAGTTGTGGAAAAAATGTATTTCTGTTCTAGGGAAAGAGACATTCATCCTGATCAGATAGTGGGTCTCCAGCGTTCCCAGAATCAAGAGTCCTCATTTTGCTCCAGGTTTACACACCAGTCTTGAGGTCAGTCAGCATAGACTGAGACACCTGCTTCTGGTGCCACTTCAATTACATGATTAAACATGGCCAATTGTGCATTTAATTGAGATGTGGTAGTGTAATTATATGATAATACCAAATATTTATAGGAGTACTTTTCAAGTTTAAAGTGCTTTACAAACATTAATTGATTAACTGAGGTCAATGTAAATAATCTGACAGGGTTCATTCCCCAGGAATTGGCAGCTGACCAACCTAATACCTTCCTGCAGGAGCAAGGTACAGTTTTTACTCAGCAAACTCAAACCCAGGTGAGATTTCATATGCCCATGATGGGGATGAGTTGCCCTTTCCTTGTGTGCAGAATAATGTCACTCCTTCCCCCTTACTGTCAGGAATATGATATTCTGTCCTGAATTTGTGGATAAAACACCTTCTCCTCAGCTCTTGCTCCGGTACAAGGTAGGCAATGAGGCCCCCAAAATACTTTTCAAGCAGAAGGCAGTTCCTCAGAGGCAGATATTCTGGAAAAGAGTTGAGATGCCCCTGGCATCTGGGCTACAGGTTTCCAACCTGACTAGAGTTCATCTATTCTTTTATAAAAGGCCTTCAGTGAATATCCTGCTACCACTGAAACTGAAAAGGCTTTTGGCAGTGATTTAACAGAGCTTGGGTTTTTACCCAGTTTACTTGATAGTAGCTGGGTGTCATTTATGCCCATTAATTCTCTCTACAAAATGATTTCAGAAGCTGCTCCATTGTGCTTCACAGCCACTATTCTTTTTCGTACAGGCAGCTGAGGCTTATAATGAGTGGAACAGAGAAACCGAATCCTGATTGCTGGTGGACTTGTTGTTCCCATGTGTGTGGGACTGAACTGTTCTTGCTGCACATAGTTTGGCTCAATCAACATCTTAAAGTCTTCTGAGCTCCTCTGGGCTTCCCTTCCCAAAGCTTGCCATCTGCCCTTACTTCTTTTCTTCCAGCCCCACAATTTATTGCAAATCTTTAGCTACACACTGAGATTTTGGAGATTAGGAAGAGTTTTGTTCTGTTGCTTTTCATTTAGACAGTGTGCACAAGTATGTGCATACACAAGCACAGAGCCATATGCAAGTCCAGTCTGGCTATGGCTCTGAGCACTTCTCGGTACAGATTTTCACTGTAATGAAACCATCCATCTGATGGTAATATGCACAGCTCTAGAAAAAAGTCTTCCATTTAGAAGTGTCAAAGACTACATTGCTACCATGTGCTTAATCTAAAAAGTCCTTAGGATGATACACATGAACGAGAGACCATTTGCATTCTTTGGAAAAATGAAAATGTTCTGATTTCATGCCTCATGTAGTCCATATTTATTACAATTGCCTAAGTCAGTAGAGGACATTTGCCAATGTTACATTTGAAACATTTGCAAGAAGATCAAAAGTCATTAATGGCTAGTTATAGCAGTCCTAGACATTTATTCTGATGCCTAATTTGCCCCTGTATCAAACAGTGTATTAAACAATTTAGCCATACCATAAACAGTTGTTCTTTCTGTGCTTGAGGTGTGGAGAATAAAAATCACTACTGCAGAGCTAAAAAACGGTAGAATAAACAGCAATTCAGATAAGTGGTATTTTCTTCTGTTGCTTGGTTACCAGAGAAAACTTAACTGTATTTGTATCTCAACAGTATTTGCCGTGTTAAATAACAACAGATTGTTCTATTTTGCTTCTTATGTGCCTTTTTATTAGGTGTGCCTGAATACTTAAAAAAAAAAGCTTCTTTAACAAGAATACTTACTTCCTTATCAGTATGTGCCAATGCTAGTTCTTTTTGTTCTGAAGAAACAGACAAATCCCTTCAGTTTTAAATCCTTTTTCTAGGAAGGAACAAGAAGCCAATTTTTAGTTTTCCAATCAAATTATTTTTTGATGGGAGCATTAAGGTTTAATGTGCAAAAGGAAACTGAAATGCATTCTGTTTCTGTAGCACAGCAGTGACCAAAGCTGGTCCAACCAAGCCTGGTTCTGGCAATTTACCAGCAGTCAAAAGTCTGGGCTTAATTTACTTTAAATTATGAGTACAGCATCCTCCTCTGTGTCACTGAGATGAGATCCATGTGAGGACAGATCCCACTGGGGAATATTGAATCATAAGAGATTTAAAAAGACTTATTTCCAGGATATACCTCCATTACAAAGATAAAAATCAAAACCCAACTTCTTGTATTTAATTTTCCCTTGCAGCATTTAAGATACGAGAGAAATATCTCCTTTACTTCCTTTACTACAAAGCAATACACTTTATGAGCATAAACAGAATTATTACATCTGTTTCATTATGACCTATAAAGCATTCCCCAGAATCTTCCACAACTGGGTGATCCTTCCCAAATAGCCACAAGCTGTATTACAGCAGCATTTTATGGTCATCTAAATTTTAACGGCCATCTGAATTTAGCTACTTTCTGAATTCCCCAAATGTAACCAGTCATCCCCAGCACTTTCCTGCCTTGCCTGACACGGCCAAACTGCGGACCTCCAGTATGTGAACCACTGGTGCAGGGAGACGGTAAGACTAGTACAGGTTTAGCGATGAGAAGACAGGGTGGCCTAAAGAAATCCCTGATGCCCCCTGCTCTCTACTAACCCCCCTCACCTGCAGGGTTTGGCTGCTCAGCCCCACTGCTCAGGCTACAGTTGGATTCAACTTGCATGAGGCAAAGGCCCCCTGCAGAAAACAAATCTGCTTGCACTGGAAGAGGGGTGCAGCTTGCATAGTTGCATTGAATGGCACGGATGCCAGGCTGCCCTACGGTGGCACACTTCCAGCTTTACAGAGTCTCACCATCCTTTCTTTTTCTCTGTACCCTGCAGGTTCTGGTAAGACAGGCAGCAAATCCCCTACCCATGCAAACAGCAGAGGCTTAACCTTGTCATGGGGTGTGATACCCCCACACCATGCCTATGACGTGCTGTCACATAGGACAGAAGTACTCCTGCAAGTTGGCCATTTAGTTTAATAATTTCCATGTTTCAGTTTTCAAAACTGGGGTATTCCCTGTACGCACCCGCCTCCCAGGCCTCCCTGTCAGCCCGGCAGCTCTGTGGCATCCCGACCAGCCTGTGACTCCCCATGCTGCCAGGCTGTCCTTGCTGTGTCTGTGGTGCTCATCCTCATGTCAGCTTTCCCTTCTATAGCACTGGGCTCAGTGGCTGCGCACCCATCGGGCAGGCAGCTGATGGTGTCACTGCTGGTGACATGGATGGCTTAACCTTGTCATGGGGTGTGATACAGCCATGGCTTGCAGCTCCTCAAGCTGCTGCCCTGACACTTCTCAGGAGTAAACATTAGTGCATTTTTTGCACTATCAACTATAGACTTAAAACAGAGAATGAAGAAGTGAAATAAAAAAAATATTAATAGCGTGAGGCAGCTTTGTATCTCAGAGTTTCTTTACCAGGCATTGCTGCTGGTGCTGCATAACAGCTGCCTTTCCTGTCTCAATCAGGGGCCAAGGCCATTTAGACATGTTCAGCAGCACAACTGAAAAGTTTTACTGCGCTCTCATTTCCTGTATGGCACTGCACACCTGTGTACTCTTTAACCACAGCCACTGCTTCATCAAAAGCTGATGAAATCACCTTGGGCCTCAGAGGCCCCTTGATTTCCACCTGTGGGAAACACTGCAGTTTCTTACATATCGTCAAGACTGCAGCCCTGGAAGTGTTGCCTGTGTGAGACCAGACCCCTGAGGGTGAGTAGCTTCCCCAGAGAGGAGGGATCTGCCCTGCTGTGCATCCTCTGAGAAGCTGAGGGCTTTCCTGCTGAGTTAGAAGGGTTCGTACTGGCTTCCTGTTGCAACATTCCACTAAAAATGTTAGGAAAACATGGCTTTATTGATAAATGCCAAGGATATGCCAAAGAGCTAAATCAAAATCCTGATTCAATCTGCTGTTTGACTGTCTTTTTTTGGTTTTCTTCCTGCAGCCTTACATACTTTCAGGGTGCCCAAGTGGAAGGCTGTCTCTGTCCTATGAACAAGAGTTGAGATCCCCAACCAACAGTGGTTTACACTGAATTTCTTTCTCCTCTACTCCTCCCTTCCTCCCCATGTCATATTTTCATTTGCTTCTAAGCCTGTCTGCCTGTTACTCATTCCAAAGCACCCTGGGAACTGAATCCTGGTTTGCCTCTGTGTCTCAGTCTGGAGATATCAAGAAGAATCTGGGAGCAGAAAAGCACAGAATCCCCCAGGGAGCTTCAGGCACTCCCTGGAAAGGCAATTAGTCATGGCCAAGGATCTGTACCATGCAGCTGTCACAGGAATATAATCATTATCATAGTTATCCTCACTTGACCAGCCCCTGGGGCTGCAGCAGGAGCTGAATTGCTTCTCTGTTCCTTCCCAGCTATGACAGATTTATGATGATAGCCCTTGGAAATGGTCCTGAGACCCCCCTCATGAGACTAGTGAGGAAAATGCACCTGTCTCCCGACCACCGATTTGACTGCACTTGAAGAAAAGACCACTTGTGGCGTTAGGAAGTGGGCACAGCTGGAGAATGGTGCCTCTAGCTTCTTCTCAGCTTGGGGTAGCAGGTGTATTTCCCAGCACCCTGGAGAAGCAGCTGGGCAGCATCCATCTCCACATAAGGATAAGACCAGGATAAAGCATCAAGAATCCTGTGCCTTCCTTACCCCATATTAGTTTCCACAGGAGCAAAGTGTATGATGGCACACTCTGAAAACCAGGGTTCCATGGCTAGAGACTTTGCAGTCTGGAGACAGGCTCTTCTCCTGGGTACCATTGTTTATTATTCACACTGCACACAGGGAGATGCTTAGGCCCTCAGGGGGAGCCAAGTCTCTCCCAGCATCCATTTCTCAAACGACCTCCAGAGGGACATGGGCTATTTATCAATCTGAACAGTCCACAAGGAAGGGTTCAACATGGAGATGGAGTGCCAGAGCAGCTAGTGGGATAAATACCCTGGAGCATTGCTGTGCCACTTCTTGGCCAGCTTTGTTAGGGAACCCTTCAGTGGCAAGTTCACAAACTCATGGTCAAATTCACCATCTGTAAGAGGGAACACCTTCATGCCATTATTCACAAGAACCCGTGTTGTCCCATGTTGTTTGTTGCTTTCTCTGATGTCTTCGATAAATTAAGTAGATGAATCTGCCTGCAGAATAGGCAGCTTTCCAGTGTCAGCTTCCACAGAACAAGAGCAGGCAGTTGTGATTTCCTTAATACAAGAAAGGAAAAAAAATGCATTTTCAAAGCAGAGGAGATGCCTGCAGTATCTTTTGCAAAAGTCAAGAGAAATAACAGCAGTACAAATACTAGAGAATCAGAATGGCTAAGGTAGAGGCTACATTTCATCCCCACAGACATAATAGAATGTGTTTCCTTCCATATACACATCTTTCTTTCACGACCACCAGCATATGCCAGGATGAATCTGGGTTGTGTCACTCTGGGGGCCTAGCACGTAATCTCACGCTGTGAAACAGCAGGAGCTAGCTGCCTCCACCAACCAGTAAAAATGAACTATTGCCAACTTTCCCCTTCCTTCCTCTAAAAAACCTTCCAAATTGCTTATAAGAGCTTTTATAGGACCTGCCTGCTCTTTCTAGCTCAGAGAAAACACAACTGAGAATTCTGTTTGGAAATATCTATGCTGTAAATAACTTCTTATTCATCCTACAGCAGTCTATGCTTCAGCTTTTTCTTTTGAAGTACTCAGGAAAAGCTATTAGCTAATCCTCCGATATAAAACTCCTAATAAGTTGAATGCTCATTGTTTGGATGGAGCAATCTATAAGCATTCAGGAAGCAATGCAGGATTAGTCATTCATTAAGATATGGACAGACAGTGCTCGTGTGATCTTTATGCGATATTCAAATGGCTGTCAGCATTATTTCACAGGAATTCAGGCTAACTTCCTGTTGGCACTTATAAGTGGTCCTGACTAATGGAGAATGTGCTTTAAATGTTGCCTGCTTGAAGAATTTTATATAATATTCAATTCAAAAACAAATTTGCCAGCTAATAGTATTAGTAGTGCTGAACAGCGTCTCACAAAGAAATGGTCCTGAATACCAAGCTGAACACTGCACCATCCACTATATCCGTGTGTTTTGTAAATGTAGTATTCAGAAATCTTTGGAATAAAGTTTCTGACTTGGATTTTGCCTAGGGGAAAAGCTCTAGGGCAAATGGCAGCAGTTTCATTTCAGCCTTTCATCAGTTCCCATAGGCCAAATCCAAAGGGCATCAGTGAGAAAAAGACCTTGAGTAATCTAGTGGGAATTTTGCCAATTTACAGACCTCCCAGTTTGCCCCTTATCAATATATTATAGAAAAAGATGAAGGAATATAGGAGGTGATATGCTGGCAGCAACACACAAACCAAAGGAGAAAATAACATGAGCTGGCAAGACAGCAATTACATTTAGAACTTGAAAGAAAACCATGGTCATTAGAGATCTACAGTTTTTAGACTAACTGGAATTCTCAATTCCAATATCAGTTCCACCTTAAAATATAGCTCAAAACCCAAGAAGCACTGAAGGATAGTAAAATGCCTATGAGAAAAAATGCTTCAAGGAACAGCTTCTATCAAAGGGCATGAATTTATAACAAATGTTGAGGCTAACTCTGAATTCAACAGCCATTTTGTTTGCAAAGTTAATCAGAAAAGAAGGTAGAGATAACACAAGCATGCAACAGGAATGAAGAAAGATTTTTTTTTTTGCTGTGGCAGGAATTCCCTGGACAAACAATAGAAAAGAGACCTGACTGAATCAATCTCTTCTACACTGTATTTTGAGGACAATCTAAGGGCAGATGAACACAATGGCCATTGACACCCCTACTATTTTTGTGCTACCTCTTTCAGAGTCTTATACACATATTATGTGTTACCTACCAACTCAGAAAAGACATGCAGCAGAAGCAACTCAAATGAAAAGCCTATTTAAGAAAATAATTACTTCAGAAAAATCTGTATGATCTGTATGAGTTAATCTATATGGGCAGTTACATACATTTAATTGAAATTACAAATTTATAATGGCTGATTTAAGCACTTAAATGCTTGACTTACAGGACCCTTGCTTGGTTTAGGATTGATTAAAATCTGGTTTAAGGTAAACTGAAATAAGCCAGTAACATTGAACTAGTCTCCTCCCAAAGGTTTGAAAAATTTAGCTAAGTTTTGGCCTATGAACACTTTTAATACTATTTTTAGTTGGGTGTAAGATCAGTAAAGTTTTGAAACACAAAACACAATTGTATTTGCATACAGATGCATACATATAAGCTTGTCATTCCCCTGCAGTATAAACATCTTATTCCAGTAAAGAATATTATAACATCTTACAGAAGGCTTGTAAAACTTCGGAGAGCATACTGTTGAAATGTTACAAATATATATAACTAAACAAACAAAATATGCGTGCAGGAAAGTCCCAAACTGTTGTGCCTATATGTATAAAAAAAGAGCAACGCTTGAAGTATCAAGTTTGAATTCATTGCCACCTAAATTGCCCTGAAAATCAGTATAATTAAGAGCTTGGTGTAGCACAGGAGTGCTCTCAAAGAGGGTAAAACTGGACAGGGGGTTGCTAGGAGCCATAGGGCCATCTGGTCTTCACCAGGGTGAGGGGTGAAATTCCAGAGCTGGAAGGCTCATCTGGGACTTGTGGAGGTAACACATGCTCCCCACACAGCATCCAGCACTACCCCTTTGCACCTGGGCAGGAAGCATAGAATCATAGAATCATTAAGGTTGGAAAAGACCTCTAGGATCATCAAGTCCAACTGTCAACCCAACACCACCATGTCTCCTAAACCATGTCCCGAAGTGCCATGTCTACACGTTTTTTTAAACACCTCCAGGGATGGTGACTCCACCACCTCTCTGGGCAGCCTGTTCCAATGCCTGACCACTCTTTCAGTGAAGAAATTTTTCCTAATATCCAATCTAATTTCCCCTAGTGCAGCTTGAGGCCATTTCCTCTCATCCTATCACTAGTAACTTGGGTGAAGAGACCAAAACACTCCCCAGCACTGGCTGTCCTAAACACACTGCTGGTTAAAAGATCTCTCTCAAGGGTATCTACAAACCCTGCTTTGGCTGTGATATGTCCATTGAGACTGGCAAACTGTGATCTGGTTTACCCTTCCATTACAATCTTAATCAGAGTATGACAGAATGGCTGTGGTTCGAAGGGACCTCTGGATGGCATCTGGTCCAACCCCTGTGATCAAGAGGGGCCACCACCTTGAGATGGTTAGTCAGGAGCATGTCCAGCTTTTGAATATCTCCAGGGGTGGAGACTCCACAATGTCCCTGGGCAATTCGTGCCAGTGCTCAGTCACCCTCACAGTCAAAGAGTGTTTCTGTATGTTCAAAGTTCTTTACGCTCCTGTGTCTCAGTCTGTGCCTATTGCCTGTAGTCCTGTCACTGGATACCACTGAAAAGAGCCTGGCTCCATCCTCTTTGCACCCTCCTTTCAGGTATTTATATACATTAACTAGATCACCTCTGAGTAATCTCTTCCCTATGCTAAACAGTCCCAGCTCTCTCATCCTTTCCTTGTTGAACTACAAGAGGTTCCTGTCAGTCCATTTCTCCAGCCTGTTGAGGTCCCTCTGGATGGCAGCACAACCCTCTGGCGTTATCAGCCATTCCTCCCAGGTTTGTGACATTAGCAAACTTGCTGAGGGTACACTCTGCCCCATTATCCAGATCACAGATGTAACATCTCTGAAGATGTTAAACAGGATCAGAGCCAGCATTGACCCCTGGGGTACATTGCGAAGTTACTGGCCTCCAAGTAGACTTCATGCCACTGTCACAATTCTCTGAGCTCAGCTGTTCAGCCAGTTCTCAGTCCACCTCACTGACTGCTTCTCCAGACCATACTTCATAGCTTACGAGGATCTTATGGGACACTGTGTCAAAAGCCCTGCTGGAGTCTGGGTAGACAATATCCACTGCTCTCTCCTCACCTACCAGGCCAGTCATTTTATCGTGGAAGGTTAATATTAAAACTAAGAAGAGGTCAGTATTGCAGAACTTACGGTCAGGTTTATAAGTACGGCGTTGGTGACAAAAATGAAACCTTACAAGGAAATTAAATATGAAAAAATGTAATTCTAGCATCTGTATAGCAAGCAGATAGCTCTTTAACTATCCTCCCCTGCCACCAAAATTCCCTTAGACATACGGCAGATGCCAGAGCTGGAATTCCTTGTTCAGACTGGCACCCCATCTCCAAAATGCCACCTGCTACAAGCCTGATTCTTGGCCTAGACTTTACAGATTATTACTTCTTCAAGAAATATATTATATATGTCTTTCCAGCTCTTTGCACAGTGAATAAAAATGCTCTCAAAATCCTAAGTGTGACTGAAGTTATACATAATGCTAATAATGCTACTCTTAATAATAATAAATATAAAGCTGTTTGGCATTATTTGCTTAAATTGAAAACCGTTTATATTAACCCAGACAGCAAATTGCATGAACTTCCTTTAACCTTTGGAAACCATTAAGAAATTCAGTATTTTTGGCTAATTATGGTTGCAATTCATGGGGCCTGCATGCCTTCCGTATTAGCTAGGTAAAACACCACTGTCTCCATGACATTTCCCTCCTCTGTGGATCTCAGTCACCCAAGTGCAGAACTGGGTTTTCCATGTGTGTGGCAGCCCTGAATTTAAGGAGTATGTGAGGTGAAGGTGGATAGGTATGTAAGCGTGCTTGATAAAGGAGGTAATAAAAACTATGAACTGCTCTTTGCTTTTCTGAGAGTGCAATTAAGAACTTGCTCTCTCTGCTGGTATAGCTGAGACCAGAACCTAAAAGAGCTTGGGGAAACAGGAAAAAGTAATTTTTGGAGTTATTTATTTCTATGGAGAATATTATAAAGAGCAGCTTTCCCTTTTTAGACCTACCAGTTTCCTTTCTAACAACAATCTGTCCGATTTCTACTGCCTCCCAGGCCACACATATGCCCTCGGTTTCCAGAGGAAATTTAGAAGGAGGGAAAATAACTGGGGACTCTCTTTCTGTACACAGAAATGTGCATGTATAGGAGGGGTAAAGCAAACGTACAGGGGTAAACTAAACAGCTCCTTCTGGGTGCCCCAAAGGAAACAAGGGACACATGATAGCTTAAGAGGGTGGAGATTGTGCAGACGGCTTCCCCACACCCACGGCCACGGTTGGTCCCTATGTGTTCCTTGGCACTTGCACCATATTCCTGGAATTTTCAGCCTTCCATGCTCTGCTGGGAAATAAATTGTTTAGGTCTAGGAGAGATTACTAAAGCTAGCACTACCAAAGACCTAGGTATTAGTGTTCAAAGATGCATATAATTTCCTACAGCTAGAGGCAGCCGTTTAGATTTGGCAGATGTTATTTTATTTGTTCAGGCTGAAAGGTCACTATAATTCTGCCAGCTTTATTTTCTGTATTTAAAATGTCACCCCAAACAGGTAGCTAAGGTAACGCATTTGCTTTCTACATATCTTCTACTATTCTCCATGTCAGAGAAGGTCTTTTACGTCTTTGGAATGCTAATTAAGTTTGAGAACTGGTCTTTGAAAAAACCACTTGAAGGAAGTGAAGCACCTTTTTAGAATGATTGTCTCAGTTCCAGGGGTGTTCGAATTATTGTTTTCCTAAGGACTTTGACATGTTTGCTTCTGGCAACATTTCTTAGCTCTCTCAAATCTTCTTCTCTTCATGCAAGAAGACAATTATAATGATCTGAAAGGTTTCCTGTTACTGTCCTCCATTTCTGTGCTCCTATCTACTTGTGTCTGCAATTTGCACCTACAGAGATACATGACAAATTTGACCCTGTGCTTTGAAGACCGTTTCAAAAAAGCAATTAAAGCCATGGCTATATGGAAGTCTACATCAATCTATCTGTTGATGCCCACCCTCCACGAATCCTAGCTGTGCAAACCCACTCCCTCCTTCGTGCCAGCTCCCGCACACGGCTGAATCTGTGCTGAGCTGTTTCAACATGTCTTGCAGGTGTCCTGGTTTTGGCTGGGATAGAGTTAATTTTCTTCCTAGTAGCTGATATAGTGCTGTTTTACTTGTTAAGTAGTGCTTACACTAGTCAAGGACTTTTCAGCTTCCCATGCTCTGCCAGTTGCACAAGAAGCTGAGAGGGGACACAGCTGGGACAGCTGACCCCAACTGACCAAAGGGATATTCCGTACCATAGGGCATCATGCTCAGTATATAAGCTGGGGGGAGTTGGCCAGGGGGCAGTGACCACTGCTCGGGACTGGTTGGGCATCATTTGGCAGGTGGTAGACAATTGCATGGTGCATCACTTGCTTTTTATATTATTCTTCTTGTTGTTATTATTATTTTATTTTATTTCAATTCTTAAACTGTTCTATCTCAACCCATGAGTGTTCTTACTTTTCCTCTTCCGATTCTCTCCCCTCTCCCACTGGGAGGAGTGAGCAAGCAGCTGTCTGGTGCTTAGTCGCTGGCTAGGGTTAAGCCACGACAGCAGATTAAGGACTATCCCTGTTTTTCTCATTTAATTTTGGTTAGTTTTCTGTCATCTTAGCATGCTGGAATGGTTCTGTGAGGATCACAGAGCACCAGAACCACAGGGAGAGGCAAGAGAATAGGAAGCTGTGGGCAGACAAAGGGAGGAGGAAGGTGGGACCACATCACCCAGCACTTGGAGCAGCTCCCGCTGCCACAGCAGGGCAGCTTCATTTATTGGAAAGACCTCAGTGGTTCCAAGGATGCAGTTTTGCCTTGCCATATTTCCCCCAGGAATACTTTGATTCTTTTTCTAATTAGAAACCCCCCCACCCCCCTTTTATTGACATTTGAAATGCAGGTATCTAAATCCATTTCAACTGGCATGCTGGTCAAATATGGCTAACTGTACTCCAGAGAATCCTGTCTGCTTATTAACTAACTTATACCAGGCACAGAATAGCAATAAAAATCTCTCTGTGCATTGTTTAATTCACTGCACTGCAATTTTATTATTTTTTTAAAACTGAAGAGTTAAAGCTCTTGTTTTGTATTATAAATTACTTGAAAGGAAAAGAAAAACATTCTGGTATTGAGGTATATTTCTGAATGGTTTTCTTCATACATTCTGTTTTTCCATCTTGTCCTTGTCAAGATGGACATAAAAGCAAAAAGACCAAAAAGAATAACTACAGAAGAATACTTATTTTCCTTGTGAAATATGTTAATGATCAATGCTGTCTCTGAGAACCTGTGATTCTCTCTTCCTTATTGTTGTGCATGTTCTAAACCAAACTGCAGTCTGGCATGATATACTTGTGAAGCACTGAAAGCCTAGGTCAAGATAAAAACTATAATTCACTCTTTTAATTTGCTTTTGAAATTAAGTTTGAAAAAGTCTGCAAAAAACCTGTTCCTGTGCCAAGGGTTTCCTTTTGTAGTGACTATTTAAGTATTTTCACAAATCTGTTTTTATCTTTTTGTTTTGCTTCCTGACCGCATGGTTTGAACATACAGGTCAGTGTGACCTTACAACTTCCTAGGGGAAAATTAGTTGCAGAGAGATGGCACACAAAGAAAGATACATTGAGAAAAAATCAGTGGGTTTTCTGCAAAATACATTTACTGTTTCTTGGCAGCCTCTGTCCTCAACTCCCACTCTTGATTTAGTAGCATCTGCTGTGATTCTCTTATCTTACACTGAGTGGTCCAACCAGAATTTCATTATTTGGAAAGTGCATTCCATTCACTAATGTGTATCTGATTAGACTTGGCTCCAGATTACCTTAAGTTAGAAGCACATTATAGCTACATCTTCACAGAACGCTGAAATGTACCACTTCCCAGAAAGCATTGGCAGAGGCCCAACTCTTACTGAAATCACCAGGACCAAGACCTCTAGCTTCCTTTAAATATTGGGTGAGATCAATAAAATGGGACAGGCTGAGGATTTTGTATACATGCGTACACATATATACATGTGCACATCCCATATATGTGTACTCACCCACTATACTATTTTATTATACATCTGCTGGATGCTCTACAGGAGTCGGCATGCTTGTGACTTAACTTTACCTAGATGCAGACAAAGATTCAACAAAACCGTTCGAAGGAAATGAAGGCAAAGAACTGAGGCAACATCGATAGAAGCTCTCCCAGCTAAATCTGCCAAAATGGTAAATACAAGAAGTTCAGCCAAAGGCCAAGAACAAGCCACAGGTTTCTTCTCATGCCAGCCCGTCTTGCAGGGTGCAGTTCCCTACAGTCCCCAGGCTCGTGTGCCACTTCCCTGGGCTGAATGACATCTGTGGTACCCTCCCCGTGCTGCAATCCCCTGTCCGGCTGTATTTGCGTCCACTACTCATCACTCTCCTGCAGGGGTGAATCTGGTGCTTAGCATTAAATTGCCGTAGCTAGGCTTAGACCACTTTGTCTAAAAGAAGAGCAGATTAAAAAGAAGTGAACCTGGTCTTTGCAATTCAAAACAAAACCAAAACAAATACGCAAATAAAAGAAAAAAATCCCCCAGTCCAAATCCCTTCATTTAGCTGGCTTTCAACATTGGGTTTTTCACACTCTTGGACTTCAGTATATCAAGCAAGCCTGGAAGCCGATGAAACAAATTTCAGCACTCTGGGAATCTGGCCTATGTTTGCAACGGGTGGACCTTAACTAGGCACAGAGAGTGCCAGAAGTCGTAAAGAAGACTGATCCTCTTGAGACCTCCAAATTAATTTTAATGAACTGAGGAATTTGACTAAGCTCCTGTTAAGCTTTTCACATTTGAAAATGCTGATTCAAGGCCAACATGTGGGGTTTCATCCATCTCTATCTTCTTGGCGTGATTTGAATCATATCCTGGTGATGAGGGGAAACACATCAAGCAGGAGGGAGGAAATGCTCTAAATGGTTAGCACCAGGAGTGAGGAAAATTCGGTCTTAATACTCATTCAGTATATCTCGTATAAACTTGCAGAATCACTTAGTGGAGACAGGCTAACAACATACTTAATACAAAAGGTAAGACACAGATCCACAAAACCACATGTGCACATTGAGTTGAATAGAACTCAGTTTAGGCACCCACAGCCAAGAGTGTGATGAAAATCTTTATTCCTCCGAGGAACAACCAACCAGTGGTATCTCCAGTTTCAACCATGAAGAACACCAGAATTATGGCAATGCCCAAAGCTACCACCACATGGGCCCCACTGACTGGCTTGGGGTCTCCTCCATGCTCTTGCCCATATGGGATGTACCGAAATATATACGCTTACTGCTCCGATATGGACCCAATCGTGGCTATAACCTCAGTCGCTCCTGCACACAAAGTAGCCCTTAGACCTGTGTTCTTGTTTGGACCCCCTTGGCCGAGCCACCTTTTGGTGATCAAGAGCAGAGTGTGCTCTTATTGCAACTCTTTTTTGTGGCCTTCTGGCTCAGTAACTTCCAAGAGATGTGAGACTGGGGCTTGACTCCCCGCAGGCTGGGGTGCCATGCAGGAAGCCCATGAACTCCCTGTGCAGTGGTCTGCCCACCAGACTGCAGGCTGGCCCTGTTATGGCTTCGGTAGTTTTAAGATAATTACCAAGAACCAGCAGCTGATTTTCAGCATCCAGTTGGCAACCAAAAGCAGATGAGGTTTCAAATACCTCCTCAGTATTTCCTCCTAAGTATTCTCCTGTGTCAAAGGTAACAAGAGACAGGCCATTAATCCTAAGGCAATATAGTAGCTTTATCTCCTTGCACATCTCTCATCATCTCTATATGATAGTGGTACTGTTCAGTAACATTGTAGGTCTATTTGGAGGCTAATTAAATTAAGATCTGCAAAATACTAGCTCCCTGGGATGACAGGTGCTATATAAGTGAAAGAAATTATATTTAAAATGTCTTGTAAGGGAAATTTTTTTCTTCAGAATATTATCTCACAGAAATCCTCAATGTGTTTTAAAGTTGAAATTTCATTAGCAAGTTGTCAACACCAGCCCCTCCTCCCAAAACTCTCTCTTATCCCTCCCACTCTTCCCCCAAAACACCAGCCATCTCAAAGTGTCTAGAATGGCAAAGGAAAACCTGGCATTTTTAAAGAGGAAATATTCAAAGTAAGCAGCAGGAAAAGTTTATTTCTTTTCGGGGCTTAAAATGCTTCTGTGTCTCACACATACAGGGTTACCTTATACACAAACATACACAGGAACACACATGCAGAATGTATATGGACATGTTTGATAGCGAAATTTATGCACACAAATACAATTACATGTTAAATGAAACAATATATTGTTTTGGTAGCAAAGAAGAAATGACTGGGGACTTTTACCGCCTTGTTCCTTCATTTTAAGCTCTTTTTAAGCCTCATTTTCTACTCTGTTAAATTAATGAGTTTGCAGAGCACTGATTTCAGTTCTTCTAAAGTGGCTAGATGCAAGTAAGGACCCCACCAATTCAGTTTGGACCAGGAAAATAATTGCTTCACAATAGATACTGGTTATCAATCAAAATGCATGATTTCTCTCACATTTCAGGAAATAACAGCACTGTGTCCATTCCAGAAAAAAGTCATGGCAATCACAGGTACTTCCTAATGAAGACTTCTATCTTCCATCTGTATCACATCAGGCACTATATTTTCCCTGGTCTCCTCTTTTACATCACAGTTTCCAACAGTTATTAAATGCATCCTGGCCAGCCATTCTTTTAAATTAGCATCCCCCATAAGATGCAATATCCTCCTGAATTCCCCCAAGAACCATTGCAGCTGTAATCTGCACTTAATATTGAATTTGCACCAGAGAAATTCATTAGCTATGAACGGTATAAGACTTCCTTTATGTCTCCTATCACTTCATTCATCCAAAACCACCATAGTCCTTGGCTGCAGCAAACAAGTTTGGCCTCTTCCCAATAAAATCAATTGTTAACGCACATACTGAAAAAAAGTTCTCTGTATTCAAAAAGGATTAGTTCAGCTTGGACCCAGAGATTATATCCTGCTGAATATCATTTTAGGCTTTGGCAATGGCTTATAGGTTAAAAAACCGGGTTTGTTATATGCATATCACAATACTCATTCCATTTATATTCTTAGGAAAATATGGGAATATGACACAGAACTGACATAATAGTTTTAGAGAGGATTATATGCTACAGTTCTAAAACCAGAGCTATGTAGATATTGGACAGATCTCAAACATTGAAATATTCCTTTCTCCAATAGTCATTTGAATATTCAAGTTGTGGTAGCATACCTGTTGTGGTTTCATAGATATACAACATAGAAAATAACACTCTATATACACATGCATACACATAAATATTCTCTGTGGTGTTTGCAATTTTGTGTTAATACTTGATGTTATGACATGGTCATTCAAAACAGGCAGCAAAACTAATATTATGCCCTTTAAAAGTCTTGTAAAATTGTAATCAATTACACCCTTTTTGAGATCCCAACAAATAGGACAGTCTCAAAAATTAGTCTTGCAAATCTTAAACTGAGAAACAGACAAGGGTAGACTGACTTGAGCACTGCAGCATGCATGAGCTAAATAATTTGTCACTGCATGTCTTAAATGTAATGAAATATTGAAAAATGCCTTTTCCTTTTACAGGCTTTTCCCATAAGAAACATAGCTACATACAGTATAATTACAGCAGCAAAACTATACACAAACTCTCCAGCCCTCCATTTTAAAGGAAAAAATCCTCTAGTTGTATAGCTTTCAAGAATGTCTGTGTATTAACAGAACCACTGAAAGCAATTATCGTGGTAATCTGGGAGTCTTGATAGTTAAATTACAAAATCTGCGATAGATGGGGGTAAGATGCTTCAACACCTGATATTGTGCATTTTGGAGTGAACACACTCAGAAAATATACAGGTTCCTCTGTATATTAAAAAGGCTTATTTAAAACTAATTCATTAATTTGGATAGGAAAATCTTGCTCTTTAATTACTATATTTTATTAAAACCTTTCTTAAAGTCACATGCAATGAAGATACAGAACCAAAACTGGCAAGGGTTTCCTAAAATGCAGTCATAAAAATGATACATACATGCAATACGGAGTAGGTTTGTCAGGGGGTTGAAGGAGCTACATCCCCATAGTCCTTTCCTTTTTCTCCTTAGCATGGATTTCTCCAGACCATATAAACCAGGCACAAACAGGGGCTGTAGCCTAAAGTTAAGAAGTGTTAATGCATTGTATGGCTGCTGCCTTTCAGAGGTAAAGTAGCCTTAACCGAAATCATCAGGAGCTATTGAAGCTCAGTATCACCTTTAAATAATTTTTGCTCAAGTGCTTTTATTTGAAAAATTTGGATACAGGTGTCTATATGCAAAGTAATAGGCCAAAAATCTCACTGTCCTACTTTACTATACGATGACAAATCAGTAGCACTTCCATCCATGTCAATGCAATTACACCTACACTTGCATAAAGAAGGGTGAAAGCAGAATTACATCCCAGACCCAAAACTTCTCTCCTATTTTACACTTATTTTTATACTTCTGAATTATTCCTCATGAGTTCAGTCTTGCTCTCCTCTCTTCATACTTTCTGTATCACCAGGTCCTAAGATGTCATTACTAAGTCCAAACTAAACAAAAGTTCTATTTTGGTGATCATTAGCATATATCCAGGATCTTTATATCTCAACAGGGAATCAATCTCTGCCTTTTAATATATGTATTCCTATTTTGTAACCACTATTAATATCCTGAGTTTTCATTCAAATATGATTACAATGATGTGACTTCCTCATAATGCATATGATTAGTCTTCCAGTCCACATAAATATCTATTGCCGTCAATAGGTTAGATGGATATAAAGAATCTAAATGGAACATTCAAAAGACCAACTTCAATTTTATATTTTTCAGTATATAACTGAAATATTTCAGCTATAAAGGCAGTGGATTAAAGGCATTATTGGAATAGTGCTCCCTTGCACTCCTCAACCTCCTACAAGCAATACAGAATCAGACTGAAAATACAGGTAGCAGTAATAAAAATATTGTTTGAACTAGTGTACCTCTATTTTGTTCTGTTATAACCCTGGAGCTTACACCCTTCACCTGCAAGCAAGAAAATACAGTAAAGGACCGTGTTTGGCAGCTGCCTTTTCTATTTAAAATGTCAGGTTCATATTTTCAACTATTGCCTTGAGTTCTAAGGCAGTAGTTAAACTATTCTAGCTTGTGGAGTGGAAAAAACTTACCAGGGTCAATTTTCCATTTTTGATTTACAGGAAGAGCATGAGAAATCCTGCTGCTTTTTGCGCTTGTCCATGTCATGTATGCTTTTCTGTGTTCAGATCTTAGTGGCACTGGCAGTTAGCTTTACAATTCAGACTCACAAATTTATTCACCAAGTTCTTAAATTCCTTCTGGACCATACTTTTAGGTGCCTTTCCTCAGAAAAAGAATTTTTAAAGATGCTCAGATAATTTTATTAGCTTGTTGGTGGTTTGTTGTTTGGGTTTTTTTGTTTGGTTGGGTTTTTTTTGTTTGTTTTGGTTTTTTTTTTTTTCCAGTTTCATTTGCCCTGCATGTTCTAGATAGACAGAAAACTTACATGAGAATAATTATAACTGAACCAAATTTTATTAAAATATTGTTTGTTCTGGAATTATGAGCATGGGTATTTCATTTTATTGATGCACATTTTGGTTTCTTGTTTCATTTCTTTGCGTGATACAAATATTTAAACTGCTAGGGTGCCCAGCTGTTGCACACAGAGCATACACCAAGGATTGTCACGCTGGTTCGACTGTCTAATCTGTCTGCCTTGACCAGAATCCAATGATAAATCCTCCCTACTTCACAGTAAATGCCATGCATGCAGGCAACTCAGTTTTCTTGACTTGTGCAGAATCTTGAAGGCTGAAGTACTTTGCAAATAAACTTCAGAAGTTTCTGTGGTGGCTAATGAGGACATCATTTGCTAAAAAAGCGAAGAACTCACACACTTGAGTGAGTAGGTACAACTTTCTCTTCCAAAACACTTTATTTTCTACAAGTCTGTGATGAATTTCAACTGCCACAAATCTTCTGATTAAGTGCTGTATTTACCCAACCAACTGAAACTCATTACTGTCCCCTGCCTCAGAGTGCACCCTGTCAGGGTTTTAGTCTTCATGTCGTTGTGCCTTTACACAAAGTGAAAATGCTCAGACCCAGGTAGCAGCCTTCTGTAGAGCATTTGTGATCATCTTGACACACACTTGAGTGCAATAAGCTCAAGATTTTTTTTTCCTGCTCCCTCTGGGACAGTGAGAGTGGGAGACGAAGACTGAAGATTATGCCTTCAATAAGTTATTTAGAAAAGCTGTAGAAACAAGCTTTTCAGCAGGAGAATTCTAAACCATATTGTGTGCATATTTCATTTTTCACATTTCTGGAACAAAAAGGCCCAGTTCTGCTGGGCTTTCTATGCCAGCTTGTCTCTACAGGCAGCTGCTCACACAGGCCGACCTCTTACAGCTTTTCAGATTTCCTTTCAACTTTCCTTTGGTAAAACAAGAATTTCAGCATCTTGAAAATGAGGAACAGGGTCTTTTAAGATGACAGCTTCTTCCATTCTCTTTGCAATATATACCAAGATAATCTCATCTGAGAAGGCATTATGATGTTTGGTATGGATTTAAGGTAGACTAATATATTCATGCAGGAAACACTACAACACATATCAGTTCAATTTTTCTTACTTTTGGTGTCGACCTTAGTTAAGCTAAAAAAGAAAAGAGCATTTCACTGTCTTTTTTGTCTGGGAGTAATCTAATACTTAGTTATGCTCAGATCTCACCACATCTCATTTCACTCATGTCATTAATGCATATGTGGATCATCAATCCTTGTACAATGCCCTGGAGAAGGCCGATAATTAACCTACTTCCACACTGACCATAAGCCATCTATAGCTCTTCTTTGTTTCCCTCAGTTGGTTTATAGTCTATAACACTGTTTTAGTTTGGGCCTGCCTACCATGAATGCTTAGTTTCCTTAAATACCTCTGACAAGGATCAAGATCACAGAGGCAAGCTGAATCTGTCCTCTTTCCTGGTGCAGTAGCATTGTGATGGTAGAGCTGGTTCCTAAGAAGCCTGTAAAGAGTCAGCGGGGTTTTGAAGGTCTGTGGGGAAGAAGGAAATCAGGAAAAGCCTAATTTGGATTACAGGACACATGGATGCTAGGAAAGACCACTGAAGTTTCACATAGGTATGTGAAGGGCTTCTTTTGTCTCCTCCTCAGCACGCCCTCTCTGAGTGCTCCTTGTTGCTCCTCCCTCCGGTAATACTTACCGTCACCCTGCTCAGAGAAACTGCCGACATCTCTCTTCTGACTCCAGCCTGATGCCCAAGGAGTCCTGCACTATTCTCCTGTGCTGCATCCCCCCCAGCCATTGCCTTGTGCCTCACACCCTGCCAGGGGCTGGGAAAAGGAGCAGGAGCAGAACTGCAAAGGGAGGCGCCTTTTACTGGGACAGCTGATCTAGGCTGTCTTTTTGTTATAGGCAAAGTCATCTGTTGCTCCAAATGGCCTCCTGCCCTAGACAGCCTCCTACCATGATAAATGCCACACATGACAACCCATTAGAGATTTTTGGCAAAGTCTTTTCAAAAGTCTAGATAAAGACCTGGCTGACAAAACGCTTTCTGCTATTTTAATGGCAGATTTAAATTCTATAAGATTAGTAAGATTAGATTTTTTTCTTCATGGAAGCCTGACTGATTTGCATCTATTGTATCATGCTTAGTTTAATGTTTTATAGACCCTAGCTAGCTGTTTTCAACTAATGTTCCTGATCCTAATTTAGGGTCAATGCTTTATATTCCTCAGGTCACCCCTAATAATTTTTTTAAGAGAACTGTAGCATCTGTTACGCTCCAGGGCTGTAGGTAAGTTATTGGGTCTAATATGAAGGTAAGTTTTTATCAGCAGCTCAGCCACTTCCTTCTCAAACATCCCTGTAATTCCTGCATGAACTCCTGCTGCCTAATTTCAGTTTATTCTACTGCTCCATTTTTGAGCATCTCATCTCCTATTATGCCTAGTTCTCACTTGCAAAAAGAAGTGTTACAGTAGGACTATATGCATCATCTTCTATGACAGGCACTAATGCAAAATCATAATCAAGCTGCTTTGAAATTACACTTCAGACCGTCCTTCCTCTGACTCAGGGCTTTGACTGCAGGAACTATGGGAGAAGGAACTGCACCCTCTTCCCCTCTCCACAGGATGCAGCCAAGCATCCTTTGAAGATGTGGCTGCAGCTGAGGCAGGATGCTGGGGTTTGGGGCAGGTTACCTGGCAGAGCTGAGAAAACTCTCTCTTTCCTGTTTTTTCTGACTTGTCTGTGTGCTTAGAGGTAAAACACCTGTGACCAGATTTGAGGGGAGGAAGGTCAGCCTGTGGACCCGGTGTCCCTTGAGAGGCAGTGAGGGTAGAAGAACCTGCCTCCCTCTGTACCACAGTCACAGCCTACTTCCCAGGAATGGCATGGTGCTTTTGCAAGGCCCAGAGGGTTGTGGGGATGCAGGACATCTGTGTTACACTCTCTCATGTGACACTGATTCTGGGAGATTTTTCCCTTACATACACGAATACTGGGAAGGAAAGCATTTTGTGGTGGCTGGCATAGCAGAGACAGGCTGGCTTTTCCTCTGGTCTCTTCTGGACTATTACATCTATTACATGGTTGGCTGTGTTTGCAGGAACTAGGCTCAATGATCCATGAACTGTCATCCACTCCTGTGGGGAATAACTGGGGATAGCAGGAACAAAATCTCTGCTATTTTAGAGAATTTGGGATTCTTGTTCCCCATTTCCCCTGTGTGCCGCAAGAGTTGCTTTGAATTCTTTAGCTTATCCCAAGCTTCCAGAGGTGTTAAAAGGTTTGCTGGGCTTGCAGACCTGTCTGGAACTCAGAGATATTAAAAAATAGTAATAGAATGGCTAGATGAAAGAACAAAGGGCTGCAAGCCAGAATCTGTCCTTTGCCAGATGGTCGTCTTAATAATACTTTGCATAAATGTAGCATTAGGAATTTGTACTTTGGCCTCTGAAGTGGATACATATCATTAATACTGTTTCACAAATGCAGAAGCTGAGGATTGAAAAGGTACATTCAGTGGCCACATCATCGCTAAACACATATGTGAGTAATGCCAAGAATTTTTAAACATAGCTTATGCAGAAAAGGTCTTAGTGGCTACACTGCATTCATGGAGATCCTTGGAGTAAACTGTGATGTTCAAAGGAAGCACGATATGTCTCAGCAGCCACACTATAAATCTGAGCTAATAGATTCCCGACTTTAGAGCTGGAGACTTGTACAGCTGCTTTTGGGTGTTAAAGTTTGCTCCATTGCTTACAATAAAGGCTGCTGTAATTCAGTCAAGAGCTACAGCCAAGCAGCATGGTAGAGTTGAGCACTGACACAGAAACCATGGGGTATACTTCACTCAGTGTGCCTCAACAGGTTGGTAGATTTCTGTGAACGTGTTCAGCTTGCATGCTCTGTGGACATATATAAGCTTGTTTCTGCCTATGTTGCAAGCAGACATCATGTTATTTTGCCCATACTCCAAGGCAGAAAGAAAAGGCCATGCCTATATAACCTTGGGCTTTGAATTAAGCTAACAAACTGTATTGGGTTTGCGTGGCAAGGTCTTGGTAGTGGGGGTGGTGGTGCAGGGATGGCTTCTGTGAGAAGTTGCTAGAAGCTTCCCCCACATCCAATAGATCCAATGCTAGCCAGATCCAAGACTGACCTGCCGCTGGCCAAGGCCGAGCCCATCAGCTATGGTGGTAGTGCCTCTGGGGTAACATATTTAAGAAGTGGAAAAAAACCCTGCACAATTGCAGCCAGAGTCAGGAGTGTGAATATGTGACAGGCACAACTCTGCAGACACCAAGGTCAGTGAAAAAGGAGGGGGAAGAGGTGCTCCAGGCACCAGAGCAGAGATTCCCCTGCAGCCCGTGGTGAAGACCATGGTGAGACAGGCTGTCCCTGCGCAGCCCATGGAGGTTAACGGTGGAGCAGATATCCACCTGCAGCCTGTGGAGCAACCCATGCCAGAGCAAGTGGATGCTTGGAAGAGTCTGTGACCCTATGGGAAGCCCAAGCTGGAGCAGTCTGTTCCTGAAGGACAGCACCCTGTGGAAGGGAACAGCACTGGAGCAGTTCATGAAGAACTGTAGCCCATGGGAAGGACCCATGCTGGAGCAGGGGAAGAGTGTGAGGAGTCCTCCCCCTGAGGAGGAAGGAGCGGCAGAGACAAGGTGTGATAAACTGACCACAACCCCCATTCCCCATTCCCCTGCGCTGCTGGTGGGGAAGAAGTAGGGAAAATTGGGAGTAAAGTTGAGCCCAGGAAGAAGGGAGGGTTGGGGGGAAAGTGTTTTGAGATTAGTTTTTATTTCTTATTACACTACTCTGATTTCATTGGTAATAAATTAAACTAATTTCCCCAAGTCGAGCCTGTTTTGCCCATGACAGTAACTGCAGAGTAATCTCCCTGTTTTTATCCTGACCCATGAGGTTTTCATTATATTTTCTCTCCCCTGTCCAGCTGAGGAGGGTGAGTGATAGAGCAGCTTTGGTGGGCACAGGGTGTCCAGCCAGGGTCACCCCACCACAAAAACTCATCTTTCCTTAAATCTCATCAAGTAGGTCTACGCAAGGGACCATGTAGGATGGACGGATGGATGGATGTATATGGATGTATGATTTTCTCCCTCTCTACTTATGTGTTGACATCTCCCCTAAAACACAAAGGCTAAGCATACCTTCAATCTATCTCTTCCACAGTAATGTCTCAGTAGACTTCAGAGTTTCATCCTTCTCATTTGGTAGTGAATATAGTTTTGAAATCATGCAGAGCTGTGCCTTTAAAGCGTCGCTCAGTAAGACATCTTGCCAAGAACACTGCAAAATGTCTAAACCCAAACTGTTCCTCACTTTAGCTCCGTTATGTTCAATGTGATTTGTCCCTCAGCATTGGAGTACAATTTGATACAAAGGATACTTTAACAAGGATTTAGGGCACTGTTTCTGAACCAGAGGGTTAGAAATGCAGAAGGACAGTGAAAAGAAATCAGGGTGACCTGAAGTACTGTAAATTTTGTTACATTATAAAGCAGAGAGAATGCTGTTTTCCAATTCTACACACATACCCTAGCCATTCAAGGTCAAATAATCTGTTAACCTCTCCAAACAGACACATGGACATAAACTTATATATCCTTCTTTTTACTATAAATATATTCTTTGTTCTTACATTTGCAGTAAGTGGAAAGAAATAATAAAAAATTAAGATTTTGTCAAGTTGAAAAGCTTAGGAACACTTGCAATTTATGTTTTAAGAAGAAAAAAGCCTGGAAATATTTAATCTGCAAACGTGCTGAAAATGATGAGTTAAGAGGGAAAATTTTTCTTTGACAAAACCAGGCTTAAATAACAATACATAAAATAATAATAATTTTATAATTTGGAAAAAAGTAGCATAAAAATAGTGATGCTTTAAGTACTGTAGATATAAAAGCCTCAGTAAGTACAGCTTAACTGTGATACATTGCTATGTAACTCCTATTTATGCTAATGGGTATCTCCTAAACACTTTACTCAGTACAGTGAGAAAAAAAAATTATGGTATAAACTGATATAAGCAGAAATGATTCTCACATGGTGTGTACACCCAGCTGACCCCACTTCAGCTCTGAAGTGTCTATCTATACGTTCGGAAATGCTGCCCACAGAGACACCTTCGGGGAGCCAACTGAAGATTATAATACAAATAACGTTTTGTGTATATCACATGTACTTCCGATAAGCCAGTTATAAACCAGCTAACTACCAGTGAAGTACCGGGAAGTATTTTTATAATCCAAACAAATGAGAAGCAGAGACAGGAGCTTACTGGGGAAGAGAAAGCACCTGCTGCAGTATTAGGAACAGAGGTATTAAGAGCAAAGAAGTAAACTTCCCATGATATCACCCATAAATGTAAATAACACTCTTTTTCTGCTGAATCACAGAGGAAATGGCCTGGGTGTGCAGTGGCAGAGTCGCTTTGTTTCACACAAACTACTTAAGGATTATACTCAGAAAAATACGGCATCATACAGAGTTTGGCATCTGTTTTTGCAGCTGTCACACTAGCCCTGTGAGGGAGCATTCGGAGCTGCAAAAGAGGCCAAAGGGGACTATATTCCACATAATCATCACCAGGAAGACAGGGTGCCAAGTGGGTATTTGAATCAAATTTATAAACCAACTTGCTTTAGAACAGTGCTTCTATTTTTATCACATAGGGATGAGCCAAGAAACACTGAAATCATGCATTACAGATCACAGAAAGATACAGTCTTACCCTAAGTTTCTCCCCAGTGCTCTTAAATGTTTGAGCTTAGAGCCTATGTTCAGCTTTGGGGTAAGTAAGTGCAGCTTCATTTAGAAAAGGAATAAAATGGAAACAGCTTACAATAACTCAAAATAAGTGCTTTGTTAAAAAGTATCATTCCCTGTCAGAGACTGCTTAGTAATTTATTTTGGCAGGCAGTAATGATTAAATGATCTAGGTCTTCACTATAATAAAATGAGCCGTGCCTTTTAGTTCTATGTTTTACATTTTGCATTATGCAAATGTCATAAGAGAGTACTAAGAGGATGTTCCTCTCTGCCCAAGACAAAGCAACACCTGACTCAAAATCTCCAGGTATCTGTTGGATAAATTTCAAAATTCCATACTGCAGAAACCCAAGTGCTACTTTTCTGAGGATTCCTTCATTTAGATATTTAATATTTTTTTAAATGTCTAAATTTTTAGAAAAGCAGTGGAAATCTCTCAATTTAGAAATTCTTAATAACATCCATACGGTTATTACATACAGAGCTGTTAGTATCACTTATTTGGATCAGCCTTTATTTAATGAGTTTCTCAATATTTTAAACTGTTTACACAAATTTATACTACGGATTTTCACTGTGATTTTCAAGAAATCAAAATACGTGTCTGTTAGAGTACATTTTGAAAAAATAATATAAAACTACCCTAGAACGGTGAATAAACCTATGCAAATTAATCAAGTATGTGCAAATTTATCACATTATTTGGCCCAACTTGCAAAATTGTGATCATCCACCACCTCATTTATTACTTTATCCAAAGTTCACTGAAACTTGTGTGTGCACAGCTGCAGTATCAGTGGAAGATCTTAATATTAAAGCCATGCAGAAATTAGCTAGCTTCCTGGTACCCTCAGCCTGTGTCACTGCTTGCTGCTTAGCACAGCTGCTGGAACATCAGGTTCAGCAAATCTTTCTTTAACATAATAAAGAACGTTTTAACAGTGCAACAGGACAGCTTTCAGCATGGGCACAAACACATGTGATCTCCTCGCACTGATAATTCATGCTCAAAACAGCGATTTGGAACCGCTAAACACTTGGTTTCCTCCGTCTGACTCATAGATACCATCGTGGCATTCATGCTGCATGTTATACCAGGTTAAAATCCAGAGTTTGAACCCTATCCTGGCTTCTGTTTAAGCCCCCAGCCTAGACACTTGTCTCTTGACCCTTGTTTTTTAAGCATACTACTCTTCCAAGGTCATATTAAGGTCTTCCAAGCACATCAGCAAGGCAAGGGAGCTTGTTTTGGTCTTTATACTCTGAGAACAGGCTTGCCTGCAGCAATTCTCTCTCAAGTATCCTCATTCCCAGGTCAGTACAGACTATTTTTGTTGTGAGTTTTCCCTGCCTCCCTGCCACACATATTTACCCTTGGACAACACCTAGTTCTCAACCTCACCAGTATTCATCTGCTACTTCGCAAGTTGTCAAATCACAACTCAGGCGCTAAAAAACCCAACTAAGTCTCTCTAGAGTCTTAATTTAAGTGTTAGCAGGGAGCTGAAAATTAGCAGTAACGTTCCTGCCTGCAGCTACAAAAAAAATAGTGAGAACTGACACTTTAATGATTGCTAAGAAAGGCTGGGTAGCAAGTTTGCTAGCTGCTCTCCATTCCACCTTCACTGCCAACGCCAGATGCGTAAGCACCGAACCTACATTCCTGCAATTTCTCTCTTGAGGGGAGGAACCTGAGCTATGAATGCAACTTTGGACAGTAAATGCCTGTGTCAAGTCAGTTGGTGAGGCCCAGCAATCTGCTCAGGAAACTCGAGAACATTCCCATATTGCTGGCTACACTGTGGAAAGTTTTACATGCTGTTGTTTTCCAGCGCAATAGTCAACAAAGCTCATTCTTAGAAATTTCAGCTCAGTCATCTTCTTCAGCACCTGCTGTTTGCAACTTTTCCCTCCCTGATCCACCTGAAAATCCTCTACAGGTGTTTTTAAGCTGATGGTCTCTGCTCAGGCACTCATTTTTAGGTCCATGTTCTCAATCTTTGAGACCTGACTGGCTCTTAGATGCTGACTTAGCAGCTATATCTTATATAACCTTAAATGGTGCTTGCTGTGCTGAATGCTTTTAAATCAGTTGTTTGTGCCTTTCACTTTCAAATCATCTTCCCACTCACACTCGGTGTAAATGACTGCTTCCCTGTCAGGCCAACAGCTGGTCCACAATCCACAGACAGCGCATGTCAGCATTCGCCTTGGTAAGGCTGACTTGCTATGGCCACCTGATAAAATTGGCTGCCGAAACCGAGATGAGAAATATTTCAAATGTCAAGTTTACTAATCTGCTGAGGGATCTAACACTAGTACCTTTTTGATATTTGCCTCGTCTGCTATTTGCTGCCACAACACCTGTCAAGGTCCACTCGTGTTATGCTCAACACGCAGTTGTGCGTAACCACGCTGCTCAGATATCCTATGATCCAGATCTTCACTCCGTCCTGTCGCCACTGAGCAACATCACTCTACTGCACATTCACCTTGAAGTTTTTTCAGCTCGAGGACCAACACACCCCCAACTTCCTATTGTAGCTTTCTTCCACTCCTCTCTCCTTCCCCTTTGTATTAAATCCCAGGATTCTTGTTGGTCAGTTTAGCTACACCATAACTTCTTTGTGACACAGTAACATCTTGCCAGCTGACAGAGTCGGTCCAAATCTGCTTCTGTGTTGAAAGCCTATCATTCAGATAACAGATTTTGATAGACTGCGTTACCTCTGGTCCCTCCTAAATTGCTGCTGGCCGTGGCCAATGTGTACCCAGCACCCACAGCTGGGCTTTCAGGACAATCTGTGTCAGCTACGTGGCCAGGTGCATGTTATGATGAACTGCACAGGGGATGATCTGCTGGCCAGGGAGACTCTAAACACACTGAACATTGCCAAGATCGTCATGGTTTGGTTTGGCCAGTTGTGCACATGCTAAAAATAAAATTACAGCAGTAGACACTGGAAACAGCACTTAACTTCAGACAAATCTGTAGTGACAAGTATTAAAATCTCACCTCAAAAAATTTAGTCTAGGACATCATAGGTCCAGCTGAACTCTGAGCCCAAGAGCACTTTCCATTTCTGAGCTCTGGCTATGCACCTTGGCTGCATGTCAGCCCAAGGCTGAGGACGTGGGTGGGATGGGGACAGTCACCCCGTGCCCTGGCAGGTCTGTATGACGGGGGGTTAAGGCTTCAGAGCACAGCACTGAACACATCCCTTCTGCAGTTTAGGCACTGCATTACAAAAAACAGCGTGCAGGAGGAGATGAAAGCTGGAGAATTCATAGCTTCTGTATAAATAGCTTTCTCTACATGAACTTTGACATCTTTTAATTATGGTGCGAAGTTTTCAGTAACAGAGAAGATAGTTGGGATACTAGAGGGATACTAGAGGGACACTAGGTTTAGTGGAACATGGGCAACTTTAGAGACAAAATGAGCAACAACCCTCAAAATACGAGGCATTTGAGAGGTATTGGACTAAGTGCCTACAGCAGTTTATGAACAGATTCAGAGATGATGGTTCACAGTTCACCTATAAAACTGTAAACAGTTTTGAGAGAAAGATTAATTTCACAGAACATCTTGGAAAGCTACTGTTCAGCAGTGATGTTCTACTAAAAGTTAAATGTATTTGTACTGTCTAATACAAATATATCAGGGGAAAAAAATCTTTTTACTGGAATGTGTAATCACGGTGTTTAGTAGTGCAATTCTCCCTTTAATTGTCTATTCCTTACTGCTGACTATTTCAGTGATTCAAGAATAAATATCAAAGAGTAAATAAAGTGGATGCAAGAAATTTCTTAATACATAATGACTAGGCTGCACTTTATAGATGAAATCTCAGACAATTCAATCGTTATGTAACCAAGAGTCTGGCAATTCGGGAATTGCTGGTGATGAAGGCTGATTTCTCTCTCTTCTGCCTAGCCTCACCATACCTTAATCATATTCTATTTGTGGCTTAAGTTACAGCACCTCACTGGCAACATAATGGGCATTGACAGTATCTTGAAGACAGAGGAAAACTTCCTTTCTGAAGCACTGCAAAACTGAGCCATGTATAGTAATTCCCATCTTTAAAATAATTAAAGTCACTCCTAATTTACACATGCATTCCAGAGAACAAATCATTACAGTGTCTAAAGAAAACAGAACCTGCCATCCTTCTCTTTGCACAGCTCCCAGGAAGGCAGTGGGATTTTGGGTACAAGCACATCTTAGCCTGATGACTTCCCTCCGCACACAATGTACCATCTGAACGTACTGAACACAAAGGGATAGCTATAGCGACAGGAGAGCATCAGCAAGCTCACCCATTCTCACCGTCTCTCCGGGCTTGTTTGTCTTCAGTTTTTCCTTCAGGAGCATTCAGACTGTGCCCTTGTTCTCTCCTCTGCCCCCAGATGCAATAGGGGCCTCTTTGCCTTTGAGAGGCACCAGAATCCCTCTTTTCCCTGATACACTGCACGCCTGCAAATTAGGTGGAATTTGCAGCAGTCTGCTAGCACTCGTACCCAACAACTGGTGGCAGGAGGACTTCTGCTTATTATTATGTGCCTTGTACCATTTCTCCCTGCACCTTAATTCATATATTTAAAGGACCCCACTTCCACCACACTTTAAATCCAGTGATATCATGATTTAAAAATAAAACTTGGAATTTACCATTCCATAAAGGCACTGACTACTCATTAGCCTTGCTACAGACATGTATTTTACGACCTGAAGACACTGCTCTCCTCACCTAGTTTGATCTCCTGAATAACAGAAGCTAAAAAGAGTGTCATCCAGCAATTAGCTGAGAGGCCTCCATTTTTTCCTCCAGGAACTCTTTTCTCCTAGTATATAAGTACAGACACTGGACTCACATTGAACTCAGGTCTCATATTATTTTTACAAACAGCAGCTGTCACACTGCCTTGTCATTAACATGTGGTTGACATGAGGAACACAGCCGTCCAGCATGAGGCAACATGACGGCCGTGCAAACAGCACAAGGAATCCAATACGCCTGTATCATCCATGAAACTACACCCTGAAACTACACAACCCGAACAATAGCCTCAAGAGCCTGTTTAGCACAGCAATGGCATCAAAGGTAGCATACCCAGACCTGTACAGATATGACCTGAGGAGGTACACGCCATATAAAGGGAGTTTTAAGAGGACCCAGGTTGTTGATATGAACAGAAAATAGATAACAAAAGCCTTCTCTTAGTTTCTGAAAAACACATACTTTGTTATCAGTGCTCTAATTTGATTTAAGTCCAAATGAAACCCTGAGCCACGGTCTCATTAAAGAGCACTTATATTCCTATACTCTTTAGGTAAGCAGCTAATTTTAAATGGCTGGAATATAAATTAATTGCATTAATTTTAATAACATTCCATTTAGAAGTCTAGGAGAAAACTAAATGACACCGGTTAAATAGATATTGGTGCCAACATTTTCTTCATTCACTGATTTATTAGAGAGATTCAATGCAATTCAAGCAGCTCCCCTGTTAGAAAGGCTGCATGGCATGGACCATGATCATGCGCAGCAATAAAACAGGAGGCTTCCTCCCTGCAACAACTCAGCTACAGGGCACTGCTATGGGCACCATGGGGTGAGGTCTGATCATTGCTGAGGCTGCTTTGAGTGGATTGTCTCACACATACCCAGCTGAGACCAATTAGACACGTATAACAAGCTCATTGATGCTGCTTCCCTTTTTAATAATACTAATTTAAAAATTAAAATTCTTGACTGGGTTTTGTTACTGCCTTTTAGAGCAGTAAATAGAACATAAGTAACTACTGCCCATTTAAAACTGAATTTTTAAGGTTAAAAATACTGCTTTTGCATACAGGTTTTCGTAAACGTATCTTGAAAAAAAATTGCAAGCCTTTTATAATTTTAGTTCTGAAAGCTTTCAGAAACTCAAGATTTGTTTTGCAATTCCAAATTTTTCAAATTTTATTTTATTGAAAGATTTTCTTTTTGTTTTCTGAGCCTTGCTTCAGGACATGAAACGGACTGACAATGTAAACAAGTTCTGCTGTGATGTCAAATCAAAGGCTGAGATATGCAGTTAGGGCAGTACATATTTATGGTCTTTATGTTAAGCATTGAAAAAAAAAAATTGTCAGCGTGGACCAGTTGGAAAGTTTTTTCCTTGCAAAATACAAGATCCAAAGGTTTGGTTATATATCAAGTCAAGGATATAAATGTTTACTGGAGCGAAACCTCAAACACATGTGTCCACCTCCCAGCTGAATGCCCTACCCGCCAATCTACTGAATCACAGTCTGCATGTCTCCGAATATTTAGTTTGTCCATGATAAGGACTCATCTGGTTGTAATTTTAATTACTATGGCATTTTCAAATAGGGCAATCTACCAGAAAAGAGAAGGCACAAGTTTCAGCCAGTCCTGCACCCTATCCCACAATGCTACTTATGTTAAAACTAATTTCCTCGGCTTCAACATAGCAGGATTGGTCTGAGTAGCATTTCAGGTATGGTCTCAGTCTCCTGAAGAAAACCTTTCCCTCCTAACTTGGTTTTGCCTCTCATGGGTGTCGCACATTGACTACTGCAATGATTCCCCTGCAGTTATTTAATTAGAATCTAATTTTACCTTCTCACACAGAGCAAGACTTCCTGCCCTAGTATTCATAAGCTGCAGCCAGCTATTTGGCAGCGGCATTGTTTTGGCCAGTAAAAGTGTTTTTTTGTCTTTAGCACCTCTCTAGGGCAGGATGTGCCATTCACTTCCCCACAGCCTCCTTGCCACTGCTGTGGTCAGCCACCCAGCAAAGGCCATCAGGGCGCAGGTAACAAAAAAGAAGTCCATGGTCCGGGTCACCTCAGAGCCAACAGCTGCAGCAGAAACCAGGGGGGCAGACGCAAGGGGATGAGCAGGCAGATGCTGATGCTGCAGCATACTTGCTGCTGGGGAAAGGGGTGCCTCTTCATCAGAGCCAGGAAAGCAAAATAGAGCCAAAATCAATTCCTTTAGGATAGTTACCAGTTTGTGTAACACCTGGCGACAAGTCTCCATTACAGGTGTTCAGCCAGTTAACTCTTATCGTCATCAACCTCTTCAAATTAAACATGTTTCTGGTGCTTCTGAGGCAAATATGAAAAAAGTATATCACAAGTCCAGTCTCTTCCCTCAGGCGTGTTTTTATAACATTCAGTGGGACCAGAATCCATGCACAAAGTGCAGAACAGACTATATCACTGGTCAATGAGGTTAGAATAACATTGATTTTTTTTTTTTAATACTACCTTGTAAATTCTTCTACTTAGAGAGAAAAGAAAGTATCATTAGGCATATTCTCCCGAGTGTCTATAAGGCTCCCTCTAATGCACAAGGGAAATACATACTTTTCCTCACACCACTTTTGTGATTTCTAGATTTGCTTCTGTTAATGACTCCTTTTAAAAAGTAAATTTGCATTCTATTAAGAGAGCTGACCTTCCCTAGCATCTTTGGCAGCCTTTTAGGTTCATGTTCACATTCTGTAAGCCCTAAAAAGTACGCAGGTTACTTTACTGGAACAAAAGCATCCATATTTCCTTGGGACTTTACCTACTTCTGGTTTGGAGCATGAAGTGTGCAAACTATGTGTGACAGCCAAAAGAGATCTAAGCAGAAGTGCAGGATCATTCAGAAAGCTAATACAGACACAGACACATACATAACCTCCTTTCCACCATGCATGTGCTGAAGGCATCTTCCTGTAAGCAATGTTCATGGGAATATCTTCAAATACAAAACTGCATGCCAGGTCCGTGTTTACAGGCATCTCTGGAAACGAGGTAGAATTATCAGTCAACATTTTGTACTAATGCAACACGGAAGTTGTAGCAAAGTGAAACAATCTTCCAACACACTGCCACTGCCATCTGATTTCTGCTACTGGGTGGAGGTTTGAGTATCATGTATGGGAAAAGAAATATTAACTGTACTACTGTTTTGAATTAACTGTGCTGTAATCAGACTATGCACTGTCATGTCATACTGATGCGCTTTCTGTGCAGTAGGAGGCAGAGAAACCCACAGCCTGCCTGGCTCGATGACTGCTGGAGTGCTAGGTTGGGGATACTGTCCCAGGGGCAGCTGAATAAGGTTGGGAAAAAAAGCACAAAGATTAATAAGCTGAGGGTGGATCTGGGGGAAAAGAGTGACTGTATTAATGAGAAAGAGAGGCTGTTGGGGTCCATAAGCACAATATATAAACCAAGTTGAGGAACACAGTCAGAAATCAGGACAAAACCTGTTCTTCACAGAAGTTCAAGTGGGAAAAAAGATCCCCAAAAAGGACCAGAGCCAGGATAAGCAAGGGTAGGCAGCAATGGGATCTATCTTAAAGCCTGCAGAAGGCAAGATAAAGGAGCCAAGAGGAGGAAAGAAGAGGCAGTCAGTGATGTTCAGAAGCAGCAGGTCTGAGCAGATTCCCAGGCAGTCCACAAGTTCCCAGTGTGTCCTTTACTGCAACAACAGTGCTTTGGGCACAGCCTCTCTCCAGAGAATTCAGAAATCAGTAACCTGGAGAGACCGTTCAAGGCATTCATTGACATACGTACCAGTTGTTCTTTTTTTTTTTGGTTGACTGTGACAACTTTACAATTTTCCCAGACCAACCCTAAATCTTTTGAAATTCCAAGAAGGAAAAGACACAAAAGACGTCAAAACCTCAAAACCCAATTATTGCTCCCAAAAGAACAAAGGTATAGTTATGTTTCAGTTCAATCTACTATTTTGTCATTTTTATACTATCCCATACTTTATTGCATAATCCATGTGTGAGTCAGTACAATTCTGAATAGCCTCCAATGAGAAACTGAGTAAATATCTGATTTAATGGTTCCTATAAAAAAGTGCTATAAGTATCCTCCTGTACTGTTTGTTATCCACAACTGGGTATTGGTTTTATCTCATCCTAGCACCCAGTGCAAATTTTTGTGCATGATCTTTTAGTAAAGTAGCCTAGACAGCGATAACCTAGTGTTGGACATCCATTTCCTCCACCTCTGAATTGGTGGCAAAGAACATTTACAAGCAATACTTAAATTACAACATGCAAGGGAGAGACCAAAGCTTTGTCCTCTTCAGCAAAATACTAAATGAAGCCTTTTGCAGAACTGAAGCATTGATCTTCCCATGCTTTCTCCTGACATTGCTTTTTTCTTTTTTTTCCAGAGCTCTTCTGTCAATTTGCATTCAAAATTTTTACTTGAGTAAAGCTGGCCTCAAAGTGCAGCTTTGCTGCAACCAGGCAGCCTGAGTTTAATGCTGGATTCCCATGCCTTTCAAAATATTTTTCATATTTTCCTCTTCAATCAGCTTGGAAGGAAGAAAAGAGGACAAAAGTCTGTCTTAACTACTGACACTATTTTGTGATCAAGTATTGCCTATTTACAGGGCATTTTTGATGCTGTGTACTTGCGCTTTAAGCTGACCCAATTCTATGTAATATCTTCAAGGCACTTGGTGCGCTGGGATTATTCAGAACACTGCACTTTTTGGAAGAAGCCAACAGGCATTTCTGAGTATGACTGTTCAAAAGCACCCAAATGTACTGCACCACATAACACTAAGCATGTGCTTTCCTGACAGAAGACCTGCCTACAACTCAGATTTTAAAAAACCACATCATCTGCGTGGGGACTTACTGCCTTTCATTGCACGGTTATGGGGGACCTTCATTTTCCACACTCCTACTCCGCTACTTAGTCATGGATAACATTGCTGTTTCAACAACATTAGTTAACCCATACTTTAATAGTTATAACTATCTACGGAACAGAGGCAGGCTTGGGGTTGAGCCCCAGATTCGCATTTGCTGTGTCATTGTGGGCAAGACTGCTCTCATGGCTCTGGCTTCTCATACAGAAAAATGTACGGATAAATACAACACACTTACAGGCCTGGAGGAGAAAAAGGGCTTCACTAATGGAAATAAATTAAAAACTGAAAAGTTGCCAAATCCAGCTGTGAATCCAAGAAATCTACACCATGCATGTTTCTGAAAGAGACATTAAGTATTTTCGGGTGCTTACTTCTATCAGTCCTTGTCATATGTGGATGCACAAACTTAAAAATAATTTTGGAAAGCATAGCATTAAAAGTCTCCACCTCCTTTTAAGATTTCATGACCAGCTGGAGGCACCTGGAGTGAAATATGCTGTGTTGCCTGGAAAGAAGAATCTGTGACTGTGCTTCCCACAGGTTCAAATGACCGAGCAGAGAAGTGTAACAGGTTCTATGCTCCACAGCCAAAGTTAGCCCCAAAATGTGCGAGGTCCATTGTGAGATTTTGACATAAGGTATTCCACAGCAGGAATGAGAAAAAAGAGAGATAAGTGTTCCCTGTGTCCATCTTAAAGACTATTATTTTTTTGTCACTTCATGGAGGAAACATGCCAATTCAGGACAAGAAACGCTTTAAGCTGATTGTATGTAATCTTCCAGGAACACTGGCACAACGTAAATTATCCTCAGTCCCTACGTATCATGGGATATCATTTTCCTGATCTGCAAACTTAGCAAATAATGAAACATAAACAATCACATAAAAATATTTTATATTAAAAATAAAAATATTTTATATTAAAAATTAAAAAGCTCATTTCTTCTCTACAGCAACTGTTTTCTGATCATGCTATTTGTATGGTTTAGAATGATTCATTTTGGTTTTTTCCCTACTTTTTTTTTCCTTCTCAGAAGCAGTTTTGGATTTTTTTTAACATTTTACAAATAAAATTTTCATTTGAACAGAAGTTAAGAGCAGGAAAATCTCATTTAAAGAAGTTAGCTTGTCCAGAAGGAGCCTTGTCTCTAACCAGAGCACTACTTGCTGATCTCAGATGGAAGGCAGATACACACATTTGGATAACATTAGGGTGTGTGTGTGCGTGCCTTTGGAACAACAGCTTAATGCTAACACTAAATGAAAGAACTACGGCAGTCCTGAAACATTTTGCACATGGCAGGATCAGCTTCCTGACAAGTCCTTTTATAAGTGGTTCAATGGGAACATTTAAAGAATATTGTGCCACCTTCATTAGAGGGTTTGCCATATGCAATATGTATCTATAAATTGTAGTAGAACTCTATCTTTCAGTCTTGATCTAGTGTTGCAAGATAAATTTGAGTAACAGATGTGGAGTTTTAATTTTGCATTGTTTTAACATCCACTGATGCTGACAGAAACTGGGATCTATTTCATCACTTTTTCAAAACCATAATAAGAAAACTATGCTCCAAAAGGGCTTGTATACAGCAGACAAAAAGTGCAAAGAGAAAGAGCCTGTATCAGCCTGTATCAGATCAAACGGCTGGCAGATTTAGAAACAGACCCCAGGTCTCTGACACCCCAGTCCAGGCTTGTACCATCTGATCTCTCCTGCCTCATTTATTTACACCAGTTTTTGTCTCCTGCTCAACTGATTTACAGAATCCACATCAACAGCTGGGGCTCACAAACTGGATAAATCTTTTTATAAGAAATGTTTAAAATCTTTATTTTAATTGTCAGCGGTCATACGTCTTGCACTAGCTTGCTTCCTTTTCTGAACATGAATGTACACTGCTTTCATTTATTAAGTTACTGATCATTCATCTAAGGCTCAGGAAGGCAATAATGGCACTCATGATAACAAAAATCAATAGAGCTGTAAATAAGCTTTGCTACAGCTCCTAACAATTGTGAGTCATTCATTAGCTAGAAACATATAATGCCAGCCAAGAAAATACACTGGCTTTCTACGCTAGTTTCTATACTTTTCCTGTAGTTGTACTCATCACCTTCTACTTTCGGGACAGAAGAGAGGATTCTGTGGACTATATAAAGGCAATGAATGTGTAACCAACACTATTACATATAACGTAATGATTTTGCTGAATAGACAGAGGGATAAAGATAAACAGTATCTTTCCATACAGCCACAGAGACTCCTCTGTCTCCTTTACATTCTACCTTTTGGATCAAATACCTTTTCCAAATTCTCAGCCAGGTTTTCCAAAGGCCTCCAGGAAGAACAGAATACGTAATTTAAATAATTTCTGATCACATTTTGGCCTATGGAAGGACAGTCAAAACATTCAGGCTGTATATAGTTTAAACCTCTAAAATCAGAAGATGAAACATCAGAGTGTAAAAGGACAAGCCCCCACAAGGGAAAAAGCATTTGGAAACTAAAACTGCTGCTTAAAATGTGCTAAAATGGAGACCTTGGATTTGAACCTTTTAAGAAGGGCAGCAAGCAGAAGGGGAATTTGTCAGTCTCACTGAGGTATTCCTGGGTAGGAGGAGACTCAAGTACTGTACAGCTAATAAGGTCAAATACATTGGCCACAGACCACACCACTTTCCATTTTGCCTTAAGAAAAACAAAATATGCTATGGGATAGTGCAAGAGACAAGTGTACTTTTCTCTGTACATCAAGAGACAAGATAGGAGAGGAAAAAGCATGGCGTTCTGAGGTCCTCTTCCAAACCTCTGAGCAAAGTGGCACTGTAAACTGTATCCCATCCCATATAATACATTCACCTCTTTTGATCAAGAAGCAGAACCTTGGAAAATTTCCACAGACGTGTTAGCGCGGAATATTGCTTAATTGCCAAAATATAGATACTTAGTTTAAATTGATTTGCCTTCTTCTTACTTGCCACATGGATTTCCAGCTCATATATTTTTGCAGAACAAGTTGGACTCTATGGGGTTCAATAAATACAGTGAAAAAATGTGAGGTACTAGAAATCCTGATAATCTTGATATGTTTCTCAGAAGACTATGAAAGAAAGCTGGATTTGATTGCTTGCCAAAGAACAGAGGAAAAGGTCTTTAAGCTAAATCTTACTGGATCAAAGATGACATCTGACCACTGAGAAACAAATCCTTTACAGTTTAGTAAGTAGCAAAGCCTAAATAACTCCACTAGAGCACCATATATTAACACACATCTAACAACTTTGCCAACAGGAGCTCTTACTATTTAATCATAGAGGAATTTGGGGCTTAGCCTCCCAGGAAGACATATAAATATTTTCTGAGAGAAAGAAAACCTAAAATTTCTGTGCAGAGTGCACACATACTTTGTTTCCCCAGACCTCTCCACACACATTGTAAAGAGATCTGAATGGAGTCAGGTATTTTCAGTCTGAGACTGAACACACAAACTCAACTTCCTCATGAAAGGCTCAAACCGTTTGTATCAATTTAAACTTGATGTTCACAGTGGCTGAGTTCCCTCAGCTGCATCTAGAGTCAAAGGATCCAGCACTCATAAATAAATAAGCAAGTAAATCAGACTCCCATGGCCGGTCAGTCAGATTTATAACTAGAAATCATAGCAGATAGTTTCCCAGTGTAGCTATCCACAAGGAGCAGCGTATCTCCTTATCTGGGACTCATTTAGGGAGTCATTAAAGGAGGAAGATTTAACTTGAAGAATGTTCTTGTCCTAGATATCTACAAACACATTTATGTAGGAGCCCAGGTGCCCCTGTTAATTGGCACTGAGTTTATAAGAGCCCATAAGAATATTCATAGAATTGAGAACATATTTCTAAATGATTCATGTTGCCAATCCTCAATTATCCATTTGTAGCACCATTACCATATTAAATATGTGACAATATGTGCACTCTTCATTATGTTCAATGTCATCCTTTATTCTATTTATAGGCAAAAATCTGAATCTTAAACAGACTTATCAGTCTCTGGGAAGCTTTGTCATAATTTTAGTCACTTGATCAGAGTTTGAAAGAAAAGAAACAGACTGGAAAGACTGGAAAACCATCCTATAGGCAAGAAAATTGGAATACTGCTCTAAATTTATAAAAGAGATTTTTATTTGAACTGCTAGCATGAGCATGAAGCAGTATCTAGCACCCAAAACCTAGATTCGGGAGACCCAGTAGTATCAGAAATTCTCAGGCAAGCTTTCATCATAGGCACCACTCTAATACAACAAAATTTAACCCATGCACCATTTCACAATTCCTCCTACACATGTTAGTGCACATGGCTTATGCAACGTGTCTCACTTCAGAATCACCAAGCTGAAATTGCTGAGCCATAACTGGCTTGAAAATAGCTCCAGTGCGGCTCCAGTTTGGGAGATATAGCCTGTTATTAATAAATGGTATGCCTGGCAGGATGGCTGCTGGGTAACGTTTTATTGCTATGGCACAAGATTGCAGCCTAGTCGTGCCCTACAGGCAACCTTTGGAGACTGCCATAACACTCCTGGGACATTCTTATGGGAAGCAGTGTAGACTGCTTCCCAGCATCCCCGCATCTGCCTCCTGGCCCAGCAGTTGGCTCAGAGGGCACACAGACCTGAGAAGAGTCAGGAAAACTTCTGCTGAAAATTACACACAGTATGAGCAGACTAACTTCAGTAGTGGAACTATTCAGTTCATGAAGAGGGAGGTGAGAATTAGAAAAGGTTGCATGGAAAGTCAAGTAACAACCATATGAAAATAGAATAAATTGGACCCTGCTGAGAGACAAAAATGATGATGGAGTATACCTATACCTTTTGAGTTTGTGAATATTATAGTGTGTGATACACAAAAATTCACATTGCTATATGGTTGGGAGTTACTGTGTGGATATTCAAAGAACAATTGAGAGCTAAATGCAGCTTTCATCTGTACAATCCAAAAATTAATGTCTTCAGCTAGCCTGACCAGCTAATCCTCTGAAAACCAAGATGATGACTTCTCAGAAGTTATTTTCAGTATTGTGCAACTAGATTGGTGGCGTAAGTACTGTGGTAATTGAAACCCTGACAATTTTTTGGTAGGTACTCCTCAAACACAAGTCCAAAAAGCAGTTAAAAGCTCAGTCTCAGGAGACCTTGAAAGGCCACACAGGATTAAGGCTAAGTCAAAGCTCCTTAAATCTATGAGAAAAAATGGTAGATTTAGGCAAAACAATAGATATTTAGACTTTGCCTTTTTGACCTGTTCCTTCATGCTTGTTATGGTCTAACAGGGAAAAATACTTTCTTTTGAAGAAGCTGTTCTCCATTACTATATTTTCACGGAAATCATACGTCTGAGAAAAATCTCTTCAGTAATATAATTGCTAAACAGGGGGAACACATTATCTATTGACCCAGCTAAACAACATAGTGATTCATATGTTTCCACTCTGTTAGAATCTTCAGTCAGGCCAATATTCCAGAAAAAGATATTCATAGGAGAAAACCAAAGACACTGCACGGTCATCTCATTACAGTCAGTTCTGCATCATCACAGCCCAGTGTAAGAGCATGGCTGAGCAGTCAGGCTGAAGGACTGGGAGGTCTAGAAACATTTCCTTGTTTCCTTTCAGGCAACCTGTAGCTACAACTATATATAATGGGGTCCAAGACCCTACCTGTAAGTCAAATGTCCATTGGGATGCTATGATGAGTCACGCCCATGCTTATCTCTGATCTTCTGTGGGAATGATAGCTGGCCCATGCCAAAGCTGTGCCAAGGATGAGGCTAATGGTAAGGGCAATCACATGTTGATGCTTTGGCCTTGCTTCACAAGAAGTATGTACAGAGACAGTGCAACCTGGTATCCAGGTCCTGATGTCTGCCAAGGATATGCTGCTGACATCTTCAGGTGTCATCTACCTGCGGTCCAGCTTCCAATACTCTGAGATCTGGGCCCCTGGACACCTAAGTTTCTACCACTGATCAGCTCAAAAGCCACTTAAATTGCATTTCCTGTAGCCCTCCCTTGTGTCCTGAAACACGCAGAACCAGGCAGACTTGGAAGGGGATCCTGGTTCAGAGGACAGAACACATTTTTGCACAGCAGCCCCTGGTCCTGTGGACATGCCTGGTGGGTACCACTTAGCATTAGGTATGATACAGCTGGGATGAGGGGCAGGCAGCTTGCCACCCACAGCAGAGCAGGGAGCACAGGTAAATAAATGCAAAGAGCTAAGAGGGAACATGAAACTCAACTAGTTTTGACAACACAGCACGGGCTACTTAAATACTTGATCTGACTTAGACGCTCAGTTGCAGCAGTTATTGATGCTTGACAACAATATGTGAAGACAGAGATGGCACATTCACCTTGGCCTGCCAGCTGTCCTCACAGCCTCAGGTATTGAGATCTTTCCTCTCTTGTACATACCTCTCTCATTTCACTTCTGATTAATTTACAGGGCTTCCCACTCAGCTGGCCATTTTCTGCAAATCTTTCCTTGAAAGTCCTCCTGGGCATAATATGGGGAGCTGTGCACAGGCTGTGCACAAGGTTGTGCACAGGATTGAAAATCTCACAGTATACAAGCCGACGAGAATAAATTGTTGCAACAGAGAGTGGAATAATGGTTAAATACCACTAAATATGGACTTTGGGAACCTGCAAGGAGATAGGCAACGAACATGCACATAGGTGCCCAGATGGATATGTGCAATTGAATGTAACACACACTCAGGCCCTGTCTGCATTGTGAAAATATAAATGGGTGGCACTCAGGCTATCCCCATATCTAGTACAGATGCAAAAACCATCACAAAATAAAACTGTTATCAGGGCAGCTTAATTTAGTAATGAACTCTGATCTACTCTGAGAGCTGCTGTCAGCAATTTCCATTTTGACAAAATATTCTTGCATAGATATTCCTACCACTAATCCAGTTTTAGCATAAATGATATTTAATGAAAAGCGAGTGATAAGCAGTAAATATTGGGTAACAGAAACTGGAAAAGAAGGAGGAACACAGAATTAAATTTATCAGGCGGGAAAAGCAAGTAACCTATTTCTACCTTTTTTTTTTTTCTTAATTTTTTCCTCCTCTGTGTGGGTAAGAGAAAATCAGTAAAAGATCATAAGAAGTACCAGAAGCTCTGGAACTTTGCATGTAGAAAGGCTTGATGGTCACTGCCATCCTCCCAGCCCTCTGCAGCATTTTCATAATTTGATGCAATCTGGAAGCACTTCAGTGCCAAAGAACAGTGGCTGCCTTCCACCACCCGAGTCTACTGCTCTGGTTTACAGGTTCAGTGATTTAGCCTTTCCTTAAGATTAATTCTATTCCTGCAATTATTCTTCTCAAGGAAGGCCTTTTTCTTGACTATTACTATGAGTGAGTGAATAATTTTAGGGAACAATTTAGCCCCATGTTTACCTTGCAAAACGTTGGCAAGCAAATTGCAATTCCCTTCAACTTAGAATTCAAATGTATTTGATGCATTTTTTTCTTCTGTGGATTAATCATAAAATCATTTGCTGTATTTGATATCTGAGCTGTGCAGTGTCACTGCATTGGTCAAAGAAGTCACTCAATCATTTTTATTTCAGTCTGTATTGTGGTGCAAGGTCTTCACCTCTGTCAGGGTTAAAAAAAAAGCCCTGCCTCTATTCAGGCATATGACTTTGAAACAATGCTTTTGAAGGATTACATGGGTAAAACTTCATTGCTTGGAAGTTGAAGAGGGGGCAAAGGAAGAAGGCAAGGCTGACATGCTTCCTGAAAAGCTGTAATGAGTATTTGGTGAAATACAAAGAAGACTTGAAAGAGAAGACTTAAAAGGTGGCATTTAGAAATCTTGATCTAAATGTTTGTGAAGACTCCAGCACAGCTGCCTTCTAACATGGCAACACCAAGGCTCCCTGGGTGCTTTCAGGTCAAAGACCTCCCCTGGAGGCATGAGGTCTGCACCTGAGCACACATGTAGGTCGCAAATGACTCTAGGTCTGGCCATGTGACCAGTACAGTCACCTGCAGCATTCAAACTACCTCAAGCAAATCTACCCTGCGCTTTGTTGCTTTTATTTTCTTTTTGTGATTCTTTGTCAGTTTTTTTTTTTTTTTTTTTTAAGGTTGGCAGGCCTAAGTGTGTTTGCTCCCGGCAGGAGGAATTTTCCCCCTTCACTTTTATCTCTAACATGTCCCTCTCTCTGCACTGCTCTCCTGGGAGAAAAACACAGGGGAGGAACAGCACCAAGAGATCTTGCTCTGCCACTGTGTCCCTCTGGTGCTGCTCCCAGGCTGAGAGCAAGGGCTTATTAGCTGCTGTGTGTGTACTGCGACAATGCTGCCTGCAAAACCTGAGCAGGCATCTGCCTGGTGTTGAAGTGAGTGATCAGAGACCTCACAGAAATGGATCTGAAGGTGATCACGCACCAGCTAGAGAAAAATTCTACATTGTGAGTGGGAACAGCAGAAAGGTCACAGCAAATCACAGCAGTGGAGGACCCCAGCCAGGGAGTCATTACTATGTAGGGCTAAATTATCACTGTGTTTTAGTCTTCATTGAAGTTCAACCCTGGAAAATCACAGACGTTTGTAACTTGGAAGAAATTTTGTCAGTCTATCTGTTAGAAAGTATTTAATACTTTAGAATAATTGGCAATCATCTAATTAAATCAGAGAATACTACTACACAGATGAGAAAATGTAATGCTAAGTTCCTTTAGACAGCAGAAAAAAAGGATGTGAAGACTGGGGTAGGTATATTCCTCTACATATTAATGAACTTTCCTCTGTCAGGCTGTGATAGAGTCCTTAGTATAAATGTGTGCTTGGCACTTGTCTTAGAAAAGTTGAGTACTATTCAGCACTGTTCCATTTGGGCACTTCCAGCCCTGGAGCCATGGAAAAAGAGCCCATGCTGAGTAAGATAAAAGCTGGCACCAGACACAGAACTTATGTGTTGAAGGTCAGAGCACCATATATGCTTAAGAACCAAAGAACTCCTAGGACACACTTCAATTGACATGGATTTTATTTTTAATCCTCTGCCAGACAGAAATGAGTCATTTGCTTTGTCAGAGGAAGGGATTTTTAAGAGTTACTTAGCATCATACAATAGGATGAGCATTCAGCACTGTAGTAGTCGTCTTTTTCATTTCAGGGTGTGTACTACCTTCCACCATCTCTGATGGATCTTCTCCAATTGCAGTCCTTTTGGTCCTTCTCAGGAAGGAAGCAGTGTCCCCGCTCCACTGCCATCTTATCAAGAATTTCTTGTCTATTCCTTCCAGTTACTTTTTATTTGCATTTCCAAGTGGTGCTCCACATCCCTCCTTTTCTCAGTTCTGTCATGTTTTAAAAAGGGAGTAGGAACCCTTCACTTCTGAGATGCTCCACTACTAGTGGTAGTCCAGATTTTTTAGCTTTCTCCCTGTTAGTGATTCTATTATAATTACTCTTTTTTTCCTGCATATGCTCACTGCACCCATAACCTACACCTTTACACAGACGCCTCTGGTACACAAATCCTTGTTAAAGAAACAGCAGGAAGATTCAAAATGACAATGCAAACTGATGCGTTTTCACAGGCATTATTCATGTGAAGGAGATATTACTTATTTGCTACCTGGTAGTAATGACAAGGCTTTTTGATACTCCTGCCAACATTCAATTCCTTGACAATGTCTACCCATAAATATATTTATTTAGATTTTTAAAATCTTAATTAAATCAAACAGTGGGCATATTAAACAGAAGCCATGGACAAATACAAAACCAAACAAGTTGTAACATCACTTCTGGGAGCAGAGCGCTTGGAAAGCTCGTTCTTAACTACCAGGGAAGCATTTGTTATGATGAGGCAATACAGTTTTCTTTTAAAAATGCAACTGCCAAAGAATACAACTATTTTGTGGAATTATGTTGACTGACAAGTTGCTTTTCAATGGAAGAAAATAAAAAGTAAAATTTTTATAGTATTTGAGTCATGCTTTTTAAGCTGTTAAGCTTTAATACTAATTAGGTGTCTACAGATGACATTATTTTTAAATTTTATATAGGATATTGCATTAATGAAAAACAAAACCATCAGTGCTTTTGTTGAAGACAATAAATGAGAAAAGAAAGGAATGTCTGTTTCATGAGAATCTGAAATTTGGGGTTTCTTTCCATTTCACATTAGCACAAATCTGTCACCAACCTACACTCCAAATGTTGGAATTATGCACAGATTTGAAATACCTGTTTCCCACCAATTCTGGTCTTTCTTACTGCATCAGCCAAAGTCTTCCATTCACTAGCCACTGCTCACCCCACAAGAAGAAGCCTTAAAAAACCAAGCAGGTCTTTTACACATAACAGGAGGTGGCACAGGGAGACCTCAAAGGCAAGCCTAATGCTGAACCCAGCTCCTCTTTGGGAACTCCCTGCAGCTGAACCTCTGTACAACATAAGACTGTCATCTCCAACACATGAGATACAGAGCTGGCTGACAAGTAGACTCCCAGATGGCAGAAAAGGGAATTTCTTTTTTTCTGTTGTTATTGAGTCTCATTTTGGTCAAAATGGGACTAAATACAAATTTTCAATATTTCCAGAGAACCAGAATTCCCCTGAGCCTCGCAGATGCTTGATGAAAGTGACTTTTCCATCAGACTCACCGCTTTTGCTATCAGGGAAATAGATGCTCCTCTTCTGAACTCTGCTTTGGTTTTGCAGAAGATTTCATCAAACACGGCACATTCTGAATCAGAGAATTCTGCCCCCAAGAATGAGCACTTCAGGATGAAACTTTGTTTTATCAGATATTTCCTGCCTATGGTACTCAGAGATACTCGATGACTGCTGTATCATATGAGTAGGAAGAAGCTTTATTCATCAATCAGGACCCAAACTCAGTATTTGCACTCAAAGGCAAATTGAACTGAGGCATCTGTTCTTTTCTGCCTTTATAATCATGGTGTCCTGCTGTTTCCTTCACTAGAGATTTTTAATCTCATCTGGTCACTTTTTAATCAAGACTACTTTTATATCATAATTATGTACTATATTTGCCAGTTAATTTGATCCTGAAATACTACTGCTGAAAAAAATGAAAAAAGTTTCACATAAAATGCATAAGGTGATGGCAGTCAACTTAAAATGGGAGTTTGCAAAGATAGAGCAATTTATTTCGTACAACCAGCTTGCTCTAGCATGTGCTGTGAGCCTCACTACTAGCAATCAATGCACTGTGATAAGTTAGGTAGGCATGACATTGCCTTTAAGAAGGATGTTTTCATGGATATCCTTTTGCTTATGGACATTTTAAGCTGAAATCTCTTGCACAGTAAGGGGCAAGCACTTAGCAGAAGTACTTGCATTGTCAGGATATCCTTAAAAATACCACAGTTTCCCAAATGCAGCAAGCTGTCCTTGACTATCACCTAACCCAAATCCCAGGTTTAACTCTTATGCATAATCAGGGTTCTCAATTTATGAATTATTATGTGTTCCTAGTAATGTGGAAGTATATCACTACAAGAAGGACATTGAGTTGCTGAAGTGTGTCCAGAGAAGGGCAACAAAGCTGGTGAAGGGTCTGGAGGGCAGGTCTTATGAGGAGAGGTTGAGGGAACTGGGTTGTTTAGTCTGGAGAAGAGGAGGCTGAGGGGAGACCTTATCGCTCTCTACAACTACCTGAAAGGAGGCTGTAGTGAGGTGGGTGTTTTGGTCTCTTCTCTCAAATTACTAGCGATAGGATGACAGGAAATGGTGTCAAGATGCATCAGGGGAGGTTTAGATTGGATATTAGGAAAAATTTCTTCACTGAAAGAGTGGTCAGGCATTGGAACAGGCTGTGCAGAGAGGTGGTGGAGTCACCATCCCTGGAGGTGTTCAAAAAACATCTAGATACGGCACTTTAGGGCATGGTTTAGGAGATATGGTCGTGTAGGGCTTGATGATTTTAAAGGTCTTTTCCAACCTTAATGATTCTACCAGGAATGAGTACATTTGCACCATATTAAGAACTTTGCTCTTCAGGGTGATTGCACTGCCTGGGCCTATCCAGCAAGGGGCTGCATCTCAGCAGTACCCTTATATACAACAAAGGCTAATGTCATGCCAGGAAGCATTTCATTACCTGAAGGTTGAGTTGGTACCCAGTCTAGATTAAGCTTGTTAAATGAAGAGCTTTAGTAAAGTCCTATGAACGCAAGCAGACAGAAGAAGATCTGCAGAGAGGGGCAGTCAACAAATACAGAGAAATGATCCACTTTGTATGGTTCCTATATTGGGAGGCAAAATCAGGTTTGTCAAAGAGTCTGATAACTAAATTGTCCTAATGGTATCACTTGTATTTAAGCCAGCAGCTCATTAGCATGGGAAACATCTTCAGATGAAAAGAAGAGTGATACTTATCACTCATTTCTTTTTATCTCCTTTGCTAATCTAGTGCCATCAAACTTGACTTTGTGTCAGGATCAGAAAACACCTGTTCCTGGGCAGTTTACAATATAAAATATTCTCTGTGTGTGCATCTGTGAAATAAACATGCAACAGATCTTTGGTTTCACCTGTTAATCTTTCATCATAAACACAAATGAGATGAACGGTATCTAGAGTGCAAAATGAGGATGATAGCCAGTATTGTGTGTACTCAAACTGGCCTATTTCCAAAGAGCCTTTAGAAATTTTGGAATAAAAAACTTTTGACCAGTCCACTTCAGCAGTGCTCTTTGCAGGGAATCACTTGCTTGGAGTTACAGACTCCTCACTGAAAGCACTGGAGATGATTTTCATTGCAGAGCTTTTGCATAAATACAGTGATTGAGAGAAGCACAGCACAAGTTTGCCTCTTGCAGTGTGATGGAGGTTTTAAAACTATCTATGAGAACACAGAATGATGGTCCCCTTTTAAGCATAATCAGTTTCTCATGGTTTTATTCCTTCTCTGATCTTAGGATTCTGCAGAGAGATACAGTTTTAAGGGTAAGAAGTTCGTCCATTCTGAGTGGTGATTTAGAATAAGAAATAAAGTTAATGCTGCATGTACTTTAGAGTCTTTCTAAGCTACTAAACTACACACAGGACTAGCAGGGAGACACTGTCAGCAGTTTTATCTTTAAAAAAACCTCACCTATAATGCCTTGTTTCTGAAAGCACAACAAAGAGAGGAAGAAAAAACGACAGAAAAAGAGGAAAGAAAAAAAAGAAAGAGAAAGTAAACCTAGACTCAGACGTAAGACAGCACTAAAGGTCTGACTAAATTGAATTCACATTCTGCTGTCAGTCTTTAGAGGTACATGACCATGACATACATGAACCATAGTTTGCAATTGCAAATCATATTATTAATAACAGCAGCTGTATTCTTGTTGCAGAGTCTTTTAACAGCTACCCAACTCTTCAACAGGGCCTTGACAGGAGTATGCTGCTACTCTATTGTAGACATGGAGATTAAAAATATAACAGTACTGTATGCAAAAGGTATGATTCCCTGAGAGGAGTTTATTAAGTCCTTAGGGTAACTGTTGAACTACAGATAGAAAATCCCAATTGCTACATTGCCACAATTTGCTCAGGTGTTTGCCTCTTTCCATGAAAAATGCATAGGCTTTTATCTCAGCCCCCAAACAGGATCTGATGAAGTGATGCTCTCCTCATCTAGCTATAAAACTGAAAAACATATGCTTTTCCATTATAGAAGCAGTATATTATGCTCGCTACACCATTTTGTTAACTCTGTGATAGTATCTGGCTGATGTCTAGGTTATTTAGCATAAGCAATCACAGTCTATCCATTATGCTAAATGAATAATAATATCTTCTGGGCTATGAAATGACAGAAATTCATCGTTTCATAGACACTGAACAGGTTTTTGCTGATACAGCAATATGAAGTTCCATGGTTGAATACACATTCAACTTTAAGTGAACAGTAACAGAGAAAAAAAATGTAGATGTTTGTCTCGTCCTTCTTTCCCTTCAGGAGAAAATTAAATTAGAATAGCAGTCAAAATAATTTCCTGTCAAAATAAACATGTAAGTATGGCCATGCACACACTATTTCTTTATAACAATAACTAAAATGTCTTTCACCTAGGACTAGAAAAATATTATCTGTTTGACCTAGGGTTTGTTGCTTCACAGAAGGGACAAACTGCTCCCTCTATAAAGGATGATCTTGATTGAACCTTTTTATCTCACTGGAGAAGCTTTTGTGAACACAAAATAAAAACAGTCTGTCCAATGATATAAGATGTTGTCAGATTTTCTTATCCGTGATTTTGCACACCTCTAACAGTTTCCCCAGTGGCACCAGGAGGCCTCTACTCCCATCTACAATTTGAGATTGGACCCCTCAGTCATATTAAAAAAAAATTTAAGTTCCTGGGACTGTAAGAAGCTGAATGGGAACTCTCTGAATGGACCAGCTGTTGCTGATATGTAAAATGAAATTCAATAACCCCCATTAGGGTTCATTTATAGTAGCTGTTGATAACAGCTACTCTGTATTTAATGAGTGTTGGCTTCTTTTAAAACATTAATCAAAATCTAGTGATTCACCCTAGGTATGAAAATAATGTCAAGTACCAGGTTTGTAGAGCTACATCTACCAAAAGTATGTCTTTTGAGGTACACATCTTACTGCCCACAACCCACAACATAAGTAAGAATGGCTATGCATTAAACATTAACAAATGCTGGTCCTATATTTATAGATTAAAAAAAAATTAGTCACAGCTTGAGTTTGCAATATTACAAACTGAAGGGCAATTAAACCATTTATATGCAATTTTAATTCTGCTTAGAGAAGCTGAGTAGCACAGCTGGAGCCATGTCTCTGTAATTCTACCACAGGATGGCTATACTATATTAAATAAAGAAAAGAAAAAAAAACCACCCTGAATTTCTCAGACTATCACAGAACAGTAACTGCTTCTTCTTCCAAGAAGGCACTTAGTAATTTAAAACCAGTGACATGGCACCCCTGAAATAAATTAATTTTATCAACACCATCAATAGATATGTTCAGAACTCACAATTCCCATACGGTTGGTAATGTCAATATTTAAGAAGAGTATAATTTCAAATTGGAAAGATGATGTTTCTGGGTAGGGATGCTTCCTCAGAATGCATATCAGGGGAGGGAGAAAGAACTATATGTATTAGTCAGATTCTTCCAAACTAAGATGAAAATAGAGACCCCAGTTATGAAATGCCATAAACAACAAATTCTGCAGATTTGACATTACAGCTCCCGATAATCCCAGATTAAAAAAAAAAGGAAGAAAAAAAAAGAAAACAAAAAGAAGCACACAAAGCATTTATCTTGGTCAAAAAATATACAGAAATCAACATTTTAGCAGACTAACGTCACCTGTCCTTCTGCAGCCTGCATGAAGCTGACCTAAGGCTACGAAGGTGGCCTAAATTACATATTATGTAGTTCTGGCTTATTTAACACATTTTTACTGCCTCCTGATCCTCCTCACCGTCAACAGCAGAATTTTATTGAAAAGGTCTTGACCAGATCTGAGAAGGCTGCAGAGAATCGGTCACTTGGCTATTTCATGGACTTTTTACTTAATCCCTCTCTTTCAATTTGTTTTATGTAATAAATCAAACATTAAGGATCAAATGAAATCATGCAGAGAATTACTTCAAAGCTCATAGCAACATCATCAGTACTTCATACAAAAAGTCAAAAAAACAGCAAAACATTCTTTTAATTTTAAGTGTCTAGACAAATTATTTTAACCATAATCAGAATTTAATTCCACTGCCATAAAAAGCCATTAAAATCTTTAAGAGGCATAAAGTTCAGTCTCAGGCTACATAACCTGCCAAATCTTACATTAACAAATGGTCAGGAGCAAACAGGAATGTCAAATATTTTATACCACAACCATTAAGTGCCTTGAAAACACAGTAGTAAAACCTTTGTGTTACCTTTGTGTTAATATCTACCATTAAAAGGAAAAAGTGTGAAAATAGGAATGATATGCCCTAAAAGTTAAAGTTTCTGTATGGCTTCTCCATAATGCCATGTCAAGGCTAGACCTCAAAGAAGATACAGGAAGTCTCTGTCAAATGTTACAGTAATCAGCCCCCAACATGAAAGGTGTACACAGATTAGTAGTAGTCTTATTTCTGATTAAAAAAATCCTCAGTATAATGATTTTTTAAGTGTTAAGGTTATGTATTGTAAATTATAATGAATTTGTATGTCCGTTCTTAGAAATAAAAAATATCGTTATATGGAGCTAGGATAAAAAGGGATTCATAATTGTGGTCACAGGTTGGAATCTCAGTGTTTGAAGAAACAGGATGAACTCAAAATATATATGTGCTTTTGCAGAAGGACAACTATTATACTGGTAACTCTGGACAAAAAAGTTAAGGATTTTCAACAGCACACAACAATACACAGATAAAAGAAACATCTATCACTCATCTCCAAGGGATGTGAGAACAGGAAGGGCCAAGCTTGTCCTTGGCATATGGAGGATCACCGTATTCAATAATTTAAATATGATTTGAACAAAAGTAAAGCAGCGTCTGCAAGCTCAACTGAAGAGAGTGCGTTGATGACTGTGGCAACTACCCAAGGACTCCAAAGGAATCTGAACAGACTCCATTCAGTAGGTTAAGACACACTTTCAAGAAACCCTCCTCTGTGAAAAAGTATTTTGTGATGTCTCCATAGGATTTTTCTAATAGGTCAAACTGAATATGGTTTATACAATTGAATCTCAATGACTTGTCCAGTTCCTTAAAACAGGAAGCACAAATTTGATGCTTCTTGGAGAAAACCAAAACACACTCCCCACCTCCCAAACACACACAACTACTCCTTCCTCAACCCCTCCCAAAAACTCAGGGACCCTATCATGTGTGAGTAGTTCATGCTTTTATGCAAGTACTTCTCTATACCTTAGGTTAGCAGTTATTTAGGAATAATATTCAAAACAAACCATTGGCTTGCAGAGGTGGTGTGATATATCAAAACATGTCAGATACAGTTCTGCTGCTTTTTGTCCCTGAGTATCATGATAAACTAGTGATGGTGAAATATAGAAATTAGTCTGGATCCATCAAAACAATTTGCTCTCGAGCTGTATTGTTCAGGCAGAACAGTACATTAACAACAGGCTGATAGAATAAGTAGGCTGTTGCACCTTCTGGATGAAGGAGTTCATGTAGAGTCTGAGAAAAGGTTGTACATGTGACTCCTCCCTCCAGCAATAAGGTTCATTATACAAAATTTCTCCTTGGCAAGGGTAACATGAAATTTTGCCATTTGCAATATTCATACCGCAGGAGACTCATGCCATTTTCATTCAACCATCTGGCCACAGAACATTGTTTTTCAGAGTATTATCCAGTCTGCTCAAATTTAGATATTGCATCACCTCAGTTTTACGTGTTTGGCAAGGGAAGGCAGTTTAGTTTGCCCAGCTTCTCTATAAGTCAATGGAGAGATTCAGGTACCTTTGAAGACTTGCAAAAGTATATCCAGTCTTTGTAGCTCATGTATTTCTCAATTTTTCCTGCTAATATATGGAATTTAGGCATTTCCAGTCAACATCAATCCAGTCTCTTTAAACGAGGAATTAATCTTTTCCACTGAGACCACAGGAACTAAAGGAAAATGTTGGACGGCTCCATTCACTTACTTCTGTGGCACTTCACAGAACTGCATTGGCAATGAAAATGTGTGAAAGGTCTGGATGCCAGGCTATCTTCAGCCTGATCAGAGCTGAGGTCATGTCTCAGGAGAGTGACCTAGTGAATACTCTACCTAGAGCTCTTTAGACACCATGTCACTGTGTCCAGCACATTGAAAGGGAGCAAGTGCTGCAAGAGCTCAAGTCCAGCTTATTAGTTAAAACATTCAGTTCTGAAAGGACTTACTTATTTACACATTTCACATTATACCATGTCCTTGTTATATTGCTTATCACCAGGGACAGAAACTTAGATCAAACCAGACACAGACATCACACAGTCTAATATTTGGGTCGTCTTGGTTCGGGTACCTTTCTGGCTCACCTTAGATTGCCATATATCTTTTGGCACTCAATTCCCCAGAAAGAAAGGCTCTTCTGCGCATACAGGCTGGCAAAATACTAGTGTCTAGGGAACACTCAGACTACATGGGAGGCACCTAATGAATTTCAATGCCCGATGGATTTAATAGCCTTACTAAGTAAGCAGGCTGGATCAGTGTCTAGGATTTAGCAGGGTTTAAAGCATTCTAATTCCATTGTAGGCAGGATTTAGGCAGACTGGATAGTAGGCCCACTATTTCATGTCCTCAAAACAAGAAATAGCAATGAATACTCTAAATTGCAGTCCATAAAGGTATTATAACAATTCACAGCAACAAGCTCCACCAGAAGCCAAGTTGCTGACTCCATATGTATATGTATGTTTGCTTAAATTAACAGTAGTCAGCTGAGATCTGATGTTAAATCTATATAGAATAAGCTGAAAAATTTAAAGGGTTAAGAGATTCCAGAGCTATCAAACACTAATAACTTGCTCCCACTCTTCTAGTTATGCTACAGAGCATGTTTGACATGGTTAGAAGCCTGTATACCAAAAGGATATAAAGGAACGAAAAAGTCTCTCTAAAAAGGCCAGATACTGGTTATCCTACTGCCCAAAACAGAGCTCTTGAGCCATTAAGCTTTGATAATGTAGAAGGACAAGGGAATATACCAGATCTATACATGAAGGTCTATTGTTCTTGCAAAAATCTCTGATATTACTCCTTGCTCTCACTCATTAAACCAAATGATGCTTTCCTTTACAAAGACATATTGTATTTACTGTTGACCCCACCTTCCAAAACATAAGACTCACAAATGCAAAATCAAGTGATCAAGTGATAAACCTGCTAATTTAAACATCTTTGCTACACAAGCCACTGAAGATCTGAGCTCAGATTTCTTTCAGTCTATGAACTCACCCCAAGGAAATTAAGACAACAAGCTTCATACATAAGTGGTATGCACTTTTAAGAGATCAGAAATGCATTGTGCCCTATAACTCTGTCATTCTCACCTGCAATATTGTACTCAGAGCTTGTTACTCCTTTCAAAGAGAATATTGCTGAACTAATGGAGATGCTCAATGAAAAGAAATGAGAATGCTTTTCAGAAAAGAAAAAAACTGCTGTCCGTGAGTATAATTGGAAAATACTGGTGCTGTCAGCTCAGTAAAAGAATGGGGAATGATGCTAGTACAGAATATGTACGTAATTGATGTTTTGCTTTGCCTGCAGAACAAAGGGCTACATTCACAAAACTTGAGAAACAGGTAAGGAACTATAATCTCAGCTCATTCCTCAATTTCTGCTGTTGATACAAACAGAAGAATTCAGACCTTACATCTTTCCTTCCTTCTCAGTGCATGTCAGGTTGAGTTAGGGACAATTTCCAAGAAGAGGGACTCAGGTAAGCTCTTCCAGCATGTTGTGCAGGCTGGTGGTTAAGGCATTCTCTTCCAGAGGCAAAATATATAGGCTGAAATCCTCCCACAAAACGAGGGATTTAAGCCCAGGCCTTCCACGCTTTGGTAACTATTGCTCTCAGTTACCGTATAATAAAGAACCACTGTTTTGGAAAAATTAGTAAATTAAGCATAATAGTTTTGGAATGACCCATTTTCAGTTCTTTTCAATTCATATTCATGAACGTAGAGCAGAATACAAACATACAAAATAATTCATGTAGAAAAAAAGGTAGAGTGTGAAAACAGGAGTTAGCAATCATAAACACAAAGTGAAAGGGTACCCAGTGAAACAGAAAAAAATACTATCACTGATTATTCAAAAGAGTTATATGAAAATGCTTTTTTGACATGCTATGCAATGAAACTATAGAATTAATTTCCCACATCAATTCTTGAGGTCAGGAATATAAGAGCCAAAGAAAAACATTTGTATCGACAACAGAATCCAAACTATTATGTTGCAATTTTGGCAGCAGCATTGATTCTTAAATTTCCAGATTTAAGTCAAACTCCTATCAATCAGAAGGAAACTAGAAATAGTCTTCACTGGATTCTCACATCCTTTCTCTAAAAAAGTTTGCCCTAGATAGTGTCTGAGAATAATTACACTTTCTTAACATGCGGTCTGATGTAAAGTGACTATGTCTATTTTCCCATAAAATTCTGCCATCAAAAATACCATAAACACAACTTCTAGCTCATTTTAAAAGCCAAATTCTTTCAAGTCTAGATTTTGTGTTGATGGCTTCTCTGTATAGGCAGCCAAACTGGAATCACAGCCTTGCTTTATTTTGGAGCCAAGTTCTCTGTTTCATGACCATTAGTTTAAAAAGGTGGGGGGAGCGGGGGGGGAAGGAAAGAAAGAAAAAGGTATGACCATTAGGAAGACTGCATAGCTTTCAGGAGAATCTCATGGGAAAGTGGTTTTTCAGAAGCAGGCTGATAAGATTATCCTGGGAAGACTGAAATATTTATTCATGATAGAAGGAGCCCCTCTCTTTATTCCAGCCATCAAACCTGAAATAGATTTGTAGTCAGCACATCACAAAATAGATGAGGCTGTAGTCAAATTTGCTTTTATCATTTAAGTATATGATCTTGCTTGGCAATATTATACCACTGAAGTGAATTCAGATTTAAGTAACAACTTTGGCTTGCTACATATCTCAGATGGCCAATTCTGCTTCAGTTTTCAAGCCTGACTGCCATCATGCCATTTTGCTTTCATTGCTATCCCTAAGAGGAGACAATAAAGCTTTCCTATCTTACAGAGTTACCATTAATAAATTTAAATGCTGAAATGCCACTGATCATAAGAGTACAAAATATTTTTCTAAAATAAGAGATTCAGAAAACACTATTTTTAAACAGAATATTAAATATTTATTTCCATAAAAATCCACTGAACCAAATATAAATGCATGCAAAAGAAATTAGATTGTGGCAAGTCTAGACAAAGGCCAGCTATGATGAAAAACACAGAAGCACATTTGATACTACAGAGCTACTCCCCATCCCTATATTGAAATTTTATAAATTCTAGCATCTTCTTTGCAAGGCATTTCAAAGGCAGTCCATTAGTTACATACTGTACTGCATGGTCTTATAGTCCCCCAAAATGGAAGAAGACTGCATGAACATACTGTTTGTCCCTCCGTGAGACACAGTGGCTCCAATGTTTACGCATGTATGTCACAAACCCCAGCTGGCACTCTCCTTTTCTGGCTGAATCTGCTCTTAAAAAACACGATCTTACAGCAGCTAGACCAAATCAAGGGACGTTACGATAAGACTATGAAAGAGTCAGGCATTCTGGTAATCTGAGGCAAGATTTTCTCATAATGGAGGAATCCAAGCTATAAATACTAGAAAATGGGAAGACAGCCCTAGCACACCATTTTTTATTCTGGTAAGAAAAAGTAAATACTACTGTGAACTACAGTTGCTATACAGTTACTCTACAACTCTGTTTGCTGGCGTTGCTCAGTGTGTACCTTGAAACAGAAAAAAAAATTCACAGTGGCTGAAATCGGAAGCTAAAAACCCCCATTTAATCATGAGCTTGACTTTAAAACAAATACATCAACTTGGACTTATCTTTGCATTTTAAAAATACTGTGTTGATGAAAACTGAAAAACCTTTAACTATTAAGATTATTTAGTTACATTAATATTTAATTGATTATAATTCTAAATTGAAAGGGAAAATAAAGCTTCCTCTCCTAGAGGAACAACTCTGCAAAACCAAGGTGGATTCATGAAATGCTCTCCTGTTCTTGAATCTTCATTTTCTTTCTAAATGTTTGGCCCAAAATTCAAGTGTAGCTATAAAAGAAAGACATATTGTACTGAACTCAGTGGGTCATCGTAGTATGATAGGGTGAGAATCTGGGCAAGGATAACACTGCTGCTATATAGGATCTATATGGGTGGGAAACCAAAACCAAAACCAAAACCAAATCCTACACCAATCTCTGTGGCAGATCAGCAGGAATTTTAAGCAAGGGCTAGCACACTATGATAGTAATAAATTAAAACCCAGTTTTAGTCACCTGGATATTCTCAGTCCTCCAGTGACATTCTTGCAGGTTGTCCTGGATTGGCACTAGTGACTGGGAAAGAGCCATGGAGCATCTCAGTGCAGAGAGCCATGGACACAAAAGAGGCCAGAAGAGAAACAGGCTCTGCTGTGGGACCCTCACTCTCAGCCTCCCCTAACAAGGATACTCATCGCTCGACACAGCCACCTCGCAGAGTACCACAGCCTCAGAACAAAGAGAAATACAGACGCCTCCTGCCACCCCCAAGCAGCCTGGCTCTCTGAGAAAGCTCTAGGAGTCATTTGAGAGAGGGCTGTGAAGAGTATCTCATAGCAGATTTGAATATTAAACGAGTAATTTTATTCTGCCTGGCTTTGCAGACTATCAAGAAAATTGTTGCATTACTCAGAGTTGTCCTACATACATTGCTACTCATGTGCTAAATACCTATTTAACCTGAAGTTCAGGTTGCTGAAATAAATACAATCCTACATTAAACACAAATATTACTGTCTTGGTAAAACAAACAAACCAACCTAAAACTCCAGGACTGAAAATTATCGGGGTTGTTATTGCATATAAAATACAATTACTGCTGCAGAACTGTTATTGAGGTTTGTTTTTTTTAAATACCGGAGAACTACCAAAAGAGCAGTCCCTCTGCTCCTGCGTACAGCCACTAATCATGCATTTCAGAGTCAGGCAATGTCAGAAGAAAGGTTGCCTGTGCAAAATTAATCCAGTCCCTTTGGGTATACACATTATGATACAGTCTTGTAATTACACATTCACGGACTGTTTTTCCCCTCAGGACCACTACTGTATTCAGTTCACAGGAAGGAAGAGTGCTCTGCTAAAAATCAGCTGGACAAGCTTCTGTTTCTCTTTTATTTCCTCTTCCAGGGTCGATATGTGGTCCTGTGCCACCCTATTTACTGCCTGCTGCCCAGACTTGCTCCAGTAACAGAATTATAGTCCTCCTGTGCTTTTCAGCCGTGCTCATCACTGTGATACTCAAATGGTTCACATATATTAACTGATTTTTTTTCTGAACACTTCTCTGACTGAGGTAGTATTGTAATTGCTTCTATCTGGCATGTGAGAAGCTGCATCACTTGGAAATTCAGGTATAAAGTTTCCACTCACTTGAAGCAGGCATAATCCAGGAGTTAATGAATTCAGCTGAGCACCCAGTAAAAGAAGAACACATGCAATCAGTGCCCATTTGTGGAGGTCTGGTTTAAAAGATTTATCCAGTATTCTTATATAAAACTTATGGCAGGTACGGAATCCAGGTTCACAAAGGAAAATTTAACTGCCTTGAGGCTGAAACTCTCTTTCTGAGTTGCCTTTTGCCATTCAGAAACCTTGAAATTTCACAACAAATTAAAAGGCACTTTACAGAAAAACAAGCTCCTTTACTGCATAGTCTGGATTCATGCCCTCTCCCTCGCTCACTCTCAGAAATTTGGATTGCATTGGTAATGTGCTCCTCCAGCATCACTGTTTGAGTCCTTTTGCGCCACTGCTTTCTTACTCTTGATTCTTCACTATCCTTTCGCTCCACACCACAGGCCCAGGCTTCAAACTTTCCCAGTCTCTATTCATTAAACAACTTATCCTGAATTTAGCTTTTCTTGTTTAACCATTCTCATATACTTTTCCTTCCTTCACCTCAAGCCCTTCTTTTTCCACCCAAGTCCCTGCACTGTCACTGTCAGCCCATCCTCTGCACCTTTGTCCAGTTAGTCCTTCCCCTCATTTGCCAAACCCACCTCTCTCTTTGAACCTGTTTTTCACAGTCAGGCTCTTCCCAAATCCTTTTCAACTTTCACTGCCCTCCCCTCGTCATCTGTTCCCCTACCACCAGTATTGATGGGAGAATAATTTTATTCCAAACACACTCAAAACCCTGTTAAAATTTTGGAAAGACGTGATATCTCTTGACACTGAGTTGTAGGAATATGCAGCTCCTGCAGGTTGCTGCAGAGTCTCGTACCTGCACAAATAACTAAATCATACAATCTTAACAGGACTTTCATGTCATTTTAGTGAAAAGTAATATTTTTACTTAATAGCACACATACGGGGAAAGGAGACTGCCTTTCAGCCGCCATCCTTTTAGGTACAATGCTCCTTTGAAAGATTGCTTATGTCTGCAGGACCTGGGGACAGTTTTATGCCTAAATATCTTGTGGTATGATGGAACCTGATATTGACCTGTATGCTTCTTCAGTCGGGGACATTCGGTCAATTGCCTTATATAAATTGTGTCTGTTTGCAATTTTCAAAGTGCAAATAGTAATGAAGTTGCATTTATGATGCGTAATTTGATTTTTAATTTGGCCTCTGTGGGTCAGTGCCTCAGAGAACTGCTGCTGATAGGCATCATCATGTGAAGAAATCTACATTCAAGCCAGCTGTGTTTATGTATCATTCACACTGGTATCATACAATGGAGAAAATCACAAATTTGACTCTAATTGTGGCAGCTGTGTTCAGTGAAGTGTCCAAATTAGAAGCGACCTATAAAAGACTATTACTTGTAAAAGGAATGTGCTCTGGGGAATTTTCTACACAATGGAATATTTTGGGAGCAAGCTTTCAAAACAAATAGGAGATTATATATGAATAAAAACCATGAATGATGCATGTAACCATCAATGAACTTTCTGAATGTATCATTGTGCCCTTTGATAGAAAATATTTCTCAAAAGACTCAAAACATTTGGGTTTCAAGTCCCGGTAAAACTGGCTGAAGTCAGATCTGACCAAAAAGAAAATATTATAACAGCTTTAAAAGACAAGGGTAAGAATATTCTGCAAACATTAAAGTTAAAGCTCTGCATACACTGAAAGCAAAAAATGTAATTTCTGCAGCATAGAATGTCAAAACAAAAAGCATTACCTCATCAGGAGATCTGACTCCAAGAATTCCAGCCAATTTGCTAGTATACCTGGTGATTTTGTCAGCTGAATGCTGGATTTATTTAGAAAACACACCTAAACTCTTTTGTTGTGCCACACAGACTTCACTGACAGAAGGATTTACTAAAAATGCTGTGCTGGAATCAATGAAACTCACCTTGTAAAAAACAAACAAGACAAGAAAAGTCACATGAGTTTTAGATATACTTTTTTTTTTCCAGTTCATTTTTTATTCAAAAAATTGGCTTCCCAGAAGTTTCACTGTTTTCTATATGTTCAAGAAAGCAGATCTGTGGAGATTTCAGCCTTCACTATTTTTCTATTTCAGTATATCCTGCACCACAACAATAACTTGGCACTTGCTTCACTGACTGCCTAAAATACTTATAGAAGAGAATAAACTTCAAATGACTGAAGCCTCTCTTGATTTCCAAAATAAATAAAAAAAAGTTTTGGAATTTTTGAGTGAATCAGACTCTGACAAGTTCTGGAATATAAATGACGTGGGTCTGGGTTATGGGAGATTTGTTGCAGGAAGATTGAAATAGAACATTCAATTTGTGGCTTAGCACTGCAGCACTCCAGGCATTTTTTGCTAACTCCCCAAAATATGACTGAATTCTCTGTCTCCTAAACATAAATACCACCCTTAGGTAGGTCATTAAGGTTAGCTTTATATAAAGCAACCCATAATGTAAGAAAAGCTCTATGATATTCCCATAGACTTAGAAAACATGGTCTAGATGAAATTCCCATAAAAAGGCACCTTTCTGCTTGAAAAAGTTCACTCAAAGACTTCTTAAAAATGGCTTTTCATCAAAATGAAATGGTCATCCAAAAAGAGTTCTGTGTCTTTCCACCCAAAATCCACCTCAATCTTTTCCATTGGATGATGGAACAGAACGGGCAAGAACTGTGGATTTTCTGAAGGAAGGATCAGAACTCAGTGATACTGGGAATTTCAAGGAATAGCCCAAATTCAACTATGAAATTCATGCACACTTGAATTACAAGCATACTTGGGCAAAAATTACCAAGTACACCAATAAATGAGTAACGGTATGCTAGATGGCAACAGAATCAGGAACAACAGCAGATTATGAACAAATAGGGATCAACGGCATGATGATGTTGCATACATGTGTCCAGAAGTAAACCTCCTGGTGTGCTTATTCACTGTTGACACAACTGGAATACCACGTCTGTTGTTGCCCAAATCATAGGAGGACATTGAGAGGCACATTAGGGAAAGTCCAGAAGACAGCAGCAGAAAAGGTCACATCAGGCATTTGTAAATAAGCATTATGAGGTAAAACTGGGAGACTTACATTGGTTCAACAGGGACTATGGACAAGAAAGGACATATAAATAGTAATGCACATATGAAGACAGTTGTTATGAAGAAGATGGAGAGAGCATTTTACTAAATTCTGTAAGGCTACTGCAATATTAATATATTAAGTGTATAAATAATAAGTGGATTGCAGGTACTCCCCCACTATGGTGGTTAGGACTTCCAGCATATTATTTTTTTCCATAGGCTAGTTAAAGACCCAACCATGTAAATTTGGGTCTCTGAAATACTATTGTGCAGCACGTGGATAGAAACATAAAATGACATAAACAGGTTCTTGTAAGGTTTTCTTAGGTTAGGACTAAACCTCATCATTCACAGGAGGAAGATGGGTGCGCCTGAAAGATGTAGGTGCTGACTGAGGAGAGAGAGACCCATGAACAAGCACTATATTCAGACACAACTTGGGCTGTTGAAGGAGAAAAATGTATTCCTGTTGATGTCTCATATAGAGCATTCAGCATGTCGTAGATCATCAACACCTCTCTTAGGAAGGGCCCTCTTTCTGAGGCAGGCCTCCATCATGCCATTATGCATATTCCTGCCAGCTACACAGCTCAAACCCTGCAGCAAAGGTGGTATGGTTCAGGTAAAATTGGCTTAGGCACATTTCTGTAACCCTTCTCTTCAAGCCTGGACAGGCTTCAGTCATGTATCTTACTCTATCTAAGCTAACCTCTGCCTCATTGCAGAGGGCAAGATCATTTTGCAGCTTCTGGTGAAGATCTTGATGTACATCCTCCAGCTGCATCTTCAGAGAACAACCCATGGCTGCAGTCCCTCTCATGAGGGAGGCTGGGTGGGTCACGTTCCACTGCTGACTTCTTGAAATAAAGACTCACTCACATAAACGGGTCACCCCACAGAGAATAAAAGGATAATAGGATCTCCCGTGCTTGAATAAGAGGCCGGAGCTTTTATTCACATTTTAACTTGCTTCATTAAAAAATCCTGATTACTTCTGGAGTGTGGTCGTATCTCCCTCGAGACAATATGTCACGAGAACAAAATTAATTTTCACTGTGACTCTCTGTTAGCAGCAAAGATGTCTTGCTTTTCTGTGTACCTTGTCGTCTCGATGGGAAAACGGCTTGTGCAACAAGTGCTAAAAATGCAAGCAGTTTAAATATAAAAGAAGGTACTTCTTTGCACTGAATAAAGGTCAAAACAATGTGAGAAACAGATCTTAAAGTTGGCTTCTTTGGAACAGTTGCAAAATGTATATGATATGTTCACATGTTTGAAGAAAGGTTGCATTTTGCTGAAATACTGAAGTGATTTCAGCTTCCTCATGACTGAACAAAAGGTAGAGAATTTTTTTTCCATTTGCAGTGCTGTCATTAGAATATCAATTTTAGGAAAAATAAAAAAAAGAATAGAAATCAAAAGCCTGTAATTTATAGAGAAACACAGAAACTGATAGGTATACTTTTAACTTGCCACTTTCAAATCTTCAGCTATGCATATTTTTTTCAAACACAGCTAGCTAGTTTGCTTGTTTAATTATGTATATAATTATAAAGCATTGTTGTGAATTTAGTTTCTATTACGTTCACTGTGTTGAGTACACTGTAGTTGTTTTTCATGCTGCAACATTACTTCAGACATCTCTGGACCAAAATGTAATCTTCTTGGATGTTTTTTCACTGCCATGTAATCACACACCATTCAATCATTTTAGACTGCTCTCTACTTCTCACTCTCTTCAGCAACTCTAATGGACGACCCTTGTCCCAGGTTCATTCATTCCAACTTCACGACGTAATGCACCCAATAATACATGTTTCCATAGGACTAGCAGTCAGTAATACGGAAGCAATACAGACATTTGCGTTACATTCAGCTCACCCACAGCAGTGCAATTGATCTGACACAATTGTACCTGACATGGTGTTCATTTACATGAGCTCAATTCGCAGCCTGTATTTGATTTCTACTTACAAAATTTGTTGTGAAACTTGCTGGCGCTTTCTTTTTTACCAGATTGTTGGAAACATACAGGTAAAAGACACAATGTAAACATAAAATCCATATACATGTACACAATGGTAATAATTTTTTTACTGGTTTTGTTTCCTTTTAAGATGAACGAAAATTTAGAAGCAGAGGAAAAAGGATTGTCTTTGTATTCACGTAATAGTAAGTCAACATCTACATGGTTCAATTCTAGTATGGCTACTGAGACTTATAGGAAAACCTAAGGCCAGGATTTTCTCTCATGGTAAATCTTGATAGACCAAAAATAAACTTTTTCTTAGATAGCTTAAATCTTTGGAATCATGTATTAACTCAAATATATGGAAAGTGCAAGAGTTCTATCACAACAAATCAATGACTAAGAGATACAGGGAGAAGACAAATGCAGTGTGGAGAAGAAAACAATACTTGCATCACTTAAATATTTACATTATACATGAAAAGTACATCATTTGAACCTCAGTTTACGTGGTCCAATAGTTTTAAAGCACAGAAGGCTGACATGGATGAAGGTATCAGGAAACTGAACAAAATCAGAGATAAAGCCTTTTCATTGAATGGTGCCTGGAGCTATTACTTGGAGAACATTGCTACTTGACTACATCTACCCTAGCAAATACTCTTTTTTTTTCCATTCCTCCCTTTTGGAAGCAGGGAGAGAAAAAAGAAAGGCTGGCAATGAAAATGAATGGGGCTATCACCAGAAGCCTGAGAGAGTTCTGAAAAGGAAAAAATCACAACAGCCGTAGTTTGTGGGTTGTTCATGAAAGCCACTGAGCTGAACAGCATTTCCCAAAGCTTGGGAGAAGAGATTAAGATTTATGTGAGAGCAAAGATGTACTTTGAAGCTTTCTTGCTTTTTACCATTTGCTTTGCTGACCCTTAAGCAGGCAGCTAAATAATGTTCTGTTTTGAATAAATTACTTCTGACTTGCTTTAATTTACTGTCAGGTATGAAAAACAGGACCACAGTAGTTGAGGTGGAGCACTGAGGTGAAAGAGGCATACAACAGAAGTTAAGGTCTTCAAAAGTCACATAAAAAAAGTATTTTGTTCTTGTTTTACCCAAAGTGACTGAAGCACATCTAAAGTACAGTTAAAATAGCCTTCTTAAAGCCTGTAAGCAGCAACAGAAATAACAAAAAATAGTGTTCTCCCTCTATTTCCCATTGACATTTAACATACACATATGGATGGATGGCTTCTATTAGCATCACAGGAGAAATCCATCTACAGCTGAGAGCACCTAGTCCACTGTGCAAAGGCCTCAATCACACATCATTGTTCAGTAGCCTCTCCACTCAACAGCCAATACAGAAATGTATTCAGAAACCTGTATTAAGCGTACAAGTTTCAAATGCAGTCCATAATACAAGGCAAAATATCTCAGCACGGTGATTCAAAAACCCAACACATTTAAACAATGAAGTGCCCAGAGCTTACTCACCAGAAATGCTTAGTACAGAGATGTATCTGACACTCCATTTTTCTCCTAAGCTAAAGAAGCTGACACAGTGCTACAGACAAGCTCCAGGTCACCAAAGATGGAAAGCCTCATTTTCTGCCTAAGAACTGCCCCCCCACCTCTAAAAACTAACCCTAAACCCCTTCCTTTTTCAAATGGGGAGTATTTTAAATTATATTTTAAAACACAGCTGTGTTTTACACTCAGCTGAGATCAGCCTGTAAGCTAACATCTTCATGATTAGAATCACACTCATGCATGGGAGACATCCAATTCTCTTCTTCCAGCATGAGGCATTTCAATGCTAAAAGTGTGATGCAACCACCAAGTTAAAAGGGGTTGAAAAATCACCCTTTTCTTACTGAGGCTGAGACTACTGAAAGAATCCACAGAGATCTCACAGAACTGAGAGTAAAGACCCCAGGACTGCTTCCTCCCAGCATGGTTCCTTCTTGAAACACGTGAATGTTATGTAGAAGACAGGTACCACCATTACTTTCTCTGATGGGTGCATTTAAAAGACTGGCTACCTTTTCTCCTCATGTGAAGGGCCTGAATCTATTATTAATTGATTCAACAGTTATCCTAGTGTATTAATAGTGTGTGGTAGAAGTACCACAGATGCATTACCATTCTGCAACCTTCAGCTGTTCTCTAAAACCTTTTGAAAAGTACTTTTGACATAATCAGAGTCATTAAAATGCTCTTATTAGCAGAAGACCTGCTGATGATGTTCATTCTCTGCATCTGGAAAAGCGTTAGAGGCTGGACTCCCTGAACACAACAAGTTTGAACGGCGCCAGTGTTAAAACTTATCTTAAACTCTGTCAACACTTATTGTGAAAAGAAACAATTTTGGAGCCAAATCTTCCTATAACTCCTATCAGTGCCTCGAAGTGATGTAGGCTATAATGGTCTCCTCAGTTGTCTTCTGTCTGTCTGCAAGGACTGAGCAAAGCAGTGTAGACTTGGGCAGGGGTAACCTCCTGGGAATTACTGCTACAGTTCCTCTTCCCTTTTCCCAGTCACGCTCTCCATGGGTTGCCACTGATGTCAGGCACTGGAATCAAGTAATCTTGCCCAGCTGCTAAATTGAATTTGCAGGCACGGACTAAACGTTCCTCCCTCTACCCATGAAAGATGCTTAAACAAACAAACAAACAAAAAAACAGGAAAAAAGGAAAAAGAAAAGGCTTTTCACATATACTTCCGACACACACAAAATGCAATAATCAATTCCTTTAGGAGACACTTGATCATCTTTTACCACCCATGTAAATCACACTTCAATACCGCATAGCCAAACCCCCCAAAAGGCAGAATATTTTCAGACCTCTCTCATTCAGATTTGTGTTTACTGACATCTACTGGCTGTTCTGGCTCATATCTTCATTTGCCAGTGGAATTAGAGGTGGGTCAGTTTTGCACTGCTGTGACTCCAGCGACTTTAACAGCATCAGCCACATAAGGGAAAACTGGTCCTTTCTGTCCCTATGTATAATACAGAAAATCCAATTTAGGTGTACTACTTCTAAAAGTTATCTTGCTTAAAGTATGATTCATTAATAAGGTACCTATTAAAATACCTCAAGTAAAAGGACACACAGTGGAATACAGTTGCCAAATTCAAAACCAGCCCCCTTAAATACTTTTCCATTTTGTGAAATCCAAGCAGAATCCAAGGAGAACCTTCCTTTAACCAGGCAACATGTGCTTTACAAAGAAACGCTCCTGTAGAATACAGTTAATAAAATGACCTATTGGACCACAAGAATCATTTAGATGATGCTATCCCAGTATACTTTGCAAACTTACACAGAAACAGATCACTGTTCAGGATAATGAGATGATTTACATGCACCCATTAACTATTTAGAAAAAGTATACTTTCTTCCAGCTAGTTCTCTACAAAAAAATTTTAGGTAAGGAGAAAATAACCAATATTGACTGAAGAACAACAGACGACACATTTATTCAATGTGATCAATGCCACAGGAATTTCTTCAACGGAAATCTCAGTGGTTTTGTCACCTCACCTGAAAGACAGCAGTTTTAGGGAAGTTGCACATTCTTCTACTGTGCCTCAGTATTGGTTAAATATAGTCTGGGAAACACTACTGTCTCTTGACTCAAAATCAAAAAATGCTCTCTGAGATACTGTCTTACAGGAGAGGAAGTTAGGGTTGCCTCTTCGAGTAAACATAGCCAGTCAATATGAATGGCAAAATTAGATTCACCTTTAAAGAATTTCGGAATCGCAAATTTTCTTTGTTATAATGAATTCTGCTAGGACTTGAATTAATCTTCCAAGAGAAATAATCAGAAGCCTACCATTTTGCTTAATACTAAATTAGTTAAAGCATTAACAGGAATGTTTCACAGGAATTCACAGGAACCCATTTCCCTCTGAGATTAATTTGAGAAGAGTCAAGAGACGACTCAGTCTATGACTTTAGGATGCTTTCCTACCAAAATTGACTGTTCTTCTGAAATCAGTCAATGCTTTCTGATGCCATCAAAAGTAGAGCAAGTAGCAAGGCTCATAACAAAGTGGAATTCTCCCACTAGCAATGAGGAAAGAATTTAGGTTTCCTGAAATTTCAGGTTTTCCTTTCTCTCTTGCACACTGAAATCTTCCAATAAAAGTATCATACACATGAAAAGTATTTACCTCCATCACTGTTCTTAAATAAGTAGCTTTTAAAATATAGAGTATTGGATAGGTGTCCGCTTTAAATGAACCATGCTTTCATGAGATTAATTCCTCAGTGGAAGAATTTTGAATACCTGGATTATTTCAGTCAAATTTCCTAAATTTTAGAGAGGAAGATCTAGAAAGAGCTACTGATCTCCTGTGGATGAGCAGATGAAATAGAATACTCGTTTTTCTGAAGAGTGATGCAAAAGAAGTATGCATCAAACTGAAGGCAAAACATGGGATTTCAGGAAAAAAGTCTCACAGGAACCCAGGAGAGATGAAGAATATCTGAATAGACACCTAAGAGTTGGGCAGTTCACTATCAAAAGCAGCTCAACTTCAGTTCATACATTCATAGTCTAGAGATGAATCAGAACCATTCAAATTAATATTCCAGTAAACTAAGAAGTGTGTATTTAGGTTTATCTATATTCTGAACCACATGCTGAGAAGAGGTTTCCAAAATTCTGGTATCACCCTTCTCTGAATATATACAAAAAAGTTTTACAGTGTCAGATAATACTTATGCCAGAAAATTTTCATGGAGCTTCATTGCCAAATAACATTCCTTTTGTTCCATTCTGTTAGGTGCTACCCAAGATGGCAAGGGCAAATTAGGAAGCTTAGTAATATCACAGATAAATGCTCCTTTTAAATATGGAAATGCATTCCAAAGCTCCCAAAATAAATACTCAGATGAACACACATCATCCTGTGAAGTTTAATTAACTAGTGTTCAGCTTTCTTTAAAACAGCAGCCTTTTTGGAACAGAATATGGATGCTTCTTTAGCTGGCTACTGAAATGTTCAAGGCATAATTTTCCCCCTGTATAAAAGACACACTGGTTTCTGAAAACTTCACTGGTCAAATCCTCTAGCATGAAACTATGAATAAATTATAAGTCATCATATTTTAATGAATAAACTGTCTTTGACACATAACCCTGCTAATAGAATTGAATAAGTTAAGTCCACTGACTTAACTGGTGTATCAAACATCTTGTATTTTGGCCTGATTTTTGTTTATAAGTAACTTTAATTCTATCATGTAATCCTTCAGCCATATTGCTAAGACAAGACAAAATTGCTGTCCAGTATAATTAAAGTTTTATTTTCAAGGACAAAATACTGAAATAAAAAAGTCTGTTGTCAGAAGACAAACATTAGCTTCTACTATTGTTAATTGTTGGAGAGAGACACACACCAATGGCTTGACTGAAGTAATTCTTGCGGAGGATATTTTGATTCCAGTGTGTGAGAGAAGCCAAAACAGAACCATAAAGCATGGCACCTAGATTACAAGCAGCAAAGCATTCATAACTTAGCATGTGAGAAGCATAATTTTAGCACTATGAACAATGCATCGTTATAAACATGATAAAGGAGATGACTAAAAAGAGACCTTATTCACAGTAACAATTTCCTGGTTTACTATTTTCTACAACCCGTCCTGAAGCCTTCCTCAGAAACAAGATGATAAAGCAGAGAGGCTGTGTACCTTGAAGATCACCATCACCTTGATGATCTATTAACTAAGAAGCAAAAGCATTCTAAAATCAAAGTCCATTGCTGGTAACCCAGTGCTCTAAACTTCCATCTAAAGAATATCAACACTCTCTGAAAACCCAGTCAACACAGCTCTCGAGTTTCAACCAGAAATTAGCAGATCAGGAAGTATATAGGTAACACACTGTTTAAAGAAACACCAGATAAGACCAAACTTCACAAGGTAAAATGAAAATGTAGTGCTGTAGATGGATATATAAGCTCAACCTAAATGAACTTAGTGGAATACCAGAAGCAGCGTAAGAACATTAACATGGCATACTACATTGGTTAAAATGCCTGAGAGGAGAGCTACTCTGAGCGCCTAATACAGCTCCTTTTCTAAAGTGTTACTGCAGAAACAACTACTTTCAAGACCCAGACTTTGTCTTTGCATGGTTGTATAGACTGCCATTCAGATTTCTGTAAACAGATGAAGCATATATTTTAAGAAGGAGCGGTTATTTCAGGAGCAATATATGCTTTAAGAGTTTGTCACTGTAGATAAAGGAAGCAAAATTAGCTGGTGGCTATGTTAGCCTTCTTCAAAGATGGATATATGCAGAACACATCAGCTAACATTGAGAAGAAAAAGGGAATTATCTGTTTGTCCATTATGGAAAGAGGATACTCTGTTTCTCACCAGTGCCAAGATCTTTGCCCATCTGTGAATATGACCAAAAGTCTAAGTAGTAACAGGCTATCAGATTTTTTGGGGATAGGTTGCCACATATAATTATGGATTATTTCACTTCCCCACCACTTACACCAACTTCGCTATTGCTGACTGCTGTTATTTATTAATAAACATAACCTTACTCTAGAGCCTTTTATTGGTAAATCTCAAAGCACTTTTCAGTGCTGGTATTGTTAACTCTCTATTCTTGAAGACAGTGAAGTACGGGAGAAAGTGATTTCTTTGGTTTCTCTGGCAAGATACACAAAGGGGGGGAAGGAAGGCAGGCAGGGAGGCAGGGAGGCAGGCAGGCAGGCAGGCAGGCAGGCAGGCAGGCAGGCAGGAAGGAAGGAAGGAAGGAAGGAAGGAAGGAAGGAAGGAAGGAAGGAAGGAAGGAAGGAAGGAAGGAAGGAAGGAAGGAAGGAAGGAAGGAAGGAAGGAAGGAAGGAAGGAAGGAAGGAAGGAAGGAAGGAAGGAAGGAAGGAAGGAAGGAAGGAAGGAAGGAAGGAAGGAAGGAAGGAAGGAAGAGGGGTGATTAAGAATGCTCTTAAAAATGTCAGGAAGTGCAGTATTGCTTATAGTATGTAGATGTAAAGATACAATCCAGATATCAATGTCTTTGACTTCAGTGTCCAAATCTTACTCTTTTCGCTCATCCCTAGCAGAAATCTTCTTAGACCTCCTGAAGGAGCAATGAATGCCTGTCAAATTTCTGCCTAAAAACACGCAGTGTCTTTTAGAAAAGGTCTGCTTTACTTGGACAATAGCAGTAATGACAATGTCTAATCTTTTAGCAGTAAAGACCTTAAATTCAAAATTAAGCACTAATAATCTAAGAAGAATATTTTACCATAGGTTGTTTTTATAGCTGTGCAGAACCCTACTGGGAAACTACAGTATTCCATCAACTGATGGAGTAACAGAATGAACTCAAGCATGTGCCTCATACTTAGAATCCTATAACATTTCAAAATACACCTCTTGCCCATGTTTATTGTTTCTCAGTGATCACAGATGAAGAATATCATAGTCAGAGAGACAGCTTTTATTGTTAGTCCTGCAAATAAAGTCTGCAGTTTGAAAATAAAGCTGTGTTCCTTGTGATCATTTATCAGCAAGATTTTGACATTCACAACTTCATTAAATAACTTTGCCAATGACACAAGGCAGACCAGTGTCCTTGTTATCCTGCAAGGCATCATCACTATCAGCATCACTGAAAGGGTAAACGGTTTCTAAAAGAATGATTCTTCTTATTAAAAGGAAGGATCCGCAATTTAATTCTGAAAACACATAAAGAGCAGGCTGATGAAGAAAAGATCATTTAAAAAAACATTAAAAAGCCACCATCACCAGTCTGAGCCCCATTTAAACAATACAGACATTATTTAATCACATTCCTATTGTAGATAGTTCCCCCAAATTCATTTTTTGTGACATTATTAAAGACAGTTCCCACCCCAAGGAGTTTAAAATCTAATGTAGAACAAAGAATCACATGGAAAAAGCTATTGTTTTAACTAGAAATAAAATATATGATTCTTATATCTGTTTTAGATGTATAATGAAACAACAGTCTGACAGCCAAATTAAAACAAAATTTTCTTCAGAATTTTTGAAGATGACAAACTTAAAAGACTTTTTGTTAGTGCAAGAGAACTACAGTACATTATAGCAAAACATTTACATTTATTCTTTGAGACTGACTGCTTGCTATTGGAACAGGTGACCAAAAACCAAAAAAAGCACATAATCTATAGGCAAGAAGCTAACAAAAACTTGTGCATGTTTTCAGGTTATCTATACTCAGACATACATGAGTGCTAAAAATATGACAACAGTATGATCATTAGAAAACAAACAGCTTTTAAAAGCTTGGTAACACAGTAGCTTGCCTTCACAAAAGAGAATTGCACGTGGATTTGTAAAACTATAGTGTTGTCTCTGTCAAATAGATGTTAAATCCTTTTTGAAAGTACTTATCTAATCTGAACGCTATCATATTCCTTTTTTTCAGGTCCAGATATCATACTGGATCATTGAATTTATTTACAAACACAGCACAGAAAATACAATGCAGTGTTATGGCTAATATCTGAATTTAGTTCAATTCTGAGATTAGATTGCCACTATTTTCAACTTCAAAAAAACAAGGGGATACCGTTCTTGGATGTGCAATTGCTAGTCCTAATGAACTCCAAAGGCATTAAAAAACAAATCAGTGGGAGCTATGTGAGTAGAGAAATCAAGTATACCTATGTGGAACCTCTCTACCTCTTAAATTACTGTTGAGGTGTAAGAACATTCAGAGCTAACTTTTCAGAGAGGACTAGGTGAAGCTACAGTGAGAGGAAACTTTAGCAGAAAAGAAATCCATGATGGACACCAAACATCAATACAAATTCTCCTGAAAAAAATGGCCACTTCTGTGCCTAATGGAAGCTGAACTCCTCCTTTGCCTTTCCTATGCCTGCAGAGCTCTTCTAAATGTCTTAACCAGGGTAACTGGAGGTAAGTGCTTACTCTGCAGCATGCCACTCTTCATTGAAAGAGACTGTGGAGCTGCTCCAGAGTGAACTCAGTGACTGAACTAAATATTTGGGATCAACTGAGAGTAACATATTTCTCTGTGAAACACAGCCAGAGCAAACCTGCCAAACCTTACACAATCTGCATTCAGCATGAGACCCCTGCTCCTTCTCCAGTCTCCTGTTTCCCACTACAGTACCAGCTTTCAAGGGGAGCGTCTGCCTCAGTCTGGCATGCTGAGCATGACTCCATGACTTGAGCCTACTACCTACTACTAGTACCTAATTCTCCCCTGGCTCATTGAAGGACCTTATATGCCAGGCTCAACTCTCCAGTGAATTTCATGCTCCATAACCCATGTTTTCCTGAGCCGCATGTGCCTGGCAGGTGGGTCCTGCCATGCTTCAGGGGAGAGGTGTGACAATGTGCTGAAGTGCAGCAGAGTGCAAACTGGCAGGGCTCTGTGCTCAAAGAAATCCCAGGAGCATCCAGATTTTCCTCTGCTACGCTTAACGTGGCCCCTCTCCATCAAGTGACCTTGCACATATGAACCATGCACCAGCACAGCCAGGTGCACATTTCCACATAATGGTCTTGCATGTTGAATGAGAGATAAATGGAGATATCTGATGAAATTCAGAAATCCATTTAAGAAAAATCAAAATCATTGAAACGTAGAATAATGTCAGCAGGAAAGGTCCAGTGGAGGTCATCTGGTTCTACTTGAGGCCAACTTTGAAGTTATATCAGGTTGCCCAGGGCCTTGCCCAATCACATTCTGAATGTCTGCAAGAATGCAGCACCCACAAGCTCTCTGTGTAACCTACCCTCATGCTTGGCTGCCCTTAAGGCAAAGAACTTGTTCCTTATGTCTGGTTGTGACTTGTGTACCTTGCTTCTCATTCTGCACACCTCTGAGTCTGTCCTCTACCATGAGGTAGCTAAAGTCAGAAATTACATTTCCCCTTCTCCTCTCTTCATACATCATATGCTCCAGCACCCAAATATACATCATACATATGAAACCAAATGGCTACACCTGCTGGTTCTATTTCTCATATTGATTCTATTGGCCTCTATGATACAACTGAAAATACAGTAAGTACCATATAAGCAAAAGTGTTTCACCACTGCAAATTTAATTGGGGTAAATGTACTTTTCTCACAGCATATCTATACTGCACTATGAGCTCTTGTGCTCATATTGGCACTGCATTCATTCCTGGGGGATGTCAAGATTTTTGGTAAGCTCTCTGAATTATTATCAACTGACCTGCAGAACAACTTGCCCCTCCTTCCTAAACATTCATGGAGTCGCAGGCAAACAACAGAAAACTACCAGTAATGGAGTGGAGTTAGCTGGTGTCCACTCCACAGGGCAGTTACGCTAACAAGCAACAAACTGTTCTACCTCAAGTTCAGCCTGTACTTCCTAATGTGCTTATTAACTCAAATTAGGAAAAAGACACATGGCATTCAGCTTAGGGCTTTTATGTATGGACATTACTTGCACATTAATAGTCCCAGATTTTATTCTGAAGAAAAGCAAACAACACATACACAAAGGAAATTAAAGGTTCCAAGGTTAAACTGAGAGGCTGTGCAGATTAATCTTACTTTGCAATTTTGCTTTCTGTAAATGGTCAGGGATAAGATCTGACTCAGAATAGATTTTCAGCCTTAACCCAGAATTTCCTAGTTTGGTCAATGCAGTTAATTTAGAACTCCCCAGTGACTAAAATGTAATATGCAGCTTTCATTTTACAAGCTATTACACAGATTGAATGCTATTATCATTTTTCTTTGTAATATAGGCTTCTGGCAAGTATATTTCTTTTTTTTTTAATTGTGCAGAACTTGAGAAGTGGGATGCTAAAAGACATTTTTTAAACATTCTTCATAAAAACACACTAAAGCAGCCCCATGTCGCATCATGCATGCTCAGTACACCTACATGGTGAAGAGGGGTTCACGGCAGCTGTATCACAATGTACGTCACAAGTTAATACTACCAGAGAGCGTACATATAGTGTCGTAGGTGTTTAACCTCTGTATAGAATGACTACTTCACTAATAAAACAGATGTAGAGAGCTGTACATAGTGGAGAGGGTGGCATGGGTAGGAAAGGGATAAGAGCTACTTTTTCTGGACCCGCTCCCCAGCTCACATTCTCTAAAGAAGTATCTGCTGCTGCTCCAAATAATGGACTCTTAAATACCAAAGGAGGGGCATTAGCACCAGCACCAGCCAAGTGAACGTGCTTTGTGGGAAGAAACAAGTGAAACTATAACTCCAGCACATTTTGAATTTGCACTCTCTCTAAAATCTGAATTGCAGCTCTCTCCTCAGGCTAAAGAGAGAGGAGCAGGATGTAAGACACACGCCAACAGATATATAATTTGTTTTATCCTAATAGGTAAGCTGACATGGGTAATTTTCAGATCAATTTTCTTCCCAACACACATTTTAGTACAGACCTGCAGTAATTCTGTTTCGGTAACTGGCATTGCTTGTGGAGAACAGCTGTTATTTAGTGAGGGTTCAGACTTGTTACACATTCCACGGTCCACTCAGCCGGGTCACGAGTGCAAGCCAGAGTGTCTAACAGAAAACCTACAGGGTGCTAAGGCTTTGCCCCAAAGAAACAGTAGAGAAAATATATTCCAGAAGGGTCAAGAGAAAAGAGAAAAAAGATAAGGAAACAATCCTTTGTATAAACTGAATGTTTAAATCTTTTTCCTCCTGGAAATGTAAAATGACAGTTCGGGTGAATGGTGCTCTCATGATGCTGTCACCCTTCATTCTGCAGCTCTAGCTGAATGACGTCTAACAGAAAGCACTTCTCATCTCACCTTCAGGGATGAGATTTTTGGAGAATACTTAGGTAACTTCTAACAGATGAACGTTAAAGGCATTCACATCTGTAATGCAAGGAATATTCTAACTGGCAAATGCCTCATGGTTTAGTCCTGTATACTCCTAATGCACTGCAGTGTATAGTAGTAACTACTGGCTTGTAAAACCTCATTATGGCAATATGCAATAAATCACTGTCCTTTCTTACTAGTGAGAAACTGCAGAAATGAAATGCATGATATCTTATATACCATCATCCACAGAGCATCTATGTACAGCCCATCCCTAACATGTACAATCACTGTTAAGCACCTTCCCCAGTGCAATTTTCAGGACTGGGCTTCTATATGGCAAGCTCGTTGTTAAAGAACTGTATCATAGGTACAGTGTTACATAGAATAATATAGCTATTATTGCTTGCTTGAAGTTTGATTAATTTAAAAAGTAATTTTGCTTCCATCTTGCCTTGCACCACATTGAAAAAAAAAACCAACCTAGAAATCATATCTGCTCAGTGTATGCGTCTTACTATGCATTATGATCAGATGAGATGGGCTTGCTACTCTATGCTGTTCAGACAGACATTGGAAAGACTGAGCAAAATAGTGCAGCACCACACAGAGATACCAAACTAAAGCTACATGGTCTAAACCTGATCTGAGTCTATGCACTCTAATTGCATTAGCATGACATGATGATATCCTAACAAACTTAAGAGCTTGCACAGCTGTACTTCTAGTACCTGGGCTATCTTCTACATATACTACATGGTAATTCTTGACCCAAAGAATTCATGGTCTGTAAAAACAAAGCCATAAATTGAAAATGGGAAGAGAAAAAGAGCAAAATACTAGTGTTCCTCAAGTCCATGAAGCCTGCCAGGAGCACATCAGCATGTGCTAGACTACCAGGGTTAATAACAGGAATGAAATGACCAGGGTGATAGCAGGCACAGGTTTTTCTAAGTTCATGCAGTTGTGCTTTTGTCAAGATTTGTGATTCCTTTCTATTTTGCTTGCTAAGCCAAGGACACTGGTGAAGACTGCAGTGGTAGTGAGAGTATTAAAAAGTAACTTAAGCTAGTTGCTACTAAGCAACATCATCACATGGCTTTAAAAAGCTGTCTCTCTCTGTCCTAGGTATTTATTTCCATTATTTCCATACCAGTCAGGTTCTTCAGCAAAAATATTACTTTTTAACACCTGTTTTATACAAAGAAAAGCACAAGTTGCAGATGGGTGTACAGACAATGTTCCAAAAGGTCAGATGAGTCAAGGTCAGCAGCTTAGGGAGGAGGACTGTTAGACTCAATGGCAGGAATGCAAATATATTAGTTACCTGTTGGAAGTTACGCAGTAGCTCAGCAAGTTTTAACTGATCTCAGTAGTGTCTAAATGCTGCGATTAAAGTTTCTAAAGCAATAACAAACATTCAAGTTCCTCTGTTGATCTAGCCTTGGTATTTGCCATGAGTAAAGGTACTATGCTGTAGAAAATACCTGCGTGGATGCCAGAAGCCACTCTTTAATGTTAAAAATAAGTTTTGTTTTGTTTGTTTGCTTCTGCAAAAGTACCCCTCTGTGTTTAGCAGCGATTCTGGTACTGAGATTGCTCCCTTATAATAGAATTGATGGATTATCCTGAAATTTAGGACATTTCTGGTGGCTGACGAAAAGGTTTGCAGAACTCTTGCTTAGCATTTTACTGCCCTAAAAAACTCGGAATTGTGAAAATCTTGTAAATGGAGCTTTTCCGAAAGGCTAGGTGTACAGGAATGTGCCTAGTGCACAAGAAAAGTCTTTTTCCAGGTGGTAGAGTGCGACCGAAACCCTAACTTACCACTCACATTAATACGGTAGATTAGCGTGCTATGTAGCATACATTTCTCAAACCCAGAAAGTCACTGTAAATTGTCAAGACAGCTATTCAGGTAAATCAGCTAATGCATATGGACACAACTATATGTGATAAAAGGAGGATGTCTCCCTCCTCAGCGGGATGCCGGACTGGGGAGTGGGGGGTGCAGCAGGGTCAGAAGCATGACGTTGCCAAACTGAGGTCTCCCGGCTAGTCTCATTTCCCGAAACCTAGGGGGAAGATGGAAGGTCACAGGGTAGGATTACTCTAGCTCTGCCAGCTATCATTGCTGGGAAGGGCTGTGGCAATTTCCTGGGCTAGGCAAGGGAGCAGGCAGGCTCCTCACCAGCAGAAGATGAGCAGGGAAGGGGTTTTGGGGTCAGCTCTGCTCAGTTTCATGCAGTAAGGGGAAATGGGAAGGGGAGGATACACTGAGAAGAAAAAAGGGGTGGGGAAGCTCTTGGCAATTATAATCTCCCACACTGTTATCCAGTGCCCCCAAGAATTCTTTATCTTTGCTCACACAGAGATTATTGCACCATGTTAGCAATACTGCAAAAATGAGGGACACAAAGTATATCTCTAAACATTATAAACCTATTTACATCATGTATAGTCCATGTAGATAGTATTACTAGTTATCTGTCAAAAATACACTACAATTTCATTTTTTTTGTGACTTCCAAATAAAATTTTTATTGTTTTGTTTCGGGTTGGGTTTGTTTGGTCTTTTTTTTTTCTGAGTTATTATACTAAGAATAATAGGTCTTTCTTTTGGGTTTAGTTATGTAAAATATTGGGTGAGTACAGAAAACCTAGTATAAACCTCAGGTGAGTGTTTGAGGGGACGACAGTATTGCTCAGAATAAAAGAATTTATTGTGAATTGCACAAAATGTTTTAGCCTGGATTAGCAGAGAGTTTCACCCAGCCCCAATCTGCAGTTTTGGCAAATGACCCACTGAAAATATTTTGCCTGGCTCTACATGTAGTAGTACTTTTCATTCTGTAAAACCTAGCTATATTTATGTCCAACAAGAAGATTCGAACTTGTCTACTGGATTTACATCACAGTATCTTATTAAAGCCCTATCTTGTAATCTGATTTGGGCTAATGACATATAGGCTCTCTCTGAATCCTCCTGCCTTGTTAGTGCTACACATGAGAAGGGAGGCTTTTCTCTGCATTAAATTGCATGACCAAAACACCCCAACATTTTCGCTTATACTTCAGGAGGGGGGGTCTCAGACTGAGATAACCACTGCTGACTCCCTGTAACCTTGGGCAAATCACCTCACCCTTGCAAAGTTCATTTTAATCTTCTTTTAAACATGAATGATAACACTGGAGAGCACTTTTATGTCTTTGGATGAAAGACTTAATATAGTACAAAGTATTTTTACTTAATATCAGAATATAGCTTTCAGAGTAGCATCTTATATGGAGTGGAAAATGATGATCTTATATAATCTGTTGTATACGGGCACTGACAGTTTATCCTTGAGGGTCTGGCAAGAAATAACTATGAGAAGGTAATGGCTGTGAAGAATATTTTTCTCTAGCCATGACACATCCTCTAGGACACAAAGGTCTCACCAATTCCTTTTGTCCCTCCTTTGAGAAAAATGCATTAAGCAATATCAGGGAAATCCTGTAGTCATGGGGCAAATGCACCCAAAGCCCAACTGCTGTTCTGTATGGGCAGAATTTTTTTGTCATTCCAGGCCCTAAATGGCCATATTAGCCCCTTACAGCGTAAGTATAATGAATGAGTGAATAAATAGGCATTATTTTGTGTAAATTTCCTCAAAGGCACAGAGGATCAATTCTGGTTGTATTTTGACCACAAGCCAAGCACGAACTCAACCTCAGGCTTAGCCAGTACATCAGTGCAAGCCTACCCCCTTTCACATGCCCAGGGCAAACTCCTGGATGTTGGTGGGGTGGAAGCTTCGCTCACTCCATCTGGGTAGGGGGTGCATGCTGACCCTGGCCCATACACCTCTGGACATCATGTGGCTCTGCAGGAACCATGCTGGAAGGGCTCTTACATGATATGCCACAAAAGCAGAAGGAATTTATTGCACGTGAGCTTTATAAGTTATTTAAAAGTACACATGTTTACAGAGCACTAACCTACCAGCAACCTTCTTCATTCAACACTTATTTGGGGCCAAGAAATACTCCATACCCTGGACCACCAGCTACACTTAAAGAACAGGGCTCCAAGTCAGAATCCATCACTATGGAGTGCGTTGAAGGGAGTTCAGGCTGGAAACCCCAACAGAGCACACGTTTATGGAAATGCTTCACCCTACTGTTAGGAGACAAACAGAGCAACTCAGGTGGGGACCAAGTAAATATTTGCAGGTTTGAGGCTTTAATGAGTTGTTTGCAGTCTTCCAAGTCTTCTCTTCAGAAAATGTCTCTAAAGACATGACAGTTTGTAACACAAGATAGCAGAATATTCTCTGGGAATTTGAGGCATAAAAAGTAGGGCTGAAGACAACAAAAGCATAAAGAATGTACAAGAAAGTGCAAACCCTTTTAAACTAATCACACTGTAAACACTTTCAAGCTGAGTCTGTGGTCCTCTAGTGTATTTCTACACACATTGAAGTGTCTTGGTGAAAAAAAAAAGTGCACGTAAAATCAAAATAACATTTCTGAAAGCATTTTTCTCCAATTTTTTAATCAGAAATTGGGCTAGAAGAATGGAAAGCCAATTCAGATATGTGTTCATTCAGAAAATGGCAAGAGACTCTTAGAAAGACCATTTTGTTTTTATCAGGTTTTTAGTGGTGCTTTTTGGTAGTATTTTGGTTATTCACTTTTCACCACCAGCTGGCCAAGTCACACATGGGAGAGCTGATAAATGAACAACTAGGATTTAAATTTCACGTCAGCTTCTCCTTTAGAGAAATATTCAAAGTATGGGAATACAGAAATACTGAATGTTGAATCAGAAATACAGTAATACAGCTGGTGTTCCACAAATAAATAACCTAAGGAAATTTGTTTCTACTCAAATGGAGAAGAGATAGTAAATAAATGTTATTACCTGTAAATAAATCTCTTGCAAATGCTTTTGTAAAACAAACAAACTTTTCCAACCCAGTAAATGCAGACGTTTATTTGCATGCTGCTGAAGCCAAAAATCTTGAATAATTTTGGCCATTAGAGTGTACTTACTCTGCATCTATTTGTCCTTTCCTTTAAATAGAAAGCTAATACTCCATTCTCCCTTGAAGGCTTATTAGAAGATAAAATGCCAAAGGATAAAACAAACACAAATTAAATGGTGGTATGAATCCCAAGAGAAGAGTAATTCAGTTTACATTTTGGGGGGTTTTAATTGCCGGTAAATTACACTTCTGAAATCACGTTCAGAGGATAAAATGGTTTCTGCTCTGCTTTGTAAACCATTTTCCCATTTTTCAGACATGAAGCCAACTGACTACAATGACATATAGAACTACAGAACTCATAGGATCTGCACTGACCATATATTCATTGGCATAAAAGAAGAGTTCAAAGCATGTGGTATATTCACTAAAGGAAAAAAACCTTGGTTCATAGATTTTTCTAGCTTACCTGAATGCCCCTTGTTCATTATCTACTCAGTTACACATCAGTTTCCAAGCACAAAACCAGTCATGGTAAACTGATAATAAGCAAAAAGAAATAAACAAATTAAACTGAAACCTGACCACACCTGACCACGTTACTTCCAATTAAAAAAAAAAAGTAATTTTTCAAAAATTATTATTGCTTGTGTAGCTCCACACCCCCAAGGGAAAATACTGCAAATTATGTAGTTAGTGAATGGCAATTTTCCAGGGCATGGCCCTGTTTTCTCTCTTAACTTCACTCATAACTGATGCCTTACATTGTTAAGGTCAACTTTCAAGTACAAAATACCAACACCGGAGCATAGGTTCTTTCATTAAAAAGACAACAAACCACAACATGTAATGGCTACAAGAGTTGGAAGGGATAAAGTTGAAGCTATTTCAGTGTTTGGTAGCTTGTGTGATAAGCGATCAATAATAATAATTGTGGTGAAAGGGAAACAAATGCTTTGTTATACAAAAGAGGGGATTATTCTCAAAACACCTGTGTATCTATCTGTGCATCGCAGCACTTCAGTTATAAGCTGGAATGCACTGAATATTAATAGAGGTCAAGAAAAACAAATCTTTCACCATGCTTAATGTTCTTAGCTCTTGAGTACTTAACTCTGATCCTTACAGAGCTAAATGTTATAAATGAGGCCTGTTCATAACAGATCCATCCCCTGACTCTTAAAAGTAAGATCCACACTAAGGCAGATCTTATAACAAGGTTTTGTCTTCAGTATTTTTCTTGCTCATTGTTATACAGAATAAAACTATTGTTAGATAGTAGGGCTCAATCATGTGAGTACTTACAAATATCATGAGTCATCCCACTAATGACAGTGAAGTGAAAGTCACAGGTCCTACACTAAAAACAGATGGTGACAAGGTAGAAATGCATTGCCCATGGGACCTGTCAAAGCTCTACTCCCACAGCTTCCCAGAGATGGGGGATAGAAGGGAGGAGCAAGAGTTTCAGGAACTGAAGTTTACTACACTGGACTGTGGGGTGTTAGGGTTTTTTTTCCTGATATAATTGCATATTTCTTAAGTTAACTTATTTCCTCTCTTGGCATAGTCATCCAGATCCTAAGACTTCGCTGATTTTGGTTGGTTTATGCATGATTGTTCAACCAATTTACACACCTTCTGCCAATCCCAGCCATTAAAAACACGCAGTGGAACCCCACACACACACCACCCAGAACAAGTTGGGTTTGTTGTGCTTTTTTTCCAAAAAATTGTGTTATCTAAATGAAAGGAATCAGGAAAAAATAAAAAGATTAATACTGCAGTGGATTAAATTCCATTGTGCTTTAACCGTATAAGAATTCTTTTTATGCCAAGGCAATATTTGCTGTTTTACTGGCATTATGAAGGGATGGCAATATTTATGCTAATTTACAATGCACAGAATAAAAGGTCTTTTGATCAGAGCTTTTTATTTTCATCACTTTGATTGACTGTCAACTATACTAATTATCCTAGAACCATTGATCATCCTTCGCTGCTAACTAGAAAATGTTGATGTGTTTTCTGTGGCATTATTTAGCATGCAAATTTAAGAAGCAATGGTGCTAGACCTAATAGGCAAAATTCTTGTGTTCACTTCATTTAAGGGATGGTCAACAGCTACTTAAGAATAAAATAAAGTTTCACCGGGCAAAGTTCCTGGAAAAAACATACAGATTAAAGAAACCGAGCTGCAGACAGTATAGAAATGTTTCCTACTTAGAATCATGGAATCATAGAATCAAAGACCTCTAGGATCATCAAGTCCAACTGCCAACCCAACAATACCATGAGTCCTAAACCATCCCTGAAGTGCCACGTCTACATGTCTTTTAAATACCTCCAGGGATGGTGACTCCACCACCTCTCTGGGCAGCCTGTTCCAGTGCCTGACCACTCTTTCGGTGAAGAAATTTTTCCTAATATCCAATCTAAACCTCCCATGGCGCAGCTTGAGACATTCTCCTCTTGTCCTATCATTAGTAACTTGGGAGAAGAGACCAAAACACCCACCTCACTACAGCCTCCTTTCAGGTAGTTGTAGAAAGCGATAAGGTCTCCCCTCAGCCTCCTCTTCTCCAGACTAAACAACCCCAGTTCCCTCAACCTCTCCTCATAAGACTTGCTCTCCAGACCCTTCACCAGCTTTGTTGCCCTTCTTGGACACACTCCAGCACCTCAGTGTCTTCCTTGTACTGAGGGTCCCAAAACTGAAAAAAGTATTCAAGGTGCGGCCTCACCAGTGCCGAATACAGGGGCAGAATCACTTCCCTGCTCCTGCTGGCCTCACTATTCCTGATACAAGCCAGGGTGCTGTTGTCCTTCTTGTCCACCTGGGCACCTGGGTACTTATTTGTGCTCATATTCTCTCTACGCCTTTCTTCCTGAAATCCGTTCCCTACCCAAATCCAGCTCCTGAAGAATTCCTGAAACTTAAGAATTTTATTTTCCCCAAAAATTATTAAAGGCATTTCATAACTAAGCATAAATGGCAAGGTCAGCATAACTTTTTCATACAGCATCTGTCAATACTTTTCCAAAGTCCACTTTGCTTTAAAAAATATTAGATTTGATAAAAGATATTTATCCTTTATGCACCAATCCTATATATCAGACAAAAGAAAAGAAAAAAATATAATCTACCTCAGAGAAGGAACTAGAAACAATACTTATCCACAGTTTAAATGGGTACATTGTAGACTTCAGAGTTGCATCTACCACTAGGGATAAATTTACCCTTACCTCTTTTAATCAGTCCATAAAAAGTTTGTGTAATGGCATATAATCAACACAGTAAAGCCCTATTTACTTCCTTGGCAGCTTCTTTATTAAGGTCAATACCAAAAAAAATTACTTAAACTGACCAGTTAATTATTTAAAATCCACTTAAGATTCCCAAGGTTACTACTATTTCAGCAGAAAACCCCTAAACCTGTGAAATGCAAGAGGCGTTGTGGGCAGAATATGAAGAGGAGATGAGGAAACCTGATACGTACCTCTCCTACACTGCCACGCCGTGAGGGGATTTACAAGCTCATTTCCACTTCCTGCATTACAAGTACTCTTTCTGATTGCCAGTGAATTAATAATTAGGATCCAGAAAGCCGTAACTTTGGGAGTCATAGCAAAGAAGATGTAAAAATATCATGAAGTCAGGATGAAAGTGTTTAACCCTGCCTTCCTATGGGCAAACCACAGGACCAGGCGCAAGCAGGAGAAATAGGCACAGTTATCCCACTTGGGATCAGCACAACTCAAACTTGTATATGTGTCTTCAAACATCAGTACTTTTCTATTAAAATGTTCTCTAATAACCAGGAAAATCCTGCCTCAGCAGTTACCTAATCACCACTGGAGCACTGCATAACTAGGAGCAGGACCTCACAAATTCCTCTGAGTTTGGGGGTGCCCACAATGCTTCTACAGCACTGTGAAACCACTGTAGTGTCAGGAAAGAACCCGAGGAGCAGCCACATGGAGGTTCATTGTCATTCGTTCGAAAAGTAAACACTGCTGACAATATAGTACAATGCTTTTTTAAAAGATGTAAAGCCAAAAAAAAAAAAAAGTTTTTCTTTACGTCTTTCTGCTGTCCCAGAGAGGAAAATTAGCAGCAGATGAACTACAGAAGGTAATATTGCAAACTTTATGACCAGGAGTGGAAGGGTTTTTTTGTATCTTTCATAATATAACTATTCCATATCTGGACAACAGAGTATTTTGGGGACAGACCCAGAGGCCTGCAGGCAGTATCTCCCTCCCTCAAAAGTTTTCCTTGCATTGGGTGGACCATTAGCATAAACCAGCCCAAAAGCTACCCCGACAAGAAAGTTCCTTTGAATTGTACAAATCCTGCAATAGAACAATCACAAGAGTTCTCTTTCAGACCTTTATATTGTTAGTAAGAATAACAGAGGGAGCTGGGTCATGGCTGAGACACCCCTGCATTGCAGAAGCAGGAGGAGGAGAAACCAGGCACATTTTTCTAACTTACCTTTGGGACAAGAGAGTCACTGTTCAACACCCACAAGAGGATGCAATCATCTTTGCTGCACAGCTATGAAATAGAGCATGCACACACAGTTCAGATACACCTCTGAATACAGACCTTTGGTCTTATGCTTGTCAGCTTTCATGATAAGATGGAAATACCTTGTAAAATTCACCTTTATTGATACCAGTTGTCATATGTTGAGCTGACAGTTTGTTCACTGCCACACATTGCATTGGGAAAGATGTACTTCTGAACAAAAATTTTACAGTCTAGATGTTAAAGATCAGTAACAATAAAACAACTGAGCCTTGATCAATCACATCAATAAAAATGTATTGCAGTGGGGTATTTAAAAATTATAATAAAGTTTAGGATTTAAGCTAATCACAGCACTTCTAGTGAGTGCCATCAGTGCTGAATGTCAAATAATTTTTAAGAAAGGTTTGAGTGATATTTGGGATGTGCAATAATTATACAGGAAAGATCTTTGTTTTTCTAAAGAATAAAATTTAATTTCTTTTACATCTCACAGGAGAGCCTGAGACATCCTAGAGGTACCAAATCTTGTCAGAATTTTTTGTAATTTTGAAATTTTTCACAGAATGGTAGGGGTTGGAAGGGACCTCTGGAGATCATCTCGTCCAACCCCCCTGCTTGAGCAGGGACATTTAGAGCAGGGGGCACAGGAATGCGCCCAGGTGGGTTTTGAATGTCTCCAGGAAAGGAGACTCCACAACCTCCCCGGGCAGCCTGTTCCCCTGCTCTGTCACCCTCACAGGAAAGAAATTTTTTCTCATATTTAGGTGGAACTCCCTGTGTTCCAACTTGTGCCCATGGCCCCTTGTCCTGTCGTTGGGCACTATTGAAAACGTGCGCTATTGGGCACATTTTTTTTTTGTTATATGCTAGACATGTCCCTTGTTACTGCTACATACTTCATGTAGAGAAGGAGGGTCATGTGCATGCTGAATGAATAAAGGAGAAAAGTCATAGCAAGAAGTAGTAAAACAATCTGAATACGGGGCCCAGGTACTTTTTCTAGTATCTCCTGTCCAAGCCAAAATTATTGGTTTGACCCCATAGTCATGAGTAGGAGAGACAAGTGATACGAGTTCACTCTGTGGACAATCCCTAAACTATGCATGGTTTTTATTAAAAAAAAACAAACCAACAAACAACTCATAGGTCTAAAACAGACATTTTCTCTTTATGGACCTACACCTCCATTATTGGCCTAATGGGAGACAAATGCCTCCTTGGGGAGGACCACTTCTCTGATGCATTCTACTCAAAGTTGCAAAAGTTTGGGAGCCACAATTGTGTTCCTGGTTGGTTAGCAGCCTTAGCTGTCCTTACCCCTCTCTGCCAATTCAGAGACTAGATGCTAATTTTCAGTTGCATACTGTAAACTGCTTTTAACAATATTCATGGAAAGAATTCATATTACCAGCACGTTTTATCAAATTATATTCTTCCCTCACAGAAAATAATTTTTTTCTGATATCTTTGAAAACAGCATTAAAGATGAGTCTTTCTGATTACTGTCAACACTGAAATGTCTCATGTGGTTCTATAACTACACTAGCTTTGAAATCTGGATTTTTTTAAATTCCTCCTACTCCCTTCAAATCATTTTCTTTAAAAAATTAGAGATTTCCTTAAAGACAAGGGGAAAAATAATGTAGAAGTGCTTTTATTCTACTCCTTATATTTTAGAATCCCCACATTTTCTTAGGCCAAAAGCTGCACAAAATCATGAAATTAACCTGAGACCGCTATCACTTTTATTCCATATTTAATAGGAAAAGGGCTGTCTCTTTCCTTTTAATGGATGAAAGTCTTTAAAGAAATCCTACTGATACTAGGCAGGTATAACAAAGTTTATTGTGCCTTATACTTCAAGGTATCCAGGCCTTTGATATAAAAGATTTTAAAAATGACTTAAAAACCAGTTGTAAACATCAACAAATATAGCAAATATAGCAGATTTTGAATAACTATATATATATATGCTACTTTCTAGAAACCAAATTCTATCCTTTTGTAGTTACAAGAGTTGGCTTGATACTGCATGCCAGTCTGAATGTAAAAATTACAGAAAAAAATAGTTTAAAATTTCTTGTAGCTGAGAAACTGTATTTGCCAGTGGACTGTATTAAGTTAGAAACCAATACAGTTCAGCCAAAGAAGCTGAGGGACAGAGGATGGGATGAGGCACAAGGGCAAGAAAAAGTCAATACGTAGATTAAACCTGTAAAAATGCCACATACTTTATCAATGTTCTATTCAACCACTTTATTCAGAATTTCAAATGTTGATTTTAATATATTTAACTGCATGAGTGAAGACTCATGTTACTATAGTAGGGCAGAGATGCCCTAAATGGGGCACCCTATAGTGCCTCCCTGTGTGTACAGACATACCAAGAATCAGCTCCTGTGCCACCCAGTTTATCATCTAATCTGGTAACTGAAGCATGGAAAGGGGGATATTGCCCCTACTTTAGTAATAAGAGCAGAGGGGATGTCTGGAGGTTTTGTAGGAGCAGATATGAGAATTTATCCCAATCTATATTTTTTGTACCACTCGGGTCTCGAACCACAAAATCGCTTATTTACACCATAGAGCCAGCCTGGCTACAGCAGGCAAACTGGAGCACAGCTTAGTGTAATAGTACTGGATCTGGCTGGGATGGAGTCGATCTTCCCCACAGCAGCCCTCGTAGCACTGTGCTTTGTAGCTGAAGCTAGAAAGGTGCTGATAACAAACCGGTGCTTTGGGTGCTGCTGAGCAGTGCGCGCACAGCATCAAGGCTGTCTCTCCAGCCACCCCCCACTGAAAGGCTGGGGATAGGCAAGAGTTTGAGAGGGGACGTATCCAGGACAGCTGACCCCAGCTGACCAAGGGGTCCATACCGTATGATGCTGTGCTCAGCAATAAGAGCTAAGAGAAAGGAGGAGGAGGAGGGGCATTCATTATTGAAGTGTTTGTCTTCTGAAGTGACCGCTACACATACTGAGACCCTGCTTCCCAAGAAGTGGCTGGACATTGCCTGCTGATGGAAAGCTGAAAATAAATCTTTTTGCTTTGCTTTGCTTTTGTGCATGGCCTTTGCTTTTCTTCATTAAATTGCCTTTATCTTGACCCACAAGTTTTTCACCTTATTTTTTCCCCCTGTCCTGCTGAGGAGGAAGAGTAAGGGAGCAGCTTAGTGGGCATCTGGCAGCCAGCCAACATCAGCCCACCACAATAACACATAAATACTCATAATATGCAATGTATACATTAACAGAATTATGAAACTTTCCCTGCTTTATCATCAGAGCTTTTTATGCTAGTATACATAGAAAAAGAATGGCAAGGGTTTGCTGAAGGATCTTTATTTTAAAGAGTCCTACAATGAGAAATTTCTTTGAAGATGGTTAGACAACATGACGCATTTAGTAGTTTGCATATACTCCATAAAGTAAAACTTTTAATTATAAAGTGAAGAAAGCTGATTTGGAAGTCACTGAGTGACAGAAGCTATAGTGAAGTTATATTCTATTTCAACAGTCAGCTTTTAGTATCAACAGACATTTTAAGGGCGAATGTATTATTTTGAACAGTTAAAACCTATTCCTGTTGAACTGTCAATGGAAGCATATGGTGTTTATGAACTAAAGACAGTATTACATTATTTCATCAAGCTATGATAGTATTTGGCCAAATATCTTTGTTCTTATTCACATGCTGTATTAACTGATGTCAAATTATTGATGACATTTTTCATTTAGGAACATTGTACAAAGTCAGATTTCAGATCCATAAATAACAGATTTTTCTTCAGCAGTTTGTGACAAATCATGCAGTCCTTACAGCTGACCTTGCTGGTTTTAGAAGGGGCTTAACAAATAATTCTTCAGGTCCCTTTCACTGCTACAGACATAACTTTTTCCCATCTTTAAGTATGTCTAACAGCTAAAGTGTGCACTTTACTTTGATATTCTTTATGCCTTTAGATTTTTTCTAACACCAAGATGTCTGAATAGGCTACTTAATCCCTTCAGGATCCTTCAGAGAAACCTTGGTGTTGCCTCTGAAGACCCTGTATTTTATACAATACAGTTTACCCATGCAGAAGGAAAGGCACAGTGAACTTGCAGTATTCACTGCTGCAGCAACTAACCCTGTTTCTCCTGTAGGTTATCCATTCTTTCCCTTCCGAACTCTGAGTACCTGTAACTTTCCACATGCCATCAACTTTGACCTCACCCCCTATTGTTAATCTTCATTTTTATAAAACTGATACAAAGAAAAATTAAAAGTAACGAGGAAAATCATATACAATGTCTTTCAACCTACTTAAACTCCCTTAGGGATAGAAACAGATAAACTCCTACCCTACATGCTAGGAACTTAGCTATAAAATTCGATAACCAGGAAAGAAGAGAAATCCAGAAGAAAAACACATTTCACCTGCCTGTTCTGCCTGGACAGTGGAGAAAATTACTGAGCTGCAGCGTTACAGCTTCAGTGCCTGCGACTACCCTGCACTTGACAGTGCAAGAAAAGGCAGAGTTATGGCATGCTGTATAAGCCGTCTACCTTTCAACAGCACAACTGTATCATGGATGGCTTGCAGGCAGTTTAAGACTCCCAATCCTCTGCTGGCATAGATATGCTAAATCCCCTCCCTCAGTCACAAGTTTCAAGTCTGACTTGTTGCTGCTTTGGATTTGTACTGGTCTAAGTGGGAGGATCAGCCTGACATGAGAATGGGTGGCGTGGAAAGGATTGGCTGTAAAATGTTGTAACTGTCATTTGATTTTTCAAAAAAAATTTATATTCGTCAAAAGTTAAGAAGACAAATTTGCTGACTGAGCTGTGACCTACCCACATGTTAATTTTTCCATCAGATGCTGCATCACCTTAAACAATAAACAACAATAAGCAATAATAAACAACAGTAATAATTGTAATCTGGACATTTGTGAATTCTGATTACAGTTTATAATTTGTGAGCACTTTTCAAGGTTAACTTTTCCCACCCTTCCTCATGTCTGGTACAATGTCATTATTTATCTGCAAAGAATACCAGCTAAAACCAAGGCTCTCTCTCCAGACAGTCCCTGTATGAATACACAGTGGAAGAGTCTCTGCTTGAGGAAGTTCAGGCTGAACCAACAATATGAACTGTGCACTGAGGTAGAGGGGGAGAACCAGTACTCAGCTTTAAGTAAAGTCTTAGCAGTCTGAAGTCTACACTCTCCCAAAAACAAAGCACCTCTGGAAAAGTAAATAACTCATGAATATCACACAGCCTGAGCTGGAATCACAAGATGCAATTGCACTAGCTTTGAGAGGACTGTTCCAATATGTCTAAGAGACAATGAAAAAGCTTTCCTAACAAAATCCTATGTAAATCAAGTTGTCCTGAGCAGTTAAAGCAGGAGCCTAGTAATTTTTAAGTAAAAGAACTAATTTTTAATCGTGTTTACTTCTGTGATACTCTTTAATTAGCTGAAAAAGCATTAAAAATACTGTATAAAATGTGTCGAAAAGAACTTGAACATTAATTAGTTTTTAATGTTCACTAATTTTTGTTTATTTTAAACAGTGTATTATATGCTTTCAAAATATTCACAATATACTGTAACATTCTTAGGCTTTTAGTGTCATTGCAAAACAGATTTTTTACAGTCATAATAAAGTGAGACAGTTATTGGTAATCCTTGAAAAATTTTGGAGCATTGTCTTTTATATTATATACATATGTTAGTAGATAGCCAGACTCTTAGTCCCTTGCCTTGCTTCTACATATTGTTCTTATAAGGAAATCAACATTTCTTTTCAACATGGGCTTTTTCACATTTCTTTTCCCAGCATGAAAGCAGTTTAAGGGGTTCTGTCTACTCGCAGTTCTTTTCTTGCCCTTATGCCACAGTTTGTCATCTGCTGAGTTGTGCCAGTACGGCTGTTAATGGGCTATTCCATAAACCAGGTCACAAAACTCAGCCAGAGTAAAAACAACCTTGTTCCAAGATCTGCAACAAGGACATGGTTCAGGAGAAATGTTTAAAGTTGCAAATAAACTTTCTGAATAAACTCAAGCACTGAGAGAGCTTCTAGCGTGTGCTATTATATATGCTGTCATTATCCTATATATTGATAATATTCTGTCTGAATCTCTGAAGCTGACTTGAAGTAACATTTCCAGTAGTTAACCTTAGTGATTTTCAGGATCATCTAGGTGTGGTACAGCTGCCTGTGTATTGCTTACAGATCCCATCTGTGTTATTGAAATGGCTGCTTCACAGAATACTTCTGGGTAGATAGAATTGATCAAGGTTGTGTCATGTCTCTCTCTAGCCAAGAATAAGGGAAAGTCCCTTGCTAGGAAGACCTATTTAAGTGGAAACACCTCAGAATAATGAGGTACCTCAGAAAATCCCCCTTGGGGAGCTTCTCTGAAGGAAACAGGCTAGGAGGAGTGAAATTTCCTCAAAAGCAAAACAAAGAGCAGATATATTGATGGGTTTCAGAGGTCTCAAAGCACAAATTACTTGAAAGGAACTGAGATTCTCAATGTCATGGGAAAAAGAAAAGAAGACAGCTCTGCTGCCTTTACCCAAGTGTCTACTGTAATTATGAGACCGCGGATGAGGTAAACTGGCTACACAGAGGAATAAGAAAGTGTCCTATGACTCAAAAGAGGATAGCAAGGGGACCATCATAGATCCCAGGCATGACTCTCACAAGAAGAAAATAAGTCAAGGAAAACACTTCAGGATCTGCTGCTTTGTTCAAATGTATACATTCCTTTTATCAGAGAGGATTCCTTTTCTCCCTGCCCAAAGGTTTTTTTTCTGGTCAGTTCAGCTTTCAGATGTCCTTTGACCAGCTGATCTATCAACGTGAAAATGACCGCATTGCTGGGGCTCTGGGGGATGTTTAGGGTGTCCTTCCTTAGGGGTTTGGCTTTGATCAGCAGCATGTTTCTATAGCGAACCTCCCAGCTGTTCCCCTTTACTTCAAGGAAACACATTTATCTGTTGATCATAGAGAGATGTCAGGGCATGCAACCAGATTCCACAGCCAGAGGTCCTAGGACTGACCACAGACGATTTCATTTCAGCACAGGGTTGATGCTGGGCACTGTACCCGAGGAGCTTCCCAAGACTCCAGAAAACTTAAAAGCCTCTGGTGCAGCTGGGCAGCAGCCTGGCATGTGGCAGCTGACAACATGTACATGTAATTTCTTCTAATTTTCGCAGCTAATGTCCTTTAGTCTCAAATGTACCCATTTCAAAAATTCCACTCCCCTGTTTATACCTCACCTGACTGAAAAAAACGCTCTGCTATTTTAGATTTAATCATAATCTCCAGAATGATGCAATTCCTATTAAAATACACATATTCTGAAGAGTATCAGAGACTGACATAGAGACTTTGGTAAAAATACCCAAGGGAACTTTTCCATGGACTAAGTAAGAAAGGATGACTGAGACAATCCATCAACATAAATTTAAGCTGTATAAATATTTTTATCTTCCAAGCTAACTCACCAAGAATTAAGTGTTCTTCTGCACCAATCATGACAGTACATTTTATTCAGAGTTTTGTTAGGTTACTTTCCTTCATTTAAAAATTTTCTTTCAGAAACCAACAGCTAACTTGTTATAGAAAATTTTACTAGTCTTAAGTAAACTACTTTTTATTTCACTACAGTGCGGTATTAATGGGAATAGTATAAAGGATAATGGAATTGAGAACTCAGTAACAGCTCAAACAACATCCCATTACATCAGACTAATTCCAGTGTGTTTCTGTAGTAATCTGTCCTGCGCCACTCCAGTGTGCTTATGTAATCAGAGCAAAGAGCTGTTACCAAGGAAACCAATCAACCCAAGACCCCTTGTGTCTGAAGAATGCAGATATTTAACACCAAAAATCCCATACAAAATAACTTCAAATAGCAACCCAGACTGGACCTGCCTCTGACTCCTATAAGTTCATGCAAATCTGGCAATTGCTGTTCTGACCTTTCAGCTAAATCATTTTGCAACTGTGGACTGAATAAGAAAATTTCTGTTAGAAAAAAAATTGTATTGGTCCAACACCCAGAAAAGTTTATCCAATGTTATCAATTACAAAATAAATGCAAACCACAGGATTGGATCCCACAATTAATTCTTCGTTGTTTTTATTAGCCTGTAGCCAAAATACCTAGGTCTGCTCTCAACGCTGGCCAGTGGAACAATAATCCTATTGCATAGAATGAACTGATAGAAACCCTTGCTATCAATGGACAGGCTAATAATAATAAAAAAAGGGCTTAACTTTAACTCCTCATACCTTATGGTAAGAAGCTTCTTTCCAAAGCCACTAATCACAGTTAGCTAGTTAGCAGATGGTAATGCCCAAATTCCTGAACTACATATTTATTGTAAATGACTACGGGACTGGATACTACATTAGCTGCATTCTCCAGCAATGTACAGTCCTGCATCCCACACATGGAGAAGCAGCAACACTAAGCCTCTCGTTCATCAGGACTTTAGTTCTTAAAATTACCACTAATTTTGCTAACAGACATGGCTAACTGCAGATGCTTAGCAATAGTGAACCTAGGTCTGTATGCACACAGATGAAATTTAAATAAATAGTTTTAATTTTCTGGGTTTTTTTCTATATTCCTTTAAAGTTTGTTTTTGGAGCTATTTTTTGCAACCATAAGGGCTAAAATTCAAAGTAAAAGTTTTCTAGGCTTTACATCTCACATAACTGGAGCTTTAAGAAAAGCTTTTTGCTGAGAGAAATTGCTGCCCATAGGCACTGAGGGTTCTTAAACGACAATTAAGTCCTTCAGATGTCATTTATGAAAGCACAGGAATATTACTTAAAATATATGTATAGATGGCACAGAGCTACTTTTTGTTGAAGTAAAGGCCATTAGCTTTGTGGCACATAATCTTGAAAATGAGTCTGCATTTTAATATGCATAGTACAATTTACTGTCTCTAACAATCACTGATAATATCTTGTTGTAGGACTGTACCTGTAAAGGACACACTGCAGATAGAAAGATTACACTGGAAATTAATTCCTTACTGAACAACAGACGGCCTGAAATGGAAAGATTTTGAACATATGGAACTAACAAATACTAATCAAGCTTAACAAAAATTTGCATGCTTCAGGGGATTTAACAATAGCTCTAACTCATTTGTGTTACTAAATATGCAGGCACTGCTTTACAGAAATCAAGCCTTTCAGTTAACTTCATTTGTGCTGGTAAAAGTCACAAAAGGTATGGCTGGCCTGCTCCACTGGCAGAAAGCAACCTCAGAGGCAGGAGTGAGTTACACCAAGCCCCAGATCACTTTTATTTTTTTGCAGCGCAGGAGTGAAATAGTTATTACACAGCTATCAGTCACCTTAGAGAGAGATACATCACATGTTTGGAAACCAATCCATGTTTCTTGAACCGCTTAAACGGTTTAAGGCAATATTGTATATGATAACATTTTGTTATTGTTAAATTTAGCGTATGTAAATACAAAGAGAGCACCTGTCTTAAGGTTTCCTTGAAGCTATGTTGACTCCAGCTGCTCCTTATCTAGTATCTTTATCAACTCAGAGACCTTAAGTGGTTATCTAGCGGTAAAAGATAAATAAAACCATTTAGAGGGCATAGTTGCTTTTATCTCCTCCTCTTCCATGGGAAGCTTTACTTCATTCTGTTCTATCATGTATCATGGACCAAACCTTGAAACAGATTAACCTGAAGTACTCTACTGTTCACTCTAAGATTTCTGTAAGCTCTCAAAGCAGCAGCCCATCTCTCCTCCCGGCCATGCTCAAAAAAAATGTTTGTTTTCAGCCTTCCCTCACACATGACATAGATCTCATCTGAAAGGAGTACAGAACAGATCATAAGGAAGCCACCTTGACTGGCTCTGCACCAACTGAATTAATTTCTATCATTACAAACCCAACTATGATATGCCATGTGGAAAAAAAAAGAGGAACCTCAGGGTCTGGAGCTAAAGGAAGGGGCTACTGTGGGAGTATTTTTGTTTGCGGGGGACTGAAGGGGTGTTTTAAGAAGGGAGGCACAATGACCAGTGGAGAAAGCAAGATCTGGTGCAGTCCTACATCTGTGTCAGACAAAGCAAATGATGAATATATCTTTCTTTTAAAAACACTAGTTTTGAGCATTTCTAGAACACTGCTAAATATCTAGCACAGAATCGATGTGGAAGTGCATTTGCCAGGCTCATTTGGATGTTCCTCTTCTTCCCGTGGCCAAATCGAAACTGAGCTAACTGGTAGTTTGGGGGCTCAGAATATGACCCTATCGAATGTTATCAGAGCACTAAATAAAGCACCTCCTCTTCTGGTGCACACAATATTCATTTTTTCCCTTCCTTTTTGAACTAAATAAATTGCCATACAATCCATTGAACATCTCAGTCCTTTTAATAGTCACTTGTTTTGATTGAGTTATACGGTAGGTGTCTCCAAATTACTTCCGTGGAAGCTGACATGGGAAAAGTGCTGGCCCTCCTAAGTTAGCCTAGGTTTGCAAAGTTGGATTTGGTGTTTTCTGGTTCCCACATCATCCCTGTTTTATCTGAAGATCATACTGCAATCTACAGGATAGTCTTAAGATGCCTAAGGTGGCTGTGAATGAAGTGGCTTGGGTACCAAGCTAACTAGGGGTAATAGCACAGAGCTCAGCATAGCCAAATTCACCCTGCCCTGAAGCAGGCTATTCGCTATCCAAGAAAAAAAGAGTAGATTGTCTTTCATTGTGCAGGTGTGGGCATTTTTGTGGGGGGTTGTTGGATTTTTTTCTTTTTTTGCATCTTAACCAGTTAATTTAGCTTAAGCACCTCAACACTGCAATGCAGAGTAGCTACATGTATCTGTAGTTAACAAAGCTGTTAATGCTACCTCAGCTAGAACAGAATTCAGTACAGTCTCTTATCGTTTAATCAGTCCTTCCATGTTAGCACAAACTGTAGTAACATAAATTTATTTCAGTAACATAAGCAGATGAGTCCTGGCAGCATCGCAAGTAGCAAGTCTATTAATTCATCTTTATCACATTTTTTGCTTATGCTTACTCTTACATCTTTTTTCAAGGAAAAAACAAAGGCAGCATTAGCATAGAAGACATCCTTGCACAGAAGTGAATCAGCAAAAGCTATCTACCTTGTCTGTGTGCTCTAACAAGTCCATGTGTTTACAGAACGCACCCTCAGAGCCACCAGGCATTTTCCATCTCATCCGTCTCCTCACATCGCAAATAGGAACAGATTCCCGTCAGCAGCCAAACTCTGGGAACCCAAGTCATACTACGCAATCCCTTATTACGTGGAAAAAAGATAACTACTTAAGTGTGAAGATATTATCAAAAAAGCGTCTCCCTCTGTTAGCAGGAATATAATCACGGCTGACCTGTGTTCAGTGAGGGTGTTAATGGAAGACATAACTACAAGTATTTTTTTTGAGCTCACTATGTTAATAGCACACACATTTTGGTCCATTAGGAGGAAAGAAGAGTATTAGTTTCCAGTATGCTGCAAAAGAAATCCTGAAGGGTGAAAATTCAATGCTTTTCACAGAAAAAGCCTTCACCAGCCAGAAACTTAATCAAAATATTTTACAGCAGTAATACTTGCAAAATAAAAGCAAATATTGTTTTTTCTATTAATGACCATTAACTCACTAAACCCTAGTTTATAAACCATATGTTACTAAAAGTAAAAGATGAAGACTGGCTAAGCAGGAAGTTTAAAACAAAATGACTAATGATTAGGACATTAATTCTTCTGTGATCAGCTGGATTAAGTGCACTGAAATCATTAAGTTACTTGAAAATTGAGGTCTGACGTTTTTGAAAACAGGCGTTGACAGATGTTCCTACTTCCAGTAACAGCTCAAGTTGAAATATTAGATAAGACAATACACATTAAGAAAGTTTACACAATATATACACTTGATATAGTGGGAGATTGACTCAAAAGGAACAGTTTGGAATTATTATTTACTTACTATCACTTAAGACCAAAATTTAAGATTTGGACGTGTGAATCAACTGACTAAACACAGCACTGAGTAAAAGTCACCACTGTTGAGCTGGTAAAGGCTCATTTATTTAGAGTTGAATTCAGATGGGCAAATGTTTGCAGGGCTTGCCGAATGATGGACCAAAAAGTGGCCAAATAATTATAAAACTGTCATTAGAGGACCATAGGGCAAGACCTAGTTTTTGTATGAAATAACAGTAATTGCCGTAATATGTGCTAGCCCTCTAATGAAGAACCAGAATATTTTAATAACCATGTTTGAAGTATGATTCCTACCAGCTGGTCAAAATCTTGAGCAAATAGTGTTCACTGGCATTGTTTAAAATAAACAAGTCTTAATCGTAAAAATGAATTACGATTTAAGACAGAAAATGAACAGAAATTAAAGACAGATAATGACGTTCTTGTGTACTTGAAGGAGGACTTTTAATACACACCTGTTCGTTACAAGAACTAATGATGGCTATAGTAACACAGGGAAAATGGGACATATTGTAAGGACAATAAATATTTTGCTGGGGTTTGAAAGAGATTGCACAAAATACTTAAACAATAAAATTTACTTATGTGAACTTTTACATTAATCTATGTGGAATCAGCAAGCAGATCTGCTTGCTAATAGCCTTTTCATGTTTCTTTTAAGTATTCACTCAGGAATTTGCATTTTGTTTTTATCACACTCTAGGAAAGCTTTCTTCATCATTAGCCTAGTTTTTACACTGCATTGCTTCAAAATGTTAAGTCAGATTCATAAAAAAAGTAATAAGGTTAAAACATTTTGTCCATATAGATTTTTCCACTGTCGTATCAATGAATGCAATCTGTATGCAGTTTACATAAACCAAACTTCCAGTCGTAATTGGCAAAGCTAAGGCAAATCTCTATAACCTTTAAAAATTATTAACTGCATTTTCAAGAGATCAAGATCCAGCTTGCCTTATGTTGGTTCTGCCTAAGCAAATCGATTGTAAATGCACTTTTGGAATTAAGTCCTAGAGATTCATTTTTTATAATATGCACAGGTTTTTTTAATGTGGTCCCTAACTTATACAACAACAACTTTAGTCAACACTGAAATAAATTTTAAAAATTATACTAAATATATATACATCCATATGCATGAATGTGCATGTATAAGCACAAACATACATACACACCCCACCCCATAGATATAGATATATATATATATGTATGTATATTTATATCAAAAGATATGAAAAGACCCAAGCAACTAGGTGGAAATAAAAGATGCATCCAAATTCCCTGAAACTTGTTTTGACTTAGGAACTCGTAAAAACTTGTTCTTAATGAGGGCTTTTCTAAATTAAAAATGCATTCACAGTATTTAACTTGCTGCTGCCACTTCTGATTCAGGCCTTTGTTTTGACCAGGAAGCAAAGAGCTGAAGCATCACTGGAGTCAGCAAAATACTGCAGAAACAGCAATCAAATGACTCAGCGTTTAATAGCAGATGACTGCTAAGGCATTGCTCATCTGAATGAGAAGACAAGTTATAGTTTTCGTAGATGAGAAATAGGAATATTCCTCTTTGCAGTGGATGAGACTGTTTCTTTTGCCACAGTACGGTGCGCAATTAGCTAATAAGAAGTGGAGGAATTACAGTGAGACCAGTTTGATTTTTACAATGAGAAGGAGAAAATGCTATTTACCCACCCTCTTTGGAATATATAAATAAAAAAGTGACTGCCTCTGAAAGCCTGTAATTGCACCAGCAAAATAATCTAATTTAGCCATAACAGCCAGGTAGCATATGCAAGGACACTAAAACTTTCCTTACAATACCAGAATTTTGCTTTCACCGTTGACCACGAGCAATCATGACCTTGGGTCAGAGGTCTGTCTAGCCCCAATGCTTTTTTTCATCTCCGGCTTCTTTGCAACAGCATTAATAATTCCTTTATTGCTTATTGCCATGTGGATACATGTCCACTTGGAACTCCATTAAGGATATTGGGTTCATTTCATAAGCAATTGCAAATCCATTGTATAGTAATGATTCTGGCTACTGTCAACCTGGGTCGTTTCAAACCAACAAGAAAAATAAAGTGAAAACCTTGACCTCTTTCCATTATGTAGGGCTGCTAAATTAAACTTAATCTGTCATCTGTGGCACTACGTGGCAGCTGCTGGGAGAACATCCAAGTTTTACAAGTCTTGGAAGTATGACAGCATCAGAGAACTGCAAGAAACAGCCTTCTACACTCGTAACTCATGTCTGGTCTCTGGCATATTCAGTGCTGACAAGGGAGAATTTCCCCTCTTAAAAAGGGGGAATTTCTGTCAGCAGGAAAGGGAAGGGAAGGGGAAAGGGGAAAGGGGAAAGGGGAAAAGGCAAGGGAAAAGGAAAAGGAAGGGAAAGGGAGAATGAAGAAGGGAGTATTTCTGCATTTCTTTTAACACATCCTAACTACTGCAACTACATGGCATACAATGGCCCAACAAAGGGAAGGAGATGGATAAATTTTCATTGTGGTGCACAGGGATTTAATTATACAACTCCCATAAATGTTAATGGGAATCACATGATCCCATCCTTGTACAGTGCAATTAAAATTCACCTAAGAGTATCAATCATTTCTCAGACCAGAAAAGGTAGTTTAACACAGCTAAATGCTGAGATTAGAAAAGGGTGTGCAAAGAGAAGTACTGGATGTGAAGGCTGGTTTGGGAACATGCCCAGGAGAATATGAAAAACCCAAATTCTGTCATAATCTGTAAAGGACTAAGATGAGGACTAAAAACAAAGAGAAGAGACAACAGATTGCTTACATATAAGAAATCCTGGTGCAAACAGTCTTTGCAGCTATAAATTCAATTTGGTTTAAGAATATTATAGCTAGGAGAATAGTTACGGTGAAATAGCAAGGGGGATCCTAGAAAACTGTAATGCTAGACTTTCCCTGGTTTACCCAATGTAAACGGGTGTCATAGGTGAAAAAAAATAACTTGAACTGTGAATGCTAACAGGCAGCTGATAAGTGTGTGAGAGAGTGTGTGTGTGTGTGTGTGTGCACGCGTGCTAGTCACTAACTGCAACGGGTATGAGCTAGGAGAAAAATTCAGTAACACCTGGGATAAACACAAGTGGCACATCCTGAATCTTCCTATTAATAAAGAGACATGAGACAGTGTCACCAATTAGGAGGCTGATCACGCGTTGTGCTTCTGCACAGAGACCATTTAGACTGGGAAACTGGGAGTTTGGGTTCTGCAGAAAACTGCTGCTGCCAGAAAGAAATGTTGTTGAACAGAAGAGGTGGTCTCAGAAAGAAAAAGGGGGCCTGGAAAGAAGGTGAAGATTGTGGCTGGAGGAGAGATCCTGGAAGTCAGGGAAGACCCTAGAGATCAGATTGCTTCGAGGAGATGGATGTTGGGGGATGCTCAGGGAACTTGGCTGGTGACTCTTGAGAGAGGTGACTGTGAGCAGCAGCCCAGTATGAACCAACGTGACTTTCTGCCCAGCCTTCCCAGGGCAGCAGCAACCCCTCTGTAGGAAAGTCAAGACCGAGAGAGTGTAACACTGCAGGGAGGGCATCCAGCAAGTGTGTGAGCTAATCAGGTGAGGTAAAAGCTCTGCTCCATGTGGCTCTTAAATAAGCCCCACTATGCAGATGTGCATAGTTGCTGTTTACTCTGTCTTGTCCATGAGTATAGGCTACTGCATATTTTGATTCCCATGTTAATAAAATGTCAGTTTGCTTCAGCTATACTGCCCTCTAGTATTCAGCCTAAAAGCAAACTTTTACTTTTTACTTTTTACTTTTTTACTTTTACATGTAAATGGAAATTCTATTTGATTTCAAGTGATAAATGCCTTTGGTTTCTGGTTAAAAAGATCTTGAATTTTATTCCAGCTTATGACCCTAACGTCCAAGACCCTGCTGTGTAGTGCCTGGAAGAAACAAACCATTGGAACCAAACCACTGTGAAATCAAAGAGAGTGAAGACTTTGAGGAGAGTCACTTTTTTCTCAGACTTCCAGTGGAAAAAAAAAATGAAGTTATACAAGAAAATATTTGTTATTACTTACCTCAAAGGGATAAGGCTAAAATTGTTACTTTCTGTGAATTAGATAAAGACCTTAGAGACAGCAAGTGTTATAAAAGTATGAAGTACTATATTAGAATTAATTATAAAATGTAAGTGTCTTAGAAGGGAACCTTAGCAAAACCAGATTCAATGTTAAAGGGATGAAATCTGAAATAAGCTTAGTACTATTTTTATTGTGATGCTGTAAAAATGCTCAAGAACACACACATATTTTTATTGTCATCTTAAAATCAAAACAAAACAAAAAGTTTTGTTTGTCTGGTAAACAAAAGTCCATAAAAATGCAAGGTTTCAGAAATTATATTTATTCCACACCCATACATACACAAAACTTGCTAAATAAAAGCTGGGCAAAGGACAGTAGAAAAAGGGAGAAGGCATACAGGATAAATTAAGTAGCTAGGGATGTCTCTGGATCTTGACTTGATACCAAATGAACCTCTCCTAGTCGCTCTTGTTGGAACCATTTGATTTCATACTAATGAGTGGGTATTTCAGTGGGCCAAAAATAAGCACGGAGGATCTTCCCACCACTTCTAGAATCTGCCTTCCTTTTCCCAGCATTATGAGCATTTATCTGTATGAAGCAAGACAGCTCCAATGGGAAAAAAAAACAAAACTGAGAGTTATTCTATGGTATGACTATGAGGGAGACCCTGATTCATGACTATACTCTGCCCAGTTCTCTCTTTGATTGAGGAAATGTATATAAACCCTTTCTGTGTCTAACTCAAGCCAGACTGTTGAACACAGATCTACAAAGTGAATCCGTACCACTGTGCTATTACTGCTACTAGCCCTTCTTGCTCTTGAACAAGAATTGCATTCTGGACTTCATAAAAAATCCCTAAGAAATTTTTTTCAACAAACAGGTTGAGAAAATGTTCCAGCTTTTACCAAAACAGCATTTCAGATCAAAAACCTTTTGAGAAGTGTTTCCTAACAAGGTTTATCAAAAAATAATCACATAACAGAATGGAGGATAATATATACAAGGCAACCTAATACGACAGATCTTTTTTGCCTTTTGTAGCTGTTAGCTGTCTTCCCATGACAGAAAAAAAGCAAATTGGGATTATTTGATCTCCCTGTTGTCATATTCCCTTCTTCCCCTCTCAAAGCAGCCAAGGACCTCCTGGCTGTTACTTCTGCGGCATGACTGACTCTGGGGATGTCCATGGAATGCCAGAAGCATCAGAAATTTGATGGAGTCAAACTCAAATACTCAAAGCAAGAGCAAGTCCACTTTCAAAACTCAAAGCAGAACTAAGAAAAACCCCAGGGATTCCTGCATTTAAACAAACAAATTAAAAAAAAAACACCAAACCCAAAAACAAACACCAAAAACCCCAACCGAAAAACACCAAGACCCAATTCCATCAAAAACTGAGAATTTCTGTAAGGTGTTGAGTACTTTAACTTTCTGCATTGACCAGGACCTGATGGAATTCAGTGGTACGCAGAACAAATGATCTAGGAAGTTCTGCACAGCGAGCTCTCTTATCTGACACGAAGTGTCACACTAAGTAGAACACAAAACTTTGCATGCGGTGTAAAGGTTTGCACATGCTTTGTGAATTCACAAACATGCTTTTGTGAATCTGTGAGGAGGTGGCAATGCAAGCCTTAATGTTGCCAACATCTATCTGTGATGGTGAACTCTTAATGATTTACCGTCCTGTCTTGCATCCCATAAAGACATCAAAGCGTTTATCTGTCAGCATAATCCAACCTCACAGTCTCCAACTACAGATTTTCACTAAACAAGCTACAGGTTTTCAGTACAGGTAATGGGTCTCCATGGCTCCAGAAGATCACTACTTCTCTTCGGACTCCTGAAGTGCCATAGTTAGGGTTTAATTCATCAATCAGAGCACTTGCATGACTAACAGAAACAAATGAGAATACAACAGAAGAATGCAAAAGTTGTCAATCCATTATTAGTTTTATTGTACTACAATTACATCCTATATTAGGGGAAAAAATGACAGCTTACCTCTTGAACACACTGCTATTCCATCCCCAGACAAAAATAACAGGGGGCGTTATACAGTATTCCACCAGCTGGGAGATGATGATGATTCTGGGCTTCATAAACTCATAAAATAAGACTAAATTTCTAATGTATTTAAATATTTATTTGGGATGTTCAGAAATTATGCTAACAGACATTATGTAGGCCTTCTTTCCCCTCTTATTTTTATCACCTCTGAACCATGACCAAGTTGGACGGGGCTTTGAGCAACCTGGTCTAGTGAAAGATGACCCTGCCCATGGCAGACAGGAAGGAACTAGAAGATCTTGAAAGGTCTCTTCCAACCCAAACCATTCTATGATTTTTAAAATTACCCCAAATCTACCCTTCTTGAAAATTGGCTGGTTTCAAACACTGACAGAGCTCTGCAAATACAGGTAATGATAAGAAATGTATTTTGACCCCTATTTAGTCCAAAGTGTTACATACTCTCTATTTCCTGAGTATAAAGAAGAAAATATTTTTAGAGCAATAAGCAAGCCAAAAAAAAAAAAAAAAAAAAAGCAGAGTATTTACTGATACAGATATTGCATATTTTTAGTGAAGGTCATGAGATAAAATTGGAATCACTTTAAAATAGCTTGTGCTTTGATTAGCCATTTCCCAGCCCTGTCTTCCTTCACACAGATTCATTAATATACCCCTAGAACTGTCATTATCCCAATATTCAGAAGGCTTCTTTTTTTAATAATTAGTATTCTACTTCCAGATAAAATGCATTCAGCATCACTGTTCCTTCAGCTGAAAAGGGACTGCAGGATTACATGCATAATTTTTTCATAAATATTTTGCTGTAGTAGCTGCCTGAAATAAGATGTTTTCCTAGTCCTTCTTACCAGAATACTGTGATTATTTCACAGAACTGTGAGGATCTTCCAAGATGATCAAACACCTCAACAAATGTTCATCTAACTTGATCTAGCTCCTGTTCCCCTTCCCCACCACCATGAAGAAGATGCACTGCTTCTTGGACATGGCAATCTCATCCACTCAGCCGCTCTCTCCTTCCACACACGAAGTCTTTCCTAATATTCACCCCAGTTTAAAGATTTCTTGGCCCTCTCAGCCACTGAGAACAAGTGATTCCTTTTTTCCTTAAAATAGCCATTTGGAAGACAGTTATTGGTTTTCATTTTTCTTTATCTTGACAGGCCCCCTGAATAATTCCATGAACTAATTATTGAAATAAAGTCATTAACACGGCAATAGTAACATGTCTAATAAATGACAATATAGGCAAATTTTATTGTTTCAGGGTCAATAACCTCATGATTACAAGGCAAAATTTTGCATTATACCCACCTTCAGAATGTCTCATGTCCCCTTACAATGCCTTGAAAACACCCAGGCATTGGAAGCTTCTCTTTCAAAAGCTTTACACAAAAGCTAACACAAACCCAATGGGGGGTTCCAACATTTTTACTGAGTGGACTGGGAATCCAGCTCAAAGATGAGTATTCTTGGAGATCTCATCCTGAATTATGATCTTTTGAACTACAGACTATTAATTAAACAAATCATAATTTGCTCTCTCATTTTAACTTTGATCAGGAAAACTTTCTGAACGTGGACACAATCTCAGTGTAAACCTGCAGCATTATTAAAATCAGCGAAGCTACCTTGAATTTACAAAAGGGTAAATGCAATCAGAATTTGGTCTCTTGCATGCCACTGTTTTTACTTAGTCTAAATCTTGGGCAATAAATCCATAAAGATAATAAATCACAGCATATTCTAAAACCATAAAAACCTTCAACTTGCCAATTGAAACACTAAAGGAATATGCAAAATGAGTTTTAACTTATTACTCATGAGATTTTAACACAACTGGTAAAGAAAGATACATTGTGGTGCCTATTTTGAGAGGTATGAATGTCATCTTTAAAAGATTGCTAGAAAGACTTCTGTGAAGAGTGGTGATGTGTAAAATATGAAGTAATCCAAAAGAAGCATTAACCTGTGGGTTTTCTTTAGTCTGCTGTATATCTGTTCTTTTCATCACTTCTCATTAGATCCACAATAGAGAACAGAAAATAGTGTCATATTATTCTCTGTGAGCTTTTAAGAAAATTTAAGAGATTTAAGGGGTCAGCAGTGACATTATCATTGTCAAGGAATAGGTTTCTCAAGCCATCCCCCACAGAACAGAGAATTAACACAGCAGATTAGTCACCTGAGTGCTGCGATATTAGCATGTGATACACTGCACCATACCACGCTACTGTTTCAGTGTTGCCGACTCACGCAAATCACACAATAATTGGTATTTTCCCTAAGGCTGGCATAATGAGATTACATAAAAATAATACACCTTTAAAAATGAATACAATTCTGAGTCATATATTTAGGAAAAATCTTGAAGTAATTATTCTCCTTGATCTTAAAAAGCCAACAAATAGAAGGAAACAAATTCTGAAATTCATTACAGTTAAGATTTCACAATTTTTAAGACGATGGAGATCACCTAAAGATCAAATGGTAATACTGCAGAAATACCAGCACAGTTAATGATTCCATTTCCAAGCCACAACTGCTGTACACATTTTCTACTTACCTCTCCACCACGTATTATGTGGATTAGTTCTGGATTAGAGTTTTGTTAATCTTAGGTACAGACGACAAGTTCAATATGTGTCTTTGAGGAAAAAAAAAATATTGGAGTTATTTAATTTTATTATTAACTGGACGCTGCCTGCTGTTGCCTAAACCAGTGAAAGACTATAGGGGTGTGTGTATTCTCCCTCTGTGGTGGATTGGCATGGAAAGCCAATGAAAGGACCACGTCAGCACAGGACTGACAGCATGAGAAGGGACAGGAAGGGAATCACCACATAGAGGGCTCTTGGAGAAGCATCATTGACTCAAATCTCCAAGAAGATTTGTGATTCTTTCTCAAAGGAGAATTACACGGCTTGAGCTGGGGTGCAGCAGTGCTGACTGCTGATAGTGACTACTGAAAGTGCTTCGCAGTTAGAGCCCATCAAATACTGGTAGTAGCAGTTTTACTTGTGTGCTGTGCATTTACCACACAGGCTTCTGTACTTATTCAAAAATTTTTTAAGTTACACAATGGAATGCATAACTATATTCATATATCAATGCGTTCATCCTCTATACAATTACATTGTTCCTACAACAAGCAGAGTAAGAGTTGCTGTTGATTTCCTAGAACGCTTTTAGCATGACTGCTCACTTAATTTAAAAACAAAGCAGCAGCAAGTAACTTATTTTAACTATTCACGCCGTTACTCTGCAGATTAAACAACTAATGCATTATACCTCAAACTCTTTTGGAAACAAAAGCTAGTAAAGCATGGACTTGCCCGTATCAAGCATATTACAGAGATGCTCTCATACATATGTCTCGGAATTAATAAGACGCCAGTACAATGCAGAATGTGAATTTTGTATATAGCATGTACAACTAGTAAGATACAGAAATTGATATAAACCTGTTTTGGCCCTAAATAAGCAGAGAATAGACTTCTCCAAATGATTAAGTGTCAGCTGGAAGCAGCTGAAAGACATCAGCTGAAAGCACCCACTTCCATAAGCCATGCCCTCAGGACTTTCTTCCTCTGTGGTCCTGGCTTTCACTCTGTCAGGTAAACAGACTCAGTTCTGCCAAACCTAGGGTATGCTGCAGGCTATGGCTTCTCTTCTCTTCTCTGAGCTGACTGGGCTGAGAGTTTAGAAATGATTGTTTATAGGCTTTGATCCTGGTTGTCTTTATATACATACATTTTGTGGTAGACTTTGGTGTATTACTGTCAGTCTGTGTTTAATATATAAAATATAAAAGTACTTCAATTTGTCAACAACGTAGATTAAAATCCCAGAGGAAGATGAGAAGCGAATATTCCACTGATTTTCTCTTTCTTATAGGTAGATCGTTAAGACCCAGGGGCATAGAGAATTTTTATTGGACGTTTTCCGATGCTAGCCAAGGAGCAGCATGGAAGCAGGCATTCAGAACCTGAAGTACTTAAACCAATAATAAACTATTTGTAGTTTTAAGAATTTTCATAGCATGCATACTGAACTTACTAATGTAGGTTTAGAGAGATGCCTTGCAAAATTGATCCTACCGATTAACGCTAGACATTTACTTCATTTCCCATTTGTCTTTCGTACTATTTTTTTTCTACTGGTACAACTGCATGAAACTGGTCTTCCTTCTGCCCTACTCGATACATAAGGTAGGACGTCACCTACCTGGGAAATTCTTTCAAGGGAAAAAAACCAACTGTACACTTATAATTTTTTTAGTAACATTTTGCATCAGCAACAAAATATCTCAAAATCATTGTGTGTTGGTTTTCATTATTATAAATTTTGAATTGAGCTTCCATCAGAAAACTTATCTGCTTAAGAGGATGAATTCTTGTACTTAGGTCCCTTTAGTCGGTAATTCATTGTTTCTGATTAAATGCAGTAATTTTCAAATTATTATGATGAGAGTTTAATTACCTTTTACTAAGAAGTAGTTAAACATTATGCAAACAAAGATTATTCCACGCTGTTGGAAATTGTCCCTCTTCTAAATCTTTCCCCCGTCACATGCTACCCTTAGACATGACTTATATATTCTTGGCAGATCTACAGCAGAAAGACTGTACGTTTGACTTTTCAGAGAGTATCTTCCTAAGGCAACTCTCTCAGACAGAGTTCTACCTTCTCCTGCCCTGCAGAAGGTCCCTATATTCCTTCACCTGAGAAACCAGCTAGAGCAGTGGTCTCCAAACCTTTTTGATCGTGCACACCTATCAGTAAAACCATTTTCAGCAAAATATTTATTTATTTATGAATTATATTCATGTACTATTGTACTAATATGTATATTGTAAAGTATACACAAAAACAGAAACTGAAAAGAATGAGATAAAGATGAAATAAACACAATTTTTGAAATATTATTTTATTTTATTTATTAATGGTACAAAAATATTTTTCTTCCCACACTCCAAGGGGTTGCCTTGGACGTGCACCCCCTGGTGTGCGTACACCCTACTTGGGAGACCACTGAGCTAGAGCGCTGTTTCTAATGCACAGGATAAATGCATACCATGAAACTCTGAAGCTTTAGCTTCTCTTATCAAGATCAAATGATCTGCTGGTGTGTACCCTAGCTCTCTTTTTACTCATATACCCAGGTTTCTTTTCAGAGACACAAGGTGTATATACCCAGGTTTCATCACAAGATATTAGGAAGAGTTCCAAGGCTGCCCACCTAAACACAAAAAACCCTCCTGGGTTCATCAGTTACCTGTCTTCACTGTATACCAGCCTCATTTTTCAGTAGGTACTAATGAGCTTGACATCTGCAAGGGACATCTCTCTGGAGACATGACTGGATGATAAATACAGTAACTCAGAACAGCTTCTTCAGAAACCATAGGAAAAAGCAACTGGAGAAAACACTGACACAAAAGCCAGGTTACATCTTCTCTTCCCTAACTTCAGCATTCTCCCTGAGGCTCCTGACTGGCCCTTCTGAGTCTGGCTGGTTTTCTTCATCTCCCTCCCCCACGGAGCAGGAATGGAGAGTCATGATCACCTTCAAAATTAGCTAGCTTCCTATTTTCCTCTTAAACGCCAGCAGAAGGGTTGTCAAGGCCATTGCCGTGTTTCTCTGTGTACCAGTTGTCTCAGGCAGAAATTAACTCTTTAAAACCAGGTACAGTTCAATAATCAAATCACCTAAGACACATGAAAGCCATAGGATCTTCACAGTTAATTAATTTTTACTGTCTCTTGGCTGTGACTGGGCATGTGAACATATGACCCTCAGAGACTGCAACTCCATCTTCTATACTATATATGAAAATTCTGGCTTTCTGATAAGTCCTTTAAGCTGATTCACATTTTACTTTAGGTATCCTTACAAAGCATCAGCTAATCTTTCAAATGAGTGCATTATGATCTTACAACTGGAGAAAAGATTAGTCAGAAGTTGCTATTTCTAAGTATTAAAAAAGATTATGAATTCATAACAACTCAGATATGGTGTATTTGCTCAAAATCCATCTCATTAGAAATGCTATGTAAAGCTCCTCATTTCTGGAATGCCTCATAAAGAACATATTATAGAACATTTTATAATCAAAGATTATAATCAAACAGTTTTAATCAAAGTGAAAATTCTGGAGAACTTTCTCAAACAATGTAGCATCTTGATGCCAGGATTTCACAAGCTACATTATATACCTCAAGCCTTTCCTCAGCATTTCTGGAAGTGTGTCTCCCTCATTTTCAGGTCCCAGGTGCTCATGTTGCTCCAGGGGGAGCTGTGCAACTATAAAAATAGGTCCCTGCAAAAAACCTCTCTTGTTTTCACCAAACTCACTCAGCATTTCAGCAGCTGATTGTTCAGCAGCTCAGACCTCAATGAGCAATGTGTAAATTTGGCAGTAATGTACTTATCAGAAGTTTTTCTATGACCCAGGAGAGGTTTTTTTGAGAACAAGACATTATCTATTAATCCATTATCTATAGGAATCAGTAGTATCAAGAATCAGTGTCTGGATTTCTCTTGCACCCTCTTGCTTGTTTAAAAGCATCCCTTCTAGACAGGCAGAAGGTAGGCAGATCGGCAGACTAATGCTACCAGCAATTCCCTTCACAGGCTACAAGTAAAAACCTCTGGACCGGACTGCCTCCTCTGCCCTATACGCAGACTTTACATACAATTCCCTGAGCATACTGTCTTACGTGCACTCATGCCATTTTCACATGTGAATCTGCTGTCCTCTGGATTCAGGTGAGGAAGGGGATGAAATGAGACATCGTCACTTAAAGACATCCCATTTTGGACTTTGATGTCTTTTAGATGCTCAAGCTAATTCTGTTACCCATACTGACAAATTTTCAAGACTTAATAATACTTACCTACACATGACTCCATGTCCCCAAAAGAAATTAATTGCTTGAGATCAAGTCATATGTGCTCTGAAAATAAAAATGAATTGTTTGGTCTCCACACTTTCACAGAACCACAGACTGGTAGGGGTTGGAAGGGACCTCTGGAGATCATCTTGTCCAACCCCCCTGCTTGAGCAGGCACACCCAGAGCAGGGGGCACAGGAACGCATCCAGGCAGGGTTTGAATGTCTCCAGGGAAGGAGACTCCACAACCTCCCTGGGCAGCCTGTTCCCCTGCTCTGTCACCCTCACAGGAAAGAAGTTTTTCCTCATATTTATCTTGGGTTGAAAAACCCAAAGACGTAGACTCTAGAAGCTCTTACCCTCAGTGCTCTCTGATCTCCAGCCTGTCCCTACATTCTACTTCAGTATTAACTGACTGTTTTCTGAGAATATACAACCTTTTGAGAAGGCCTTCTTCTGATTATTCTAACTATATTTGAGAGATAACATATTAAAAAATGAAAACATCCCAAAGCATCCAGGGTTTAAGATCCTCCAGACACATCTGAATCAACTAGTCTTTAAAGGGGTCTAAAAATTAAGGAAATATTCTCTTTAAAGAGTTAACAGTTTCTCTTTTAAAGATTAGCACTTAATTTTCCCATTGGAAAATACTTGGCTAACAAGACAGTGCCTGTGCTCTGGAGGAAAAAGAGCAGAGTCTTTGAGGAGGATGCTATTTATGCATCCAAGCCTCTAAAAACAACTTTGTAGATGACCGCTTGTATGGTTTTTATTTGTGTCTGGTTCATAACACAATGAGCTTTTAATGCAGCAGCATTTAGTTCAGCCTTGAGCGGGTGCTCAAGAAGGGAAGAATGCAGTTATTTACCAGCATGCAAGTTCTTCCAAATCACAGATATCTGAAAGATAAAAGCTCAGATTCACCCCACAATGCATGAAGAGCCATCTGTAAAGCTGCCAACATAATTGCTCACAGAGCTCCCCAAAGAGCCAGATGCCACCACTTGAACACATTCCCAACTTAGTCATCTGAGTACTGAAGACAGGAGGGAATAGCAGGAAGTTGAAGGGTCAATGGTATGCCATTTATATTCTGAAAAGATGAAACGGATTTTTGGAGAAAATTAAACTGAAAGGACGTCATGCCAAACAGAATGTGCTTTAGCAGCACAATTTAATACTAGAAATAAATGTGTATGTCATTCTGGAGTTTTTAGAATATGAAAGGCATGAAAATTGTGCTCTGATAATAATACAGAGTGAAAATGTGGCAAAATTTCCTCATAATTAAAAGATTTAGTGAAGACACTCAGGCAACTTGTTTTTGATTCTCTGTACTTTTCCAATCAGGGCTTTGTTTCCAGAGCTTATTCTTGCAGTAAAATTAAAGCAGGCATTTAAAATCCCATTTTCTTATGCACCTGTTTCTTCATTTTACTAGCAGTAGCTGCTTTAATTTTTCTAAGTGCTTGAAGGCTCATATTTGGTCTTAAAATTCTTGCAATGGACACAATATAACCAAAGAGGATAAATATAAGGACAAATATTCAAAGAATAATTAAAGTGTGTATTTGATATTGTCTCAGCTCTATAGCTTCTTTGTATCACGTTACCATTACAAAGCACTGAGTCCTGAAGTCTTAAAAAGTCCACAAATTAATTACCACAAAAAGTATAATAAAATATCAATCAAAGGAAAAAAAAAGTTGACCAAGATAAATACGTTAGTCTCTGGGTCAATGGAGGAAGCACTACTTCTGCAAGAAAGCAGCTCAGTCCTTACCCCTCTCCCCTGATATTTTTCCCACCTTGTTCCAAAGAGGCACATGCTCTTCTTCTTCTGCGTGGTAGTACTTTGGTCTCGTATGGCACCAAACTGGCTCCTCCTTGGATGCTGTTCTTTAAAGTCAACTGAAGGAAGGGGAAACATCTCCCTCTCCATGCCTTTAGCTGAGACAGTCAACAAGTCCAAAACGTCACAGCACTGCCAGGGAGCATGGGACAGATTAACATGGTGGCTCAGGGAATCCCTTATAGGCACACGTTAGGTTTGTCGCTCTCCATCTCTTTCACCCCAACATCAGCCCTGACAGGTCCAGCTAATGCTTAATAGCTCGTTCAGGAGACCTGTGGCCCAGGCTAAGGTGGGACAGTGCCCACAGTCTTTGCACAGGAATCCTCACCATCGAAAGAAATACCTGTTCTTCTTCACTTCCCTCTTCCTTGCCATTACTGTCTCCATTGCTGCACAGATACCAAGCTACATTCACCATCTCTTCTCCACCCCCAACTGCCAGTACTGTACCCATTCTTAACGCACATTATTTGATCATGTAAAGCTACAAATTAATTTGCTTTTTCCTTATGCCAGGGCAGTACTCTCCCCTTCATGTCCTCATCCCTGTGATTCCCTTCATGTCCTCATCCCTGTGATTCCCTTCCAGCTTATAATCAATAGTGGAATAGGTCCGTGGTGGTCCATGATTTTATTCCAAATAAACAAGTGTTCACTAGACTTCACCGTTTGAGAAATGCTGTTATTCTGTCCTGTTCTTGTAATACCAGAAATACTTGGGATCTTCCTGCTCTAATGTTCAAAAACGTATCACATATAGCAATCTCCTGTGGCAATACCTACTGCACCATCATATGCACTCCATTTTAAGGCTGAACGACTATTTTCCCTTTCTTTGACAGAACAAAATTTATTCATGAAGAACAATTTCTGGCCCAAGAAATAAAGCTGCTTCTTGATTGTACAAAATTCCAAGACAAAAATCAAGTCTGAGCTACAAGTTACAATTACAGTCTTATTTTTTGAGCACTAACTTTCAGCATGGCTCATTTCAACTTTTTATCAACTTACCAAGGTTTGCCAGTACAAAGGTCACTCAAGAAAGTTAATCTGAATTAATTTTTAAAGTGGATTAGTCAAACCACATTAAACCTCTGTGTAGACACTTTCATTCAAAATTACAGCACGCTTAATTAACTAATTTACTCTGGAAATTAAGTTAAATTGAATCAAGACACTTTTAATTCTGATTCAGAGTATTCACATGAGAGTTTAATATCATTTAATTAATCCACTGTGGATCCACACTTCTATTTAATTTAGATTACCTTTTTGGAGGGTTCGAGTACACAACAGCTCTGGTGCTGGACTTGGGCCAGAATTTTCAGAAGATGAGAATTTTTCATTTAAAAAATAAAACATGGGCCAGTGATACAATTAAAACTTCATGACAGAAAGCCATCCTCATTTGATTTCTTTCTGTTATTTCTGAATTGTTAAGCTTCATGAGTTAAAACAAAAGTAGTTGATAAATATAGGATTTAGATTTTAAAATTTAAAACTAGAATTAAATTCAATTGAAATTAATTTCACAGAATGGTAAGGGTTGGAAGGGACCTCTGGAGATCACCTCGTCCAACCCCCCTGCTTGAGCAGGCACACCCAGAGCAGGGGGCACAGGAACGTGTCCAGGTGGGTTCTGAATGTCTCCAAGGAAGGAGACTCCACAACCTCCCTGGGCAGCCTGTGCCACTGCTCTGTCACCCTCACAGGAAAGAAGTTTCTCCTCATATTGAGGTGGAACTTCCTGTGTTCCAACTTGTGCCCATGGCCCCTTGTCCTGTCATTGGGCACTGAAAAGAGTCTGGCCCCATCCTCTTGACACCCACCCTTTAGACATTTATAGGTATTGATGAAATCCCCCCCTCAGTCTTCTCTTCTCCAGGCTGAACAAACCCAGGTCTCTCAGCCTTTCCTCATAAGGGAGATGCTCCAGTCCCCTGATCATCTTGGTAGCTCTCCGCTGGACTTGCTCAAGTAGTTCCCTGCCATTCTTCAACTTGGGGGCCCAAAACTGGACCCAGTACTCCAAATGTGGTCTCACCAGGGCTGAGTAGAGGGGGAGGATAACCTCCCTTGACCTGCTGGCCACCCCAGGATACCGTTGGCCTTCTTGGCCACAAGGGCACTATGTTGGCCCATGGTCAGCTTGTCCACCAGCACTCCCTGGTCCTTCTCAACAGGATTTCTTTATTATTGTCATCAATAGTAACCCATACTACTAACAGACCTAGATAAGATTTAACTGATTTTTCCTCACTCCTCATTCTTGACTCTTTACTTCATTTACATGCTTTTTGTCTAGTCATTTTTCACTATGCTGTTGGAGGTTCAGCCCCCTCACCTGCATCCACAAAGGTCCTGCAAGGCAGAGCTCAACAGAAACAACACTGCGATGCCATTATAGTCTGAAACAAGTGATCCCACTGACTTAAAGGAAGTGCTTTGAAATTTTTTCATGATGGAGGTATTCAGAAAGCCTCGTGAACATGCAGGTCCCTAAGAGCTCTCCAGCAAGCCACCAGCAGGAGTGATCTTCCAAAGAGTTTTTTCCTAATTTAAGGCAGGCCCCAGTGAGTGTTTGTACCAAACAGCAGGAGGAAAGACTTCCGTTATCTATGGGAGGTGTTGCTCAGCTTGATGGTCCCAAAAGCCATGGTGCACACCATTCTAGGACTGCAAATGTGCATACCACCCCTCCTCATATACACTGGACAGCATTAATAAGGTTCATACCGAGATGTCTCAATTTCCATTTCATCAACTGAAGTGATACACAGTTATTAAGCAGTTCTTGCCTTCTCAGCCATTACTGCTGGGAAAATGCTGCCAGGCCTCAAGTTATCACTAGGTCGAAATTCAATGAATTCAAAAATTCATACTAGTAATGAATTGGTCCAAATATAAAGGGACAGCATTTGTAACAGTGCCTGAAACTGAGTCCTTGCGAAGCACCAGAAAGGTGCCTGCAGAAATAGTGGGAAAGGATGAATCTGGACATGGCTAATACTGTAATTTGTGGGTCTACACACAAATCCTCATGCTTGTGCCATTTCTTATGCCAATCAAATAGTATGCAGAAGAGAAGGTCTGTGTGTGCTTGCAGGAATACATATGCACATGCTTATGAATAAGATGCTAGAAAACTGCCTTTCTGCAAAACTTTGTTGTGGGGATTTTTTCTGGACAAAATTATCCCGTAAAAAAGAAATATTATTTACATCACTGTCTAGAACAGAAATGGTGTTGCCTATTGGCAGAATTCAGGTGTCCCTTAAAGAGAAATTTTGCACTGACAGCAGTAAATTTGAAGTAATGCAAGAAAGCACTGGCAGAAAAAATTTAAAGGATGCAGAAATAAAAAAGACTATTTTAATCAAAAATTATTAGGAAATTCTACTCTGTTTAGTTGAATTGCTTTGAAAAAAATCAGTTTTCCTGCAAATAGCACCAGTAAAGATTTTTTCATATATTCTAAGTACTGCAATAAAAATTGCTTCAAAATGGAAATGTAATCATTAGTGTCACTTCTTAGCAGGAAAAAAAAAAACAAAACAGCAACACCATGACCAATCTCAGCAAATTTAGCAGTTAGCAATTTTAGAAGTACACGTTGTGGTCAAATTTTTTTTGCTGTACTGATATTTACTGACAGCTGTCAATAAGAAAACTGGTTCTTATTTTTAGTTAACTTATAATTATGCTCTTCCTGACTTCAGCATATGATAAAAAAAAGTTCTTTTAGGAAAATATATCACATCTGCTCTTCTAACATTGGCAACACCGATGAACAATTTATTTTTTACCAACACCGTCACTTGTCTGTAGTTACACAAACTCACCAGAAAAAAAAAAAAAAAAGTGTTTACTTTTCCCTTATGAATGAAGTGGTGTGCATACAAAAAGGCATATCTGTCATATGGATTTACTATACCTCCCTTTCAGGAATTCCACAGGGAGGACTGCTACATGGATCATATCTTAACACATTTACCATTCACCTCTGCCTACCTTCAGTACCTTCAGTGCTGGGGGTTATGTTACAGGTCATTGTCAGTTCACTGCTGTTAACTTACTCCCAAGCACCCATCACAAATCTCTTGGGCTGTGATCTGGTAGTGCTGTTGTAGGCACGATGGCTTCAGGACAAAAGCAAAGAAGGCTTGTAGGAACGGGAAATATCTTTTCTTACTGCTGATGATACAGCTGGGAAAAGCAGCCAATCATTAGGATATGCTGTCCCTTCACCAGACCTCACATAATTCGCATGCAAAAGGATGCTCTGACTTAAAAAGCAGGCATCTTTCCCATCAGGGCTGAGATGGCCTACTTGATTCCCACTGACTGGAAAAAGGGAAACATAACCCCCATTTTTAAAAAGGGAAAAAAGGAAGACCCAGGGAACTACAGGCCAGTCAGGCTCTCGTCTGTGCCGGGCAAGATCCTGGACACTGTGCTAAGGCACATGGAAAATAAGGAAGTGACTGGTGACAACCAACATGGCTTCACTAAGGGCAAATCATGCCTGACAAATTTGGTGGCTTTCTAGACGGGATTACAGTGCTGGTGGATAAGGGAAGAGCAACTGACATCATCTAGCTGGACTTGAGTAAAGCATTTGACACTGTCCTACACAACATCCTGGACTCTAAATTGGAGAGACATGGATTTGATGGTTGGACCATTCAGTGGGTAAGGAATTGGCTGGATGGTCACACTCAAACAGTTGTGGTCAACAGCTCGATGACGCAGTGGAGACCAGTGACGAGTGGAATTCCTCAGCAGTCGGTATTGGGACCAAGGCTGTTTAACATCTTTGTTGGCAACATGGACAGTGGGATTGAGTGCACCCTCAGCAAATTTGCTGATGACACCGAGCTGTGTGGTGTGGTTAACACACTGGAGGGAAGGGATGCCATCCAGAGGGACCTGGGCAGGCTTGAGAGGTGACCTGTGTGTGAACCTCATGAAGTTCAACAAGGCCAAGTGCAAGGTCCTGCACATGGCTCAGGGCAATACCAAGCATAAATACAGGATGGGTGGAGAACGGATTGAGAGCAGCCCTACGGAGAAGGACTAGGGGGCACTAGAGGATGAAAAGCTCAGTGTGACCCAGAAATGTGCACTTGCACCCCAGAAAGCCAACTGTATCCTGGGCTGCATCAGGATTGCGGCCAGCAGGTCGAGGGAGGTCCCCCTCTACTCTGCTCTGGTAAGACCCCACCTGGAGTACTGCATTCATTTCTGAGGCCCCAGCATAAGAAGAACATAGACCTGTTGGAGTGAGTCCAAAGGAGGGCCACAAAGATGATCAGGGGGGTGGAGCACCTCTCCTGTGAAGACTGGCTGAGAGAGTTGGGATTGTTCAGTCTGGAGAAGGCTCCATGGAGAGCTTATAGCAGCCTTTCAGTACCTGAAGAGGTCCTACAAGAAAGCTGGAGAGGGACTTTTCACAAGGGCATGTAGTGATAGGACAAGGGGTGATGGCTTTAAACTGAAAGAGGGTAGATTTAGATTAGATATAAGGAGAAATTCTTCACTGTGAGGGTGGTGAGGCACTGGAACAGGTTCAGAGAAGCGTCCAGAGAAGTTGTGGGTGCCCCATCCCTGGAAGTGTTCAACGCCAGGTTGGACAGGACTCTGAGCAACCTGGTCTAATGGAAGGTGTCTCTGCCCATGGCAGGGGCGTTGGAACTAGGTGATCTTTCTGGTCCCTTCCAACCCAAACCATTCTGTGATTCTATGATTGTGTTAATTTCCTGAAAATCCCCTCATTAGCTACTGCTATTATTTTCCAATTCCAGACATATTAGCCATCATTGCCAAGATATGAATTTTATAAGCACTTTAGTTATGGTCTCTGCCTGAGAAAGTTTACAGGTTAAAGGTCCAGCCCTGCTCAGCAGGCTTTCAAATGGGGGCACTTAGTGTAATTACCTGCAGAAACATACTCTAGGGCAAGACTCGGTTGGTAAATGAAACTAATACATAAGGGAACAAAATTTGCTGAGAAGGGCTGAATTTCAAATAAAGTGTGAGCTGACAACACATTTTTCTGCCTTACATACACCTATATATACGCAAGTAAAAAATAGCAGGATTTTGTTTGTGTATCAAGTTTCATTTGGCACTAGTAAATAACTATCCAGCTGAACAACACATAAAGAGACCTCAAATATTTTAGCATGGATTCGCTTCGTAATTAATTTACAGCCAGTAAGACACAGTGATCACAGCTCATGACTTGCCCATGAGAATTCAGTCATCTCATATCTTGTTTACAAAGTCATTAAAAACCTTATTCTGTCAAAATCTCCAACTTCTAAGAAAAAAACATGAACAGGAGTTGTGTACCTTTTTGCTTAACATATCACGGACAATATCCATGTCTTATTGTAGGTTGACAGTTTTCATCTATGACCACCTAATATTAGTATTCATCTATTTAAAACGCTCTGATTATCTATGAAATTTAAAAAAAAATCTATTGAGAAATTTTAGAAGGCAAACCCCTTTATAGATGCTGTAGTTTATATTTATGAAGCCTGCCAAATAATTGGTATCATCATCTGCATTCATTCTTACATATAAAGCATTTATCTTTATACTGTTTAACAGACTAATGAGATATGTCAATTCTTTTGACTTTACAGAAAGAGAACAATGGCTTTTGCAAAAAGGCTTAAATAGCTCATTTACCGCTGGAAGTTGTGAAGTCTGGCAAAAATTCCTCTCCACCCCCTACAAAACCAAGAAGGACAGCTAGACATGGTGCAGAACATGGGTATCTATCCTTCTATCCTCGACACAATGTGATAAATTTCATAGGCAAGCAGATATGACCATCAGAGGTGGGTCAATGTTACATGGGAGGCATTTGTGAAGAGGAAAGGTAGCACTCCCACCTGAAATCTGGTAACAGCAGACAAGAATATTACAGGTAGACAGGGGGAACATCGGAGGATGGAAGAAAGGGGCAGCAACAACAGCCCAGGGCTAGAAAGATAAAAGCAAGGAGGACAGGAGGGAAAGCCACCTGGGGACATATTTACAGTGGCTGACTTCTTCCCAGGCTCCGGTTCCTCCTACAGGCAGCAGAGGAGATGGGCTCTTCCAGGGCGATAATTCAAAGCACCAAGCAGCTATAACCAGTCTTCTGCTGCCAACTCCCCTCCTGGGGGAGACTCCCTCCTTTAAGCTGAATGCGAGATTAGGTTTCCTAGGATAAATTCAGTCTTTGTGAATTCCCATACCGTAGATTTTTTAAAGTGTCAGTCTCCTAACTCTCTTTTTAAAGGCCCTGGTAAAAATTGTCATTTACTTGAGTGGCAATATACTGTGGGCAATGCTGAGTACTAGTGAGTACCCTATCCTAAGCCCTACTGTGAACAGAGAGAAAAGAGACCATCATAGGGTGATCGGTAGCAGGTATTACACGTGCACAAAGCCAAGCAGCACTGTGTGGGTATGCTAACACAGGATCTGAAAATAGCACAACACCTGAGCTAATAATTTCAGAGATTTTGATCCCAGAAATATTCAGTGGCAGCCTTGGAGGCTGACTGTCTCAGTGCATCCTCCCAACAGCTGTGCAGAACACTTCTCAATTTTCAGATCCCAAGCAGAGCTAAGGTTCGCACAAACCACAACCTGACCAGCTAAATTAATGCTGAGATGTTTCTAAACATCAGAAGCAGTCCTTTTTTCACCTACCTAAATGTGCAGTCTAAACTATGATGCCCATAGACTCTGAACATTTCCAGGCTGAGATAGTGGCTGAACTGCTGTAAATGCTCAATTTCCATCATACGTGGCTTTTTTTTTTTTTTTTTTTTGGCATCTTTTTCAGTATCTCAGTTCTTCCTCCAGCAAATCAAGAATTATGCAATGATAGCTCAGGTCCTTCAGACTGGCATACAGTTGCATCATCATTCTTTCTTGTTTGGGAGACCATGAGATAATATATTTTACTAATAATGTACTAATAAGTGTAGCACTACTGTGCTTCCTAATAACTTTCCACTTACTTCTATAGCTAACGCATGTGACCATATCCAACTCATGTGGCCCTGGTGGCATCAATGGTCTTGTACGCTATAGAGTAACATGGAGGTCTGTAGTCTCTAACCTAAAAAGGTACACCTAGGCAGTATAGGACAAACTCCAACCTTGGTCATACATTATCACATTAGCTGTTTATTCCAACAAATACCATCTCAGATTTTCAGATAAAGTAGATGTGCTTTTATTTTTCTATCAGAATCCATTGCTCTATGTTTTATTGGAGATTAATTTTTCCTTTTGATTTTGTTTTTTCTGTTTAAATTTTCTCTCATGGATCTTTTAATGTTACATCAGACTACTGGTACGAGTTTTTCTAAAAATAAAAAAGCAAAAGAACATTCTTGGAGATCTTGTTGCCCTCTAATGTCTGCAGACGCTATTGTCTTTCCTGCCTTCTCAGACAATCCGTAACTAGGGAGAATATAGCTCTATTAACCTTGCTACATCAGCCAGAATGTCAAAATCTGTGTTATAAATCTTCATCTTAATCATTTATGATTAAATATTCAGATGAGATTATGTGCAACCTAATTCTACACATCCATCTCCACTTCCCTAATTAACGACAGACAGCAGAGGGGGAGAAACCACCGCCTTTCTGAAGTAACTAGGCAAAACCAAGCTCTTGTAGACAACCTTCATTTCTAAGCACATATTTATTTTTTGATCACCATTGAAGAAAGAAACATGATTAATGAAGTAATGCGTATTGAATTATAAATCTGTTGCTTTCCTATATATTGCTAAATATTACCAGTGTCAATCCCAGTAGCCCCAAAACTCTTATTTTTATGAAGCCTGACTGGTTTCAATTCTTCTCCATCTGTCAAAGAATTTGACATGCATACAGTGAAAGTTACATAGGAGGCAACTTTCCAGGGCTCAGTGGGTAAAATTCACCCTTGTTCAGAAAAGCAGTCTAAGATTTATGAACCGCTAAAGATCCTGTTAGTCTTTACTCTACTTCTGTTTAGAACTGCTTCAGCTTTAAGCACCAAATTTGCGCTACTTAGACCCTAATTTTGAGAGAGGCTGAGAAAGCGTACCTCATATTGAAACTGAATTCATTGATACACATCACCAGATTTTCGGAAAAATCAAACTGGAAAGCTACTAAAGGCATCACTTAAACTGAGGCAGCCAACTCAACCTGTAAATCACAGACGTTAAATGACAGGGACCTCAAAGGAAAAGACATGAAGTCTGTCCTTCTGTCAGCCTGACAGTGACTTCTCAGTATATTTTCTAGAACTGCGCAAATAATAGATTCTTTGATTAAGAAGAAAAAGAAGAAGAAAAAAAGTTTAGCTGAATTAAAATCTGATCTTGGGGAAAGACAGAAGCAGGAAAATAAAAATATAATTACATATTTTTGCATCAACCTCAAACAAGTATGAGCCAATTCATAAATGAAAGCACCAAATTTCAAAATGACAAGTCACATTTTTAGCCTGAAACTTCTTTCACAAACACGCAGGCATTTTTACAAAACTACTGGAATAAATTATCTTCAAATTTGCCCCTTTTCAGCCAAAACTACTTGCTAAATGCAACCTGAATCTGTTATTGTTTCCCCAAATTACATTTTTCAAACTTATTTGGGGAGGAAGGAAAGGGGGGGAGGGGAAAATTGCCTGGCTCCATCCTCTGCTGCGTTTTCTAATTGCATTTAAATGATCCATGCAACTGGTCTCCTACAACCTCCCTGAGGGGTAATATTTCACAGTCTAGCTAATCTCACTATTGAAACGTGTCCTGTTTTTCAGCAAAAATTTCACTAACATAAAGCACAATCAGAATAAAATGTTTTAGAAGTCAGCAAAAATTAAGTTAGTTTTAAAATCAAGAAGTATGCAAATACAGAGTATCAGCAGAATATACAGCTCTGGACGCTTTAGCAGTGCAAACTAATCTGTCATCCAAGGTGCCTCATATCTACTCATGAGTCCAAATCTGCAGCTGAAACTGAACAATTTTTTGGTCCAACAATATTTTGTTGTATCTGAATGAATGGTAGTTACCTTTTTTAAAAGAAAAAAAAAAAGAAAAAAAAAGCAGCAGTGTAAGCCCAAAATTATTTTTCCATATTACACACACTTAATATTTGATTTATTTAATCATTTATTTCTCCAGCTCACTCACGTGACTGCATTTGTGTGAGCTTAGTAAGCTCTGGCCTTGATTCTTCAGCTGCTTGTGTATGTACTTAACACGGGTGGTGTGGTGTCTGCAGGACCAGACACATTTCCTCACTGTGAGGGCTGCAGAAGCACTACTCACCGAACAAAAATCCCAACTCTTTGCGGAAAAAATAAAAATGCCGCTGCTCACAGTGACTAAGTAATCCCTTTTGCAACCTAACGGCTCTTTTTTTGTTGCCTTTTTGCCCAGGATGAGTAAGATACTACTTACTTTGTGAACTGCTGAACTGGAGTCAGTAGGATGATTAAAGGAGTCAGACACATTATTAAGCCTGTGGGGACTTCATGTGGAGCCTACGGCAGGGGTGTCTCTGCCTCCAGACCGGCACACAGGGTAATGCGCCCAGTTACCTCTTGCACTTTAAACTGGTTTAACACTAAGTTAAGTACTACTTAACCAGTTAGGGCTGCAGTACCCTGCATGAGAGGGAACGCATTCCAGACTCATTCCAAACCGTCAAATTTTTTTTCTTCGGACTAACTCAATTTCTGACACACCTGGGTTTATATAACACAAGGGAAAAGGGAGACCTCCATGCCTGAGGGTAGAAAAAATCTAGTATGAACCAACCAACAAGCACTACTGAACGCAGCCGAAAGAAAGCTCTTCAATGCTACTTGATATATACCTGTGCCATTACAATTTGGACAAGGAATATGTAATCTGGCTCAGTGAAGCAATACTGTTCTGTTTCTCAGTCTCATTCTCTGGCTGTTGTGCTCATTCTGTAGCAGCAAGTGAAAATGTTTCAAAGTATAAAAATAAAGCCATTTCCACAGTAATAGGATGTTATTTTTACATTTTGATTTAAGAATACTACAGGCTACTGCACACACAAAGCCCACCACCACTTCAGTTTGTAGGAACTGACAGAAGTCCTTTTATTGTTACCGTAAAAACCCCAAGGAGGCAGTCTTGCAAAGTACAAAGCACATGGTCAAGTAAAATGCCCAGGCTACCTTTTCCTTGGAGTAATTTATCTCTACAGTTTGGATCTAAATGATACGAAGTTAGTCACAATCTTCAGCTAAACAGTTTCCTTTGTCACTTTGCAGACACCTAACTGAACACCCGAATGCTCACGGCTGCTGAGCAGCCAGTAAACTCTCCCAGAGATTACGTACCTAAACTGAGGGTTATACCTTTTGAAAACTCTTGGTCCCATATATACATTATCATAGCAAAATTTAAGCAAAATTTTCTGGCATGCTGCAACATATGGAGAGCTCTAATTTAACTGTGGTCTCAGGGTATGCCACAGATACACAAGCTTGAATCCTATTTGAGGAGATATTTAGCGGAAACTTAAATCATTGACTCTGAAGTTTAAGTCCTCTGACTTCATAGCATGTGACAATACATCTCTGTGGAGCAAAATCAAAATGTAGGAAGCCTCAATTTGTTTTGACTGTATTTCTACCAGCAATTTTTTTTATCTGTTCAGATCATGCCTGGAGAATAAACAAAATCCCAATACGCTCAGACCAGGCTGTGAAATGCAAACTTCTATCTGATACAAAATTCAGAATTCTGAAAACAAAAGGAGGGATAGGTTGGAAATTCTGGCAAAATGTCAATACAATCATTTAAATATAAGTCTCCTAGGCGGAAGGAGGAGAAGGAAGAGGCTAAGAGGAATGTAAACTCTCAGTGCACCACAAGCTTTGGGTCACTTAGGGAAGCTGTGGCTGTGGCCACACAGTGCCCCTCTCATAATTTAGTTGCGTGGGTCATACTTAAACACACCTGCTAGCAAGTTAGTTCCTTTCCTACTCTACAGCCTTGTGTTAATCCCCTTCTTGGTCAGCTCTGCTGAAAACTTGCAGGGTACATCAAAAGTTTTCTCCTGCCTGACAGAGTACACACACCACATTGCCTTCACCTGTAAAATTCAATACAGTACTCAGCAGGTTCCCAGGTCAGTCTGGCAGTACTGATCTTTACTAAATCCTGTTACACTTTATTCCATTCCTCCCTTTAACTGTATGTCTTTAGAAAAGTTTTCAAAGGAAAGGACACTTAAAGCATCCCTTACTCATAGATCTGTAGTTGCTGAATATTTTTATTTCTCAGCTTCCTAAATATGCAGCTGTTCTCCAGCCCTATGGTACTATCTCGATCTTAACAGATTCAAAATATAGATGTAATTGACCAGTTCTTTCAGTATTCTGGAAATTATTATTTCCCTTTGATTTTACCAAGATAGACTCTTTTACTGTTGCTTTCATTGTAGCTATGGTTATTTCTGTTTAAATACCATCATTGTACTTTATCTGTCTCCCCTTTCCCACCATGCTAACATAATCATCTTTACTGAAAAATGAGGAAAAGCACTGAGCCACATATAGATTATCTTTAAGATCCATCCTCACAAGATAGCAGCTCCCTTTCTTCATTTTTATGTCCCTATTATGTAGCTGAAGAGAGTTTTGCTATTTGTTATTTCTTCTCTAAAGCCCAGCTCAGTTTGGCTTTGGAAATTCTCACTGTCTCCAAACCTCCTGACCTCTGAGACTTAGTGCTGATCAGACAACTGGGAAGGAAAGGGTGCAAAATCTTTTGCATATTCCTAATGGTGTTGTATACACACACTTTATTTTAGAGCCACACCCTACAATTTCTTCTTTTTTGATGTCCAGATCCCTGTCAACGTTAGCATCATTAATTTTAAATAAATTTAGAATTTCTCTATATATTTATGTCTGCAAGTTTCTCCTACTAGCCATTTCTCTCCATTATGAAATTTGCTGTTTTGGGGGAAAAAATCAAAACAACTACACCAAAACACTTAGCAACTGTTTTATTGCCTTGAGAAACATAAAAGGAAGATATCTGCAATCACTCTGTTGAAGGTTGTTTGGTGTTATCAGCCTTCCATGGTGTCCTCATTGCTTACTAAGAAATTCTAAAAATTCCAAAACATCCCCATAAAAACCAGAACACTGTAACACATCTTATTGATACATTAGCTACTTGATGAAGACTGTCAGCTACCACATGAAAACATCTACGATGTCTAATAGCCTGTGTTCTCCAATATCCATTTAAGTAGATAAAATCCCCTGCTACAATAATAATTCCCACACATTTCTGGAACGTCTACCCTTCTCACAACAGGACTCCAGCAATCCATTACAGAAGCCCAGCGCTAGCCCAGGGAAACCACCTTTAAGACCTTTAAAAAAAATATTTTTTTAAAACACATATAACCCACTTCAAGTTATTATATCATTAATACTTAATAGTATAGCAGCATGTCTCCAATTTTCGTCCTCTTTCCTCAGTAACATACAACATTCAAGCCCCTACTTCCACTCACAAATTCACCTGATTCATGTTCTGCACAGACGCTCCTACTTCCTCCCTTTTCTTACACAGGTTTTTGGCAGGTCTGTATCCGTGTTTCAGCTCTTCCTCGGGGACAACGCTTAGCCACTGAACAGATCAAGCACAATTCTAGCAGCAACGTGTCATTGACACTTTACTTTCTCAGCAGCCTAAAGCTTTCTTTGCTAACCAAATTACTATTGACATTTCTATATCCACTGTTCTGTCCTAATTTCACCCATTTTATTCCTCTTGCACTTATTTTATATATATAAAATGTATAGGGGATATATGAATTTCCCCCAATCTTCTCCCATTTTTCAGTTTAAAGTCCTTCTTCCAGATGTGTTAGCACCAACTTGAGGCCCATTTCTCAGTTAGACAAGGAGAGTGTATCTTTAGAATCTCTTTCATCCAGCTGCACAGTAACGACTGGTGCTTCAGAACATGTCTCTTGTAGTGTTAGTAGTTATGTGCTGATCACCATTGCTCCATCATGCACCCACTCTTTTATCCCACTGGAACATAAAGGAAATTTCTGAACACCTTAAGGCCATTTTAAATCAAAGCAGAAACACATCTACTACTGGCCGAATGTTCCTTGCTTCTACATGTATGCCATATGATCAGCCCACTGTTTCCAAAATGAAAATCTCTGGCATAGTCTTGCTGAAAGTGAGGTTAACCAGGAAGTTAAATAACAAGGCCAGCACTACATTCACAGTAATGAGCCAAATCTTGTGGCGTTACATTTCCTCAGGCATGGATTTATATGAAGAGGGGATGTCTCCCCTTGAACCCTTCCTAGATCTGTTCAGATTATAATGGAACTTTGGAGAAAGAATTACTCAGCTACAGCCTTTTCTGTAGGCAAACGGGCAAACTGGTTACCTTTTCCCCTCAGCCAGACAAATTGGAGAATGCTGTAAAAGTAGGATGGGCAATTATTTCCTTCCCAAGAACACAGAAAAACCTGTTACTCTTCAATCTCAGTCTGCTCTTTCCCTGGAGAAATACAGCCCTGGGCTGCACCTTGTCACCAAGACAATTACACGTCCCTATGTATGATTTCATTATATATCTTTGGTATAAACACTGGTATGGTTAGAAGGCTTCCTAATGATGGCTTGCTAGAAGATACAGACCCTAGAGGACGCAAAGGACAAATGCATAAAGTTATGCATTGCGTTTAACATCTCTTGATTGTAGGCATCCCTTGCTTTCAATTCAAATCTGCTTCTATGGATGCAAACCAGAGATCAGTTGCTATGGCGTAATTGATTATAGCCAGAATCCTTCATGGGAGTGCTTATTCTCATTCAGTGTTTAGACTAATTTTGTTTGTGTAGAGCCAAAACAGAAGAAACTTCATGCCATATTTGTGATGCACCAAGCACAGACCAGCCTGAATAAGGCTGAGCCACTCCACAAAAAGTGATGCGGTGAAAGAGGCGTCCTAACCTGAGTTCAGGTATGACAGATCTGTAGCCTTGTTCTAGTAACGCACAATACCTATGCCATAGATATGCCCCCAGCTCCGTGATTTCCTACCACTAGGGCAAGAGCATTAGAGTGAGAAGGAATTTGTCTATTTTTAACCATAACTATTTAAGACAGAAAGAAACACAAACCTTCCCAGCACAACCAGCAGCTAACACTTTGTGCTGTAGGGTGTTGGCCTACTAGTGGCAAAGGAAGAAGAAAATAAACAAATAAATAAATAGAGACTGTTTTAAAAAGCAAAGGAGGTAAAACTTCCAGAAAGCAGATTGTCCTCAGCAGATGGATCCCATAGGTCAGACGGCTCAGGAAGGGTAGGCACAGCCTTTCAACCACAGGATAAAACAAAGGTAACTAATATATTGAAACTGTGCTTCAAAACAGTAGTTCAACAAGGTAAAAAGAGAGACACGATTGTGAGATGCTAGCTAACATAGGACAGAAAATATTCACATACTCTAAAGCTGGTCCAGGGCAAAAATTTGGATTCAGAACACAAGCAGGCAAACTCTGATTTAGCTTGTAATTAAGAAATCCTCTCTGAATTATGCAACCTTCATTCACTTTTTCAGAAGATATGAGAACACTACAATCACTTGCCAAGTTTGATCCCAACATGCCACGGGGCAAATGGAGACCCTAAACTGTCATATTCTATTTAAATCATACGTAGGCTAAAGTGAGTGCGATTGCTTGGTATATTAAATTACTACTAGTGTGTTGATATTTCCTCATGAACAATCTACGGCTCTGAATTATTTATTGAGGAGGAAGTGGCTTTTGAAGTGAACGTTATTTCTCTCTCAGAGCTAATGCTTGAATATGATAAAAATAGTTGCCAAGAGAAAAAAGGAAATTAAAAAAGATACATCCATGACTGACGGCTCCCAGATTTTACCTGACTCCTTCATGCATTACTTCTCTTTGTGAAGTCTATATGCTAAAATGATGTGCACCTGAAAAATAATAACATGTGGGACAGCCTGTGTCAGGAAATTGCTTGCAACAAATCACAGCTACGTACACATTCAGTGATAGCAATCAATAGGAGTCCTAGACTATTCCCATGGCTTTGTGCTTCCTTACCTCTAGAATCCAATATTGCTCATAGAAATGCAGTTTCAAGGGAGCCGCAGAGCAGCCTTCCTCTGGCATCAGGAGTGGTACCAAGAATCAAAGAGCTCTGGGTTGTACTGGAAATGAAGGACACTTAACTGAGCATGGAGTGACAATAGGAACAGGAAGAAGGATCCAGTTCTCCCACTGGCCCTTCAAGGTCTCAGTCACATTTTTCAAATTCTTGCCCCCTCAACAGGAATCTTCACAGGTTTTTGAGAATGGGGAAGTGAGAACAAAAAGCTGCAGCAGAATCCCCCATAATAAGATAAATCCACTGTGACACATTCTGCATTATGACCAAATTAGAATTTATTTGGTCAAAAAGCTATTCTCACAATAAAGTGCACTCTTGAGTGACAGCTGCAATATTTGAACCCAAAACAATTACTTGAAATGAACATAAATAATATTTCTGTCTTCCTTTCTCCATCACCGTAACTATTAAGGTTGCTATTCATGAAGAATTCTCCAAAGAATGATTTATGGCATGCCATTAGGAGACATATTTCTATCATATTTCTATTGTTTATTTATTTGCAAAAGGTTTATATATGCTAGACATGGATCAAATCTTTCTGTAAATTTTCTGTGAACAGATTTGAATGTTGAGTTTATTCTTATTTCAAGGTTATTCTTCAGTTTTCAAGGTGCCGAAGCTAATTTCTTTAATAACCAATCCTTTGTGTCTACTAATTAGAGATATCCAAAACAATTTGCTATTTCAATCATATGTCATTGCTTCTGATCCTTGATTGGATGAGTAATGAAATTAAGTAAGACCCATATGAATTGTGAATATTACTACTGAATATGTAATTAACGTTTTGATTAATATTCTGGCACTCAGGCTTAAAATACACCTTCCATAAGTATTTGCACTAATAAAACTCAAGCTCAAAAATTCAGTACAAGTCATTAACACAGTCAAACTGAATTCATAAGTGAACTTCAAAAGGATAATTGTAAGGTTTTTTATGATGATGGTTATGAACAGTGTCCTTTTAAGTTGGACTCCTATATTAGTACTAGCTGTCAAATAAAGCTACTGGCCATCTTTCCTCCTTAGGTGCTGATACAAAATGAAAAATTAGGGATATAGGTTTTGCTGAGGTATTGAAAATATCCTGTGCTAATACAAGTTGATAATTTAAACCCCGATTGTTTCAAAGTTCAATGAATTATCTTATGGAAATTTGAAATCCTTTAAGACATAGTATTACATTTAAAAAGAATTGAAATATTATACTACTTCTTGTAATACACTTCTATTTCTTACTTAGAGTATCCATTAGGACCATTTTTTATGTCATTACTGAAATATACTTAATTCAGCTGACAGTCAACATTTTTCAAAATGTTCTTCCCATCCAATACTTTCTGCACTTAAAAGAAAGCCAATCAGAGGATTTAATAAACAAAAGGTATGGATGTATCATTTCATTTTATGTTATAAATGAGACATTTCTATTAGACACCACAAATAACTTTGATAACAACCTATTAATATGAATTCTGCAGTAGCAGGATATATCACATCTGGCACCTGTCCTGTTAAGAGATGTTAGCCCTGTAGAAAGGTTCTGGATCTTATCACAGGAGGGGTTGACTCCCTTGTGAGAATCAACACACTGTGTAATAAAGAGATGGGCAATGTAGGAACAGATTCAAGACAGGCTGAGTCCAGCTCTGGAACTGACTTTGATGTAAATTAGGAAAGGCACCTGCTCAGAAACACCACTCTGTTTTGAACACGCTCTTAAACCACAAGTAGCAGCAACTCATTACGTGTATTACAGACGTATCCTAAAATGTCCATGCAATATCAGCCCTCTGCTGTGCTAGAAGTTTTCAAAGGAATGGAAAGAAATCCTTCTCCCAAACAGCTTACCACCTTGCCAACACAAGCGAGGCGACCAATTGTTAATACATTTCACTGGAAGAGGAAAGGAGACACAAAGATTAAAGACATGCTGTGGGCTATCTGAGGCAGGTCCCACATGAAGAACCTCCCATAGCCCAAATCACAGGTTGGTCATGAGACAGTATTCTCCCTCCAGAAGGGCTATAATTTTACACTAATGAGGGTAAAACCCCCCAGACTCACAAAACAAGCCCAAATGCTCAAGATCTCAGTCTAACTGACAGCATGTGAGTAACAGGTCCTACCTGGCAAGGAAACAGATCTATTTCAACTAAAGCCTTCTCAGTTCCTGGCCTTTTATGCTCTGCTTATCCAAAACTACCAGTAAACTTTACAAATGGCTAAGTCAGCCTCTTTAGAGAGAAACTTTGGGACTGATGCTGGGGTAGCTTGTTTTGAACCCTTTGCTAATTTTCTCAGTAGCCCTCTTGATTTAATCCAGCCATGCAGGCAACACACCCAATAATTAATCTTTACATCAATTGGATCATTAATGGAGTAGCTCTGCCACAGAAGTGACACTAACAGAATGAAGACAGGTTATAGAAAAACGTACATCTCCAAAATTTTATTTTTTAGGTAGAGGAAAAATAATGAATGGCGTACTTAAGTACCAAACACAGCCCTTAGTTCAGTAAGGTAATTTTCAGACTCTGTTATCATGAGTTCTTAATTAACCTGTGTGGTAAAAATTCCTAGCAAATGGTAAATGCAATGCCTCCTTCTGACACATGCATTACTGCCCTATTGTAAAAGTTCAAAGCCATTACTATTGAGTTGTCTCAGTCACATTAATTATCCTCTGCACTGTATTTGGCTTCGCTTGGGTAAATCTTCTTTAATTGCCCAGTCTTTACTTACATAACATCTTTGTTTAATATACTATGAACTCTGTTTACATTTATGCTTTTTCCAATACTTCTGTGTTGAACGCAGTTGCCACCATTACTACTGGAATTGTTCTACATTCCAGTAGATGCAGTTCATTTGTCTCCTCTCAGCCAGCCATGTCACTGCTTTTGAAGCGGAAATGTCTGGTGCTTGGATGTTTTGGGCTGAAGTTGATCCTAGTACTTCCACTACATTTTACAAAATTCCTAACCCTTGTTATCCATTTTCCATAGCATGTTCTATCCAGTTTACAAAGTCAACTAATAGATAAGGAAAACAGCACAAGAGAGGAGGTGATGAGCTAACTTAGGGCAGCAAAAGTGGGTACCTGAAGGAAACAGGGTAAAGAACAGAACTTTTTAAGCTGTGTAGCATATTATGGGCATAATAAGCATAAACCCTTGAGGAAATAAGTCCTTAAAATATTAAAATTTTGCTTTAGTGTCCCAGTGATGTCCATCATGGAGAGATGTTCATGTTTTCAACATGTTTAACTTAAAACATGTTTTGACAGGCACATTGAAATGATAATTTGCTTTGAATTGTTTCCACCCAGATAATTTTCTGTCTAAGTATCTTAAAATATTTTACAAAAATTAAGCTTCATAATATCCATATAACAGCGAGACTGCAAATATGTACTAAATAACTAAAGGATAACATTTTCAGAAGTATGTACTGCTTTTGACTGTCCGAATTGAGCCATTTTAAATCTCCTTCCCCTTTTAAGGAACAAACCTAAAATGGTAATAAGCCCCTCCATTGACAGTACAAGGGAGATGTAGTCCTTTGTTTCTGAAACTCAGGCAGGTAAAAAAAGGCAACAAAATTACACATACTGAAAATTTGGACTCCACTTGCTGTGGAGCTTCTGGTGAGTTGGGAGACAAGAAGTTGGGACACGAAGATAAAGATTTCCTGGGGGGGGTTTCAGCCACAAAATTGTGCTGCTTACGTTGATAAAAATCAACTACAAAAATGTTATCAGGAAATCAACCTAACGCAAGAACCGGGAACTCAAGTATTTTTTAAATTTCTGTCTAATTTACTTTTGCACAAGACAGCAGAAGAAAAAGGTGAAACAGCTACTGAGTGACACATCAAAAACACCTTTCCTCCTTCTTTTTTTTCTAAGGTTGACTGCATATGGCAGAGAAATGTTGATGAAAAAATGCATAAACCAATCCTTCAGCCAATTCACATCATCTAGAGGCACTCCCATAAACTAAGCAGGCATTTCCATATAGGTATGTATTACGGTCCTCTTTGTGGTTATACTATATATGAAGGATGAATGTTTGTAAACAGAAATACTGGCGGTGTATTTTTAGAATAAGAGAGAGAGAAGGTTAAAAGGTAGGCAACAAAATCTAATTAAGTAGTAAAAAAGAAAGACAGGAAAATCTGCACCTGTTCCCATTTGAGGGTCCTAAGTATTAGGTCTTTCTCTCTGGCCTCACAAACATGGCATTTCTGTCAGCATGGTGACATAGCAGGAAGGACGGTATCTGTCCCCATCCAGTCTTGCCTCAGCCTCAGCACAGAAAGGACTCTGGGAGACAGGATCTGAGCCCTCACAGCTGGGAAGGGCAGTGGACTCGGATCTCCTAAAACCTGAGCAAATACTCTAATCACAAGGGACATTTCTCCAGTACTGTAAACCAAAGCAGATTCCGTAATACGTGTCAGGGATCTAAGCTCATCATTGCTCATAAAGCAGGTTTAAACAATGCTGGCCAAGTGCATCCACTAAGGATTTTGGTGTCACTCCAGCCTACCTTCTGGTTTGCAGTGGGTTTAAGTGAGAAATAGGAGCTCAGGCTATGTGTGCTGGGGAGGTTCTTTACACAGCCAAAACACAGAAATACTAGTCTCAAGTTGAACATTGTGGCCCATTATGCTTAAGTTCCTCAAGAAACTTCCTCATGAGACTGTCGAGTCAATTTTTGAAATGATATTTTCAGGGCTATATGCCTGAAGAACATCTAAATTCTGCTTTGTGGAGCTAAGTCCTATTTTAGACCCAGTTCACAGAAAGATTTCCACAGAAAGATCAGGGTTGAAGAAAAATAAGAAGAGACACAACTCCACCCGTACCTCTCTTTAAGATAAAAAAGACCTCACATTTATAATAACAAAGCTTGTTGTTCCTCACTAGCTGCTATTAAACCATGAAAGTATCAGCACAGTGGCTTTTTGTTGTTTTCTATGCATGTACAGATCCCTTTATAAAGGACTGAAGTCTGGTGCTTGGTATTACAAAGTACTTCCCTTGGACCTGCTGGAACTAATCTACTGATCTTATGCACCGTGCATGGAAAAACACCAGTCAAAGAAGTTGGCAGGATCCTAGAACAGATCAGATGTTTACATGAAAACATCCCATTAAAGTGAGTAATGTCGAAAACCATGGCACTGCTAACCTTCATTCTTAAGGGCAGAAATCAATCTGATATAGAGCAGCTGATAGAGATGAGGAAAACTGTTCTTTCATCTGTAGGTTAATTCACTTCTTATTCATGCTAAAACATCTGCATCTTTCTGTGAAGCAGCTGGTACTGGTCCTTGGTACATTAGTCTTGCCTAAGTCACACCTCCCAATTTTAGAAGAACAAGAAGTTCCTTTTGTTGTCACATCAATGGCTGCCAAACTTCCTTTGAAAACACCCCACAAAACAGCCTCGCTCCATTTGCTCCAACTCGTGGTATCAAGTCATTTGTAACTGATAGCTTTAACCATCCCACTGATTATCCCTGCCAATCAAAAAGATTTATATGGCTCGCCCTACAAATCTTACGCCATGAACATGCGGAACTGCACAAGACTGTTGTCAAAGGAAATAAATAAATGGAAATAATAACACAGTATAGTAATTATTTTATCTTGGGGGGGGAAATACATTATTACCCATTTCAGCCATTCAGGGAGGGAAACAGAATGAGAGGGAGAGTGATAAGAAACCACTTCAGCAATCAGAGACCGCAGGGAGGTGATAATTCAGGTTATGGCTGTCAGGACATTCAGGCAAAATCTCTTGAAAAAATATATATCCAAGACCTATTATTTTTTAATGCTAAATTTAATGAAAAGGTACTTAAGGGTACTCCCTCCCCTACAAACTGTCAAACGGATACCACACATTTGTATTTATCATTCTTTAGATGACTGCTCACTGCAGTCAGAGTTTATCTAACATTTTCTTTACGTATCTAACATTTTCGCTGTGAGCTGGCCCAGACTTACCACTCTTCTTTTTTCCTGCCTCCTTCTCCAGTCTCTCACTTAGAAAATCATTCAAATAATCTCTTTTTGGTCAGTGGCTGAAGGGAAATAAACTGGAGTTTTAGGTACATGGTGTACAAGGATTAACTGGTATCCCTGTGCTTTTTCATAACCTGCTTCCTTCTATATGTTCCCTCAGTTCACCCTCATGTTCTCTTTTATATCAGCCTCCTTTCATTTTAAAAATCAAACAAATCAAAACAGTTCTTTTTATAGCCTTTTTGCCACTTCCACTCCTATACCTCTGCTTGACATAATGTATACAACTGACAGCTGTGCTAAAATGGACAAAAATGGCACCACTTTGTAAACACACTTTAGCAAGCACAAATTTGTACTGTACCTTGAAATGCAAGCAAAAGAGCTATTGATTTTGTCGGTGCCTGATAAATTCCTCCCAAACAACCTGTTTACTGAAAGCGTAAGTCACTGTTGTGATTAATTTGCTGTGTTTTAAAAGCTACTTAATTGGAACAGAGAGATGGCAGAACAAGGTAATACTGTTACAAGTAACACAGGAATTGATTTCATTTTAATTTTACTAGAACTTTTGTATTTTTGTAGCCAAATCAGTCCTTGTGGACAAATATTAAGGGCTAAGCCTGCTGACAGGGAGCGTACTCTTCCGGACGAGGTAAACTCTGATATAAGTAACCTGAAGATATGGAGCAGGGTTACTGAAGCTATAGATCTCGCTGTGATGTTACACTTTCTTGCTTTCCCACAGGAGATTTGGACATGCAAACCGACCTTTCAGCACTAAATACTTTCCCTGACGTAATACAGAGATTTTAGCCAGAAAAACTCAGCCGGTTGCAAGAACGACAGCATCTAGAAACAAACCATATAACGTGAAACATTTCTTTGAATTCACGATATGTATGTATAGTCATTCCGGCATGGCATTGAAGAACTCTGGAATAATATCAATACAGGGTGACACGAAATATTCTGAAACACAAACCTTTAAAGTCTTACGTATTTCCCCCTGTTTTGGAAAATGCCAAATATAAATTCTTCCCATACGTAAGTTTCTAGAAAGCATTCTGTGTATAACATATTAGCTCTGCTACTAAGCCAATTGAGCAATCAGAAATTTTAGTGCTTAAGCAGTACTTTGAAAATCTGAAAACTTACATAACTGATAAATATTCTCTATAGGGAGAACCCTTGTTAATTATTAAAGTACAGTATCTTTCTTCTAAAGTACATCAGCATCTTTTACACGTAGCTTAGGTTATTAAAATAAACTGAATACCAAATCTGATTTGTATGCAGACTTGTAACAGATTTTTAAGAACATAGTAAAGATTCACTTTTGTGTTTAAAAAAAAAAAAATTATGAAAGGCACAGCCTTCATCTGCATATCACTGTCTTCAGAAAAAAAAAAAAGAAGAGTATTTATTCTACTGAATGTATTAGCAAAAGTTTAAACATAGTTAAGCCACCTACAGGACGTGCTGCCCCTTTATAATCCTGCTTTCTGAGGGGAAAAAAATGAAAACTTTAATTCCTGTTTCTGACAGTCTATCACCTTTCCTGAGTCCTAAAGACACAGCAAGCAAAACAGTTAGCCAGTGGGACTTCAACTCGAGCACTGCAGTAACTCAGTAGAAGAAATATGGTATTGCTGAGTGGTAGCATTTTGCTACACTAAGAGACAGATGGGGAGGATATGCAATAATCTTGTCTAGGAAACGGCTATGACTCATAAATTTGGACTCAGTGTGACAAATTATCTGACAGATTTCAAAACAGTTAGAAAAACTGGTGTCAGATTGAGATATTATCACATCTCAGTGTGAAGTCCAATGGCAGCTGGAATTATTGACCACCTAACTACACTGAACTCCTACACTACTACTGAACAAAAGTGTCAAAACTACTATCTAGAGCAAAAATGCAAAAACAAATGAACCTATTTAAGGATGGGGTTGAGCTGATTTAAAGACTGGTGTTGTTTTTCTTAACTTTGACTACCTTGCTCACAGTTCCAGCTTGGGGGCCTGGGCATGCTTAATAGTGAGCACCCGAGGTAGTCGTAAGGACTTGTCAGACACAGTGTAGACGCCGTTTCCCTTTATTGTTTCCTTGGAAATTACAAGAGTGTCAACTGATTGCACAGGTGTAGCTATGAATGCAGGCAATGAAATCTCTTTGGTGGTTGATCCAGTCCAGTGAAAAATGCTTCCACAGGGCACCACAGAGACTGTGACTCACCCTGCTTCCAGAATCCAGCATCACCTCTACAACCCTCCTCCAACTTTCTTTTTTTTTCCCCCAAATAAGAACCATGAAGGCAAAGGAAAAGAGTGATTTCTTAATGTCACACATAAACAGATATAGCTAAATCATAGCATCACTTCTCAGGGAATCAGACCCACTTTGGAACAGATACCCGCCCCAGACAAGTGCCACCTGGAAGGGCCAGTGATTAACCTAGCGTCTCTAGGTGGGTTCCCATACAGCTAGCAAATCTCAGCCAAAACCCCTCCATCTATTGAAAGGGATATACTTAACCATCTCACTATCATCTCAGCTACCCAGAAATAATTTTAAAAGGTAATTTCCGGTCCTCCTCTTTCCAAAGATTCACCCTTCCTCTGGCCTTGTTGGCTCCAGAAACCTGAGAGTTCCCTTGCAGGCACTTTGACTGGGGCCTTTCAGATAAAACAACAGCACCCATGGGAACCTCCCAGCACTCTGAGCACCGAGGCAGCCTGCTCACACCACTCCCCTATGATGCACGACATTTGTCCTGAGGAGTTACTTCTTGCTTTCGAGACACCACAAAATGGGCACTACTGAGTCCTCCAGTCTTCTCGTCTTGCCCACCCAGTTTCCCGCAACCCATGGTCCACCCAGGGCTGGCTCTCAGGGCCCCTTTACCCAGCTTCAGGAGCATGCCAGCCCAAAGGAACCTTGTCCAGAGAAAAAGTTTTCAAGGAAATGAACCAGCTCCATAGATGCCAAGTAAACGCTATTATCTCTTACATCCAGTCACCAGGTCCTGCTATCCACTGCGAAATCTGAAAGCCAGGGCTAAGCCTGGGAAGCTTAGTCGATCAAAGGGATGCTCAAGGGCACTGGTTACATACTTTCATGCCAAGCTCAAAGGGCAATAGTTTATCTGAATCCTACTGGCCCATATACTTCTACATAGTCCTGACAGACTATAAATTAAAGCATCCAGCCCTTTTTTCCCTTTCAACGGAATACAAAGACCCTGTGCATTACAACCTCCTTGTACTCCCCAGAGTCAGCTAATAAAAAGCCGTGTGTCTCACAGCACCTACTTGGGAGAACAGGGCTCCAGAGTGTGGCTTTCATGCCCATATATTGGTAAAAAGCAGAACACACTGGAAGTGTGAATAAAGAAACGTATCTATATCTATCTCTGAAGGCAGAATCCCATCAGTGATCATATTTTAATATGAAATTAGCTGCCTATAAAGGCCTAGTATCTGCACTCTGCTGTAGCAAGCAACTCCTCAGAGACTTCACTGGAATTTTAACTGAGGGACAGTGTTACCAGGAAGTCTGTGAACATCCAACCCCCTGAATAAAAAAAAAAATATTTACATGCTTATTCGTTAAAATGGAAGAATTCAGTCTTCTAAAATTTGTGAGAAAAAAAGTTATTTCAAAAGGGAAAAAAAAAATTTTTTATTCAGACCTGTTTGGCAGCTTAGCTGCTGCTGCAGCTCCTCCTCTTTACACTCTAGGAAAAAATTGTTTTAGTAATTTTAGATTGCCTGTTTCCAGCATTGTTCCATGCCACATTAAAGACCTCATTCATTTCCCATTAGCACATTTTAGTTAAAATTAACGCATAATCATTTTCAATGATCTGGCTTTCAATATATTTGTAAACAAAAATTAATCTCGAATGTAAGACAAGGAAAAGCTTTGGAATTGTTAAAAATCATCCTGACAGAACTAATCACTGCAACCACATTTTTTTAAATCCAAGAACACTGGGATTGCCAGTTGTACCCCCAGTGCCTCAGGATGGCTTCCTTAAATAAACCATTGACACAATTCCCCCCAAAACCTTTGGCAATGTGACAAATAAAGGGAAACTGAAGGCCTCAAAAAATCAATTCAACACTTTAAGAGGCGACAGGACAGCGAACGCCAGAAGAAAGCAGAATGAGCACCAATCTCGGTATACCGGGAACGAGGCACAAGCAAACCTCTCTTCTTGTACCCCGGTATCCTTGCCCATATGCAAAACTACCAAACATCAAAACCCCAGCTCTCTCACCCAGCAGTCCTTGCTGACAGAGAAACAACAGAAATATTACTGTAATTTTTGCTTGTGCAGGGTTCAATAGAGTAAGTAACAGAAAATGTAAATATAGGTATAGGAGAGCTTTAACTGGGACCAAAAGTAAAAGAGAAGGAAAAACTGAAAGCTGAGATAAAGTGCAGAGACAGAGACACAGAATAAAGGATAACACGGGTTTTATTAACTGCAGGGACAATGACCCCAGCAAGTGTGCACTTGTGGTGGTAACACAGCCGGCACTGTCCGTCCAGCTGCGTCGAAGGAGGAGTTAGTCTCCAAACATGTGCAACTGGAACAAACTTCAGATCGTACTTCAGCCTAAATGCTCAGGAGCTGTTTGCTCAGGCCAGTGCAGGTGTCACACTGCAGAGCAAAAGTTTTGGACTATGAAGTATGAGTGCTCCATTTTCCATAGAATATTAATAATTTTCTGCAGATCATGTTAGTTCTGACTCCGTGCTTATGTACAGAGTTTCTCAGGGGTTGATGTGACCTCTCCTTTTTGGTGCTGATTAGTAGTTTTAATGACTCCAAAGGCTGTCCCTTATGAGGAATATGTCTAGGAAATGAAAATGAAGTCACTTTAATCAATTATGAAGCACTGATATGCAAGTCTGCACGCAACTGACCATATAATTTGTACATTTGTGGAAAACTGCAAAAAAATACTACTAAGCTACTGACAAAGAAACAATTCTATGACTCTGTTTCACTGAAAATAAAAAGCATAGCAGGCTAAAACATAAATAATGCCCTAACACTCCTCGTCAATTTAATATTCTGGAACTCTTATGCTACTGCACATAAAAGACGAAGAAAAGCCAGATATGATCAAAAGAGACTCAGGTAGCTTTAAATATAGAGGACTAGGTGCTCTTGCAAGGAGCAAGTGTTAAAAGACATGGTGCTTCATCAAAAAGCAAGCAGCTGGAGAGCCCTAAATCCCAGCGACCTCACCTGACAGAAGTGCTGCGCAATATGGGATCGCACCCTGCTCCACCCAAAGCCCTGCTCCTTGTGTTTTCCAGTAGAGAGTCATGGCACCAGACTTCGTAAAACTCTCTTCTGTGTCACTCAGCACGATAAACACCGTTCATCTTCTATATGAATGAGTACCCACGTGAATTTCTATGTACAATTTGAGCCATTGTACCTACTCTTCTGTCTCTGCAGGGCCAGGACTAAATATTACACAAAACCAATCTCATTCAGAAAATCCTAAATTTAACTTGTGCTCCGCTGTGGAAGTAGAGCACACAGGAACATACAAGCGTATGAGATCCAGAACAAAGCATTGCTTTTTGTTCAAAATTCTGCTTCCCTCTCTAGTTGTGTCATAGTTAACATAGAGCACACCTGTAACTTGGAGTTAGTTTCACAAGTTTAGAAAACTGTATTTGTTATAATAAACCAAGGACTCTGGAAATTGAAAGATTCTTAGCTATGGCATCCCAAGACCTTCGGTCCATTATTTAGCAGCACTTGGATTCCTTGATGCTTGAAGGCCACAAGCAGAACTGAGCTGTACTGGGTACTGCGCTACTACAGAGCGAAACGCAGTCCCTGCCCAAAAGGGTGGGACATAGATTAAAAACGTCAGAGTCGGAAGCTCAGAGGAACAACGAATTAAGCTCAACAAGAAACCCCAAAAGTATTTTCAGCTGTTGCTTTAGTGTGCTGCCCCACTGGGTGACCTTCTTCAACACAGCATGCATCTGCCACGACTTTATGTGGAAATTTTAACTCCTTATACGCTATGTACTCTGAGCTCATTTCAACTGAAATTTTCAATGAAAAATTGCATTTTTTCAGGCAGCACCAAACGTATTTGCAGGGCATTGAGCCTCCATATGAATATTGCCTGGAAATGTGTTGAAAATAAAGGAAAGCACTACTTTTGCAAACTATGATGTCACCTGCCTTTTCAGCAAGTGCCTTCCACAACCCCCTCCAGCGCATCCTTTCCGTAACGCCCATTACGTCGCTTGCGAAGGCTTTCGAGAGCAGCCACTCAAAAGTTTGGTTCGGAAGGCATGCCGTCACTGACCTCCCATACAGAAAAGGCACAAGCAGAGCAAGGGGCAGGCTGCACGCAGCACATTTCACATCGAAATATCCAAACACAGCAACGGGGCGCTCATTACCCGTTTCTGGGAAGAAACTCTTCGCTGCCAGGGAAGTTCCCCGCCGGCGGCAGCGCTGTCCTGGCCCCACGCGAGGAGGCCGGGGGACGCGCGTTACCGGGACGTTCCCCCTTTCCCCCGCCGGCTCCCTCTTCTCCCCCGGCCCCGCTCTCCCCGCAGGCTGGGGGCACCGCGCCCCGCCGGGCGCCTCCCGGGGCGGCGGCACAGGGCGCTCGGGGACACGGCGGGGCTCCTCTCGACGGGGCGGGACACCCCGCGCCCGCGGCCACCCCACGGCCCCGCGGGGACGCGGCCACCCGTGAGCCCCCTCGCGGGGCCGGCGGGGCCGGGCCGCGCTGTCCCCGGGAGGGACGCCGGGGGTTCCGCCCGCCGCCGGGCTCTCCCCTCGTCCCCCGCGGCGAGGGGAGTCGGCCCCGTCCCCTAGACCTCCTCGGCTCCCCCCAGACCCGCCCGGCTCCTCACCTCCAGACCTGCCCGAGCTGCAGGATGTGGACGAGCGACTGCAGGAGCCAGATACAGAAGGCGCAGGACGCCGACCTGCTGCCGCCGCCGCCGCCGCCGCCGCGGGGACCGGCGGGGCCGCTGCCGGCGGCGTTGCTGCTGCTGTTGCTGCTGCTGTTGGTGGCGTTGCTCTTGCTGGCGGTGGACGCCTGCCGCTGCGGCGTGCAGGGGCGAGCGGCGTCGATGTCCGCGGCCGCCGAGCCGCTGCTCACCAGCAGCTTGCTCTCGGCGGCGGGGCAGTGCCCGGCGGCGGCGGCGGCGGCGGCGGCGCCGTCCTCGGTGCTGAAGTCGTGGGCGAACCAGCGGAAGCTGAAGACCTGCACGGAGAGGGAGCCCAGCAGCACGAAGAAGAGGGTGAGCCCGAACCACCAGCGCTGGCCCCGCAGGTAGTAGTCGACCGCCAGCCAGATGTCGGTGCCCACGTCCGCGAAGTACACGGCCAGGGCGGCCAGGATCCAGAGGCAGTCCCACAGCGAGTAGCGCCGCTGCTCCCTGCCCAGCCGCAGGCACAAGGAGGACGAGCCCCCGCCCGAGCCCCGGGAGCCCCCGCCGCCGCCCCCGCCGCCGTCTCCTCCTCTGCCGCCGCCGCAGCAGCAGCAGCAGCAGCAGCGGGAGCCGCCGCCCGAGCCGTCCCCGCCGCCGCCGCCGCCGCCGCCGCTGCAGCACCCGCCCCCGGGCGCCTCCTCGTCGTCGCTGCCGCCGCCCGGCCCGGCGCCGGCGGGCAGCCCCGGGGCCAGCGCCTGCACCGAGCCCGAGTGCTCGGAGTTCTGCAGCGGCGTGAACGCCACCTCGCCGCCTTTCTTCATCTTCCGCCGCCCGTCCGACTTCGCGGCCATGATGCCTCCCTCAGCCCCGCCGGAGAGCAAGCGGGAGCAGCGAGCGCTCCTTTATCCCGCGCCTCCCCCTGCTCCTCCTCCTCCGCCTCCTGCCTCCTGCCTCCCTCCCGCCCTCCGCCGCCGCAGCTGCCGCGGACCCGCCGCTCCCCTCGCTCGTCCCCTGTCCCCGCTCCGCGCCGGGCTGCGCGCCCGCGGGCGGCTCCTCCGCGGCGGCCGCTCCCGCAGCGCCGCCTGCCTGCGGGGAGCCGGGCTCCGCTCAGCCCGCCCGCCCCGCCGCCGCCGCCGCCGCCTCCGCGGGGGCCGCCGCGACCGGGGCCGCCGCCGCCGCGCTCTGCCCGAGCCGGGAGCAGGCAGGGCAGCGCTGCCCGGAGCAGCGCATCCCGCCCCCGCCTCCCCGCCCGCCTCCGCCCGCACCCGCCGCCGCCACCACCCAGCTGACTGACGCCGGGAAAGAGGATGACCTCATCCCTCTTCCCTCGCTGCCGCCGCCCCCCGCCCGGCACCGGCACCGGCACTGGCGCAGGGGCGGGGAAGGGGGCGCTCGGCCGCCGGGCGGGACGGGAAAGGAAGGGAAGGGCCCGGCGCGGCCCCGCGGGTGCGGGAGCGCGGCCCTGTGGCTGCTGCGGCGGCGGCGGCGTGGGGGGGGCGGTGGGTGGCGGCTGGGCTGCCCGGCCGGGGGAGGTGGGCACGGGGGCGGCCGGGGGAGGGGGGGCGGCAGCTCCGAGGGAGCGGCTCGGCGGGGAGAGGCGGGGTGGGGCCGGCGCCCCCCGGGGCCGGGGCTGCCGCCGACTCCGCTGCCGCCCCCCCGTCCTTCCCCCCGGTGTCCTCGCCGCCGCTTGGGGTGAGTGCGCCCCGCCTGCGGGGCGGTGTGGGGGGGAGTGGCGGGCCACGGGTGGGTGCGGACGATGAGCGGGGATCCTCGGAGCGGGGGGAGCCGCCGCCCCAGCGCGGTGGCGGGCGGGGGGCCGGGACCGGCGAGGACGCCGAGCCGTGGTGCCCAGAACCGGAGCCAGCGGCCGCCGGCCGCCTGTAGCTGCCTGACCCACCCGGCCCGGCGCGTCCCGCGTGGGGCGGCGGCCACTGCCCCGCCCGTCCCGCAGGAGACGCCGCCGTAGTTGCCCGAACTTTGTGAAACGCGACCGAGAGGCGCGATCGTCGAGCGGTGCCGTGACTCACGCTCCCTCCGAGGCGTTTGGGGGAAGGTGGGGCGGCACCGCCGTACTCCGCCGCCCGGAGAAATCGCATTTTACGTATAAAATCCACGAGGCGAGCTCACGGTGCCTCTCCCCCCGCCGCGTCTTTCCCCGCAGCTCCGGCCGTCCCCGGAGCGCGGCCGCTCCTCTGAGCTCCCCCGCGTGTTTCGGTGGCAGAGGGGGCCCCGCCTGCAGCTTTCCACGGGGAGCCCGTCCCGGGGGGAGCCGCTCCCCGGCGAGGAGCCCAGACCCCCGCCCGGGCGGCCCCGGGGCAGGCGCCCCCGGGGATCCCGGCGGGAGACGCAGGTGTAGGGTGGCTCCCCGGCCCCTGAAGGCCAGGAGGCTCCTGCCCACGGGAGTCACCCGGGCCGGGAAGCCCAGCAGCCGGGCGCAGGGCTCGGGGTGCAGGCGGGGAGGGCCGCTCGCCACCCACCCGTGGCCCTTTTGCCCTCTCTGTCCTCCTGCATCTCCAAACCGTACGGGGGGAGCCACGGACTGACCTCTTTGACTCTTTTTTTCCCTTTTTTTTTTTTGCACCTCTGGAATATTTTATAAGTGTGCCCTCTTCCCTCCTTAAAGTAGAGCAATGAGATAGTTCAACCACGTGGCTGGAATATCTTAATAGAAATGCCAGTGGGGCTGTGATAGGGCACCGTTACGTTCCGATACGTGACTAAATATAGCCTCTTCAACTTCATTAATTAAAGAGAAGTCATATGGACAGCTGAAAAATCTGCCTTCTAACTCTTAAGTGTACGTGGTAAGTATAAAGTTGCCTTTTGGAAATTAGCTCTTACTGATATATACCCCAGATTTCAAGAAAAGGCTACAGCATGATGCGTTACTGTATTATTCAAAAAGTGCTAAGCACACAAAAATCAAACTTTGAAAGGTGAAGAGCACACAGAAAACTAATTTGCCTTGTTATTTTGCGTGTTATCACACATTACAAGAGTCTCTAATTACATCATCGCATAGTGGTTCTTAATACACATTTGCTCTGCGATCTCTGTTACGGTGGTATAGCTGTACTTTTATTTCTGTTCCTTTTGTAACCCCATATTAATTTTGTTCTTATTACAACCCACATGATCTCTATTGCCTTAGACTTTTAATGCAAATTGCTTCTTTCTCAAGGTATCTTTTAATAATTCCGTCAGCACCTATATATAGCACAGTATATTCATTTAAGATTAGCAGAGAAGGTGCTTAACAATGAAGCTAGTTTAGCTGCAAGTTGGTGGTTTATTTATATCAACAAGTTTCCAGTGTTATTCTATTTATAGTTACATCTTTAATAAAATGGTTTAGTGTGCACTTTAAGGTACTTTAACTGAGTCTGTTTGACATATGCAGGTCTAAAAGATGCTGCAAGTTTGTAACAGAGGTTATAGCATGATAGACGAGTGGAGGGGACGGGGGGGAACAACTGTCCTCCCAGAGCCAAAATCCTGACCTAAACAGCTCGGGCTGGGCGTGGGGTAAGAGAGTAACTCGAAGATGTCAGATTCAGGATGGAGGGAATAAATGAAGGAGATCTAGTCCAACAAACTAAAAGGGCAGAATGTACCTCTGAGCAATGCAGTAGATATTTAAGAACATAAACGGTGTCTGTCTAGCTGTACATTGTCTTTAGAGGCTGTGGTAGCCTGCTGAAGGCTACCCCACTGCTAGCCAGCTTGGAGGAGGTAACTGCTGGGGCCGAGTGTCCCTACATCCTCCCCTCCCTGCCCCGGATGTGGGACACGTTTTCTGGTATATTTACCCTCAGCCGCTTCATTCAGGGGTGGAATTCGAGCAAATGGATTGATCCATCACCCAGGAAGGAAGACTCCAGTTCGCCCTTGCGGGCTTTAGATCAGACGTGTAAATCTGAAAGGTGTTCAGTTTGCCAGACAGTTTGTTGTGATGGGGAAAGTTTTACACTTTCTTCCCTACATTTTTCTGTTTTATCTCATTCCTCTCCTCTCCTTTTTTGTTGTTTTTTTTTTGTTTGTTTGTTTGTTTGTTTGTTTGGCTTGCTTTTTGCTTCTTGGATTCAGCAACTGTTGCCTTTATGAGGGAAATAATATTCTTTCCCACTGGTTTTCATGTTAACAATAGCTGTCTGTTAAATGAAGGCAGTGCAGTAGATGAACATTTAAACTGAAATTTAAGGCTGTTTGATACTTCCAGAGGAACGTCTTCTGTTTTGTTTTCTCACTTAAAAGATGACAAATGGAAAGGATCCCAAATAATATGTAAGTACCAAAGAAATTGCTTCCAGGAAACAGAACCAAATTTCCTTTGTTACACTGGCATAGCTTCTATGGAGATGTGTCGTGGCCAGAAGAGTTTGTATACAGGCGGTGTACAAACCAGCATGTGTTCCGCAAGCCAACGCTGTTACTAAACCTCAGAAATTATTAATTATAAAATAGAATTGAAAGGCCAAAATGTGATCACAGGCTTCAATACATATTTCATAAACCAAGCACAGACACATTCATTTCTCATGTAAGGCTACTTTTTCTCTGAAGATCTTATTCTTGGCTTCCTTTTTCGCCACCCTTTTTTAAAGAAAACATTTTTATGGGTATTGCAAGTACTGCTTTTGCTTTGTTCTGAATTGCAACTTGTTTTCTTCCCCCCCCCCCCCCCCCCCCCTTTAAAATACCAAATCCCCTTTGTTTACTTTAGGGCAATGTGTGTGCGTGTGTGCGTGTGTGTGTGTGTGTGTGACCAACTCAAACCTAAACATCCAGGAAGTATGCATCTGGGTTCCAATCCTTTTATCTTTACTGTAAAGTATTTTTTATTTCTTTGGGTTCCTAACCATGATTTTTTCCCCAGTCTTTATTAGCTGTATGTTATAGACGGCCTTGTCAAAATACCCTCGTTCCTGCTTGTAGTTCTCTCAGTAGTTTCTCTAATAACCTTCTGATATGCATTTTATTTCTCTCTGAAAGCATCCAGTGCCTTTTTCCTGCGCTGTGCTTCTCTCTGTCTTGCTGTGCATGGTGTAAAGCTGGGGTGACCTGATGGAGAATCCGACAAACATCTGTTTTCTCATTCACTCTGACATAGTCTCACTACTGTGTCTTCCACGCACCTGGCTTACTTTAACTAGCATTCCGTGTTAAAACAGTGCCTCAGGCACACATGCACAGGCAATCAATTTCTTTAGAAGCAGCAAGTGAGAATTATTCTATAATATGTTCACAAGTTTTAGATGTTTTCAATAGATTCATGTTTAAGTTACACAGGTGTCAGCAGAAGTTGTAATATAGAATGTTCAGTGTTTACGCACTAATGTATTTAGTTGCCTTTTTTGCCCAGATAGCTTCCTTCACAACAGGCACATGCCCCACTGCATGCTCTGAAAGGCAAGCCCTTTCAATGAAGCCACCATTTCAGCAAAATAACAAAAGCACAAATCAGAAATACACTGGTAAATTGCTAAACTATTTAGAAAAATAATGTTAAAATGCAATATATTTTAAAACATATCGAGTATAAACAGCTACTGGCTGCTTGTTTTAGGTTAGGATTATTTTCTTCATAAGCCTACATGTAGATTCACACAGAAACATTTGCGAACTCTAAAACTTGCCTTTAAAATTGAGAAAAGAAGCATGAATCAAGAATCTCCATATGTTAGCCTACTTTTACAATTGCAAAGAATACTCTGGAATGTTCCCTGGTTTCAGAAATTGCTTTGTTTTATAACATCCTGATACTGACGTGTATTTTGTACGCCTAAATCTCTTTTCTGTAGCATGTGAAGGTTCATGTGAAAATGCCAACACATACGCACCCACCACATGAGATCTGGAAGGGAAGAACTGCAATGTCGCAGGGCTCGTAGGTGCACACCTAACTTTAAGTAGCCTATAAATCAAACTTAGTGGGATTGTTTATATACTGATGTTTCAGGCATGTACTTACATTTTAGGCACATACTTATATTTCATGCCGAATTGGGACTGTAGCTTCTTGTATTTCCAGAAAGTCTGAGCAATAGAAACATGTAAATACATTCAGCTGTACACTCTAAATAAATAGATGGATAGATAGATAAATAAATAAATTCCAGGTTTATGCAGCCAGAATGATGAGAACAGCCCCATCTTGGTGACAGCATACTGACTTTAATATTATGTATGAAAGAAGATATTATTTCTTAGAATTTTGGAAAGATTTAACTCAAAATTTCTTAAATTTACATTTACTGTTTAGAAACAGATGCCAGTTACCTTTCATGTTGTCTCATAGTGTGTGTTTAAAAATATCATCAAAGATAGACACAAATATGTAATGAATGATAGCAGAAGACGTAGACATATGGGAAGACATCACAGGAAGCAGGCTTGCAACCAGGCTTTGTGCGGTGCTGACAACCCTTTTGCTGCCACTGTGCATGCAGAAACCAACCAACAACCAAGCACATCACATTTTACGATAAATGGGGAAAGCTTTTATGGAATGCCTATGGGGGTATTAACATGCCCTATGACGCTGTAATTAAGAATTTTCAAAAGTTAGAAGAAGAAAATAAAAAGTCATGTTTTCTTTCCCCTTTTTGCTTTGCATATTTAAAATTTTTTCAAGCCAAGCAAAAGAATTGTAAAACAAAGATTCAGCAACAGCACAGAAAGTTATGACACTGCTTTACGCTCCTCAGTATGGAGGATTTTAGGGACTTTGCCAGACTACTGCTTTTCTTCACGGAGAAGTCCAAGGGACCATTTTAAATTGATGTGTGAACAAAGGATGTTTATATTTGCAAGCACGTTTATAAATATTAACAACGCCCAGGACTAGATGGTATGCATCCAAGACTTCTAAAGGAACTCAAAGGAGCACTTGGTACTTCCTTTTCTTGTTATTCTCATTCCATTTCTATGACTGACAAACTACAGGGTGGATAGATGCAATGTAACTGCTCATATATACTGAAGAGGAGGGAATCCTTTCTTTTGTCTGATCAGTTTCAGCAAGGCAGTACTTGGAGTTGCTGGAAGAATATTAAATAGTCCAATGAGCCAGTCAGAACATGGTTATATTTTTTTCAAATCATTAACATCATCAGCAAAAGAAACTGAGATATTTAAGGGCTCAAATGGACAGAAATACATCACCTAGATCAACTTAATAATATATATAAAAGTATACCAGAAGTGGACAAGGAAAAACGATAGAGTTAACTAATACTGGACCCTTAGTGGACACTTTCAGACTCTGTTATATCTAACAGTGTATGTTATTGTTCTCAGGGTCTATATTTTAGCACCCAGCTCCAACTTAAGACTTCCTCTGTAGTGTAAAATTTAATGTTCTTGAATAATAATGATAATGACAGCACGATCCTCTAGCCACCGCCTTCTCACACAGATCTTCATGGACAGGATGAAGTAGGGCGAGACAGCAGAAGTCAAACCCTTCTCTCCACCACGGCCTTGCCTCTTCCAGCTGACTGAGTTACCTCACTGCTCCTTCCAAGGCTCCTGTGAGTGCCAGATGCGTGGGTTTCTTGTTGATCCAGGCAGTTTCTTTTCCGTGCCTCATCTCTGTTCCCTGTGGAGGCATCAGGGGCATCAATATCTGCCCAGGCTCTCCATAGGCAGGGCAGGGTGCTGGGAGCAAAAAAGCAAGGCAGGAACCTTGCTGTGCAGCAACAGCAGCGTGCACACGAGGTGGCACCTCTGTAATGTCATTGTCGTTTGCCAGCAATTTTGGTGAAAATTGTCCCACTTGCAAGGGGCAAAGATTACGTGGCTTTTGTGCCAAACACAGCAGACATCTCTGTATACCATGTGGAAGAGGCAAGTTTGGGGTTTGGCACTAGTCACAAGCTAAATATGCTAACTGGCATGTCTTCCAAGCAAGACCTGAGCAGGGGGTTCTTATGGTATTTCAGGTTTTCTTATCAAAGTGTAATCCCCTGGTAATATGTGCTGCAAACACCTATGATGCACTTGAAATGAAGCCCTCTGCTGTGGTGGTCCTGTTAGTGAAAGGTTTGAGGTGTTTACATGGCTCTGGATCCAGGGAAGTGGATCCTAAACCTGATTTGTAGTGTATAGGTAGAGAAAATAATTTTCAAATACAGAAGGCAGCTGCTGAAGGAGGGTGTTCACTGTTAGTAATGAAAAACAGATTAGGAAGGCATTATTTACACTTGATAAACCAGAAATGGCATCAAAGAGAGCTAGTATTACAAACTATTAATGAAAGACATAATAATGAAACAAATCACATAATAGATCACAACCAAGTGATTCAGTGTAATGAATACTGATACTAAGTGAGTGAACTGTGCACTCTGGGGCTACAATTTCAAAACCATTCCCGTGGCAGCAGTGTGAGCAAAAAGAGCACTCTTAGAAGAAATTGACTCTGTTCCATTGCTCGCTCTGATCACATCCACATCTTACATTAGCTCTCCCTCTGATGACGTATGAAAAATGAAATCACCTGGCAAGACCCATTATATGTGTTTAGTATTTTTTTGTGTCAAAGTAACAACTGAGACCTCATCACCCATGCCAACAGTGGCCAACATTCCTCATTTCACAGAATAATATGAGTAAATAAGCATTAAACATATTAAAAAGACAACCAGGCAATGCTTCATCAGCACAGATTAGAAACTCATTTAATTCTTATGAGTAGAAAGCACAATTCTGCTACAGAAGATAGCAGTGCCTTAAGGGTGAAACAGGTCTAAAATTCAGATTTTCATACAGATTTTAAATTTTGGAGGTACTGAAGGTGGAGCCTTTGATTAAATGGGAATGTAGCCCTATGTAGCTTATATATAATATTTGTGTCCTGATCACAGACATGAAACTTGTGGTGTGCAACTCATTCTTTCATTTCAGACTCATCTGCATCCTAAACCCTTTCTGAGTCATTTCCGGCAATGTCAGAGCTTACCAAACTGAACATTAATTTGTGCATTTATAGCTAAATATGTTTCTATGTATTGTGCATTTTCAAAAAGAATTGGGCTTTTCGTTTTTTGAAGTAAAGGCATTCACTCATGTAGTACTGGAAAGCCAGTTGGGTGGCTAAGAATGGGCACTGCAAAAGCCATCAAGCTGAGCGGGGAGCTGCCTGAGCCTGCCAGTAAGCTATTGCAGTGTTGCTGATAACAGCCTCTCTTAAGAGACCCTTTGAATCCAAAGGTTCTCAGCTGAGGTTCTGGCTCAGCTACAAGACTTTACAATCAAATGTCAGTGGGAGGCCTACTGACACAGGGGGAACTCCTGAATAACAAATTCTTTATTACTCTCTGTTATGGTCTTATAGAAAAAGGCAGCAATATATGGTAAAGCTGCAGAACTGTGCAGTTCATCTGGAAAATGATTTCGAGAAAATCTGAATTTTAATAAATGTTAAAATTGAATTTGATTTATCAAATTAATAAATATTGACAGATTTGACCGAAGAGCTAAATTTAGCTTACCCACAAATTATTACTGAAACAAAAATGTTTGAGTATATTACTACATACATCTACCATTATGAATGCTCAGATCAAGTCCACAGAGCCAGGTTACAGATTTAAATTTCTGTTTTCTAAATTTCAATCATGCACAGTTTTTGTGCATCACTAATAAGATTGGAATACAGTGTTCACATTAGACATGTTCAATTTACTGTGATGTCTTTAATGTCTTGTTTTGACATTCCTTCACAGTAATTACAATACCTTCAGAATTATAAAATACAAGTAAATCAAATCATCATGAATTTGGAGAAGCAACACACTCAGAAAGAATCAGAAATCGAGCAGCTATGGATAAAGTTGTACTACAGTGCGGCCATCACTTTCATCCTCGGCAAGCCACCTTAAGGGAAAAACAAAAACCTTTCAGAGATACAGCACATATAAAACTTAACAAACTGACAAATCACGAGAGCCTGCTTCTTCACCTTTGGACTACTAGGAGAGTTTCTATATTGGTTTATACAGAAGCAGTAACTTACCTGAAGAAAATAGTGATTTATTTTTTTTTAGTATCCATATATGTGCAAATTAAAATTTTAATTAACTTTATAAATATATTTATGAAATATACAGTCATTGTATTTGTCGGTCATGTAGGTGACAAGTACATTTTTTCACTGAATGGCATAAAATCAGGATAATTTAGAATAAGGAAACCTGTTCTGTGATAGCAAGTTATTGTCCATGTATTCCATTCCAGGGATTTTATTCCTCATATTTCTTTGCTGGCTTACAAAATACTGAGCTGTATGTTGGGACTGATCCGTGCTCTGTAAGAGCCTTCGGAGGTCTTACTGTTCACTACGTGGGAAACAGGCCTGAGTCCAAAGCTCATGTAGATTGACGTTAACTGAGTCATGGAGGCAATTGTATTAATCTCCAAAGAGAGTTAAAAGGCTTCTAACACATTTGCAAGGCTTATGACCTGGTACGATGTCTGCTAAGAAGCTCATATGGGAGGGATTCCCAGCTGGTATAGCATTAACGTAGCTCAGATCTGACGTTGCACCATTGAACAGCTGGGAGATATGGCTGAAGCTAAACAGTTCCAGGCTGAAACACAACTAATCTTGGCAGGTAAAACTGCTCATGGAAGTCCCAGAGCCAAGGAAAGGTGTGACGTGTAAGCTAGAATACAGGCATTTAATTAGTTAGTAAAGGATGCCCACCTCCTTTCAGGTTTCTCAGTGATGAATGTCTTTTAGAGACAGCATTTGTATCAGAGAAGTCGTCTCTTTGTGAGAGAATGAACCCATTCCCCACTTACGCAGTAGGCTATGAGATGAGAAGCTCCGTGTCTGAGCTGGAACAGGGACATGAGCTTACAGTTTCCTGTATCTGAATAGTCCCCCATAGCCTCCGGATCACTGAGTACTCTAGGGTGGACCTCCTAATCTCTTCTACTGAAATTCTTCTATTTTGAATAAGTATGTATACATTAAGGTAAGGACATGACTCTAACCCACCAGGGTTCCCGTTGAATGTCTAGTCAGCAGTCTATAGAATCAGCCTGTGTCCGTCACTCCCCCACATCAACGATATGATTCAAGATCTTCCTCCAAATCTGTCCCTTACATACCTTTATGTTGTTGCCATAAGACTTTAAATAAAATTGGAAAAAAAAATCTCTGGAAAAAAAAATGTTTGCAGCAAGCTGTCTTTTTCAAGAATCTTCCTCTGGCTGGTGTGGTCTGAGAACTCTCACAAGCAAAAGAGGTGGAGTGACATCGACTGAAAAATCCTGTCATGGATTGTGTTGCACACCTGAGTGATATTGCGGTCTAAGGACTTTTGTTTATGCCCACTAACCTAAATTTAGGTATCTAGAAGATTAGGTAGTGCGTGAGCATGTGTTTGGAAGAAGTTTAATGAAGGGAAGTTTAATGTTGTTGAGTTCGGTAACAGCTACACATTCTCATGACTTAGACTGTAGAGTCCAACTGACTATCCGAGAACTAAAAAAATGTTGCTTTTTTGGGTTCAGGATTGGGATTTGGCTTCCATGAATTGTCAAGTTTACAGAAACATTTAAGAGAAGGATGAAATTAAATATTCCTGGCTACCATTTCTGTTTTCAGACCACCAGGCAACATCCCTCTTTCTAGATATAGGGAACTTGTAAGTTTTCACACTTGTCTGTACTCCAGATGCATTAAAAACCTATTTTACACTTAGGAAGACATGAATGTGTCTGCTTCTGTTGTTTACTCTGAAATGCTTTAAGCTGTAAACTGTATACTGTAGTGAACAGTCACTCCAAATATACCTTTCAATTTAATATCCAACTTCTGAAGGTGGATTGGTTCAGTTTGATGCAGACTGAAGTGGATCTTCTTTTTGTACATCAGAAACCCTTTACCCCAGCACCTCTTTATCCAAATAAATGTCTAAATTTAGACCATTATCATCTTACATTACATTGTAAAAAGGTTTCTTTTATCTTTACCCCATTTTCTGAGTGTATCTTAGATGCATATTAATCAGCCATTGAAACAGAACCTTTTGCACAATAAAATAAAAAACTTCTACTTTTTCTCCAGATTTGTATCTATACTGCTATATCCTACCATCCTCCCACCATCCCATATTTCTGGTTCCATCCCAGAGCGATGATGAACTGATCTACTGACCTGTTACAGTTGAAGCAATACACTGAATTCCTAGATGCATCTGTGATTTCTACTTTTTCCAGAAACCAGCCACTTGCTGTAGAAGGAAAAAAAGAGCAAATTTAATATAAGCAAATAAAGCATAAGAACGGTTTCTGATTTCATTTCCAAGCCCTGTATGGTTCAGTACTTCCAAATGTATTCAATATCAGTAATAAAACTGAAATGTTGATAATTCAAATTGCTACCAATTCCTCTCAGTTTTACAGAGAAGGTCTTTGATGTTTTTGACAGAAAATACAAAGGAAGATTTTTATTCCAACTCAACTGATTTTTCCACATTGAACAGAACAGGCAATAAGACAAATGAATCAGAGTGCATGGTAATATTGAATACATTCTAGAAGTCCTATTTTGCCCTTTTTGGTCCACCAAACAATAAAAAGAGAGACTTTATCAATACATGTAATTTTTTTAATGATAACCCAAGCCCTTAAACAATAGGAAAACAGAAAATCGATTACTCCTTTCTAATTAATGTATTTCTACTTATATAAACCACGTGGTGAATCTGAATGCTGCTCATATCCATATTTCTTCAGCAGTAGTGATTCAGAATAGCATTTCCATTTAGCCAACACTCATATCTGTTTTAGCTTTTAGAATGTATTTAATATCTGCTATAATCTCCTCTTTTGCAGTGTGAAAAATACCTTCATTTTTGTGCTATAGAATTTTATTTCATAGAATATTAAAATATGACCATTTTTTAAAATAAAACTTTATTATAGAAATACAATGTTTGTGCTGGCATCTTTAGCTGTGTTTGCCAATGGAAATACTTAATGACAACGTTTAAAAACTAATTAGGATCATACTGCTAGTAGCTGAAAAGCCTTTGGTATTCTTTGCATGTCCAAGAGATAAAATACTATATTCTAACAAATTATGTTGGTTTTCAAATATTTGGACAAAGTACTAAGTAGGCTAAAACCAATAAAATTATTTGTTAGTAGGAAAAAAATATCATATAAAAATATTTGCAAATTGGAGCCATTTAGATAAAGGCGGGGCAATGTTTCTCATTTTTCTCATGGACGTTGTCAAATAATTAGCTAGTGTAACTAGTCCATAAAGGTGTCTACATTTTTCATCTTCAATTCACAGGAGTCATTTATTGATATTGTGAAGTACTTTTGGAACTTCTTTAATGAAATCTTGTGAATGGTTTAATATATCACAGACTCTACTTGGAATATATGACCTTTCATGAAATCTCTGTAATTCAGAGTCAAGATAATCAGCAATAAAAATTGACAGTCTCTCAAATTTGCACGGCACTTTCCAAACGAATACAAAGGCACGTTCGCTCTCTTGAAAAGTTTAAAATCTAATGCATTATCCTTTATTGACAAGACCCCAACAGATCTCACTGAAATCTTCAGGTAGGGAGAAATCTAGAGGCAGCTAGGAAAGAATAACAAACAGATGAAACAATTCAAAGAGGTGTTACATTTGAGGATGCTTGTGAGGATTACAGCTGATGTGACAAAAGACACTTGGAGGTAATTTCAGAGGAAAATTTAGAGGAAGGTAGTCATGGATGTAAGATGAATCAACACAGGCCAGCTATGTTAGGAAGGCAGTTATTTACAACTATGTGATGTTGGTCAGGACACAGAGAGGAAAGATCATCATGTTGTTGACAGTTTGAGACCCAGGAAATACAAGTTCCACCGGAGTACTTTCCCCTGCAGACTTCTGTGCAACACTCAGAGTGCTAAAGGACTGTTGGTGTGGAGTTCGCTTCCCAGATCAGTTCTAAGTCGAACTGTGTGCATGTACAGCAGCTAACATGAACGAGACGAAAGTCAGCAGGAGGATTTTATTTATTATAGGTATTTCAACAGGTTGGTGTTTTTTCTTTTTGAATTTTCAGTACATTCATATGTACAACATGATCACGTAGTTAGAAAAAAAACCTGTTCGGCTTTTGCCTAAATAGGAACTGCTATTTGCAGTATTTTGCTTGGTTCGTCCTAGATATGACAAACCCTTGCCACATGATAGTGGTCATGCACTTAGATAAATAAAGTTTTATTAAACCTAAACCTATTTCTTTCAGATAGGTTAAGCAAATTCACCTGACTGGAATACCTCAACACAATCAGATCTTTTTGACAAGCTGTACATTGCCTGCAAATTCCGTTTATATATTTTCATATCTCTAAGGTTAAAAAGCCTTTAGTGGTGCTAAAAAGCACCGCTAAATGTAAGCTCAAAATGCCCTATGTCTCCCATCTTGTTTTTTGGTAAAATTCAGGTTTTAAGAGATTACTTGTCATACCCTGTACACAGAAACAGTTTCCATCATCATGGGTGGGTATGTACTGTAGCCACATCCTAACTTAACATCAGGACAAGACCTGGGGCACATTAGTGTTCTCCTTATAGTTTAGTTTTCACAAGAATAAAAGCCGTATGTGTGTCAGAGGGACCTCAGCATTCTTTGACCAGAGCTCCAAACTTGCTGAAATATTTCTTAGATAATGTTCAAAGCATGAAAAGTTTAGCCTGCATTTTGAAAATTCAATCCTATGTTATTTAAGACATCTAAAAGGAGTTTTGGCTGAGCAATGTTTGAAGGATAAAACCTTCTGAGGTTTATGCTAACTAGATCTCTGTTAGAAAAAAAAATTCCAAGGTAAAATCAAGGGAAATGTGATAGAGATGGGGGGGGGTGTAAGCAGGAGCAGTCAAATTGACCTCATTTGTATACAGATTTGTATTAGCTAGCTGTAGCAGTAGTGTGACTTCAAAAACATTTCCAAATGTCAGGCAGAGCTTTAAGCAGAAGATTTTTACAAGGCTATTGAACGCATGCACTATACTCACCAAATCCTTTCCCATCATGACCAATTTCAATGGAATGTAAGCTTCCTAATTTTTTGGTCTTAATCTTGAAAGTATCAACCTTTAATATTAAAATACAGTTATTAAAATAATATACCAATGTCTGGAAACTTATAAATTTGTTTAGGTCAGTTCTGAGACTAATTCAGATATAATAATACCAATTCAAAATAGGTGGCTGACACCTGATGTGGTTTATTTTCCTTACTGAAGATCATAGAATCATAGAATTGTTAAGGTTGGAAAAGTCCCTTAAGATCATTGAGTCCAACCGCTAACCTATCACTGCCAAGTCCACCACTCAACCATATCCTCAAGCACCACATCTACCCTTCTTTTAAACACCTCCAGGGATGGAGACTCCACCACCTCCCTGGGCAGCCTGTTCCAATGTTTGATAACCCTTTCGGTGAAGTTTTTTCTCATGTCCAACCTAACCTTCCCCTGGTGCAGCTTGAGGCCATTTCCTCTCGTCCTATCTGTGGTACAGGTCCTCTCCTAATAGGTCTCGTGTTTAAACATGAATTAATCACTTTTCAACCTACAGTAGGACAATCCCTACCTCCGTCCTGACTTTCATAAAGCAGAAAACTATTTTTGCTGTCTTATGAGTTCTCAGTTGATACAGACTTCTAGAATGTCTCCAATATATGATGTATTCTTGAACATTATGTTCAAGAACATAAAAGATAAAGACTTATTACCATTATCTCTCTCAAATATTACATATTTTCATTTGAAATATTACCTTGTTTCATATTACAGATTTTTTAGAAATGAGATCCTTTTTTCATAAGACATTTGACATCACTGGCTCCCCATGGACTTGGGTGGACTGCTAACAGGATTTCTATGTATCTACTCTTCATTTTCGAAGAGCAATGGCACCTCCTGTGTAGTACTAGGCAAAAGGAAGTACTACTCAGGATGCTTTCTTACTTGCTCCTTGTGCCTATAGGTAACTAAATTTATTAACCTCCTCAGGATGGAAGACAATACATGGGTAAAGATCTTTTAGAAGATATTCACAGACATCCTGGCTGAAGAAACTCGGACCAACTGCAAGTAAAAAGGTGGTGTTTAGTACTGCTGGAGATAGTGAAGAAGATCTCATAAGGAAGATATTTTAACTGAAGTTTTAATTATTCAGTCATTACCTTTCAAGAAATCCACAGGAGAAAGATATGGAAAATATATTTATTTCTTGCTGCATAAGGGTGACCACCATTATACTCCATTGCACAGGTGGTGAGCAAATGGAGCAATTCTTTTGCCAGAGTAATGTGTTTATTAAAATTGAAGAACATTCTGCTAAGGTACTAGGACATCATGCAGAGAATCAGCACTCTTATGCAAATATCTGTATCTGAACTAGGGGTCCCTGAATAGCCTAAAGCATGATGGATATCAGAAACAGGTTGGTGTGCATGGTTCCATTTTATCTGGTTATAGGCTTATACATTCATTGAGGCTCACAGTGTCAGTTTCCATGGCAAAGTAATATGGTGATATGTAAGCGACTGATGTATTCTCAAGTACAATATTCAAAGTTTGTGCAACAGCAAGGGTTATTGCACATATATGCACATGCACAGGCAATGCATGTTGTGCATTTGAGATCAAGGAAATGCATAACTGGGCAGATAAGTGGATGTGATTTGATGATGTGTTTGGGACTAAGAGACAGAAGAGCAACAGAGTCAGCTAGATATCAGTAAAATGTCCCTTGGTTCCTCTGGTGAAAAGGCAAAACACTGACATAGCTGAGACTATAGCTCATCTAGTGATGTGGAAAATGGGATAAATGCCTTAAGTTCCGTAAAGATCTTGCATAGATTTAAAGTTTCTTTTCCCCATCCAGAAATGGACACAGCCTATAAAATCTATGTACTCACCTTTCCTCTTTCAAAGGGGTCTTGATGCTCCAGTGACTGAGAGAGTTGAAATACCTCAGATTTGTCCTCATACCCGAATAAAATAATATGCACATTGGCATCAGTCCCTGCTCCCCTTTTGTCACCTGTGTATACTTTAATAGTATACTCTGTCAGATTCCTTCCTTGACTTCCTTTTTTATATAAGTTGATATCTATGTCATTCTTTTGTTTGTCTCCTCTAATAACAAAAGATACTGGGATTTCTCTTTGTATTTCTGGCTTATTTGCATCCACAGAAAATGCTCTGAAAAACAAAACCACATATGTTTTTGTGGTAAGTAAATCATATGTTAAATCAAAAAATTCCCATTAATTTATGTGGGACAGTTAAAGATGGACTTATTTTAAAAATATCCATTGACTGAACCGCTCTGTAACAGTCATTTTAATTCAATGCTCACTCAGTGTTTTCAACTATTATACTAAAAAATTACTAGGTTTACATAATATACTTACTCATTCACTTCAAATACATAGATAGGATGCTCCTTTACAGCTTCTTTCAAATGTAATTTTTTAATATCCAGTTTGCAGTCTACAAAGGAAATACAGTATAGTGAAAAAGTTGTACTGCATATCAAGGATTTAGGTAGTCTGTTGTGTTATAATGGTGACATTCCTACTATATTAAAACTTTATTAATTAATTTATGAATATCAACAAATGACTTAAAATCCTGGAATCATCATAACATTCCTTATTTTGTAGCTATTTGAAACCACAACTTAGAAATTTAGGAGCAAGCATTTCCTTTGTCTTAGTGAAGCAAAGGAGTGTTGTCCTCACCATCCTTGGACAGGCACGTAGAAAAGATTCAGCATGACTCAGACAGGCACATTTGAGGAGGAAGCGCGGAAATACATATCTGGTGCTTCCTCCTCAGTGACTGTTAGACAGGAGGTTTGGAGCTCCATTCCACATGCAGCACAAAGAGGATCTCATGAGATGGCAGGTATGAAGTTAATTCAGCAACTTACTGTATACCTCTGCTGTTTGAGAAAGATTGCTCTCTGACTCTGAAAATTTGCTTTTGAATTTTCTGCTGGAGGCTTCAGCTACATGCTGTCTATAACACTGGCCTGAATCTCTTGCCACTAGTTAATCATGAAGACTATTCATTTTCCCTTCTCGTCTATTATTTGCTCCTTCAGCGCTGTTCAGCAAACTGCATCCCAATGTCTTCTACTACAGTCCAAGTCCCTTTAATTGTATCAATAGGAGTCTAAGATAATAGGCTCAGGCTGCAGGGGAGGACTCCAGGACATTGTGCTGCACTTGTGACCTGCCCAGACAGTGCATGGGGAGAGTCAGAAGCTTCAGGAAGGGGTTTCAAACAGCCTGATCTTAAAAACCTGCTCAGATACTGGAAGAAGCATAAATGCATTAAGGCAACACTCTGCCTGGGATGACCAGTCCTACAGGGTACACCTGGCTTCATACAATAAAGAGATTTTGTGTTCGGGGATTTTTGTTTCAAAGTCTTGGTCGAAACAAGTCTAGATACAATATGGACACCCTTACTCATCTAAAGTGCTTTATCATCTATAGTTTATCATCTGAGTAACTCTTTTGGAAGAAATGTATAATACATCTGCCCAATCCTCTCTTCATAACACACACAGAGCCAATGAGCCCCAAAGTCTCTCCTTTGAGGATCGTATTTTCAAACCTGACTGGAAAAATCTTGCCTGTCATGCTCTCTGTGGTGCCCTTTGGCAACGTGCAATTGCCATATTCAGTGATTGTCAGTCAGACAGATGGCCGTAGTTGACTTGCACAACTGAAGCTGTGGGAAACAAAAGTAGTGAGCTGTACACCTTGCTCCCCAACAGCAGCATGGCAGGGCTGTCCTACTCCTTCTCTTCGCCTCTGTAGTAACTGCAGCTCCACACTGTGCCCCCTCTGAAGCCCCAGTGGCCAAGGCAGGCCGTGCTGTGGCGCAGGATGTGTTAACCAGCCAACCAGTACATCCACGCTTACTGCCCAAAGGTCTTTGGCGTCTATACACATCTTACAGATTTGGTTTAAATTGGGTGGTGAGTCTAAACGGTTATGAGGAGCCAACAGATGGGCAAACAAAAAAGGCAGAGACAAAGTGCAAACATAGAACCCTAGAAAACTGTCTGAAAATGGTCAACTGCAGCTCATAGTGAGTAACGATTTGGAATTATATAGCAAATTTCACTCAGGGACTTCAAAAAACTTTACAATTAATTCTTTGAATATGCTGTAGTAGCATGATAGCCATCCTACAGATGAGGCAAAAAGATATTAAATTTATGACGATTTTAATGAAATTCTGTGACAAAACTGCTGATTGCCTAAGAGGGGTAAAATCCCCCTCTGAATGTCACAGGGAGAAAACAGAGCAGGTGGGGAAAACAGTTAAAATAACTGAATCACAGAAGGACAATTAAACAATACCAGCTTCTTATGTGTTATAATTATTCTCCTAGATCACTTATTAATAGATCACAAATTAACTGCAGAATATAATTATTCATCTTAATTTTCTGTTTTTTGTTCTTGTATGGAAAGGAACAGTTTACTTTCTTGCTGCAATAATGATATAGCTTCTAGATCTAAGGATTTTAATGTGTCAAAATATAGGATTTTGCTTTATAAAATATTACCTTTTAGCAAAAATAGCCAGAGAAATTAACCTGGATTTAGCTCTGGCAGTGATTTCATTGCCTTTAACAGGAGGCTAGCTGTGTGATTCACATCACTGACTTTAGAGAGCAGCAAAAGTACTTTACCTGTTTTACTGCTGATCAAAAGAACAACTTTGTCCAGTTCTCCCAATTCAACCGCATCCATGATAACTAGAAATGACTAAAATAAAATTATTCAGTATCACAATCTTAAATTATATTACTTAATTATATAGGAAGAGTTGAAAATAATACATAATCCTTTAGGATAAATTTTAAAGTACTTTAAGCAGATTACCTCATCATCTTCTCCCTGCTGAACATTTTGCAATGACCAGAGAAGGGATCTGTCCCCTGTGTCACCATAAGTACCATATATACACGCAGTCATATGGACTAAATTTCTCTCACTCAAAATATTTCTAGAAAATACTGTTAGATGATATGTAACCACTGCAAAATCAAGCAGAAAGAGATCTTGTTAAGACTGTGCCACAACCTTGCACAGCTATTTGACAACATAGCAATGTGCAGTCAGATGTAATTAAAAATTCAAACACTTGAAAATGATAGTAAAATTCAAATTTTTTTCAATTTTCCCTTAATTTTGTCCTGTAACTATAAACATTGGTGATGCTGGCAACTTTACATTAAATTACAGAAAAGCATGTCTATGCTTTTTTGCTGTTTGTAACAGTAGCAAGTTGTGGAAAGATGTCTGCAGTCAGTTGCCTTTCTCTTTTTAATGGCAAATGCCTTAAAGATAAAATTCTAATAAGTCTCAGACTCATCAATCACATTTGGGATCTTTACAAAGACTAACTTTAGCTAGGGACACAAGTCCTTCAGACTTCATCATCTAAGAGATGGAGAAAGGAGCTCCTTGCCCGTGATTCAGAGCACCTAAGTTGCGGCTTTGAAATTCACTATGCTGGAGCACATCCACTGACTATAGAGTTTGCTCAGGAAGACAAGCCTATCTCAGCTGAAGTTGTCAGCTTTAAATTTGTGCTGTTTGTGATTTATGCAATGGTTATAGCTATTTAATTGAAGACAAGATGACAACACCTGAACATCTTTAAAAGTGCATACACAGAGCGTCTGTTTATATTCATTTACATTTTACTCATAGAACCAAATGATGTGACAGTTCTGAATATTTACCTCTTTTAATCATCTACCTATCATCTCCTTTTTATTCCTGTAGACACTCTAGTAGAAGGGAATGAATCCTGACCTGGCAGAAGACTTCTGTAGGGTGTGGCTCAGAGCTCAGGTCAGTCAGACACTTATCCCATAGAGGACTGTGTGTATAAACAGATTACCTGCATCCTTTGGAAGTCAAGAAGACAAAGTCCAGGTAAAGCAGATAACATGCTGTTATTAAGAGTTTTCAGACCTAATGATCGTCTAAAATACTGAGTTCAGTGCAAGAACCAGCTCTGTTCTATGGGCTTTGCCTGTTTCTCCAGTATCAGTAACAGGAGAGAGAGAACAGACCCTTGTTGCATGCCTACTGCAGTTGAGCAGGTGCATGAAAATAAATCCGTAGTGGCAAAAAGGTATTTAGTTTTACCTATAAAAGTAAAACTTAGTAAAAGCCTAAGTGGTAGAGGATACAGCTAAGTTTAAAATGGAAATCAAAACCTGATGCTGCCTAAGGAACAGCAAATGATGGCATGGTAAGATATCAGAGAAAAGATTAAATACAAGGACCATATGGAATATGGAGGGTGGTGTTGCAACCAAGATGAAGAATCAGGAGCGGAAACAACATATTTGGTCAGGGATGCAATGCAGTGAGTGGGCCACTACACAGAACAAAAAAACAACCTGTGCAGTGCTGGTTTTGGCTATAACTCTGATTTTCTAAGCGTTCTCTTTTTATATTACTCAACCTCTGTTTTGCCACAGTCTCCAAGATATGAAACTTGAGAAGTTAGGCTGGATGAGCCAAAAACAAGTGTGAAAGGATTGCATTTGGAAGGCTTGTTTCTTGGATCACTGTGTTGGAGAGCAACAAGAGTGGGCCTGCCCCACGAGGGTGGACGAGAGAGCAGCTGAGAATGACCCCAGCACAGACAGTGCCCTTATTGACCAGGTAACATTGCTGCAGCATCTGCATGTGGCAGGAAGAGCTGTCAATAGTCCCAGATGCAGCAAACAATAAATCTGTGGGATCCATCCTGGTGGTTGAGATGGGAGCAGCAGAAGAAAGGACCAGAGACAGGACTATAAATAAGGCTACAACATAGGTCGAAGGTCCATCCAGAAGACGGGGTCAGAGAGAGGTCTAGAGACAGACACACATTTGTTGTAGCTCAGGCATGATCTTAAATGGACTTCCTGTGCCCGTCACGGCTGGAGGTTCTGTGTGAGTCTGGCCAAGGCAAGTAAGATCTGTTGTCTTATCGTGGCCCTGACACACTGTAGTCAACTAGAGATTGAACTGAATGAAATTTGGATCAAATTTTACAGTGGATAGAACTGGCAGAGTACATAATACAAAGAAGACAACTGAAGGAGACTAATGTCGGCAAGGGAAGAGGACTAAAATGCTAAAACGGTGGTCTTTGTTCAGGTAGTGGGATCAGGCCATCACAGGGCAAATGCAGTCAAGTAAGCTTTTATCTCTAGTGTACTGAATAGATCGGAGAGGGGAAAGATGAAAGAAATATCTAAAAAGAAGTTACATACAATACGGATAACGGACATGATGTTACAACTCCATTAATTTTATAAAAATCTAATGATTTCATAATCTCAGTGTGAATTATGACTCTGTGTTAACTTTGTGGAAATAATCAGCTATTTGCAAGTACAATAATACATTTTTATTTCACCTTTTCACTGTTTGTTTTGCCTTAAAAGCTACAGTAGTGCAAAATTCACCTTCTGTACAGCCTTGTATGTGAGAGACAGCGCACCATTTCATCCCTGGGGACTCCTGAGGTGTAAGCATTTCAAAGGAAGGTACAGTGAAGAGAAACTATTTATGTATATACTCAGCTGGGGGCCTCTCCCCATTAATACACCCAAAGGCACATGTGTGCGCAGGCAGATCTTGAGGGTGTGCACTGTATTTTATCAACCATGTTTTGATGGTTTCAATTAGCCATTAGCATAAGCATCACAATCCCAAGTACAAAATAAAAAAAAAGGAAAAGATAGCTAAAAGACAAAGTACTAAGGCACTCTATGAATGACAGAGCTGTATCTGAAATTTAACAGCACATGGCTTCTGGTTAAGGTGATTATGATCAGCTGCTTTCCTTTCCAATTAACACAATACTGGTTTTGCTTTTAGCTGAGAAAAAGAAAACCAAGGAGAAAATAAATTAGTTTTAGAAAGCTGGCAGAAAAGCAGAGCTGTTTTGCACAATAGTTTGCAAGTAAGTTTGTGTGTAAAGGATCACTTTGAACTCCATATGTGCCACCTGCTGCGGAGCTGCTTAAAGCTCTCTTGGACATAAAATGGCAGAGATTTCTGGGAATATGTTTTTTCACTGTCCTGGGTTTTTTTCTTCATTGTGCTTACAAATCCCTCCTTGAAGACTTCTAAAGCACATGTGGAAAGAAATAAACGCAACAGAGATGAGCTATTTTGTTTGTTCTTTTACCTAAACACATAGGTAATATAATACCTCTTCTTTCTTTTTTTTGTTATTTTTAATCTCTTGATCTCAAAGTATTTTACAAAGAAGGAAAATATTACAAAAACAAAAAAAAAAAGAAAAAAAAAAAGAGTGGGAAGTGATTTTTTCAACCAAGAGGTCAGCAACAGAGCCAGAATCAGAACCAAGGTCACGAGGGTTCCAGTCTCACTGCCCATTTATCACCCACGCTGCACCTTTCTCTTACCATTCCTATGTATTTGTACATGTGCCCTAAATACTTCTGCGTGTGACAGCTATCAGTCTATTGCAAGGGGCACACTCATATGCTTTACGCTAATCTGAAGGTCCTCTCTGTTTCAATCTTGTGTATAGGAGATGAAATCCACCAGGCCTTGTTCTGTACCCACACTGTGCAAGTCTTCAAGTGAAAATAGCAGCGCTAAACAATATAAAATCTAAAGCCAAAATACAACTTTTAAATTTTCAGTTGCAGCCAAAATATGCAAAAAACCACTCAACCCCTGTTAATTCTACTGGGATTACTTGCATGCTTACATTTAGACACATGCAAACACCTGGCTGAAACTGGGCCATAAATTCCAATCCAAAGAATATTGGGGTAGTTCATTTAACACCTAGTTCAGCTCACTTTGGATGAACTGACTTATTCTTTACACAGATAACTAATTTGTTTTCTGCATAAAACTCAGGCACAAATAATTTGAATATAAAGTATTATTATTTGGCCTGTTTATTAAACTGAGAGTTGTTCTGTCATGTGGTGGCATTCAGTAAGCATCACATTAGAATAATATGGAAGGTACGGTGGATTCTAGGTAAACAGGTTTCTTTTATTTTGCTTAACAAAGGTGACATATGCTTGACAATTGTTGAGCTAATCCTAGCAGGCATAAATATTTGGAGTATATAAAGGTAATAAAGCTGATGCTTATATGTAGTTTTGAGCTGTTATTTACTAGAGAATCTTTGCCTGGAATGTGCAAGCAAAAAAAATCGCTTAACAGTAAATGAGCTATAAAAAATCCTGTTGTTAATGTCAGTAATATGAGCAGCAGAGGACTAAACAAAGCAGAGTAGAAATATTACAATATTGCAAGAAAGGGATATCTCTTATAAACTGTTCTTTGTAGCATATAATAATGGTTCTGTGCAATCAAATGAATATTGCATTTCTCACTTTATGGTACAGAAATTAAGCTGAGTGGATAGTATTTTCCTTCATACATTTTAAATTCTTATCCAGACTTTATGAATCATTAAATAAAGACAATAAAATTTTCTGTTTTGATAAAGGCTTCAATTGTAATATTAAGACGTGTTAACCTCGTGGACCACTCTACTGCTTTAAAGTAGATTTATACCTACCAGAAAGTGCTTCTTTTAATGGCCACTCTACAGGGAATTCAATCCATCTGTCTCCATTAAGAGAAAGAGGAAGTATTTTATTTATGGTGAGACTAAAGGTGTCCAGGGTTGATGTGTTCTGCATTTTAAAGTGGTGAAGAGACAACTGGGATGCATTGTTTTCCAAACTCTGGAGACCAAGTCTCACTTTATAAAGCATTCCCAAATCAGATGGTAAATGTACCTAGGAAGCAACCAAACAATGAGTTAGCATCCAAACAGACATATATATAGATATATGAGTAGCTAATTTACAGGAAGAGAGGAGGTTTTCTCTAAAGGGGTCAGCACAGACCTAGCCCCATTTACATCAGTCTTGGTGCTAAAAGTCCCACTGAGTTCAAAGGCAGGAGGACCAGGCTGGCTGAAAGCATTTCTAGAAATATTAGCTTTATACTCTAGGGGCATTCACTGTAATTATTCTATCAAATTCAAATTACATACTGCACTGATTTCTAAATGTGAATACTTAATGTTAATGCCATTTAAACTGATATGCATTATTAACCATGACTACTTGTTGACCAAAAAAAAAGAATATGCTTGATCATCATGAAAGCCAAAAATTAAAAATGAAATCTGGTGTGCAACTGAAAATTTCAGTTCTGCTTTTCTTGAATATTTAAACAATATTATCTGCAATATTTACAGCACTACATTATTATTTCTCTTTAAAAGGAAGCTCAAAGAAAATTTAAATATAGGCAAATCTATATATTGTTTTACATCATATGTTATTTGGTTCTTATCCTGATGTTCCACTTTGTTTTCCATGGAAACTGGATTTGACTTGCCGTTGCTTCCATAAAAAACTGTAACCAACTTGGATATATTTTCTGACAACTTTTCAAAGTCTGCTTTTGTTTCTTCTTGATGTTTTGTGAAATAAATCCTCCATCTGCCTTCTGAACAAGTGAAATAAGGAAAAGAAAAAGGAAAAGAAAAAGATTAAAGGTGTTTCTATTTTAATCTATTAACTAAGGTGCCTGAGATAAAATTCCTAAGTCATGTCTTAGTCTACATGAGGAGCATTAATATGTAAACACTTCATCTGGGTGTTGATCAGCTCCCTGAGTATATTGCTATTCCTCACTATTACAAAGGGGAAAACATTGACAGTACTAGTAAGTGTATTGACATATCGTGATTAAAACATTCTCACATTATTATTTCAGAATTGATCAATAAAGCAGTCGATGTAATGGCAAAAGTTATACCTGAATTCATTTGCTCTTTTCCTAAAGGCCGATCAGAAGTGCTCCTCCCCTCCTGCATTTCTAATAAAAAAAAAAAAAAAGATTGAACAACAAATTAATACTTTTGTGGAACAGTGTCTAAATGATAATAAATGCCTGTATTCAACTCTAGTGAGGCAATTGAGTCACTATTGTATCATTTAGATTAAAGATTTAACTAGGACGTGTACGATGTGATTTCCTACTTAAGCATCGTTTCTACATATCATCCTATTTAATGAAATTACTCTAGAGCTAGCTCTTTACTAAGAAATGGTTGTAACATGAAGATTCAAGTACTTTTCATTTTAAAGCATTTTTGTTTCATTTATGCAATTTATGCTCTGGATGAATCAGAACTAATTGGGTGATTTCAATGCCCATTTTAGGTGCTGATGTTCATCCCACTGATATCAGCTCCCATTTATTTCAGTGGGATTTGATACAGACCAAAGCTGTTCGCAAATATTAGGTGGAGGCTTGAACCAAAGATGGAAAGTCTTCTTTTGAGATCACAACCAAGTTTGGATTTGCCAATTATTGTATAAAAACCTCACAGGAACATTTTCTCCTTCTACCAAATCAACGCATTCTGGTAGAAACAGAAGCATTTTTTTAATTATTTGAATAAAAGCACGTTATATAACCTTAAACACACTAAATAATCTTATATTTTATTCAGAAAAGTCCGAACATACGATCTAAAACAAACCAAATTTATTTGCTTTTGCACAATAACAGCTTTCTCCTTTTCTTTCTGGGTTTCAAATGATCAAAAGTTAGAGGTGATAAAGCAGAGGAAATGGATTGCACTGGAATTCTACTCAGTCTCAGTAGGTTATTGCTGGATAAGCACCAATGCCGCTACAGTGAGCAGAGATGCCATGGGAGTTAGGAGGAGAAGAACTAGAATATTTTCTGTAATCTAAGGACTCATCTATACCCTATATTTTCTTCTCTTAGGGGCAGGACCATAAACTATACAGCAGTCTTAAATGTACATACTGGGCTTTGGCTGCCTACTGATCTGGTTGGGGTGTGCTGCGGTTCCCTCCCGGCTTGCACAACAGGTTGTGTTTGTATTGAGACCATGGCAGAAGGAGGGAGAATGCAGATTCCCTTCTTGTCTGGACCAAGAGTGCAGTCACAGGCAGTGGGGTCAAAACTGCTCCTCTGTGGACTGATTACCCACACAGTGTAAGCCAATAGTACGTCCAGTTGCTGGCAAAAGCTATCCAAACAGTGTGGCATAAATAGTGTAAAACCATCTTCTTGAATACAATTGAGCCATTTTCTGCACTGCGTAAGCATAGTTTGCCCTACTATTTATGTCACTTTTACTATGCCTGGCAAGTAGCCAGCAGAAGTATTCAAAGCTTTAAAAATTGTTTGGAAGTGGCAAGGAAGAAGTAAGACTTGGAGAGGCAGCAATTTGTAAAGAGAATAGGCCAAATTTGTTGCCATTTATGCCACTGTAAATCTGGAGTAACAAAGCAGAAATTATCCTCTGGCAAATAGTGATTGTTAAATAGTACTAAAACCCAACAGTGTTCAGACACACTAATTCCCTACGTAATGACAACGGTCCACTGGAATATTTTAAACCATAACTGGTTTATAGAAGCAAATCACAAAGCGGCATTCTGCAGTTTGTGAGTAAGTGAATTTCTTAGCAAATGATAGTTTAAAGATAATATTGACCTGTGGCATTCAGAGTTACTGAGGCCGATCTTTTTCCATCACGTCTGTCTTTTAGCCATGTCTGAGCCATAAACAATGTTTTTGTCCCTGCAGCTGCTGACTCTTTCACAATAATTTTCTCCAGAAGCCAGTCAGAGCCTTTCCCTTTTTCAACCACCATTGCTTGCAGAGTCCCAACATCTACTGCTTCCACTTCAAAAACATCCACCTGAAAAAATCAGAATCAAAATGACATATGGAAACAGAACCATCAAACTAAATTAACAGTGTATTTTGAAATATGAAAGTGAGAGGAAAATCAGGAAATTTTTTTTCACTAATGCAATATCAGCAGAACCAGAGATGACAAATTTAAAGATGCTGAAGTTCTGCATTAACTCCCTTTGTGGTTCAGGAATTTATTGCTAAAACACCTCAGTTTCCCCACACAGACCAACGAGTTGCTCATGCTAACTTCCCGAGGGATTTTCCACCCCAAATTTCACATTTAATGATTTACAGGGATAGCATTTTACACATCTATTGCTCTCAACAAAATAGACCCCCAGGGCTCCCTTTAGAGGGATGAAATGTAGGGAATGAGAAGAGCCGAAGTGAATATCACAGAAAGGTATTTTATTCTCTTAGGAAAGAATAACAAACTTGGTCCCAGATTTGAATTAATATTTGTAGGATTAGTTTTAATAAAATTAATTGAATGTTAGGAAAAAAATATTAGATAAAGCTATAAGTTTAAAATAGTTCAACTGTTCTCTGTCAGTTAAAAAGTCCACAATATTTTTAAAATGTTGAGAACACTGACATAAGAACCCTAAAGAAAACGGTGAGATGTCAGACATTAAACATTTTCACAATGTCTGATTTTGGCTTTTTGTGGGTCTTACACCTACTTCCTTAGCTGGAAAAGAGAGATTAATTTCTTGGCATAGAGACCTGCCACCTGTTTTGCTTTATAGATTTATGAATTACCATCTCGTTTCTATTAGGTTTGATAACCAGTAAAATCTAGTGTTATTTGTGATGGAATTTCCAGCATGATTTAAAGATATAAAGATGTTTTTGAGGGGACTCGATTGCAATAATGATCAAAAACACTTCAGTCCAGAGAAGTCATTTCAACCTAATGCACTCTGAAGTTGCTTAGCCAGAGCAAGAGGGCAACAATCCTTATTCAACAGATCATGCAGAGATGAAACAGAGGAAAAGCATTCTCTTGCTCCAGCAGCCACAGGTCTGTGTCTTCCCTGGACAGCTTTTCCAAGTGAAGAACTGACGAAAGGTTTGTGTCACCAACAAGACCAGCCTGACCAGGTTGCAAGTCAATAAGACCCACCATGAATTAAAATGTTGAGCTTGAAAATGCAGATAATATAAGACCACATTTTTTTTAAAAAAATCTCCAGAAACAGAAAAAATTCAAACTTTATCTTTCAGCTCTGGTCTTGGTGGGTTACCTTTAACTTTTCTTTCTCATTTCTCATTAATATATGTACATATGAATGCATTTGTGAACTATACCTTTAACAGTTTCCTAAAAATAAGCACCAACCTGACATTGAACTACCTAGTGGCTTCTTCTAGACTGAAAGGTAGAGTTATTAAAAAACTGTGGTAGTGCATCATCTAATCATCACATCTGCACTGTCACCACTATGTTACCATGTGAAAGGGGGAAATGAGAACAGCAGGCTGAAAATGATTTTAAGGAAAAATTGTTAAAGAGGCACTTGGATACCTATACTTCCTTACAATGAGTCAAGGTTATCAGCTGCTTAGTGAATTTAGACTGGCAAAAGCATAAGATGGAAATGAAAGTTCTCAGGATAATAATGTCCTTTGGAAGCTGAGTAAATATGTTGGAAGGGCTGAAGTTCTAGATGGAGCGCAGAACGGCAGGGAAAGAGGATCCTTTCCACATTTTCCATAGTTAAGTCAAGAAAGTAATGTCTAGCATCAACACCACAATTATATTTTATTACCTATTGGACTAATTTGATGTTTGAATACCGTTAATCTGAACTCTTAATTTACCTGAATTGTGATATGAGTTTGATCACTGCTTAAGTGGATTGGTAAAGTTATAGCATCATGCTTTAATAAAATAGAATGGTTTGTTACACTTATTAAATAAAATCTATTAATAATATACGGGGCTAGAAGATGGGTAAAAAACACAGATAAACTCAAGTAAGAAACATACGGACCCCTGTCTCTGTTAGTAAATAGAATTTTTAAGCTCCCAAAATGTGAAAATTTGTCTTTAAAATTACTGCTTGTCCTTGCAAATGGTTATGCTTATATTAATCCATGTTTTATTTTATTGGAAACATATGAGGAAGCTTTTGTCAGATTAGAATACTTTTTAGAATAGATTTCTTTTTAAGAGAAAAGAGTTTTCCAGAGGATGACTAATTTAGTGACAGATAGTGTCTGCAGATCAGTGTCTGCAAAAAATCTGTTGTCAGTGATCCACTTCCAGAAAGGAAAGAGAGTTAGGAATAAATCAAAAATACAGACAATATTCTGCAGACTTCTAGACTTTTGGTGTCTCCAGAAGAAGGATAGTTGGGTTTGACTTGCACTAAGCTCGACAGTTAGTAAACTCTATTAACCTCTATTAAACTAGGCAAAGTTCACACAACATCAGCAGAAGTATTTGTACCCCATTCTCCCTAGTGTTTCTGAAAGTGCTTAATAACTCAGATGTAGCAGGTACTATGCCACTATTCATAAAGTGGATAATCCAGCCACACGTAACAAGAAATTTGTATACATAGGTAACGCATGAAAGGTTTTCAAAATCCTTTTTCCTCTGAAAATAGGCATATTTTGGCTGAATAAACATTTGTGAAAACTTTGATGTTTGGTTTGCATTAGACACGCTACTTCATCATTTGCGGATGTGCAATTTTAATAAGCCCATTTTAGAGCATGTAAAATCTCAGAAATCCATGGTCAAATTTGCAGACAATTCAACCATCTAATAAACCACAAGTTGAAAAACTATTAACTACCATGGACTTCTGGAGGGCAGACTTTGGCCTGTTCAGGGCATTGGTTGGGAGGGTCCCCTGGGATGGGGGAGAGAACCAGAAGAGTAAAAGTGAGAAATCTCATGGATTGAGATAAAGGCAGTTTAATAGGTAAAGCGAAACACCTGCCCACAAGCAAAGCAAAACAAGCAATTCATTCACTCCTTCCCATGGGCAGGCAGGTGTTCAGCCACCTCCAGGAAAGCAGGGCTCCATCACTCATAATGGTGACTTGGGAAAACAAAATGCTGTAACTCCAAATGTCCCCCTTTCCTTCTTCCCCCAGCTTTATATGCTGAGTATGACGTCATATGGTATGGAATATCCCTTTGGTCAGCTGGGGTCAGCTGTCCCAGCTGTGTCCCCTCCCAGCTTCTTGTGCACCCCCAGCCCACTCGCTGGTGGGGTGGGGTGAGAAGCAGAAAAGGCCTTGGCTCTGTGTAAGCACGGCTCAGCAATAACACTGTTTCCAGCACAAATCCAAACCGTAGCCCCATACTAGCTGCTGGGAAAAAAAATTTACTCTACCCCATTCAAAACCAGTGCAACTCACTTCACAGGAATTACAGTTTCTCTTTATGTGTGCATTTGAAAATCTACATGGTGTAATGAGCTTTATTGTAGTCAAGAGACCAAAAAAAGAACAGAGAGAGAGCCACAACTATAATTGTTAGAGCTAGATGAACAATTTGCTAAAGACAATTTCTTTACCAAATTTAATCCACTTTTCTCCTTGCAAGCTGTCTGCAGACAGGTTATGATATATATTTCGTTGTAATTTTAAGAAATTGAATCATTATTAACAATTTAGCCAATATTTTTGTGGATTCATTTCAGGCATGGATTAGTCATAAAAAATAGGAAATGTTTGAGTTGTTGACAGATCTTGTATGTCACATGGTACTCCATCTCTTATCTGATTTATAAACAGGGAACTTTTAAGTCACTGGAGGCTTAATTCTTCTGCAAAAAGAGGAAGAGAGAGGGAGAATACACACAGAGGATAGGTAAGCCTACAGAATATAAAACTCCTCTTTTTCATTTTCCCTTAGGGAAAAATGTTAATTGTTTTTTAGTTACTACGAGTAGATTGGGTTTGAATGGAGAAAAGCCACCTTAAATATTGATAATAAAACATATCACCTAATTCAGCAGAGCTTATATTGAATTTTCTCAGAATAGTATTAAAACAATTTGTGTGAATGTACAGCCCACTAAATTTTCTTATCCACACAGTATGGAGAAAGAAAGATAATCTCCAAGACTGAGTAGCTGCAACTGATAATGTGAGAGCCACACATCCTCTGTAACCCAGAAGAGATCCCCTAGCAAAACCAGAATTGACACTTTTCATATTTGTTGGGTAAGAAAATAGCACTGAAAAACACCTTAAAAACAATCATTCCAGCAACTCCTTCCGATTATTTAAAGTTTAATTTCTGATAACTCCTTTTCAGATTTTCTTCAAATATTTCTTTTTATCCTGGGACCCATGTTCTGAGCATTTCCTTTAAATCTATGATCCAGTTTGACTTTATTCCGTACTCTTCAGTGTCAGCACTGGCAACATATCACTGTCTGTAGCAGTTGCAATAGCTCTTGTAACAGAAGAAGCATTTGAACAGCCACTATGCAATATTTACCTTTATAAATGCCAATCATTTTATAGGCTCAGTATTGAGACTTGATGGTTGGTTAATGATGATATTCCCAGCAGAACTGAAAATGGCAAGTCAAGACACACCATATGCTTAATTTCATCAACCTGTATGCACAAGTGATTTCCCGTACTGCTAATGTTGCTATCGTTTTAATAGGCTTTTATTGGAAAAGGAGTTAGAGTGTCTAGATAAAGGACCTTTTCTATTAAGCTTAGCAAACCTATTGATTTGCTGCCTGATTATTTTGATCTCACTTGTTAATCTGGAGAAACTCCACTGAAGACAAAAGAGTTTCAGCTAGCACTGGGAGGCAAAGCAAAGGCCCCTGTAATACTGAGCCCAAATCAGAAACAACATCTGAACACTCCTGTAGAAGGAGAAAAATGAGAAAAATAACTTTTGCTGAGACGTGACCCTTCAGACTGTGCTCCCATGGGCTCTTCCTCTTGTGCTGAGCTCAACTCCCCCACCCTGTCCCAAGTGCTTGTCACATCACTGCCTTCTCTTAGACTGAGATTATCACCTTTTTGGCCGTGCCAGCATAACCACACAACCAGCTTCTCTCCAGCCAAATAGTATCAAGATAGACCAAATGGAAAATCTCAAACTAGTAATAATATTAATTGTTTAAACTAAACAAACATTTAGACAGAATGAACGTCACTGTGCCTGGAGAATTAAGGGGTGGAAACACTGGGTGGTAAGCAGCAATGGTGACAAGCACTGGTAGCAGTACTATCTTCACCCAGCTCAGTGAAGGATGAACAGCGCATCTACCTGTGACCTCAACATCTTGTAATTTGTGTTCTGTACATAGTCTTCTTTAAAAACAGGGTTTCCCATGCATCTGAAAAAGCCAACCCTGAACTTCCTCCTAAATTCACATATTTTTGCAAGCATGTTTTTGTTTTATGTTCAATTCTCATCCAGAAATTGATTGAAAAACTTTATCTTTACATGAAGAGAATTAAATTAATTTAAATTACAGTGAATGCATAATTACAGGTTTCTGATAACCTACAATTATCATGGTTCATCCATCTTCAACAAGATTACTGAAAAATAAATGAAAGAATAGGGGCAATAAAAAAACCCAAATAGTATTTGCCCTGAACTGACCTTATGTTAATTTGCTTAGCATAACTGGAACAGAATCTTTTTGAAACAGGATTTGTATGCATAAAACAGCAACAGGAATAAGAAAGAATAGTGGTGCATTATAATAATCAGCATCTATGACCATTCAAGTAACTTGTAAAAGACATTTCAATCAGAATTCACGTAAAATGCATTTCATAAAATGCAGAAGGACTGCTACAGAGATCAATATCATCAGCCACATCCAAATCAGTAAAAACACATTATATTACATGATAGCAATTTAAGAAACCAAAACAAAAATACCCAAAGCCAGACATTACTTTGGACAAATTCAAACCCATCTGATGCAGCCTGATTTTTGGAGTGGTTTAATAACAGCCCAAGTATGAGATCTGGTTTAACAGGCAAAGAAAATAGGATAGTTACAATTTTCTTCAACTTTAGTAATGTATATGATTATATAACATTTTGATTAAGACACCATAATCTAATATTCAAATGATTCTCAGGTGGGCTCAACCTGGCTGACAATGGGACAATAAAAAGTCTAACTGGTAAGTCTGCAAGTGCAACTCTAAATGGAGAATATTTTCAAGCACATTTCATGGTAGTGAGGCCAGTTAACAAGCTTATGCTCTTTAATGTTTTCATGAGTTAACTGGAAGAAAACGAGATTTTGAAGATGATGCAAAAACAATTGCTAGTTATGGCCCTTGAAGAAGTAGGGTGCTAAATTGAAGAGTGCTCTGAAAAGATTTGTGAGAGTTAATAAATCACTGGGAAGCCTGCCTTCCAGTGAATCAAGCAGCCTAATCTATTTAACTTGTCAAAGGCATAATGATTTGCTTATTGTCATAAATACTGCCAAAGGCAGCAGAAATTTGGTGTGAGAATGCTATTTGGGCTAACAGTCAAAAGCATGACAAAATCCAGTTCCTAGAAGTTAAAGCCTGACGAATTTAGACAGAAAATGGTGCAATTAAAAAAAAATAAATAAAGATAATGAAGCTTGGATACAACTTTCCAACTAGATGAGCACTTCATCACTGGCAGCCATTCTTTCTGAGTTATATATATATTTTCTAAACTATTTAACTTGAATTGAAGCTAATTCAGTTCTTGCTGGATTGAGGAAAATGGATGAATATTTTGTTTAGTGACTTGGACGGGTCATAACTATTTTAAATTTTTTGATTAATCAAGCTAATAGTCAGCTGTATTTTATTTTAAAAATATCTTGTTTATTAAAAAAACTGAAATCAATGTGACATAGAATTCACTCACCCAACTTTGCCTATCTAAAATAAGTCTCTAGTCAGACAACTGGTTAATTTCCCTGTAAAATCTTGAGAAAGCAGCAGACATTGTCTGAGAATAACTGATTTCATTTTAAGATAAATGCTTAAATAAAGAGAGAAGGTAACCACCTCCTGGAAGCATCTACTTCACTCCCTTTCTGCAGAAGAAGCTCAAACCATCATGTTAGAACAAATGTATACGTTACAGGCAACTAAAGCTAAGTGTGATGTATTTCAGCTTTAGAAATGTAATTTATGCAATTTTGTTGAGCTCTGTATAGACAGAAAGCTCCCCCCCATCCCAACTACATAATTTTAGTGTTGATTAATTTTGTCCAGTTTTTAATTTTTGGCAACAAAGTTTTTCATTTTTTCTTGCCCTGCAAGAATATGTCAGGAAACTAAAATTAAAGTTCACACAGCTCTAATCCATTGTCCAGTGTCATGTAGGAAAACTAGGTGATTGGCGTGGTATATTCTAGCCCTACCTCCTACAAATCTGTTGCTAACTGGCTGTAACTACTGACTAGGGAATACCATCCGGGAGGTATCACTGAGAACTGCACAAATCTCAGAAATCTGCCACTAACTTCTAGGGTTATATAAAGCTCCAGTTATATTCTTTCTTTCTGCTTTTCTCCTCAGAGTTTCTGGCAACCTTCACCAGTCTTTCCTTCACTGTGATGATATTCCATATTTTCCAAGTTTTCATCTGAATAATCCTTCTGTTCGATGACCAGACCACTTTAATGTTCACTTCTGTACTACAGTAACTTGGCTAGCAGCCTACCACTATGCTGACTATATTTGGATCAATGGCATTTTGCAGTTTTTTAATCATTATGTCAGATATGCTTTCCATAAGAGAAGGTTTGTCTGCAGTTACAAAATAGTGGTATTCCAGATGCGATGTGATGCGAACGCTGCAGAAAAATATTGACTTCCTACTAGCGGTCACAGTACACTGTCCCACATTCTGGCCATATTTAGTGTATTTTGGCATACGTGAAGTAATTTTTTTAATTGCCAATGCTTAATCTGTAAGTGAGTACTGAAACTGAACACCAACAGTCACCTCTCACTGTCAATTTTTGTATGTGCTGCAGTTACCATGGTACCAACCTGAGCAGTTGATGTCTAAATATAGGGCAAGATAAAGGATATATCTTTTCAACAACTAATAGAATGAAGTAAAAATTCAAGGAGGTTTTACTGCTTCAGTAACTTAAAGTACTTAAAATACTGGCCACTTTCATCATTCAAAGATTAAAATACTTATATATCGGTCATAACATGTTCAGTGTAGTTTACTGGCTTTGATGGTTTGAAGAAAGCCACATTCTCAAAGAACAATTTTATGGGTAACTCACAGCCATATGACAGAGCATACAGCAAGTCTATCAACCCCATATAAAGAAGCACAAAGAATTTCAGTCACTGAAAAATGTTGGGTGCCAGAAGCCATATGAAGATACCGTAAGGATTTCAAACAGCTGGGCCCTGTTTTTTACAGGATATCTGCACTGAGTATACTTGGTTCAAAAAAGTGTTTGTAGTGGGTAATATTTATCAGACTTAAACTGACTCATGAAGTATGAATAAATACTATTAGGACTTCATGAAAGCTGAACTGCACGAAGAAGTGCACTGAAATTCCTTGGTCTACCCTTTCAGTTTTTAGGAGAACATCAAACAAGGCATCAATGTCATAGCAATTTGAAAGAATATGGTTCTTGCGGCACTAGTCCTCACACGCATGTGCCTGAGTAGATCACTGGAAGCTCAGCTCTCTCGGTGACAGTGCTGCTCTCTCAGGCATGGGTGAGCTGCAGGGAGCTTACTGCTGAATTATCATGCACATTACTTTATCTACCAGTTCTCTGGTGGTTTCACAGGTGTAAGGACTTTGGAAAGACATGAAGCAACTTTTCAGATATAACAAGCTAATTCAGTCTTTTACTATCATGTAACTCAGCTCATGTAAATAAAAGACCTGTTAAATGAGAGAAGCGTATCTCCAATCCACTGCAAAGTCCCCTGAATATTTAGACATTTCTATGTATCTCTGCATTGCTAAACTATTGTTTGTAGCAGCCCTGACATTCTGTAAGACTAACACCATATTTTGATGTGATTTCTAACAGAAACACCGTTCCGGTTCACTTGCTGTTACTGTATAGTCAGGGGAAAAATTACTGCAAGGAAAAGCACATTTTAAAATGTCAGAACAACTGTTAAGATTCAGAATGCAAATTCTGTCTGTTATACTCCAAAATCCCCTAAACCACCAAGTCCAGACTCTCTGACTGCAGGGGTGCTCGGCACAATATGTGATTGGGCTGGTATAGAAAGAGACATTCTACACTTGAGAGCCTTTTTGGAGATTACTTATAAAGGGAAGAAAACATTGGGAAATTTCCAAAACATGTCATGAACAAAATGTTGCGGCAAAGGCAGGAGTCTTGCTTGCAGAATCAATTTACACTTTGTCAATTAACCAAATAGCTTTATTTTCTCTGAAAAAGGAGCGAATCAAGACCTTTCTGTGTTTCTCCATTACTTATCTACAAGCAATTTCTTTATAGGGCCCTAAAATATTCCTATGCTGATATCTACTTTTAGAAATATAAGGATACTGTGTTAGGTTCGCACACTGCTCCTATAAAATGTCAAATAAGTAATGAAGAGATGGGTACATGCCAGCTCTGCCTCTTACTCTGTAAAAGCGAAAAATTCTGTGCCACACTGATGTAGACGCAGATACTATAAAAGCACCCTTCAGGTGATGAATCTTTGTCGTTAATTTCTGTTCTCTTTGGCAACATTTCTGGATGTGCATCCCTGGTCCCTCTTCATTGAAAACTACCAGTCTAGAAATCAGATTTCTCACCTGTAGAATTATGATTTAAGGAGAAATCCAGTAAAACTTACATTAAACTAACTTTACTACATGAGGACAAAAGGACTGCATCTCTAAAATCCAATTAAATCAGCTTATCAATAAACCATAATCTGAATTTCAGCATTAGGGAAGACAAATGTGCCTTTGTCAAAACTGAGTACCCTCATCCACAAGCACTTTGTCCCTTAAAAGTAAAGATTTAAACTCTCTCACTTTTCCTATGAATAAGCATTTCACGTAGGTAAAATCCAGTAAGGTAATGGCCCAGTTCAACTCCCACTGAATTAATGAGGCTGGGGGTAGTTAGGAGGTGGGCTCCTCCTAGTCCCACATAACATGCCTCTGTTTTGGTTATCAGTCTAAGCTGATTTGCAAGCTCGCTTCCTTAGAGAAGCTCTCATTCATTTGGCAACAAACACCAGCAGAAGAAAGTAGTTTACTGCACAGTATTTCCAAAAGAGGAACAGGATAGAATACCGTAATCACAGTATTCACTGAGATTTCAGAAAGGTGGAAGAGCGCACACACTATAAGAAAGACAGGTAGCACTGTTTAATGTAAAATACACTCAGCATTTCTGGTTGTGAGACTGGTGTTTCTTTTTCTAAATTTTAACTATTCCAACTCATATTTTCTGTAGCAGACATTTGTTTCAGAATCTTTCTTAAATTGCTTTAATCCTCAAATTTGTTTTCATATGGAGATCCACTGAAAATATTGCTTATTCCATGTTTAAAAAATCTAGTGACCTTTTCAGCTGAAAATTTTGCTTCCTCTATCCAGAGCTTCCAACAGGGACTAGGTTTTATGTCAGAGATAGACATTTTGCTACAAATCCGCCCACGTTTCTGCAGCACATTCGGTAACTAAATACCCTCTAATTTCTGTTTATATTGACAATGCTACAGGCAAACGCATGTCTGGCAACTATGCTGGTCTTTGATTGGTCTACATCTATGAGCTGCAAGACTCACTCCTGCACAGTAAATGAATGACTGTCTTGGTAAACCTCGGAAAACTATGGAGGCTAGTGACTGACTGGAGAGAGACCGAGAGCCAGACTGAGGGGCGGACTGGCAGTGGAAAGGCAAAAGCCAGAGAAAGGAGTCTTATCCTGAAGAGTGGCATGGGAAAACCAGAGGTATTAAAGGGAGTGGAGTATCTTTATAAGTCTATGAATAAGCAGATATGCAGGAAAACCACTGGCACGTCACTGAAGACCTTCAATATTTGCAATATTGAAGCTAAAAGTACTTGATATAGTCACTTTATTACTTCAGCAGTATTGTTAGCATGAGCTGCATAACCATGAGTATTTGCCACATAAGATAGATCTAGATATTCACATACACGTGTGCTTACAATCACAGAGCTAGACTTCCTAGACTCTTACTCCCATTAAGTCCATGTGAATTGGACTGGGTTACTAAAGTGTAAAATATCATGCAGAAATTTTACCTTTCCTTTAGTGAAATTATCATCTCCTTTTCTGATTAATTTTCTTCTGCCAGTATCTCCCAAAAGACCTTGCAGCATGACGTACACCTCTGCATCTGTTCCTGACCCAGGGGAGTCTCCCGTAGTGACATAGAGAATATAGCTTTTCACTGTTGGGAAAAAGAGATCAAATGTTTACCAAAGCTTAATCAGTTAAAAAATATGTTATTTAATAAATTACTACTATTATATTTTCTTTTTTTGGTCCTGCCCAGAGTGATCAAAAGGCCAAACCTTATAATAATGCTTTGAAAAGCACATAGAAATACATTGCAATTTAAGAACCACTATTATAAGGAGTAATAAGCTAAATAGTTTGAGTGGGCCTGAAACACAGGCAGAAGAGAAAACGAAAGAAAAACACATCACAAATTGTTATAAAAACATGCAAATAATACTCTGCCACACACTTGCATGCATTTAAATATGTAACACTCCTATGAAACAGTTCCTAGGCTATGGATAATACTAAATTACTGAAAAAGCACATCTCTTCTGTGAGGCTCGCGGAGTTCAAATGAAGCTGAACTCTATCAGAGAGATGGCAACTTTCATGTTTCCTCTGGATCATGGTCCAGTCAGTGGCTGGCCACTCTACACTGTACCAATTGCAGTTATTGGCCTCAGCAGAGGATTTCCAGAAATGTTGTGTGTTCTCTGACGTGTCATCTTACTTAAAAATCTTCAGCTGAGCGTTTCTTGGATGACTGTTTATGTCAGGTACCTGCTGGTGCTCCCAGAGAAATGCATAACATACTGGTGATCTGGCCCCCAAAACAAGAAAGAAGCCACATCCCCATAACATTCAATTGAAAAAGAGAAAAAACATGGGGAGAAGGTAAAGAAAATAATATCTGTCCTCATGTTAAATGCTCCTTGGAAAGAGGAGCAGCATTTGTAAAGATTTAAATGTCTGTGCTTTTCCAGAAAAAAAAAATATTAAAGTATTTAAAAGACAAAGAGTGTTCCCAGGGAATACCCCAACACTTGAGGTTCTGCCCAAGTGTTTTTTTTTGAGACTAGCTTTGAAAGCACATCAGAAAAGGCAAGGAATACACAGATTACTTGTGCTACTGATCTGAACCCTTAACTCCTGGGAAACACTTGGAGGAGACTGAGATATTCTCTTGGTAGAAAATCCATTTAGGACAAGGGCACTTCCATTCCTCACTAACTTTGGTTATAAAACCTCCTAAGAAACACAGAGCAAACTAAAATAATTCAGTCTTGAGGTGATCAAGACACAACTCGCGTGAAGGAGTTTCATGACATATAACTCTTAGGTCACAGAATAAGAATGCCTGAAATTTTAGGAACGCATACAGATGAGCTTTTGTTGTGATGGGCCATGGATCTTCCTCTTATCTGAAATTACATTATGAGAGTTATTTCCTCTTGATTTCCTTCATTTCCTCTGGGAGAGAACCAAATCATATTAAGGAAAAGCTGAACTCTGAGTACTGTTCAAAACTTTTTAAATATTTTCCATGCTGTATGCTTGCTCTTTTATGTGTTGCAGACTGATACCAATCAGACTTGAATGCACGATGCTCGGTTACGGGGACTGAGGTTTTTTTTTAAACACTGGAGTGGACCTAGCCATGCATCACTAGCTAAAAAGCATCGAAAGTATCTGCTAAATCCTTTGGACTGCTCTGAAAATCTCAGCCATCGTCACTGACCAAATCTTTTCCAGCGTTTCTGGTTTGTGACAAACCTGCTGGAAAAGGAGAGCCAGCTGTCAGAACTGGAAGCTCAGCCACTCTTCTTCCTTCTTCATCTGCAAAGTTGCGACAAAATGGAAATTCTAGAACATTTTTACTTTCTCTGTGTTGAAGCTTTACCTTAGAAAAGAGCAAAAAGAAATACCTTCAACATCTGTTGTGCTCTAATGGAAACTATAGCAAAAGACTTGCCATTAAACAGCTATGACACATCATCTCAATATTCAAAAAGTAGAGGAAACAATTTTTTCTAAAATTTTTTGAAAGCAACCTTTTAAAAGAGAAGGAATAGATATCTTTCCTAATTAAAACATTGTCAACATTATCGCTGTAGAGACTGCAGTAAGGGAAAAAATATTTGGAATCATTCAAAAAGGTTCCTTTATGTAACCTATTCATCCAGCATATGGAAAAAAAAGAAGTGTTGATATGCCCATTTCAGCTTGTGAGAAATGTCAATATGCCACAACATTTTTCAGTGCAGAATGTTTTCTCATTCTAAGTAATGGGGGAAGGAAAACAAAGTGTTTATGGGAAAACTGAAAAACAGAAATTAAGAATATTTTATGTCATGTACATATATCTGTTCATATGTTTTATGTGAATATATAGAATAAGTTACTAAATATTTTTAGTCTCTATGAAATTATGTATATTAAGTAATAAAAGGGTGACGCTGAGCTAAGTAGCTTAGTCTTACTCTAAGAAAACATATTTTAGTAATGAGGTGTCTTACACTGTGGTACTACCAGCTACACTGAGATAAAGTACCATTTTCTAAACTATTTAAAGCTAGACCAGGCAACATATTTGGAAATATGTTGCAGGACGTAACCCTGCTTTGAAAAGGGCACAGAGAATTCACTCGTACATTTCTTCATGACCTAACTCATTAAAATGACCAAACCCATAACCCAGTAAGCTTAACCATCTTCGGTTAGCAATTATCACTGGGAGATGGTAGCGTTGTTTTGCCTTTGAAAGACTCTTATGGTTTTTCATTATGACAGACGCATTGAAAAGATTTTTTTGAAGTGCATTGTAAAGTATAATGTTAATACAATTTCCCTTTCATTCTAACATCTACATTCCTGAATGGTTTCTTGAAATTCAGATTGCATTTACTGTGCTTTACTTCTTCAAGAAGTGAAAGAAGCAAGAATAAAGATGTTAGCTATTATATGCTTCAGAAATAAAGCATACCTTAATTAATTTTGTTCTGGACATATTTTATAATAATTTCAATTTCTTCAAAAAGATCAAGAGAATTATTTTGAAATTATGGTTATAAACGTGAATTCTGAATCTAAATATGGAATTCAACCAGCTGCACCTGCATTTACCTGTGATAGAGGTGGGAAATCTCAGACTCTCTGTAAGGTGCAATCTTGTAAAACCAAAGTAAAATAGCATAGAAATTGCCATCCTGGTTCTAACTAGCAGTGTAAATAGACTGCTAACCTGTCTTTAATAACAGATATTATCCACAACCTCTTATGCCAACCTAGTTGTTTCATACAAGGATTCGGTCAGTCCTGCTATGGAATCCATGGAATAACAGAGGAAATGTCTTACTAAAACCCCAATAATTTACATATACCCCAAAGCAGGGACATGTAGATTTTCTTTCTCTTTCTAATCCTACCTAATGTAAATGTGCATCTTTTCTGTACTTATATAAATGGTGTTGATTTTTTTATAACTCAGCTTTGAGTCATTGTTCTGAGCTAATGAAGTAAAACAGGCTAATAGATGTCACTGTTTTCAACTGCCAGGTTTCTGTTCTGAAATTTTTAGTGTGATCCAGTGTCTCCTACATTATCCAGCAATCACTCTGAATTTTATCAATAGATTTGTTAGATGACTATTTCATCTGGCTGCAAAGAAGAAATTAACAAACTGCATTTAGACAACATTTAAATGTCAGGGAGTTCAACTCACTAATATAATGTATTGGACGGGAAAATTTTTCTCTCCAGCTTTTAATGAGAACAAAATAGAAACATTAATGGACAAAAGTGTGTCTGCAATTTGAAAGAAGATGATTCTTTCCCTTAGACTTCTTTTTATTCTGCCAGCATGAGAGGACAAATATATTTTTTTTTTGTATAGAGAAGTGCCACAGCAATTTCAGTGCTATGTCAGATTTTAGCTTCAGCCTCTCGGACATCAGAAGAAGGATTGTCACTTTTGCTATTCACTTCTTTTTTTCACATGCCAACTTAAAAGGCAGATATTTTCATCAAAAGGCATTTCTACTGTCTGGCTTAATTATTTGCCTTGGATCACTGGGTCTACAACATATAACAGCCAATTTGGAGTTATGTAAATACTGCAATCTATGCCAGTGGGTACAGTTCTGAAAGGACACCACTGGATATGCTATAGATGATGGCACATCTGTATAAATGCCCTCCAGAAATCCATCTAAGTTTACAAGATTTTTGTTATCCATAGCTATCCTAGTGTTTTGAGCAGTGTCTGAAGGTATCACTCTACAAATGTTGTTACCAGATGCACTTATTTTTGTAAATTAAAAATCATATAATTTTAGGTAGAACTGGAAACTGGAAGCAATAACCATACAATATGAAAAAAAAAAAGAGAATTTTACAATAAAGACACAATAAGTAATTGCTTTAGCTTTTATTTTTTACCTCACGGCAATGCCAAGTCTCTCCTTCTCCAGCTTCTTCAATTTCTAGGCGAACTTTGAATATAGTATTGAATTTCTTACTTAGTTCAACTGACGTCTCATAAATCTCCTTTTTTTTAAGGGATCCTTTGGGGAATATGACTGAAGTACAGGTACCTTTTTCACCACATACGGTCAGAGACATTTTAGGATTCATGGAACTAGAAGTAATATCACTAGTTGTGACAAGGACATCCCACGTCCCTGTTGAAACAAAACAGTAGAAAAATATTAATGGGTTTGCTAAATATCCAAAGTAATACAGCAATTTGTTGCAGGCTGAGTTAGTTACTAGCAACCCATTCCCACCTTTGCACTGAGCTAAAATATTGGCATGTAACAGGTTGACTCATTATCATTGATTTAGTGAGAAGCAGATTTGGACACCAGACCTTCCGTAGTGACAGCTGACCCTTTAGAGATGAGCCAGTCCAGTAGCACTGTGCGGATGAGACTGCCAGTTCCATATTAGGGACTTAAGAAGAGCCATGCCAATCTGTTGATTTTTTCCCCTCATAAATGTTTCCTCTGATGATTTTAATTTTTTTTTCTTACTAATTACCACTCCAAAGCAGCATATTTTCTACTAGATAGTACTGGTTATCAGGTTTGCCTTTGGTCAGGGGAAGGTATTTTTTCATTTTAACTCTCTGAGGAGCTACTTATACCTGAATGTTAAAACTTACAACATATATCCTATAACAAGATGCTGATAAGGTAAACTGGTTCAGAGCTTGAAATGTGATATTTTTATTACAGATCACCACAATTATCTTGCCAGCAAAGTACAAAACTTTATCCATTTCTTCTGTGAAGAAGTGATGTTTGCTGAGAGATTAAAAATAGTCCTATATAACAGCACATAGATTTGCCTATTTTAGGGACACAGAAAACACTTAAAACCAGAAGTTTTACTTTAAATAAAAAATGCAAAATTATACTGAAAAATAGTGGCCTGTGTTCAAACAAAAAGTCTGGTTTGAAGCACTTAGTCTCTTAAACATTCTAGATGAACTGGCAGATGCCTAAAGACTCATAAGGACTGCAGACTGATACCAGGTAGGCTCCTGACTAACTTCTGTAACTCTATATTGAACAGATATTTAGTTAAACCTCCAATCAACAAGACAGTTTTCTGGATCAGAAACTGGTACCTGTCAAAAAAATCCCACTGATTTAATATTTTAAATTCATGTTAATAGAATATATGGAAAATTCAGGGCTGTCAAAACTGTTCTATTTAAAAAATCATGACTCCTACAGAGAGGCTCTGGCCACCTGGGCTGGTGCAGAAGTGAGCATGACCATTGTTTTATTAAATAACCTAGCTCTGTTTATGCCACGTGAGGCAAAGTATGGATTTAATAATTTCAAATACCTATTTTGTAAAACATGGTATTTCAGTTTGAGTAATGGAAACAGTGGCTTTCTGAGTTTATGTCCATAGCCCTGTAAAGTCCAGCTTCCTAGCCACAACAGGCAAATCTTTATCTCTTACTATAAACTAGTGCAAATAAAGTTTTATGACTTTAGGTCAGGTGAGGATCTGTGCCATAAATTCAGGACTTGGTGAAGGTAAAAAGTAAGTACTCACCATCTTTAAAATAATCCAAAATAACTTCAGATGTTATGACTTTATGGATAATCATAAATAGCTACCATTTTCATGTCTATGAACGTTAAATATAAATGAAACCAATGATACCCATGAAAATGTGGAAGTAAAATGAAAATTTATCATATCCCCTGTGACATAATCCAAGATTTTTTAGCCCTTTAGTGCCGAAATATTAAGCCTTTAAACTATCAATGTATAAATGCCTAGGAAGGCTGAGTGGAAGGACTATCTCTGTCGGATCATACAACACCATACACTGCTATTACATGTTTATTGTATAATCTCTATTAAATTTGTCAAGATCCAATTTAAAAGCAGCTACATTAAGCTGCTTTCCTTCTCTTTAGTTAAGTCTAAAAGAGAGCTATGCTAAAAAATCATTCTTTCATTCTCAGAAATCTTTTAATTTTCACAGAATGGCATTAACAGGCTGCCGAAACCCATTTATTTACGACAACTTTGTCTGTTAGCTTAAATAACTCTTATCCCTCCTTGATGTGCAAGCCACCATGAATCTGATAGATCACACTGTGTCCATTTTGAGCATATAATTTGCTAGTCTGGATATGTCAAGGTTTTTCAATACCCTTTCATAACAAAGTCTTGACATATTCCCAGTCATCATGTCATCTTCATAGCTATTCCAGCTTGAACCAGTCCTTCTGGACAGAGGTGGCCACAACTGCACACAGCATTCTTGGTGAAATATCATTGTTTCTCTGTAGCGGCATTAATTCTTTTCTATCTTCACTGATAATGCCTACATATGTCGTGGGGTCACAATTACTTTATTCACAGACAGGTCAATTACTGTCTAAAAAATTGTCCTGCAATTATATAGCAAACCCAGGTATTTCTTCTAGTCATATCCTGCTAATGAACTCTTGTAGCAGAAATCCTTACAAGACATGGGGACCCAATAGAGTTTTTAGACTCTTAGCTACTACTTAGTTCCTAATTTAAAAAAAAAAAATGGTGGAAATTAGAAACTTGCACCAGAATTAAGAGTACCAGAATAGAGTTGGATTTACACCAAATCATATTCAAGCTTTGTGCTGCAGAATTCAGCTTCACTGCTTTCCTCCAGTTCTCAGTTTATCACACAACCTCTTTATCTCCTGATAGTACTCTCAGCTTTGTAGCAGCAACAGCTTTCATCAGCGTATTCATTCTCTCTTCTCCTGTTCTTTACAATTCTTCATTTTACTACTGTTTTCCACTTTCTTATTATTACCTAAAAATTTCCCATAAAGCAAATAAAATTCAGTACTGGAATTTAGACCAATTAGACATTATTACATTTCTCTTACTGGAAAATATTTCTAAAGAGTATCAACTTTGTTTTATAATCTATCTTTAGTAAAGTCATGATGCATTTCTTCTCATTTCCTATTTGCCTCTATTATAACTATTCTTTTCTTCAAAGTGCATTATAAAGGTTTGCATGTGGTTGATTACTATGTCTATAGTCACCTACATTATGCTTTTTATTTTTAAGAGGGAAGCATTACCATTGCTATTTTTAAGTCATTCCTTTTGTCTTCATAAAATTGTTTTAAATCCTTGCTGCTAGATCTGCCACTTTGTTTCCCAATTCCTTCAGTATTCTGGGCTAACAACTCCTTTGGTTATCACTGTTTGACTCCATGAAGCTTGAAGTTCTCTTTGCATTTCAGATTTGGTGGTTCCCAAGAACCTCATTCCTATTACTAATTTTGGTTTTGCTTCCCTTGCCAACATTATGGTTCCTTAATGAAAACAGAGATAAAGTATTCTATTTGTTTAGGGATTTTACCAGCATCACCTTTAGTCTGCACTCTATTGTTCCTGCATAGTTACACATCTTTTCAGATTATTTTTATAAGTAAATGCATAAAGAACCTTTACTATTTGTTTTAATTCTTTTATAAAATCTGACTCAGCTTGACATTTAGTAAGTCCTGTTGTATCCATGTACTTTCTGACCTCTAAGGTATAGCGCTCCTTGCTGATCAGTCTTTTTTTTCTCCATTCCTTATAGGCTGCTGCTTACTTGTTATATTTTTTCTCAAGTTATTATACACCCAGACCAGAACTGATTTTCAATAGACACAGAGCTCAGTATTAATAATCATAGACTAAAAAGTATTAGCAAGTGTGCACTCAGATTTTTGAGGACTATCTGTGTGTGGGAAACAGAGGAAAGGCAATGTTTTTACATAGCTACATTCAGACATTAATTAAGGTGCATAAACAAGGATGCAAGATTTCTCTCACTTTCATGTTATCAGTGAAGAATGATATGACAGTCTCTGACCAACCTTGGGCTTCTGTTCTGAGTTACCCTCAGGAGACGCCTGCCTATGGATTATGCAGGGCACCTATGGAATCTATATTTTAGAGACCTGGAATACTTGCGGTGGTGCAATACAGCTAATTCTTATTCTGAAATTGTCACTACTCTATATTTCGATAGTATTCGGTCTTTTTGTTGTGTCAGTGACATTGTCTTCCTATTTCCTTAGATGATATAAGAAATTCGCTAGTGGACTAAGTACAGGTAACTAAATATGAGAATACACACTACTGACTGTGTCTGCAGCTATGTATAAATAAAATTCTCTGAGCATAAAATGAAGTACCCATAAGCATAGAAATTAATAAAAATCAGTTTACAAAACTGCTGATATAAAATGCAAATTCACACCTTTACATTAGTTAAACTTTACATAGTTTGGTCTACCAGTTCTGATTCATATTTCATAAGTGGACCCAAACCAACATTTTACACTTCAAAAAAGACATTTGAGAGAGCTAAGAAATCCAATACCCTGGCAAAGCATAAATGACTTATCATGTTTTCGGTGTCTAAGTTGTTTCTGAATTTTGGTCTTTTTTTCATTAAACAGTTTGAAAAGGATATTGGGTTCAGGTCAACTAACTGTTTGCAAGAACTTGTGCCATTGATGTAAGTAAAAAAGAAAACTGCAAATAAAAGCAAATGCTTTCTGCAAATATATGAACATACGGGAAAATCTCATTCTGCTAAAAGAGTTTTTGTATCTCTTCTTGTGATTTCATTACTGTTGCAGGAGCCTTCTGCTCTGCATTGGCTGCCATATGGAACAACCCACCTCTTTATGCTTCAGCTTTTTTCTAGCCTCAACTAAAAACATTGTTCCTTCATTGCCTCCGTCATGTAATAGTTCCCTTCTGCTCTAGTCTTTCTTCCCTGAATATTATAATTGTATTTACCAGCTCTGGAAAGTGGAGACACAACTAGTGTGAGAGATGCAACTCACATTTAAGCGATATGATTTCTGTATTTTGGATTTAGTCTTAAAAATAACCCCCCGAAAAACATAAATTACAATTAAAACAAAAGCTGGAAGGAGCTTTGATGATTTTGGACCTTACCATAGATCTTTCCCGTCAACATCCCATTCCTGACTTTTCCAAGAAGTTTCAACATCCGTTCTGTCTGTGCATCACCAACTCCAGTGTCTAACCATTGCTGGCAAAGAAATATGTATTGGCCATCAGTCTTGCCTGATTCATGGATGACAATTTGGTCCAGGTACCATCCAGCTCCATAACCCACATTATGGTGCTCAACAAGCACTTTGCTTAACTGTCCAAGGTCTACTGCTCTCATTTCAGAGATACAAACCTGAGAAGGTAATGGCAAAATAAATAGCAAACTTATTAAACCATATATTTTGTAACCTGTCTTTAAGATTATGTTTGGAAAGACAGATTCCTTTCAATGCTGAAGTATCTTTTCCTTTCTGATAGTAAAGAAAAATGTTATAGGCTGTCATTCATATTTGGAGACTCCGTTCATAAAATATGTGGATCCTTGAAGATGTACATTTTTCCTTGTTCATGATCACTGCATCCCAAGTTTTATTATGAAAAACATTCCACTATTCTGAGTAGAAAGAAATCTCTGATCATTAATTTACTTACAGAAATCTCATGAAAATTTAAGTTCAACCAATCCCTCATAACCAAAAGAAAGGGAGTGCTTCAGATATCAGGACAGGCCTAGTAAATTGAACTTTCGTTTAGATAAAGCATTTTACTTTTAAATATTTCAAAGTCTTTTATATTCTAAGACATCCTATTTTTCAAATTGGAAATGTCGTATTATTCAACTCTGAACAGATATACTGACACTGTTGATGACTATGCAAACAAAGGAAGATACCGACATTAGAAACTATAACTAAAGCTGTGCACGCATACAGGCAAGAATTGATGTGCTCTTCGGATGTAAATAGACATCTGTTTAAATATTGCTACGGCTACCAGTAAACAAAAGCTAAATGGCAACTGCACTAGTGCATGTTGGGATGAATAAATTATGTGAGTGAGAGAATGAATGTGTTCCGTGCAAGAGATAATATGAGTGGGTGGGTAGATACATGGGCATGTGTGTGGGTGACATTAAAAAAAACCCAGATGGATAGTAGAAACAGATGCTGTAATTTTTATTTGTTGCCAACCAATTTGCCACTAGGCAGGAAAAAGCATGAGGACCAGAAAGCAACGAAGGAAGAAATGATTTTTATAAAGAATTATGTCATCTGGTCCATTCTCCTGTCTGTGTTGGACTATTCTCTACAATGTGCTCAGAAAAAGAAAACATCAGGGTTGTTATTCCTATTACAGCCTCAGGACTTCCAGCGTTCTTACCTTGATATAGCCACGATCTCCCCAGACAGTTACCATGGCAAGTTATAGCCCTTCATGCAATGCATATGTAGCCCAAAATAAGATCTAGCTGTGAGGAACATCTTGTAAATAACTTTTTAGGAGTACTCATTGCTTTTTAATTTTATTCTTTGGAGTTCTGAGCCAAATACGATTTTCTTGTCAGTCTACATGACCCTTGACTTAGAGGAAATAGCCTGTATTGCTAATATTCATGTTCCTTCACAGCTAACTCTATCTGAAAAAGGGACCTATCATTAGTCTCATTCTTTGTGATAATAATTAGCAGTCATTAGACAACAGTGGTCATAATCACCCATTGCTATCAATGAATTCTCATAATAACACATTAAATTGCCTACTCCCTCAGCATTAGCAAGAATGTACTTTTGGATGATGTCATCACACTTCTTTTTTTTTTCCCCTCAGTATAAAGACATTTGGAACTACATTAAACACACTACTGGGAGTGTAATTAATGAAAGCCAAAAGGATTTTGTTTAAATTGTCTTGCTTTAGATAAAGTGTTAGCTAGGCAAAATTACAATCCCCATTTATTTAATCCATTAAACTGGTGAAAAGTTAGACATACAATTACTTAAATAAATATAAACCAGCCTTACCTTTCTGTAGGAATTAAATCAACTTTACTCTCTTTACGCTTTGTTGCAATTTTCTGTCTTCTTAGCTTTTACTTATATTCCAGCCCTTTATCAGTCAACAGAGAACCCTTTTTTCATATCTCAAGTTTCCTTAACTTTGTTTTCTTTGCCTGTCCATTCCATATTTTCCAGTGATATTGCTGACGTAATCTTGTTTCTCAAGACAGCTTGCCCTTTACATCCCTTCCTTTCACCTTCTATTCTTAGATACTCTCACTAAAACCTCATTCCCACTTTTTTATTAATCTACTTCTATGTTACAAGACCGTAAGACTGGTAGTAGTATGTCAGACCGCAGATCCATCTAGTCTAGTATCCTGTTGCCAACAGCTACCAATAATAGATTTCTAGGGAAGAGTTGAAAAACAGGGCAAATATATAGAGATGCTTCTTGAATATAAAGTCTCTCAGGTTTTAGCAATTTGTGGTTCAGAGATTTCCTGAGCCAGAGATTGTGTCTTTGCACTTAACAGCTCTCAGTGGAAAGTTGTCTTCCATGTCAATGTGCAATAGCTTTTTGCGCCAACCTACATTTTTACCATCTGCAACATCTTGTGCAAGAAAGTAAAATGGATTAATTATGCACTGTGTAAAAAGCCACCTCCTTTTGTTTTGAATCTGCCACCTGCAGGTTTCATTTAATGCTCTTGAGCCTTTGTGTTTCATGAGAAAGTAGAATTACTGATTTTCTCTATGCCATTTTGTGTTTCTTATGTCCCTCTCCCTTCCCCTCATCATTCATTTTCCAGGCCAAAAAGTACTTGCTTGCTTAGTTGTTCCTTGTATGGAAGATATTTCATATCACTTGACATTCTTCTTGCACTTCTTAGGCAAGTGAACCCAAACAAAACACAGCATCTATTAAAGAACTCACCTGGAGACATGACTGTATTTCCTGCTTTGGGGTGGCTGGGTTTTTACTTTTTCTAATAACTCCTAAACATTTGATCTGTTCTGTTTTCCTTTGGTTTTTCCTCTACTGAGCACTGGGCTGACATCATTACAGAGCTATCCTAATGCCAAGGTCACTTTCCTATGGGAAAAGCTATTTCAGAGCCCATGATTTTGCATGAAATTTTAAGGGGTTTTCTCCCTCACGGCCACTGCTTTTCATTTAGCTACAATTAATTTCATCTGCCATTTTATTACCCAGTCATTCTGTGTGAGGTCCTTCTGCAATCTCTGCCACCAATTTTCGTATTTATTACCTTAAATAACTTAGTATCATCAGAACACTTTGCCATGTTGCTGCTCAACCCTTTCCGAAGAATCTATTGCACACTGAAGAACATGAATACACAAAATAGCTAAACTGAAGAAAACTTTCATTGTCCACAGTACAAAATAGCTCACCTAAAACAAAGGATCTGCTTGGGAAGGCACTCAGCACCCTTCTCTATTGCTCAGTATAGTGGTTCTGATTTCTTTAACACTAAAAGCTGTATCCCTGACTCTGTATCAACATCCAGCTTGACAGTGCCATGTAAATTATTTCTTTTCAGACCTCTTCTCCAGATTATGTCGCAAACTATGTACCTTTATGTTGTTCATTAACTCTTCTAATTGCCTATAAACACTTGCCCTCGAAAATGCTGAGAATTAACCCATATTTTTAATAACATCTTCCAGGCAATCAACAGCACAAACCTCTTCCTATATTTTAATAACACAGTTTGGCCTAAGGCAGCAGGCATTCTGCAATAACATCTTCCAAAAAAAAAAAAAAGTTGCAAGAGACTGTAAAAAAAGGAAAAAAACCCATGCCTAAACACTTTGGGTGGGAAGACTATGGCCAAATTATTAAATATCTCCCAATGCATAATAATTTCACTAGACACCAGGACAATAAATACTGTTATGAATCAAGAACGAGGTTATTGCTATGAAATGGAGAGAGTAACAATATTTTTAAGGGATGTATTTAATACAGTAGTAAATAAAAAGGGAACTTCATTGAAATATATATGCTTACCTCTCTTCATTCTTGCCTAAACTATCGGTTATCTTCATTTCACAGTGGGAAATGAGGGACACAAGGAAGGTAAAAGTATATATTCAGATCATCAGGTAAAACAGTGGCTGAGCTTAGAAATAAATGTAGGAATCTTGCCTGCGAGTGCTCTATACGCTATATCACACAGTCTGTTTAGAGCAACAGTTGCCTGAAGACGGTACCTAGAGCTGAGCCAACAGAACTCTGATGAAGACAAAAGAGAAGCAGAGGAGGTCATCGCAAATTTTTAAAGAGATTGCAAATGTATTACTGAAGCATCAGAAAAAAAATATAGGAAAGCGTAAGTAGGATGATTAAAGAGACATTCTTCTACACAAGGAATAATAAACAATCCAGTGACAAAACAAGTGCACAGAGGATAGAAGTCTGTAAAATCAAGAATAGCAAAGTGAGGGTGACGGAGAGAAAAACAGTCACTGTATCTTCTGGTAAAAGAAGGAGGGAAATCAGGTGAAACTAGTATGTGTAAGTTTTACATAGGTTGCAGATAAAGTGCAGTCCATACTATCACAGGAGACTGTGGATACTCATCTCGTGTTTAAAAAGAGTTTACACAAATTCATAGAAGAAAAATTATCAATGACTATGGGACACAAGGATGACATGGCTGATTTCTATGTTTCTATGCTTGAGAAAATATTTTGACATTTTAAAACAAATGAAGGAAGATCAGTCTTCAGAAACTCAGGAAGTCAGAAAGTCTGAGGGCAAGCAAGGCTAGCAAAGCAGTGGAACAGGTTGCCTGGGAAAGTTAAGGCATCTCAGCTATGAGAGTTCTTAAGAAATTATATGAAATAAGTACAGAGGATCCTGCCTGATCCACTGTAAAGTCTCTTTAAATCCAATCTAGTCATATCCGGGCTGGGTCCAGGGTATGTGTGAACATGTTGTGTAGATATAATCATCAATATGGTAATCAGCAAAGGTTGACCAGAAAATCTCTCCTAGGGTTTATCTTGAGCAGTCACAGTATGTTTGCAAACAGCTTTACCTCTTTGCAATTCTATATTTAAATGAATCAATTGATGTATAGTAGCTAACACATTTTAAAACCTCTCTTTCAACTATATCTGGACAGATCTTTTTAAAAAACAGATTTTAAAGGAGCAGTCACAGGAAGTAGCCCTATATTTTTATATCAGCTTCATGAATAACTGAAAACTAAGCCACGGAATTTTGTATATCGTTGGGTTCAATTCCAGTTTATAAGAAGAGTTCTGATGGTTTGTGAGTTTTAAATTTATTGGTACTCAAACTGTTCTTAAACCATAATCCCAATTCAGGTAAAATATCTATACTTAGTAAGCAACACATCTTTTCCACAGATTACCACAGTGTAACATCAACCCTTGTATTTGAAAATTGAAAAGAAATATGGTATTGGAAGAAAGTAATATAATAAAACACATTAAGCAAACATGTAAGGGAAATAACTCAGTACCAACCTGTCCTTTTTCAAAATCTGAGTGTCTTAGTTTCCTTTTGCAGGAGTCTCCCTGCTCTCCAAATACTGTGATAAACACATCTGCATCAGTCCCTGATGCAGGCAATGTTCCCGTATGAACAGTGATCAGATAAAGAACTCCTGTCAGTGACACAAGACATTACCAAAACAGGCTATTTAGCAATGTAATTGCCAAACATTATAAAACAATTTATTTTAGGTAAAAGATTAATTTGAAGACCAAAGAATGAAGTTACAGTAATTGACATTAATGTTCTGAGTCTCATATAGCTCAATAACTGCCTCACAACAGCACAGTACAGCGTTAGAGATTAAATGCCCTTTATGAATCAATGCAACAACTTATGCTTACATTACAGAAAAAGAAAATATCATCTTATCACTGGTCACTTATCTGGTCACTGAAACCAACTGAAAGAATCACACTGATTTTATCAGGCTTTGTTAAAAGCTTTGAATTCTTGTAGGAATTAAAGGTCTTAAACTGACTTAGGATTTATCAACTCTAACAACATTTTACCAAATTAAAACACAGATATAACAGTTGAAATCCATTTTTTGATCTGGACTGTCTCAATACCATTTTAGTCTGGCATTTTGATAATTATGGCCAATATTAATTAATATGTTCAGGTGAAATGTCTTAGCTATTTATATAGATATGCACTGTTATTATTCTTCACTACAAAGGATGGCTTGCCATGACTTTTGGCTGATGAGTTATATAGTACATATTCCTTGAGGCAGCATGACAGAGGATTTTTATTTTTACGGGTTCTGTAAGCTCTGTGAAGAACTAAATGATATAACAGACTGCTAAGATATATTTCCATTTGCAGTCTAGCTTTCACTTAGATATTAAATGCAAAAAGTTTTAAATATTTTAACTAAGACTTCCGTTCACAGACTATTCTTTTCTAAATATTTTATAAAATGTAATCAGAACAAAGGAAGATGTTATATTTTAAATACAATAATGAAATGAAATGAAACAGAGTTTCTGGGGCAGAAACAGGGCTTGAAGAAAACCTCAAAAAGGACTGTTTTTTCTTTTTGTGATTCATACCATTATGATTTTGCACGTGCCTTTTTAAAATCTGTGATTTATTCCTTGACCGAGTGTAAATCGGTCGGTTTTTGAAAATTTCAGCAGAAATATACTAACTGGGCTTTGCGCATTTTTTAGACTTTCAAATTGCTACTTAGCCTAGTGAAAACAATACATGTCAGTTGTTTTAAAACAGAAAAAAAGCTTGGACAATACACCTTATTAAAGACCCTACACGGTTTACACAGGCATATTGAATGAATCTTTAACAATAATTTTAAGCTGTTTCTTAATATATATAAAAAGCTTTGCAGTCTTGCCCATTGTGTTCACCCCATTAGGCAGGTCACAATTTTGTGTGCGTGTGCGTTTCCTCATGTATTTATTTTGCAGTTCAGCAGCATACCCCTGAGCGGTGGCTTGTCTGGCCTGACCACTGCTAGCTCTGTCACAGTCTCAGATCCATCTTCTCCAAACAGGTACCGGGCTTCAGTGTGAAAGCCCAGCTCTTGTTTAGTGTCCAGGTCTTTTAGCCGAAGCTGCAGGCAGAATCAGAGGAAGAAATTAATTTATCTGAATTATTTCATTTCTTATTTCTGTCCCAACAGAAACTGACATTTCTTCCTATTGTTAACACCTGCGCACACTTTATAAAAGCTACCTTGATTCTGTGGAAGAAGAGCTACAGTAGTTGCTGCAAGCTGCTGATTCTGCAGCCTGATGTTTATAGGTGTATTTTTCATTGCATATTGACACAGGCATAGGACCCATTTGTAGGGAACCAATGAAGGATACAGATTAAATCGACCTGTATATACTTGCAATTTCAGAATGTCAAATGAATGAATACAGTTACATCAATCTTAATAGCAGATGCCCATTTTGCAAAAACATTTGTTTTGCTGCTTTTTATTTCTTTACATGTGACTTGCTATATCTCAGCTAGGGTTTTCAAAGTTGGCAGAAATTACATGTCCAGTGGCCTTCAGGGCTCCCTGTGGAAATACATTATTTAAAGAAGTAATTCCAATAGAAGGTGTGAGCTTAGGTCCAGCTTCATTCCGCCTGACTTTAAATATTCAGTGGAGACTGAGCAAATTAGGTTCCAAATTTGTGAACTGAGAACCTCCAAACCAACTGAGGAAGCACAGCCTTGGGAACCCGCCTGTCCTAGATGCTGAGACAGTCAATGTGGAGATCATATTCACAGGAGGGTAACTCAGAACTTGAACTTCATCCTAGGTCAGGTTATAAAATGCAGAATGACAAACTATCAAGCACATGCAGAAACATTTCAGGTAACTATTATATACAGGATTGAACTTCATCATGACTACAAGTTTGCAGAAATGGTTTCTTCAGCCTTTAGAATCTCTTTGAATAGAAATATTATATCCAAAACATTAAAAACAAAACAAAATGAAACAAAAGCTAAATTTCATCAAGACGTTAAGTAATTGAAATTCTTAGGCAGGAATTCCCAAAATTACTGGGATGAGTTATTACTGCTACTGACACCAGCAGCAGCAACAGAAGTTTGTGGCTCATTGTACAGGATATAGGTACCACTGTTTGGAAATCCTGAGTACAGATTTCCTTACACAGACTTCAAGTGCAAGCTTGACATGCATAAAGATTTACATAATTGAATTATATAATTGAAGTTATTAAGAATTTGACAGTTCCACTCTTAAAAATTTTGCCAGACCATCTTGCCCTTTAGTTCCTAGAACTGTAATTACTGAACATTTTCCATTCCTGCTTATGCTTTGTGTCCAGTGCTTCACAAGATCAGGCAAAAGCTTCCAGATGAAAGTAAACAATTCCCCATGGCCATTTCCAGAATTAAACCATCAATTACTTGAATAAACAGTGTTCTCCTTTAGACAGTATTAAATTCCACTAAAATTGCAACCAGTTGTTTACCCATTTTTTGCACTTGCAATAACTGAATTTTCCCACGCTAGAGGTCTAACTTCTTCTCATACAAAAATATCGTCCCTAAGTTCTATCAATGTAAACATACCTAACTAAATATCAGTAAGTATCACGAACTCCTAGCTGTATTAAAACTGGACTAAGGGTTACCTGCATATGCAGGCTGACGACCTGCAGAAACTGGACTCATAAAAACAAGATGTGTAAATTTATGCATACTTTGGCCTTAAAATAAAATGTACCTGACAAATTCTTGCCAGTTGTAAGATTACATCTAAGTGTGAAGTTTATGTCCAAATCATATAGTCTTTCTATATGGTATCCAGAAGTAAAATTTATTCTGTATTTTATTTTGGAAAGGGTCAGAATCTATTTCTCAGCAAGAAAAAGGTACTTAGTCTAGAGTACACAAATCTTCAAAAGTAACAGAAAACACATACATTTTAGCTAAGGTTGTACCTTTTTTTACAGAACGTGCAGAAAACCAGAGGAGATAACAAGAAACCTCTGGTATTCTGAAGCTGCTCTAAACACCTGAATAGAGAAAACAGAGAGCAGCAAAAGGAATATAGGGATTTTATCTCCTTTTTTACCCTTTCAGTTTCATCTGTAATCTGTTTTTGTGAAATTTCGGAAATTTTGGCTATTACTTCCTTCACTTAAGGAGAAAACAATGAAGGGAATTCTTTCCAACTGGGGTGGGGTTTGACCACTGATTCATAGCTTGCACATACTGACTGCCTCCCGTAGCCTTTCTATTTCTATACAGCATCTCTATTCTTTCCTGCACTGTAAGAGTCCTATTAAAGTGAAACCAACTTGTTACATTTTAGATGATGAAGCTTCCAGGTATAAATAATTTATAAACAGACTAATAAATGAGTAACAGATGTTATAAGCATATTAGTGGCACAAGCAGTATATGTTCTTGTGGTTTATGTTGTGGGTTGTAAGTGCACCAGTGGAAGAGACTACATAGGTCTATAGCAACCTATTGACTTCTTGTAGATTGTAACAATTTATAGCTACTAATAAAACAATTATGAAATAACTTTTGAAGTATTTAAAAGTATGAACAAAAATTGCTTAACCATTTGCAGAGGCTTGTCTTTGAAAAGAAAGCAGAAAGCAGGCTATTACATTTTTTAATTTCCTGCCGTGTTTTAGGCCACCAGTTCTAGAAGCTAAAATCTTATATTACATAGTCGCACAATGGATATAGTGAGGGTAGTGTCAATATATTTTCTGAATGCTTTATCAATGGCCTGGAAATGCATATTTAAAATGAGAAATTAGATTTGCTTACTTATTCTTTCCATTCTTGTAGCCTAAACTAGGACTACAAAACTAGCTGACAAAGAACAAATTTAGGGAGAAAGCATGAACAAGATAAACTCCTCCTCTGTCCTCAGAGGAGCTCATAAACTCAGATTTAATGTTCCTTTGAGTAGCATAAACCCATTCAAATTTTAGCCTGGAATGAAGCTGTCTAGCATTTCCTATCAGAACAGACTCTGAACTGTTTATTCGTTTAGGGAATCACCCTTTGATCTTTTAAATCCATGGTAGGGTTAAGGTACTGTGTGGCCCAGTTCAGAAAAACATTCTTTTACTGACTTCAGAATAATTCAATGCCACGTCCATAATGCTTTTTGGGTCCTTGCCTACAGGCAGAGCTCATTGACACTATTTTCCTTTGCATTAACCTTCAAGTTTAAGTCTTTCCCCAAAGCCCAAGTATTATCAGGCCCAACACCTTTCTTTTCAATCTTCCTACTCACCCTGGGGAAAGGTGTACATTTAAAGCCTGGTTGAATGATAAGATTGACAGCATTAAATCATTTCTCTGTCCCTTTGTATTAGAGATCTTAAGTGCATATTAAACTACAATCAGATGTTTAAGGCCCACTGATGACTGTGTTGTAAAGAGTAAATACTAAAATATGAGCTTAATTGGTTTCCACAAGTAGGTTGCTCTCTGTCAGGAGACTGTCGGTATTTGCATGCAGGGATTAACATTTCCTAACATCAGCAGAAAACACTGCCTTCCATGTCATGATGAGCTATGCAGAATGGATCTGCACATCAGTGAATAGGTATAGCTATACGCACTTCAGCAGGCACAAACAAGGTAGATCTGCCCGCAGAGATCTGGAAACTGTAGGTAATCATCTGTAGATATCAGCTAAGTGAGCAAAAAGGTGCATGGCCTTGCTAGTGTGGTACAAAGCCAAGCTAACAATCTGTCTCTCAGCAAAAGATGTTTACTGGTATTATGAAGAGTGTTACAAGTTTACATGCAGTGTATGCGGAATACCTTATGAAGTTTGATTCCTCTCCCCAAGCGTGGACCAGATAACACAAAGGAAACTTTTGTTATATCGCCAATATCACCAACAGTCAACTGTTACAAAAATAACGAAAAAAAGTTAACTATACATTATATGTAACAATTTGGATGACACACTTTAAGTCCAGGTAAAAAGATAAATAAAATAGGTAAAAATACTAACTAGTCAAGGACATTAATGTTAGAGTAAGGAAGTCTCATTAAGATTGCAAGTTAATTTGTATAATAATTTATATTTATTTTTAACTGGGAGAATTGGCTGCAGAGCCTAGACCAGCATATGAAAAGCAAGGAAATGCTTGACTGCTTCTGTATTTCCAAGACGAATCATATTACTATTCTTTTCACTTTTCTATTCACCTTCTCTCCATCACATCTTTACTGTCAAACTTGAACTGACATTTTGAACTCAAGATGATTTCTAGCCCTCACTATTGGTTCTGTTCTCAGTTATTCTAGTGCTCAAAAGAAAGGATGGCTGGTTTCTGTAATTCATATCATATACTGCTGCTTGTAACTTTTTGTCTTGTAGCAGTTAAGCAAGTGATGCTCATACTGCTTTTTTACAAAAGACAGGTAATGACTTTTTTTCCCACATTTAATAATAAAAACCTTTTGAAAGGGGTGACCAAAGCTCACACACCCATCCAGAACCTGCCATTAAGTTCACGTGCAAGCTACAGAATTGGTATTTGCCCAAGCCCAGGACTGTTGTAGAGAGACACAGCTTGTAAGTAGTGAAAACTGATCCGTTGAGGGTTGAGAAATAGAATGTAAAGGAAGTATGGAATAGCTTCATTATTTATTTTCTTCCTGTTAAGGCCTACTAATCTTAATTCAAAGTTAATGATGGTTTTCAGGTCAAAATTGGCATTTGCTCAAGAGAGCTTTCATCAGTGATATGTACTAGCCCACATGTGAGAAGTTCTCCAAGTGCTGTTTAAGACATGCAGGTATAAACATTAACTCTGACAAGAAACCATTCCACACAATTCACATATATTGGCTACAACTCTTACTTTACTGAAACCGTTTGGTAAGATTTGTGTGAAATAAAAAAGAAACCGACCAAAAATGGATTATCATTCAGATTCTGGACTTTCTGTGCAGGGGATTTCCCTTTTCTTCCAAATACAACAACATGAATATCAGGAACATCTTCTGGTACTTGTGTACAGTGCACCCATGTTTGCCATCGTCCTCTGCTTTTAGTATCAAATTTTTTTGTGAGAAGAGATGTCACAGATGTTTCTGCAATGAAAACAAACATACTCAGAGCCCGTGTCTAAGTTGTAAGGCAGTATAAGCCAGTAGGGCTGGATCTAGCACAGGAAAGTCAGGTAACAAAGCTGCAAAATCCTCATGACTCATTTTAGCCCTGTGGAGGTGTAGAAAACCAGCCCAGCTGCTTCATGAATCCATGTCAGACTTATGTAGGGGCCATGCCTATCTTCTCTGTATTGTTGCAAGGACAGGATACGTGCTGCCAGAGGAGACTCTTTCAATACTGCCATTTCCATCTTCTCCATCCCAGGCATAATTTCTTCCGCCTTGTTTATAGAAGGTGTGATTCACCTTGGTCCAGGCCCCTGCCCCTCACCATTGGGGTACCAATGCTCAGTTCTGCCTACACTGTGAAGTAGCCTTGTACTGGCTCTGTTCTGCACTGCCGTGCAGTAGTCATTTGTGCAAATAAAGGACATTTCTGCTGGTATTACCTTTGAGCGGAATTGCCACTTCTACAAAATTTTTCTTGGAGCATTTATTGATCCAGTCATTGTGAACAAAAACATGTGCAGAAAAAGGGTAGAGGACTTCTTTTATAACAATTTTTTCCAAGAACCACTCATCTGATTGAAAATAAGCAGAACATTATTAATTTATACCATTTAAGCAACAAAATGTTCTGTATATGCAGTCATAAGTTTCTGCCTTTAGAAAATCAATAAAACATTTTCTTTTGCTGGACTTCTTAAGGAAATAAAACTTCTGAAAATATATTGGCTGTGTGTATATGTGGTTTTGTCTGTTCCCCTACACTCCAAAATATTCAACAAAGTGAAGAAGTCTTAAAGTTTTTACAGACCTTGTGAAATTAAACATAGGGATAGATTTGATTTAATGATTTATTAGTGTCACAAAGTATGAAAAGGCTTCTATATGAGATCTCTAGACACAAGCAATTGCCCATAGGAAATGATATTGTCAATATCCTAAAGGAAAAATTTATCAGGATTTCTACCACATCAGCCATTAGAAAATCCACTCAACTAACTTTCTGGTGAGGTTCTGTGCTATCTAATAAGGCACAAACTTCAGCTGAAGGTTTTCTCTTGATTGAGACCATTGTGTTGATACTCTGGACAAAAAAAAATATTTGAAGACTTAGACCTCTGTGTCCTGGTAAACTTGGTTATACTACAAGTCCTGGTGAAGGCAACGGAAGTTTGATCATTCACCATTAATGATGAATTACATTACACACAATGTACACAGAAATCATTAATTTAATATTACCATCTAGGAAATATGTGGGGAATAGTCTCCAAATCAGCTTTTCTGAGTCTGAGTTTAACCTACAGAGTCATCTTTATAGTCTTGGGTTTTTTTGATAAAGATAAAAGAACAAGAGACGCAGCTTATCATGCTCTGGAACAATCTTATCTCCATTATCAACATTATCTGCAGAATGAGGATATCTGTAGAATCTCTGTTCTGTTGCCTCTAAAAAATAATGGGACAAAATTGTAGCCAAAGCACTGAGGAAAATAAAAATTCATGATGCTCCTTGTTGTTGCTATTTATTTTGAAGAAGTAAGCAATTTTCTTAAACTCCAACAGCTGCTCTGGAGTTGGAAGGAGGACAAGAAAAAAATGCTGAAGGAAGTGCAGCCTTTTTATCTGCCACTCAACCTCACATACGCAGAATCCCTTAAAAAAGTATATATCTCTCATGGGTTAGGAGAAAAAAGCTATGAGGCCAGAAGAGCCTTTCTTCCAGGTTCCATTTCCCAATCTGATGAACTGATTTTTCTGTTCTTATCTTAACCTGGAAGCATTTAGTCCTAAAAAATAATTCTCTTTTAGAATGAAAATGTCCATCATCTAAAAATGGAGACAAAAAAAAAAAAATGTCAAAAATTACAAAAGCATGTTGTCATATTGCTTCCTGAAAAACAAAAGCTTTGTTGACTGTACCTATAAATACATAATAACTTTTATGGAGAAAAGTTTCACATATAATTTTACCATTTTACACTGTCATGACATTTCCTAGGAATCCTTTACATATTTTAGTAAAACCAAGCTGGATACTTGACGTGTATAGTCCAACAGAAATAACAAACAGCAGCAAATGGAAAGCAATTTCAAATTTTCTAGAACTTCTAAAAAATCATTTGTGATTTTTAATCTTGATTTTAAGACATTTCTGAAGTTCTAGGATCTCCCAAATCTGATAATCTACATCATTATTACCATACATTAACTGAAAAAATTGCTGACCTTTTTTTAGACTCTTAAATCCAACAAGAACTTGGTTCAACCTGCCAAGGTATACTGCTTTGATTTTGAAAACATCCACCTGCAATATGAAAACAATCAAAATTATATTTTAGTTAAACTTAATATGTATCTCCTTTTCAATATGTATCAGTTTAGCCTTGTGTGTCTGGTCATTGTTTTGTATCTCAGTGGAAGAAAATTTATCTTGTTTTTTGCCATTCTATTGTCTTTGAGTTCATAATTAAACATTACCTGATATAACTGATATTTTCTGATCCATTTAATATTATGAATTATGAATTTCAAAATGCTGCTGTATTTAATAGGAAGTAATTTTGGAAAGATCAGGTACACACACTAGCAATAAAGTGCTCATTTCTAGTACCTTCGTGAGCTGAAATAACCAACTCAGATCAATTACTGCTTGTATTGAAAGTTACTTTGATCCAGAACCTAACTCCCAATGAAACTGATGAACAATAGATGTCTAAGAATTCTGAAAATCTGGAGCAATTTCATTTTCACTAAAATTCAGTTAATTTATTGGGAATTAGGCAGGAAAAGGGGAAAGAAGTGAATAGTATCTGAGATAAGGGTTTTTTAAATGAAACCATATCTAAAATAGGTCAAATTTTCCACATGAAACAGACTTGCATGATGAATAGACCTCATAGAATCTTCCCTTTTTTCCCTACTGTAAATCTTCATAGTATATTCAACTTCTTGCATATACATGTTTTTCTTCTTTGTGCAGTCATCTTCCTTCATAATCAGTGGGAGAGCTCACATAAGTATGCACACTGACACTGCAGACACACATTGCTTAAAGTGTATATTTATTGGCTTTTTTTGAATTGGGCCTGAAGAAACGAGGTTTGGAAACATACTATTCATGAACGGACTCATCTACTCTTTTGGGAAACTAGATGTGGAATAAAATAGCTGCGAGTAAGACTCTCATTTCTTGTGACTTCATGAGCTACCCTGTTGTAGACAGAAGTTGTCTTGGAAAGGTTGGGTTGAAAATCCAATTTAAATACAAAAGTTGGGGACCAGTTTGTGGGCTTGAAAACAAACAATAAAAATGTATTGTTCCCGTAGTTGCTGCCAAGTACAATGGCATACAAAAATTCATGCTACCTGTGAGAACCATACTGATCGCAAGAGTCATCTAGAGAAAAAAGAGCAAAGACTAAGAACAGAGAATCAGGCATTTGAGGGCAAGTTGGAGTAAAGAAAACTCTGAGAAAATGAATACCCAAACAGCAAACAGCTGTTACTTGAAATCGTTTCTATAAGAAGAACATAAGGGTGCTATAGCCCAGGATACAGAAGAGCCCTTTATAGTTTCAGATGGAGGATTTAGCCTCCTGAAGAGTCCCATTCAAAAACTGGCACAGAATACGAATTATACAGAAAAAATCCTCATGATTTTGCAGATAAGTTATATCTCCACTGAAGTGAGTAGTCACAGAAGTCAATTGGATTGTTCACACAGTTTTCTCTACAAGTTTTACTCTTAATGAAAATTTAACATACATTCTTACAAAATAAAGAATTAAAAAAAAAAAGCTCAGGACAATTCCATTTTTTTTCAAAGAAAGAGGAATCAGTCCCTCTTTCAGTCTGTACTGAACCTTATCCATTGTTTCAAACAGTCTAGCTGTTCAGATTTCTCTAAGGTATTACCTTTAAGATATATTATATGTAACTATTATCTATACCACCAAAAAGATTAATCTATAAAATTCCCTACATTACTTTGTAAAGCCAGATGAACCCTACTATCCTGTCATTATTATTTTCAGATTTATTTTGTGAAATCTGAGCTAGCAGTTTGATCAGTTCTTGACGAGCATGACATTGGGCATGCATATTCTCTTCCACAATGAAGAAAGAAAATAAAGGAATACCGAGGACATAATGACTAACAATGATTTAATTTGGTTTTCATACAAAAATCATTGTGTCTTCTAGAATCTTTAGAAGTGAAAAGAAAAGCAGATTAAATAAACAGAGGCATGATTAAAGAGTAAATGAAGCATATGGGTGGGTTAGACGAGTAGACAGTGAGGTGGCTCGAGAACTGGCTCAACAACAGAACTCAGAGGGTTGTGATCAGCAGAGCAGAGTCTGGTTGGAGGCCTGTCACTAGTGGTGTTCCCCAGGGTCTGTGCTGGGTCCAGTCCTATTTAATGTATTCATCAGTGGCCTGGATGATGGGATAGAGTGTAACCTCAGCAAGTTCACTGATGATACCAAGCTGGGAGGAGTGGCTGATACACCAGAAGGCTGTGCTGCCATCCAGTGAGACCTGGACATGCTGGAGAGCTGGGCCCAGGGGAACCGCATGAAATTCAACAAAAGCAAGTGCAAGGTCCTGCAACTGGGGAGGAACAACCCCATGCACCAGTACAGGCTGGTGGACAACAAGCTGACCATGACCCAGCACTGTGCCCTTGTGGCCCAGAAGGCCAACAATATCCTGGGCTGCATTAAAAGGAGTGTGGCCAGCAGGGAGAGGGAGGTTATCCTCCCCCTCTACTCTGCCCTAGTGAGGCCACATCTGGAGTAATGTGTCCAGTTCTGGGCCCCCCAGTTTAAGAAGGACATGGAACTGCTTGAGCAAGTCCAGCAGAGAGCTACCAAGATGATCAGGGGACTGGAGCATCTCCCTTATGAGGAAAGGCTGAGAGACCTGGGTTTGTTCAGCCTGGAGAAGAAAAGACTGAGGGGGGGATTTCATCAATACCTATGAATATTTAAAGTATATGTGTCAAGAGGATGGGGCCAGACTCTTTTCAGTGGTGCCCAATGACAGGACAAGGGGCAATGGGCACAAGTTGGAACACAGGAAGTTCCACCTCAATATGCGTAGAAACTTCTTTCCTGTGAGGGTGACAGAGCAGTGGAACAGGCTGCCCAGGGAGGTTGTGGAGTCTCCTTCCCTGGAGACATTCAAACCCCACCTGGACACGTACGTTCCTGTGCCCCCTGCTCTAGGTGTCCCTGCTCAAGCAGGGGGGTTGGATGAGGTGATCTCCAGAGGTCCCTTCCAACCCCTACTGTTCTGTGATTCTGTGATATTTCAAGCAGATTTCTACATAAGAACAAACTAACCTGGATTGGCTGATGACAATTAAATACTCCCTCCTGCCCTCCCCAAAAGAAGATTCCTATGTACTTTGCAATGATTTTATGATTCCCTTAAGTTCCAAACTTAAACTCAGAGCAAACAGCAGGGTCTAGTAAAGTATCAGCTAGACAATTCCTTTTGATCTGAAGTAGATATTTCCTTTTGATCTGAAATTTGTTTCAGTTACTTTGTTCTGATGCCAATAACTACTCCAGGAATTACTCTTCTAGGAAAAGCCCTTTAAGCCTCAGAAATCAAGAATGTGTTTATCATGTTTAAAAGCAGTAAGTGGGTGGAAGATTTTGAAACATGAAAAAACAAAACTCTGCTTGGAACACTGACATTAGTGTTCAGGAAAGTTAACAAGAAAAGGTCATGATCTAAAGTAGGTACAAAGGCAAGATATCCTACAGAAATGTTATCAGTTCTGGCAACCAGGCGTATTTTAAGAAAGCACTGGTACCTCCCTGTCCTTAAACATCTGGAATATAAAAATAGAACTTTTAGGATATATTTAGTCTAACTCAGAATTGCTTCACAGCTTAACTGTTTCAGTGTAGCACAATGCTGGTGATGCTTAAAAGCAACATGTTACCTATAGAGACAATCACCCCTTAGTTACAAGAGAAAATTTTGTCTATATGAAATATAAAACATTAGTATTTTTGATACTCTGTCAATGAAAACTTTCATGTAAACATAAGTTTTAACAAAAAGACACTTGCAGATTCAGTTACATTTTTCCCTCATGGTTTTACCTGCCCCCTAGCGAAAGTGATCAGGCTGTTTCTCGAGTTAAGCCATCGTTTCCCCGAGTCACTCTTTTCTCCTTGTATACAAAGATAGGCCTCACCAGTGGCATCTGCTTTCTTCAAGTCTCCCGTGTGCAAATGGATTGCGTATTCCACAACTTCAGAAAAAGTACACATGCAAAAACAAAGTGTCAGCAGGAGAAAATGATCCTTGTCTTCTTGCCCAACATCTGCATTATGTACCAATCCCTGGTAGAAACCATTGCAAATTTCATCTGAATCCTGTACTGTTCCACAGAACAGGGAGCACAGGTCTCTTCCATCCTGGTGAAATACGTAACAAAAACACATTCCTGTTGTATAACTCCCTGCTTGGCAATCTGCAGAATGCAGATTTGTTCTGCTCTGACACGGCTCCCAGAAAATCAGCACTACTGGCTGCTGCCTGAGGCACTGTCCCCTTCCCCTAAGGCAGGGAACCCCTTTCTAAGAAATACTTCATGTATAAATGCTGTTTGGAAAGTCCAGGTTCTGGTCTCTAAGACTATTTACTCATATTTCTTTGTTCCTTCCCTCCTTCCCTACATGTGTATCATTTTCTCCTTGAAATGAAATGGGAGCTTACACTTATAAAGTGGCTTAGAAGAAAGCTGGGACCTGATATTCTTAAGCTTTAAACTCATGTAATTATCTCCCAATGAATGGACACATCAAGACTATCAGGCTTTATCACTAGTCAGGCCATAATACTATTACAGTGTTCTTGAAGTTAAAACACATTAATGTTAAAACTGAAATAATGAATTAAAAATTCTTTCATCAGCTTTAATACATACATAGAAAAACCTCTCCATATTTTGTATCAGTTTCCAAAGAACTTCACATGTACTGTGTAATAACCCACAAATACAGATCAGCTATGTGAAATTTGAGTTTAAGGGAAAGCTTTCCTGATTTTCTCAGCTGTGATTGTAGTAAACTGATTAGAAGAGACACCTGTGGCCACTATGTGGAGTTTCTGCTTCCTTGCCTATTTATGACGCAATATACAGGGGAGTGATGCAGATGAGACCAGATTGCATTAATTCCGAAGAAAGTTAATGGAAAACTCCTATGTTCATTTTTTAAATGACCTATTCTAGCCCCTGAGTTTATCATGGAAACAAGGAGCAAGGAAACACTTAAACAGAAACAGATCACAATCTCAATATTCATGGTTATTTGCATCAAATTGACAAGGAGCCCAGGACAAATAAATAGGAAGAGTTTTTTGGGGGTTGGCTTTTTATCCCCTAGTGTTTCAAGTCTGCTCTTACTCACATTACGGTAATAAATCTGCACAATGCCGGTGCTGTCACTTCACAAATCTAACTTTGGTGCCTATATTAGGAATGTGTTCCTTATGTAGTCAGCAGGGAAAAGCAAGTGCTGCAGAAAACGCCTATGACGGGATCCCATATATTCTAGGGATAGACATTAAAAATGAGGAGTCTGAACTTAGATGGTCTGAATGTTCCTCTGCTTCTAACGACCAGCATCATTACTTTGGCCTAAGGAAAAAAAGCTATTATCTTGCAGCAGCACAGGTTTGTAAAGCACACCTTTCTGATATTTTTCAGAAGGAGGAAACCATTTTTATCCACTGTAAAATGCAAAGTCACATTTGGGATATGAGTAATAAGCAATGTACCACGAATGTATTCAAGAATGCAGGTATTTTCTTTTGAACTTTTTTTGTCACAAGCTTCAAGACTGGTTGGTTTGTTTTTTCTTTAGGGACTGAGCACCCTTAAAATCCAACATTTTACAAATACTGAGCTATCTTTGATTACTCCAAGCTGTTCAGCCCCAACTCCCACACCCTTCATCACTGGTGCAGTAAAGCAGATACAGACAACATCTAGACTATGTGACGGCTACATGCTGGAGAGTCTTCCAGCCTCACTCTACACTCATCCCTACCTAGGACCTGGCTGGCTGTACAATGTCTGCTTTCCCATGAAATGCTTGTGTGCAAAGAAGGGAAACGGTGCTTTAGACAGACATGATCAGGGAGGAAATAAGGAGCACTTTGACTCTCACAATTAACAATACAAGATAGAGAGCACTGAAACACACATTATTTGAGTCTGAAATACATATTTCAGCCTAAAATACATCGCAGGATACACAAATGTTTGAGTATAGATCTTGGAAACATCTGATATTTTCAGTACAGTTTGCTTCTTGAATCAAATTTAAACCAAGATAGAAATGGCCCAGTTTAGCCCAACTGTACGTCCTTTAAAAAGATATAATTGTTAGAAATTTCTGGTAGGTTTGAGAACGATTGTTAGAATCCAGAAACTAAGGCTGACATTTATTTTCATGTGTAGGAGACAGGAAAACAGGGAGGAAAAGAAAGTGTTCTGAGGATATTTATTTTTAAGCGTTTCTTACAGCCCTATTCACAAATTGGTGCTATTCATATTAAGTGTTATAACAAAAGACCTGAATGCAAATATTGTGACATCTTATATAGCTATTTCTTTATATGTCTAAAATTAAAAGTTCACATCACTGGAACAAGGGTCCTAAAGGGTGGGTTTGCATATTGATTTAAAAATTACTAACTAAAAGGGTTCATTAAATAATAAGGGCTATATCAGGCTGCTGACAAAGGTGTGCTCCTTGCAATAAACTTCTGAAATTACTTTGTTTCTCTTCATCTTTTAGTACACGGGGATAACATCTGAGAAAACCTGTCTTCTGAGAAGTAACTTTATTTCACTGCAGCATTATTTACTTTACTTCAGGGACTTCCCCTGGGATTTTATTTTTTTAAAATCGTTTAAACCAAGAGCTGGGAAAGTACTTGTAATTGACAGCATTGCTCATGTTTGATGATAAGAAGTAAACCAAGAGTTTTTCTAGACTGGGGCCCTAATGTATCTCATCACTCTCTTCAAGACATTTAAATATACATGGCCAGGTGAAAGACAATGTAGCTGCATTAAAGCGAGTGTAACAACGCAGACTTGCTTTTACTGGAGATCCAGATAGTTGAAAGTAGATGGCCTGTCCAGGTGGCCCTTTGCCATTTAGCTAGTGACATTTTTGCTTTTAGAGGAATTAGGAAATGAAGGTAAGATTCTGCGTCATTCACCTATAGTGTTTCCTTGCCTGTACACATTGGTCATATAAGCAGATTCATTGAAGTCAAAAGGCTGCTTGTGTGAATAAGCTCAGAAAAGTTTGGTCCACAGATCTGATCACTCACGTAGGATGGATTAGAAATCACAGTGCTCACAATTATCTTTACTGCTTTTGTCCTGAATCACTGATATTCTGTACAAAATAATCACAAGCTTAGCTTTAATCACACAAGTATTATTCAAATGAGCTATACACTGAAAATTAGAAACATATCTATTTTTTTTGCTGAATCAGTATTTTCAGCTGAATCTGCTGAATCTATTGATGCATAATTTAAAGTTTAGTGTAATCACAGCAAATATTTCCCATTAATTTTCAAAGGTTTTAGATTAGAGAAAGGACTTCCACTATGTAAGTAAAACAGAAATATGCAAAATAACCCCTACAAAGGAAGGCATTAGACAAAAGGGATGCTGGGAAATGGGGTAAAAGTTCTTAGGGGGAGTTTGGGACCCTCCTCACTATAAGGTGAACGTACCCCAACAACAAAAATCTACAAAAATAAGATGTTCTATTCAACCTTGCCATTCTTTGTCTCTTCCCAATACTACTTAGAAAAGCTCTGTTTCAAATGTAAGCCAACATAGTGCAAAACTGAAAGTGATCACCTAATGCTCATTAAAAGGGGAAAAATGCCATGAATTAAAGAGAGGACAGAGGATGTTTTGAATTTGCCTTTTTTTTTTTTTTTTAATTTACTATGTACTATGTATTCAGATATCATTAACTGTGATAATTCATTAACATTTGCCCACAGACCTCTCAACAGCCTGTCAAGGGTGAACAGTTTCAATGATACAATTGCATCCTTTCTGAATGTCAGGGAGAGAGATAAACCTTTTACACTGTTGTGATATTAGCTTTGTAATGAAATCAGGCAATTCAGGTAATTTTTCCAACAAAGCAGGAAATAGTAAGAAAAACTGTTAGTGAGGAAACAAACTATCAGATTAACTCCTCTTCTGCTGGAGCTCTCAAGACCTTTGCTCTTACTGCTGTCCTCTGTAGATTGTCAGGTTCTTCATGAAAAGATGAGATGTTAGGGATGAGAATGCAAATGGAGCAGGGTAAGGTGCTGTATTTCAGAGCTGTTGGATACAGCTGACAGGGACTGTTTTTTTCATAGGCTTCTGCCAAAATTCTACTCTACAAAATAGCAAAATAAATAGAAAAAGGCAATATGGGGAATGAATATTCCAGAGGTTATTGTCATAATTCCCCATTTAATCGGTTTGTTTTTTAAATGAATGCTAGGCATCTAAGAATCAAAGATGAGTAGAGTAGGCAGGAATATTTTTAAAACGTTTGTTTGGTTCTATGGAAAAAAAATGTGGAAAACCACATTTGATGCCTAACCCTGCTAATTTATCATATAAAGAGTCATAAAAAATTAAAATCACCCTTTCTGTGACATTAAAGGTTCGGGACAAGATCATCAGTCGATATAGCCACACAGCTGATCTGCTCACAACAGTGGAGCAAATCAGTTTTTGCCAGTTGAATATCTGACCTTATTAATCTAGTCAAAAGGACAGGGTCCATCTAACCTACACAACAGAGTGTGGTAGAAACACGCCTGAGTGAGCAGGGATTTGAATCAGTAAATGTAAGCAGAACAGCATGATTCACTTCACCAGCTCTGCGCCTGAGCCAGCCTGGTTCATGCTAGTTTGGTGCCATGCTTGAGCTAATAAGCCTAATAAGTCAAAAGACTACATTAGCTGGAGCATCTCTAAACTGCTTTCATTTGGAAGATAACATGAGGTTTACCATTAACTTTAATGAAAAAGGAATTATTTGATAAATATGAGCTTTTGGACTGAACTGTGTCTGGAAGAGTTAAGTATCATGTAGTGAGTTACTACTTCTCCATGCCTGAACACATCATGGTACACTACTACATAATAATGATCTGTTGTGATTAGCAAAGCACTGGAAATGTTACACTTTATCTATTAACTGTAAAAACATAAAGATGGGTGACTTTTAATAAAGATCAATATGTTTGTTAATACAGATGTTTCTTACTACAGATGTTAAGCACTTAAATCCTTCAAGTTTTTATGTTAACGGATTTGTCTGGGGGAGGAAGGAGTAGCAGGATGTCAGTAGACTCCAGGCAGAAACAGTTTATTTCTGTCACAGGAGCCCAATGTCAGCCAGAAGAGGTCAGTTCACAACTGGTGTTAAAAATCTTTTAGTAAAGAGAAAGTAACACTGGTCTTCAACAGTTACTTTGACAGCTACATATTGCAAAGTTCTTACTGTAGCTTCAAACAGCTCCTGTTGCTATAAAAGTCCTGGTGCATGCTTTCAATCGCAGTTGCAAATAATGGCATTCTAAAAATTATCCAGAAATCATCAAGAAATATGAAGTCTAACAGCAAGGATATCTAAAATATTGTTATTGTGTGCGATGACTTTTACCCAGTGTGTTAATAAGCACATCGATGTCCTGCACAGAATTATCACAGAACTCATAAAATAATTTTAATCAATGTCTTTTAATCCAAAGTCTGAAAAGGTGCATGGTAAATAATTTGGCCCATGATACAGATAGACTAAAATAATGTGCTCACAAATACCAGGATGGACAGAGTAGAGAAAATAAATTAAAAGTAATTATTTGCTTCTGTGATACTAGCTAATATCCAGAATACAAATTCAGCTCTGAGATAATCCCACAGAACCTAATGAAATTATGCAATAGAATCATATGATGTTGTTTTTAATATAGTTGTATCTGGGCAGTTACCTATAGTCTGGGCTTGGGCACTCACTTTTAAGAAGAAATATTTGTACAGATAGAAGAAAAAGCAATTTCAGGGATTCACATTTTAATTTTATTTTATTATATTTTTTGTTTGTTTTTAGTTAGTTAGAATAGATTCAATGATAGCTGATAAATATGATGGGATTTACTGGGCATGAAAAAGCATCCTCACGACACACCAGATGAGGTGGGATATGTAGGAGACATGGACAGAGAATACATTAGAGCTCAGAAAGAGATGAATAAACATGGAACAAATATGTTTGTAGATGCAGGAAAAAAATGGGAGTGGGCACTACTTTTAACAAAGGAATTACAATTTTCCTGAATATTTCAAATTTGTGGAGATATGCATTTTTGCCTTGCTAAATCTCATGGAATGAGTTAGTTCAGAACAGAAATAATTATACTAGTATGGCCTTCATTACAGCTAGGCAACTGACATTACTAAGAAAGGTTACTATTTATTTGGATGTCTAGTTTTTAGCATTTACTTTGCTTCCTATAAAGTTGTATACCTGTTGTTTGCTTTGACTGGGGAGAGCAATAATCAATATTGTTCAAAATTGTTCTTTTGTCTTTATTTGAATTTATTCTTTCAAGACACTCGTTAGAGACATCTCCATAAATGGATGTCTCTTTCAAAGAAATAATGAGAGCAAGCACATAAAAATGAATTATTTTTTTTCTCTAGTAATCAAACTGGAATACAAGGAAGAGGTTAACAGAAATTTTAGACTTCATTAGTATTGGGGCTACAAAGAATAAAACTGATATTAACACTTCCAGTTGTAGATCACCGGACTCCATAAAATGGTTTGTAAAAAACTTCCTAGGTTAGTGGATACTACCTATCTAAGGACTACATTTTGAAGGAGAGTATATACACATCTTTTTCTTAGAAATTTTGCAAGAAAAACACCTTAACTTTCTAATATACCTCAAAACTGAATTGCTTTAAAAATCAGGATAATAATGTCTGATAATATCTCCATTTGGTTCTTAGTATAATGGAGGCTTTGAGGAGTGCATTTTAGAGGGGTTTTTTGTTTCAATTTCTGGAGTTTTCATATGTAGTTAAACTTCTAGCAATTTTGAATTCTGAAAATAATTACCAATGCTTATATATTTCTCCTGTCATTCATAAATAAATTGGGGAAATAAAGCTTTTTAACAAGTTCTGGGTTTACTATATTCAGCATTGTACAACCTGCATATATTATATCCAACTTCCAATGTTATTTTGAATTTGACAGATCAAAACCCTAAAATAATATATTTTTTTCAGTAAATTAATAGAAGGCTACTAATTGTTTAAAATTATGCAAACCCACACAAAAACCAGAGATTTAAAAGGTCTTCAGTGTTTTATTTGTTCCAGTTTCAGCTTTAAATGGGATGAAATATTTAGGAAAATCTCCTTAAAGAATAGTGTGCAAAAGTTCACATGGAATATTTTATTCCATTTTCTGGGCTGCTTCCGTCTTTTTCTATTAGTTTCTGTTTAAGCAGAACACTCTTTGTACTATAGCCTCTAGCAATAAACCTCTTAACTGTCACTAAAAGCTTCAATATATGATCTTTACTATCCCCATCAATCCTCTCTATTCTAATGAGGTGGATAGATGGGAAGCCTATTCTTAAATAGGTAGTGATCAAATTATCCGTATGCAGTTGGTTGCTCCTCTCCATATTCCTGGGCAGCTGGGAGAAATCACTTTATTATCTCTCTGGCGTCATACAATTCACATGTGTTACTAACGGTAGAGAAACATGCAACTCAGTCCATATTTTTGTGGAATATATGCTGCGCTATAAATTTCTCATCAACATCAACCAAACACTGGTGCAATTGGGTATCTCTTTGCTGGCTAATTGTAACACATTTTAACAATTCTATCTCTGTTTTGCAGGCATTCTGCAATTCTTTCAGTCTTAAAAATTTACTATGTTTCTAGGTCACATACATTTCTTTGTGAATAGGAAGATTCAGGTAATATCACACAGTAGATGGTATTTTGTACACATCTTCAGCTGACATAGTGTTAATTTAAAGAGATAATAAATAATCAAGAGCTAAAACTGGAACATCATCTAACATGAAAGAAGCCAAATCCTATGTTTGGTGTCAGCAGTTATAGCATCTGTCGTGGTCCTGATACCAATGATTTCTGTTTTCTCAGCTTTCTTTTGTGATAAATGCATGTACAAAACCATCACATTCCTTAATATCAAATTATTATGAAAATCCTCACATAGTATTTTAGGCCTAAAAGAGATATACTGGTGTTCCAGTGACAGATCCTGACCCCAGTAACAAAAAACGACTTAGCTTACCAGGCAAAGGCTCCTGATCTGCATAGAGAGCTGGCAGTTCCACACATTTGTCTTCATTAGGGTTGAACCAGCAGTCAAAAGCTAAATACATCTCTTCCTTTGTGCTTATGTGCTTCATATGCAGTAAATCTAAGTGCCACGGCTTTTTTATCTTGCTGTGTGGGCCAGTTACCTGAACTTTGTATATTGAGCCAATATCTGCCAGTTCATCCTATGTGAGGAAAAAGAGAAGATGCATGGACCTCATTCTAATTGTTCCAGATCAAATGTAGTTGCCAGCTGTATGCAACAGTTGAACAAACTTCAGCAGTTAAAGAATGGGGGCAGATTTATAACTGCTACTATTTTTCTCTTTCTAATCAATACCAAATTGATCAACTAACATGAATGAGGAGATGGAATTCTTGAGGTTTTATATCTGAGAATGAGTGGTGGCAGTCACTGCTGAAATTTGTACACAGAACAAGACAGTGTTGATATATATTACACTGATTCAGCAGACTATTTGCAGGCACAGAAGCTTTAGTCAACTCTAAACATTTTGAAAGCTATTGAAAATATTTCTTACAACTTGTAATAAAGATGGTGCAATTAACTATAAATCTGAAGGATAATTAATCTGATTTTGAGGGAACATCGAAGAGATCTCCATCTTCACCCTACATCATGTTTTCATAGAGAAGCTGTCCATTAAAGTCTTGCTTTTCTTGCATTCATGCTTGAGAAAAAAATCCTCCAGTTCTACTAGGGATAGTACAGCATCTCTGTGACATACCATTGCTTGAGTAAGTTAGAGGAGACCTTAGATAAATATAATTATTGGTTTTAAACCAATAATTTTCCCTGTAAGGGGAAAAGAAGGGAGAAAACAGAAGTTGTCTTTTCCTCTTCTCTATTTCTCATATTCTTTCCTCTGCTCTTTCATTTCAAATACTTCCCAGCTAGTAGAAGTGTATATGACCTGACTTCAGCCTTTCCTCTGACAGGGCACTTCCAGCTTCATACTCTATATTTACCAGAGGTTCTTGGAAAAAAACTTAGGAAAACCTTCTGGGTACTCCTCATTTTGGATCATGTTTATGGCCTAGGCTAGCCTGCTTACTTCCCCTTTCATTATAGAAAAGAGGAACATCAAAAAACAGCCAATTATTTCTTTAGCTCAGTCATTAAGTTCAATTTACCTGACTAGTAGGAAGAAGAACCAGGAAACGGTTTCTGCATTCACAAACCCAAGGCTGCTTTCTGATGAATCCCAAAATGAAAAGTATCATATTTTCATGCACTCTTTGGGCTTTTTGCCAGGGCTTTCTTCACCCCCTTTCCCCCCACCCCGATTTTCTCTTGCTACCTGCTTCCACAGTTCCAGCAGTCAAGCCTGAAGAAACAATTTTCAGGATGAGGCTTCATGGACATATTTCTCTAATGCAAAGCTGGCTTGTGAAGTTCCCACTTTCCTGTCTGCCCACTTGCTCCTATTCCCTCAGTCCTCCCTTATATTTGTTTCTGCAACTGCAGGATGAACCAACAAAGGTTAAAATGAAGCCTGAGGAACCAATCAAGGTTAAAACTTCCAGCTTTCTCACAGGGATCAACCATTTCCTCAAAACCCACAAGGGACAGCAGAAGGATGGATCAAGCAGTACAAGACCAGGACAAGTAGTAGTCATGCTTCCCTTTAATATCATCCTAGCTTCCAGCACTTGGTGGCTCAGGGACCTCCTGAGCCAGAAGAGGTGTCTGCAGCATTTACCTTCAGGTCAGTACCAAATTCTACTGAACTGATCTCTTATGGAGAGCAGAACAAGAAAAGTGTGAGAGTATCACAGTGTTGGCACTGGGAAGGAATTATAGCTACAAGAGGGAAGAGCGAGCATTGGGAAAGAAGCAGGCTACCTGAGAATCAGTACCTGCCGTGCCGTATATATTGTACTATACACTAAGGGACCAATGTCCCTTAGTGTGGCATTCTCAGTATGAGACATTGGGAGAATCTGCTCATTCAAAAACCATTGTTCAAGTGACAGTGTTACTACCTACAAACAAAAATGATGACCTGTGCCAAACTACACAAAGGAATTAAAAATCAATTTGGTAGTTTAGTTTAAAGAAACAATTTAACTTAGAATTAAGTGGGTTACTGGCTACACAATTCCTAGTTTTTTCTTGCAATAGAGAAAGGTTGAAGTACTTTGATCTGAATTGCTTTTCCTGTAACTTGAAGTGGCAACTTTTTGTGACTCAAGTTGCCATAGAAGATGAAAGAAAGGCATATTGGATCCTCTTCGTCACTCAAGTCAGATCCAGTGATGTCCATTATCCAGAGACCTGATGACTTCATGTTGATTTCAGGCAGTTTAGGAGTAGAAATCAATCTTCTACCTTTAAAAATGATCAAAGAGCAGAGGAAAGATGACAGCATGAGGGAATGGCATAATATAACAGGATCATAGCCTTTACAGTACACAAACAAAGCTCTATTTGCAGGTTATGTTGTATCTATAGCAACAGTTCACTAAGAATAACACATCAATACCTTTATTATGTATTTTTGCCAGGAATTTAACAGCTTAATGTTCTTCCTGTGTTTAAAATTTAGTTTCAGAGGTATTTTCTTGATACCGAGGTATTTTCGTTGTCATGTTTAAAAGTAATTACTAAGAGAACATTCAGTCACCTTTTAAAGGTCTAATTAATTGTTCTTAAAAAAAGCAATCAATGTTACTAAAACCACTTTATCATTTAGAAACACCAGCCACCTGTAGCAAATAGGCAACAAATGCAAAATGAATAATACCAGTGAACTCCACTTGTTCCACTGGGATCTTACCCAGCAATATAACCTGTGCTGTAATGGTGCAAGGCTGACAGGTAAACCTATAATAAACAGACAAAAGTATTTGCCAGATCCTCAGGTGATCAATATTACTATGTCCCTCTCTTTTTCTTCATTAATTGCTGTTATCCTTCATTTTCTTTCATTTTAACCATTATATAGGAAATTAAAATGATTTAATGGAAAGGAACAGTGCAGTAAAATGTACTTTCTGCAACTCAGAAAAAATCACACAATTGAATACCTGTATTTCTATCATGGGTATTTTATGATTCTAAGTTGTCTTACTCCCTCTGTGCAAAATTTGTAGCTCATTTAACTTTACATGGAATTGTTTCCACAGGATTGAAGTAAGGAATCTTTTCTATTAGTTCTAAATGACCAAAGGTCCTGTTGTGTGTTCTTTTGCCAAATACATCCAGGTTTAGCTTTGCACAACTTGCAGTGTAGTAGGCTTGAAATGAGCAGAAACTGAGCATACCACAACTGTTGCTTTGTGCTGTGGAATAATACAACAGGTAAAGACTAAGCTCATTTCACTAAAGTAACTTTTCTCTGGATTTCAAATGAGATCCTAAGCCACCTGAAAGTAGTGCATAAAACTTAAGCTATTTATCCCCATGAGGCACACATCCCAAACTGCTTTAAATCTTCCATTACAATGTGTTAAATTTAATTTGGAAGGCATGTTCCATACACACACATTGACAGGATGGAATTTTATTAACTTTGCCCTTACCAGATGTGGTTTTCCTACGAGAGTAAGATCAAACTGAAAATTCACATCTTCAATAAAAGAAAAATACTATAGAGATCTGAAAGAGTTGTAGCCAAATTTTATATATATACACACACACACACACACACACACACACAGAGAGACATATATAAACAGGCAGGCCAGTTTTGCAGAAGAACTTACCAACTGTCACAATCTCACAAACAGTCTCACGTAACCCCAGATGAGTATCAAGCCAATTCCACCATGGGAAGACCCATTCTTTGTCTGAGTCTTGTGATTCCTTGACTGTTACCATCTTGAGGTACATCCCAGCCCCGTAGCCTTCTCCGTCATGTCCTATGACCACTTTTTGCAAATGACTCAGAGAAACAGCTTCCACCAAAAACGAATCCACCTGCAAATAAGGGAAATACTTAATAAAACATAGTTTGGAACTAAATATGCTTGAACGTCAGGAAAAATATAGTCTTGGATTCAGCTGAGGATTTAAAATTTGTGCCCGCTTTTTTGTCATATTTAACATAACATCTCCCCTCTGAATCTAAGAAAGTACACGCTGATTATACCTAACATTGAATCCCACATTCATCATTAATGATGCATTGTATCTGGACATATTGTCTTTGTGTCATATGTCTTTGGACAATATGGATCGTTTCATATTACAATAAAATGCATATACCTCAACCTTCTGACAGTCAAACATTTATGACAAGATTTTTGTTCTAATCAAATTTCTATCTGTCATGGTACTTCTAGTTTCTAAAATTTATCATGCAAACCTGGATATATAGTAAGAGTCCTAAAGAAAAGTTAGAAATCTATAGAGAGTGTGTTCACTCCAAGATAGCTTCTAAATTCTTCTGCAACAGTCAGGAAAGCCTGTCTTTTTGTTTTTCTTACAAAATGAAAATAATGGTGGAAACAGCAAATAGAGAAAAGTGTAAGCAATAGAAGGGAGGAAGCTGAGATGAAGGTGGAGAGCAATTTGGGCAAAAGACAAGAGATGGGAAGGGAAGCAGAATGGAGAAGGCAGAGTAAGAAAAAAGAGAAGTAAACACAAGCATTAGTGGATGAGAATAGGGCCAACAAAAACAACAAGATAAGGAAAAATGTGAAATGCAAAGAAAGAAATTATATGCCCCATTAAATTCTTACTTTTTTCCTAAGAAAGCCAGGTGTTCTGTATATGGCCCAGCCTAGGGCCAGATGCACCTGATGGTGGCTAAACCAGATGTCAGGACAACTAAGAAAGAAGATATCAGCAAACTGATCTCTAAAAAATGTAGTACTTGCCAAAGTCCTATGTGTTGTCCCTGCTACTTTTTAAATTAAAATATTGGAGAAGTAGATTTTCTGCTGCTGATATTAGAAGTACTTTCATATGACAAAAATATTGGTTTTTTTTTTCTAACAACAGTCAGGATGCAACACCCAGATTGTAAGCAGAAATCATTAACTTTTTAAATTAAGACGTTTTAGGAAATAAATCTGTGCATGAAGGTAAATTAAAATAATTATTGTAGAGTGCTATCTTCTGTATATAGGCATAGCCCTGAGACATACACAGAAATGGAATTTAGAAATTCTCTCAGTTTGTTACTGGTTCCACTTTTACCCTACCAAATGCTGTGGTAATTGTGTAATGAAATAATTTCACAGAAATCTAAGACTCTTCTTGACAATGTACATCCTGCTAATGAGCTTTTTCAAACTTCAGTGTTTGGTGAATGAACCTCTCATAGGAAAGCCTAATACACAAGAGAAGAATTCTATTGTTACTGGTCATCTAGAAACACTGCTACTGTGTGCATTCTCTTCCCTAAGTGGAATTTTTGTCTCTTTTCTAACCTTTCTGACTAAACATTGGGTTAGTGTTTCATGTGGGACTGGAGTTACAGAAAAATCACTGATTGCAAAAGTCTCTCCGCAATTTCTTTAACTTATTTCGAATCACTGATTTTTAATTCTTTGCTACCTGTGCTGTCCTACATTTGGAAAGGAAGAAGTAGGAAGCATGATCACAGAGGATCCCCCCAGTAATCTGCTTTCTATGTGCTCATGTCGAGCCTTTATTATCACATGGGCATGTTCTTGCACAGGAGGGGAATAACGCTGGCATTGATCTACTGTGAACGTCTGGAAGATAAATTCTGTTTCCAAGCTCTTGTCCATCTGTAGCAAGATATATTCTCAGCAGGCATTAAGTGACACTTAATGCAGTACTAACCCCTGCACATGTAAGACAGCATTTTTTGTGCCATTACCTTATTCCTTTGAAATTTTCTTCCTTTTGCTAAAGATGTATGAAGTTGCCTCACACCTGTGTCCCCTCTTTTGCCATAGAGGGTAATGAAAACATTTGCAAAAGTTTCTGCTCCCCAGCGATCGCCAATATGTACAGAGACAACATACTTATAGACTGTACAAAAAGAAAAAAAATGGTTAAATAAACCTGATTAAGTACAAGGTGTACCTATAAGAACACAGCAACACAGTGATTTAGTAAGACTACTGCATGTTTTTATTTCTGCAGCTTCCAAAAAATCTGCTGCACAGTGATTGAAATAGTCAGGTTACTCTTTATGAATCTGAACTCTTCATGCTAAGATCAATAAAGACTTAGAAATTCAAAGAAAATTGGACAATTTAGACTTATGCAGCTTAGAGCTACTAATATCTAGACAAAATCTGCCCAGTTCTATTTTACTGTGCAACATCTGGAAGATAAGAACTCATGTGAGTTTGCTCAGGGACTGTTAGAAACTGTATTATCTTTGCAGTATATAATAACTATCACAGGTCAAAGAATAAGACGTTATGTAAAGTTTATGCAGATTAGAATAGCAGAGACAGCATAGCAACTGGATGCGTGACATGATATATAAGTATAAAAATTTACAAAATGCACTTATTAATTTAAGGCTCATGGCAGGAACTATAAACTTTTCACCTCTGTAGTGCTCCTGTATAAATGCATTTCTACACAGTCTGGATTTTTTCTGAGAAAGATCATTATATTGCATGTGTATTCATACTCATACAAAAAGAATAACCAACATTTTTCAAATGTCATTTTTAATGTACAGTCCTGCTGAGTTAACATTTAACTAACATAATGCTATAGTTCCTTTTAAGGTCGTGAATAGGTTTGAGGTATTCAGGGACCAGAACTTCTGGAATTTTAATTTAGAAAAGCAGTCATGTCTCTAGTTCTATCTCATGTGTAACTGCCAGCTTTTCTGAACAAGTGTGGTACTTTTATACTCTTCACATTCCAAGCGCATCTCTGAATATACTCTGAAACTCTCAGCATGTCAAAAAATAGTCTTTAGAGAAAAACAAATAAAAAACTTTTTTTGTACAATGAGGATTACTTCTGATACTTGTGTTAGTCACTAAAGCTATTATAAGCTCAGTAATTCAATAGTAAGCCTGCTACAAATCTTTTCCATGGCTTTGAACATGTGCTTTATCTTTAAAAAGTATAATTATACTGTTTTTCCCACTTAGAATCATACAGAAGATTTAGCAACTGTGAAACCCAATATGCTACCTAACTGAAAAATTAAAATTTCTTAAGTGGTCAGCATCTTTCCAGTGCATATAAGAAGGCAGTCGCAAGACAGCCACTGAAGATATCAAATTCAGACAAAGTGGTGTATTATATCTGTGGCATTGATTTATTTTCAGGAGGTTAGTTTACATTGTTTATATCTTCTCACTGTTTTTACCAGGTAAAGTTTTCTGGTCCTCATTGACTGCAGGGAATTCTTTCACCAGCTCCTTGTCTTCTCTGTTAAGAAAGAGCCAGCACTTACAGTCAAACTTCAGTTCTTGTTTCGTATGTAGCTCTTGTAAGTGAACAGACTTCAAATGCCAGCCCTCAAAGCTTGGCACATCATCACAGCTGACCCGAATCTTGTATACATCTCCCAGATCTCCAGTCTCAACCTGCAACAAATATCATGAGGAAGAGCACACTGTCATGGCTGGTTCACTTACAGAGATTTTCCCAAACAGAGGAGAATTCCTAAACTTAACATTAACCAATGGAAAAGCTGAATCTGAGGCTGGGATAAGCGTGGTGAGGGAATCAGTCCTTCACTTTTTCATGGTATGATCATGGGTGCAATTATTTTCCCTGTTTTCCTCTGTTCCCTTATTATCATTGTGAGCATGGGTGAGTCAAGGTTAAAATTAAAAACATCTGTGCATTTAAGCTCTTTAGACAAAAGGTAAGATGTAAAACTGACCCTACTGGATACGGGGAGCATTAACTTACAATTATAGGTCCTGACACAAGCAGTCAAGTGAGTTACTAAAATTAATGATAATTACCATAAACCTAGAAAGTTTTGACTAAATTCTCATTGGCAAAATGATTAGGTTTAGAACATGAAATTACTTTACAACCAGTTCTTTAGAAAAGAGAAGGGATATTTCTGCATATAAGTAAATCATGAATGTTACAGAAATAACTCTGTAGAACAGCACTTCCCTGTTTCCATACTACATATGGGAAATTCAATATCTGGTTGCTGATTGTGGGCTTCTGTGAGATCTGGTTAAACCATCCAGCCTCGGGCTGTGGGAACTGGGATGATCAAACTGCATCAAGCCCTCGTGATCTCCATGACATTAACCAATGCATGATAAGTCTTCTGAACACCAGAAAGGTGTGCTGCAGCCTTTCACTGGGCATGTGCAAGAAAGACAGGTTGGGAAGTGATTTTTGAGTGAAACAAGACAGGTCTCCTATTTTGAAAAGGTAACAATTATATTTAAGGATCAAGACAGAAAATGTTGCCAGTGGCCTTGTTCTTCTCTCATATTGCTTTTTTTTTCCCCCAGACCAGTCACAAGATAAGCTTTGGTGACTGTTGCCAGGAAATAAATCCTTTGTGCACCCAATAGCATCACAGTAAGAAACTGAAGTTAGTCTTACACAATCATGCTCTGGGACCAGCAGCACCACCATCAGACTGGGTCCTAAGACAGAATACAGAGCTCCTAATAGATTAATTTATTCTGCTTCTCAACAGAGCCCTGCATCTGACAGCCCTTCACTGCTGACCTAGCTTGCTTAAAGCTAGTTCATGTGCCTCTGCACAGTGGACACACATGTAGGAAAGTATCAGCTACCTTATTCTTATTTGGGAGGAACCATATAAAAAGTATGGTTTTGTCATTTTGGGAGAGAGTTAGCCACCCTCATTAATAACTGTTACACAGATAAGAAATAGTAAAACATCAGAGTATGAAGAGGAGCAGTTTATTGAAAATAAAGCAACCTGGCAAAATATTTTTACAAGAGCTTGAACTGTTTATGATGTATAACTTATGAAAAGAGGCCTATGGTAGGAAAGAGTTGTACTTGATGACTTAAAAGATCCCTTCCAGTCTGAATTTCTTAAGGTAAGTGTTAGAAGTGGTTGCCATGCCACTCCTACAAAATTTCAGGATTCAAGGCATTATTCTTTAAGGACGAGGGAAGAAATCCTTCCCACTGACTATATAAGAGCACCAAGGCTGCAGGGAATCTCTCAGCTCATGAACTGTGACTCCACAGCACCCAGAACGGATACACAGCAGTAGGTTTACGCTGAAGAAGGGGGTGCCATGTTTGGTCCTCTCTCTAAGCCTAGCCTGCCCTGCCTGTCTGTATGTCATCGTGCATACAGAACTTAAGGCTGTCCCAGACTACAATGCACATGTGGGGGGGTTATGCCTCTTGGATCTACCACATTCTCAAAGATTCCTCACTTGGTCTCCACTGTTGTGCCATGAAAAGGGAAACACTTGGGCAGAATTTCATGTCAGGAGTTTTTCATTCATGCTGTGTATGCTGCAAAGGATATCATTAGCTATGGTGAGCTGTGGTTTAATTCTCATAAAATATGCATTCACCTCATGTTAAACTTAACAGGAATTATTTGGGTTCATTGAGAAGACAGCGCACAGGTTCTTCACCCATCTAGACTACAGTTTCTTCACAGGCAACAAAATCATTGCTGCTTCTTTTTCAGAACCAGACTACTGACTTGTAAAATTACTGCCTGCAGATTTTCTTTCTTGTAGATGGACCTCATGACTGTATCACACAGCTACTCTAAATGCTGTGCACAGCTTATTTCATAAAGCTCTCTGGTCTGGAGTTGCAACATCACAGAACTTGGTTATTTTTATATGACAGGGCAAGCTGTAGCTCACATTTTACTTTGTCTTCTGCTACTCAAATTTGCAATTCTCTGGGCTTCAAAATTGTCATAAAGACATGTGTTCTAATCCTTGTAGGAAATGCACAGATGAGATATATAGGAAAATAATTTCAGAATACAGGACAGACTATTTAAAAGCCACTATTTTCCCTTTTGTTGCTAGAATCACAATTTCAATTAATTCTATGACTGCCTTTAAACCAGCAGTCACTAGTAATCATACTCTCTATGACCTGTGGAATAAAACCATGCCAACTATTTTCAGCTGAGCGTATTGGATATTTCCCCCCTTTTCATGGGTTTGGCTTTTTCCCCCACAGTTCTGGCCATCATTAGCCTTTCTGTTCAGCTCCATCACTGCAACTGAGCATTGCCATTACAACATTATTGTAATCCTTTTGTAAGCAATTTAATACAACCAGTTTCCCTTTGGAATATGGTATCCTATCTTTGATCCCATAAGTGGTTTTTGCCTCCATCGATGCCTATTAATTGATGTAACATGACCTTCAAAGTAGGGACAGACGAATAATCCATCACGAAGTATATAACCAGTGAATATCCTGGTTTTAAGTTTGCAGAATGTTTAGAAGAGGACTCTTTGCATTGTTTTTTATTCATTACTATAATTTACTAATTAATTTTCCACATTTATTTCTTCTGAACAGTTTTATGTAACATTCAGTATTTGATATCTGAGCTGAGTTTGATGTGGTTTGTCATATACTAAACAACACAATATTTTTTCCATTACATGATTGAAAGAGCATAGCTCTTATAATCAAGAGGATGCTCTAGCAAAGCCACTGGAGTTTTGAAGCTCTCAGGGACAGCTAACTGATAAAGAGGATTGGAGGAATTTCATAATGTTTTAAATCTTTTCCTTTTTGACTTACACAGCGCTTCTCCAAAGACATCATGCCTAACATAGTCAGAGCTTTGTAAAATTTACTGTCTGGGTGCACATTTAAATTAAATTCTCTATCACTTCCCTGTTAAAAAAAAAAAAATGCATAAATGATTCTAGTTAAAAGGGTGTGGTCAAAGCATCCCAAAATTCAGCCGAACAGCTTTCTGTCAGGAACTCCAGAAATCCTGCTACTTGTTGTTTGGAGCATCACCTCATACCTTGGAAAACACATGGAGCATTGCATTGTGTGATTTAAAAATTACTGTCACCCTCATAGTCCTTGACACAAAATACATTCTGCATTTGTTGTATATTTACGAACAGTCCTCCTTGCAGTGCTCTGTTGCTCATTTCATACTACCTGTGCTAGTGCTTTGCAGAGTAGTTTTAGGGATCCCAATCCCATGATCTGTCAGTCGATGTATCTTTGCATTTTATGATTCTCTGGATAACAGAATGTGCACACTACACTGGGACTCTCCAAAGGCATGCTCTGACAAGCTTACTCTTTCCGTAACCAAGGAACACTGATGACTGAGAGAAAGATATACTTTACAAATTTACTCATTCCACATGAGATCAACAATTGATTTCTATCATTGCAGGCATATCAAGGAAAAAAATTCTACCACCGCACTGTCAGTTTACGTTCACTTTCCCAGTTAATTTTCAATGCGTTTGTTCACTGGAGATGGCATGTTTTCTTTCCATGCTATCTTCAATGTCAGAACTCCCAGGAGAGTCAGCAACATTGAGACATTCACCTATTTCTCTATTTATTTACTAGAACTAAGGTGTTCTAATTAAATTTATTCTTCTTTAAGCAGCTCACCCACTGTACTACAGTTGCCTGAGACCACTGAAACCCAACAACTGTATCTGATAGCATGCTGCTATTTTATCTCTTTTAACAATTTATTCTTTACTTTTTCTACATGCAATTAAACTACACCTGTTCTTTCATAGGAGTTGTTTAGAAATATTTTGGATCAAATAATCATTCTGAATACGATACACATCTGTGCATATATTTGTGTGAGAGCACCTGGAAAATCAGGAATTTACATGCCTTCCTGTCCTCAGTGGGTAATAAATGTGTCTCTGAGATCAAAATTAAGCCTACTGTTTCAAAGCAATGTAAGCTGCTTATATCACATAACCTGTTGTTCTTTTTACTGCACTATATTACTAAGGACATTTGTCTAGGACCAGGATCTTGGAGGGGTTTAAAAGTTCATTTACTCCTGCTTGTTGGAAAGCTGAATTCACAGCTTGTCCTCCTTGTGATATGATGCTCATGCCTCCAGCCTGCTGCTACAGCGGGAGAACATGAGCAAAGCTTCTGCATTCTTCGGAATGGCCTTAGTAAGAGCGAAAAAAGGGAGAGTAAAAAGAAACTGGACTTATTAGCTGAACCACCTAGAGAAGATATGAAGGTATTTATGGAGACATCTGTGAATCCCCAAATGCTCCTTTACATCAGAACCACTATTCTGATTTCCTTAGAATGCCACGGAGACAAAATTTCATGCACAGTAAACAATGCTCACATAGAATAATCTTCCTCATACAAAGCAACAAAACAAGGACAAAAATAGCTAAGGGGAAAATATAGACACTAACCCAAAGCCAACCCAAAGCATGAACAAACATTTAGAAAGCCATTGGGGTGGAAGCCCAGTACGATGGATACAGTACTATGGTACCTAGGATAGTAGATTATGAGGGACAACCACGACTGACACATAACAGTACTAATTTATCCTAGCATGAAACTCAGTCATTGAAACTAGGCAACCTTAACAAGGAGCACATGTCATTCGGGAAATTACCAACAAGTTGGATGTAGCAGAGGTCTGCTTTATGGAATGATGCTTGCCAAAATTCAGCCAGCTGGTGTGGTTGCTCCATAGATTGTGTCTCTGTTGACCTCTTCAGTTTATGTCGATGGCTTAGGAAGCTCCTTTTGTTGCTCAGTGTGTTTCCTGTCTGTTTTCAGAGAAGCAGCAGCTTTCTTGTCTTTAACAAGCGCCATTTATCTTTTCATTTACTGCCCATAAAGTTTCTGAATTGCTTTAGCTTGTTATTTAAATTAAAAATTCAGCTGGATTATGTCATTAGGACAAAGATTTGACAACATTTTCTAAATGTAGTTTTGCCATTGTTTTCAGAATATTTATTGCGGCCATGGAAAAGTATTTCTGACCTTTAAAAAACTACCTTGACTTGCAAGCTATTTCTCTCATGTCACTGGCTAGAAGCTGCACTTCATGCCAATCAACAGAATTTGCAGTGACCTAACCTAGAAAGCCAGGACAGAATTTTAACACTAAACAGATGCCTCAGACGAATCCTCTCAAAGCAGCAAGATGCATGTCAGGTGTACAGGTAGTCAGAACTGTGTTAGGGCTGATTTTAATACTGGCCATGTATATGCTATTGCTTCAGGGTTCATCACACTTTGATATGCATGACTGCATTCTCCTGTGATGTATGATTATCTAGAAAAATCCTCTGTCTGCTGGCCTGAGAGACAGAAATGTTTTGGGGGAGAGTGGAGACTGCTTTACAGAGACTGAAATAAAGGAAAGAAAACCCCATTTATGTCCTCTGGGAATACTGTCCAATCCTTCAGCTTCTGCATTCTGAAATAATTCTATATTGCCATTTGTATAAACTGCAACTCAGGAATCTTTAAAGAATTAGAAAAAAATGCAAGACAAACTGATGAATACAACAAATTACACAAAAGGAACCATTTTTCTCCATGATACATACATACAAAATTCAAAGAGAATGCTGTTGCTGTCTGTAGTAGAACAGGAGTACCAGCAGAAGATGGCCCAAGATCTAAAGTTATGTCATTCCATCTTTGTAAATAAATGTGTCATTTGTACCAGCCGAACTAACATTCCATGTATATATATGTATGTGTGTGTATATACATCTTTTGGTTAGAGAGGAATGTCATTATCAGCACTGCGTAGTACTGTATATTTATGACTTACAGTGAATTCATCTGTTGCTCTGGGTAGAAAGCACACGTATCCTGGGGTCTGTGGAGAAAGTAGAAGCTCATCACTTTTGCCCTTTGAGCCATAAATCACAAGGGTCCTTTTACACTCTTGTGGCTCTGGGGAATCTCCGTCTGTTTCAACCTGCACTCTCCACTGTTGTGCTAAACGAAATTTAAAAAGTCACATTTTTATTATCAATGGCAGAGAGTAATGCATGGTTTTGTTATTATTACAACAAAGAATTTAAAGATTAATGTGAACTTATATCACATTTTATAAAAATAGACAAATAGACTTTACTTCTCTTGAAGATAATTATAACTTAAATAGGACTTCATAAACATAACACAACTGTTGAAGTGGGTTTGCAAGCAGAAATTAACACAGAAGCAGAAAAAGGAATATTTGGCTAGGTTTTTGCATTCTTTGTAAGAAAACAGTTGCCTTAATAGTAGTAATTAATTTATTAAATTTCCATTCTTAAAGTGTTCATTGTAACATGAAAAAGAAAACAAACATTTTGAAAGCCCTTTATGTGATCCATTTGTAAGAACTGCTGGCTAATACACAACTAGTTAAACAACAAAACTTAAACCTATTTTCTCAGATTTTTCTAACCTAATTGGTCACGTTCAGTCTTCTCCTTTGTCAGATCAAATAATTCATTAGGGTTGAAGTCAAAATTTGGGGGATTCCAAAGAAGTGTTTGCACTGACCTCAGCTCATGGCTTGGGCCTGGCAGAGATTCTTTTTGGTAGGTGACCTGGACTCATAACAATGTTTGAAGTCCAGAACTCAGCCAAGAAGCTACAGAAAGCCATTCCAGGTATGGAAAAAATGCTGTGTCTCAGACAGTATAGATTACAAAGTTACTTAGCTGTTTGAATGTGAATCTTCCCCTGAATTCAAATGAAGTCTTTGTAGAAAAGACACTTGGTCCTGCATGGCAAAGGGAACTTAACAGTGGAAGGAAACCAAAAGCCAATGTTTAGACTGTGACTTGTAGTCTGATAGCACGATAATGTGCTAACGGGATTAATATAAAGGAGAACTATTTTGTGATCGTGTGTAAGCCTACAATTCAATGTGCTGACAAAATAAATCTTGGAATAGTTTAAGTTCTAAGTAATTGGATGTGATTCTTTTTCTCACAGTATGGTGTACTTTTTCATACCTTCTTTTATTCCTCCACTTGCTTGGAGATGGAGATAGGGTAAAAACCTGATCTGGTTTCCTTGATTTATGATTTTCCCAATTTTCACATTGTTTTCTTTAGCTAATTCTGGTTTCCCCCTTATTATAGAAGCTTTTTTCTGCATTACATCTGACTGTTCCCTGCCTCCTCTGGGCTCAGCTACAAAACAGCAGGCAAATACCCATCTCACAGTCAGTCTGCTGAGTAACACACTAGCTGAAAGGATGCTTCCATCTGAACTCCTTTTTGAGGTCATTTCCAGGAATGAGTCAGATGTAGTACATGGAAGACCCACACTTTGCCTAATGAGGAACTTTTGTTGTTTGATATATGTGCCAGCCTTGAATTTTATCTCCTTGTGCCAGGTTGGCATGTGGTACCCTTCAGGGTGTCACACTTGGTGAAGTCAAGCATCGTTTGAGCTTCTGCTGTTCCTGAGCACTCTGAGGGTTTATGAGCAGCTTCAAATTTTTACAGAGACTCCCAACATAGCCCTGAACCCCTTATCCTCTCCAACTATGTCCCAGGAACACAGTTGTGTTCCTCCCAGCAGAGAGGAAATTAAGATAATTTTGCATTACTGTGTTTCACAGGTAAGCTTTTTTTTTCTCTGTAATATCCCTCTGCTTCAGGAGAGAGCAAGCCCCAAGTTAAGAGAAAGCACAGATGCATAACAGCCTGTTCCTTGCTCAAAGAGGCAGCATGTTTAGAGAAGGTATTTCAGGCAAGGTGATTTATTTTAATTAATATCCATGACTGTGTTTTTAATTATTATTTCAGAAGAAAGGCTAAGAGACCGGTTGGGAGTTTCCAGGAAATAAATCAGTGGTTAACAGATTTAAGGCCTCTTAGCATCTGCGACTGTTCTCCTACATTTACTTTTAATGCTTCTACAATTCAGTAACTGAGCTAGCCCAGACTGACTACATTTTCTGTCAGTTCAGCAAATTCATTTAACCTGCTCATGCCAGAATAAGAAAAAAATGTTTTGTCTGATACTTTATTCACTTAGACAGCTACTTGGTGAGGATGACTACACCAGACAGGAGACTGATACCTATTCTGTTCTGTCATTTCTATACCTCTTTTCAAGATATTCCGAAGTCCTCACTAAGTTCTGAAAATCAGATAGCTTGGCTTGAGTAGGTCCTCTTCTGTGTTTCACATGCATGGCCACATTAAAAAAGAGACTTTTCCCCTGTGTTAACTTCCTTTCAGTGTCACTATTGTGTTGGTGTGTTATTGTACTTTTAGATTATGTACAAATCTATAGCCATTTTGTTTCAGACAATAGCATGATAACTGCTAAAATGAATGGTGGAGGGAAAACAGACTTCTGTTAAAAAAAAAAATAAATCTCACTGATGATACCAAGGTGGGAGGAGTGGCTGATACACCACAAGGCTGTGCTGCCATCCAGTGAGACCTGGACAGGCTGGAGAGCTGGGCCCAGGGGAACCGCATGAAATTCAACAAAAGCAAGTGCAAGGTCCTGCAACTGGGGAGGAACAACCCCATGCACCAGTACAGGCTGGGGGCTGAGCTACTGGAAAGCAGCTCTGTTGAGAAGGACCTGGCAGTGCTGGTGGACAGCAAGCTAACCATGAGCCAGCACTGTGCCCTTGTGGCCCAGAAGGCCAACAATATCCTGGGCTGCATTAAAAGCAGTGTGGCCAGCAGGGAGAGGGAGGTTATCCTCCCCCTCTACTCTGCCCTAGTGAGGCCACATCTGGAGTAATGTGTCCAGTTCTGGGCCCCCCAGTTTAAGAAGGACACGGAACTGCTTGAGCAAGTCCAGCAGAGAGCTACCAAGATGATCAGGGGACTGGAGCATCTCCCTTATGAGGAAAGGCTGAGAGACCTGGGTTTGTTCAGCCTGGAGAAGAGAAGACTGAGGGGGGATTTCATCAATACCTATGAATATCTAAAGTGTATGTGTCAAGAGGATGGGGCCAGACTCTTTTCAGTGGTGCCCAATGACAGGACAAGGGGCAATGGGCACAAGTTGGAACACAGGAAGTTCCACCTCAATATGCGTAGAAACTTCTTTCCTGTGAGGGTGACAGAGCAGTGGAACAGGCTGCCCAGGGAGGTTGTGGAGTCTCCTTCCCTGGAGACATTCAAAACCCACCTGGACACGTACGTTCCTGTGCCCCCTGCTCTAGGTGTCCCTGCTCAAGCAGGGGGGTTGGACAAGATGATCTCCAGAGGTCCCTTCCAACCTCTACCATTCTGTGATTCTGTGATTCTTTCTTTTCTAAAATAATACAGTCAAGGATCTGACTTCACATTACAGGGATGTATCCAGAGATATGCTAGAAGCAGGGGCTCTTTCCAGAAAGCCTTTTAAACACTACTTTGAATGTGAAAGATGCTTGCAGCAAAACTGTGAAAATCAAACCTGCAATGACCTCTGCATATAGCAAACTGGGCAAGGTAAAACATAAAGTCAACAATTTGTAATATAATTCAGAAAAGTGAAAAGGAAGGGTTTTTTTCTGGTTTGAAAATATGAACAATTCATATGTTTTCAGAGGATTGCCACCGTTGTTTTTACAATAAATTTTTCCAGGTCTTTTTTACTCTGCTGGTTTTTTGTCTTAAGACCTAGAATGGCATTCAGTTTGCTAGATGGAGCAGCAGGTTGTTTACTTCCCAAAGACTGTAGAAATTTGTGTTGCCTTGAGGCAGAGCAGTCAGTCTGCTTATTTTATTTTCTTAGGAAATTCCACTTCCACCTGGCAATATATACTGTCATTGCTTTTTAGAAGCAGGACCGATCCATGCACAGTTTGGGAATTGTGATGATTCTTACCCCATTAGCAAATACTTGCAAGGTAGGGAATAATTTAAAAACAAAGCAGTCATAGAAGAATTTACTGCATGTTTTCTCTTTTCTTATGAATTTTGTGTATGAATTAATACCAACAACCTTGCACAACACAAGAAGAGACATCCTAGAAATATCTATTAACTCAACACCATTCATCCATGGTACTGTGTCATGATGGATTGACACAGAACTGAGTATAAGACACCTTTTCAAACCCCTTGTGATTGTTACCCTCCTATAAAGCTCAGCCTTTTCACTTGCAAGGTCTATGAGATAACCAGTAAAACACCACAAATTAAACTGTGAACAATCCTGAGATCAATACTGCTCATCATCTTTTTTACATAAGGCATAAAAGCACAATCATGCACCTATCTCAGTTCCTCACTGGAATGAGCTCTGGGTAAAGAAAAGATGGCTCAAGAGCAATTCCAGCTAAGCTGATACGTTGCTAATTGGCAGAATAGTTCCTGAAAATGTTTTTCTCCTTTATGTCTTCATTATTCAGAACATCTGATCTCAGCCTAGAATTCAGCATACATTCTCTGGGTCCTCCTGGACATCTCAACGGTGTGACATTTCACAAACTGGTTAAGAATAAGCCACTCTTTCTCCTCATAATCAATACATGGTGTCTGACTGCTCTTGACACACAGGCTCTCAGCAGTCTGTGCATCTGTGCCTGCTTATTATAACACAATAAAGAATGAAGCTACACTGGAAAAAACCCTTAGATTAGTAGTAAAACATAGTCTATTTTCTGAGCATAAGGTGAAATAGATATGGCTGCATCTCTGAACTGGGCACTTAGCAGAATGCAGAATCCAATTCCAAGTCATTCTTGTGAAAATCTATTTGTCTGTGGGAAAGGCTTGACTTACTTGAGTTAATCAGTCTTCTCTTGTCAAAGTTATGTTGCCATGGAACAACAAAGCTGTTGGCTAAACTGTTTGATTGAATGCAAATGATTTAATTTTCACTGAAACTGGAATTAGATCAAGACATCAGGATTCATCCTACAGAAGGCAAGCCACTGTTTCCAGAGCCAAATGCAAAAGTTACTTTTTTTGCTTTAGTGTCTCCCATACCATTCCCAGACACAGTTACACAGAACATGCATTTACAGTCAAATGTTCATGAAAATACTTGTGTCAGTCTGTTTCTCTTTTCTGGTTAGAGAGAAACAGAGATGGTATCTCAAATTTTAAATGCTTGGGAGGTGCTAGAGTATTACAGGGATGGGATTGTCTTTGTAGGTATAAAAACAGACAGGTGGATGGGTATTTTTTATTAAAATCTTTTTACTAATTCAAGCATGTTTAGTCAATTGAATGCGTAAACTACATTCAGCTTCACTAACGGATTTGAAGTTCAAGCCTGCATTATTTCTGGCTACTTTGGGAATACCCTGATGGATTTTGACCTGAAAATGCTTCCACTAACACTTCACAACACATTTTTCCACTTGATGATGTTTGCTAGGGGACCTGTTCCCATGTATTAAATGACAGTGACATTTGGATAAACAAAACAACACTAGGATCTCTTCTCAGAGGAGTTCCTGGCTGATTTCAGGACAGCATAGTAGAAATAGAAAGAAAATCAGAAATGGCTGATAAGCAGCATCTTTTCTCAATTGTTTATAAAGGCCTAGTCCTTTCTGTAGACCTCTGCCAGCCAATTTGTCTTCATTTTCTCTCATAGCTGAGAGTTTATGTGTATGATGAAGTCACTTGCTCATGTATTTGTCACTTAACACTGATTTGCAGATTAAATTCAAACAGTAAAGGCAATGGTGTAGAAAACAGCTCTTACCTTTAAGAAAAGCCTTTTTTGAATTGCCATCCCCTAAAATATGAACAGCAAAAAATATGTGAACAAGCTTTATTATCACTTTTCTTCTTAAGTTATGGACTTATTCAGAGGGGTTCTTCAGTAATAACTAGGCATTAGGTATATACTATATTGTTATATCACAAATTTTCTTTAACAAAATACTTACTATTGGCAGTTAGCTCCCTCTCAGTTTTCCCATCATCTTGATATTCATCTAACCACCTTTCATTGCAAAAACAAAAATAATAAGATTAATAACAATTTTCAGTATATTACAAGCAATCTGACAATTACCTTCTCTCCACCAGTATTTTTCTTATACTTTTTTTATCAAATTATGCCTTGAAACTACCTCCTAGGCTGAATTTTCTTTTATACTTTCATCACAGTTGGCCTTATTCATATTAGGAGAATTTGGCTTACTCTGCTCCAGGCAAATAGGAATTTTCGTAGTACCTATATGAAGTACTATAGGTCTATATGAAATACGTTATATGAAACACTAAGTATTTACAGGATCAGAGACTCAACTGTACATTTGGTGGAGGGGTATATAACCTGCAGTAGTTAGTTATAGTCATTGTACTTAAAATGATATATAACCTCTGCAAGTCTGGAATTTTCTAAAGCTTCTGTAGATCAGCAGCAATGAACTGAACTTGTCTTCTTATTTGCCTTTTATACTGATGAATTTAAGGATCTTTCCTGCAATATCATTTAACTACAAACACACATCCATACTCCTTCAGTTGATCCCCCTTGCTGATATAACACTTTACAGCCTTTAACAATCTCACTTATTTAAAAATAAATAAATATGTGCTCACTATCAACTTCTTTCTGTTGGCTCCATGTTGATGTTGCATTTGTTTAAACCCAAGGATCCATAACATATTTCACTTCTTGTATATAACAAAACTCTATGAATAAATCTCATATGCATGAAGTCTAAACTCCACTGTATTTCAACCATTGTTGCAATAAATAGCTTGATTAACTTTTGTGAGCTATCTCCTCATTCCCTCCTAAGAAACAAAAGATCACTAGCACTTTCTAAAAATAGAATGTAAAATTTGACACGTTGGCAGCACGCTTACGCTGCAGGCAAACAAAAAAAATTACAGGACACCTCTAATTCTATGTATAATGTTTCTAACCTTTTTCTAAGAGCTTAATATTTTTTTCTTTTTTTGGACAAGGCAGTTTTATAGAAAGCCTGTGTCTTCATTAAGTATCCCTCCCTTTAAAGAAGTCTCATAAAATCTCATTGTAATTACAGAAACAAATGTCTCATTCATCTACTCTTCCAACAACTATCTTTAATGCCCACCAAACCAATTAAAAAGCCTAAAGGAAAATGAAACCAAAAACCTGATCATTGGAATAATATTTCTGAAAGGAGTAAATGGTTCTTAGATAGCCATTTCCAGGTAGGATTCCTAGAGGAAGAGAGCTGTCTTTAATGAACCCCTAAAGATTTTCAAGATTTTAACGCACAGTTCCCAGAAATCACATGGAAACAATTTGGGCCATGTAACCAAAACTCATAAATTCCAGAAACCACATACTACAGAATGTAATTAGTTGACTCTAAACTACAATTCCTCAAATTATTTCTACCGCATTAAATATACTAATATAGAAATAACACACACAAATCCTTACTTTAATCTATTGGTTTATCTTACGTTTTTTCTCTGTTATAGCCATATGATTCAACTCAATGACTGCTAAAAGTTCAGGTTCCGGTTGCCTCAGGTAACCAAAAAAAATTGGAAAAATAGGCTGTTTAGTAATTGTTAGAAATGAGATGGTTGAGCATTTTCCAATTTTGCCCATGGCAGCAAAATTCTAGACCTAGTAAGACAGACAAATAGAGATTTACAAAATGAAAGGAAATACTGTAGCTCTCCTTTAGGAGAAAAATTAAAGGTCTTTCCAAAGATTTCCAGGATGTATATGTGGTTTTCAGTGACTGAGAAAGAGAAACTGAGCAAAAACAGTACAGTTAAATCTTTACACATAATACTTTCTAAAAGATGGAGAACTGAAAGCTTCCTTATTTTCATGTGGTCTCTGTATAATTTAGGTAAAAGAAAGATCAATGCACCTTTTCTCCCGTGCAACATTTAGTTTTGGGCATTAAGCTATGACTCTTTCCTATACCAATACAGCAACTTCGTTGTTTGTTTCAACAACAAAATTTTGCATCCCTTTTATGTTGAAAAGCTCAGGCATTGTTCATATACCTAGACTGCATGCACATGCCTGTTCTGCAATTTTTTTCCTTAGGTTGCTGGCAGTGTAACAAATTGTCTTTCTCCATGAATGGCATACCTATTACAGGGAAATACAACCTCCTGAGCTTTCTTTCCTTCTTTATGTTTGATGATGATCTTATCCAGGAACCATCCATTGCCTGTGTTGAAATGACAAAAGTTTATCATGTGAAATAATGCATTTTTTAAAATAAATCTAAAGAAAAAAGCCCAGATTATCTTTTTCCAGCAGAAACACAGGTCATATTAAGAGAGAGCTCAGCTAAATACTTAAGATAAATTAACAGAATGAAAGCTTTATTATTATGTGTCTCTTGGTACAATGTTAATTCTTCTCTGCCTTGCTCTGTTTTAATTTTAAGAAAGGTGGGGTTTTTTTCTTGGAGACAAGTATATGCGTACATCTGTGAACTGCCAACACCATACACATCCCAGCCTACATGTTCTGATTCCTCGTGATCAGGCACAAGGATGTTTGGACAAATCTCTTTATGCAGTTAACTGGAAAGCTGGAAATTTTGGTCCTCTATGAGTGAAGTTGTTTTGCATATATGAGAGTATTCAGTAACAAATCATTAAGACAACTGCTTTCATTTGCAATTGGAGTGGGGCTGCAGCCTTGGAGGGGCTTTGTATGTCTAGGTGCCAGTAACTGGGAAAAATGAGGATCCAGGGATCCAGGCCAGCAACTGGACAGACTGAGTGTCTAAGGCCATTTACTGGAGGCTTTATAGTTCCAAACAGTGTATATATGTATATATTTGCCATTGATGGACTGGTGTTCTGATCAGCTAAGGAGGGTAGCAGGATAAGGCCATCGGTTGTGTTTGTGTTTGTGTGAGTGCTTGTCTGTGTTGATCTGTGTGGCCATCCATATGCATCCACATATGTGTTTTATAAATGTGCTTGTGTGCGTACCTATAGGGAACACATACACAGCCTTGCTACTAGTGGGACCGTGGGCATGCAGCTGTGCAGCCTGACTTCTGTCAGGCTACTGAATTCACCCTCTCCCTAACAGCAGTAACCACTGCTACCTCCATGCTGATCTCTCAGATCACTTCCAATAACCATCCTAGTGACTGGTAGAGTTCTCCTGCAAAGCCCTTTTCAAATATCCTGTTCTCACTGTGTCTGCACCACTCACAACTTGTCATATTGCTTATGAGGTTTTGCCTGACTCATACCATTATTTATCAGCACGTTGTAGCAAAACAGCATGAGGGATGTTTTGGTCAGAAGCAGACAACTGCCCTATTCATTTACATGCTCTGCCTCCCAGGCTGCATCTGAGCCTGGAAGTCCCTAGAAGGCAGCAGTCTCTGTCCCATAGGGAGGGCTTGCCCAGGCAGTGCATGGAGCAGAATGGCATTTCCCCTTCAAGACTTCAGGGCAAGGGCACATTAGGACACTCTGCAAGCTTCTTCTGTCACCTTCCTATACCTCAGATGCTCTTTCATTGGAAGGATCCTACTAGCCTGGCCAAGATTCACTTGCTAGTCACTTTGAAACAGGCTAAAAAAGATGAAAGGCACTGCTTGTGTAAATGTACAGGAATGTATGGAAGGTTTCTATGGAGGAGGTTCTTCCAGTGGATAAGACACATCATCTAATGACTCACACGTGACCAATGTCAAAACCCTGCTGCCTAGGACAAAATTCCTTTTCTTTCCTCATTCACAGTGGCTGTGGGAGAAGATCTATGCCCTGCAGTCTAGGAGCCCCAGAGAAAATATATGTTCCACAATCCTACCAGGACAGTCTCCAAATCAAGACTAAAGACCTTCTGCCCTATCAGTCAGGCAAGTCATATGATTAGAGAAAAAAAGGCAGCCCCAGCTCTAAAGGAGTTTTAGCATCTTTTAGACTCTCTTTCCTCCCTCTCAACCCCCAAAAGACTGGGTCTCTAGATGGCCTCTCTCCTGGCTCACTATCCTCTTCCAGCTCTCAGCCCCCCCCGATCACGTCAGGCCAGGCTTATCTGGGGCTAGTTTTGGATGCAGTTCAAGAGAGGTCTGTGACAGACTCTGTCTGTGCTGAGTACAATGAACAATCATCTTAAGTACTGAGGCATAAATTTAATCATACCTTGAACTCAATCCATTGCCCTGTTTAGACAATCCTCCAAAACCACAGATTTTTAATTCCATTGTCAAAGAGCATCTTAAGATAGCTAAGTCTGGTTGCATATTTGTAATGCTGATCCTGTGTTATGGCTATGCTGCCTATTAAAGGAGAGATGAGGGAAGATAGCATGGTATGCTGTCCTGGGGATAGAGTGAAGGTAGGCTCTACCACACTGCATTCTGTGTTGTGTCTTGGCCTACAAGGATGTGAAACTCATATATATAAAATCATGCATATTGCTGAAGGCAGCAAACTCTAGAGAACTACAAAGATACAAGAACCAAGCTTACTTCCCATTCCAAGGCTGCACTAATAAGCCTACTTCTGTAATAGTCACAAGTCTGCTCAGAGCCTTAGACAGTACAGACAGCAAGATTGGTGTTGCTTGAGGCCATTTCAGAACAGACCAGGGTAAAAGAGCTTTTCTCATCTAGTATCAGTGTGGCCCTGAACTGCCTTAAAAATCCTTCTCTTCATTTGGTTTCTTCATAGCCACTAATCTGCAAACAAATTTGCAATATTTACCTCTTCAGTGTTTTTAAATGCTAGCGTTCTCTTTATTTACATCATTCCAGAGATACACACCTCAAGGGCCTATATCAAAAATTCATCTCATCACAACATTATCTCTTTTCTTTCTGAAAAACCTACAAGCTGAATGCAATGTCACTCACTGGAGCAGCTCCACATTGACTTGCACAGACTAAATAACCAAATCTTCTACCATTGTCCAAAGCAATAAGGACATTATGCTATAGCTACTCAAATTTTGTGTGACAGTAAAGCAGGTGTTGAAGATCTTTAATTCTACTCCAGCCAGTCTTCACCATTTGTCTAATGAGGGTTTGTTTATCTGTGTAAGATACACTTTCATGAGTTTTCTGCATGCAAATAAATAGTACTTTCTTATAAATAAACTTGAAAACAAAGATTGAAATGACAGTATTTGACATCAAACTCACATCCTTTTTGCTGCCCATTACCACTGTTTTTCACCATCCCATCACAGTGACCAGCCTGTGGGAAGACTTTTTATCACTGCAAGACCTTCTGTCACGTTTTGTATGAAGGATGCAATATAAATAAAGTGCATTGTGTTTAAAAAGGACTGAAAACAGATTGGTCTCCAGGAAGTTAAATCCTACCTGGACCAGTTCCATCATGGCTAATCAGAACTTTCTCCAAGTCTCCCAGTGAGATGGCCTTTATGCAGAAAATATCCATCTGTGGAACCATACAAGGAAAATTATAAAGGTCTTGAGCACAGCTATTGCTTTGACTATAACTGCATAGAATAGGGTTTTTTCCCCCCTGTTTTTTTCCCCCAAATGAATATAGGTGTCTTATATTGGTCCTGGCCAGTCAGTGAGGATCTTTTAAAGCTTTGTGGGGTGAATAACACTATAAAATTACTCCACAGAGACAGCACTCAATTCCTTTGGTATGACACAAGGATCAGTTGAAAGAATTATTTGGTCATCTCTGTAGTACATTTTCTAGCCCTATCTGCCTCACCAAGACGGGAAAGCTTACTCGGGAATAAGGATTTAGAATTGATTCTAAAGTTCACAGTGATCTGCCTAGGAGAACAAAAATGATATTGTTACCATTTTATCTATATGTGCAATATGAAGAAGCAAGAGTACTCAAATTCTACTATGCAGTGCTCTCAGTAAATCATTGATCCATCAGATAAAAATTATTTGTAGGGTGAAATTCTGTAAGTAATTTTGAATAAAGAAAATACATGAGAAAATGGCAAACTGCTTGAATAAAACTTGCAAATAAAAAGACATTTACACTTCTCGAAGAAACAGTTTGCCAGCTAGAATTCACTCTTACTGATCAGAAGTAACATTTTTTTTACTTCACCTGTCCATGTCGAAATTTTACATTATTATTCTTAGATCTATGGAGCTTCCTTTTGCCAGCATCTCCTCTTGTCCCAATGAGGTTGATATAAACATTAGAATCTGTTTCAGCGCCAAGTTTAGCACCCGTGTATACATGGACCTCGTACACCAACACTAGAAGAAGAAAAATCTTGAGATTATCCTTGTAGTTTGCACAAGATTCAAAAGCTTTCCCGTCAAAATTTTGCCAGAAGACTGTACTGACTTTCAGGTTTGGAAGTAGAAACAGCTATCCATGCATTTGTCACTTTAAATCTTGTAATTCTCTGCACAAAAATATGAAAATACCAAGCTTAAAAAAATATATCATGCTGAGTATAGCTGTGCATTGCTCAGCAAAGCAGCCCATGAAGCAAGTGTTCCCTAGTGCTCTGTTTTCTTCTCTCGCTCCCTGTTGAGTATTCACAATTTCAGGACCTAATTTGCAGTCTTTCTTGGCAAGTTATCTGGAGACCACCTAGCTGTGCTTAGTCAAGGACTCAAACAATAGCTATATTTCACTGGCACCAAGGCATTTTCAACCTCCAGATTTATGCAAAACAGAATTTTCTGGGTGGCTAACCTTCATTTCATCTTAAAGGGAGAATAGCGATCATGAATGCTAGAGTTTTTAGATTTTTACCTCACATACCACAGTGGGCAAGCAGATGAATGGGCCCCTCATCTATAAAAAGTGTACATTCAACTTTTTTCTGAAGGTTTCAACATTTACCACTAGCAGATACCAACACTTTTAAAAACAACTCTTAGTTAAATTTATTCACAACTTTTTAATGTCTCTCCTTCTTGTCTAGACCAAAGTCTTACACACAAAAAATACGTACTTACCTTCAAAGAATTCTGGAATACAATTCAGAGTTACTCTATTAACATATTTTGCACCACACTATAATTTTTATAATTATCTAGATATGCAAACTTATTTTTAAAAAGTTATTTGCAGTACTCACATACTGCTATATTTAATTTCAGTTTTTCTTATCTGATTTTTTAAAAAGTTTTTCTGTTTACATCTTAATGACAATTTTTCCATGCAGTGCTTCTATTCTAATCACAGCTGGCCATTTCTGCTGCTATGTAGTAGATCACAAAGGATATTACTGTTTCACTGGTGGGTAATTTTGATAGCTCTTGGGTGTTAAGAAAGATAGCGGAAGCCCTAACAAAAACAATTAAACACTACTTTTAAGAAGTAACTAAGATGAAAACAGAAAATTATAACAAAATGTTTGAAACTGGACAATATTCTACAAAAGCTAATTAAAATACTATTACTCTTATACCACCAAAGAGATAGTAGAACCTGACATTTCCTTAAATTTTTAATTCACTGGACCCCAAGGAAGCTTGTAAACCTCAAACAACATGTCATCCACCATCACTGAAGAACAACTATTTCTGATTCCCAGTGGAGAAGCTAAACAAGTAGTAAAATAATACTGCAAATACTTAAGGGAAAAAAATAGCCCCACATATATTGAAAGATAGGAAGGAAAAGTTGATGGATAGACTGTATGCTTAATCAAATTAGAATATTTCCTTGAATCTTTATAAAATTATCCTAAACTGGTAAAGACAGTATCTCCAACTCTTCATCACTATTACTACTGTAAATCAAAACAGGAGTGGTGTCCGTTGATCAGTTTTATTATTTTCTGTAACTCCAAGCATTCACTGCAGCTCTCACATCCATGCATTAGTGTACCAGCTCTTAGCCTGTGACATAAAATTGATCTCAATAATACACACACGTCTTCAAAAATTTGGCAGTCTTATAAAAACCAGTTTCAAGGTTTTTAACATAAAAATGCCATGTCAGAAAAAATCATAGGTATGGATGGCAATTAACAAAGATAAATGGATCTGATATCCAAATGACATTTTATATCGTAATCCTTAGTAAAATCATAACCGTGTGCAGATTAGCAACAGGAGAACATAAGACAAACAAGAAACTGTTCAAAGGACAGAGGGTGAGGCATGACAGCAAACTATGAAAGGAAATGTGCAACAAAACAAAGAGCCACACTGACCACGAAGGGGCAAATTCTTTCAGAGTGTGCAAGGAGAGAGGTCACATTTCCAAAAGAAAACCTAACAGCTATATTCATCTGGCCACAGCCGTTTCAATAGTAGGGTTGGACTAGCCATGGAGCAACGCACTGGGGATTAGTAAAAGCAGGGATCTATCAGCATGAAGTCTTCTCCGTGCTTTTACATTCTTACTTACATTTCCAGTTTTGAAAAAGCAAAACATCTGTGGGAGCTAGGGAAAGGGTATAGACTGTTTATGTTATGACTGTTTATATTCAAGTATTGGTATCTGTATTGCTTACACCTACAAGTAATTTCCATGGTCAAAACTGCAAATTTTAAGTAACTATAAGCACAATTGTAAAGCATATTCAAGGCTTTATTTTTTAAGAAGCCCTTTAAAAATGAATGATTGCAAGAAAAAAATACCAACAAGTTCTGGAGGAAGACCAAACCAAATAGATTAAGTAACACAACACAAAAATATTAACAGATAAATACATGACAGTTCCTTCTGTAGCACTGTGCATCCCTGTGGTAACCAGAGAGATGATAATGATCTAATACAATACAGCTTTCTATTGCTACAAGCCTAAATAAATCAGTCTGAAGTACAAAATATGGACATGTTGAAATGTAAAGAACTGGAAAATATTTTCCATAGCTCCTTGTGTCGCTACATCTCTCACCATCTGCAAAATGTTAGGTCTGGCATTTACTTAGGCTACACAATCTGCATTATTTATAATGGAACCTTCTTAACAAAAAGACCAGTTTGTGCTTTAAATTTTTGTACAAATTAACAATATGGGCTGCTATATTAGGAAAATAAATGGACTGTTCATTCCCCTTAACTTGAGTATATGTTACAGTGCATTTTGTAGGAAACACACAAAAAATTAAGCGATGAAAATATTCTCTAAAACACACCATTCATGCCTACTTAGAACATGTCACTATGGAGAAACGCTTGGACATCCGTATAAACATTCACTAAATAGATTGTGGAGGTTAAGCCTTTTCTGCAGAAATGGAAACCTAGGCAGAGACCAGCTTGAGTGGTGCAATTTTTTCAAACTTGTCAAGCAGTTCCCCTAGACTGCAGAGCAGCTACAAAAGGTGCTAGTGTTAATGGCTCCTGAGCTGCAGATTGCTTAAATATAAGAACATGAAGGATGATGCAACTCTGTAACAGATAAGGCAAGGTGCATCAGTAGTTTGATGAGCACAGGGGACAGATACAACCAAATCTGGAGAACGAACCTACCAGCTGGGACAGCAAGACTTACCATATGTGAAATTTGCCTTTTTGTAGCTTTCTGTATATTGTTCACAAAACTCCACTTATTCTGTATAGAATAAAACAAAAAGACCCTAGAAAATATATTCAGCCTCTGTGACTCTGGTTTAATTTCCTTTGAAAAACTGACCTACTCTAAGGCCCCTGCTGCTGCCACATCTGAAATGGAGGCCTGCTTCACTGCAGTAAGCAAAAGCCGCCCCCAAGAATCTGAGAATTGGAACTCTACAGCCTGATCCTCTACTCTGTAGTACCAATTTCATTTTACTATGCGTTAATTTCATGAAACTACACCAGCTGAAAACTGGGGTGACAAAGCAGAGAGGTAGGCCTATAGGCAAAACAAAAAGGAAAGAAAAAGTTGAAAATTACATCGTAAACCCAACCACTGAACAGAAGTCAGGGAATATTGTTTCAGAATTATGAAGACCCGTTAGACTGACATCTAGCCATCCCTTTAATGTGGGGCACATCAAAACAATAAACGTCTTCAAAAATACAATAAATTTGATAAAGTTTATAAGAGGATTAATTAATACAAATAGCAGGAAATAATCACAGAATCACGGAATGGTAGGGGTTGGAAGGGACCTCTGGAGATCATCTCGTCCAACCCCCCTGCTTGAGCACAGACACCCAGAGCAGGGGGCACAGGAACGCGTCCAGGTGGGGTCTGAATGTCTCCAGGGAAAGAGACTCCACAACCTCCCTGGGCAGCCTGTGCCACTGCTCTGTCACCCTCACAGGAAAGAAGTTTTTCCTCATATTGAGGTGGAACTTCCTGTGTTCCAATTTGTGCCCATGGCCCCTTGGCCTGTCATTGGGCACTACTGAAAAGAGCCTAGTCCCATCGTCCTGACACCCAGCCTTTAGATATTTATAGGTATTTATGAGATCCCCCCTCAGTCTTCTCTTCTCCAGGCTAAACAAACCCAGGTCTCTCAGCCTTTCCTCATAAGGGAGATGCTCCAGTCTCCTGATCATCTTGGTAGCTCTCCAATGGACTTGCTCAAGCAGTTCCCTGTCCTTCTTAAACTGGGGGAGCCCAGAACTGGACACAGTACTCCAAATGTGGCCTCACCAGGCAGAGTAGAGGGGGAGGATAACCTCCCTCTCCCTGCTGGCCACACTGCTTTTAATGCAGCCCAGGATATTGTTGGCCTTCTTGGCCACAAAGGCAGGAAATCTCTAAATAAAATCACCTTTCAGAAAATTAGTGATTGAAATCTGCAAATTGCTAACAAAGTAACTTTAGATAAGCTCTGTAATCAAAAAGAGAACTCTGGGACATGGATGCATGGATGAAACTGTTGGAAAAAGGGACGTAAAATGTTTTCAGGCAGAGGTAGGAAGCTTCTAAAAGGCTCCATGAAAGACAGATATTAAAGCTGTATAATGACTATGTTAAAAAGCAAAGACATATCAAAACTGATATATTTGACATTAAAAAGTGTCAAAAATACTATAGGAGTCACTGAGCAGTAAAGTGTACAAGTACCAAATTTATACTTGCTCAGTCCATAGAAATGCTACTACGGCTGCCTCTTGAGATGTTACCATGAGAGTTCAGGTGCTTTTTTTAAGTCCCAACTCCAGCTTCTGGCATCTATTGCTAACATGAGAACATGAACTACCTGGAATAAAGCGGAAGACAGAAAGGAAGTGTTGTTTCTCTGGTAATGAGGAAAAGGTAACCTAAGGGCATACTAAGGGCAACAGAATGCAAGTTAGAGAACGCTTTTTCCCAGACTCCTTATTCTGGGCACGTGAAGCAGGGTTTCCAATATAGAAGGTTGGTATATCCCTAATCATTCACCAATGGTAAGAGTTAGTTTGGCCCAAATCTGCAAGCACACTATATAATTCTCATTTCCTTATGAAGGAGTAATATAAAGAATTCAGTGACTTGTGACATTTTCCTTTGGAAAATATAAAGAGTAAACAAGCATCACAGGTTGCTTTGCATTAAAGACTAAGTTAATATTCTGATATGTTTTGGGAGAAAAAGAAAATAATCCTAATAGAAGTAAAGAAGAACTTGTTGGTGAGAATAAGAAAATGAAAGTTTTCACTGCAGAAATATTGGTCCTTTTCTGCTGACTTAGTATGAAGTACTGTCCCATTGTCAGTTCGTTTCAAAGTAATTCTACTAAAAGAAAAGTACAGTCATTATTTTAGGAACATAGTTAAGAGCAGATGAATTCAAGATAAATATACTTGTCACTTATTACCCAAAGTACATTAGATAAGCTTCCTCCACATTACAGTTGTCTGAGCCTAATGACACTGGTGTGCCTACAGCAGCACATTAGCTTGAATCCAGAAACTGAATCCCTTGGTTGGCCCTCCTTTCTTTTTTCTGGTTTGCAGCATGGAGTGGTTTTAGAGAAAAAAAACCCACTGTATTCTTTTTGGATGAAACTAAACCAGAGGATATGTTCCAGGAACAAAATGATGACGATTTTGCCACAAATTGGCAGTCAGTCCGTGGGAACAGACTAGAACAAGCCCAGAGTAACTTCCCCCTAAATGCACATAATGAGGACATTGGACCCTCAGCTCATTGCATTTTTAGCACCAACTGCTTCACTCTGCAAATCCACTCCCATCAGGCCGCTAGTGTAAACAGACAAATTGGCCAAAGAACACAAAACCTAGAGAGTGGTAAATGATATACAACATTAAAATTGTCAGACTGTTTCTATTCAGTCCTCCCTTAATGATAGCAATCCGAGGTATTAGAACAGCATTACACAGGACTGCTCCAGGTTCTGCCTTTGTTCCATATGACATGCCCACTTGAATGAAATTGTCATTTTGGCTTGATCTGTTAAACGGCAAGACTGAATCGCTGTCACGTGGTTTTATCATTTGGTTTTTACTACCTGGTCTGCACAAATAGTGTTTGGCATTTTGCCATGACAGAAGGGTAAAGATACAGATTGGCGCAGTGTTAAGGCTAAAAGGGAATGATTTCTTAATGGCTGATAATGATTAAGAGGCACTATCTTCCTCAGAAGTGGTACATATATTATTTGAGAAGACATGAATACAAAAACACTGTCAGGTGAAGACATTTCAATTAGAATGACAGTTCTCAGGCTTTCTAATCTCCAATTCCATTTACTCCTGCTATTTGGAGCAATATTCTAAAAAATATATGGGAATATTCTTCATAACATGCAAGAAAATTATCAACTTTGAAAAATACACACTTACTAATCAATTTTACAATAGGAAGGAGAAGCTTGACTATTTACCTAAGTAGTTGGTGCCTCCTGAGTGATTAAACAGGGATGCAAATTTTGTTGAGACAATGCTTGAGTCATTACTATTTGCTTTGGTCATCTTTTGCACACTTTCAGTCAGTGAGCACACTCTAACCTTTCTGTATTTGCCTGCACATTTCTCCAAGTGGAAAAGAAATCTAAATCTTTTGAGCTGGAATTTTTCCTGCCTCAGCCTCAATATTTGTCTTTGATCTCAAATCTACAGTAATGTCTTCAATTAGGACAGAATTCACCATCTATATTCTCATTTGAAGTTTATGTTCACCTAAACAGAACAGTAAGAAAATCCAACAATTCTTGTATCATGCACTCCTTTAGATCAAAACTTCAGCCATATCTGAAGACAACCCGTGTTAGATTGTGTGATAAAGGTCTTCTGCACACTCACAAATGAGCCCAGAGAGACATTGGCGGGGGAGCCCAAATAACACCATGCTCTGGCTTCCCCCAGGCCCATCACAGGGCTGTCAGCCCATCTCCACAAGCACAGGGGCACAAGGGCAGGTGGGAACCCATATCAAGGACTCAGAGGAAGGGATACCCTTGCAAGGGCTGTCCCAGGAGATTCTCAGTCCCAGTGTCCAGGCATGAAAGCCATCACGATAAGTCAATTCTGGAGTGTCTATCGGACTACTGGGGTTTGTTGCTTGGGGGTGTGAAACACAATATGGGACACAGGGGAAGACCATTTTGAGATTGCACAGGACTTTTTATGGGATGTTTAGATGGATTTAGGTGACTCAGGGAAGAACAAGTGTGAGAAAATAAATGGATCAGGGGATCAAAAGGGCTGGACATAACTAACAGTTTGCTGGCTATTATGGTTTTCTGGCTGTGTCGTGCACCTGATCAGTGCAGTTTGTCCCATCTTAGTAATTCGCTTTCTAACTCTTTTCCTGGATGAAGGACTCACTGTCCTCTGTGTGTGTATGCATGTGTGGGTATGGGGTCTGAGTGCCAGCAAGTCAACAGGGACACCATTGGGGTCCTGAATGACAGCAACTGGAGAGGCTGGAAGGAGCGAAATTAAGTGTCTGTGACTGGAGTGGGACCAAGGGTCAGAGGCCCATGTCTCTAAGGGTGATACCACCTGATTAGCTGGCTGTTGGAGGGACCAGGGGAGTCCTGAACAGCTGCCAGAGACACCATGGGTTATGGGTGTCTCTGTGGGTGAGACCTGCTGAGCTGTACGTATGTCTCTAAGGGTAAGACTGCTCTGTGTGTGTGTGCACGTATGTGTGTGATGGTCTGAGCCAGCAGCTGGAATGGGGCTGCAGCCTCAAGGGCTCATATACCCAGGTGCCAGCAACTGGGCAGACTGGGATCCAGGGGGAGCTGCTGAGCAGATAGAGTGTGTGAGCCCAGCTGCCAGAAGCATCCACCTTGTACATACGCATACACATATATATGCCAACTGTTGGACCTTCATCCTGCTCAGCTAGGGAGGGGAGTGGGATGAGGCTGCTGTCTGTAAGACAGCTCTGTGTGTCTGGGTTACCTGTGCAGCTGGCCGTGCATACATGTATATATCTGTTATATACACATGCTGTCTTTGTGTGTGCTGACTGGGAACACATGCTGAGCCTCACCACTGGTTAGACCTGGGGCCACGCAGCTGTGGCAGCCTCACGTACATTGGGTGGCCAGATCTAGTCTGACTCCCCTAACACTCCTATGTTTTCATTATGCTATAAAGCTAAGTCAAAAGCATTCAGTATAAAGCTTCTATCTTATTTTAATTGAGTGACACTTAAGTTCAGGACATGACCCCTAATTTCCAGTACCTATTACTTAGAAAATAGTTGAAAAATTTTTCTTTGATTTTGTGCATTACATCGTAACTAGGGAATGAAACCAAATCAAAATAACAAATAAACAATCCAATACTTGTAAAGTTTGGTAAATTAAAAATATCTAGAACTCCCAGAAAAATGTGAGACTGGGTAGAAGAATCACAGTAAAAAACAGATTGGATCAGACCTCCAGGGATCATCCAATTCAACAGCACACTCAATTCAGGGGCAACTTCAAAGAGAGATCAGGTGAAGTTTTTTTCAATCTCCAGGGCTGGAAAAGGAAAAGAGAAGATGGAATAGGAAGAGGAAAGGGAGCCACAGACGTAGAAGTCTTGGCAATGGGGAAAAAAATAAGAAAACAAGGGAAGACAAAGGCAGACATACATTGGAGGCATAAGAAACCTGAGTTATGCATGGGAGTTGAGACTGGTGTGATGGAGATTGAGAAAGAACTGAAAGCATTACTTGGAGTAGGAGACCGGATTAGTGTCAGCTTTTTGAAGTGGCTGAGGGATAGTCAGAAAAAGGAAAGTTGCCAAGGTGAGAAATTTCAATGGAAAAGAAGGGATTTCAGAGAGGAAGGGAAAGAAAAACTGACAGAATCAGTAAATAACTTAGGATTTGAAGAAGAGGAGCTAGAAAAAAGAAAGGCAAAGAACCAAAAATCATCTGCAAGGTTTTGGGTACCTATTGGGCACATAGTAGAGTTTGGCTGGAGAAAGGGAGAAAAAAGATAAGGAAAAAAATTCCTCTTTCTTCTAAGAGAGAAGTTGAGCAATAAAGTGTTAAAGAAGAACAATTAACACAACGGTGCCTTCTGAGCTTAGCTGATATTTTTTCTTTTTGTTTAAAGTTTCCAGCACAACACTTTTATAGTTAAGCAAATTTAATACCACTAGAAGACATCAGGTTGAACTGAAAGTGCAGGATACAAATTACTAAATTATATCAGATTATCAGTAAGTAATAAGTAGTACATCATTTGTTCTGCTGCAGAAAGTGACTTGATGTGATTTGTCCAGTACTTGTAAGCAATTAACTTTCAAATGGGAAATGCAAATGGATAGTGTTTCATTTGCTTCTTCTTCAGAAACTAAATAGGAAAACCTTGGAGGCCTTGCTGAGTTTATATTGATGTTCAGTTTAAATGTGCCTAAAATCAATAATTAATTTGTAAAACTTACTATTTCAGGAAATTTCCAAATCTTTTCTAATGGATGTTTCCTTACAAACTTGAGACATATATTTTAATTAAGACAATATTCCTACAAAAGCAAGGAAATAAGTAGTAATATAATGATTAAAAAGTAAATAAAAAAGTAAAAGTAAACATATTCCCAGACTTTGATAGAAATTATTTGGTTTTTTTTCACATACAAGTAGATAAATGGAGTGCACCTACCAGAATATTAGAACTTTTCTATGAATGGGTATTTCAGACTGCATAATGCAGATTTGAGTTATTGATGTTGGAGTAATTATGCATACGACTTAATTGGCTTCTGTGTTATTTTTCTGTTGCAGCATTATATGATATTTATGTCACCCTAAGTGGTGTATGGCACAGTGGTATGTGTTATACAGAATACACAGAATCATATAGGTTGGAAAAGACCTTTAAGATCATCGAATACAACCATAAACTTAACCCTGCCAGTTCACCACCAAACCATGTCCCTAAGCACCACATCCAAACGTCTTTTAAATACCTCCAGGGATGGTGACTCAACCAGTTCCTTGGACAGCCTCTTCCAATCCCTGACAGCCCTTTCAGTGAAGCTGTATTTCCTAATATCCAATCTAAACCTCCCATGGCACAGCTTGAGGCCATTTCCTCTCATCTCATCACTCATTACTGGTGAGGAGAGACTTGAACCCCACCTCACTACAACCTCCTTTCAGGTAGTTGTAGAGAGCGAGGTGGTCTCCCCTCAGCCTCCTCTTCTCCACACTAAAATACCCCAGTTCTCTCAACCTCTCCTCATAAGACTTGTGCTCCAGACCCTTCACCAGCTTTGTTGCCCTCTGTGGACACGCTCCAGCACCTCGATGTTTTCCCTGTAGTGAGGGGCCCAAAACTGAACACAATGTTCGAGGTGTGGCCTCACCAGTGCTGAGCACAGGGGCACGATCACTTCCCTGCTCCTGCTGGCCGCACTATTCCTGATAGAAGCCAGGATGCTGTTGGCCTTCTTGGCCACCTGGGCACACTGCTGGCCATGATCATAGGGCCTGGTTCATCCTGATCAGTCCCACTTTTTGAGATCTCTTAGTGAAGTCACTAAAAACTATGCAGAAAAAAAATAATAATAAAAAAGAAGAAAAAGAGCTGAGGGGAAATGTGAGCTGTGTGAACTGGCACATACGTGTTTCTCAGCATCTTCTGGCCTCTGTAATAAAGATCAGTAGTCCTCAGTCCCCTTTGGCCTTAAAACCCATCAAATACATTCACACATCACCAGTCTTGATATTTTTTTCAGAGAATTATATTCTTTTGAGTTGAGGTTTTTCACTTGTTTGATATTTTCTTCTGAAGTGATTTGATTGCCACTAAGTGCATGATGATCCTTTTTTATGTTGAATCACTGATTCCTTGCAATATTCACTGCTTCATTTTGAATACAGTTTGCCTGAATGATAGCACCTGTCTATATAAGACCTACCACTGTCAGACAGTATTGTCTATCATCAGCTTCATCGTTGTCATTCTATTAATATAAAGAGAATTCTCTTTAAAAACCCCATTGTGTGAAATGATTATACTGACTCCCTATTCCTTCATGGAGTCCCAGGACTTTTTAAATAATAACTTTGTATGATGGGCTATTTCCCGCTTCACTTGAAGAGAACAAAATGTGTCAAAGCTGTGGTAAACTTTGAAGTACCAAAGTGCCACCCTGCAGCTAACAATTTCTATGTGAATGGCTGTGACTTGAGTCTGATTGGAAAACACATGTGATGATTCAGATCATGGATTTCTGGTAAAAATATTTTATGCAGCACAGGAAAGGATAATATCAAACTTGCTAAAAGCAACTGGAAGTCACATGACATTAGATACCTTGATATGCCTTGATTTCCTGTCTTGCAGATTTCAGGGCACTCTGAGAGATTAAGAATTTTATAGGGGTAAGATGCCCTGGCCACAACTATTATTTTGATTTTGGGGAGGAAAGGATTTGGGAAAAATAATCACCTCCCGCTTCTGTGGAACTAGAATGTATCTGGAAGGGATTGTTTCATGATTACGCTGGCTTTTGGGCAGTCTGCCGTGGAAGGAACATGAAAAGCTGTCATATACTCACAGGATATGGTTAGTGAACATATAATCTAAAATACTGAGCACGTACATGGCAAAAGCTCCTTTGCAGGGTTTCTTATTGCCACTTCTCTCCACGTATCACCTTCACCCTTGTCTTCTGCAAGCCAGCACTCTATGGGGAGACAAATCTCTTCATCAGAAAGAGGGACTACTCTTTCAAGTCTGACTTCCTCCAGGTACCAACTGGGGTCATTTCCAGTGTTGTCGTGGCCAATGCGGATTTTATATAGCTGCCCAAGATCTCTGAGATTAATCTGTAATGACAAAGAAAAAATCCCAGATTTTAATAACAAATTATAATGATGCCTTTTAGCAATCCTTCTTATACTGGGTGTGCAAGCTAAATGTGCACCTAATGTAACTTAGAGTAAGGTTTTTTTTTCTAGAAAAATGAAGCTTTAATATAGGGTGAATCCCAGAGCAATCCTGAAAAAGGATATGGAGTAGTCTGCAAGCGTAATTTTATTGACTTCAGTACCGCATTATTTAAAGTGGCTAAAGGGCTCAAACAATTCAGTCTGTTTTTAGATCTCTTGACAGAATCCAGTCTGTAGTGTTATAATGTAAATCTCTATTTCTAGACACATACTTTAACAAGCAGAAGTGCCTTCAGTCATTGCTGCATGAAATAATATATTTTGCAGTCCAAACAGTTACCATCAGCAGAGCCCTATTAACGATTCTTACCACTTATCAGTCTGCTATGGCCCGCTTTACTTTTTGTCTTCTATTTTTATGTGCATTGGTGTCAGGGTTAACTGTTTCTGTAAGTGCTGATGCCACACTGCAGCAAATTTAAACAATAAAACATGACTATGTCACATCGAATACTGCAGCCCTGAAATAAGAGCCACTTTGGTTTGGGCTGCAGAAGTTTTCTGAGCAATGCTGATGGCAGGAACCTAAGCAAAAAAAGCAGGGTTAACCACTTCAATTTTCAGTTATCCATTTGAAAGCTCATGGTATTGCGAAAAAAACAATCACAGTAATAAAAAGGACAAAAAACCAGTTGTTTCTTTTACCATTATAGCAATTTTGTATTGTTTAGCATCAAACCAAAAAGCAGACAAATAAAAAATGGATTGACAAAAAATTAACACCAACATTGCCCCAGAAGTCCAAATCACCAAAAAGGATGAACTAAGGTTTCTGTTTGAAGGTCCATTGCATCTGTTCTAGAAGGTAATATTAAGAAGTCTGCCCCTGACTGAGAGTTTCTCCTTCAATGTTTTTTTCTAAGGAAGACTACAAGGTAATGCTCCTTTTCTCTGTGGAGCTGGGAAACATGAGAGACACTTCAGGCATATCCCTTTCACACTGTTGTTGAAATGTTTTCCTAGGCATTGGCACAGGCTAGTGTAACACTGACATTTTTTGGTCATGAGGACCATCGCAGAAGAGACTCCTGCAGTCCTAACTGATCACCATTTCTCTGCACCCCTGAGGCAAGCCTGGCACAACTCAGTCTCATAGGATGATATCATGACACATATACTAGTTGTATAAAGTCTGAATAGAGTCACACTTATGGCCAAAGTAGTAGGTTTTTCTATATTAAAACAGTATGTTAAAGTAAGAGGTGCTAACTGAAGGTATAATTATAACATAAATGCAATAAAACCTTGTACACCAAAATTATGCTGCTAATACTTACAGCAGACACAGCAGCAGATAAAAAGCTCTCTGAAACTAACCACAAATGTAGCCAGGACATAGGCTAAGTTGCCATAATAACCCTGTCAGGCAGCTACAAAGCAGAGACCTCTGCAGTGGGCAAGTGACTGCTAAGGTTGCCTTGCAAATAAATATAACAATATATTAGAACTTTCACCCTTTATTGTGAATTGAATAAAGTGTAGTATTGGCAAGCAGCAAAGGTGGTGCTTTCCTGAGATCTAGGCACTGGCTGTTATTTGTGGTGGAGGAAGTGTTAAAGGGCAATTTAGTAAATAAAACATTGAAACCTTGTGACATCATGCCTATGATTAAATTTTGGCATAATCCCTGTTGAAAGAGGAGCATCACGGCCATCTTTACACACAGTATTCATCACCATGACTCTCAGTCAGGACTAGGGAACTCTGTTGAAGAGCCTCTTTTGTCTTCTGAAGAATCTAATCAGTTATTTGGCTGTGAAGCAAACTAAAATGTTACTGGTAAAAAAAAACCCTGCATATCTATACTGGGTATCAAATGAGTTGGTTGAAAAGTGAAGCCATAACTTTCTTAATTGTATTAATTTTATCTGTTGCGTTATGCTGAAGTGCGTTTTTTTTCAGAAGGAAGACTGAGATGGGAGATAAGTTTCCAGGTGAATCTTCAAAGGGTTTCAATATTGTATCATAGAATCATAGAATAGTTTGGGTTGGAAGGGACCAGAAATATCGCCCAATACCAACCCCTCCACCATGGGCAGGGACACCTTCACCTAGACCAGGTTGCTCAAAGCCCCATCCAATCTGGCCTTGAACTCTTCCAGGGATGGGGCACCCACAACTTCTCTGGGTAACCTGTTCCAGTGTCTCACCACCCTCAATGTAAATAATTTCTTCCTTATATCTAGTCTAAGTCTACCCTCCTTCAGTTTAAAGCCATCACCCCTTGTCCTATCACTACATGCCTTTGTAAAAAGTCCCTCTCCAGATTTCTTGAAGGACCCCTTCAGGTACTGGAAGCCCACAGTTCAAGTAGATACACTAAAGCCCTGTTTAGCATCTCTAAACATTCCTGCATTTGTGTCTTCCTATACTTCCTAGCCCTCCCTAACATTCACACTCTAAAAGAGGACACAATATAACAACATTATGGAAGTTATGCCCATGTGATAAGTGGGAAGTCAAATATACTTGCTTGTTTTTGATTACAGTCAAAAATTTGGGTGGAAATTAAGGCAAGAATTTCAATGGAGAAGAGCAAGTCAACTGTATATGATGTTCTGGAAGACACATAATAAAGTTACAAATTTAGTTTCAGCTCCTGTTGTAGTTTTGGGGGTTTGAACAATTCATCTTACTGTCAGATCAGATATTACATTGGTCTCTCAATGGTATTGACTTGTTAACACGTTACTTTTTGCCAATCGGAATCCTGTCAAATGTATGTCAAATTTTGCTCCTCTAGTGAAATGAAAATGAAAATACTCTTATAACATGCTAGAGCTAAGGATATTCTTTTGCCGACATAAACACTGTATCTTGAGGTTGGTCCTTCATTTCCAGTATTGACTAAATTGCCTTGAACACAACCTGGCATTTATAAATCTATTTTCTCAGCCAGAACTTTCTGTAAAAAGTTGGAGAGCAAAGTTGACCTTGTTACTCTCATAAACAACACCTTACAAAAACTTTAGTCTAGTGGTTCTATATTCTGGCACCACAGCTGCAAAAGTAGCATTCCATTTTATATGGAAACAGCCTTTCTGACTGCCATGTTTTTAGCTGGGGTAGAGTTAATTTTCTTCACTGCAGCTGGCATAGTGCTGTGCTTTGGACTTAGTATGAGAATAATGTTGATACCACACCGATGTTTTAGTTGTTGCTGGGTAGTGCTTGTACTAGTCAAGGACTTTTCCAGCTTCCCATGCTCTGCCGGGTGCACAAGACGCCGGGAGGGGAGGGGGCACGGTCATGACAGCTGTCTTCATAAAGTTTGAGATCTTCAGAAGAAGACACAAGTCCAAAATTCTGTAATTTTTCTAAAATTTTCTGTTCTTTTGGGTTAGTTGCCATTTTCCATAACTCAATTGACAGATCAAAAATTATCAGTTGTAATTCTCCTAGTTAACTTTGTAAAGCTAGTGTTTTTGCTCAAGGATAATGTGATCTCACTTACAGTTACCTAGTCTCTCATATAGCCATGCAATTTCTGTTCTCACTAGCAGAAGTTGTGCAGATATAATAAGGGAGGAATAACAGCAAGCTGCCCAGCAAATAAGTTTTAAATCTACTGAAGAATGTGGTCAATATAATAAATGTATTCCTCCACTACACTGTAGTTGCATGTTGCAGGTACTCAAACTTCCTAGATGACAAGGACATGCAGAGATAGGAGCCTGATGTGTTTTGGGACAGGTCTACACTGCTCTGAACAAACTTGCTAGCGTCGTAGGAACCATACACCTGAGTTAGCACAACAGTCCCTCAGACTGGCCATTTCTGCTTCTCCAGGCACGCTGCTGCTGGTGAGCACTGAACAGCAGTGTTGCAGCAAAAGTAACAGCTTGAGGCTAATCTTTGCTGGCCTCTGCAACAGAGCATTGACAAAATCATCAGACATCTAATCCTCAACCAAAGCACACAGTCAAAGCATTTCAGAGGTTCAAATGTCTGTTTAATAAAAATATTAAATATTGGTTTGCAAAGTTCCTTTCTCCCTGTAAATTCTTCAGCTTGATAGGGCAGAGTTTGGACATGGATGGAAATTTAAAGTTGTAAAATTTAAGTGATAACAGCTTGAGGGTGTGAAGCTGCCATTCTGATGTGCCTTACATCAGCCATGTATAGAGCATAAATAAGACCTAAACTCCTGCAGAGGTAACAAACAAGGGCATGGAAACATGGATATCTCATTGAGATAAAGGAATCTAGATACCACAAACATCAGATATACCAACCTTCTTAGGCACTGCCTGTTAGAGAGGTCTTCTGGCAAATGCCAACCTCACACTCTTCCCAGCAAAAAGTTTTACAAAACACTTGAATCATCATTTACAGTTCACTTGTTGTTGACTGTGAAAATCCTTGTGATGTGTGAACCTATTTCCACCAAATTCTGTGATAAGCTCTAAAGAGGATGGACCTCATACAGACCCTGCTTATGTGAAAGATTGCCAGCACTTATCAACCTTAATAATATCACTGTGAGTGCAATGACAGTAGTAATTCTATTCTTTCTGTAGTATTTTTCTTCACTGTTACAGGCAATAATATCAACACTGATTATGTTCTATAGTGTCAGTACCAATACATATTATTGACAAAACTGTCCAGCACTTTCAACAGGGCCACATTTTCAAACAGATGTAGCTTTGCCTCAGCCACACCCATATTCGAAGTGTTTGCAATCAGTTAAACAAGATTAGCTTGCTAATCAATACAACTATATGCTTTGCTCAATGCTACTATTTATTTTTTGTACAAACATAGGACTAAATTCTCTTCTTACCAAAGGCAAGTGGAACATTTTCATTAAACCATGCATTAGAAAACTTGGCCTTACTTTTTGAAATTGAAGCTTAACAAAGCTCATATTTTACAATTTGTCTCTAAGCATAAATTGAAAACCAGGTTCATCAGCAAGAAGTTCTTCCTCTAGAGGATGCAAGGACTAAATTTTAATTCTGCTTCTAAATGAGCTATGCAAATACTCTTTTCAGCCCCTAGCATACCTGTGATATTTTGAGTTGAATCAGTTTGACCTATTTTCATGTACTTAAGATGTTTAACTAAGTGAAAAGTGAAGTAAGAGTTTCTTGGCTTAACAAGACACTGTTCGGTGGAAAGATACTTCAGTAAAAGGATTGAAAGAGTATATGTAATGACCCCATTTCTCTTTTATATACTGGAATAAGCTAAATAATGACATTGTATTCCTGTTGTACAGGAAGTATCCTGCAATCTCTTTGAAATAAACTCAGGCTACCATGAAAATCGTTTGGATAAGTCAACACTTCAGAAGCAGCTACACCAAAATTCCAATGACTAACACAACCACTAGACACTATGCTTGACAGACAGTTATTAATTTCATGTGAGGCCACCTCATTAACAGAATTTCAGAGAAGTCATGTGCAGCAGCTGGATTCCCAAAAGCAAGAGAAATCATTAACTGCCTTAGTTTAGCTTCTACAGCATCTGCATGTAATGGAGAAATCTTTGGAAGTAGAAGATATTTTTAGATTATGAGCATGCAGCTGGTAAATGTTGCCAAAAATACCATAACTAATGTACTAGTAAAGTACCCAGAGTCCACCCATGGTGCTTACATTTTCCAGATGTCTGAATTCAGCCAATTTGTTAATTGTGGCCAACAAACTTGGCACAGTTACACACTGACTCAAGAATTAGAATATGTCACAGGTGCTCACACAGAAACTTAACAGTCTCATGAAAAAGACAGATATAGGCATATAAGGAGTAGGTTTAAAGGTCACACAAAAATCAGCATTGTTTTTTCCCACTTCATTCCTGCTTCAGTCATAAAAATAAGCTGGGTAAACAAGTACTAATCACTGCACAGTGACAGTTAAATACTTTTTTTTCCAGTCAACTCAAGCTTTTTTCATCCTGTAGCTAGTCCAATATCAATACTCACTCATTTGACCTTCCTATACAGTCTAACGATGTGCTACTATTCACCAAAATGGATGCCAATTATATGTTACCAGGTTAATTAGAGAAAGCAAATGTCACAAATTTGTTACTTGCTAAACTGATGGCACCAACAGGCAGGATGTTTTTTCCACACTCAAGTACAACAAAAGTTTTAAGAATAACATTAAAGCTCTGGTGTGTAAAACTGTGTGGTTAATTAAATTATGTATACCAAGTATTATAAATACCTAGCATTTATGGTATCAGGGTGTCAGTTCTTGAAAGTAAGCACAAAACTCTCATGTTAGGAGAATGTAGCCTCTTATCTGAGGCTTTTCTGAGTCATCTGTGCTTTTCCAAGTCAGACCAGGAGTATTTTACTGGATTTGAAACTTTCCACAGTGCTTAGGTGGGGAGTTAAAACACTGCATACCAGAGGATGTTAACTGGAATACAGCCCAGCATTGGCCGTAAGAAAGCTCAACAAAGGCCAGGCCATGCAAGAAAACTTAAGCTTTACGTAACCTTCACCACATGCATGCACATCATGCTAACAGAATGATGCCGTGGCTGGACAAGTGCGCCTTATACATGAAGAACTGATCCATGATAAGAAAGATTATGCAGGTGGGTACATAACAGTGCTTCAAAGAGTCAGAAGAAACATGAAGATTCATTTAAGAAAAGGTGCAGAGTAGTCACCTCAATCCACAGCCTAGGAGCAGGGCTACATCTCTGATTTACTCTCCTTTTGACTGTTAATTCTATAATACCCTGACAAATTATGAACAGGCCTCTGCAATATATGTCTGCAATATATGTCTGTCATCTTCTGGTGGATTTACAGCAATATTTATCACTCAGGCATGAAGTCATCAGGTCTGGAAAAAAAACCCCTATATCTAACAGTGTCTTCTCTCAACAATGTAGGTTACTGTGAGCACACCAGACTTTGACTTTTTGCATTGCCTTCCTAGGGACTAAAGGATTTTTTTTTATATCTTTCTGACGTAAAGAAGGTCAACAGCCTTCTGGCCTGCAGTAGGAAGAGTGTTGCCAGCAGATCAAAGGAGGAGATTATTTCCCTCTACTCAGCACCAGTGAGACACATCAGGAGTGCTGTGTCCAGTTCTGAGCTCCCCAGTACATGGACATACTGGAAAGAATCAGTGGAAGGCCATGAATAGGCTGAGAAAGCTGAGACTGTTTAGCCTGGAGAGGAGAAGGTGCCGGGGAGGCTTTTATCAATGTGTATAAATACCTGATGGGAGGGGCTAAAGAAGACAGAGCCAGACTCAGTGGTATCCAGTGAACAGTCAAGAGGCAATGAACACCAGTTGAGATACCATAAATTCCACTTAAATATATGAGGAAAAAAATGGGTGAGAGGGGTCAAATGTCAGAACAGATTACCCAGAGAAGTTGTAGAGTGGAAGATATTAAAAACCTGACTGGACAATGTCCTAAGCAACCTACTCTTTCTGGCCCTGTTTTGAGCAAGGGGCTGCACTAGGAAATCTTCAGTGATCCCTTCTAAGCTCAGCAACTCTGTAATTCTGTAGCACACAGCGCAACGGCACCACCTTATTAACATAATTATCTCTAGGGTGAGATGCAGATTCAGCACTATTAGTACTAAGTAAACCCTATAACGCACCATGAAAATCATTTTTGAAGGAGATAGATCTTTTAAAGGACTGCTAAAGAGCTGGCCATATAAAGTAAGGGCCATCAAAAACTTTATCACTTTAGCATCTTCTGTTTCAATGCAAGATAAATTGATCTCATCTTGTTTAGCATAAGACCTGTACTTTATAAAGTGCCTTTTCTCTTCATCAAGTTGTGCCAAGCCTAAACATAAAAAAAATTATTTTTAAGAGCAAGAGAGAGAGAATAAGCCACACGTCGCTCATACCACTCACTTCTGAAAAGTGCTCAGATACTGAGATGATGGGAGGCATAAGAATGTGAATAGGCTAGAAAATGGCTGAGGGAAGGCAAGGCAAGAGTATGGATTAGTAAAGGCAGAAACTGGATTTGGGCACTTGACATGGAAAGGTGGGGGAGCTCTTAACAGGGAGACCTTTAACAAAGGAAACCAGAGTCACAAAATTTCAGAAACAACCACCTGAAGCCTACTGGGAGGCTAACAGATAGCATAACCCAGGAGAGAGGAGTGACTCAAGAGAGACAGACAGTTTTTAATACATATTCATCTTGGACTTGTGTTGCCATCAGATAGAAAAAAACGTTTTACAGTTATACGGCTGAAAGATTAAACCTGAAATTAAGTACATAGAGTTCTCTCAAAAAACTACCTTAGAAGGGAAAAGTGTATATACATATATATACAGTCCATACTGCAGAATTACTGAACAAGGAGCGCCATGTTCACTCACTCTCATTTCTCGGAGATGAGATGAATTGTGCTTTTCTCCAAGATTGTTTGTGAGCTCTTTACGATCCGTCTGTGTTGTTTTCTTGGAACAATCTAAATTTTGCTTCATGCACAGCCTGTAGCTGATGAAGATCATTTTACAGTCTTCTTTCTTTAATCTCAGCAAGGAATGAGGTTCATGTTGTTATCACATACATTTTGTAGAGAGATGGACAGTTTCAAGTGGAGTTAAAGCCAGCAGTATGATACTTTTATACTGCCTTAAGCGTATCTGACTAAAGCCTGGGTTTCTCTAAGTTTTATTCAACTGTTTCTGGACCTAAAAGGCCATTATGGCAAACAGGGACAGCTGGAAAATAGCAGGACACAAGCTATGCCCAGCTTTTAGGCATTGGCTATCCCACGGTTAAGGGAGTGGATAGCTACATTACTTTTGCAATCTTCCCACTTGGGAAGAATTCTCACGGAGCTCATTACAGGGTGTTTTATTTTAACAATGGGAGGAAAAGCATGAAAATGGATTTGTTTCAACCTATTTTTATAACATTTGGTTTTTTCCCCACTGCTTCTCATTTTATTCTAGACATCTCAGTTTTGACTAAGGACAGAATGAATATGGATCCAGGGTACAGGAAAGACACGCAGTGAAACATGACAGATTCTTACAGTCCGTAAGGCTGGTTCTAAAGGAAGGAGCGTCAATTATTAATGCATGAATTATTTAAAATGACTGATAGTTTTATTTAAACAGAAGAAAAACAACAGATAAACTTCTAAGTATAAAGCCTCCATGTGATGCAATACAGCATAAGGCACACCTGATGAACACAATTCTTTACAAACAAGGTACATGCAACTGGAAAGAAAAAGGCTGGTTTTAATACTGTAACAATCTCATCACAGAAACACTATTTATTGTTTTATGACCATGTATCTCTGTTAGTAGGAGCCTTGCTCTTCATCTACATATATTACTTTCTGGATTTTTGCCCTGATAGAGTATGGCGGTGTTTAAAGGACTGTTTATACAGGTGAAGAAACTTTAGTGTAACTGGTTATGGCACCAGCTTTACAAGTTAAAGTTACATGGGTTTATGCAGCAAAATTCACACCAGGGATGGATTCCAGTTTCAAGTTCTCCTAAAATAACATGCACATGCCATGCCCCATGTTTGCAAATATGGAACAACTATCCTCCTTCCAAAGACAGCCACCAACTACAAAATATAACTAAGGTTAAGTGAAGATTTTGAAGATTTCTTAGAAAAAAAATCCAGCACTCAATAGCTTAATATAGTGTTATTTAAGATAAACTTGATGATAGGTTGAGATCAGTAGGACCAACACTGCTCTAAAGAGATTGCAGAGCCGATAATGAAGAAAACTCACCAAAGCAAAGCATGGAAGAATTCATGTTAAGGAGGTGCTAGGTCCTGCCACGCTCACTAAGGCTAGTATGCAATATTTTGAAAGCAGATCTACTGAACCAGTCAGTGCTTTTACTGACTTCATTATTACTAGAAGAGTAGAACTTGTACCTGAAGGTATGGAATTATTCTGTATTGAAGTGATAAAAATTGAGAGATTGTAGCCAGCTCTTATGGAAGATAATAGGCTTACAGTCTTCTGCTTAGTTCTCTTTGACACAGACGGAATACTTGGCATGACCAAACATTAAAAGAATACTTACAAAAAGAATTTCTTTATCAAAGAGTGTGTACACTTATAAGACATAATTTACCACGTTTCAAAGAATGATGATGCAGAATACAGGGCTCTGGAGTATATAATTTGCAATGTAATTAAACCTTCAGTGTCTGAGCACCTCAACACACTGCCAAAATCAGTATTTCTGAAATACTGAGAAATACTCAGGGATTGTGATGACACCAGAGGAAAATGCAAGAAACAGATCACAGTTGTGATGAAAGCTGTAAGTTAAGGTAGATTGATAACCCTCTACTGGAGGAGGAATGACTCTCAACAGAAAAATTATGCCCTAAATACTATGCCTGAACAGTAACAGAAGCAGAAAACCATAGCCTAGATGTAGTTTCTTTGAACATGCAGGAACAATTACAGAGCAGAAAGGGAAATCCATCAAATTTAAATTCCTTTTCTTTTCCGTTTCCATATTGTTCATCCCTGACTTTCACATCTGGTAGGAAAGACTGCTAAGCCACAAGGGCAAATATAGTGCAGTTTACACAAAACTGTCTTGTGAGGACCTAGAACCCAAGACTCAAGTCAGAAACAAGAAGTCTCCCCATCACACAGCAACTGTAAACTACCTTCAGTGGATTTTATGTGCTACCGTCATACGGAAATCTCCAAGGGCAATAGCCTTGTTACCTTCTACCTGCATTACAATGGAGGTCGACCAGTTTTTAGTCTAATTTACACAGACCTTAATCAGAGACAGCCAAAGTTAAAGAACTTACACTAGTTGTATACAGCAATGCAAGCAACATCAAAATCAAGTTCTAGCTGAGCAACAAAATCTCAGGAGTATATAGGGGGTCACCATTTGATTTACTCAAGTTTTAATAACTTTCTTTTTTCATTATTTTTAACATTACTGAATATTCATTCTTTACTTTTAGCTATCCAAGTTACTATGCAGTTAACTGTACTCTCTATGAGACTACTATTCTTGATTTTTATTAACAAAATCCAGTACAGTTTTCTGTCATTCACTTTTTGTGGGCCATTTATCTGTCATTTCTTATGATTACATCTGTGACCAAAAGGACTTTGAAATGAGATGGTACTTTGATTGTTTTTGTGGGACATGACTGTGCTTTATTTTCTTCCATTATATTATGCTGAACTCTTGCAGCTCTCTGCATCAGCTACCTTTCTTTTTTAAAAAAGGGGTTACCTGGAGTTTAAATAGCCTTCAAATATGCAGCACATTTCTACACAAAAGTTGCAAATCAAGGACCATTTAGTCAAGATTTTCCCCAATGTACCTAACAGATTAAACTACTGTAACAGAAAGCAATAGGGGATATCCAGTTTTTCTGCAACTCCACAGTTTTTAGCAATATTGATGTTATTACATGGTGCTCTTAATTTTGGAAAACTGCAGAGTCAGAGAGTGCTGAAATACTGGAGAGCACAGCTTCCTTTTGGATTAACAAAAAGCTCAGCTACCTTATTAAATTGAGACATTTAAGGGAAAAAGAAAAGTGGGAAAAGGAAGCACTTTATCTGTTCTTTTCTTTCTCTCCCCATTGGTCAGCACTGACTGAAAGTTAAGTAAGTGGTTTTGAGAAATAATGGATGGACAGTAATCTGGTCAACTTTGAAGCTTTCGTGGTGTGGTTAGAATTCAGGGAAAAGCCTCCTCAAGAACCCCTGAAGTTTAAAGGTCTCATTACACATGAATTTAAAAGTTTGACTACACAATTATATTTTGTAAAAGGTTTAAGTTGGTCTCCTCAGTCCAGATGTATCACACTTAAACTGCACCAAAGTGCTGTGCACAGCCTCCAAACCTCTTCCAGGCTTTCAGTGGTATATTACCAAAGAAAAACATCAGACACAAAGACCTAGGTACAGTGTAGAAGGCCTAAACCTGGATGCTAGTGTGGACAGCAACAGATCATGAGAGCTCCCGAACTAGGTATCAGGTCTCGCTTTGATGCTGGGAGGATGAAAATGATGCTTTGAGAAACATGATGTTCCTTACAAAGAGAAAGAAAACAAACAAATTTTCTTGGTACTTCCCTCAATGAACTGAGTAAGAACTTGCTGTCAGACAGCATTAACCAGCTCTATAAATATCCAAGACGATAATCTAGCCAGAATGATTTGAAAAAGAACATGAATTTAGTCTTCAGATAGACACTGATTTCACCTTCTTGTTTTGATATGAGATAATCTTAAACCAGCATTACCTGCAAACTTTAGCCAAGTTAGTTGCAACTTAAAGACCACCATTTGCTTGCCTCTGCAAGAATTTACATATTTGTACTTAAAACTGGAAAACAATAATCTAAAAAATCAGAGAAATTTCCTGTCCTGACACTGATTTCTCCATCATCTATTTATTATGCATAAATTATTTCAACCTAAATGACATATCACAGATTTAACTATTGCAGCAGGTACAGTCCTGAGGAACTATAGGAACCGGAGGAAATTGTGGGAATTATAGGGACTTGGAGAAGCCCTGGGAAATGTCAAGCTTCTGAAGCACCTCTCAGAGGTTTCTCTGAAGAAGAAAGAAATCTCCCCATTTGCTTGGAGAATTAGGACATTACTAGTCTAAATCACCTGAGTTAACCTACTCAGTGTGGTTTGACTCTACTCCCTAACCATCCCCCCTTTCCTTCTTACTTTCTCCAAGAAAAGGTTCACATAACAGTGTGCTTCAGTGGAAGTCTGAAGAAGCCCATGGAAGAATTTACATTGGACACTTCCAGAGATGGATATGCAACACAATCCATACATAGGACTATCTTATTACATCAATGCAAAGAACAATAAAGTTTTTCTACCTCTGCAAATGAACAACATCTAGTTAAAACTAGCACATCAAGCAGATGCAGGAATGAAGCAGATTTTGAGAAGCATGTCTGCTTGATGCGGTTCTGAATACATTTGCTGGTTAAAATCTTGCTATCATAAAAGTCAGCCACTCCCTCAGAAATATTAATGATCCTTACATATTGCTTTAAGTCCTTTTATTGCCACTATTACCCAGTTTTGAGAAAAGCTATTTTGCATAGGTTTTGAATTCTCCAGTGTTTATATAACAGCCATACTATACCTTAAATGTATCTTCACTGTTGGGACTAAACAGCTGGTGTTTCCCAGATCCCAAAATAATAGGACCAGAAGCTTTGTTTTCTCCATAAGCATAAAGGGATACTGTTGCTGTTGTGCCAGCTGTTTCAAAATCCCCAGTGACTACAGTAATTTTCCAGTTGCCGTCTGTAAAGTAAAAAATAAAATAAAAATGCTTTTGTAACTGTTACCATTATGTAGCAAGTTACTTGAAAGATATAAATAAAAGCATAGTTGAGCCCAGGGACCATAACTACTGTGCACCTAAAAGGTAATGATACTGGGAGAAGCAACTCAAGATTGACTAAACACTGCACCATTCAAACTCATCTTAGGCAATTTGAGGAACTGTAACATTTAGGAGGTTTGCAGCGTAATAAAGCTGGAAATATGAACACAGAACCTAGTGAGATTTCTAGCAATAACCCTGTGGGTCATCACGGAAATAGCCCAACCTCCAGAATTTGGACTATGACAACACATAGAACCAAGCAACAGGAAAAAGTATCAAGGCACCCCAATCAAGTAAAATTTCCTCTCATTTTATTTTGATGTGACAAATCAACAAGAGCTCTGTTTGCCTGGATGGATGCATGACATTGAGATTAGCATAAAAAAAGGTTTTTGGAGAAAATTCTGACACTAGATGACGTCTCTTTAGAAAATCATTTTATATAAACCTTCCCTGATACTAAAATGTCATCTCTGCTCCCATACAATGCTCACAAGTTATTCAAATATCTGAAAGCAGCTTAATATAAATCTTATTTAAAAGAAAAAAGAACAATTCATAATTGGAAAATGCATTTCTACATCTGAAAAGCTGGGACTGTACACTCTCCACCCCTCTTTTGATTGCAGCTTTTGACTGTATGAAACATGTTCCACTTAGTGACTTAAATTCTTTCGGAGTAAGGCAAGCAATAAATGAAATACCAGCCCACAGTCATCTTATAAATAAATGCCACAGTGTACTCTGCCGTTTTATTAATAGAAAGCTGTCCGATAATGCCTGCGTGAATTAAATCTGTTGTCTGACGGAAGAATTTTTCTTGGGCCAGCCCCATTATCCCTCAATAATTTGCCCCACAAAGACTGAACTGGAGCAGGAGGTTTGATCTCCCGTTTTCCAAATTTTTGAGGACTGGCTGATGCCTGGTTTTGGAAGGTGATAGATTTTTAACTACAGATAAAGACATAGCTGGGAATTCAGAAAACAATGACAGGTCATTTGGTCTGATCAATCAAACCTGGTCAGCGGGTCAAGGGAGGTGATTCTCCCCCTTTACTCTGCTCTGGTGAGACCCCAGCTGCGTCCAGCTCTGGAGCCCTCAGCACAAGAAAGACATGGACATGGTGGTGCGGGTCTAGAGGAGGACCATGAAAATTACCAGAGGGCTGGAGCACCTCTCCTGTGATGAAAGATTGCTGTTCAGCCTGGAGAAGAGACGGTTCCAGGGAGACCTCATTGCAGCCTTTCAGTATGTAAAGGGGGCTAACAAGAAAGGCAAAGGCTTTTTCTAAAGGTCTGTAGTGACAGGACAAGGGGGAATGGTTTTTAACTGAAAGAGGTTAGATTTAGATAGGACATAAGGAAGAAATTTTTTACAACAAGGGTGGTAAAACATTGGAACAGGTTGTCCAGAGGAGCTGTGGGTGCTCCATCACTGGAAGTGTTCAAGGTCAGGCTGGATGGGGCTTTTAGCAACACAATCTAGTGAAAGATGTCCCTGTCCATGGTGGGGTGTGGACTAGATGATCTTTAAAGGTCCCTTCCAACCCAAACTATTCTATGATTCTGTGATACAAAGGCACAAACTCTTTTGTGCCTTTGAAAATTTGCATCCTCACAGCTTTATAGACCCGCTTTCTTGACAAAAGAACCATAGCGCCAGGCTACAAAAGAATCAACATCCATTAGAAGGGTGAAAAGCCTTTATACACTGAAGGTGGAAAGAGCATAAGGCAGGGGCTGCCTGCCCCATAGAAGAGCTCTTTTACCAAAAGAGTCAGCCTCTTCTGTTTTCAAACAGTATAATATTGATTCCTTAAAGACAAAGTTCCTTTGGACCATTTGGCTGGAAAATAAGGACAATTTCATTTACAAGTGCTTATGAAGAATGGTGCAAAGGGTAAAATATGACCCACTACTAAATATTCAGAAGTCATTCAGAAGTAAATATTTCTTTTAAAGCAGGCAAAATATATTTTCATTTGAAATAGTTCATTGTCTGATTTATTGTACCTCAAGTGTTTTTGATGGCCTTTTCTATTCTATTATCCTCTCCTGTCTCTTTTGTTAAGCAATGCAGTTTGTACTCTTGAGACTGTATATTTCAGCTAGCTCAACTCCTGCCTCCAAAGCATAAGTGTAGTATCAGTAAACTGTTTTGCACACAAGTACAACTCACAAGGTAAAAAAGGGAATCAAACTCCCCCCCAAAAAAACATGATAAAAAAGAGTTTTTGTTTGCACTCCTCTATATTGACTTTGAGGCTTTTGCTTTTTCTGGAAACAGACAGGGCTTTGTGTTTGAAGGACAATGTGGGTATAGGAGAAGAATCCTAAAATTCCTAATCTCTTTGATGCCAGAAATCTTCATTGCATTCCTGCATGCTTCCAAGCAGAAACTGGAAACAGTAAGTATTACAAAAACATAATTCTCATCCTCTTTGGCATAAAAAGCTGGGGCTTGTTCTCATGAGGTAGAGTACCAATAGTTCCTTAATGACTGAAGAGGAATACACATTGAGGAGAAAAGAATACATGAAAACGTGCAATGAGGTAACTTTCTTTTAGCATTCATGGAGGAAAGGTGCAGTCCGACATAAAATATGTCTTTGGGGACATCAGAAAGTGGTACTTTACCACAGATTACTTTATAGAGATTTTCTTTCTTTTTTTTTTTTTCTTTTCTAGAATATTAGAAACAATATAATACACTAGAAAGTTCTACTTCCCAGGAAAAAAAAAATCTGTTTAAAAAAAAAAAGTGATATAGAATGAAAATTAGATATTTAAAAAAGCTCATGGGGCAAAGTAAATGAACACAATCTCAGATCAGCCACTCAACCAGGAATAGGAGCAGTCCCTGTAGGTGTGGGATACACAACTTCAAGTCTCTTTCCCACTGTTTTGTATTTCAGCAAGTGCCCCAAACAAAAGGCTATCTGGTGCATATGCTTTTGGCTACCTAACTCTGATTGAGACATTTGCAACAAATCCACCTTGTTTTTCCATGAAAGAGGTTTGTTTTGACAGAGGGTAAGTTTTGTCATAGGCAAAGCTGACCAGCTCTTCTGGACAGCACAAAGTCCTCTCTCTCACAGGGTAAGGAGGAGAGTGCTGTGGACAGAATGTTCACTGCAAGATCAAGCCCATCCCCCCTGAAGATAAGTCAGTTGGAGATACACTTAGTTTACTCCTGCTTTTTGTCATTTTTGTTAGGCTTATAGGGTGATTTTTATCTGCTGCAACTTTTACTGTGTAACCAGACAAGCACAGCTTAAATGACACGGCATAGAGATCCAGCTGCAGGTGCCGAAAGGACTAAGCAGACTGGTTTGAACTATGGAGAGGAAGATCTCTAGGTGCAGCCCTTGTGGAAGTGAGGCGTGCAGAACAGCTAGGCACAAAGAACAGAAAGAAAATGAATGTCTTCCGAAGAAGGAGTAGAAAGGAAGAAGGGCAAAGATACTTGTGATTCAAAATAATAGAGTGGGATTTTAATATAACTTGTAAAATAACTGGGTACAAACTTTATCACTAGCTGCTTGCTATAAGGACATTATTTAAGACAACGTGTTTGGGTCTTCATTAATATCTTGATCAATACAATAAACTACGAATAAACATTTCCAAACTTTTTCTGAACAGCTTCTAAATTATTGTTCAGCATACAGCATGAAGCACTTCTCAAAGCTGGGAAGATGTTATGTGTTATTAAGAAATGTAATTTAATCTGTGCTGGTTGCAAGAACAGAAAAGCCAAGCTGAACAAATACGAAATCACAGGTAAAAGAGAAAATTAAAAACTAACGGTGAGAACAAAACTATATATAGCCCAGCAGAAAGAATCATGGTTTAAAATGTTAACTATAAAAAAATTGAAATTAAGATCGATCACCAATAAGTACTAGAAAAATATGAATTTTCAAATAAATGGAAAATTAGCATTATGGAAAGAAAAATGACAGAATAAAAAGAAAGCATAAACAAAGTGATTTATTGTTTAAATTAAAATGGGAAGTTCAGAGTTTACTAAGATGTTAAAATAGTGTGCTGTAATTAATGTTTAAAAATAAATAGAAAGGCAATAAATGTGTAAAGCAATTAGTTCTGAAGCAGAAACAGTCTTCGTTAAAGACAGAAGACGAGCATTTACCATTTGCTTCTTCTTCTTGCATTTTCAGCTGTTGATTTATTTGGAACTCTGCCAAAAGAAAAAGCGGTTAATAAAGGATCTATCCTTTAACATTAATGTTATGAAAAGGTTTGAAAGAAGAAATGAAAAAGATATTCTGTAATTCTAGCCAATACAAGAAACTTACTTTCTCATTCATTCCCTCATTACTTTCTCACTATCACCTATACCCATTAGACAATGCAAACACAAAATGTATTCACTCAGAATATAACAAAGGAAACTGCAAAATTGTTAATTCTGATATTTAAAGTGTAAATTCAGTAGAGATTTCTTCAGAGGAAAAAATTACAAATTACTGATCTTACTTCCATAAAGTTACAATAAACCTTACCTTGAGAGTACAGCTCAATTTCTGAATGAATTATACCTTGGGACATAAATGGAAGCCACCTAAAAATAAGAAAGAAAATAAGAAAACAGGTAGGAATTAAGTTTTTCTCCACCATATTACCATATAACTGAATGATCCACATCTTATTTTCATACTGAATACATATAACAGCAAAGGGTGTCTACCTCTAAAATTTTAGTATTTGATGTGATAGATGTTAAAGTAGAAATTATTTGACCCAACAAAGAGCTGTGTAAGTGTAAAATAAACCTGTGTCAGAATAAGAGAATTACGTGGCACAACTGTATTTATTTGTAGAGCCAAACAGAAGGATATGGCACAGAGCATTTTCTTCAGTACTATGGACTGAGTGCTAAGTATAATTTGTATGAATCTATTGCACTACTTCTTAAAATCAAAGTTCAGTGTAAAAAATAAAGATGGAACCAAATATTGCTCTTCCTTATTCTTCCTACAAACTGAGGACAGATAGACAAGTCTAAAAAAATACAAATTAAGGCAAACATTGGTTAGGTTTCTTAGTCACGTTACTCTAGCTACAGAAAATTTTGAAACCTTTTCGTTCAGAACATGGATTACCAACACTTTTATCTTCCTCCTGCTTGGTAAAAAATCAGCTGGTTTTCTACTGGAAAAAAAATTCAGTCAGCTTCTGGGCTGAGTCCACTTCCATGGACTCTCCAGGTATGACCTAAAGTGTTCAGTCTCCTATGAAGCCTGTTGGGAATCCAGTATAAGCTGGGCAGGATGAGTCCAGAGCAGCTTTTGAAGGTTCCATACTTTTCGTCTTGAAAACCTTACCAGGCCAATACATATAAGAACTAGTCCCTAAGAAATAAATTTTATCTTACTAGACAACTGCTTATTTATATCACGTCTGCTAAAACCTGACCACACAGGTATCTTCTGCAATCCTAAATACTAAAAATATCAGTGTGTAACTAACAAATACTGTATAATCGAAATCCAGTGAGAGCTGTTGGATGTTCAGAAACTAATATCAGATTTTTGAGTCAGATAAAATGCTGATGCTTCCTTGGCTAAATGAGAATAAATACATTTTGTTCATACCTTGGATCATAAAATATCCATGTAAAATAAAGCTGTGAGGCTAAAGATTAATAAATCAGAGAGATTTCTGAAGAACTCCTCCTTGAATAAAGCGCAATATTTCAGCTTTACATTTTGGCCAACACGGAAGCTACCCCGGACCATCAGCAGTGACCTATTTTAACCCTTTTTCAGTGGCAGTGTTTCTTTGCAGAAAAGTTAGGAATGAAACAAAAAACCTCTCTGTTTCTTCTTGACAGTGTCTGTCACTGAATAATTTTTGCTGATCAACATCTGGTGTTAGCTAATCACAGAATTAATACAGCAAAGTGCCCTGACATGCATTGTCGCTAAGCCGTGTTACACGCTGGAGGACAGCTACGACATGGAGTTGATTTTCCATGATTGAGGTAGGCAGCTGGCCTGATTTCTCTGTAGAACTTCCGTTAGGAAGTGTTACCCATATTTTTTTAGAAAGGTAGCAACCACAGCTAGCAACAACAGCTGGTCTGCATCCAAATCTACTCCAGAGAAATCCTCAGTCTTTTACTACTATTTAAAGACATGTTACAGGTTGAAGAAAGATCACAGTTTGAAGTTTTATCGAGGTGAGGGAGCAAGTTTATTCCTGTTTCTGAGGATGTGACACCAAGAGTTGCAAGAAGCTGTTCAAGGTTATGTAACAAATTCATAAAAATCCAGACAAAATAACTAGGCATCCTGCATTTATTAAATATTATTAATTAAATATTATCAATTAAATATTATTAATTCTAGTGCCTTGTCACATTGTGTCCCTACACTTCCTTCATTTCACTTGAATGATGCACATACCCACGAGACAGACTGCAAAACTGGATTCTTGAAATGTGGGATTGCCATAATATATTTCCAAACATGCAAAATGCAATATTTATTAATTGACTTTTAAGATGCTTGTTTAATAACTTGAATGGAACAACCACAAAATAATATTGACTTTTAGGCATCACATTTGTCTCTCTAGCAATACTGTTGTTCATAAAGAGAGTGAATGGTACTTCTGGGTGGCAAATCTGTTTTCTTTCCCATTTAGAAATATCAGTTTAGAACTTTTTTGTGTGCTTTATCTTTTCGTCCTGAATAGGTAAGTCACACTTATAGCACTGATCCTTGTATGATAAGGCTGCACTGTACAGTCTCAATATAAGCATTTAACCTTTGCAGCATATTAACCCAAGCAATCTGTTCTGGAACAACACCTTTTGTGGATTTTATAAAACTGCAGAATAATCCAAATTTGTTTTTCCCCTGGGAAATTCATACTTAGTACATTGACTGGGATAATACTGCTAGTGACACATACTCCAGAATATTTAAGAATATTGTTGTAAAAAATACCTTTCACAATTGAAAACGTATTCTGAGTTGTTCTCAGCTTCTCTGACGACGACTTTATCGCAGTACCAATACTGGGACTTGGCATTAGCCTCACAGCGCAACAGCACCTTCTGCAGTTTTCCAAGAGACACAGCTTCCACTTCAAAAGCATTGACCTAGAAGACAGAGACAGGACTCCGCAGTTTGCCACCACTGCCAGTCTGAAAGCTGAAGTTTTTAAAAGACCGATTAATTCTCACAACATACATGATTCCAGTTGTTTTTAATGACGGCTGGACTGTATTCAAAGTGTTTGGATCTGAAAAGTTAAATGTCTTTTGATTATGTATCGGAGTAGCATAACTAAAACCAGACTGCAGTAATAGTCCCAAATAAATTGGTTTTTCAGCCATCATCCAAAACGCTGTGCAGAACCCTTCACTATTGTTTCAATACCTCACCATTTACAATTATTCTTCTCTAGGTAAGAATGACTTAAAGCTATTATTTCCTTTATTGAGATATATATATATTTAAAATGCAGACTTTCTCACCTTTCCCCTTTTCGGTCTCACCTCCTCTACATTTTATTCTGCTGGAAGAGACTGAAACCCAGCGTGCCACTTTCCCCTTGTTATTCATCTAGGCTTAGCTTACAGTTGGCAAAGTTTGTTTTCATAGGAGCATGAAGCTGATCAGGTGAAAGGTTCAGGTTGGTAATTTTCCGCCACAGTAAAAAACATATAGCTTTCTCCCTCTAAATGTAACAGTCCAGGTCACACTTCTCAGTAAAATGAAAATGAAGGAAAAAACTACACTGGAAAATTCATATCTGTAAAGTTCTCTGTCCTTAGCAGATGGCAGAATTGAGACTGCCTGTGCAACTTTAGTTCTCCCTTGTGTATATGTAATATATGATCACAAGCTATTCTCTGTGAAGGACCCCTGCCTCAAAAAGCGCACAGGCAGGGCTGCAGCTTTTTAACACTTCTTTTTATCTTCATTATCTAAATGACTCTATGTTTTATTTACTGCAACCACCCAAACAGTTCAGTGAAACAGATCTGATTTCCCTGGTGACTTCACTTTTGCTCTTTTTCCATAGCACCCCAGTTTGCTGCAAATGCTGAAATCTTTTTTTTCTAAAGGCCATCTATATAATATTTCATTTCACCTATATAGTTAAAGTACAGAGATTATTGCCAAAAGCTGTCAAGATGCAAAGTAGTTTGCATGCTCAACTGAGAAATGGGGGGTTAATTTATTGGCATATTTAGCATTTCAAAGAGCTTACTACTTCCAGAGCAGAACTCTCTTCTGAACAAACCTCAGTTACAGCGATGGTTGCTCAGAATAAAGTGGTCAGGCAGCCAAACAGAAAAAACAGTAACAGGAAGCTTTAAGTGATTTGCCCAGTATCATGTAGCATATCTGTGGCAGAGATTAAATGAACTTGTTCAAGTCAGCACTCAACTGCCTCTGTCGTAAAATGATATATCCCAGGCCCTGCTCAGCTGCCTCATACAATCCACTCTCATTCACCCATTTCCATAAACAAGTGCACTTTGAGCCAACCCTTTAGGCCCCTGCATAAATAATATGCTGAATTTACTATCATTCTGGGTAGAATAATTCCCGCAGAAAGCTCCACTTAAATTCTAAATTTCAAAAGGACTAGAACTTTAGTACATTAGTAATGGTATAAAATAGTATAGATAACTGAAGTTTCCCAGTGAGTTATTTTTATGCTTAGCATTTTAGATACTGCTTTTTATTTTGTAATTAAGTATTCCACCAACAGCTTGATACCATCTATTAGACATAGAAGTGTTAATTCTCAACAGCTCACAAAGGAAGAAACAGGCTTAATAGAAGGTCATAAGAAGGCTAGTGGCAGAGCTAAGATTAAAATCAGTATTTCCTGAAATTCAACCATACATTACTGCAGAAAATCAGGATAATGTATACTTAACTTATGGAGGAGATCAGAGGTAATTGAAAGAAATATTAATTTAAATCTGCCTTGCTTTAATCATAATATCATACTATTATACGTTAAAAGAAATACACAACAAACAGTCCTACTAAAGTCTGAAATCATGGAAAGATTTCTGTGTAGTTCTTTGGAATCAGCTTTACTTGTTAAACCTTGACAGAATGTGTTTTATACTCACAGGCAACTCTTATCATCATCCTAGGCAGGTTCTTCATATCATTTTAATTCCCCTTTTTCTATCTGTGCTTTCACTCATTCTAGTTATTCCTGGCTTAGTATAAAATTATTTTCCTTAGTCCTTAAAAATTATTTTTCTAAATCTCTGTGATCTTTTATTAGGAACCTGTTAAGACCAGTAAAAGTTACTTAGTTATATTTATATGGCTTAGCAAATTGTTTTTCAGACTTACCATTCCTCTCTGAAATGTCACTGGTATACCAGATTGATGCAGAAGTCTTAGACCAGAATCTCCTCTTTTTCCATAGATACACAGATAGACTGCAGAATCTGTACCTGCCTGCTCCATGTCGCCGGTGTAGACATAAACGTGGTATAAAACAACTTCCAAAAATAACCAAAAGAAGAAAATACATGCGTAATTACAATTGATCATTTGCTGCAATATATCCTCCAGAAACCAATCTATCTCTTTTTAAGATTGCTAAGACCACATTTATGAATATACAGCAGATAGAATATAATTCAGACAACACTAACACCGAAAACCAGGTAACCGATATATATGTAACTGTGCAACTGAAGTACAGACATACTTGGATAGATAGGCTTCCCAGCTTCCACTACTGGAAGTTCACAGAGGAAATCTCTGTCATCATGATTCTTTGACAACCATGTGTTTGCTGGGAAATTCAGTGTTTTCTTGCTCTTTAGATGTTGCAGTGTCACCTAGAGAAAAAGCAATTCCAACTATGACTCCGTTCACTCTTTCCAGTGTTTTGCTTCTCAACAGCAAAACATATTTTTCTGTAGCTTTTCTTCTACCCCAGAAAACAGTAATACAATCAGTAAATATGACATGCAAAACTGCAGTATGAAAACATTTTTATTTTGGCCGCTTTTTGCAACTTGAGGCATATTCAAAGAATAGAGGCTCCTGTGGTACTGCAGATGAAACTGCCAGCCTCTATTCTTTGAATATGCCTTGGACTTCAAAATTATCTTATACTTGGAACAAACAAATCCGTAACTGAAATTTCCTTTTTTGCCATAAGAAATGTCACCAATTCTGATTTCTGCCAGTGGAGAACCTCTGTGTAACACTGTCTGGAGTACCAAAGACTGAAAACTTTCTGGTATGTGAGGTTAGGCTGAGCTTTTGGAAGATGTGGAAAGACTGACACATTTTTATATTAAAATGAAAACAGGATGAAACTTGTAATCTATATCTTTCTGAACTTTGGGAGAGGGTATGTTGAAATATTAAATCAATTTGTATTATATTTGGCTTTTCTACAGCAGATCAAAAGACAACCTGGGTACCAGCGCTCTCTATTTATTCCTTTGAAGATAGTTAGAATTCAAATTCTCAGGTTATTTGCCACCGTACCTCATGATATCTGTCTTGTTTACTACAACTAAAGGAGCCTTTCCTCTCTTTTATGGGACCAGTTTTCCTTGGTCTTGAATTATAAAAATGCTTACTACTGTTTTTTTCCATCAGCCTTCACTAGAAAAAGGAAATCAGTGCCAAGAAGTTGTCTTTCTGCAGTTGTGTTTTGAACGTGCATACAGCATGCATAAGCCTTGCAAACAAAAATTATGAAAACATGTATTCACAATCAAATTCTAACACTTAGGAAATCAGGACAATATATGCCTTTATCTCACTTTTCCAATAAGATATTATATAAACACTTCTTTTAACACCAAAGCATGTATTTATTTTAACGTTAAATACTTTTGCAGCAGTGATTCTTAATCACTAATGTTTATTGGCAGAGCTCCCCCTGTTGATTCATAACAATCTCAAATATTAACTTCTTTGTCAGAAAACCACAGCTTTTCAACCTGTTTTCTTTCTTTCTGTGAAAAGAGATATTTGAAATCCCAGGGTTACCCTGTGAAATATGGACCAAAATACTAAAAATATATTTTGTAACCACCAGGATGGAAAGTAGGGTTCCTGTAGCCATTTGGGCAACTGAAATATTTATACTTACATTAGATTTTGGTACAGTTACAGATAAGGCCTTTGGGTTCATGTCAAAATCTGTTACTGCTGTGTAACTCTGGTTGTCTAAATCAGGCTTTTTAAGATGAATTAAAGGCTGAAAGATAAGCTTGTGCCTTTTACAGATTCAAAATAAGAAACAGAAGACAAATACTTATGTGTAATTCTGAAATAAATCTTATATGGGGGTCAGTGTTTGCAAGAATTTAGTATGAATTTAATCTGGTAAATGTCCCTAAGCATCATGAGAAAAATAGAGTTAAAAAAGAAGCAGAAAAGAAGAATTTATTCACCAAATTGAAAAAAAAAAAATCAAAAACCAGTTTCTTTTTCCCTGAAAATGGTGGCAATTGTGAGCTATGTTTTGGCCAGTTAGGACTAGCCTACTCTTAAGCAAACTGTGTTCATTCTTCACATGTACTTGTCATGGGATAATTTTTTCTCCATCATTTTCAATTCTTCATAGCTGGAATTTATAGCTAGAATCTCCCAAACACACACTGAAGAGTATATAGGTGAGCTTTCAGAATGCAAAACTTGGTAGAACTCATCAATACACTAAAATTGGTATCTATGAACTACATGAATTAGGAATAATTGCAAAATAATGCTACATATTTCCAGGTCTCAGGAGATGGACTGTATGAGTGCTTTTGTCATATCTAAAGTCACCTAAGAAGACAAAGCAATAAGAAGGTAACACAACCATCATTTTTTGATTTATGAAGCTGTGGCTTCATGAAAAGATGGGCTTTTAGTTCATATAAAAATTACTGAAGCAGAAAAAAATCACCATAAAAGAACCTCACCCTTTGTAAGTTCCACTCTGATTGTTCATTCAGTAATTCATCAAGTTCAATTCTTATCTTGTAGATATTCCCAATGTTTTTTATTTTAACCTGAATAAAGCCAGAACAATACAACACATAACTACAGGCAAAACATATATAACTTACACTTCAAACTTGTGTGGTAGAGGCTGCATGGTGATTAAGTAAGGCCATGCCTTGCAAACTAAGACTGGATATGATTCATGATTAAAAGATGTTTCAGTCTCAGTCTTCTACACATATGGAAGAATCAGCATCCTAATGGCAAGCACAGGAATATGAATTCTATGCTTAAAATTGTTACAGCTGTCAGGACATCTTTCAAAAACACCAAAAAAACCCTAAACATTTCCCTTCCTGTGTTTTCAATCATCACATGTGAAACAACTCAAAAATCCAGTTCTTTTTGATGCACAAACCCTATTTTCCCTGTATTTCTACATTTTGCCATTCACTCAATTTGCACTGTATTTCTGGGAAAAAAATGTAGTTACATCACATGTGGGAGAGAAAAATACATAAAACTACATCTTTATCTTTGCAATTGGTTCCAGATTTCTCTGAACCATGGTAGCATCTGAGTATACAGGAACAGTGCACAACACTTGATTGGCAGATTTTGGATTGTAGGATCCAAAAAAGAGACTGCTTATGTTGTGTCTAAATGGATTTCTGTCCGAGCCCCAGTTTGACCAGATTATAGCCTAGTGAAATCACAGTTCTTGCCGGGGAAATGATTTGGCAGGTATTTGAACTCTTCAAAGCTTGAAAAGTAAAAACGGTTAGTGAGGGACACTCATGAGACAACTGTGGCATACAAAATTACATCCATTAAACTGCAGGTCACAAATCTTTCATAATGCAGCACAGCAATATCACAATAAACTCTCGTATGTCAAAGTAAAGAATAAGCTCTCAAAAGCTGGCAGACCATCTGCAAAACTTTGAAAATCACTGATACTACCTTCACTTTCTGACCATGTTCTTACTTATGAAATCTACTCTATGCAACCCTATCCTGTCCCACTTACCTGGGGTTTATTTGAAGTATAACATTAATTAAAGTAAGCATAAATAATTGTAGATCATTTGTAATTTACTGCTAGGAAAGGAAAAGTAAGTGTGTTATCATATTATTTCTCATAAAATAATTTTATTAATAAAAGGTTGGTAACAGGGTATTCCACTCCATCATTTACATCCAAAAAAGCTTTTCATTGTCTTAGAAACATCCACTAGTATATTACCCACTCATTCTTTACTTTCATTAATAAAAGTCCTCTTCTCTTTCCAGAGGTCAGAATTACCTCAGTTCCTATATCAATCAGCTTTTAGCTGTCTCTCTGTGCTTTTGTATAACAAACTTTTATGTTATAGTCACAGTGTTACCATGCTTCAGTCAAAGATTTCTAGAAGCAAACAACTTTTACCCGTGATTTCCCTAATATTGAAATGCACTCAGTAAATCACAATGGTTGTTTGAGAAAGAATCTGAGGAATTCACACCTGTATTTGTATCGGTATAGTTGCTACCTCAAAAATGAATTTCATTAACAAAATAAATGCTAACTCCAGGCTTGCAACACTGATGTGGCAATATGGATCCTGTCTTTTCCATCAGCTTAAGAAAATGGTTTTGTTCTGTGGAGCCAGATTCTGATATCTTTTCTTATGCTGCGTAATATTTTTCTCTATAAGTAGTCTATATAGAGGTAACCTGGAGACTTTGGGATTAAAGCAGCAGTAAATGAAGGGCGTGTATAAAGCTTGACTGAAAAAGCAACTATTGTCATTTCCCACATTTCACAAACAAACCAACCCAATTCTCAAGTAACATGAGATACTGTCTTCTCATTCACAGAGCTGGTGTCCACTGAATATACAGTGCTGCCATGTTGCCTGTTTTTTCTAATGAATCCCTCTTTAGGCTTTCAGTGAAAAAAAGTTACATGATCATTTCGTGTATCCTTACAACATAAAAATGGACTGAACTCGGTCAGAAGGCAAAGAGTGACTTCTGCCTAAAACAAGCAGAGGTCTCCTAGAAGAAATCCTCTGGTGTCCTGCTTCATTTTTCTCATGCACAGTCTTAGAAAGGATTAAACAAACAATGACTACTCACATGGGTACCTAAGAGAGGGAAGGACACATATGAGTGGTTTTCGTTTCTCAAGATAGTTCTACTCAATTTTTTCATAGCTGTGCGTACTGCTGATAAAGTGAGAGGTTAAAGAAAACTGACTCCAAATTGCCTGATTAACACAGGATTTCAGAAGCTGATTTCTTCCTAGAACTCCTGGACACAACTATGGTTGATCACTTTAAAAAATAATATTAGTTATCTTCTGCTCTAGAAAATATCAGCGAAACCATATCAAGCTCAAAGATGTAAATGATAAAAAGATGAAATTTTTTTAAGTCTTGCATTCCTATCCTCATTTCAAGACTTGGCCTGCTAAACAAGTACAAGAACATGTTTAAAGTGAAAAAAAGAAGGAAGAGCCCTTACTCATAGGTTTTTTCTTTGTGGATTTATCTACTGCAGACTGAAGAGTGAAAAGCACTTTGGTGACATTTGGTGTTTCATGCCTGAAAGCAATTGTGTCAGTGTGATGTAAAGAATCATAGTAGTAGCCCCAGGTGCTGAGAGAAAAATTCTGCTCTCTCACAAGATCAATATCCACAGCACACAGCTATAATGGGCAACATCTATTTTAGAGAAGAAAAATTGGTCCATCTCTTAAGAATCTATGGATTACATTGCAAACATGCCATTATCCAAGATTGCTTATAAATTATTCACTAATTAGGAGAACAGGATTCCCTGTGGGTCATAATATATAGCTTACATGTTTAGGAAATTAGCATTACAGTTGGTTATCTTCCTGCCTATGCCCTATTCATAGGGAGTAATATTATTAATATTATTGACAGTAACAATCTTGGTTTGTGCCAAGATTGTGTTAGAAGAGTTGATGAGTGCAGGAAAAAAATGTGCACAAAATGTGAAAAATATAACTTCTTCAATTAGCTGAAGACAGCACTGTGTTACATACATCTCAGGAAGAAAGATTTAAGCAAAATGGAAGTTTTAGCCACTTTGGTAATTTCTCTCAGCCTACCTAGACATAATTTCCTTATTATGGGGTTATTCTTAAATAATAGCAGAAGTCTTTGAGTTGTCATGACATGATTACATGTTTTATTGGGCTCTCAGTAATTCCATAGGTAAGTCTTCTGGATTTTCAGCTATTTATAATATGGCAGCTGAATAAAGGGGGTTCTTCCTTAACTGAACCAGTTCCACAGTATGCATTTTATCATACACTTTGAAAACTGTGTGCATTAAGATTTCATTACTAAAGATCCCCAAATGATATACAAGTCTTACATAAGACATGGCTTGTTTAGGAGTGCCTAGTTTCTAAAGCTAGTTTCAAATCAATTACCTTAAAGAAATCAATTTACTCCTGCAGTTGTCCCATTTAGGCTACTATATGAGAGAGGGGGTGTTGAAAGAAAAAGCATTTCCTCTGTTGCTAACTATATGCACCAAGCTGATTTAATGCAGAATTCATAGAGATTAGATATTTATTGTATGCAGTATACATAGGAGAAAAACATTTTTTCTTTTCACATGACAGAATAATCTTTGGAAAGGTACACATTAAAATAATGTTCTTAGCCTTCATTAGCTACCTGAAATTCATCCTCCTGCCTGGGAAGAAACAGCTGCTTTTGGTTGTCCTTGCCAAGAGTTATTGGTCCAGCTACTCCTCTGTCTCCATATATCCAGAGAACGACATTTGCTCCAGTTCCTGCATTTCCTGTCAGCATTGACACTTTCCATTCATCATCTGAAGGAACGGGACACTCACCACCTTGGGGATTTCTCATTTCCTCTGTGAAATACAGAACATTAGTGTGAGATGAAAGTCGACATGAAACTGCCAGTTGCTGTTGTAACTTCAGCAAATAAGGAGACCATAACAGAGAAGGGATTGTATTTTTTCATGGCAAGTGTGATAGTTTGAAAAGATTGATTTATGTTTCTTGTCTAGACCAAAATGTACTGATTAGTTGAGCTACAAGAATCAACTGGAAAAGAACAAGTACCTCTCACATACACTATCATCATGTTATTCTTTATACATATTCTGGTGCAGAGTAAGGATGCTATGATGCAGATCTAGTGCCATTAAATCAACATTTCTGATTCCTCAGCCTGACATTTAGAAATTAGTAGAATTATTTGTAAATACTCCTCTAATGCCTTGTTGGGACACTATTAGCAGAATCACATGTCTGAGAATAGACACGATTTTCATTTCAAATGAAAAATATTCAGGAAATAACTTTCTTCAAGTTAAATATTAATTAAATACTGTAAAATACTCCAAAAAAAGCACAATATATCCTTGCCCAAACATACTTATGCATACAGTGCTAGCATTTGGGCTAAGCAGGTTCTGCATGAATGAGAGAATAGCAGCACAGTACCACTTTATGAATAAGATTCACAGCTTCAATGGCTAAGCAAATATAATTTTGGAAAACATATATTTCACTTTAGAATAGCACCTAGTGATCTTTCATCCAGCCTTAAGAGAAAAAAAATATATATGCAAAGAAGTCAAATGGCACCTCTGCACATGAGGTATGAAGAAAGAGACTCTCTTGAGATGAATTAAGTTTTAAGTATTCTAATCAAAATTGAATTTACAAACATTAGATGTTTGGAACACTGCTTTTCAATAATGCAACCACTGACCATGAAGCGCTCTCCAAAGGAGGGAGTCCTTGCTCCCAAGAATTTATAATCTATTCTGACACAAGATGCAGATATAAACCTTAAATCTGAAAAGCTGAACCAACACATTGTCTATATACTGTGTCCTGCAGGGGTTCCCAAGCTGCTCTTCATGAGGCCTTTTCATGTGACTACAAAGAGAGTTTTTAATATGTTAACCATCAGAGGTTGTTTAGTCTGGAGAAGGGGAGGCTGAGGGGAGACCTTCTCGCTCTCTACAACTACCTGAAAGGAGGTTGTAGTGAGGTGGGGTTCAAGTCTCTCCTCACCAGTAATGAGTGATGAGATGAGAGGAAATGGCCTCAAGCTGTGCCATGGGAGGTTTAGATTGGATATTAGGAAATACAGCTTCACTGAAAGGGCTGTCAGGGATTGGAAGAGGCTGTCCAAGGAACTGGTTGAGTCACCATCCCTGGAGGTATTTAAAAGACGTTTGGATGTGGTGCTTAGGGACATGGTTTGGTGGTGAACTGGCAGGGTTAAGTTTATGGTTGTATTCGATGATCTTAAAGGTCTTTTCCAACCTATACGATTCCGCATATCTCTTTGGTCAGTTAGGGTCAGCTGTCCTGGCTGTGACCCCTCCGAGCCTCTTGCCATCATCCCCCCTCCACCTACTCCCTGGGAGAGAGTGAGAAACAGAGATGGACATGGTGCTGTGCAAGCGCTGCTCAGCAACAGCTAAAACACTGGTGTGTTATCAACACTGCTTTGGTCACCAGGCAAAAACACAGTACAAGAGAGACTGCTATGAAGAAAATGAAGTCCATCCCATCCAAGCCCAGCACAAATACTAAACAAAATAAATCAATACCTATGACAGAAATTTGCAAAATTTATGACTGTGCTTTGTTGCTTGCATTAAAATATATATTTGAAGAGAAAGTGAGAAACAGTTTTGAATCCTTGAGACTTGCTTCTTAATAAACTCTTATGAGCAAGAAATTCCACGTCCTGCTGAAACATTGCTGAACCAAATGGGGTAGGTGAAGAAGAATCAATTCAATACTGAGACATGGTCCTTATCTTCCTTTTAAATTTCCTCAAATGTCACCTTTATGGTATTAAATAAATGTGTGTTTATTATTAAAGGTTGTACTCAGAAGGAATTATATAGTTGCTTGGATCATCAGGTTGTCCTATAGGTCAAATCAACGTGGTAACTAAAGCACCAAACCTGAATTATGATCCATGATCCACTGGCAATGAACTCTTAACTGATGTGAAATAATTGCACAAGAAATTGCAAAGGAATTAGGATCCAGTACAAAGTTCTGTAATGAAAAAGGACTAACTTCTGGAATTGGGAAATTTCAGCCCTGGTAAAGACTCTAAAATTTGGTTACTCGATTTTTAAGAAATTAGGAACTCTAATAGTATGGCTTTTACAGCAGTGCTTCTAATGGTAGCAGTATGCCTTTGGAATTATTATAGAAATTTAGAAATAGGCAATAGTGTCATAATAATTGCTGATTTTACTGTATCATGACTGAGAACAAGTTATTCTGAAAGAAAAAAAGAAAATCTGCACATCAAAAATAAAGCAAAAGCCTAACATCTTATGTTTACCTGAATAAAAATTTAATTTCACTTGTCTTTCAGTGATTGAAATAACAGAACTATAGCAAAGTAGTTGCTTTGGTATAATAAATATTTTTGAGAACTTGACTATATAACTGCCTGTAGCTGTAGTTACCTAGCTCCTCACCTGTACCTAAAAGCTAGTGTTCCTTCCAGCTATCTAAAATCACATCTTTCTTGAAGCAGAGATATGAACATTTTCGTGAAATGCACAGGTATTCGAGAAGCATAAGGAAACCCAGGCTGATCCTTATGCTTAGCACAAGAATTCCACACTCAGGCTATTGCTACCCAGAGCAGCTACTGCAACCTCAAACCACTACCTCTCGAAAACCATTATAATGCACAAGCAATTCACAAGCTTCGAATGCTCTTTGCCTCGTCATTTACTGGCTCTTCTTACAAATGGAAATCAGTGGCATTGATTTGCTACAGGCTAAAAATATTCCAGTCTGAAAAGAGGATTTGATGGTTAACCTGCATTAGTCATGGGAGTTTACACACTACACTTCATGACACCATGCTGTAAATCTACTGCGACAAAAATTCATTCTGATAGGCCTGCATGAGAATAATGAAGACATAATCCTTCACACAGTTTCATAAAAATAACTTTATATTTTTATTTACTTGTCCTAAATATAAAGCAAAAAGAAAATTATCTTGTCCTACAAGATCATATGATTGAGTGACACTTTTGAAATGACCCGTCAGAAAAATTAAGGTCTAGAGCAGAAGCGTGGACAATAAAGTTGACGCATTTTTATTAGACCTTTTTGTATCATCACTTCCAATGTAAACCAAATGAAAATGAGATCAGATTTTATTTGTATCTTACTTTGTCTTGTAAATAAAATATATTAAAAATTAATAGCAACTAACAGTATTCCAGGCATACAGGAAAGGAACATGGAGGGTATAGAAAAAATTTCTTAGAGATACAATTTGTTAATACCAAACCACAAAGACGTTCTCAGTGTCACAGACTGTGTGTCATGGAAGCTAACAACATCTCTCCCCTTGCTTTTACTGGCACACAGAGGCGTGTTTACATCATTGAAATTAAAACGTGATTTGAGAAAAACAAGGAAAAAGCAAAGAGGAAATCCTCAGTACCAAGTCATTGGGGAAATCCCACAAGATTCCTGCATGCTCACTAGTTGGTACATAACATGACACAAGTCTATATATTCACCAGGGCGGTTGATTTTGGCTTGCTTTTGCAACTGGTAACTGGTAAAAAGGGGTTTAAAAAAAAATCCACAATTTTTAGTTTGAGTTTTTAGTGTCTTTCACTTCATCTCCTTTATCCCTAGACTTTTTAGTCCTCTAACAAAATATATACTGTTTCTTTTCTGGTTTAGGCAGCACATTTGATCAATCTTGAGTCTATAACATGGTGTCTTACATGCATTTTAGCTGACTTGTCTCTAACACTCACTCTAATATCTCCATCCTGTGAGCTGTTAAGTAGAAGCTGGGATCTGCCACCATCTTTGTACAGTGAAACAAATTTCCTGAGGAACAGAGAACTTACACTGCAACAGGAGAAGCCCCAGCTACTGTAGCACAGTTTTGGGTTTATCCTAAATCAATTATTATTGGTGGATTTAATGAATATCGGTTTTAAAATTAAGGCTCACCTCTTCATGTCAAAAGTCAGTTACCTGTAAAGTATTCTAAGTGGAAATATCTTACTAAAAATGACCGCTTTCTTTGAAGGGCAGAGTAACTTTGATATTTCTATTGATTTTGCATAAACAGAGCCCACATTTATGAATGTCAGAAATACTTCTTACAAAGTGCTGTATAACCAATTTCATGGCAGATATTGCTTCTATAAAAGGATCCTTTGTATCCAACCCTAAAAACATCCAGCTTCTTTGAAAACAGGTTTGATGGCTTGTGTATTGTTGCTATGGGTTTCAAATACAGCATATGTCATCGGTTGCTGACAACCCACAACATTCTGGGAAGGCTTTGTGACACAATGATACGACATGAAGTCTGATAGATTAGAAACAGAAAGTGGGTGTTTGAGCTAAGAATGGAAACAACATTGCCAGAAACAATTACCAGTAATTAATAATAATCCACACCTATGCTTTGAATTTAATCAGGATACTTTGATTCAACAGAATTTATTTAAAATCATTCCTGATACTTCACATAATACCCTATGAACAAGTATGCCTTGTATATGAACAAGATGTATATGAACAAGTGTGAACAAGACATCTTGTTCACATTGTCAGGCTTTTCAGGTACACTTTGAAATAGCAGTCTGAGGACCAAGCTTAAAACCAAATCAGCAACCCACCTGAATTATTTGCTACATGAATGCCTTTGGGACCACTCCTAGCTGGCAAAGCATGTCTCCCATAGTGGAAGCTCTAATATAACCTTGTCTTTAAAGCTCACTCAAGGTAACAGATATTTTTCCACCATGTGAATGTGCCTCAGCGTGCTATGTGGAGCTCAGTAGTTTCCATTTATCCCATGTGCTTTTTATGGCAATGTGACACAATTCAGTCTGTGCAGACAGGGTCCTTGGGTACATTGAAATAAAAGATAGGCAGGAAGCAAACATGATCATCCTCACTCCTTAATAAATGTATCATCCCCTGCTTTGTTTAGCTCCTTAGTCACACCTTCTTTGGTTATGAGGCTGCTGAATATTCCTGTAAAATTTCTGAGTTTGGGAAACCATTGTCTTAGATCATTTATGCAACATCTGTAGCTAAAGAAGAAAGTGGTTGTTTATTCTAGTAAAACATCTGGTAGGCTATCACTCCAGAAGCATAACCAGAACATTGTTTATCTATTCCTACCTGCCTAAATATATGGAGAAAGCTAGCATGCAGTGCACCAAAACCTTACTCTTTCTCCCAGTGAATCATAAAGCCGAAAACATAAGCGTGAGAGAGAGCATAAATGAGAAATAGTCCCTTACTTTCAGTGAGCTTTGGACTGGGCTTTGTATCATATCAATCTCTTGATTTCCGCATAAATAGTCCTTATGATAGGTGGCTAGTTACTTAAGGAAAAAGGTAATGTGAAATTATTCAACAGTTACATGCTGATTGTTGCCTTATCAATAAACCGCATTCCAATGCCCTTTTAAAAAACAATAACCGGTAATATGTTTTATGTTGCATGTATGCATGCATAAGTTGATAGTCTAGAAAAGCTATTCATTGTCCTTCCTGAGGTAAGTCACTGCAAACGTGCATGGAGGGCAGACATAACAATGCTGCATCACAACTAGTTTGTAAACTGTTGCTTACTTGAGGGTGGAAAATTCAAAAGGCTTTGAGATAATGGCTTCTGGGCTTTCGCCTGTTGGAGTTGAGATTCTCTGAAATCTTTCTTCTCTTGATCGTGCGCCGCAGATGTTCCCATAGGCTCTTCCCGGCCAACTGAAACAATGAAATGTAAATTCTGTCACTCGCTACATTAATTTGTTTGTTCTTGCTCTGAAACTTCCCTGAGCGACAAACACTAATAACAGAGCTCACAACTGTTCAACACAGTGGACACCAAAATCTTTTCTCTATGTATTGCACAGCCGCTAGCTATTATTAACTTTTATTGTTAGAAGCATGCCACAAAGAGTGGAAAAATCGTGGCATACCAATAAAAGTCCATTTACTGCTTCGAAAAGCTAAGTGACAATTTAACATTGATGTATGAATAGAATGACTTGTTAAAATGTAGTTTTCCCCAAGATAAGCTTCTCCACCCACCCTTGATGCTTCCTTTCTTAAGAGTGGGAATGCTGAAATGAAAACTGCTAGAGGCCATTTCCGATAATATGAAGTGGCAAACAGACAATCTTGTTTGCTCTCATAGAAAATATTAGTTCCTTTTATCTTCCTTTTTACTGAGTAACAAGGGTTCAGGAGAAGTCAAGCCTGTAATGAAGTAACATTTAGCTTTATTTTAATGACATCAGTAAACCTTGCTTTGTTGAGAAATCCCATTGCAAACCCTTCTCTTCCAAAACATAACAAAGGAAAATACTTTCCTCATTTCTACAAGGACACAGTGACCAAAATATTCTTGTCAGGGACTGACTGGCAGGGATGCCATTACAGCAACTTTCATAATGCTGCCCTATGTCTCACTCACAATATACATAGAACAATTAAAAATAAGACTGGTTGTATGTTTTGATACTTTCCCTTTGCTGGCCAGAGCATTCAAGATGACCCTGTTCTGCTTGTGTCTGGCAAAAATCTGACTGAATTCTCAATTTTGAACTGATGTCTAGTTTAGTATTTTCATGAGATGTTTAATTTCTTGATCTCTGTGACTACGACCACCAGATAAGAATACAAGTACTGTAATTCCACTTTTTTCTGCAGTTATAATCCAAGTCAGATGGCTATGTTTGGTAACCAACTGTTCACCAAATTAAAAACTTTGCTCTCCTGAAGGAGAGGAGACAAGCAGACAATCCAGTGATGCAATCCACAGTGTGCTGAAAGCTAATTTCTGAATCCTGGCTAGCTGGCTAGAACAGGTCAGCTCTCTCGTGAGGCACCTTTCTGACTGCAATAGCTCTCAAACCTGACTATGGAACAGAAGAATCACATAATCAATATACTGGTGAGGTAAGTACAATGCATTTTGCACCATTAAAAAAGAAACCAAACACTGCCAAGCAGGCCCTCTCTAAGGTCTACTACTTTCCCTATAAAATCAGGTAAGACTGTGGTATAGCTGACAGCAAGACAACATCTCCCAGGCTTCCATAATCTTTAGCCAGAATGGGGAATAGACCCAGGAAGTCAACTCCATCTCTAACTTGTCATCTGTTTCAATTCTTATGCTCAAAAGTTTATTTGTTCGGTAATAAAATAGGTTTTTTTCTACACCATTTTTGTGATAAAAAGAAAGAAATGAAGAAAAAATAACTAGCTACACAGGAGAAATTAAACATGGGCACAATAAACCTTTCACCTTTAAAATTACTGAAACACAACAAAGGAAATGGTGTCAACCTAGCTGTTACACTTTTGCTTTGAATTTGTCATTCAGAAACCCTAATTACTAAAGCAAACTGTAGACTATTAAGAAACTACATACATTTTATCACCTCTGGGTAGAAGAAAATGTTTCTTTCTCCAGTGTTAATGACTGGCTTAGTCTGGCCATCCGGCAGGAGACCAACATATATCCCTTTATTTTGCACTGATTCTAGACTTACAGATCCAGTTTCCAAATTCTTCTCAATTTTAAAGTGGCAGTATTCATCACCTGTGCCCTAGGAAATTGAAAACAGAAATGTGAATTCAACAATTGAATTGATGTAGGTAGGCGAGTTGGACGTTTCTTAATACTTAAATATTATTAACTTCTAATAACATTTCAGATTAACTTTAGGTTCTTCACAGTGTCCTGCATTGTTATGTGTACACACACAGAGATATATCTTGGCCTTGCTTATTCCTTTGTAAACAGAAAGACTGACCACATAATTTGAGTAAGTGAAAGATTACATATGAAAGCATTCCAATTTCTGTTAGGATTTAGGCAAAGTCTAGGATATATTCAAAGGATTTTCCCACTTAATCAGTTTACATCTTAATTATTCATTAGTGGGTTTTATCATCAATTAATTTAGGCTCAATACCACTTTAAACTCCTGAACATGTTTGTGCTCTGCGACATCCAAAACAATTATATCAGTTCACATCAGCAAACAGACATGGGATTAGTAAACATTGACACTAATGAGCAAATACTAATGTTTCATTCTCTTTTTTGCTCTCAAATGTAAATCTGCAATTGTTAAACTCCTAGCAGGTGGAGAATGTTGTAGACCCAAAAATCAGAATATTTCAACCATCCCCCAAGCCTAGTTTTCTTATTAACTATGCAGGGTAGCGGTGACGTGTTTCGGGAATAAACTCTATGTGCTTGCCTGATGAAGAAAAAAAATCAGGTTCTTCATTTCAGACAAAACAGAATCATTTGTAAAAGCTAGGATGCAAAGAGCTCGTCAGCATTTTTGAAACTCACATCAGTATAGCTGCAGTTGTTTAATAAAAATCAAATTAGCACAACAGAATCTTGACAGAGTCAACAGCTGTCTAGCAACAAATACATTTTAACTACATCCACATTCTCAATAGTTTAAAAATATAATCAGATCTTTACATATACGTGCCAAACAGCCATGGCAGCTTCTCTTGCTTTATTTTTCTGTCTTTCCTTGGGCAAATGAAGAAAAAGATCTGAAAAATTTTAAATCTCAATGTTTTATCCCATTTTTATCCCAGCAAGGAAAAAGTATTCTCTGCTATCACTGACAATACACTCAAGCTATCTGCAGAGAGAAATACAGAAAAGAACTGCTTACTGTTCCATTACACTGGTCATCTTTGATCTTCAGATACATTGTTGGGTTTCTCACACTTTCAAACATGCAGACTCCAGAACTGATTTTATGCACCTTCCAGTAGGATTCCTGCTGCTGCTGACCTGCTCCGCTGCAGCTCCCATCAGGTCTCAGGGACAGAGCCTGGCAGAGGCTTGTGTTGAGCAGAATGATGGCACCATGGTGAAACACACCCTTTGGATCAGAGGCAAGAAGTCCTTTGTGAATAGCCCAGCTTTTCTCCATAATAAACTTTGACGTTTACATTGTTCATACTGATTTGTTTTAAGCACTTATTAACACATTTCCATGTATAAAATGTAAATTAATGTGTCCCAAGTAATTCCAGTATACCTCCAGCCTTTGAATATTTGCTGCTTTCTGTGCAGGCACTAACCTAGATAGTGGAAATCCTTCCCTACGCCACAGCTCCCCTGCTCTTTATTGTTCAGCAGGCAGCACAACATCCAGAGCACAAAGAACGTGGCAAGTTAAGGAACTTTTTCTCCTTCCAAATTAAGTGATCTGCCAGGCAGCTCTCCTGTATGTAGTTACCTTCCTACTTTTCGAAGGTTTAGTAAAAAGTTTAGAGATGCATCCTTTCTGTGTAACAGCCCACCCTGTTTGCATATACCAGCTGCTGTACTGGCATCGCTCCCCCCAGGAGAGCAGTAAAGGATAACTTCTCAAGTGCCGCCTACCTGTTAAACTGTAGTTTAGCTCCACCTGGTGGAAGAGGATCGTTCTTTTAGCTTGCAACCCTCTGACTTCCGATTAGATACAATCTGCTTTAAAACAGCAAATTTTAGAAGTCTTCTTAATCTCCCTCTGCCCACCTTACCTTCACATGCACAACAAATTCTTTGCAATGTCCAGCATATCCTGTTGTTTCATCAGCTACTTTGCCTTGAAGATTGAATGTAACAGTCTGACCTGGGTTCCTGGCTGACTCAAGAATGGCACAACCATTTGGTTGAAGGTGAACACGGAGCTCACAGCAACTCTTGCCTTTGCCCTAACAGAGTCAAAGTAGGAATAATACATTATACGAACTACAGTATCACAATATAGTTTCTGTATTGTTCAAGGTTCCACAATATTACCAGTCTAGTATGAAAATGTCTTTATATTTTTCAGTTTTGCAGTCCTGATACCAAATTCCTAAAATTTTGGACTCTGGAATTTCAAAGCACAGAACTAGTTCATCTTAAGATGACATAGATCTCAGGATAGCATGAAAGATACCTGGGTGCCTCAGAGGGAGAGTTAGAGTCACAGCCTACAAACATGGCAAAGAAGGTTGGAATATAAAATTTTCATTTCCATGGGACTACCTTCTGAAGAAAAAGCTTCACACTCAAAAAAACTGTCATCAGAGTCAATATACTTCTAAAAGTAAAGGAAAAATTGTGTGGATTTTAGGAGTGGTTGCAAAACAAGTGAGCCAGCATGTCCTCAAAGTATAATTAAGTACCTATCATAAGGTTAATTGCAGTTTTTCTATTGCCATTTTGTTTTACATTTACCTACCTTCACTCCAGGGACCTCAAAAAATTTTAAATGACAGCATCTTTCACATTCCCTGGGAAAAGGAATGCCTTGCACAAGTAAAAAATAAGAAAATTGAGATCTGGATTTTCTATGCGTTGCTCAGACCCATAAAGCATGTCAGTATCAAAGCAGAAAAGAGAAAGTTCAAATTTAAGCACCCAGCTAATAACCTCTCTGTAGTAAAATATAATGCAATGTGACAGACTGCAAGGGGTTCTCTGTATCAGAATTACACTAATGAACATGAACACGGGGAAGTACTGCAAGGTCTGACAGTTTGCCTGGCAGCCTGATGCTATGCCTATTGAGATATATAACTCTACTGAGAATAATCTATCCCCGCTAATGCCAATGCACACCATTTAGAAGAGGAGTGGGACCAGCTTTGGTTATGAAATTATTCACTGGATAAACAAGAGGAAGAACTCGAAAAAGTGAAAGGGAAACAGCTTCTTCCCTGGTCACTAGAAGAGTTTCATCAGAAAACTGATTTCTACAACTCCATTTGCCCTATTGTATACTGCAAGCACTGAGAAAGAAAAGCAGTATTAAGCTTTTGAAGATGGGATGAAACAAATCAAAATGGATGAAAACAAATCTGGAACATTTCTGTTGGCTTATGACAGGCATGTTACTTAGAAAAAGACACACAGCAAAAATGGGCATTTAAAAATCAATCCTTAGAATTTATACTTATCCAAAAAGAGGAGATCATAGAATCATAGAATAGTAAACTGTGAGAAAACAGACAAAGCCCTACATCTAAATTTGCCGGTTCATTGGCAATTTCCTGGGTTCGTTTCTGCAATTCTTAGCTCTTTATCTGACTGGAAGCACAATTATTACACAGATTAAAAACAGCATTCTTTTTACTCAGGCAATGAAATGTAATTATGAAGCAGAAATCAGTAAGAGCATTTCCTACCTTCCCAATTACATGGCCATTGACAAGAGCAAGAGCAAGACGTGGCATCTGATGACTGCTGAATATACATATATTTCTCCCTTTGACATTTACATCAAAAAGACCTAAGAGGCAAACAAACAAACAAAAAAAGAAGTATAAGAGTATATTAATTCATATTTGCATTAAATTAAAATCAATAGTTTATAATTTTCAAGGGAAAATAATTAATCAAGTGTTTAACTCAACAGTTTTACCCCTCTGATCAATTCATCCCCTCATTCCTTCAGGAAAGGGCATCTAGAGACTGCTGCTTATTTCACTGCCTTGAGAAGAAAAACCCCGAGAGCTAATGCTAAGGGACAAATTTCTTTTGATCAGCATATATGTTTTAAAAAAACAATCCATAAAAAGGAGCTGAGGACTCCAGTGTAATGAACTGGGATATAGCTATGAATTTACTTGATAAATAACAGATCATGTAGGGAGCATAAAGCTCTCACATAGGAAAAGATAACTCATTTTCTCTGTATCCATATGTGAATTTATAAAGCAAATCTTGCAGCTTCTCTTGCAGCAAATCTCATGGCTTCTAAAATTTTAAATCTGGACAGTTTTCCAAACAATTGCCTCTTATGGCTACTAAATTCTGATGAAAGCTAAGGTAGTGCCATTTTTATTGTTCCCAGCCACAACAGCTGATTTTTTAAACAACTGTTCTATCAGTACACTATGTTGCCCATTTGTAAGGTGCAGCTGCTATGGTATCCATATGTATGGTATCCTATGGTAGCTGCTATGGTATCCATATATGACATATATGACATATATGACATATATGACATATATGACTCCTATGGTATCCATAACATAAGATTTTCAGGGTGTCATTGCGACCATGAGAATTATACAGCCAAGGATCATCATGCCCATTGGGATGATGCCACAAATCATAAAATACAGATGGGGCTTCTAGTCCTTGGGGCGGAAGGACACGTAACTGTCACAATGGTCCTCTACTTTCATATAGAGATAAATCTTCCAAGAAATTAAAAAACCCTATCATCATCTGATATAATTTGCCATCACCACTTTGAAGACCTTTGAATTATATCATTTTAGATTGCTGAAGGAAAATAAGCAGTTCTACCAGTATCTGAAATGCATAGTTTTTTATTAGGAAAGATAGGTAGATAAATTATGTCAGAGGAGTTTATTCCAAAGTAGTGTGACCCCTAAATGAAAATTTAAATGACAGTTCCCAAGTTAGCACTTGTGGACTTCTGTTGCACGTGACTATTCTACATGCTTTGTAAATCACTGCACATATAAGTAAATAAGCAAATCTGAAAGAAGTAAAGGGAGAAAGATATTGTGCTGAAGGCAGCAGAGTTGCATAATAGGTATCTGCATTCATTTTGTACTTGTGTTTGTTTTCTGCTCTGAACTATAAAAAATACATGGTTATTCCATGTAACTAACTGTTCCTCTGATATCAGGGCAACTTTATCATATTGTTCAGAAAAATCAAGCTCTTTTTGATTATCAGTTTAATTCCTAAGTACTACTAAATCCTTGGGAGGTTGCAGATCACACTATTAATTTTTCTGACTTCCAATCTAAATGAATTAACAGCAGTTTATCCCAATTTTGTTTTGATCTTTCTTTCTAATATATTTAATTATATGTATCATCTTTAACTACTGATACTTAGTAGTTGTGCATCAGATTTGGTACTTGCACAATTATACACATTACTTATTTAAAATTGTGGAGGTAACATGCCTACGTATTTTACATCTAATGTAAGAATGTACCAAAAAAGGTACAGATTGTAATAAAAATGTCACATGTTTATGTCAGAAAAATACCATTCGAAATGCACTAATTTATTGGAAGGAAAGTGCATCTATATAAAAATCAGGAAAAAGACGGCAATGTGAAGTTGAATTCTGCATGTTAGAAGGTTATAAGCACTGCAGTGTCTAAATTATCTGATTTGTCTAAATAAAATCAGGTGCAATCCGTGAACTGAAGACACAGCATTAAAAAGCAACAAAGATGTGCTTACTGCATCAGTGCAGATTAGAGACCAAATTCCTACAAGTTTGGTCTGTCACCAAGTAATTCACAGTTTGTGATCGTAAATGGAGCTCCTTGGAAGGACACTACTGTGCTCTGCAACTGCTTTCAGGCATTTAAGACACTTGCAAATCCTAAAGCTGTAGATAGGAGATTTCAGTTAATCAGTGTCTGAGTGACCAAATACTTTGAACTGAAGGACCTAAACCACTAACCAATAAGAACAACTTTAGTAAAATAGAGTAACACCCACTTTCAATGTTTGTAATACTACTGATCTCCCATATTATACATTTGAGTTTTGATTTTCTATATAGGTATATATATATATACTGCCTATTAGTGAACTACACCTGGAACTTGTTAGCTTAGATGAATCTAGTTATAAAAGACTGTAGCTGTCCTCGCCGCAGCAGCTCCATGGGACCATTAAACAGCAGATGCCAAGAAGTTTCTATTTGGTAAGTGAAAGCCCGTGACAAGATACCATATGAGATGGGTTTTGAGCCTTGTATGTAAACTGAGCATATAATTTCTGAGTTCTTATAGCCATTCATACGCATAAATATTATAAGTAAGGAAAATGTTTATTGGAATTACCTGCTCCTATTCATTAGAGGAACCACTATATGAGATCGATCCCAGTGAACTATAAAGTCCTCTTTTCTTGTATCTTTTATGCATACAACCACCTGAAAAATACTTTACCATATTTGTTTTTCTGGTCACCAAGAGCATCAACTGTGCTATCTGGACTGAGGCAAATGAAGCCACGGGTGAGCCGGTTGTAAAACTGAAGTGTATTGCCTTCCTGAAATTTCCACTTTTCGGCAGCCCACTAGTTTTGTAAACAACAAGCAGAAAAGACTTATGAGGAGATGATACACAGGAATTTGATATACATGAGAAAACTGATCTGATTGCACTCAAAGGATAATTTGAATGGTTTAAATAAAAAGGTACGCCCTTACAGTTTCCTCTCTCTTGAGTTCCAGCTCTTGTCCTGTACAGAAAAAAAATGTGTAATTACTTTACAGAGCACCCTCATGCCATTTGACACAATTACAGTGAGGCTGAGTTCTCCTCCCCACCAATTTTCACTTACTTCCTGGAAACGTGCTGGCATCTGTCACGGTCAGTTCTCTAGCAATATTGCCATCATCCTGCCCCTGGTCCAGCCACCTAAAAAACAGAACCCATTTCAGTAATATAACCTTGATTGGCAACTCCCACAATACTCTATACACGGCACTTGCATACTGATACTTCCTGTTCTATTTATTAAAGTCTCAAGGCTGACAAACAGCAATACAAAAATCCAGCTTTAGCGAAATGGGATTGACTCTGGCAAAAATGGTTCTGTTTGTTCTTGATCTTCATCTTCCTGATGAAACTTATAAATAAATGTTTTCCTGGATTGAGGTACAAGGGCCTAAGCCAATTATTACAAATCAGAGAACTCATATTAATCCCAGACCAATAACAAAAGGTGTAGTGGTCACGATGTTTGCTCTGCCTGTCTGCAAGAATCTACAGCAGGATGCAAATTGTTCTTTGCCCTGAAAATCCCTATACAGGGAAGCAAATCCAACACCGGCAACAATTTTACCATGTCTGAACTATACTTTTACAATGCCATTGTACCTGCTTCACTTCTACTTACATAAGTCAGTCTAACTCCATTTGAGTCAAAAGGGTTCCCACACTGTGGGAGCAAGATCAGCAAGCACAGCATTGGGCTCTAACAATAACGAGCATATACCCTGTATTTTCCTGCCTGAAATGGACTTGAACTCTCCCTAAATTATATATGAAGCTAACATTATAGATCTCTTCATAGCAGTTCATCTCATCTAGAATACAAAATCAAAATTAGGTCAGGCAAAGATGAGGTGCTGTATCTGATAGGCAGAAAGCCCTTACTCACACATAAATCAGTTTCAGTGTGCACATCACTCACTCCGAGCTGTCTCAGGCAGTTATTTATTCACTCAGAGAAGTGAGAGGAGGAAATAAAATTGAGGTGCCACAGGCAAGCTGTAGCTAGATTCATACATGACTAGATTTTACCATTCCTAATATTTGCACTGATCTTTATCAATTATAATTTTTCTGTAAGGTGTTGAGAATTAATCAGGGGTAGATAAAATCAGAAGCAAACTACAGAACAGAAGATTCAGAGCAGCAGCATCTGCAGGGGAAAAGGCAGAGAAGTGAGGGTTGCTTCAAATTATGTTGCAGCTCAGTGACAGGCTGCAAGGCAAATGAAAAGACGTGATCAGGCAGCTGCGTTTGTGATAGCCATTTCACAAGATCTTCAAGTCTGATCCTGAGCTCATTGAACCCCAAGTTAATCTACATACTAACTTCAGTAAAGCGGAATCAGTCTGCTAGAGAGATAGCAACCCACTCTTCTGAAAAGCCCTTGCATCGCATTACATGGAAGAATGGGTGGATCTGCGGGTGTCAGATCCAAGGTCTCGAACAGTTCACAAAGTGCAAGAGTGGAAAGTTCCCAGGCAGAACTTTTTATTGCTTTTTTATTAGCTCAGACACACTAGAGATTTGGGACAGGTACAACTCAGAGACCTGCAAAAAGCATCAGACCATTTCAGCTTACTTTTTAGGAAACACACGCTTCCCTTGACAGGACATTTCAGAAGAAAACCTGAGTAATTACAAAGTTATTAAAAATCTAATCCAAACGAAACACCACCAACCTGTGGCAAAGAAAAGTGTAATCCAAATCTGTTATAGGATCCTTGATTACAACTTTGTCCAGAAACCAGCCGTTTCCTTAGAACAAATTTAAAAAAAAAAACAACTTAGTTCATGAGAGGCAGATTTAATGAAGCCTGACTTCCTATGCCTTTCTCTCTTCTACTGGAACTGCAAAATCTGCAGCTCCACTGGCAGGTTGCTTAGGTCATGGCTGCCGTGATGGCTGGAGAGAGGACAGTACCTGCTCTAGGTACTGTAGAGCTTGCTGCTAGGTCCCTCCCTGGATGTCATGGCCCTGAGTGCTGCACATTCCCCCCTAATTTAATATAGCCATTGTATGAAACTTATTTATTTTGCCAATCACAATATCAACAGGATTAGATAGCAGCTTATAATGGTTCAAAATAAGTGCTATGTTCTACAATATTTAGGCTCAAGAGTTTGAAAAACAGGTCTTGTGACTACAAGCAATTTGAATTTCACCATTAGTTGGGTGTCTAATGACACGATAGCATAGCCAAAATCTCCAACTCCATTTTTACACTGTAACTGATAATGCTAATCAACCTAAAATTCTAATAGCCCGTTTCATCTATAACACAGATGCACAAGACATATTCAATATCTTATCATGCAGACACTCCCCCTCTTCACAGTTTTTCTATAGGGATTAGTCAAAAATGACAGAACAGTAGCAGATGGTGTCCTTAATGTAATGGTTGACAGTATAGTGAAAGTGAACATGAAACAGTTTAAATTTGTGGTGATACAATAAGGTAACTGTGTCACTTGAACAGTTGCCTTAGAAGCCTTTGTCTTTCACTTCTAGAATATTTTTGCACATTCAGTTTTAGAAATTCATATTGTATTTCAAACAAAAGGTTAATAACTTTGCAGGCAGTATTCAGTGACTCTATAGAGAGATTTCTGACCTGATCCAAGTCCATTGTGCCCTATAACAATCTTGTACAAATGTCCAAGGTGTACAGCTTCAAGAGCAAAGATGTCAGTCTGTAATCAATCAACAAAATTTCAGTAAAATCTACAAAGCAGAGCATTCTCCAGCCGTGGGATCCCAAAGACCCATAAACCCATAGAACTCTTCTGTCAAGATCATCCTTTGAAATATCAGCTAATGATAAGGTGAGAACAAACCAAGAAGGACAGGTTTCCTGAAATAAAAGTAAGTACGCTTGATCACTTTGCTAATGGCAGTAGTTCCATTCAAATGAATGGGATCACAGTCAGAAAGAGAAACCTGCTGAAAGCTTAAAAGTGGCTTAAACAATTACAAATTACAGCAGATTTCAACATTAGAAATGCAGATATAAAATGTAAAGTTTCATTTCCTCTTCACTTATTAAATCAAATTTTTAGAATAAATAAAAACAGAAGTACACAGCTTACTTATTTTAGAAATTAAAATTCTGTCTTCCAAAAGAACTGGTGTATTCAGAAAGTATTTTTTACTTAATTATGGAATTTTGGGCAAACACTGGAATGCAGTAATTATCTCTTTTCTAATTGTACCTTGCCTGGGATAACCACCCACCTGAGAGAGAAAAGCCAGACAAACATAACAGAAAATGTCCTGCCTTTCACTTACTTGTCCTTTTAAAAATTTATTGGGTTTCTGTGACCTGAGCAACTGTCTTGATCCTGTATCACCTCTTTCTCCATAGACAGAAATATAGACATCAGCCTCAGTTCCAGCATTCCACAGTCCTCCTGTTGTCACATGCACTTCATAGACAGTCACTGACAATAAAAGATGACAGCCTTTCATATCACAAACACTATTATAGTTAGAATAACATCTAGCTGTGAATGTGCCTGTAGACTCCAAATACATCTGCGTCAAAGACAGTTAGAGTATAAAACCTTAAAAATCCTATTCAACATTAAGTAAAATAATGTACAAGCTTGCTTTGGTGTTAGATTTATGCTTTTTATCCCAGACTGTCTCTCTGGGGAATGCAAACAGAATTGAGCTTTATATGCACACTAACTATCTACTTTCCAGTTTCTGCAAGAAGAAAAGCAAAGGTCCATCAGCCACCAAACACTGCAACTCTGATTTATCCCCAGCAAGTAGTTCAGCAACATATAATTAGAGATTGCATCATAAAGCATGAGCAGAAGGGAACAAAAGTAAGATGACTTAGAATAAAAAGTCAAACGAATGGTGCTCAGTCCCCCAGCATTACAGCCACAAAGTCTCTATGTAATACTCTCAACAGTTTAATTCAGACATTCTTCCTTTGAATAAAAAAAAAAAGGCTGTTAAATCAGAAAATGTTTCAGCCTCTTTTTATTCAGAAATTGGTTTTAAAGTGCCTCTCATCTCAATGTCTTTCGTATTGAATCCAGACCTCTTCACTGTTTTGTTACCAAACTATCTTCTCTGAAGTTAAAAGCTAAGCTATGTTCTCTTTTCACTGGCTCATGCAGAAATATAATATTGGCAAAAAGATACAGAGGCTGTCTTTCAATTACTAAGTTAGAGATGAAACTGCCTTCTCCAAAGCCTTCAGCATGACCCCTCTTATACCGAGGCTGGCAGAAATGCACAGAAGTTCTTTTCTTCCTCTCTTGTGTGAGGGAGAAATTAACTACAAAATGCAGATTGAGAGGATGGTTTAAGTGTGCTGTTGTACTTTACGATGCACCGAGATTACTTGATAATAAAAATCTTTCATTGTATCTTTATCTCAGAAACAAGGAAATGGCCTACTCAGAAAGAAGAGCCTGAAAATTAGAAGGTGGGTAAGGTCAGTGTCCCAGAATACTAAGTAACATTTGAGGAAGAATAGATACTGTATGTAGGGGATCAGAGCATATTCAATACGAAATGTTCATGATCATTAATTAACATTCATTTAAAGGGGGTGGGGGTGGTTTTTATACCAAGGTGATTTTATGTCCCCCTACACTGATAATATTAAAGCCTCCTGACCAAAGACCAAACCTATGAGGAAGCAGGCTGACTGCCTCTGAGGTTTTTCATGCCCTCAAAGGTAGGAAGATCATAACCACTCAAGATCAAAACTCATTGTCGTTAGGGCTGGCCAGCCTCTCTCTACAGCATTTTATGAGCCATTTACAGCTGCTAACTGTATCACTGGAGGAAATTGCTCCTCCTATTCTTTTTCTCTTAAAGACATATTAATGAGGCACAAACCTGGCTTTCTGCTCTTCTTTTCATGCTCTTGATCTCAGTGCTCAGTCATCACAGATAGGCATAAATACAACTCCAGGCCACCCAGCTCTTTAGTACCACAGTGACTGTCCCATGGTATGTTTCCCCACATGCATGGGCCATTTTCTGGACTTCTGCCCCTCAATTTCATTTATATCCTGTTTCTGTAGCCTGCACCCACAACAGCTGTTGCCATTGAAATGCCTGTTACCACTTCAATTTTGCAAGATCAACATGAAGTACCATAAGCATACCACCAAGCATTGCTATAGTATCAAGCATTCTGAAAAAGAAATTCTGTAGTTTTTAGAGAGCTTTGAATGGAAGTTTCTCTCATCCCATTAATCTTGTCTTCTGCAGCTGGTATGATTTTTTGGGGAAGGGAAGAGAGGAGGACGTGGAATCTGTCCCAGGTGGATCTTACTCTAGTGGCAAGTAATACCGGTGGTGTTATGACTTTTCCCTCTCTACCATCACACCCTACAGGACGGGAATCTACCCCAGCATTCTTGATCCCTCACCCACATCTTTTCTAGGATACACTGATCTTGTTATGCCCTTGTACTTTCCTTAGGCCAGAAAAGAACAATGCCATTTGGAGAGAAGGGAAGAGAAGCAGACTTTCCACACCCTTTCCATTGCTGAAGCAGAGAGACAATACAGCAACAACATTCAGTGTGGGTGACAGGGATTGGTGTGGTAGAGCAGGACATGAGAACAGTACAACAGCAGCAACACCCAATAATTTTTGTATTGGTTGGCATCATTCACCTTTCGAATTACAATAGAAGCTTTATGTGACTAATGGAGCTTTTAACACTTATAGCCTTCTAAAATATTGCTAAAGTTCCACACCCAGAAATTAAGAGTATTCTGGAAGCCTGTCTCAGCCACTTACAAGAAAGAAACTAAAACAGCAGCTGCAATAGTCATACTGGAGCTATAATCCTCAGTTATTGAAAATAGAGTTTGTGATCTGACTCATGTATGATGGCTTCATGGTAGTTATGCACATGTGAGGTGTCTTCACTATTGCCTCTATTTTAAAGCAAACACAAATGCTAAAAATCTTACCAAAGAAGAAGTCTTTCTGAAGGACCTGTGAAATTCAAAGCACTAATGACTCTCCCAACTCCTTTCAGTGATCCTTAACCTTTTACCTGAGTATGCCCAGTAATCACAGGAAAACAACACAGAAAAAGTGTTGTAGCGGTCAAAAAGTAGTGGAGGGCCTGATAAAAAGCAATGAACACCTCTACCAGCAGCTGTCTGTGGCCTGACTTAGCTGATGTGGTATTGCACTTACCTGGAAGAATAGGCTGACCCTGCTGTAAAACAGGAAGCTCCACAGATATTTCCCCATCAGCCTGGTCACAGGCCAGCCATCGATGTGCAGGGAAATAAAACTGCTCCCATGAGGAAAGGTTCAGCAACTGCACCTAAACAGCACCAAGAACTGCAGTTTAAATTGCTGAGCTCACTGCAGATAGAACAGAACAGGAAATGTGTGGGATGCTGTTGAAATCTGTGCAGAGAGAGCTCTGTGGCACTATCACAAAACCATGGGTTTGGGGCATGTTGGCTCCACGGGTACAACTGCCCCCAATATGACTTTTCATTCAGTCAGATTCGAAAGTGCAGGGCAGAGTAACTCAAGTGCAGCCAAGAAACAGGGTTTATCAGCTCAGGGACGGTCCCACGAAATACAGCTATGCTGTTCCAGCTGGTATATCCACGTGGGCTGGCACTAGGTGGCATGGCTTACCAAACACGGAAGTTCTCTCTGGGAAGCTTGGCAATGCTTGCAGTTCTGTTCCTTTAACTTATTTTCTTATCAGAACAGGAATTAAAGAAACAGTTTTTGATTCTTCAACACTTCTTGTGACATAAATAAACCATGAAAGTGCTAGCCCCAACACCAATCTGCCTCACACAATTTTCTTCCATGCCCAGCTTCCAGCATATAGCAGCAAAAGGACCATATGCACACCAGCTGAAGAAGGGAAGAATGTCTAGTTATTTTGTACTTCAAAGTATTTCTTAGTAAGCACCTCAGAGGCTGCTGTATATTAGAACAGTCCCTGATTATGCTAATTTATACTAGTAGCTACTAGATTTTGGACCAGCAGAGAGAGGCAAAGACACTTTTACCTGTAGTTTCACTCCTGTTCTGTGCTTTGCAGAATGTAATCTTAATTTGAATATTGAACAAATTCAGAATTACTGAAAACATTTTTATCTCTTTTACTGCTTGAATACTAAACTTTAAAGAAAGACATTCATTTTGTCTGAAAAACCTGGCACATCTCGGCCTGTAAACATCTACTGATGGATCTTGAAAAGGAAGCTTGGATTAGTGAAGCAGCACCTTTAAGGACATTTTCAGGCCTGATATATGTCAGTACAGATGAGACAGACACAGAAACCATAGGACACTGATGGAGGACTAGCACATCTAACAACCAGAAAGGCTCTGCAGTTGTAGAACACTCTCTCTTAATTTCAGATCTTCCAGAAAAATGTAGGTTTCCCAAGGAACAATGATGTTAAGCATCTGGTGAGCATGCTGTAGGTTGTTTCTCTTCTATGAAGTCTAGAAACCAGTGCCTATACTCCTTTGTCTCACTACCACACAAAATGCTAGGTTTCTTGTAGAGTGTGTTTTGTGGAATGTATTCCTTTTCTTTGACTTTCTGCCCAAAACTGGGTAGGAATGACCTAACCCTGGCTGATGAATCACTCCCTAAAAACTGTGCCTGGTTGACTGAGATTTGGTAAGGAGGCAATTAATATTTGTAAGCCTAAAATCAATGGAACACACTGAAGTGTGGAATCCTTTTAAAATGTTACTGTTGATTTCAATTAATATATCCTAGCTGAGAAGTGAGAAGGGGGATAATAACTTCTCTTTTTTTTTCTTTCCATTTTTTTGGTCAGACTTCTTCAAGCTCTCAATTTAAATGGGTGTCCTATACAAAGCACACAGTGCAGCCTTTATTCACAGAGCATGGTATACGATAAACCACAAAGGACCATTTGTTGAGTCAGAATTTATGATAACCAAAGCTTCTAATACCAAGATTAAACGTACAAATGAACATTTTCTGTAAGAGAAAACCCACTGTTTTCTTCTAGCTTCTCCACTCAGATACATTTTAGAAATTGCTGGCAGCCTATCCCTCTGTCTCACAGGACAAAGCTATGAGGTATTTTCCACCCATTTACTGCTTACACACACACATTTATGAAAAGGAAAGTAGCAAGGAACAGAATAAAAAGGTATCTTAAATGATATTCTGACTCCAGCATTCCCCAAAACACAGCACACCTGGAAAACAAAAAACCTAGACTTTATAATCAAGCATTCCTCACCTGAATTGAAAGAGTTATAAACCCTGTAGCTCTAGCATGAAACCTTTTAAAGTGATGCTGCCTGTGACACAGTATTTCAATGTAGGCATGCATTGGTTAGAGGTACGAACTCACAGGATCTTGCCTAAACTTGAGTTAACACTGCCCAGACCTTATTAGTCTTCTTTCTGAGTCTCAGTCCCAGATGAAAACAACTAGTTAAAGCATCAAATAGCTGCCGTGTGAACGCTGATCGGTGCATATTTAACTTCAATGGACACTCCGCATTTGATAGATCTAGATTTACCCTGAAGTAAGATTATAACAATGAGTTTACCAGAAGCTTCTAAAGCCCTTCATAAATTGCTGTCTCTTAACTGAAGGCTAAGAAACGCTGGCACAAAGAGGGAAGTGTTTCAGGCATGCGTAGTGTATCACTGGTACACATAGTGCATCACTGGTATTAAGGATAAAAGCCAGATCCTTTCATTCCCAGGCCAGAAACCTAGATACTATGCTTCACGACTGAAGCTTGAAACAGAACTAGCTGATTCGCTTTGCTTTATTATCTTTGCTTTATCTGCATCAAGATCTTTTTCAAATACAGAAGGAAAAGAACCTGTTACAGTTTTTCTCCTCAGAGACATAGAAATAGAAACATTTGCAATGTAGCTCTGGTGCTGTGCATAAGGACCCAGCACCAGCTACAGATCTGAAGAGGACTTAGCTAGACTGAACTCCATGACTTTCTGGGTTTCAGCAAACTCTACACACTCTGTAGCAGACAAAGACTGTAGAAGACAGACTACAGCAGCCAACTTAAGCAGTCTTTCTTGCTGTCCAGCCACTTATTTTTAGAAAAACTAATGTACAGCTCTCACTAAAATGCAAACAGCCAAGACATACCATCACAAGCTGACTTTAATACCACACAAAAACCCTCCTTCATAAATAACCTCTTAAATGAAGCTGCAAGCATTTGATGAGGTCAATATACTTATCCCAGGGATTTTTTCTGACTTGTATTTTGGCTCCACTGTCATAATGACTGCTTTTGGAAGATAAAAATCTTTTTCACTGCTTTTACCTCTTCACAGTGCCAGGCAGGGGAGTTTCCTGCATTTGTATGTCCTATGCGTATTTTGTAGAGATGTCCTATGTTTCCAGTAATAACCTGTAAAATAAACATAACTGATGAAAAACAGAGTGTTTGCTAAAAGGAAAAGACATGCAACAGAAATTTATTTAGTAACTTTCAGGTGACATTTTTGTTTAGAGGAATTAAATATTCTGATACTTAAACAGGTGTTTCCAATATACTTTGCTCTGTATAACCATTAGAAGCTTGGCTCTTCTAAAGGACAACCCTTAAAAATCCTCTTGGCCTGCCAACCCCATTTAAATGTCTTCAGGATGCTGCTGTAGCTATTCTGTTCCCGACTGAATATTGGCCTCAGTGGGAGATGAATAGAGACTGGGTGTATGGCTAAAAAGCAATAGTGTATTGACCCTAAAACCTGGCTCAGTTTAGCATCTATACTGCTGACCTGCTACAAAATGGTTTCTGTCTCCCAAGCACCTCCCACATACCTCTGAGTTTCTCCCTACCCCTCTAGGAAGGTACACCTTAGAATTTTGGAAACAAATGTGTTCAGCTCTCATGTTTCTTTTTTGCAAATCATTTCAATTAAATCAACTTAAAAAGCTCTATTTGAAAGATTAGCTCTTGGGCAGGCTGGATGAGTGTGTCCAGTACAGATAACAGGATGCTGAGGAAATAACTGTGTGAAGGTTATTCAAACAACTGTTTATGAACTTTGGAGTAGAAATAGAATGCTTATCTTCAAGGAACTGGAAACACACCATGAGTGTCTTCCCTCCTTGCTGCATCATTTTTTTTGTATTACGTAGGCTGGATTTGCTGTCCTTCTGCTGTTTTCTGTAGAATTCATTTTCATGTTTTCATTTACAGTGTAGAGGTGGGTGTGAACTGAGTTCCCTGTACCATGAACCCTGTATCATGAACTTCCCTGAACTCAGTGTTATAAACAATAAAGAGACAGAGCAGCAAGGAGAGACCGGAGTTAACTGAGATATAGCACACAGCACAAGCAGAGAGGCTTTTCTCTTTCTATACATTTCAGAGCAGACACTCCTTAATTGTATTCAGTGCTATGGATACTCACCGAAGAGGGGAATCCTAGGTCCCAAACCAGGGACTGCCTTCATATTTTGCATTTAAAAGTCAGAGGTTAAATTAATTATAATAATGGGAGCAGGAAACAGAGCCAACAAAATCTATTGAGAAGAGGGTATTTTTGTCTGTCAGGCACCTGGTTACTTATTTTATCTACTTCTTTCAATCTTATATGTGTGGGGTTTTTTATACCACAGATGGAAACTGGCAAACTATCAGAGGTGCTGGATTCTTCTGAGAAACTCCATCAGGTTGAAGACTAAAGACTGCATTTCCTACATCCCGAGCAGCTACGAGGTTATTGTGAAAAAGGGCAAGCTCTTCATCAATGCTGCCATTAAACACCTTTTCTCATAAGGGGACATGCTATGCAGGATACTAACAATGGAAGCACCTGTTTGTTATACGGCCCTATAGGTGGCACCTGCCAGAGACACCCGGTGACAATCCCATATATACACTCAAGCTATGCAGCTTTTGATAAGAAACCTACTCTGGCTCACCTAAATCACCATGCCACAAGATTGATGGGGGAGAAACTTGCTTGTGTAACTGGGAGCAGAAGCAGCTTCAGATAGACAAACTTTATTACAGGTATAAAAATTGCCATTATTTAAATAAAGCAGCAGGTATTTAACAAAGTTAAAAATTTATTCCATACCCTAATTCTTTATGTCCTCATTTCATTTTAATATTGTAGCTCTGTTTCAAATTTTAAAACTAAACAAGTATCTGTTGTCCTATATTTCTTGGTATTTTCTTGGGCACTATGTAAAGTAATGAGTAGTTTTTCTTAAACAGACAGGAAATATGATGGATCAAATCAGCTTTAGATAGGTGAGTGGGAAAGGATACTAAATTTAGTTCTACATTTAAGTCCTGCTTCTTGTTTCCAGATATTTGTACCATACAAAAAACCTGTCTTTTCATCACAGAGATTTTGAAGTGTCATGCAATCTGGCAGGATACAAGAGGGCAACACAATGAATATATATTACTTACTGTGAAGATGTCTTCATTGCCTCTCTGAAATAATTTTCCCTCCTCTCCATCAAGAAAAATAGGCCCCGAACTGCTGTGATCCCCATACAATGTAATATAAACTTTTGAGCTTGTTCCTGCTGATGGCATATCACTGGTGAGGACTGACACCTTCCATTTCCTAGCTATCAAAAGATAAAAAGACTCACTGAATTACTTAAACTCAAAATTCTTAAGCAAAATGCATTTCACTAATCAAAATCTGGATAATATGTTGATGAATAGAGAAATACATATTTCACAAAATTACAGGAGTGAAATATTGAGTTTGCTATGTTGGGCACACAAAAATCAAGAAATGTCAGGTTGCATTCACATCTTTTACTTTGCATATGCCATACGACAAAGTCAAATTTGCATGGACATAGATCACTTTTCAAGCACAGTTTTGAAATATTGTGTTAAATTGTATAAAATATGGCTTTCTGTTTACTTAGGACATATCTGTTCTGCCCAGTGCAGTGCTGTGTAATGACAGCCACGCAGGCTCGCAGGAAGCTAGCTCTGGAATTACAAACTCTTCACTTCAAGCATTCGGGTCTCTCAAAGCAAACTAACTCTGCTGAAAGAGACCTCTTTAAGAAAGGATCTGTATCTCTGCAAAGGCGTGATGGGCTACACAGATGTAACAGCTTTTTTTTGGAATCCACTGAAGGATTACCAACATATTCTTGCATTGCAGTGTTTGCATGATACTCTGAGATACCAATGCTCTTTCCACAGCTATGTTTCATAATTATCAAGACCGAGTATATGGATTAACCTTTGGTTTAGTGGAAGCTGAGTATCAATGCCATGGAATGAAGGGAAATGGTATCACTGAGGGATGGCTGATAACAGGAACGAATATTAAGAAAACAGCCTCGCTCCTAATGTTTCTAATTAGCTGATACCCATCTCAAATGGCATACGTTTATACCCAAGCTTTCTGAGAGTTTTGCACCACTGATTTTCTTAAAAGATAGCTTCCTTTAAAGTACAGCAGCAGTGATAAAGGGCCTTGCTGACTACAGAAGCCTCCTATCATCTAATGACTCATTTATGCTACATATTTCACCTGCATGACTGACTTTTCCCTCTGGTTAAGACCCTAAGAAATAATATAAGAGTAATGAGCAAGATCATCATGATATGATTAATTTTGTATTTATTGACTATTTGAGATACTTGAAATAGATCTGTGCGTCTTAAACCCCAGGCAATAACCTATCCTGCAGTTCTGTAGTGAAGTTCAGAGAAACCGCTTTCGTTCTGAGTGCCACTCCGTATTTTTAGTGCTAGCCATGGGTGTTTTCTTAAAGGAGTCCATGGATGTTGATCATGATACATACACAGAATTATGCTACAGCAGAATATTATTTGAGGACTAGTGAAACCAAAGATTTGAGGAATTTGAATTTAGTTTTCTGTGGCATTCTGGAAAAAATAAGGTAGGATTAATATTTTCACTTGTTCATGTTTAGCCATGTCCAAAAGAAAAAATATTGAAGAAGTTGATGATTAGGGTGACCTAGGTGTGGTGCATGTCAGTATCTTTGTATCAAGGAAACAAATGAGTTGAGAATATATGTCCTCAGTACCACTCAGCAGTTATGCTTTAATAATTAATACTGGTTTTAATAAAAGGCAGAAAACAAGGGACAGTAAAGGCACATTACGAAATCTAACATATTAACGAGACCTGATGGTAGAATCTGTAACTCTTGTTTGTGCCTTGCTAAAACCATTGGGCTATACCTATTGAGGAAATTTTTACTTTTGTGTGGCCAGTGTGTTTTGTGTGTAAAACACACATTCCTTGGGAAATGCAGTATTGTAGAATCAGTAACTATTACACTAGGTATTCTCTCCTATACTTTGAGGGGAGAGACACAGAGACGCTAACATAATATTTGGTTCATCTTTGAGGACAAACCACAAGACCTTGAAATTCCACAGTAGTGTTCTGAGATCTACTTATTTGTTCGAAAAATGCTTGTAGGTCCATGACTTGAGTAGAACGTGTGAAAATTTTAAAATGCAGAGACAGAATCTAAGGTAAGTTATATTGTTTAAGAGCAGGCATCTAAAATACATTATTATCATGAGAAATTTGGAATATACACTACTACCCAATTTTAAAGAGGTGCTCTTAAAGCAGCACTTTTCTGAAACTACTGTGAATGTGCAGCTGTATTACCAATGCTTCCAAAGGAATTATATTGTCATTACTAAATAATAGATTGCAAATAGCTCCTCTTACCAACAGGTTAAACTTCAGCATCACAAGAGTGGTCATAGCCTGAACACATTAAACTGAAAAAATAGGGGAAAAAACCATAACTGTGCAATCTGAGGAGAAGAAGTAACTGGCAGAATCACACTTTCCAACAATAGAGCAGTGTGATCCCTCTTGAAAGTTGCTGTAATCTGCTTTTTCCACAGCTGAAGTTAGCTTGCTCTTTGTACTACAAAGTGGGTTCTTTACACTATCCAAAAGAGTGCCTGTGCCAACTTTCTGTGAGCCATGATTGATGACAGGTGACCATATAATCCTGCATGTTAATCTCATTTATAACTGAGAAACTAGCATATGTAGGTAACATCTACGTCATGCTATGTAGGTGTACCTAACCTCTTGTCTTAATTTAGTTTATTAAAGTAAGAAAACTGCATTAAATAATCCACCTAATTCTTACAGTGGATTAACATGTTAATTAGACTAATGATATTTAGTAACATCAGTGCTATAAAAGTCAAGTAACCTGTTTAATTGTGATAAACTGTTAAATGGTCTTGCTTTCTTCTGACATCTTTAGAAGTAAAGAGAAATATGTCTTGTGCATTTCAGAAATGAAGCCAATAAAAGATACCAAAGCATTGCTTCTATATACTCAAACTGAGGAGCCTAACAATTCTGAGAAATCAGTAATTTCTCATTAGTTTTTATGTTATATACACTTTTAGATATGCAAAACCGTATCATAGAGCTTTCTATATATCACACTAGAAATAGTAGTGATTATTATAGATCACTGTGTACAATGGTTTCTTCTCCAATACAGTTTTCAGTCTCTCAAAGCCTTTCCAGTTAATAGTTTCCAGTCTTCACCTGGACCAATATATGAATATTCAAGACAGTAGATCTGTTTGACCATTTTTTTCAGGTCAAAAGTAGTAAAGATACCCCAAAAAATCTCTACTATGTAACTGTTTTGTTTATTTTGTTTATAAGCCTGCCATGCATTGGCAATGACATCTGTTTGAAAATTTAACTGTGAGATATTGCTGAGAGGAAAAAAAAACCAACAGAAAATATTGTACTTTGATGAAAAGCTAGTCTTGACTGCTATTGAATAAGATTTTTGTATGATTTTTTTTAAATCCCTCAATATTTATATTCGTTCACAGTAAAATTAGTCCAGAATGCTTTTAATTTAAAAATAACAAATTTTCAAAACTAAGGCAAGAGATTAGCTAAGTCAATTGAACTGAAAAGCAAGGTAGAGCAAAGGATAATAAAGGAAACTAGTAAAAATGTTATTTAACCATACACATCAAAAAAGAATAATCAAAGAAGGAATATGTACACTATGTGCTGAATTTGAGACGACAGACTAAGTATGCCTTTACAATAAAGTGAAAACTGCTTCCCTTTTTTTTTTTTTAATGAGAACAGTGACATACAGTGTTTGAGAAATGGCAGCACTGTTGACAAGAGTGGGCTATGGAATGGGAAATTTAAAATGGAAAATCAGAATGGGATGAAGAGTGCACTGAGAGACTAAAACCCATGTATCTTTCACCAAAGCAATACTAGGTAACGTTTTGGAAGAAATTTTAAATGAATGGACAATTATCTCCAGACTTATACAGCTAAACAGAAAAAAAGATTGCTAGCATCAGTTTACTGCAGATACATGGCATGAGATATCCAGACTTGGATTGTTCAAGTATCCCATCTCCTCCATGATGGTGAAAATTCATCTTTGTAGAGAAGGAAATTACAGTAGCTCTAATCTATCCAAGCGTTATATGAGAAATCAGTAGCTAATTAGTGCAAGACTGTAGAGTAACAAAATAACTAGCTAAATGGAAAATTATATGTTTGTGCAGAAACAAAAGGTAATAATTTATAGGGAGATTAGTAAGTTTCTCAAGAATCAGTGTTGGAATTTGTCTGGATTTCATATTTTCATCAATATACTGCATCGAGTAGGTAATTTCTGCAATGTAGTCACTAAGACTTGCCAAAACATAAGAGTATCAGAAAGTCCGGAGTAGTAGACAAGGGATAATATGTAACAGCATGAAGTGCAAGGAAATGCTTTTTAAAAATACAACCAAAACTTAATGTTATGAACAGGAATTTATAATAAAAAAAAAAAAATAGAGGAGGAGTGAGTCGTTGAGGTGACTGTAAGATGCACCTGGAGAAAGATTTCTAAGTAGAGAAATTTTACTGTCAGTGTCCAGAGTTCAGAAGGACAAACTTTTAAATACTGCATAAAGTTCTGGTAACCATTTCCAAAACAAATTTTATTGAAACTAGAAGAAGTCCTGAGAAAGACCACCATGATGATTAGAGGAAATGGAGAAAATGTTTATGTAGGTGAAAAAGTTGAGAGAATGTCTGGTTGTGTTGGTAGACACTAAGGAGGAAAAAAACATTATCTAAGTAAACGACAATGAGATGGTTTTGGGAGACATGTATTTAAACTAACCATGACTAGGCTTAGGACAGAAATTACAAAACAGTTAAGACAGACAACAGAAGAAGGACTCAAGCTCTAGAACATCCCGCCAGTGAAAGCTGCAATAGCTATAGATAACAAGTTTTAAAGTCAGATTTAGTAAATAAATTTAATTATTTACCTAATTGAATGGTTTCTTTCTAGCAAGGGACCAAACTAGATAAACTGAAACTTCCTAGGACTGATCTATGTGTTAATGTTGGCTGTTTCTTTTTTAATAATGGCAAGACAGAAAATTAATTCCTTCTAGAAGAATGGCATAGTCTGTATAAAGCCCTTGAATGACTGCTGAATTGTTTTCTATCCTGCTCTTTACGCATTATTTAACATGCTTGTCACTTCCAAGTATATTTTAAATTGATTTATTCAGAAAGGCTCTATGCCTTTTGCAGTTAATTTGCAGAATTAAGCTACCTATATAAAGTAGCTCATATTACTCCTCATGGCGTTTTGCCCTCTGCCAATCAGTACATTGCTCTAGTCACCAGCATTGTGGGGTTCTCTCTTCAGCCTTCTCCAGTCTTACTTAATGAAAACAATTTTATTTTATCTGCATATCTCAGCTACTTAATATTCTGTATCTTCCCTGAGCTATTAATGAATATATAAACCTTATGACAGTATGGTACATCTCACTGTCAACCTTTTGTCCTGCTCTGAGGTGACCATTTTATTCCTTCTCTTTCAGTTAACATACTAAAATCAGAAACAAATCTTTCAGTTAATATAACAACCATTTCTCCACTTGCTATAGTCTCTGCTAATTGTAACCTCGGGCAGAACCTTGCATCCCACCTTTTGAGTGCTTTGCTCAGTAATCCTATAATAAGTATCTGATTAAAGGTTCTTGAACTTTGATCCAAAAAAGTTAAGGTGCTGTGAATGCAGCACAGAGTGCTGTGAATCCAGCAGGAAGACTACAAGTGGTGGAGGCATATATATATATAGCTGTTAATTTGCCTATCTAACATTTAGACATTATTTACAGCATAGAAGCCTGGCACTCAGAATGCTATATGGCATTTAGTTGGATTCTAGTAATTCTGAGCTTCATTTTCCAAACACAGATTTTACTTCTGTATTGACATGTAAAAGGATGAAAAAATACCATTGAGACTCTTCACTTGGAGCAGTTCTAAAACATACAAAGTGGGACACCAAAAATGTGGAGATGGAGGGAACAACATCAGAAACAAGGTCAGCATGGGAAATAACACACAGCTATTTGGTGTGAAAATATATTAGACAATATATGTTGCTTTAGGGTTGTAATGTTGGTTTATTACATAAAATACACTCCTTCAAACAACAGAAATGTATCAGTTTATATGGAGAAATATATCTGCCACTGGGCTCCTAAAAAGAATTAAAGAGTGCCTCTAGGTTTCCTACCTGTACTGCAAACCCCTTTTGCTCCAGATCCAACTTCTACTTCCCCTCTGCGTGCCTTCGGTCCCACAGGGAGACAGTTAAAGCCTCTGGGCCAAAAGGGATTTGGGTCAGCCTTTAATTAGGTCCCCAGTCTGGATTACCAAAGAAACATGATCCGGGGTTTATTGCAGTGTGTACATGCCAGTTAGTCTAGACACAGCCTCCAAGAGTTCAGAATGGCCAAATTCTCATTCTTGAACAGAAAAATAGCACCTTCCTTCTTCGGGTATATCTCTGACTTCACTGACATTGAAGCAAGGTACTATGAAGTGTTAGGGATTAAAATCTAACAAAAAAAAAATTAAACACTCTGTCTAATCACAATATACATTAAATATTATCCAACTTTATATTTAAAATAATTTACTGAAAATTGTAAACCATATATAAGTGCTTACTACACACACATAATATTAAAAAAAGCTGTAAACAGGTATCCAAAATAATTCTAATAACAGATTGAAAGATCCTGAAAGATATTGCATATGCCTTGGATTCTCATAACATGACATATTTAAAAAAAAATAAAAAGACATGGACCACCTTTGAAATACAGAGGTTAAGGAAGAACACACAACTAAAACTTATAGTGTATGTAGAAAAATTTTAAGAGTAAGCAGTGCTGCCTGAGAAGGGGATATGGCAGGGGCAGTGAGGAAGTCCACCGACACACAGTCTTCCTTCTCAGTTCCTGTGGAATCCCAGCAGCAATAAATGCACTCCCTTTCTAGTATCCTCTGGGTAAAAGAGGCAAACTTCATTTGGGGTCTGGATGATCCTATATAGAGACTGAAAGATCTCTTTATTCATGTAAATATTCTGAAGTTGGCCTTTAAAAACCAAACTAGCAATTTGATAATGTTAATCTATTTAAAATTTACATGACTTCTGCTTCCTACTTTTCATTGTATTACAATGTTTGAATAGAATTTCCTACATTTCATTTCAAATTAAACATATCAGTTGATTTTGTTCTGGAAAAGCATTTCTACTGAAAGACAGTTCTCAAACACTCTCAAATGTCATGAAATAGAGGAATCTTGGAACTCGGGTATTTCAAACTTCAGTTCTCTGTTCTACAAGCAGTAGTTGTTTCTCTACAAATGAGATGGTTGGTATATAACAGAGTATTTCTGAACCGATAACATTTCAGGGATAAACTGTTTTTTAACCAATCAATCACTGTCTTAGGAGAACAGCTTTTCTTCCTATGTTGGTTCCAATAAAAATCTACGTAATTATTTGTATTTCAGCAATGATATGCAACTGTGACGCAATATTTACGTAAGTCTGGGCTGTATCCACACTGGGAGCTTTACTGGGTGTGGCATTCAGCAGTATATTTATTAACATTTTTTCTGAAGATATTTTCACTAATCTAATGTTACAGAAATTCCAAGATCTCTATTACAAGTCTTTCTCATCGTTACTGTTTCCACTGTCCATTGTACAAAAGCAAATTTCTTCTTCTTCTTCTTCTGTAGGAAAGGCATTTTCATTTTTCAGATTTTCAGAGGCATTATGTTCAATGTTATTTAAAGAAGTGTCACACTTCAGAAATGTTTCAGAATGACAGGTTTCTGCTGAATCTGCCAGCATGGGAGAAAATTTTTTTTCTCCAACAATATGAATTAGGCTTATTCTTAGGGTTTGGTATATTTTTGGCTTTCTATCGGGTAGTTCACTATTTATGTCTATTACAAGATCACTGGTTATGTGTGTGGATACGTTATTTTGACAGTTGCTGACTTCCACAAGTTTTACATTCATATCCTCTATAACATGTAACTTCCCTAAACTGCTTGTGTCTTTCAGAGTTGAAGATGCAAGTATTTCAAAGTTACTAATAAAATCTAAGATGTTATTAGCATAAAACCTATTAAAAATATTATTGGCAATCTTATTGATACGGTTATTCTTCAGAGTCACATAATTATTTTCATCTGTTATGAAATCTTCGCCCGACCATTGTAAATGTTCACTCTTTTTGGCCAACAAACATGGACCTAGCTGGTTCTCAATATCAGATGCCTTTTGATAGGCATATCCTCTCTGTTCCTCATTAATCGGTGTTACTGTCACCATCAGTATTGGACAATGTTGGCCACATATAGCATGGAGTTTATCCAGAGAATCCTCTTCCTGAAGAGCACTTCTGTTAACATTACTAACATCAGTTGGCTGAGTCTGTATGGGGTCATCATTTAAAGGCTGTTCCAATGGATGCACCTTGTTATCAGGCAATCTAAATTCTACAGATGTAAAGGCTGGAAAATTGGTATCAGCCTGTGTGGAAGTAGAGTCTGCCATGACAGATGGTTTGATCTTTTCTTTGTTTGCTGCAGGAAGGGAGGTGATCTTACCATTGCAGCTAGGCTTGCTTTTTGTACTTAAGTCATCCTGAAATGGGTCTGAATCACTATTATGAGGCATATTGAAGTAGTTGCAAAAATTTTCAGAGGGTTTAGCCATGTCTTCAAGTTCTGAAGAAGAGATTTCATTGAGGACTGGGTACTGATTCAGATTGCCAAAGTGCGAGTATGGAACATCATCACTGTTAGTATCAAGGACTGTGTCTGTTGACGTGGTATCCAAATTATCATACATTCCAATCCGTTCAGGGGGTGATCTTCTTATCAAATGATTTTCTTTGAGAAGCCATTTGCCTTTATCTATCAATATTCCTTCATCTTCATTAGCTTGTACGCTAGGTTCACAATGTTGCTTTGGTGATTCCCCCGAGAGCTCATTGGTATAATTTGTCTCTTCTCTGTTAAGGGTAGGTTGTGGTGTTGGTAAAGAAGTATTTTCTCTCCTCAATAAAGTGTTCTCTTTGTTTATGTTTACTGGAAATTCTTGTGATAGTAGTGGAGAATGTGACAATTTCTCTGCAGAACAAGACCTAGGTTCTTGAGAAAAATAAATGCTTTTTTCCATCACTGCAGAGTGGAATTCTTCAGTATCCTTTTGAAACACTTTCGACATATAAGGAAATCCATTGTGAAAGTCAGGCTTAAACAAAGCTTCTGTCTTGCCATAAAGTAGTTCAATAGTTCTTTTGACGTAGCCAGTATTATAATGTTTTTCAAGTACTGCTTCCTCCTCACTTTCATTGGTCAAATCACTGGGTGCTCTAAAGTTATAATCACTCTCTTCAGTGTCTGGTCTGTAATCTGACCAGTCTGAAGTAGCAGGACTTTTTAAGCATTTTTTTAATTGAGAAGTGCCTGAACACATTTTATTCTCCAGCTCTTCTACTTGCAATTTCTGTTCTCCTTCACTCATATCACATTCTGTAATTTGCTTTGATTCATAACAAAATGATAATGGAGAGACTGTAGATAACCTCTCAGAGGTTTCCTCACAAGTTTCTGCATCTTCCTTGTCTTCCTGCACAGAATAATCCTCATTATTAGATTCCACAGAAGTTTCAGCAGCTAGTTTGTGTTGGCTATTTGGTTTTTCATCATTACCTGCTGACTTTGGATCAACTTTCTCATCTTCACTTTTATCAGGAATAACATGTATAACGCCTTTTTCACCTTCTAACTCAAAAGTATCCTGATCTAAAATGCAATTTTTGTCATCAGAAGTTACACTGTGAACTGTCGAGTTAGGTTCTACTGATGTTTCTGACTCTTCATTGTTGAATGATGTATCAGTGTTTTTATCATGAGAGTTTTTATATAGGCTATCAGGCATTTCTTGATTTCTTTCAGGTGTCTCTATAGCTGATGCAAGGCTACAGGTATTTGAATTAGTATTGGCATATTGATCTTCTAGCTGTGTTTCAGGAGCACTCAAGCCTAAAGTCTCTGTTCCTCTACAAAGACCTTTCTGTATATCAAAACACCTTTCTAATTCACCAGTCAATTTTAGAGCTTCTTCAGAAATTACACTGTCCTTTGATATACAAGGATCAACTGATTTATTTTCATGCAAATGTACACCATTATGGTCTTCAGATATGGGCATATTCTCAAGGCAATGTGTGGAGTCCTGATTTTTGAGTTCCCTCCCAAAGTGTAATAAGTTACTTTCTGTTGAATGTTGAAAATGCAAGAAGGCAGCCTTCAGTTCATCAACTTTTTCTATGACTGTAGTTTGTTTTAGAAATTGTAACTGTGTAAATATTTCAGAACAGCTACAGGTATTTTTTTGCAAATCATCTTTTATTGTCCCAGTCAAGCTCTCTCTCAGATTCAATACAAGTAACCAAGCTAGGAGGACATTAGAGGAAGAACCAAAAGTTGAAGGAGAAAGATCTGAAAGGCTGCAAGCTTTTCCTATACATCCACTATGTTCTTTCTGGAGACTGAGCAAAGTTGATTGTAGTTCCTGCAGCAACATGCCAGACACGCAATTATTCTGAACATCAATTACTGTTTTCTCCCTGACAGTTGTGCAATCAACTTGAACAGCAACTTCAGATTTTTTTCTTTGATGTAAGTTGGTATCTTGAATATCAACTTCCGACATCTTTTTATCATTGTCATGTGTTTCATGAAGCAAGTGTAGCTTACTATCATGATGAAATTCTGACTCCAATGAGTACTTGGCTTCTTCTACTATAGTTGTATCAGCATGAATCAAAGAGTCAGTTTGTTTTTCACCTGAACCCTTGGCTGATTCTTCTAAAGTTCCCAATTCACAAATAGGCTTTAATGTTTTTTTGATTATATTATGTTCAACCAGATGGTTTTTTCCAGTCACATGTACTTTATTTGTAATAAAACTTGTTTCTTTATCTGTGGAAACATCACTATTTTCTTTAGGAAAATGACAGACATTGCTATTCTTTACATTCTCTTCTTTTTTATTTATCGGGGGTAAGACAGAATTTGGTGAAAAGTTTTTCAGCCAAGTTTGGACATAGTTTTCAAGTGAATGCTCAACAGCCTCTTCTTGAAAATCCTCCTGTTTTAGAACCTCCAGTGTTATGAATCTCTCTGACATATTCAACTTATTTGCACTTAGATTTTTTTTCATCCCCTTTTGCTTTTTCTCTTTCTTTGATGGCAAATTTTCCAAAATATTATTTTCATTTTCGTTTTCAAAGTTAGGATTCTTTGGTGCTTCTGACAATGCCTTTGAAATCACAGGTGAGTGAGGTGTCTGTTCGCAAGAACTGTTTGTGAGATGTGTGCCTTCTTTCTCAGTACTCAGTGTATTCTGACCGTGTTCAGATTCATTGTTTGAATCACCTGTCATTAGACCATCTTCACTCTTTGCAGATGAAATGATACTTTTTTTTTCGCCTGACTTCAATTTTACCTTGGCCAACCTGTTGTTATTACTTCTTGTTTTTTTGTTAGATGGTAATCCATTTTGTTCCACTGAACCCTGGTGATAGAACTCATCTTCAGAACATATGCTTTTGTCTGAATTGACAGACCCATCATTGTTTTTTACAAAAATATCCGTTCCTTTTTTCTGAGGCATTTCAGAATAAATATCCATAGCCTCTGTTGTGGAATCCTGTGTGGTTTTGCTTGTGATATGCATTCCCTCACTTTTAATTATCCCTGAAATTTCTTTATCTTTTTGATTTTCATATGTACTTTGCTCTAGAAAGTCAGACGATTTTCTCTTCTTCTTTTTCTTCTTTTTGGTGAGGGCAGATGCAGATTGACTGTCATAAATGAGATGTGTTGCCGTCACAGATTCAGTCCTGACACTGATTTGATTCTCACTTTCAGTAACAGTAGGACAGAATCCAGTTGTTGGATTTATTTTCTCAGCAGGAACTTTACTACATGGAGGTACCATCTTGTTCATTTGGCTATGTCTGGGGCAGGTTGAATGCACTGAATCTTGAGAAATAGGTAATAAATCAGCAGTTTTGCATTTTGTTTCTTCTTTTAACTGACATAATTCTGAATAGCTAATGAAAGAACTCAGTGATCTTTTTATTTGTTTAATATCACATGGCTCACGGATGTGGTCTGCTGAACCTGGCCTAGCCGTCTGGTAAACTTTTGATGATGGTGTGACACCACTGATGTTAGCTTTGCAGGTTGATACTAAATTATTATATGTACCTTGTTCCACAACTGATTTCTCTAATATATTCTGTACCAATTCATCCTCGCCAGGCACTTCTAATGTCTTCCTATTTGTGGTTTCTGTTAAATTATTATTTTTATGGCTTCCTTTAAAAAACATTTCTTCTTTTATATTCTCTGAAAAAAGATTTACTGAATCATTGTCACTCATCTCACTAAACTTTGGATTACTGACACTCGATTTTTTTCTGCTTGAATGAGCTACCATGCAATACTCAGATTTATTTTCTCCATTCTGTAGTTCCTCACTGTAGGAAAACTGTCCTATTGTCTCCTCCTGAACCTCTTTCTCAGATACCAAGGTCACACTTTCAACCACGGCTTTCTTTTGTCTAACACGCCTTGGCCCAGGGGTAGGAGGCCTATAAAAGCGAGGCCTGATATTATCCTCAGGTACATTCCTTATGTCTAGATCTGCAGAATTGTTCTTCTTACAGATATTACAACCAGCAGGTTTTAAATCAGACTCTGATTCTTTGTCTGACACTTCTGCATTGAATTGCTGTAATGAGTCTCCCTCTTCTTTACTGTAGCTCTTCAAAAATGGACCATCTTTTGGTTTTATACATTCTGATACATTTACATTGGATAAGCAGTCTTCCGCATGCATTGCAGAATCGCAAGTGGTGGTGTTTTTGTCATCAGAAAGGCCAGCACGACTTACAGTTGTTGTCCATCTAATGGTTTCTTCCTCTTTAATTCTGAATCGAACTTTCATTTCCACTGTGATGCTGCCATCTTGATTAAGGTGAACAGATTTCTCAACATCATCTTCATACTGTGCCACAGATAAATCTTTACCAGTAACTGACCGATTTCCTCCTATACCATTATGACTGTCAGGAATGTAGGAAGAATCTGAGTTGTTATCATTTGAGTTGTTATCATTGCTGGACCCTTTATCAGACGAAACTGAGAATATCTGAGATCTTGAGCTAGAGCCCATTTCAGCTCTCACTACCAATAATTGCATTGAAAGAACCCAAATTCATTCAGGAGGTGGCAAGTAGAGCAGACAAATATCATGCATAAGGATCCAGATGGTGAGACAGCAGACAGGCAGCAAAAGAAGAGGAAAGAAGAACAGAGGAAAATTAGTACAAAAGAAGGTAATGAAGTGTGCTTATTTCACCAGAATATTAGAAAGTAAAGAGAAAAACACAGCTAATCTTACTGTTCATTTTAAGAAGTTGTTAGAGAGAGAAATATAACCAACTTTTAATAAAGAATCAAGCATTTAACTACTTTTCCACTTAACTTTATTTTGCAGTAGACTCTTTCTAATGCCAGAACTATAGTCTTATTTGAAGCTCCAAAGCCTAAAAAGGTACTAAATGCTCTCATTTTATACTTACTTGGGAGCTGAGGTTGCCTTGAACCTTTCAAGGGATTGACAGGCCCTCATTTATTTGGGCTTCAAGCTACCAGCTTCTTTTTCATGCCTTAGCAATCATTAATGCAGCGTTTCCTATTAGTTCTTACAGTTAGTGCTAAAATGTCTCAGTCAAGGTGAACATATATCTCTCTGGGCTTAATCCAACAACCTACAGCATATGAGTAATTACTGTGAGTAGTGACACTGACATGAGAATAAAGGGTTCAGATCCAATCCCCTGGACCGACCTTCTATAGAGAAGTAAACACAGAGGCACTTGATCTTCTTATAAAATCTGAATTTAAACCATGACATCTGAGATACATTTTATGCTACAGTTCTGTAAATGATGGTGCAAAACTCAGTAAAGCTAATGAGAATACTTCCAGACTCCAATGAATTTTGAGTATGGCCCAATATGTGTTTGCACACACATTAAATATTCCCAAAATATGTTTTGATTACTCTGTAATAACTTAGATTTAAAAAAAAAAAAACCTCATCTCTCTCTAGCAGTTGTCACTGAAGAGGTGAGAGATGAAAAACACGCAATAAAAATAAAGTTTTGTTGTCTTCCAAGAAGTTCTGCATGTGCGAGAGAAATAGTGCATGTACACCCACACGAAGACATCCGCAGCTGCCACTGATACCTAAATGTTTAGGAACCAGCATTTAATAGAAAGGTTTCACATGCAGAAAGGTATTTGAACACATGGAATATTAACTTATCAACATTGCTGGAATTTAAGCTTTTTTTTTTCGAGTGAGTCACAAATGGTCTCTTATCAAGACTTTCACAGTTAACGTATTACAATTATAGATATGTGTCTATAATTTCAGGCAGAGTGCCTTGCAAGTTTCCCAGACATATGCTTTACCATGAACAGAATCAGAAATAAAAGTTTGTACTAACTCCTCTAACACAGACCAGACCTTATGCTTCCCAAAGTAAAAATCTCACCTTCTCTGTCTCAGGAAATGGAATTGGAACAAAGTGCCTGAAATTTTATTTTTCAAGCTCTCACACCACCAGTGATGTCTCCTACACAGGATACTTCTGAATTTCTCAGGTTAAAGACAAAAAGAGGGTTGGTTTTTTTCTCTCTCTTTCTGTAATTGCTGTTAACTAAGGATTAGGAGAGAGATCTTATCAGATTCTCAGCTGCTCACGTTTCCTACCATTCCACAAGGCTCAATCTCTGGCTCAAAGTAAAATTTCACAAGATTTTTTAGTTTCTGCCGAACTTTTATTCTCAAAGTGTTCCTATTCATCCTCTCTTGACTCACTAGTTATGCTCTGCAACAGCTCTCAAGCTGTGCAAGTCAAAGAACAGGAAGCTTGAGAAAAACTAAAATTAATAGTTTGGTGGGGACATAATAAACTGTGAAGGATGTGGAAGAAACTCCTTCAAGCAAATGGAAACCAAGTGTCTTATGTTACTGATGTGCTCCATGACGTGGTCAAGGTTACCACGGAATGCCTCCATACAGAAGCAATTACAGTGTTCCATGGGCTCTCCAGTACAGCATGCAGCTGTATCAATAGTACAAAGTACCTCTGGATTAAACAAGTTTCCCCCTAGACCATACCTCTGCCCTACAGGATGCTCTAATGCAGAGGATTCCCACACAACCTAAAGCTCTGGTACCACAGCATTTTGTTCCCCTCAACCTCAGGCTATTCAGCTAGCCTGGCTTCTCTCCAAAACTCATGTTCTTGTTCATCCATTGGCCACTTCACACTCTCACTGACCTTGTCAGTGGCAAAACACCATGAGTAATCAAAGGGAAAGTACATACTTGTGTGTCTTTTCCCAAACTTATGCAAAAACCATACATCACAGCCATGAGGGTATAGGAAAAGATGACACTCTGTTTAGACAACAGCAGCTTCCAAAACATGATGAATTTGTGAGTGTCTGGGTGCTATAATGTTTTTCCTGTTTATGTGGAGCGTGGGACATGGAAACAGTGAAAGTCATTACAACAACAAGTCAAACCTCCATTTCCTAAGGTAAGTTCTAAAACTGCACAAAAGTTTTGCTCAAGAAATTCAGTCAGTTAAGAGCCTGAAGTAGCCTGTGGTTTCTCTTTCACCACTGCCATTTTTAACTGTGACACCAAAAAATTAATAACAATAACAATCAAGTGCATTAAAATAAAATACACTTATAGATTTGTATCCATGTTCTAAATAAGACTGTTTGAAAGAAAATATGCATATTAGCTGAGCACTTAGCAGAAACTTACATTTTAAAAAGAACATTAACACTTTGATCTTTCTTATGCTTATAGAGATGTCAGAACAGATATAAACAGTTTCAACTGGCCTTTTTGAATATCCTCGATCATAGTAAGATTGTCATGGTTTATGTCTTATGCTGAGAGAGATAAACCAATTAATAAAAAACAAATTAATTCAAAGAACTTACTGTTTTCACTTTCTGACTTGTCATTTGCTTTTGGGTACACACGATTTGCAATTCCAAGCATTTTAGCAGGCCGTGAATACCCAAGAGAATCATAATTGCTTCGTTTAAAAGGCTCTCTCCCTGCTGCGACTACAGCTCCAGAGCACAATATCAGGGCCTGAAGATTAGGAACCTGGAAAGGAAAAAAAGTAACATTAAATTCTCTGCCTTAGTAACCACAAAAAATAATGTAAGAGATTTATCCCTTTCATGCTTTAATGTCTTCACTTCTTAGTCTACATTAGTTTGCAGCAGACTATTAAATATGTATCACAGCACAGAATTAATTTTTCAATTCCTATAAGGCAATTCCTATCTCGTTGAGGGTATGTCTTGTTATATAAATATATTTTTAAAAGACTTCAAGAAGCAGCTTGGATCCAGATCAAATTTTTTCTTATAATTTAAGCATTCGCATATGTAATTTTGTTTCACCATTGCACAGTGACTGTTCATAGACATGAACTAAGAATATGCATTTAGAGGCAGGTATACATATGAACACATATTTGGAGGAAGAAAGGGGGAATTCAGAACACAAGTTCTTGACCTGTACTGCCACAGAGGGATAGGACAGAATCACAGAACAATATAGGTTGGAAAAGACCTCTGGAGGTCACGCAGTCTAACCCTCTGCTCAAAGTAGGTCTGACTGGATCAAGGTGTGAGAGACTTGTCTACCAGTTTTGAATTTACGACCCAAAATATATTGCAAGATAAGGCTTGCAAACTGCACTTCACTGGCTTATAGGTGATATGGACAGTTTCCCAACCTAATACAGAATTTCACCAAATGGAGGGTAAACACAAGATTTCCCTTGAACTCTTGGAGCTCTGCATGGAATTTTCTTTCTAGATACCTGTTAGGTATCATCACAAGTGCTTTTCTGTGGTTAAACAACACTAAGTGAGATAAAATGATATAAAACAACATGTGAGATGAAAATCAGGATTATTAGTGATTCATCATGTGGGTTTAGAGGTACAGAACCTGGTCCATGGTTTGAAAACTATAATAGATAATCAGGTGTCATAGTTCCAAGTAAATGATGCCAAACCACACTGCACTTTTATAATGACAAAATGCTACTTGTTGTCTTTTTAAAGCATTAAAAACCTCAGATAAACACCATTAAGACTAAAGGAAGTCTATGTGTAAATGGGTAAAAATATAGAATTGAGAGCATGCCTGAGACATTCAAAGCCCGCCTTGATGCGTTCCTGTGCCCCCTGCTCTAGATGTGTCTGCTCAAGCAGGGGGGTTGGACGAGATGATCTCCAGAGGTCCCTTCTAACCCCTACTATTCTGTGATTCTGTGACTCTGTGATTCTGTGAAAGAGGACTGAGTAAGAAAAAGAAAAGTGTTTTTTCATTATGACTTCAAGTAAAATGTCCTCACTTACTTCTCTCTGATTGCAAGATTCCAGTATATTTCCTCCAAGCTAGTAGCCTTTCTGAAGGGGAAAGTCATAGAAAGGAAACAGCTGAAATGCAGCACATCAGATCTTATACCAGGCCAATGTCCCAAGCTTATAATTGATAAAATCACCTTTTTCATTAAAAAGATCTAGAGCAGTCATAGAAAAATTGTCACTACTCATCTTTATTCTCACCTTTCTGCCATCAGTGGTATACAGTTTCACGACTGGATATTGCATTAACTCACTCATATAATCCAGAAAGGCCTCAAAGGTTTGTGTATTTTTCTTTCCCAGAACTATGGTGCGCCTGAGACTTACATCCCCATTTTTGAAAACAAGCATCTTTTTGGGAGTTGTTATTTTAGTTTCTCGATGGCCAAATCCATCTTCATTGTCCTTTGCTAATTGCACAGCCCGACGACGTGCGCTGACAGGCCTACTGATCTGCCAGGGCAGCGGCTTTTTCCTAGCCTGTTCCAGGTTGATGGGCTTCATTTTCCTCTGATGGGAGCAAATATAAGATTTTCCATCTTGAAGATCCTCCAGATTGGTGATGCTGTGTCTCCCTTTTGGTGTACTAATATTCCTTACTCCAAAAGGTAATGGGACCCGTTTGGATAAACTATCCAGCAAGGCATCAAATGTTTTGTAAGACCGGTTATTAATGACCATTTTGATCCCATTAAACTGAGGATCTCCGCTTTTATAGAAACAGATCCGTTTTGCCACAACAGGTTCGGTAACATTGAAATGGCGTGTGGATAAACTCTGTTCACTCTCGGAGGAATTTGGCTGATTCACCGAGTAACTAGTTGAAGGTGTTTCACTCATTTTGACAGCAATCTGGAAGAAAGGGGAGATGGATGTAAAACTTTTCTTATGACTAGTAATAATATGGTCTTCATTTTGAGAGGTGCAGAAAGAGAATTTATGAGTAACCAACAGCAGCAAGTTGTGCCAAAAATCACTGGATTTAAATGGATCCAAGCTGTTATCTCTAAATTCCACAAAGACTCCAGTACTGTCGGATTAAGTTAGCATAGCTCTACTTGCAATTATTCCCAAAACTCTCCAATGTAATTTCAAAACTCTTATCATTTTGGTAGAAGAGGCCTTTCCTTAGAAGAAGGTACTCTGTCAGTCCAGAATGATAATTAGATGTTGTCTTTCTTGAGGATGAAGCTAATGACAACATTTCATATTTAAGATATTAGCAATATCCTTATTAGGATTGAGAAATTTGTGCCTAGTCATGAGCCATATTCAGTTAAAAATAACAAAACTGAAAGACAATACAATTCATTCTGATCTCATATACTAGTTTTATACAAGAGCAAATCAGTTGGAATCAGAGAATAGGCTCCCAATTTACTACACTGTAAACTATACCAGAATAAGTCCCAAAACATGTTTTAGAGTTAATTTGCATCATAAATTGACAGATCATTTGCTTTTCTATTACAAGTTTTATATTTCATGATACATAAACCACTACAATATTTGCATTTATACCAAGGAAAAACTACTGATCAAATAAGACTATTTTTTTAGTAAGAGAAAAGTCTGTAAATCCTTTATAAAGACACAAAAAAATTCAGGTATTCTTCAGTAGAAGTAGCCTCTAAATTGAAACATTTAAATACCAGTCTTTTAAACTTCAGATTATTTCTGGCTACTATATCAATAGTCTTCATGCTTGAAAATAGAGCACTCTTCCTACAGTCTTTCCATTTGAATCCAATTTACACACAGGTACTGTAATGACAACCTTTTAAATTAATAAAATTGCTTTATCTTAATGATTGCCTTGCTTTGATGGGAACACAGGGTAGAAATGGCTAGTCAACTAATCAGCCTCAAGGACCCAGTTTTAGCAGAGTTTTACAGAAAAGCTATATAGTCTCAAAGAATATGTTTGTCATCAAAAAAATATAAATTAAATGCTTTTACAATGTCACCTTGATGTAGCTGCCATATTGACTAATGGAACAATCTCTTCCAGAAACTACATATTTTTCTTAATGAAGCTATGGAAAACAATATTTTGACTATTTTCCTACTACATACATCAGTTCTGAAACTGATAAGAAAATATTGCTATTTTTCAAGACAGTCGAGGTTCAAGTAAAGTCAGATTTGACAAGCTTTTATCTTACTGTGTTCTTACAGCTTTTCCAATAATGTGCTGTTTTCAGCCTGGGTGTTTTGCCTTCACTAAGATTAAATCACTTTTTAAATGTCTGCTATTTTGAACAATGATCAGAACACAGGAAGAAATGTCTCCTTTTAATACATTATTTATGCTTTAAATTGTACTTACTCTAAGTGCTAAAGTTGAAAAATAATGAAACAAGTCTGCACTAGGATAATGCACACGATTGATTTAGGTAATTACAATTCTATTTAAAATTCTTTAAAAAGTAAAAATAATTTAAAAAAAAAACTGTACATATTTCATTAAGGAATATGCAGGAAGAAATTTTCAGGCTTGGCAGCAGCAACTTACACAATCCAGTCCATGATGGCTAGTGAAATGGCTTACTTTCTGTGGTAGGGAGGAGCTCCACTTCAACTGAAATCACTGAGAGCTATAGCTGCTAATCTTTTTTGACACATCGGTTCATTATCTGCCTAAATTTTCATTACACTTCTAAACTGAGAGGTTGACAGGTGAGTTAAGGCTAGGGACACAATCTGAGCCAGCCATTTTATGCTTCATGCATCATTCTGTTCACACTGATATTCCTAGAGGAAATCCACGAGGGCATTTTTATTGGTAGCTGCAACATAAACTTTCCTACTCTCTTTGCAGAGCAAATATTCTACTCCAATGAAAGCAGCAGTGACAGTAGCAAAGCTCTTGAGTGAACTGAATGTCATGTAACCCCATTTAATTGGCCAATAAGATTTGATCTCTCCAACAGCGTCCAGTCCAGGATCTCCGGGGAAGGGAAGAAAACTGTTAAGCCATCATCAGTACTGGCCACAGACAGAAACGAACACAGATCCTTGGCTATTCTGCACTACAACTTCTCACCCGTTATGAAAATGGAGTGGAAGTTCATCTAACTGTGTGATTATTCGCTCTTACAAGAGATGAAAGAGGAGGATTTTCTCATGAGACTACTGATAATAATCACTTTTGAATTAGCCTCTCAGAAGTTGTTCTAGATATTTGTACATGTGTAAAACATTCAGTTATGTAAGCATCAACAGTTGGAAGAGAAATACAATACATTTTGCATAAAGATAATTATTGGACAGAGTCTTGACAGCGTGGAAGTAATGAAATCCAAAACAAACAAAGAGAGAATACACATATAAAGAAAAAAGACATTTTTCATTATAAACATGAAATAATTTGAATTCACAAAAGTAACTAAGAAAAAGGAGTTTTCCTTAGAAAAACATAAAATGCATGATAACGCAGATAGTCTTGGCAGAGAACTGCTCGTTGCATAGCACACCATGTATGAATACTTTCTAGTATTAATTTTAATAGTGGAAATTGCTTATGCATCTTTTAGATACCTTAGAAGTGCATCTTACAAATAGCAAACATGTCAACAAATGAATGATCAACATATTGTAGAAGTTACTATTTCATGCTACAGGTGATCACACTAAGATAGCCTCATTTCATCTTAAGCATAGTATCAATTTTCATACTTAAATAATTTTAGTCTAAAATTAAGAAATAGCTGATATTATAGGATACAGAATGTCTATTAAGACATTTTGGCAATTACAATGTTAAGAATTTTATTCTGCAAGAAAATCAAATAGAATTCAGAATTGAATCCCTTTGCCTACATTCTCATAAAACCACTTATTCAAAGTTTATGCACAAAGCTGCTAAATTTTATAAAGACACTAAGTGGAACACTTTGTTCTAAATATATAAGTATGTCTAATGCCATATAGATGGTAAGTATCGCATATAATTTCATCATACTCACCCACAGTCACATCCTATGTAAATAAAGAGTAGTTAGCTTGTTTTCAGGGACTTACAAATTGTACATGTGATTGTCTATGCCGTATGACATGAACATCCTTAGACTTATTCCAACTGTGCTCAGCTAGAAAAAAACATCATAATCCATTTGCTTAATCTCAGCTCATGTTAATCACCAGACCAAGTTCACCTCAGGTAGCCATTGTTCAGAGCAGTGTGTCTAACATCTCATTCATCAAGTCCTCTTATATGGTTTTAAACTCTATTTACCTTTTACATATTTGATTTATACAATTTTCTGTTTACTTAGTTTGCTCAAGAGCCTCACAGAGCCACATAAAATAAAAATGTGGGTAGGGAACATAGGTCATCTAATCTATCTTCTTATCAGTGTAGGGTTATTCTCCAAACTAAATTCTTTAGTGATACGAATTTTAAATATGTTAAAATGGAGGTTCTACCACTCACCTTCTGAGACTATTTATTAACTATCTCCTGGCATTAATTCTTGCTTTTGTTCAATCATTTGGTCAAGATGTTCCTCTCTGGGCTAAAGATTCTCCCATGTTTTCCCTATTCAGATATCACAATGAAAATAGTTCCACAGTTTCTTTCACAACACAATAAAACATGACAGTCTGAAGGAGCTTTGTCATCCATGAGGCATTCATCATTTCAACGTGTTAGACAAAGGGCAATGCAATGATTATAAATGTGTGTGAATGTAGTTTATGAAGAGACAGGAGGATTACATCTAACTGTAGCTTGATTATACCACAGAATGTGGGGTTGGTTTTTTTTTTCCAGTGGAAATACTAAGTCCCCGGATGGTAAATGTTCTATCTAATTGCTACCAGATGTATAATCTGATTTGGAGCTTCTTTGCTTAATCAGGATTACAGCAAGCTCTCAAAACTAGATGTTTAGAACAGTAACAAAAACACTGCTCAGTAGACACTACCACTGCATGCCACAATGTTTTTTAACTATTTTCCTTAGTAGAGAATTCAACTATTATAGAATTTTTAAAGTACCACTTCAGTTCCACTTTCATAAGATGCATAGGCACAAACATTAAATGATAACCTTCCACAGATATTTTGCTATAAACATTGCTTTGTTAAATATTATATTAATATAATTATTTAGGTCCTTAATCTATCTTAGCTAATGCACTTCTTACATTCCAGTCAGTATTCTGTTGTTTATACTTGTTCAGAAGATGAACAAGTGCAAATTCTTTCTGTTATTTTGATGTCTTATAACTTAATCGCTTATACAGGAATTTTTATAGAGTTAGTTTTCTTTTAAGCGCAGGATTTAAAATGTCATTGCTACTCTCATTAGCTTTCCCGTGCATGCAAAGCTACTTTTGATAACCAGCTAATCCATCAGTAGCTTCCGTGTACCACTATAATTTGAGACCCAAGAGATAATACTTCTGGGACCTGGTAAAGATGATAAACAAGTGTCACCATTTGACAGTGTGAATGCCACTTAATTCTCTACAACTTCAAAAGGCTTACAAAGCTTCTGTTTAGACATATGTAGCTTTAAAGCTCCACTGTGTTCCTTCTTATACTACAAACACTCCATATATTCTGAAAAGATAGAAGAAATCATCAACTTAATAGTAAAAATAGCATCCATAAGAATTATGTTTAATTCAGATTTAAAGCTAACAAGCCACAAAATTTTATCACAGTCCTATAGCAATCAATATTGACACAAAACCACTTTTCATCCATTCATTTGGGCGGCTTGACTGACATCCATGGAACTACCAAAATGATGTGAAAAGAATTTAGCCTTAATATTTAGAGAACAGTTGCTCTTTTTATATAAACCATTCACAAAGAAAAATTGGGGAATAGAAAATTTGTCCAGAAAATTTAAGGAAAAATGAGGCCACATGAGAAAACATATCAGAGATTAAAATCATAATTGCAAGCAGGATTACAATTGTAATTGTAATGACAGCAGTCATTCTCACTTTTAAATTACGTGCCTGTTTATCTCCAGAACATCTTCAGCTCTCACTTTTGATACTAAACATTATGTTTAACCTGCACTCGATATCCTTCTGGGTTCTATTTTTTTTGTGAGGGTTATTGACTGGTCAATAACTGAAATTATGACCATACCACAGTGAAGCAGTCACTAACTGTTGTTGTCTCTCATTGGAAAGAAAAAAGAAAAGCTCACATCTGGCTCTGTGTGAACACAGCGACAGGTAAGTACAAAGGATCTGCTCTAATGACCACAGGCATCAGTGGCAGTTGCCCTTTCAATTCCAAAGGGTGAATTTTAGGAAGACAGTGGCATAGAAGTGGCCAGTTGAAGGTCCAGTGCCTGCAGTTAGCCTGCAATACTGTCCTATATAGCAAGAGGCCTTGGGCAAGCACCCTACGCAAACACTTGGCCTGCAGTCCCTGGGCTGAACCAAAGCTCAAGTGGAAGTTTTCAAAGTAAAGGGAAGGTTTCTAACTCACTCCAAAATTCTTTGTATCAGCCCAGAAAAGTAGAGCATCAAAATAATTGTAAAAAAGTATTTTTATCATTACTCCTCTTGATTTTGATTAATTACTCCTCCTTTTCTATGGACTTTGCTTTAGTAACTGAACTAATTAAATGCTACAAGTACCTAAATATAACCTCACTATACAAGTCTTCAGTGTTTCTCAAGATCAGCATCATATCCAGGAATACTGATGTCCAAGAAAGAAAAAGTATGTTAGCAATTATGTTATCATGTTTGCTAGTATATTCATTTTTCCTTAGCAGATAACCAGCATCCCAGGTCGAGAAGCATAAGCAGCCTTTTCTGCAGCATTATCCTGAGTCAGAGCAGGGTCAGAACCCTGTGTGATGTGGCCCTCCCTGCCTGGCAATCCTATGGCTCTTGAATGACACCCTTTGTTTAAGTCGGAGCCATATGGAACAGCACTTAAGATTTGAGTATTTTTATCATTCAAGTGTGAGTCACTTCTTTAAAACGGGCAGTTGCTACAACAGTTAAACTATTACTGTTGACCTCATGCCCCAAGAAAATGTTGATAATGTACCTTATATTTCCAAGTCCCTTCAACCTCTTACACCTCTGGGTTTTTTTAATTGGACTGTTCAGTAAGGTATGGAACTAGGAAACTGCTATCAAGCTAAAAAGGAAATTATTGCATTAGAAGCAGGGTCAAGTTTCCTTCAGTGTGCCCAGGCTGTTTACATCCTTTCCAGTAAGGCGTTCCAAAAAATGTGCCACTATTAATATGTTACTACTGATAAGATTTTGAGCCATTGCATTACAGCAGCATTTTGGTGTTTGGTATACATGAACTTCTTATCAAGTTAATCCCCACAGACTTTTATTCATTAAATTCTCCAACATAGATTTGATAACCAACAGCTGGGGATGCAGAATGAGAAAAAAGAAAAAGTATGCCTCCAGGGAGGAAAATAAAACAAAACCAGAGGCCTGCTTTTAAGAGAGCTCTGCCTGGATGGTTAGACGGACTGCAAAGCTCCTGTTTGAGCTGTTCTGGTTTTCGACCACCACTAAATTCAACTCAGATCTCAATGCCTGTTTGTGTTCAGAAGATAGCTTCCTATGGGAAATTTCTGGCCTGGCAGAAATACAAATTGACCCATCCTCTTTAAGTGGGTTAGAATTTCATTCTGGAGTGTACGGCTTGTCTCAGGGTTAAATACATAATCGTTCTCAGCTTTGTTTTCTTTATTTTCTTGCCTCAGGTGTAGTTAACCATCTATACTTATCCTCTGTTTTGTAAGATATACTAGCTGAAGGGAAGGATCAGCCATATTTTCATTTTTTCTGAGTGTGGACAACTGGAAAAAGAGCTAGATTATATTTTGCTTTGTTTCTATTACATCTACATAATTCACAGCAGTGATATGTGAATGCTTACAGAGCATCTCAAATTCTTTAAACTGGAAGAAGTGTGACTAGAAATTTTTCTCTAGCCCTAGTTTTCTTCTACAACACTTCAAAAATTTCTTTTCTCTCTTCGATATTTGCCTTCATGACCCCCGCAGTCCTTTCACCATATTAATAATGCAGCCACCTGTACAATGATTTGTAAAAATCAGTTATGTTACACTAACTGCAGATCTAATTGGTGCTGTCAGCTTATTAAAGATTGACTTCTTCCTGTATTGGTTAGAAAACTCCTATGAGGATCTTAATATTTTAATGAAAAATTCACTCATTGAGACAGCTAGGGCTGTCACACGTTCTTTTTTATACTCTTTTAACTTCCTTGTACTTCTTACCAATCTGTTAATTTATAACTACCATTCTTTGCATCTCCCAAAGAGCACAGTCAAAAAAAAAAAAAAAGGATTAAGCAGGAAGCACATGAATTTCCTGGCCAAGCTGTTATCAGCTTACCTTGAAATTTAACCACATGGTCCTCAGTTTGTCTGTCTGAAATTCTGTGCAATGACCTTGCCAACTTTCCTATTTCACAGAGACATTGCAAAGCACAAGCTAAAGAAATCTCATGAAGCTCCAGCAGCATAGAATCATAGAATCATAAAATCATTAAGGTTGGTACAGACCTCTAGGATCATCAACTCCAACCGTCTACCCAACACCACCATGTCTCCTAAACCATGCCCTGAAGTGCCACGTCTACACGGCTTTTAAATACCTCCAGGCACAGTGACTCCACCACCTCTCTGGGCAGCCTGTTCCAATGCCTGACCACTCGCACTACAGAAATTTTTCCTAATATATAATCTAAACCTCCCATGGCACAGCTTGAGACATTCTCCTCTTGTCCTATCTCTAGTAATTTGGGAGAAGAGACCAACACCCACCTCACTACAACCTCCTTTCAGGTAGTTGTAGAGAGCGAGAAGGTCTCCCCTCAGCCTCCTCTTCTCCAGACTAAACACCCCCAGTTCCCTCAACCTCTCCTTATAAGACCTGCTCTCCAGACCCTTCACCAGCTTCGTTGCCCTTCTCTGGACACACTCCAGCACCTCAATGTCTTCCTTGTATTGAGGGGCCCAAAACTGAACACAGCACTCGAGGTGCGGCCTCACCAGTGCCGAGTACAGGGGCACGATCACTGCCCTGCTCCTGCTGGCCAAACTATTCCTGATAGAAGCCAGGATGCTGTTGGCCTTCTTGGCCACCTGGACACACTGCTGGCTCATGTTCAGCGGCTGTTGACTAGCACCCCCAGGTCCTTCTCCACCAGGCCTAAGTGACTATGAGGGACACATCTTTTGGTTCCTCTTGGAGGACATCATAAAATCCTTTGCTGGATCTGGTGCTATTTCCTTGATGGAGTTCAGAGGCTGTTTTCAGAGTGAGTTCATAAATTGAGGCAAAGAAGGGGAAAAGAAAAGGCTTAGACATACTATACAGCTTTGCCTCCTACAAACTCTTTAAAGTCTTTGATCAAAATTTACATCTTCAAACACTTGCTCTGGTTGGCTGCCTACTCCTGTAGGTGCCCAGGCTCCTGAGGCTCCTAAATTGCTAACGGCACAGCTTTGCTGCAAGGCACGTGTACAACAATTCCAGCTCTGACAACGCTAAGCTGCTTAATGTCTTAGCTTTGGTGCAATGCACAGCTCGTCGCTGTTTTGCCCATCTTGCCTGAAGAAACCTGACTGTCCCCTCTTACAGGCCAGGCAGCAAGTTGTTGCTGGCTTCCATTCCTCTGGCTAGTAGTTAAAGAGCGCTCTTACCACTCCAGAGGTCCAGTTCACTGCCTGATTTAAAGCAACGATTTAAGTCTATATATCTTAGTTTTCAAGACAATGAATGAGCTCAACGCTCCTCCTCCTATCTAGGTTTTGTGTAAGAAAAGACTGACCATGTACAACATCTAATTCCACAACAGACTTCATAGCTACAAATGCCCAGTGGTGACATACACCTAACTTTAAGCCTGGGTTTAGACACCTATTTCTTTGACAGGCATGGAAATAGTATCAGATATGGACCCTAATCTAAAGGCCCCACATCTGCCTACGATTCAGGAGCCAAGATATATAACTCAAATCTGACGGTGCCCAGAGGAAACAAGTCGACCGCCTCCAGCGCTGTATCACTGTACCTGAACTCACAGCACAAATCTAGCTTACTCAGTTGCATTAACTGTAGGTGCAGGCAAGAAGATCTGAGAAAGTACAGGTACTACTGAATTATATTTGGCTGTCATGCCTGCAGTGCCAGATGTAAAAAATAGACATGAATGCATGTTCCTCAGATCAACCCAGGATTCACACACGGAGTTTTAAACCTGAAGATGGTCACCACTTCTGTTACTGCATCCCTCCAGGGCACTTGGGTTTCCCCCTTCTGCATTTATTATCCCTTACACTTATATACAAAAGTTATAAATAGATCTTTCTGCATATGCATGTTTATATCTAACTAAGTATATATAGATACACATAGACACGCGCACACACACACACCCCCCACACAAGCTCTGCTCAGATATCTTCAGTTCCTTTTATGATTTGGATTAAATTGTCATTTTCCAGTGTCTTGATTGTATATTCCCAGACCTGTTGTTTCCCTTTCATTTTGTTTTGATTTGGAAGTACATTCCTCTAAACTCCCTCACATGCAGAGCTGTGACCTGATTTTACCAAAGGACTAACTTTATACGTATATTAAAATTTAAGCCAATTTGATGCATGATCTTTTTTTTATCTATTAAGACATCCAGCCTGTATTTCTGTGTTGTATTTTTGGCATACTGCCGGTTTCTAATCTCAAATAGTACTAAAAAGTGACATTAGACGGATAAAGATTTTTGAACGTATGATCAATAAAAAATAGAAAGGCAATGTCCACCTCCTTCAAAAACAATCAAACCATAACAGGTGTTATCACCACCAAATTTCTATCTATCCTTCTTTTCCTTGATCTAAATGAAGCTTCAGATGTTGTCAACATAAATTTTTCTACACACGGTAATATTGATTCAAAATTATACATAAACAAAATGGAATTACTTCATTTTAATTAAATTTTCTATATTATGATGTATTTATTTTCTTTAATAAAAATATTTTTATGTTATTAATTTTTAATCAATTTATAATTAAATTACCAGAAGTAATAAAAATCTTGGTAAGTAGGAGGTCCATGGGTTAAATACATGACAACAGATAGAATGGTAAAAAGTATCGCTGCTGTCTTCAAGCAGTTTTATCCGTAAAAAAATAAGAGTACTTTAAAGTTTCATTATGCAAGACACTGAAATTAGGCTACATAAAGTATTAAATTAATATTTTTTTCTCTCTCTTAAGTTCCTTTAGTCAAACCATTTACTTTATGTTTGACACAGATAAAATCCAGTACAGATAATTTGTAATGGAAAGGATCTGTTCATTTCCCAACTTGATTAGACCAATCCCCAGAGTGACCCTTGTGGTCATTCTCCAGCGATAACATCACAAAGCCAAGAAAGACCAGATGAGTTATCTTAGAAGACAACATATCACCTACCATTAAAAGCTAAGGAGAGGTAAGTGTCACGGAAAGGCCTGGCTGTCAATAGAGTTTTATAATGTTTCTGCTTTTGCTGCTCTATTACAGCAGAAAGTTGATGTAGTTTCAACCTTCTTCGCTCTTACTACTATTATGCTTCCCATGGGACAAACAAAAAACTCCTGTCCCATCAACTCTTAGTTTTTGACATTTTCCCTTTATAAATTTTGCCAGGGAGTCAAAATCTCAGAAAATTCATAAACTGAAAATAAAAAAAATCTACAATTAATTTTGAACCAACTGAAAAATTGGGGTGTTTGCATAATATTTAATTATTTAAAATTTTATTTAAATTTACTTATTTTAGATTTTGAAACATGTACTGTCTATCTGCTTGTGCACATTCTATTCATCTCACTTCAGCTCTGCAGGCGACCACCCATGCTCATCTTTCCTCTTGCCTAATACAGCATGAACAGATCCAGGAATTCTACCCAAATGTATTTCTACTCTTTCTGCTTTACTTCCCGGGTGAGAAGGACTGCCACTGCCCTCAGCAACGCTTGTACCACGCATCTAGCTCATAGTTGCTGTGAAGTGCCTGGGGAATGTGACTGCATCTGGAAAGGGGCTATGCTCAGATGCTCCACGCCCCTGGAATGCAGGATACAGCTGCATTATATCGTGCTGTTCTGTGAAATGCATTCATGCATCTTCACTGTACTGAATATTGAACAATATCTATTTTCAACTGATCTTTCTAATTAAAAAATCCAATTTTTAATGAGGTTTTTTTATGTTATTGTCCCTTAACAACTTCTTGACAATTTCAAACACAAATTGAGAAAAAATGCTCAGATTTTCAGATCATAAAGAAGGAAAGAAGTATTCTTATATAGATCTAACATTGCCTAAAGGGATGCAAAATCGGACAGATGTATTCAGATGAACACCTTGGATCCTTGTGACAACAGTGACATACAGGTTTGCGTTATACTGACAAAGAAGGTATGCTTTATAATCAATACTGGCCATGCTTCCATAAGACTCTAGAGGCACATTTATGCGGTTGTCTTCTGAAGAGCAGCAGTCAGCTCCCTCTTTTGGCAGTCACAGCCATCTCTGTCTTCAGAGATGCAGAAGACAGCACAAGGCCTTAGAGAATGAAAAAATAACACAGAAATACAAACCCCCCTCTGGGAGCAACCTCTACTTGGAATCATAATCCTCGTGGCTTTCACTTTGAATGTGACAAGAAAAAAACAACTTGCAAAAAGGTATTTGAATGTTGTTGAAATAAACCAGTATGTGCAAAACCACCCCTGATAAGGTCGTCAGCCAAGGTCAACCTGCGGCAATCTCTTCGGAGCTGTGACAGAACAATAGACCCACCGCATGGAGCAAGCGGGCAGGCGCGCAGGCTCTGCTGCTCTATCTCGGCAGATAAGCAATCCTTGGGACTTCAAATAAATCAGGGGGAACAGCTAGCGGAAAGAGTGATGTCGGGTAGATCTCCTCTCATGTTTTTCTTAGCAGACCGCCACAGGGAAATACTCAGATGCTGAAGGATGTCTGTTTACTTAGAAGAGACTGATCTAAAATGAAGTGACATACTATAATCTGGTCAGGCAAACTGTCTCTAAGCAATTAGACTGTCTTATTGGTTTAATGCTATTTTAGGTTTATTTTTGCTTTTGGGAATTAGACTTGCTCCTTGGAAAACAGAGTAAAAGAAAATGAAATAGACTTTGTTCAGAATGTTTTCTGGATACTAATCCTTAACTTTTATTTCCCTTCAGAAACACTGTCGGGAATGGGTGTGAAAAGTAATTTTTGTGTTGCCCCATTTTAGAGCTAAAAAGCAAATTTTCATTTAAACATTTATTTGTTTTTACTGCCATTGATATTCCTTAAAATAGAAGTTTTCATAGACTTTTCTCAAAGTGAAAATTTAAGTTCAGAGATAATTTCTAACATACCAGGATTTGTTTATACTGCAATAAACAACAACAAACTTGTTTGCAACTGAAAAAAAAGCTCCCTATCAAGATGTAACTTAAAATAGCTGCAGAGGGAAGAAGGTCAGACAAAGGAGTACTAATTGATAGCAAAATGTTTGTACTTTACAAAAGGAGCTGATTCAAAAATAGGCCGGTTTTTATTTGTGAGGACCACTTCCAACAGCTTGGCAAACTAATGTGCTAAACAAGAACTGAACCCAAGCCCCCACCACACACGTGCACGCGCGCGCGTGCACACACCCCCGGCTTAAAAAAGTACAACGGGAAGTATATTCCTGCAAGTTAGAAGCGAAGAGCATTATTCCTGAGAATGATGGATATTTTAGTCACATCACAATTATTCCTTACAGCAGAATCCAGATAATTTTGTTTAGACTGTTTTCAGGTGAACCTCATTATGGATTCCTCGCTTTCTCTGGGAGTCAAAGCTGCTGTGAACGCAGCTCAGCTACAAAGTCCTTCTCATAGTCGTCTGAAGTTTCTTTTTGTTGCCTTTCCAAACGCTACCTGCCTACTGGTTTTAAAATATCTCACAGTCATTGTCCCACATTCTCACAATCTGCTGTATCATAAACCATTTAATTTATTTTACTTTTTAAAATTATTTTTTATAAATATATACACATATGGGGGGAGAGAGAGAGAGAAGTCGTATATCCATGGAAAGAGGATATTAAATACAATATATTATATTAAGCATAATGTAATATATTGTATTATATAATATAGTATATTAAGTATTATATTCTCTTATATGATCCATTAAGTATCCATTAAGTCCACTATCAATTTAGATTATTAATTAGATATGTGCATAAGCCCTTCCTTATTCAGAAGAACAATTACACATAGGTTTAGCATAAATGTCTGCACAAATATAGATCGGCATGCTATGTGCAGTAGTCAGAAATACCTGTAGCAGTGGTATATTTCTATGCTAGCCAGATTCCAGGGTTTATTCCTCTTATTTAGCGTATGCGTTCTGAAAATTGAGGGTCTGGAAGGTCAGCCTATTTTTTGATCAATATTTATAAACTTTGAAGATCAAGTGAGAAATTCTGGATATCTTTTTGGAAATAAAAAAGGGAGAGCTTTTTTTCCCCTCATTTTTAAAACAGAGGCACAATTAAATCTTAAAACTTTCCTAGTCTTCTCTTTTATCAGTGCCCTCTGGCCTTTAATTCCTATCATTCTGCTTGAAATTTTACTGCTATTATTTACTTATATTAATATATAATTATATATATTAATATGATATTATTATTATTATTCCCCAGTGCAGTTGTGCATTTTCTTAATTCTAAATACATCAGAGCTTTGTTGAACTGGTTCATTTTGATTTATCTTTTACCTATCTTCAGTAATTCAGTTCCATTCTGTACTGCATGTGCTCCCCATCACACTACATACACTGCACAAATATGTAAGACATATCATGCTATAAATTTTTTTAGTGATCAATTTAAGTGAGAACTGGAGCAGAAGAAAAGTATCGGATGAAAGGAGAGGCTGAGAAGATCTGTTTTGTCTGACTGTACCCCCCACATCCCTCACTGCATTGCTCAGGGGGTGGCTAAAGGAGTCTGGAGTAAAGGAGTGAAGTTGAGCCTGGAAGAGGGAGAGGAAAGGTGTTGTTTTACTGCTTGTCTTTGTTTCTTGCTATATGAATCTATTTTCATTGGCAATAAATTAAATTCATTTTCCCCAAGACAGGACTGTTTTACCCACAACAGCAATTGGTATGCAATTTCTCTGACTTTATCCCAACCCACGAGTTTTCTCATCCTGTTTTCTCCCCCTGCCTCCCCCAGGAGGGGAGTGGGCGAGTGGCTGGGTGGGCATTTGGCCGTTAGCCAAGGCTAACCCACTGCAGCTCGCCAGGAGAAACACAGGTCCCTGAATTCAGACACCGCAGCTCCTCGCCTGTGCAGTTCACCTAGCTGAAAATCAAGGTGTTTCATGAGAATTACTGCCTCATAAATATTCCTTTTTTAAACACAATGCTTGGTAGCAGCAGATATAGATAAGAGACAAATGAGGCTGAAAATACATTTTGTCTTAGTTATCTTCAAAGAATTCAGAGCTAAAATCTTCACTCTTATAACAGTAAGTCTTTAGCCATAGCGATGTTTCCCTTGATACTGGTGGATTTCTGACAACCAGTCCACAAACTGACACAAAGTGCATCCTTTGGCAGAGTAATCCCATTCAAGTAAATGGAGCTACCGGTATGACCAAGGGCTTATAACCTTAGGCCACATAACTGGAGCTCAAAGTTGTCTAAAGTGAAACTGTTCAGAAGAAATGCTCTGTTCAGTGCGTTTCAGGACTTGAAATGCTCAACAACAACAAAAAAAGAAGCTGTCAAATATCTTATTCTGTTATTTCCTAAATGAAATTTCAGTTCTTTGGTTGGAAGACACTTTTCTTTTAGAAACATACCGTATGTTTAAAATGGTAAAATAAGAAAAGATCACAATCAATATAACATATCAAATCATTTAAATGAAATATTTCAAACTGATCAGAGCTTTTTCTTCTTGGTTGGTTCCTGATTTCCTTTTTCCCCTCTTTTGAGATTTTAACTCTGGCTTCACTGAAAATGGCGAAAAAAAGCCCTGAAATGTCAAAAATTCTTGCACGATGGGAAAAGGCCGTGTTTAGAATTTAACAGGACAATCAGTGTTATAATCACATCTTTAAAAAAAAAATCCTTAAAAGTAATTCATAATATCTAAAACAAATATATAAAAATTGAGTAACTGGGAGACTGCCGCATGCCAGCCAACATACATTGCTGTTACTGTCCTAATACCCAGGGACTTGTAGCAAATTGCGCCAGCAGAAGATCAAGCAGATCTTTCTGTGATATTATTAACCATGCCATTCAATTAATATCTACAAGCAATTCAATATTACTGATGCATGAAAAACTAAAACATGACCTTAAAAGTGCGTACTTATAGTAACAGAGATGCTCAAAAGAAAGCTAACAAACGTTACTCGGTATTAAAAGTACTTTTACGAAACGCTTACTGCACATTGCTGAAAGATTAACGTTTTTATCCTGGCAAACAGTAATGTCTCTTTTATGCAAAGAAAGTACATGTCAAATCACTGCTTCAATCTTTTCCTCCTCACAACAATGTCAGTAATTAGCCAATATATTTTAATTAAAAAAGGCAACCTTTTCTATTTAAAGAAAATTGAGTTTAAGTTCACACAGTCACTCCATAACAAATGTGTATCCATCTAAGAATCAAATTTAGCCACTACATTTGCTTTGAGAACATGTGCAATAAGAACAATAAATTCTACTCTGATCAGAATCCTAGTGTCAGGTCAATGGACAAATACAGAGAAAAAAGCTTTTGTACCAAAGTTTATGATGAAGTTGTAGCATTGTATTTCCTGGGATTTTTTCTCATTATAATATCCTAAGTCGAAACTCCTATAGCAAAACTAATTATTCACAAAAGGGTTATATCAAAACAAGCTGCCTCGAAGGGACGGAAAGGACACCTAAAAGATCTGTGACACGAGGGAGCAACCTTGTCCATTCTAGGGAGGCAAGCTAAAGTGAATTCATTTTAGCTAAAATAAATGCTGATGCAAAATCTGTATAAGGAAGAGAAGTCCATTTGGTTTCTCCTCCAATCTTCTGCTGTTTCTTTATAAAAAGGAGAGATTTGAGTAAACTAAATTATACCAATGGTGAATTTGGCCTAGTGCTTCCAAGAGCTCACTGTTAACATCTAAGAATGAGACTGACTTGTTAAAGCATAAAGTTTGTAATATTTCTGGAATAGATTCTATTGCAAAATGTTCTAGGTTGTGCAATGCTCAGGCATATTTTCTATCTCAACCCCCACCTCTGGCAAAGACACCCCTCAAAACATACAACTCTTATTTCACAGTCATTTGTGATTCTATATTTGCTCATATTTTTAATATCAGACTGACAGAACAGCTGTAAAGGGGTACTTTTGAAATGTCATGTAAAATTATTCATATCACTTAACTTCATCAAGTAAGATATTTATAACTGATGACAAAATTTGCTCCTGTGCTAGTACTGACTAATATTGTCCCCACCCATAAGCCTTTTGCAGTGCCTCATTTCAGTTTGCCTTTGATGCCAGAGCTTTATCTATGAAATGAACCCTTCGATTTCCGGATGAAAACTGGAAAAAAGATTAGCTCCCTCTCCGATGAGATAAATCACTTCCCTGTGCATTCCCTTGCAGACTTCAACATTCTTCATATGGTTTTCACTCTGACTCTATCTGTAAAGGAACGCTAGCTTCAAGAGAATTAATACTTGTGTGATACAAACCTAGAACTGCAGTTCAATTTTCAGAAGTGATTGGTAGCATTATTCTTTAACTACGTATAAATGCAAGCAACTATTTACTTATTTCACAGGAATGAGCATAGTGGGTTTTGAGCCAGGCAAAAAAAGGACGAAAAATACACATCTTGTATGTGTTCAGATTAAGTTGATAGTTAAACTTTAGATGATGACTGTAAAAACTCATATTGTAGAGCTGCAAATACACTTATGATTCTGCATGTGAACTTCATAGCGCTAACACAGAGCCTACAAGTCTCTAGCACACAAAGTCCCACTGCAGACCCATTTCTCAACTATGATGAATGCTGTGCAAATTCTTGTATTTCAGAGGCAGTTGTAGTCTTTCATTACTCCAAAACAGGTGAAAAATGGGGTTAGAGGATACAGTCAAATGCACTGAATTATACATAAAGAATAAAGAAAGTGCCAGTTAGTCCTTTAATATCCAGACTAAAAGGTCTGTCCATCAAACATTAATTTATTTGTCACAAGTGCCTCTTGAGACGTATGAACAAGCAGATATCAGTGTCCTTTCAGATCATTGCAAACAGACTGTTAAGACGTAATTAATAAAGGTTTTGGCTTGGAATCACAGAGCAGCTGATATTGGAAAGTGCCTCTGGAGATCACGTAGTCCAACCCACTGCTCAGAGCAGGGTCAGCCTGAGCAGGTTGCCTGGAACCACGTCCAGATGGCTGTTGATATTTCCAAGGATGGGAGACCACCATCTCTGAGCTACCTGTGCCAGTGTTTCACCACCCCCACAGTAAAAACGTTTTTCCTTATGTTCCATTGGAATTTTCTGTGTTTCAGCTTGTGGCTACTGCCTCTTGTTTCACTAGATACCACTGAGAAGAGTCTGGCTCCATCTTCTTCACCCTCCTCACATCATCTGTTTATACACACTGACAACAGCCCACTGACTTTTCTCAAGGCTACACAACCCCAGCTCTCTTAGCCTCTTTTTGCATGTCAGATGCTCCAATCCCTTAATCATCTTAGTGACCCTTTGCTGGACTCGTTCCAGGACATCCGTGTCTTTCTTGTACTGGGAATTGTTTTTGCTTTTACTTTTTTCCTTCTACCTTTAGATTTGGAAATATATATTTCACATACAAAATATCTACTATAGTAGAGTAAACTTTGTTCCCAGGGTTTTTACCCCCTTAGGCTACAGAAAATAAGAGCTCGCAGCAAGGCAACTGGTAAAATTTTATTGCAAAAAGTAGCTGGGAGGGAAAAAAAAATTAGGTAATCACACCAGCACAGCAGAGAGTTCTGCTTTAAGGCATTCACTTGTTCATCCACATCCAGGTAACAGTCTAGAGATGGAATCACATTCCCACATGTTCTTTTCTGGTGCAAATACGAGGGTCGAGGTGTCAGGGCCACAGAAACAGCCAAAGAGCAAGGGCTGCCTTAGGAATGGGAGGAGGAGAGATCCTTCCTCTCCATTGCCACTGGAGTTTTGACTACATCTATTGACAACATCTTCCCACAGGCTGACACTGGACAGAGGATTTGAATGCAAAGATTTTTAACACGGACTTTGGCATATAAGAGGAAGAAACTTGTTTAATGACCAGCCCATTTCCAGAAGTAAAAAAAAAAATCCTTTCTACAGTTCTTTGCAATTCACACAGCAAGTAAATTAAGGCACAAATGGCAGTAACGTTTGTTTTAAGTTTTGTTGCCTGGGGGTGTTAGCACACAAAATAATCAATTAAGAGCATTAGATATCTAACACGAACTCACTCGCAATCTTTAACCCTGCAAAAGAAAGACAAGGATAGGCTTTGTCATGAAATATGAGTTTGTATAAGAGCTGTTGGAAACGAAGGACCACAAAGCTCAGTTTGAGTACAGCAGGAAGCCAGTGACCACAAAAGCTGTGCCTGAAGCCTAATAAATTAGTTAATTATTTTCCCCTACCCTTGTTGTTATTTTGATGCCATTATTAAACAGTGTGCAGGCAACTCTCACAACAGTTTGATTCTCATTTCTCACAGCAATAACTACAGTCCCAACCTTTAAGAGCTGATGCCCAAGCAGCTCGCACAACAAGCCTAATGAATGTTCAAATCCTGGTTCTGTTAGTTTTGGAAAGACTAACTGGAAAGCAGAGAGTATGCATCATCTAAGCTGCTATGTGTCATGCTGCTTTGAAAGAAACTGATGACTGATTTATCTGAACATGGGTAAGCCATCTGGCTTAGTGGGCACCCTCCCTTCTTACGAAATGGTCACAGTCTTATTTTTTTAAATTTTGCCATGGTTGAGAGGCCAACAGTTTAATGTCACAACCTAAACCACAAAACGTATTTTGGTTTGCCTAAAGTTTGCCTATTAGTAGATAAGACTTACCTCAAGCAAAACCTTATGTCTACCTAAAAGTGAAGTTGGAAATATGCTTTGCATTTCTCATTCATCAGGAGAAGGATGTAATAAAGTACATCCTTCTTTCTACGGAAGTGCAACACTAACCGTCATTTTAGGTGCAAAAAAATTACACAGACAAAAACTTTCCATTAAATTTTAACCCAGTTATTACAAAAACTGGAATTTGCTGTGTCTGTGTAAGATAGTCAAGACCGATCAAAATCCCTTAAATTTCCTTCAGTCCAAAATGTAATTGTTATGTGAATAGTCATCCATTGTATCATAGGTATGAAACTGCCCAGTATTGCAATGAATACTTTGACCTTCCCGTGTCACATGTTGTTTCTCTCTTCCCAAAGGCAGGAGTATGCACGATGCAGGCTCTTTCTTTATGGCAAGTTTTAAAACAGACTTTTGTTTTATATATAATGCTACAAATTGTTAGTAAATTCTGGACTGGAAAAACAAGCTTTCTTTTCCTGAAAAACTTTGTCTCTTCCACTGAAACCTCGTCCTCAGAAGATGGAAACAAGAAAGGTGGAAGCTGTTCTATTCACATATTTGAGCTAAATCTAAGAAAATGTTCTTTCCAGCACAGTTCCAGTCTTTTTTTAGAGAGTTCCTTATTCCAGAAGTAAGGACTGTATTGTTCTAATCTAGATTTAAGATGGTCTAAGTCCAGGCCATTAAGTGTCTTTTAGATAATCTGATTAAAAATTCTGTGGGAAGCCAGCAGAAGGCAAACTGGCATGTTCACAATACATGGTGCTGCTGAGGAGGTCTGCAGGTGTGTCCATGCCACTTTCCTAAGCAATGATGTCTAGGTTTATCACATGCCTACAAACAGACCAACATTCAGGCCACAGTCGATCAAGACAGAAGAAATCTAGAATTGGCAAGGAGTACTGAAGTCCTCAACTACAAAGTTAGTAGGTTATCAACATGTATCTTTCACCGAAAGAAGACTGCATGATGAGCAAGAGCTTCTCACTATCTCCTGTCCACCAGTATCATGTCCATCTTGCTCTGCTTCAGCCTCAGTAACCTGGAGTTTTATCCAAAAACTAATCCTATTCAATATTCTGGGCCAACATGGTAATAAATGTAGAGCTGTAAATGACCAAAACAGGTAGAACTATGCCCAATGTTGATATCAGAGCTCCTACCATCTGAATAGTTCAACTCCTATAATAATACAGCATACATTTATCTGACAGAAAGACCTGGTGGAACAAAGTACTTGAATATCTTGGTAGCTTTATGTTTGTAGCTTGGCCCACCTGAAGTCAAAATTAAAGGGAGGCAAAGGGTTGAATGATTAACAACACCAAAGTTTAGGCAGGCAGCACATGCACAATGTTGAACACTTCAGCTACTATCAAACTTAGCATGAGTTGTCTAATGTAGCGGCTCACAGCTGTGGCCTTACAATATTCTTTCTCCCCTGCCCAAACTTTTCTGTTACTCTGTTCAGGCTTCCTGTAAAACATGCCTTCCATCTGTTTATCCATAGCAGTATTTACATGATTTCTAATTGCAGAAAAATTTCAAAAGTAAAAATTTACAAAATTTTTAACAGCTTTAAGAAATAAATGAAGTTCTACACCATTTCTTTCTCTTTTTTTTTTCCACAAAAATGCCAAAAAGCAAAATCAGAAACATTTTCAAAATTCAAAATCAAAATTATGTAAATGGTAAACGACCAGAGTCAGTATCATTCAGAAAGACAAAACTAAGGAGAAATATCTAAATTTCTGATCTGGCTAACTATATATAACAAACTGATTAAGCAAGTTTCTTAAACCGGACAAGTGAAGTTGTTAAGTGGGAAAAAATAACACAGCAGACAGTATATTCTGTTTACTAAAGTAGTACGTGGAGTGGTGCTCTAAAAGGGCAATATCTTAAACAATGCAAAAATTATAAAATGCTTTTATCTAAAAGTTTACAGTGCACTAGAGGATCCCCTGAACAGGCTGATAAAACTATTCTTTAGAAAATAATTGCAACTTAAGCTACTCAGAATGAGAAAATGCATTTCATTTCTAAAGCTTCATAAGATTATCTTTTTTTAGCTCTTACTTCTTGCTTCAACCTTTCCTTCCTCTAAATTTTGAGTTTTCAAACAAATTTAGGTACCTGATTTGAACAGTGAAGCATATTGTTTGAATAAAGCCCTTAGTATCTTCCAGCAGAGACCTGAGGTCAAAATATATTTTAGAATAAAGTGCAAATATAATGTTGAACATACTACACTGGCTCTTCTGCTAGAACAAAACACAAGTTCTGTTCTGAATTTGTCAAAATGTACTCTGAATTTGGGAACCTAGATCACTATGTAACAATAGGACATTTACTGACTGAAGAGACTAACAAAAGACACCCAGTAGATACTCATTTAGAATGGGACCAAAGCATCCAGGCATTGAGAAGAATACTGCGTTGTAAGAGAGAGCTGACAAAGGAACAAAAAGACAAAGTCAAAGCTGAACTATTTTTAAGATGAGTGGGCTTGCATATTCAAACAGTTAGGAAAAGTACAACATTTTTACTTCTTGGCAGATGCAAATCACTGGGAAAAAAGTCTGTATCACAGATTTGCCGTTTTCAGGTGCAGGTGGTAGGTCAGGAAATTGTGGGAGGAAAATATTTTCCTATGTTGTTGCATTGTCTTTGGCCTTTTCAGTTAGATTGTTTCCCATTAATTTTTATACTCCTGACAACTATGTTGTTATTGAAGCACATAAGATATTAATGACATCTTCGTGGCATTTAAAAAGACCGGGCCCAACACTGAAGTACCTACAATCTACTAAATAAATACATCACAATGAGCAATGATGACATGAAACACAGCAAAGTGTGCTTTGGCAAAGGGGCAGAGGAGGCACGTACAGAACAGAAATTACACAGAAAATGCTGTTTTCATGAAGTGTTACTCTGAAAGTCTGCTGCTAATGTGTTATGCTTCAAAGAGCCCACCCTAACAATTTCTAGTAGAAGGTATCTCTCAGACAGCTCTACCTTGACATATAGTCTTCAGAAATCCTTCAGCAGAAGAGTCGTTGGTTATGTGGATAGAACAAACCAAACCAGTTGGGTCATCTGTCAGCAACAAAACTGGGGGGTGGAGGAATGAGAGGTTGCTTTAAGTCAGCATAATAAAATACCATGACCGAGTTGGATCTTCACAGCTACAAAACCTGTTTTATGTGCTACAATCCTCCTATACCAGGATGGCAAAAGCAAGGTTTACATCTTTGTGAAGAAAAAAATCTTTGAACTTACGAACTCTGGAGCTAAGCCAGACCAAACATCAGCTTAGCCAGAATCTCTGACCATGGCCAGCAGCAGACTCTTAGGGAGGAAGGCAATTAACATATCATCTACTGGCTCATCAAACTTGTCGAATTCCACGATTCAGTGGTATCCTCAGTCTGAGGTTGATTACAGAACATAAAGTTCAACAGCTGCTGATTAATATATTCTCCATTAGATTTTCTTTAGTCCTTCTTTTGTTTATACTTTTAAGCATCCATGACAGATAATGGCAAACATTTCCACAATTTCAAGTGTTGTGGGAAAAAACATTTTCCTTTCAAGTTTACTGCCTGAAAACTCCATTGGTCTAGTGATGGGAAACCATGATTAATTCTCAACATCATTCCTGATTTACTTCATTTTCTTTGATTTGACTTTGCTCTCTCATTCCTTTTGGTCATCCCCTTCCCTTTACTAAACGAGCACAATACAGCAGAAGTTAGATCGAAGCATTGCACAGACCACCTATTACTCTCCAATACAGTGAAGAATGTACTCTTTAAATGGACCAGAAGAGAATTCCTGAAATATGTCACTAAGTTTATCACTTCCATGAAATCTGGAGGATTATGGCCAGCACAATTCAGCAGAGCAGGACAGACACAAAGAAGGGAATTATGACGATAACATTTTTAATAACGCTATGCTCTAATTTAAGTATCTACCATAAAGCTGCAGTGCACACCTTCAGTTTCTTGGGAAATACATTCTATTTTGCCAACTGCTTTTAAAGCATCAGAAGGTACTTCTTCCTTGTGTCCTCAAGTTTTGCCTGGTTTAGTTTGAGTTGTCTGTTTGAACTGTCCACACAAAATATGCACATTAGAAAGAGAATGAAATTCTATAACTATTTACTCTTTTGAAATATTCCATGATGAAGACAAAAAAACTGAGCCTAAACTTACAGTTCTTATATGACCTGTTTTTAGTCATAGTTCTATTGTTGCAAGACAATGGGTTCCTGGCACAACAAATACTTTTTCTGTGCTATTTCATCATTCAGGTAAAATCTCATGGATGGCAATTTGTATCACTGAATATTGTACAACTACGACTTGACAAGTCATTCCCAGGTAATCTTTATTACATTTTAGAACACAAAATGCAATCACAAGCTGTATGGCACCAATTGTGTTCCCATGTTTAGTTTACAGTTTCTAAGGATACTATTTATTTTGCATGTTCTGCTGACACAAGCGATACCAAGGCAGTAGAATACGTACAAAGAAACAGAAAGCATGTATTGCCATGGCACAAACAGTAAATATATTGAGCATTCACTTCAACAAGGAGAGGCTCACTAAGATATTTTTTAAAGGTTTATAAGTGTACAAATAAGCCACTTGTTTTTTGATGTGCAAATAAAATTTTTTATATCATAGGAAATAACAAAAGCTGAGAGCGTGTGTTTTACTACCATTACGTTAGTTAAGATAACTTCAGCATTATAAACCTGGATAAACATGTCATTCATCCCTAGGCACAATCAACAGAATTAGAACATATTTTCCTCTTAAGCATATGAGTAAGAGTTAAATCCACCTAGCCGCTACAGTCCCAAGTTAGGTGTCTAGGAACCTCATGGGAGAATTCGGCATCTCAAGAATTGTTTGTTGGGTTTGTCTTTGAAGACAAACATAAACTTGCTGGTTTTACACACTCAGCTTTGAGAGGTATGGCAGCTCCAGCTCTATGTCTGCATAGCACAGCTGGAGCGAAATCAAAAAGAATGTACTGCTAAGTTCACTTCTTCAATATGGCAGGTCCAAACCATCCCATATCCCAGTAAATTACATTCACTACTGCCTATTCTGGAGTGATTAATGGATTTTCTTGCTGGATTTTGTCCTACTTGGCACAAATATTTTCATATTTTCTAAAAATGAAATTTGAGTTTGACACTCAAACAAACCTCGTCAGGTCCCTTTCACTCAAAAGCAATATTAAAAATTAAGATCATTTGTGTATTGGTTTCCATTTTAATTTACTGGCTCCAGAAGAGGATTGAGTGATTGTGTCATCCAAACATCCGCTTTCATCTTTGTTTTCTGGCAACAGGGATAACAAAAGACAAGTATCTCTACATCAGAACACAAGTCCAAATGTAAGGAAAGGCACAGTTTTTCCAGCCAAGCACTTTGTAGGCTTGTATACAGGAATTTATTGCAACAATTTAGCCATATTAAAATCAACAGAATTAATTTCTTTACACAAGAGCAACTCCTTCAATCAAACATATCTTTCATCTTATAAAACCACTGTATGTATTAGCCATAAGTTGACACCTTACTGATTTAAGGTAAACTGTAAAACAAAAGTGTAGAAGCTGCCTGAAGGGGTTCCACCTACCCAATTAGATGACCTCCTAGTCTCTTCTGTGACCTTAAAGCTTATGGTTCTGTATGTTTTAATGTTTCTAAACTAGGTCACTTAGACTGAAAAATAGGATCTAGAGGCTTTGGCAGATAAAAACTTCTATCCCTTCATCACACTTTGCTTCTCCATATTTAGACTGTGTGTGCTGAGACAGAAACCACGTCCAACAAGTTGCTCACACAGTGCCTAGCACAGCAGGTCCCTGATTTCATTGGTAGTACGTACGCTTTGCTGTACACAAATACATACAACGGCAGCTGTATATTACTCTCTGTATTGTTTATAACGTTACGGTTTTCCTGTGTAGACAAGGCTGGTGTATCAGCATGTGTTGTGTGAAAGCTGTGAACAGTTGGTAAAGCAAGAGTTGCATCATTTTAAAAATAATTTTAATAAATTCCAATGGAGAGAATATAACTGCAGCTGCCCAGTACAGAACACCTCAAGCAGACCACTGGAAATCAGTGGTAAAGGCCAGCTAGTACAGCATGCTAACTGTAATGTTTGAATTGAGAACTTTCTAAAGCAAATATCTGGCACCTCTGGAGCTTCAAGATATTTTCTCCACTAGTCACACAGAGCCACAGCTTTTGTGTTTTGTCACTCCTATTCCTAGGGGAGGTGCGCAGCCACAGGTGCAATTTCCCAGAATTAGATCTTAGGACACACAGAGATGGAATATTTTGCTGCAAATCTTCCAGCCAGGGTTTTTTTTCTAGAAAGGAAGAAAAGGCTTCAGAGGCTGTTTTTCAAGATGTATCTGGCCCCTCAACAATACCCCAGTGTCGTTCTCATGGATTTTGGACAGAATACCTTTAATATGTTTTGCCAGCTGGAAAAATCCATTAACCTGAATTTATAACACTATAAACATATAACAGCACTGACAGATAACTACCACTGCTTGGTAATGTAAATCTCACATTCAGCCAAGAGCCAATAGCACTATGTGGCAAGAGAACAAAATAGACAATTACTGTGCTCAGGCTCACTGCTGGCACCATAAGTATAAGTAACTGTCCTCTTCATTAACTCAGCAAAACATGGGAGAAAACGTACAAGACAGGCCACATAAGCCAGTCAATTATTTTGGTTTGTCTCTATCCCAGTGTGGTTTATAGGATTTTTCAAAAATTTTAAATCAATTTTTCTGCAAATTAAACTCTTTACATTTCATTTGAGTTGTACAAGTGGTGAAATTGGTAACAACTCTGAAAAAAATAGTTTTCACCAGGGCAAAGTATTTTATCTTGATTAAAAATGCAAAGGAAGAGTAGGTAGGACTGCAGTTGACAGTTACAAAGGAAAATATGAAACTGTTCTTTCTCATTTATATATTTTCCTCAATTTTATGCTCTAACAGACTGTGCTACTCCCAAGCATGCCCTATAACTTTTTAAGTGACATCTCTTAGCTGATCTATTTTGAAGGTGTATCCATAATCACTAACTTAACATTTTTCAAATATAGGCACTTAAGGTTAAGCATCTAAATAAAAGTAGTCTTTTTTTAAAAAACAAAAGGCTGTCACTGAAGTCAAAGAAAGTTGCAAGACCTCTGATCCTGTGGAGATGGAATTAACCAGTAAGAAAAACAGATATGAGGTAATGTGATTAAGTTTCCTAGCCAAATTTAAAAATATGGGTATAAATCTTTCCTAAGGCTGACAGAGAAAATTTCAGGTAGAACAGTAAATACATTAATAATTCTAACATTTATCAAAATGTTACAAGCAAATAATTTTGGCCCAAACTCTTCCAAGAGAAACCCCAGAAATACAGTATGCTGCAGTGTAATCAGAATATAAATTCATCCTGATATTTTATCACTCTATAGAAAGAAACATGAGGAAAAAAGTGAAAGAGAGATTACCTGGCCCTCTGGAAGGCAACTCAACAGCCGCCTAGGTCTCTGAAGTGCTATAATATGTGAGAGAAAAATCAAAGTTACATAGACGGTATTTAAGTGATGGATACTGCTTCTTTCCGCTCACACATATTCCAGCTACAGTGTGTTCCAGACGCTATTGCCCTAGCTGAAAGCAAATGTTGATGTTTAGTATCATTTTCTACAGTACCTATAGCAACAGCAAACACATTATCAAACACTTAAGCAACAGACTGATTGCTCCGTTATCTTAGTTTCAGTTGTTAGTCTTTCAGTGGTGTGTAAATGACTGATTCTGTAACATGTGTCTTCTGTACTGTGAACTTTCCCTTGTCCAAACATTTTCCTTCGCAATACAGTTCAACACTGTAGAGAAATGTTTGATTTAATCTTTTAAAAACATAGTTTATTTAAGATTTTATTCTACATATCCAATACTCACATAACAGCTTATGGGTATCACAAGGAGTTTGACTCCTCTTAGAATGTGATGCTACTTATTAATGGGGTGGATCAATTACCCTAGCAAAGACAGCAAGCAAAACATTGCACAAACAGCAGTTAATGAATCTTTATAGTATTTTCATGATAAATTTTATTAGATTTATTAAATGTGGGAAAAGGCAGAGATCAATGCACCAGAGAGGCAAAGTATTTGAGGATACAGTGGCTGAGCAAAACGTCATATTCCCCTAACCACAATGGTACTGATTTATTTCCTTAAGTTAGATATCAGGTAAAGGGCTTTTCTGTTTCAAGAAAACATGTCTTGCTGAAGGTTCAGGAACCATGGAAATCCGAGACCAGATTAAGGAGAGTTTCAGAACAGTTCCAAATCCCACACCCAGGCCAAATAATCTATGCAAATTATCAAATTATGTAATAAAAAGCTACGTTTTGTTACTCATTTTGAATTACATGACGGATGCAATAAGATATTACTGAGAACCTTGCTGAGAAGTGCTATGGTTCAGAATATTGTTTCATTTAAATTGCTGCAGTTACATGAAAATGGAGGAATGTTCTGGTGAATCAGGGCATAATATAATGCCTAAAATACAGCACATAATACATTCATACTTCAGTGTGTAGATGAACAACTCCTTGTCTGAAATAGAAACTGGTTTTGAAGAGCAAAATACCAAAGTGTATATCCTGACCAAATCCTGAGGTATTTTTTCTTCCCTTTTCAATATTCTTTGCAGGTGTTCTTCCCAGCGCCAGAAGACAAGCAAAAATTCAGAGAAGCAGAAAATCAATTTAAACTATATGAAAAGTTTTTTGAAAGAGTTCCAAAATTAACAGTGATCTACCATTAAAATAAATAAGGACGGTGATAGCTAGCAGGGTCTGCTCATAAGATTTTATTTTTAAATAGAGCAAGAATTCCTCCTTCCCCTACTGTATATCTGATCCTCTTCAGATCTCCTCCCACATCCTACCTCTGCGTTCTGTCAATGGATCAGTAACAGGCTATTTCAAATGCAGGAATAAAGTAGCCTCTACCCAACCTAAGTAAATGACTGCAGGATCTAGGTAACAACATAACTCTGCACCTGCCCTAAACTTTTCTTCTGTTTAAAGAGAGGGAGGACCTGCTGTTGAGATGGGATTATGGAAGGCAAGGTGTAATAGGAGACAGTGTGTGTGCGGCCTGTGTCTAGGCAACACCACCAGTTGCCTCAGTTTTCTTGTGACTTTCATAGCCTGTAGGGTCTTCCATAAAATCTGGCAATAAATGAGTGTCTTAGCTTCATTAAGAATAACTACATCTCCACTCATCTTCGTCACAAAGATTGTTCTGAAGAGACTAACCTGGAAGTGCCCTGACAACTCACAACCCAGATGCAAATGAAATTTAAACCAGAAATCCTTCTTTTTAATATCATGGTTTTCAGATGCTGAATAAAAACTTCAAAGAAGCTTGGAGATGGCAACTCTGGACTTTTCCTGCTAGTGGAAGGGAATAATATTTGTTACATGTAAGAACATACGTCTGGGACAGGTAAATGATCCAAGTAGTATTTCCTAGTCTGATTCCCCCTCTACCATTTATCACCAGGTAAGCATAACTTCATGTGAATAGCGCATGCAAAAACTTTAGCAAGTAGCACACAGAAAAACAAGCACAATACTGATAATTTGTGTTCAGAAAAATGGCAAGATGAAATTGTAGGATATGGAAAATGGGCACAAAGTGACAAAATCCTGGAGCTCTATCTGTGATTTGTGATCTCTTCTGTGGCTTTCCCAAGAAGGCTCTAACTTTCCTTACATGCCTGTTTATTTGTTGAGCATGATGATGCAAACTTCTGTAGTTGCAAAACACGTGATGGACAGTTTCTACAAAGAGACTTAAAGACAACAGAAGTGTTTTTAAGCAGTGCCACCCTGAGGTAAAAGAGAGCTTTTCATCTCCTGTGGCATCAAAGCACATCCATCTAACTTCTACCCTTTACACCAGTTACGACGATACCTCAAATGCAAAAATCCCTTAATGGTCTTACAGTCCTGTACTGGAAACGGTCCTTCAGAGCGCTCACCACTGGCTGGAGGCAGGAGTGTAATTTTCACTGAGCCAAGTCCTATCCTAATTTTAAAGTACAGTCTCACATACCTGAGTCCCAGAGCTACAGTAAGGACAGAATCTCATAGTTCACGTAGTTGGCACAGGAAATCAGTCTCTTTGCTCTGTTGGAGGGCTGTGCATTTCTGCTGTGCTATAGAAAACTCAGCATTCAGACCTATCCTCCTTAAACACACCGCCCCAATGAAGCCACATGAAACTGGCCACCTTGCCACCTTAGTGGCCCTCCGCTGAACACCTGCTAGTTTATTTTTGTCTTTCTTGTATTGGGGTCCCCAAAATGGACACAGTATTCCAGCTGCAAGACAGATAAACTCTGCCAGGAATGACCCTGCATTCATGTGAGGAAACTGCAGAACCCCTTGAGGTCCTCCTCCATCTGTTGATGCTGACTGATTTCCAGTGTAACATACATGGCCTAACAAAAGCAAAGTCTGGAGAGGTCTACCCCTACATAGAACTCCATTCTCAAAGAAAAGTCTATGTTCAGCACCTGTAACAAGGTACATGCACTGACCACCCCATCAAAGCTTGTTTCTAATAAAACCTCAAAGCAGCAGCAAACACATCTTAACGTCATAACTAAACAAAATAAAAATAAAACAAATAATTGAAAGGAAATAAAGGAAGAAAACATTCCACGTTGCCAGAAAACATGCCACGTTGCCAGAAAACAAATTACTCCTTCCCATTATCTTCACTATTGATACCATGAGGTAAAAGTCAATGCAATGTAATGAAAAAATAGGAATGAAACAAAAATTATACAATAAAAGAAGTAAAATGTGGTGTTAAGATAAAAGAGGAGTTATTTGGCTAAGTCTACTGATGCACCACGTAAATTTACTATGCCAAGAGACAACTTTTACTTAGCCAAAAAAAAATTGAGAGGAACCGTATAGTGCACATTTCCCTTTAATGAGAGAGGGTAGAGTGTGCACAAACCCTGAGTAATGTGGTGGCACAAGGAATTGGTCTCAAAATCGGTAAAGAGATTATGCCCAGTGTGAACGTATATATGGACAAGCAACTGACACAAATACTTTTTGCCAAACTTCCATTGAAATCCCATTATCTTTGAGAACGTTTCTACCTCAGTTAACCAAAATTCTTTAAGAAAAATATTCCATCAGATATTTTTTGTGAACTTCTAGTTAGGCCTTGCAAAACATATTCTTAAAGCATTAATGCCTGCTGCCTCAAATTAGAGTCAGCTGATATTGGAAACAAATTCACTGGTTTTGTATTCATTAATTCAAGCAAAAAGAATATTTTCAAGCACAGTTGCACCAGTATAACAGTTAAAAACTCAGGGATGTACATAAATGGAGATTCTCATCCCCTCTGCTAGGCTTCAGCCCTCAAGCACTTCCCATTTAGCAACTGACGTAGCGAGTCATCCCGTTGATACCCTGCACTCTAGTAAATACCATATCAAGTCATACCTCTCTGCAGGAGTCAATTATAAAATGACAGAAGATAATAAAGCCAGTGGCACTTTTCACACCTTTCAAATGTTCTCTTGCAATCAGGGTGCAAGTCTTATATGGCAGTTGTTTTCCTCCAGAAGAAACTGTGTTTTTTACCAAAAATGTAGTGAACTGCTCTGTGTTTTTTCATATTCTAAAACTGCCAGATGGTTTTGAAGCTGATTTCTAAATCTAATTCTTCCCATGTCTTTTTAACAAGGTCTATCCTGAGAACTACAACAGCAGAAAACTTAAAAAATATGAAGAATCAAGTCTTGCCAAGCCATTCAGTGTTGGGGCTTTCACCGCAGTAGCAGGGCTCACTGGCCCTGACCAGCTTCACCCACCCTTCCCAGGTCCCAGGAGCCCACCTAAGCCCCCTGGGGCCATCAGCCACCACCCCAGCGATGCTGCAGCAGGGACAGTCTCCAGCTCCCCACAGCCCTGCCCTGCCTGACCTCAGCCATCCTCTCCCCATAGAGATACCCGATGCCCCAGGCTGGGGCTGCCCCAGTGCCCCCTGGCTGCCCTGCTTCTGGCCAGGGTGGTGGGACAGGGACAGCCTGGGGACACCCCGTGGCTCCAGACACCCCAGCCCCAGAGAGCCACCCTGACATTCATAAGCAATTAAACAGACAGCCTCTTCAATCAACTCAGATGTCTATGGCGCTATTTATCTACTTAAAATCAATGAATGGCATAAGAGTCAGAGTTGTGCAGTTCCCATAAAAGCCGACACTAAAGTACACAAGCACAGCAACATTATCGCCTGCTGTATCTCAAATCTCTATCACTGCGATTACTTCAAACATGAGAAAGATGAAGGCAGAGTAACATGAGAAGGAAGGCTATTTGACTACAATGATAGTCAATCATTATATGTATTCTCTTAAACTGTACAGTTGTTTTTTGTTTATTTAAAAAGTTTTCTGGCTCACTCTGCAGTGTAGGCAGCTACATAAAACAGACTGTTTCTACAGTCCTGTAAAAGTACGCTACCAAAAATAAATGTGGTAATTATGCTCTGAAGGATCTGCTACACCACAATGAAAGTATAAAGAGGAGAAAAATTAAGGCAGGCCCATACGGCACAGACTTCCAGAACTGTGAGAGAAATCTGCTTCTAAAAGAGGATTACACCCAAATCAAAAATATTTAGATTCATGATTTCAAGTTGCATAAAACCAGACGTGTTTTATATGGCTTCCGAATGTCTCTCCCTTGTCACTCCAAAGTTATGTGCATATTTATAGACTTTAAAATTAGTGTTAGCACCACCCCTATAATATGCTGAGGCTCTATGCTCTAAGTAGTAAAGATCCTACGTATCACCTTTTTTTGAGTAAGTAGTAGGATCTATAAGATGCCATATGAAACTTGCAGTTGAAAGTGCATGAACAGTGGCAAAACTAGCATAAGCAACACCTATTGAAACAATGAATCCCAAACGTTCCTTTTCTCTAATTTTATTGATGACATATTGATGACATAAGCAGCAGAGTATGCTGGAGTAGTTGAAGCACAGTGAAGAGAGGAGGCAGGACAGAGAATTCATTAAAAACTGCTTCCAAACACCCTGCTGCTCCAGGTGGGTTATCCTCTCACCTCAGCTTTTAAAACAGGTCAAATATTCCAGAAGACCCTAAGCTCCGTCAGGATCCCTGACCCAGTGCCGCAGTGGAACCCAGTGATTAAAACAGCACACAGTTCCTTACAGCTCTGTTGATGCCGCCCTTCAACCGATGGCCGGAGCATAGAGCAGGCACAGAGAAAGCATTTGTCTTAATTGTTAGAAGGACAACACACTGTTACCACTGTCTTAAGGGGGGGACCTCCCTATTGTCAGAATATGTGCTTCTCCTTCATAAATCACTCTTTGCTTCAGAGAAAATAAGTAGCTGGACAAAACTGCTGATCTGAATGCTTTCTTCTTCCTCTTTAGCTGAAATCTGCATCACATATATCAGTCATGCATCCTTAGAGCTTTATGCCAAGACAAGTAAAGGAAAAAATATGTTCCCACTCTAGAATCCCACTAAGCGATTTTCATGAGTCTGGCATAAGACTAGGCTTATTTGTCTAAGAAAGGGCAGAGCTAGGATCCTAGTTCGCTGCCACTGAAAAGAAACCTTTTCTCTGAAACAAAGATCATCTTCTAGAGCTGTAGATTAGTCCACAAAACTGCCACAAGCAAGCACCACAAAGACTTCGGTTTTTGCCTGTACAGTGTTTTCCACCTCACAAAAGAGTTCAGCTGCAATGAAGTTAAACGAAATAGCTAAGAGTTTCCCATTATTTTGTCACTAAAGGACAAAAAGCATACATATGACTTTAGTACAGTTATCTGCAATGGTTTCACACTTCTGTCTGTATACAGACATGTTACAAATTACCTAAATCACATTTGATTAGCTTCCATCAGATGTACTAAGCAGAAAGTTTCTTCCATGAATGCCTTCTATTAGGCCTTTTAAATTCTCCTTCTTTGCAACAAAACTAGCAGAGGCACTACTTAATCCTACATGAGCCATTGTGCGCTCAGCCTCTCAGCGGTGAGACCCTGCTGGCAGTGGGCCTGCCCAAGTGCAGCAGCTTGCTCAGCCCTAGTACATTGTCACGCTGCAAACAGCTACTAAGAAAGTCAAACGGAGGCTATGTTTAAAAATAAGCAGTAATTCACCTGAATGAAGAACATTATGTTTACCACAGACCCAATATTTACATCACGAGTTGTAATAAGTGCTAGGAGCATCTCTTTAGTAGTCTGCTCTTAACATGCTTCTTTTCCTATTACTCATACAGTTTCACCATTTTTGCTACCCCATGACAGCAAAATCTGATTTGTTTGGTGAGCAAACAGTAGCAAAACAGTGATAATAGTTTTAGGCACACAACCACTGAATAGTTAGATCAGACTTCTGTACAACTAGAGTAAGCTGAAAAACCATCTAGCTTGTAGCCATGACATTCAGTAGGGAAACCCATTAATCTTACTTCTGAATTTCCTCATAAGTAATGTCTGCAGACCTTTGATAAAACCAGGCTTGGCAAACAAGTGTATTTGCTTGAGTCATGACAGAATTTCACACCCTACCCTTTGCCAGACCTAGTCCTACAATTTCAGCCAAACTCATCAGTCTAACGGAAATACATCATCTTTGTCTCCCTCTTTCTCAAAAAGGGCATTTCAAAAGACTCACCATGTCATCGTTACCCCAGATCCCATTCTTCTGTAGTATTTGTTAGTCCACCTGAAATCAGTCCAATCATCCTCATCTCCCAAATAACCATACCCGAACTGTCACATGAAAAAGATGTTGCTGTCTCTATTAGTTCTAAGTCACCAAGTCATTGAAATACTGAAAGGCATTGAGCTCCGAAACCAAAGATCACAACTTTTAGCATATTCCCGGTACTCCAAAGTACGCATACATTATTAAGTCCATTAACTTTGTTATTTCTGGGTTCTCACTCCAGTGCTCTGCACAACACCAAGGGGTTCCCTGAGATGACCAAGCCTGATGCTTCACCGCTCCAATGGCAAGTGAAAGATAACAAGGAAGATCTGCTTTTCAGCATGAAGGGGCATGAAGTGAGACGGTATTTAAGACTGTGGGATTAAAAAAAAAAAATCAGCTGGGTTTAGAAATAGCAGGCTGATGGAGGCAGGAGGATGAAGATCTCTCAAGTCCTACAGTGGCAGTGTGAAGGCTGAAAAGAAGACTGTGTGGCTGTTCCAGGATTACGTTCATTGATCTGTTCATACTCTTCAAAAACACAGGACAATAACACTGACAAGTGTTTCTTTCCCTCAGTACTAAATTTCTTTTTTTCACTGGTTATACATATGAGGAAGGCTAAGCTGTTTGTGTAACTGCCAAGGCTTAATTTGTCTAAACAGCTGTATACCTAAAACACAGAGTTTTAACATCACTATATCCACAAAACATCCCTTTACAATCTTTTCCCTTAGTTCATACCAATCACATAAAGATGTTTAACAGGTGCATAGCCAAAAAAATCACTTCAGATCTCATTTCACCTCTTCATACATTCCTTCACTTCAATATGTACAATATATATTACAAATTATTTAAAGTAATTCTTAGCCACTTCATACAAATACATTTCTTCACACAGATGGATGATTTGTTAAAAGCAACACTTAACATCTCTTTCTGCCTGTATCATAGAATCAGAGAATCATAAAGGTTGGAAAAGACCTCTAGGATCATCAAGTCCAACCGCCAACCCAACACCACCGTGTCTCCTAAACCATGCTCTCAAGTGCCACGTCTACATGTCTTTTAAATACCTCCGGGGATGGTGACTCAACCGCTTCCCTGGGCAGCCTGTTCCAATGCCTGACCACTCTTTCAGTAAAGAAATTTTTCCTAATATCCAATCTATACCTCCCCTGATGCACCTTGAGGTCATTCTGGAGCATTTCTAAGATGAGTAACGTGTCACAACAGGTTGGGTAATAGTCAGAGGCTCAGAAGCACTACCCTGTCTGCTCAGTTGCACTTAAGTCACAGTAAGTCCTACAGCCTTCTCTACTTGACCTGGACTGAGATATCTCTAATGTTTTCAGATATACTTTCCCTCATGAAAAACAGTAAACATTAATACTAATACTACTATCCAACTGAACTTTAAGAAAGTCTTTCAAAATCTCCCAAATGCAGTGCTTTGGGAAAATGTGTTCCTTGAACTCAAAAGGAGTTGCTTTCTACAGCTGCGATCATAGTACAAATATAGAACAAAACCCGGCAGGCCTCGTACAGCTATTTATAGTGCTGGGATTTACCCTAGTGGCATCTCCCAAGTTCAGTTACTGAATTCAGGTTTTGAATTTTTTTAGAGATTGCCTTTCTTTTTACTCTACCATTATTTTTCCTTGACTAACAAAGTCATTGCAAACAACATTTTAATTAAAACCTGCCTATTTAGTACCATCTGCTTGCCATGATGGCTTAAAAACCCTGGATTCTTTTAAAAACGTTTATATATAGCCTGGCTGCTGAGCTATACATACTGCAGCAAGTCTTCCACCTGCTGGACAAAAGGCAGCACTAAGCTTCCTTAACAGGAAACAGATGCAACAAATATCTGTGAGCTACACAATGACCAAAAAAAAAACAAAAGCAACATCAAGGTTCCCTTGTTCTTGTCTAAGTGCGTTAAGTAAATAAATAAAGGTGAAAATGCAGCCATCTGATTAAAAGGATACAAAGAGGTCAAGCATTTGTTGCCGAGGAGGACCTGTTCTACTTTCCCAATATTCCTCTTTTAATAAACTGTTCCTACAAGGTCTCTTTATTTGTGCTTCTACAAAGGACTTGCATTATTTGAAATGGAAATACTACAGGCCTTCTGCCTTTTGGGGTGTTCTGGATTGATAACTGCCCTAATAAAGCAAGTAGAGAAATTTCCCTCTTTGTCTTCTTTGTCTAGCTCAGGTGGTTGGGTAAATCAGAATATTGTGTATTCTGTGATCCTAAGCCAGCTGAGCAATTGTCAGACCCTGTGTCCTCAAGCAGACTGGGACTGGATGGCAGCTAAGCACTGGGGGCTTTTTACTCCCAGTCCACCCAGAGGGAGGGCTGTTATCAGTACCACTAGGTGCTGCTGAACCTGTATCTCAAGAAGATGTGGAAAAGCCTTTCAGCAGCATACAGCTCTGCACAAAAGTATAGGGTGTTACCTACTGATTCAAATAAACAAGAACATGTTCTTTATTAAAGTTCACTTAGTTCTTTCAAAGCTCAACTAGTTTTTTTTTATTATGTAGTTTCCTTTAAGACTCCCAGCAGCATTCTTCCCTGAGGTTATTGCCTAAGCCTTGAGCAAATCAAGGATGCAAACGGAGAGGCTGCAGGTCTCCTTTGGTGTTATCCACTCTCCTCTAAAACCTACACATCATCAAGAGGTGGGAACGTTGTGAAATTGCAACTAAAGTTAGGAAAAGATGGGTTACAGAATTTGTGGGAGTGTTCAGAGATCTTAAATGGGATTAGCAGGCATTACCAGTGATGAGAGCTGAGCTATAATACGGGCTTTGTAGTTTCTAGGTCTTGATAACAGAAGTTTGAGAATTTTTGGCAGAGAAAAAATATACTCGTTACACTGCCCTTAACAAATATAAACAGGGCTCAGCGTTACGCAATTTATGTTCAGAAATTAAAGACCCAGCACAAGGTACAGCTGAAGCTGGTTGGAGACCTCATATTTTATGTTGTCGAAGGCACCACAAAACAGGCATCTGCATATATATATATGTACACATGTGCATGTACATGTATATAGAGATGCATACATGTATCAGCTACTTTAAAGGGTCAGTTTCACAAAGCCAAACATAGTTTAGTGAAATTAGTTGCAGGAAAATATTTTTTTTAAGGCGTAATAATTTGGAAGTAAGCCAGTTGCTCAAGAAGACAAAACTTAAGAGACAAATAATTTTAAAAGTACATAAAATTACATAGAAGAAAACTAACGACCAACACAAAAACCAGCAATAAAAGAGCTGTAATGAGAAAAGATTGAGAATGATTTTCAAGTCACCTAAGAATAAAGGCAATGTAATAGTATTACTATAAATCCTGGGTGATAATGTGGACACAGCAGAAACGTACAATGAATAGTTCACCAACCTCTTTTATGCACAGGTACTCAGATGCAGTCATTCCATAAGGTTCATGAAATTCTATTTCATTTCAGTGGTAACTAAGGATGCTTCTATAAAAAGCTTTCTAGAGTTGGATATTTTTTGACCAACAGGTTGGGACCATGAGTTAGAAAAACAAGTGGCAGAGGGACTCTGAAGAACACTTCACAATTTTCAGGTCAGAGAATGCCACGAAAGGTTCAGGACACTAGAAGAAAGCCAGTCTGTGTCACTATTAACAAATATAATTGGGATAATGTCAATACTCTAGGGCCTGCCAACCTCTTAAAAATCCTGGATAAAATAAAACAGTGCCAGCAGCAGGACTCAGTCAATAAAAATGCTAAGAATCATAATTACATGCTAATCTATGTGTGTATACATTAGCTTATGGCAACTGGTTTGACTGATTTTTTTGATGGCATTACAAGTCCGTCTGATAACAGCAAGTAATGTCAGTGCAACATATTCAGATCACCAAATGAAGGCACTTTCATACCTGCTCCACCCACGCTCTGTGCTGGCCAGCCAAAGGCCAGGCTGGCTGTGTAATCCCATCCAAAAACGGTAGCACGTGCTTACAAGCAGGATACTGCTTAGCACTGGACTAACATAGCCACACAGTATCTGAACATAAACTGTGTTCTTAATGGGATTCCATAGGATTAGTTCTTATCTCCTCCAACTTCACACTTCTGGAAGAAAACAAGGTCATTACAGAAGATGTGAAGGCTAGGGAAAAGGCAAATAACAGAAAGGGTAGAGTTCACTGATACAGAGCAATCAAGATCACATGGTAAGGTGGACACAAGCAATCCCAAGCATTTTAAGATAAGCAAATGTAAAGTCATTCATAGGAACAAAGACAATGACTTCTGCTCTGGTAATCAGAAACACTGAGAAGGATCATCAAATGGACATGGATTTTTAGAGAATTCTGTGCCCAGAGGGGCTACTGTGATTCTGGGATGTTTAAAAAGAGGAATATGAAGCAGGAGCAGAAAATAGGAGCACAGAAGTTCCATTATCTCTGTGTGTGGCAGTGCTGCATCTTCTTTTAGAAAAGCATAACAAGTTTTCAAGTTAATATGTTGAAAAGAACATTGATCAGCTACAGTGACATCAAAGACGAGTACAGGAATGATTCAGACATTTGATGGTGGGGACTCCAGACACTGAATCTTTTCAGCTTAACAGAGAAAGGCTGAAGCAATGATTTGATCACATTCTTCAAGTACCCAGGTGGAAAACACTGGCACTACAACATTTTTCAGGCTAGCAGCAAAGGTAGAGCAAGAGCTAATGGCTGGAAGTTGAAGCCAAAAACTCAGAAAAGATGGAACATAAAAGTTAATAATGGCAGTACTTCCCTGTTAGCTAAAACCATTTTTTTTTTTCCAATATTGAATAGTAAATATCTAACACTGTAAGCCTATTCTGAATGTTGAAGGAATATAAACAAACAATTGGTGCACTTATATAAAACATTAATACATTCAATCACGTATAATTCAATTCTGTGTTAGTATAATCTTCACTATAGGAGAGTTTTAAAATTATGATTAAATCAAAAGTATCACATTTTATTATATCTAGCTTTTAATTACATAGAGTTGGCCCATTTTATTAAAATAAACAAATGGTAATATTATTTGTAAAAATAAATTGATTCAAGGTGCAAATGCCGAGATAAGACCTCTGTCAAGGTACAGTTCAATTTTTGACCAAAGACTGTTAAAAATGTCAGACAGCTGATTGTTTTTGCTTAGACTTCCAAAACAAACCATCCTCAACCATAGACGATATCTGGAAAATAATAATTCCAAAAGATACATTATAACAAAGGAAGGGAAAAAAGCCCTTAGAATAAAATTCTTGGGAAAGCTTAGATAAAGGTTTTGCTGTATGACTCATAAAAAACATATTGGGAAGATAACAAGTAGTGTAAGTAGATAAACGTCTTGATTTACGCACCTCAGGTAGATAAGCCTCTCAGTATTTCATCTGCAGAAAGAAAATTAAATATCTAAAATATTTTCATATCTTTTAATGTATCAACACATGTGCCTTGAATACATTAAAATGCTATTTACTGGCAATGATTTCCATCACTTTGTAAATTCTAAATTAAAGCCAAAACAAAAAGGTTAAAATTAAAATGTCATTCCTGTCCTCACAGATCAATTGTTTGGCTTTTTTTAAACTTCCTGTTTTGCTATATAGGAGCTCTTCTTTATCACACCCAATTCACGGAACATACTCTTATTGTTTTGCTTTGCTTTACTCCCCATCAGCAAAAAACCGCTGCACCTGAACAAGACACTAAACCCCTTTTCCATGCATGTTTTCTCACAGAATAAACTGACATCAGTAGATTGTTTGCTTTTAACCCTGACACCTCCCCGACCTATTTTTGAAACAGATTTTATTTTAGGATGTCCTGACTCTGATACTAAATTGGAAACCCTGGTGTGAATTTTATAGAACACTATTTCCTTTTATAGAGGATGTTCACAGCTAATCTGTCATCTACGGGGCAGACAGAGGCCAGAAGGCTAGGAAACCAAGACAGGTGGCCTAGTAGAAGCCTGAAACCTAAACTTTTTTGGCATTTTGTCCTAAATTAAATTGCAGGGAATCTGAGTATTTCCTCACTGTACCTTGTTTTATTAACAGTATTAAAAAAAAAAAAAAAACAAAAACAACAACACAGCTCTGTAACAGAATAGGCAAACATTGACCACAAAAGCTTTCTTGCAGAACAGTTCTTCCCCCCAGACAAAGATGGGCAGCAAATTCCCTGTTTCCCACAGATCTTTTCCCAAGAAGTTATGCCAGGAAATGAAGAATGGGGGTTTGTCCAGGCTCCCACCCCCAGCCCTGCAAATATGTGCTTGAGCATCTATGTTTTCAACACGCTATTGAAAAACGTAATTACATAAAGTCAGCAAGTGATGTCAATCCCCCCTCATTCTATTATTATTATTAATGTAATTTAGGGAAATTATCTTTCTAATAAAGTGTCACTTTTTAACCATTAGGAACCCATTAACTATTAGTTTGGTACCTCACCATCTGACTCAATGTAAATGCAGTGCATGGCAGCATTGTCACCAAAGCAGCCATAAGCAGAAGGTCTTTGACTGCCCCCTTTCCATAGCACATCAGCCGCCCCCAGGAGACACACTGTTCGTAGTACCACACTCCTTGTATCCTGATAAGACAAAGTGATTCTGAAAACAAAGCATGGTTTGTTCTTGTGCAGACAAGAGAGCGTGGAGATATGGGACCTAAGTCTGCAGGAGCAGAGTCGAGAGCAGCGGCAGGGGGAAATGGGTCACATCACTCCACATGGAGCTACTCCCTTAACTCCCTTACTACTTAACTCCCTGAGCTAGTTCATTTGGGCAGTAGTCAGGAACGTGATTTCTGCCGAGTCCCACAATGTGCAACGTAGGTATCACCCCAGTTATGCAGTGGAAATCTTCTCTTGCTCCTAACTTTAACAAAAAGATGTGGAGCAGTAGCAAGTCTTAGTCTGGACTTATAATGACACATGAACTACTTTAGCTCAATGCTTGGAAATCCACTACATCCACGGCCTCAAGCGCCAGTTCTATAAGAAGCATGGGGCTTCCCCACAACCCATCAAAACGGTATGGAACACCTGAAAATGCTGTAACAGCACATTTGCTCCTTCTCCTTCATGTCAGCCTTCCATTATATTGAAGGTCTTTATTTGGGCGCCCAATTTGACTTTGAAGGCGTCAGTTAGCAAGTCTTCCCAGAAAAATTCCTCCTGAAGGCAGTGCTTTACAGACAAGCAGCAGGCTTGAACTGGCTTATCAGCTGTGCTGAACTCAAACCTAAAGGAAGAAATGCTGCTAAAGATACAAGCCAGAGTAGTTAACTTACTGAAAAACTTCACTTTTTGAACACAGTAATACTGTTTTCTACTGTTATCATATTAAAGGCGGACACCAAAGTAGTATTTAAGGAAGGGGCTTGAAAAGCATAGAAAGAAAATATATATGTCTGTGTTTATGTGTATGTCTGCAAATGGGATGGAAGCGTCTGTGTCAGTAAAAATAATTGCCACTACACAAAATAACTGTTCAGCTGCATTACAGTGTTTCCATTTATTATTTACAATATATAAACTGTTTTACTAAAAAGGATACAAACTGCAGACAGGGCACCAACGAGCGAGATAGTATGTACATTTTGAGAAGCTACCTGGCTTTCTGTTCCTGGCAACTTCTGTCTTCTCATGTAAAACAAACATAGCTAGACCAACTTCTGTGGGGTTTATAGCCCACAGTCCCAAAATCTACATGTACAGAGGAAAGATATCAAGAACAAAGCAAACAAAAAAAATGTTTTCCCTACTGCATTTTTCTACACTATCCTACCTGATAGCAGTTACTTGTGGGAGTATCTTTTATTCGTAGAAGGATTACATTATTTAACTTTTTATTTTGGACTTCTGCTAATAACACCAAATTACATATTTTGTCTTCCTAAAAAATGCTGCAGCATTCTGAAAATGCATCTTCGTTTTTCAACACTTAATTAACTTCTGCTTTTAACTTGGGAGGTTTCTGAATACAAGAATGGGATGTCTGGCAGAGGTGGAAGACAAACTTTATGAACTTCAGAATCATGGCACTTGATCCCTAAATCCTGAGCTAATAGACTTTTTGACTGTCCCTCCTCCCACTGGAATTATACTCATTTTCCGCACAAACTTCCTCAGCTCTTCTTTAAGGTAAGAGTAACAGTTCTACTAATTTAAAGGTTCTGCAGTGATTCTAGATTTTCTATTTGCTGTATTGGCAGCATCCTATTTTATATGTTATATATGTTATCTTGAAAGATGTTTTTAAACCAGTGAAATATAATTTGTTAGCTATTACGCCCTTATTTTCGATTAGCGTGTCCTTTGTTAATTAGAATAGTCCCCCAGTACAATCTTGCCAAGTATTTTACCTCTGGAGTTTGTGAGCCCCTAAGCTATCATCAGCTCCACAAGTTTCTTAATTTACACCTGGTGAGATAGGATCAGCAGGCTTGGGTTTGTTTAAATGAAAATTTCTGTTTGGATTACAGGCTGAAGCTGCCTACCCACGGGTGTACACATCGGGATAAACAGCCACCACAGGTGGCCACTCTCCAAATGAAAAACATTACAGAAAGTTGGCTGTACAGTTAAAAGAAAATAAATGAAGGCTTACTTCAAGACAAGCATGTGTATTTCAATCAAGAAACAACTAATTTTGTTACGTTCAGAGCTACACTCCCGTAAGTATTATAAAGCTCTTTAAAGATAAGGTATTGTAATGATGTGTGTGTGTGTCTATGTGAGACCGGTTACACATAGACCAAAGCCTTCAAAACTGACTAGCGGTTGTTAGCCTATTTGTATCAATTTAATGCCTGACTTTCAAGAGACCAAGGGTTCATTTCTGAGAAAAAATGAATCGGAGAAAATCGTTTCCACACATATATGGCATAAATGCAGCTAGGAGTGTTTTAAAATTAATAGGAACTTTATTTTCAGGTTTCTTATTAATAAGTTTTAACTTGAAGGTTAGTTTTCAGTGAATCTTTCTAATAGGAAGAATCAAGAAGTCTCTTATTCATTAATTATGAAAAAAAAAAGTAATTTCCAGAAAATACCCTAATGCTGTTTTTTAAGAAAATCAAGAAAAAAAATCAGAAAATAGCTTTGTTCCATAAATGAAAGGAGGAGTCGGGTATTATAAAGTCAGATTTCCAGCTGAAGAAACCTGCATTAAGTAAAACTTCTGCAAATGCATTTATAATGAAAACAACCAAATTAATCCAGTCTAAAATGTTTGGTTTACTCTTAAGAAAATGTACTCCTGACTTACACAGCCCCCAGATTTAAATAGTCCATTGCAACTGGCTATGCCAGGTACTTGACTATATTATTGTTTCTTCTAACATAAATCAGCTACCACGTCTGATTTAGAGATTTGCTCCCCACTGCAACGTATTTAAGTAAAGTTGGCAACTAGGGACATAACATGATAACCTGTCCACGTGAAAGCTTAAAATCAACAATTACAAAGCTTTCAGTTGTGAAAACAACCAGTAAATCTTGAGACAAGCCAATAACATTTTCTTCTATTTTCTCACCAATTAAGTGAGATCCTCTCTCCCAGTCTGAGGTGCATGTAGGTTATCAGGGGTGTGTGTGCTTTTAGGATTAGCCATGTTCGTGACAATACAATTACCTTGAGGAACTGGGAAGACTTTGCACAGTCCAAGTCCAGCTTTTCCATGTTCTGTTTCTCATGTCACAAAATACTACACAGCCATTTGATTTCCACTGACTGCTGCATGAACACTCACCTTCAGTACTAATTATGATTCATGGCTAGAGTGCATCAGACAAGGTCAGTGTCTCTGGCTCTAATATACACTAAATTGAATGACTTACCTTAAGTCATCTCTGTTTCTCAATCTATTCACTAGGCATGACTATGGAAAATTCACAGGCACATGGGGGTAAAGTCAAGAAAAACACCCACAATGAGCAGGCTTTATCAGCAGGGGAATACAGTTCTAGGACCATCATATTTTTCCCTGCAATTCACTAATTATTTTTCTTTATAAAGAACTGTTACTGCAGTCATACTATAACTACTAGAAATAGTGTGGTCAGCAGTAGGAAAGTGACCGTCCCCTTGTACTTGGCTCTGGTGAGGCCACACCTCGAAAACTGTGTTCAGTTTTGGACCTCTGTACAAGAAAGACATTGAGGTGCTGAAGCATGTCCAGGGAAGGGCAACAAAGCTGGTGAAGGGTCTGGAGCACAAGTCTTATGAGGAGCGGCTGAGGGAGCTGGGGGTGTTTAGTCTGGAGAAGAGGAGGCTGAGGGGAGACCTTATCGCTCTCTACAACTACCTGAAAGGAGGTTGTAGCGAGGTGGGGGTTGGTCTCTTCCGCCAAGTTACTAGTGATAGGATGAGAGGAAGTGGCCTCAAGCTGCATCAGGAGAGGTTTAGATTGGATATTAGGAAAAATTTCTTTACTGAAAAGGTTGTCAAGCTTTGGAACAGGCTGCCCAGGGAAGCGGTTGAGTCACCATCCCTGGAGGTATTTAAACAATGTCTGGATGTGGTGCTTAGGGACACAGTTTAGCGGTGGACTTGGCAGTACTAGGTTTAAGGATGGACTCAATGCTCTTAAAAGCCTTTTCCAAACTAAATAATTCTATGGTTCCAAGGACGTGCCCTTCTCTGTTCAACAGCCAGCACTTTGCTATTAAGGAACTCTCTACAGCTAACAGCTAAAGAGACTGACAGCTAACAGAGGTAACAAGTACTTCATTTAACAGGCACTAAATTGTGTCCAATAAATTTTCCAGGTAGGCTGCAGTGGGAAAAAATATGAAAGGTGATTTTTAAAATATTGTTATACATATAAATACAAACTGCTTTCCACTGTAATGCATGCAGAAAACTGCATTCCTGCGATACTTAGTTTTGCTCCCTAAATGTTTCCAAATATGATAACTCATCTTAACTAGGTATGAATTGAGTATTATTCCCCCTTCACTTAAACCTCTGACTTTCATCTACAGGCTTATTCCAGTCACTTGTTATGGCTGGTCTCTTAACTGCAGTCTTTCTGAGATGGGGGGTACCTTTATATCGTGTTTGATTATATAATATCTAGTATGAGGGTGTCATCTGGTTGTCCTCTACCACAATGCAGACAATAATCTTAAAACAATTAGTCATTTTATATGAGTAAAATATAAAATCCAAGCCAATTTTGTTCAGACAAATTACCACCTGCTGTACAAGATCAAATGTAAGTTCAGAGCCTGATCTCTGCTTTAGAAAAATTTTCACTTTAAATTTGCAGAAACAACCATGCAGTAGATGAACCTGGCTTTCTGACCACACGTTACCGAGACTGGTGAGCTCGCGTATGCTCTATGGACAAGGTGTGGCCCTGAATGTAGGAGTCTTCACATTACTTAAAATATTAATATAAAAGTAATAAAATGAAAATACTATTATAAAATGGAGTCACATGGAGCGTATGTTGCAGGAATGGACAATGGTGATTCAGCATGCGGCGCTCCCTGTGAAATCCTATGTGAACTATTTAATAAAGTAATTCCCATAAAATTACACATCACCTCATGAATGACACAGTACATTCTCTACCACTGCCAGTGGTAGGTGCCTGCTCCTGTACAGATATGTTCTCAGGATGGAGAAGAGTGTGTAAGGTTACTGAAGGTTACCGATGGATGAAAGGTGGAAGATGTCTGAGGGGGCAGAGTACCTGGGATTAATTTAGAGGAGGAAGTGAAAAGGGAGGTGGTGTTGCTTGCTGTACAGCTGGATGAGGGGAATGTCTGCGAGGAGCCAACGGATAGGAATTCCCTGTGGCATTTAGGTGCTGCACCGTGTTCCGTTCTTTTCCTGCACAGTCAGTTGCTAACTGCTCCCTCACTGCTGGCATCCAACTCAAGAAACGAGAGAGCAGCTCTACTGTCATACCCTGTTAATACATTTTGAGAACTTCATGCTGTTTTGTTGATAAAGGAAAACATCAAAATGCATGTTATGATGATTTCTGAAATACTCTTTGTTCACAATTGCCATATTTTATACTGTGAAAGCAATTGCTTACATCTAGTACAATTCCATTTGCATTGAAAACACTACTAAAGTGCTTTTTAATGGTACTTGATTTATTGGGGGGGGGGGGGGGGCATAAATTGAGAAAAATCATTTTGCCTTGTGGCCAAGGAGAACAGCTGATCACCATCCTTTCATTTGTTTCATTTGTTCATCCTTTCATTCAATTGAGCCTTCAATGTCTACTCACAAATAATGTTTTCAAACCTCTGCCCCCACCCCTAGCTTATCTCTATCTTTCTTCAAGTGTGGTGTGCAAACATAGATGCAGTACTCACCTGAGATCTCATAGCTACTTCGTATAGTGAAATAATTAACTCTTGGGTGTCACACATGTTCTTCAAGCTTGCCAAGATGACCTCAGCTTTTATTCACAGCAGCTTTGTTGACCCTGATTGTTAGGAATGAGGTGAGAAAAGAAAGAGATTAAGGTAATGTATTTTATTTTGCACTGCAGGGGACTAGGAATGTAACTGTGTAACTGCAGTCAGCTATTATGTCCCAGCTGAGGTGCAGTAACTCCCCACTAGGGAACAGCGAGTGCTCAAACTGTTCTGACGGGATCGTTCATAACCCCCAATATTCTGTTAGATAAGCGGCTTGGTTCACATGCCGCTGTTGCCTTAAGATTCTCCCCCTTCTCTTTTTTAACAGCATTAATAAAGTCAGTTATTCTTTTCTTTATACTTACGCATTTATTAATTGTGCTTTCCTTAACTGAATTTCTTCTTGTTGATCTCAGGCTATTTCACCAAATTACCAGGATAATTTTAACTTCTAGTTTTATCCTTTATAATGCTTACAGCCCTTCCCAGATTGATAAAATCCAGACATTTTGTTAAGTATAGCCTATATTCATCTGACTCATTATTAGAGGAACAAAATGAAGAAAAGGGCCTGTGTAAGTATTCCATCTAAAATAACTTTTCAATTTATAAGTGAAGGCACTGATAACTATTCTTACCTGGACCACACGTCCTCATTTTAAGAGAAAGTAACTGTCTTCCCCAGTGTATTTTTTTACATGCACTACAGGGACTTTATCCCCCTCTACAGTATGTTAAAGTTTTGACTGGGCAGGGCCAGCTCGATTGGCAAGTCCCCTAGCGTTGACTAACCAGGTAGCCTTTGCTAAATGTGTGTCCCAACGTTTGAACATCCCAGCACGCACTGCTCTCAGTGTAGTCTTTAACAGTCCACTGTATTGTTTGGTTTTCCCAGAGGCTGGTGCATGATAGGGGATGTGATACACCCACTCAGTGCTGTGCTCTTTGGCCCAGGTGTCTATAAAGTCATTTCAGAAAAAAGTCCTGTTGTCTACTGCAACAACCTAAAGTTTCAACAAGAGGCAATTTTTTTACAATAGCCTGTTTCTTCACCCTGCTTTCTCATCACACCAAGGCCCAGTGTCACTGTTACCATAATTGGGTGGTGTCCAGGTATCGGCTGGGAAAGAGTTAATTTTCTTCCTAGTAGCTGATATAATGCTGTGTTTGGAATTTAGGATGAGAATAATGCTGATAACCCACTGGTGTCTTAGTTGTGGCTGAGCAGTGCTTACACTAAGTCAAGGACTTTTCAGCTTCTTATACTGCCCTGCCAGCGAGTGGGCTGGGGGTGCACAAGAAGCTGGGAGGGGACACAGCTGGGACAGATGACCCCAACTGACCAAAGGGATATTCCGTACCATATGGCATTACGCTGAACAAAAAAAAATGGGGGGAGTTGGCCAGGGTGGGGCATGGCCACTGCTCAGGAACTGGCTGGGCATTGGTCAGTGGGTGGTGAGTAACTGCATTGCGCATCACTTGTTTTGTATGTTCTTTTATAATTATCTTCTCTTCCTTTTCTCTCCTATTAAATTGTCGTTATCTCAACCCATGAGTTCTACCTTCTTTCTGATTCTCTCCCCCATCCCACTGAGGGGAAGTGAGCAAATGGATGTGTGGTGTTTGGCTGCCTGCCAAGTTAAACCATGATGCAACATCACAAGCTCTACAATCATCAAGCTATGTCTACTGCTTCTCCCTAAAACATTCAACCACTTACTCTGCTAATTTAGGAAATCATGTTGAATTGACAATATTTGTTCTTCAAAACTCTGTTTGCTTTCTTTTAGTTTCTTTATCCTCTCACTATTTGTAATGTAGTGTTAATTGTTTGGTTTAATATCTTTCTGGTTATCAAAGTTAGGCCAATTTATCTGCAACCCTCCAGTGTTGCTGTACGCTGTTGCTGTTGCTGTGTCTCCGGGACACAGGGCTCTACCCACCCTGGGGACAGTGATGCACAGACATCAATATGATGGATACAAAATGCCTGTTTATTTAACTGCGTCACACACTTATATAGCTCTTGCGCTTCCTGTTCCTGCCACTCCTATGGGGAGGAGTCTATCTTTCCGTCACAGCCTGTGATCTTCCAGTCGCCGATCCCTGTCTATTCCCCTGCACTCCAGGTCAGGCTTTCCTTAAGAAAAATACTGTTTGTCCTTTTTCATTCCAGGGAATCTTCCTCAGGATTGTGAAACAGAATGAGAATGTAATGATTACTCTCACTGAGTTACCCCTGATTTTTAGATTTTCCACCATGGGTTTCCACCAGTTCACAGAATCACAGAATGGCAGGGGTTGGAAGGGACCTCTGGAGACCACCTCTTCCAACCCCCCTGCTTGAGCAGTGACACCCAGAGCAGGGGGCACAGGAACGCATCCAGGCGGGTTTTGAGTGTCTCCAGGGAAGGAGACTCCACACCCTCCCTGGGCAGCCTGTGCCACTGCTCTGTCACCCTCACAGGAAAGAAGTTTTTTCCCACATTGAGGTGGAACTTCCTGTGTTCCAGCTTGTGCCCATTGCCCCTTGTCCTGTTGTTGGGCACCACTGAAAAGGGTTTGGCCACATCCTCTTGACACCTGGCCTTTAGATATTTATAGGTATTGATGAAATCCCCCCTCAGCCTTCTCTTCTCCAGGCTGAACAAACCCAGTTCAAACATAATTATTTTTAGAAAACTGGAGATTGCATAACTACCGCTTTTGAAAATTTTACTACACCTAGCAGAATAAAACTACTGATTTAAAGGCCTAGTACAGACAAAAGCCAATTGCCTTCCCACTTGAATAATTTTTCCCCTCAGCTCTTGATTATTGTTATTTTTTCCATTAGTTGTCCTTCCTCAGTGCTTTGTACTTAAGATGCTATAAATACAGTGCAGTGTTTCAGAGGTTGGTCTCCTTGCTCATGCTGTAAAAGGAGAGAAAACCTGTTTGACAAATGAGCTTTCCAAGCAGTGACAGTCACAGTAAAAACTGACACTGTTTACCTTCCTGCTATCAAGGATAACAGAGGTAAACTTTGGAAATCAGTTGGTTTCTCTTGCTTTAACGTAAACCATGAGAACTCATGGAGGTTACAGATATTGGAAAATATCTGTAATTCCTGGATATTACTGTAGTTCTAATTTAGGAAGTATGAAGAGTCAAGTGAACATGGTTTGTTTATATGGGATGTCACAACACTGTTATTGTTATTCATCACTTGGCACAAAGGGAACCTTGGAGTACTTCCAGACAATCTACAAACTGGAGTAATTTCACATAATACTTGAGACAGCTGAAGAGGTAGCATCAGGAATGGGTTTTTATCTAGCTCAGACACTGAGATTCACTCCCAGGTGTCAACTGAAGAACACTTCAGGTCTATGATAAATTCAGCTCCAAAAGGAGCTACTTATACTGCATGAGCAATCACATATTCCAACCAAGACCCTGCTCTCAACCAAGATGCTGCTCCATGAGGATGCAGGTCTTCAGGAAGTCCTATGCCATACCTGCCAGTCTTGTGTTATTGTCTTGAATACCCCTAGTACATCTCAAATGGTGCCAGACCCTGAAGTTCAGGCAAGAACAGCATTATTTGGAAGGTATTTGGGTCACAAAATCCGTTGATGAAGAATACATTGAAAACCTTGAGAGAATATTTCTTAGGCTGCGGATGAGAACTTAGCACACAAGAATGACTACAAACTTTTCCAAAACTCAGGGATATGCTATAGCCTTATTGCTGATGTAAACTCAAAGACAAAGTCAAAGGCAATCTTACTGTCACCTAGCTACAAAATGCTTAAAAATTCTGTTCCTTTTTTGAGATGATCAGTTATTTTGTCCTTAGCAGAGGTAAAGATTCCCTAAACCATGAATAAAAGTGAATAGAATATTGCAACATTCTTGATTAAGCCAAAAGTCTAAAAAAGCATCTGAAAAGATTAGTACATACCACAATATGTATTTGCCTAAAAGTCAGTTTGTTAAGCTTCTCTCTATGAAACAGGAATACAAGTTTACATGTGACAGAAGATCACAATAAAAAGTCTGTCGGCTTTTCTTTCAGATCTCTAACCGGTAAAATAGAAAAATGTTCATACTGACAGAAAAAGATCTGGTAAGTTAAAAAGGTTCCCTAACAACTTCATGAAAATGTATTTATTGTGGTTACAGATCATCAACATCATGTTTCAGACCCTAACTCAATAGAATGTCATTAATGGCAGCACCACTGCTAAAGAGATGAGCAAAAAGCTTGTTACGATAGTTGAAAACCAAACTGAGAGGCAGATCACTTGTCACTACCAAGAGCAACTGGCAACATTTTCTGAAGGTATTGAATAGAAAAGTGAGTAACGCAGGAAACAGAGCAGTGAAGGAATCAAATCTTTCCCCGAGGAAGTGGAGGCTGCTTAGTTGCCAGGCTGCAGAGGTGGAGAACAGTGTTTGTTATACTGCAGAAGGAATCCCAGGAATTTCTAATATTTCATTTAAGGGAAAATTCTATTCTTACATGCACTGCCAGCCACACTTGTCATCAGCAGATCACAACCAAAGGAGACTAAAAGCAGCCAATACTTTTCCTATGTCAAATAAATTCTTAGCAATAGTATTACAGTGTTGTTAAAGTGAAAAGGGGCGGTATTACATAAATCCAAACTAAAGTATAATAAGCATATTGATTCTGGATCATGAAGGGCAGCTAGCTGCCCTGCTGAAGTTTAGGATTTGTGTAGTTTTTTCTGCAATACCCAGGTCATGCGTGCACAGCAAATTATATGAAGGCCATTTGTGAACAGTGAAATGAAAATTCTTGCCCAAGGATGTATGTTGTAGCTCGGGACTGTTACACAAATAGAGGAAATAGCACAATTATGTCAAGGTTGTCAGGCAACAGAACAAGCATGAACATGCTGTGGTTTACTGCAGTAGGTGGCTTCTCTACAGCAGTAAGCCCATATTGACTGAACTATTAACAGGACATATATTTTGATAGCAGTAAGTAGTCATTCTGAATTACTTTATGTATACTGAGTCAATCCAAATAGATCATCCTGACCGGCAGAAGCATGAAGGTTGTTAGGAATGCAACAATATTCATGCCCAAATTACCCCTAAAGAGTTTCAGTCATCTGTCACATCAGCTTTTTCAAATTCCGCCAAAACTAGACAATTATCTATAAATACAAGCAAGCGATTTGCTCTTTTCTTCTAAACATAGATGACATACAACACATTGCAATTCTTTTCATAAAGGAGAGAAATGAACGTTATGCTACTACAAATTGTTATCAGATGTTATTTATCCTTTCTCAGCCATCTAGTGGTCATGTTCGCTGGCAAGACCTCTTCTGAAGGGAGGCAGCATGGCTGCTCATGTCAACCTAACTATGTTCTCGGCGCATAGCTTACTGAGGGAAAGCAGTCATTCAGGCTCCGTTGTGCATATTTGATTTTTCATGTTATGAAAAAGCTGCGACAGATGAGTTGCAAACTCTGCTCTGCATTTTTAAGAGGAGCAAACTTGGAAGCCAAATTACTAACAGCGATTGCCGCCCTAGAAAAAGTTATAACGTGCTGCAGTTTTACTATACTGGAATTATAAACAGAGGGAAGCGCCGCGTAGTCCCAAGCCCTCATCAGCACTTAGCTGCTTCTCTGATGGTTTAGTCAACAACGATGTGCTGAAAGCTACAACTCAGATGCCACCTGAACCATTAGGCACTCGCGTGTCTACCATGAGCCACACACAAAGTTCCCAGTGCTGACATAAACTCAAAGCAGACAGGTTGCTCCCGCTACAGGTCCATGAACACTACCCGCAGAGCAAAACTGGACTAAACCCAAAAACTAATAATTTAATTTGGATCAGTGTTATTGGTTTTGTCACCATGAAGAAGTTTGTGGAAGCACAGCCTCAGGTTGGTCACTTAAGGTGGCAAAGTTCTGACACAGGATTTTCAAACTGAGGGTTTTCCTCTGTTAGCAACAGTGCTCTGAGCTTGATCTCCTTGATGCAAATTTTCGTTTGAATCTTTTACTTTCAGTCTTGTCAAGACCCAAATTTCTAAAGAAAGTGTTTCACTGACTGACAGGCTGTTTGGAAAATTTTCTGTCCTGAGACAGAATTCATCTGGATGGAATTTTTGTGAGTTTTGAAAGACAAAGCCTGTTTTTCTATGGGTAGCTGTCCCCCACACTAATGACACAGAGTATAGTGATGCTGCACTTGCTGAGAAGTTAGTAAGGAATGCTTTAGGTTCTGTAATTGGAAATCAGGCTCTCCTCACATGGATGAAACACACCTGAGATCCCTTGCTGGATGCTAAGAAAAGGCTGACGGAGTATAAGATCATTTTCAGACACTTTAATTTATGGCAACAAAATAGCGGCCTTGTTATTTTTCATATCTCCAGTGGTGATTTCCAGTCTGTATATGAGTAGGTACAAAACAGCTGTTATTCCCCGAGACATTGCCCTGACCTATTTGGGAATAGCAGGATAGATCTTCTCTTTTTTGCCTCAGTTTCGCTTGTGGGTTTCTCACTCTGCTTTCAAAGAATATTTGTATTGAAATAACATAGAAAATTTCGGCTGAGAATAGAAGAGATAGCACTTGTATCTTGATAAATTCTAGCAAGTTTTCCATGCATTAAATAGCTCTCTACAGGTTTAACCTGCCATTCCAAATCCATGGTGAATTAAGTCCATTCTTTTTAAAGCAAGCCAAGGATATTGTGAATCAAGGCTCTTACATCAATATTAGTGAGTGTTTTGTAATATTACACTTTCAGACATCATACCCAGATCAAAAATATGAAAAATTGAAACATATTCCATTCATCTGATGCCAAATCTGCTTCACTTTGCTCACGGAAACCACTAACCATTTTCACTGTTGATTTAAATGAGCAAAATGATCGTACATTGACATCTTGAAAGAATATGCATGTCATCAAGGAAATATATGTAGTCTAGCTCATGGTAACTTACAGAAGTGATACTTTTCATTAAAATCATCAAAGCATAAGCCAAAAGCAAGACTACATAACCTGACTATACCTTAGACTGTTCTCCAGTAAGTAATACTGATCTGTGCATTTGAAACCAGGATTTGTAATGTATTGATCAATCCACGTCCATGAATTCACAAATACTGGTTTACCTTTCCAGTTAATTTGAACACAACCTTTAGCCACAAAAACATATTCTAATAATCTTTATCTTTGTTCAACAGGGGACAAATTTTTGCTTTAAACAGGATGTGTGCAGGATAAATTTTGTTTCTGAACGGCAATAACAAGAAGCTTTAAAGTAAATCAGACACCGTAAAGTAATTCCACAATGCCTTGGAAAGAACCCAAGACTTGCTGGTACCTAAATATATTCTCTATGGGTAAATGGATCGGCCACCCCCAATGTGAACAATAACTATATTCCCCTGATAACTCCACGGAGTACTCCATGAAATTAGTTTTCTCGCTGATAAGGATGGAAATTTAAACTGATGCTTATTAAAAATGCAGAAGATGCTAGAATCCTACTTTAAACAATGACACAGTAAAATTTTATTTTAATGAAAAACTGTGTTTCTAAAAGATTGCTTCAGCATTTTTCAATGCCAATGTCAGAGACATGGAATTGTTTTGCCTCACAGAACATCTATGATATAGAAACGAATTACTTAATAATGAGAGGAGATACCCATAACAAAAGAGCCTCAGCAGCTCAAATATTTTCACTCTGCTCATTACTAATTCCCTATAGGTGAAATACATTCCAATAACAAGTGTCCTGAAGTATTCTGAAAACGGCTGGAAACAGATCCTTAAAATTTTTTTTATTGTGAAATTCCTGGAGATTGCATCAAGTTTCAGGACAATTGGTGTTTTAAATTTTTTAATAGCTCAAATGCTTTTCCTAAACATGTATTAAAATTTTCTGTATTTTCCCTGGTGCTCTTTATATTGAGATTCTTTACTAAAGGACTCATGAGATCATTAGTAGTTTGGTTTTACCTGTGTCAAGAGACATATTACATAACCTTTGGATGTTTCCATTTCTTAAAAGTTTGACACTTATGTCATTTATATTCTAAGAGCTGTGGCCCTTTCAAATTCTAGAGATACGTGTAAGTTATATCCATGCGTTAATTAAATCTCAGACACCTTAGAACTGTATTTAATCTTAAAAAATACACAGGATAAAAGAAATAATGAGAACATATTGCAATGTACTACCTGTTTTTCAGTTGCAAACTCTTCCATAGACAGTAAGACAGCCAGTGAGAAATACCGTCTCTACACAATCATGTACCTATTTAATTAAATACATTTTTAAAACACTGGAGTAAGCCAAGGTGCTTATTCATAATTTACCTGACAAGAAGTATAAATTAGTCATTATTTAGGACTACGCTGCCATAGTTAAATTGTTTTTGCTCTATTGTCCTAGGTTTCTCCACTTTATACTGCGATCCAAACCCAGAATTTAAAACCTATCTATCAATTTACATTAATGTAGTAATCAATCCACATACAGCCATAAATGTATTGCTGGCTAAAACACTTCATATATTTCCCTCGTCTGAAAATCCATATTCATTTAAGAAAGATTTTCAATAAGTAAATCAATAGTTTTAAGAATCTCTGGAAAGGAAACAATATCACTCTCACTAACCAAACTAACCAAAGCAACATGGCCTCTGTAGAGCAGGTCTAAGGAATAAAATAAAATATGGAACAAAATCTAATAAAATTACTTTTATATTAAAATACTTAAGAGCATCCACACCCTAATTTCCAACTTACGGTACAGGTGGCTTTGTATGTGTGATGACCCTTGATCTATCACAACAGAAGAAAACAGAGTCCCTTTAAGAATTCCAGAAACCTGCTCTGATAGCCTCAGTTGATCAGAACAGCCAGAACCACTAGAGATTGACATGTACAACACTTACCAGCCCATAAACTCCTCATGCAGCAGCTCCAGGGAAACCAATAGTGAATCTGGGCAAGGAATTGTACTTGAGCCCGTCCCGCCCATGCTTTCACAGCAGTATCAAAGTAAGCACTGCACAGGCAAGGCCCAGCCACCCAGAGCAGCGTGGTACCCAGAGCACGAATGGGACGCTGTTAACCACACTACTCATACCGGAGAGTGCTCAGTGTAGCCTGTCAATATAGGACAAATTACATTATCCCTACGCAGGATTTTTTAAAAAATATTTGTCTTATTCTGGAACCAATACAGCAGTTAAATTAATGTTCCTGTTCCTAAATAAGTGCCCACCTCTGGTAAATAGCCCAAATGCCTAAGTATCGTACTGAGATGATGTCGAATGTGGTACAGATAGCGATGCCCGCATCTCAAGTAATCTCTCAAGAGTTTCCATTTAGTTGTTAAGCTTTTTGCTTACCTGAGAGCACATGATGAGAATGAGACGCACTCTTGCACTGGCAGAAATGTCACAGAGCAGTGCAGCTGAACATGCTAAAAAACCTCCTGTTTTAATGGCTGATACTGGCTGTTGACTCAGAGCAATCAAGCATTTGGGCTAATGTGGGTTTTTTTCTCCTTATTGACATAAGCCTGAAGCCTGTGACACAGAATGACCTAAACCTACTTGAAGGTAGGTGGCAGAACGTAAAAGAACTTGTAACTACAGTACCAATGCTATTTGTAAATCATTTGGTTCAAACAGAAATCACTACGTAAAGCAAAATCACCTTCACGTCTGCAGTATCCAAATCCAGTGGGCTCCCAGGCACATTTTAAAATTAGTATCTCAAACTTACCTAGCTGCTTTGTTATGGAGACTATAGTTTCAGGGCGGGGGGTTTTCCCAGTGCATTAATGACAACTGCAAATTCCAGTTGACACTTACAAACCAAAAAAAATATCCTACAAAAGACGCGGGTTCTGTGCTCCAAGAGACAGACCGCAGCAGAGGTCTAGCCATCCACCTATGTAACAGGAACACAGCCACACCAGGGAACAAATTTCTTTGGTCCTGGAGACCATTTCAGAGCCACTGTCATGGTGAAAGAAAGTGTCACACAGAATCTGCGTTCTCTTTACTCCACCTTAGGGCATGACTGATTTAACTTTAGATTAGTCTCCCAAGAGGGCCACGTGGCCAAGAGAAAAACAGAAACAGCCATACATAAATTTATTTTCCTGAAGTACAAAAAAAAGAGGATAAATATAGACAAAAACAGGTAATAAAAACGTGCTCCGGCCAAACAAGTAACGGTGCTGATGTTGCAAGAACGACAGTTTTGGGCATGGATGTAAGAAAGATGTAAACATGCTGGCACATGAGTCGAAAACCAGTTTGAACCACGCTTTTAATGTGCACGACGAAAGTAGCATATTTCCGCCCGCCGGGGTTTGTGAAAGTCTCCCAGTCCGATTCAAATAAATTACATAAATAGGAGCGGGGCCGGGCACCTCCCTGCCCGTCGGTCGGCGCGCCCCCGAGCCAGTCCCTCCTCATCCTCACACGTCGGGGTAGCCGCAGTAGTAGACGGCGGTGCTGGCGTCCGACACGGCCGAGGAGACGGGCCCCGCGCCCGCCTCGGGGCCCGCGAAGGGCAGCCCCAGCTCGGGCTTGCAGGCGAAGCGCAGGTACTGCTCGAACTCGGTGCGGTCCACCTCGCCCAGCAGCTCCTCCTGCGGCAAGTGCTCCAGCGGCTCCCGGCACGGCGCCGCCTCGGGCGGCGGCGACGGCTGCCCGACCGCCCCCGGCCCCAGCGCCGGCCCCAGCGCCGGCCCCAGCGCCGCCGGCGGCCCCAGCGGCCCGCGGCCCGGGCCCGGCGGCTGGCAGGCCTGCCCGTAGTAGGCGTGCAGCGGCGGCGGGCAGCCCAGCAGCCCCTGCAGCGAGCCGCCCGGCCCCAGCGCCTCGCCGGGCGGCAGGTGCCGGCGCAGCGCGGCGCCCGCCGGGCTCTCGGCCGCCGCCGACGGGTACTCGGCCGCCGCCGCCGACGGGTGCGGGGCGTAGCCGTAGGGCCCCAGCGGGCACTCCTCCTGCAGCCCCGCCGCCAGGAACGGCGCCTCGCTCTCCGCCGCGTCCAGCGGCGACGGGTCCGGCGTCGGCAGCCCGTAGCCGTCGAAGCCGGCGCCCAGCGGCGGACAGTCCCGGTAGTGGCCCGCCGCCGCCGCGTAGCCCTGCTCGCCGTAGGGCAGGCCCAGGCCCTCCACGCACATCCTGCCGCCGCCGCCGCCGCCGCCGCCGCCGGGCTCGCCGCCCAGCCCGGGCCCCGCCGCCTCCGCCAGGCCGTGCTGCAGGAAGCCGCTCTCCGCCCGCTTCAGGCGCTTCACCTGCTTCCGCCGCCGCGGCCGGTACTTGTAGTTGGGGTGGTCCTGCATGTGCTGCACCCGCAGCCGCTCCGCCTCCTCCACGAACGGCCGCTTCTCCGACAGTGACAGCGCCTTCCACGATTTACCTGCCACCACGAGCACCGTCAGACCGGCCGCCCACCGCAGCCCCGCGGCCCCCGCGACCGACCGACCGACCGCGGGCTCCGCGCCCTCGCTCCCGCACCCCGCCGCTACCCGCGCCGCCACCCCCGGGCACTCCCGGCTCCCGCCCGCCGACGGCCCCGGCTCACCGGCACCCCCGGGACCCCCCGCCACCCGCCCGACGGCACCCCCGGGAACCCCCCTCTGCTCACCCAGCATCTTGCTGAGCTCGGCGTTGTGCAGGTCCGGGTTCTGCTGCGCCAGCCGCTTGCGCTCGTCCTTGGCCCACACCATGAAGGCGTTCATGGGCCGCCGGATCCGCGCCTCGCTCTTGCTCCGGCCGCCCGCCGCCCCCGACGGCGCCGCCTCGCCCTTCGCCTTCGCCTCGCCCAGCGGGCTCAGCGGCTCTGCCCAGGGGCAGGGGCCCACGGCCGGCATCATGGTGGGCAGCGAGCACCGCCCCTGCGCCTGGTCGTCGCTGCTGGCGTAGCCCGCATCGGGGCTGCTCATCTCGGGTCGGGAGGCGCCGCCGCCGCCAAGGCCGGGCGCTGCGGCGGGGCGGCGGGACGGGCTCGCCGCTGGGGCCCCGCTCGCTGCTGCCGCCCGCCGCCGCCCGGCCCTATTTGAGCTGCGGCGCGGCCAATGGGGCGGCGGGGGCGGGCGCGCCGCGGGACGGTGCCGCCGGCGGCTCCCGCTGGGGCGGCCCCGGGGCTCCTCCCGCCGCCGCCGCCGCTCGCCGGGGCTGGTGGCTCCCGCGCTCCCCGTGGGACCGGGTGCCCCTGGCGAGGGCGCGGAGTTGCTTCGGTGTGTCGCGGTACCGCGGAGCAGCGCCGCCCCCCGGCAGAGATCTCCTCCCGCCCGGCTCCCGCCTCCGCTTCGCGGGCTCCGCTCCCGCCGCCCGCCCAGCGCTTTGCCTCCTCGGCTCATCTGTCTCGTTAAGCCACGGAGTGTTCAAAACCAAGCCGACCCAGGGAAGTTCACCGGAGTGTTTAGAAAGGCTGTGGATACAGCCCTCCCTGTTTTTCCTAAAAAGGGGTTTATGGGGTTTTTCTGCCACTTGATTTCACGACTGTCCGACTGCCGTCATCGCGACGGGTGCCGATAACCGGGACCTGCTCATCAGCTGTTAGGATTCTTCCGTTTTAACCTTTCCAGTGCCTGAGCGTACTCGCGGCCGTGCCGTGGCCGCGCCCTCACCACGCGTGGGGCAGGCACGCTGCCAGTGCAGGTCCCGCGCGGGCTGGATGCGCCGCCGGTTCCCCACGGCCGCGCCACCGGCGGCCGGGGCGCGTTTGTCGGACCACTTCGTCGTGCAGCGCGACCGCACAAGCCGAGAGCATCCCTGCCTTCACCCTGGAAATACAGCGTCTTATTTCAATACAGAGGCTGTGCAGCTACGGGGGGAGGGGGGTGGGGAATACCGAATAAAGCCCGTGCCCTCCCCTATTAAGTTTGCCGGCCGTCGAGGATAAGGCCTTTTTACCCCCAGCAAGGCGCGTTTTTCCACGGCAGCCTCTCTCTGCTACGGTGGGCGCGGCGGGGCGGGGAGGGCGGGGTCCCGCCGGGGCGGGGCGGGGGCTGCCGGGGGTAACGGAGTGGGAGTACCCCCGGCAGCTCCCTGCCCTCGGGGACACCCCCCCCCCGGCTTCTCCACCGACCGACACGGGAATTCTTTAAGGCATCCTGCCACTTCTTGCCCGATACCTCCGTGCTCGTGCCTCGCTTGAAGTCGCGACTGACCACCTTGGCGTTAGTCCCCGACGAAGCGCGGGGCTGGCGCGAGTTGTTTAGTCCTTTGTCTCCCGCGTGAGGTTGCAACTGGGGACCCCGAAAAGCGAAGGCAAATGCCTGCGGGCGGGGGAGGGGCCGGGGGCGGGAGCCGTCCCGGAGGAACGGCCAAGGGGCCACTGGAAGGCAAAGGTGTCCACTTAAGGCTGACAGAAATCCGTTCTGAGAGAATTTAGCTGATTATATTTACATTAAACCCCCTTAAACTGCGGGGAGGAATGGCTTCTCCGCTCTAGTTTTTCACGCACACACAAAATTCTTGAGGTATCTATTTTAAATTTCCCCGGTACAGAAATACGCAGCCGCCCCCGTTCCCTGCCGTAACCCGGGGCCGACTTTTAGCGAAAAAAATTTGACATCCTCAAGGACGAGGCGCGGGGAGGGGGGACACGACACGACACGGGACGACGACAGGACCCGTCCCGCAACTGCCCCGGCGCCGCTTTCGGCGGGCTCTCGGCGAGGCTGAAGCCGCACCGCGCCTCCTCTCGGACGCCTGCGCGGCGCTCCCGTCCTCTTATGTCACCCCTCCGCGCCCGCCCTGGCGCCCCCGATCGTGCTGCTCGGCAGCGGGACAGCGAGGCCACCGCGGGGCGGGGATTTGCCGCCCGGAGCCCCCCGGGCGAGCGGCGGGTCGCCCCGTGGATCCTCCACCCGCGGGCTGCGCCCTCCGTACCGGCCCGGTTAGGCTGGGAACCGGCCTCCTCCGAGCAAGCGTGGCTTTGAAACGCGTTTCGGACGTAATCTGTTGATTACGTCTAAGCATGTAACTCCACCCGGTCTTCAGCCCTGGGAGCCCACAAGCACCCGGGGGACACGGCGATCCGGAGTGAGACCGGATCACAGGTGGCTCCGCGCGGCGCTCTGCGCGGGCGGGGGAACAAGCAGCTCACCCTTCTCCTGCGCGGGCCCCAACGCCTTCATCACCTGTCGCCTTTGCAGGGCAGGAGCTGCTTATTCCCGCTGACAGCCATGTTCTCTTTGTTTTCCCTTTCGGAAGCTGTGGTGGGCCTTGGGTTTTTTTCCCCAGCCCAATGAATTAAGCTGAGGATAGATTGGGTGGCATCCCTGCTGGAGAGAGGTCACAGAATCACGGAATGTTAGGTGTTGGAAGGGTCCTCTGGAGATCACCTCGTCCAACCCCCCTGCTTGAGCAGTGACACCCAGAGCAGGGGGCACAGGAACGCGTCCAGGTGGGTTTTGAATGTCTCCAGGGAAGGAGACTCCACACCCTCCCTGGGCAGCCTGTGCCACTGCTCTGTCACCCTCACAGGAAAGAAGTTTTTTCTCACATTGAGGTGGAACTTCCTGTGTTCCAACTTGTGCCCATGGCCCCTTGTCCTGTCACTGGGCACTATTCAAAAGAGCCTAGTCCCATCATCCTGACAGCCTCACTTTAGATATTTATAGGTATTGATGAAATCCCCCCTCAGCCTTCTCTTCTCCAGGCTGAACAGACCCAGGTCTCTCAGCCTTTCCTCATAAGGGAGATGCTCCAGTCCCCTGATCATCTTGGTAGCTCTCTGCTGGGCTTGCTTGAGCAGTTCCCTGTCCTTGAACTGGGGGTCACCCGGCTGCCATGGCAGGTGCGAGGACAATTACAGAGCTGCTCTTGCTCTGGGCCAGGATTCACCTCTTAGTTGAAATCTCTTTATGCCACAGACCTCCTGTGAGCTCCTCAGCAAATCATTCAGGGTGAAATACGTACACTTGAAGTATCAAAAAGCAGCAGTCTTGACTTCTCAGGAAGAGACGAGACTTCTCGAGAAGCCTTGTCCTGCCAGCACACCATGCTGCAGCTGCCTCTGTTTAAACACACAGAGGGTGAAAGCAACTGTCCTCTTTTTGTGGATGGGAAGCTGAAGCAGGGCGATGGAGCTCTGACCTGACAGGCATTTAATTACTCAACACATTAATTCTCTCTTCATCCTTAAGCACACGTGAGTATGTAAGCACTGGAATTTACAGACCTTGCCGTGGCACAGGCTACCCGGTGCTGCCACGCAGCCACCACCAGGCCCGATGGGGCACACAAGTATCTATGTGATGGACCCGAGGAGACATTTGCGCCAGTTTTCTGCCCTCGTCAAATCGCGGGGCAATTCGGTGGCGGATCTCAAGGGAAAGTGAAGCCCGGCGGGCCCCTGGGAGCTCCCACTGCTGGCTGCCAACAGCGGGTCCCACTGCGCTGCAGGCAGAGCTGCAGGGCTGCGGGCAGGGCTGGAACAGGCAGGTGGCCCGTCAGTGGTTGTAATGCCGGGGACCCGACACAGCCCCCTCCGGCCCGGCAGCCACACGAGCACGGCGCCGCTGTCGTTGAGGCTTGTCGCAAGGCTGCAAACGACCTGCCGCTGTCACCCACGCCGTTTGCACCAGTGTCATTGCCCACGCCCGGGTGGCCAGCTGGGGTTTTCAGGACACCTTCCCGTGTGGGCATGCTAAAAGCAGAGGGTTTTGTGTCCTTCACAGGCAATTTAAACAGCGGGGGAGATGGGGGAGGTATTTATTCCAAAAGAAGACTAGGGTCGCCAAGTAAACAAAGAAAACTGGTCTGCAAGAATTCCTGCAGCAGTATTGCTGCTAATGCCTTCTGTGAATTACTCTCTTTCTAGTCTGAAAAGCACATGGCTACCAGAAACGGACAGAAACCCGCTAAGGCAAAGCTGTTTTTCAGAGCACAAGAGCGCTGTTTCCTGTCCCGTCCAGCCCCAGCCACTCTCCACTAGCGAGTGGGGTTTTCTTCTGCAGTCCTGCCTTTTCCCCGCCATCTGCCTGGTATAGACGAACCTTGGGCTGGTTTTAACTCAACACCTTTGTATGAAACCTCTTTCTCTTGGGCTAGGCCTACTTCCTTTTCTACCGATTTACCTAAGGAATAGAGAGCGCACGCACACACACACAAAAAAGAAAAACGAAAGGAAGAAAAAGGCGCTTGCAGTGCGACACCCACGTAAGGAGCTTGGCTGCGTTAGGAAAAATTGAGATCCGATTACAGATGTCTTGAAACATGATGAATTGGCAAGAAAGGGACAAAAAACCCAACCAACCAAACAAACAAACAAAAAAAAACAAACAAAAAAGATAAGAGCTTCATACCTTTTGGGCACAAGTGGCCTGAGGGAGCTGCACAGAGCGCTCATGGTCCCTGTGGGAAGGGGCCTGAAGGCTCTGCCCAGCTAATGCCCCATTTAACTGGAGAGCAGATGTTCTGGCAAGGTTAAAGAGGCATTTAAAGATGTCACCCCATCTTTTTGGTGAAGCGAGGAGCAAACCAGAACCACTGCAGGAAGGGCCAATGGGGTTTCCAGGGAGAGAAGAGCCCTGGTGCACCACGGCAGAATGAGGAGGCCATGAGGCGCCTCGTTCCGTGGCACATATGTGCAGCCTTCCCCACAGCCTCCCAAGGCAGGTAGCGACCGCTTCCACCCCCTGACCGTTCCAGAACCATGGAAAATACTTGCGAAAGGTAATAAATCAGTTTGAAGTCCTTTTAATACACGATTGTCGTGGGCATTCATGGGATGTGAGGAAGGTTTGACATTTCCAACAGGCCTACAGGACAGGTTTGGGTGTATAACCTTTGGAATCGGAAAGTCGAGACATGCTCTATGGAACTTAGGGCTCGGACAGAGCTTCAGAAAATTTTGCTCCAAGTATATTGGCAGTGCATAAACTTGCCACATTTTAAGCATGTTAAAGAAGATTCAGACAGTTGTTCTCACAGGAAGGAGTGGCAGGGTGGGGGGAACTACACGTCTGGATACATACAGGAAAGCACATCCCTTAGATTTGAGTCTGCAAAAGCTCTGTGCAAAGGGCTGTTGTGAGATCTTCCCGTACATCATCACCACACACTGTTTGGCACCCAGGACTGCTATGCTGGCCAGCCCTTTTTCTAAAACCTGTATATTTATTTAATGCAATTTATTGTCAGTCCCATCTGGTATTACTATAAAAGTTAAGTAGAAGATTTTCAACCTTCGTCATGAACCCGCTTACAATTTCAAGTCCCCTGCAGCTTTCAGCTGTTCGACCAGCTGGGGTGAAGGAGAGAGGAGGGGAGCAAACCCTGCACCTCACTGGAAAATGATGAGAAATGGTGGCCAAACTTATCAAAAGCATAATAATTATCTATTTGCAAAAACAACCAGAGCGATTTTCCTCCAGAAAGCCGTGTATGTGTGCACAAAGGGCAAAACGACTTTAATGTAATCCTGTGAGTTATACCCATATAATAAAAGGAAAACTCAACCAAACAAACCCACCATTTCTCATGCCTATTTCTTTACTGGGTTTACGTACCTGTGCTTAGGAACACGTTACAAATCTTTCAAAAGTAAAGAATCAAGAAGACATCTAATGTCCTCGCCTTGAGCTCGTTGACCTCATTGACAAATTCCTTGACCTCATTCAGGGATACGTCATTTTTCCTCATGTACATGTGGAAGAGGAATGAAGTGAGTGGCAGGGTGGACATTTTAGGTATACCTCAGAGAACTGAAGACTGTTTGAAAAGTAAAACGGGAAGATGGAGAAACTAGAGGGTACAGAACATTATGGGTTTGAAAGCATTTGAATTCAAGACACACTTATACCATCCAATTATACAGTCAGTTTTTGCCGAGGAGGCTGTGCTTGAAACTCACTGACTGAGGCAGCTTGCACCTGGGTCCGCATATGCTATTTTGTCTTTCACCGGTACAAACAGAAGCCTCTCTAAATGCAATTTGAAAATGCACCCAATTTAATTTCCCGTCCTCACGGAAGACAGGTTAATCAGTGGGCAAGTCTGCCACTTCGTCCTCGGTCCCCTCCTCCCCAGGGCTCCGTTCCACAGCTTTATCTTAGGAAGCAAACGACCCAGGTGACTCTTCCCCCCTCCCCCCGATTTAAGTAATAAACATAATTTACGAGTCCTGCCCCACAGCCAGAGTGAGTCCCACCACCTAAATGAAAACGCAGTTTTTCCACGGCCGTTTAACTGCAGAGCGTGTATTTGTCAGTCACAGAGACATTTCTACCTGTAGTGCTGAGACAGCGTAAGGAACCTCCTTAGCACAAGGAAAGGTGAGGTGCTTTGCCCCACGGTTGAAGGTGCCGCCGTGGCTGGGTGCCCGAGAGGCTGCTCCTGGCCGGCCGCCTCCACTAGCGGCTCGTGTCGAAATTTTTCACCTACTTTGAACCCCGATTTAGTGCTCTCATTCTCCGCAGCGGAGAGCTGGTGCCCCTCGCTGCCCCCCTTCCCCGGCGCAGCAGGGGCAGCCCCCGGGGCACCAAAGACCTTCCCTCGGGGTGCTTTAGCAAGCGCTTACCCCGCCACTGCAGCGAGGCGCTTTTCTTGATGGCAGCCCCAGGGTCCACGATTACATTAAACACAGACCCAAACCCCGACCCACTTTGGTAAGAGCTTTCTTATAGGCTTTTACACTTCAAACAAAAAATATGTCGCCCCTTCTTTTTTTTTTTTTTTTAAATTCAATTATATTAATCAACCGCCTAAGAAACCATCAAAAATGTTAAAAACAAACAAGCAAACAAGAACAGCATGACATAGGCAGTTTCAGAACGCTTAAAGCTTTATGATTTGAGCAAGAGAGACAGAAGACGATGGCCACAGAAAAGCTGACAGGACCTAATGCTTAGTGCAAGGGAAATTAGTAAGAGTAGTTGTAAAAGCAATAACAATCGATTACGGAGGGTGATAGCACCTCTTTGAGAAGAAATCAAGGACCGGTTTTATTATTTTCCCTTTATTTGTAAAAGTGCAAAATAATTCTGTACAAATCCGAAATATAAAACCCAGCACTCTGTACAACGTTACAAAAGCATACGGATCTCTAACAAGATCTCAGAAATTGTATTCCACCTGCGTAACTAGTATCACGATCCCACAGAAGGAACAGTTTTACATGTCACTGTCGGACAGCGATGGCGTAAGACCCGCACCACCGGGACAGCGAGATGGCATGTGGCCTTTCAAACCTCGAGCAGGTCACGGACACCCTGTCAGTTCTCAAGATTCAAATAAATTACATAAATAGGAGCGGGGCCGGGCACCTCCCTGCCCGTCGGTCGGCGCGCCCCCGAGCCAGTCCCTCCTCATCCTCACACGTCGGGGTAGCCGCAGTAGTAGACGGCGGTGCTGGCGTCCGACACGGCCGAGGAGACGGGCCCCGCGCCCGCCTCGGGGCCCGCGAAGGGCAGCCCCAGCTCGGGCTTGCAGGCGAAGCGCAGGTACTGCTCGAACTCGGTGCGGTCCACCTCGCCCAGCAGCTCCTCCTGCGGCAAGTGCTCCAGCGGCTCCCGGCACGGCGCCGCCTCGGGCGGCGGCGACGGCTGCCCGACCGCCCCCGGCCCCAGCGCCGGCCCCAGCGCCGGCCCCAGCGCCGCCGGCGGCCCCAGCGGCCCGCGGCCCGGGCCCGGCGGCTGGCAGGCCTGCCCGTAGTAGGCGTGCAGCGGCGGCGGGCAGCCCAGCAGCCCCTGCAGCGAGCCGCCCGGCCCCAGCGCCTCGCCGGGCGGCAGGTGCCGGCGCAGCGCGGCGCCCGCCGGGCTCTCGGCCGCCGCCGACGGGTACTCGGCCGCCGCCGCCGACGGGTGCGGGGCGTAGCCGTAGGGCCCCAGCGGGCACTCCTCCTGCAGCCCCGCCGCCAGGAACGGCGCCTCGCTCTCCGCCGCGTCCAGCGGCGACGGGTCCGGCGTCGGCAGCCCGTAGCCGTCGAAGCCGGCGCCCAGCGGCGGACAGTCCCGGTAGTGGCCCGCCGCCGCCGCGTAGCCCTGCTCGCCGTAGGGCAGGCCCAGGCCCTCCACGCACATCCTGCCGCCGCCGCCGCCGCCGCCGCCGCCGCCGCCGGGCTCGCCGCCCAGCCCGGGCCCCGCCGCCTCCGCCAGGCCGTGCTGCAGGAAGCCGCTCTCCGCCCGCTTCAGGCGCTTCACCTGCTTCCGCCGCCGCGGCCGGTACTTGTAGTTGGGGTGGTCCTGCATGTGCTGCACCCGCAGCCGCTCCGCCTCCTCCACGAACGGCCGCTTCTCCGACAGTGACAGCGCCTTCCACGATTTACCTGCCACCACGAGCACCGTCAGACCGGCCGCCCACCGCAGCCCCGGGGCCCCCGCGACCGACCGACCGACCGCGGGCTCCGCGCCCTCGCTCCCGCACCCCGCCGCCACCCCCGCCGCCACCCCCGGGCACTCCCGGCTCCCGCCCGCCGACGGCCCCGGCTCACCGGCACCCCCGGGACCCCCCGCCACCCGCCCGACGGCACCCCCGGGAACCCCCCTCTGCTCACCCAGCATCTTGCTGAGCTCGGCGTTGTGCAGGTCCGGGTTCTGCTGCGCCAGCCGCTTGCGCTCGTCCTTGGCCCACACCATGAAGGCGTTCATGGGCCGCCGGATCCGCGCCTCGCTCTTGCTCCGGCCGCCCGCCGCCCCCGACGGCGCCGCCTCGCCCTTCGCCTTCGCCTCGCCCAGCGGGCTCAGCGGCTCTGCCCAGGGGCAGGGGCCCACGGCCGGCATCATGGTGGGCAGCGAGCACCGCCCCTGCGCCTGGTCGTCGCTGCTGGCGTAGCCCGCATCGGGGCTGCTCATCTCGGGTCGGGAGGCGCCGCCGCCGCCAAGGCCGGGCGCTGCGGCGGGGCGGCGGGACGGGCTCGCCGCTGGGGCCCCGCTCGCTGCTGCCGCCCGCCGCCGCCCGGCCCTATTTGAGCTGCGGCGCGGCCAATGGGGCGGCGGGGGCGGGCGCGCCGCGGGACGGTGCCGCCGGCGGCTCCCGCTGGGGCGGCCCCGGGGCCCCTCCCGCCGCCGCCGCCGCTCACCGGACCGGGCGCGGGCAGCGGTGCCCCCGCCCCCAGGGACCGGGGGGGGCCGCTCGGGGGAAGGAGCAGCGTATTCGTAGGCGGCCCTCGGAGTCGGGCCCCGCACCCCGCGGTGGCCGCAGAGCCCGGCCCATCCGGGTCGCCCCACGCCGTCCAGTCACCCGGCAAATACCCACCCGTCACTGGCCCCGCCAAAAACGGGCGACCTCGACCAGGGGAGACACGAAAGGGGTGGGAGGGACAGGTAATTCCAGCCGTACCCAGGTACCTCGCAACCGCTGGAGAGACGGAAGGGGCTTCTTTTGTAGGCAACCTTGGGAAGTACCCTGGGAGCAGCCAGCCAAGCTACCGTCTCTATCTCACACCTCGGCTTCCCACCTTCCAGTGCCGCCTTCGCCTATTTCACCTCACAAGCCCATGAAAGGTGTAAACTGGTGGGGCAGTGGGATACTGAGTTCACAGTAAAGCCCATGAAATATGTTCTATCCCACTTCTTCATAGTTCGTAATGAAATTAGTATCTGCCAAAAGCGCAAATGGTTTTTTTATGTAGTGGGAGTTGACTTAGTTACTATTTAAGCTGAGCTTTGCGGTGGGTGTTGCTTGCTGCCTTGCCTTGTTCAGGATGCATCGGATTTGCCCGAATACGTAAACTGTAAATACAAACAGACGTTTGTAAAAAGTCCCTCACTTCACAATACACACAAATTCTACCTCTCACCACTTAGGTTCTTCTTTGGCGCACAAACTAATGTAAAACCCGGCGTTTCACGGGCGCTCTGATTTATATTTGCATTGTTATGCGGTACTCTTCAACGCATCAATGCTTATTTGAGAAACCGCTGAGCTTTAAACTGAAGATCAAAGAGGTTTATTTGGTTAAGGACACCTCTGTTTGGGTAGCCGCTTCGATCAAATAAACCAATATTGTAAGAATTCTCCCTGAAATTAAATGAATGAAGCCAGCATCGCCATTAACTTATTCTAACACTGAATTTCCTGTTTCGTGCAACGTAAAACCTGCTCCTTCGCACTTGACAGCCAGCAGATGTTCTAAAAAGCAAAAAGCCCAGCGGCGAGCGGCAGCGCCCGGGGCTGGCAGCAGGGCGGGTAATGCTCGGGGCACGTCTGCATCCGTGCGTTCGGCTCCCCTCGCTTCGTTAGAGACTATAAACAAACGATATATTTCCAGACTGGTGGCACCCTGTGTTTAGCCCTGTTGCGAGGAGTCGAAACTATTGGCCAAAGGCTAGTGGCTGCCTGAAACTAAGCAAAGAGAAGGTTTTCGGGTTCTTCCCCCCCCGCCCGCCCTCCCGTTCAAACACACGCGCTAGTCCAGCACAGCGAGAGGCAGGGATTCACACAGCTCTGCTTTCCTTCCTTCTATCTGATGCTGTGAAAGGCAGCGGAGGCGAAAACAATGCTCCTACACATGTGTATGTGCAAACTAATCTCGTGCTAGTTATGATAACACCGTTCTTGCGACAGTATAATACATTCAAACTTGATCGTAAAAGAAGTTTGTCGGGACAGACCCCGCTGGCAAAGCCGACTGCCATCTCAGCACCGGCGCGGATAGCCAGGAGCACTCGTTAGGAATTCGGTGCTTTTTCAATCGTTTTTAGCCCAGCGCCTTTGGGACGCTACCTGAGGGCGCGCCTCTCCAAGGCTGGCGGGCCGGTGGCTTTAGCTTTACGGCCGAGGCTGTGACAGTTCCCGACCAGACGCTCTGGGGCTCGGAGCCCTTCGTCCCAGGCCAGTTGCCCGAAGACAGGTCGCGTACCGAAGCATGGCTGATACCCAGAGAAAATTCGGAATTAAATAGAATCCCGGTCGCGCCTGAAGCAAACTGGCTCAGAAGGAAAGCGTGCGTATTTTTTCTTCTGCAGAGAATACTCGGCTGAGGGGAGCAAAATAACTTCCAAGCAAAACAAAAACCAAGAAAGCAACAATGCGCTGCCGTAAGGCAGTCGGTGCATTTCCAGTGACTCCCAGACCAGTTCCCAGCGCACGCCGAGTTACTGGCTCGGGCAAAACTGACCGCCTAGGAGTTTAACGCGCAGAGGAGAGGGTTACCTTTTTTACCAGCTGATCTTGCTAAAACGCCAAACGGTCCCTTTTACTCTACTTGGCAGAAACATTTTCGTGAGCCAAGGGAACAAATCCTGCAAGAACTTGCACTGAAAATGTTCAGCGAGTAGAGGGACTGGGTACAAATACACTTTATGGCAATTTGGGGGGTTGTCACTTCCAGCAGAAAAGAAAATGTTTTTCTATATAATGAACATGAGGTAATAAACGAAGCAAACTGCCGCTGACTTTGTTTGGGAGTTTTGTGCAAACTTTTTCTACAGCTCATTGATCTGGGATCAAAGAAAGAAAGGTGTGTTTTGAACCTAAGCCGAGAAAGTAAAAGCTACCTGGTTCGTACAGAAAATGTTGGCAGTTTGTGACCCTTTCGGTGCTCCTGGCCCCACAAATAGATTATCTCACCGCTTTTCTCGCTTTCTGTTTCGACTGCTTAGGTATTTTTGAAGTGCAACTTTAAAGCACACCGCGCACCGCTGATTCTGACTCAAGTTGCGCTCCGCGCTTAGACCTCGCTTCCCTGAAGCGCTTAGTGAAGAGCTGCTTCTGACGCTCCCGAAACCTCCGTGGTCGCACGACTCCTGGGGTCATTCGTTAACTTTCCCAACCTAACAATGCCGCCGAGAGTTCATCCTTCTGATTTATTGACCTTTTAAACCCGCCGGTGCACAGCGCGGGGGCGCAGAGCGGGGATCCTCCGGCGAGAGATGTGTTTCTATTTCAGGTCCATTACAGAATGCGGTGTTGGAAGTGGTGCTCCCAGCGTTATCAGAGCCGACCACAAATGCCACATGAAAAGCAGCAAACATCCGGAGGGTTTCCTGCGAATCGAGCAGTTTCTCAAGACAAGAGCCCTTTTTTTTTTTTTTTTTTTTTAAAAAAAACCGTGTATTTAAAGGCAAAACACCCTTTGCCTCTTTAAAGCGGTTCAAAACCACTAAATGAAAGCAGCCCAGCCCGACAACGCTGCATAGTGCGAGAAATCTCCCCGAATGAAGACTTGTTGGGACTTTGCGTTAGGGAAAGCGTGGGTCAGAGAGGCCCTGGTCGGGAATGACCCACTCCTGAATGGCAAAAAAAAAATTAAAATAAAATACATAAAAAAGAAGAAAAATGTCCCTTTCAGAAACTCGATAACTGTCGAAACAACGTTAAGTACTTCACAACAATTTAACAGTCCCCAACAATCAAGAACCTACTGGTTCACCTGCGTCAGTTTAACCCGCAAGTCGCTGCCTAGCAGCCGCACCCACACACCCAGGCCCGCAAAAGCTCGCTGCGCGGAGCTGCGCGCAGTCGGAGCGGAGCCGCCCCCGTGGAAAGCGGCACCGCGCCCCGGGTGTGCCGGGTCCGGGCGCGGGGCTAGGGGCACAGCGCTGCTCCGCACGCCCAGCTGCCCGCACCAGCCCTGCGCGGCCTCTTTGGGGTGTGCTAAGCAACGGTGACCCCGCATTTCAGGACCAAGGGGCGTCCGGCGCGGGGAGAGGGACGCGCGGGGCTCCCGCCCCGAGGTAAGAGCGCTTTCGCCTCCCGGCGGACGCGAGTGGGCTCCCCACGCCGCGCCCCGCGCTCCGGGGCTCCACTCGCCTCCGCGGGGAGCGAGGCGGCCCCCGGGCAGAGCGGCGGGCTGGGGGCCGGGCGGGGCGCGGCGGGGGGGCCGGCAGGAGGGGCAGCGCGGCTCCCGCCCCCGCCGCCTCCCCGCCGCCCTCCCTCGGGCCGCCCGCCGCTGCCCCGCAGCCCTCTCGGGGGGACCCTGGGTGCGGAGAGAGCCTCCGCCGCGCTTTCGCCTAGGAAGGAGTTAAGTCTGCCGCCGACGGGACTGCTCGGGCTTGGCTTTAATGTGGCTGTAACGCCTTCTCTACCACCGCCTGAAGACATAAATCAAATGTATGGGAATCAGCGGGAAATGGCGTGTTTAACTGACACGAGTGCTGGGTGCTTCTGTAATATCTACTCCAGAGAGATAATACCTGGACCCAAAGAAATTCCGGTAAAGTCCAATGGCAAATGCTACTCAGCTTAAATGACATTGAAAGGAAGCCTAGAAATAGCACTTTCCTCAAGAAAACCCGTAATCTAGACCCAAGGCTAATCAACCATTTTGTTAATAAATTTATCTACTCCTTTAATATAAAGATTAATTCATGAGACTAAGATCACAGAGTTGTTGCGTTTCTCTCTGTAAAACTGATCAGCAACAGCTTGATTACACAGGGAGTTCCCAACTTCATTACAGTTTCGCTGCTCTTCGGTTCGCGAGCGAGTTGCCCACGACGCAGTACAATAGCTGGGGCCAGGCAGAACCCCCCTACGCTTGAATTTCCAAGAACAGAAATCCTGTTAGTTTTCATACTTAAGCACATACAAGTCATAAAAGAAAAAAAAAAAAAAAAGAAAAGAATGCTTTATACAATGCTGGAGCCGCTCCAAAAGATCAGGGATCTGAACTGAACTAAACAATTTGGCCCAGCCTCTATATTTATCCTGGTTTTATGTCAGTGGAGCTACTGCAAACTTGTACTAATGTAAGGTTGATTCTGGTGTGGTAGAAGCAAGTCATAACTGTACGATTAAAAAGCTGATCCCAGTTACACAGGAGTGAAATAAATTTCTTCTTTGGCATCACTCAGTTCCCAGAGTATCCTTATTAAGGCCAGAAGAATGAATGTAATAAGATGTTCTCTAGAAGGGGACTATGCTACTGTGTGTCATGCTACTGCAGTCTTGTAGTGTACATTTATATATTGCTCCCTTTAGTAGGCAGCAATATTTCACACTACTTTCAAAGCGTAAAGTTCTTTGTCTTTAGCCAGAATAAAATTGTGGCATTATACAAATGAGAAAGTGGCTCGGCCTGGAGCTGGGCAGTTACTGTTCCACCATGCCAATTACGGTCACCAAAGAGATGATCTGGGTTTTCAGCATATGGAAACAATCCTATGCTAGCAGTTTGGCAGAAGTATGTTAGTGATACTAACAAAACTATTAAATGATAATCCAAACATCAACGGCTTGCCATCTGCAGTTCTGATTAATCAAGTGATGAACAAGTAAGATCAGAGAGAAATTAAGAATGGATTTAAACCCTCAACAACACTAAAGTTGAATAAAACCTTTTGCCAAGGTGGACAATATGATACATATATTTTTCAGAAAAAAGTCGCCGCTGCCCTTTCTTCCCTGACACTAGATGCAGCAGTAATGTTAAAAAATATCTGTTCTTACATGACCAAAAAGGGCATTCTTTCTAACAAGGACATATGAATACAAAATTGAATGCTGTTTTTGCAAAGCAAAATATCGGTTCATTTGAAGTTGTGATTTTAAAATTTGTCCATTGGAAATGCTCTGGGTTTTCGTTGTATCTTTGCAATTACATTCAGTGATTAAGTGCACTATAGCTTTTGACATCTGACATTTATCGAGATAAATAAAATACAAAAAGAAAAAGAATGGGCAGTTAGAAGGTTCAGGAAATAAATTTGGTTTCACTTTTCGATAGCTTCAAGTGTTTGGTTTTCTGGTATTTATGTTCCTTGATTACTGTTAATACACAAAACAAATTTTAATTTTAATATTATTTTATTATTCTTTTATTAATCTTTTATTATTTTAATATTAAGATTACAGTAACAATAACTTTCCCTTGAAATACCATATAAAGTCATAAACAATAAGAAGACACTTGCACAACTTCCCAATCCAAAGCAGTCCGTCCGATCATGGTTCTAACACTATTTACCAAACTCGCAGCACTTTCAGTGGCAGACATCTGCTTGCTTTACAGTGAAGTACAATGAAGTCTACAATTTGTCTGCCTGGAATCCATTAGTACTCAATGTTCAGAACACCTTTGACTTCCACCAAGCAGTGAGAAGGGAACTCTACCCCTCATGGATCATGCCTGATGTGGCTAGCAACTTTAAACAAAAAAGACAACTAATCTGCAAAACCTCCAAGCTAAATTGAGCAATACAGGTTGGTTTGTTTGTTTTGTGGGGTTTTTTTTGTTTGTGTGTTTGTGTGTTTTTTTTTTTTTTTTTTTTTTTTTTTTTATCCAGACATTATTACTTGGGCTTGAATATGCTTAGAATTATCTAGCCCGCGATTCAGCAGTCACATCTATTTTACTTGCGTGGCCTATTTCTGTTTGAATAAAACCTAAGAACCGAAAGCCCCCTTTCCTCCTCCTTTGTCCCCTTAAAATCACCTTTTTATCTTCACAATGCGCTTTGAAGGGTATTTACTGAAAGGATGAGAGAGCAGTTATCACACAGAACTGAAAACTTTTTTAAAAAAAAACAACCCAGGAATTTCAATAAACCTACTCTGTAGCTAGATCAAGAACTAGAGATCCTCACTCCTACTGCAAACAACCTGCAAGATCTAAGGTGATTTCTGCCCAGCTATTTCCAGTTTACCGGCTCCATTAAGATAGAATGCCTGTTTAACGGGGCTCTAGATGTAGATGTTATGAGAATATTCAATTTAGAAACGTTGCTTCAATGAGAAATTTAATGACCTTTTCAGCTTTTAAAAATTAAGTCAAATCTTTAGGAGACAGTTTAGGTAGTATCTAGATGAACTGTGTTGACTGCTTCAACAATTAAAGCCTGGAGAGGTTTGAATTAATGAAGCAAGGTAGGTGACTACCGAGCTTTAGTGTATGGGTTTACATGTGTATAAATATACTTGGTACAAAAGCAAAGCATATTTGTGGTTTTTTTGGTTCACACCAGCATCCCGCAAAAAGTAAAGGTAATCAGTCATTCAGCACAGGATAAACCGAAAAATGCCTAAGAAATATTAACCACCTACAATGGTAATTTACTAAGGCCGGAGTTAGAACTAAATCACACCAAAATTAGCTCACACAACTGCAATACCTAAGTTTCCAAAGGCATCTGTTTCCAGCAGTCTCCTAGCCTTCCCTCCCAGTTAGTCCAAAATTGCAAGATTTACTACGGCAAGACCTATGCCATTTCAGGAAATAAAGACAACAAGTGTTGACAGTTGCTAGCAACACTTTATACGCCAGTGCATGTGGGTGCATGTGGGTGCTCAAGCGCTGTGATAGTCCATTTAGAAATAAAATCTGAGCTGAGACAAGCCAAAACACCTAGGTAGTTCAGCTGACAACCACTCAAGCACTCACCAGAGGGAGCCCATTTTCCCCAAAAGTCATCATCTGTAGTACAGCCAACCTGCTACCTGCTGGGGCCTCAGAACTACCCCGCTAAAAACTCTACAGCTGCTGGGAGGAGCAGCTGCCAGCTAAGGGAGCCTCACAGACATGCTGTGACCAGGAAAGTACAGAGCTGTAAAGGATTCTGTAGCTGCTTGATTAATTTTTTCTGCAGCACAAATGGTACTTCAATGAAGAAAATGCTACATTTGGCTTTCAAATGGACCATTTCTGAAGAAAACCAGTCATATATCTGCAGCATGTCACTGACAGATGTAAACATTTTATATTGTCCTAAGTAACCTTGTTACTGTTTGTTAGACTATATTTGTGACATGCTGCCATTGAATACTTTCAGCTAGGTTCTTGCAAGAAAAGTATTATTTTTTCAATAGAAAAATAAAAACTTTTCAGAGAATGACTTTTCTCACTTTATGTTTCATCAGGAAGAAGAACCAGCCTTCTAATGTATTAGTAATTCTCATATATTCTTTAAAGTCCAACTGACACACTTCAGTAATCTAACTTGCACTGCAACCAAGCACAGAAAAAAGCCTGAGCTCGTAGCCAACACTACAACACGTCCTGTTCAGGAAGGACCTGCAGTTCCTTTCAGGGCCAGGTCGTGTGTGCACGATCAGTGTTTGGAACAGGGCATAATATAGAGGTTTCTTGGCAGGTTTCAGAACCTGGCAGAGCTAAAAAGTTGGGTTTTTTTGTTTTGTTTTGGTGGTTGTTTTTTTATTTAAATCTTAGGCCAGCTAAACACAAGATCCATTTAGCAGTAAAACTACCCTGCTGCCTGTCTAAGCACGAAAACCTTGCTAGTGAAGATGTAGTTACATCAGCAAGCATGTGTTTCTGGCACTAAAAGATTACCTACAGTTGCATACCTCCTGCTATCTGTCCTTTTTTTCTTTCAGTATCATGAAGTATTATTAAGCTACCACTTTTGCTTTTAGTGTTTTCTTTGTTCTTCACATGCTCATTTCTTAATTACCTATTAATACATTTCCTCAGCATTTTTATTTTTGCAGATACTCCTAGCCAGCAGTCAGTAGATGCCACAGCACAGACCTGAACTTCTGATAAGTAAAAATCAAGCTGCACTGATTATCTCCTTTCCATAAAAGGCAAATCTATCCATGCAATCAGTTTTCGTTGGGGGGGGGGGGGGGGGAGGGAAGGTTTTTAAATCTCCTTTTGAGTTTGCAACAGTGCAGTCATGCATTTTTCGCCACTTGTCAGGCCAATTTAATACAAAATCCAAGCAACAAAGATTTAATCTGAGTAAGTAACAGTTGTGCATAACTTGGCAGTTGTATGAATGATTTCAAACTAATTCTTAGGATTTTTGCAGGCTGCAGCTTCTGAAACATTCTGAAATACAGTCAACTCATTTTTGTTTAAATATGTGATTACAGAACTAAGGGTGGATGTATCACTTGTCTTTGGGAAGGGTTCCGTATTAATGGAGACCCACTCGTCTGTCAACTTTCCCTAACTAGATACTGAATCATAAGACAGCACTGGCTATACACTAGCCTATAGGAACTTCACTTCACAGGAGCAAGAAATTAATCTGAAATTGAAACAAGAAGATAAAGTTATTCGGTTACCAAATTACATACAGGCGTGAGTATGGAATCTGGGGAATCCCTTTGACAGATGCACATGGGGTTTATGTTTATCTCTCAAGAGAACTCTTACTGTTGAGCACACAAAATGGTGAAACACTCAATAGGTATTTTTTCCACTAAACAGTTAAGTTACAGCACAATTGATAGTATGGTTAGTGACTTTATGCATGCGTTTATAAACCACAGCTTTTTATGTCATTAGCTGAGCCTGAAATTTCAAATTTCACCTTTCAAAATTTCCTTAAACAAAAGAAACCACTGCTACTCATAGGTACCCGCAAGCGGCTAGTAAACATGCATTGTCATTTACTTATTCAAAGGAAAAAAGTACTCTAAGCTATTTTTCCCTTTGCTAGAGATTTTCAATGAAACAGAAACTTAAGAAATCTGTATTTGAAAATTAGTAGATTGTGATATGTTTTCAGATGCTGTCCCAAACAGAAGCAGAAGATTACTTGCACAGCCCTTGCAGAAATACTTTCCCAGCTTGCTACATGTGTCCTTGCACAGGTTGAGTTTATTAGATTAAAACCATAGTGGTGAGAAGAGGTATACAACACTTATTTATTCTTATAGTACTACAATTAAAACAATTAAAAACCAGTAGTGTTGCAGCAGTGAGTGGTGAGACAGCTAAAATGTCACTGCTTACAAAAACTTTAAATACCATGTAATACTAAAGTATATAGTTGCCTAAGATGTATAATTAGATAGGATTAAAAAACATTTATTATAAAGATTAGGGACACAGACTGCTGATTATTGGCTACTTTTACAAAGCATAGATTATTATTCATCTTTTCTCATAGAAGAAGAGTTTATAGGTTCACATATATTTAATGTGATTTCATCCACAGAACAGCTATACGATACGGTCATTGTCTATATAGGCGTAGGGCAAAATCTATCCTGCAATACTGAAATAAGAGGTGAGTAGAAAGACATAGCTGTATGACAGAATTTGATAGCAAATATTGTGAATAAATTACTTCTTTAGCTCTGTAAATTTCAGTGATATATCTTAGTTAAAACCTTAATTAAATATATTTTTACAGAAAGAATTTAAATAATAATGTGAATTAAATACAGTACATGGCACCAGAAGTAATTTGGACATATCACTAGGAAGATCACAAGGCATTCAAGGTTATATTTTAAATTTCTAGCTAGAATCATTAAGTCTACATGATACATTCATTAGGGAAACTTTTTTTTCAAGAACTGATTATTACCCACTGCTCTGTTAAAAATAATTTAAAAATGGGTATCCAGCTTGAATCTTAGAAGAAGGGTTGTGTGCAATGTTAATAGTATAAAGACAATTTTCTAGAAAGTTAATTAAAAATAAATTGTATAAATTCCACAGCAACAAATTGTTTAAAAAACAAAGTTCTTAACATGAAATGTTTAACCACCTTTTTGGGTAAATCTAAGAGGAGGAGCTCTGACCAGACTTCCATGGAATAACTGCATGTCTAAACAGAAGAATGGTCCAGGAAGGAAGAAGCTGAGAACTACCATTTCGGGAGACTCTGAAGGGTATATGACTGAGACAGCACACCAAGAACACAGAAGCCGTTGCAGCTTCACCCCTTTGTCACAAGCTGAACTGAACATAATTTTGAACAGCCACTGTATCAAGAACTAAGGTGAAACAGTGATGGGATATAGCACTCCTTGAGAGTTTCTATGTGACTGCAACACTAGATGATCAATTAAAAGTCGTGTTTATCAGGTCTCTACCTACTGCTCTTACCTTGTAATTGAGTACATCCTGAAAAAAACTACTTCATACTTTTTCCAAACCCAGCTTTTGTATACCATCTCACTACAAATGGCACTTATATGCAACTTTTCATCTAATAAATGCTTTACAAAGATATGTTAACATCACTAACACTGTTCTGGACCTTTGGGAACTTAGGACAAACAGATGTTTTAACTAACTTGTCCAAAGTTGCAGGAGAGCAGAAAAAGGTGTTGGATCATGTGCCTCTCCTTTTCCCCTCTCCAGTTTTAAGTGCAGTCCCATGCTGAACCAAAAGATACTGGTCTCAGACTCTCTTTCCCCCACATCCCTGCTAAAACTCTGGGGGAATCAGGGCATCATTAGGACTCTTCAGCAGATTTGCCTTTGGTGGGTGACTAGTCAGGGATTAGCAACAACAGACTAATTACGGTCAGTTGTGAGAAGGGCAAATCAATGGTCCAAAAGAAAATGAGTAGTAAGGAACCCAAGCCAAATTTAAACCTTCACTTCTGTGCATTCTGTGAACTATTCTGGAACTGAGCTTAACTCTCCTCTCTTCTAAGCTTAATTGCCTTTTTCCACATGGATCCCATAAAACTGTGAAGTGGCAAATCATTCAGACAGAAAAACAATGGCTGTATTTGTATATAAATCAGCACTTATTGTATAGTACACATGACTATATAACCAATACTAGCGCATCTGATTTTTTTTCATTACTTTCACTACAAAAAGTGTGATGGCAAGCTGAAGTTTGATTTTAAATGAGTACCAACTTCTCTGAGTACAAGAAAAACAAACTAGCAAATAATGAATAGTCAACTGATTTTTATAGTTACTCTACTAATAAATAAGTGAATGAATCAGATAGTTATTCCTTTTATAAATTCTATTTGTTGCCAAAATATACAAGATACAAAACTATTCAGAAAAAATAAATTAAGAAATATTGAAAAATTAATTTATATATCTAAAGACTCAAATTTGGATAATACAAAAAATCTTCATCATTTGATAAGAAAAGATTTTTACCTTTTTATAAAAATAAAGGTATTGATACTGCTGACTCAGTATAGGTCAAATTCCAGTTTGGATAATTTCTTTTGACTCTCTGTAGTTTTGTTTACACAGTGATTTTATACTGGCTAATTGCAGGCTCTTACCTTAGGAATTTAAGAACCCCCCAGAACAATAACACTTTTTAAAAAATTTATTTTGCATTTTTAAACTCTGGGTAGTGCCACTTGTGAACTATTAAACTACAGCTACACCCACTCCAAGCAACAACTACATTTTTGTGATCAGGATTCCCTTATACGTAATTTGCATAGAAGTGTTGAAACCTTCAGGATAAGATCCTCTATAAATATGTACAGTCTTTAGAGATACACATGTTGCTTGCATTAAGTTTCACAGATACCCTTTTTTTACCGTAACAAAACTTACACAGAGAAGAATTTCTACAGTAATTTCTTCATAAGTATTTTTTTTGTGAAACAAAAATCAGAGATTGTTTATCATGGTGAACTTTCAAAATGGAAGGACAAATAGACTGGCATTTTATATGGATCAACCAGCAGTAAAATTAAACTTTTAACCAATCAAAATGGAAGAGGGTATATTTTTATTAAACTTGCAAAATTCCAGAAGTGGGGAGGGGCATCAAGGAGTTTCAAGAACAAGACTGTAATTAAAATTATCTTGAAAATTACACAAGTGGCTTAAACATAACGGGATAAAATTCAGCATGGACAAATGCAAGGCATTTTAATGAGGTAGCAATAATCAGTGTTAAAGATGAGGAACTTAAAAGCAAGGAGGCAAAGTAACAGTCTTCATGTTCCTAGAGGGTTGGTGGAGGACAGAGTAATGACCACAGAGGACAGGACAGAAAATCATGACATACTTAAACTGTATTAAGGAAAATTTAGCTTTAATGATAAGCAAAATAGTCTAAAGGAGAAGACAGTGAAGTGTTGGAATATGTTGCCTGTGGAGAATACAAAACCCTCCAGTTTTTATAAATAGAGAACAAATGCATTTTAAAAACAGGCTGACAAACACCTATTAAGAATGGCACACCTACAGCTGACCTTGCATCATGTCACAGAATCACAGAATGGTTGAGATTGGAAGGGACCTCTGGAGCCATCTAGACCAACCCTCCTGCTCAAGCAGGGCCACCAAGAGCCGGTTGCCCAGGACCATGTCCAAAAGGCTATTGAATATCTCCGTGGATGGAGACTCCACAGCCTCTCTGGGCAACCTGTGAGGGGGCAGAGTAGTCAACCCCTGAAGCTCCTTCTAACCTTAGTTTTCTAAACTTTAATGAAAAATTATTCTAATATTTAGCTTTGACTTTAAAACTAACCTGCTGATTTTTCTTCATTCCATACTTAAATCTTTGTTTTACCATTTCAATTTCACAGTATGGCTTTGTTAACTTAGGAATTGCTATTCAGAAACTGCAGAAGACAAATGATGTCCTGTGTTAAACTCAGCCCTCAAGAATATTTAATAATCCCTCTCTGTAGATCCCTAAGGCAAAATAGTGAATTCACTGAGCTGACCTTAATGTTTCTTGCATGGAATTTAAAAAAGCATTTCTAAAATAAAATTCAATAAATAAATCTTATATGCGGGAACTATGCAAACAAATAATCTCTCAGCAGTGCTCCCCTCAAGAAAAGCTTATAACTATGTAATTCTGTTTTCATATTGCACACTCAGATTATGCTAAGTCTTCACAGTTTAATTTTCAGCCTCATGCATAAAGTACATTAGTCCCATTGGTCAGCCTTGTGATTAAAAGAAGGCAGGTGTTCCAGTCATTTTAGAATCAAATTCCTCATGAGCTATTTATTATTTCCAGTGAACAGAACAGCAAATCTTCTACATGCATGTATTATAATTGCTCACGCAAAGTTGTGAAAAGCTAATACTGAAAATTATAAGGGATACAAAAGTAACTATATGTTGAAAAACTTATTTTTCAAGCCAGTTTCAAGGAATTCTTTCTAACTGAAATGCTGGAGTTAAAAAAATTAAAATCAACACTCAAGTTTGAAAATCATTACAAAAAGAAAATGATAGATATCTTTCAAGGAAGCATCCAGTTTCTTCCTCACTTTTTAATAACCCAGCATCACATATCTTTAGTTTTCAACCTTGCAATTTGTATCTAAGTACATGACAGATCACAGGTGATTAACAGATCTGTAAGCATCTCTACCCTACCAGGGTTCTGTTTTAAGATACTCTGCTACATCCTAGAATACCTTTCCTAAATAAACTCCAGAAGGTAAATATGTAAGACAATAGCAGATGGGGGGTGATTGGATGTAAGAACATCAAAGGTTCTCTGAGGGAGCTGAACTACAAGAGAAGCTTTGAACCCAGGTTAAAATGTCACAGGGTGCTACCTGAGCACTGCATTTATCAATTTAATTCCTTTAGAATCAACAAATAAACTTTGAGACAAAGATAATTTAAACCTGTATATCTTTCTTAAAGCTATCTTTGAAGTTACCTTATACCTTAATACATAACTACCGTTTTAGACACATATTTTAAAAACATTTAAGAAAAGTTCCCAGCAAAGTAATGAAAAGATGCAATCATACTGAGTCGCAGACACACCTCCCCCAAAAACCCCAATTATAATCAAATGGCAAAGTAACAGTAAAACTATTTTTCTTTTCATTAAGAATTTTAGGAAATAAATACCAGTTTTCTACTCAAGTAGCCCATCTCTCTTTCCAAGATGAACAGCCACAGACGATAAATATAGAACTTTATCTAATAAAATAAATCATGTTGCAGACACTCTACTCATGATAAATTCACAGCACTAAACAACATGCCCAGATTTATTGGCCAATGTTTTAAAGTAGGAACCTAAAACTGTGCTGATGAATCTAGGTATTAGTAGCTAAAGCCTGGTTTACATTCATAGCTGTACTTTAAACAAAAAGATTTATTTAATTGGTACCAGTTCTGTGTACAGTAATCCATACTTGAGGTGTCTTTCTAAAAGACTCCCACCAAAATCACTCCCTTTACTGAGGTTTCTAAACACTATTTTTTTAATTTAAGTCTTGGTACAATCCTGTTCCATGAAAAATGCTAAGTCTCAAACCCTCCCTGTTCACACAGTGGAAGGATGGGCAGACAGCCCCAGTTATTGTTTTTCTTTTTCTTTTTTTTTCCCCCCCTCCACTTTGACATTGTCTAAACTCCAGCAGACAAGAATACTGGCTTCTGATGTACAATGAAGAGGGCGAGGAAAGGGAAGGTCGGCTTTCTCATGCTTCCCATAATTAGAAGGGTCAAAGAAAAAAAAGTGGAGTATGAAGATGTAACTGTAACTTAGAAAAAGTCAGATGCTTTATGGAAGATGGATGCATAAGAATAAATACAATGGAATAATATATTGGCATTCAGGATGCTGTTGACTGTTTAGAAAAGTTACAAATTTGATTTACTGTATAAAAATTTCTAGTGAGAATTTTTAGTTCTCTTAAAAAAACCCAACTTGTAGGATTTTTTCTCTGTTAGAGGACACCAAGAATGATTCCAAGGACTAGTGAATACTGTAATTTTTTAAAAAAAGTTCTGGTAATGGTCATAGTTTTAATAACTCACTGCTATACATAGGCATGCACCTTCGCAGCATCAACCACTGCTTTTTCCACTTGTTAAAGAGACTAATGCCAAATCCCACATAAGAACGTTGCTTCAGCAGAATTTGACGACTTTATGCTTGTAATTCTATTTCAGCCTACTGCCCTCAGGTGTTTGGAATCATGTTAGTGATGAGTTTACCTGGGAAGAGTATGTAAAATACACAACAGTTGTTACTGAAACAGATAGACATGGAATTGACATTGAAACAGGACATTTCTGGAATTTTGTTTATTGTATACCAGTATGGGATTAAGGTAACACAATCTGCACCTTTGAAGGAGTGAAGAGACCTCAGTATCCCAGATGATGAAATGTGGAAGGATAATAGACAGTGATAGTTCTTAAAGGGCGCAGCTTATTTCTCTCAAGTTGTAGGACCTGGAGTACATGGTGGCCTGCGGTAGGGTACAGATAGAGAGATTTAGTCTATAGTCTGTCATGCTCAAACACCCTTCCCTGGAGAAGCTGTGTCTAAGACCAAGGACAATGTAAAATATTTGGTAACAGACTTATAAAAAATAGTTTGAAAATGAAACAGCAAAAATCCACAGGATTTATTTTCTCATGGGTAATAATAAAGAGAAGTACTCTGAAAATTCCTTTTAAGTAATAGAAATTGCATAGTTATGCACACAGTAGATATTTTCTGCAAGTATCATGTAACCTGATAAGTCAAGCCTCTTCACAGAAGTCTTTCAGCCCAACTCCAATAAATATTATACTCTAACTCATATATTGTTATAAAACACAGCCTTTAAATTGGACTCCCACGTTCAAAAGCTGCTGCCTTGAAATCTTAACAAGCTTTATTGTTTGGTATGATCTTCTGATAAAAAACTTGTTCCAAGGGTCTTTAGAAGAGAGATCACCGAATTTTAATCCAAAGAGTTTATGAACAATATGTGTAGATTCTTGTTTGAGAAATACCTGGCAACAACGCTGTATAGCAATTCCAACCAGACTATCTGTGTAAAAGATAAGCAGATTTAGCCAAACATGCCTTTATCCGGGATTGCAAAGCATACAAAGAATCCTGAAAAATTTCCAACTTCAGAAATTAGCTGTTTATTTTGGAGCACCTGTATCAATAACAGCAAAACGTACCACAAAGGTACTAACTGATCATCTGCCTTACAAAATTGAAAAGGAATGTTTTGCTTGTAAATCGGAGAAGGAAAAAAAATAAAAGGAAATGAAAATGAACTGTCATGTGTAGATCCTCATGATAAGTTAACAAAAAGACTCTTAACAGCTAACTTACAGAACCTTTAATTTTTACCACCACAACAATTCTAGGATGTTTTCACATCTGAAAAATTAAACTGTCTCTGCACTTTTGGAAAGAAAATTCTGTCAATACCATTCCACATCTTCTCATAGTTCTTAACTCTGTCATCTCAACTTCTTAATTTTGAATTAAAGGTGATGGTAACACCTTTATGCACTAAATAAAGCAGGGTACCTCTTAAAATGAAACCAAATCTACTAACCAGGGAAAAAAAAAAGGATGCAAACAGTTACATCTGCTTGGCTGACAGTTACATAGCTGGTAATGGGCTGATAACCTGCCCCAGCGCAGAGCTGAATATTGCACCCTAGACAGCAGAGGTGGGAGCTGAACCAAAATTAGGACAAGCATCTTCTTTCCAGGTAAGAGGCAGCCTTTTACTAGGTATGTTTCTTTGGGTGTCTGTTTTCCACTATCTATCAATCACTCTTTGGCTGATGCTTTCCTATGACATCCTAATCAGGTCAACGTGGACCATTTAGCATTCTTCCACAATTCTGTATATTAGAAATAGGATGACACATTTCTGATTTTGTTTAAATATATGCCCATTCTACCCAATAGGCATATATTTAAACATATGCCCATTCCAGTCACTAACATGACTATTCTGATTTTGCTTTTTTTAAATTCACCCTTATTCCAACATCACGGTTTTTCCACTGTAGTGTAAAGTATGTTTATTTACTAACCGCATCTCTTTCCTACCAACCTGGTTTGTTTCCTTTTTTTTTTTCCCTGTGAATTTTTTTTTTTCTTCATTATTCTTTGGCTTGAATTACTTGGGTTTGCAGAAGCTGACTGACATATAACAACATGAATAGTACCAAAGCTTAAAAAGACAAATCCAAAGCTGTGTAATATTTAGGCTCAGTTACTTTCTACATGCAATATTCTTTTATAAAACGAGATCATTAAAGTAGACCTCTCCAAATTCTGTACACAAAAGTGGTCCACTCTCTGTGAAACTATTCATTGTAATACTGCTTTATACTACGGGCTAGTCAAAAGGGGATGTATCTGGGATGCTTAAATGGAAATAGCTTGATTGCTATACCTCATATAATAAAAATGGTGTGTTTCAGAAATGCAATACTAATGAAAAGTTCATAGCTAATGAAAAGTAGGAAACAAATGATACGTGCCACTGGGACCAGCCAAATGCCACCAATATATTAAATAAAACTTGGAAAACTTTTATTGACTAGCAAGCTCAGCACGTCGGAATAATAAGGAAGTTTGGAATTTCCTCTCTCATTTGGAGTGTCTTTGCAGAAATATCAGCTGGTAACTACATCAGACTGTGCTATGTATAGATTTGTTGATTTACAGAGGTCTTTAGAAAGCACACGCCCAACATTTCGCTTCACATGAATAACCCTTATAGACAAACTGCCTAGCATACCCAAAATTTGGAGAATGAGAGACAATATTACTTTTCAAAGTTTAAGGCATTAAAAAGGGTACTTGTTTATTTTCAGCAGTATCAAACTGAGGTAATCTAACAGAATTAATTTCTAGTTATGAAAGATATTCTCCATACTTCCAAAGGTCATCTTCTTGCAACACAAAGAAAGAATAGTTATGAAGAAAAGGATGAACGTATAATTTCTTTCCAATCCCTACAATTAATGTAATTTATCAGCTTTTTTTTTTTCCAAAATATACTTGCTGTGAGTTTTTCAACAATGTTAATCCATTTTTTTAAAACTTATTTTTGATAATGCTAAGTGAAAAGTGAATGTAAATATGAAAGTAAATGGAAACATTAAATAAAAAATTGAGTATTTTTCTTCAAGTATTTGCATTACAGCAGTACTTTCAGGGACAGGGCATAATGCCTTTCTTTACCCAAACACATCCACTGGAAAAAAAAGATACACTAAGTATTATTACTCCTTTTAAAAATGCTATAGAATAGAGTTAGAGGTTAAAATAGAGTTAGAGGTTAGATGATCCACTTCATGACACATTGGAAAATCTGTGGCAGAGGTCCAATTAAAACTTGGTCAGATGAAGAAAAAAATGAGGTCAAGTAATATGCACACCTCGTTAGCATATATGTGTGGTGGCTGCTCTGCATCGCAGTAAGTCATCTCACCCACCCAGCTTGCTTTCCTCCTTCCTTCTTCACATGCACAAATTTTGCCCAGCTGCAAATGGGAAAGGGTGAGCAAAGGCAGAGAAACGGATCAATGCTGGTTTCTGAATAAATAAACACACAGTTCTGATAATTTACTTTTGCTAACAGAACAGAATTCATGTAGTAATTCAAGTATGCTTTGCTCAGAAGATTCCTCAATATGACAAATGCAAGACTGCACTTTGGACTGGATCCCGCACTGTACCTACCAGCCATGGAGAAGTGCTTAACATTCCTATTCCTGCTCAGCATTTCTGCAAATCTGCAGATTTTTTTTTAAGTTATAGCAAGCCTCAAGGAAAGAAGTCACAGATCTACAGATAACAGAATGATTTCTGAAAGCCATTAGTATGACTTCTCCTTTAGCAATAAATACTGTGTGTATGAAGAAGGGTTTACTTTCCCAGAAGTGCTTATGGGACTTAAGATTGCACAAAAGGGCTGTGAAATGTGTTTCCCTCAGTTCTGGCTCTTTGGTTCCTGGAGCCTCAGGTCACATTCAGCTCATAGTTCCTATCAAGCTTTTCCCAAAGGACCTTTGGGCTCCTGCAGTAGCCAAACTTCCCTGGAACAGGAAACTCTATTTACACTGATGTCTTAAAGCCTGGTGCTCACGCATAAAAAGGAAAAATAATACTTTTAGGAACTGTATTTTTCTTAACCTTTAACAGACTACAAGCCTAGCCTAAAACACACGTGCTGTTAAAGCAAGTTTTCACAAAACCAAGAAAAACTATTTCTGAATAAGTAAAAAAGCCCCTCATTCCCCTGAAGTGCCTGCAGCTTTCTGACAGTATGCAATATCTTGACGGGAACATTGAACAGAAAAAGACAAATTAATTTGTCAGTTTTCACTGTCTTAAATGAAAGAAAGACCATCTATCAAAATTAAGAGAGTAAAATGTTATAATCTTTCATCTGCATAATTTTTGATGCAGGTACTTTTTTTTTGCTTTGAATAGTGAGGGGACAAACTTCTGTTTCAACTACCCATTCACCAGGGAGAAACAAAGCCTTCCTTGGGGAAGAGCCCTTGCAAGAAATTCCCCCAGGAAATTAAAATAACCCTCACAATGGCAATGTGACTCCTGAGCAGAAAGGTCCTGCAAGATCTTCTTTACATGTGAAAAATTACAGCAGGCTACTGGGAAAGTGAAGTAGAAGTAGCTACTTTTCCTTGCTTCCATTACATGTTTCTGTTCTTCACCACCCTTAATAGGCTGTTATCTCACAGAGAACACATGTAACTTCCATTTGTCAGGCAGCTTTTTTATTTTTTTTTAAACTGCCATTTTGCATATAGGAGAGTAATCAAAAGTCAAAAAGAGGATTTTTATTTAAAAAAAAAAGACTCACTGTGACTTCATCTAAATCTTAAGATGCTTTTTAATTTAAATATAAGTTTATCTTCATGCAGATATAAGTTTTGGTTTGCATTTTGATTACTTCAGTGTCAAGTTCAAGCTTTCCTGCATTACTACAGCTTATAATCACATCCTGTGTCTTTCCTTCCCCATAACATCATTTGTTTACTACTTTCTTTTTTGCCACATCTAAAGTGAGTGAGACTGCCAGCTCTGTAAGTTTCTGTAAAATGCCTAGCACTTTACAAACCACATAAAATAACAACATTTGTCCAACACAGGATAGGTGTGCTGAAGGCTGCTTTGAGATACTGAGAAAAACCCTTCTGAAAAGCTGATTGAGCTGCTTGCATGAATGCTACTGAAAATAAACCAGATAGTTCAATGCTGCAGGCATCTGATTTCCATATAAAAAGCCTAAACTGCAAACTTCGTATTCAGACTGAGATTTTTAAACATTCCCTCTCCTTCCAAAATCATTGTATCAAACCAAATATCTGTTCCATAAAATAAGATATTTCACTTCTGGATTCTTACTCATATTTTTACAGAAATCTACTTTCCAAATACAGAGATTTCAACTCTTTTGTTAAACTTTGTTTAGCTCCAGTGAAGTAATTGAGGTGCAGATGATGTAATCTGATTACAAAGTGAAATTGCATCTTTTAATCTAACAGTAAACAACAATGTGAAAGATAAAGGTGCTGTTATAGCAGCATATTCTTAGTGACGACATAATTTTGCTTGAGGTCGACTATTATACTTCTGGTTTAAAGCTGAAAGCTGAAACATGCAATCACCTTGTTTCTAAGAATAGCAAACAGCATCTGCATGACCTTTTCCAAATTATATTTTAATGTAAGATCTTTAATGCTTTAACCCTGACTCCTAGAATGAACAAACCTATTTAATTCAATTCCAAATGCTAGACAATTCTTGGCCTCAAACTAAAAGTCTGGAGACATCACAGTTATATTCTAGGAGCTTAAAGAAAGCATAAGGACATAGGGGTTTTCCATAACTTTCTTTCACTAATCACAAGGACTTGACAATGTAACCTCTCTAATCTGTCATCTAGGAAATGAGTAAGATCCCTAAAAATAATTGGGAGTATCCCAAGGTGAATAAGTAGGTTTATGAAAAAAAAAATTATCTCTGTATAATATTACTGGTTTCTTTATCTTGGCATTTGTCCACCTCTGTCTCGTTCTTGTGCTGAATTGTCTTATCTGTCTAAGCCCCATCATCACCTCGGTTCTACAGTCTCTTCAAAGAGGCTGGTTAGATTTTTCATTACTTCCTATTACTACATTCTTATTTAAAGCTGAAATGTAAGAAGAGATAAACTTACTATTAATAGCAAAATCTTATTAAAATGCTGTTCTCCCTCCAGATTTTAAGTGTCTATAATATTGTGCATGAAATAAGAGACATTGCCCATTACTACGTAGATGTTATTTTTTCCATCTAGATTTTGAAAAAAGATTAATAAATTTAATTCTACCAGATTGTTCTGTTTCACACTCATTCTTCTGAACTTCTGATTGTTTTCTTGATTTTAAAAAACAAAGTCAGTTACATAATAGGTATTATCCAAACACAGGCTTTTGGGTTGCAGTTACAACCTATTCAACAAACCTGAAAATGTATCTGTTTGGTGAAACATGCAAATGACATAACTAATTTAAAGTTGGAGGCGAGCATGTTTATAAGGCTTTGTTCTTTTAAAACTCTTAAGGTACCTAACAAACTGAATTTTAATGTAAATATTTGTAGATTACTTCCATTAAAACTACTACAGAAGTGAAACTCTTGTTGATAGCAATTCAAAAATACTATCTTAAACTTACTAAAAAACCAAACTAAAGGTGTACAAGATCTGATAGATTTTACAAAGACGGGAAGTGGTAACATCTAGAAGAATAAAATGTCTCTCTGATAGGACACATACCCCTTTTTTTAGATATTTTTCCACAGAGATGGAATAATCTGTTTTTTATGTAAAACAGAGGCCTAGAAGCCCCAGCTCTGAACTCCCTTCCCTCTTTCATCATCTCTCCATTTCGAGTTCTGTAAATATCTGGGAGGCAGGAGATATGAAGAGTATACCCAGAGTAACTGCATTCTCTAGATTTACCTCTGTATTAATTTGGACGAAAATTCTCTGTTCATCATCCAATGAAAACACAGATTTGGAATCTAAGTCATGTAGCACTTATCCATCTCTGACTGAGGTATTAATCCTTGCATATCATAGTCCCAAATACATATTTTTCTATCCAACTATGTAGTCATGCTTTGAGTTGTCTTTTGACTTTCTGCAATTTTTTGTTACATGTTTTCAGTCACAGACTAATCAATATCTAAAACAATCACTTAAAAAATGGCAGTCACTACAATATGTAGACAACTGTATCAACTGGCAATCACAACATCTAGTAGCTTGGGCTTCTACAGGTTTATAGACCTAGGCAGACAAAATCTAGCTTTAATGATTCAAAATCTATGTTAAATAATTACAATTGGAAGGTTATTTTTAAAATGACAGAATACATTCAGACAGAGTAAAAGAGATTAATTTTCATTTAGTACCTGGCTAAATAACGTGTTTGTCAAACATCTAGACCATGGATCTAACAGCTTGGAGTCATATTTAGGAGATACTAGGAAGTCCATGTATATGATAGAATCATAAGAGTGGTTTGGGTTGGAAGGGACCTTTAAAGGTCACCTAGTCCAACCCCCCTGCTATGGGTAGGGACAGCTTCCACTAGATTAGGTGCTCAAAGCCTCATCCAACCTGAACGTTAAAGTTTCCAGGGAGGGGGCATCCACAGCTTCTCCCAGACCCTCAGATACCCTAAGTTATGTATCTACTCTTACCATGAATAATTCCCAGCATGTTCTATTTCAGCAGTATAACCCCATGCATATAAACCACCTACCCTTGCCTTAATGTTACATGGGCAACATTAGACAGATACAACCATTCTCTCCTCCTTCACTAAAGGACCTCAGTTCTGTCTTTCACATGGGCACAGGACAGTTGTACCCAAATGTATCACATTTAACTGACTCTCGATGCCTAAGATTTCAAGCTGCTCCTTCACTCCCATCTGGGACATTATGCAAAACCTCAGAGGCTTTAATAAACAAATAAAGATTCCAGAATTTATGAGAAAAAAATGCACCCTATTTGTAAAGTTTTTGTATAGTTTTTAAACAGCTTTTTACCATTCTTTTAAATAATTTCAACTAATATTAATTTCAATTTAGTGCTTCACAGTGTTGTACTGTATGAAAGCAAGACAGCTGGCCCCAAAAACTTATCATCTAAGTGCTCATCTATGAATAATTTTGCTATACACATTGTACTTACATGCACAGGCGAAGAAAGGCATGAAATCAACATATGTTTACTGGGAAGTTGTCCAGAAATTACTAAATATTATAGTCTATATCTAAGTGCTATGTCGGTTTATTTTTAAACTTATCATGTACTGCATTCGGGTGATCAGCTATTAAACTGGCAAACAAATCTCTTCATGGCAACTTGTCATTATGAGCCTTTTGCAAGAACTGTATTTTAAGGAGGGATGTTTAAGAGGAAAGGGTGGAGGTATGGAATTGGTTTGTTTAAAACTAGTGGTCAAATTCACTTATAACATGACACTACTGACTTCAAATTTTCACTAGAGATAAATTTGGAGTAGGGATTTAGAGTAGTTTCAACTATTCCATCATCATACATAGAGAATTGTTTTATTGGAGCCTTTTCAGAAATATGAGGTCTCAGTCATTTCCTCTTCCTTTTATTCCCTCATTCTTTCTTATCTTAATTTATAGTGATGTGTTTATAATAATAACTTAGTAATACAGACACTAGTTAAGCAGCAGGAACCATCTGAAAGTGACTTCATCAGCTACATGAAGACTGTCTTTTGCACTTGTCCTTGACCTGGGTATGGGAGGTAACACCAAAGCAGGAGACTAATGAATGTCAGACCATCCATGAAATTGCCAGCCTAAATTGTCTGTAGGAACAAAATCCCCCCAAACTGTATAACCATTCTTTTATTTTACTACTATATATATATAAAAATATAAACCAAAACTTTAAAAAAATCATTCCTGGAATTTCCTCTTAAAATCTTTCAACTCCTAACTGACTGAAAATAGTAATGTAATGAGTCTGAGCACTTCCCTTCCTGACTTGACTTTAAAGGAGAGTAATACTCAGGTCTAAAAAGTTTTTGACATTCACACAAATTCAGTAGAAATTATTATTCCCCCCTTGGAAAAATATTCTATTCCAAGGGAAGATCTTTATCTTAAGCAGCATCATACAAACTCTTCCTTTAAAACCAGAAGTTATGATCCTAACAAGCAATAATTTCAACACATCTGTGGAAGACTTGTTTGAAAATGTACAGCACAATGCTGTATGCAGTTGTACCAAGGACAATATGAGGGTGGGATACAAAGATTAATCACTTTTATAATAGTTATTGAAGTGTGTGCTATGCTTAACTAATAATTCAAAAATATTAGTACAGCAGCTGGGAACCACAATGAACATGGACTTGTATAAGTAAAAGAAATCCTCATTTCAGAATGCTGTGACCTCAATTTATTGAAGGTTAATGTGGTACTTGCAAGTACAGCTACATCAGAGGGCACTATCTGAACCAGGGACAACTTTATGCTGCCTGTGCATCAGGGATTGCAATATTTCACCTGTTCCAAAAGAGATGATTTCCAGAATCAAACACCTGCTGTTTTCTTTTGCTGTCTGCTGCTGCAAGCAAGACAGAAAACAGACATTATAGGTGGCTGCAGTCCATGCTTCCATCTCTTCCATCCTTCTACCTCTGGTGTTACAAAATCTCCTTTTTGCTTTCAGTAGGAATTCATTCTCTCTCTTCCTTCCCAGCAGCCTAGGAAGTCAGTGCTGATACAAGACTGGAAGGAAAGGTCGGGAGGTGCTAGAAAAAGTAAAGTTCCTGTATCTCAGCAGAATGAGGCCAGGAGAGTCCTATACTTGTCTGGTCTCCCCAAAGCTTCCATGGCCCTCTGAAACCCAGTTTTGTGCACACTGCTTCATTCTCATTCTCTGAAATATCAGCTGATCCCTCACCCTTCCCATCTGAAACTCTGATTTTCCTAGTCCAGAGGTTCAAAGTCTTCACTGATGCCTCCTAATCCTTTCCTTCCCCTTCCTTTTTTTCCCTTCAATTCTGTTTATCCAGTGCTGCAAAAACTGAGTTTGCATACACTGCTGAAGGGCCTCAGATCAGCTCAAATAGATCATATGGAGCTGCCAGTTCTAATAGATCTGATTCCCATTTATTTTTTGCTAAATATTTAAACCAGTAGCTAAAAGTGTAGTGACATTTAGAAAATACTGGATGTAAATATTATACAAGGATAAAGGCAGTCACAACATATATCTGCACTACAATCCAAAATGTAACCCCAGCTTGTGTGGACAGACAAGTCAGTTTAAAACAGCCTAAGCCAGGTATCAGTACAGCCTGATAACATCAAGTTCAACATCAGCTGCTAAGTCTAACTAAGCTCCCAAGTAAGCAGTAGCTAAATCCTGTGTTACCAGATCCCAGACTGGCAACATGAAAATAAGCTTCAGTACATTTAAACGAACAAACACACCATCTTCATAAAGAACTGAAGACATATATTGGCAGAAGAAAGGGAGATAATCACAAATACAATTCATATATTAAAATGGACTCTACAGAAGGAACAAAAGGAAACTTGGCGACTTTAATTCATGTTTCCATATTCTGATCAATGTAGATTAATTACTCAGATGATAAGTACCACTTCCCTTTTATGCTACACAAGTATTCCCCTATAGACCTTGTAAATACAGTTTTGGTTTTGACATACATCCTAATAGGGATGTCAGTCATATGTGTACTTATCCTTACAGAATGTCATGCATATGATCAAGCAGTAAGTCAAGAAAGATCTAGAGAACTACAGTTTGGGATTATGCATACATAACATTGCTAAGTTCACTGATAGAAATTCAAGAAGGAAGAATTTCATAGATGAGTGAAAAAGCTCTCTTTAAACCTTCATTTAAGAAAAGAAGCATTATAAGTCTTCAGACTGAAAAAATATAAAAATAAAATTATGCCAAACTTCTTTACTGATGTCATAAACTCTAGGTCTAGCTTGTCTCCCGAGAAATGCTTGTGGCTTCCCATGAGGTAAGTTCTGTCTTTCATCTAGACAGTGAAGCTAGAAAGTGATAGCCATAGTTTCTCACTCATCTGAGTTGACTTGGCAATCAGCTCGCTTCAACAAAGAGCTCAGCTATTTCACTATCACTGGCCTTGCACGTGTGAGCATTGGAGACACATCTGCATGAAGCTGGCCAACAGACCAACTTGTGAGACCCCTATGATGACAGGAAACCTATGAATCTATGAACATACAAAATACCCATCCATTCCTGAGATTATCTTTTCGGACAGATAGACATACAGTCATTAAACTGCTTACCATCACTTACGTGTTTAAAGTACCAGTACAGAAACAAAAACATAAGAGCTCTTATGTTCATGAACTACTCCACTTCAAAGTGACATTAAAATTGCAGTCTGAGGATCATTTCTATTACACATTTTTAAAGATTATAACTTGGGAAAGAATCATACAAATGTTGTGTGCTATCTGGTGAGCTGGAAGCAGCCACAGATGTGGCTTTATGAATAGTTTTTCAGTCAACTTTCAAATTTTATTTTAGACGCTTTCAGAAAACTAGTAGAAATATATGGAATTTTTGTATGGACAAATTATTTGCTGAAACTTTTTGCTTATATCCAATAAACAGGTAGTTATAAACTTTGTAATTTCATTTTGTAATGAAACCAACAGAAAAATTTACATTTAAATTGGCACTTCAGGATGGGGGACTAAGTAGTCTAATAGAGAAATAGCTGCAGAAAATACACTTCCACCAGTAATAATGTGTGAAACAACTTCCTGATAAACTTTTTGTGTGAAAATGATGGTGGGGGCTTTCTTCCCTTTCATTAGTAAAATTAAATTAAAGCAAGCTGAATGGCCTAATCTTACTGGCATGCACATGATTCTAAAAGTACAGTTAGATTTGTACAGATGGGAGGGTTACATGTACAGCTCCAACTGCAGGAATGAGTTTTAAGTAAACCACCAATATGTGTGAAGACACCTGTTATTAAATTAGGGTCTTCATTTCTTTGTCGAGGCAATAGCAAAAGTAAGATGTATCCACCTAAGAAATTACTTTTCTGTACATTATTCATTCTAAGCAATTCAGGCAACAGGATTACAGAAAATAAAAGGCAAATTACCTTTTTAAAATCTAAAAAATTCCATTGAAATCTGATAAACTACTATGGGACCAGTGGAGAAATGAGTAGAAAACCCATTCATAAAAGTGAGCAAGGAATGTATGGTAGGTGACATTGAACTAACCCCGGTAAAACACCACAGGCTCTTCACTATTAATTTGGAATGAGCAGGACCTCAATTTTCTGGGACTTGCTTTAACTCTATGTGCACTGGTTTCATTGTACATCTATGTAGCTGATTTAATCATCTGCATCCTGTATTTTTATTTACCAGCATCAGCACTGGGAGAGGTTTTTATACCCATGGATCACAGAAAAAAAACTTCCTTTCTGTAAAGGGAGCTATGGATTTAGACAGTGATCGGATTATCAGTATATGTCAAATACTCAATGTTTTCCTGTTTATCATGGAACCTTCTACACCTGAAATTCTATTCAAACTTCCCTGAGATATAAGTCAGTCAGTCATTTATTCCTTTTAAGATAAAAGTTGCAAAGAAAAGTACAGAAGGATTTTAAAAAAATCTAATGGACCTTAAGCAGTGTACAGAGACACACCTACATGAAAAATTTCTGTTTCTTTGGTATGCCAAACTGAGGTGCCTGGTGTCATCTGGCAAACATTCCTGTGCTAACACAAAACCGCCCTCCTTCAAGTAATGCCATCTGAGTCAAACTATCTAGGCAAAACCATGTCACGTTATGGTGATTGCACTCGCTTGACTGGCATGAACGACCTTTTTCTGAAAAAAGGCATGCATATTAAAACTAATCTAAAATCTAAAAAGATCTCACTGTTGCACAAGCCCCAGCATTGGCATTACAGATCTTAGCAAAACTACAGCTACTGCCTTAATAAAAATTTTGCACTTCGTAAGACCTGAATTATTCCCTCTCTCTACACTTCACTGAACATAATGGACATTCCCTTACTTATTTATGTGAGGGACTCTTTAAGACTAAGCACTAGTAAGCATCAAAGATATTTGTTTCTTCCTGCAATTAGGTTTTGTTACTGCACAGAAATCAAACTAAAAAGTTAATCTTTTTAACTGCTATTGAGAGATCCTATTCCCCCACTTCACCAGGAAGGTAGTCTCCAGACACATATGTAGTTCAAATGAAGCTGAGAATCTGGCCCACCATACCACAATACACACACACACACACACATATATATCTCAGTCATAAATTAGATTTTCTAAACCAACTGTGTCTTTAAAATATATCTATACTAAACAACTATTACATTTTCTAAATCAAAATTAATGGGAATGTGTATTAAATATTCATGTCAGTTTTTAATATTTCATTAACATCTTACAGAAATTGAAACCATATTATCCTCATCACCAATGGGCATATAACATAACACCTCAAGAGCAAGTGGCAAAACGGGGTCAGAAACATGTGTGACAGACAATATCAGACTTGTTTTAATTTTTCTATTAAAAAGATGCTGTGTAAAATAAAAGTTCTTTTCTAGTAGGTTTTCCACCTTTCCTACCCCTAAGGTAGTTCCCATTAAATGATTCTTCATAACTTCTCTAATAATTAAAATGAAGCCAAAGAACAGAAGAATCGATTTTACATATGCTGCTCCCTTTAGATATAATTAAAATTGGCGTTTATTGCAAAGAAGTGTTAGATTGTTAAAGACTTGGTAGTCTTTTTATTATAAGACTCTGCTGGTGTTACAGAACCTGAAATAGAAGCTTATTCTCTTTCCCTATGTGACTCACGATCTTGTCGATCATGACAGAAGACGCTAAAAATACAATACATTACTGCATGCAGTGTCTGTAAATCCCAGGAAAGAAGTAGATTTAGACATTTATACAGCTAGTCTGGCGACCAAGTGCTGGTGAGTGTGTCAGCAAGTAGTTGGAAAGCGGACAGTTTGTGCTGCTGCTATAAGGACAGGAAGCATTGAGAGTTTCTGCAGCGGTGGTTGGCCTGAGATAATACCATTGTATAAGCAGGCTGAGCGGCCTCTCCCAGCGCTGGGAGCCCGGAGCCTGGCGTCTGGCGGCCTGGCCCCCAGCCAGGCCGGGCCCTGGGCTCTGCGGGGAGGGCGGCTGGCCCTCCGGCAGCTCCGCGCACAGTCCGGGCCACACCTCACCTTGCAAAGGAAATCTGGCGAGAGCTCCAGACTTTATGACTTCTTCTTTACAAGTCCCCTCTTTTTTTTTTTTTTCTTTTTTTTCCACTTCGCTTTGGTAGTGGTATTCACACTGGGCTCTCAGGGCACTATTTAGAGTCACAGGCAATAAAGGAGCTGATGACAGGATTATTGGGAAAAGTCATACTTTTGCTACCCCAAAATGCACATTATGTTCCTCTCACTTTTTAAACAGTGGCAAATTACTATCACCACCACCTATCACACAGAATAAAAGATTAATTTCAACAGGCAATCTTTTTAATTTTTATCCCCTTTAATTCGACCAGGTTTATTTAAGATATATGTTCTGTTTAAAAGAGACATTGTTCTTAACACACAAAGGAGTTCAAGGATGTGGCATCGGTGTGTTCCCACCCACCATTTGCTCTGATGGTGTTACATTCTCTGAAAAAGCCATGCAAGTCCCAGTGCAAGTACTGTGTGAAGTACATTTTTAAATTATGTGCTTCAGTAATGGTAAATCAAAGATATTCAAAGTTGAATAAAAGCCTTCCCTTTACAAAATCTACGTGAAAAAAACCCACCAACCAACAAATAAAATATAATATAGCACAGCCAGCATCTGCTACCTTTGCTCCAGAGAAGCAATATTTTGCAGTCTAAGCAGCTTCCCCAAGAGCACCCCTCATATGCCTTCCAAACATACATTTACAGATATACATGAATGCTCATCATGGTGGATTTAAGGATCTCCTTAAGCGTTCTGTTGAAAAGGCAGCGAATGGAACAACAGTAGGTACAGCTAATTAGTGAGAATGCCAATATTTGCCAATTCAGAAATTTCAGGTATTTATTAAAATTAATGGAAACTAGTGTAAGACTAGGAATAGACTTCTGTATCAGCATCAAATAAATCTATTCTTGTTTTTACATTAATTAGCAACAAATACATCCTCAAACAGTATGCAGTACTTAATAATTTAATTTTATAATAAAATAAGAACTTCAAGACGTGAATTACCTTCTTGCACTTGTTTTATAAAAATATTTTACAGGACCTATTATTGTTAAATAATACCAATTTAATTGGTGTAGCAGTAATATTTGATACAGCAATCATTCTGGCTAGCAACATAACTGGAGTTCACTTAATTTTTGCAACATTATTTGTATGTGTTTATCAAATAAAATCACCATAGCAGCAAGCTGTCAGTTCCTAAACAGCATATGCAAAGATGGTCTAATATTTAAGGCACTACACTTAGCCTGGATCTACAGAAGGGCTGTGCAGAATAAGACCTTGTCCATGAGAGGTATAATCTATGTATTGTGAAGTAGCAAAAGTCCCCAAATTAAAACTGTTATGGCTGAGTTTAATAATAGTTCATATTTTGAGACAGATCTCAAAATAAGCAATGACATTTACTTTAAATTTAATGTTTAAAAATATTTTTCCTTGTATTTTGAATTTTTAACCTCTAGGATTTTGACTTGCAAGCTGCTCTACAATCAAGAAAGTGAGAAGAATACTTTAGTATCACATCATATTTTTAAGTCACACCACATTCAGAAGGAAAGGCTTCAAAGGAAAACAGAATCAGCTGTTTAAAGCTTTGTTTGATTTAAACAGTTTAGATGTATTCTAGAAGAATATAAGAATATAATAGCAATGAAACTATCTCATATTTCTCAGCCAAACCAAAAGGTGCATTAAAAAGGGCCTCATTATAAAAGAGGTAAAATTTAAAATAAATTATTTTGTTGCATGTATGAACATATTCAAAACACTTAAAGAGTGATGTATCAACATAAAAAAAAAGAATGATGAGTAATTCTGGACATCAACTTGACACATCTTAAAAGTCTCGTTTTTGGAGATGATTGCTTAATTAATACAAAAAAGCCATTGCTTATTTCTGAACAATTGAGAATAAGAAACTATTATACAGGTTTCTCTTGATTCCTCTAAAAGTTGTAGTGGAGATGAAGTCCGAAAGGGTTAACTTCTTTCTTGTCACACCTATTGTTTCTATGCAGTGACAACGTAGAAAACCTGCTAGCAGCCTAGACATGACCCTGTAGTAACCCTGCTGTATGCAGTTCTCTGATTGTCTCCTTTGGACTGATCCAGCTGGTTGTCCAAAGATCCAGTAAATATTTACATGCACAGAACAAGGTAGTGGCACTTTCCGTGTAGAGCTGGTAACAAGACACAACATCTCAGCTCTGTGTCAACAGCTAAAAACAAACAGTGGCTGCTAGTGAAGAACATCAACTTTCATGCAACAGTCAGCACTCAGGTACTCATGACCGTGACCTACACACTTATCACACTTCGATCTGCATTGTGAAAGCAGAGACTACAGTGGTGGCTGCCTGCAGTGCAGCCTCGTGGGCTCTCTGGTCTTGAAGGTACTCGTTGGTCCTCCATGCTGTGTGTCTTCTTGATCCCTTTTACCACTTTATGCAGACACAACAGAAACTACATGATGAAAGATGAGATATATCTATGTAATTGTTGATCTCAAAAACATAAGCCAACTCTAAAATTCAGCCTGTAATCCAAGGGCAAACACACATATTGCTATTAGTGGTAGGAGTCGGAGGAGTTAGGCAGCAAGGGGCACTATAAGCTTAGTCACTAAACAGATTAAAATGCAGTCAAATGTAATGAAACGCCTGAATACAGCATTTCACCACGTGCATCTATTTTTCTGTCCAGGAAGAAACCTATTTAAACAATAGTGGCAATGTTTTCTCTAACTGAGCTCAGGCTCCTGGTCTGCCTTGCAGTTCTACCATCCATTCCAAACAAATGCAGAATGACTTGTGTTTCAGTAAATTATATGTGACTCAAATAGTAAAGAAATATTTTGCTGAAGGGAAGTAGCTCTGTACAAGAGCTTTAAGTAAAATATGGGCTTTGTAGAGTCAAGAACCTATCTAACTGATCTCAGATCAAAAAGAATTAAACCCAGGTCTTACAACTAACTTCCTTAACTACGACTTAAAACATTATCTTTATTAATTGCCTGTTTTTCTGCAGCCTCCTGCAGAAAGCATTTTGGGCTGCAGTTTCATATTGATCTACTCATATACTATTTTCACCAAGGATCCACATTGCTAAATATCTTATTACCAACATTTTAAAACTATTAGTCTTGATTTGAAATAAAAGTTAAAGGAAACTGAACTGTCAGAGAGAGGTCAGAAAATATTACCCTTTTCCCTGCCCACTCTATTTGATTTATGTAAACTGAAGGGTTTCATAGTTTGACAAAAAAGACAGTCTAGCCCAGGCTAAGTGGAAAGACAGCCCAGGTTTGTGAAACTTCAGTGAAATCCCTGTAGCTTTTGGCAAATTTTGGATCTCTACTGGAGCAACTCCAAAAAGCCATTTAACAATGCATTGCACAGCCCTGATGACAATGCAGATTATATGTGTATAAAATTCAAGAGAGTGTGAGAACCAGGTTCTGCTCTATCGTCTTCTACAGAATTTATTAAGAGCAGTTAGCCAAAACAGGCAGAAAGAAAACCAAAAATCCTCAGCAAAATAGGTAGTTTTCCAAAAGATGAGGGCTGGATTGGTGAAAGAAGGAAGGTTCTTCAATAATAAGAAGCCACAGTCAAGTATGAGAAAAGGTGTAAAAATAAATGTTTACTGTGAGCTCAAGAAGGATTAGAACAATAAGTAGATGGACTTCTTTCATCTCTGCCCTTTCACCCATACGAGTCTCAGTTAGATCATTACAGGGTTCAGGTGTGACAGCTTGAGTGATAATTTTAGACCAAAGTGTCTTGCAAGGAATTTTGAGATCAATGTCTTGCAGTGGTTGGTGGCTTCAAGACTGTCAGGAAATAACACGCTACAGAGGAGAAATCAATATTCGGATCTGCAAGTAACAAAGATCTATCTCATGGCACTTCACCAGGAACAAAAAACCCTGTAAAACACATGACAGAATGGGATCAGAGCAAAACTAGGGAGCCAAAGCTTCAATGTGTTTTGTGATTACAAACAAGAGGCAGTTTATCAATGAATTTTTTAAATATTTCTCAAACTGCAGCTGGACATCAGTGTCACAACTTTTACATGTATCCAAGGTTTCCCTGGGTTGCCTCCTCTTAGTGCTCTTCCTTGCTACTCCTTCCCCCCAGTCTTCCTGCTGCCTCCTCACCCATCCCCACACACTCTGCCCCATATTTTTCTCTAGTACTACTGCCTCTTCCACATCTGCCTGCCAGTAGGTTCAGTGACACAAGCAGGAAGCCCAAGCTATTAAGCCCTCTTGTGGACTGTTATGATGGGAGCAAGGAGAGCAGGATGAATGGAAAAATTATTGACCTTCCATAAGTGGACAGAATGCGGAACCTTGACAGCACCAGATTTATTTCCAGGCTCAGGAAAGTGATGTGCTATGGCAAATGTAGACTTTTCTGATTACTCTGTAGACTTTTCACTTACACAGCATAAGTGCGTAAGTGATAATTCCTACAAATTTCCTTTCTAATCCTAAATATTTTCATACATTTCTTATTGTCTTCCTCTTTTTATAACTCTCCTTTGTTCCTCCCCCAACATTAGGGTCTCCCTCATCCTATGCCACTTCTTTTTCCAACTCTTTGCATTTTAAGTTGCCCTCCTTTCTCCAGGATGCCAGAAGAAGGAGAAGAAAAAACTTGAGAACTGTCTCTGTCCAACTTAGGTAGCCCAAGATGAGTTGCAAAAAGGCCTTCCTTAACCTCTGCTACTGTATTTTGTGGCACACTCAGTAGTGGCAGAGACTGACTACATGTTAGCTTAAAATTTAGTGAAAACTATAAGCATCTAAAATTCCTTTTTTTTTCTCCTGGAAAGTATAAGAGATATAGAGCCATGGTAATTCTCTGCTTCCCTCCAAATAACTGAAATTTCAGGTCCCTGCGCCAAATAATATAGCTGCTAGATTATTGCAGTTTAATATTAATTAAACACCAAAACACTACAACATGACTAAAGAATGTGTTTTTCCAAATCTCATCTTCAGAAGATTGATTATATTCTAATTAAATAAATTTTTAAAAAATCCCAAACACAATACCCCCTCTCCCCTTCCATGAGCCAGAAACTCAGAGGAAAATTTCAATCCAAACTATTTAAGTATGGTAACATTAAGAAGATCTTAGAGTGGGAGGTGTGGGCTCCTGGGCTGGGGCCTCAGAAAGTGCAAAGTGTGATCAGTTCCAGTGTGATCACTGTGATGTCATCCAAGAATAAAATTCCAGTAGGAAAATAAAATTACAGGTTCTCTGCCCATTCAAAGGTGTGACCTGCAGGGTATTTTTTTCTCTTAATACTGCAGCCCATAAGGAAAATGCAGATGTTTTTGAAAATCTTTGTTCAAATCTCAACATCTTGTTCTTCAGAAATAAAACCAAAGTATTATCAACTTTACAGCTACACAAGATCAAAGATACTTAAGAAGAGTCATTGCCTTGAGGTGACTGAATGGCAGCAAAAGCCATCCTGGAGTCTCAGACCATGACACTGCCTTTCCTCTGCTTTTTGACCTCACGTAAGGGAGGAGATGAGGGGAAGAAACTGAAAAAGAGGTGGCTTGTAGTACAATGGCAGAGGGGAAAAACATACAGTTCTGCACTGCACTGGGTCATCTTTGGGTCCCTGTGACAGATATCTGGAACTGAGTGGTCCCGAGGAAGGTGCTGCTTTGCTAGGAACAGGTGAATTCTGAATGCCAGAGCACAGAGTGGGGCTTGCAGGGTGACACTGCTTCCCAGGAATTCTGTACCTGGAAAAAGGAACCCTCAGTACAATGAAAGATACAGTTGTGCTGATTCACTAGTACAGAGGACAAGCTAAATTTGTAAAAGGAAATATATATGTCAAAAAAAATCACCCCTATCACATTTGGGAAGGGTGATATTTTTTAGTGGAAAATTGTCCTATTTAATAAAAATCAAAAGAATAGCACAAAAACAAAAGAAGATAAGTGAAACAATGGAAATAAAGTTTATTTTTAAAAGAAGCAGAATGGCAAGAATGCAAATTTGAATGATGGTTTAGGTGAAAAAATATTGCCTGTCTAAAGGCAAAAATAACTACTTAGAGGATGCATATATTCTGCTTTTCGACATTATTTATATGATTGAAGACAACTCTGTATACAGACCATATCCTTGTTTAGTGTAATTGAAATAAACTATATCAGTTGTTCGATTATGATTTCATTCTATGTGCACTATATATTTTGTATCCTTTGTGTATCTAGCTATAAAGGCCATACTACATGCGCTTGCTTTCTACTGAATAGTAAAAACACTTTACCCTTATAAGAGCTTTATACCTTATGAAATCAGGTGAGGGGGAGGCTGACTCACATACTTGCAGATAGGCATTGCAACATTACAATGTGAGGAAATAAAGTAATGCAGGATTAGGTGAAATCTTTTTAGAGGCACTACTCCAAGTTTTATATTGCTCTAAACAGCACCTACAATGTGGCAGTGCCAGTTTACTCTTCTTGCACACTAAATGTACAAGATGCCAGGCGTAACTATTTCTTTTGTCACAGCATTCACATTTAGAATTATATTCATTAATTAACTTGCCAGATATAAACTGCATATCATCCTTTAAGCTTGTTTTCAGTTGCACTGGGGGTAACTCCTTAGGCAACAAAAAAGTAATGGATTGCAGATGCATATGAATTAACACTAATTTCACACAGTATATGAACAGGTCACAGCTTACAGTAGTTCGTGCTTAGAAATGTTATTTTCAGATAAAAATGCCCCACAGAGACCGTGCACAACACATTTAATGTTTTGGCTATGGATAATGTTTTTTTTTATTTTATGAAACAAGTAATAGCAATCAGTTTTTCATCTTAAGATGTTTTTTGCAGTTCAAAGGATAGGCTTGTGCAGAGTGGATCTTATTGGTGACATAGCCATCTTCTAAAAACTCTGGAATTCAGCTAATAATAAGTATTTTATTAGGAGTAACAGCTGTATATTTGAATAAATATGGCCATCTCAGGACTCCCAGAAAATTTAAAAATGCATGTACAAATCAAATATTCCTTCCTGCTTACATCTTCATAGTTTCCAAATGCACTACATCATAGCAGTAAAACTCTAGATTAATGACAACCTGTTACTTATTAACAATTAGTACTATGAATTTCATTTCATTTTCTTAACTGCAGATGCTGTGAAGACAGGTCACCAGGAAGAAGTCTGCTTTAGGAAAATCTTGTTAAGATTTGATAATACCAAACTTAGAAAACAACAGTTGCCTATACTACCACTTCCTCTGTTGCAACCCTCTGTACTACTGCACCAAAGAAGGTGTAAGGCTGGTGGTGTGTTTCAGATGAACCATTAATATATACATACCCAGAGAGGTGAAGCTGGAAGAGAATGGCTACTGCAATAAGATATTAAACCAATATTTTTTTCTGTTCATCAAGTTAAAATAGAAATTAAAAGTCTTTTCAGAAAGACACAAGTATATCCTCAATAGTTTTGCCCAAATTCTTCTCTAGGGCACAGACCTCCAAGCTAAAAGCATAGGATAAAGAAAAACAAGCTCAGCCACTGCCAGGTTCACTTTGTCAGCTGTTAGGATATGCTACTGCTCAGGGACCTTTAGGGACAGTTTCCATTCAGAAAAAAGAGTACGGGGAGAGGCAATTTCAGCTGAAGTTTCAAAATCAGTAACAGCCCAGAAGCCAGGACTCTGGGATTTATAACAACTTTTACCACCATAAAGAAGAGTGCTCTCTGGGTGATCTCCCCCTTGGATTTGCGTTTATGGCTTATATATCTTTATGGCATATCTGTTAACTATTAAAAAGCATTTCTGAAACACAAATATTTTACGGGTGGAACATGCTCGATTGTACCAAATTCCCAAACTCTTCCCAGGAAAGAGGCTCTTGCTTACAAATGATCCGATACGCTAAAATTCTGCTGCAAGCTTAGACACTTTTTGTACTGCTCCAAAATTTCCATTGAAATAGCAAGATGTGATACACTATGGAAGTTTTAATGACAAAAGAAATGACTGAATTTGTTCAACTTAATTATCAAGAAAGAGTTGTTTTTTACTGGAGGCAAAATTATGGAAATTGAAAAAAGGCCTTGTGTTTTTTAAGTTTCCCAAAATTTGGCATCCTATTCATACTCTCTTATCATTTTCATGCCTCTCATCCTATAACTGGACCTGACATAGCTGTACTGGGTGATCATCCTTTTTTTTTTCTATATTTAAGATATGGCATTGTAAATATTTTATTCTTAAGAGCATTTTTCCTATAGAAATTTTATTCTAAACTCTTCTTACCAAAAGTGTTTTATTGACTTCACTGATCTGCTGGAGTTTATTTCAAACTTTCATGTATCTGCCTACATTTTTTTCAGGACATGCTCATTACAGTTTTGTCTCTGAGGCCTGGTGAAGTTTGAAAATATTTTACTACCCAGTAGCATCTCTAGTACAAAGGCAATCCTCTACAGCAATGTTTATAAAATTCTATTTTTTTATTTTTGTATCTTTTATCTCCAGTTATTTTCTAGTTAAGAAGCACAAAACTCCGATTTCTTAATTTCAGCCTAGAGAACGCACACTGCCCTCCAAGTTTACTCTAAACAAGGTCATAAGTTTGTTTGGAAAAATGCTCATTTTGAAGAAGTAGGCACAGGGTCCTATATGCTATTTTCATATTCCCAGGTATTATTTGTGGGAGGTGCTGTTCTGTCTAGGCAAGGATACTTCCAGTAACATTACTTCTACTTGTTTGTACAATCCTCCAACAGCAGCAACCTATGCTAATTTTTGCACAGGTATATACAGAAATTTTGGCACACGTTTAATAAAAACAGGCCTGGTCTTGTGTTCCCAGCACAGGCAAGTCTCCAACAAATCAGTGAACTGGCAATTTGCCTGGCTAAGAAAATGCATGATTTCATTACATTTGCACTTTAATCCATACAGAAAGAAGAACCAAAAAACCTCACTCAGAGTTTAGTTCTTATATTCTCAGCTTTTTCATCCAGCTGAATAGACAGCTTGGTGTGTCATAGAGTTCTCTCAGCTACTGCCTCAACTTTTAAGAAAAAAATGAGACCACAGGTCTGGAGTCACAAGGCTAGAAGAGCCTATTTTCAATTTTACAGACAGAACTGTGAGAGGGACAGTGAAAGCACCATCCCCTTGCCTTCAGAAACTGCCATGAAACACAACTGCAGGAAGAAGACAACAGAGCAGCAGCCACCACCCCAAAAAAAGTCTTCAGGCTGCTCATACCAAAGTGAGCATGCTGACATTTTCATGTGGTTGACTAACTTTTCTTTATGGCTACCATAAATTCAACTTGTTATAATTACTGTCAATAAAATTAATGAAATTACAGGCTGTTCAACAAAAGGAATATCAATCTGTAGCATTTTATTAGGTCAGTAAGACCTTCATTTATCACTGGTACATTTTGTGTAAGGCAGGGATTTGGCTCGTGATTTGTAACTGCTGTAATTTCTTAAAGTTACATTCCAGGATCTTAGAAGCATCTCATATATTGATTCTGCTTGCTTGATCAAGAAAAAGCTTCTCAAATTAAGCAGAACTTCTAAAAGACTTTCTGAAGACTTAGAATACCTTCGATCCTGAGCCAAATGCAAAAAGAATAGCAGTTTAAAAACCAAAATGCAGCAGATTTTCAGTAACTGCACATTTGGAAAAGCATGTTAACTACAGCCTTTCCTAAAAAGGGTTGTAAGGTTTTCCACATTGGAGCAGCAGGCATGAAGAAATCAATATCACACTAGCTTCCTGTTTACTATAAAACAATTAGGAGAATGCTGCACATTTTTTCATTTGTGATACAATATTTTCTTTTTGATAATTAATGTGAAGTCATGCAAAGCCCTTTCCGATATTAAAAAAAAATGAGCAACGCACATTCAAAAAAACCAGAGCAATACAACTGTGTTTTATCTTCCTGAGTTACATGAAGTAAAAGGTTCTTGATGATTCAACAATCTACTAATAATTGAATTGCTTTACAGATACTTTGACACTGAGTGGCTGGTGCTCTGGTGTCAGAACCTAAATCTTGAGCCCCAGACAACACTGACAATGGGAAACATACTGGAATTTCACTTTTGAAACTCTGAGTGATGTTATTTTCAGAACTATCTGGGTTATTACACAACCTGCCTTCCTTTTTCAGCCATGTCCTAGGCACTGAAGAATTCAAATTTCACTGAAAGTCAATGGGTCTTAGAGTTTATATTACATGAAACCACAAGCATCACTCTAAAAAACTCCCAACAAAAAAACAGTTAAACAAATAGCTCCACAGGTTGTACTGTTTAGTCAGACTTAACAAGAATAATTTATTTACTTTCTAGAGTCTTCTGCCCTTGTTTTAGTAAAAAGCCAGTTTTGGCAGATTATGTCTAATGATCACAAGTTTCTGTCAGCAGTCTGGACTCTCAGTGAAACAATCAGCAGCTGTTCACTGGAATGATAAAGACCTAATCCTATTTGGAATTTTTTTTTTTAAGCTGCAAGCTTTCAGCCATCAGCAGAGCAGCATTACATTTTTTTTGGTTCTGACAGGGGAAAACACCAGTGGGTTTTTGTTTGTTCTTTTTTTCATCACTGTAGCTTATTCCCATTTCAAACAAGCTAAACTGAATAGCACAGACTGCCTACCCTAAAATTCTGTACTGATGCAGATATAATGATGAAAGTAAATGGGATAGCACTTGGTGAAGATACAATCCTGTGGGGACTTTCTTGCTTTGACATAAGTATCTCAGAATCAATGACTGAAGAAACTAGTTCCTGGTCATTTAACTCCACTGTAAATAGATACTTTTCTCAGTTGTACATGCAGTTATACAAGACCTGTGGAAGCCCTCTTATTTAATTAAGCAACAAAAAAATAAGGATTGAAATCAATAAAAATTAATAGGGGTCAAAATATTTAATAGCATTTTTCACAACACTGTAGAAAGCAGAAGTGTATTGCCGTCAAGAACCTATGCTAAAAACCTAGATACATAAGTTACTAAGTCCTTCAGGCACTGAAAAAAAAGGAAGACAGATTTATTCTCATCTTTGGAAGGGTTTGAAGAGGTTGGGCTAGAACTCTCTCACCCCTTTGGAGGATATCTTATATATGCAAATACAACTGTTCCACTACATATACTAGTTGCTGCAGACTGGCAATATAAGTCTATTCTTTATGGCTAGAAAATACAAGCCTTACCATTTACTCCTTTTTGTGATGTTAACACACCACAGGAAATTAACTATGTCTACTTTCTGCTGCACATATCATTTAGCTACGGTTGAGCCTGTTCTTTTCCAGATCCACACCTTTAGGATTAGAAGACAAGTCTCTTTTCTCGCTTAGCAACAGTGGACACTGTCTCAAGTGGTACTTCAAATATTAACACTCCCTTTTCAGACCAGTCACAAACATAATGGACATTAAGAAAGCAGAGTAGATAAGGTAGGTACTTAACAAATTCACACTGAATTTGTGCAAGCATCCCTTTTAGTAATCAGCTGGAACAAGGTGCTTATTTCTAAAGCGTTTACATGGTTTCCCAGGTTAATGTAAAGAAGTCAGGCATTGAAACTATTAAAGAATCTCCCAACCTAGCTGTACGCAAAATTACTTGCTGTAAGACAGGATACATTGCCCTACCCAGTGCAAATGAGGAAACTTTACAGTACACTAGGGCTGTCTGAATGAAATTAGACCTGTTCCCATTTAGGAAAAAAATCCCATAATAACGAAGTTCGTTCTTTTTGTATGGTTGTTTTTTTTTCCCTGCTAAGCATTCTCAGATCAAATCTTGGTAAACAGCAACTTGAACTGATATCCTAGGAATTGACTTCAAGCAAAATTATGAGAGTACTTTAAGAGACCAAATCTGCTCTGCAAAGAAAATCCTTCCTAGCTCTACAAAACTGATTAAGGACCACAAGTGTCCTGCCTAATCACAACAGCAGCCATGACTGGAGTTATCACAGTAATCAGTGTTTCATAAAAGATATACAGGAAAACTGATTTAGAGGTACAGGGACAACACTTACTCTTTCAAGCAGTAAAAATAGAAAGATTAATATATTAGAGTAAAATATCTGCTTTTGTACCATGAAAATCACTTATCTGAACAAATAATCTCAGAGGCTCCTCATATGAGAAGCTAACCAAACATGCCCACAAGAGGACCCATGAAAAGCAAGTCATCACTTCTCTCATGACTATTTGCCTCTCAGCTACAGAAAAGCAGACCCTCCTTTGCTTCTGGTTTTGGGATGCTACTGGCACAGTCTATCCAAGGAAATGTTAGAATTAGTCTTCTTTTGTTTTCAATATGTTCCTCAATACCTATTCCAGGTGAAACATGTTTTAAGGCACTAAGAAAAGGACTTTTCTTAGGTGTTGAATTTACAGCTTGAGGGAGTTTATCAAGCAAGATCAAATTAAAGAGTGCTGGGTTATGTCCTCAGATAATTTTTTAATTTAGAACAATGAGGCTGTGTTTGGAAACTATACCTGTCACTTTCAAATATGCTTCCTCCTGATTTAACACTGATTCGTGGCACAAGACCCAGTTTCAAAATTAAGTCAAAATGAAAGCAGTGCTTTTTAAATGACAGGTCAACTGAACCCGAGTGATTTTAGTGAAACACTTATTTGTAATTGTCATCAAAACTTGTTGGGTTTTATATATGTATTTGTAAAGAGAAAACAAAGCTCTTATAAGGTGTTTTCTTTTCCTCCTGCTGAAGGAAAAATAAATACCTTAACGTGAAAATCACTTTCCAGCAAGGGAGAAAAACAGTGAAATCATACAGGAATTTATTAAATAATTATCACTAGTTGTAAGGTAGCAGCACTTAGTAGATCTCATGAGAGGCCAAATGACACAACTAGTACAAATGCAAAATAAAGAATTTTTATTCCAAAAAGTTTAGTTTAGTTTAGTTTAGTAGGTCATAAACACTTTATAGCAAGACACTTTTTAAATTAATCTTTTGTTTTTACCTGGGACTCTTGTGTGAACCCTAGGGTGTAGCTGTTTTGCTCATCACTTCTAAAGATATGAAGATTCACAAACATTTTGACTTGTACTGCAAAATACAATTTTGCAATTGTCCTGCAAATTCTCCTGAAGAATACTTGGGGTAGAAGAAATATATCTTTAACTTTAAATCCCTTTATATATTTTTCACTGTTTACAGAAAATACATAGTTGTTTTCAAAGTTCAGATTCTTATGAGCAGTGAAGAACACGTGGTATCTAATACAGAATTTACATCAGTGCAAATGATGGTATGCTACCATCGCAAGCAGTGCATGCTGGTGTTAAGCCATTTTCTAAGAGCCTTTCTTCTGAGGACTTGTGTACTGGGTTGCTGAAGCTGGTCCTCCAAAGGTTCAGACTGAGGCCCACATGAGGCCTGAGTTGAGCGGAGGAAAATGCCTAACCTTTATTTTCACCTTAATTATGCTATGAATATCAGGTCTATAGAAGAGGGCAAATTAAACACAATTATTACACCTGAAATAGCACTCTGTCACTTACTGTGTTACTTTAGCAATGTTGTTTCAGCATTCCATTAACAGACCCAAAATCATAAGCAGCCTCAAGCAGGAAGGAGATAGTGACTGTATTCCTGCAGGGCTAAAATGCCACCTTTCTATAAGTAACCTGATAAGCAACTGATGTTTCCAGCAAAACAAAGTAACTTCCAAGCTATTATTAACTTCCAGTAACTAGTAAGATGTTATGCATTTTGCACACACCATATATTACAGAATTTGGATCAAATGAACTGTATAAGCAGAAATCTCAATCAGATAATAACTTTAGTCTTGAAAGACATAATGCCAAATGAGGCTATCAGAAAATCCAGAACTGAAACCAAAATGTTTCTTGCAGTGGATCGGAATAGCAGCGTAAAGTAATTATCTTTCTTTGCTAGCAGAAACCTGCTGTGGGAAAAAAGTATTTTGCAACCCAACTGTTTTAAACAGGGCAAGGGCAGACAAAATATGCTGTGCTGAGATGACACATCTACTGTACATCCTCTGGCAAGCAGGCCCCAATATTCTAGACAACACATAAACAAGTGTCTTTTTACAGAGGGACAGAATGGCTCCAGTTCCAAATCATAGCTTTCAATAACAAAGCAGGGAAGTGAAAACTCCAGTTTATTTACAAAGCGTACGTGCTACAAATGACAGAGATAAAAGCCTTTCTGAGAAGAAATTCAAGGGACGTATTAGCTTGTAGCCTTACAGTACTCCCTTTGATATACATTAAAAGTAGGGATAGATGTGTGCCACAAACCAGATGTGAAACTATGACAAACAGTAATGTAAAACCTTATAAAAATTAAAGGATATAATAAGAAAAATTAAAGAGTATCTATATCTATCTTGAGAAAGTAAAAGCTGTTCCAGGGCCTATAATTTCAGCTTTTGAAAGAAAGAAATCCAAAGATTTTTCTTGGCTCAATATTTTTATGGGTCAACTGCAAAGACAACATAAAAGCCAGGAGGAGGAAGGAGTTTGCAGCAGGAAGGAGAATGTGACAGAGGGGAGTGGAAGGAAAAAGTCAGATGGTCCTACATAGTTTGTGCCTTCTGAAAATATTTTGTACAATTTTGCCATCCTGTTAATTTCTTTTCATTCCTTGTTAGCACATCAATTACACAGATTTAATTCTTCATGAGTATTTTTATCTCTAATTAAAAAAAAAAAAAACAACCCGATCAGCAAAACCCACAATATGGTTTATAGGTGTTCAGACTAGATTATCATACTTTCTACCTTTATAATCCATGAGAAAAATTAGGCTATGAAACTACCTTTGTTATAAAAACTGTTCTTCAAGTTTTCTGGACAGCAGCAGTAGAACATGTATGAAGTTACCAAAAGTTTTGGTGTCCTGTAGAGCATTTATCTGCACCACAAAGAGGCTGACTGGACACCAATTCGTACATACCAACAGGATTTAAAACATCAGCAACAGATGTGTCTTAACAGAGCATATCCAACAACAACTTTCTTTACCAAAAGCTTATGGCACACTGTTCATACAAGAATGCTTTTACAACCATTGTTATATTCCTGAAACAATATGGAAGCCACTTAACACCAACTTTCAGCAGCTTAGAAGCCAGCTTTAGGTGATTTGGCCTTGCTTCTCTCTTACTACCAAGGCCTTGCAGAGAGCAGCTGGGTGTGCTGCTGTGAGAGAATTTAATGGCAGCCTGTGTCTGGCTACATGAAAGGTGAAATTGTTTTTCCCCTCTCCCCAGCTACACCAGATGAGACTATAAACAAAATCACCTCTTCCCTAGAAACGGCATTTTCTCTATGGAGGGCAGAAAGGGGCACAGCTGATGGGCGAGTCAGACTCACCCTCCTGGCACACCTCCTTCTGGAAGCTTCCACAGAGCTCTTCCCTTGCTCTTCTTCACAGGCACCAGCTGCACAACTGGCCTCACCAACATAATCATGCTTATAGTCTTGTTGTTAATGAGGGAACTCTGTTCAAATCCAGAAAAACAGCATAAATGTGCAAAAACCTTCCATCTTGAGGACAGCAACTGAGTCTTTCCTGTCAGCATGAAGGCGCTCAGGGCCACTTTCTCCTCTCATCTCCCAGCCAGGGTCGGGGCTCTCATCTCCCCAATGCCCCACCATGGCTTCCCTTTGGGATCAGTCTTTGTCCTTTATTTTCTTTGCCTTTTTTTCCCCCAACACAGACCTTTTCAGAGAGCTGTTACTCAGAGGAGCCTCTCAGTGGCCCAGCCACCAGTGGGTGCGGAGGGTGGAAGGAGGGATCAGCCATGCCAGCTGAGGTGCCTCCAGGAGTCAACTGCACCCTGCCGCCTGCTGCCTGCTCCGAAATACAAACCACACCGAAAGCAGGCAGGACTGACTGACTGCGCTTGCTCACCCTGGGCATCTTGGCCACTAAAAACCAGGCCGTATCACCTTTTTGCAAGTAAATAAAATCTGAGAGGATGGGGCTGCGTGCTGCCATCCATTGCCAGAGGCCCAGCTGCTGCTTGCAAGCAGTGGCTGCCAGATCACCGAGCAGAACAGGAACAGTTCTCTTCTCCACCCAGTGCATTAAAATGTGGAGTCTGAATAAAAATGATGCTGTCATATGAAGTAAAATGAATGCTAATACACAGGAAGGGTCAAAGGTGCTTGAATTTTGCAATTAAATCTGGGATTTGACCTCTTTTTTTTCACCCACACTTCTCCAAATTTACTACTTGAATACAAAATTGATCTTCTGGGAAGTTTCTAATTCAATTTTGTTATTAAAAAATCACATTAAGATAGGTACTTAAAAATTTGGCACCCAGCACCCTTTTTTTTTGTCATAAATATTTCAATGGAGGAAAAAACAGCAACAGAAATTCCTGAGATTTTCCCTACAATTAAAAAAAGATAGGTTATAAAGCTTATTTTATTTCACACTTGGCTTTCAGTTAACAAAGGCACAGCATAGCATAAATCCTTTTGGATATTATGTGTAATGTATTACCTTATTTTTGGACAATTGCACATTGACTGCAGCTGTTTTATAGGAAACTATGTTTAAAAAAGCTAATTATATTTTAAGTATTTCAAGGGAAGTGGCCAGGAGAGAGCATAAATGACAAGGATATTCATCAGACACTGGCAGGAGTGAAAGCTTTTTGTGATTGGGATTTTAACACATTTCAGGAGCCTGCTGCCTGGGATAGTTTTGTGATTACGTACCCACTCATCTATTTCCCCTCAGTGTTTATGTTGGAAGGATGGCACGTTATTTTGAAAGAAATGAAGAAAAAAAGGAGTTTGTAGAGGAAACTGTAGCAACTGCTCCTGATATGGAGTAATTTAACACTGAAACATATAAGCAAAATACACAAGTTAAATGTTAAAAAAATGGACGTGCAATACTAGCGGTTTAATTCTTTCAAAGTAGATTGTGTATCATTGTCCTGAAGGTAAGGTGAGCCTTCCCCTTGACTCTAACAGACCCTGAATTATGCCATATATCTAGACCTTCCTGGTTGTTTTGGGAGGATGAAATTTGGTTTGCTTTGCTTTGTAAGGAGAATAGAATATTCCCTTCAGACCAGAGGCCAGGGCTGCTTGCCACTGTAGACATAGGTGCAGGCATTGCCTCTACTGGCATTTCCCTTCCTCTTTCCAGTTGTGTTATTGAAAGAACTTATCTGTTGTGGTCCCTGTATTTTTCTGATTTGGGCAATTCCTTTGGTGACCATTGAGCTGGAGCAGTAAAAAGAGCATTGGAGTTTTTGTGACACTGCACAGCACTCAGGACAGGGCAGCGTCTAGCTCCAAACAGTGAAATATAGCACAGTGTCAGACAAGAATCTGTTGGCAGTCTTGCCATCCCAACGTCTTGAAAGAAGTATAATTTTCTAAAAAAAAAAGAAGAAAAAAAAAAAGTAGTGCCTGTGAGTTATTTAAATAAGCAGAATTTTATTAAAGACTCTACCTAGGTTTCATATATGCTTTAGGGAATTCAGAATCCCAGTAAAATCACAGTTATTTTTTTCCTATAGTCATAGTAAAATTTAACTAAAAGGAAGATGAAAAAGCTTGTAGCTGCAGAAACTGTTGTTTTAAAAGAAAAACAAAGAACTCTGTCTTCTAACATATCCTCTTTCTGGATGAACTAACTTTCCATAGCATGACAGGATTTCCCCACTGCCTATCAAAAACATTGGTCAACACCTTCTTTCAAACAGTGGAATAGTAACGTTGCTAAAAACCAGATTGACTGCTAATGTACAAGATCAGAAAAAAGAAGAAAAAAAACCCTCACTGAGGTCCTCAATTAACAGAGAGGAATTGGGGCAGATGAAGTATTGAGTCAACACCCTTTGCCTCAATCCTTGTAGGCTATGCACAGCCACTGTAACAGGGTAGATGAAGACTCACCTAATGTAAGGAAGGTTTACGGTGAGCATAAAGTCTCCAAAAGCATCTAAAATATTGTTTGTATTGCTCCATTTCACATTGGAAACTACTTCCGCTTTTATCTAGGACAAGAGTCACGGTATCATGCCAAATCATGATGTAACTCCAAATATTACAAGCCTGAGGCACCCACTACCTGCTGTTAAGACCACAGCCTTATGGATAAACACACATTTTAGATAAAAGACACACCTAAGAAAAACATTTGTCTTTTGTACAAACTTGTAATACCTGGAAAATATGTCAACAAATGTCTTGTGAGTTAGGTTCAAAGTATTTATCACCAGTATGTGTAACACAGTTCAAAAGAAGGCAGAGGAGAGAGGCTATCCAGTTCTCATAGAAAGCCAAAGAGATCACAGGCTGACTTGGATTACAACTGTAGTGATTTTCACAGAAATTGCTGCTGTACTTCAGCTGAAAGTAAAAAAGGGAAATTGCACAGCTTCATGAACTCCTGCAGTAAAAGACAGGGAAAAGTCCCTGTGTTGGAGTATACTCTAAGTGTAATAAATAGTTCCTGGAAGAAACCAAGGTCAGCGTTCTGCAAGGTAATCACTTTTCAGCCACTCACAATGCTATGCTATAAATTTAAATTTGAGAGGTCCAAATAAGATCTCATGGCCATTACTGTTACTCCACTGACTCAGAGTTAACAGCTTTCTTAAACTGGTACATGTGAGTCAAAATCACATTTGAAAGCAATTGTCCTTGCCCAAAGCTGAAAATAAGTTCTACTGTAAAACAAATGTAATTATGTCTCTGCAGGAAGGAACACATCCAGAACTATCATGAAGTTGGTTGTAATCAATGACCTTTTCCGAAATACCTTGAACTCTTTCTTTTGTTGATGGGACTTTCTAAAAGTATACTGGGAGCCATAGGTTTCTGGCTTGTACCCATTTTAAACATTGCTTATCGCACAGTGCTACAATTTGTTATCAGATGACCCTGTGCTCATATACAAACACAACCACTATCAGGCACAGACAGGCTATAATCTGGCAATAACTTTAAAAAACAGAAACAAATACAATGTGTAGGAAATATTAATAAACTCAAGGAATTCTGGCACAGAATAAGACTACTAGTAGGTATTTGGAGGGAAGTACAGTAAGACATGGTAAAAGTCCACATTAATTCCAGTCTTACTCCCTATGACAAAGTGTCCTAAATAGCTACCATCACTTGAAGTACTCTGTTTAGAGCAGTTCAAAATCCTTTTGCCTTATGTATCTTTTGCAAATGTGATAATTACCTTGTTTCATGGGATTCTATTGTGGCTAATGAGTTAATACACAGACATTTGTGCAAAACCAGTCATTTGATTATAACCATTATTTTTGCCTTGGAAGAAATGTCTTTGAAGAAAGACTATTCCTTTAGCAGATACCATACTAGCATATATTACAGAATAAATTTATCAAATTTCAGAATTCTTCACTTCCTGTAACAGGGGCCAGATTTTTTAAAAGCACTCCCATATAACATGATATGTAAAGCAGTCTAATTTCAGCAGCTACCAGGGTTCATAATGTGGTTTAGGTTCACGTTCTCTCATGCCTTAACAAAAATGACACTTCGCTGTACTAACCATCAATAGGAAGTCAGTGAATTGCTGTCCATTTACTCTAAAATGGGGATTCTTTCCCTGCCTTATTAGAATATAACAAAAATAAAATCTGGGAATGACTATGCAGCTACTTTAGTGATTAGTACTTCAGATACTTTAGTGATTGGTACTATATGACCGGCCGCGTGGATAAGAACAGAGAATCTAACTGCATGGTTCTTTTGTCAGCATAACCTCTGAAGAGCATAGTGAGTTTTCATTAATTAAACAAATTGCCTATATCAAAAGACTCATTTATACTATTCATTGAAAGCTGTGCATGACTTTCAGGGGCATAGCATGCAAAATACAAAGGCCATAACATTCTAATTTAAGCTTACATTGAAATGGTTTTTTTGTGAAGAACAATGTATTTGCCCAGATGCAAGTTCATCTTCCTTGACCAATGCATGGGTAGACTTAAATTCCTCATTTTTCCTGCCTTTCTATCTGTTCATCTGGTACAAACCAGGAGGATGACCAAGCACACAGTATCTCTTCTCACACTGTGTCCAGCCTTGGGATCCAGAGGTCACAATACAACTACACAGTTAAAAGTCACAACTGGAAACTACAGCAGGGCATAGTGATGGCCCAGGTATATTCAATACCTAGTCTGAGCAGACAGTGCATAATTTTGTATTAGGCTTTAGATTGTTTTAAAAGATTATCATATTATCTCCCTCTTCTTTTTTGGATCAAACCTTGCAACATGTTCATGTCATATTACCAAAATCAAAATCCAGAAACTTTGATTGGTGTGTCTGCCATTAATAAGGATCACTTAGGAATTATGCTTACCAAGTGAAGTGGGATTCCATTTAAATGGTGCTTGTTCTTTCTAACCTTATCCCTCAAGCTGATGCAAGAGTTCCTGGAAAACTTCAAGCTTTGACATTTTAGAGATAGGCTTACCTAAGAGACCATGGAAGATTTTAAGCCACTCAATACTATTTTTCTCTGATATGTGAGGCACATTCCTTTTTTTAAAGATCTTAGTAGTTTATTTGCAAAATTGGTTGAAACGAATCAATATTGTTCGAAGAAGGGTTTGATTTTAGAGAATCCAATCTCTGGATTGACCATTCATCTAGGTATTTTAACACAGTTGCTCTTCTCTCATCATTACCATGTCGTCAGTGATGACAATATTCCGACTGACTAATCTGGAAGGAGGCTATGCCTAAACTGGATGAGGTTATGACTCTAAAGTTTGTTATCTTTTTCTGCTAAGGAGATTGGTTGGGGAACTCCCACTCAGGAATTCTTTCTTTGGCCAACTGAAAGGAGGTTGAGGTGCCAGGTCGATCTGCTTTATTACATATATTGGTAGATTGCACCCATGCTTAGACAGTGAAATAAATCAACCCATTGTCTCTTATTAACATATAATATTTGTATTTCAATAACATCTGCAAGTCTCAAAGCACCTTTTCTAATGTGGGAAAATACAGTTCTTCCCTAGAGATATTTGTTACCTAATACTATCAAAAAGTGCTATGGAAAAACAAGGCAGAGAGGGATATAATCACATTTACATACGTGTACATGTGTCTGTGTTTGCAGACATACCGTTTTTATTAAAATCAACATGACCAAACCTAAGCATTCAAAATTACTGAGACCAAAAAATTATGTGATGGGAGGATTCCCATGTAAAATAATTTACTGAAGTCTCTTAATTAACTAATATTACTCAGCTGAATATGGACTGTAGAGAAGCTGTATAAGGATAATTTCAAAAAATCAGAATGCCATGTGGGATGGTATGAAGTACATATAAGATAATAACAGGTATTTTTATCCAGCAAATCTATAGCTCAAAAAAAGTTATCAAATATCTGTTAAGACTTATTTTCTAAATAATCAAATTGATTTAATGAAAAACTCATTTTAATAAGTCAGTTAATTTTATAGCAATTATTTAATTAACCATGCTACCATCCTTCAAGTATTTTCTGATTTTTTTTGCCTGAGAGTGATGTCAAGACAATTAAATTTCTGAAACCAATAAAATCTAATTATCTTTTAAATTCAAAATAACGTCGATCTATTCTAAGATACCCCTAAAATTTACTCTCATTTAACTAGATGATCTTAGAGAAGTTGATGCAGTGCTTTAACTGAACAAATTCTTCTTTCATTTATACCTACCTAACATATTTATAGACTAACACATTTGACTAGTGGAGTCAATCCAATTTTTTTCTATTACAGATAAACATAGAAATTAGTCATTTTACTTTGCAAACCCTAGATTAAACTAACAAAGTAATATTACAGATCTAAATTTTATTGAATATCTATTCCCCATTAAAATTGAGCCTACTTTATCTGAAATATAAGCTTCCAGGACAACACAGAAGTCCACAAATAAGCAGGGAGTATTAAGTAAGAATAAAGTGGTTATATCACCTCTCTATATGGTATTAAGGAAATAAGTATTCAAATATTATATCCAGTTCTGATTATTACACTTCATAAAAATAAGGATTTGGACATAATTTTTAAAAGTACAGGAATTATTTGAGGTTGGAAACTAGGCCTTGGAGAAAGGGACTAGAAAAAGAATCTATTGATTTTTTTCCAAGAGATGGTGAAGCATTTTGGCTACAGATAGTTACAAAGGGAATACACTTTTGACAGTAGACAGTGCTTTAGTGTACCAGGAAAATGACTAGATGTTCCAATGATTGGAAACTGATGGAACTCAACACAGTTGGAATGCTTCCCTAATTTATCCATTGAAGTACACGACACGGTGTTATTCTGAATTCTTTATGATTGTGATCAAATTGAAAGCTGATGATGTTTAAGGTTTGTAAATGCCAGAGTTTGGATTAGTGGTCATTAATAATCTCCTCTGACCCTAAAATATAATAATAAACTGGTATCTATATGCATAAGAAATTCTGTAAAAAACATTTCTCTCCTTAAGAATATATGAACAATATATTATTCTTAAACTTAGATGTCCCTAACTTGCTTCACATGGCTTTGAGGCTAGCTGGGCAGAGTATGAGGTGGACTACACTCTTCAACAAATCCAATTTTTTAATCTAAAATAATTATTCAATTCTGCACAGATGGGTCTGGTCAACTCAAGCCAGCAGAATCATTCTTTTGACATCTCTATAGTCATATGAGGTATAAAGGCTCATGGTATTTCAGTTTTTAGTTCCTATGAATGCATCAGGGAAAAACATTATTGTAAGTGGAGAATTTTGTTGCTGCGCTGGGGGTGCAATTACACTGCATTTTGATGCACCACCTTAATTTCTTCTACCTAATGAACTTCTGCATTGTTGTCCTTTTAAAGTGCTTAGATCAAGGCGACATATTCCTCAACTGATCTAAACTGACACAGGGCTGTTAAACTTATTGCAATGTTGATTTCAGCATCCTGAGAGATGGATTCCCAGATTGCAGAAAAGTGAACCTAAAAGCAACAGGACAGTTTTCCTTTTCCCTTTTCCTTTTTTTCTTCTTTTAGCTATTTCAAATAACATATCTAAAAAAAAAGTATCAGTAGGAAATTACTGAGTGATCTGCAGATGATAGTTGTTTGTAAATGTAAAGGTAAGGATATTTCCATTTACAGAAATTAAATACATTCCAAGTGGCACAGCCAGTACAGTGTCAAGTTTTTTGCCGCGATAAGGCTAGAGGCAGGAAGCCATGAGAGGTCAGGAAGGAAGCACTATCAGGCCTGAGAGAGGACTGAACAGCAAAGGGAGCAGCAGAGCCTCTTGTATTTAGGCTATGCAACAACTACACTATTTTCCAAAGATAAACACCTACAAGTGCAAAATCCCAGCTACTGTCCCTTTAAACTTACTGGGGTGGGTGGGAATAATATATCCTTGTTTGCTGTGTTTGCCTTTTGCTTTTAGCAGCTTTGTAAGGAGAAGAAGGAAAGAGGGGAAGGCAACAGGGAAAGTACTATTTCACATAAACATTTCTTCTGGGATGCAGACCAGTTTGTTTATAGCAATTCAGTTTGACCCTGGACACACCAAAGGAAATGGTTTTAATACTGGTTTTGATCCATCATGCCAGAGCTGAATCCGAGTGGTTTAGTTTGCACTGGTATGTTTCCAAACAACACCTGCTTCCCAATATACTGCCCCATGGGGAAAAGGTCAGAGAGCAAGTTAAGGAGAAAGGGAAAGCTCTTACAAAGTTTGGCTTGTAAAAGCCACACACAGTCAAAAGTCCAGGGTTGTTTCTCTGTATTGCACCACAAAGGTTTTTAAACTATGTTAGGGAGTCCATCTAAACTGGGCTGACAAGCAATTTTTCCATCCTGTAAAATGAGGGGATTTACATTTTCTTCCCGTTCCATCCTGTGAAGAAATAAAGACAATTTATATTTTTCCTTTGAAAATGAGAGAGACACAAACAGTAGGAGAGCCACTTCACTGCTAGGGTGTTCATTCACTTGCTATTTTACCTGCTGAGGTTGAAGTTCTTGCTCTGCTGTTCACCTATGCTGGGGAGGGGAGGGGGCTGGAGGGAACCTGTCAATCTGACTTCTGGTAGGTTTGAGGTGTTATCTCTAAAAAACAGCTGATGCTGAAAGAGACCATCTTAGAATAGCTGATACCTGGTAGGGAGGCCATAAAGGAGAGGACAGATCCAGACCAGAGCCAGTAATTATGATGCTGAATCAGACAGTGCTAAGATTTGTCCTAGATTTCATTTATTCTTATTGTCTTGTTCAGAGAATGCCAAGTATCCTAGAGTGGGTTAGTGTCTTTCTTGGTCCCACTGTGAGTTTCACAGCATTTTGCATGCTCCTCTGATTTTAAAAATCAGCATTTAAAAAAAAAAAAGAAGTCCAAATATTGCCCACTAGCTCTAGATTTAACTATGCATCCTTAAAGTCAGTTAATGTAAAAATATATGGCCTCATCCCAGCAGTGCTATGACTTCCAGGCAGAGAGAGACTTCAGTTTTGGTGCTACTATTTAATATATATAGTTAAATGGAAGCCAAACAATTTGCTATTGTATGAGGCTGTCTAAAACATAAAAGGTGTAATCCAGTGCCCACTGGCTTTAATGAAAGCAGGATATCAAAAATAGTACCAGCTCCAAAAAACTGTCTAAAAATACAGTTACTCACAATAGTAAACTTGTGCACATGCTTTGGGATCTGGGCCCAACTAGGTGCAGAGGAACTCATTCCCAATTAACTGGTGGGATTGCTCAGCTGCACTCCTGTAAGTTATTGAATAACAACCAAGAAGCTTATCCAAAGTACAGCAAAAGTGAGAGCTGTAGACTGGTTATTACAATTCTTTTTCTACAGAAAGAGCAATGTTAGCAGTGAGGAGAAAAGCAAAGAACAGAAATCCAACACGAATCCTTAATTTTTGCAATTTAAAACAAAAATTTTTTTCCAACCATAGGACTATAATTAGCTTCCTGTTTTCTGGGCTCTTTTTCAGAGCAACTCAAATGAAGCCTTTCTATGAGTAAGAGATTCATTAAAGGGAAATATGGAAACACTTGAACTTTTCAATAAGACCATGCAGCTTTTCAAGAACTTTTCAATATAACCAACCTTTCTGAGAAGGCTGCACACTTTGGGCAATTTGCTTCTTCCGTTAAAGCCAGCAGTATTATCGTAGATGGCTGGATTGTTTGTTCACTGTCAATCTAGTTTTCAAAGGAGTGCAATGCAGGGAAAGGGAAATAGCTTTTTCTGAGGAGGTTACAACTGAGTAAAGCAGAGAACACAACTCAGAGAACATATAGAAGGAGAGGAAGATTTTGTTGCGCATGCTTGGTTTTGGTAGGTTTTGGTAATGGGTTTTTGACAACAGCTGCTTACTGGTATTTTCACTAAGATTTCACTGATAGCACTAAATTTGAGAAATTATTTGGAAAGTATTTGGGTTTTTTTAAAAAATTAACTTGAAAATAAAGAGAGTTCAAAGGATTGGAGCAAAATGATAGAATATCATCGACACAAGTAATAGAGAGATGGGAAGTGTGGAGCTGGAATGCCCTGGTGGAGGTAAAGGAAGCATCATCCCTGCTATGATGCCTGTGAAGTGTGGCCATCCAGCAATCGCTATTGGTGGTGTACCAAAACAATGACTGACCATATAAACATAATTGCTTATTTGCCTTGTCTCCCATACCTTGACACTGCATTCTTTAAGACAGAGGCTCTCTTATTCAGTTTATATAGATCTTAATACCTTAGAGCCACCCAGTAATATAAATAAGCAAATATTTTAAAAAGAGGTGCATGAAGACTGCTTCTATAATTCGTATCTATTGTTGAAATATCAAACTGGAACAGCAAAAAGATCCAAGAGATGGACAAGGAAAGCAATTTTAGTTATTCTTTTTTGAGTTATCAGAAGGAGATTAGAGACAATTCAAATTACATTTTTATTTCAGGAATGTAGTCAACATTCAACATTTGATGCATTTTTAAAGCCCCGGTACCCAAATCTCAGACATCATTATTTTTTAAAAGTTTTCAAAACACACAGTTGCTGAGTAGAACAAAAATATGATTTTGAACAGCTCAGAAGCCTTAATAAAAGAAACTCAACAATTTCTTACTTCTGAAGTTTCATTAATTCAAGCCCATTTTCTTGACCTGGGAGGTGGGAGATCAGACCAACAATAACTACTTTTTTTTTTTTTTGAAGCAGTATCTGGCTCTGCGGAAGGTGAACACAGATCAGAAAGCTCAAAATTCAAGAGAGTTCGGACAAAGAGATATGTCTCCAAATAATAGTCCGATAATGAAGGTGGTACCAAAAATAGGGAAACTGACATCTGAAAAAGAAATGTGAAGTGAATAGACCTCCATTCAGCAAGAACTATAAACACTGTGATAGCACCCTAAATAATGCTTTTGGTCTGTGCAAAAGTTTAGCTTATGTTAAAACTAAAACTCTTGAAAACTTCAACTTTCCTGTGGAAGAAGTGGCCTGGGCATTTCTTAATGAGCATGAAAGTGTTTGTCCACATGCCTGGTCAAAATATGGAAGAGAAATTCCTTTGTGAGTCCCTTCTCAGGCTGAAACACTTTGCCTTTGAATGCCTCCTCTCTTCAGATAGAAAACAAAAATTTTTTTAATCAGAAAAAGTCTTGACTAGTTCAATAGAAACATAAAGAAAAAATCAGTACTCAAGAAGACTGAAAATGCATCTCAAAGGCTTTATAGTTTCATCCCTTTTAAGAGTCAAAGCTTATTCCTGCTGGAGAAAGGTGAAAAGAAGTTCACTTCTGTAAAAATATATTACCTACCTGAGCTGCCAAGGTCAGTGAGACCTCTCCTGGGTTCAGTAAGTACCACTGGGGCAAAAGAACCAGACTGGGAGGTAGCTTTAATTTATGAACCACTTTTTAGGTTGCTAAACATGCTAGGGAGGAAAATGTATATATATTTTTTAATCATGTGATTCGATTACCTTAACTGTGTGTGTACAGAAGGAACAGAGAGAAGAATTTGGTTCATGGCATGACACTTGTCTAAAAGCAATTCTTTACTGCTGCCATCCACAACATACTTGTGCAACATTATTGTGTGGCACTTCCATAATGGGAGAGTTAGTGGAGCTTGACAAAATCTGGCCCTATTTTACATCAGGTTTTGAGCAAAAAGGGCAATTTCTGGCATGACCTAGAGATTTTTATTAAATCTGATCAAAATTGGGTTGGTTCAGCTAAAGGTCAAAATTAATTTTTACACTTGAACTTGAACATCAAAATACATTTTAAGAGTGGGCCAAAATAAATGAACTGAAAGTCTATCCACAAATCCCACAAATCAGAGTGAACAAGGCTTTTAAAAAGCTCTGCCAGCTATCATTTTTGATACATACAACTCTCTGCACGTACATAGCAACTATATAAAGTTAATGCTAATATATAATGAAAAGAATAACATTTTGTTTACAGTATGTGTGATATGTTCAAAGACATGAAATTTAGTCTAATTTTATTTTCCTTAAATGAAATCTGACTGCTTTACCTGCCCTCTATAGGTACTTTTCTCTGCGCCCAGGTAGCAGAGTCTTATGCTACAGGCAGAGGCATACTCTGTACAAATCTAATCTATGTCTGATTTGCAAACAGAGTCAGTGTTTCTCAGTCTTGTCCACAAACACATTCCTTTTCCTTTCCAAGTAGACAGCTGAAAGACATTTTTCATAAGATTACATCCAGCAACAGGTACTCCAGAACGTGTGCCATAATACAGAGTATACCCGAGTAAATGGTACATTGAAATGAAGTTCAAGTGAAAGACCTGGAAGACAAATGAGGTGACTTTCTTGCAAAAAAGGAAAGATACTATGCTAATTATTTGGAGGATGCTTTCAAAATGTCTTTCTAAACTATTTACCTGCTTCCTCTTGTGTGCTGTTACAGAAATGGTTTGAAAAATATGCCTTACTTCACTTTCAGAACCAGAAGAAAGCTCAGCTAAAAATGTAATTTTCAAAAATCTGAAGAGCTGGATTAAGTACTGTAATTCCTCTGTTTAAGACTCTGTCAGAGGTGCTCTAGTGGATACGGTGGTGGCAGTTTAAGATATGACAACAATTTGCCTCTCTGTCTGTCAGCTAGAGGTTACTATCCCCAGACCATGTACCCACCCTTTAGCAATTCAAATTTATAGAATCTTATCTGAAACATCTGAGAAGGCTGATGCACACCACTGTATTGTACTATGAGTTAGAAAGGCTGAGGGGCAGTCACACATCCCTTCTGCTACCCTGCCACAGGTGCTAACCCCTGTAGGTGTTAATCCACCAATGCTAAATCTACCACAGCCCATAAATCAGAACCTTTCCAGAAAGTATGAAATGCTGAATGATCTTCCATTCCCAGAGTGGCTTCTACTCTCCTCTAGTTTACTGTAGAAGATTAAATCCCCTTTCTTTCTGCTTGAAGACTGGAGTTGGCTGAATGAGGGGTATAAAACTATGGTGAAAGATTTAGTGGGTATGTTGTTTGCTGTTAGAATTCGGTTTGGAATTTTAAGGAGCTTTTGGAAGACTTAGCGGATAATGACCTGAAGCCACAAAATTCCTCCAGGCATTTCTTTATCCCACTATGCATTACCTGAGGCAGCAACACCATCCCTTGTGCCTGCTGGCTACTCCCAAGAAAAAGGGGTCCGTAATTTGTTCTTAAAGGCTTTTGTCATCAAGTTGCTTTCTGTTTTGGAGTGACATTCAGTGCTTGAGGGAAGTGCAAGGATGTTGATATACTGGAAAGTAACTGTAGTAATAAAATAAATAACAGCATTCACAAACTTTCCATGAGGAGGTGAAAATGAAGTCACTATGAATCATCCTAGAATCAGCTACGTTACCTGCCCTCCTGACTCAAAGAAAGACCAAGGTTGTACTGTGGAGTGTGAGGTCCCCAACAAGAAACCACCCTAACTTTCTACAAGGATGTTTGGACTGCCTTACTTTTTGAAAAGAGGAGAAGAAGCTGTACACCGTCAGAGTCATCAAATTCTCCCAGCCTCTTACACGCCCCATGGACTACTCCTCCTGTCTGCAGCCTGAACTCACATTTTTGACACTTCTTCAAAAACGCTGTTTTCACAACATACCGAAGACCATCATATTTGAATATTGCAACTATGGGAGGGAAGAAAAGGACACATTGAGCTGAGAAGTTCTTACAGAAAAGGCCGAGATAACTGCTCCCTTTCTGATAGTGCAGGGTCCCCCATTGAAGTAACCTGTGGCAATATAACACTGGAGGACTTTTACGCAGGTAGGCCATGTGAGGCTCTTCAACCTAACACCTTAAAATTTCAATTAGAAGTCAGTGAACAGCTGGTGCAGATCACAGACAGCCATGAACACTTGGAAATCCAGGCCACAACACTCTGCATGAGATTCATGTTCTAAGTAGATTTAATTTTAGCCAAATATTGAACATGGACCATGTTTGATCGTCCCATGTCCGGCAGTGGCTATGATACATAGAATCACTGTCCATCTGAAATGGGCTGCCATTTCTGTGACTTGGGTGGACAGGAAATAGAAAAAGGGATTATCTTTCCTGCCTTTTTTTTTAAATAAAAAGCTGAATATAAATTAGTGATACTGTGATAAAGGGTAACAAATGTTAGAGAAAATAAGCAGAGGACAGTTCAATTTGGAAAAGTTCCTCTGATCCTTTTGATGAAGTCACAGATATCTTTTTGTCATTTATCCCTTAGTTTCACCCCAAGAAAAAGAAAGGCAGTTTACTGCCTTTCTTATGCTTGATAAGAAAAAAAATAGAGATTTGGGTACCATAAGATAGGACTGAGTGTAGAAGACTGACGAATGCTGCAGCTGAAACCTCTTGGCAGAAAAGCAGCTGTCAGTCACACCCTCCTGGGATGTCTAAGCATGTAGGTAAGTAAGCAAATAAGCAAGTCAGTTGTGGAAGTATCATCCCTCATTCCAACCAGCAATAACAGACAGCCATGTGGACCATGTCTCACGATCCTGAGTATAAAAGAACCAACTAATCTACCTAATAATACTAGGGTGACCATCCTGGGAGAAATCCTACCCTGTGTAAGTCTCCTTCTTTTTGTTCCCAATACATAATTACGAGTGAAGCTTAAATATTCCCCATTCTTACCGAGATTTTCACATGGGAACCCAAGATATCATCCCTTTTTTTTGTTGTTTGGTGCTGAGTTATTTGCTGTAATATATTCCTGGGAACTTTAACAGGAAAGAACAGTAGCTGATATCTGGCAGAAATATAGACAGTTATGTAGATTATAAACAGAATGATCTATCGCTTTTAGCAAATATATACCAGAACAAAAGACATTAAGTAGTAGCCTAAATGGCAAAACATAGATGGCAGGAAGAGATCAAAGAAGTCCTGCTCTTTGCTATATGAATAGAATAGGTGAAATTACTATACAAGGAAGAGTCTTATATAAAATCAGCATTGATATGTTTACCCTTGTTTTGAATACAGCTTTGTTTGAACTGAGAAAAAAATCATAAAGCAGACAACACTGCTCAAGAGTGGGTATCCTTTATTGCTGTATTATGTTTTCAGGAAAGATTGATTTCCACCCTCTCCTTTTCTTACCCCCTGCCATTAAACATAAAGGTTTCTTCTACTAACACATTTTCATTCATTTAAAAGCATTGAATGGAAACATTTTATAGAAGTTTGAGCTAAAATAGGTGGAGAAAAACATCTTAAAAAGCACATTAAAAAGCACATTTTAATTGAGCACTATATGCTGTACTGAAAAAAAAAGATAACTGAAAGCTAATGCTTTCCATCATTAAGAGCAGATAGGCTATATTTAGGCAGCTGTGAGGTTCTTCAGGGGTGGCAGAGGCTGCAGTGGTGACGGGTTTGCACAGCCCTGCAGCCACTCCCAACTCACACGACCAGCCACACATTCTCCAGTAAGCAGTGCTAATCGGGGTGAGGGCTCCAGCCCCCATGGCTCTCTGGGAAACCTTTCCCATGACTTCCTCAATTTTTTCTCTGCTAAAATATATATAATTTTTAAGGTCCTACTTATAAGTTGAATTGTCCAAAAACAGGAGTTTTGTGAATATGCCACTAAAATACACAAATATCATAGGACTGTCTTATTCCCTCTCTCCAAACAGTACTCCCAGATAGGATTTCTTCACCTTTTTTTCTGGATATCATCAGAGTAAATCCAGCTGTTAGAGCAACAGAAAGATCTCTGTCCAGAAACTGCAACCAGGGTGACTAAATTGTATGACTTTCATTAGACAAACTTTGCTATAGGAGCAGCTGTAATCAGATGGATGTTATTACCTGACACCTGAAATTTCAAACATCAGCAACCAGTTCGGCTGCTTTCATAGCACTAACACATTGGCACTTAATAGAAGTTACTGTTGATACGAGATATTATTGCTGTTTGGCTCTGCCTTTGCGCAGAGTCGTGCCATAGGACCAGAGAAACAGAATACATGAGGATGCCTCAGATATTTCACAGGGGACCAACCTAAACTCTGGGCAAATACGGTTTCAAACAAAATTGGCTGATTTTGTACTGAAGTAGGTGTGATACACATATATAAACCATCTAACACTGGGGAAGTGGTAACCTGCTGCAAAGAATCAGAATGGGTGATGTAGGGCCATGAATTATTCAGCCTGATTCACTGGAATATCTATGTCAATGTCTTAGGCAGCCAAGCTTTAGTTCTGACTTCCTTCTTCTGTGTGAAATCGTTTCAACACAGAAGTTGTGAAACTGGTAAAAGTAATGCAATGAAAGAGTCCAGTCGCACTATTCTCTATCAGACAAACTAAGGAGCATACTAGAAACTTTGCTTAAAAAAATCAAGATCAAACATTAAAATCATGAGCATGTGATAAAATCACTTCAGTATGTTTGACTGCAAGTCATGAAGACAATAAATACCTGGCCTCCAACAACTTATTTTAGATGACTCTTAGATAAGATTTACAAGGATTTTATTTCTTTACTCTGACAGATCTTATTTTACAGTATCTTAAAGCCCATATATGTGGGGTTTTGCCATAAGAAAAAGGGTCATCTTATTAAAAATATGAAGGTGTAAGATTGACAATACCATTTCAAAATGCTACATGAACAGTCGATAAGATGAGCAGGTTGTATTTCAGTGGCTTTTATATCTGGTGTAAGAGGATTCCGCTAATGAACATAAAACAGCTAGCTCCTCCATATTTTCCTGCTGTGCAAAGTCTAACAAAAGCAAGTTGAATAATGCGTCACAGAATGCATTTGTTAATTTATAGTAGGGACATACTGAATCAAATCAATAGTCTACCTAACCCAGCATAGTAGTACTCATGAAAGGCAGGTATTACAGTTTGAGCAGACAGTTTAAGAAACCCTGAAAGAACCAGTTATAGACTAAGATACCCAAAGGAAAATCCCTTCTTAATCGCTTTCAGCATGAAGTTGCCTTCTGTTTGGAGGCAGCAGAGTTCAGATATCTTTCAAGCCCCTGAGATTTGCTGTTCATTTAATTATCACACTAGCTGCATTATTTAATTTCTCTATAAAGAATGACTGACATCTTTTAATGAATTGTGCTGTGTTCTGTGGTTCAGTAAAAGTTATATATGCTGGTAGCTCTATCAACAGTTGTTTAGAAATTTTCTATCACTTGTGTCAGAATATACAGATTTATGGATACTAAAGCATTTAACAAGAATATCAATACTGTATTTTTAAGAAGTGAAGTACTCTGATGTCATGAGAACTTTTATGCCTTTCTGTTCAGACACTTCATCAAGTAGTTTTATATTTTATTTTAATAATATTATACAACACAAACAGAACTAAAGACATAGCTAATACTTTTTTGTTTTTCAAAATATAATAAAAAATGTCCACATTTCCTCTCTTGCACAAAATCGGAATTTTTACTGACAGAATCACAGGATGGTACAGCTTGGAAGGGACCTCTGGAGATCATCTTGTCCAACCCCCCTGCTTGAGGGGGGACACCTAGAGCAGGGGGCACAGGAACGCATCCAGGCGGGTTTTGAATGTCTCCAGGGAAAGAGACTCCACACCCTCCCTGGGCAGCCTGTTCCCCTGCTCTGTCACCCTCACAGGAAAGAAGTTTTTTCTCACACTGAGGTGGAACTTCCTGTGTTCCAACTTGTGCCCATTGCCCCTTGAACTGTCGTTGGACACCACTTGAAAGAGTCTGGCCCCATCCTCTTGACACCCAGCCTTTAGATATTTATAAGCATTGATAAGATCCCCCTCAGTCTTCTCCAGGCTGAACAAGCCCAAGTCTCTCAGCCCTTTCTCATAAGGGAGATGCTCCAGTCCCCTGATCATCTTGGTAGCTCTCCAATGGACTTGCTCAAGCAGTTCCCTGTCCTTCTTAAACTGGGGGGCCCAAAACTGGACACAGTACTCCAAATGTGGTCTCACTAGGGCAGAGTAGAGGGGAAGGATAACCTCCCTCTCCCTGCTGGCCACACACCTTTTAATGCATCCCAGGACACCGTTGGCCTTCTGGGCCACAAGGGCACAGTGCTGGGTCATGGTCACCTTGCTGTCCGCCAGCACTCCCAGGTCCTGCTCACCAGAGCTGCTTTCCAGTAGTTCAGCCCCCAACATGTACCAGTGCATGTACCAGAGCATTACTGCTTGCTTCTTGCTATTATATATTTTATAGTAAGACCTCCAGGCCAGCCCCAATTCACAGGTACCTATATATGTATATGTTACCTACTTCAAGTGTTGAATGAGGTTGTTGATGACAGCCTCCCTAGGCTCCCTATATAATAGATTCCTTACGAGGGACATTCGGAGCAGGTGCTTGAAAGTAGATTGTGTGAATATTTCCTAAAGAAACTAGTTCTAGCCTCTACCCCACAAAAAACCTTACAGTCTATGGAAGGAAATTCTGGACAGTATATTCTGTAAAAATAGTCAAATTTAGCATATTATAAGGTCTTTAGAAACTTTCTTCTTTCTTATCTCTAGTTATGTAAGTTTGTAAACTTTTTTTTTTCATGTGGAGGTCTTTTAGTCCTTGGCTGCCAGCCACAGTAAAGCAGCTGAACATCTTGATTATCGACAACTTCAGCTATATTTCCATCCTAGAAATAATTTCTTTCCTGACTCAGGTGGCAATTCAGTGACAGGATAACAGGATAAAGAACTTGTGCTTCCAAAATAGTATAAAATTTGTGACATTCACACTTCAGTAAAAAGTCTGACCTGAAGTGTGGAGTTCTGTACTTCATTTTAACATCAAAAGGCTCAGAAGGTGCCCAATCAAGTTCAATATCTTTATACAAAATTTTATCTTTAACCTCCTTTAACCAGGTCTTCTTCCTGTGTTGACAGTGATAGTAACAGTGACAAGTATACAGCTTCCTTTTAGTAAAAATTAATGTGACTATCAGAATATATAAAAAGTTATTAATGAAATTTAAGTCTTTTGAGAAAAATGTTCCATTGTCCAAGCTGAGAGGAATGCATTAGTTTGAATGCAAGTATGACTGGTGTTTGGTATTAAATCCACTGTATTTGTCACCATCAACAGTTCCTATCTTTTCAATTTTGGGATTAATAATATGAGTCCCAGACCAGCAGGTCTGTCCTACAGGATTATTATCCTTCAGCATCCCTGAACTCATATCATTACTGCATTTAGAGAAAGAGGACAAGCAACTAAGGAAGAAGTGGTACCAAACACTCTTCCCCATGATGAACTGAAAATAGAATAGCATTTTTAGTAATATATCCATGACTTCTGCTGCTTTTTCAAGCCCTAGAGTTTCAAATTCTGCTTAAGATACCTATACAGGCACCACTTATGTTTAAAAAGATATATGAATATTACCTCTGAAGGACAGATGTCAACTTCTAAAAGATTATCTAACTGCCAAACTTTTGAGGTTTTTAATTTCAAAATTATGGTCTTTATAAATTAAGAAGACAGGTTGGTCCCCACTGTGTAGATACTTAATTTCATCAGTTAATCCAAGATGAACTAAGAAAAGAATCTAAATAACAGTTAGAAACCTCCGTGCTGTTTTGAACAAGATTCATTGGCATTTATTCCACACAGCTGTTTTCTCAAAAAGCCTTGCTAACATATGCGGGTATTTCTTATTATTTCTGTTAAAACCCAATGTTGGTATGTGACTGCCCCTAAAGGACACAGTTTTAACAGCACTGAATTAATTTATCTTTCTGATACAACCACTACTTGTAAAACTGTATTCAAATATGCTCTAAAAGTACTAGACCATTTTCTTAAGTACCCCTAACTTCTCTTTATCAAATAACCAATTTTATCTAAAGAAAAATTATTTATTTTTCTTAATGGATGAATTTTCAACATTTGCCATAAAACTTCAATGTTCTGGTTTGGATACCTAATTCTGCTTGGGCTAAATAGGCATTTACCTTCATAATTCTTACTAAGGAACAAAGAAACATAGGACTACTACGGACCCCTGGGGTCACTGAGAACAGGTGCCTGCTCTTAAAGGGTGGGATTCATCTAATTAAAATTTAGTCATCCGCAGATAGTTATCTACTCTGTTTCCTTGTAGCAAAAAGGAGATTCACTCCCCCAGTTTAGATACCTACCTTAGACTCAGCCTGAGACACAAATTGTCTCTGGACATAGAAGGACTATTAAACTTCAAAACTTTCTGCTGAAGGAGATTTCCTTTTTCCCTTACAACAGTCTCAGGGCCTTTTTCAGGGTCCAGCCCATGACAAAGGCTAGGCATTAAGGAGATGGCATGGTAGTTAGAAAACAGGCAGATGAGAGAGGAAAAGGGCTGGAGAAATGAAAACAGTAACATGCAACTCTGTAGGGAAAAGTAGTGTGTCTTCTAAAAATAAGCCAATAAACAGACCAATTAACTTAGCCAGGAAACAAACAAGGTACCAGGCATATAAGGGATTTCTCTTGGAAGTTTTATGTGTCTGAAAGATTGCCTGTTTTTTCAAATTCTTTAGTTGTCTTAATAAAAAATATTCCCTCTATAAACTTTTCCTTTTGCCTCCTTAATCTGTGAATACTGTAGGGAAGACAGTGAAAATATATGAGTCTTTATACGTTTTTTTTTTACTTTCCCCTGTGTTATTTTATGTAATAACCCTAAACATAACAGTTATCAAGACAAAATTTTGATCTCGAGTTCTGCAGAAATTTCATTTTATGTTTTGTAAGTACAATAATATTAATCTTGGTGTACTCTTGTTTAGATCCTTCTGCTTATCTAAAATTATGCCTCCTTTTACAGTTGGAAAATACGTAGTTCATTTTTAGTCATTGTTGTGTGGAAGTATTCACACCAAGCAACCTGAAGTCCTTCAGCTACTCTCCATAAAGTCCTTCCGCAGAAGCAGACTGGCTGCTCTGGAGGACAATTCAGAGCACGGTGTCACATTTCTAATTTACATAATTCTCTCTCCCTGAATATAAAGCACGTCTAAGGAGATTAGCTAGTGAGTAAGAAACCTTAATTAGATGCCTAAAACTGGATAGTGTGAATGTTCTTCCAGCTATTAAATAGATAGTATGAACAGCTTTAAATACCGTTGGGAGAGACATTTCAGTATATAGTCTAATTTGTAGTGGCAATGCTGTCATCACAGCAGTAAAGCTATGAGACAGACGAGATTTGCACTGAGATTTAATTAGCTTATATTATTAAGCCATCTGATATAACTGGGAGAAAAGCAGACAAATTTTTGAGCCAATGAGCTCTTTATACATGTTGAAATTGCAAAGATTTTCTGGATGGAAGCCACTTACACAAGTTCAAGGGGAGCCTGAGAAAGCCAGAAGAGGAATTCATAAAGGGTTACTATCTACATAGAAACCACGTCTAGCTCAGGAAATCCCAGAGCTTCAGATGTTTGAAGGCTGGGAGAGCATTCAGGAAAATAAGATATATGCTCGCCCTGTTCTTATAGTTCCCCTTAGGCATCTGCTTTTGGCCACTGCCAGAAATGGGATACTGTGCTAAGCAGACCTTGGTCTGACCTAGAACAGCCACTGTTATGGACATATTTATGTTTTTAAGAAATAAACTGTAGAGAAGAATGATAGTTTTGTTCAAAAAAACAAAAGGCACTGGTTACATTTCGCAGTTGAAAAACATTTTCCAGGTGACATTTCAGGGAACTCATTTGTCTCTGCATACATATAACATTGATAATTTTTCTTTCTTTGAAATAAATTACTTCTTTGCCATATCTCAAGAAATACCTAGCTAATAAAAAGCAATAGATTTAGTTCAGGAGATACATTAATGAAAGGCATAACATTTTCTGGTGAGGGACTGATACATTAAAATTCTGTTTACTAACAAGTACTTCAAAGCCTTTAGTATGCATCCTCGCCCTAATTTACCTTGCTAGTCCTCTAAAAAGTGTAGGAGATGAAAGCAAAGCTAATCCACAATTCACTCACCTTCCTGGTTATACATGCAGCACCAATACAATGCCTTCTTGATTAGAAGTGAATCAGGTACCGAGTGCAAGGAGAAGCATCAATAGGAAAGATGCAGATTAGTATTGTTTTAGTTAGGAATGGACATCCTCTCAAGCCTAATCTATGCAGTGCTATCAGGTGCTAAAATATTCTCTCTGACAGTACAGCAGCAAACAAACAGGGTCTTTATTGTACTGCTCCGAAGTATCTCAGATTCACTTGTGATCACATGCTGTTACAAGAGGAATGTGAAACAATAACATCACAGCCCTGGTGAACACATTCACAAGATTTACCTGTCAAGAGGACAGCAGACGTGCTTCATTGAAAGGCAGGGATGATAGCTCATTTCCTTGTTTTGTCTTGTTTGCAGAAAACAGGACCATTTGAGGGGCCTGCAGTTGAAGAGAGGGTAGAGAAATCTGATTCTTGAGACCTAATAGAATTTTAGTGTATGATCAAAACACAAAATATCATTAGCCTTAATATCAGTAAATTTTCCTCTGGTTGATCTTGTAGTTTAGCCTAGCTGAGAGCATAAGCTGTGTAATAACAGCCTTATAACTCCATAATACAGTGCTACCTGACAAATATATTGAAGGCCTGCAACTATTGTAGACTGGATTGTAAACTGCATGTGATGAAGGTGAAATTGTTAATCACCAGTTTTGCAGTAGCAGAATGAGACAAAACTTATTGAAACTGTTAGAAAATAGGTTTAAAAGAGGTAAAATATTTCTCTGCACAGCAGGTAGTAAACTTTGGGAATTTGCTGCCATAGGAGTTGGTGGAGGCAGGCAGTGGCAGCTGGTTCGAAAAGGGGTTAGACAAATTCACAGGAAACAGCTCCATAAAGAGGTTCTGAAGGGAACAGAGAGGGACATGTCCCCAAACACCCTTCATTCAACAACTGTGATTGTTGGGAAGTGTGAGGGGAAAGCACCACAGAATGTGGCTGGGCTTGTAAGTCTTCCTCCAAAAAGCATCTCCTCTTGTCCCGTTGGAGACAGGCTGTGGACACAGACCATGCTCTGATCCTGTAGGGCATTTCTTGAGTTATGTCATGAGGACTGAATAGGAGATGCTGCAGTCAGTGAATCTTCCTTCCTTTCAATTTAAACCATGAGTCTTAGACATATAGGAAAAGTGTAATATCCATCAGCCAGTTTCCCTTTCTATGCTATTCTCAAAAGAAGATGTACTCATACTTAATCTTAAACACCACAAGGAACTCTGCTGATTTCAGTGAGACCAATCTCACAGGCTTGAAGTTTAGCACATGTCTACCCGAAGTACCTGGCATTCACTTCTTCTGTGAAACAGAGAGAACCTGGGAATTCACATTAGAAAGATAACAGATAAAACCACAATGAATGAACAAACCAAAATATCATTAATTGTTTCTTATTCCAAGTAGTCCATCACTTCCCTTAACTGATGTCTCTTTCCTTGTCTTCCATCTTTTATCTTCACTTGTTAGTGAAGGAAGTAAAAACTTGCCCTTATATTTCTGTCCTCTCCTTTTCTTTCTGACCTTTCATTCATCCTTTCCCTATTCATACCAGCACAGTTACACGGCTAAGGGAATTAAGACCTTAAATGGAACATTCAGGCTTTGGAGAACTTCCATAGGGTCTCTGGGTCATCATCAATGAATAAAGTACATAGAAATTCTCAGTGTTCTAAAGATGCCTATGCGGTGCTTGCAAAGTGCTTTTGAGGTGCTTGCACAGAAATGCTATGTAAGCTCCACAGAGGATAACAGAATTATTAAGGTTGGAAAAGACCTCTAGGATCATCAAGTCCAATCATCAACCCAACACCCCCATGCTTCCTAAACCATGCCCTCAAATGCCGCGTCTACCTGTCTTTTAAATACTTCCAGGGATGGTGATTCTACCACTTCTCTGGGCAGCCTGTTCCAATGCCTGACCACTCTTTCAGTGAAGATCTTTTTCCTAATATCCAATCTAAATACTGTTACTAAAGTCCAGAAAAGACAGAACATGAAGATGGGATGCCAAGATCAGCAGCAACATGGTGGTTATTCCTTGTCACTTTTTGCTTGCCCTTTCTAGGTTTTAAAGTTACTGGTATTTAATTCAGACTACTAGGGGCCGAAATGTCTTTCAAACATGCCACAAAGGATGTGGGCATGGATTCACCCAGAATACTGCCTCTGAAAGGGAGTGAGTACCAAATGCTTTAAATAATAGTGAAAGAAAGCCCAGTTGCTCACAGCGTATACACCAGCAAGAGTTTCCACTTAAACCCCTAAATTAGAGGTAGTATATGGCAAGGCTTGCATTCCATGTAGAGAAACATGGTCGTACTTTTTATATAAATGTCTGATCCTTTTTTTGACATATAGGAACAACAAGATAAACAGAAAGTAATGATTTCTCACATTGTCTAGCTAAGATCTGCTGACTGATAAAATAAGCAGGAAGGTGGAAGGAGAAGACATGCATGCCTGGTGATAAAGAAAAGCCTATTTGCACATAATGCTCTGGAGAAATTATTGAACATTTCACCCACACAAAATACAGGCCTTGTCACTCTGCCAGGGTCAGTGAGACCTAGGCTAATCTACTGAGTCAGTTCTAGTTATGCAAGTTAAACGGTTTAGTGGTTGCTTTAATTAGGAACCCCATTTTGTTTACAAACTCTCAAAAACTTGTAACAAAGAATGTTCCATACCCATGCTTATCAGCTGTGGTCCTTGTCCTAACCCTCATCCCTCCAAAAAGGGTTTCTTTGCCTCCCTCTAGCCATGCCTGGCAAGCTGCCAGAAACACATTCCAGCATGTAACAAACATAGGTATTGCAGCATAAAAGAGAGATGTAGCACAAAGCATCTCTTCTGTGACAATCCCACGTAGTATAAGGACAAGGAAGGCTAAGAAATTATTGGCTCTGTAAAGAAAACAACAGGAATTTAAATTAAAGAACAATAAAAAAAATTATTCACATTTTCCTACATCTGTTAACAACATCACTGCAAATGTTTTCATTGTGACATCAATCGTCCTTCACATAATACTCCTTTCTCATTCTTATCTCACAAACATATCCGCACCTTCTTCCATGCTGCTCTTTCTAGCAGATAGGAATGACCTTCCACAATGTATTTGTCCAGTTTCACCCTTACCTGACACAAACCCTGGCCGAAGGAACTTTTTTACAACGTTGCTTCATTAAAGTTCTGTGTATACTGAGGACAGAAACTCATCAAACAGCCCAGACACCAGGATGGCCAAATCTAATCCTATTCCCATGCCACACCCTCATCCCCACTGCTTGACTCTTTCTCCTGAGGCTGTTTCTTCTGTCATTTGCACTACTGTACAGTAGCAATACTTAATTAAAGCCAGTGGGCCCAGATCCTGCTGCTGTGAGTGGATATAATAATCCTCAGTAGGGACTCGATTTTCTCCAGCTTTGCCTGCCAGGTTCATAATTTATGAGCAATGCATGCATTCAGTGGGGCTGGGATCATCTTCCATACATTCTGTGACTCACGTAGCATGTTTGTAAGTGCTGCCATCAGCAAACAGCAGTAAAAAGTAATATTTCTCACACCAGGCATAGGTATACAGAGCCAGCTCCATATTTCTCAGAATCATTGAATTTTCCTGCTCTGAAATAGAAGGCAAAGTCACATCCATTCCTGCTATAGGAAGCAGGAAAGGGAGTAAGATCACATCTCAAACATGTAGGTGTCAGCTAGCCATTCTGCTTTTGCAAGGGGCCTTCTTTGCTGCCACAGCCCTGGGGACATAAAACCTTCTCTTGGGTAGAGGAGCAGCAACTGCTTCCAGTTTGGTCTTCTACAGGTCCCAGACAAGCAAAGAAAACATTGCATATATGGTCACTCTTCTGCCTTAGCAGTTGCCTGCCTTGTCTTTACCTAGAGCTTGCTCTAGCTATACAGCTTTTTCTAAAGTATATAAAGGAGATGGCTTTGACTTTCTGCTTATTTGAACAAAACCTTTAGAGAAACAGGGGGTGTCGATGGAAATTGGTTTTACTAATCAGATACAGCTAAGTCCCCTCTCCCCAGAACCCACACTTCTCAAAGACTTTCAGGAAAATGACAGACAAGAGGAAAACATCCAAGTTTTCACTTTCAGAGGTCCCAGTGAATCTCTCAAGATAATCTGAGGTGGACCAGAAAGTTTTCATTGTTCACATTGGAAAGCAGTCTTGCTAAAATAGGACCTGCAATGAGAGCTGCAATGAAAGAACTTTGTTGACTTGACTGAGTGCTCTGCCAAGGGAGGCAACTACAGTTAGCATTATGCCAGGTGACCACAACGAAGTGATCGGCCAAAGTGCAGTTTTGACCAATTAATACCATGGTCGGGCGTGTAATTTTCTAGTTTGTAAACATGCCTAATGAATCAGGAGAACGACCCTCCGAGATGTACTGAAATCCAAAGGAAAATACGACAAAATTTGGGCTGCAGCAGGACCAGACATCCTGTTCAGAGAAGTTGTTCTTCTGTGCAGCTTCCTTTCTCCACTTCCTCTTGGCTCCTAGTCCTGTCCTCAGGTCATTAGACCACATCACTTCCCTGTTGTTAGCAGGTTATAAATACTGAGACAGATAGGTACTGACATGATACTGACAGCAGTTTGATAACAACAGAACTACATTATCAGCTATATCATTTGCCTAAAAGCTAACAGAGATTTACTGGGTCCCCCCTGTTGCTAAGTACCAGTTGCAAATTTGCGCCTCCCTTCCTGCAAGCCTAAAAGGTTTTTTCCCATGTTAATATTCACTCAGCCTTGTGATTTTTCCTATGCTATGCACAGCACATGAAGGTCTGGTCACCCACAAAAAGTATTTGATCAGTTTCCTTCAAAAAGTACATTTTAAAAACCCAGACAAACAGTAAAGCGTGTTTTATCACTGGTTAATATCAGATTCTTAAACCAAAGCACTGCCGATCAATAGCGAAGTACCTAACTCTTAGCTTTATTGATTATGTCTACACAGACCTAATTCACAGGTTAACCATGCTGGTTCTCCAGATCTCCTCTTTGCTGAACCAAGACATAGCTGATTAATCCAATCTAAATCCATGTTGGCAAGTGCTAGACAGTTTGGAGGTGGTGTAGCCAGGGAGAAAAAGGTTTCTCAGTCTGAGCTGGGTTTTCAGCTCATACCACAAAGAAACATGCTCTCAGTTCTGTGCCAATGAATTGGTGCTGTCAGGTGTTCTCATATCTCCTTATAAATTAGCCTGAATTATTTATATCTTTTCCTCAGAACAGAAATTATTATTTTTAAAATTGAAAACAATAACAACATCAACAAACATCCCATCAATAAACCATGACTTTCAAACGAATCTTTGTGTATGATGAGAAAAATGTCAATGCAGGAACAGATTTCAGAGGAGAGGGTTTGAACATAGCCTCTTAATTTGCAGGAGGAGTCCAATCAGCAAGATGTCATCCAGCTGACTGAAGAAGTGAAGGTACAAACTGCGGGTTAAAATCAAGCTCTTGGGAAACTCTTTTTGGTACCTTCTGCTCTGAGAGCATGCTCTGTAATAGCCAGTAGGGATTTTGTCATCGGTTTGGGGTAGTGGGGGAAGATTTCTGCTATGCAGAACTCTGTGGGAATGAAGTATTTGAGTGAAGAGGAGGAAGAGTATGGGAACAGCCATTCAGCAGTATATCAGTGCAGCTTCTCACAGCTGTGCCAACCAAGGCAAGGAGGGGAAAGACGAATAAAAGTTTCTTCCAGGCTCAGGTCTTAGCCTGCACTTGTAAGGGGCTTGGGTGAGTGGGGTGCTGCTTCTCTTGGTGTAGTGTACAGCTTTCTGGATTAGATTTGCTGGATGATAAGATGAGGAGAAGGGAAAGAGTATGAATTTGCAGCCTTACAGACAGTACTCACTGGTTATACGCGCTGACTGTGTTGGTTTTACTCCCCATCAGATTTCTGAGACCATGGGTATGACGTTAGTTTCTACCACATGCAGGACTACCCCAGCACCTAACGTTTTCACTTCGTGTAAGCAGCATTCAGCACCACAGTGTAACAATTTAAGAGCCACAGCAAAGAAGAATGTGGCAGTCAAACAACACCACAGCTAAAGACACTGGGATCCTGGCTTAATTCCGTATGAAGGGGACAATAAAAAAAAAAAGTAATTGAAAATCTCAGAAATCTCACAGCCTGGCTATGTCGAGAGCCACCAGTTACTTGAGCCAGTAGCACATGGTCGCTTTGCAGGCCTGTCCTGTACCGACAGTGATCCTCTCTTCATACATCCTGTAATCCTATCACAAGCCTTGGTTCAGGCATTTCTCCAATGCTGTCAGGGAGAGAAGAGTCCTGTCCGCTGACTGCCCAGATATGACGTTACTCCTCCTGCCCCCCAGATCTCCCATCTGAGCAATATTAGGCATTCTTAGTTTCTATATCCAATAATATCTTACTCAAGGTTGGCATATTGAGCTCTTGTATGTACACTATTCATCCCTTCCAGGCGATGACCGAAATGCTTTTTAAGATATCAAGTAAATTATAGATTTCATTTCAGAAACTGCTCAAATTTAAAAACAGATGTTGAAAACCATCTGCAGAATTATGAGCCTTGTTGTTGCTGTCACACGCTCTATAGATTAAACTACTTATCTTTTTTCCTGGAGGTGGGGCAAGGCCTCTATTCCCAGAGGCATTTCCCTCCTAAGGGTAAGTTGTTTCCTTAGAAATTACACTTAACGAGTGGAAGAAAGTGGACAGAAAGTTGCACAGGCCAGGGACTGGCAGTCCTGCAAAGAATGGGGAGAGCTCATTGTGTGAAGTAATAGCTGTGGCTCCCCAAGGAGGAGAAAGATGGAGGGGAAAAGAAGGGAGGGTGAGTGAAGCCCAAGTCAGATTAAGATCTCTGTCCCTCTTTCTTCTTGTTGGCTGCAGCTGGGTCTCACCCACTCTCCGCCTTGAAGCTGTCAGCAAGCCAATGCCTGGCACAACGGCCAAGTAATTACTGATGACATGTGAGCGGTATTTTTTCCAGATTGGCTTTCCTGCCTTTCTGCAAGAAAAATAAACGAAAAGCTGTACCCCAACAAACATGACAGGAAAAATAACAATACTTGTATGGGACTGATACTGGAAACGTGCTGCTCCTCCAGCTGCAGACTGGAGAGAACTACTACGACCCTCGCCCTCCCTCGTCTCAGCAACGAAGGGAGGCTGAAACCAGGATGGGAGAAAGGCTCTTTCCAAAGGTCAGCACATCTCTTTTGGTCAAAGCTCAAAGTCACACCAAGAACAGGGAGAAGGCAGCAATGTAGAACCTTCCAGGCATGGCAGTAACTGAGACAGACACAGTACAGCTTGTAATTGATTTACTGGAAAGTAAAAGAACGGTGTCGTTCAGTCATCTCCTCTCCGTTTTATCTGAGTTATATGACTCACCCTGTCATCTGTTAAAGACCAATAAACTTATGCCTGACCTGTCACACAGGTGGGTCTCCCCAAAAGTTGATTTCTACAAGTCTTTCTCAACAGGCTCTTAATTTTAAAATGAGAAGATCAAATTCTAAAACTCCACCTCATATGACAGAATTGGCCTTAATGTTTTGCAAAAGTTATGCACTGGTTTATTCAATATGTTGTCTTATTCCAGCTCACAAAATCAGAAGCAGAGATCCTGAAGAGAAATCTATGTGTGCAAACAAGATCTCATTTCTACCCAGAAAAGTGCCTGTTCTTTATTTTCAAATAAAACTGATACTCTAGTTCTCAGCAGGAGCCACAGAGAACAGATTTCTAACCTTCACCTGCTGCAGTCTGTGAGATGTTTATAATCTCTCTTTCTCTGTGGACAACACAAACAAAAGTATACCCATTAGATGGATGAATGGATATGATTCATCCAAAGGTCTCATGGCCTTTTTTTGCACTATAAGGACATTGTTTCTCTTCCCTTCACACCTACAGATGATAGATTCACTAGGGCAGTCTTGGAAAAGACTTTGATCATGTAGTTAGGCTTCCTGGGATATACGCTTATTAGAATGTCATTCAATTCATTATTAGGAGATAGAAAATCCAAACACTAGGTCATTGTATAGGTCAATGGATGAGCAAGAGAGTTGGGATATGATTTGCCACAGGCAAATTAATTAATTAATGAGAGAGAAAGAAAAAAACCCTCCTTTTAAAACTACAAAAACTCAGACTGTGGAAAAATAAATGGCTCATTTGTACTACAAACAGTTACACTGATGGCTACAGTTAATGATAATTCTGAAAAACTTTCTATCCTAAATCCCTGTTTTCAAATGCTTCTCACTAGAAAGCATTGACCTTTTCACAGTAGTTTTTTCATTCTATTCAAAAATGAACTTCACTTACATTTTGCTAAGTCCTTATGAAATCACTTCAACTATATTAGAGTCATGCAAGAATACAAAGTCCCATTAAAAGAAAAAAATCTGTCTAGCTAGGCCTATGAGGTTAATTCAAAACATCCTGCATTTGAAAGCCTCAAATCTGGGGCTTAGTCCTCTAACCAAGACCATCCAGCCAAAGTGCCTGTGAGAATCGTTTGGACATCTCCTCTCAAAAAAGGCCCAGTAAAACTTTATAATAATTTATATTTCCTTGAAAAACTGATGCAAAATCTGAGCTTGCTCCTACAGAAGCAAGTTATCAAAATAGCATGCTTTAAGATGATTTAAACTAACCCATTGTCCTTAACACCACAATAGAGCAGAACACACAGAGCTACTGTTCCTCAGCTGAAGGATAATAACTTCCTGCTAAGGGATGGTGACTCCTTTAAATGCATTAACTCATTCACTTTCAGTCATGTACCGGTATCTGTGAGCAACTCACCAGAAGGTGTTATCCGCGAAGCACTGGTATTTACCTAGCTCTGCTGAAATCTCCTGAAATCTTACCCCCATCTTTCTCGTGGTTCAGGTCTCCTGACTCATGCTCCTGGTGGATGGGACCACTCTCCCCATCTACTGGGATGCTTGTCACCACCCAAAGAGCTAAGCTCCCTCTGAAGCAGTTTCTGAAGTACTACAGTTTGCCCACAAAGTGTTTATTGACAAAACATAAACCAGAACCTAGCATGTGACCATTAATAGGCAAAAAAACATACATGGTCTTGTAGCAGAACAGGGTTAATATGGCTAACAAGGTGAGCTGTGTGAGACAAGCATTACAGTGTCTTCAGCCAGACATTGTACCCATAAAAATACTCTGCCTTCTTTTTTTTTTCCCTTTTAAAGTATATTCCACATGTAAATTCATACACTGTTATGAAAACATGAACAGACATTTAAGAAAGGAAATTACAGAAGCAAACCTTTCTGTAAGACATGTCTGTGTTGCCCATGAGCAAGTTTGAACCTTCTTCCTCCCACCCTTGTTTCTGAGTGTTTTGACACACACAAATCTGCCTATGAAAGAAATAAGTCATTGTGGTAAAGTCCTTAAAAAATTTAATTACTCTTCAGAATATTTGGACAGGTCCTAAACTGGAAAGTGCACTTATACTAACAGCAGACGAGTCAAAATCTGCCCCACACCTACTTAGAAAAAACCCTGGATTTTACCTATTTACATTTCCTTCTCTTCTGCTCTGTGATCCAATGCGCCGGGTTTGTTTCTTGTCAGGTCGTCCAACAAGCCCAGTTCATCACACTGGGAAAGGAGCTACCTGGGCACTTTGCAAGAAGCAGGAATTGTAGTTACGTTGATGTGTGCAGCACCAGGGGTATGCGCTTGTTGCAGTATATGATATATAAGCCTTTCATCTTTAGTTCAAACTCTAGAGCTCATACTTGAAATACTCAGTGTAATCCCTAATGTGTCAACCAAGACAGCAGTAACTATCATCCCTCTCAAGTACATCTGTTCTGGTAAGTGGACAGAATCTAGGGGGTTGGGTTTTTTTACACTGTTCCCCTAACACTGTTTAGGAACAGTTCCACTGGCCCACACAGTGCTAAATAAGCAGAGTTTGGCTTTTGATACTTCAACTCTGCAAATAGCTGGTGTTTTTCTAAATGGATGGTTTCTTTTTTGGCATGCTTCTTGTTTCTCACTGCCATTTCTTACAAGAAAAAAAAAGGTGAATAGGAGACATAAAGAGGAATTTGACCTTAGTAAATTAAATCCCAGTCCCTCTGCTCCAGCCCCAGCATGATTTTTGCACAGTCCTATTGAGTATAGAGGAACTGGGATGCAGGATCTGTAATTCCAATATAATGATCAGATGTAGAAGATTTTTGTATGGTAACGTGAAATAATTGAAAAGGGATAAATAAATAAACTGAGAAGCATGTCTGTCACGCTCTGCATTCTCAAAGTTGTGTTTGCTCCATCAGCTTCTATTTTACTCACAAAAGAAGCCTCCCAAAGTCTTTACTCTGCAAGCATCATGTCCTCTTCCATGAGCCATATTAACCTGCACTGCAGCAAACTTTTAACTCGTAAGATTATATGCAGGCTGGCAGGATTTGCACAAGATATAGAAACCTCACTTGGAATTTTATTATGGTAAAGATTCAATTATTGCAGCTTTTAACTCTCCCCTCCCCCCCCCAATCCCTATTTCCCCCCATTTTGTAGCACTTGCAAGTCAGGTTTCAGGGTGTTAATATAGCATGGAGTAGAATTTTGGAAGGTGTCCAACTCTTCACCCCACCCAGATGAATACCTGGAAGCACACTGTTACCATGGCTATCCTGCCAGACCGAAATCAAGCGTGGCCTCAACTGGAACAAATGTTAAAAAGATGAAAAGATGCCCTCTGAAACAGGTAACCACCAGACTGACACAGCAATACTTTATTTACAGTTTTATACCTTTCTAGTAAATAATTTCATTTTACTCGAGGAATCATTTTATGGTAGGACCAGACATGTGCAAACAAGTATTGGTGATGTCTCTTTTAAATGTACTTTACTTTGCTATTTTCTAAACTAATTTGATACTTTTGGCAAAATGTAAACTTGATCAAGTTTAGGATTTAGGGTTTGCAGGACTATCTAGTATCACCTATGCTGCCCAGTACCTGGCAAAAAAACATGAAGTGGTTTTCTTTGTGTATCAGTGCTAGAACTGGCTGAGGATTTTGTAGAGGATAAAATGCTTCATGTGTATTGTTTCAACTTCAAAATCTTTCACCAAACCCAAGGCAGGCACCCAGTAGAACTCTCCAGCCACTCCTAAAAACGAATTTATAGCCAGGGAAACTAATTTAGAGCCAGGGACACTAGTGCTCTCTTGGGTCCTTGGCTCTAGCTTCAACGTCCTGCAGTACAGGACTCTGTTCTTCCAAGGTCTGAGGTTTGGGTACAGCACCTCCAGCTCATTTGTGTCAGAGGCACCTCCAGAAACCCTGGCTCCAAAACCACTGTTCCAAGGCTTTCTGGTCCTGTACCATGGAGTGAAAAGGCTGGGATTTCAGGTTCCCCCATCAACCGCTATTTGTCTCCTAGATCCGCAGTCAGGCCAATAGTTTCTGGTGTCATGGCTGAGTGGCGGGAGATGGGTGTCAAGAAGTAAGGAGGCTTTTCATGCCGAGCTGTTGGCCCCGTCAACACACCCAGCTGTGATGTTGTGTGAAATGTGATTTGGATGGAAACTATAGCAGAGAAGGTTCACAAACCTGCAGACAAAACTGGCCCAAAGCGAACATCGGTGCTAACTCAAAAGCTCACTTTCCTGTGCAATCTGACCCTCACCTGGATCCCTTCACACACCTGGGAAACTGCTGTAACTTTTGCATGCTCACACAGAAATGTCAGGTGTAATGCTGGACCCTGGTCTCATAGCCAGGCAAAAGCCTTTCCTTCCTAGCCCCCCTTCACCGCAAGCCACCCAGAAGAGGCCAGAGGGTGAGAAAGGCCATTACTTACCTCATTGCCTTCCTCTGTTTTCTGCACCAGAGGACAAAGCCCTTCTCCCTCAGAGTGGTAGGGCTGGCTTGTTTGTCTCCTGTGACAGACGGGGTTATATCTCTGGAGACAAGGTTCCTCCCGGGTCTTCCTCCGTGACGACTGGCTCCACGGAGCCCCTGCCATCAGCCTCCATGTGTCTGGCACCGAGTCTGACCGTATTGATTTAGTAGTCCATTGTCCTGTGGGAAAAGTGCTTAGTGGCAAATACCAGAATACGATCAATAATGCACAAACTCCAGAGTCTGTGTTAGAGCTTCAATGTCGGGCCTCAGGCACCAGAAGCACCTTGGTAGCATCGCTGCTAACTGGACATCAGTCTGGTGAAGTGAATGGATCAAACCAGGAAACATCAGAAGCAGGCCAAGGATGCCTGCTTTGCATCCCCCAGCTGCCTGCCGATATGTCATAAACCATCTGATTGTAACACAGTAAGACTCTCTGAAAACCTGTGAGCTCAAAGGAGTGATTCTGATTTTAGGTACATTATTTTTGTACTTCTGAGAAGCCTCTGATTTCAGCGCAATTGCTCCTGATTTTTAGAACAGTGAGCTCAAGCTCCAGCCCTTTAATTTTTAAAACACCAGCATCATGCTGTCACCAACCCCAAGCCTGGAAACATCAGCAGATCATGACAGATGTGTCACATCCTCCTTCCCCTTTCTGGACCCCACTCCTTGCTACCCACTAATACTGGTACTAATACTATGGCACAAGTAAGTCCACAGCAGCGTGATGTATTCTTGTAAAACAAAATAGATGAGGTTTGAAGAACATAAACAGCAACGTACTAACCCAGTTCATCGTATGATTCCAGGCTGCAAACAAAAGGGCAAGGGTGGGGCCCACAGACCAGTCCAAGTGTCGGGTGGGTCCATGTTTTATGAAAGATAAGAACATATTCTATTAAAAAAAGTCTTTTGTACAGTTGCTCTTTGCGACCCTGAAGGGGGAAAAAATTATCTCTGCGCACAGACCGCAGTGGTGTGGGGCGGTGCACGCACATACACATAGCCTTACACTGGTGTTGCCAGGCCTAGGGGATGTGTACGTTATTCACAAGTCAGCACTGCCAAGGGAAAGTCGATGGAAACTTCATCGCCCGGTGGCAACACGGCAACAGATTTGTCCTATGGTCTATTTTTATCTTGTTTCATTTTTAACTTGTCTTTTTCTTCTTTTAACCTTTTTGGTTATTATTGTAAATGACAGTTCTGGCATTCTGTCTTTTCCTATTACCAGGATTTACAAGCACTGGACATATTGAATTGAATAGGGATATCCACCATAATAATTTTATCATCAAGAAAACATGAAAGTCTTCATGCTTTAAGGCATCGCTATTCAAATGACCTACTCATGGTCCTGATCCACAGTGAGTTTTTTTATGTCGACCTTGCCAGGGCCTCAAATGTGGGGTGTCCCAGACTACACCAAGCCAGTCCCCAGCCCCTCGAGGGGCAGCAGCAGGGCCCACCAGCCTGGCTGAGCAGGGTCTGCACCCCATGTTCTGCGCCCTGGTGTGACTGTATGGGAAACCCCTGCAGTGATGCAGCAAGGAGCCAGGTTTTAAAGCACAGGCCAAGCCGCCATTTTTAGCAATCCAAGCAAAGCTTCCCCCAGGGGCAGGTACTCTTCTAGTTGCCCAGCATAGGATTTTTATCACTTTCAGAGGCAGAGAACAGAGAATTGACTGAATCAGAAGTATAAGCACCTTGAAAATTTTATATTTCTTTGCTGTTATGTTGTCCCCACTGCTGCTGGAACTGTGGTATTTGGGTTCACATCCAGTCTTGAAAGTAGATTTCTTTAAAGGTCAGGGAAATATTTGGGTTTGGTTTCAGTCCAAAAGGACCCAAATTTGAAATACTGACCTATATCTGGGTTCAGACTCCTCAATTGCTTGTCACTGCTCAGATGCAGGAGCCTGGGGTCAGCCATCTTAAGAATCATCACAAACAAAGTAATATTACTGAGATATAAGGAAATTAATACACTCCTATGAAATCAAAATAATAGATCAATTCAATTTTGTCCTATTTCTTGAACAGGGAGATTGAAAGTTTTTGTGATTGACTTTCTGTAATCCACATGTTACTCTCAGCAACTCAGTCAAGGATTTTACTCCTACCAGAATTTTATTCTTTTCAGGAAGGGTTAATTACGCCTAAACAAAATGTATGTTTCTTAGGAAGTAACTTTAAGTGTTTAGGAAGGCAGATTTGCCTGTTTATCCTAAAGAAAGTCAGTTCATCAAATTTAATGACAAGTAATATTGTCCCTAAGAGAAGCTCTGTAATTACCCATCTATCCCTTTCTATTCTTTGCAATTATTCACTTGCAATTATCTCCATCCTGCCTGATGTTTTCCTAAATCCTGCATGAATATAAAGTAAAGCAACAGTCAGATCAGTCATGATAGTTTTTTAAATTTCTGACAGGATTTCTGCAGTCAGTGAAAGGATGGTATGGAAGGGGTTACACTCTGTGTTCGAGTTCCTCTTTTTGTCCCCAAGGAGAGGAAAGAAGCAGAATACCTCCAGAAGCTAATGAAACATGGAAACAATTTGTGTACAAGCAAAAAACCAAGGTTTGTTGTCTCTCACTGCCAATAATAATACTTTATTTCCTATTTGTACTGTATAATGTTCAGGATGAAAAACAAGTGATATTGCTTGGTAATTCCCAAAGATGTCATTTTATAGGCAGCGTGGCCCTGAGCTCACAGTAGGAATAACTCTGCATCCACACAAACGGGAGCCAGGAGCTACCTGCTTTGTTTTAGTTCAGGAATGTTTGAAAACTCCTTGGTGGAAAACTTCAGGAATTTTGGCTTTTTTGAGGAATCAGACTTTCAAATCAAGCTATCATAAACCAAATTAGAGCTCTCTATCTGCAAAGTAAATCCAGTTAAACCTCCTTCATTGATAATATTTAAAGCCTTATTTTTGTCCAAAACCAGAGGAGGTGCGGGCACAGCACAGGGTAGGGTGCGAGGGTGATTACAGATCAGCACTGATTATCACTGACAGTTTCCTCAAGAAAGAGTTAGCGTCAAAACCAGTCCCAGCTTAACTAGGATTCAGCTTCATTGACATTCATGGAAATTCCCCTTTATTTTCACTAGGTCTGGATGTTCCAGGGAAGCAGCCGAAACTGCCTGGTAGAACAATGCTTAAAGACGCAGCATTTGGGCCTTCCGCAAATGACCGCTCAGATAATTATAGCAGGTGTCAAAATCCCTAAGAATCGCTGAGAAGCTGTACCTCCCAGCCCAGCTCTGGTGTCAGATCAACAGAGATAAAACAACAAACAGACGAGGTCCCCGTGGGTCTCCCCAAGCACCTCAGGCAGGGAGCTGAGCTTGCCGGCAGGGCTCGCTTCCCTCTGGGAGCTTGTTTACTGGTCCCAAAAGCCAGCTTTTCTGCTGGTGTCATACGTCCCTTCACCAGGGACAGCAGTTTCAGAGCCTGCTGTACAGCCCAGGAATGCAACCTAAGGCAAACAGCTTTCCTGTAACGTGTTTCCAGAGGTTGGTTGCAGCTGACGTTTCACTGTATGCAGCAATTGTGTATTCAGCAACTGCCTTAACCCATTTGTGTTTTAAAGTTCCCATGAAAACCTCAGTGGGCTTACCTTTGGTAAAATAAGGGATAAAAATCTCAGTACCATGTACCCCTACACACATACACTTTGCGAGGGTCTGCTACTCTGTTACAGCTGGTTTCAAACTCACAGAAAAACAGAAAACTTCTGACAGAAAATGCCTCCTGTCTTGGCTGATCAGCACAGGGGAAAACCTGGAATATCCCTCGGTGCCTCATCTGCAGCTGGTTAAAGCCTCAGATCACATCCTGGTAGTGCCTGTATTTTTTCAGAATGGTAATGATAGGACACTGACCAGTTATTACTAGAAATATTGTCCAGACCTGCCATGTTTTAAAAAAATAGCCTGAGCATCGTGCCACATAAAGCTGCAGTCAGGCAAAAAAAATGGATGCATCCTCAGCCCTGTTGTAGCTCTCCATGCCCTTCGCACACAGGTCTGATGGATAACCATCAGATGTGAGCACGTTGCACGAGTACATGCTGTGCTGTCAGGCCAAGGGCAGTCTCACCCCAGTGGCCTGGGTTTCGGCCCAGGCTGGATGCAGGTTCTTGGTGCACGGCTCACAGCAAAGTCTAGGTCACTGCTATGCTATGTGTCACAATTTCTTTCTGGTGTCTTTTGCAGCTTAAGTAGTCTTGCCATCATGCACATAATTACAGCATGGACATATTCCTTATCGTGAATTAGGAGGCCCAGTTATAAATGGCTCTTTCCTGATTCAGGTGTAACAGGGTAACAGGTTGCAAGTGGAAATACAACTATGTTCCCAACAATTTCCTAACCCTCAAACAGTCCAGGATTTAAACCAGGTGAGAGCAACATTGCTTAGTAATGTCTACACAAAGACAAGAAGGGGGAGCTTTGCCTGTCTGTCCCTTCCATGCTCACCGTGGCAATACAGCTTTAGCACATTTAGCGTATACAGGCTTTGGAGATGGAGTTAGGGAAGCCAGCTCGGTAACGAAAGATGCTTCAGACAAAACCTCTCTATTGTCAGCTCTCTGCTGCTTAAATCAGGAGACAACTATTTAATAAAATGCCTAGAAAATCACAAGGCAATCTCATGTTGGAAATATCTCATTTATTCCTTAGGACCCAAGCAGCCTTATAGTTCAAATTTAACAGCCAACAATCACCAGTAGCAAATACGTATCCCAGAGCAATATCAAGTGTACTCATCACAAAAAACCCTACTAAGGTATGTGTCTTGCTATCATTAAACTCCAGTGCTGTTCTGGTCATATCTGCAGAAGTTATCTGGTATGAGAGAAAGCTCCAAGGGCAAATCCAGACTTTGCAGACCCATACAGGGCTAGATACTATGGAAATGAATTGCTAACACTGCTGACCAGCTCCATTGTTTAAAGCAGCGCCCTCTCAGACTTCAGCAATAATTCAACAGTGAAATAAACAGCTCTGATCAGATAGCTAGGGAAATTAGATAAAGAGCACAATAGCTGTGAAGATAGGAATATTTCATGACGAGTCATATATCAGTTTGTTCCTGATTTAAGTCCCTTTTGATTACTCTTTGTTAATACCTCACATCTGTATGACAAGTCAGAAAGAAAGGTAAAGATCTTTTCAGACAGAATCTTTTTTCCCCCAAGACAACATGTGTATGCTACCCTCATGACTTAGTGCTCAGCCGTCTCCTTGCGACTCTTTCATGTTACTTACTTAGAAATAATGACTGCGTTTCAGGACATAGGAACTTCCTCAAAGCTAGTTTTGATACTTTAGTGTGCTCCCGAGATACTAAACTATTCAAAAGTGCTCTTTTCCTCTACGTCTGTTCCCACAGAAGTCCAAGGCAACTCCTTTGAGTTTCAGGACAGCATCTCTGAAAATCTTTTTCACCTATAGCTTTGAATATAAGCAGGTTAAACCCAAGCTTAGCACTTATTTTATACCATCACATACTTATTTATTTCAAAATAAAGAAACCAATAAAAAGTCCAAGATGTTTGGATATAATGGGATTAACAGGACCGCCACATTGTTTTAATAGTATAAACTATTTCTTCCTAATTCTACATTTCTACATTTCTAACGTTTCTAAAAATATTACCAAGGGGTATGATTGTTCTTGCTCTGGATAAAAGAAGCTGTGGGCAGCAGGAATAAGCTTTTTCAGTGCTGGGAAAGAAGCAATCTCCAGCCTTGCTAAATGGGGCTACTGTGGAATTCAGGATGCGCCATACACACAGCTGGCTATAAAACTCTTCAGATCATCCAGCTCTGCCTCTCCCCTAGAGCAAACAATTCTCTTTGCATTTCTTGTTGTTCTTATCAAAGGTAAATAAGCTGGGTATTTCATAGTACTCTAGGGTTTTTTGAGGATATTCTTAAAAGACCTGGTCAAGCCAGAGGACCCCAACTCATGGAGAAGAGGCTGTTCTCTTTACAGGTTTGGGGGACTACTTTTTAAGCTAACACATTGTGAAAAGTATCTCTTCTTCAGATAGTTTTGAGGGGTAGATTGATACCAAGCTAAAACATGCATATCTAGGTTTTATAACCATTGTAAATCATTTCAGTATCTGATCGGTTATCATAAATTCAATATTGCACCCCTTCAAATTAATGAATTTAACAAAAGAGAGGGAAAAAAGACACATTAAACTGTTGATACTGAGCTACTGGCTTTCCTTTGCCTTTTTATGGACGTGTCACACAGCTCACAGCCAGGCATTCCCACCCAGTGTCCTGCTCTCAGTTTGTTGCTATGCGTCTTAGGAAGCTATGCTTTCAAGAGCGCACATAATACCTACCATTAAATAAAAAGCCAAACACCTTCAAAGTTTTAGTTTAAAACTAACCACAGAAATCTAAAAAACTTTCAAAGGTTTTTTTTTTCCCTCCTTCTGGATCTGAATCTTGGTACCTCATCTTCAAGCGTATGGGATCTCCTTTCAGTGCATCTTACCCTGAGTTCCCTGGATTTGAGCACTTACTACCTGCAGTATTCTTACAAGCAATACTATGTTTTAATTGCCATTAATTATTCTCAGTCCTAATTTACCTTCAGTAAAGTATTTTTAGGGAAATCACCCTAGGTTTTTTCCCCCAACAGTTCTACAATCTACAGGAAGGAAAATTCAGCTGTGGTTAGGAGAGCTACACGACAGAGGGAGAAGGCTTTTCTGAGGTGATGAGCAAGTCTTATTTCCTCAGACTTACTCAGCCTCCTTTCTCTCCAGCTCTCCAAGAGTAGATTCTCTTCCTCCTGCAGTTCTGATGCTGTAAGGTGGAGGGAGCTGTAAATAGTGAAAACGCTTGCAGAACTAGCAAATATCAAGTTTGTGATGGACTCTCTTTTCCAGTCATAATGGTAAATAAGTTGCTAATGTTCTCTTGTATTTGCTCCAGTGTAAATGTAGAGTAAATTCACGAACGGTACTAAAGTTACTTTGGAAATACACCACTTCAACTGAGGCAAGAGTTTGACTCTATTTCTTGATAATATAACATCAATAGAGAATGTCTTAGTGTGACAAATCTAAAAACCGAGAGTATGTCTGCTCAGATATCATAAATACAAAGGTAAATGTATTTAAAAAACCCACTACGGTACTGCTTGAAGCAATAGGGTGAAAGTCACTGGCTTTACTTTGCATTTTTGCAGAAGTAACAGAAACCTAGTTTATTGTGCTTATTAGCAAAGGGGTAAGCAGAGGCATTCCCTTTAGTTACAACTGCAAATAGAGCTTCTCCTAATTGCATGGCAAAGTTCTGCAGATGAAAATAATATCTGAAGACAGTTTCAGATGAAAGGTTTGAACATTTGACAGTGATAATTATTTTTATTTTTTCACAAGTTACTATAATAAGATATAAGAAAGTTTTGAATATATTTTGCAAATATTCCACTATGGCAAAATCCTGCAACTCTTACTTAGGTAAGGTACTCCAGCTGAGCTAATAGGTGCATCAGAATTAGGCTCCAAATGCATTTAGGACTTGTAGCACAAAAACCTTCACAATGCTTATTATTCTTTTAAGAAATCCGCAGTGTATCAACAGGAACGCAGAACACATCTTGGGTTGCATCATTAGCTTCAGTTTCAGGAATTACTAAAATCCCCTAAGCTACAATTTGTCATGATTCTCATTCTTGGGAAATCCTTTAAAGGGCCTGTTAAAGTAATTAAGCTAGTGTCCTCGATTTAATCTTTAAGGCTGCCTAGCCAACATTGAGTCACTGTAGTCTTCTAGGTCAGACAGGAAAAGAATTGACGTCATTGCAAAACGCCACTGCGTAAGTGTCTCTGAAAAAAATGGCAGCCAAGTGTACACAGTTGGATAATCAGATGCTGTGAATAACACGCTGCTCAACAGGTGAGCTTAGGGAATTTGGCACTTCAGAGCTGAGCCGAGTGTGTCCGTATGTGGATGATAAAAGATCCGCGATACACTTTCTCTGACATAACATATTTAGCAAACTTATCAAGATGTTTCCTCTGTCCAGAAAGTCAACCAGCCTATTAGGAATGATAATTTGGCACACAATATGCTCGAGGGACAAATACGATAAGGGATGTTTCATACAAAGGGGCTTCCACTACTAGTCAGTTATGTCAATCTGCAGCTAAAAACAGAGCGGCATAAAAATAAACTTTAACTCTTCACCCTGGGCAATTAAACTGTTTTCTAACAAAATAAGCACTGCTTAAAGAGGCACCAGGAAAGACAGCTACAGCTCTGCTGCAACGCTTATTCTTGAAAAATCAAAAGCAAGCATTTAAGCAGGGCACTGCATTCTAGATATTTTGCCACTCAACATTTAACATTTCCGAATTCCAGATGAACAGGAACAGAACTACATAGTTCAAACAGAGACCCCAGTTTTCTCAAAACCTGAAGACCCTTCAGACCAGAACTGTTCCCGTTTGGACTCATTTTTAGAAAAGTCACAAACAGGAAGTGCATGAGCTGCTGTCCACAGGCAGATGGAGGGAGAATAAAGCTGTGCTTAGGCACACACTAACCTTGAACCTTATCCCAGTGACTTGTACCTGCCCCAGCACTAATCAGAAGACTTTTCTCATGACTAACAAAAGCCCACATCCTTGCAATGATTTGAATGATTCAGAAATACATCTAGTTCTGGCTGTTCAGAATCCTTACCCTAATCCCCAGAATAGCCTCATTGCAGCCCAGAAATCATTCCTACAGCAGAAATAAAAGTAGAATGCATTTGTTCTTTAATTTTGTTAATCGTTCTGGTCTTCACTTTATCTCTAAGAGCTCTATCTATCTAACTATAATGCTACTTCTGTTGGGTTTATCCTAAACCTAAGCCTAAACCCAAGCCTAAACCCAACCCAAAGCCCACGTAACTCTTGGTGATCACAAAATTCGTCAATTCATTTTTCACCCCGGTTCTCCCAACAAGACCAAGGATACAGCATCCAGTAACAACCTCAATTCTTCATTCTTCTTTTACAGACACTTCAAACTAATGTTAATGGTAGCCCAAAACAAGAAATCTTCCTCTGTCGGTACCCAGAGGAGCTGTGACTCTAGCAGGACCTAGCGCAAACACACATCTTCCATCCTGTGAGAAACTTTACCCAGCCCTAGCTTGAACCCAAGGTATTTTAAAACTTGCATTAAAATATTGTCACCCATCAGACTGAACCTTCATCCCAGCCCTGCAGTGAACTGTCTTCACCTTTGTGGTACTCAGCCTAAGACTTAATCATAGCTCAGTGACCCTGTGTAGCTTGCACCATAAATAATGACACAAAAAGCATACTTCAAAGGATATAGCTCTGCTAACTCCTGCCATTATCCTTATAAACATAACCAGGCTACAGTCTCATCTTGGGGTTAGAGTTTCTGTCCAGGACAGAGCTGATTTCATAAATGGACATGCAAAGCTACAGTAGTACAATGAAGACTAAGCCAAAAGGGGTGAATGACTTCTTCTGAGTTCTGGCACAAACATGAGTTTGCTGTGCTGTACCTTACCCTACAGTTAGAGTTGGGCCTATGTTCCGTTTGGGCACAATGTGAGAAGAAAAGATCACTCTATCACTGAATTTTACAGTACCTGGAGGAGTATGATGAAGGCAGGCACCAAGAGAGATGCCTGAAGTGGATAAGATGCAGACTGGTGTTGAAACAACCAGCACTGACAGGGTTGGGCTTAATGGGCTATAAAAGTGGGGCTAGAACTTGCTGGAACAGAAGGCGGCATGCAAAGCCCAGCAAAGGCTGGAGGCAGTAGCAAAGGGCTTAAAGTTTGTTAACAGGGAGCCTGTTGATCATATCACAAGACTAAGTTAAGCTTAGCATTGGAGATGGACTCTGAATTTAGGGCAGTAGGAACTAAAAAGCTAAGGAGGTTGCAGGATCCTACAGGGACAGGTTGAGGGCTATGATCACCCCAAAGCAGTGACTAAAGGTAAAGATGGATTAGTTTTCTGGTTTATGACTATGATGAAGTAGTGATATACAATTATAAAACCACCCAGAATATGTTTACTGTTAGGGCTGGAGGCAGCAGTTTTGCCTAGTGACCCAAATACATTTCCAAAAGTCACTGTCTGAATTTGTCATTAGTAACACTGCAGCTTCTATAGGATCCAGCAAAAAACCCTAGCTCTAGGCTTATTATCTTAGCTGTAGTGTCCTGGGCCCTACTCCTCACTTCAACACTTCAGTTTTAAATGCACCATAGAGATTTTTAGCAGTCACAGAACTAACTATGGAGTAATTTAGACTGCTGTCTCTAACACTATCTCTAGCTCTGCAGGCTTTGCAAGATCCAGCAATAAAGCGAGCTTTTCTTTGCCCCCTGCCCTGAAGGAAAACACCTTCCCAGACAAAATTCTGGTCTTGCCCATACTACAGTGACTCACAGCATTAACAATAAGCCAGTTGCCTCTGCCTGCTCTGGCCCTTATACTCATGGTGCCAGTCTTACTCTTTAAGCCGTTCCCCAACGCAGAAGTCATTCTCAAAGTGGGATATGGTTTCTCATGAGGAGGCCTGAATCAAACCATATGGGCCGCAACAGAAAAAACGAGCATTTCCACCTTTGCCTTTGACTTTGCCTCTCCCTCACTTTCACTCTCATTTTCCTGTTTCTTTTCCCCTCCCCTCTGGCCCTCTTCTCTCCACCAGATCTGCGGCATTCCCATCACACCACATCGGTGCAGAGTGCATGGTGGAGTACTGGGTGAGTTAGGGCAGAGGATGTTCACTACACGTTTGGCAACAGCTGGCTTTCTCCTTCCTTTGCCTCTCTCTTCCTTTTCCTTATCTCTCCTACTTTGGGGTCAAAAAAACTGCAGGGCAGCAGCTGTCCCAGCCCCATGGGGCCAGCAGTTTGCCCAGGGGATTCTCAGGCTGGCCGGGCAGGGTGACACAGTCAGGATTCAAGCCACATCCTCACAGATCATGCTTCTGTGGGAAGGGTGACTTGTAATTTTTGGCGTAAGCAAAGGGCCCAGTGACTGGGGGAGCTGGGACCAAACCGTGGCAACCCTGGTGCTGCAGTGGCTGCAGATGCCTGGGGAGGCAGGCAGGTAGGCAAGGCTGGGTGCACCGAGCGGACCTGGTCCCCAGGAACAAAAAGAACCAGTTAGTGGATAATTCTGCATGTCCCCACCAAGCAGCAATGTAGAGCTTTGGGAAGAGGGTGCAGAGTTGCTACAGCTGGAGGCACGGGGATTTTTTTGGCAGTGGAAGAGAATGCTGGGTACGAGAGAGGCTGGAGGTGCAGGAACAGGAGCCACAAGCAGCCACACGGATACATGGCGGGGCAGCTGGCAACTGGGAGGTGATCCAAGCTATAGAAAAGAAGTGAGACCCCAGTCTGGGAAGCTTGCATTTCCTTGGTTCAGGGGACTAATCTAGAACACAAGCAACCAACACCAAGGTTTCTGATCCACCAGAAACGTCTTGTATGACCTTGAGCAGCTTTCCCTATGCTGCACATGCACAGCAGCTATCTGTGTGCACAGATACAGGATAAATGATACAGGATAACTACCTTTCTTTTCTAAGGGTGGTGTGAAAGAATTAATAGAAGACTGTGAGGTGCTCAGGTGAATTGTAGGGGATGTTATAGTCATGAATCAGCCAATACTGTTTACTTCAGTGTATGAGAATCTTATTTAACTAGCCCTGACAAATAACATACACCTATATCGGAATTTTCAATCAAAGAACTCCCCAAAGCTTTTGCAGTTTTGGTGAGGAAATGATTCAAAACACTTAAGGTTTCATTTCCACTGCCCCTACTCAAATAAGGCAACAGAAAAACAGTTGAGTCATAAAGCGTATGAAATATATGTCTCCAGTGACATTCCTCAGTACTAAAAAGTTATTCTCTTACAAAGCAGATAACTGATAAGTTGTTGTTTAGGTGGACTTGTGGTCTGATAATTCAAACAGACTTTTTCCGGTTGCCTTTAGTATCCATTGCAGGGTGAAATCATTGTAAAACCTGGGCATAGTGAGTTCTGGGCTCCTCTATCCCAGTTTGCACCAGGAGACCGGAAAGCAAAGATGGGTGCTGGGACAATAAAGGCATCCCTGTTAGAAGGTGTAACACAGAGCTGGTAAATCCCAGTGCAGAGGGTGGCTGAGATTTGTGCTCAAAACCTTGGCAACTCTCTCCCTTAACCTTTAGGAAACCAGGTCTGGAAACACCGTTTAAATGAAGCAGTCAAGTTCTAATGCAGCTAGCTACTTCTCTAAAACTGATGAGACATAAACGTTTAGTCTCATCCTTAGCTAGATGAGATTGTGTTCTTCCTACAGATTTATAAGAATGATGTTTAAGGTACATGAATATTTAACAGAACAGATGTCTTAATTTTCAAGAATAATCTCTTAGACTTGGAAAACGAGATGGCCAAGGGCCAAAGAGAAACAAGTCCTTTTTAGTGGGACTTTGAGGCTTCCAAGCAAAGAAGATGAGTCACAGTGTCCAGCAGTGTCAAGTCACAGTGTCCGGCAGTGTCTCCCCACCTTGGTGGCCCTGCATACCAATCCACAGCCCCTGTGTCTGCCACCTCGCCAAGCACCTTATTTACATGCCAGCGACTTTCGCCCTCTTCAAACACAGATAATCAGGCTGCCTGGTAACAGAAAGCGATCCCATTTAAAAGGCTAACTTATATTTTTCACTATCAAAAATGTAAATACCCAATGTCATTTTAAAGCACTGTAGGAGGGGAGGGATAAGTGGGAGTTATCAAAGGACTAGAAATAGCTGTAAAACTTGGGCCAGCCTGTCTCTCGACCACAGCACATAAATTAGCAGTGAATGCAAGCAATGACGGCCTCCCAAGAACTGTGAGATGAATCTCTTCTGTTCAAATTCTGAGCTAAGTTTCTCATTTTCATTTCCTTATGGCTTAAAGGCAGCAAGTTCGCTTCCAGGATGTTCCACAGCTTCGACTTTTAATTTTCATCTATTCAGTTAACTGCTAAATGAGACACATATGCAAATGTACTACTTCTTCTTCACCCTTGCGCTTGATCAAAATCACAGTCATGCTGAAGGAGCTTTTTAGATCGCTCTGATGGTCACTTGGCCCATCATGCTGGCAATTACTTCCCCTGCTGCATGAGTTCCCCTCCTTGAAAGGTTAGCCTGGTAATCCTGCTTCAAGTACTGTGCAAACTGTCTTAGGGTAGCAAGAACAGGCTTGTCCGAAGGACAAGCATGAACTTGTTCACTTAGCAATCCTTCCTTTCTGCTCCTCCCCCCTTCCCCCATTAGCATTGCACTTCACTGTGGCAGACAGAAATCTCAATCATGAACCGCTTAGCCCCTGGGAAGAATTTGTATCAGATGAGCTAAGTAGTGTTTACCTCTAATTAAACCCTTAACTACTACTAGGGACTGTCTGGCCACACTATGGATTTGGTCTTTGGAACAGCAGCATCTCAACATTTTCTTCAGCTAGGAAACATTTTGCCAGTTTGAATGAGTCTCCAGAAACTGCCGTAAACAGCTATAATTTACCTACACATTTTATATGAAACACATACCTATTTTCAAAGTTTTCTTTAGATTTTGGAAATAGTTAACAAGTCTTCTAAAATCAGCCGAACAAATGGACAACCACATTTCTATAGGTTTTGGAGCCCTGAGGTTTCCATTTTTCAGTGCATGAGAATTCAAAAGGTTACATATTTTCAAATGATCAGTTTTGTTCAGGTGTTTGTAGGAAACGCTGCCAAAATTTGAAAGAGCAGGTAAGCTTATAAAAGCAGCAACTTTCTTTGCAAGGCAGTTCCAGGTGAAGAAACCAAAGCAGAACAAAATGTTTCTGGTGAAAACCTTTGCCATTTTTCGTTGCTGTCATTTGCCATCAAAACAGAGGAATGCCAACCACAGGCACTCGCTGCGGAAAGCCTCTGCTTGACTGGCAGAGTACATTACGTACAGTCAGGATACTGCATCCTGGATTCTCGTGCCTTTTCCAGACCTGCCACCTTGGCTGTCAGCCTGTGGTAATAAGAGGTGCTCAACTGATTGCTAACAACAAACAATACTTTTGGATCTTAAATGGCTGGTAGGCAAAGTACAGTATGTGCTGTAAACTGCATTTCTTATACAAAAGGAGAAACTGTCCAAGCAGGGCATATGAGGTGTGCACAAAAGGCAACTAGGAAAAAACAGGTTATGCTCACAGAGCTCCAGGTTTCAACTTTACCTCAAAAGTTATTTCAGTGTCACCTGAAGCCTCTGAAAGTGACAATTTCAAAAGCTACTAGCCATCAATAGCGTTGATTCAAGAACCCATAACAACCTCAGCTTTACAGCAGACAGTAGGTAAGCCTGTCAGAGATCTAAATAAAGTAGATGAATGAATGCAACCGTCTGTCACATGTGCATTGTGTGCAACAAAGGTAAATTTAAGTTGAGCTAAGGATGTTTTAAGAGCAAGTGTGCAAAGCTGAGCTTCTGAATAGGTATTATGTCCTATCAAGGACTCATTGTTTAGCAGATCCTATATCTAACAATGCCTCATTGTGAAGGCTCCAAAGATCAGTGCATTAAATACCAGTTTTTCAGACCCCTTCACATTTTCAGTGTCTTCCAGTGCTGCAAACACTTGGATATTCTTGCTACACTCATCCCTGTATGTGCATCTATTGGCTGTGTCTGCGCTATTCTGTGAATGGGAGAAATAGCTCAGATCGATGGCTTCAGCTCTTCAAGAATTTTATTCTGTCCTATTCCAAAGAAATCTCCTTTTTGGGATATTGGAAAGCTACTGCACATGTGAAAAAAGAAATCTGGATTTCGCGAATGATTCCACCTGGAAGGCTAATTCAGACGGAGACCAGGAGAAACAGCACATTGTAAGGCTGTGGATTAACATGCATTTACACGTCCAAGCTCTGCACATGGAACTGGAGGGAGGATATGGCCTTCTACAAGAGGAGAGATTCCGGTTCATTATACTGTACGTAGGAAGTGGCTTTATGCAATGCTGTCACGGGCACAGGGAGACAAGTACTGCTTCCTTGCTGACAACTAAAGTATGTGGAAACACTGTAATCTGATTACCAAAAATGAGTGGAAGACTGATGACAGAAACAACATCAGAACAGCATGGTGGTGCAGAAGTGCCAAGTGAGAGATCTCCACACCTCTGCTGCGGAGAAGGTGAGAGCTAGCTCTGGATTTGTAAAACCAGTGTAATGAGTTGCAGCAAACATTTAATTCTCATCAATTCCAACATGAGAAATGTTCATGGGACAGATCTCTGACACGGGTGGTGGTGGTGGTGTGCCAACAGCCCTCCCGTGGTGGTGGTAGTGTGCCAACAGCCCTCCCAGCCATTAAGGTTGATTAAAATAAGGACCTGCATTTTCCTCCTGGCACAGCCTCCAGCAAGGGACCCCTTGGTGGCAGGTTGGAGGAGGAGGAAGGTGGAGTGAAGACAGGCTAAAGGGGGAGGAGATCTTTGAAACCACTGCTTAGAGATGACAGGCGGCTGCTTTCATGGCTCTGGCAGCTCTCTAAACCTCTGCACAGGTACAGGCAATCTGGTGGGTTTCAGAGACAACTAAACCCACTGCTCCTTTTGCTGGCAGAGAAAGGTGAAAGATTACTATAAATGCCCCACCCCTGCCACTGAAAAGTAATAGTTAATAAATGCCATAGAGCAAGTTTGGCAGGAAGATTTCCCTGGGCTTGCCTCCCAGGCTAGTTATATTCAGGATTGTGTCCCAGATTTTGCAAATGTGAATCTCTGCTCCAGCTTTGTGCCAGCTTCACACCAATGCAGGACATGTAATTAGCCACCAGCACCATAACGAGATGGAACGTTACAATCCAGTTTTGTCACTGGATAGCAAATCATCTTGCTGGCAGTTTGAGCTACCTCAGCTCAGCTGGGTTTCTGAGCAGTGTACACTCCGTTCAGCATATCCTCCATAATAAAGGCAATATTTTAATCAAAATCTATGTTTTACACATGCCTGAAGGTCCTCTAAAACAGCTGAAAACTAGTGAATTAAGTATCACAAATTCCTGCATGTGCTAGACTTGCCATTTTCAAGCATCTTTAGAGACTATGGGGAGCGAGGTTCTGGCTACATAAGGATAAAATGAAGTTCAAAAGGCATGTCTATAAAGCACTAGAAGTCATTGTAAAACATGGTCACATCAGCTGTGAAATCAGCCTTATGAAAGCACAATTAAGGTTAAGGATCTTTTCTTCACCTGTGTATTCTAGTGCTCTTGTCACCGAGTTAAGCTAATTAATTTACAAAGCTCCTCCCTTCTAGAAAAATTTCCCATTCCAGAAAATCAATATAGTAGAGCTACTGCCATTTCCCCCTTTCTCCACTCCCAGCAGCCTTACATTAACATGAAGAAGGAAAAAAAGAAGAAAGCCTGAACTTGTCTGTGTTCAAATGTAGCAATCCCCAGTACTCAGATGTTTCTGACCAGATTTTACTTTCAGATTAGAACCAGTGAGAGATCTGACTCTTAAATTGACCCCAGGGCGATGTAACATTTAAGTTCGGCATCAGTTTTGAAGTGCAATTTAAAATGAAATGGCAGTCCTTCAGAACTGCTCAGCTCTGCAAGTCAGCCAAGGCTTTTCAGGCTTGGTCTAGCTTAGAACAGTTCTGACTGTGATTTAAATTTTGTCAACACAGAAATGCACTCCACTATGCCTTCCCATGGCATTCAGTGGCCCTGAATTTCTGGCACTCTCCTTCTTCCCCTCAAGTTTGTAGGGTTTTTATCTGATTAGCTGTAAGTGATCTTGATAACCACTCAGATCCAGTTATTTCTTGAATTCATTACTTGGAGATCAAACATTACATCACAGGAACCTAATCCTGTTCCAAATGAAGCCAAGGACAAAACTCCCATTGACTTCAGTGTGTGCAGGATAAGGCCATAAATGCTTGAAAAGCTGAATGTCCAATTTTCAAATTAAAACTTAATGAACTTAATAGTCATGGATTTAAAGGCTGTTACTTTTCACATCTTGCATGAGAATCTACAGCTGGGTTACAAACACTTTTAAACTTTGATGCTCTGAGGGAGGGTCATTTTCTGGGAGCTCCCACCATTATCTCTCAGGCCAGTACACAAAACACACAATGGAAGTGATACTGCCGTGACAGCAAACAATGTCTTTGGAAAGCTTCAAACAATTTCTTTGTAAACAACTGATCAGGGTAATTACATTTTCTAATCTGAAATGGTGCTGTGACATTGTTTCAGGTAACACATGAATCATGCTAAAGGGTTTTCCTCTGCTAACGCTGGCTACCTTATCTAAGCAAGCTCCAGTCTAAGGATGGAGACCTAAGCCTGATGAAGTATTGTACCAGCACTGCAGGTAGTGGCTCCACCACCTGCCCCCAAGAGTCCTCCAATCCACTGCTGCTGTTGGGCAGACAGCTCACCAGGTAATTTAAAAACCTGAAGAAATAGTGGAGCTCTGCCTAATGCCTCATGATCCCAACTCATTCTCTCCAGGAGATGTGGTGTTGGATGGAACAACCTTGCTGCATATCTGAGTGATGCTGAGTCCAGGTGAGAGAGCCACAGCCTCGCTTAGCAGAAGGCAAACAAGGCTTTGATGACTTTGCGCTTGCTAATGAACACAAATGACCTAAAACACAATGAGTGCGTCTCCCACCACCTTTAAGCCAAGTTGCAATGTAATAATGTGGCTGTCAAATTCTCACCACTACATGGGATTGTGTTAACAAACTAGTCCAGGTTTATTACACAAATCGTGTTTAAACACTTGCAGGAGAAGCAGCTATAGCTTTCTAGTTTGTTTGGTTTTGTTTTTAACAGCAGTTACAGTAGAAAAACAGCAGTATGACCTACCCCTGCAGTATTCTTTTATTCTTCAATCTGTTGTCTGTATACTGCTTAATTTTTGTTATCATTCCCTTGGATATCTACCAGCTATGATTGTCATGATTAAATCAGTATTAACTTAATCACAAAGGCCTTTACTCAAGATAAACAGTAAAGAAGTGATCCAGAACAGTGAGAACTGCACTGCTGAGGATGTCTAGCATAGGCCCTTCAGACACTTTGAGCTATCTTTTTCTCCTCACATAAGTTTCTTTCTTTTTTTTTCTTTTTAATCCAGATGTGTTGTTTTTGTCAAATCCCAGTCAGTGATCAGTCTGACACCTCTGAGTCTGACCCTTTAAGCCAGCCCCATCAATGCCTTTGGCCGCGATTTCTCTTTACTGCCTTCAACAGCTACATTTTTCTCTTCGCTCCAAACTTGATGCCACTGATGGTCTGCCATGAGTCAGACACTGAGGATTTCCCTAATTTCCTCCTCAGAGTGTCATGAATAAAGGACATCAGGATTTGGTCCACTTCCCATGTTCATGGTCTGCTCTAAGGTATTCCCAGTGTGCAGGATGAACACACAATCACTGATATAATTACAATGGAGGGAACCATTTCACCTCTGCTCGCCTCTCTTATTTGACCTTGCAGAAGTTTAGTTGTGATTTAGACACTGAATCCGTCCGCACTAAGTTCAACAGCAGAAATCCCAGAGATTTTAATAAGAATATCAGGCCTTTTCTAATTAGGATAGTAATTATGTATTGCTGAAACAACAGCTGATGATCTAGCCTTTTAAAAAGCCTTTTTAAAAAAAACTCAAACATTTCCACACATTTTTGAAGTACTGCAGAGCAAATATACATAAGCCACATGTAAACAGACAGCAAGGGACATTTCAGCACTTCAAGTGAAAAGTAAGAGTTTTCCACAAATTATACAAGATTTACTTGAAGTTTCGGACCTGAACTATGTTTTTCATAGACCATGATCTGTGTATTCCGCTGTTTGATACACAGCCTGTGGCCAACCACTCTCTGTTCTCCAGGAAGAAGCCTGGAAGAACTTCCAACAGGTAAAGTGTATACGGTCCTGGTTTTCCTCAAAGTCCTGTCTTCTCAATAGACTCCATTAGCATTGTCCTTAATACTATCAACAGAAAAGGAGACATGGCATTCAGTAGCAAATTCAGACCTGTTTTTTTTTTTCTGCCACCTGTGCTTAAAAAAAAGTACTTCCAGATAATGAATGGTTCCTAATTTCTCATGCACATATGTCCAGAAACACCTCTTGTTTTCCAATAGCAGGAGAAAGAGCTATTATTACACCCTTTCTCACTTTCAAGAGCTGAAATAGGGTCCTATTTATGACACATTTCCATGGGATGATACCAGAAAGGTTAGGATGAACTAATTCATCCCTTATTTGTATTTCTTGTACAACATTTCTTGTATGCCATTCCTTGTATTTCTTCTTGTATTTGTCCTGTGAATTTTCCCTAATTATTAAGTGCTTTCTCCAGAGGCCTGAAAATAACTTAATTAGGGTCCTTTCTACTCACTAATATTTTCTTCATTTTGCCCAGTGGGACAACCACCTGCAATTCTCTCTGTTGCCCAACACAGGGTAGTATGCTCTTCTAAAGGAGGTGGACCTAGCCTCATCTGTGAATCACCAGATAATTTCAATTAATCTAAAATTAATCTAGAATTAATATGAAATCTAAACTAATCTAAAAACCATATATCTAAGACTAACCACTCATATGCAGGTTGATTATAAAGCACAGAGATTTTGTAGTGTAGAGCTGTTAGAGAGCCAAAGTTATGGAATGCAGGCTAGTATCTTGTCCATGGGCTTCTGGAAAAATCAGAAAGTTAAAACTCAAAGACAGACACATAGAGAAGACCTTCCTCTGGAGGAAGGGGTGAAGGGTTTGCTGATATTGCATACACTGTACTTTCTGGCTGACAGAAACTTCATAAAATTCAGAAGAAGCCCCTGCAACACTGCAAGGTGGAGACTGAGTGCGGAGGGAGCAGCTCTGCAGAGCAGGACCTGGGGTAGAGGAGTTGTTGAACATGAGTCAGCAGTGCGCCCTTGAGGCAACGAAAGCTAAGCACATGCCAGGCCACACTAGCAAGAGAGCAGCCAGCAGCTTGAGGGAAATGGCTGTTCCCTTCCAATTGGCATTTGTGAGGCCACATTTGGAGTACTCTGTCATGTCCATTTTTGGGTTTCCCAGTAAAAGGCACTGATGTGTCTAGACCAAGTCCAATGGAGGGTCATCAAGACTGTGGGGCATGACATTCAAGGAGGGGCTGAGGAAAACGGGTTTGCCCAGCCTGGAGAAGAAAAGGCTGGGGGTGGAAGGGGACCTGATTGTGATATTCAGCTTCTTAAAGGGGTGCTACAGACAAGATGGAGCCAGGCTTCTCTGAGAGGAAAGGACGAGAGGCAACGGCCACAAGCTGCATCCAGAGAAATTCTCAGCAAGTGTAAGAGGAAAAAAAATCCAGGTAAGAGTGTTTAAACCCAGCCAGAGTGGCTGGGGAGTCTCCACCCTCAGATACTTTCAAAACTTGACTAGACAAGGCCATGAACAACCTCATCTGGCTTTTAAGTTAGCCCTGCCTGGAGCAGAGGGTTGGACTAGATGACCTCTAGGGGTCCTTTCCAATCTAAATCATTCTGTGATTCTATAAATAAGGTAGAGGTTGCAAGGAAAAAGACCTAAATCAGATTCAGGAGTGGCATGAGTCCTTCCTGTGTTGAGAGGAGAGAACAAGCCTGCAGGCTGCTGCTACCGCTGACCTCTTAAGGGCTAAATGACTGAAAATCACTCCTGGATGCTGTGGAGCGTGTGTTCCCGGCACAGCGCTTACATTGAGCCATTCCCAAGTTTCTCTAAGCAGTGGTCTTATCTGGGTGGAGTCCTGTCAGTCAGGCATTTTTTCCTTCAATTTTGCCTCACCCCTTACCATCACAGTGCATTAAACCCAGCCTGTTAAAAGGGCTCATTGAACTTCCACACTCCAAACACAGGAGCGTGATTTTTGCAATAACTTTAGTTTTTTTAAATATAATTTTCATTTCTTAGGAATTAATTTGTACCTTTCATGGCAGAAATGTTGCACAAGTAAAATGTACCAATTACACACAAATTTCTATTTCTGATTTGAATTAGAACACCAGTCAGGATGAAGAAACAAATGGACTTTGACTAGAAATACTCACCTCTCTTTCTTTTAGCTAAAAATTATGTTACTTAAGATAAATAAAGAGCCATACATTTAATTATTCAGATGACTTCAGAAAGTAATAGGTTGGAGTGACAACATTTTTCGTGCTCAGTAATTAAACTGGGGAATGTACACTGTAATTACTAATTAAAAAAAAATTCTGATACATTCCTTAGAAAAGCTTTACTCCACTCTTAGCCACCCATCTGGCACACACAAGCCCCCTTACCTCTATCAAACAAAAATATTTTACACTGATTTTTTTTTTTTTAAATTGAGTTTGATTTTCAGGCTAGTCAGTTGGAGACAGAAAACATTTTCATTTGATAATACCTGCCCAACAGACTAATAAAGCTGTCTTTTCTTAGCAAAAAGTATTGGAGTTTTTCTTTTCTTGATGTAAGTAAGGACACATAAGCCTTGGGCAACCTTGTACTTGCAAGTAGTTCTAGTAATGTAGCTTCTTTTGGGTTTAGGTTGTTCCCTGATCATGTTTCATATGGTTGGCACCTATGAGAGGAGTAACAACCTATGTCAATAGTGACATGAAAAGGCTATGACTAACAAATTCAATACAGTATTTAGGGTCATGCATGTTTCATGAATAGTCTGTCATTCCATTGTGTAAAGTCCCCAAATTTTCACATCTTAAAGAAGATCCTCATTTTTACCTCTCCATTGTAGAAGTGTCATTTTGTGTTAAAGTCTTGCATTTCCTTATACTCAGAATTTGACATTGACAGGCCACAGTCATTTTTGCCTGTAGGAAAAAAAAATTAAGAGAAATGTCTAGACTATAAAATTATCAGCAGGCCTGAAAACAGACTCGTGATGGGAAACTCTGTCATCCTGGTCTGCATTCAGACTGCCTTTTAGTCTAGGTGGAGCTCAAACTCTGAAAACCCAGGCTTATGATGAGCCAGACTCAGGATATCTCCCAGGGACTGTAATATCACACCTGACCTGTCCAGACTGTAGGAAAGGAAACTCAGATCATGTCACAGTACAAGTGTGATCTGTCTCCCCTTCGCACATCACAGCTGAAACCAAGCCTACACTCAGTGTGAACGTGGACAAGCTGAGTCTCAGGCAGGCTTATGGAAATAGCCTTACCTGGCAAAAGAAGTAGCCTCAAGCTGATCAAAATCTCAGATGCAATTAGGAAATATGTCCCCTGTTCAGCAGATGACCATTTTATGAATGTCATTTAAATCTATTCTAATTGATCGGTTTTGTTTTCAGCTTCATTTGGGGTTCAATTCCTCATTAGTCCTTAATAATATTTTCTTATAGTCAAGTGCCTACTCTCTGAAATATGTGAAAACAAGCACTTTCAGACAGAAAATTGTCTTCTTCGTTTTCAAAGGGATAAAACTCTTTTTCTTGGCCTTTGAAACTGGGAACTCAAAAAGACATGGAAACGTTATATGCCATAAGACATGGAAATAAAAAACTGCTAATGTCAACTCACAAGTCCCTAGCTCTTGCCTAAGTAGACCCCAGTGTCCAGCAAATCACGCAGATTTTAGTGCATGCTGCCATATTCCAGTCCTTTTGCAATGCATGGCAATACTCCCAGTGATTTGAATAGGAGTAGGTTTTAATGCAAAGTTGGCAAGCCTGGAAAAAAATAAAATAAAGCAAGAGTATTTTTAAGTCTTGTTAGAACAAAAAGCATCTTAGAAGCTCTATATCAAAAGTGAAAACTGAGGCTGGAACTTAACTCCAGCTTCATGCATACTTCTAACCTTTACGCCAGTATACTGACCAGTTTCTTTAAATACAATAGAAACTCTGCCACTTTGAAGATAAGCCCTCACAGTTAGCCTAAAACAATAATTCTGTACTTTCTTTCCTGTTTCTAGATTTATTTTAAGTATTAGTATAAAATGTCAGAGTCTGATAGCAGCCAGATCAGTTTGTATAAAAACCGACTGCCTGTTTGTAGTATATTACAGGCTATATTTGACTCAGGAAAGCACTTAATCATGAATGCTATCAGCACACCACACCCATCTTTGTAAGTGCCTTATAAGCCAGATTTATCACCATGAACTTGAACTGGATAGAGACAAGTAATAATGAATAATGCAAACCCCTTCTGCGGAGGTAGGGTTAAAGGTGTATTATCCACAATACGACTGCCAGACCACAGTTCAGAAGCCGTGCTCGTATCTATCAGCAGCACAGAGGCATCAGGACCAACTCTCTTTCACTTTGGATTGATGTCCAGAGGACTATTTCCACTGGAGTCATCAAGCCCAGATAAACAGAGTTCAGATAAAAGAGAGAAGAATCTGTCTCAAGTATATGATGACACAGATTCTGCCATTTTAGGTATTTTGTATCTCTTGGCTCATTTTGTTTGCACAGCAGAAGTGACAGCCCTTCAAAGACTTAAATAAAACCCACAAACTCCTTTGCTACACATTAAGTTTGATTTTTTTTCACATGTCTAATTTTTTATCTTTATTCTAGTTTTTTAGCTCCAATATACCACTTTTTGGATGTGTACACTTCACACTACATAGGTGACAGGACCTTCCTCCTTTTCTCTGTTGACTCATACAAAGAGTACATCCTACAGAGCAGCCCCTGTAGCCAGCTCCTCCACCCCTCCAGGTTTCTGTGCCTACCACCACACAGCAGATTTTCCAAGCTCACCTATAGAGTCAGCAATGGAGAGGGGCCTAGCCAGCATGGCCAAACAACTTTAGCCACTCCTCCAGCAGCCCTCTCCTGCCCTTCTTATCTCCCCAGCTCCTGCCAGCAGCACTCCCCAGGGAAGGGTAGGATTTGGGTGGCTGTTTGGCTGCCTCTCCTCTGGGCTGCCTCCGACCCCCTGCCCACTTCTTCCCTGCTGCCACCATGCTCTATGCCAGCCAGTCCTTGGGGGATGGAGGACAGAGCAGTGTGGCAAGAGCCCCACGGGGCTGGGGCTGGATCAGAGATGCCCTTCTTTCCTTGGCAGAACATGTCAAGAAACCAAAACCTTTGCGAGCAAAGCAAGCAAAGAATGCTACCAAAAAAAATTATAGCATTGGCAAAAGCTAGCTGAGGAGTAAGCTGTGACAGTCACTGTGAGGTATGCTGTGGACATACACATTTTTGGCACACACTCACTACTGAATGCACACAAAAAAGAGCCCCGTTACCTATTTATGACATCTGTTCACAGCAGCCCAGTTAGGAACCGCATTTTAAAATCTGAGCCCTTGGGTATTGCCTTGTTTAAGAGAGGAATTTTGGCTGGGTTTTATTGGTTTATTAGTTAAATTTAATCACTTTTCATTATAGAGGAAGACAAACCTTTTTACCCTGTATATCATCACAACTTAAATTACACTTACTGAAATAGTGCTAAACCCTCAAATGCTTTGCAAGTAAATGCACCCGTAGGAGCGTTACACATTTGTGAATCACTTCACCCTTCTCAAATGCCTCTAATTCAAGCTAGAACAGGAAAGCTACTGAACAGCACGCTGGAACGTGTTTCAGCAGTTCAAGAGAAATGCTGAAATACACATAGAAACACTGGTTAGTTAGAACATTGTTTTCTTTCTGGAGTTTCCAAGGATCAGTTTTATACCTTGTCTGAAAGATGCCTCCTTCAGCAGACGGTGCCCATCATGCGGTGGCGAAGAACTTCTCCATGGTGACTCAGGGGGCAGCGTGCCACCTACCGCGCTGAATCACCAACGCTTCCTGGAGCGCCCATGCATTCCCAGGTGGCCCAACCTCGCCAGCTTGGGATGAGGTAATATGGCTGCAAACTAAATAAGGACAGAAACCACTGAACTGAATTCAAAGGGATATGGCAGTGTGATATATTTTTCAATTTCAATAAATTAAGGTCATCCTCATTTGGGGACATAAGTCATTCCCCAACATGCAGGGCAGACACCCATCCATTCAATAACTTCTTGTTGGATGTTGCTAATAAATAATTTTTATTAAATTAGTGAATTCTTAGTGAATATACTTATTTGACTGCATAATGCTGTACCTGGAAGAAATAAGGGGTTTGGTACTGCTGATGGTAAGTTTGAGCACTGAAAACAAACATGACACCAGGAAGTGTATCCTAGGAAATGTGTCCTTGACCTCATCACTCTATCCCTAACCTTTTTAGTCACAAATGTCATTAGTGACTTTATAACTGATTAACATCTTCAAAAAATACAGATATTTTGTCAGCTGAATCTGGCAGCCAATACTGTGGACTGCCAATTCATTCATCAGAGGCAGGTGCCCACAGTTACCAGATCTAAGCTCAAATCAAGTTACAGGAAGGAAAAAAATCTATTAATGAGACACCATTGGTATTCAGGGCTTCATATTATGTCAGGCATTTAATTAGAAAGACAAAAATCGGAAAAAGGCAGATGTACAGAGCAATAAAGATCATAAATAAGCTCTCTCCAGGTAGATGAGACTAACAAATAGCTTCAGAAGGAGCAAGGCTAAAACTCTGAACAATCTCATGGCCAACACATTGAAAGTTCAAACAGTGGTTAAATACAAGGATTTTGAAAGTTTGGGGCTTTACAATAGGCCTCACCCTCCAGATGATCTGCAAGTTTCCTCAGAGTACTGCTTAAGAAAAAAATTCAGATATGATACCTGGTACACAAAACAGCAAAACCCACAGACAGATAACAGAAAATAAAGGCAGTACCTGTGAAGTGGGAGAGCTTAAATTTGCTATTAAACTAACGGCAAGTGAATGGCCACCAAATTAAATGGCAAAGGCCTATTTGTTTCATACAGGTAGCATTAGAAAGAAGTATTAATCCATCCTAGCTCATTAAATTGCTAAGCCAGCTCATCCACGGCTCACCCATAGATTCCTAAATCTGCCATCCCTGCTGTGAGATGCTTTTCAGGGTTTTGTGGCCAAGTTTGTCTTTAAGAGGAATGCTGTGGCCTACAATTAATGACACAGAAACAGAAAATAAATTATTATGTCTAATAATCAATTCTAAGGTTACAGAGATTGATTAGCCCACTTGATGTTTTTTCTCTTTAAAGTGAGCCTGCACCATCTTTTTGTCTATCCTTTTTTGGTGTACAAAGGAGGTCACCAAAATGCCTTTGTTTTCATTACAGCTTAAACGTTCCCGCATTGTTCTGGAGAACTTAAATGTTCCCCAGAAACTGAACATCAGCTGGAAAGAGGTTTTACAACATGAATACCTGGCAGATCAAGAGCCTGAAATGAAGGCCTAAGAGGTCACTTCCAAATCTATGTTTGCATATTGCTGTTCTTTCCTTCCATCACCTTGCCAGGCAATACTGCAAAAACCAAAGGCTTCACCCCTGCCCTGAGCACTTGGTGTGTATAACAAGAGATGAGGCAATAGTGATGGCCCTAAAAGAGGACCAGAGAGCTGTCAGAAGATATCCCCACTGACACATGCACTGAGCCGGGTTGCAAAACCCACATAGGAGCTGAATCCATATCACTACCTCAGCGCTGATGCTCTGCTACCCTGCTGGGTGCTACAGGCTCTGGTGTCTACCCCAGGCTGTAATGCACCAGTCTCAGCTGCCCCAGGGTCTGTCTGTCCAAGGAATTTTTTCTTTGTGTGAAGGTGTCCAGCACCCACAACAGGACCGCTTGCTTCTGCCACTCTGGCACACACACTTTTATCCATCTAACCTTTTAAATCCCTCACAGCAGCAGTAGCTCACTGACATACAGGACAAACTCATGAAGACACCCAATGGCAGCCACCAACCCACAGCTGCAGGAAGGAACACACTGGGAGAGGTCCCTCTCCAATGTTACCTGTCCAGGCTTTCTTCCCCTTGGCAATCTGGAGATGTTGGCTGCTGCTCCGCAGACCACCCATTGTCCATTCATCCTTCTCATGAAGACATCCTGGGTCCCAGCAAACAGACATAGCCACTGGCATCTCCACAAAGAACCAACAAGAAGAGCGTATGGCTGGGTGCCTACAGCTGCATGCTCCACGCATGGTCCACCTGGGCTGGGGGACAGCTGTTACAGAGCAGGAGTGCACTGCCCCTTTCAGCCATCTGCCCCCACAGCCCTTGTGATGGGCCCACTCACGCAGCCCTGTCCTCAGCACACCAGGGGTTAGTGGGGACACTACAAATGCCAACACACCCTGCTTCTGTTTCTCTAGTGAGGACCTGCAGTTGGACACCATGCTTGCGGCCACCCTTTTTCTGGGGCCAGATGAATACAGAAGGAATGGGAGGTGGTGTCTAAATCCCACAAAGTGGTGATGTGCCTCACAGAGAAGTCAAGCACTGCAGTAGCAGGCTCAATGCAGAGAACTGCTCTGCATGTAGTTGTCTCTGTGGCTTCCCTAAATGTAATCCAGAATTTCTGGTGCAGGGTAAGCAGCAGGGAGGGAAAAGTCAAGTACACCCAGCTGTAAGAATTCTGAAGGTGGCAGTAGATCCTTACAAAGCTACCCAAAACGCTCCTCACTCTTGTCTGGCATCAGGATGCACGAATAAAAAATGCTACATAGATCCAGTATAGGGTACCTAACGCTGTCAGTATCCAGAACTAGTCACACCAGGCACCCTACAGGTATGTGGCCAAGAAATTCAACTCTCAGTGCAATGTTAGTGATGGCAGAGATGGCAGGATTATCTGCTGTACCTTTTGCGGAATGCTGACACTGCCCCAGCTGCACAAGTCATAGAATCATAGAATCGTTTATTTTGGAAAAGACCCTTAAGATCATCAAGTCCAATGATTAACCTAACACTACCATGTCCACCACTAAATCCTTTCCATTTGACTTCTCGTCTTTCACTCCTGTATTATTATTATTTCAGCTTAGTCACAGAGTCTTCCAGGGACAAGCAAAAGTCAAAAAACAAACAAACAAAAGAAACAAAAGCAGAGAGGAAAAAAAAATCTGGAGGAAAACTAGCTCGCCTTTGTGCACTCAGCACAGTCAAAGCAAAACACACACCCACGCTCCCCCCACTTTGTAGTTCACTTTTAAGTCATGCTGTGTCCAACAGCTGGAAGCTGTCTCGCCTGTTTGGACTATGCATAGGGATGTGCCAGAGATTCCCTCTTACTCTCTTGGGTGGGATGTAAAGAATTCCTCTCCTCATAGCCGGCATTCCTGCTGCGCTGAGTCACTTTATAATAAAGACAATAACGTACAAGTCTTGTTCAAACACTGGTTTTTTTTCTAATGATAGGAGTATGAAAATGTCCATTGGATACGAATTCCTGGCCAAAACCTGTATTAAAAGCAGAGTAGTCCCTGCTCACCAGCTGCACTTAAGAGACATACTCCAGTGTTCTCATCCCACCTTCCCAAGGTTAATTATTCAAGTCCAGGGAAGGGGGTTCACACTCACAGCATAGCTATTCAAATAAAATTTACTCCTGGAAGATGCAGGAGTCAGTAGTACGGTCACCTGCTCTTTCCTCCTAGGAGCAACCAGCACAAGCACAAAACTCTGTTGTATTGTGTATTGTTCCTGAGCATAAGACTGCATGATCCTTTACCAGCAGCTTTAGAAGAACGTGTCGCCTTGTCTGACATGTTTGTGCTGCAGTGGTGGGATAGAAATAGAAAGGTTTGGGTTTTGATTGGGTTTTGGTTTTTTTGAAGTGATTAGTTGGAAATAGAAATGTGAGTCAAAACTGAATATGGGTCCAAATCTGTCAAAGTTGTATTTCTACTCTGAAGACATTATTAGAGGTAGTCAAAAGCAAATATTACTGTTATCCCTGGTGTCACTCTTAGGTGAGACTCTGATGGAACCCTGTGCAGACAAGAAGAGGAGGGGAAGGAGATGGCTCTGATCTTCAGTTCGGGCTCTGCGTATTAACAACCCACAAAAATTGAGATGTTTGCATTTGTGGTTCTGGGGCAAACTGAAGTGAAAAAAGTCCTAACTGCAAAACTAGGGTTTGGGGTTTGGACCAATTTCCCCTGCCTTGCCAGGCTGAGGTTGTCAATAATCAGTGATTATTGTCCATCTGGGATATGAGACTGTATCTAATCAGGGAGAACATCAGAGCTCTGTGTGTGCCAGAGAAACCCTGGGGTATCAGACCTGTTTCATGGTGTGAAGTAGTCACCCATGATTGGGTTATGCTTTATTATACTCCAAAGACCTCAGCAAGCTTCTCTTTGTAACTTTGCTCACACGAAGCTTCCTCCTTCCTATGCATATCACCCCAACAGAAAACCCTTTCTCCTCCCAAGATTAGTTAAATGTGTCAGCTGTTCATTATGTGGGGTTTAGATATTTTATTCAGCTTTTCATAGCTTGTTCCTTCCCCCCCCTCCAAATCTGATGGAGGAAATTTGGAATTATGGGATAGCAGATCCAATCTAGCTTTTAGTCTCTGCAGAGTAAGGCTATCTTGCCATTCCAAAGTAGATCTATGGAAAATAAAAGGATTAATTGCTCAACAAAGTAAATTTTTTCTTGAAGTAGTTTACTGGTATTGTAGCCCATGAGTGAGAGGCGCAGCTCCTCTACAGAGCAGCCAAAACTCTGTTGATCAGGCCAGACTCTTGGAATATTCCTTAAATCCCTGTCCTCATGTCTCAGGACTACTTTGTGGTGGTTCAGTCTGTCTGATTTTACATACGCAAAACCCAACATCTCCAGTTCCCCCACAAGGTCTTGGTTTCATCAGTGCAGAACTGGAAGAATTTTAAACTGCAGAAAAGTTTAGTGGTAAGCAAACATAATTTTTCATTCAGTCTATCCAATCCCCATCCGAGAGCCAAGGCCCTCCAGAAACTGACTCTGCATCTAAACACTTGTCCACACAGGAATTCGGGTTCTGGATGACTGGAAATATATCAACATATTTCACACACAGATGAGAGCTCTATCTTCTGCAAGAAAACTATATGCAGACTATCCATGGGATAAGATTTGGCAGCTATTTTACTATAAAAAGATGGATTTATAAGGGCACGCTTATGGATCCTAGAATGTGCTGAAAGGGCATTGGTGGAAGGTATAGGCTAACTTTCACAGAGCAGGCATCATTTGTGTTCAGCGTCTTTCTAGGCAAATCACTGGCGTTTAGCCAAGTAAAATTTTTAAACACAAGAAAAATGAAATCACTTACTGGAACTAACCTACTGATTCACTTTTGGTCACTTTTACCACTCAGTCCAATGTCCAGGCAACAAATGACTCCTTTTCCTGAGCTGGCCAGGATTACAAGGTACCAGCCAAGGCCAGATTCTGTGGAACTGTGTGGGAACAGGACACAAGCAGTAGGTGAGGAGCTCGCTGGGGAGTTGGGCTGGACCCTGCTGAAGGAGGGGCTCTTTATTTATCCAATCTCTAATTAAAACACAAAACTTTGGTTACAGTGCATGAACACACAGAGGAGAAAAACTAATTATTTAAGTAACGTACAAAGTCAGTACAAGTTAGTTATACATACCTTCCAAAAACCCTAAATCTTCCACTACATACGGGTAAGATAACCCTTTCTTAGTTCCTCTTTTTTTTTTTTTTTTTTTTTTTAGAAAAACAAAATCAAAATCCAGAGTGCACGGTAAGGAGTAGTGATACACAATCTTATAAAGTAAGCACATGTCCTTTACAGAAAACTTTTGTGTAGCTTGAAGTAGCACAGCAATTGCAGCTCTGCAGCCCCCCCAAAAGGTTCAGGTGCCATGGACTGCTGATGGGTCTGGGCCATCTGGTTCCACCAGTCACAATTTCAAGAGCCACTACACAAAACCTCTGCCTTGCCTTATTGTATAATAATAATAAAAAAGATTTCTCCAGTGTTTTTGTTATTCTTCTTCCTCTGTCCTAGTGAATTTACCAGTAACATTACACAAAGCATGGACCTGATGCAGTAACTGAACCTCTGTTAAGGGAGAATGTTGTATTGAACACTTTTTTGGATTCAGAATTGGGCAGCCAAGTTGTTGAAAACAATCCTATTTGCCTGCTATAATTACACTGTACTGATAGCAACTGTCCGTCAACACGCAAATGGAATAAAACCCCACCAACTTCATTTTTGCTTAAACACAGAAGTAATGTGTAATAAATTACTCCAGTGACCACATTCCATAGGGAGAGGTGATTCATGGTTATATCCCACTTAAATTTCCTGCAGTTTCTCCTTTCTGCCTCTGTATGTTCACATTTGATTTTGATGCTCCAGCTAACGTTGTTGTGACTAAAAATCATCTAGTATTTCCTATCTACAAATGAAGTCCTCTACATTAAAAAAAAATAGTCCTTTTAAAAGGAAAGTATGTCAAGATCTTGCATCTCACTTTTTATTTAAAGTGTTTTGGTTTTATTCCTTTTTGAAAACGCAGAATACATTCTTGCTGAAAATCTCTCAAAGCTATATGGGGTTTTTTTGGTAGATTTTGTGAGCTCATTTACCAGTAATTTGTGCATGAGCCTGCAAGCAGGAGCAGGTCATGCAAGGCTCCAGGTGCTTCACCCACAGCATTGCCTTTCTAATGGAAATGTAGAGCAATGCATCAGCAAGAGGGTTGAAGACGACTTAGGTTTCTTTGATCAGGCTCTGATGCACTCATTTCGTGCTGACAGAGCTTTAATGCTGGGTGTTTCTCCAAATACTTTGCACCACTTTATCAGAATAGTGATTTTAGCCCTGTCCCCTGACTCATCTCTTTTAACCAGATGAGGTGGTGGGTCTGTGGGAGTGAGCAGCTCGTACACACACTTTCCTCTCTGCAGTCAGAAGGGGAAAGAAGGAATAGCCATGACACGCTTCTAACCACAGCAATTGCTGCTTGCTATCATTACAACCATTATATGACTCAGTGCTGGCTCCAGGTTGCTCTGTAGGTATTGTCATAGGAGCATCAGTGGACGTTGCACTGAGGACACATTGCACCAGACTCCTCCTCTGTTGATACCGAAGATCTGCCCACTACCTTCGACACAACAGAGAAAACCAGATAAGTTGCGCTCTGAAATGGAAATCAAACTTTCGTGATCAGCTGTACATTTCTTCAGCCCCACCCTTTCTCCTTTCTGAAGATGACTTTTTTCATTAGTCCCCTTTACATAAGCATTTTACAGACAGCTTTACCTGCATTTTGTTTTATAACCCTGTCATGCTTGCTGCTCCCCCCTTTCTTGTGCATGTGTGTGTGCTTTTGTTACTTGTATTGTATAAGGTGCCTTGGGATATTCGCATCCTGTGCATTGTGTGGCATTGTGTTCAATAGGAGGTACAGAAATTAAAAGCAGGTCTCCTCCTACCCACATATGCCTTTTCTTTGCAGGTTTTCCTGGAAGTTTTGTGCGGGGAGGGAAGGGAAGAGGTAAAATATGACTTGGCCAAGGCTGCCGGATGCTGAATCAGCTGCGATTGCCTCACGTTTTCCTTTCTTTTAAAATGAGGGGTACAGTTTTCAAAAATGCCCATCTGACTTCTCTACGGGCCCTACCCAGCCCATCACTTCTTAGTAAGTCACTTTTAAAAAATGGTGCATATGCTTCTAAGTCACATGGGCACCTTTGGAGAACACCTTCACAATGCCTTCCTCCTAGGTCTAGAGACTACGTGCTCTGGGATTGCAAGAACTTGGTGCAGCTGCTGCAGGCTTCCACAGTGCTTATGATCAGCCACAACTAGCTTTCCCCTCTCCAAAATATTCTTTGCAAAAAAAGGAGGAGATTTCCACACCCATTAACTCAAAAAATCCCTGCCATCACTAAAGCCTCAAAACACACAACCTCTTAAAATGTAATTTTGTTCCGCTGCACTGCTCTGGTTAAAGGAGCTGACGTCTAAAGTGCTGGCTCCTTGCTGCTCGTACCTACACACACCGGCACAGATTGCTCTGATGAGGCTGGTCAGTGATGGTGTGGTGATGGAAGAGTCAATGAACAGAGGAGCACTTCAGGAGCAGAGAGAGCCCTTTTTACAAGACTTACACATCCTGAGGTTGCAGACAGATGAAATCAGCCATTGGTTAGGAGCTAACAGCAGTTCTCTGGAAGCAAGTGATATATATTTAGCAAGGCTTAGGATGTTGCTTCCCGAGCATCCCTATCTTTAAAAGAAAGGAAGAGTTTAATGCCTTTTAGTTAAAGGGCACAAAACCCTATAGCATCCAGCCACATACATGGTGCTCATCTTTCCAAGGCTGTTTCCCACTCGTGCACTAACTCACACAGATACAGGTTCATCCAGTCTTGCTTGCTTACTGAGGTAGCTACTGTAATTGAATACCTGAAACTCTGGCAGAAAAGCAGAGGAAAATGGACTGTTAATGAGGGCTGTGTCCTCTAAGGTGTACAAGAAAAAGAACTGGCATCTGACAAGCAAGGCCTTTGCGTTCAAACCTGGCAAAAGTAATTGCCAACTGCTATCTTTCTTTCTCCTTTGCAGAAATGTGTATATTTTCACCTGTTACAGCTAGCTTTCGAGGTCTTGATAGCTGGGTTTATATGCTCTCCTAAAGGTTATTAATTCTTCCTACACTGTTCCCAGTTAGATGGAGTACCTTATAATATAACTTCCTCATTAACATCAAGAGCTGTGATTATACAGTTGTGTTACCAAGGGCTTCAAAGACATGAAGCCTAAATATAATCTTACAGTACCTTGTTACAATACAAAGCACATCCTCTAATACATTTTTTTTGTTTGCATAAAATGCAGCACAATAATGGTTCGCTTGACCTTTGCCCCCCTGTATAGTTCATTTTAACATTGTTTGAGGAGCACAGAGTTTGCATTTTGCAGGGCACAGGTGCTCTGCCCCACACTGGAGGCTGAGGCTCAACCCGTCGGTGTGGTGCACCGCTTCTCCCCCCCAGCAGCTGGACTCAGGGGATTGCTTTTGTGGTCCACCAGGAATTTCCTGTGATAGAATATCAGAAACCTACTGGTGACTAGTAGGAGGTGACTTCACAGGGCAAAAGTTCTCTCCCTACAATAAACATTCTCAGCGCCGCTGTGGAGATTTCCTACACAGACCTGACAGCCGCCAGCTACTTGTCATCTTGACAGAGAATGGTTCAGGGAAGGGATCGTTGTCATCTGCAAGCGTTTGTCACCTTAAAAGTGGAGCTGCGCCGCTGCTGCCATTTTATTAATGCCTCCTGAGAAAAGGAAGAATTCAAACTACCCATACTAATTAAAAAAAAAAAACCAACAATTTTGACTGAAAAGACTTTTAAAAATATACAAATCCCCAGTCAGAGTATACCAGTATCTATAGGTACCATGCTACATGTGCAGTCCATATATACCAAATATCCTCGTATCTATAGCTACTATGATACACATACAGTCAGAGAACTAATACAAGATTTAGGAAAACACCATACTCCCTCTGCAAGGAGGTTTCCTTGGAAAAAAACAGAGGGATATTCAGCTGCCAGATCTCTCCCAGGGAACCATCATTTGAAGGATCCAAGTATTAAATCTGAGCCTGACACAATTCCCTTGGCTAAAACTACTGAGTACTAAGAGGACTGTTGGGGCACTAGGTTTGTTTGGCTGGCTGAAATAACGTGCAACTGGGCAGACTGCAGTGAAGTTTACAGACTGAAATAGCTTTGGGGAAACAATACATTAATTTCCTGTGGAAAATACATTTATTAAAATGGAGACTAGCCTTGGTTGAGTCCAACATGGTAAAAAAGCATGCTGTACGGCTTGGAAGAAAATACAGGTCAGTGTTGGCTTGGAAGTAAAAAAATGCTGAAAAGTAATATTATCCTCAGAATTAGGGCTGTGCCAGGGTCTTCCTTGGTAGAGGCAGTGAGAGAGAGCTAAGGTTTCCAGAAGGTATCTTTAAGCTGTCTCACCAACTCCTCCACATACTCCAGCGCTTATGCACAAAGTCTGCAGCCTTGGCCTTCACCATGCATTTTCTAAGCAGGTTTCCTGTCCACCGGACAAAATTTGACCCAAAGCAATGCTGATTTATTGTGCTTCTGAAATCTCACCATCAGCTAGTGGCCATTTCCACAGGTGAGACTTCATCAGGGCTGGACAGAACAGGTCTGTCTCACATCTCACCTTGCTCTGCAACTAATAGCTCCAAATCAGGAAGAAGAAAGCAGAAAAAGGCAGTAAGAAACCTGTAGGAATAGTCAGCAACACTGGAGATGTCTGATGCCGTGCTCCCATATCCATTGATGTTTGCACCACCACAGAAATGACTAGCTAGCCTGGACAGAGCAGTCTGTGCCTGTATGCATAGGTGTGAGGACCAGGGGGGCAGCACTCCAGCTCCTTTAAGCATAGCACTGGGGAGGAGCAAAGCCCTGCTTTGAAGAGTCGTTTCTCCTTATATTCTTAGATAAACTTTTCTTTTCCCTCCTGCCAGGTACAACCTTTAAAACGTAATTTCTGTGAGAGTTCTGACCATTCCCTCTTGGAGGGCTTAATTCAAAGAAATAACATCTGCCTTACCCCAAAGTCTGTTAATGATGCACTGGGGGATGACACCACGATATTTGGCCTCAGTGTACTCACCAAACTTTTAGTGGCAAATAGATGTCTGTGCTGAGGGAAGACTAAATCCATCTGTCAAGAACTACCTTTTTTTTGTGATCAAGGCTGATATTTTTAGTCTCAGTGACTGAATTTCCAGTCAGTCACTATGTACTCAGGAGGAAGAAACCAGTTTGGTTAGCTTTTTTTCTGTTTCTCAGCAAGCAGAACACCGTATTCCATTGCTGTGGACCGTGACATCCCATGGCACATTAAAAGCCTTATTCAAACTGCAAGACAGCCATATTTTACACTCAGCAGGAGACTCTAGGAAGAAGTATGAGGCCAGGGTTATTCTGACTCTGGACAGCTTGTCAAACTGGGAGCTAGGAACAAAGCTTAGGACATTCTCTGCCAGTTCATGTGATCCTGAAATAAATAAGTAGAAGATTGCCTCAGCAGGGATTTTCTTTATATTATAAGAGAGTCTGCATAGAGGAAGGTTTAAATTCACAAGTAGCTGAACCTGCCCTTGTGCTTTTGTTCTGAGTCTCCATCCATTGTGCAGTGTCACAAAAACTGTGGAAACACCGAGGACAGCTCTGAAACAAACATGATTTTATTTTCTTGTCTACACTTCAACAGAGCAATTGAACAGAAATAGCTCAGCTTAGTTCATGGACCAGGTTCGCTGGTATCTGGGAACTCCCCTTTGAACCTGGGCCACATCTCATGCGCTGGTCCATAGTTTTACCTCAAAATTGTAAAAATTCATCAGGTAGTGGGAGAGCTTGACAATTCCTCTATTAGTCTGCTCATCATTTTATTGTGATTGATCTTTTCACTGAGATGATGACAGAAACTGCAAGAATCACTTCTGCCTTCCAAAACAATAAATTACATTTACTGAACTCTACCACAAAAATCGCATACATCACTCATCACATAAAGGCAGAGCATGTCATATTTCCTATGGCTATTGAGTTCTACCATGTTGGTGAGAGGGTTTATACATTTCTACATGCCAGGAGACCTTTCTCTTCTTCTCTTCCACACATGGTTAAGATAAGTAGGAATGGAAAAGGTTCTACAAGGTGGACACTCACCTTGCTCTTTGACTTTAGCATGCAAGGCTGGATTTAAGCTGGGCAGAATCTGATTTTCTGAGTGTGCTGAATTACATCAGTTTCCAGGTGATATTGCTTATGACTGTGTTGTGCAAATTATAGCTATCACCCATGAGAAATAAAAGCATCCAACCTTAGTTGTGCACTTGAGTTTCACAATTAAGAGGCACAGAGGTCAAAGGGGCTTCCTGAGCAGTTTAGTTCACCTTATTCCAGAATGCTCCAAGATGCCTTCTTGCCTCCTGAAGCTCAATGCAATTTATAAGGTGCAAGCAGTCAACAAACCTTTCAGTCATTTTTGCCTCTGCACATGACAGAAAGTTTAAGGAGTCTGCTCTTCGTGCCATGGAGGACAGGAAACCCATTGATACTGATTTCCTGCTTGTACTAGCAAAATTTCTGAAACTTCCACTGAAAAAATCAAGATAAACTTAGGGAAAAAGCTTTCATCCAGTGAATGGGTAGGAAAGAGGTTGGAGCTGGGCTCATCACTCCATGGGTACATCATGAGAGTAAATTAATCCATTGACTTTGGCAAATTACTATTTCCATCTAAAAGGAGCAGAATAAACTATATGATCCTTTTGATCACTTCACCTACTACACTTGGTGAGTGTATGAAGAAAGATTGAAGACAAACAAAATGGCTCTGGCTTCTGAATATTTCTGAAGTTAGTAAATGTAATCTGGGTTTGTGGGTGGAGGATCTCCTTCATGAGAGGTCTCTTAACATGTCACAGGAGATATTAGGTTGTGTTGAGGCGTGAGCAGAAGACAACAGTGATTGCTGTCTGATCTCACATAGGTTGTTTTTCTCCTTCATATTTGTCTTATTTCCTCAGGGCTGTGACCACAGGAGTTGAGAACAGCCAGTTCTAAAGCCCTTGCTGTGCTTTCTGGAGGAAAATGGAAAACTTCCCAGAGAGTCAGCAGTGTATTTCCCATCTAACAAGGTATCTGACAGCAGTGGATGTCAGGAAAGCAGCAGAGTTTATGGAGCCGCTAGGTTGCCAAAACCCAAAACCTTGTCCTCAGCAGAGCTAAAACCAAGAGTGTTTTTCTCCAATACACTTACGCTGCAATACTATACTAGAAGTTTCTTAAGCTTGAGAAAATATGAAGATCCTACTTCACTATATATTCACATCTTTCCTGAATGTGAGTTGAGGAAGAATTAGATGACTTGCTAACGGTAAAAGCAAGACAGTTTGCTTTATGTCTTAGCTTAACATTGCCTATTGACAACCAGGAGGTGACACGGCTCTAATCCAGAAATATACTGCTCTAATTTTTTATGATATGGAGGATCCTGGAATCGGCCACTTTATGCTTGGGTCCACAGAACGGCACACCATTTGATTTTAGAGTGAAAAGGAGAATAGGTGCCTTCTTCCCTTCCAGTAGGACACTTACAGTGCCTCTTGCCATGTTACAAACATGGACTGCACATCACAAAACTGGTTTCCCATAACACTTTGGTTATAGAAATGAAAATACTGTGTATTTGTATTGTATCTGATTTCCCAAGGCTACTCATTCCAGCATTTGACTTGCTTGGTGCAGCTTTCCCACCTGGAAGACTAAATCTCAGCATACCTTCAGTTCTTTAATTTGTAAGCAGAGTGCTAGAGGGATAAGTTTACTTCCAGTAAACAGTAACTTCACAAGCAGTTCACTGGGGCTGTTTGTAGAGTGAAGTAGAACAATGTAATTCTAAAGCCCTTGAAAACTGGTCCAAACATAGAATCACAGAATCACAGAATGGTTTGGGTTGGAAGGGACCTTTAAAGGTCATCTAGTAAAACCCCCAAACATATTATGCTTTATGAATATTTTCCATCACGATTTAAATCTATTAAGAGAAAGAAAAAGTATCTTTACAAGAGGCCTTTGCTTATTGTTTTATTAGTACTTCTTTTCCTGACAATCTTAAAGGGTTCGCCACCACTTCATTATTTCTGTGTAATGAGAATATTCATCTTACCATTTCTGACTCACCGATACCCTCAAAGATTGCAGTTTTTAAGACCAGGAAATGTAAAGGTAATAAAGTCGTGGCTTTCTCATTTACTAACCATTATCTTTCAAAACTCTCCTTTCCTTCCCCCAAAGTTGTTGCCTCATTAATCTCCACGCGTGACTGAAAGCGTTAAAAGCTTTCGTGACCAATTAGTTACAAAAAGGCGCCTGCTGACATTTCCCATCGTTTTAACCGGCATTCGCTGTCTTGGTGCAAAGCACATTTTGAAGTATTCCTCTCTCAGAGCACCCCTGAGACTTTTCCTCCCGAATGAGAGACTTTTAATCTCGATACCTGACCCAGAAATGGAGCCAACCTGCTCGCTCCGGCGCCCGGGAGCGGTACGCGCCCCCGGGCCGGGGTAAGATCTCCCCCCAGCGGCCGCGACGCTGCTGTCGTTCTTCCAAGTTCTGCTACGTTTGGGAAAAAAAAAAACAAATCCTTTCCACACTTCAGCCTTAATTCTCACTTTTTGTAAGGTGGTAGGGTGTACCTCCCTCTGTATAACGCCTTCCTGCTGATAGCGGCCGATTCTGCCGGACTCGCAAAGCGCTGCAGGTTACCACTGCAGCCGGCAAAACCCCTCCAAGTGTATTTCGTGCAAATTCAGTTCCCTAAGTTGAATTTTTGCACGCGGCTTATTCCAGCTTTGTAGCTGTCTCCACCTACACTCTGCAATTTTTTCTCACTTGGCGCTCCTGAACAAGAGAGATGGGTTTTGTTGAGCCGTGTCAGAAAGAAATACGCATATCAGCTGCCTTATTCACTGACGGCACAAACCCCACAGGGCTGAAAAACACATCCCAAGGCTGGAGACCCCCCTTTGCCCCTGGCCGCTCACCACCCATGCCTGGACACAGGAGATAGCCCACTCTGCCCCTGGCCTTTGCAGGGCAGCCGGCTGCCCCACCTCACCAGTGCTGTTGTTCTAGCAATAAGCAATTTTTGGTGGTTAAATCCCCTTGGGAGATGCCGGGAAGTGCCAGCCAGCCTCTTTCTTGAGCAGCGAAACACACGTCGCCTCTGCTGGCTCCATACGTAGCCGAGTTACCTCCTCATTTCCCGCTGAGTCACGTAGGCAGGTGCATTCTCCCAGCTCCTACCAGGGCATAAAAGGAGCTGGTTCCTCTCCCAAAGAAAACTAGTAGAAAAAAACCCAAAAGAGACATTTTTAAAGACAATTTGAAAATGGTCCATCTCTGCAAAACAAGTGTGCAAAAAACGTTATTCTTTTTTTGTCTGAGTAACAGATAAAAGTCACCGCTGAATCACACATGGCATAAATTAGGAAAAATGGGAAATATTAACCTCACAAAAATTTAGAAAATTGTAGAAAATTATCTTGTTAATGAAAATTTTCTCCTAGGCTGTTAGCATCTTCCAATATTTTTTATTCTCTGTACTGTTTGTGCTTTACATTTGTTTCTAACACTGATCAGCAAAATCTGTCTTCCTTGTTTCTGAGTGGCAAATGAAAAACACGCAGACAGTAAGTGGAGACAAAACTGGAACAATGCAGCAAGTAAAAATTCAACTTAGCTGAATTTGCATTAAATATACTTGGAATAGTTTTGAAAGTTTTAGACCTGTTGATGTGAAAGCAGAAACTTGTAGTTATAATTTTTCTAACCTTAGAGGGCTGTCAACTTTGTATAAATCACACAACTGAAAGGGTCGTTATTATGGATACAGGCAGCATTAAGACTGTTGTGACTAAAAATATTTTGGGGAAAACTGTTTCTATCTTACTTTTGACAGGATATTTTTTTGATTCGATTTCATTGTTCCATTGTCAGTACCTTTGTGTCCATCTTTCAAACAGCACCAGGGCCAGGAGACACCTGCCCTCACCCATGGCTTAAGACAAACACCCCTGCTGAAGCCTGGCTTGTCTAGGTCAAGCCTTGGAGCTATGTTTGGTGGTGTCTAATGAGAAGAATTCACACTTAAGCCCGTCTGTCGGTGGAGACACATGAGCCTCTTCTCTCAGTCCTTCTGCTCATCCCCATGGGGCTTGTGGGAGCTTCCTCTCTTGGACATTTCCACTTCTCCATCAAGCAGTGCTGAAACTGTTCAAAAGATTTCAAAAGAAATAGCGAAGGAGCTAAATGGGTACACAGACAGGCAAGCGTGTGCTGTTGCTTCTTTTCCTAGGAAATCAGACTGAAACACAAGAGAACTTGACTGAGGCATTCCCTGAACCTGATAAGGGAATCAGCTTCTGACTGTACGAGGTTATGATAAGAATCATCACATTCTAGGAATGTCAGCTGGCATTAGTGTTAGCTACCAAAGCATATTTCCATTCCTTTCCTTTCCGGGTGGGCCTGCAGCTGAGAGCTCTGCTCCCTACGGAAGAAGTGGCTACGTGGCATCACCAACTCTTGCTCGTTCTGTGCCTCCCAAACCCTGTGACCAGTGGACTACTCCTACCAGCCTTCCAGGAGTACTATAGACCGTCACCAGGAGTACTGTAGACCATCACGCATCCAGGTCAAAGTTTTACTTGAAAAATCTGTGAAGATTATATACAGGGATGGTGTACTTTCGGCCACCAGGCTGCAGCTTGACAAAATCAGTAGTTTATGTGCACTGTGCTTTTTACCAAAACAAATGAATAGCCAGGGAGTAGCTTGCTGATTGGTTTTTTATTATCAGTCAAGGGGTAACAAATAAAGGACATTGGTGTAGTTTTATTTTCAGACTGGATGTGAAAAAAACCCAAAGAAGATAGGTAATGTAATTGATCCAAACAAATTAGTACAGAGGGGTTAATGTGCCATGAGTTTGGATGACCTGCATCATGCGGGACCCTCAGACACATCTTTCATGTGGTCAGAGGCTTTAGCATCCTAAGAAGGGCAGCACAGAAGAGGTTGAAATGAGTGAAGAGAAGAAAGAAAACATTTGAATCTCGGGAAAAATAAATGACCTTTAAAGTTTATTCCATGCCATAAAAACTTTTTCATTCATATGAGACCTTTGTATTCTCCCTTTGATCTCTTTCTTTTAGTGTTTTCTGTTCGCGTTAATCATTTGAACAGATTGCTCAAACATACAAAAAAAATTCAGTCATTCCTCAGTGAGCACAAAAGTTCCATCATTATTGAAATGACACTGTACTCTAGCTTAATGCGTGAGCCTACACTTCACTGTGATGGCGTTATTTGGACTGGTTGAAGAGGTTTTGTAGGAAAGCGGAATTAGGAATTTCCAAAAATTCCTGTTTCAAAAAAAGGTCAATAACATGATATACAGAAATGATCACAAACAATTGATTTTTTCTGATAAAGAATATTAGTGGATAGAGATATAAAAATAGTGTTTCAGTGTAGAATCAGGTATTTCCTGGTGATTTTCTGTAAAAAACTCTCCAACAAACAAACAATCTCAACAGTGTAAAATCTTCTATCTAAGGTTTCATCAGCTGGTATTTTCAGAACACAGCTGTGTAAAATTCAGGTGAATTTGTGGTGGGGACACATGCTGAGTCATGAGAAGAACTAAGATCAAACAGGTACCTTTAGCTTTCTTTTAACTTTAACTTTGTGACTGAAATTAGGAGATGCCTTTGTACTTCATATTTACAAGTGTCTGATGAATCTAGTTGCATTATAAATAAAATACAGGTAAAATCCAAATGAATTGGTAGAAAAGCTTATAATATAAAAAGGAAGTGTATGTATAAGTGGCCTGACTCCTTAGATAGTCAGAAATATCACTAAAGCTCTTGTGATTTTGGATACAATAAAATTGGAAGAAAAGCTGCAGAGCCGCATGCCTTACTTGTTGGTTCCTACAATACGGTATGCAATGTTCTGACAAAGGCACATGAGTCTGAAAGGTCAGCCTCTTCTTTGGTATGGTGGTGGTTGGTCGGATGAGCAGGCAGAGCTAGGCCGGTGACCATCCTGGCTGAGTTTGCCATTATTTGAAGAAAGGAAATATGATTCTTCCCGCATTAGCAGGCAGCAGCTGATAGCGGGGGCCTTGCAGGTGAGCTCTGTCAGAGGAGAAATAACTCCTCCAAACCCCCTTGCTAAACCAGGGCCAGGCCACCCCTCTGGATCCCAACCCAGGAAAGCAGTTCAAGGCAGTGATCCGGGGCAGGGGACACACAAGCTGTTCCCCATCCAGGTCACAGCACTGGCGAGGAGGACGCAGCAGCACCTGCCTGGGTCACAGGGCTCTCTCCGTGTGCCGTCATCACCAGGCTGGGACACTGCTGGAGGACCGTAGCCACCACACGAGGGAGGTTTCAGGGGCTCTGCCTGCATGTGTTCCAGTATCTGCACTGCTGGAGCTCCATACCATGCATTATTTTGGTGCAGACATATGGACCTAGCTCTGCCCTAGGGCACCTGCTACTTGGGTACTACTGCTACCAGCGTCAGCAGAGCAGCACAGGACTGACAAAGACTACACAGGTTGCCTGAGGCTCTGAGTAGGTTTTCCAGAAATTACATCTACCTGTCCACGGAGGTGAAGCCATAATAGATGCTCTGCTTTATTCCCTGTAGGCACGAGAAGTTCCTTTGATACTGGAGAGCTATAGCGGGGAAAACAGAACACTGCTTTGAACAAAGGCAGGAATCCTGCACTTGTGGTCTGAAATAATGAAAACAATTGGCTTAGTCTGACTGGTTAACAAAACTTCATTACCTCAAAATAAAGCAAAAAAAAAAAAAAAAAAAAAGACAAGAAAAAGAAAGGGAATTATTATAGACTGAATTCCTTATAAACTCACAGATCACATTCAAGGCCTACAGGGTCCCCAGTATTTAGCTTTCAAAATGAAGATTTTTGAAGTCTCTTTATTATTTACACCTGGTCAAATTAACGTCTACCTGTTCTGTAACTCTTGTTCATAACTGATCAACAGCATTTCAGTGTAAAGGAAATTAAGTTTAGAAGTAATTTTTTGTGAATTTTAAAAATAATTATTCATACTGACTATGCAAATGAACTGCCCTTTAACCTTGTTTGTGAGCTCGCTCTGGAGAGACACCAAGGGTGACTGCAAACATGAGTGAGAAAACACAGTTCTCCCTTCAGGCAAATGTTACCAGGGGACCATTTTGAGACACTCGCCAAATCAAACCATCAGTTTTTCAGAGGGAAAAGAAAGCTGCGTGGTGAAGGACCTGGGGGTGCTGGTTGACAGCCGGCTGAACATGAGCCAGCAGTGTGTCCAGGTGGGCAACAGCATCCTGGCTTGCATCAGGAATAGTGTGGCCAGCAGGAGCAGGGAAGCGATAGTGCCCCTGTACTCAGCTCTGGTGAGGCCACACCTTCAACATTGTGTTCAGTTTCGGGCCCCTCACTACAAGAAGGACATCGAGGTGCTGGAGCGTGTCCAGAGAAGGGCAACAAAGTTGGTGAAGGGTCTGGAGAACAAGTCTTATGAGGAGCAGCTGAGGGAACTGGGGTTGTTTAGCCTGGAGAAGAGGAGGCTGAGGGGAGACCTTATCACTCTCTACAACTACCTGAAAGGAGGCTGTAGTGAGGTGGGGGTCAGTCTCTTCTCCCAGGTCACTAGTGACAGAGCGAGAGGAAACAGCCTTCAAGCTGTGTCAGGGGAGGTTTAGATTGGATATTAGGGAAAATTTCTTTACTGAAGGAGTGGTCAGCCATTGGAACAGGCTGCCCAGAGAGGTGGTGGAGTCACCATCCCTGGAGGTATTTAAAAGCTGTGTCGACTTGGCACATCAGGGCATGGTTTAAGAAACATGGTGGTGTTGGGTTGGTGGTTGGACTTGATGATCCTAGAGGTCTTTTCCAACCTTAATGATTCTATGATTCTATGTGTGTGGGCAGTTTTGCTATTCTCATTCCTAGTGCGATGGCACCATGAGGCGACAGCAGGGCAGGGGCTGGCAGCCTGCCCTGTCCTGTCCCACTGCCCCATCCAGTAGTGGGGCATCTGGGGGGGCATTGGGGCAGCCCCAGCCGTGGGCATCGGGCATCTCCCTCAGGATGGGAACAGGACACTGGCTGGTGGGTCAGGCAGGCATGGTCAGGCTTGGTGGTGCCCTTGCAGCCCTGGCACAAAACTGTGAAAGGTGTGATGATGGAAAAAAAAATAGGCCACGATAATATGGACTACTCTGCATTAAAAATATAAATAAATAATAGAAAAAATAACATTGTGTACACAATGTCAGAGCACCTGAATCCCAGACTTACAGAAAGACGATGGCTATTTGGAGGCTCATATTGCTCAGAGACTGGAATCTGCTGCCTTTGACAGATATTTTTTTGCCTCGTGAATTTGTTAGCCAACTGTCCAGGGGCACAACCTATCAGAGACACTTTGCAGATGAAAAATCAGTGGAGTTTGGAATACAGAACCTTTATTTTTTCATGGCTTAATTAGAAACATGCCACAGATACAGAACCTGAGCCATATGTAAAGTTCTGAGCCAGATATAAAAGATTATCTGAAGGAAAAAAAGCCTGCCTTTTCCGTTCAACAACACAGGGCTTGTGCAAGTTCCTAGTTATTTCATTCAGGAAGAATCAAAGTTTCCTTTCAGCCACAGAAAAACATTGAGCTCTGACTCTCTGTGTAGCCAAACACACTGCTAGTAGCAAAGAGTCATGCTGAATCAACCAAAATGTTTATTTCCAATATTTCAAGAAAAATTTAAATGAAAAAAGACAGTTACAAGACAAAAAAAAATTGCTCCAGTCCCAAGGGCTGCTCCAAGAAGGCTTCTTTAGGGCTTCAGTGTAGGGTTTCATGTGAAACCCATTAATGGGGGGAACCACTGAGAACCTCTGCAGTCTGCTTTTGGAGTCAGTGATTATTCTTACAAGACGACTGCTTTGGTTCACAGTGGGGGAACATTTTCCCCAAATTTATACAGCTAGTCCTTTCAGTAAAGGTCACACACAATTCTCAGCCATATGTTATACTCTTAAAATCTTAAATCTAGATAAACAATGAAAAATCAGAAGCATTCTGGAAGAGTCTTTTACCTAGGTTTTACTCTTCCGCTTTAATATGCGGTTCACTAAGGCACAGAACTCAAAGTATTTCCAGCAGGATCTTCAGTTATGATGGAGCAGGTAGTGCTTTCCAGGCGGCAGCGTCATTTTAAGATGCCCACCCCTGGTCAGCAGACATCAGTAGACAGAAAACTCTGCAACTCAGAGAATATCCCATTATGTTTGATTTTGGATTCTTTAAAACAGTATGAGCAAAGAGAACGTAAACAGCGAGGTCAGCCATGATTTTATTAAGGAAAAACCACAAAAGGATCATATTCTGAACTGCCATCCGCCATCTCACAGTTTGCTCGGAGCAGCTGCAACGTGCAGCTCCCAGGAGACTACACACAGTACCTTCACGGCTCCAATATTAAGCTTGAACAAGCTTTCAAGTTACCTTAAGTTCATCTTTAGAAAAGTACGCTAGAACCACTGAAGAGAAAGGCCAAAAGTGATGATGAAATAAATGAAATATTCACTTTGAAGTCTAAGCCTTCCAGACTTAGAAAGAAGATTGAATAGCCACTGAACCAGACTTCAGTGAATTCCCATAGGAATAAATGCGTCTGGTCACTAGGTGTCAGCCTTGCCTGTACCAGAAGGCCACCGGACCATCTCCCTGTCCCAGCAAGCAGATGCAGCTCTCAGCACTACAGATGACCGTAGCAGTCTTGTTATTTGGGGGAAGGAGCAGAGGATGATGTTGTTTGTGTGGGATGTTTATGTACCTGGTAATATAATATCTGTTACACACAGGTTTAGGTGCTGGAAACAACAGCATGCTTCTTTCATGCTGAGGAGATGTGACTGCAGAGACAGCAGAGGAGTTAAGCCCTCACATAATGAATAAATCAGCAGGGTGTAAGCAATGAATCAGTAACTGTTTTGCAAGCCTCATAATATTTACTGTTTATCCTAAAGCACCAGTTCCTGGAATAATGCCATCACTTGAAAATGCTGGCTCCCACTTCTTAAATATGCTTCTTGCCTCGCTGGATACAGGAACAATGCTTGGAAACAAGATCCCTGCAGGGCTTAAAACTCTGAGGACAACAAAGAAAAACTAAAATGTATTCTTTAAATGATTTCTTGAATACTTATAGTTCATAACAGCACAGTCAGCAAAAACAAAGAGTAATTAAACATGCAGCAGAGCTTCAGTGGTGTTCTGCAGAATACTTGTATGTTTCTGATTTTGGAATCTCTTCAGATGGAGCCTTTCCTATCTTGATTCTCATCTTCCCAAGTCTGCGTAAATTATCTCTTATTTCGCTAGGGCCACCGAAGTACCGCAGCTGCACGTCATTGCCCACAGTGGCCTGCTGCCATTGCAGTTTCCTGATATGCTGCAGGCAAAGACATCCAGCTCAGCTGAGAGCAACAGTTCGAACAGGGAAAACATGGACTTTTCACAAGATGCAGCAAAAATGATTTGACAGGTTTTTACCCTCCATTTTCTTCTTAGGTTCTCTTAATGGACAGATAAGCTTTTCCACAATAAAGACAGACAAAATCATACCATCCCAGTGCTTCAATTCCCTCAGGTACATACAAATGAGCGCAGAAAAAATGACCCAGGTAGAATTTCTCAACACGTTCACATCTTCACTATGGTAATTCATTTCATGACCATTCCACAGTAAACACCTGTCTTCGATAATGAACCTGGAAGGGTTGGAGCCTTCCAACAACAACAATAACAACAAAACCCAACAGCAAAGTCACAATTACCCCAGACATTTCACTAGTCCTAGAAGTCAGGGCAGCAGCAATGTCAAGCCAGCCAAGCCCAACATAAAACCAGTAGAATAATATTTTGACTGGAACAGCCTCAAGCCTAGTACATGGCCCATGCCCAGACTGCCTGCTGTGGTGACTAGTGCAATTGCTCTGCCAAAAAAACAAAATCAAAACAGAGGAGAAGGGACAAATGATTGCCTGTGCACTAAAAACCAAATGCCTCTATGAGGTTTCAGGGTCCCAGAAATCACTGGAAACAGGAGAAATGGCAAGTCAAGATCTGTAGAAGGATCAGTCCCTAATTCGTCTCTTACACACACGCCACAATTCATCACAGCAGCTGTAGGCGGGACCCAAAGAGACACACTGGACTGCGTGTTCCCAGAGAGCAGCGAAACAACATTTTAGTTTCTCAATTTAAGTATCTCAGTCCCCTTTCCTGGCCACTACAAGCACCACCTGCTGAAGGAGACACCTCAGAGGGACACTATCTTCCTCTCCTTTAATTGTAGAGGAGGACTCTAATGGACTTTAATTTCCATGCTTTGCTTAGAGAGGAAATGCATACATTAGAGTTAGCACAAACATCATCAACGTGTTACACAAAGGCCAAGGAAGGTAGACAAAAGTTTGAATGGCAATACCAGTGCAGAGCTGTGAACTGGGAATCACCGCCTTGAAAGAGTCAGAGACTTCTAGGTGAGGATGTCACCGACTCCTGTATCTTGGAAAAGCTGTGCTCTCCAACAGTTGTAAAACGCAGATGACCTATTTGCCAGCATTTCACCTCTCGCAGCACCAAGACATCCTCTGACTTGTTTTTTATTAAATCAGCACGCATATTTTCAAAGCCAAACACAACCTAGCATATCAAACTTCAGAAGTTCCCAATGCTGAGCTCGGCAATCCACACTGGTGGCTTGTGATCCACAAGATCTTCCCACCATTAACTTGAAGCATCTTGGGTTACTGAAAACTCAGAGTGGGATTCAGTGCCAGATACTTACATTTTAGGTGTATACAGGTGCACTGTACGTTAAAAGTACTGTCACAGTCAGTGGAGCCTTAGAGCGCAATTTAGTTTCTCAGACGTCTGCCTCGGGCTGAACGCAGTAATTCTCCAAGCTCTGCTGACTGGATCGATCACATTTCTACTGACTATGAAATAAGCTTAAACAATTGTCTACATGTGAGCAACGTAAATTTAGACTTGCATTAATTTTGAAATTAAGACAATATCTCACTATACTAAATTTATAGGGAACTTGGACTCCCAATTTTTGAAGCTCTGAACCGCAGCCACATTCAACAAAGAACACATCTCCCGTGTCAGATATTAAGAGTGAATTTATTTAAGGTACCTTAATTTAAGGTACTCTAATTTAAGGTACTGCACACCAGGAGCAAGGCAAACTACGCTAGTATCACAAAAATTCCACAGAGAACTAGTTTATTGTAAATTTGCACATTATTTTTTCATAGACTGCTCTATGTACGCAAACCTCCAGCTGTCATTACCTGCCCAAAGAATAACAATAAAAATATAATCACCAAGACATGGCAGACTTTCAGGCTAACTTGCCCTTATTTATAGGTTAGAGAGCAGACAGGACAAACCTGTCATGAACCTATAACGAACCTTACAGAGGCTGGGTTTCCAAAAACGCAAGGAGAGTCTGATTTGGGCACTGATGCACCGAGTGCAAAACTACCTATCCATTGAGACTCGTACCTAGCGCATGTAATTCTGAGTTAATTGCACAGACACCCTTCTAGGAGTGTTCCTTGACTCTGAATAAACTCTGAATCCATTGCTCAAAGGCCCCTCCAACTCGGTTGGGGCGTGCCTTGGAATCTACAAGGTTAACAAGTAAACAACATTGCTGTTGACATTTTTAACAACAAAAGCAACACCAGGCCAGGAAACTCAAGCCATGAAAAAGCCCCTCGTATAAACAGATGCAGGAATGATCAACACTTTTCCTGCTCCAGAGGCACATAAAACAACCAGATTTTCAAACCCAGAGTGGGCCAGACAGGATGACACTGTGAGAATGATTGAGCCCTTTAGTTCCCACCACTACAAGGGGAGAAGTGAGAAGAGACCTTGGAAAGATGTAGATGCGACAGAGGGAATATTAACCGAAGGAGACAGAAGAGAGCTGAGGATAGTTTGCTTCCACTGAGAATCCAATAATCCTTCAGACAATGCCATATATTTCTGCTATAAAAGACCAAGCTGGGCCACCTGGGCTAGGAGATGGAGGAGCTTAAAAAGTCCATAATGTTCCTCTAATGGGTAAGAATTCTGTCACACCAGGACTTCTAACTACACCTTTTCATAGACTAAACCATAACACAATAAACTGAAGTACAGACAGTGAGTTAGGTAAAACTATTCCTGTCCGTATCACCGATCAAGAAATTTTAAGAAATAAATCTGCATATGGAATATTAAATTGGCCATTTAGGACAGACACAGAGTCCTTCTTATTTCAGATGTATGTAAACATAACACTGAAGTACATAAAACACAAAACTTGTGCAACAATTTCAAGCCAGAGACAAATTCATACAGAAGTCGTGAGCATTCAACAGTGCAAAATTAGCTTTGCATTAGCATTCTGAACTTAAGCAATAAAATAGAAAATAAAATAGCAATGGGAAGCTATCTTCATAATTGATCACTTTTATATGACTTCCTGGAGGACTAACATCAATTATGCTTGTATGTCAAAACAATGTTGGCACGCTGCCAGCGAAGATTCGGGTCAGGGCCACTGATTTATTCATTTATTCCTTTTTGGAAATCAGTGGGTGATGCAGTCACCTATCGGTTGTTAAACACGAACATTATACTGTGAAGAATAAGAAATGAAAATCCAGCACAAATAAAAGGGAAAATGCATTTATTTTAATTTGCTTCATTTCAAGGCTGCAGTCAGCCACCTCTAAGTATTGACTGCCTGCTGGTGGTAGTCTCTCCCTCATAAGAAATAGGTGATTTCTAATTATCAAGGTATAACGAAGTACGTACTCGTTCAGAGGCCTTTATTTTTATTTCAGTCGCACATATGTAATCAGTTTCATCAAAAAAGTATGATGTTGTTGATAAAAACTGACTTGGCTTTCAGTATTTTATGGCACAAATGACGTTTCTTTTCCTCGGCTACTTGATAGTGCTTTTCCGGTTACAGCAGATTGGGTGCTTCTTACTGTGCAAGACATTGTTGCGTATGAAAACCCCTATCAAAACAGGATATCCAAGGCAATCATTTACCTTATGAACATGAAAAACATGGTGCACATTCCTAAGTAAAGAGAAAAACCCAGCACTGGCATCTGAGGCCAGAGTCTTGCATCAGCAAGCCTGACCCTCATATAAACAACAGTCCAGTGGGAGGCTGTTTATTACAGATTTATTAGAAGCCTTGTCAATAACTTACTTCTGCTTTTGATAATTCTGTATTCCATTGCCAGGAGACTCGTGTTCCTGACGAGATAAAATGAACAGGAAATCCTCTATAGCCTTGTCACTTTTTTCACTAGTAAATAAAAATCAGAACAACCCTTAAGAAATACAGGCTACTGTAAACAGAAGAGAGAAGAAAAGACAAGCATTGCACGTTTTAAATAAAGCAACATATGGCCCTTTTTGCCCTCTCCAATTATAAGATGATAAAAGATCACCTTTATAAAGTAGAATGACCGGATTTTGTGGAACGTGGCTGTTTTGGCTCCAAGGTATTTGTAGCGTTATAGTATCAGAGCCAGGATACAGCTGCCTTGTGACTAAGATGTCGCTCACTGAATAAGTGCTATCCAATCCCTCAACGTCACCAGACATCTGTTTCCTGTTTTCATTCTTTCTTTCACTGTTATCATTTTATCCAAGTTACCCTTTCACCTGAAAACCATTTAGAAGCCTACAGAAACCAGCGCGTGCACGCATGTGTATATCAAAGAAATTGATTTAGGAAAAAAAAAACTGCTGAGAGCAATTTGTTCATTTTAATACAAAGAGCACAAGTGGAAACAAAGTTGCCTTCCCCCCCCCCTTTCTCCCAAAAATACACAATGATACATAAACACTTTTGTCTCCTGGTCTTCACTAATATGACTAACTTCCTTCTTCGCTTCCAGTTAAGTAGCTTTCCTGTTGAGTACCACCACCTCCACAAAATACAATTGTGAATTGATTCATAAAAACAGAAACATTATGGCACAAATAAGGGAAGGCAATAAATACTCTTCCCCCGCCTCCAACTCCTTCCCAAACGGAGGCAGTAGTATTGTAATAACAAAAAGAAGAAAAAAAAAAAAAGGTAAAAAAAAAAACCCAAAAACTATTGATTGTCATTTAAGTTTCCAAACCAACAATCATCAGGATGCAGAACAGGATACATCTAAAGTGAGAAAGTTATTTACTTCACATTCAAGTTAACACCAGCTATACTTTTTTTGGCACACGGTATTATTCTTAATGTGCCAAAAAAAGTCTTGTGCACCTTATAAAATATGAACGTTAACACCACTAAGAACAAATTCCTGCTATTCACAACACAATTTTATATAGGTGTTGTTTTGCTATGTTTCACCTATACTTAAACCATGGATCAGGAGAAGAACCTTTAACGTGTTGGATGCTATCAGTAACAACTGACAATAGCAGCTGAGGAGTAAGCTGTAAAAATTAGTGACCTTCCATTGTTAACCTCTGAATTTCAGATTAAATAATCAGCATGAGGACAGAAGACTTGTTTTATTTTGTTCTGTGATTACAGCTGCTCAGATTAATTGACAAGGCAGTTTGTTGAGTGAAGCAAAAATCTGGGCTGGTTGACAAACACCAACAAAAAAATTAATTCGCTTCTTGTTATTCTCTGAAAGAAAAAGAAGATATTTTAGATATTTTTTCTTCTCCCCCCCCTCCCCAGCACACAAGCGAAATACAGGTGTTACACAGGAGAAACAGGAGATTCTGGCACTCAGAGGGCTTTCCCTAGGAGATGGGATGGTTTGGCAGCTACAGGAAACTGTAAGTAGCACTTCCAAAGGCACATGAAAATTGGAAAGCAAGACTTATTCTTGTGTTCTGGTCTTCCAGACGGTTTCCTAATAACCAAGTTATCCCTATTTTAAAGCCAAATTCAGCTTCCATTAAAGCTCATATAATTATGAAGCACCTCATTAACTTCTGAGGGGTCAGATCAAGCTCTGATAGATTAACTTAGTCTCCTCTCTCACCTTTCAATTTACCGCTTGGTTCATCATCCTAAATGCCCAATCCTAAACTTCCGTATGAAACCTAGAATACACTTGCTTAGTAATAGGATAGGATTCCGGAGAGACTGATGAAACAAACATCTGTTGGAAAATATTTTTCAAGATTTTATCAAGTTGGTGTGATTAAAATACTGTCTCCCATAAAAATTATTTGTCCCTCACTTCTCACAACATCTAAATTCATTTGCCCACTGTCACATACGCCATCTGTGATCAAGCTGAAAACTGAATCCTAATCGCGAACTTTGTCCCTTACAACCCCAACATACACAACCTACTGCCACTGTCTAATATTCATTGTTTCTGGATTCTGCTGTGCATTTTTATTAATGACATTACTTTTATGTCTGTTTTAAACTCTGTTTGAATAATAAAAGCCATTGATTTAAGGTAGCTATCTTTTTTTTAAAAAAAAAAAATTAGATATAAAGTTCTTTTAAACAGCATACCCTGTCTCCCTCAATTCCACCTGAAGGAATAAGATAAAAATCAAGACCTCCCAAGCTCTAGTGGTATCAATGGCAGTGCCAAATCCAAAACATTGCTATGGAATTGAAAAGGTCAATGAGTTCTTCTGTACTTTGTTATTTCTGGTTGTTCTTCATTTTCCCTGTCAAAAAATTAGATGGCCTACCTCTTAGAGGTAGTCATGGCACCATTTTCCAAAACATAAAATCCAATGCTATGTAATGTAATTATAAAGTAATATTAGCTTTGTACAGCCATGTTTCTGATTTTAAATCGAGGGGGAAAGAAAAGAATAAATTAATTATTAGGTCCAGTTACGCTTTGGAATCATCCTCAGAAATAAATGCAACATAAAAAAAAATTTGTCTGAAAAAATAACTGGCAAATCATCGCAAGAGAAAGTGCCTGAACACACGCTTTTATGTCAGACTCCACACTGTTTCCAAATGTTAAGACTTTTCATACACTGTATTATGACAATGAAAAAGTTGAGAGCTACACCAGAAGATTGCATAAACAAAAAATTTATGTTTTGTCTAGCATAACAGGAGTCTTAAAAAAAACAAACACCACTTCGTATCCATTATTTCATACCCAGATGTTTCCTGTACACCTGCAGTTGTCTCCAGTCCCAAATTCATGAGCTATAGTATTTTAACAGCCGCTCATCAGTTGGTTTCAGAACTTTCTTGTCTGCCATGTTTACGATCCATCCTGGAGCAAGACCAAAAAATATCTGTCTAGGATCCTTGCGTGTGCTTAACATTTTGAAGAGCTCATCCTTAGTTATGTCTGGTAAGACATAACCATATTTCTTGGCAAGTTCAAGCCTGGCTTCTGCAACCTTAGATGGATCTGCCAGGTACCCACGATTCCCAGCATCTGTGTAGTAACGGACTAGATCTTCAGGTGGAAGCATTCGCTTTGGAATAGGCTGGCCACGCAGGAAAAATACTACTGGCTTACACAGAATTTCTGTGGGCAAACGTGAGAGAAAAATTAGATACTATGCTTTACAATACATATTTAAAGACATTAAATGACACTTTTATTTAAAATTCTGTGCTAATTATTAAACTCTTATTAAAAAGGATCAAGCAAAGAAACAAATATTAAGAATATTCTTGTTCAGAATAAGATAGTCTTTAACAAGTTTCACTTAACCAAACGAACAACTCTGTTTTAACTGATATTTATGGTTACAATCTGGATGAATCATTACTTCTCATACATACAGAATGCCTACTTTGGAAAGACACAATAACTCAGCTAGAAGATGCTATTTATATAAAGGATTGACTTCCAGGTTAGAAGCAATACATTTGCATGGCTATTATGCAGTGTACGACAAGTGTCAAATTTAGTGTTTCTGTAAGTATTTTAAATAAAGAATCAACGCCGTGTGCACCTCTACAGTCATTTGTGAGACTATCTTCTCCTCAATTTTTACTGAATTTGGCAAATTACACTCCAGATCCTTTTAACCTTAATATTTTGATTATTTTCTGAATTGGAAAAAAAATCACTTAGCATTCCAGGGTAACATATTTTGCACACTAAAAATGCCTATTCCTCTTGTTCTCAGCCTCATTCACAGATGAAAGCTCCATTATTGTCAATAAAAAGTGCATGAATGAATATTAGGCAGGATGCAGCCTCAAGCAAAGCAAAGCCTCATTCTCCAGTGAAAGTGCTCTGAAAACAATAGCCATTTTGACTGGAACGATTCTGAGCTTCTGTAACTTGGTTATTTCCTCACTTTAACCACAAAGTATTTTTAAATTAAAAATAAACATCCACAGGGGTTTTAAAATATTTTTTTCCTTGAATTTTCTTAGGATTATTAAACCCTAAGAAGTTAGAAGACAAAAATTCAAAGAAACAATCTTTTATTAGTTCCTCTATTTCCAAAGCTACTTCGATTTCTTTAACTGGATGATTCGTAAGTAGCTACTAACACTGGCAGGGCTAAACAGGCGAACATTTTAAAAAAGCAGAACTGTGGATGCATTACAGTTCAACCTTTGTCTAACACTGTGTTACTGAAGCTTTTAGAATAGAAGGAGTTAGTGATTTTCCAGTAAGAACTATGTTTGAAACTTTGATTTAGATCATTCGGGGGGCGGGCGGGGGGAGGGGGAACAGTCAGAAATGAAAAGTAATTCTTACCCAAACTCCTTGGATCATAGAATGATGTTGTTACAACACCTCCATTTTTTTCTATGGCTGCAATTGCTAGTTCAGATGCCCTCTGCACTTCAATATTTACTTTTGCTGAAAAGATGTCAGCACCCTGTAAATTTCAAAACATATTAGACTGACATTAAAATTACTATTTTAGGACGTACATTTTTTTCTTCTCTGAAAAGTTGTAAAAAACATTAAATCCTGCAAAATAGTATGATTTATCTGTTCCCTACACCAAGACAGGTAACCAAATTGCTCTCACTCAAGTCACCTGGATTGCATGAAAAACATTTGCCAGTCCAAAGTAGTCATACATTCTAGTCTTCTGTTCTAAAATTCTAGTTCAACCTCTTGTTATGTGCTCCTTAACTATTGTTTTTGTAGCCTCTCAGGTCTTAAAATACCACCCTGGGGTTGGAGGGGTTTTTTTATTTTGCTTACACACAGTGCCCTCTAGTGGATGTATTACCACAAAAATTCCACACCAAACGAATCTAGAAAAGCAAAGATGCTTCCAAAACACGGGAGGGACAGTCTGACAGCCTGGCACGGCAAAACTGAAAACCCAGGGCTTTATACTGCCTGAAGTAATAAGTGCCTTGTATGCATACCTCCTCCACCAGCTGGACACCATAATCCCTTTTGAGAGGTTGCACTGTTACACCTCTCGCATTAGTGAGCTGCGTTAAGTCGATCGGTTGTGTCGGGTCAACTCTACCCAAATCAATCAGGTACTGCAGCCTCTGAAGACTGAGTGGTTGATACTGACGTCTGAGGCTGGGGAGAAGAAAACAAAACAAAACCAAAGAATGAGAAATTTGCAAAACTGAAGCTCTAATAGGAACTGGTCAACTCAGATACACCACACTGTATTCCATTTTCTACCTACTCCTAAAACTACCAAGTAATTGTTTAAAACACACCCATCCATAAGCCAAAATTTTAAGTTTAATTTAATGCAAGTGCAAGCCCTAGTTACAGTCCTGAACTCTATTATGCCTTCAGGTTTGCTCACACATCCCCACCTCTAATATGATACTAATCTTTTTGCTGTTGCCAAGCTCAATTCACTCCAGAATACCTCTCTACCAGCTGACTGGTTTAAGGAAGAAAAAAAAGATGAAGAAATTAAGGTGTCAGCATTTCTTCATAAGACAACAAGATTCTAAATAACTATATATTAGCATCTTTTATAACTATATATTTCTATAGTATATACATTTTATATATATATAGGTATGTATATATTCTGTAACTATATATAACCATCTTCAAAGTGAATCCAGTTGGTTGCTTCACTGACACATTCAGAAAATCTGAGCAAAAAATACACAGTCAAAACCAAATATATCCTCCCCTCCCATATAAATTTAGTCAAAGACTATCAGCCAAACCCTGTGCGTGCTCCTGCATACCATTTACGCTGATGCTCAAAATACAATCAGTTTAAATCATTACTGGAAACCTGTGAGTGGTAGCAGAAAAACTGAGCAGCTTATCTTTGTTATTGGCAAGCTAAGTACGACAAGACAAGCAACCGAATTTGCACCATCAGACAGATCCTAACAGAGCAAAAGTTCAAAAAGTGGAGGAACACCACTGCAGACAGAAGAAAGAGCAAGGTGAAGATAAACCAGCAGAGACGTTGCTCAGCGTGCTCCCATCCTGCCACAACAGTCTCTCTCAAGTGCACTTAAAATGTTCACTAGAAAACTATTTACAATAGCCTGGTATTGAAATTTTGCCAACAACACTGAGAAGAAATTACAGAGTACTTTGTTTCACATGCTGTCAGATGCAGTTAAAAACAGCAAGACCGTATTAATTTCTTGTCACTGCAGAAACTTGGATTTTTGCTGTTGGTTATTCGTGTGCTCGCGACCACCGTTAACATAAAATGCTCAGTGTCTGCATTCTGCAGCATTTCCCTTGTGGGACTGTGGATCTACTGCCTTCAGCTATCAGAAGTGCTGCCCACTTATTCTTACAACAGGTTAAGCAAACAGGAGGAAATCACAGTACTTGGAAATATAGTTTGAATCACACTTCAAAACAAGCAAGACTGACAGAAAACCTCTGATAATCAGGACAGGTCTGTAAGTCATACTGCATGCATAAAGAATAGAAACATAAAAATACACAGCTATTTCATGAAGTTATAACAGCAAATGAAACCTAAAATCAAATTGTAAGTTTAACAATTCACAAATAAATTCACGTAAGTCCTTTGATTCTTAAACTGTCTGCTAGGTTTGGCACACTGTTGATACTACTGCCTATAATAATTTCTGTATCCATACAATGCTTTAATGACCATACCTAAAAGCAACAAAATGGTTAGTGACCAAGGTAACATAGGTACCTTCTTAGGAAACAAGAACAGCTTTAAACAACAACAAAAACCAACTAAACAAAAATTTTTAATTTTCAGTGTAGTGAAGGACATTAATAACACGCTGGCAAACAGATCTCCAGCTAAGAACAGTGACTGGTTAGAAGAATAATTTTAAAAGTTAAGAAGCAGAAAGAAGGACATGGCATAAACAAGCACAATGTGAAAAGGGGACAGAACAACTGTCAAACAAGGCAGAATGTCTCTGAGGAGAACAATTGTGAAAGATGACTTAATGGCTTCATCCAATAGATCTGATATTAAAGGTCTTGTTAAGATCCTATGTGGAAAAGATGGAGTGCAGACAGACAAAGACTGCAGTGTTGCAGGACTGAAAAAAAAAGCATCATGAAGAGAAGTGGAATTGTTTGGCTAGCAGCAGATCAGAGCTTCAGGTGAAAAAAGCAAAGAGAAATAACAAAGGAAGGCTTTGGGTTACACTTCCATGCCTAACATCCTCGCTCATGTCAAGCAGACTGTTCCCAGTCAGTTCAACAGGTTATCTGTTGCGCAGACAGGCAGAGGGAGAAACAACAGTGTATGGAGGAGTGGTCCGAGGAGAAACGCACTCAGCTGTGGGCAGAAGGGTAACCTGCTACATACGAGGGATTATGCAAAGAAAAGGGCAAATAAGCAGAGCTGTAAAACGACAGAGAGAAATTAAAGAATAATAAAAAGAAATCGTTAAAAAATGATCTCACAAAAAATGGGAGATTCTGCTCATGAGGGAAGCTAACAGTCTGAGAGGAATGCCTCACTGTCAGTTAGGCCTGTTTTGGCATATTAACTTCTGGCTTTAGGGGAAAGACCAAGAAAAGCAGACAATGATTAATTTCTGAGTAATGTCAAGAAACTTACCTATGTCCCTCATTAAATCCATATTTTGGTATGGCCAAGTAAAATGGAGTTTGACCACCCTCAAAGCCTAATCGGGGGCGATTTCCTCTTTGTCTTTCTCCTTTGTGACCTCGACCACACTTCCTACCACGGTATCTTCCACGGCCACGTCTTCTCTCCTTGAAAACAATCCATGATACGTTTAGTCAACTACTTTGGAGATAAGTATGTATAAAACATAAGATTTCAGAAATATAAACGACTGAGCAAAATGCTGATTCTTGAGGAAAAATTAAGAGATCGCTCTTCTCTAAGAGGAAAAATAGTCAGAAAAGCAGTTAAAGTGATTTTTGCACAGCACAGCTTAAGGCAGGCACCACAATGTTTATATGAACACATATTGTGATAAATGGAATACTAGTATTTAATCCTACCTCTTACACCATACACTCTCCAAGTTAGAGAATTTTCCTGAATTAACTATTGATACTTCCTCCTATTTCCTAAGAGAGGTGATCAGTGCTCAGAAGTTTCTGAACACTGACAGTGAAAAAAGAAATAAAAAAAAAAAAAAAGAAAAAATCTACCTCATGGGGCAGGGACGCAGTTTATATATGCTATGCACACAAACAATTATTTTCATGGACACAGACTTTCTAAAAGAGTCTGCAACTGTAGTCAGTAGTAACTGCAACAAATCAAAAGAGAAGATTGTATTTTAAACCTTTATTATTTTTTAAATTAAGGCTGTGATACTAAGCTATTAGTTCCCCAAGCACTTTAAATTAGCCTTAGAGCCATACGTAGCAGTTCAGCAATCTTCTTGTGTTCTTGTGCTCACCTCTTGTTTGTGCCAGCAGAAGCACCTGCACAGCTAAATGGTGAACAGGATCAAAGGGATAAGTGAACGTAAAACTTTTTTTTTTTTTTATTTAAAATCCAGGTCAGTCGCACCATTCAGTACAATTCATGGGTATGCAAATATCTCTATAGGATTATAAAACCATCAGTGAGCAAGGGTGGAAATGAGCAGCTGGGAGTGACAAAATTTCCTGCATAAGGTGACTTCATTTAATTCATACACTGAAGAATTTGCAGCACTAAGGCTCACTTCAACTTTTTTTCATGTTTTGTCAGAGCTAAAACAGAGCCACAAGCTTCAGAATCTCAATGCCATGCTGCACAGGGTAGATTTCACTGTTCACCCCCAAGAGGCACAATCACATCTGTGCATTGCTTCGATGGATCCATTTTATCTTACAAAATTTTTCCCATTTAAGTGAACATTCACTGGAGTGTGAACACATATGGAAAGAGCAATGCCATGCTGCTAACCAGTCTCATACCTGCACAACACAATCCACACATTTGCTATTTTCCATTGTGTTCCTCAATGTGAATCAGTCAGGCTGGGAAACATATAAAGCAACACATTCTAAACAGCATTTATACTGCTTATACGCTAATTTTGGTTAAGTCACCGCACAGTCACTGCTGGATCAATAATAACAAATAATTCATTACTAAAGAGGCTACAGTAAGCCTCCTCAATTTCCCATTTTTTGTATTCAACACTCAGACAGCCAAGCTTCAAGCACCCTTAATCCTACAAATTGCTCTATGTGGTTAGACTGCAGCACAGAATATTGAGTAAAACTCAGGTCTGAAAACTGCTCATTACGTCACAGTACTTGATTATTAGCCTAACACCATAGAGACATAAAAATTCATGTTTTATGCTCTTTAATGTGTCTGTAAGTTTTCCAAAGTTATGGAGCACTTAATGTGTACTGAAATATTAGTAAAAAGTCAGTACGGACATACATCAGAAAAAAAGCATTACCCTATTTGAAGCTTCAGCTGACCTAAGATGCACGGCTTACTTGTATTAATGCTAAACAGCACAGAGTTTAACTGCAGTTTTATGCTAGACTAGACTACCCCTGCCACCAGAGGAAGATGACTTGTCTCCAGCTCACACATTATGCTTTATTCACAGGGCCTCTTGTGCTGCCACAAGTGGTTGTGGGGCTCCATGTTGGACAGGTCAGGGAATTAAACTAGATGAAAACTGATTTTTGCCTAACTAGTTTTCAGCTGGTTTAATTCCCTGCTCTGGTTCACCCCACAACCTCTAGCAGCAGTACAAAGTACACAGCGGGTATGAGCAGCTGGAGGCAAAGAGAGGACACAGGTGGCCCACGCTTTCTGGCAGTTGCCCCTGTGGACACCAGATTACACAGTGACTTTGGTTAATACAAACACACCGACAATATCTGGTCACAGAGTGTAATCAGTACATTGACCAGATTTTAGACTGTCAGAGGAGCCAATCAAAAATATTTTTTTTTTTGCTGCAACTTCTGTTTGTGAAGTGAAATGTTCTTCAATGTTCTTATTTGAGAACTTCACTGATCATGAAATAAGGTTATCAGACACCAAGAGAAAAATACCAGAGAAACAGAGCTGAGGTCACTTGTACAAACTTTAAGTGAAAGCAAACAGAAGTACCATGGAGAAAAAAACCGCTCATTTCTTATATGGAGTTGCAAGTTGCTGGCTAAAGACCTAGTGAGTGTACAAAAATCTTTACTTTCAAGGTTTAAAAAAACAAAATAAAGAAAAAAAAGGCATTTTTCTAAACCCAACAGCTACCTTGAGAAAGAAAAAGTCCTGAGACCGAAGACTGGTAGGAAAGCATTAGTTCTAGTAAGCTTCAAATTCAGACTATCTCACAACTTCTGGATGCTAAGCCTGAAAATACTGTTTGAGAGCCTGGATTAGTTTGGAAACCCTTACGAATCACCACTCCAGTGCTGTACAGGGCTGCTCCTTTCAGCTCCATTTGACCCTGGCCAAGCTGGGTGTTCGTAGCCCCAAGTGAAGTAGCTTGACGGGGAACCCCAACAGCTGCAGGGGGGAAGAATTTCCATTCTCCTGCCTTGTCACGCGTCTAAGGGGTTACAACTATGCAGCACTTGCCAGCTCTGCAGGCATCCCTAGAGAGCCTTGAGCACTGACAGGGCAGTGCGATTTGGTGCTCCCTGTCAGTTCTCTGTTCCCGTACCTTTAGCCCTTGAACCTTATCCCCCTGTTCACTGATATGTCCCCCAGACCAGGTGGGTTTCTTCCTGGTTTCTTTTCTTTACTCCTCTATCACTTACAATGAGACAGAGAAGATAACATTTAGGTTGTTTTTGAGAAATCAACAGTAACAGGAAACACTGGCTTGCATCACATTCCTTTTATTTTTAAGCCTTTTAACCTTCCCTTCACAAACATGTCACCCCCTCCCAAAAACACTTGGTATTCCGTACTTTTTTAACGCTTCCACAGGTCCCCCAGCGATGGCCCTTAGGTTTAGCTAGGGCCGCTCACCAGCCAGTTTTCTGCGGAGCTCGCCTCACACACCGGCTACAGGACACGCGAACGGAAAGCACAGGGCCAACACACACGCACACACAACACTACCACCCCCTCCTCTGCCACCCCACTCCTATTCCAGCCAGACCGCTCTCCTGGGCCCGCCACAGGCTCCCCAAGGGCTTTCCAACAGCCCCCGGGGCAAACGCCAGCGGGGCCGGACGCGCCCGCCACCGGGGGGGAAAGCGCGCTGCCGAGCCACCCGACAAGCTGCAGGAACTCACCCGCTTTTTGGAGCCGGGGCTGGGCCTTAGGTTGGCCAGACTGACCCTGGGCAGGGACCGGAGCAACTCCAGAGCCTTGGCGCCGCCATTCCCGCTCATGTCCCCTCACCTCCCAAGGGCAGCCGCCACCCTCGATTGAAGCGAGCCGCTTTACGGCAGGACCGTAAACCGCGCTTCCCGCCCCTTCCCGACAGTGTCGCGCAGCCTCCCCCGCCGGCGGGGCGGGTCCCGGGGCCGCCGCCCACACAGCAGCACCGGGGAACGCGAGGAGGGGGGTCATTCCACGGCGCGGGGGTGGGTTCACCCGGACCCAGAGAACTGAATTAGGTGATCTGCCGCAAGGCCGGTTCCCGTTGTGAAAGTCAGCCGGCGCTTGGCCGTGTTCATGTCCCGCCTTCAGCCCTGAAACCTCTGTATGCGCAAAACCTGCCTCCATGTTGGTGGTCTGCTGCGGGCGGCGCCCTGGGGAGGGGGTCGGGCAACAGCCCTGCCTGTTCTGGGAGCGGAGGAGGGTGCAACGGGAATGGCGTGGCGGAAATCAGTGACTTTCAGTACGGAATCTGTATAGCTTCTCACCCCCTTCAAAAAAATGAATAAAAATTATAACAATGGTATGGACAACCATCTCACCTACGTCCATTTCAGCCACTTGCAGAGCAAAAAATACATAGTTCAGAGCACGCTTTGCCTTGCAAAACTCTACTTCAATCAAAAACTTAAAATCAGGTAGAAAAGTGTCATTCATATGACAGGTATCTCACTGTAAAGAGACAGCCAACTCAAAGTCTTTGAAAGGTTCATCACTCAGATGCTTTCAGCCATTCCTTCAGGATTTCAGGAGCTCTGTTCCTTCAGCATTTGCCTGCAGCCGGCAGGCTGCCCCGTGCCCGCGGAGGCCACCCCGCTACCTGAGGCTGGCCAGTGCCCGACCCAGGCAGGGCTCGCATCTCTCTGGCGACCCTGAGCCATGCTAGCAGCAAATGGGAATTCAGGTAAGATCATTCCAGCTGCATGGATTAAAAGATTAAAAGCGAGGTCTAATTCTGAGCAGACCAATGACCTAGGCTGGAGGCTCGCCAGCAGGCCACCCTGCGGGAGTTACGTTTATGTGGCGAATAGCACGGTGGAGAGGGAAGACAGAGTTTTGTTCTTGTCCCAGAAGGATGCTCTAAAGCAAGGGGCAGGTTCGGCGTACTTGATAAGCACCTGAGATAATGTGAAGCTCTTAATCTTTTCAGAATCTTTTATGCATAAGTTGTATTTTCTTAACAGATTTGGATCGGGTACAGTGCATGAGGCAAGAACACACACTAAAGCAGACATAAATCAAACCACGAAAAGCGACCTGTGAAAATAACCCAATTTTACCAATAACAGGGATCTCCTGGCATAAACAGTAGGTATCAAAGCAGCCCAACAACCATGGCAAAGGAGGTGGCATGTTTAAAGTTACACATCTGGTGCAAAGGTTTCTCTAAAATGTTTTATGCAGCCATGCCGATAAAAATATTAACACTGTTGAGCAAAAGCTTTCTGAAAAAACCTCCCTGCCTGGTATGGAACATGCCAGTGGGAAGGATGTGAAAGAAGCATAGCATGCTCTCAGCTGCTGTTTGAGCTGCCAAAAAAGCTCCAATGTTAGCCAGATACCAGCTGGCAAATACAATGAGTAGATTGACTTTCTGGGAGGAAATATCTGACAAAGATGTATGGAATAGAAGACAAAGAACAAAGCATTTCATTTTGATAGAAATGTGTTTGCCATACTTATTCAGAGTTGGTCCAAGTATCCGGAATGGACTGGAATGATCCAGTAATTTCAATATGGAGTGCCTGAATAGCCCGATATATATCAAGATGAATAAGAATCGTTGATTCTTTGGCTGTCAGCCAAGAGATTTAATTTGGTGATGAAGGCATCTGATCCAACAGGGACAAACGAGCTCTGTCTAACAATGCTGTTTGCTGGTTTTCCTGTTTCCCATGACTTAGCATATTTACCTATTGAAGAATACCCTAAATTCCCTTTTTTCCTAAGCCTTATAATACAGCATAAAAATTATTTTTACAGGAAACACTCAAACCATAGACAGGTACGAACTGTACTGTAAGAGTGCAGCATCATCTGGCAGCTGTATCTGGCTGTTTGAAAGGCAGTTTTAGAGGTGAAAGACAGTTCAAACTCTCTGAAACCACTGGAAACCCAAAGACAGAAGCAACTTTGCGGAGCTTTACTTTTAACCAGCGTACGCAGACTTCTCGGTACAGCAGGCTTCAGCCAGGCTTCCCCCGAGGGGTGTCCCTGCCAGAGACACCGGGACACCCCAGCCGCCACCGGCGCGCCCCAGAGCTCTGCAGCACCCACAGGCCATCCGCGCCCCTCAGAGGCAGCAGGCCGGCCCGGGAAGGCCGGCTCAAGGGCCAGCGGGGGGAACCGAGGGGGGCGGCCCCGGTTCGGCTCAGGACACGGTACTCTCCCGCCCAGGGGCGGCCTCGCCGACCGCCACCGCCTCCCCTCAGCCGCGCGACCCGGGGGCCACCGCTCCCGCCGCCCCGGCGGCAGCCAATCGGGTGAGGGGACGGCCTCGAGAGGGGCGGGGCGAGGCGGAGGGGCTGTGGGCGCCAGGCCCGTTCCCCCCACCCCGCCCTCCTGGCCGGCCGCCCGCCCCGCCTCCCCGCTGCTGGCCGGTGTCCCGCTGGCCGCCCCGCAGCCCCGGTGTATGTGCGGCAACAACATGTCGGCGCCGCTCCCCGCCATCGTCCCGGCCGCCAGGAAAGCGACGGCTGCCGTGAGTGCGGGAGGTGGGGCGAGCCGCGGGGAGGCGCCGGCGGCCAGGGTCCCCCAGCCCCGCTTTGTTCTTTGCTGCGGCCTCAGCCCCGGGCGGGGGGCGCCGCCGCCGTCAGGCCCGGCCCGGCTGAGCGGGGGGCGCCTGCCCGGTGCGAGGGGGTACGACGGGGCGGCCCGGGCGGGCCGGCGGGTCTCTCCCGTTAGTTTGTTTCCTGTCAGAGCAGGGGCTGGCTGGGGAGCGGGGTCCCGCTCCCGCGGCGACGGGCAGCGGAAGGTCACGGGTCTCGTGTCGGGGAGGGCCCGGCGGCGGCGTGGGGCGGGCGGGGGCGGGGTGCGCCCGCTGATGGCGGCGGGGCGGGCGGGAGCGGCAGCCGGCCCGAGGGAGCCGGGCTGGGGCGGCAGCAGCGGCGCGGGGCTTTCTTCCGAGAAAGTCGTGCCGTGCCCCGCGCCGTGCGTGGTGCTGCGTGGGCCTCCGTAGCGCGTGGGTTAGCTGCGTTTCCAGTTCGCTGATCTGATACCGCTATGGTGTTTTGTTTTTAATTTATTTTTCCTTTAGGTCATTTTTCTTCATGGATTGGGAGATACCGGGTGTGTATTCTGACCTTTTACGTGCTTAACAGTTATCGTAGCTTCAAATACAAGCCTCCATGTTTTAAAGACGTGAGCAGTTAAAAGTTACTTAAGCTTCTTATTTTGCCCATAATCGACTGCAGAGGCTAACAACAGAGGAAACTTCATGTATGCTGGAATGGTGGTGACAACTGTTCACTTAAAACTTCCCAGCATAAGTCATCAAACGCTTCTCTCTTTTCAATCACTTACCTAATTTGGTCTGAATGTGAGCCCTCTTTTTTCTTGAGTCAAACGTGGTAAAAGAAGCCTATGGGTTTCTGATCTTTGGCTTTCCCGAGAGCGGGTTCCTGGTTATTCTTGTGCTTGTCTGAATTTAGAGTTCTCTTTCAGAGTTCTCTCTTTTTTTTTTTTTTTTTTTTTTCCCCCCCTTTCCTCTTTCCCCAGCCTTGTGGATTGCTGGTTTGCTAGTAGGTGCAGTTAGGCCATGGTTTCCTCTTCAGTATGTCACACCTTAAAATCCAGGCTTACTTGATTTATCTAAGCAAACTCCTAAGCAGTCACCTAATGTCTACAGATTTCTCTAACTGAAATATGGTCTTCAGACTCAGAAAAAAAAAAAGCCAAACAAGCTGTGAAATACACTCTTTGCCTTGTTACTGTTATTTCCATGTTCAAATAGAAATGGAAGGAGTAGGGAATTTCTGGGAGGTGTTCTGTAATGTTTTTGTTTGAAGCTTGTGTGTGTTGAGATATAAACATACATCCATTAAAGCTACTGAATTAACATTTTAGGAGTGTGTTGAAACCCTTTTTTTTTGGTAGAAGACTTTAAAGGAATTGGCATTTAGATACTGAAAATGAGTAGCATGAATGCTTTGTTTATTGTGCTCCCTTATGGGCAAAATTACATAGGTTTTTCTTTGTTCGTTTGTTTTAAAAACTCTGTTTTTGTTACCTGTAGACTGAATGATGCCTCTAGGTTGAAACTTGCAATGTTTAAGATATAAACTTTTTCTAAAGAACTTAAAAAAAAAAGTCAGCTCTCAAAATTGAAACTTGCGTAACCTGGACACTTAATAAGTTAAAAAGAGCCAAGTCCATGCACTTGGCAGTATTCTACAAGTGGAGATGTCTGCTTGCATTTTTTGTGCTGACACACCACCCTGTTTGCATTACCGCTCTTCCTTTCTGCTGGTAGGAGGCAGCTGAGGCAGCAGTGCTTCCTGCATCTTGGCACCAAATGTCCAGCAAGTGATTGCAGGATCTTTTGAGTCTTTGGGGTTTGAGTTCTTGCAAATCGGGTTGATGTTGGTTTTGGCAAGGGGAAAAAAAACCACAAGAGATTTGCTCTTTAACATAAATTGTATTCCTTACACAAATGTGGTGATTCCATTTTGGTGACAAAGCTAACACCCACCCTCAAGCTTGCAAATGTTCTGAGCATCCTGGAATGTATGCATTAGCAAGTCCTAACAACTCTGTGGAAATACAGTCATTTAGCTGTATTTGTTCCTCTAGTCCACAGCAGATCACATTAAGTGAAACTGCCTTTGACATGCTGCCATTTTATTTCCAAAAAAGCTGTAGTAGTGACCTAAAAAAGAATTGGCTGAAGAGAACTAATTAACAATTTTATAACTTCCCACTGTTTAAACTGACCTGTCCTACTTCACGTGAATTTTTAAATTGCTCACTTCCGATTACCAGCTGTGTTTTTCTTACTCTGAGAAGCATCTAATAGAGGTTATGTTCTTTTTCTCTCTTAGTTCCTATATAAATGGCACTTAATGATTGGTACATACTTGTCAAAATCTGAACAAAAGGTACAACGTGGAGGATTGTTAGAAAGAGTCTGCGTAAATGTGCATACAATGTTGCTTTCCAGATTTGTCAAATTAATCTTTATAGTTGGCTAAAAAAAGTCCCCAAACTCTTAATCTAACTAGTTTTTCCTCAGTTGTATTTCCCCTTTAGATTCTTATTTGGCCTTCTGTGATACTGCAAGTATTATGCAAGTAATATCACCTGTGATTTGTTAATGGTGTATATAAAAGTATCAGTAGGAAGTGGGCTGAGATATACAGCTGGTGTTTCAGATATCTGTGCTGTCCGTGTGTTTGAAACGTCTTTAACTTTAGGGAGCATATGTTAACTTTTCAGATGATATTATAATTAAGACTAAACCAAACATGCTTTTATGGCATGTCTGCTGTTGGTCTGATTAGTTCCGCTGTGTCACCAATGAATTTGTTACAGGTGTTTTCTGCTTAGAACCAACTTCCCAGTATCTAGTTTAGTGGGTGAGTTAGGAATACTGAATAGTGAGAAAAATCAGGACATCCAGGCACTATTGAGTGTTCTGGAAAGCAAAGTGCAGGCACAGGCAGTGGTTCTGCACAGGTTCAGATTTGGGTCCGGTTTGGTTCATGCCCAGATGAGCTCTGGAGTGAGTCTTTCGGAGCTGTTCATTTAAATTATGCTTTCCAGTTTTCTGGTTTGTAGGAAGCTTAACTGATGTGCTGTGCAGATCTTATGTTGTTCTGTGCATTCATACAGCATGTGCTTGAGATTAAAAAACTACCTGCAATTGGGAGTGTTGTTCAGGACTGCCTGAATCTGAGAGCATTCAAGCTGAGCCAAAGTTAATAGGTCTGATTGATTAGGTTGGCTCCATCTGGAGTTAGTTTAGATGTCAGTTTGCTTCTCTCCCGTGTCAAGGAATTTGGTGCAGAAAAAGTGGAGTCTGCTGTGAAAGAAGCTGCTTTAAGTCTACAGAAGCAGCAAAGCAGCCTCTGGGCTAGAGCTGCTTTGGAAGCAGGATACCTGTGTTCTTATGTTGTAGCACCCAAGTCAATAAACCCACCCAGTTACAGAGCAGGCTTTGCTTAGGGCCACAGTGGTATTTCTGCAGCTGTGCTGCAACTGTGATAGTCAAATTAGGTAAAGTGTCCCTGGCTGTATATATGCAGCAAATATTCAGAGGCAGAACAAACCATTTAAGGTTAATACTATATTCATAGCATACTGCGGTTGATATAAAAATTTTCTAGAAATGTGTTTATATTGATCTAATTCAGCATATTTTGTACTTGGTCCATGCTGTTGCATAACCACAGAAATAAGAGCTAAGCCAAAACATAAATGCCATTTAAATTTTTTTTTTTTGTTAACAGGCATGGATGGTCAGAAGCGCTTGCAGGTATCAAAAGCCCCCATGTGAAATACATTTGCCCACACGCGTAAGTTTGTAACTTTTCTTGTTTTACAATTTTCTGTAGAGTTACTTATTAAGACACTTGCACAGATGATGAAGTCAAATGGGATTTGGATGGCTCTGCATTTCGTTTTTATATAAAAAACTCAAATAATTTCGATGTTATTAAATCTTTTGTTATTTTTAGGAACTGCTGTGTGATTTACTTCACGGCAAAACTGCGTTTTTATTCCTACAATGTTTTTGTTATTAATTCAGACTGAAAATATCTGGAAAGTTTTATGTGCAAAGTTAGATTGTTTTGACTTAGTTTTCACTAAGTTTTTTTTTTCACTGTTTGTTGCTTTTTTCCCCCCAAGAGTAATTTTTTGTGTTTTACTGACCATTAAATATACTTTGTATTAGGTGCATGTATAGTAGGTGAAATTTCCCTGTTACCTACAGCAAGTTTCAAAGATTCATATTTCCAGCAAATAACGCAATTTCACAGAATCATAGAATGCTTTGGGTTTTGAGCTGTCTTTGTGCAATTTGAGAAGTGAAATACTTCTGAGCAGGGTCAGGAGTCAGTAAATAAAGCATTAAGAACTATCTAGTATTTACTTAATGATAGAAAAACTAATTAAGTATAACCTTAATTTATTCTAACACAAAATTCAGATTGTCTTTTGCTCCAGCAGTCTTGGGAGGTGTGGAGCAGGGATGGTAGGGAGATAAGTAATCAATGTTTTGGCGTGTTACTGATTACTGGCTGTGATTTACTTATTTTATCACATGGCCGTGCTTTGCTGAGCTGTTCAGAAAGAGCTTAGCAAATCTGCTGTTCTTTTTGTGTGCCCTTTGACTTCTTTCAGTCTTTCCCCACAGAACTTTTGTTCCTCAATTTCAGTAGATTAAAACTATAGCCAGATTTGATCCGTGGCATGGTCCATTGAAGTTGTCATGCTATGTCTGAAAAGATGCCATACAGCAGTGTAAGGGTGGGAATGTGTCCTGGAATGAAGGCAGGCACTGCTTAAGCAGGTTATGCTGTTGAGAGAAGCATGTGTGGCCAGACTCGTATCCGGCACTATGCTGCGTTTGGCTGCTTCATTAGGTTTGCTGGTGCTGCTGTGTGAGGTGTCTTCATCCACTGAGCATGTGTATGGAACTGTGGTAACTAACTGTTACTTAGAAATAACTAAATGAGGTACATATATATATAGATATAAAAAACACACATATTATCTCATATATATATATATATGCATGCACGTATTTATATAAAGCAGCCCATTACATTTTGCTTGCTCTCCATGGAGAGTGGTAATTCAGCTCTGAATATTAAATGTTTGGGCTGGCAGGTTTCAAGAGAGATTTCTTGAAGAGATGCTACAAAGTAGCCAATGTTAATTATGGTTTAAAAGTAAGACAGAATTAGGGATATGTAGTTTCATGACATAACTGCATCTGCATTATTAAATTTCATATATCTTATGTCGGTGTTGTCCATTTTCACTTCTAGGCCAGTTATGCCAGTTTCTTTGAACATGAACATGGCTATGCCGTCATGGTAAGTATTTGTTCAGACAATTGCAGACGATTCTAATCAAAGATATCTAGGGGTTTGAACTGACTGTTCTTAATTAAAAAGCATGAACAACCTGAATGGCTAGTTTTAATGAGGTGTAAGTATACAAAGCTTTTTGCCTTAGTTCTGTTCTTATAAAAGGGCTCTCATGAGCACGTTCTAATTCCTTGTGTACCTATGGTAATGGTTATTCCTCAGGGCTAATCTGTATGTATGTCTTAAAAAAAAAAAACCCACTTTATTTTACAAATATAGTCTGTAGTCTGTGTGAATGCGTGGTTGGTAATAGTAGAGACTTGCAGTGGAAACGTTACTGCTACTAGTAAGTAATACTTGATGGGTCAGTAGGATATCAAGAAACTATTCGTTAAAATATCCATTCTGAATAGGAAGCAAGAAAAATATGGTAGATTTCAGAGGTCTTAAACCAGTCCTCTTCTTTTTTTTTTTTTTTTCTCAAGTAACTTGCATTTGTTTTTCCTATATTTCTTCAAATGGTATTTTGATTTTGTACATGTGACTGATAAACTGAAATTCCTGCTGATGTTTTTGGACAAATAACAAACCTGAGCTCCTTAATCTGCAGTAAATTACATAAGATAGCAAAACTCAGAAAAGCTGCTTTGACTAGATTTAGCCTTTTAGCTGCATTCACAGATTGCCCACTATTTCTTGTAAACTATGGGTGGTTGGTACTAACTAATAAGTCAGCTAACATTTTTGTCTGGAAAACATCCGAATTTTATTACTTGGGTTTTAAGGAAGTGGAATGGATGCTCTAATGAGTAATTCTTTTGTTGATATTTTTGTAAGGTTTGATATCATTGGACTTTCTCCAGATTCACAGGAAGATGAAGTTGGGATCAAGCAGGCAGCGGAGAATGGTATGCTTAGGAATACCTTTTATGGCTTAAAAGTACTTCCGTGTATTCTTAAAAATGCATTATCAGTCTGAAACAGATTTTTCCAAAAGCAAAACTGTTAGGGAAAGTAATATGTATATATTGTATTATTGCTGATCAAAGTTTAGCTAAGTGCATGGTTTGGTTTGTGGGTTTTTTTAAACTTCATGAGTAGGTAGAGTAATTCACCAGTACAAACACTTCATACTCTTAAATATGAAAAGTACATGGGAACCAGTGGACTTGCAGGCTAGAGCTGTACGAGCATTCAGTTGTTGTTGATGCTGGATAGTTAGAAGAGGATGCCGTCTTCCTGGCAATGGGGCTTTCATGAGACTTTTTTTCATGTCTTTCTCTTTGGAAATGGTGCAGTGGCACTGAAATTTCTGATCATGCTCTAGATCTTTTGACACTTTTTAATGTATAGCAGACTAGATTTTCCTTCCGCTAGCTTTCTGCTGACATCAAGGAAGTGGTCTCTTTCCTCTTCCAGACTTTCTATGAATGGAGTGTTTTTTAACTATGGGCCTCTATTTATGTTGCAGTTAAAGCACTGATAGATCAAGAAGTAAAGAATGGAATTCCTTCTAATAGAATTATTCTGGGAGGCTTTTCTCAGGTAAGGTATGGTTGGAAAAAACTGTGTCTTTTTCTAGGGAGGTAACCTAGCTTTCCTTACGTGGGAAATCCAGACACTTGAATTGAAAAGAGCATCTAAAATTTTAAGGTGTCAGTTTTCCTTTGCTTTAACAAATGAGGTTTTTTTAGTTTTATGCAAATAATTACTTTTCACTGGAAAATGAACATGCATGTGGAAAAAAGCTACTAAACTTAATAGTCTGCTTAAAGTCTTCATGCATGTAACTTACCTAGGTTTGCTTGAAAATCTTGCTAGTATGTTTAATTGAACTTCAATTTGGTAGATATTTGATGGTCTGGATTTGGGAAATTCTTCCCTTCATACTTGTCAAACATCTATGGTAGGTAGGTTAATAGATTACGCCAACTCCCCAGCTCGTATGCAAGTAAATTAAAATATTAAGTAGTGATAATACTGTCATGAGTGATAGTGCTTTATTTCACGGTTTATTTAGGTTTTTTCCCCAGCTGTTAGTTATAGTAAATTTACTGTTTTACTTCTGAATTGATCACATGGACTTGAAGGGCGGGGTGGGTGGGAAGCAAAATAAATGTACGGGAATACTGGCCTTAGTGTTGGTTCTAAGGAAGAATAGATCAGAATAGAAAAAGATCTTTAAAGGAGAAACCAGAGATGTTGAAACAAGCATTAAAAGGAACATTACCATCACCTTTCTAATACTTATATCTCTTTATCTTAGGGAGGTGCTTTATCATTGTATACAGCTCTTACAACACAGCAAAAATTAGCAGGTGTTGTAGCCCTCAGCTGTTGGCTTCCTCTACGGTCTTCTTTTCCTCAGGTATTTATGTTTCTTTCCTGACCTAATTTGCACTTGGGGACCGAGCGTATCTGAAGATTTTATGTTGTGCAGGAATTAGCGGCCATCATTATTAATGAATATTGGCAATTGTTCAATAACTCAGAAGTTTTTAAAATAGAGCCCTGGAGTTTTAGGGTTTGGCAAGTAGGAAAAATGAGGAAATACTCAGTAGCTATCTCTGCCTAAAACAACATTTCTAGGAAACTTAAAGCATACAGCAAACTTGCCTTGAAGATTAATTTTTATTTGCCATTTGTTCCATTTGCAAGGCACTATCTTATTAGAGACTAGGGATTTAAACAGTGTCAGGCTTTTTCCTTGGCCAGAAATCATATTCTTCCATTGTGAAATTAGTGCCAAAATTTTATTTGCAGGTTTTTGAACTTAATGTTTTGTCAGGCACAGAGCTTACTTCATAAGGAACTTGCAGACTATACATTGTGGTTTTTTCCTTCAGAATTCAACTTATTTGTTATGCCACAAGGGCATAGTACCATGGGGTTATTTTGTCTCAGTGATGTTAGCCTTACCTCCACTTACTGTCTCTTTCTTCTCTTCTCCCCTCTAATCCCCCCCTCCCCTAACAGGGCCCTCTCAGTGGTGTCAACAAGGAGATTGCTGTTCTTCAGTGCCATGGGGACTGTGACCCACTGGTGCCTTTAATGTTTGGTTCTCTCACTGTTGAGAAGCTAAAGAGTATGATAAACCCAGCCAATGTAACCTTCAGAACTTACTCTGGCATGATGCATAGCTCATGTATTGAGGTAATTTTCTTAATATACACTGTTTTAGTTTGGGTATGGTTGGTTTTTTATTCCCCTCAGAACAAAAATGTATTGGGTGGGGGGGGTTTTGGGACTGTGTTTTGAGTGGGTTTTTGTGTGTGTGTGTGTGTGTGTTTGTTCAATAACAAGTGTTTGATGCTACTGACTTACTTTAGAGAGTAACTTAATGCCTGGCTGAAAAAGCATCCAAGGCAGAAGTTCATATGACTAGTGGGAGTTTCCCCATAAGATTGTATTTTTGGCACTAGGCTAGTTGGTCTATGAAATACCCTTCTCTTTTTTTTTTTTCCCCCTTTTTCTTCTCTCCACCTTCCCCCTAATTATTATTATTTGCTTACTAAAAAACATTGCTGAATTAGAAGGCAGATTCTCACAGCATAAATCCAGCTGGGAGAGAAATCTTGTTAGTTTGGTGGATGGAGACATCGAAGGAGTGGAGAGGGAGGGTTGACGCTATGGAAGAGGCTGTCTAACGACCTGTATTTATGGTTCTGGCTCAGCAGGCAGCTGAGCTGATGTAATGGCTTGATGCTGCCAGAAAGGCGTGGATTAGTTCCCTCTGCTTTTGACGTCGTGGCCCTCTCTTCCTTCTTGCACCAGCTCTGGAGCTGATCAGGAACTTCTTTGAACCATTTGAACTTGCTAATATGGCAAAAGTTGCTGGCTGCAGTATTTGCAGCTGTAGTGAGTTGAAACATCACAACTCTCACAAAGTAAATGGTAGGAGTAAGAAACAAAAGAGGAGGCAAGGAACAAGTCTGCCATTTGTCAGCAGCGGTAGCTTTGTTAATTTGGATTGCTGCATCTTGTGGGAACTGTACCCTTGGATAACCTCTTTGGGATGCTTACACAGTTGTATTGCATTTAGGCAGTAATAGTATTGAGCTGTCATACAAATATATTAATAATGTGCTCTTTCTTACAACGTTGACTCAGTTAAAAAATTTAAATTATTCTCAACATGGATTGTTTTCCCAGTCTAGTTTGCTGTATTGCTTTTACTTAAAGAAGGAAGCATCATTAAGGTGAAACTGAATGGTTAGTAGCAGGATCTGCTGGATTTTCACACTGCTTGTATGAAAACTTGGAAAAGTGTAAAGTACACATGAAGCTATGGCCTTAGCTGTGTTCAAATCCTATCCATGCTCAGCCTGGTGGTGTTCAGGGCACTTGATTGATATGTAGCTTGCCAGCTCAACTTCATAGAGAGAGAGAAAAAGCAGTCTTGGATTTTTCGTGTATTTTAGCCTCTTCTGAGTGCATAGCGCCTTGAAGAGTTATCAGCCTTGACTTGTGTGCAAAGTGGTATGATTTTATCAAGTAACTAATTACTCAATATTTCTAGTGCAGCTGCTCATTATAACTAAAATGCTGAAACGTGATTTCATGTAGCTGAATATGTATTAATAAGTAACTTCAACTAACACATACTTTTATCTTTAAACAGGAGATGATGGATGTAAAACAGTTCATCGACAAACACCTACCTCCTGTAGACTGAAATGATATGTGAGAAGCCTTCTATATAAATACACCAGCATCAACTGTGGTAGAGCGTTAATCTTCTCATAGGCCTGACAGGAACATTACTTCTATACCTGCAGTGTTATTACTGTGTTGCAAATTTATACTTAGGATGGGGATTAAATAATACACATGTACAATAAATTATAATCTTTTTAGTGTTAATCATCCACTGGTGGAACTATCTGAATAAGGCAGCTAGGTGACAATGACAGAATGTAACCTAAGCATAATGTTTTAAGATGTCTGATTTTTTTTTTGATTGCAGAGTTTTAAACTATTTGTACAAGTAATTAAAAGCTCAGTTGAAGCACGCAACATAAATGTGACCGGTTTAGTTATACTTGAGACATGATTTGTTCTTAATACTCATTGAAAACATATTAAAACATTTATTTTGTGTAATGGGTAAATAAAGTATGCAATATGTAACATAGTGGGCATATGATGGTATAATAAATGTTACCAAGGACAAAGCTTTAATATTAAATGTTAATTGTTACTCCAGGTAAGGAAGGTTGTTCTAGAATGGCTAGAAGTCAGCAAAGATCGAAGGTATTTCTTATATTTAAACCACTTCAATTTTTAACTGTTTTCATATAGGTAGATATTGTGGAAATTCTAAAGGGACTCATTCCTTGTTAGAACATCATTTGTTGCTTATTGTCCTTTTTTTTTTTTTTGATGACTGTAAACTCACATCAAATGCTGACTTGGAACAGGATTCTGAAGAAGCACATAGGATTAATTTGAGTTTCATTTTAAAATGTTTTCGTACTGAATATTCTTGTGCCTTAGTCTCTGTAGCTTTCATTGTTGTAGAAATGTTGATATATTTCACACAAGCAATTCCAGCATGTAGTTTTGATTTTTTCTGTCTGCTTTGGAGTAACTAACTGAAAACAATGCAGCTGTGTAGTTTTGTGTATTGTAAGTCTCATCTGTAACACCGACATTGACTAATTTGAATTATTTTAATAGAAATAAAAGGGCAGTTGGGATATAGCTTAACCTTTAAATTGATAGCATCTAATACTTTCTTTTATTGCATGTTGAGACTTGATTTTTTTCTGAAAAAGAACAAAGAATTTTATTTCCAAATACATCATTCTCCATTTCCCTAGATCAGTATAGCCTAGGAATATGAAAGCCTGCTATGGGGGGGGAAAAAGTCAATCTAAAAGATACAGAATGTATCTTCTTTCAGAAGCTTAAAATTCTAGAACGCACTGGGTTACAGAACTTGATGCACACTCAAGAGCTTTTTGCAGTTAAGAGCCATAATTTACTTCTGGAAACAGCTGCTGTTCTGTAGAGTTCAGATGCCGTCACCACACTAGGAATGTTTAAAAAATATGCTGCGTAACGATGTTCAATACTAATAATATGTTGGCAAGCAAAGAATATTCCTATTTTGGATGCGTCTGTTGTGTCAGCACTGTGCTTTATACCTGCATTTAAGGTACTTTCTCCTCTCCCAGCTTAATCCTCTTAAGGTGTATATGGATTTGTGTCCGAGGCATCTGCCAGTACAAATGCATAAATGGGGAATTACGCCTTTATGTCCCTTCTTTAACATGGCTGCTGCCAGAAATCTGACTTGTTCACATAGTGTGAGTCCTCAGTTTTCAGTGCATTTTTTGATATGTATTGCACTTCATTTTTTGAAAGCTGTTTTTCTTTTCTAATCCAGTTTCTCTGGGTTATTAAACACCTCTTAATATGTAAAACTGAAAAGGAGGGGTTTTTTTTCTAAATGATGTTGAAACACTTCTAGATACTCCATCTGTGTGTTTTAGAGGGCATGTCTATTAACTTTGAAGTTTAATTAGTCTTTTCCCTCAGTCACTCTGTTCTATAGGTCTGCCAATTTGTCTTTCAGTTAATTTAGTTCACAGAAGAAACCATAATATTCTTATTGTAGTTGTGCCAAAGTTCTATTGAGAAACCACTATGCCCTGGCTTGGAGTCGTTCCCAAATTGCATTAGCTGATTTTGCAGTCCTGCTGAATTGCAAACTTGGTAAGCAGACTGTACGTTATTTTTCCTAGTTTTTAGATTTATCCTCATTCCCCTGGTGTCTAAATAATCCCCTGAATATTGGCGTGTTGCCAAAGTTCTGCACAAGCTGCTAATTTTTCCTTTGTTTTCCTGCTCTGTTTGTAAACTTTAGATAATCCTGTTCAGCTGTTTTGTTCAACTTCTAATTGACTATGTGCTCATTTCATATATTCTTTCTTCTGTTGGAATGAGTATAAAGAATATTTCTAAGGTGTTAAAATGAGATTAGTCCTAGCTTTATTGTATGTTACTTTCTTCGTTTGGTGAAGAATCTCTGTTCACAGATTGTGGTCAGTTTCTAGTACTTAAGTATTTTAACCCAAGTCAGCTTCAACTGTTGTCTCCATGACGCTTTCAGATGTTTTTCTAGAAATACTTTGTGCTAACTTTCTTCAAATATTCAGTTGTTATAACAAGATTTTCTTCACACTGTTGTTTTGCTGGCTTGCTTTATCTGCAAAGAGCTGTGTTACCAAAGTAAACGTTGTGACTTACTCTGAGTTTCTGTATTCTAGGAAGAACTCTTCCCCTCGGGTTGTTTTTTTTTGCAGGGGTATAGGAGTACATTGTAGTTGGAGGTTGTTAAAAAGCCCAGAAGCTAGAGGAAACTTGAAGGATGTATTTGAAGCCTATGTGTCTCCTCCCAGATTACAGCATATATCTTGAGCTCCTGTCTCTTGTAACTTCACAGCTACTTGGAAAGCTGCGTGTATAATCTTATAGCTGAACTTCTTCACTACCTGAAGTGATTTGATACTGGGATTGTCATAATTGCATATATTTTTAGGCTGAATGATAGTTCAGCCTGGTGTGGGGGATTTAATAATATTCTATTAAAATGGAGAAGTTGGACTGTCAGTGTTCTAAATGTGATTGTCCTATCCTCATAAACTACAATTTGAAACTGTCCAATAATTAAGTTTAATTTTTGTAATGTGAGACTTTCCCCCGAAAGGTCTGTCAAACCTACAAAAGCATCGATACAAAAATACCTTGCTTGCAGATCAGTTTGTTTCAATGAGTATCTAACTCCTTAGTGTGTTTTTAATTTCAAAATGGTACTTAAATTTGCCTGCAGCTTTGTGCAGTCAGAAGTCTGGCTTCTTGTTGAAATACGTTGCCCACCTGTTAACAAACATGTTGAATGTGTATTGTAAGCCAAATCTTCCAGCCATTCTTGAAGTAAAACTGTACTGGGGTCTGTACTGTGGTGAGGGCTGTATAATTTGGTCTCTTCCTATCTTGTATAATTACAACACAGTAGATTGGTAAAAGTACTGTACACTGTAACTGGTATTGGAACTGTTAATTAAAACATGTTCTCTCTAATGGAGTATACTGCACTTCATTGAAATCATTAGGATGCATCTTTTATGTAGAGGTGCTATTTGTGTTGACGGACGTGACTGAGAACAGTGTAAGATGCTAATGAAGCCATATGTACAAGGCCTGTGTATCTTAAATTTGATAAAGAAATACTGAACACTTACTCTTTGTGTTATGAAGTATAAGCCATTTATATTTATTATAAACATCTAAGATGTAATTTCATTTACTCATTTTATTTATGGTAAGAAGTCTTAACTTTGGAAGTTACTTCTGTATTAGGGAAAATGTAAAATCTTTCCATTTTTATCATTGTGAAATAAATTTCAATCAGTGTTTGGGAAAGTACTAAAGACTTTTTCCATACTTACCTGAAAAAAGTCAAGCTTTCATGTGCTGTGGAACAGTCACTTTAGAGGCTTCTTGCAAATGCATTGCATGGTAACGTATGCAAGATACTATAATACGAAAGAACAATGAGTTGTAGTTACTGCCAAGAAAAAAACCCCACCAATTTATGTTTTTCTACCTTGTTGAGAGAATGCTAAGTATGATTTGATGTTTTTTTGTTTGTTTTCACATTGTCATGGTTTAGCCCCAGCTGGCAATTCAGCCCCACTTAGCCGCCCACTCACTCCCCCATGGTGGGATGGGGGAGAGAATCGAAAGTGTGAAACTGAGGAAACTCGTCGGTTGAGATAAAGACAGTTTAATAGGCGAAGCAAAAGCTGTGCGCACAAGCGAAGCAAAACAAGGAATTCATTCACTACTCCCCATGGGCAGGCAGGTGTTCAGCTACCTCCAGGAAAGCAGGGCTCCATCACGCGTAACGGTTAATTGGGAGGACAAACACCATTACTCTCAACATCCCCCCTCTTCCCTCTTCTTCCCCCAGCTTTATATACTGAGCATGACATCATATGGTGTGGGATATCCCGTTGGTCAGCTGGGGTCAGCTGTCCCAGCTGTGTCCCCTCCCGGCTTCTTGTGTACCCGGCAGAGCATGGGGAGCTGAAACAGTCCTTGACCAGTGTAAGCGCTACATAGTAACAACTAAAACATCTCCACATTATCAATGCTGTTTCCAGCACAAATCCAAAACATAGCCCCATACTAGCTACTGGGAAGAAAATTAATGCTATCCCAGCTGAAACCAGGACAATAGTCTGGGTTAATTTTATTTTAACATCTTGTCTTGAAATTTGGTGTAATTTTTAAAGGTAGAGGAAACTAAAACATTTTCTATTATCCTAAAGAGCCAAAGTCTTCTCGTCTTCTCGCTGTGTACTGCTGCACCTTCTTCTGCAGTGTTGGGGAGCCTCTGAAGTTCTATTAGGCATAGCCTACGTACCATGTAACACATTTATTAAAGAAGCAGTTTGCAGGTCGGAGTTACATGTGCTCCTTAGGTTACCTGTAAGACTTGAATCTGATCAGTGGTACAGGTAGATGGGGGCACTCTAGAGAAAACCTGGGAATATCTGGGAAGAGGTGCTGAAGAAACTTGAGAGGGAATGAGGTGTACAGGTAGTAAAGGTAGTGGCCCTTCCCCCTCAAGCAGTTTAAAGCAACTAGCAGGCTGCTTGTCTCCATAGACTGATGTCCAAAAGTCAGTGTGGAGTACAGTTAGGAAGTTCATAAATGTGTGGAAATGCACATCAGATGCAGTGCTGCATGTGGCAACTTCAAGAGTGTAAGAATAGCTAGTAACAATAAAGGTGCAATACTATACAGAGTAATTTGTCAGTTTATATTTTATGATAAATTTTTTGAGTCATCTTCAGTTTCTATTGACTTTCAGCCCTGGTATCCCTGAGAAGATAACTGTGACGAGAAACATTGCCTGGAATTGGTGTAGTAAAAAATTACAAGGTACTGTTGTATTAATCAGATACTGTATGAGACGACTGATGCAAGTGAAGGTGACTCTCAAGAAGTTTTCAGAACGTCTGTTGGTTAACTTGGAAATGGGATTCTGCAAAGAATAGTAGCTGTAGAACATATTCTTTTTTTCCTTCTTTTTCCTTTTGTTTTTGTTGCTCACCGCTCTCACCATTTGCCTTTGGGATAACAGGTTTATTCTCTTTGTGTGAAACAAGTGCCTTTGATGTAGCTGATTAAAGCCAATTTAAACGAAGTACTTACATAATTTAATGGACATCCACAAAGTGGATCAGTAGATAATGGTTTTCTCTTAGTTCCAGCTACTGGGAAAGAGTAACCCATTGCCTCCTTTTTCTCTGCAAAACTTGTAAAACTTAAAACTTTTAGCCAGTTTGAGGTGTGGTAACCTTGCTTCAGGCGTATCAGTGGGAGGTTTAGCTTTTCCGTGTGGAGAAGGTAGACTTCCCTCAGGTTCTTTTTTTAAAAGGTTACTTGCCTGCATTAGCAGATGAAGCAGATGGAGTCTAAAAGTTGGAGTTTAAATGTTCCCTGGTTGTGAATATGAGCAAACTCTTCAACTTGCTTCTACCTGAAATCATTTTCTAGCTGTGTCATGGTATTTAAAATTATTTTGGGGGACCTTTAAAAGGCTTAAATATTTTCAGTCTAGGTGCAAAAGGTACGTAGGGGTTGCCCCAGAATAGAGAACAGGGCTTATCTAAGTGACAGTCTAATAATATGACCTTAAAAACATTTTGTGAGATATTTATTTTTTTATGTTGAACTGCCTGCAGTTACTGCTTCTAAGTTGAAAAAAGAAGTGAAGACATTTTGAAAATGAACTTAATAACATACTGCAAACACCAGAATTTGAAAATGATACTTCATCTCACTTCAGTTAGAAGCGTTATAATCTAGAGCTGGTCCAAGGAAATAAAAAACCCCTATCTGTTGAAGAACAACAGAAACAACTAATCAAGGTGCATGTTTCTGTTTCAGAAATTTTTGAGGAAAATCTTGCCATTAAAAGGAATCGGGCCTTCCATTTGCTACAGCTCAGTTTAACTTCTGTTTGGTCTTTTTTCCCCGCTCCTACTGTTCTTTGGACTTAGAGTGGCATGTGATAGGAGAGATTGATGCTGTATAAAGCTGCTTGGTTTAGAACCAGCTAAAAGAGAACAACCGTGGAGAGCACTGTGTATTTCTTTGCAATAAAGAACTGCTGTTCCGAGGATGGCAGAGCAGCTAATATAAAGAATCTGGTTAGTACTGGTTCAGTTAATTAAGTATCATTCTGATATTGTAGCATGCAGTACGAATAATGCGAGCTGTATTTTGTTTTCCTTTATTGCATCAATTTGCAAAAGAGGATATGCATTTCAATCTGGTTAGTCTTTTTATTTCCTTGCTGAAATATTTCTCTGATGCTACTTTTATTAGCTTTGATGTTAAACAAGCGTGACCTGCCTTCCCCTTATTGACATGCAGCAGGCCTTTTGTAAGTCCTATATAGCATTTAATTTACAATTATTTACTTACCTGATACGCTTTGGATTTTAATAGATTTAATCTGCATTTTTTAACTCTTTCCATGCATTTCCAATGAAGACTGTGTTGAATTATATTTTTTAAAGAAATTACTACTGCAAGAATTCATTCCAGAACTTAAACGTTCGAACTAACCATACTGACTGACCTAGTTAAAGATGTCCCTGCTCACTGTGGGGGGGGTTGGACTAGATGACCTCTAAAGGTCTCTTCCAACCCAAACCATTCTATGATTCATGACTGATGTGAGATTTATAGTTTTCTGGTAGTGTTATCCCTGACCTAACTTGCACCTACTGTAGAACACGTACAATCTTGTTTACCATATAGCATAGCAATAGCCCTCAGCTGCAAACACGTCGCGTACTGTGTTTATCATTGATGTGGTTGTGGGAAAAATAATGATAAATTTCATTTGAGGTTAGCATCTTATTTAGCCTGAGCTGATTATTACAGGTACTAGGTTACTGCATCTAGACAAAATGGAATTAAACCTGAACTGGCACAATGCCTTAAATGTTGTGGTGAGCACTGCTATTTTTTCTTCCCTTCCCAAAATCTGTCCCTGAAAGAAAAGGTGCTCTTTTCCCTAAGGAATCATTCCTTTGTTGGTTTTTTAACCGCCTTGGGCAGAACAAACAAAAAAGTGCAAACAAAGGTTCTGTCTGCTTGTCCAGTTCATGGCCCAGATCTAACCTGTGGGAAGATCCTATCTAGCTCCCAAATAGTTTTAACTGCTTTTAATAAGTCTGTGTACGTGCAGGCCTTTCAGCTGGCAGATGCTGCAACCGGTGTGTGCATTGAGCATGATGTAGAAGTGCCTGTAACCGCCCTGACTCTATGTGGCTTCAAAACACAAGCCAGCCTTGCTGCACTGTACATGGCACACAAGGGCAGCAGCAGTTCTTGCAGTAATGGCTTCCCTGAATGTCATTTCAAGGAAAAGGCTTAGCTTACCTCCTCTCCAAAATGTACATATTTTACAGCCCTTGGTTTACAACTGAGGCATTGACGGTATTTGACTGCTTACTAATAATAGATTTGAGCAGCATGTATAAGCACCCTCCTGGATCTTAGTAGGGGCTAATCTTTCTGTACATAATCTTCAGCAACACTTACCATTTTCTTACAGTAAACACTTCTATTTTACAGTGAAAATGGTTTAATGATGCTGTTCTTTTCAACAACAAATCATGGTAACAAGGCATATCACTCAATTGATGGACAGGATTCATTGATGATACATAATATAAATTTGTCAAACTTTATAAATGCGATATGTCTCTTCCCAAGTAACTAGCGATAGGATGAGAGGGAATGGCCTCAAGTGGCATCATGGGAGGTTTAGATTGGATATTAGGAAAATTTCTTTACTGAAGGAGTGGTCAGGCATTGGAACAGGCTGCCCAGAGAGATGAGGGAGTCCCCAGCCCTGGAGGTGTTCAGAAAGTGTGTAGAGGTGGCACTTCAAGACATGGTTTAGGAGACATGGTGGTGTTGGGTTGGTGGCTGGACTTGATGATCCTAGAGGTCTTTCCAACCTTAATGATTCTATGATTGGAACATATAAAAGATTTAGACTATTTTTAAGTCTTGGAAGCACTGTAGCACATCACAGTGTGTTACTTGGCCAACGCAAAAGTTTATCTCCAACTGTTGTACCGACTCTGAACTTGTAAATCTCCAACTTACTCTAAAATTGCATTTTGAAATCCTCACTCCATTTCATACAAAAATATCTCTTTAGGGATGGACTTCAAGAAACCTCTTCCATTACAGGGTAGAGGGGATTTTCCATCCATTTGAAGCTGACGAAATCAAATGCCTGCTGTAATTCCGAGCCCTCTGGCAGCTGAAGAAAAGCACGAACAAGGGCAGCGAGTTCCTGATGGCGCGTTTTGCACTTGGGCGACCAGGGCGGCGCGCCGAGGCCGGCTGGCAGCGCTCGCGGCCCGCAGCTGGCGTTGGGGGCTCCAGAAGCGAGGCCTTGTACGAGTTCGGAGCATTTAATGATACTGCTTTGGGGGGCAGGGGGAGAGAGTCGCCCCCCTACGCAGCTCTTCCCCCCCCCACCCCCGTGGGGCCCCGCCCGCCGGCGCGCTCATGGACTCGGCCTGCGGCAGCGCTGCCTGGCTCCTGCGGCCGGTGCTCGACTCGCGCTGCCTGGCGCCGCCGCCGCCGCTCTGGCTGCTGGGTCGGGGCGCTGCGCCGCGGCCTGGCTCCGCTCCTGCCCGCAGAGCTCGGCGGCGGCCCCGCCGCCACCCGAGTCCCGCGACACGAGGGGAGGAGGCGAGGCGAGGTGAGGTGAGGTGAGGCGAGGCGAGGCGAGGGGCTCTGCTCCGCCGGCTCCAGCGCCCAGGCCCCGCGTGGGCCGCCGCAGCCATGACCACGGAGGACGAGATCATCCGCATCGCCAAGAAGATGGACAAGATGGTGCAGAAGAAAAACGCGGTGAGCGGGGGCGGGACGGGGCGGGAGGCGGCTCGGCTCGGCTCGGCGGTGCGGAGTCCCGCGCTCCCCCCCTTCCACCCCTTTCCCACCGGGCGGCGCCCGGGCCCCCTTCACCCGCCTCCGTTTTCCCGCCCTGCGGCCCGGGCGCCCCCGTCGCCGCCCCGGGAGGACGCGGAGCCCCCGGCGGCGGAGCAGAGCCTCCCCCCGCCCGGCTCCGGCGCGGCGTCCGGCCCGGGAGAGAGGTCCGTGCCAGGCCCCGGCCCCACACGGCGCTTCTCGCCGCGCCCCGCCGGGGCACCGGCCTCCCTCGGGGGTCGCAGCCGGGGCGGTGCGGGAACAAGCCCGGCCAGTCGGAGCGGGACGGCGGCGGAGGTGGTCTCCCTGCTCCCAGCTGGGCTGGGTTTGCCCTCAAGCACGAAAGCTGGTGTTTTAGATGGGGTGCGCAAACTAAAAATGCGATTGGGAACCCCTGGTCCTGCTTCGGCGGGGCGGCCGGGGCTGCGCGGGCAAACCGCTGGAGCAGGCGGGGCCTGCGAGCGCTTCTGTTTGGGTTTGGTTTTAAACCTGAAACAGAGTATGAGTGTAACTCCTGCCGTGTTTGTTAATTCAAGTAATTCTGCCTCGGAACGGAGGTAGAACTTAATCGAGTAGGATTCGGTTGGGTTAGTTCACGTGTTATTCCATGTATGCCCTCCATATAGGGCTGGCTTAGACAACGTATAACGTCTGTACTATCCCTACAAAATGTCAAAATAAGTAAAATCCGTGTGTGCAGCAACAGTCAAATACCTGATTATGATTACACGTAAAGTAGCATACAGGTAAATTACAAACTTCGTTTGCCACTTCTTTACTGTGTAGGCATATTGTTGTTTTTTTGTAACTTGTATATTTGTGATTGCTGTTTGTCTCACAAACTATTATTTTAGTATAGAAAACTTTTCTATCTGTTATGTTAGTGCATTAAATGCTCAATATTAATGACAGTTCAGAACCGAGCTCTGTGGGATTTCAGTTTATAGAAGTCTTAATGGATGCAGCAGTGATTTTTTTTTTTTTTTTTGCTATTTAAGGTAATGGAAATTACAAATAACAGTATTAAATAAGATTTGCATATTTATAGAATACCCTGATTTCATTAAACCAATGAAATTTGTTTGGTTCAGAATCCAAACAAATTCACTGCAAGTACGTACAGGCCATGCTTTGTTGTGTTTCAAAATTCTTGATGTTCTGTAGCAGAGTATGGTTTAGCTCTGATACGCTCGAACTCTCTGATGATACAATATGGAAACAGGAGTCCCATCTAGTGGAAAGAACTTTTTACAACTAATATTTGTTCACTTGATTATTTTTTTCCTTTTTGTCTCCTCCCGTATTCTTTTTATTTGTATTCCTCATGATTTTTCAACAAAAAGAATTTGGTCTCGCTTTCCTGACTCTAAAATTGGAGTAGTGGCTCTTTCCTATGAGGTGTTGAAAAGACGAAAACATACCAACTATGAAACATTTCAGTATTTTGGCAGTGAGAATGATAAAGTGCCATTAATTGAGTTTTATTTGGAAGAACTTCTCACAGTAGAAAGAAAATGCTAAGTCCCAGATAATATGGGAGCTACTGTTGACGCTGGTAAGCATTGCTGCAGCAATACCAGAGATGTTCCTGGTGGCCCTGGTATATTTTTCAGCGATGTGGGAGGCCTAGGAGTTTGGATGCAATTCCTAACAGCAGCTGGGGACATGTATTCACACTCTAGCATGTGTGAGCTAATTACCTTTCAAAGCTCTAGGGAGTGGTGCATTGTCTTTGCTGGGGTCAGCACGGGTCTGGTGTGGGCAAACTGCAGCGTGCGCAGCTGGGCCAGGCTGTGCCTGGCTGGAGCCAGCAGCTGGGTCTTCATCTTCGCCCCTGTCCCGGGAGCGAGAGCGGGGGCAGCACCAGAAGCAGTTGTGCTTCTGTACTTTGTTGGAACAGAGCTCATTCAGTCCAGCTCGTTCCTGCACACAAGTGGCTCTGTTGTTAGTTTGATGCTGTCTCAAAAACCTTCTAAGGCTGAGGCTTGAGCTGGATAGTGGAGATCTGACAGTTGATCCGAAGCATGTGTGTGTACCATGATAAAACCCCTTAGCTGTATGATAGGAGAGGAAGTACAGCCATATTTAACCCAGTAGATGTCTCTGTTTTTCGTACTAGACTTTGTCATTTATAAGGTATTTCTTCTTTAATTGCACAGTGTGATTTCCTACGTAATTCTGCTGTGCAGTTAAAATGCGAACTTTAGCAAACTTATTAAGATACTTTCTATGAAGAGGTACTTCATTGTTTCATGAAGATGAAGCTGAATTGAGAAATGCATTATTATATAAGTACCTGGTGGATAGTTATGCTCCTGACAACCCCTTGTATTCCTTTCTCTATTTTTACTCAACAAGAGCAGGTATTTGCTGTATGTCTTCGAATGAGAATAATTTGATAAAATCCATCAATAAAAGAAAAAAAAAGCCTTGATACCTTTTCACTTTGAAGTTGTCAAGACTCAGATGGCAAGAGATGCTTCATCTCTTGTGCAAAAGGTGACTCTGTGGCTTGTGGCATTTCTTTTGATGAGTTGAAAAGGCAGGCCATGCAGACACCCTTCATGAGTCAGTCTCTTGGTGATTTGTCTTGCCTAAGGATTTAATTGTACCTGTGCACATTTCATAACTATTTTAGTGAAGTGATACATGCAGTTCTTCTGTTTTGAAGGACAAAATAATAATGCAATGGTGTATTTAATACACAGTGAAATTCATATTTCTGCTGTTACTTCAAATATGGGTTTCATGTTTGAAATAGATATTACTTCTCCTTCAGAATAACTGCAATTGGATTAAAACACATCTAGTGCCTTCCTTTATAGCTTTTTGTTGTACGTATGTACCCCTTTCTTTAAAGAAGCTGCTGTAATGAATAGGTATGAAAAATAAAGTTGCATCCATGGATTAAAAAAATCAAGAACAGCTGAGTAAGTTTGAGAAGAAAACATGAAATTGTCCGTGTTATTAAATGTTTGCTCCCTGAAGTAGAACAGAATTATAACTGGATAGCTCTGCTGTCTTCAGAAACATACTCCATTTTCTATTGCCTGAAGCATAGCTTTATAGGATGAATATAGAACATCATTCTGGTGTTCTGATCTGTTCAACTGAAAGAAGCTAAGAGGAGTAATCTACTAAATCTCTATGAAACTGACTTCTGTTATTTCAAATAACAAGGTAAACTGGAAGTCAGCCAGCCTAGTGGAACAGGGCATTGTCTTTCATTTTCTATAAAATTACAGAAGAGCCTTTAAAAGAAGATTTATAATAATGTTCTTAATGGTTGGGGTTTTTTTTAAACTGAGGAGTCTTACGTTACATTAGAAAAATAGGAATTACAAGTTTTAGTGTGCAACTTCCACTCTGGTTTTGAGGAAAAGAGGGCATTTGACTTTATGCTAAGAAAGGTGGTTATGAAAAACTTTGTGGTTGCTGTGAGTTTAAACTCAAATCTAATTTTAAGGCATCTAATTCTTGGTACACTTAAAATAATTGAATAGAGAAGAGTGAAGGCTTAGAAAGCATTAGTGCATTAGAGGTTTTGGTAATTTGGTACTGAAAACAGCATTGAAATGTGGGTAACATCTGTGTAGTGAGTATCTGGGTTTTATTTTACTTGTTGCATGGTTTGTTAACCTCCTATGTATCAAGTTACTAGTTTTGGAAAATGCTTAGACTGGGAATAATAAAGTTGTTTTGACATGTACAATTGGAAAGGGATTCTAGAGGCAAAGAAATTTTGACTAGATTGTATTTCTAAGGTGAGGTGAAGACAGTGATACTTTGCATTATATTCATCATGTTATGCCGAAGTTGCAGACTACATCTAACCTGTGTTTATTTTGAAATCTCAGGCTGCTAATAACTTAATTGGAGTTAGGTGCTATTGGATTATATTTTTGAAAATGGCACATTGACTTTTGTAATTTGTTTTGGGTAAGAAGGTTTTCTTGAATTTTATTTTGTTTTGTAGCAGTGAAGATAATTAACTTGCTTTATTTGGATCTATGTTTGCACAGAAGAAACCATGCTTATGGCTGTTTAGAGAAAGAAATGGTTTAGTATGCTTACTCAATTTAGCACCTGAAAACAGCATGACATTTCCCAGTCTTGCATCATTGCTGCTAAAATTCTACGGTTAAAACTGGAGAAGTTTTGTATATCATGAATAAAAGTTAAACAAGGCTTTTTGCTCTGATGGCAGAATAGCAAAACTTTGGTTTTGTAAGTGAATTGGGCCTGTGTAAGGTGGGACATAGTGACATGTTTGTTTTTAGAGGCTGCTTTGCTGTCATATGTGTTGAAAGAGCAATTGTAGCAGATGTTTGAAAGTGTCCAAAGCTGTGCCTGTTTGGACACAGAAGTTCCACTTTCATCTTTCTCAGCCTCTTGGTGGTTATTTTATGGGCTATCTTTAGCGGTTAAATTATAAGACCTGCAGATGCAGCAGGAGATTACATGAGTTTCCTTGCAACAGGTGTCATATTAGAGGTTGATTAGGGAGAATTTAAAAATAAAGGCAAGCAAAATGCACATTGAACAAAATGGGTTGAGTTGAGAGAGAGGTAAGGAAAGAGAAAGGAATCAAATTCCAGAGATCGGCGAGATGGAAATTTTGTGGGGTTAATTTCCAGACCTTGTGAATTTAAAAAAAAGGCAGGAAGAATTAGCCTGGGCAGAGTGGCCTGTTATATGCAAAGGCAGTTACCTTCTTACTGTTCATAGCTCACAGGTTCAGAACCATGTGCACTTGAATAACAGCAAAATCATCTCAACCCTTAGAACGTTGCTACAGCCTGACAACCTGTGTGCACAGTAAGAAGTGGATGTGCAGAGCTCTGCTTAAGCAGAGTTGGTAAATAATGAAGGTTCTAGAGATTAAAATAAATTATGGAGCTCACATTTATGAAAACTCTTTTTTTAAGTAGGGCCAAATTGCCAAGGAATGTTATTGTTGACTGATACGAATTGTTAGTCAGAGTAGCCATGTATAGAGTTTATTAAAGCCTAGCAGTATAATCGCTGAAATTAACTCATCTATTGAGAAAGTTGCTGCTTAAAAGTATTAGTTTGTACCTTTCCTTATGGGTCTTAGGGGAAAAGATAAACAGAAAAAACCATGACAGCTGAATAATAGGCAAGTGCATTAGCTCAGAGGTTACAGCACATTAGGATGGGCTCCGGCTTCTAGTTTGGAACGTGTTGATGCTTGGCTAGCCTGGTATAGGCTGCAGAGTGTTGTCTGCACTAATCTGTGCAGCCTAATCTATGTATTTCATTGAAATAATATTTAAACTTGATAGTTGAAAATAAAGCTTGAAAGCAAGTCTTGCTCAGCTTGCTTTATTTGGACATTTGTTGGTAGATGCACTGACAAAGTCATCTCTTTCTGTTGGGGAAACTGCAGCTGTGTCTAGTAAAATAGTGTACTCTGATCACAGTTTTTAAACCAGTAGACTTCTCTGGCTTCACCACACCACTGCAAATACAGTTAAGAATGTTGGCTATATATACTTTATATATATTGTTAAATGTGCATATATATGTGTGTGCTATTGATGGACTTTGCAGAGCTGCTCAACTCCAAGTTCTTGTGTGAAAACAGGTGAGGTTGTTCTGAACTGAAAATTGCTGTTGTTGTCTGGCTTGTTTCTGATGCCGTTAAGTGAAGTACCCTTGAGGCTGTTTTCTTGAGGATGTGCGTTGGTTAAGTAGTAATTGACAGAATGCTTTAACTGGCATTTGAATTATGTGGGATAAAACTTCTCTGGTCTTTGAGTGAATACTTCAATTTCTGAGTTAAGGCTTGTTAATGTTTAGAGTTTGTGAAGCAGAACATTCCTTGTCCTTTTGTTGTTTTGTGGATAAATTGGGAACTGATGGTTTGTATGCAGTCTGGGACCGTGAAGGCAGATAAGAGTATGTCGTTGGTGTTATATTTAATGTACCTGATCGCTGCTGAATTGACTTTTTTTTTTCTCCCCCCCCAGGCTGGAGCACTTGATTTATTGAAAGAGCTTAAAAATATTCCCATGACCCTTGAGTTGTTACAGGTATGATTTTCTTATTGTTCCGTTGCAAATATTAACTCCATAATGATGAAGGTGAAGCCAGCATGTTTGGAAGAAGATAGCACTATTAAAGTAGATTCCTATGTAGAAACTCCTTGGAGGAATCAGTGTTATTATAGGGTAACTAGTCTTAGTTCATGCTGATTTGGGGCACTTAAGTGTTTTCTTCCAGTAGCAAGCTCTTAAAGCTTATCTTTCTGTTTAAGTTGAAAATAGTGAATTTTGTCATGGACAAAGGGGAAGAGCTTCTTATAAATTTACCTTGGGTTCTTACTAACACAAATGTGATGTGTTTCCTTCTGTCTGAAGGAGAATGAATTTAACCAGAGCTGTTACTTACTTTTCTTATGTAGTTAGTTCTGGTTTTGGATTTTAAGTGAAGAGAAGCATAGTTTCCTTTTTTTTTCTACCCCACATAACTCTGAGCAGTGTCTTTCTTAAGGTAATTATAGTCCTCCTCCTCCCCTTTTACTCCCCTGGCCAGGAGTGATGGTGTGGTACAATCTCTCTCACTTGCATGCATACTCTCTAATTATGCTTATATCTACATCTCCAACATAGTATTTTATATATAATTTATAAATTCTTTCAAAAAGTAGCTCAGTGAGCTTCCTTTGTCAAGTTTCAGAGTTTGTCATGTAATTTATCAATTAACAACAACTCTTCCAAAATGACTAGATTATTTCCAATCTCTGAAGGTTTTCAAATGGCAGAGGTAAATGTAAGACCTGATTTGCTGTGGTAGGCACTTAAATGGGAAGAGGCTGAAATGTAACTTTTTTCTAAGTGTCAATTAATACAGAATCATAGAATGGTAGGGGTTAGAATGGACCTCTGGAGATCATCTTGTCCAACCCCCCTGCTTGAGCAGGGACATTTAGAGCAGGGGGCACAGGAACGTGTCCAGGTGGGGTTTGAATGTCTCCAGGGAAGAAGACTCCACATCCTCCCTGGGCAGCCTGTTCCACTGCTCTGTCACCCTCACAGGAAAGAAGTTTTCTTCTCATATTGAGGTGGAACTTCCTGTGTTCCAACTTGTGCCCATGGCCCCTTGTCCTGGCATTGGGCACTATTGAAAAGAGCCTAGTCCCATCGTCCTGACACCCAGCCTTTAGGTATTTATAGGTATTTATGAAATCCCCCCTCAGTCATCTCCTCTCCAGGCTGAGCAAACCCAGGTCTCTCAGTCCTTTCTCATAAGGGAGATGCTCCAGTCCCCTGATCATCTTGGTAGCTCTCTGCTGGACTTGCTCAAGCAGTTCCCTGTCCTCCTTAAACTGGGGGACCCAAAACTGGACACAGTACTCCAAATGTGGCCTCACCAGGGTAGAGCAGAAGGGGAGGATAACCTCCCTCTCCCTGCTGGCCACATTCCTTTTAATGCATCCCGGGCACATTGCTGGCTCATGGTCAGTTTGTTGTCCACCACCACTCCCAGGACCTTCTCAACAGAGCTGCTTTCCAGTAGTTCAGCCCCCAGCCTGTACTGGTGCGTGGGGTTGTTCCTCCCCAGATGCAGGACCTTGCAGTTGGTCACAGATAAGGAATTAGTTATAAAGTTCAAATCTCAAGTGTCAGTAGCAATGTCATTCTTGACGTATGCACCCCACATATTTGCAGAATAATACTGTTTGTGACAGCAAAGAGGGATTTGAAAGTGTCACCTTCATGCATGAATGAGCATGGCTGATAGAATGCTGCAACCTTCTCCACTATGTCCAGCCTCCTTCCTTAAAAAAAAATCCAAACCAACACCCCGCTGAAAATAACCCTCAAGCCCCACACAAAATGACAACAAAACCCAGAAGAACTCTCTGTTAACCTGATTCTTTTGAGTGTCTCTGTGCAGGGCTTAATATGTAGTATTTGTGTAATAATGTTTTTTGCCTTTGGAATAAAAAATGTCTCTGTGAGTTCTCCAGAAATTCTGTAAATGCTGCTATGCAAACCTGTTCTGCCTAGTGTGAAGAGTGAGACTAGAAGGGTAAAGTTTACACAGAACAGCAGAACAATTTTACCCTTGAACCATGAGGATCTGAAAAATGTACGAGTAGATGATTTATTCTTTTTTTAGTTGCAATGAAAAACTTAGTAATGTTATCAGTGGAGGAGGACTCTTAATCTTGTTAAGTACAGATTCACTCAACTGTGCCTTTTAGGGTATTTGTGTGACCCTGACTTAATTTATATAGGGTTGCGTATTAATTCTGCCCTGTTTTCTATTGTACTTGAAAGAAGCTTGTTTATTCCCATCCATATTACAGGTACTTGTTTTTAGAGTGAAATAGTATTTGCAGTAAAAGATCTTTCTTCTGTATTGGGGCAGGCACCGTATGAATTTGTAAAGATTTCTCTGTGTTACAGTAGGTCTAAAGGGATCAGGTATTTTAGCGTACTCTTGCATAGCAGATTGACTGTAGTTTAGTTAAGAAGCTTTTCTTAAGTATCCACTTCTGTATTCAAAACAGTTCCGCTGCATGAGATTGCATTTAGCGACATGTGTATATTCAAATGTATGTTATTTTTGTTGAGAGTTCTATAAATGTGTGAAGTCTGCTGTAAACTTTCTACGTCAGTCTCCCAGATTTGCTTAAACAATGGAGGACTCAGAGAAACAGTTGAAATGCAAAGTAATCATATGCATCGTTCTGGTAGTGGATCATTGGTGTGCTGATGTCAGGGAGGGTGATGAATGTGAGAAAGCAGGAGCACGAACTTCCTCTGTGTAGACTGAGATATCTATTGATGTGTTTGAACTGATGAAACACAGGACACAAGTGAAAAGCGTACATCCGCACCCATTCTTAAGCAGTTTTGAAAGCTGGCTACATTGAGAAAAGCACTGCTAGCTGATACAGTTTCATTATTCCTGTGTAATAAGAGAAGTGACAGTTTTTCCTGTAACATGACTGTTGCTTCAGTCTGATCTGGCGAGTTCCTCTGAACAGTCTACAGGTACGTGGAATAGGAAGGTGTGTGTCAGTAGTCTAGACTTGTGTCTTGTGTCTGCGTGATTTTTGTCACAGAAAGCTGAAGTGGTTACAGACGATAATATGACTGTGTCACATCTAACAAGTTTTATGTAAGGAAGCAGATCCTTGCTCAGCTAGGCAGGGAGCCAGTAGCCTTCCTCACACGTGATTTATCTGGTGGTCAGAATTGCAAATCTGTTTAGCAGCCACACAGTATTAAAGGCATCGTGTCTCTGCTGCTAATTGTGGGTAGTGTGCAGCTAAACAGCGAGTGAGACAGACGGTCTTTATTTTAACAAACAGGTTTTACTGGAAATTACACACATGTATGCAGAACTAGGCTGTGAGGTACAGTCCTCGTTAATGACTTCTTGCCAGTTCATTGGCGAGCCAGGGAGACCTGGGACCTGGAGATGGTTATTCTTCAGAGGCTGATTTGGCTCTGCTTTGGTCCAGGTGCTCACGTATTCTCTGTCCTCATACTCTCTTCCAGTTCAAAGCTGGTAACAGCTCTGCTTGCTTCAGTGGTTGCTTTTCCCCAACTATGTTCCTGACATTTTCTCATTTGGACTGGTTTAGGGAAGAGTAGCTGCCGCCATATGCTTTGTTTTGGGTTCAGTCATAGGTTGCTTATGCTAATTGTTGCTCATACCAACCAAAGGCTGCTTGGCCTAGAACTCGAACACCTCAGGGGTGAAAACAGCTGCCTTAAGCTGTCTCTGAGCCTCTTTACTCCCAGAAAGCAGATGAATAGTGCTCTAGAATTTGAAGTGGGGAGGAGTGATCCATTAAAAATGCATTTTGCACAGGGTGAGGAAGGCTTTCATATATCTGCACACTTATAAATTGGCACAAAGATAAAGCAATTGCACTGGTTACACTGGGCTAGGCAGAAATACCGGAGTTTGCCCCTTAAAATGGCTGTCACAAGAATAGCCCCGGAGGCTGGGAGACTGAGGAAATATCAAACGCTGACGGCGGGTTTGTCATTAAAACACAGTTGTTTTGAGAATATAATGCTGATCTTTTGTGATTACCCGTGTCAGTTTGCAGGCAAATAAATTGGTAGATATTTCCTTCCCCTCTCCTTAGGAGAGGCCAGATCAAGTGGTGTATAAAAGCAAACAAATGAACTGTTTGTATACTGCCTTAAGAAACACGGCAGTTTAGACAGTTGCCATAATCTTTCTTATGTGTGATCAGAGGAAGAAATTGATTTATCCAATTAATTTTGAGTTTTACTTGAGTTTGAGTTTTACTTACCTAAGTTAGTCTAAGTTGGTGTCTTTCCTTTTTTGCTGATGAGAGTAGGCTGTGGTTGGACCCAGTTATCAGTGGAAGGTGGTTTCGGGGTTTTTTTTTTTTTGGTAGATACATTTTTCTCATTCAGCTATAATGAGTGTTTTGTGGAGTTCCAAGCACATGTTATTCTTTATTGTCTGAATATAATATCCAGAGTATGTTTTTAGCATGTCAGGAGAGTTGGCCAGTACTGTTAGTCTGAGTGAGCAGAGTCCATCTTGAAACACTTTAGTTACAGGTAAGTAACCATCTGTTTTCTTTAATTCAAAATACATGTTTAGAGCTGATGCTCAGACCTGAGGTTATTTGATGTGTTTTGTTTGCTGAAATAGCTACTGAGTATTCCAATACATTGCCAGTTATTTAGCACATCTATGGTGCCCCCAAAAGTGGTGTGTGGGTTGTAAGGAGTAATTTACAGGAACAAATCATTTCCATTTTTAGCGAGCCACAAAAATTTAAATTTTCCTTTAAAGGAGAAGGAAATTTATGATGAACTACTGCTAAAGTAAGTAGAATTATTTATATTTAGTGAGTCCTGTAAATAGTAAATGCAACAAAACCGAGCATCTTATGAACAATTTTTTAAAAAGTCATCCAAGTATGAAATGGTAATAAAATACTTATTTGTATTGGTAAACACTTCTCATCTCATGAAACTAAAAGCATGGAAATGTTCTACTTGTTGGATTAACATGTTAGTCAGAAGTCTTATAAAATGAAACTTGTGTTGCTGCTGAGCTAGATTTATGTCCTCATCTTCTGTGTCTTCAAAGGAGTGGATTGTAAATGAATCTCCTCTTCACTCTGTAGGTGGCAGTAGTGCCAAAAGTTTAAAGCCTGTCACAGTCTTGGCCTTTTCAGAGTTGCCTAGTCTTACCGTTTCTATCTAAAAGCAGAACTCTCTGTGCTTAGCGTTTTAAAGAATTTCAGTATTGCCAAAATTATTAGGAATTTAAAACGTGGTTGCTCCCAACCGATACTGCAGCTTCTTCCACAGCCACTAAATGGGAATTCTAAGAGTATGAAGTCACTGAAGTACTTGGCAAGCTTCTGATCATGCCAAAATATAAACGCAGTCCTAGCTTCACATAAAAATAAGGTTTTGAGGCTAGAACCTTTGCTAAAATTTTATATAGCGTTAGGATGTATGTATGATTTTTCACATGGTTAGATATTTTGAATGTCATACTTAGTGTAGTTAAGTAGTTCTGCAGAGCTTTTTGAAATTGTTTGGGAGCAAAAATCTTCTGATTGACTCCCCTTAATCCTCCTGTCCCACCCCTTCACCCTCCCCGGCCCCAAACTTCTCTGATGGAAACAAACGGTAATACTGTTGTATTTCTTTTTAAAATGTCCATGTTGCTAAAATAAGTTTTGTAAAGGCTTGCAGCATTTCATCCTGATATTCTTAATAAAGCTTGCCACAAAACCAAAAACAAAGCAAAAAAAGATACTTTAAAAAAATGATGTTGAAGTACAACTTTACACATGTTTATGTGTTAAATTATCTTCATGTCACCTTTTATAGTGTATATTTTTTTCTCTTGCAGTCTACCAGAATTGGAATGTCAGTGAATGCGATACGCAAGCAAAGCACAGATGAAGAAGTTACATCTTTAGCAAAATCTCTGATCAAGTCTTGGAAGAAACTGTTAGGTATGGTGACACAAACTTTTTTCCCATGCTCTTGCATGTTTTAACTGTATGCAGCCTTGGTGCAAATCCTTGACGCTGCCTTACTTTAGATATATTTGTGCTCCTGTGTAAGTATGGAAACTTTCTGCAGTGATGTAGTTGTTTTTTACTCTTTGACTATCACTAGTGCATTACTGTGAAAGTGCATTCAGAGAAAAAGTTAATATATTTTTATTGGGGCTGGCAGCAGTAGGAAGTCGGCTTCTGTGACATGACTCATTTCTGAAGTCGTCTTGCCTGCTGTTGAGCTAGAGTGACTGTACTGCAGTACTAAGCGCTAACGAACCTGTTCTTGACTATTTCCTTTGTCAAATATAACAGGTATTCTGAAGAACTTGTGCAAAATCTCATGAGAGTGTGGAGGCTTTGAAGTTTGGTTATAAAGTGATTTGTGAAGAGGAAAAACTGGTAAAAAAAAAAATTGACTTTAAAAATCTGTTAGAACTTACAGGTAGTGAGAAATAGATCTGCACTTTCTAAAATCTTTATAGTTTTAAGCAACTTAATAATTAGTGAGTTAGTACTTTTTAATTTCCCTTAAAGCAATGAACGCAGTTAATGAAACCTTTCTGTTGGCAGGGTTTTATTCAAGGGTATTTTGTAGTACTTAATATACTTGAAAACACTTAAATCTCATACTGTGTCCAGATATTTTTGTTCGTGCCCTGTGCTGTACTCTTTTATTTCTTTGTGTCCTATTTTAGGTAAAATACAATTTAGGAAGCTTAGAATTTTGAAATAGAATACAGTTTACGTTATTTTCTACTGATTTAAGTATTTACCAGTCTGTCTGGAAAAAATATGCTAAATACCAGCAGGTGTTAGAGTTCCCTGCATTCGAAATCAGCCTAATTTTTAGCAACTGTGAGGTATTTTATCAGATACCTTATTACTCTCATAAATGGTGTAGAAATGACTTTGTACCAGTCTGACAGGATGTGTATATAGAAATGGACAATTTGTGACAGCTCTCAACTTTTATATTCTAGTAAGAAGCAGCAACCTCTACAGCAGACTTTTTTTTTAACCTACTTCTAGAAAGTTATATATACTTATATTATACTATATAATTATACTAATTAGGTTAGTTTTAGTAATTAAATTCAGATAATACTAGATATGGTGATAAGATACTTTTTGAACCACAAAAATTATAATTATTTCTGAGGTCACTGGTAAATAGTGGAAATAATGTACTTTTTATGTTTAAATTTCCACTTAGAACTTGAAGTCCAACTGTGTTATAACCAGAGCATCAACGTGGTAAGATACATAAGTGGAGAAATGGATTTGCATATTACCTTGAGTTACTCTAAAGACTTCTAAAAGCAGCATCTGGATTGAGTGACCTAGCTCCCAGGATATTAATTTCAGTTAAAAAAAAAAAAAAAAGGCCCTATCACAGTTTGGTTGGTTTTTGTTTTTTTTTTTTCTGTAAAGTTCAAATTTTTTGATACTGCAACTTAGTTTAGGCAGAAAGTAGAGGAACTGCTCTTCCCCCCTCCCCGAATTCTCAGCTTTTGGGAGTGCCCTAAGATACTGCTTTTTGAGGGGGGGCTAACCCTTCTGGGTATCGCTGTCCTTTGAGCAAAGGAATTGCTATTTATTTGTTGAGACAGTAAAAGTAGTCTTCTGTCTCTGAAGTCAGTCAAACTTGTCTTAATATTTTGTTACTTATAGCTGACTGATCTTTAAGGGTTCAAACATTGTGAAACACGGGGACTGTTATTCCTGCCTGAGGACCGGAGGGTGTTCATGCTGTAGAAGTTTGGAATCAGACTGTGGTGCCTGAAGGTCATGGCAGGTCAATCTGGGTGTAGGTGGCTGCTGAAAGGGGTGGTCTTGGCTTCCCTTCTGCACAGGTGCCTCCTTGTTCCTTCCTACCAGTAGTGCTCTGGGAGCTATCCAGAATGCCAGAGCTGGGAACTGACCAGTTGGAAACCAATTGTTTTGTTAATTTCTTCTGGCTTAGATTAAACTGTATCGGTTTCTTGATCCAGCCTGTTTGCAGTACTGCTTCCATACAAGGACTGCAGTATAACATACAGCTGGGGAAAGAGGTGGACCTTTCCCTTTTGATGGCTTGCCACATTCAGATTGTTTTAAGACAGTTGGGAGACTTTACTGAAGGCTGCTTACATCAGGTGAAGTCAAACGTGATGAACTTGGAAGTAAATAGCAAATATTTTACATAAATCAGAACTGAATACTTCCTTCTTGAGGCAGTGGGTGTGTGACCAGTGTTCATGCCCTAATTTTTGTTACAGGTAGATATTATTGTGTGTACATTATTGTGCCAGGTCTAGTACAGTGTGGTTGTGCACTTACTATATAAAATCAAATTATTTCCTGAAAACACAGCACTGCTTGTATGCAAAACATACGTAGCTAAATTTTCCTTGATCATAATGTAGACCATATAATAAAGCATAGTAGGGCAAATCTTCCACCTCTCGTTTCACCACTCGGTAATTCATTAGAACTTAAAATCTCATGACTGTGGAAGATAGGGTATCTGGGCCGTGTGAAGTATGGGTGGGAATCTTACAAAGTACTCTTATTCTGTTTTATCATTAGTTTTGACTTTCTCAGAAGAATACGAAATACCATATGTTGAGCTGCTTGAGAAATCAGTTTCGATTATGCTGTTTATAGTGCATGTAAAATGGTATGGATCAAAGATGACAACAGAAGCGGACAGCTGTTAATCGTACCAAGCATTGTACACAGAGATCTGAAGTCTTTGTGAGTTATTTTTATAAATGACATTTTGCATTTAGGCAAGAATCGTTGACTGTTCAGGCTGCATGTACTGTCTAAGTTGAATGCTGTTGGAACTTACGTTTTAAGAGTGCATGGGAAACATGAGAAGAAATCAAAGTAAGGTTGTGAATCACCAGATGTGTGTGGCTTGACCAGAGCTGTGCCAGGTTACCAGTGGTTTATTCAGAGGGGTCGGAAGCTGCTGAGCAGACGGCTTGCAAGCGTTGTCTGAAGTGACTCACTGAGCTACAGTGGAAGATCACTTTCAGATGTTGCTGTAAGAACGTTAAACCACACGGCCAGGTTGGTCACAATTTACATAAGGAAGAAAATTCTGCTCTCTGAATAAAGTGCTGTTCAGTTATAACACAAGATTTGCAAACAAAGATTGTTTTGCCAAGTAGCTGAGTGTATAGAGTATGCTGTGCAGATAATGAATCTATGTGCACCCATTTAGGTTATGAGGAGTGTTCCTTTATATTGAAAAAGAACAACACAAAAATTCTTTAAGGAATGTAACATTCTTCATTGCAAATAATTACTGAACTCCAAGAGTATACAGTGAAAAAGAAATGTCCAACCTCTAAATACGTAAACTTAACTCCAGTAAGTTTATGTCCTGAACTGGAAATGCAGAATGATTGGACAATACTCTGACATTAAGTGCAAGTGTGATCATCTATTGCCAGTAATAAAAACTAAAAATGGGGCCATGAATATATTGAAATGCCTGTTTCAAAAAAAAGTGCATGCCTGAGTAATTTTATTTTAAGAGAATGCTTAAGTGCTTGATGTTGTCAAGAGAAGATAACACCAGCCAGACCTCACAGAAGAGTTTTACTCGGATTACTTCATTCATACAATCCTTTGTTACTCTGAACCTGAGTTTGATTCTACTGGAGCAAGCTGGTGCAGTCTAGGGCTGTCTTACAGGTATGTTAATGCTGTCATTAGGTAAAGTTGGTCAAGGACATCTACTAACCTACTTGCTTTGCTCAAAAAAATTATTGACAAAACAAGTTCCTAAACTGCAGTCTAATAGTGTTGTTTAGTATTGATAAGAACACGTCTTTATAAGATACCAGGTAGAACCGAGTGCAGAAATAGTTTTAGTAGTTTCATTTCCATATCAAGTATAAGCCGTGGAAATCGCCGCTTGTCAAATGTATGTTTGGAACTGTTCCATGTACATTAGTAGATCTATAATTTGTTCGGATTATCAATGGAGAGATAATAAGACATGATGCAAATTACATCATACCGCATAGGAGGAAAAAAAACGTGTAGCAAAGTTGTTAATGTGTCATGCTCTTCTGTCACTTATGATAAAAAAATCTTTAAAAATGACACAGTTCATGGTTTTGTTGTTTATTTATAGATTTTAGATATTATTCCTCCCTATGCTACTACTGGGAAGAAGCTATTCTGATATTACCTTCATGTCTTACTACATCTTGCAGAGGAATTGCTGAAAAGTGTAGGTGCTTGTGCATCTCAGGATTATTTTGGTCAGGGTCTGGAAAGTGGGACCTAAAGAATTATTAAAATGAGGGTCATCATTAAATTAATGGCTGTGCCATCTGTTACCTGTTCTCATATCTCTTGTCTTTAACTTATTTAAACAGAATACTTGGAAAACTTTCCAAGTTTTGGTGGTGATATCTGAATCAGTAACAGAAGGTAACCTACTAAATCAAATTCTGAATGCTTCCAGGGGATAACTAACCATCTTTCATTAATATTTCTGGAAAATTCTTACTTTCAAAGATTTTGTAATTTAAAGTTAAATTTCTAATTTAGTAACATCTTTTTATTTTCTAATTTTTTCTTGCTATTAGCAAATGTCTTGGTTTCACTTGTAAGATAATTAGAAGAATCTATGATGAAGTATTAATGGCATCTAACGTTCAGATTAATTATGTTATCTCTGGCCATATAATATTACATTAAAAATTTTGTTCTGATAAGAAAGAATACTGTAATGTTATGTTTTATGTTGGAGAGATTATTTCACTGGAAAAGGTAGAAGTATCTTTAAAATTAATTGCAAGTCCCAGATAGAAACTGCAATGCAGTAGTCAGAATTTGATAATCTTATTCCAATAGCTAATAGTCAATTCATGTTACGAGCCTGTTCTCTGTATTTTGTACCTCTTTAAAACAACATGTAATTTATATTATATAAATATTTATGATGTTCTGTAGACTTCCTGATGTGAATCACTTGCTTGTTGAAATTTTTGAATATCTTTGACAGAAGGGCCATTTTTTCCATCTTACTTTGTTAGAATTTCTGTGGTTGGTTGTCCTTCCAATTAGTTGTCATTTTTCCTTTGCGTTAAGAGCCTGGCTGTTGAATGTAAAATAAGTCAATTAGTAGGGACTTTTAGCTTCTCACGGCTAATTTTTTTTTTCCTTTCCCCAGAGGATAGTTGAGATGCTCTCTAGCAGGCTGCTAACTGCATTCTGTTCTTTTGTCAATACAAGGTTTGTCTTACTAAAATAAAATAAATCCTTATTAATGTGTGAGTTCAAGAATAAATGCTGCTTGACACTGGATCTCCTCTCCTCGGTGCTTTCCAATTTATGATCCGTAGAGTGAGTGGCTTAAACACTTAGGAGAATACTTTGAGCAAAGAGAATATTAACTTTATTTTCAGGTTTCTGAAACTGGATTAAAACAAGTGTCTATAAACTTCTCTAAGTGATTAAAGAAATTGTAGTTTTGAAGATGTATTTTGCTGAAGATGGTCCAGTTGTTTCAGCTGCTGAAGTTTGACCTTGTTTTGAGAAACTCTTCATAGACTGGTCCACAGGTGTAGGAAGAGCGGTGCTTTTACCTCTTGCTCTATCCCTGTGCCTCCCATATGCCCTGCCCTCCGTAAGCGAAGGATGCAATCCGGGTGTTGGCAGATGTTCTCAGGTGCCTGCCTTCTCTGGTGAAATGGTGCTGGGCTAAATAGGAGTGTTCGATAAACTAAAACTAGGTGCCAGCTATACCAGAGCAATGTATTAGATGCAAAATAAGCAGGAGATACCGAGGCCAGCTCTGAATTTAACAGTGTGTGCGCCAAAAAAACCCCATGGAAGTAAATGGGCTGAAGCAGAGCTTAGCTCTAAGGCAGCTATGCTGCTTTGCAGAACCTGAGCTGTACCCCAAGATACCTGTTTGATCTATTGGTTTGTCATAAAGCCTCTGAAAGAAATGATCATGTACTTAAATACTTAGGATAAATGAAATTATATGCATATTTAGAATATTAATAAAAATTACGTTGTGTAAGCATTTGTTACCATAAAGAGTAGTCATTTGAATATGCATGTAAAAAATGGGATTTGTTTTCTTTCTCTGATAACTGTATACTTAGGTGTTATAGCAAAGAACTTCTGTGACCCGTTCAGTTTTATAGCCTCGTTTGCTTTTTTAGTGAAATTGCTTTTTTATAAATAATAATTGAAATTATAACTTTATTGGTATTTTTTAAAATAACACCTTTAGCTTATTAAAGACAGCTGAAGTACATCATCTACTGTGTTTAATTTTCTTTTTTTTCTTTAATGGAAGAATTTATCAAGCGTTGAATACAAAGTAATAAATAGTGGATGAGGAAATCACTAAACTTTTAAGATTGTGAAGGATGGGGAAATATTGTGGAGAAGTACCACTGTGTGCTATCCTGTTCTGTAGGCATCTCTTTTTAGGTGCAGCTGGAGACAGGATGGTAGATGGGTGCTTGGTCTGATCCACTACAACTGTCTCTGTGGTCTCCTTTTATGATGAGTTTTTAACAAAGTGATATTTGATTTAATACCTTAACTTGAAAGTTAGGGAAAGGATAAAAGTCCTGTTCAGTTTAATATCTTTTCTGTGTAGCTTTAAATGTAAATTGTTCCTATTAAAAATAAGCCACTGTAATAATTTTCTATTGTCTAGGGGGAAAAAAAAACCCAAACCGTCCGTGCTTGAGAAGAGACCTGAATTTTTTTGTGTTCCATACCACCAAATGCCCCTGAGAAATATGGGGATGGGACGTTTCTGGAAATTAGGATACTTCTAGATGCTTAAACAAGGATTTAGATACCTAGTTCAGGACATGTTAGTGGGAAAGACTGAGCCTTATTGGATTTTCCCTCCTTTCCTTGACCTGTTTTTAGTCATTTTTGCAATATATGCTTATCCCAATAATATAGTGTATGGATTTAGAAGCGTAATGGCAGCTTTATGAGGGTTTAGAGAGAGGTTTTTGGAAAACTGAACTGTCAGTGAGTGATGCTGATCTTGCTAGGCTTTCTCTGTAGGCAGTGGAGAGAGTTGGCCTTTCTAGAGAGCAAATCAAAGCAGGAGCTAGATTTAGCCACTTTGAATTCCTCTTTACAATGGAAGGGTGTATATGTTCTTGCTAGGCTAAAGTTAAATGTTGTGATTGCCCTTTTTAATAAAGACTTTTGAATTTATTCTTTATAAAATCATCATTAAACATACCCTGTGTGTGAAAGGCAAATTCAAATATTTTAAAATGCTGAGGCAAATAATTCAAGGCTTATCACAGAAAATACTGTGTGTGTCTGGAAAACTCTTTCAAAAGCATATGAAAATGATCTCTGTATTTTTTGGCAACAATGGTAGCTTTCACACCACAGTTCTGTTTGGTTCGGTCCTTTGGTAGAAAGCCTGTGAATATAATTAAAAAGAACAACACGTGTTTAGTAGGAGCTTATATCCAAAATATGGAAGACAAACTCCAGAGACTTGATGCAGTAGCTTAAGAAGTTATTGTCTACCTCATGCAGAAGAGTTGGCAAAAATAAATCGTAAAGTCTGCATTTTCATCATGTCTTCACTGCCAGTTTAAGCAGATGCTGGCCTTGAAGGACCTAAGTGTCATATTTTCCATTTGCTGGGTTGAGGAGGGTGTCGGGGAGTGGAAGGCTGTACTGCAAGAGAAGGTCAAAGCAGAGAGTGGGAGCTGATAGCATTTCCAACTGGTTCAGGAGAAATCATCAAAAATATTTTACCACTGCTTTAAATCAGTTACTATTTCTGGATAAAGAGTGTTTATGGTTTTTTTTCCAGATGGACCTTCAACTGATAAAGATTCTGAAGAAAAGAAAAAGGAGCCTGCATCTTCCTCACAAAACAGCCCTGAAGCAAGAGAAGAAAGGTAATTAATTCTTCATTGTTATACAAATAATCTCACTCAGTATAAATGAACATTAAAGTGTTTGGTTCAAATTTGTGAGTAGAGACAGCTTCCACATTCTTTTCTGAAATGCTTAGAGTTAAACAAGACAATGGTGTGTTGTTAGGGAATTAAATCCTGCTGCTCCTGACATTAAATAAAAGATGAACGCCACAGGTCAAGGTATGGCCAGAGTAGTTATTGTTTGTTCCATCTGTCTCATCTGTCAAATAGTTCTTCCTCTCTTAATACTAGCAGTGAGCTTTGAGAACTGTAAAAGAAGTCACAGTCACAGCTTTGTGGTAATTGCATATGTTAGAGGTTTAGAATACTTCTGTGGTCTGTTAGCTTTTACATTTAATAAACAATCTCACTCTGCACTTTTTTTGGTAAAAACAAAGTATATGTTATTGGAAAAATGAGCCCATGTTAATGACACTGTAGGAGCTGAAGAACATTTGCAAAATAGTATCTGCAAGCCCATTTCTTCTATGCGTTTCTGGTTTTAATGACTCTGTTTCTGGCAGCCATTTTCAAATTGAAATTCAACCTCCAACAGTTTGTCCTGATGCAAGCTGAAAACTTTTTGGTTTACAGTTTGCAAAACTACATTAATTGTTTGTTTGCGACCATGGTACCATTTCATTACAGTAAGCAGACTGAATGCAATGCATTCACTGCAGTCCAGATGTTAGTGTGATGTATCCTTACTGGTTTTTTAAGTAAAGTTCCATGGAGGGGAAAAAAAAAGACTTAAAGTTAATGTATAGAAGTGAGAATTAAAACTTACAGGTCACATAATGGAATGAAATACCTGCTGTCTCTCTGTTGCGTGGAATACCCTGGTGAATATTCTAAAGACACTTAAAATTTCATTGACTCTAGACCTATAAGTAGCTTTAAAAAGGTGGCCTGTGTTCTTTTTCTGGAATACCATGAAATGGATAAAGCAAAAGACCTGTGTTTTGCCCTGGAACAAATTTATTTGAAGAGGAGAGGAAAAAACATTAACACTATTTTTCTTTTTGTCTTTTTTTAGCAGTTCAAGTAGCAATTCCAGCAGCAGGAAGGAGGAGGGTAGTGCTCCCTCAAATTCTTTCATCCCTTCGTTTCCCCGGGCTCCAAGCACTTCAGATTCTGTACGAGTGAAATGTAGAGAAATGCTCTCTGCAGCTCTCAGAACAGGAGGTGAGCTTTGTAGACTACATTTTCAAGTCTGTTTCCTTCTTCCCTTCAGTCCTATTTTTCTCCTGCCCCATAGGGTAGAATAAACCCTGTTTATGTCTGTTTGTATGTATGCACCCACAGGTCAGTTCATCCAGGTTGTAAGTAATGAGTAACTTTGACAGCATGGGAACGTATTGAAACACATTTTTGTTGCTGATGATACAGGGCATTTTGCGGCTTCTGTTTGTCTGATATCTTGCCTACAGTGGAACTTTTTTCAGGAAGGTTAATGCCTCCTTAATGCCTCATGTAAATCTTTCTGTGGAAGCTGCTATTGTTTTGTCATATCTCTGAGAGTGCCCCTGTATATATGCCTACCTTTCTTACACCAGAGGTCCTGTGGGCCTTCAGATTTTGTTTTCTGAAGGCTGCCTTTCTGTTTTGATTTAATCTTGAAATTTCATGGAGATACTCGCAATGAGAGTCTTGCATTGCTCTGTTTCCATGTCTTTTGGACATCTCTAAATTTCTTGACTGGTTTGGGTTTCTTTCTTTTCTCCCCCCTCACGTACACTTGGGTGTCTTTAAACTGACAAATTGAATAATATGCTAGATAAGGAGCAAATTAAGTTGGACTCCTGAGAATTACCTGAATTTTTTCTTGTAGGTGTTCTTTTCTACCAGAACTTATGACCCAGCTCCTGTTCCTCTGTTCTTAGCTTAGTGTAACCTGACCCAGTGTAAGCAGAGTTCTGAGTCATCCGTTTTTACCCTCTTCAGTTTATTCTCTTTTAATTCACATAAACTCAGATACAGACAGTAATCAAAGCTGACTAAAGACCATGAATTTGTGGTCCTCTAGATATGTAGTTCATAGGCTTCTAAAATAATTTGTGACCAGAAAGTTGCATATAGCATCTTAGTTTCCATAATTCTATGTAGTCTTTAATTTTAGCTTGTTTTCCAAGAACTGTTTTTGCTATGTTACTTTATACAGTACGTATAAGCTGATCACTCATGGGTTGAATGCCAGTCTTGAAATAAAGTTTTTTTCTGGTTTTATGGCCTTCTGTGTGAGATTGAAGGAGGAATGGTGTTTGGATTACTCACTGAAGTACACCCTTGTTAAAATGAGAAGGAGGAAAACACATACTGTATCTAATTTGTCCTCAGCTATCTTGGAAAGGCAGCTGTCTTTATGAGTAAGGCTTTTGGTCAGAAATGGTAAACAGTTATCTTGAGACATTTTAGGTCAAGTGTTATGTTGTCTTCAAGATCGCTGTGGTTTGTTTCTTCTAATTTACATGTTTTATGACACAGCTCTGCAACTTTTAAAAATGTCTAATGTTGTTTCTGTTACTTAATTGCTATGTTTCTAATAATCTTTCTCTTGCGTGCATGCAAAATCAATTGCTTATGCTTGTATTGAGTGGACTGAATGAATTGATGAAACAATAGAAAACATTTTCTTTTCATAATAGTCTATTCTAAGCACAGATATGCTGTGGAGATGGGTATTTGCCAAGCCTATTAGAATATTTAAAATTTTTCTATATAGCAAAATGGTTTTTTTGTTACTACTTGTGTTTGCAACTAGATGTCAGAATTTTTGTTTTCTTTTGTGAAAGATTTAGGGTTGTTCTACTTTTTTAAACTTCTGTTGCTCTTCATTTCACTTATTTTTGTTCTTCCAAGTAGTATGTTAACAAAGTTTTGAAAGGATAAGTATACGGTGAATTAAACTTTCCTATACAAAAGGAATATTCACCGCAGCTGTTTCATAATTTGCTGAGTTTCGGAGTTACAAATGGGCTCCCGGGGATATAAAACATTAATGAGATTGTCAGGTTGCTAATATTTTAATACTTGTTTTCCTCAGATGATTACATTGCTATTGGTGCTGATGAGGAAGAGCTGGGTTCTCAGATTGAAGAAGATATCCTTTGTTGTACATCTATGTGCTCTAGAACAAGAGTATTTTGTAAAAGCATTGCTAATGTTAAAATTAATTAGCTTGATCTATATATTGAATATTTTAAAATTTCATTTAAAACAAAAATAGCAAACTGTGTTCAACACATCAGTGCAGAAATTTAGTGTTTAAAAAACCAGCATAACCTAAATGATTTGCCTCAAAACATGTAGGAATGTGTGTAGGTGAGTGTGTGTGGGTTTTTTTCAGTTCAGTACATTTTCCTTGCAGCAGCAATATTGTATCTTACTGGAGCATTCTGACATAAAATGCTGGGCTCTTCTATTTTATTATTTATGTTTATATTTATTTTTTAATTTTAAAAATATTTTCTTGTTAATGGTTTTAATCTTTTTCTAATATCTTGATTTCATTTTCTACAAGTTTTTTTGTAAATGAATTTGGGATTTTCAGAAGGGTTGTTCTGGTAGCAGTGTTTGAATAGTTACAGAGCAGAGGCCTGGGCTTCTTTTTGTTTTAGGGTTGGCTTGTTTGGGGTTTTTTTGGGGGTGGGGTGGGGTGTGTGTGTGTGTGGCTGTATTCTTAAGCATAGAAATAGTCTAAGCTTCATGATTCTAACTTGCTAATGTCCTTCAGTAATAGAGTCAGCCACCATTCCTGTTAAGGAATTTCCTGTTTCTTTTGCAAACCTGTTTTAAAATTCTGTTAGTGAACTGCCAGTGTTTAAATATTTGGTTTAGAAATCAATTACTCCTCAGAATGAGGTCAAGGAACTGGACATAAATTTACAGGTGACTTTTCACAATTTCAGTTGAGATCCTACTACCCAAAAATTCACGTTTCACTGACCATGTGCTAAACTAGGATTAAGCTTTGGAAGGATGTTAAGCCTGCTGTGTTGAACAGGAACGTAGCTGTCGGTTGGGGTGGGGGGGAGGACTTGAGCAAGAGTGAAGTACATTGCTTTAGAAAAGTTGCCCCCTAAAATGAATACTTTATAGTGCTGTGTTTTACTTGTTAATATTTTGTTCCTTAAATCCAAAGCACCTATTTTTCAAGAATTAAAAAACACTGATATGAAATACAAAAATAGGGTACGAAGTAGAATAGCGAATCTCAAGGATGCAAAGAATCCTAATCTAAGGAAAAATGTGTTATGTGGGAACATTCCTCCTGACAAGTTTGCCAAAATGACAGCAGAGGTGAGTAAAGCATAGGTCTGTAACTGTTTCCCTCTTGGACTTACATCCTGGCCTGTATTAGCCATAAATATAATTCATGTAAGCTCCCTGCACTTTTGAAAGACTGTGGCTTGTTTGTGGCTTGCACAGTCTGAATTACAGGGCTGTGCTGGGGCGGAGGGAATGAAAGTGTGGTGTGTCTTGATGGTTCCTAAATATCTGATTTTGCCTGCAAGCCAGAAGGCAGGTAAGCTGTTGCGTGTAAATTTCCTGAAAGATGGTGTGGTGTATGATTTTTAAAAGGCCACATGATATATCAGTGATAGTTTAAGTTTGGGAAGATGTAAATTTCTGGCTAGTGCCTCCAAGCTGCTTACCCATTCTGGATATGTAAGTGTTAGCTTGTCTTTGTTCTTCAGATGCTAACCTATGCAAGGTATAGCACTGTGGTTTCAAAGATCAGTCCCTCTCCTGTTGGCATTTTCAGCATTTATTTGAAGCTTATCTCAGATTTGACAGAATATTTCAAGTGATTTTGAAGGAAACTCTCCACAATAAAGAGAAAAAGCCATAAACTATAGGGGAAAGAAGTTAGGAGAATTTTCCTTTAAATCAAATTAAACACGTTATTGAAAGAACATTTTGGACACTAGAATAGAAATTCCCATTTAGATGCTCACTGTCTCTACAAATCAAAATAAATCTAGAAAGTCAAATGAAAAATTAGCTTTTCTGGGAGAGAAAAACAAAAGCACAGTTAACATCTGATTTCAGTTTTGTAGTTCTGCTTTGTACGTGTTTGATTCTATCCCCCCAAATCTGAGGTATAAAGGAGTATCTTGGAGACTGAAAGAAATTATGTTTATGATCAAGTAATGAAAAATCATGATTAGCTTTACTCTAGAGGAAAGGTTTTTGTTTGTTGTTTTTCTCTCCTAAAGCTTTAAGTAAAGGTTAGCGCAAACAGGCTGATAAAGGAATGCGTAAAGAAAAGTAGCTTGTATCTTCAGTGCGTGTTTTGAGGTTTTTTAAGAAATTTTGATTTCTAAAATTTCTAAATTTTGAGTTCTACATGTGTGCATGTACATATGCACAGGCATACATACATTTTGTGTTGTCCAGTGCTGATTCTTTGTTTTAATTCATGTCTTGGATTAAAATTTTAGTGACTAAAACACCCCTTAGTGTTAAGATTACTTCTAAAGTGAAACAGCATTAATACAATATTTGCACTCAGGGTCCACATGGGATGTGGAGTAAAACTTTATTGAAGAAAAATGGAACGACTTGATTACTGGACATCTGTATGCTAGAACTGTTTTAAAGGAAAAAGAAAATCGGTGAATCTGAGCTCTTCAGTTAGTGTTTTGAAACTAAGTGTGTATGACTTCTGGTAACATATGGTAAATTATGGCACTAATGTCTTTCTCAATACAAATACGGAAATAGTCAAAATAGCGTACGTTTTTCCTATACTTACCTTCTGTAGGTCAATGAGATAATTTTGCAAGGATCTAACCAAGGGAGAGGATCTTTTTCTTCCTTTCTAGAGAACTTTTAAGTCCTCTTCTACCTTGTCTCTCCTACATTTCTGAACTTCAGAAATACATTTGCATAGAAATGTTTGTGGGTGTTTGATATTGTAATTTTTACTGATTTTTTTCCAGCTGTGTAGAGGAAAAAAGAGAACATTTTTAAGTTTTTGTAGCTTCTGTGCTGTGAGACATCCCAACTGAAGTCTTGTAAAATCAAAAATGCGTAGAATTACTTTGCCCTTCAATAGAGTTGTTCATGGATTCTAAATCAAAAATTGTATGTACTTGCACGGTGGTAACTTGTTTGAAACAAAAGCTCTCTAGTAAACTCTCTCTGCTCTTTGTCCATAACAGGAAATGGCAAGTGATGAGCTGAAAGAAATGCGCAAAAATCTGACCAAAGAAGCTATCAGAGAGCACCAGATGGCTAAAACAGGAGGTACCCAAACTGATCTGTTTACATGTGGCAAGTGCAAAAAGAAGAACTGTACATACACCCAGGTATGTGGTTAATTTGACTCTTTGTTTTCCTTTTTCAAAGCGTAAGTCCTATATAAAGATTGTCAGGGAAAAAGGTTTTCATGACAAAATGAACTTTTAACAAAATGCTAACAAATTACAAAATATATGAAGATAGATCTGCTTAGGTGTGCTTACATAATGAACGTTTATTGTATTGATTTACCAAAGATTTTATGCAAATCCAAGCTGTGTATCTGTATGGTGTGAAATGTCAGTTTCTTTGCAATGCTGAGTTTTTGCTAATTCTTCTTATTACTTCTTAATAATATGGCTTTATGTGGAGGAGAGCTAATTTACTGTTTGTAATGTGTGTAAATTTTACTTTACTGAAGGAATAAATAGCAGAAGACAATGACAGATACATAGAAAATATGTATATATACACACATATATTTTTAAAAAAATATATAATATGCTATTTGATTAACACTAGACCCTGATTTACAATCATTTCTGCAACATTTTTCTATTCCAATTAGGAAATATGTGCAAGAAGGGCTTTAATTTGTTTAGCAGTGCTTCAGGGCATGTCATTTTGATCATAGGATCAGCTGCATTTATTTAATATTGTATATCACATGCTTTAAGAAGAAAACTGTTTTTCAATCACGAGAATTTTAAGCCTTTGCATCATTAAATATATGTAAAGCTGTACTGAACATGTAGTTTTACTGCAGAATCTCTTCTTAGGAGTATGTACACAGTTTCAATGCTGCAATTGATATTTTAGTGCTATTACATCTGTCAAAACAGACGTTTAAGATGGTGTTATAGTCTAGACCAAAAAACAGTTTCAACTGATACGGAAAGTTAGCTTGTATTTTCTTCCAAACATGTTTCCTTGATGTTAAACTTCGGTTGTAAACCTTCACATTGAACACGTACTAATGAAAACTGGAGATACTAATTTTCCTTTTCCGCTCTGGCTCTTGCCTTTGCCAAAGGTTCAAACCCGCAGTGCTGATGAACCCATGACAACGTTTGTTGTCTGTAATGAATGTGGAAACAGATGGAAGGTAAGACTGTTAGACTGCTCTGCATATTTCATAGCAGACAGACAGGCTCTGTGCTTAATTTTGGTTTACAGTAAATGACAAATGAGTTTCTGTTGACTTTTGGTTATTTCTTAGCCTAAATACTGTTACAAGTTGATAGTACAAAACAGCTTTAGGTTAGAATAGTATATTTGACTGAAGGTGTGAGATCACGCAAGTAGGGCGGTGACAAAGGGGGAGAGAAGTCAGGACATTGACTTAGTCCTTGTGGCATTTAGTGCCATACAAAGCAGTGGCAAGCCAGTCACTCTTTCTTAATCCAAAGATATTCTAACTGCTTTTAATTTCTGCTTCGATGAGTGGAATAAGCCTTTTCAGACCTTTTGTTGTTGTTTTTTTCTGGGTTTTTTGCTACTCTGAAAAGAAGGGGGGGGGGATAAAAAAAAGAGATGACTGCTGCCATATTCCTGTGTCAGGATAAGTGTAGGGCAGTGATAACTCAATTTAAGTATATATATTTTTTAAGTTCAGGAAATGGGAATTATAAAAGCTTCTGAGGAACACTGGCAGTCCAGTAAAGTGGAGAGAAACTGAAATGAAGGCCCCTAAAATATACAACTTCAGATGTGATAGCATGCAATGTGAAGCATGATACCCTCATTCTATTATTTTTCTGTGTTAAGAATGCTGTAGCTCTGCAGCACCATGTTGCACAACATAAATTAAGATTACTGCCTAAAAAAGAATTCTTCTATGCATCTTGTTTTACACATCTTATTACTGAATGTTGTTCACTCCAAGATACCCAGGTAATTTATAAAGCTTAGAAATTGTTTGATGCAGTACCTGGAAGAGTTAATTTGTCCATAAAACCTTCTGTAGGGTGGTGGTTACAGAAGTGTCCTTATAAAGATGCTTGAGTGAAGAATGGTTACGATATAAGCAAATGCCCAAACTAGTGATTTCCATATCCTAAGTATGGTGTCATATTTCTGTTTCTTCTTGCAAAGATTTAGAAATAAGCTGTACAAAGATCTCATAAAAATTCTTTTCTTTTGACAGTTCTGTTAGAAGAAGAAATTGTCAAGACATCTGGACCAGTATGAAAGAGGATTTTGTAATTAGCTTTAAAAACTAGGCTAAGCAGCTAGCTTCCTGCAAATGAGAGGTTTTTTTGGTTCTTTTTTTCTTTTTTTTTTCTCCAAAGCAGCATACATGCCTGAAGTTAGCCTTTGTTTTGACACAACCATCACTTCCTTAAATGCCTTCCTATAGCTGGTAGTCAGTAGGGCCAGGTTGCTCAATTGTATGGTGAATGTTAAAATATTTTTTCATTTTTATAAGTAAGTTGACATTAAACTTTTACCAATTAAATATTTCGCTAATTGGCTTGGTTTTTTTTTTTCTAACTACATGAATAATGCACTTTTTTGCGGTCTGAAACATACACACTCCTCCCATATGTATTTCCCTCTCCACATTTGTTCAGTTTTAAGAATGGAATTTGTTTCTTGCTGCTGGGTTCACTAGTTTTGCAAAGAGAAAAGGTATTTAACTTCATCTGATTACATTAAACTGAGTTCTTAACTAAATCACAATTTAGTTAACTCTCTAGTTTGTACATACTGTTTCTGAATTAGGACAAAATTTGTGATCATGGGGTTTGGAAATTTATTAGTGGATATGATGACCTCTTTTGCAGTGGTTGGTTAAGCTTGTTTATGTAACCAGCTTTGATCAAGGCAATATATTTTATTGCCCAAAGCGTGTATTTTACATTCTATCAGTAAATATTATTTGTAGGAATGTCTTAAAATTGTCGGTTAAATCTGATTTGAGTGTTAAGTTTATTTAATGTGCTTGACAACCATGTTTGCTTTAGACTTTGTAAATAAGAAAAGGCATCGTGTTGTAGGCTGTCTTAACACCAGCTAACCAATTCATTACGATATAAACTGGCTGGGGAGGTAATATTAAATTCACTTCATATAAATGATGTTAATTTTCTTCATGAATTGAATTTTGAGATGTAGAGTATCTGATGTCAATCATGGACCTGCAGGTGAGAGTAAATTATTAAAGTTATGGTCTATTCCATATATGGAATGGGATAAACACTGCTTGGTTAGAGCCTGCTTTTTAACAGTGTACATGTTTAGAAGTATTTTCAAATGCACTTTCAAGGAAAAATATGTCAACATCTTTAGAAGAAATTCTTTCATTACGCCTAAGTTTATATTATTTAATTTATCAACGCCTGGTGCTGAGCAGTCCTATCCTGGAAATGTATAAAGGATCCGGGGCGGGGGGCGTAAAGGATGGGGAGAGTGTGTGCGGTTCCTGGAGAATAAATTCCTTGACTGTAAAGGAAAACCAAGATTTTCCATGTTGAATATTTTTTGTGTGATGGTGGCAATCATAACAAACGAGTTGGAAATAGTACGATGACACTTGAGCTTTGCTAGACAAGAAGTGTTTAGTAAATACTTATACAGCAAGCTTTGCCAGTCAGCTTGTGCAAGGAAGGAGAAGGGACTTTTCTGCTAAAGGAAAAATAATTAAAACAGAAAAAGTTTAGTTACAAACATTTTTTTAGGCAGAAAATTGTTCATTTGAAGTTTCTCGCATAACTTCATATGAAAACATTTTAAACTTGATATAGTAGATATTAATGCCTGAATTCAGGAAACATCCTTCTTTCTGCTAACAGAATGGGTTTATTTTTAGCCTGTGTGTAGGTCCTTTGGCAGGATTGCTTTTTGAGAGTTACTTAAAGATGCGTAATTAAACACCCACCACCCCTTTCCCCCCAGTTAAGACAGCAACAAACTAATGACAGATGTTTAATGTCAATTGCAGTGCTTGTTTGGAGACCTCTGTACTGGAACAAGTCCAAAAAATTATGTTAAAAATGATTGCAAACGGGGTGCCAAGTAGACCTAAATTTCCACCACTTTGCAGCATATATACAGGGCAGGCACAGTTTGGTTTGCATAGCCACCTTCATGCTGCGTGCCCTTTAATCTTTATGGCTGGTTGTGATACTTAGGAGAATTACCTTTTGAGAAAATATAGTAATTGTCTTTCTGTACTTACCAAATTGTATCTGGACTTCGTTAAAAGAACCTAATGCTACCTTATGGCTGGGCAACAACCTTCACCCTTTCTCTCTTCTGTCCCTCATGTAAAAAGAACAGTTTTTCTTGCAGTGAAAGATGAAGTCCAAGAACTAGATCCAAAAAAAGATCATAGTTGCCTAAATTGTATTCATGCTTCATTTTGGTTACCCAGATCCAAAAATAAAACAGCCCAGCAGTGAGCTTTGGGTGCACCTCTGTACAGCAGGTGCTTCGGTTTTCCCAGTTGTCTGAAGTTGTCCTCCTCTAGTGGAGAAGATGCAAAATCCAAAGGGTGTATAGGAGAAGAATGTAGAGGTGGGGCTGGGACCGTACTTCATTTCCCCAGCTGGCTGGCTTATCAGCTGAGCTACAGTGATGCTACGACTGACACAGTTCCTCCAGTATTTTATGGAGTGAAACACGACAGTAGAACTGGTGATGAATCTTTTCCCATCCAAGAATAGCAGGTTTGTTTGTTATCGTTATGGATATTTGAATCCTCTCAGACAAAAGAGAGACTGCAGCGTAGTTGCCCTACGAGTTAAGTTAGTTTTTACACTAATCAAGTAGAGAAAAAGAGGATGCCATGTTTCTTTTGAAGTGAGCGTCCGTGAGATCTTCAAGGATGCCACCTTTCTTCTCTAAGGAAGGCTAGAGGCTTCCTCTGCTCAGAGAACACAGCTTCCCGTTTCTTTATTGGAAGGCATTTCATCATATATAATTCTGTTAATTTGCTCAGGAGAAAGTGTGGGTTTTCAGATATCTTGTACTAAATGATTCTTTTTGACTAGCACTGAGCAGAAGGTAAATATCTGCTCAATGATCTTGGCTTCTGTGGATCCCACTTTGAAACCTGGTTGCGCTTTCCAAGCATTGCGAAGGAAGGGCAGAGCTCAGGATTCCACTTGTCGTCACATATGCAAATTTTAAATGAAATTTATAACCCATACCAACTTAGGTAGAACTTCAGTTCATCAACATGAAGTCTTCATTCTGAAAAAAGTGGTTGTGTTACCTTTCAAACGCATGCCTTTTGAAATAGATCATTAGTAGTCATTTGTATAAATAAACCCAAGTTTCACCTCTGTAAGTACAATTTCTTACAGTTATGTATGAGCTTCTGTTTCACTAGATCATCACTAATCTTGAATTATAATTTTAAAAGGTTTGGGGTTAATTTGTTTACAACACTAGTATAGAAATCATTCAATGATACTGATACCTTTCAGGAAAGGAGATGTGTTCTTAAGTACTGTGTAGAGCAAATTGGTTTAAAAATAACTTCATGTTGTGATAGTCTTTCTCATCACTTTCTCTTTTTCAGATATTTCTAATCAGAAAGTGCATAAATACATGATGTTTTTGTGATAGATAAGTTTTAATCTTCATACATTGAGCCTTTCAGGATATATGTATATATAAAAATAAAAAAAAAAGAAGAAAAACATTTTTTCTTCATTTGTATTGTGCTAATGACTTTGGAATTTAAAGGTCAGTGTAAAGCACAATATGTTGGCTGAAGGAGGCCATGCAATTTTAATACTGCGTAGCAGGCTGGTGAGAGGAGCAGTCTTTAACAGTGTGAATGTTCTGTGGGAGCTACTGGTTTGTGAAGTGCAGACATTGAAGAAAGAATAGCAGTGGACTGGAAAGTTGTTACGGCTTAATGATATCCTGCAGTTAGATAAATGCCAAGACAGACTATTTTCAAGCTAGGATAAATTGATTTTGTGATAATTTCTTACTTGATGAATTATAAATAATATCTTGTGTCAATATGATTATTTTCTCCTGCTGTTCACGTAACAGCTTGTCTATAGTAACTTTTCCTTTTCAGTGCCGCTCACTTGTGCCTTGAGAGAAGTTTGTGCCTAATAAGCAAGTATATAATAATGAAATGTAGTTAAAAACCTGTCTTCTGTGCAGGTCAGCTTTTGTTTTCCTCTTTTTCCTGCACCCTCCTCCCCCACCCCCCCCACCCCCCCCCCCCTTCAGTTAAATCCAGCATTAAACAGTCTCAAAATAACAAGATATTTAGGGGAGTGAATTGTTTGTCTGGGGTTTTAAAAGAGATACTCTCAGGGTATCTAGGGACCAGCGTTCTGCTGGTGGTGTTAGGCGTAAGCTTAAACCTAAAACACAACATTAAAATTTGATACGATTTTTCAGGCAAGATGCGCATTGCAAATGTCAATGTGTTGTAAGACAGAAGCAAAATGAAAATTGCCTAGAGAATTTTCATTGCTTAGAAGCTGTGGCACATGGAAAATAAGCTTAGAAATTAATATTTTCATTTTTTAATAATCTGGTATTAACCATAGAACTGCTGAAACCAATATAGTTTTCTCTCCCTTCTAATTTCCTTGCATCATTTTCTTTTTCTTGCAGCATAATAGACTATATTGTTTGATATAAAGTACGAGTGTTTGGACTGTCTTCCAGCTCTTAATGAGGTATCTTTGCAAGGAAGAGAGGTAGCTTAAAAGAAGTGAAATGCTCCATTTCATGAAATGACACGCTTTGAACTTTTTTCATGTGTGCTTCTGATCTTTCCAGCAAGCTGAATCTGACCTAGTTAAACTTACTTTGTCACCTTACTAGAGCTTTAGAGCACTCTTACCTGCCCTGGTTAAGACAAGGACAGCATTGTCAGTTTGGCTGCAAGCTCCCCATGAATGCTGCCTTACCGATACATCTAGTTTGCTTTGTTAAAGTTGCTACCTATCATGTACTACTCTATGTAGACTGAAGATTGTATCAATAGTGCTTTGGATATCTTTACTACAAATTCAGCTGAGATAACAAAAGTTGCTATGTTCAGTGGTAACCACTACCTGGATTGTGTTTCAAATAGTGATGTATCGAACAGCTTCCTCTTAACTTAGTCATCCAGTGTTGTGCTATATAGAGGGCAAAAGCACTTTGTTTTGCTGTCTCTCTAAGTTTTTTGGTTTACTTTTTTGTGCTAACAGGTTGAATAGTGTTTTGTTTATAGAAGGAGATGATGGAAACTGGTCCATAGCTATTGTTAGCTTACCATGTATCAGGTCTTTTCCTGTGGTGCTCTGTAATGAAAAATCTCATCATTTGTTTAATAATGTAAATGCAGTAAGGGGAGAATGTGTCTCCTGCCGAGTGCATTGAGGAAACAATTACACTGACTTCCTAAATTCTGCCTTGTTCCCATTTCCTTTTTTCAGAGAAGGTCCCCATTTTGTGCTTTTCATAGTGCAGGAATTAAGCAAAGAATAGGTTTTAGAAAGGCTACAGTAAATGTCACTGAACGATACCTGTCTGGTTCTTTCCTTCTGGTGTGTTTTTCTTTCTATTCCCTGTATGTACTTTTTCCTACCAATATGTGTCATTTGGTTCATTTAATTAAATGTACAGGAAAAATAAAATTCAATGGAAATCCACTATAAACTCCAAAGTTTAATATAGTGGAATTGTACAGATCTACAAATAGATTATGCGGATTCAGCTTACTTTCTTCCTAGTACTTCCTGTGATTTTGAGATATGATCAGAAATCAAGTGTGATGCTTTGGGGATACTGTAAATGAGCATGGTTTATTGGGGATAGAGCTGTTACTTTTCTTTCAGACAGTCTGAAATAGTGCTGTATCAGGACAGAATAGTTGCACCTTCCTTCTGTTGTCAATGAAACGTGTGTGTATCTGTAATAGAAACCTTACAAGATCTGTCAGGTAACGGGAGAATTTAATATGTACAAAACCAAGACGGTTGATACTGCCATCCTCTCAGGAGCGAACAAGAGAAAGGGTTTTGACATCTACCTACCGAGGGAAGAGAAGGACATGTGAGAATTCTTGTGCTTTATTTTGGAATTTAAATGCCCGGACTTATTCCTCTTAAGTAAATAATTTAACTTTATAAACATCAACAATATGAACTTAAAAATGCTTTCAGCAGACTCTTGTAGTAAAATAACAATTCTTCAGCAAAAGATTATTATAGGCAGCATTATTTCAACTCTTAGCTTTCATCGCAAGATTGCCATACTGATTACCATTAACATTTCTTATACGCATTAAATATACCAAGACCAGTGGAGTGTCTCTGTGCCAGGTATGATTTGTACAATATGTGAAACTTAGTCTGGCATAACCCAGATATCGATAGTACTGTTTGTACTTCGGTCACAGTGTGAGTGGGGCAACTGGTTTCACTTTCAAGAAAATCCTAACACTCCGCTTAAAATTAAAATCTAGTTTTCATGCTCAGTTGGCATTTGTACCTCAGACATACATTTAACAGGTTTGCGTCTGAGTTGCGTGCTGCGTTTGAAAAAAATACTGCATTTTTTGAACACCACCACTTTCTTTTCATTCTCTTTTGCAAAGTGACACTGAATTTGATCAGAAGCTGTAGTTAGCCGATTGCGTCGGAGCCTTGTGCGGGTTTAAAACATTCAGTCTGTAGTAAAACTTGCCTGAGTTATTTTCAGGTAAATATCTGATTAATTCTAAATTCCCTGTGGATTGGTGTAGCCCAGAGTTCCGTTTGTTTTAAAATAAATACATTTAAGAAAAAAACCCTATGCTTCAATGGATTTTTCAGATAAGGACCGAAGCAAGTCCTTATAAATAGCAGAGTTCATAAACCGTGGGTAGGAGTCTCTGTGCATTAAAGTATAAATTTGAAGCTGTGCATCATCGAAGGTGTGTTGTGAGGGTTCCAGCATATTTCGGTTAATAACTTCTCTCACTCTGGAGTCCAGACTGACCTGCATATTAAAATAGAAAGTCACACAATTAGTAGTGGTGAATAGTACATGTGGGGTTTTTAGGTTTGATTTATTGGTTGAAAAAGCAGTCTTTCTCGAACTGTTTCAGCTGGTGTCCTTCAAGACTATAAAAACTGCTAAATAGGCAAAAAATGACCGAGTTGAAATTTGGAAGTAGTAATGTCTTGAGCATGGATAGAGAAATTTTCTCGCTGAGGCTGCCTTACTTTGAACGAGGCTGCCTGCAGTCCCGTTACTACTGAAACCTGAGAGACCGGCGGACTCTTTCCAGACCAACTTCCTGCTCCGTAGTAGAGAGGATTTGTAATTTTCTGTGACGGTTCGTTTCCTTGGGAGTTACTGCTGTTGTAGAGAGACTGAATTTGGAGTAAGCAGTATGACGCAGACGGAAATTGTAACCTGGGAAGCTGTTGCTTAATCAAATTCCTATTAAAAAGCAGGGTGAATTGATGCGAGCCACAGGTATTGCTATGTAACGATTCCATGCAACATACAAGTAATGTTATGGGGTTTTTCTGCAAGGCTCTAGTGTCTAGGGATTTATTAGTGTTCCTGGAATAGACTGACTAGATTTAGACAGCATTTTTGTAAGTATAGCTTGCACCACAAACAATTAAGTTTGAGTTTTGCAAGGATATTGGAAGGCTTAAAATTCTTGGCAGGATTATAATCAAACTGAACTGAGGTGTCTTTGAAACTTGACATTTGCTAACAGCAAAGTGACAAGTAGTTTTGAAAATTTTCAGGAAGTTGGTGTGTTTGTTCTGTGCCATCTTTTGTCAGCTGCTCTTTGAGCAATTGTGCTTTGCAAATAACACTTTATTTGTGGTTACTGTGCTTTTGGAGAGATGCACACACCTCCTTCCTAGTGCAAAGAAGAAACAAACTGATTTTTCCAACAAATAAAATTTAAGTTGAGCAAGAATGAAGTAATCATCTGCATATTTGTGCTTCAAACTAAAGACTTCACATCAGCATGCCAGGGTAGCATAGGAGGAGCTTTCTTACAGCAGTGAAAGTAGTGTTGATCATCTCGCCTCAATGATGGGCCTGCCCTTTTCTCCTAAATCTCTACTTGACGGCGGTGGAATGTGTGTGGTGGGGAAGTAGTTCTCCCTGACTATTGTAGCTTTAAACACGTTAGAAGTAACTGTGCAAAGCAGCATCAAAGAGTGTGTTGGGGAAAGTAATATACCTCTTTTGGAGAAAGGATAGAAATATAATCTTCATAAATCAATCTTGCTTTTTCTTCAATGACACTTTTGTTGGATTCTTGTTTTAGTTCCTCACAGGCCATCCAGAAAAGCATGTTTTCCTCACTGAATTCTGTTCGTAGAAATTCACGAAAAGCATTTCTGCCAGCTGGAGTAAGCATCAACTTGTCAAATGATTGAGCCCAGGCATTTACTTCTTCAAGAGTAGGAGCAGGGCTTGAGGAGAAAGGAGAGGACAAGAGAGAAATGAATGATTGTTACTTCGTTGTTTGCAGCTGGCAGGAGGCATCTGCTATCAAGATGGAACAAAATCACAAGGTTCATGGGGCTCTAATTCCTCACCGGAACTACCCAAGTGCAAACTCTAGTAAACATATTCATAAGAAGCACTTTGAAAGCGCGCTTATCAAAAGCTTAGATGCAGATGGTTGCCAGTGCTTTGATGCAGAAATTGCAGTTTACTACTGAAAGTAATTGCAACAAAGTCCCTCTGCAACAGCTAAGTGGTTTTTTTCTGTACCTAATAGTCCTTGTTGAATCATTGTTTAAAATTGAATGAAAATACGTAGAAAGAAGCAATGATTCAACCCCCTTAAAAGGTACCCTCCTATCTATTACAGTCTTACCAGTGCTCCTACCTGTCTGAGCAATTCTGAAGAGACAGTTGGCTGACTCTTGGGAGGACCTGAGCTCCTCTCTATATTATTTTTGTAAGGCTGAGCTTCACTACATAGTTGCTGGGTGGGAACAGGATGTATTTAAAAATTATTTCAATAAAAAGGGAGACTGTGTTTATAATGCTGTTTTCGATCTGCCATGTTAAGTGGCAATGTGGTTACATGCTGCTTATAAATAAGGTAAAATATTACAGATCAGACTTCTGGTTCCTTAGGAGGTAAGAGATGACTACAAATTCAGCATAAATGCCAAACAATAGTTATTTGTACATTTTGGGTAATTCACTTTAATTATTGAGTATCGTTTGTTGGGTTTGTTTCCTTCTAGCTTGATAGAACACTTAGTAAAGACCATACCTTTCCTCACAGTTGGGAATACCCTCTCCTTGGAGTTCATGAGATGTTCTCCTTGCTCTCTCTTCCTCTTGATTTCTAACAGTAAGACTGCAAGGTAGGAAACAAAATTTTGGTCAACTTTATAAAGGAAAAGGCTGAATGTACACCAAATGCTTTTCCTCCAATATTTTAAGAATCAGCTAAAATCACAGAAACGAACAGTAGATACGTTACCTACAGTTACTCTCTGACATTAGTTTTACAGTTGTATTAACCTGGCAAACTTTAATGTAGCTGAACGCTGTTCAATATTGTATCACATAGACTTTCTGTACAGGAATAGTAGATACATAGGCTATCTCGAGTTGGATGGGACCATAAGGACCATGGAGTCCAACTCACAATATATATGTGTACACGAGGGGGTGTGTGTGTATATATATGGGATATGTATTTATACATGAGTACCCTTTATCACATACCAAATCTATTTTCCACTGATGCTTATTACACTGTGTATGTTTGATGCAGTGTTTTTACTTAAGTTAGACTAGATGTACTGGGTTTATGTGAGTTAGGTTTCAAGGTTGGTTGGTTCGGTTCTGGTTTTCGTGTTTTGTTTTGGTTTTTTTTTCTCCTTGCCTATTTTTTATATCCATAGGGCACGATGAGGGCCAAGACTCTGGTTTAGAATGGTGATACCAGGTTACAAGAAAGCTGGATTTCAGAAGATGCAGCACAAGTTTTAAGCAAGCTAGACGTATTTGTGTGATGGTGGAAGTGTAAGCATCTTTCAGAGTTCAGATGTAGATATAGCCAGATTGTGTGGTAATCGTTTGCAACTTGAAGAAGGTGCTGGTATATGCCTCAAAATGTTAGGCCTGAGGCAAAAAGAGCAGATAAACCATTGCTGAATATAATTTTGAGTATGTTGACTGGAAAAGAGTATTAGCTTGTTTGTAAATTCAAGAAGAAAAAATGTTTGCTGCCATCACTAGTGATCACTGAGAGTTTTTCACGCCCCCTAGCAGGGTAGCTGTCAGCTCTTGCTGCTTTTCTCAAATGTTAGTTTGAATAACTGTCTTTTTAAACCAGTTTTTAAAAATTTCTTTTGTAGTTGCAGATGATTCTTTTTCTTTTGAGACAGAATTTGAGAATATGCATATTTTCTTTTAGGGGACTACGTTCCAATTCATAGGCTGTCATAGTTCAGTGAGAAATATGTGTGCATGTGCATACACACTCATACATTCATGTATCTGTGAAGCTGCCTAAAATTTGTCAAGAGGAAAAGGTCCCAGTGAATTATAGCCCATAACTTATATGAAACGGGTCCTCCAGCTGAAGTAAAGCAATACAGTTATAACTTCTAGGAAAGTATCAAATTCAGGTTCTTGATTTGTATCATACTTTTCTTTAATACTAATGTTATAACAGTTTTGTGGCCTTAATTCTTAACAAAAAGCCTTGCTAGAGATAAATGAGATTAAACGAGCTGATTTTTCTTCCCTTTCTTCCTTCTAAACTCATGGCTTAGTCTTATTTGCAACCTTACTATTTACTGGTTATCTCCTGCTCTTGCTCTTTCCAGTGTTAGTCCATAATCTGCAGAGACTTTCTTGGAGGATTGGAGTATTGAAACATTTTAAGCCTTGAGGAGTGGCTGGAGGTTGGCAATAGAGATGCTTTTCTCTTTGCCAAGGCAGTCAGAGCATTGAAGCGGTATGGAAGCTTTCCTGTTGCTAAGCTGGAGAGCAGTTCCTGCAAGCGCAGTTTTTTTTCTACAGCATCTGAACCATACATTCAAACCAATGAACTATTTCAGTTCACCTTTCCAGGAAAAAAAGAAAGTAATGTTAGTTCGCTATTCTTTTGGAGTGTATAGGTCTCAGTCCTTTACTAATCTTTTTACTGGTGATTCTGGCCTTTTAAAGATATGAACAGTGATAAATGATGTATTCCTCACACACAGACAAGAAGTGATGTGCTTGTCAGAGTTACTTTTGGACTGAGGGGAACCGACAGATCCAACAGAAAGGATTACAGTCTTAATAGGATAATGCATTAAAGGGGAAAAAGACAAAAGTAGTAACAAGTTTCCCTAAAAGAACATGACATGCCTCAGAAAATGGCTCGCAAGCAGGCTCTTTTCCTAGAAATGTGTACAGGTAAACAAACCCAAAAGACTAGTGCAATACTGCATCTTCTCAGGATCTGGAAGAGTAACAGGCTGGAGGCTTGAGTTTTGGCCGTAGGAATGAACACAGGCTCTGTGAGCATCCAGCCAAGAGACTCATTTCACCATTTCTTCATTCTAAATCTACTATTAAGAGTATGCTGAATTGTGGACGTTCAGCAACTCAGCTGCATGACTCCATAGACTTATTTTTATTCCTATTCATAATTTTTCTGTTCAAAGTGCTTGAGCTATTTTGAGGAAAGGCCCTATGAATAGGGAATATAAATAGCTTAATTACGGCTTGTTTTGAGTTCCTTGCTACTAGAAAACAATTGTTTTCAAAAGAAATCGGAAATTATTTTAAAGCTAAAACAAGCTGCTCTGTTTTGGAGCCTGTACTGGTTTCCCAGATGGTTCTGAAATGCAAATAGGAATTTTAAGAATCATGAAATTTGGGTATTTTCAAACACCCTATTGAATTGTTTGAATAATGAGGTGTGCAGAAAATGAGCATCCTAGAAAATATCAGGTAAAATGGCAAAAAGCACTTGATCAACGATTTAAAAAGTAAAATGCACATTTTATGTACTCTGACTTAGTAGATAAATGTCCTAATTCTGTCCTTTTATGGAAAGATGTGTGCTTGTGTTAACATGCAGCTCTAAGACTGAGCCACTTGTGAGTGCAGTGGACAACTGTTCAGGCGACACTGAAATTTGTATGGGATGCTTTAACATAGATGCTATTCTGCAAGCTAGCAAACTCTGATCCCGTACAGGCACAGTGCTTACTGTTTCTTTAAACTCTACCTTTGTTCACCTCTAAGCGCCTGCTGGAAAGCTTGGCAGGATCAGAGTCTTGGCGTCTTGCAAAAAATCCAGGCAGCCTTTTGTCCTTGCAAAATATTCACTGTTTTGCATTAAAGAGGGCAGAATTGGGTATCTGGCTTCTGGTGAGCTGAGTACTGATAGCAAAGGAATGATCAGCCTGCTCTTCCCTTGCTTTCTAATGGTGTTCTCCAAAGCATTTGCTACCAGCTGCTGCTGGGGAAAAAAAATAATGGTGGAATAGATTCCTAGCCTGGGCTGTAGTAAGGTATTTACGGCTTTTTCCCTTTACCTCAGTGCCAGGTTTGCTGGAGTGTTTGTGTGGTGGGTAGTGCGTTTGTAAGAAGCCCTCAGCTTGCTGTCTGTTTTGGTTGAACTCCTATGGCTGTTTAAGAGTTCCTATTTTATTTCAGTGCAACTTCTGGTCTCATTAATTAACACTTGGCCCCAAACAGATGCAGGACTTTTCAGTATGGGAAACTTTCCTTTAGTTTCGAATAAAATCACTTGGATCTGGAGGAGCTGGTAAGCAAGACAGTGAACACATAATTAATTTAAGGAATCAAATTATTCCTTTTTTGCTTTGCTCCCCTGATAAATTTTCCTCCTTAACACCTTGTAATGGGAGTTTTTCTGAATTATTTTCTGCTTAACTCCTCATCTCCAGCAAATACCCACAATGCTTAAAGCCTCTGATCCCAAGGATTAACTTCATATAAATTGCAGGTGCCATGAGTTGGCAATGAAAATTAACAAAAACAGATCAGTTGCCTTCAAAAGAACAGTGCTGGGCACCTGGTTATGAGTTTCCTGACCTACAAATTTTTCCACTTCTCCAAACTCTGTTTAACACAGTATGGGCTGCCGTATGTCTCAGTCCTAAATCTAGAGCTGTTATGTATTCTCATATTGCTTTCAGTTTTTAGTGGAAGCCCTGGTAAAGCTCAAGGCTGAGGAGGAACAGACCTTCCATTACACAGTATTGACAAAAGTACAACAAAGATACTGTACAGAGATTTTTTTTTTTTTAAAATCTTATTTCAATGGCAGGGGAAAAAAAGTAAACTGGCATTGTGTCTAGTACTAGAGCACAGTCATCTCTTCTAGTCCCAGACTTGCAGAATTAGCCAGGTGGTTTGTTTGGCTTATGCTGTCCTATGCACTGGCTATTACCTTCCTCCCTCCCCTGCTATTCTGTTCCCCAGAGGCATGATTGAGAGGGGTTACCAGGAGCAGCTGCAGCAACAGCACCAACAAAAGCAGCAGGCATTGGACCCTCGATTTCCTGTGCTGTGCTGAGCCTGTGCAGCACCGGCGGTCTCCTGGGTCGTAGACATCTGCCGTTTGCGCATCTCCATCCGCTCCGATCCCATGGGCTGCAAGAGAGCAAGAGAAGGGGGAGTAAACATTTATCTCTTTATGTTATTTCCTCTTATTTGCTTTAAAAGTCTTACCCAGAACTGCTGAAGGCCACAGCTCCAAAGGAACTGAAAAGCTCAATGCTGGTGTTTTCCCCACCGAAGCTCTTATGCATTGACTCCTTTGGAAAATTCACTCATTTTATTTAAGTGCTGTGATGGAAGCCAAGCGGCTAATGAATTCTGCACATGGGTAGGAATACAAAGAGAGCAGTGATGGAGAGAGCAAAAGGTGGAAGTGAGGGGTCTCAGAGAGCTGCAGCTCTTAGGACAGTGGTATGTAAGCCTAGGAGTTGAAAAGGGTTTCCTGAGGTTTTTACTTCAAGGTCAGCCCTAAGAAAAGGTTACAGACTTGAGGTAGTGGGAGCCCCCTTCTCTGCTTCCCTCCCTTCTCTGCTTCCCTCCCTTCTCTGCTTCCCTCCCTTCTCTGCTTCCCTCCCTTCTCTGCTTCCCTCCCTTCTCTGCTTCCCTCCCTTCTCTGCTTCCCTCCCTTCTCTGCTTCCCTCCCTTCTCTGCTTCCCTCCCTTCTCTGCTTCCCTCCCTTCTCTGCTTCCCTCCCTTCTCTGCTTCCCTCCCTTCTCTGCTTCCCTCCCTTCTCTGCTTCCCTCCCTTCTCTGCTTCCCTCCTGTTGGTTAGCCAACGTGCAGGCTTAGCAATGCTTGAGTGAGACACCTGAGCACTTGAAAATCTGGCCTTTGGTGAGTGTTGAGGATTCCAAACCCGCTGGTTGCCCTGTAGCAAAGTGGAAGGGCCAACGTTTAGCTGTCTGTTATAGGTCTGACTGCCACAGTTTTTTAAAATGTTTTTCTCTCAAGAAGGAATCAAGTGCTTCTTTGAAGATTAATTACTTACGGAGAGAACACATGATTGTACAGCTTTAAGATTTAACAGGCAGGGTTTTTGGTTGCCTCCCCCAGCTGAAGACAACAGGAAACAATTTTTGGTGGAAGCAGTAGTTGTGGTTTTACCACTGGGCTAGGAAACCTTTTTGGAGCCTGATTTCTGCAGATTGTGCAGAGGAGTGGTGCTAATGAAAGGACAAGTCCCCTTGAAGTCCCTGTCCCTTTCTGACCTGTCTCTCTGAGCATTAAACTTGCTCTACAGCACCTATAAAGCTCTCCCTATTATGCTGAGGGCTGTGCCATACCTCAGTGACAGATGTTTTTTACAGATGAAATGCCAGCTTGTACAAAGAGGAGTACGTCTTTCTGCATTTTGATTGTATTTGATTTCTTGTTACATAACTAGTCACCCTCCTGTGTCACAAGATCACTTTGTGTGTAGATTTTTTCAGGTTGCTAAACCTTCTTTTGAGGCCACGACAATTGTAGCGGAACTAAAATTAGCTGCTACAGGTTTTGAGTTCTTTGTTTCAAGTCTGATAATAAATTATCAATTAAAAAAAAAAAATCTGTTGAGCTGAATACCGGAGGGTTAAAAGTTGCCTTCCTTTCTAAAACGTTTAGCTGGGTTTAGGAAGTACTATTGTAACTTGGGGGAGAATGCAGAGACGATGTCACAGACTCCACAGAAGTGTCAGGAGAAGAAAGGAGATTATTTTAGCAGAGTGCAGCATTAAATGTGCTGGATTTTTTTCTGCTGAATTTGTTTTTCTCTTACAGAGCTTAATAGTTTTTGTTTTTTTGAGAACCACCCACTCTCCCAAGAGAAAAATGCACAACATGCTGAGCAGAAGATGCAACTGTTTTGTAGCAGGAATAAAATATAAGAATAGTGCAGATAGCAATTATAACCCGTTTTGTAACCCAGTAGATCTAATCTGACACGCAATACATAAATGCCCAGAAATAGAAAATCAGAAGACCACCATAGCTTCCAAAAACCCACAACCTTTCTCGTTTCAAAATGTGGAAGAACAAATGTGAAGTGTAGTATGCATTTGTAGATTCAGGTTTCTTTCCTTCATAGGAATAGAATGAACCCCTCAGTACGGATTTCCTTCCAGACACCTATCTTTTCCTAAAATAAAGCATCTTCATATGTTTTAGATTATTAGATTATGAGAGTAGATGATTAGAGAGTATTAGCAAATAAAGCATTACTGGAATGGAATGACAATATATCTAAAATATTTCAGGCTTCTTTGGACAGTAAACAATTATTATTGATTAGGAAGCTGTAACTTGGATTCAGATATGTGCAGTTTATAGAGCCTAATCTATCCACTCTTACTTTTGAGATCTTTCCTGTGGCTAGTTCACACATTCTTACCTCTAATCCATATTACAATGGAACTGATGGTGGCCTGAGTAGAAAAGCTGGCTCCTGTTTGGTTTTTTTCCAAGGAGAAAGGTAAAGGATGGTGGAAATAGGAAGAGTACACTCATCCTCCCCATCTCATCCCACTGTGGCTTAATTTAAAAATATCTTTCTGGATCCACTGTTACCATTTCAGATTTTTCTTTGGAATTGTCCTTTGACGTCTTTAATGCAAGGGAATAGTATGTAGGTAGCCGTATGGCAAACACTGCCCAGCAGCATTATGTTCTTTGTTCCACTTGTGAATCACACACCTCAGAAGTTTTCTGGTACTACAGGTTTTTATGAATGTTCATCGTTGCATGATTTCTCACACAGTTTATGGAAGATGAAGGATTGAGCAATACAAAAATTTGAGACACAATTTTCCAGATTGTGATGCACTTTCATTTTTATCTGGCAGATGTATACACATTTTCTCATTGAATAAGTAGTTTTTGGTCATTTATGTGATGAAGATTTGTTTTGAAAGATTTTATTTTTAGCAGATAAAGCATGTTTTCATGATAGCAGAGCTGTATTAGAGTAATGGGAAATAAGAGAAAAAGGACTGGAATATATCTGTTGGCTTAAAGACAGCCCAGGCTTTGGAATTACAGAGCTGTTTAGTGATTATCATGCATGTATTTCCAGTGGCAATTGATAGTCATATGCTGTGTTCAGTAGAGGTTTGGAGTGGATCACGAACTAAGATGCGACTTTCGTCAGTGTATTCGCAAGAATACTGTGGTAAGACACAGGAAGTAATGTACTCCTCTGGGCAAGTTCCATGGGTATCACATTCCAAGAAAGACAAAGCATCTATCTAAACATCTGACAAGATGTTTACACAGAAAAACTGTAGGAGTTTGGGTTCTTAATCTAGAAAGGGGAACTGAGAAGCACGTTGAACTTCTGGTCAGTGAAGGGTTATGATGATCTATTGTTCTATTTTTTTCAGAGATAAATAATGAGCTAGCTTGGGCTAAATAAAATCTAGGCTTGATTTTATAGGATGGCAAGGTAGAGAGCTGAGCAGTGGTGCAGGTTATTACAAAGTTGTAGAAACTCCTTTGGCACGGGTAGTATTAAGACCCATAGGACAAAAACATAACAGGCTGGTCCAGGTTCACAGAACAAGCGAATGAGTAAGCGATCCATCCCAGCGTTGTTCTTCTAACTTCATTCTTCTGTGTTTCGAGGTTTTGTTTGGTTGTGTGTGTTTTAATGCAGCTCTGGCTCTAAACCAAACTGTCCTCAAGCACATCGTTCTATATACCTTTCTACCTGGACCAACTCCCGTTTGCCGCATAAGAGTGATTAATCTGCAGAAATGGATGTCTTGCAGTAAAAGTCTAGGTTTTTGTGGTTCATCCTCTAACTAGAATTGCAAAATAAAGCTAAAATGTTCATGTTTGCAGCACAGTTTGTTGCAAATGTATATTGCAGTCGTGATTGTACTGACACCGTTTAATGCCAGGCATGAGGCCTGAACGCACAGTAAGACATAGGCTCTGCCTAGAGGATATGTCGTAATTTCATATGTATATTCATGGATATACACTGGCTTTCTAGAATTCTATTGCTTTTTAAAAACAGATGTAATTAAAAGAAAAAAATAAACCAGGGAAACACAAACCCTGCAATTTTGTAGCTGTGCATGGTGATACAAAAAGTTTACCATGAGCTCCCGACCTGCTGCTTTTGCTCTCCCATAAACTGCTCTTTGGTTGGAATAGCGGCAAAGGCACAGACACGGAGTTCGTGCAAGTCATCTAAGGATTCCTTTTCAAAGAAAACTTCCTTGAAAAGCATTGAGACTATCTGAGTGTGGCTGTATGCAGGGAAGTGCAATGATCTTGGAAGGTGTTATGGAAAAAAAACTAGAGATGAAGCAAGTTGTCTGAGATCGTGCATTGAGCTAATGACAGAGCCACTAAGGGATGCAAACAGAAAAGCCTTATTTTACATCTGTAGTTGTTTTTCTGCTACCTCTAGTATATCCAGAATTTCATTATGGGTCATTGAAGTCCTGCATCACACTTTGCTGCTTCTTGCTGCAGCCACCATAGCTGTGGAATGAGCCCTCGCAGGCAACTGCTCAAATCGCTGGTTTGAGTTGCGCTGTGTGCAGGAAGGGACAGTAGATTTATCAACAACTCCAGTGAATATTATTTGTAGGAATTTACAAAATTCCTTGCTTCTTTACAGTGCAACCTACATTAGCAACAATTTAAACAATTGCTTGACTGCCTTGTGTATCTGTGGAATGGAGGCAGCTATTTTTTTGCCTTCAGTAGGCTTTAGGTGCTCAGGGCAAAAAGGAGAGGGACTTCTTTTTAGATCTCCCGATAAAAAGGTCTTCTCTTCACACAATGTTATGGTTGTTAATTTGGAACATCAGATGGTCTGACTGGGTCATGCAGTAGGTGTGAAACCGTTGGAGTATCTAGTGCCCGTGTTCTTTGTATCAATGATGAGACTACAGTACGTATTTGTTGAAGAATTATTCACCTCTGAATCCAACTGCTATAGTACATGGTACCAGTGATTGGTGACCTCTTCAGGTTTTTTATCCAACAGTATTAGGCTGCAGAGCCTCAGCCAACTGTAATGAAACCAGTGGAAGTAATTCTGCAAGAAGTAATTCTGCAAGACAGCTTTCCTTGTTTTCTAGACTGATATTGTGGGTGATCAAGTTGTTTTAATAGTGAAAAATCTGAATCATGAACAGCATTTTGAGCTAATAGCTTACCTTAAAGTTGTTAAAGGCAGTTACATATGTTGATGCTTATGTTTAGCTAAGTATTTTTTGTCCCTATCCTACCTGAGAATACATACAGCAGACCCACAGGTGCTGGAGTGGGGAAGTAGGATGACAGGCACATGGGTGTCGCTCCCCTGCCAGCCGCTGCATTTCACAAGCAGCACAAGAGGTGGCCTAAACTTGTCCCCACAACCTGACTGCGATGCTTAAATAATGGTCTCTGTTTTCTTAAACCAGTAGTATGATGCTACAGAGAAATGCATGTACAGAGCTGGGCAGGGAAAACATCAGTTGTAGCAATCAGTTGGAAGACTTCGGAGCTGAAGGACCCCTGAGAGCTGAAGTGTGTATAAAAGTAAATGCGTTCAAGGGTGAGGGATAGTTCAGAGCTATTATTTGGCTGTAGAACAAAAGGGTGCATTCCTGAGGAAAACAAGGTGCACAGCCATCCTCCTACACCTGGCACTGTCAGGTAAATCACTGGAATCTGACAGGAGGCTGTTTTTTAGTCAATATGGCATTGAAATGGGAAAGAACCTGCAATTGACCAATTTGTCCTCGTAGAAAAATTTTATAATGCAGTTAAAAAATAATAAACTAGGTGCATTTTCTGTAAAAATCAGTGCAAATGTTCTTCTATCAGCCAAAATATTCAGTTCCTTATTACCAGGTGTGCACTTTGAAAAGGGCGGTTGGTAAATACCGCTTGTGGTCACACCAGCCTCCCAGGACAGTTGCTTGTTTGGTCAGCTGACCCTCTGAAATAAAAACAAGATGGAGGTGTTCCTTTCCTAAAGTGTTCAGTTTGCATGGCGTGCAATTAGTATCTGGTTTTAGATGGATGTTTTTACTGGCCAGTGTCAAGTATTTTCTGTTTTATTTCCCTGGACGATCAAGTATGTCCATAAACAAAGAGGATGTGTTCTTTGGAACATCAAGATCTCATTGTGATGAGAGAAAATTCCATCCTAGTTCTTATATGTTCAGTTTTGAAGTGTTCATGCTGATTGCATGTAGTGTGCATCAAATTTTCAACTGCTGAAAAACTACATCGCTATGGCCAGTGACGAGAAGGGCTCCTGATACCAGCTGAGGACCCGATCTGGTACTTGTACTTATGCTGCAGAGAAAAGTGACTTCATATTTTGGGTTGGACTTAATGCCAGGTGGTGCTAAGCAGAGGTGTTACGAATTGTCTGAAGTGCCTTTCTTCAAAATTTGTATAAATGTTTTGTTTAAAAATCCTCCTTCTGCTTCCTGAATGCGTTTACACAGATGGTTACAAACAGTGAGAGTTTTACCTTATCACTGAAAATGACTTTTTCCATCTTACTAAGAGAATGAAGAAGGTGAATGTGTACCAGTGTGCATAAACTATTGTTCTCTATGTCCCCTCTGAATAGTTTTGTATTTATTCTTTGAGTGAACTCTTACTGTTTTGAATATAATGTAAATTTAGAGATGGATGTTTTTTTTTTCCCAAGGTACCTTAAGTATGTTTAGATTTTTAGATATATTTCTTTAAATTCTTAAATATTCAGACCTATGAGATGCTGTTCTCCTCCTGTTCTCATGGAGGGCCTTTCAAGTTCAGGAAGACCAACATCTCACAGGTTCAAGCTCAGATCACTTGGGTAGTCACACTGAGCTCTAGTGCCTTCTCCCTCTTTAAGACTCAGGCAAGGTTATATTGTTTCTTCAGGGTAAGAAGGGAAGGTCCGGGAGAGAATTTACCCCCTGAGCCCTAACAGAGGGGTTCATCAACCCAGTTTGTAATATGTTTATCCCCTAATACGCCTGGATTTCAAAAACCTTGGATGCTCCCTGGTCTCCTGTTTAATTCCCTGTTACCTGAAACTCCTTTACTAGGTTGCTGTACTACAAGAGAGATCCATACCCTAAAATTTGCCTTGCTGAGGAAGAATAAGGCGATGAAAAGTTGCTTTTCTTTCTCTAGGTTATCTCCCTCACACCAAAGTGGAAATTTCACTGCTCTGTGCTCCCTTTTGCCTTCTTTACCTTCTCAGATTTCCAGACCCCTCAGAAGGTGCTATGAGAATGAACAAATTGTGAGAACCCTCAGTGCAGGATGCTCTCTGCGCATTGAGAACTGGGGTCTGCCTTCCGTGTCCCCACCGTCTGGACCAGATATGCACCTTGTTTGAAAATGGATTTAAGAAAACACAGGGGATTTAAAAACTGGAGATGAACTGCTATCTTGTACGTGTTTTCTAAGGAATCCAAAAGTGCATTTAGACTACTGATGGAATGAGGTGAGATACCTTTAACCAAAGGACTTTAACCTCTACCATTGTTTAACCCCAGCCCGGGTACGGTTTTAGCCAATTGCTGGCTATAACATGAAATCTATCTCTGTACAATTATATCAGTTTGATTGCCCAAAGTAATGACAGCACTGTCAGAGACACCTACGCCTGTTTGATGAGGGCTCGGGTAGCCATAATTTAATAGAAAAACTACAACTTTCTGGTTAATATGGTTAGGGAAGGACTAAAGGTGCTATTCTCCTGGTTTGTGGGTAGTCAACTGGATCTGATTTTGGTACTATCAAGTCACTGGGGGGAACTGAATCCTTGAACAGGACAGTCAGTCAGTGTCCAGATAGCAACAGGAATTTGTGCTGCAAAGGTCCTTGTAGTGGTGGTGTTGGCTGGACCAGATCATAGAGCCATAGAATCATAGAACCATTAAGGTTGGAAAAGACCTCTAGGATCATCAAATCCAACTGTCAACCGAACACCACCGTGTCTCCTAAACCATGCCCTGAAGTGCCACGTCTACACGGCTTTTAAATACCTCCAGGGATGGTGACTCCCCCACCTCTCTGGGCAGCCTGTTCCAATGCCTGACCACTCCTTCAGTAAAGAAATTTTCCCTAATATCCAATCTAAACCTCCCCTGACACAGCTTGAAGGCTGTTTCCTCTCACTCTATCACTAGTAACTTGGGAGAAGAGACTAACACCCACCTCACTACAGCCTCCTTTCAGGTAGTTCTAGAGAGCGATAAGGTCTACCTTCAGCCTCCTTTTCTCCAGATTAAACAACCCCAGTTCCCTCAACCTCTCCTCATAAAACCTGCTTTCCAGACCCTTCACCCGCTTCATTGCCCTTGTCTGGACACGCTCCAGCACCTCAATGTCCTCCTTGTACTGAGGGGATCAAAACTGAACACAGTATTTGAGGTGTGGCCTCACCAGTGCTGACTACTGGGGCACAATCACTTCTTCCCTACTCCTGCTGGCCACGCTATTCCTGATACAAGCCAGGATGCTGTTGGCCTTCTTGGCCACCTGGGCACACAGCTGGCTCATGTTCAGCCGGCTGTCAACCAGCATTCCCAGGTCCTTCTCTGCTAGGCAGCTTTCCAGGCACTCCTCCCCAAGCCTGTAGCGTTGCATGGGGTTGTTGTGACCAAAGTGCAGGACCCGGCACTTGGCCTTGTTGAATCTCATACAGTTGCCCTTGGCACATTGATCCAGCCTGTTCAGATCCCTCTGTAGAGCCTTCCTACCCTCAAGCAGATCAACACTCCTGCCCAACTTGGTGTCTACTGCAAACTTACTGAAGGCGCACTCGATCCCTTCATCCAGATCACTGATAAAGATATTAAACAGAACTGGCCCTAATACTGACCCCTGGGGAACCCTGCTTGTGACCGGCGGCCAACTAGATTTAACTCCATTCACCGCAACTCTTTGGGCTCGGCCATCCAGCCAGTTTTTTACCCAGCAGAGTACACCCATCCAAGCCATGACCAGCCAGTTCCTCCAAGAGAATGCTGTGGAAAACTGTCAAAGGCTTTACTAAAGTCCCAGTAGATGACAACCACAGCCTTTTGCTCATCCACTAGGCAGGTCACCTGGTCACAGAAGGAGTTCAGGCTGGTCAGGCAGGACCTGCCTTTCATAAACCCATGCTGGCTGGGCCTGATCACTTGGTTGTTCTGTATGTGCCATATGATGGCACTCAAGATGAACCGCTCCATAATCTTCCCCGCTACCAAGGTCCGGCTGACAGGCCTGATGGGACTCTCTGAATTGTGCTTTAGTGCGCAGTTCTTACACCCAGCTGGCCTGTGCTCCTTAGGACCACGCCAGCCCACACAGGATCCTGATCCATCCCTGGTGATTATTTTCAGCTATGTACAAAATATCTCCGAACTACTAAATGGTGTGCAAAAGACTGTCCTACATGATCATATCTGCATCTGCAGGAAGTTTATTCTGACTGCTTACAAGTGACTGGCCACTTACAAGTCTCCTCTGACTACCTGCAATCTGTGTAGAGTTGGATCCATTTTGCAGCCTTGGAGTCTTCTGGAAGGGCCATGTTCTCCACTCCCAATGTTAATCAGCACATTGAAACATAAAGAAACTTGTCTAGGCAGAGTGGGTGCTGCCTGGAGGAATCCACAGAACTGTCCATGGAGAGCACCAGTTAAATAATTAAGAAAAGGGAGTAGGAGTTGGGTTATCAGCTTGTCTCTGGTTGGTTCTCTGTTTGAAGTCAATGTAATATAGCATCTATGCAGATACCTAGGTGTGAAGTTTCTGGATCTCCCAGAGAGAGAGAGGCCCTTTTCTATATAATGATCACAAATTTAGTCTATTATAAAAATATCCCTAAAAAGCAATGAACCAAAAATAGAGGAGAAATAATGGCACATGCTCTTGCTTCTTATCCAACTAGTAGCATCTATGATTCATAGAAAAGGAACACGCTCATATTACTCAATGCTAATAAGTAATTAAAAAAAAAAAAGTCCAGGGATTTAAGCAAGCATCTGAAAAGTGAATTGAGACAATAGTGGGAAAAACTACTGTATGCCTCAAAAGTCATGTATGAGGTACTGGAATAAGTACGGCGCCATACCTTTTCCACTCCAAAGCATGCCTATCTGACATTCAGATTATGAGGCGTTTCTGTATCTCACCTTATGAATGCAAAGGACTGTGAAGGTCAGGAGTGAAAATCATTTCCCTGGTTAAAAGCCCCTCAGATGATATTTGGCTTAATTGTAACATTTATAGTATTTGCTAATCTCTCGATAGAAAGAAAGGTGTGCTGCCAAGAAAGAAAATAGCCTTCCCAAAGGAGGAATGTTTAAATTCTAAGCTACAAATGTCAAATTTAAAACAAAACCCCAACCAAATAAAAAAACCCCAAACACAATACATAGAAAAGAAGGTTGTAGTCAAAGCTTTTATACTTTTATCCTCATTTTATGCTAAAGCACAATGGCATTTTCACAGTTCGAAGTGCAAAGATTGTTACTTAAACCTCATGCGCACTCCTTGCGCACGTTACAATTAGGCAGGTGTGCCAGCCTTAACTTGTGCTTGGGTCCGACTTGCACGGCCGCAGCACGAAGCTCCCACAGTCACCACGCAGCCTGCGAAGGCCTGCGCTGTAAGGCTACCCGACAGCTTGTGTGAGCGCACAGATGTGGATCATCACAGTCCAGTTATTTTTCAGTAAATACTTTGGGCCTGATCCAAACTCCATGAAAACAATGAAAACCACCTATTGGTTTCGGCGAGCTTTAGGTGAGGTTAGGTAACTCTCGAAATTGCCGCTCTCCCTTTGGATACCTCCCCCCCCGCCAGTAACGATAACCAGCGAGTTGGAAGAAAGAGATTCTGTCCTTTCTGCTAATGTCGTAAGAGGCTTGCAACTGGGGTTGAGCTCAAAGGCAATCTCTGAATCTATTTTTTTATTAATTTAGATTTCTAAATTAATTAGGGCTGCAACGTACTCCCACTGAAGCCTGTGGCAGTTTCTTGTCAGCTGAAATATGAATGGGAAGCTTGATGCTCGTGCTTCTTCCTCTTCATTGACAAATTTGACACGCAGGCTTTCCGCATCAAGCAGTGTACTATTTTAGATAGAGAAGAATTATAATATATGTTAATGAGCTCACCCACACATACGCACATGCTTTAGGCGTAGTTATCGGATTGCCCGCTCGGTGAGCTACGAGCAAGAGCTCCTCGGAAGGTTTTTCTTTTTTTGTATAATTGGAGGTTTGGCATCTTGTAGCGGGGCGACTGAAATGGTTGCGAGTTTACGAATGCAAGACAGAGGTTAGCAGAGAGGAGACTGGCAGCCACACAGAATAAAGCAGCGTCTTATGTCACTGCTGCACCTGAGTCTGTCAAAGGCTTCAGTGGATAAAATTGCGAGAGAAAGTAGTATCCTTCTATGAGTTTAAATAACAATTCTGGGATGCTTTTATGTAAAACATCCAGAAATTGAGTGCCTTTACCTGTTTTATTGAATTTATTTTTCCAGAGGAGCAGCACCTCAGAGGAGCTGGGCTCATCTATTCAGATTAAAGCATTGCTTTACGTTTCAAAAGCAATGGCTGAACATGTATCACACACACATAGTACCAGGTAATGGTGCCTTGATCTTGTCACCTGTAACTGATGTATTTTTCTACCAAGGGTGAACCCTTAGATCTCTGCCGCTTCTTTTTTTTTTTTGCTATTCAGTGCTGCACATTTGGCTGCCTGCTGTCTGCAAAAAAGCTTCCTGCACTAAAGTATTTTTCTGAGTAAAAACTGACTTTCTTGTTAAGAAATGCAGTTACTTGCAGTTTCAGTGGGATTTCTGTGCTTTTTTTTTTCCTTTCTTTAGAGGGATGCCCTATATTTTCTCTGGTAGTATTGAAAAGAATTTCTTTACTTTGGATTTTATCACAAGAGACTTCACTGTAAACATTACTCTGACATGTGATTAGCAGGGTCGCTCTCTGTCATTATTTCTCCTGTAATGCAGGAAAGACATGAGAGAATTTTTCACCAGATGCATAGAAATAGCAACAACTGCAACCTGTCGCTCCGGTCCAGCCGTTTACGTGGGTGCTATGACCATAGAGCAGTACAAATGCAAGGATGGATATAACTTCATCCCATGCTGACCATCCCCTTCACAAACCAGGTCACTGCAAACTGCAATTAAGTTAAATCACTGTCAAGTCCTTCCCCTCTGCACAGCACGGGTGGTCGGCATCACTCGCCTTGTCTGCCGTGGCAGCTGGAGTTAGCCTCGGTGGGTGTATGTCAGTTCACGCTGCCCGATCGGCTGTCTCAGAAGCAAAACCAAACAAAATAAACCCCAGGCTTCTCCAGTGCTGGGAGTTCTACCACTGCTTCAGGCCTGCTTTGGCTGGCTCTAATGTCAGAGGAAGGGTTTGCTTCTAGTTATTTTTATGCAGCTCGCTTTAAAACCACAATAAAAAGATTTCCTCTAGCCTAATATTCTTACAAACCTCTTTACTATGCAAACACTGAAACTAGTGCACATAGCAGATTGCTCTGCTCACTCCCATCATCTCCTGCTGAGCGCTTGGTTGCATCGTGCTTAATTATGAATGGTCTCCAGAAAGCCCGTTTTACTGTACTATGAAGTGACTCATATCACACAGAAGCTCTGACAACTCGCACTGGGTATTGGAGTCACATGGCGCTGTGTTAGTTGGTGACTCATTTCATATTGTACTCAGTGCTGAGATCTGACTCATGTCGAACTGTGCGAGGAGCTGACTGACATTGTACTGGTCTGAAAGCTGGTTTGAATCGGGATGACTCACCCTGGAGTGCATTAAATAGTGATTCACATACCGTTTCCTATTGATTCCGATTGTCGCGATTCACTTCGGAGTGTACTACGCTGGTATCTGCCTGCCCTGGCAGGGGAGGCGCCCGGGGAGCCGCCCTCTGCCTCCCGAGCTCGGCCACGGCGCCGAAGGGAGCAGCGTCAGCCAGGAGGGGGATCGCCAAGGTCAATTTAAAGCTGAAGGAAGGTCAGCATTTGGCTTGGCACGCTGTCATTTAGGGCGTGACACTCTCTGGACTACTCTGCCTCACCTGGCCGTGACAGATTTTGAAGCGTGCCCACAAACAGAAAGTTCACAGCCGTGAACCTTGAGCTAAGAATACTCCGTTGCTTCTGAATGCTAGGAGATCTCCGCAGTACTTCCAAGACCTGCTGCCCCCTTGGGATAACTTTTAGTGACAGTAAGAGGAATGAACTTTTACAAGCGACTGAGGACTGGTAGCTGCCTCTGCTTCGGGTTCATCAGCTTGTGACCTGGGCTCCGAGAGCCACGCAGACCTTATACTCTGCCACCTCCTTTCTGGTACTTCAAGCTGAGCCCTCAAAAAGCACTGCTTAGGCTGAGAGACATGCACTGCTCTTTCCAAGGGATACAGAGGCGTTGAACAGCCGAGGCGATGCTTCCGCGATTAACTCTCTGGGACCCCAGAGTACAGATATCAAAATAAGCATCGACGGTGGGGAGCAGATAAGAAAGTAGGGGGCAAATAAAGTAACTGTTGTCTCATCTTAGAAGCATTTTATAGAACATAGTGTGAGTTTTACATTCAGTTGGCTTGAACGCGCTCTTAGTTTGGAAGGACACTCCTAACCGTGACCTGAGCACAGCCCCGGCTCTCCTAGCCGACAGTGAGCTCGGTGCTTTGTTCCGTTGAGTTGGCGGTTACTGGTTTTTGGTCCTGTGGTACGGCAGCGGCGTAACGGGCACCACGGTACGCGGCTCCGCAGAGCGCTGGGCAGCGGGCACAGAGGCGCGAGGAGGCTCCTCGCCGTTACGTCATACCGACGGCACTGCGCGAAAAGTTTCGATCTTACATTTTTCAACAGCCAAAATGAAATACTGGCACGGTTGCATCGAGTAAATTACATCGGTATTAAATTATGGTAATTCTTACTGGCATGGACAACGATAATCTTATTTCACTTTCGGCAGTTGTGTCCAATTTTCATTACCTGCTTTTTCTTACCTACTGACGTGAACTAATGGGAGAGCTCAGGAAGAGCCCTTTCTCTCACCCGAGGACGCATGAAGTGGCCGCTGATGCTGGAAGAGTCGATACGGAAACACTCGTTTGCCGCCCCTCAGCTCCCCAACTCTGCGAGGGCCCCGAGAAGGGCCGGGCTGCGGGGCTCCCTTCGCGAGGGGGCGGGGGGGGGGACGCTGCCTTATCTTCATTCCCACTTGTGAACAGAGGAGGAAGGGCCCGTGGGAGCGCGGCGGGAGCCCAGCCCAGGTGTCGCCTGCACCGGGGCGAGGGAGGCGGCGCGCAGCGGGGCGCGATCCCGCCCCGGGCGGCGGCGGGGGAGCGGGTCGTGCCCTCGCTCCCGGGCCGGGCGTCATCCCGGTACCACCGGGCCCTGCGCTGGGGACCCGTGGGGAAGGACGGGACGGGGTGGTGCGGGGACGGGGCTGGCGGCTCCCGGCCCTCCGGGAGATGGCGGGAAGCACCTTTAGCGCCGGCTCCCCCCGGGGTGGGGCGGACGCGGCTCCCCGGCCACGGGGGCCGAACGCTGGCACCCCCCGTCCCGTCCAGCCCCGTCGCGTCCCGGGGCGGCCCCGGCTGCGGCGCGGAGGTCGCGGCCACCGGTAACGATCCGGCGGCTGCCCGGGGCGCGGTGCCGCGGTGCCCGGCGGCCGCCGGGCGGGACCGAGCGGTACTTACGGTGTCGGCGGCGGGGCTCCGCCGGGAGTCCTCGCCCGTTTCCCCTCCGGTGGCGGCGGGCTGGGCGCCCGGGGACGGCGGCTCGGCAGCCCCGCGCATGCGCCCGGCCCTCGCGGGCTGGTCTCACGATGCCGGCCGCGGACGCGGGTGGGCTTCGCTCGCCGTGGCCGGGGCCCGGCGAGGGGGGACGGGGAGCGAGGACGGCAGCCCGCGCTCCCCTCCCCGGCCCCGGCGCGACGGGGCGGGCTGGCGGCGGGCCGCCACCGGGGAGGCGAGCACCGGGGGCCGCCGGCGCTCAGGGGCGCTTTGCAACGGGAGCGGCCGCCGCCGCGCCCCCACGGCGGCAGCGGGCTGGGGAGGGCGCGGGGGGAGCCATGGGGCCGGCGGCGGGGGGAGAGACGGCGGAGGAACCGACGTGCGAGCGTGCGTGTGCGGGTGGGGGTGTGGGCGCTCAGGGGAGGGTGGGAAGGGCTTGAGGGGGCGGCGATGCCGCCGCGGGGCTCCGTGCTGGTGCTTTAGTGCTCGAGGATGCCTTAAACGAGAGCCGTGCTTATAAACCCGGGGCTGGACCGCGCTTGCATGTTAAGTAACTGCAGGGATGCATCTTCCCTCCCTCCCCCGCCGGGCCGCCTCCCGTCTTCCAGAGGCGCTGCCGGGCTCTCCCGGTGTCGTTCCCCCGTTTCAACGGGCGCGATGCAGTTACCGGGCTGCGGCAGCCGCGCAGCGAGGCCCCGGGAAGGCGGGCCTGGGCCCGGCCCCGCGGCGGAGGGAGGGCGGGCGGGGGCCGCCAGCTCGGGGCTCCCCCCGTTACCCCGGGGCGGCCCTCTCAGCGGCCCCGGTACCAGCACCGCCGCGTTTTGGGGACGATCTCACCGATAACACCGCGCAGCCCTCTTCCCCCCACCCCCCCGCCCCGGGCGGTCCCTGGGGGCCGGCAGGACGGGGCGCAGCCGTCGGCGGGACAAGGGTTAACGGGACGGCTGCGATTGGCTTGTGTCACCGCCGTCCCCGGGCAGAGCGACACGGTCTTCCCGTGAAACCGAGACTGAGGCGGTGCATGAACGCCCTGCGCGTTCCCGGAGCTGGGCTCCCAGTTCCCGGGAGCGCTGGCGGGCACCCCCGCCGTCGGGGCTGCTCCCCCCCCCCGCCGGTGCACCGGGCGCGGAGCGCGGCGGCTGTAGGAGCCGCCGTGCTGGAGGCAGCGGACCCGGGGAGCGGTGGGGATGGCAAATGGGGAGCGGCGGGCTCTGCCCGTGGGGCCCGGGGCTGTCAGCCGGAGGAGCTCGCCCGAGACTCCCACGCCGGTGCCGGCTGGGGGGACGTGGGCGGACAGCGGCTTCCCCGGTGCGGGGAGGAGGAGGAGGAGGAAGGGGCGGGCGCAGCCCCACGAGCGGTACTCACAGCGCCGGGCGGCTCGGGGGCAGCGGGGGGCTGCGGCGGCGCGGCTCCGTGGCACGCCGGGCATCTCCGGCGCTCCGGGGGGAGGCGGCTGGGCGGCGGCGGGGCCGGGGCGGGGGCCGGCGGGGGCGGCTGAGCCCAGCGGCCCTGCAGCAGGGCGGCGAGCGGGCAGCGGCCGGCCGCCCCTCTCCCGGCCGGCAGCGGCGCCGAGCCCGCGGGGCCGAAGCGGGGCCCCGGGGCGTATCGACGGGGCGCCGAGACGAAACGCGGGCAGGGCCGGCGGGCGGGGAGCTGCGGCCGCAGGAAAGGGCTGGAGAGCAGAGCTGACAGCGGGGCGAGGGGCCCGGCGGGCCTCGGAGGCTGCGGCGTGCGGGGGAGGTGTGGGAGCGGGGGGACGGGGCGGGGGGAGAGAGAAAGAGAGAAAAAGAAAACACGAAATGAGCATTATCGGGGGAGGCAGGCGGGAGCCCTGCACAGCCCAGCCCCGAGGGGAGCCCCTCAACCACCGTGCTAATGCCGGGGGCGGCACACTTGAACGCCCACCGGTCGGTCTCTGGGTGCTCGGGGCTGCCCCCTCCCCCCCAACCCTCCCCCCGCAGGCACGCTCCCTGCTTTTAATTTTTCTCAGCCGGCCCTTTAGGCGCGGAGTGGAGGCGATACCTCGTACCGAGCCAGTGCCCCTTGGGGCTCAGGGCTGGACGTAGTGCCAGAAGAGCGCGGGGACGGGGCTGGCCACTTACAACCCACGCAAAGAGCGCCCCCGCCCCCCGCCAAAAACGCAAACCCCGACCCCTCCCGGAAAGCCGACGGCAGCCGGCGGCAGGAGCTGCGGCGGCGGGCGGGGCCCCTCCGAGGGCGCGGAGCCGCGCCCCGTCCCGGCCCTGTCCAGGGTCCTGAACCGCCCCGCCGCCTCCCCCCCGGCCGCCTCCCGCCGAGCTCAGCGAGCCCGCTCCAGTCTGCAAGCGGCAGGGCAGCATGATCTTAGCCTTCCTTGCTGATTGTCATGGTCCTGGAGAGATGGAGCCACCCTGCCAGGGCGTGATCCCGGAATAGGAATAGACAGAAATCGCTGCCATTCGAGCTCTGCCTCCCTTTTCTCTAGTGGTGATTTCTGCCTGTTCCTGGTCAGGGCTCTGTATTTTCATAAAACATCTTCCCCGTTTCTGGCCTACAACCAATCTCCTGATATCAAAGAGACAGAGAGGAACTGAAGTCTGCATAGTGTGAAGAAAGCCCTACCCATCGTGATGGTGCCACACTTGAAGGCCAAAGCCACTGCTGCAGCATTTGGCGAATGCAGCTGTGGTGCCCTTGGTGCCAGCAGAAGGTGCTTGTTAGAACTGAGACCTGCAGGGAAAGCTGCCATTCCTGCACATAAGGAGAGCTTGCTGTTGCTTAGCAGCAGAGAGTTCCCCTAGGTCTGTTTGGAAAGGTGAACTAGGGTGGAAGCTGGGCAATGTTCCCAGGAGAGAGTGAAAAATAGAATGGTTGATTTCCTTCCCCCCCCCACCCCTTCATATTTCTCCTACCCAGTGGCAAGGAGCCCTTCTGCAAATCTCTGCCCTTTTGGTCATGGCACAAAGCACATGACCGAGATGTTAAATACACTTCTGTGCTGATTTACAATTGTCGAGGCCCAGACAGGACCTATGGAGGTATTACAGGTTTGACAATTAGGATACCGCCTCACTCCTTTGCAGAGAAAAGTCAAGAAAGACTCAGTAAGTGTACCAAGGTGGTTCTTCATGTGTCCTGAGACCAAGATCAAAACACCTGTTAACACCACTGGCCTTTGAATCCAGCTCCTAGTCACTCTGCCAAGAAGGGTAGTCATTTCTCAGACCAGTGAGTGGATGTGGCTCCCCTAAGCCCCCTCTAGACTTATGGTCCCAGGTGGCTTTCTAAATCTTAGCAGGAGTGCTCTGGCAAGGGCAGGTTTACACTGCTGGCACAGTGTAACCCCTTTGGAAGGTATGATCTTGCTGCATCTTTAGTATTTCTCTCAGGAGCATCATGATCAACTAACACCATATTAAAAATGGCTAGTTTTTTCAACATTAATATGCACAGTGATAGCACATAGTATTGTATAAACTGATGGTGCTCCTGCTCCCTAGCATGAATGCAGTTAGATAAACAAAGCCACCTAAGATGAGCATCTTCCAGTGCTTGGTGTTTGCAGGCAACCCTACCTGGCTTTGTTGGCAGGTACATCTGTGTTACTGTATATGTAGGCAGCTACCTAAATCCTGAAACTGCTGAGCATCTTGGAGTCCTAAAGTCCTCTGAAAATTGGTAAAACAGGCATCATCTTCTCCCTTCTCCCTGACTAATGGATGTGGGCTGACGTCCAGCTGCATAAGAGAACTGCATAAACAAGTGCTTGGACTTTGTTGAAATGGAGTTTACAGTTGAGGGACTTTAAGAGGTGAGAGACAGAGGTTGAACCGCTTCCTCTGCCTAAAAGGAATTTGAGCATGCATTTGTCACGTGTGAAAGAAAATTCCCTCAGTCATCAGAGTAGCTTGCTCTGCACGTGCATGTCTACGACTGTACTGTTAGTCCCCACTGCTGCCCCACTTTGTACAGGTTAATTCAGCTTGGCTACAACAGCAAGAAAGCAAAATGGAAACATCTTGACAAGTGAGTTAGGCATGGGAGTATTGGGCCTGGGTCTTGGTTCCAAAAAATAGGTTATGGAAAATGGAGTGTTTACATGTGAACTGTGTATTTAATAAAATTACCTCATAATCCCATACAAACACCTGTTTGTAACATACATGCCAAATATTAAATCACCAATTAAAAAAATTTATATTAGCTACTACTATATAAGGCATTAGAAAAAAAAAAAATCTCATTACTAGACTTCCCTGAATACTTCGCATGAAGTCTACATAAGCTACTGATAAGCTTTTAGGAGGGAAGTCTATCCGGCATGCAGTAGTTTTATTCTACGTCAGAAAGGAGTGACTTTATCTGAGGGTGCCTTTCTTATTTAATATTGTCCCTTTGTATGTTTCTTAGACTCCAGCCTCTCTGTTTCTGCAGATCTGTCTAGTTAATATCTTTTCCTCATTTTGTCTTTGTGGGAAAGAAGGAACCTATTATTGTTGTTCACAGAATGGTAGAACGTTATTGTTGTTGTTATTATTATTATTACTATTACAAACTTGTACGGTAATTTTTTTGTTCTCACTGATAATGTTAAGAACAGGTTGTAAGAAAGGCAATATAGAACATGTATCTCTATTTTGATATTGTATTTCAACTTTCTTGCAATCACACTTCAGGGAGTGACATAATGCACATATTAGCCTTTTGGGGGCCTGTTTTGCTTTAAGGTGTTAGGACATATTGCTGGGCTTCACGCCTGAACTCCTGCTTCTTGCCCAAGGAGAGGTCATACGCATCTGTAGGGCGGTTTATGGGTATTAGTCTATTTTAGTGTTTCCTGCTCACTTCAGTTGTTAGAGAGTTTCTAGACCACTGAATGGAGAGGATTCATAGTGAATTAGGGAGCAATTCAAACAGAAAGTAGGAAGCCATTTTTAACTATGTTCATTGACATGAAAGTGCATTTGTTACAAATCACTTTGAAGACTGATAGGCTTTTCTGGGAAAGGAGGTATTTTCAGAAGTAAAATGAGTTTCCAGGGACTTTAGTTGGACTTAGATTTATATATATATCTCAGCAGTATTCTAGTATTTTCTTTATCTTAGTCCTTAATAAAAGCTTAAAATGTAAATATATATGCATACTCAGAAAATGCCTTTTAGGTAACGACATTTTGAAGTGAACGTAATGCCGGTGATATTATGGGAAACAGCTTTCTTGAACTTTTAAATATTTGTATTCTTTCAACATTAGTTACATACAGGTGTAAGTAACTTTTCTTAATGCATATATTAGTAATTGATTTCAACTGGAAGAGGTAGGTTCAATGTTGATGGGAGGCAGAATAAAACAGAGTCTTCAAACATGTAAAACTAACCAGAGAGCTGCATGGACTCCACAGGGCATTAAGTGATCTCACACGTGGGGATGCCTGTTAGTCCTTCATTTTTCATAAATGTTAATAGTGTGTGTTAATTCTCCAGTAGAATTTATTTTGTATGAGCCCAAATGTGTAAGTCAGTTCCTCCCGATGCCATGTCATTCACACTGTCAAAACATGACCATTCAGTAGGACATATGTAGAGCATAGGGTTTCTCTTAGTCTTTTGCTGGAGGATTAATCTTCCTCGAGGTCTTATGCTAAAACCTGTAATGGCATTACGTTAGGACTAATGCTTGAAAAGTTATTGTAATGCTTAGACTTGGCTTAGATGCCAGTGCAGCCAGAATTGTTTGCTATTGATGGCTCTGCATAGTACTTTGCTAATTATTTCAGCGCCGTAAGGTTATTTTCTAGGGTGATGTACTTTCTCAGGTTGGTCAATCCCAGATACATGTTCTGCCAAAACTCTCAGCCTCAGTATTTATATCAGTCAGTCTCTACTCCGCTGTTTCCACTCCTACATATCACATCTTTGCTACTTCTAAGGAAGAGGAAGCTTAAAGAGAAATTTTGAGGTGGAATTAAATATTAGAAATAAGGAGATGTTTTCCAGTAATAGGACTGAATGCCGGGTTTTAGAGCATCGGAGTCAGGCCAGCGATGGCTCTGCTCCCCATTCTGGCCCCAGTCCAGCTGATGCGTGCAGGCACCGTGGGGTTTGTGAGCCCTCGGATGGAGTTCTGTGGCACAACTCATGTGCTTAAAATCCTTGGTGACTCAGAGTTTCTGGCAGATTGACAGACTACCCAGGAAGCTGGCAGCTTGGGCAAAGAAGGTCTAATTAGAAATTGCAGTATGACACATAAAAAAAATGAAATCTTTGCATTGTATGTCTGCATTAAGAAACCATGTCATTCATTTCATTCGCCATGTTTGGCAAAATGAAGCCTCACTATATTCTTATGTATGTTAGTAGTCTCACCTTATGTATGTTAGTAGTTAAAAATGTAGTGCCAACTACATTTTTTTAAATCATGAGGATAACATACATTTCTAATTCTATTCTTTTTTTTTTTTTTTTCCCCAGAAAGCTCTGAATTATTTGGAATCATTAAAAAACCCCTACAGGTTTGGGTTGATTGAAAAAGAAATTCTCCCATCACGACAACATTCTGTTAGTGTATGTCCTGACGACATCAAAGAACCTGTACCAAACGTCTGGGCAAAATGTTGACCAGAAAAAGAATAGGTTCTACATCCAAAAAATTGTGATCTTCCCCCCCCCCCCCCCGCCCCCGACGATGGAAGGGAGCTGCTCAGTAACTCTCATTACAAACTTCCAGAAGGTGTCACTGTGCGCTTACAATTTGAATGGGGAACCTCAAAGGTGGAGGATTAGTGCCAAAGCACTAGTCCTCCTTGTGCTGTTAGAGGTCCTCTTCTCTGTCCATAATGGAAATTAAATGAACTAAAACTGGAGACACAAATATGTTCCTCTTTTCATGATTAGCAAAGGAAAAATATCTTCGTAGTATAAATGTCACTCAACAGGTACCCATCCAACCACGACCTCCAGGAATGTTCCTGCTATTCGGGGTCACACGTAACCTAATTGTTACACAGGATCCTAACCAGACAGGTGCTTGGTAAGTAATAAATATAGTTAAATTAAAGATGAATCCAAAACTGACAGGACTGCCATTTTTAGGTATAGAAAGTAGTTTGTAGTTATATTCCAGAGCTGATTCAGAAAGCAAGATTAATGGGCAATCTGGAACCAATGTTCCTGAACAGCTCAAGGTTTGAGAGTAGTTCAAAGTGTATCTGAAAGCCCAGTTGCACAGCCATACTCCAGCTTGACAAGACTCCCGAGGAAGACACTGTGACTTCTGCCATTGACTTTTGATCAGATTTTGGTCCTCAGAAAATCTGGAGGAAGTGGGGGAATTATGCCTAAAAGGCAGATGGGAGAAAATATAACTCACTCACAGGATGTGGTGGAGAACATGAAAAGACATCAGCGCTAAAATACACTATAACTCCTTTGAAAAATAAGAACAAAAGAGTAAAGAGCAGGCAATAAGAGACTTCTAAAGAGTATGAGGTTAAAAAGAATAGTATCAGAAGTTAGAATGTTTTAGGCTGATAGATGCTGGCATGAAGAGCAAACTCTGTATTTGTCTCATTGCAGACTAGTTTGAGGTGGTGACCAGGAGTATTTCCCCAGCATCTTAAAAAGACCTTTGAATCATGATAGGGGGAAGAGGAGCTGATGTGATAAGAATGATGGTGAGAAGATGGTGTGAACATATCTGGGAAATGGGAAAACTTCAGGTGACATCTACCCCGGTGTACTAAGTTATCAATGCAACTCTAAAAATACTGATTTAGAGGGGTCAGGTTATCCCTGCTACTTAGATACCCCTGTGGAAGTAAGCAGAAAGGCCTGGGCTGCCTTGCAGAATCTCTTACTAATTTTTCTCTCAGCAACGCCTTATGTGATCTTACCCATATAGGAGTGCATGCCTGGATTAGAGAGACTGTGATTGCAGACAGCACAAATTACTGGCTAAATGTCATGCTTGCTTTAGGCTTAGGAGCAGACTTACAAATGGTATCAGTTCCCATATCTCCCTTCATACCACAGCTACTGAGTTACAGGTTATAGGTACAAGGACCTGAAGAAAAAAAAAGAAGGAAAAAAACCTCAGAGCTACTGAGCTTTTGGGGGAGGCCCTTGATGTGTTCCTGTGAAACCACATTTCCCCCGTCTGATGCTCAGAGAGACTGATGCGCCTTTCTGCAGGCTGGACCTTCTCCTCTGGCCACTCCGGCGCTGTCATGTTTCCCTGGAATTGGAAATACACTGCACTTTGCTGCGGTTCTAGAAGTGTCCTGAGAGAGGGAGAACAACAGTCCAGATGGGTAGAAATTTAAACAAACCTATATTTATATCCCATCTTTACGCACCTTTGTTCAAAACAAGTCATTAACAGACCACACTTGTGGCAGTTTCCCTCCATTACACTACTGTTTTGAAAGACCATGTCCTCCTCCTGGGTGGACGAAACATCCCTCCCAATCTCCTGTCTGCACTTCATGTCAAATCTACCTCCTGACTGAACACAGAAGAGACAAAGTAGGACTGAAAGCATCCCGCCTGCAATAGCCTATCCTTCCTCCAACTTATTTCTCCTCATGATTTGGAAAGGCTGGTAGGAAACTAGTAGAGTTTGGCTTTTCTTTCTGTTTGAAGTGTGTCTGCTTACAACCCACTATGACACTTGAGAGAACACAGCTTTTTTATGAGTCTGAGTATGCCACTGTTGGTCGGGTAAATCATTCAAGCAGATGCTATTGTTGTACTTAAATGAAGCGCATGCATTTATCTGCAAAGGGTCTGTACGAACAGAATAAACAGTGCAGCGAGGATGGCTAGTCTGTCATAAAAATAGCAACCATCTTTCAGAATCAAAAATTTCAGTGAACATAAAGAAATGCTGGTTTGAAGAAACGCCCCTGGCATTTAAGGCTGAGACTAAATTTATCAGTCTTCTCCTTGGAGAACTACCCAACTATTTCATGTCAAACTGTCCAGAAGACCTGGATGTAAACTGAGAAACACCCTTTAACCCTCTTACTTAGATGTTATAGATGTCCCACTTATTGACCTGCAGAATTCTTGGTAATATGGATCAGTAAATGGAGGAAGAATTTGCAAATTAAAAAAAATTGGCCACTCCCCTGGTGCAGTCTGAGTATCCCTGCGAATCTGAGCACAAGTTCCAACTACTAGAAGGCACAAAGGGTGCGAGTGCCAAAGCTTATTTGGGATACTAAACTCCAGGATGGGCAAGGAATCCCTAAAGGGAGACTCCCTTCCCCGAAGACATCCCTCCCAGAGGAATGCTTGTGTTTAAACAAATCGGTTTGGTAATAAAAAGAGAAGGTTTTACAAAATCAAGCACTGCAATGCAAGAAAATGAATACCTTAAAATATTATAATCCTCCTGCCTCTCATAGTAAATGCCAATCATTATGCAGTTCAAGAAACAAATACTTTATCCTATCTTGGTCTAAGTCTTATCCAGTGTTTTTGCTCTTAACTTGATTATCCTCAGATGAAACAGTGAAGTGGACGGAACAGTAAGAACTGTTTTCTTCTTTACTGAGTCCTAAAGTAAATTACACAAGAAAAAAATCACAGCTACTTCCTGAAATTAGGCTGTGCTTACAAACTGAACCAAATGAATAACAAACCAAAGTTGTGCCCTTTCCCTTTTTCTCTATGAATTCCTCAGCCTACACCTGACATCTCTGGACTCCTGAGAATAATTTTCATCCTTCTTGTGAGAGTAATTAAGCGCTTGCAACAGTGAACCTGGAAAACGGATCTGCCATTTTTTAAGCTCGTCAGCTGCTGCTTGGATGGTGTCACTGGGCAGCTCTAGGATTGCTGCAGTCTGTTCTTACATTTAACAGTTGATGAAGTATTTTAGATTTATTTTAAGAGTAACACTAAAAGTAAAATATTGAGGACAATTAGCCTCCTGAGCTGTTTCCAACCACATCTGGTGGTAGACAGAAGATCTGTTAAGTTACAGATCTCAACATCTAAGTTCCTGGAAGTCTCATAGGAGTCAGTGCCCAGCACAGGGATGGGCTGTGGGAAAGGCCAAGCCTCCTCAGACATCACCATCAGCCAGTAAGCAGGCACAGACGCACTGTGATCCAGGCTTCACCAGTTCACACAGAGCATTGCCATGTTACCCTTCAGCACACCTTTTGGATGTGGCTGATGGAAAAGTGATGTTCTGCCTGCCTCAGAGTTAAGTTTTAATGCTTGTGATGAAACATACAGTTACTTATATTGTACATAAACAAGATGCTTTCATTCCCTGTGTGGTCTCTGAGAGAAGAGTGGTGGTCTCTCCCATGCATTTCCTGGCTTGGTGGGGCTTTGACTTTGACCTGCTTTCTGGAGGATGCACCTAGCTGTCACCTAACAACCTGGAGCTGGGCTTTGAAATTAGGATAGTTGTGGTAGGATATTCTGATCTTTTTTTGCATCAGTCTTTGGACTTTGGATTATAAAGAGAGGCAAATAGATGGGAGTAAAAAGCTGTCCTGTTATTGCACAGGAGGGGCCCTCAAAATGTAGGACTGAGTAAGCTCTAAATGGCTTGAAAGAAACATTTATTGTCCCCTAGAGTCTTCAGATTTTTTGTGGAATGAAATTGCTGTGAAAAAGCATGTATGTGATTCATGACTTTTGTGTCTTTGCACCACTCACGGGAAATGTGTATCAGGTAGCGTGCATTGCATACAAACAGGCAAGGGGAAGGAGTAAATTACTTTTCATGCTCGGTACATATACAGCAGAGGGTAATGGATTTAAACTGCAGGCAGGGATATTTAGGTTAAATATGGGTTTTTAATGGTAGGATGGCGAAGAACTGGAGCAGGCTGCATAGACCGTGGAGTCTGTGTTACCGAGGTTTTAAAGAACAGGTGGGGTAAACCCGTGCCAGGAAGGACTTGGGGGTGGTTGATCCTAGCACCAAAGGTCAGATGACATTTTCAAGCTCCCACCCAGAACTGCCTTTGATGATACTGCACTCCATGTCATTTTTCTGGTCGCTGGAAGGATTCACTAAGTAGAGTGGCCTGGCTGATACCTGCAATCTGGGCACCACCTATTCTGGAACTTAGGGACTCCTCTGGCACTCAGAAATCCCTGAGAAATATGAGCTCAAAAAACCCCACACCACAATTCCACTTTCAATTGAACATGAGGTGTATTGGAAATAAAACAGAGTGTGATGTTAACACTGTGCTCCGGTTATCTCTACCACATGATGGCCTCTAGGAGAAACCATAAATCAGAGCAACACTAACTGTTTTATTTCTTATCATTCTGGGACTGGTGGTGTACTTCACTTTAGTTTTGCATTTTACTGGGAATCGTTTGCTTTCATCAATCTGGGTGTGAGAGACATATCAGGGAGTAAAGGTCAATTCCTCCTGACTCTCACCCAAACTAGTTGCCTTTTTAAGAAGGTCTCCATGGTCTTCCAGGGAGAAAGAGTTGCTGTTTTTCCCCAGTATCCTTTGTCTAAACTGTTGATTCTTGCTGGTGGACAGATACCCTAAATTAATATATTTGTAAGTCTGAAGTTATCTATATCTCAAATTAGTTGATTTAGAACTAGGCTGAGTGGGTTATTTATTAACCAGCATGTCATTTTGTTCCACTTAAAGAAGGTAATCTTATATTAATGAAAACACTCTCTGTAGTTCAGGTCAGACTAAGATTATTTTGCTGAAAAATTTCTCTACCTAGTGTAAAAACAGTTTATCTTTTGGGTTTTGTATTCATTAAATTATTTCTGACAGTAATATCCTAACAGCCCAGGATCCTGCATTTTTCCATTTCAAAGGTGCACAGTTAAAAAGGAAGTTTTAGGGCTATTTCAAAGGTAAAATATGTAAATCACTAAATTGGAAAAACACATGATTGCAAATTAGTACAAATTATCTCGGAGGACTAGAAAATTTGCACACTATTAATATGCCAGTAATCCACCCATTAATGTGTAGTACATTATTATTTTGACAACTTTGACAAAAGAATGCCCTCTGATTGCTGTCTGCACAGCTATTATTGGCTCATAGACAATGCTGAGCAAGACAGTCAGCTATTCTCAGAACAGTGTTTCTGGATGCAAAAGAAGAAACCTTTTATGGATTTAAAAAATATTATTATGCCATGTAATTGCAGAACAGTTGAAAAAGAAAGACACTGTGAAGAGCTCTTTGTTTCACAGAATAGCTGAGGTTGGAAGGGGCCTCAGCAGATCATCTAGTCCAACCTCCTGCCCTCGGGTTTCCTAAAGCCATGCTGAGAACGGTTTGAATACCTCTGAGGATGGAGACTTCACAGCCTCTCTGGGCAACCTGTTCCACTGTTCAACCACCCCCACAGTGAAAGAACAAACAACTACAAAAAACTGGTAGAAAATTCCTGCATAATTCCACATTCATCTGTTCTTACATTCATGTATTGTGCTAAAGATTAAAGCATCTTGTTTTTTAGAAGAGTTATATTTAATGGTTTGAGCTGCCTGCAGCAGACTAGTATACTAAGGATATTCAGAGAAGACATGGGGAGAAGAAAACCCCAAAACAAACATGAAAGGTCTCTGCAAAGCTGCCCAGGAGTACCAAGTGAATGGTGAAAATGACTCCTGTCCATTGATACTAGCTAAGCCAGTAGCTTGTTGCATGTCTTTCAGGGCTAAGCCTGTTAAAGGGCGCCCTATTCACAGTACATTGTGCTCCTCCGCGGCTCCCAGCAGGACCCATAGTGCTGAATTAGGCACCAGCAGCTGCTCCCTCACCCTGTGTGGACAGAGCTGGTATCTAAACACTCCATCCAAAAAATGCCAACACACTGCATGGGGAGCAGCCTCATGGGGACAGAGGATGCTCCCAATCGCAGGAAATAGCATTTATGCTGCATCTGTCAAAGGAAGTTATGGGACTGATTTGGCACTGTATGTGCATCACCCTTCATTTGGGACCCACAGCTCCAGATACCACCCAGCCCGCACCCGCAGACCTACATGTCTGAATGCTTCTGTTAGCATATCTGTTGGAGATACAGGCTCAGAGCCTTCCTCCACTCTGAATTCGCATGGGTTGATCTCCCAGGCTGGTGGCCTAGCTGCTGGAGGCAGACTGTCAGCCTCAGCTTTCAGAAGTGCCCTCCCTGGCTTAGACCCGGCTAACCAGATGGAGGGGAAAGAGGATGATTTTCCCATCTAGCTGCAAGGGACCTGCCTGTGGGTTTTTTTCTGGGCCTCACTGAATACCCGTTAAAAAGGAAAATTGACATATTTCTCATTGAATCTCAGACCCCTGTGTGGCAAGTGCCCTAAGCACAGTAAAGCATCACCACCCCCTCTATACAAGGAATATTAAACTACTACACAACAAGGAATGCTTTCAACACAAGGGGAGGAAGAGACACCTAATATCCTTCTCACAGACACATTGCAGTAAGTAGTTAGTTATTCTTCTGATGTGCATGGTTTCAAGTCACCTCAGGGGAAGGTTTTAAACCCGGACTTCCCACAATTTGGCAACAGCAGTAAGTCCTGGGCTGTCAAAGGAGAAAGCACTCTTCTGTCCTGTGTCAGAACAGGGAGGTGTAACTACAGGAGCGCATCCAGGTCTGTGATTCACAAATGAAAGGAGAAGCCTATCTCTAATGTCATTTGGTGTTCCTGCTGATGGCCACCTCTCCAGAATGGTGGCTTTTTGAATCCTATCCCTGTATACTCCATTCTGCTCATACATACGCAGACACCCCATCCCCAGCTCAGACACATGGGCTCTAGAGGACGCCAGCGCATCTAAATGCAGCACGCAGTGATGCTGGTCATTGGGGTGACCATGGCCTGTAGTGGATTGTGCTGTTTCTAGCTATGATAATAATTATTTAATAGCTATTAAAGTTTATTTTGGATTCCAGTCCTGTACTATTTACTTTCAACTTACAGGTTTGTTTAGTCAGAAAACTGTAGGAGTTTTACCCAATGAGCAGATTTGTACTCTGATGAATGCAAATGGTTCAAAGACGAAATGTCCATACCATAGTTACAAGTACTATAGTTAAGCTAACAGTTATCCCACTTCAGATGACCAGAAGAAAGGGAGGACTCTGACTACCCAAATGACTAGTACAGTCTTTTTCACAGCATGGATGACCTGACCCTGATAAGACCTGGGTATTGAGTAACCCTGAAATACTGCCTCCTGTGCTTCAGGTGTACTTTGCGGCTTCTGAAAGCAGCAATCAATGAAACAAGCTTTTTCTTGGAGGAATTCTCTTGCAAACAAGAAAAACTACTTTCAGCTTCTACCTGACCCCTCATGCAGGGTTGGGCGCTGACAGGCCTTAATCCTCCTGATAGGTCTGCTGACAAGATGCGCCCCAATGTTTTGCTGGACACTGCAGGTCTCAAAAGGATTGATACAGTCTGTAAAAATATGCAGGAGTAGCCCTTTCTTAGCTAGTAAAAACACTTCAGGGACAAGACAAGCCCTTGTTATAAAGGACACATGTCAAGAAAACAAAATTAACCAGCAGAGAAGACAAAGAGAGATAAAGTTCTCCAGCTTGTCCTAGAAATAATTCTGCATACCTCTAAAACCAATTACATATGATTTTACCTCATTATCTTAATCTATAACTATTCAGCAAAATACCCACTCTTTTCCCTACCTAAAAGTAGACTCTATTATCAAAGAAGTTGTCAATAAGAGTAGATGCTCATAATTTGGTGGTCCTAAATACCCTCCTATTTCTCTCCCAGAATTCTGTCTCCCTTTGAAACATCGCTCCTGAATAAAGCAGAGCATCAAACATGTCTCAAATTTTACATCTGCTGTGTAAGAATAACTATTTTGGCAAAGATGAAGAATGTTAGCTGCCAAGTGATTCAATCCACAGCCATACAGTTTGCATCCCCTGCCCATCTGAAACACAAGAATTAGATAAAATGTGACTATTAAACTATGTTTCAGCCTGTTAAACTAAGCACAACACCTGTTCAAAAGAACAGAAGGAATGTGTTCTTGGTATAAGTTGCTGTTTGGTTTGTTCCTAACACCCTATGACACAATCACAAACTTCAAGGTATACAAATGCTACCATGACTAAGTATGAAAAACAGCCTCCACAAAAATAAACATTCCTGACATGCAAATGTACTTGGGAGAGATTATATTGATTGAAGAGGGTGAAGTATATTTACTAATATCAGGACTTTTCCTACTCTTATAAAAGATAAAGACAGTATCTGACTTCAGAGGGACTGACTCAGAGCACTCATCACCTGAAGACACCAGAGTACTTGGCAAACAGTGCAGTCTTTTAACTGGCTTGATGTCCATTGTAAATAACACCGTTTATGATTTTTGACCTTTCTGGAGTTGTTTTTGAATGGATCCTTATTTTATCAAACTAATCATGATTCATAGCAGTTGCTGAATAATTTAGGTGAGCTATGCATGGTCACGAGCGACTTCTGCCTTACACGCAGTTCATGGAATACTGTTTGACATCTCCAAACTCGAAGGATTTCTGTAGAGTTGAGATCAGCTAGATGAAGGAAAAAGGATGCCACACTTCAGTTGGGCTGTTCCCCAGACAGCACGCTTGTGGCCTTTTCAGTGTCTGCTTGGTCTCCTACACCGAACTCAAGTGGTTAGGACTTGGTAAGCAGAAAGGCAATGCTGGTGTAACTGGGGTCTCCTTAGGTCTCAGCATACAGGTTCAAGGAGGCTTGATAGTTGCTCTCTTCCTGGCACACGACTTCCCATTTCACACTATGCTTTTCTCTCTGCTCCATGCCTTGGGGAACAGAATAAAGCAAGCCCTTATAGGTAAGGCAAGTCTCAGTAGGATCTGGAAGGGATTCTGCTTGCCAGAGAGCAGCAAGAACAGAGCTGCTCCCTCAGGGAAGGTGCAGGGGTCCAAGGGGGTCCCACAGCCAGTAGGACAGGAGCCTCACCATCCACAGCCCATCCCATAGAACTTGAGCAAGGCAAACAGGACAGACACAGACATGTCCAATCAAGGTCCAGACCATAAGGCAATCTCACTGCAGGGTGGAAGACAGCCCACCAGATCAAGGTTAAGATCAAGTACCACAATCACCAGGCAAGCCCACACTGACAAGGGACAGCCAAGATCAAGCCAGGCAGTCAGCCCAGGGTACGGGTTAAGGTCTCAACCAGGCAGCTCTATCACCAAATGGGACATGGCTGTCACTCAGCTAGAGGCCAGCAGTCCTTCAACACAGCTCCTATCCTCACAGGCCTGAGCTTAAATCGAGCTGCTGGACCCATGGTTGTGGTGTGAGGCCTTGGGTGAGGCTGGTCAGGACCATTAAGGCTTATTAGTGCCCTGGCACTGTTGTCATGCGCTTGCCCAGTCGCTTGGGGTCTGTAGGTCTATTATTCATGTAAACCCAACCAAATGTGGAGCTGTTATGTTTAGAAATCATAATTATGTCATGGAATTGAAATGGGTCCTACCCATATGTAACCTGGACATGAACATGGACATGTGGCATCTCTGTGGAGAACATTCTCGTCCTCTTCTGAGGAAGTGATGGCGATGACCTCTGAGTAATGGGACTTTGGCCAAATTTTTTCATTAGGAAAATACTGTGATCTGTTTGCAACCTCCCACTATCTCTCTGTGCAGTGTAATGTTTATTTTGTTAACTGGCAAAAAGTACGTTGAGAGCACATGAGAATGTCTGTGTTAACTCTGGACTAAGTAAGTTCTTGGATTTTTGTGTTGAGACTCATAAAAAGTTTATTCACTTTTGCTTTTTAACACTTTTATAAATCAAGATGCAAACATGTCAGAGGGAAAGGCTTTTTAAGAAATGCAAATGGACATTAGAAATAAACAACTCACTGAGTTAATTTAAATGTCATGAAGGGAATTTAAAAGGCCTTTGAACTCCAGCTACCACTTTTCAAAAACATTTTTCTTGTAATTCAGTTTCTCTTTGAAAGCATGTTCAAGAATAAATATACCTAATTCAAGCGTTCTGTTAAAAGACTTTTTTTTAAATCCCAATTTATTTAATATTTCAACTTTTTTCTATTTGGCATGTTGAATTAGACAGCAACTTGCTCTCAAAGCAGCCATTGCCCACATTCAGAAGCATCAGATTCAAAATCTTACCTAAGGCGGAAGGGAACATAGGAATTAATAAGGACTGGGGAATCAGTCTGATCAAATCCTTGTCAGTCAAACAAATGCATGGGTCTAAGGCCATAGTCTGCCTATAGTGATCAAAGTCACGTATAGAAACATTGTACCAGAAAGAATCTGAACTTTCTGCAGGCTTCAATGTCACCAGAAGAAAAGCTTTTGATGTGATCTTGTCTCTTCTGGGAATGTAAGTGACAAACTGGTCTTGAACCTTACAAACTTCAAGTCGATTTTCTAAGTCCTGGGAAATCATATAAATCCTCTGAGCCTTTGTTCTCTATCAGTTAAAAAGAAAAGTATTTCTTTCCTATGTGAAGTAAAGCTTGCAGTTAATTTTAATTCCCCAGCCTTAGGGCCGTACACATTTCTAGACGGGTAAGTTTTCTAACTTCCTATCACTAACACAGTCCTTGTAGACTCATTAACTACTAGTAACATTGCTTATATTACATATGTGAAAGGATCATTTGCTGATGTAGTTTATGAAGTTCTGGAGACATGTTCCCCCAGAGCATGCAACCTCATACAAAGGCTTCCACATGACAGCAATTTCACCTCAGCTGAGCTCATGAAGTGGTTAAAGAGCATCTCCTGGGCTGTCCCTGCAGGCTGTCCCTGCTGCCAGAGATGACAGCCACACTGGTGGAGCCACATCATTTAGAAACATAAGCACAGAACAAAGTATACGGGACAGCCAGCCAGTGGGAGAACAGAAGCTGGCAGCACTGTTGCTTAAGGAACTCCGGACAGTAAGTGGCCCTGAGCCTTGTGTCTTTTAGGTCTCTCTGCAGATAAATCCTGTCACAGAGCACAGGAATAATGTGTTTTCCTCTGTGAGGTCCCTGACTCAGTCCTGTGCACCATGTTCTCAGAGACTCGGCAACAAACTATGATTTCAGGCAAGACTGTAAAAGCTATCACCATGCTGAAAGGAACAATCCACCTGGGATGAATAACAGGAAGGCTGAGAAATGACTAGGGACATGACCTGTGAAGAAGTCAGTATATGGGTTTCAGAAGGTATGACTACCAAGGGTTAAATTCAGGATCCATTGCACCTGTGACAAAACCCCCTTTGCCTTCAAGAGGGCCAAGAAGTCCCCAGGCTGGTGAGCTAAATGGACAGATAATGAGACAGAATGACATGAAATTCTGAAAGGAGTGTACTTGGTTCATTATCAGAAACAGTTTCCTGATAGTGGCAAAGCAGGCTGAGTATTTCCTTTCAGCAAAAGCAGTGAAAGTAATTTAGGATTTCTGATGAGTGTATTCCTGTAACTCAAATGAAATGGCCTCCTGGAAATGGATGTGAATTGGCTAAGGAGGTGGGATGGAGAAGCAAATTCTTGTTTTACCTTGAATGTCTGTAGGGCAGATGTGGAATGGGGAATGGCTTCTTCCCCTGCCTTGCCTTTCACCAACCCTGCTAACATCCTCAACTGGCTGTCAGTCCCTCTCCACTCTGGTGCTGTTAGTCTGAAGAAAACCCAAATGTTGTGGTTCCAAGAGAGTGTGATCACATTCTCTTCCCTACTGTGCAGCAGGGTGCACCACTTCTGCACCAAAGTTTTAATAAGATACGGTTTCTTGCACCTGTCTCTCTTGCTCTGTTGAGCTGCACAGGAGCACGGTGCTCACCATAAATAATGTTGGTTCACCCCTTAGGCAGCTTTAAGGCTTTTGACAAAATCTAGGGGATACAGGACTGTTGTTTTTAGTTATGGAAAATGGTTCAGTCTTACAGGTTCACTAAAGGGGATTTACTGTAACACCCAAATAGATTTTAGTATTATGATGCGTTTGATTTCTTTGGGATATCTCCTTTTGTTAACTACCAATAAAAACAGTCTGAGGTAGCATCAGTAAAAAATGCAGACCTCTTCAGTGTCTACACATCATGAAACAACATGTTTTCCCTCACCCTTTTACCAACAGATTGGCTCCATGAAGTATGAATCATTTTTATGAGTTAGATGGATGTGTTTAATATGTTGTTTGAAAGCAGACACTTAACAGGAAGGCGGATCATCACCTCCTTGTCACTGTGGTTGCAACACACCGAGGAACAGAGGGCAGAGGATGAGGCTCAGGAATAAAGGAAAACTACACGAATAATGATGTCTTGGTGATAAATAGTCTATGGCTGTTATACATGACATTAACACTTCCTTTCTGCTTCTTTCCAGATACACCGTTTCCCCTCTCCTTCAGGACATTTGGATAACCCTGGATTTTGTCTTACCTTGAAAATCCACTGTGTTGCTTTAATATCCTCTTCGTCTTCATTGTGGAGGGTCTCCTTTGCTTGACAGCTGTCTGCATTGTAGCTGCGAGTCCTGAAGTAGAGCAAAACTTGTCTCCACATTGAGAAATAAAAAGGTTGCTCCTGAATCCAATTTTACAATGACCTTTCTTGGAAAACCACCACTTTTATTTAACAATGAAACAAAACCAAATCCCAGACATTGGGCTGAATGACAATAACATAGAGATGGCTTGTCCTTACACCGATGGGCAAATGTCAGGGCCTCTTGCAGCTTGCCAGTCCTTCCTGCAGCCTCCACAGTTCTGGAGACAAACAGGATTACCTGCCCTCAGATATCTATGGTGCCTCATCTCCTCAGCATCGTGCCAGCTTAGAGATTAGATTTGCAACTTCGTAGGTTTTAGTGAGTTGAAAAGGAGGAAGACAGGCATATAGCAGTTGAATACATGTCAGAGAGACAGGCTGTAACAATCATGAAACACATTTTATCTCCTCAGAGTGAATGTATTTCATTTACAGCTTGAAGGAAGCAGCAACTCAGCACATAGTTATACTCTGCAGGCAGCACCAAATGGAGATGTCTGTCTTAGGTCAGTGGCACCTGTCAATCATGTTTTTTCTCACTGACTGAACAGATGGTCTACTGGTAATCCTTCCAGCCCCGATGAAAACACCACGCAGGCAGCAGCCATGTCTGTGAATAGAGACAGACTAAGACTCCAGGTAGATTATTAATAGATTATTTCTCTTAGCTTTATAGAGGGCTGCCAAGCTTTTGCCTTCTGTTTCTCAACGTTCACTATTTTTTTTTTGTGCTTTTCGAAATACAGATGGGAGAAACACAGAAAAAATAGGAGGAATATTAAATTATTGTGAAATTTTAATTCAAATCATTATGTAAACGTTGCTTATAGTTCTGGTCATTAGCAATGCTGTTGTAATGAGAGCTAAGCAAATAATAGTGAGAAACCATTTGGGAGTCTTTTAAAGCATCTTATCTTGGAGACAGCAGAAAGTCAAACTCATACATATGTTAGTGGGCACTGAGAAGAATCAATCTGTTAACTTAGTCATCATTTCAAAATACTTCCAATTTTAATAATTTTGTATTTTAAGTTAGAATTTCTGTTAGAGTTAGCTGAAACTTCCAAATGAGAAGTTACTATAAATGGGAAGCCAAGAGAGCTTCCATTTTAAGTGTGTCTGATGGGGTATTCCATCTGTTTTGAAAGTTTACATCAGCTTTTTTTCCAAGTTGAAAAGCATGGCTGAACCAACATTTTTTTCTGCCATGAGTCAAAAAGTTTTGACAATTCAGCATTGTAGATACAAGGTAGATATACTGCCATCTGCCCCCATAGCATCTCTTGTGAGAAGATGTGCCTTGGTCACATCTCTGTCTCTTTTCAGAGAAATCTAGTAGGTGCTGAGGAGAAGAATGAAGAGCAATTAAAGAACACTTTTTCCAGCACTTAGCTGACAAGCTGCACTGCACTAGAAGTCATCATATAGTACAAAAGCTGTTGCATAAGCTCCGGTAATAAGTCTGACTTTGGCAGAGTTACTGCTGGGATTTAGGTAATCACCTTCTTTTCCATCCTCTAGCCAGGCTTACTGTCAGCAGCACTGGGAAGTTCAGCATTTTCTTTTCCCTCCAAGATGCTAGTGCTCTGACCTAGCCTTTTCTTGTGAGAGAGGATGAAGTTAGAGGATCTATTGGTTTTTTTTGTTTTTGTTTTTGTTTTTTTTTTTTTGTCTTGTTTCATTTTGTATTGTTTTTACTTTTAACCTAGAGGTGGGCTTCATTTCATCTGGTACTGCAGCAGTTTCCCAAGGAAGAGTGCTCCTTCTACACATACAGGTGTGGATCCCCTTGTCCAGAAAAGAGCTGTTAGCACAAATCAGCACTGACGGTGAGAGGGATGCTGTAGGCTGCAAAGAGGGGCTGGAGACTCTGAGACCCTCCAGCGTTCAATAGAGAAATGAACGTTCATGAGACAGAGACACTTGTTTCTACTCCCTAAAACAACATACTGTACTATTTTAACCCCAGCTGCATTTATTTCTCACAGCTATAAATAGTTTTGTGCTGGCCTTTATGTTCCTTTTTCTGCACAGTACTTCACTTCCAATTTTCAACAATATAGATTTGCTCCATTCTACCAGGGGAAAAAATTGAAGGAGTATTTATTGCATTAAAACATTAGCTTATTTTTCTTTTGAAAACACTGCTTCTACTGGGGATAAGATGTGTGTAGTTCCTTAACTGAGCATGCAAAACTTAATTTCAAAGAGGTGGTGGAGCAATCAGAAGATTGCCTGGTATGTCATTTGCAAAATTGTGGTGTATTAGCTTTACCAGATCCTTCAGGCCAGGATCTGATTGATTTAAAATAAAAATGAATCAAGTTTTATGTCCTAGAAGTCAGAGGAGTTTATAGTGGTTACAGGAAGCAGGAATTACTTGTTTAAAAAAATACTCACACAATAATGTTCTCCCACCATGACACACACACTAAAATGAAGACAAAATAAGAGGAGAAAACAAAGACAGAGGAAGCAGTAAAAATCCTGCTCACAGTGGGCCAATCCTGCTATAATTACTCAGGAAAAATGTTCAGTGAAGCGCTCCAGATCTCCCCACACTGAAAAGTCACTTCTATTTCCGTGAAACGAAGCCTCTTCTGTGACAACCCTCCCTCCGCCCTTACACAGGAGAGAAAAGAATCTTGAGTCCCCCATTCCCCTGTCCCACAGGTCCTCCCTGATGCCTGTGAGGCAAACATGAAATCTGCTGGGAGAGATGGATTAAATGGGAAACCCATGAGATGAAAATAAGGGGAAACCAGATTTGTAAAATAAATCAAGTCCATTCAAAAGCTACAACTGTCATAGCATTTTCTCTACAGGATAAGAAGTTAGTCGTGTATCAGTGAGTCATCAGAAATCACTGGGATTTGCTCCAGTATGGAGTAATTTTTATACTTCCTTGCAATATCAAATCATGCTAGACATTTCTTCAGATAATTTGGGCACCTAAAGACATGTCTAGATGTCCAATGAGATTTTTCAAAAGCCATTGTGCTCTTTTGTTCTGTACCACTAAAAAGCCTACAGGAGAACATTGGGTGTGAAGTTTTTTACCAAAAATGCATCAGAAAGACTAAGAAAGTCAGTGACTGTAATTGAAATATGTATTTAAAATTATAAATAAAGATATAAGCCCCAGAACATTAAAGTATTTAAATAATTAGCTCTATTTATTTTATTCGTGTATGAGATAAGGTGCTCGAAGATGCAAAGATGGACACATTTGGGTATATTTCTTCTCATCTTTCATCAGAGACAGCTTATTGTAGGTTCACTTCTCTTTTGCACTATTGTCTTCTTCCATACTGTGGAGCAGTGCTTTGGGGAAAGGAGCACTTCAGATTTACAATATGTTCTTTGGTTTTCCCCATTTGCATGACCTTAAGCTAGTTTCTTCATATTTCTCTGCCTCAGTTTATCTAGAAAACAAAGACTTTCCTGCTTTACATTTGTGTTGTATGGACTTAGCCACTGATGCTCTGATGCTCAAAAAGGCTTCAAGTTTCATACATTACAAAACCAGCTAGATTCCCTCTAATGTTTCCCTCTTGCAACCCACAAGCGGACCTGAATTGTAGTTATTTCTTCTTCTCTGCTGTTGCCTCTCTCCTGCTACAGAAACCCCTTTGCCAAAAAAACCAACAGGTTTAATTTAGGGTCTGGTGACCAAGTGCACCTGGTGGTTAGTTCTGTGATAGAAGAAACATGTCCCATTCTTGCAATGCACCCATGGGGCCTTCACACTGAAAGAAGTCATGCTGAGTAGCGCACGCCTACGGCTCGCATCCATCCCCTGTCATGCAATGTACATGCTGCTCCTTTCCATGTTGCCCTGGGAGGATGGGTTTTAAGCCTTGAAAAAGCAGAAGCTTGAGCGCTCAGAAGATCTGATCTGAATCCTTGGATGAATAACCTTAGGGTAAAACAAAGTACTTGTTTTAGGAATGGTAGCTTTTAAAGGTGAGGCTAGTCTCTGTGCTTTTCTAGTGTATAGGTACCACTTTGAAAATGTCCTCCTTTACAAATTTTGCCATTTTTGACTTCTGTATTTGTCAATAATATTCTGTGAATTAGAGAAGTGTGTGCACCTTTCCTGACCTTCTAAGTATATTTTGCTTGGATAAACTTTCTTAGCCATTTCTTCTATAAAAGTTAAAAACTTGTACGGACATGCAGGAGACAGCCAGGTGATGTACAGAACACTGAAACGTTAAACGGCAGTTGTGCAAGACACTTCTGTAATTTGCAGAATATATGAGAGACAATGATACATTGTTCTTATTAGAAGAAGGAAAAGGAGAACAGAAAAATACTCTCACGATCCACCTGCCTGTAATCTTACTTGAGGATGACTCATCTGCATCCATTTTTCTCGTATTAAACTACTGAATATTTTTGTTCTTTGTGATCCAGGCAATTGATGACTTCTACTCCTGCATGCTGAATGCTTTTCATTTTTCCGTCTGTGTTTCACACGTTGATAAATCCATCTAAATATAGCAACTTCAAGTGAAGCTGTGCTGCCAGGGGTTAATGGACAAGCACTGCTGTGACCAAAATTAGCTAAATGAGAATCGTTTTGCAGCACCTGAATCCTAAAGGATAGATGCTTACCAAAAATAGAGGCATAGCACTTTTCCAATAATAACCTTTAGCAAGATTCAGTTCAGAGAATGAACTAGCATGAATAAGGCACCATGAGGTGCTCTGCAAAGCTGATGAAACAAGATGGGTTTGTACTGGTGGCTGAGGATTGTCTCTTGCTGTCATAGGGATGACAGGCACACGAGACAGGTTCCTGTAATGACTGTATAATGTTTTTCTTTCTCAAAGCCTACCCTTGCAATGCAATGAAGTTCCTTAACACAGAGAGTGCCTCATGGGACTCACACTGAGTGAAAATTTTCAGATGAGCCCACGTGTTTGACAGAGGGCAGATAGAGGTGCATGCAAATCTGCAGCATACCCACCATCCTCCAGCAGGGTGGTTCACAGTTTAACTGTGTGCTTGTCAAAGGAGTAGCACTATCATCGGCAAAGTTTTCACTACATTATTTATCTCCTTTCTCAAACATTTCTGAGAGTGCTGAACAGCACAGACTCCAGCCAGGTGCTTCTTGCACTCTGTTGAAGACCCTTCTGCACCGTGAAAGCTGCTAATTTCTTCCTACGCTCTGTCGTATATACCTCATTCAAGAATTATAAATCAATGCACAGACCTTTCCTTTTAAGCTGTGAGAACTGGGGTATTTTTATGAGCACCTGCAGATGCATATCACTAAATACCTCTGCGGAACAAATCCAAGTGGATGGACTCTACCTGTACCAGCCTTGCTTACACATACGAAGAACTCCTGCAGAGGTATGAGACACGACTGTCCTTTACAGAGCTGTAGCACTTTTTGTTAATGTTTTGCATTTATTCCCTTAGATGGTATAAGAGAATATGTAAATTAAGTCTATTATTATACAGGTATATTCAAGAAGAATATATTATTTGCATTCTCTAATATTGTGTTCAGTAATTTGATTCTTCTGCTAGAGACTCTATTAACTTGCCTGGCATAGATGTCATGTTTGGTAGTTCCTTAAATGCCCCCTGGAACTCCTGTTAAAAAAAAAAAAGTAATTATTATTACATATATTTCTTCTCTCTTTGCCTTTCTCTAATTCAGAAGATGTATACTTTCAGCCTTTATGCCCCTATACTTGTACTCGGGGTCAGCCAGAATACTCAGGTACTGGTACTTGGGTTAAGCCAGAAGTGTTCTAAATGGGCAGGAGAAATAGGCCATGCAAAGTAGACTACAATCCAGTGTTTTGGATTATTTCCTTGAAATAGGTGATCCCCAGCAGAAGAAATAGCTTTGCGTGCCTAAGCAAGTATTCGGGACATCACCCTGCTAGACACAGGGGCACATGATGGCAACACTATTCGTGTCTTAAAACTGGCAGCTGGAACTGCACGCTCAGAGGTGCTGATCCAGTTTCCATTGGTTTACTTAAACTCTGAGACAGCTATTGGACTGAGTTGGAAGGATGAAGGTGGAAGAATACCATACCTGGTTTGGGTAAGAGAAGGCACCAAGTCGTCAGTGTTTTCAGTGCTGGGACAGTTTGGGGTCTGGGCAGAAATATCATTGTGAACAACTGAGGAAGTTTTGCAGAAGGAAAGCCCGATGTACCTCCAGCTTAGATAAGGGCTTGTAGGATCATTGTACAGGCCTTTGATGCCCCCACTCTGCAAATCCCATTTAAAAAGCTTCAACCCTTGTTCATATTTTCTTGTAGACCCTTTGTACTTTGGTTTCTTTATAAAATGGGTAGAGTCATATGTATCACCATTGGTAGCGTGGTTTGAAATTACTGTGGAAAAGGGGAATGTGTTCATTCCAGGTGCCTGATGCTGGACTCAAGAGTGGTGGGTGAGACATGCCATAAAGAGGCAGAGCAGAAGCAGGAAATGCAGAATGCCACGGCACAGAAGTTACATACACTCATAAAGGAGGAACTTGTTATAATGAAGCCGAATTCTATCTTTCAGGCCCAAAATGAAAATCAGATTCAAATAAACTTTCAAAGTAACAGATTTTTATTCAAGATTGTGTGGAAATTTCTATGCTGGAGATCAGGAGCTGTGTAAGCATTTCTTATCACAGTATGTAGGTGACCTGCAAGAACACAAATGCGTTAGATTAAACTTCAAAGCCCCATGTACTGGTAATCCAAAGAATCATGTTAATGGATATGTTTACTACAGACCAGATGACACAGAGGATGTGCACAGCTTAGAGAGATTTCTTCTGCTAAAGCAGAAAGAAATCAAACAGTTTTATTGTGGTATGAAGAAAGATCCATTTTAAAGGAAAAATTCTTATGGAGGAAATATAATTAATCAGTGGCACAGTAATGAAAACTCTTCATGAGTTAAAAAGACATTAATAGAGGTACTGGCCAGGTATAATTTAAAGAACAGTGTATCCTCTAAACTGAAAATACAGAGACACTAGCAAAATGAAAAGCTAACTGTGGACATCTCTAGGTCAGCTCTACATTGGCTGTCTTGATCTGCTCACACATAAAACATCCTGACCTATATTCCTCTGCCTTTCTTTCCTTATATGTTAGCAGAATTACCCTTCAGGATAATTTCTGACTAGGAGTGCTATGTCTATGCATTTCATCACAGTATGACTGGAAAACTTCACTCAGCAACTGAAGACAGAATTTTTTTCTCAGAAACATGGAAGTTTAAGCCTGTGGTTTCTGAAATACTTGGGCTTTTAGTCTGAAAAGTTTCCTGCTCCTTTTGCTTCTAGAGACAAAGCCCAACATATGCAGGCCATTTTTTAAAAAGGAGGAAGCTGTGCAGGGCGTATCTCCCACTGAGATACAACTTGGGAAGAAGGAAACGGCGTGCTCCTGGTGCACAAAGTGGTGCAGCTCGCGAGGTGAGGGAGAGGTGTGAGAAACTTGGCTGCGAGACCCAGCGCAACGCAACATGGGCCGGGCAGCCAGACCTCTCTGCCAGAAGCGGGGGCTCAGGAACACCTGCCTGCTTTCAAGGTGCAGAAAAGAGCAAACATGCCCCATTGCGGCATGAGAGGCAGAAAGCAAGAAAATGCTTGGTACTGGAAAAAAAATAATCCAGAGGACAAGGAGGCATTTCAGCACCAGGGGCATTGCCCACCATGTCCCTGGCCCCTTCCCCTCCCAGGGCTCCCTCCTGAGCTTGGCGGCCCCTTGCCTGGGCAGGACCAAGGGGAGAACTGCAGGGGCTCCCCAGGGGTCCTGGAGGCACTGGCCCCGAGGGGGAGCACCCAGGGGAGCCCCTCAGCCCTTCCTGGCCTGTCTCCTGTTCTCTCTGTGGAAGCGTGGGTGAGCTGTAGTCCACCATCAGTCTTCTTGGTACGGGGTTGCATCCCCATGTAAAATCATATTCATATGTATATAGAATCATAAAATCATTAAGGTTGGAAAAGACCTCTAAGATCAAGTCCAACTGCCAACCCAACACCACCATGTCTCCTAAACCGTGCCCTGAAGTGCCAGGTCTACATGTCTTTTAAATACCTCCAGGGATGGTGACTCCCCCACCTCTCTGGGCAGCCTGGTCCAATGCCTGACCACTCTTTCAGTGAAGACATTTTTCCTAATAGCCAATCTAAATACGTGTGTGTGCATAAATGTGCACTCTAAATACGTATATACGACCAAGTGCGCCGAGACACGCACACCCACGACGTACGCCGGGGAGCGCCCACGCTAACGGCCGTTGGGTGGGGCCGTGCGCGAGCCCCGCCCACCGCGCGGTGCGCGGCGTGAGCTGTCCCTCGGAGGCCGCCGTGGCGGTCAGGTGAGCGGCGTCACATGACGGCGGCGACAGCAGCAGCAGCGGCGGCGGCGGGGTCGGTGGGCGGGCGCCCTTCTCCTCTCTTCCCCTCTCGCGGCTTCACCTGCCGGTGTGCCCGTGGGGTGAGTGGGAGCTGGGGAACGGACGGACGGGCGTGCCGTGCCGTGCCGGGGGCGAGCGCGAGCCGCCGCACGGCCCCCCCTCAGGGGGGCTCTGGCGGCCCGGGGCGGTGGGAAGGGCGCAGCGGCTCTCCCGGGGGTTTGGACGCCCCCGGAGGCGGCAGTCCCTATGAGCCTGTGCGGGGAGCGGCAGGGCGGGGGCCCTCCCTGCCCCCGCCCCGGGCGCCTCCCGGCTTGTCCGGCCTAACCGTACAGCCTGTGGGCTCCTGAGACGGCCGTCACCGGCCCTGCCCTTCTCTGCGGCCTGGGGAGCGTTTAGATGGCTCGGTCCGGGTCACGTCGGAGCTAGGAAACGTTCAGCGACCGCTGAAGGACGTAGTAAACTGAGGGGGGATCTTACCATTACTTACAAATATCTGAAGGGCGGATGTCAAGAGGATGGGGCCAGACTCTTTTCAGTGGTGCCCAATGACAGGACAAGGGGCAATGGGCACAAGTTGGAACACAGGAAGTTCCACCTCAATATGAGAGAAAACTTCTTTCCTGTGAGGGTGACAGAGCAGTGGCACAGGCTGCCCAGGGAGGGTGTGGAGTCTCCTTCCCTGGAGACATTCAAACCCCACCTGGACACGTTCCTGTGCCCCCTGCTCTAAATGTCCCTGCTCAAGCAGGGCGGGGCTGGATGAGATGATCTCCAGAGGTTCCTTCCAACCCCTACCATTCTGTGATTCTGCCTGTAAACAGTGCTGTCCTCGTGGGTGTCTGCTCACAGAAGTAGTTTCAAAGGGAGGACAGTTCTGCTGCTCCATTTGTTCAGGGTAGTTCCTTTTTTTGCTTTTGTTAAAATCATATGTTCATTCAGTCATACAAACGAGGTATATTTGTTAGGGATTGGACAGAATGTGCCAGTTTGCTCTTGCTTGCTTCTAGAAAGGGAGCCAAAATAGTCCGGAGACAGGCTGCGTGGAGAGGCTTGGGGCAGTTTAGGTTGTAAGGAATTCCTGCTCTGTCTGGGTCTGAAGCTCCTGCAAACCCATGTGTTGTTTTGGCATCAAAGTCAGGTGGAGATTAAACCATAAAGGAAGGAGAAAGGAGAAGTGGTGAAGGTCACTGTCTATGGTAATGTGGTATGTCCCGATATAGAGCTTTTGTTCATATTTATTTTTTGGTTTGATTTCTGGATGGTGATGATTTTAATTTTGTTATTAGTCCATGTAATGTGGTTTTTAATTTCTATAACTTGTGTTTCTTTTCTGAAGTTGTAGTTCATGTGTTTCTAATGTCAAAACACTCTTAGACAAATACCTGGACAAAATCACCCCTAATGTATGGGAGCTGAGGGAAGTGTGCACTGGATTTTAAACCTTATCTTCAGTCCTGATTTGGAATGAAGACGGCTCTTGTCATCTGAAGGGCTGTTTGGGCATTGCAGAGAAGTAGTCTTTATTCAAATAGCTTAATTTGATTTCTTCAAAATTTACAAGACTGGAAGTTGTTTAAATGGTATATATCTTTGATTTTAGGAAACTTGTGATTGGTTACACTTTAGTGTGTGGGTATGGTTTATTTTTGTTTGTTTCAGGGAAGTCACATTTTAGATGCTATATAAAATTTTGATTTCTCAGAAAGTACTGAGTGAGTTTTAGGGAATGGGACACCTGAAAACAAGCTTTCCTTTTTTTCCTTTAAAATATTGGACAGATGCTCTGCTCTTTAATAAGAGGTCTCAAATCTGACTTGCATTTCTAGGTGCATTTTAATTATCAGCTAAGATGGATATCCGAGGTGCTGTAGATGCTGCTGTCCCAACAAACATCATTGCTGCCAAAGCTGCTGAAGTTCGGGCAAACAAAGTAAACTGGCAGTCATATCTCCAGTAAGTAAAAAGTTTCCACAATTTTTTTTCTTTTCATTCTTAGGTGTTAGACTTCTCATGATTTGGGGTTACACTGGAACATGAGGTTATAGTGAGGAACGTTCTGTCTTGGTCCCATGAAAATAGTTGGAAAAAGTCTACATTAAATGGAAATGGTTGGGGAAAATTTTCTTCTGATTTATTACAAGAAAGGGAACTCTCCTTCTGTGAACTAAATGCTGTAATGCCACACATTTGCGCAAATGTTATTTGTTAAAACTCCATTTTTTTTCTCCTTATCATTCAACCACCGCTCTCAATTTTATCCTTACTGGATGAGTACTGATGTAAGTCAGCTTTACAGTAAGAGTTGTCTTATCTGTAGGTATGTTACCTCTATTGCTGAAGTGCCTTATGCGTGAATACAAATTGTACTAGAAAACTGGTCTGGTAGTCTAGGAAAATAAGCTGTACCTTAACTAAAGAAGAATAAAGGAAGTGCTGGAGAGCAACTGAAACAAGTGAATCAGGGAGCAGGCTGAAACAAATACTTCAGTGTTAGGAGAGCTATGCTGCCATTTCAGATAAGCTCAGAGTTTACTTTGGAAGGTATATAATGGCACTAGGTGTAGCAAGAGAAATATTGTCCAGAGAGCATATAGGGACAAGCTGAGGAAAATAGTTTTGTGCATGAGGTAGGGAACAGGGAGGAGAAATGGACTTTTATTAGTTCTCTGTACTGTGAAGTGAAATGCATCCCAGCATTCCTCGTGACCGGTATCTATGAATAACGTTGGCAGAGTGTAAATTAGTATTATCTCTTGAGGGTCCATGTATAATAGCAAACTACTTCAGTGTTCATTGCTTTGTAACTGAAGTAGCAGAAATCTTGATGATTCTAGAGGTACAAGCCATGCTGATGATGCTTTGTGATTATCAACATTACACCACTTTGCAAAAGATAGGTTTTTTTTTCAGATAGCTGTGATACATAAACATATGCTATACCTATTAAAATAAGGTTGCAAAACTGTGCACTTGCAAGCTGAGAAATGCTAACATGGTAGAATCTCATTAATGACTACCTGCTTTGCCCCGTGCTATATAGCTCAGTTTTGCCTATTCCATTCATTCAGTTGTGTTATATTTTCTCTTTATGATTGTATATTTGCGTGGTAAACTGGATTAAGGAACTCATCTGTTGAGTAAACTTCCTTTTTCTAAGCTGTTTTTTGAGATGTATCAGTTCCTTGTTCAGTTCGCAGTGTGACATTACAGTGGCTTTGCAGGTGAAAGAGTGAGGTTGCTGTGGTAACTTGACAGTGGCAGCTAGCAAGTATTTGTCAAACAATCTAAATGGCTTTTGCTGTTACTCTGTGCCCTGTTATCTGCCTGATAGGAAGCGTGTTGGGGAAGCCTGGGCAGCTGTTCCTGTGCTGTCCCTGTGGCAAGTGAACAGCTAGTTTGCAGTTATTCGAGATGAAAATGGGAGTACAATTGTTCACTGTCAATTCAAGTGGATGTGGGATAGTCTTTTTTACCGCATCTCTAGCGATTCAGACTAGGAGGCTGGTGAGATTCATCTGTTGCTTTTGTTAGTATAGGGGACGGTTCTGTTTGGCAAGCAGTTTTATTTTGAATACATATATAGTATTAATTACTTGACTGTGCTTTATGTGGTCTACCATTTATAATCTGCCATCATTCTCGGGGTTCTCTGGTACTGAGTAAGGATGGGGGACTCTTGTTTGTTTATCCATCAGCAAATTTCTATGTAACTTCTTTTGACCAGGAGGCAGGGTTGATGGTTCTTTTTCAGATTCTACATGTAGAATTTGACTTTGTTATGTTCTGGAATCCATGAAAGAAGAATGAGTGAGTTATTTTCTTTCTTTGATGTTAGCTAGGTTTTGGAGGCAACTGTAGTGCATCTAGCTAGTGTTTGTGATGCTATTGTGAGACTGTTCAACGCCTGGTGCCCTCTTTCTGTCAATGACAGTGTGTCCTGTTTGATTATTGCTCTGAAATAAGTGTAATCTTTGTGTCTTGTATTTACTGATAACATCCTGGCTGTCTGGCTAAGGTGGTTTCAAGAATGAACTGAAGTGGTGCCAGAGGGACTGTGGAGCGTCATGAAGATAACCGTAGTTCCTTGGCTGAGGAGTTTGCTTATCATTAGTTGGAAAATATCAGCAGAAACTTTGTTGCTTCTAAAGAGGAAACAAAATTATACCTGGTTTTGGACGTGTCCTTTTTATAATGGGCAGGTTTGTATGTGATGGTGTCTTTGAGGATTTGTTGAAGAATCAGTTAGTGCAGCTATATTGACTCATTTGTGGAATGAAACACATTATTAATGAGTGAAAACTGCTTGCTTCTGATGCACCTGTTAGAGGCAGGTCACAGCAGTTTGTTCTGGTCTATAGAGTAGAAGGAAGATGGGCTGCTGCTGATTTTGAAGGACACTTCTCTTGCTTCCTTTTGAGCTCCTGTTATGGCAGTCTGTGCATTTAGTGTGGTGAGCTTGCATATAAGTACATGGAGGTGTACTTCAAGTCTTCAGATGTTTTTACATTAGAGGAGAGATTTTTAAGCTTGTTTTCCCTGTTAACACATCAACTCAGGCATAATGTAATTTGTGCTCCTTAAACTGGAGGTAGTATTTGTGTAGTTGGAATCTAAGAGCTTCACAAGAAATTCTGATGAAGTATTTTTTCTTCAAATCTGGCTGTGACAGTTGTATGTGTATAAAGATGCTTCAAAGATTGCATCAGTCACAACAGCATTGGAGTCTGGGTTGGACAGGAAGGCATTCTGAAGTTCTTTTCTGCTCTGTCTGTTCTTCAGTGCAAAAGTATGCTGGCTTACTAATAGCTGTCAGAATCTACAAGAGAAGTCAGGCTACTAGAGTCAGTTCAAGCTAAAGATTAACTGGCATATTGTTTTTTCCATCTCTGAAGGTTATAACTGTAAACTAAATGTCAAACTATAACACACAACTGCTGACTCTTGATGTTTTCTGTGTATACTGTGGCACAAAAGTGAAATGTTTAGGTATGACAGCTGTACATATTACTGGTTTGCCACTGTGTTCACTGCTCACTTCAAAAGTAGGCTGTGGAAAAATTTTTTTTTTTTAAATGCTAAAATTTATACTTTTAATGTTGAATTCCAGCTAGAGTCTGTGCCGGAGCAAGAAGAAAGTAGCAAAACTTGGAACAGTAGAAGGTGATATGTAGGTCTACCTACCTCCTGGAATTAAATGTATTTGAGGCCATTAGTTCTGTACAGGCTTTCCTGCCTTTGGATCTTGAGACTTGTAGCAGTTTAGAAGTTTTTATGCCCTCTGCTAGTTGAAAATATGGTAGTTTGCTGTTGTGTACTGTGTGGCTGCTTTCAGCATTTGCCTCAGGGTGTCAGATTGCTTTTGGAGGGTGTGTTAGCTTGCATGAAGCAAGTTTGGTTTTGTATTCTAAGGGTAGTAAACTAGTTCTGTGGAAAAGTGAACTTGTTGCAGAGTTTAACCTGCATCTTACTGCACTGTAGGTTTTCTAAGTACACAGCATTTAACAATACTGCATGTTTAATCAGGTGAGATACCCGATGGCTAATTTGTACTTGGCTCCCAATATGTCTTCAAGTACTTGACATGTATGTTTGTGAATTCTGATGTTAAAATATCTATTTTAGTTTCCTGGGGGTGGGGGAACCTTCTAAAGCGGGTTAATTATTTTGGACTTTAAAAGAAAATCTTGTCTGAGAAGAAAGATAGAAGATTCCTAACTTGTATTGTATGTGTGTGGTTGGTTTTTTTTTCCTTTCAATTTTATTTTTTTAAAATTTCATCCAGTCTTGTAAAGTACATTCAACCTGTTTTTCTGTTTGAATTTTGTAATGTTAAAACTGTTGAGCAGTTGGTTCAAATGAATGTCCTTTAGGTACATGCAAAGTAGTGTAAATAACTGGATAAAAGTAATTATGCCTTGACATGATGGCTTCATCTGAGCTTCATATTTGCTGCAGATGTAGTAAAAAGTTGTTTGCTTTTTTACCCCCCCAAAAGTAAAAAACAAACAACCCTCCCTTTAACCTCCAGAATGACTTTTGTTAAATCATTCAAGCAAAAACAGGAACAAGAGGTGCTGGAGGAAATGCGTAATGAAAAGAACGAATCACAAGTTTCTGAATCATCTTGAGAGACCCAGATGTTTTTAAAATGGTGGTCTTAGAAATTAATGATTTCTAATTCTTATACAGGTTCAGTTTACTCTCCTGTAACTAGCGCTGTCAAAGGTAGGCCTTAATATCTCAAGTACAGAGCTTTGAAACGTGGTTACAGGACTCCTCGTCTAAACCTGGTATACCCAGACAGCTGAAGCTCAGCCAGAGTCACTTTCATCTGTTGACGGAAGACTATGTAGACACATCCTGGAAAATAAGAAATTAAATGGCTGTTAGGAAGGGGGATGGAGGGAAGCTTTGGTTACTTGCATTGTTTGCTTAAAGGTGCTGGGAAATCCCTGTCTTTTTGAAGAGGGGATGAGGAAAGTGTGGTAATAGCGTCATGGTAACTGGTACCAGCTGTCTGAGGCCTCTCTGCATTTTTCATATTTTTGTTTGCACTGGTTGCTAAGGTTTACTAAATAATCAGTTATTTCACTTTTAAAATTAGATGAATAGAAATGAACACGTTTGTAATTACTAAAATTATTCATCAGATATGTGTTCCATGATAAAATATTAACAACTTGTTTACAAGGCTGTCAAATCCCTTGAACTGTTTTGTATGGGTTGGAAAGTGTCTTTCTGAAGGGCACTTAGAAGGCAATGAAGAGTGAACCCGAATTCTTTTCCTCTCAAGGCAACATCAATACCCATATCTTTTGTTTTTTACTTTTTTCCCTCTGGTCTAATCTAGGATGAAAGCAGAAGCTTGAAAGCTTTGTTCCTTGACAGTTGTCAGACTTCGTGTCATAGCCTGGCTATAAAGAAGCATCTCTCTTCCTGGGCTGATGCTTTTTCAAGCATTAAAGCTAAGAATTAAGGGCTCATGTTATGTTGTCTTTGAAGTGCTTCCTAAATGGCAGTACTCTTATAAACAAACAGCTCATCTGGTTACTTTATATCAATATCATCCAGGAGTCCCTGTCTTGTCCAGCATTGATTGACACATGAGACGCTTCTAGTTACGGGTTGTTAAGTCCACTATTTGTGGTGAATGAATTGTCTTCATCTTTTAACAACTATTCAAATCCATCCTTAATAGGCAATAAAGAACACAAGTCAATCCAAAAGGCATGTGGTAGCAGCATGGTCACCACTAGCTAATTACTTTTTTGTCTATAATTAGTTATGTTTTAGTAGAAACTAGTTGAGGACTAGCACTGGCTTTATGAATCTTCCATCTAGTAAGTCTTAGTTTCCTTTCCTCAGTGTATATAAGGATATTTCTTACAAAGCAGCTAGAATACAGGAATGGTGTGCATGGTACTGAACTACTTATGTTCTTTACTTGAAAAGTAAATAGGTAAAAGATGGCTCTGTGATGAAGCCATCCTCAAGACATAAACATCTAAGTAAGAGGAAAGACAAGAACACATTGTAGATCTTATTTCTGTGTTTCAAGAATCCAGGTGAGCCAATTTATAAAAAAAAATCCAAAAGAAAACCCAAACATTTTCTGTGAGTTTGCAAGGATTTTAATGGAACCTGTAGTCATGGAACATCTGGAAACTGACCTGGAACATGGAAAAGATGGATTAAAAGAAGCCGTGCTACATAGCTTTGCAAAGTGGAAGAGGCATTTGACTTAGTGGAAATATAATGTGTCTTGGAAATATTGAAACAGAGCAATATGTAATACTTCCATCCCCTGTGACTTTTGTATTGATGCTGATGTGCACGATTTTATTATTTTCTGAAGCACTCCTGGTATTAACTAGTAAAGGTAGTCACCTGTTAGTGTCTTGGATATTTTCAGGAATGCTTTATTAAAATTTAGTATTTTTACCTGAAGAGTACCTGTACTATGGACTGTACTATTTTGACAAGTTTGTTATTTGCTGTGATGGTAAGTTTTGCATTATATAGCAAAGCCCCAACAATATTCTACCAGCTCTTCAGCTGAGTCAACAGCTTTCTGAAATAGCACTGATGATGGCAGTAACTCCTTGAATATTAAGTTAAAGAGAAGATCAAGTAGACTCTGTTACCTTACAGGTGTCTACAGAAGTTTATTCTATCAAGCCCCCTTGCTATGTGTTTTGATGAGCTTGCATGCATATCAGTTTTTTAAACTACTAGGAAAAGCTGAAATGTTTTAATTAGTGAAAGCTAGAAATGCACTGCGAACTAAGTTCTCTGTACTCCTTAAAATTCTCTTCAGTGCTTGGCAACCTTAAAATAACAATTAATTTTAATTTTCAGGACTTGTTTCAGGTTGGATTAGACTATTATTCATGTTATGTATTATAATTTTTACATAATGTGCTAGCTGTGCATATTTCAGTTCCTACAACTATTTGCAGCGTTGTGTTCAGCCTCTGGAAGTTTAAGAATTATTTAGAGAATGCTGTTGAGCAGAGGTGATGCATAGGGAGGGCTTTAGAGAAGTTATTCTGTCATTACTTTGAAATTCTTTGTACATGAACCTTTTGCAGAAAGGAGCTCTTTACATTTACATTTACTTTTACGTTTACATTTACTGTGGGGTATAGGATTGGTAAAGCGATACTGTTGAGATATCAAGTTGGAGAAAATAAGGTTTGTTTGGTGGGTTGACCTTGACTGGCTGCCAGGTGCCCACCAGACTGCCCTATTACTCCTCCTCCATCAAAAGGACAGGGGAAGAAATGCAACAAAAGGTTTTGGGTCAAAATAAGGACAGGGACATCACTCACCCATTACCATCACAGACAAAACAGACTCTGCTTGGGGAAATTAAATTAATTTATTGCCAATTAAACAGAGTAGGATAATGAGAAATAAGAATAAATCAAAATAAAACACTTTTCTCCCACCTCTCCCTTCTTCCCAGGCTCAGCTTCACTCCTGACTTCTCTGCCTCCTCGCGCTTAGTGGTGCAGGGGGAAGGGGAATGGGGGTTGCGGTCAGTTCATAACGCTTTGTTTCTGCTACTCCTTCTTTCTCATACTCTTCCTCTGCTCCAGCACAGGGTCCCACCCACAGGTTACAGGTCTGCACAAACTGTACCAGCATGGATCCTTTCCCATGGGGTACAGTCCTTCAGGAACAGAGTGCTCCAGTATAGGTCACCCCATGGGGTCACAGGTCCTGCAAGAAAACATGCTCCAGCATGGGCTTTTCTCCACAAGGTCACAGTTCCTGCCAGGAGCCTGCTCTAGTGTGGGCTTTCCATGGGCTGCAGCCTTCTTTAGGGCATACCTACCTGCTCCAGTGTGGGGTCCTCCACAGGCTGCAGGTGGATACCTGCTGCACTGTGGCCCTCCATGGGCTGCGCAGGGACAGCCTGCCTCACCATGTTTTTCACCATGGGCTGCAGGGGAATCTCTGCTCTGGTGCCTGGAGCACCTCTTCCCCCTCCTTCTTCACTGACCTGTGTGTCTGCAGAGTGGTTGTTCTAACATAATCTCACTCCTCTTTCCTGGCTGCTGTTGTGCAGCAGTTTTTACCACTTCTTAAATATGTTATTGTAGAGGTGCTACCACTGTTGTTGAGTGGCTCAGCTTTGGCCAGTGGCAGGTCCATCCTGGAGCTGGCTGGAGCTGGCTCTGTCAGACATGGGGTCCACTTCTGCTGTTTTCTCATAGAAGCTGCCCCTGCAGCTCCTCTGCTACCCAAATCTTGCCATGTAAACTGTTCATGTCACTTATGGTTTCATATTTTGCTTTTCAGAGGGCAGATGATTTCAGGTGAAGACTGTGAATTTATTCAAAGATTTGAACAGAAAAGAAATCCAGAAGAAAAACAGGAGTTGTTGCAAACAGAAGGCAATCAAGTAACTTTCCTTTCTTTTAATAATCTTAACTTTTGGGGAGGTGGGTAGAAGGAAATTTCTTTCCAAACTCTTATTTTATTGTTGGCTGTATACAGTTAAGATGTTAAGGAAGAAGTATAGAACCTGCTATTATGATTGTGGGTTTTTTTTTCCTAAGTATAGGCTGGGCATTTTTTTAAAAACCTATTAAATAATTATTAAATGTCATCTGACTTTGACTGTGTCATGGGACAAGCTAGCTCAAGTCTTTCCTTGTCCCGGTTTACTTCATCATGCACACTTGTACTTGAGTCACTTTCTTTTTGAGGTTTTTTCCATATAGTTTATTGATGAGAGCTACTGCCAGTGAGATTTTTGCTTAGCTAGCTGAACAACTTCCAGCAACAGAGCCCACTGACTGCTAAGGTGGATTCAGTTATTTAAACATGGGTGTCATTTTAGACACTGTAAGATGTAAGATATCTGCATTGGCCAGAGTTGATATAAGATTGATAGGTGACCTATGCTATTTGACTTATGGAGTCTAGGCAAGATCCCCAAAGACACTTTAATGATGTTTCAAGCAGTAGAATCTCAGCCTTGAAGCTTGACATTCTAGCAGACAATGTCAGACATCAAGGGGATTGGGTGAGGTGGGGGGAAGAGTAGGAGATTCATTCAAGACAGAACCCCCCCCCACCCCCCACCCCCCCAACTTGTATTGTGCGGGTGCTATGTAATGGACCATAATTTGCATAGTGACAAGAGCATATATGGTGAAGATCATATGCCACTATGTAATTACAGTACAGCAGTTCAGGGTTCTGTTTTTCTTTCAGTTTTAGTTGAATGTGGTGAAGGGGAAGGAGGAAGTGTAAAAAGTAGTGTTGCAACTGTTCCAGCCTATTATAACTGTTCCTGAAACTGTAGAGTTGAGTTGTTCAGGAGGCAGTAAACAGCTCAAATATGAACAAAGATTTGTCTGCAAGGTATAGGAAGTGAAGAGGTAAGAGTGACCTGTCTTACCCCCACTCCATTCAGGTTGCTTAAACTTTCTTATACTACATGTAAGTTTGTTGCTATTTTGTCAATATACTTCGTTCTTCTCCTTGCTGCCATAGAAAATGATACTGATGGAGATTTTTCCAATCAGTCTTTCAACAAAGCACCTTGCTGACTTTCACTAGTGACTACTTGTTATTTCCTTTGAAATTTCATTTGAAAGCCATAAAACAATTTGTAAAAGGTAACAACCAATGTGGCAGAAAATTTTCTTTGTAAGAAAATGTCAAATGTATTAATCTCTTATTGCAGTTGAATAAGATGTTGGGATGCTCAATGCTTATGTAAGACTTAGTGAATTAATAAGGTCCTATTTTATATTATGAAAAGGAATGAAGATAATTGCTAATATTAATTTTAATGTCTTTTTTTCTAGTGTGCTAAAACATTTATAAACTTGATGACTCATATCTCCAAGGAACAGACGGTTCAGTACATTCTGACTATGGTTGATGATATGCTGCAAGTAGGTCACTAACCTGTCTTATTTTTAAGTTTTTAAATGTATGCTTGAATGTTTCCCCAGCCTAATTCAGGTCTCTTCAGGTGTTTGTCATACTGTATTAAAGACACTCTTAAATTTTCAGATATTGTCTTGAGAAGTTAAATGTTAGGACTAAAATGGTATGGGTAACTTACTCTTGTATATATATGTTCATATTCTGGAAATAGAACATACCTGTATGCGTATCTGTTGGCTCCCAACCACATTTGGTGCAAAACTTGGATGATAAGGGATGATTTGTGACCATGGCCCTTTCCTGTTGTGTAGCTAGGGTATGACTTCTAACTTGAAGTTGTTGAAGCTTTTCCTATGAAGGTGGTAATTTGGCCACCCTCAGCAAGAAGGTGTAGTTTCTGCAGCTTCAGGTTTCCAACATAAGTTAGACTGTTTAGGACAGCATGTTCTGAAATTTTCCATGCCTTTATTATAAATCAGGAACTTCTGATTTAATGAAATATGTAGCTCTCTGTAGCTGTAGGATACAGTGACTTGTAAGAGTAGGCTATTAAATTTGATGTCAGGACTGCTGTGCTGATCTGGACAAGTCAAGAGGAAACTTTACTCCACCAGATAATCCTACTTTTGCATTTCTTCGCTCTCTAGTAGACTAAGAGAAAGTGGTTGGAGTGATGATGTAACAAGATGGGTTGTGTCATGCAAGGTTTTCTTCTGGTATTCACATAGACTATCTAGCTGTTTGACAGTTTCTCTTCTGCTATTTTATTTTATATTTAATACAAGGTTACAGTGAAATGTGTCTAGTGATAATGGTTTAGGGCATTGCTCTAGCAGGTGAACCATGTGAGTTCTAATTCCACCTCTGAGTATTCAGTATTGCCAACAGGCAAGCTGAAAAGCGTGAACCTCTCCACTATACATATAACATGGGGGTTATGGGGTTCTTTCATGTGTCTGTATGTGCATTAGATCCATGAGCGAGTGCCATGACTGCTAGAAAAATAGCTGGTGGTGGCGGTGGCAGTTTATTCATGCCCATCTGCAGCTTTGTCACTCTGACTCTTTTCCTCTTTTCTTTATATTTAATTTTTCTCAAGTGTGACACAAATATCAAGAAGCAGAGAAGACAAAAGGGAACCTCGTTGTCATTCCTTAATTAGGACACTGAGTTGGGAGTACCTTGTTTTGGTTTATGCATTTGATCACAAACTTTGTCTTAGTGTGTGAGAACTGTTTATCGTGACTACATCTGTGAGGAATGGATCTCGTTTTCTGTGTGAGATGTGTCGGTCACCACAGAAGTAATCTTTTCGTTTGCCCTTTGGAACTTCTTGTGAGTGTTAGTAGGTCTTGTTTTGCTTATGTACTTTGACATTAGCACATAGCCTATAGCTGCAATATGTGATAGCTGATATAATCCCCCATGCTGTGGAATTAATACCCCACAGGTAAAGGCTTTCACTGGCTCACTCTCAAACAACTGCATTAGTTCTAGGTGGTCACAGAAAGTAGTCTTGAGTAATCTGGTTCTGTCATATGTGTCTAGGTGAATGTGTTTTCTTGACTTTATAGTCATTCACTGACGTTTCTGCATTCAGGGCCTTACCGTGCCACAGAAGCAGTGTATGTGGAATTATTAATGTTAAACATGATGACTTTAAATTGTCCAAGCTTTATAGTGATACAGGAGAATAGAGATGTTGGTGCGCAGTATATATGTGCTTTTGTTTGAAATTGAATGCTTTTTTTCACTTTAGAAATTCTGCTTCAGTGTCGGAAAGGCTGCACTGGCTTTCACAATGCTCTGTGTGACTTCATGATTCAGGGGTATCTTGCTGCTGGCAAAGAGGTTTTGTGTGCAGCCCTCTTCATGGCATTATCCTAGGGCTTCCTAGCCCTCCATACCTCCACTAGGCAAGCTGAAACAGGACTTCTGTTTTCTTTTGGTCATGTTCAGATGGTAGAACATACTGTCAGTGATGCCTTATGGACCCTTGGTTGCACATTTTCAAGGTGTAAAATTCTTGTCAGAAAGCAGCATATTGGCCACTGACTCTGGGACTGTGAGTTTAGTGCAGGGTCTCTGCATACTGCATGGACAGAAGAATCCACAGGGGTGGATAGGAAGTTCTGTGTCTTTGCCTGAGTAATCTTAATTCAATAAATGCAAAGATTTTATGTGAGAAATTGTTCAAGGATGTGGCCTGCCATAGTGCCACTGACTCTTTCAGAAAAATTTTGAGAAAGGAAGGTCACTGCAGTTTCATGAGATGAACAAATAATACTTGAAATCTACCTTTTACAGCTGGAACTTCGAGAAACTATTGTAGGTAACAGTATCTAGCCTTTGTCTGTGTTGATAATGACTATCTGTGATTCTTCTATTATTTTTCTATGCTTTTCTTGTGAGGTTGTAAAAATACCGACTCAGTTTTGAGCACACCAAAAGCCTGCCTGGGTACCTGGGATTGTTCCAGCAATTCTGCTTAAGGGTTTGATCATCATTCTAAGAAAGATTTCTTTTGGAGGCTGTCAGAAGTGAAATTAATGTGATGATTGCCTTATAGAAATATTGCCATTCTGCTTATTTTTGAAGGTAGAGAGTGTTAGCATACTGGAATCCCTGAGGAAACACTTCTTATTCTATTCATATGATAAATACTTGGAATAATTTATCTGGATTAGTGACCCCGTCACACTGCACAGTCTGCTTGTGAAATCTTTAAGAACCTACACTGTAGTTGGTACAGGTAGCAGTACAACCCAAGTGAGCTTCATTATGCTTCTTCAGAAATGATAGATGTTAAATTATTCGACTGTTGATGTGAGAGCTTCAGGATTTCCATTGTATTGGCATAGTCAGTAGCTGCCTAGGAAGGTGCAACACTACATATTGCAGGGCTGTAGGCAGTTCTGCACTCCTTCCTTCCTGTCTTTATCCTCTGCCATAACAGCAAACCAGACTAGTCTTCTGATTGACAGCATGTTGAAGTTATTTCAGCTTTTCTGCTTCCAGACCTGTCTGTCTCCTCCTTAGTTATGTTATAAACTGAAGTCATTGATCTAGTTATTTTTGATCTTTTTAGCTAGACTGTGTAGCACAAGTGTAGATGCTAACAGTGATTTGATCAAACTGCCATTTTTCATCAAACTATCCCTCACAGAGCAGGCTCTCCACCAAGGCACTGGGTTCCTGAGATCTTACCTTTTTTATTATTATTATTTCATAGTTCGAACAATAAATTTTGATAGGGTTTTTGAGTGTTTTTTGACACATGCCATATAGAATATTAATTGTTGTAGGGGTTATGACCATCAGACAACTAGTGGCACCTGACCTTCCCCAGTCAGTGATCAGGACAGCAATTTGCAGCCCAAGTGCTGCAGTAGCTTTGATACTTTCAGTGAAAGGTTGGTTGCAACTCTGATGCTTAGTAGGATGCCAGTGTTTGGATCATGGATATGTTCAGGTCATCTTGTGCTTGGCAGATCGTATTCCAACAAGCAGGCTTGCCTAGTTGATTCTTAGTATTTGGAGTTAATAATAGGGTGCTGAATTGATGGAGGAAAGCCCTTTCAGCTAGGGGAGTTTGAAAATTAAATTCATTGGGTAGTGGAGACTGAGATGCTGTAATTGGGAAACTCGCATGAGAACAGTGTTTCAAACAGTTTTGCCTTCCTTGATAAAAGTGCTATACTTTGTAGTAGATTGACTTCAATAGGGAGACACCTCTTTAGAATGAAAGCTTAGTATCCACCAGGCTAGAAAGTATTTGGAAATCTGGGGAAAAGCAAAAACCCAGGTATTTGATTTTCTGGAAGACTGCTTATATTCTAGGCTGTTAGGAAATAGCAGAGCTCTTCTTTCTCCTTTAGGTTTTCATGGCCTCTTCTTTGGTCTGCTTCAAGGAGAACCATAACAGCTGCTTTTCACAGTGGTTATTAGGTGAAATGCTTGAAGGAACTGTACATGGTGCCCAGGTTCAGGTACTTGTGGTCTCTTGTGGTTCAGCTTAGAAGCCCTGGAGAACAGACTTCTGGTGACTATGCCCTCTCCTAGGTATGTAGGTTGCCCGAGATAACAGCTGAACCTGTTGCAGCCTCATCTGGGAGAGAATAGCTTGCTTCCTATTGAGAGGAATGGAGAGGCAGGACTAGCTTATGTCTGCGAAGTTTCCCTTACAGCACACGCAGCCAAGATGAACAACAGGCTTTTGTGTGGAAGTAGCAACACGTGGAAGACTTTGTATGGACTTTATTCAAGCATAATTGATAGGATGAAGAGTACTGTTCCTCTGGAAAATGACAATATTTAGTCTCTCATTTCTCTCATTCTGCTTTCTTGATCAAAAAGGTACATCCATTTTTACGCAAGCAGGTGTTGGAATACTGAGATATAACTAGGGTTTCAAAGTTTGTTCCCCCCAGCCCCAAATCTCTAACCGTAATGGTGGGGTGCTGAAATGAACTGTATCCACAGGAACTGTCAAACTGAAAAATTTTTATGGGGTGTTACAAGCCAGGATACACTCTGATAATGTATGGTAACATGATGAGGAGCAAATAACTGCTTTATGTTGAATGCTTTTTCAAGTCTGTCATCTTTTACCCTCTCCCACTTTTTACAGGAAAATCATCAGCGGGTTTGTATCTTCTTTGATTATGCAAAACGTGGTAAAAACACTGCATGGTCCTATTTTCTGCCAATGTTGAATCGACAAGATCTTTTCACTGTGCATATGGTAAGTTTTAAATGAACCTGTCTCTGAAGATGGTAGAGAAGAATGCTTGTTTTATTTTTCTTTAGGAGGTTTTGGAGTTTGAAGCTAAACTACTGCCTGGACTGGAAAGTTTTGGTCTTGCAGTCCAGATGAGTCATTCTTACTACAAGCTTCAGTTGACCACACTTTAAAAAGAAAAGTTACATTGTTTATTGACTTCTTTTTTTTTCTGGGAGGTTACAGCAAGTTTTAAAGGCTCAGAGAAGAAAGGATTTTTGAATTAAGCACAGTAAGACATAACTAGAAAAATAACTTTTGTCACAACTGTCATTCAATGCTCTTCATGCTGTACAAATATTAGAATTTAAATTCTTATCCTGTGAAAGGGAAATATCTTTACTCTCTCATACGCTCAAATTACTATAACGCCACTTGAAATCTACTTAAAATGGTCTGTAAACATACTGGGGAAGAAATAATGTCTGCTGTTGTGCTGGGTTGACCCTCGCTGACAGGAAAGCTCCCACCCAGTTGCTTGCACAGCACCCTGCCAGTGGGACTGGGGAGAGAATCAGGAGGGTAGAAGTGAGAAAACTCATGGGCCAAGGTAAAAACAGTTTAATAAGTGAAAGGGAAAAAAAGAAGGGGGGGGTTAGAGCCCAAAACAAATTCAGCAAAAACAAGTTATGCAAAAGCAATCACACAACACCAACAGACTGATGCCCAGCCACTATATCTCTTTGGTCAGCTGTCTCACTGTGTCCTCTCCTGGGCTTCTTGGCTTGCCCCCCATCTCCCCAACCTACTCAGTGGAAGTGTAGTGTGAGAAGCAGAGAAGTCCTTGATGTTGTGCAAGCACTGCTCAGCAACAGCTAAAACTCTGGTAGGTTATCAACACTGTTTTGGTCACCAGTCTAAACTGCAGCATCGTATGGGCTGCTACAAAGAAAATTAAGACCATCTCAGCCAAGCCCAGTACAACCGTGTGCATGGTATGGTATCTGCTGTTCTTTGAGCCACTGGGTGCTGCTGGTGTATGTGGAGTAACTTTTCTGGAATTCTTAATATTCTTCTGTCATCTGTGGTACAAACTGGCCACTTCATCTCAGTGTTTTTTTTTTTTTTTCCTTGGGGAGAAAAATACTACTGTAAATTCCTAATGGAGACCATAGATTCCACCAATAAAACATGTATTATGGCTTGAAGAGGGAGAAAACAGCATGAGTAGGGATTGTTCTTCACTGCATATGTTTATGCTGGCATGGTATAGTAGAATCAAATCAGTGGCTCAAACTACAAAGCCACATACCTGGCCCATGTTATGCTGTGGTGGCAGTGCTGGCACAAGGAATTCCAGGCAAGTCGTGCTGTTTGCCCTTAGGTGTGGCCGGTGCAACTGTGTTTGGGGCTGTGCTGTGACTTGAACAGTGAGCTGGCCTGCTTGCAGGAAAAATGTCAAGCCTGATTTTTTTTTTTTTTTTAAATCTGACTGATTTGCTGAATGGTGGTGGAGTCAGGTTACTTGGTGCAGCTGAAGGAAGCTGTTGGTGTTTGCTTTTTGATTGGTGGTTTTTTTGTTGGTTGATTTTTTTTGGTATTGCTGCTAAAGACCCATCTTGCAAAACTGTGGTCTGAGCAAACTCGGGCAATATTGACTTCGCAAGTGTGCAGGTAAAGTGTAATTTTTAGACCCTTGCAGTGCAAACTAATTAATCTGCCTAGAATGGTGGCTTTCAAATACATAGTGTAGAAATTTCTATGCCTAGTTCTTCTCTGCTCACAGATGTGTTATTCAGATATTGTTTTCTTTGTGTACTGCAAAAATATACAAATAAGTTTACAAGTCACGGAGAACCTCATGTAATGTGAATCCACTTTAAAACACTAAGTTTGCTCCCTTGTTGTACCTTTTAGTACTCTGTTCATATTTTCTTTTAAAGCACATAAGTGTGTTTCAAAACAAAGTTTTAGGATTGTGTTGTTTTTGTTGGTTCCCCCCTTTACTATACACTCTGGAAGACTTTTGCTGCCACATCATTGCATCTGCATAGACAGATTAAAATACTTGTCCTCTGGGTTCAGGCTCAAATTCTGCTAGGCATGAATGGTCTCTTACTCAGAGGTTAACTCAGTTTTAACTCAGGAGCATGGTAAGCTAGTGATCTAATATCTCATGTTTTAAAGATGCATGCAGCCAAATAACCCTATAAAACCCCTTCAGAAGTGGATTTGATGCATTTCAATGTAAAGATCGTTGTTCCAGACTCACTCATAATCCCTCTAGAAATCAGTGGTGCTGCACATCTGAATGCAGTACAGGGTAAAGGTGCCTGGAATAGCCTCCCCACTGCATCACGGAGCTGTATGCAGGCAAACCAACCCCTTCCTCAGTAGCTTCTTGGTTAGACTACCTCTTTATAGATAAGCTGGCTCAAATGTTTCTGCAAATAAGCTACAGGCTGCAATATAGAGTTACTTCAAACATAATTTGGAAAGGCTGGCATAGAAATATACTCTTGTTATATGTATCCTTGTCCCAGAGGCATTATGAAAAGTCTTAACCTGACTGCATTTTTACTCCTCAACTTCATTCTTAAATTTTACCTTCCCTTTTGGTTTTCTACTCTTCTTTTTCTGGGATTGAAACTTCTTTCTTCTTGAAGATGACCTGCTTCAGTTTAAGTACAGAAAACTTTAATACTTTGCAGTCATTTTTGTTGGCATATGCTGTAGTTGCTTAAAGTAAGCCTGCTCATGTATGTGTTAGGCTATTAAGTGTCTCACTGCTGATGAATTTCTGACTGTAAGTGTCCTATAGCAGTAGCCCATTGATTGCTCCCCCTGTTGCGAGTTCTTTATTAGTGCCATGTGAACTTCATCAGAGACAGGTGTCCGATAATGCTGTGAAAATATACCACTTACTAGGAAGCAGAAGCAGCAGAAAGCTGAAGAAACAAAATTACTAGGCATGAAGAGTCCCCTACATAGAAAACAGGTATATTTCTACAAAATGTCATCTTTTACCTGAACTTGGTTTCCAGAGCTTATATAATTTTTCATTGAATCCTGAAATTGCCACTTTTGGAAAAAAAAAAATTATTAATTGCATTCTCTTTCAGGCAGCAAGAATTATTGCCAAACTGGCTGCATGGGGGAGGGAACTTATGGAAGGCAGTGACTTGAATTACTATTTCAACTGGATTAAAACTCAGCTCAGTTCACAGGTAAAAAGCTACTTCTGTTTAAACATTACAGTGACTTTGGAAACTTTTTTTTAAAGAATGTGAATATATAGATGTGCAGGCAGGAGGGTTTTTATAATTTTGTTTTCTTTCTTTAAAAATGAAATTTTACTTTGTTAATTTAAAAGCTAAATATCCTTTATTCAAACATGTACTTTTTAATTTAATATTTTATATTTCCTACTCCAGTCTTGAAATTTAAATGAAAATAAAAAATAAGGCTTTTTGCCTGTTGTGTTGGTAAGTGTTTATTTTCTTCTGGACGCTGAGAAAACGCATGACGAGGGTTTTTTGCCTCCCTGTGTTGTTTGTTTCTCAGAGCTTTTTGCTAGGAAGAAAAACCACATGGCAACAGGAAGTGGATATCAAAACTTTTTTCCAGTTTACTGTAGAACAAAGCTTCTACTTCTAGTCCTGTCACTTGAAACTGAATAAATCCTGACTTATTTGGACAGTGTTTGTATGCCATTAGCTCAGTATGAACTGCTTACTGCTGGCTTCTCCTTTGTATTCATTTTTGGAGATTTTTCCCTTGAATCCTTATCAAAACCCAGCGATTTGTCATTCTGTTGTGGCAGAAGTGGATTCTGGAGAGCTGACAAATGTTCAGTAGGTTTAGTAGGGATATTTTTTTTGCTATAGTTTTCCAGATGGGGCTTATTAAAAATCAGTTTTATTTTTATTCTGGAATAGGAATCTTAAAGTTGGAATTTCCTTCAGAAAGATTCAAGAGAATGGTTTTCAAATTCTAAGATAAAGATGGATAAAAGTCTTGAGTAAATCCACGCTTAAATTAGGAAAACAAAAAATGAAAAAAAAAAAAAAATTAAATTTTCATATACCAGGATCAGCTCCAAGCGTATTTTTCTAGAACATGACAGTGAGTGTGGGAAACAAATACAATATATTATCATAATATATTGGGCAGAAAAAGTATCTAATAGAGTCTTAATCTTTCCTTTTATGACTACAGCAAAGGGAGAATTGAAAGAAACTTGGTAACAATTTTTCTGTAAGGATGAAGAACACCTCTGATTTTAAACTTCTGGTTTTTTTGCTAGAAGCTACGTGGTACAGGGGGTTCTGTGGAAACAGGAGCAGTCTCCACAAGCGATGTGAGTATATCTTTGAAATCCGTCAATTTCCTATTTTGGGCAGGTGGTATCCACTCCTCAGATTAAGGTGCAGAGCTGTTCTGGTGTCGGTAATAGAAAGTACTTGGAATCAGAACTGTACGACAACAGAGTGCCAGGTGATGGCGCCAAGAAACAAAAGTATTTTTAAAACACTGGTTTCACAGAAAATGCTGGCAGTGGAAGTCTGTATTTTACAAATTGGTTTGGTTTGTTAAAAATGTAGATATATCTAGCATCCTCTTTGTTAAAACTTTAAAAAATTTTGTGCAATTAATGTAATATTTGAACAATACTGTCTGTTTAGCACTGAACTGTCTGACTGGTAGAAGTAACCTGAGACTAAGAAGCTTTTGGCTCTTGTAATGTGCAGAACTTAGCTTCAGTATTTGTTGTGCCTTTTCTAATGTTGTCCCTCAAACTTCTGCAGCATGAAGATACAAGAGTACTTTCAAAGCTGTAAGCTTTTCATACGTGAATAGTCTAAATTCAGGGGAAAATGGATTGTCCTTTTCTCATCAGTATTTATACTGAATTTCATGTAGCTGTAATGGCTGTTGAGCTTGGAGATGAACTGTGGCAGTACAGGAAACGCAAGTCGTCATCATAACTGGACTTCCTATTTTGTTGTGGCATAACGAGGCGGTTTATCATCGCTTTTGAATGTGGAGTAGGATTCAGTTTGGTCTTTTGTTCCTTTTGCAACCTGAAAGTGTTCACAGTTTTTCAGAAAGACTCTTAAATTAACCACCTGACCAGGGTTTAAAATAGGAAAGACGAAAGACTGTTATGCATGGCCACAGATAGGGAGTAAAATTATGGCCTGAGTATAGAAGTTGGAAGTATTTCATGTGCAGTTCTTTAGGCCATACTTTTAGGTTTTGTTAGGCTGACAGCCCTCTGTCATAGAGCCGTAAAACAGTAAATAGTTCTACAGCACACACCACTACTCGTTATGGATCCATGAGTTCTTCTAACGTGCTTAGAAATCTGTATTTATTGTACTGTAGCACTTCATGGATGTACCGTACTACTGCAGGGTCCCAAAGCAGCAGAACTGATAGTGCAGGTTATGTTCTAGGGTAATTAAGTTGGGTAAGTATTGTCTTGACTTTGTTAATGTTCTGATTTCAGTTTCAGGTCTTGTTTCAGATCTAGCTTGTGCAGGATTTCCAAGCAGGTCCTGGCTAATTTATTTCAGAGTAAATTAGAGATGCAGTGGTAACATTTTATACAGGAAATGAGGGCTGGGATCCATTACAAAATTTCAATTAAAATAGTGTTGAAAGGGAACGGTTTTATGACAGACTCCTTAAAAACAAAACTCCAAGTTCAGTAGTACGCAGGTTGGTGATGCAGATATTATTAAGGGCAGGAGGGCCGTTGGTGTGTTTATAGCTGTTTTACTTTCATGGTGTGTGAGAGTGAATACCTACCCAGGGAAATGTTCTGTATGATGATTTGGGCCTAGATGATCAGACTTAGTTTTTTACATAAAAGTCTTGGTCTCTGGTGAGAGACACAGAATGAATTCATCTTTATTTTAAATTCTGTTTATTGTCTCTTCTCTTCTTCTCTTCATATGGGATTGCCTACACTTCCTTACTCCGTTAAATGTTTGAAAGGTTTGACCTTGTATTATGTGAGTGATCTACCATAAGATCTTTCAAGACACTTGGTAACGAAGGTGGGCTTATAGGAAGGAAACCCCAACATTTTATCAGCAGCATATAATAACAGAGTATTAGTGAAGATAATGCCAGAAGCTGAGCAAGAAGAGAGGGGGGGAAAAAAAAGCCACTTCTCTTGTACCTTGGGATCTTTCTGTAGCTGTGCTGGGAGGGACAATGGGTTTGACCAAAACCCATTTTTGAACTGCAGCCCATCTTATGTGTTACTGCACAAAAAATACATGCTTTTAGAGATGAAGAGCTATTTAATGATTCCATCTTTGACTGTTTATATAGGAGTCTGAATGAAAATAGAATTCAGTGGCTCATCTCAGTGTTTTCCTGATGGGAAAGCTTAAGTCTCGTTATTCTTTTCCTAGCACAGTATACTGTGCTAAGCTTTTATTGGAAAGAAGAAAAAATTAAAATGCAAAGCTAAACTTTGAGGATGATTTTGCGTACTTGTTTTTCTAATTTTTTTTTTTGTATAAATATACATCTCATTATGATAAGCATGGGACTTTGTGGCACATATGTAGGAAACATGCAATTGTAATGACACCACTGCTGTTTTGAATTGGAGAGTGGGAGTGGGAAGAACCTGAGTTCAAGATTCCTTTTTCTACGATGACTTCTAGGAAACTTCTTCAAGCTTGGTAACCAGTTTGCTGATTTATTTCCCAAAGTTCGCTCAATAGAATAAAAATTGACTCTGTGGATGAAAGGGCTCTGGCAGTATAATCAAAGAGAAGACAGCCTTCGTTCATAGATACTGAAAGAAGGCATATTCAAATAGGCTATAAAAATCTTTTATGGTAATGTAAAATGGTATCACTGCATAACACTTCTTTCCTACTCAGAACTCTCTTACATTTATACTTTGCTTGCCACCTTTTCTTGTGCTATTTTGTTTTTTCTTTTAAATAGGGGGATGTAAAGCATTTATAAGAGTGAGCCGGTTTAACTCAAGTGTCACTGAAGAAATGTGTGTTGAAGTATGCCAGTAAAGCCTAGTTTGGATAACTGAACTTCAACACTTACTACCTAACTCTTCATGTAAGAAGTGATGTGTTCTTCTTTTCACCCAGAGTTCCCAGTATGTACAATGTGTTGCTGGATGTCTGCAGCTGATGCTCAGGGTCAATGAATATCGCTTTGCGTGGGTAGAAGCAGATGGAGTAAATTGGTGAGTGTTTATTTCAATTTATATGGATATACTCACACTTACAATAGCACATTCCCCAGTGACCCTTTTGGAACAGAACTCTCTTGCAAAAGACAGCTGCTCTGTTTGAGTACAAAACCTATTTGTTTTCAAACATTAATACAGTCAAACAGACAAATGAAACTTGCAGATATAGGTACCAATGTTGAGGCTTTAATGCTACTTTACTCTTCATGAAGAACTGCTTAAATAAATATCTGAAGGGGAAGACAGCCATGTTTCTTCCCCTGAAGATGCTCTGTTTTTTATTTAATAGAACAAGGCCTAACAAAATGAGTTTCTGCTAATCTTCCTTGTCTTTCAGTTTGGAGTTGTTCAGTCTGAAAATATTAGCAAAAGGAGAAACATGTTCTAGAGCAAAGCTCAAATTTTTTCCACATATGGCTTCAAGTAGATCATTCTTTTATCCAGATTCTCCTCATAAAGAGCTCTGCATAAGGGTATGATGTGGTTGCTCATCTTATTTAAAAAAATGCTTGTCTATAAATAATTTTTCTGCCATGCGTGCCTCTATTGGGGATGGTGGCTATACAATTTGCACTTCAAGAAAAAAATACCCTTGTACTCTGAAATGGAGAAAAGTCAAAAGTTGCCAGTGAAGTGAAAATTCAAAAGATGTTCATGTGCATCAAGATGCGAAACAAACTTTTTCACCAAGGGAGCTTTTTAATAAACTGTTAAAGCGCTACAGTAAGCCTGCATTTCAACAGGTTTGAATTTGTCTTAATATTGATAGCAATGATCTTGAAAGTAGATAATTTTTTTTAAATGGCATTAGCTTTTTTGGAATGGACCTGTAAATTTCATATTAAATTTTCAAAACTTCAGCTGAACAGAGCTTCTGCATGATTTCTTCTTGGAGATCTTGTGACATTATTTCTTTTCTAGCAGCGCTTTGTATATCTGTGGTGTGTTATATATATATAACCTGTTTTCTGCGAACACACTTGTTAAATAATGCTTCAGCTCATTTCAGACACTCCTGTGTAAGGAAGCAAGTTCAGTTTGTGTAGATTTTGTTCTGTCTGTTTACTCCTCTCTTTCTTAACTCTCAAGGAGTAGGTATGTGTTTCTCTGTTTCCCCTAGAATGACAAATAAGCTCTAAACATACCCATAGAAAAAGTCTTGGTGAACCTGAAGATGGATACAGTACCACATCAATTCACATGGGAGAAGCTGCTTTATGGCTGTAAGGCTAAGGAGGAAATAACTATATCTTTAAAGTATGGCTTTCTGAACAAGCTGCTTGTACAATGATAAATACTGGTACAGGATACTGTAAAGCTCTTTCCAAAAAGTTCTTGTTAACCATTTCCTTTATTGTTTCAGGGTGCAGCAATGCCATCTCTGCAGTCATTATTTAAAAACTAAATGTATACTATGTTAATTTTTCAGTATCATGGGGGTCTTGAGCAACAAATGTGGCTTCCAGCTCCAGTATCAGATGATCTTCTGTGTGTGGCTGTTGGCATTTAGCCCTCAAATGTGTGAATATCTCCGTCGGTATAATATTGTTCCAGTGCTCTCGGACATTCTTCAGGAATCTGTTAAAGAGAAAGTAACTAGAATCATCCTTGCAGCATTTCGGGTAAGTGTCTGTTGACTGCAATCGCACTGAGCTTCTCTCGAAGGAGTAGGTCTCAAATGTTGCTGAGGCACAGCTATTTCTGCTAGACCATGTCAGTAAACTGGACCGAAAGCTTAATTCTCCCTTTCTTGTGAACTGAGTTTTGCTACAGGTAATATACATGCTATTACAACCAATAGATGTCTGCTATTCAGTGTTTTAAAATAAGATTGACTAAAAAACCTGATGTTATCACGGACACTAGTGATTTCCCTTCTTTAGTTAAAAATTCTTTTTTCTACTGGTACTAGTATAAAACACTATCATTACTAATACCTGATAAATTTTGCCTTACAAAGCTTTCATTAAGGAATATTATTTAAAACATGCATATGTTTGTCCAACTGACTGACCTAGAAATTTTTATCTGCCAGTCCAAAAATCTCTTCTTGGTGGCTCTGTCAAGTTGAATGAGAATATTCATGTAAGAGTGATTAGTCGACTTATTGTGTCCACATTGCCTGAAAATCACTGGCCTAATTTAAGATGATTTGGAGTAACTGAGCACCAAGGAGTGATGTTTTCATTGTGAGAGTACCAATTTGTGTTCATGGATGCTAATTGTGCATGTGCATGTAGTTCTACATGCATGCTTGTCAAGTGTTTTGCATTTAATACAGGAGTCCTGTAACAACTTGTAATCCTATTTTAAAACAGGACTTGTATCCTGAGTAGGAGATGTAGATCTTGGAAACTATTTGTTTTCCTGGATGTTGATTGTGTTCCAGCAGCAGGTGTCCCAAGTAAATTAGGATGGGGAAAGGGGAATTGTTGCTTACTGACTTGCTGATTAGCAATAATGAGCTGTGTGAAGACGCTTACTCTGTGACTTAAATGGCCTCTCTAGCCAAAAGCATCTGCCACTTTGAAAAATTTCTGGATAAGGTAGATTGTAAGAATATGCTATTTATCCTGTTGAAGGAGGCCAGTGGCATGAGGTATTCAGTAGGGGCTATTCTTACTATGTATCTGTTTTGGTGTTCTTCAGGGCCTTAATGTTAGTATTAAGCATGGATGTAAAGCAAGACAGCTTGGAGAGAAAAAAAATTGTTGAGGGGGTGAGCAGTTCATATTCAATTTCTTCCAATTCTGAGGTCATAAAAAGTAGGAGAAATAATTGCTAGTTCTTAGATTTAGTGTGTTTTGCAAGAAGAGACAAAAATGAAGCAAAGTTCTTTAAATAAACAAAGGCTAAGAAAGAATAAGATGGTTCTGTTACAGGCTTTGGGGAAATCAACTCAGTTTTTTCTTTCTCCAACATTGAAGACCAGTGTTGGCATGAAAATGAGGTTATAAACTGGCAGCCAGGAAATAATAGATTAGAAATCAGATGTCAGAGCTGTGAGCCGTGAATCAAAATTGAAACAGGTAGCAGAGGCAAAATAGCCCTTCTGCTGTGTGAGGCCACAATATCAGTTTGGTTTAAAAAAAAAAAAAAAAAAAAAAGGTGAATTGCATAAAGGGCTAGGCTTGATGATTCCCCAGATCATCCCTCCTGCCTGTGCATTACTGAAGGTATGCCATGAGTCTTGACAACTTGCATACATCTTCTCTACTGCTCGATGTCTCTGAATTTGATCTGTTTCACCTCTTTGGCAAGTTAATTGCCTGAAGTAGGTAACTGTAATTTTTTTTCTATAAAGCATCAAGTATCGGGTACTTCTGTACTTTGAATAACTTTCCCTCTTTACCTATTAAAATGTTTTTTTCCCCTCACTTTTTGTACTCTTATTGTCTTTTATATCTATTTCCTACCTATAACTCATTTTATACCTGAAGATTTTTTTATCGCTGAGTATTTTACTGATCTATTCTATTTAGTAATGTGTTCCTGTTTGTACTTTCCTAATATATCCTTTCAATTTCACTATAAAAAGCCTGACTATCTTACTATGGTACGAGATAGGTAATAATATTTGGAGTAGCTTCCACATCTGCCTATAATTCTCTTAACTAGGAGTTCTCTGGAAACTTTATCTACCTGCTCCTTGAACTTCTTGAATTTTGTCTTTCAAGATTCATTATTTGTTCTCTTGCTCTTGTTAGCACTTCTAACTCTAAGTAATTTAGCATTACTTTCTGTAAATTACCTTATACTTCTCAGTTCTCTTACTGAAATAGAAATGGGGTGGGTTTTTTTTGCACATTAAAGCTAATTGTATGTGGCTATTAAAAGCAGTAATGACTTATTTTCAGTATGCAAGTTTTAACATTTATTTGCAGTGTTCTGCCTTACTAACTAATATTATGTCTGATATCTTAGAAACGTTAACTGTAATGGTTCTCTGACGTGAATGAAAGTAGTGCAGTCAAATTCCTTCTGTATGCTTTCATTGCTTATTTCTGGTAGATGTTAAGGCTTATTTATATAAATGCCTGTTCTGTTTGTTAAGGACTTTGTCTTTTATATGGAATTCATGTTTTCAGCTTTATCAAAAAGTGCAGGTGGCTAGCTCTGAATGACATAATTTGAAGCTGATTAAACTGAGTAGAAATCTAATGAATAAATGACATTAGAATTTGACTATTACATTCTGTGCTTGTTATGCCAGTCTTCCCAACAATCTTCTGTTTGAATAAAAATATCTAGTTGAAATATTCCCAAATTCAGAAGCTGATCTAATCCAGGTGGTAATTCTTGAGTTGTAAAGATGACTTCAGGTTTTTTTTTTTGTTCGGTGTTTTTTTGTTTGTTTGTTTGGTTTTTTTTAGGGTTTCCTGCTTCATACTACTGCTGCACAGAAAGCTAAAATGATAATCCCAGATAAAAGTAATTGTTGATGGCACAGGCTCTGGGGTTTGGGATATAAGCTTGCCTTTTTTTTTTTTTTTTTTGAATAGTCTTTGTAGTCCACCTGACTTGATGTGAAAAACGACCAGAGCAGGTGAAATAATAATACTTTCTAGTATTGAACGTAGCGTACCATCTGGGAGGGAAAAGGTTTAAGTGACCTAAGCTTGAATGCAGTGGCGGTTGTGCTTTTCAGCCCATACAGTTGCATTACATCTACCTTGCAAGACAGAGCCTTTTTTCTTTTTTTTGTTTGTTTGTTTGTTTGTTTTTTTAAAGTTCCTCTTTACCTACTGTAGTGACAGATATGAATACTCCCCGGGTGTAGTAAAGGTCAGTCCTAGGCAATTTATGCTAGTAAATGTAGGTGTAAAGCAGCCGCTTTACACAGCAGCAGATGTGGCAGACTCATATTTTACTGCTTTGGAGAGATTATTTCAGGAAGCGGTCAGTTCTGTCACTTACTAAATTAAAAAGTGCTAGTAAGAATTTCTTAAAAATACCGCTTTGTTTCAAGGAAGTTTGTTCTTAAAACAAACAAAATAAATAAATTTTTACTTTCCTAGAATCTGTTAGAGAAGTCTACTGAGAGAGAAACTCGCCAAGAATATGCTCTTGCCATGATTCAGTGTAAAGTTTTAAAGCAGCTAGAGAATTTGGATCAGCAGAAATATGATGATGAAGATATAACTGAAGATATCAAATTTCTACTGGACAAGCTTGGTGAGAGTGTGCAGGACCTTAGGTATGCTTTGCAGTGTGAACCTTAAAAAAATGCAATTATGCAAACATTGGTAGAACTTTTATATTTTTTTAAGGCTAAATAACATACAGAATTATGATATGTAAATGCTAGTTGATAAGGTATAACTTACAGAGATGCTGGTTCTATATAAAAGTTTACTGTTCTAAATATCTACAGGCTGAATAGAAAATAAAACTTCACTTTTGGATAGGTGATCTTTGTAACTGATAAATTGTTAAAGGACTTCAGAGGGATCTCATAGGAGTTCCAGTCTAAGCTGAAGACTACTAATTAGAATACACTTTGCTGTCCAGATTAACGCAAGTTTTTGCTAGCATTTACCTAGCTCTTGCTCTTGTGCATAAATTGAACTGCATATTGTAGTTCATGTCAAAGGTTTAATTAGATAAAAGGCAAGAACTAGGATTCTTGGTTGGGGAAGTTCAAACCTAGAAAACAAGCAAAACAGCAAATTAAATTCCCAAATGCTGTGGTTGTGTGGCTTGTGTTTTTCCTTCCCCGCCCCCTCCCCGAATTGTGTTTTGGGGTAAATGGAGGAGTATGTTTGAAAACAAGTTGTTTTTTTTCTTGCATTTCATGCCTTTCCTTATTTTTAAAGTGTTGAACTCAGAGGCAGGGCACAGCTCACATGCTATGCTGAAAGCTGATTTCCAAATGTGCATAGCAAGTTGTGCTCCAGCTTTGTCTTGCTAGGGATCGGCTTGGGCATGCAGTTCAAACTCTGTACTTAGAAGCTTAGCCAATATTTCATTTAGGTCTTTTGTGTTGCAGCTCCTTTGATGAATACAGTTCTGAGCTCAAGTCAGGAAGACTGGAATGGAGTCCTGTACACAAGTCTGAGAAGTTTTGGCGGGAGAATGCTGTAAGACTAAATGAGAAGAATTATGAACTACTCAAGTAAGTGTTAAAGTCTTGAATCACATGATTCTTTAATATTTTCTGTGTTTAACTGGACCTATATCTAATACAGGTTTTACATTTCAACATGAAGTAGTGTCTAGAATGAAAGCAAGTCAGAACATCTTGCTATTTTTGAATGTATGGTCTTTACTCATGTGTGGTTTGTTTTGTTCAAAAGTAAAATTTTTATTTGCTTTTACTGGTCAAAAATGTATTGATGATGATAGAGGGAATATCTCTAGCTTAATTTGTATGCAAATTTGTGTCATTGTCTCTTTTCATGCTTTCACTTGAAAAACAGCTATACTAATAGATGTAATTAAAAACGTTTTAACAGTACCTTAGTCTTGTGTTGTATGTTATTGTTGATCTGAGTGATGAACTCAAGTCTTGAATACTTGGGGGTTGTAAGTTGTGGTACTGTTCCACAGAAAATCTGACTTGCTGCATTACGTTGCAGTCTGTCTATTTTGTCTTGTTTGGTGGATGTAGATTTTTAGATGAAGTGAAGCTGAATCTCGTCTTTCCTTCTGGAGTCAAGGACTTATTTGCTAGCTTCTGAAAGTACGTACTCAAAAGACGTCTAGGTCTTAAACAGCTTGTAGGAACTCTTAGCTGTTTAGCTGCATTGTCATTAACTGACAGTGTGTGTTATTCTTCCTGTTCAGTATTTGCTAGTAAGTCCCAGACCTAACAGAATTCAGGTCGAATGGAGCATGGACAGGTAGAAGGTGTGGCAAGAGCAAGTTGATCCTGAGCTTTACGTGCATTTCAGTCTGCCCTGAAACCTCACCACAAGAAGTCTGATAAATTAATTCCTCCCTAAGGGCACATTGCTAAATATGTAGGATTATAGACCTAGAGATTTTAGGTGCTGCCAACTGCAACATGAAGTTGGTATTGAGACTTGGTATTTCCTGTAGCAATTGCAATGTTTTGCTGTATTCATCTCTCTTGGTTCTGGGGCTGTTAGGTAAATTTATTGTGCCTGTGCTGCCACAAAGACAGTGACCTACAATAGTTCCTTTAAACACCCCACCCCCTCCACCCCCCAAAAAACCCCCAAACCCAAAATCCAAATGAAAAAACCCTCACCACCACCCTCTCTGCCCCCCATCCCCCCCACCAGTATGGTGGGGAGACTCTTGCACCTCAGAACTTTTTTTTTTTTGCATTATAAGGCATTTGACAGCCAATTCTTTCTTAATTTTTTTCCTGCCTTCCGACATTATTGACTTCTTAAGCAAGTGATGCTGGACTTGTATTTTGTTCAATAATATTGTATGATTCTTCAGTGTCTTCTGCTTAGTGTTATGGTTCAAGTTTCTGCTCCTTATTCATGTCCAAATTAAGAGTTCTTTTAAAATGGAAAGTGCCTCATCTGTCACTTTCTGGCCTCTAGGGAGGCAGTGGCTGTGGTAATGTAATTTTACCAGAACGTTCTTTTTTTAATTCCAAATGAATTTTTAACCTACCTAAGGTTTTCAACTTGTTACTTACTTCATGTGATTAGACTATGTTTGCCATTTCACTAAGTATAGATGAATCTAATTTTCCAGTGATGTGTGTTTAACCTTTTAAACTTCTTAGTGCCTAACCTTCATATCTGTGTCATTTTTTTTTTTTCCTCACCTCCTCATTACTGGCTAGAGAGCAATATTACTGGCAGCTGGCTGTTTTCCACTAAAAGCAATTAAACTATTTAATTCAGAAATGAAGACAATATTAAGAGTTGAGAAACTGTTTTCTAATTCTTACAGCTCTGTATTTCTGTTCATGCTCACAAAATAACTAATCTATGAAATTAAAGTCAATGACAAGGTATAGCTTTCATCATCTCAGTCTCTTAGGACAGAACTGCTTTTCAGACCACAGAAAAAGTTGATGGTCTTGAACTGAGAGAGGTTCACAGTTGCACTGAACAAAGGACTGTGTGCTGCTTTGTTCTTCACTGCTAGGATGCCTTTTAATTTTTAAATGACTCTGTATAACAGTGTTCTGCATAAAATTCTGCCTTTTTTATCCTTCTGGCCTGCACTGAGCAAGGCTACAGTTCTGAGAGGAGCAGTAGATTTGGGGAAAGTCTTATAGATAGTAAGCTTGTCACATACATCCTTGCTGTGTCACAAGCAATGTGGCCTTATTGCTTTCTGAATCCGTAATGCGGGATCCTGAGTGCAGGAACTTAGAACAGCATGGAAGCATAACTGGTCTATTGTATACTAGAAGCAGTGGCATCTGTTGGCCTTGTGTAGGCTTTGTGTTTGTGTCCCACTCCTGTCCCAGTCAATAAATATTTATACATTTGGTTAGTACAGCTTATCTTGAACTCAAAGCTGTTGGTTTTGAAGCCAACGTATAAAAAGAGGAGATATTTTGTAAACCTTAGTTACAGGTATTTGTAGATGTGGCTCACTAAATTCACTCTAGTAAATGCTTTTAATCTGTAATTAGGGCAGGATCTCCATTGTTTTAAGTGTTACTGTGTGTTTTGAAAAAGTTCTATTCTAGCTTGGGTGACTTGTAAAGTATTTTTATGGTTACAGGCTTTGCTATTTTAAGTTATCAGTGATTTAAAGAAACAACAATGAAGAAAACCCAAACAAAAAACCTCAAGCCAAAACATGCGATTTGATTGTTTCAAATCCTTTCCTAGAATCCTGACAAAGCTTCTGGAGGTTTCTGATGACCCACAAGTGCTGGCTGTAGCTGCGCATGATGTGGGAGAATATGTACGACACTATCCCCGTGGGAAACGGTAAGAAAAGTGCCAATATGCTGTAACTCAAGAGACTAGCTAGCATATATACTTCGTCTGTGGCTTTTTTGCTTATTTATATTAAAATATGCTACATAGGGATTGCAGGTTATGCTTAAGCTTAATCCACTGGAGGGGTGAGAAAACACAAACTAGATCAGATGAGAAAATACAGACTAGATCTTTGACTTAATATATTTCAGCATGTCTTAACTGTCAAGAGTGAACAGTGACGACTTTATGTCTAAAGAAGTCTTGAATAAGTTGTTAGACTAAAGCAGAAGACATGCACCAGAATAAATTGGAAGAGCTACCAAGAATTTAATCAACCTATCGTTTTTACCCTCTGTTATGACTATTGGGCTATAATTACTGGACTTACAGTAAGGATGGACTATTTCAACAGTGATTAAGTTTTTGTGATCTAAGACTACTGAGACAAGATTTTTCTCACAAACAATTGTTATTGTAATTTCAGTGATGCTAGCACAGATTCAGTTATCACCCTTCTGTTTTAGCATGTTTTGGTGAAAGTGTTGATGTTTACTGTAAACCTGAATTTCTGTCAAAAAGTTCAGGCAGAGATTGCTATATTTTCTTGCTCTGTTTTAAAAGCCTGTGAGCAAAGTTGTTTGAATAACTGCATGTCTAAGGTAAAGAGACAACTGAAGCAGAAAGGGGCCTTTGGTTTTTGCAGGAATCATGCTCATCAGTCACCCAACGGGACATGCGACTTAATTTTTGTAGCAAAGAAGTGGTCTGTCTCTGCTTTCTGCATAGGGTTTAATGGGGAAGATGAGAATAGTCTTCTAGGCTTGTTGGGAATTTCATGAACACCTCTTGTGCAGACTGCTGTCTTGACGGTAGTAGAATCATGAACAACAGACTGAAACTTCATGTCATGTATATGCTAGAAAGATTTCCCTCTACAGAGACTCACAGTCCTTGTAGTCTTGTAAGCAACTTGAACTGAAGTTATTTTTAGATTCTTGGAACAAATTAACTGTTTTGTAGGTCCACTAAGAAAGGTCAGAGGTGTTCAGTGTGTACCACTTGTACTGAGCAGTGCTGCGTATTTGCTAATTAGCTCCTGTGTCTTCCAAAAGAGATTTATGACAACTGGTATTTGGAAGGGAGGCAAGATACCCTCCAATGAGGTGGAAGCACTTACTGCTGCCTCAAAGTGGCAAAGCCAAAGGACTAATACTGGTTGCTTCTGCTTTGAGTTGCCCTATGTCCAAAACCATTTTATTAGGCATTTGCCATACTCTTCAAACAACTTGCACACATCTACCCAAATGTGCCATAATGCTTGGGCTAGTATGGTCATGCAGTTGCTGGACCAAAGGTACGAAGTCAGAGGAGTGGATCAACAGGACCTGTATCTCTCTGTAGCTGGAAAAATGTACTGCTGGTGGGACCACAGCTCTGCTTAGCTCCCAGACTGCTAAACCTATTCAGAAGTGTGCGAACATTCAAAAGGAGCGGTCATCAACAAATAAGTGTCCTAGATAGTATTCTAACCCACGTTCTTCTGTCAAATTCTAGTACTTTAGCTGCTTTCTGCTTATGAACTTGGCTTATTTACCTTTCTGTCCTGATGGACAAACTAAAATGCCTCAATCTCTTTTAAAGAATTCCCTTTGTAATCCACTGTACTTTTACAAAGGACAACTTCAGCAATTTTAGGACTAAAAGCTTAAAATACCTAAGGACTGTATGTCAGTTCCCACGTAATAGTCCATTTCTTACCTTGATGTTTTTTGATATATAGTCATTTACTGCTCCCACGCCTGGTTGGCATTTCACACTATCATTGCATGACTCACTTTGAGAATGGATTCTATTCGTTGATTTAGAAGAATAAGAGAATCTAAATGTCTTAAATACTTTTTTGTTTCCTTTTAAGTGTTTATCCTCAACTCTTAACTGTGTTGTCCTTCAGCCGTCGAAGGTTGCATAGGTGAATTAGAACCTAAAACTTCTTAAGTTTACCTGCTGTGCACAGCGGAGACCTAGAGTTACAGTTCTGGCTAACCTTTCCCTTTGCCTGAGAAAAGAAAACGTTTGTTAAACTAAATACTACATTTTTGCTTGGCTGTTCTCTGATGTCAGCTTAAGTAATTTTAACTCACCTTTAAAATTGAACATCGTGGACCAAATCCTCAAGGCAGTAGCACTGTGGGCTTCTAATGAGCCTCACCAACATGCATTTTCTGACAACATAGCAGCAGAAATAAAGTACAGCATTGGTATTTCCTGTCACTGAGAAGAAACCCAGACTGAACCCAGCCTCCAGTACAACTTTGATGTGGCCCAAGGGTAACTGCTATAGAGGATCAACACGTTCAATCACGTGAATGCTATGAACATGGATTTTATGTTTTGCATGTACAAGAGATTGACACCTAGAGCCATTCCCTCCTTTAGCTCGTGGTTCAGAAACAGCTTAAATGTATTCCCTTTTTCACCTTGGTCTGCTTTTAGATATGCAGTGTGGATTTTATATTAATATTTTCTGTTATAACAGTCTAAACGGTTCTCATTGGTCTTCATCTTCTGTTTCCTCTTTCTCCTTTTAAATGGGTCATGTTAAAATCTGGCTTTTCAGCATCCAGAAGCTTGTTTGAATTGCCACTGTTTCGGCTTAGTGCACTGTTATTATGGGGAACAATCCCTGCAGAAGATGTACACATACTCTAACTGCCCCACTGGGCTCTGTAACTGCTGTAAAGTAAAGAGAAGTTGAGAAGAGGGAAAACAGAATGAAAAATAGTGTTTTGAGCAGGGTTCACTGGGAACCTTCCTTGCAGTTGCTTACCTTTCGGTCTAAAACATGGATGGGAAATGATTTGTACCAGCAGGCTGTGTTATAGAAGAACGGTAATGCTGTTCTTTGACTCTTCATATTCTCAGCTATAATTTCAGTGATGTACTGTCATATCAAATACTCTATTTCCATTTGTGATTATAGGATTTTAACATTTCATTTTGTTTCTTGTGTGCTCCTAGCATAAGGAAGCTTTTGAGTTTAATGCCTTTTTTAACCTCCTTCCAATTTCTGAAAAGTCAGTCCTCTAATGAGGAACAAATTTTTGTTTGTGCTTCATAGTCTTGTCTTTGCAGTAGTTTTATATTTAACACATGATTAAAAATGTGAGGCAGCCTAAGGCAGGCATAAAGGGGTTTTTTGAATGTTATTAGTAATAACTTCTTGAGTTCTTGGTGAGGATTTTCCAGCTTAAAACAGTTGCAGTTTTCTGAATGCATTCCTGTTGTATGAAACATCCTCCTGTGTTTTAATACAGTTGGGAAATAATATTCCCTGTGGTCTCCAGGATGGTTTTGACTGAGTTATAAAATGAAATGGGATATTCTATTTTTCATCTCTCTGCTACATCTTTATACTGTTCTGTGGTTTACAAAAACATGTTGTGTTGTGCAGCAGTAATGCATTAATTTGGCCATGAAATGAACAGTAATAGAAGCAGACAGCCAATGCAGGCTTAGAATGATGGGATAGCATCAGGTTAAGAGTAACGCAAATGATAGCCGCTTCACAGGATATTGTGTTTAACTACTCAGTGACTTGTGAGAGAACCGATGTAAAAAACCATGCAGGTCAGTGAGTAATCAGTGTATATATTCCTTGCAAATTCTCTCCAGACTTTTTGTTATAACAGACCAAAACACTGCCTGTAGAGACTGATCTGGATGGTGATACTTTTTCAGGTTTTAAGTGTGTCGCCTTCCAGTTTTTTAAGAAATTATATATTCATGACGTGGTACAAAGTTTCATCAGTGTTTCACATGGGATTTGGTATAGCTATTAAAAGACTATGGTGAAGTTTGTAGTGAAAGATGCAGCTCAGACATACTGTTTTTTCTGGAAATGGTAACTTAACAGCCAGTTCTACATCTTGTGCAAGAGTAGCTGTGGCTCCAGTACAGTTTGAATGGCCAAAAGCACTATCAGGAGTACCAAGTGGCTGGTTTAATAGGTGTTAGTGTGACTACAAGCATTTTTTTTTTTTCTGGATTAGGCAGTGCTGGACTGTATTGGAGCTTTATTCTTGCAAAAAATGGAATGACCTGGTTATCATCAATTTATGGGGGGGGGGGGGCACTACCTCCTCCTAAGTAATAATCAATAGTGCTGTACCCTGCCAACCCTCTCAAGCTAATATTGCATTCTTTAGCAAGCTAGGTAAAATAAATAACTCTGAAAAGGGTTCCTTCCTTGACTGTTGCTGTTTGTTTCAAAATTTATGGAAGTAGGTAGTGAGTAGCAAACAGAGGAGTCCAGCACAAATACTTCCTGATATTGTAAATTCTTAAAAACAAACAAAAAATCTAAAACAACCCCCACAATTAAAAAACATTCAGTAGGTAGTATGAGAGATCTGCATTTGTAACATGTCAAATAAGATGTATGTGTTAGGAAATAAATATTTTAATAGAATAAATATTATGTGACTTAAACTTAACCTCTTAATGCCCTGAACATGAAGAGGTTGGATAGGATAGCTACCCAGAAGCTGAACTAATGTCAAAGAAACTGCTTCCCTCCTCTCTTTCAGAGTGATTGAACAACTTGGTGGTAAACAACTGGTAATGAACCACATGCATCATGAAGACCAACAAGTTCGTTATAATGCACTACTGGCCGTGCAGAAGCTGATGGTTCACAACTGGTATGTGAAGATTTTTTATCATACTACTAACAGTAAGAAATACTGGGCTGTGGAGAATGGATTCAAGACAGCAGATTTCTTTAAGGGGGGAATAATATTTTAATGTGGTAAGACTGTGGTTCTTAAATGATAGAACAATATGATGCTTATGTGTAAGTTCTTCGGTAGTTTTTATGATTGTTTTTGTTGCACTTGAATCGAGTAGCTTGACCTTGCATGACTGAATGTCATGAGTAATTAACTTGAACAATATATTTTAACTTACTGGAACTGCTTAATATTTAACACAAGCTGTAATTTAGGCTTGCAAAACTACAGTCTTCAAAATGTTAAGGATGTGCGTAGGTATTTTAGCAAGCTTACTTAATCTCAGCTGAAGGAATCAGTAGTTTGATGTAGTTGGAAGAGTTGATGCTTCAAGTACTTAATTGGCTGTTGCTTTGCAAAGTGCATGCCTGACCATTCTTTTGTATTGTTGTTCTTTGCTTTAGTCTTTTCCACCACTCTATAGTGTTATTTTGATGTTGCCATTTTGAGGGGTGGAAGTACAATTTTTCTTGAGCAGAAAAATTGTAGCAGAAGCTTATGGGTTGGTTTCTTACATGAAGTTGAAAATCGCTCACTGGTATCTTTCAGCAATTGCTGAGAATAGCATTTGAAGTGAGTTTTTTCTTTCATTGTTTGTTGACTAGTTCTCTAATAAAGCTCCCAAACCCCTGAAATCCTGGCATGTTCTGCCACAGAACTTGCTGGTGGGTGATGCTGCCTTTCCAACAGAGTACAGGACCTTTATAATGAAGCGTTGAAGGGCTGAAGTCTGAAAAACTTCAGTGTTCACGTAACAACTCTGTGTAACTTGCCAAACTAATTAGGTACGGAAAGCATAAAGCATGGAGAGTTAAAACCCACTAATTAGGAATTCTTAATCTGATTGTTAATTATTTCACCAAAGCTCATATTTCCAACTTGGCAATGCCTTAGAGAAAGATAAAATGCAACAGTACATCTGAGTACATTGGAACATAGATATTGAGATAAAAACAACTAATTTAATTTTGAACTTAAACAACCTTTTATTTCTGAAAAGCTTGGTGCTTGGAAGTACCTATAACTTCTGTCAGTTTTTCCCTTCTGATACAATGTGATCTTTTTAAAAGGCTGAGAAGTGATGATGCTAACAGTATGAAAGTGGTAGGGGAACAAGGTTTACCAAGCACATTCTGACAGGTTCAAGTCACCTACTTGCCATAGAAGACAGGCTAGCAAGGCTCACAAAAAGCTCCTGTCCCCTCTCCCTGCAGTGTATTTTCTGTAAAACAAAGCTATTTTTCTCCATTTTCTTCTGAAGAATGAGTTTTAACTCTCATGTGTGTTATAACAGTCATTTTATCCTGCTTCCTCTCTCTGTCATACTGTAGGAACCATCTATAGCAGAGAATACACATTTAAATAACCTACTGTGACACATCCAGAGTTAACGTTCTCTACCTTTAAGGAGTACTTTGGTAAATAGCATTGAATTTGTGACTGTGTGGAGGTGGAGACTAAACGTGTGGTCATGTGCAGCCTAATTTTGGGGTAGTACTGTATATTGCACTCCACCCTGCTTCTTAGTTTGGTGATATGCTGCTTTTTTCACTATGCTGTTCTGATATATTTGGAGCATTCTGAGTATTATAAACCAGCTGTAGTTAAATGGAGATTACGATGTGAAAGGCTTAGTTACAGAATTTGCCTTCTGCAGGGGAGACAGGTCTTATTTCATGTGTGTTCTGATGTTGGAAATCTGGTAATAAAAGCACAAAACTCTGGTCTTTCTCCAGCACAAACCTCACTGGTAGTAAAAGTTTTCCTGGATGCTTAACCTGGCTTTTCCTCTGTTTCAGTTTAAGCATACTAATTTTAAAAAATATCACCTCTGGTCTTCTAGGTTTGTCTTGGTTTTCTTCTTTTAATGGCATGAACGTTTCTATGCCTGCTTTTCACAGTTTGCGAACCTTTAGACTTGAGACTAAGAGAGATTGCCATTACATCTGTTTCAGGTCTTCAGAGGTGTCAATAAAAAGGACCTGTATGTTAATGCCGTTTTCAGATTCATATTGTCATTTCTGTAGGGAATACATTCTTGTTTAATTCGTATTAGAACAAGCCTCTGGGACACATTGTCCTTGGCTTGTATTTACCAAAACAGCATTCCCTCTGGAATGGACATCAGATAGCTTGAGCTAAGGAAATGACATATTGTTTGTACCTGGGAAGGCAGATCTGTCTTTGTATAGATCTGTCTTTTGATGTGTGTCAGGAGCATTTCTGTTTCATAGCTTGTGTGGGGAGAAGAGAGCAGAGTCCCCTGACTGGTACACAGTGCAGTTCAAATGCCTACTTATTTAGATTTGTTTTGTCATAACATAGATTACTCAGAAAATTGAAGGTTTTGCTTACCTTGCTTCCATGTGTTTTGAAGTTCCAGTTATTTCACTCAAAGCAATTGTTTTTTTCCTTGAATTTGACTGGCAGGGAACAACTCTTCATTAGCACCTGTGACACATACATGACAGAGGCAGTCAGGCTCTTTCTAGATCTGGAGGCTAACCAAGAGAAGGGTGAGAAAATAAGGGCTTGATCTGCCAGGTTGAGGCTTGGTGCAAGTGCTGTGCCTGGAGCAGCAGAGTAAGGAAAAACTTCTGGTACCTGAACCAAGGGAGTAGGGAGTGTCATGGGGCAGCTGAAGTGGTGTTCTTAAAATGCAGCTCTATCATTAGACTGCTAATAACTCAATGTGGAGACAATTAAGTCCTAAGTAATTTGAATAGTTCATTACAGGCTGCTCAACTGGCTTTTCCTTAGGGGTTTTTAAGTCAGGGATAAATGAGGGGAAATCAGACTGTCAGGCATTCTGTTTAATGGTGAAACTAGGTTGGCAAAAGTGGTAATTGCTGTCAGCTTTTCAGATGAGGTAAGTTCAGGTGAAATATTCCAGTTACATTTGCATGTTAAATGATCATATAGTCGATGAAGCAGGGAGCGAAGGTATCTTTTTAGCATCACTTAATGTCTTTAAATGGTAATTTATCCTGTGTTTTAATCTCACTTGAACTAACTGTATTAGTCACGGCACCCCATGCTGATGGTAAAAACTTGTTATTGGTAGATGGGGGTTCGGCATGTCAGTGATGGATGGCAGATTTTTTTGTGTGTCCTGTTTAATTTGTGCTTTAACTATGTGTAAGGAACATCATCTCCTTATTCTTTATCTTTGTTGGTGTTCAGAGGCAATACCCGACTTGACCATTTCAGTATTAGGAACTGGTTTTGGGAACCTAATGCTGGTTGGAGCAATGTTTTTAATGATGCGGATTTAAAAGAATCAAATAATTAAGTTCTAAACTGCACTTACATATATCGCTTTAAAGAAACTCAGTATGTTAATCTCTACAGATGAAGCATGTACCTTTCATGTGTTTCATGGCACAACATTTTACTGAACTTCAGAGATGGGATGTTGGGACTCAAAGTGTACCTACAGTTAGAAGCCCAAGTTCCTTCTATGAACAACAGAGAAGTAGGTTGTTTTTCAGGGCAGTGCAGAGCAGCTTCAGTGCCTGAAATTGAGCAGTGGGAATAATCTTGTGTCTTTAAGATTTGTGAACCTATAGTCTCCTGGTTTCATTCTAAAGGGGTTAATTCCAACTTTATATTACTTCACTAAAATAAGAGCTAGGTGAATTCTAAATATTCTGCATTTAACGTGTAATTTATTTATGACCTTACTGGTCACATAGAACATAGTGCATTAACTTCCATCACTTGCTTGTCTTCTAGCCGGGTTAGGCCCAGGGAGGTTTGCTCCTGACTCGTGTAGTAAGTGCAGCATATTTACTTTTTTTCTTGCTCTGTCAGCAGCAGTGCTCTTGGAAGTTGGGGACAAGAAGTCAGAAATAAGAGAGAATTGTTACAACATCCAGTCTGGCTGAGATGTGCAGAGGTGGATCATGTGTGCTCTTTGTTCATGCAAATGTAAAGTAACAAGCAGTGGTTTAACCCCTATAGGTCAAAAGTTCTTCAGTATTCATACAAGTGCTACTGAAACCATGGTGGATCTGACTGCAAACTCGTTTATTTTCCCTCTGGCTGAGTCAGGGTAATGGCAGAACTTGTAGCATCTTTCAGCATTTGTTCCCATTGACTAAACTACTGGACTATGTTGCCCCACCTTTCTGCTTATGCCTTAGTAGTGAGCTGCTGTTAGTGAGGGATTGCATCTCTTACCTCTGGGTTCAGGTATGATGCCTCATCTCCCCAGGATCCTTTCACCTGTGCAGGCTTTGAGCTATAAACCTCCGTTAAACAGGCAGACTTTTAGAATAAACTGCTATTCAGTGAACTGATACCAACATGGAGAGTATGAATATGTTGGAGGATTCTAAACAGTGGGAATGAGGATGCATCACTGATGCACGATTAAGTATGGTATTGGAAGTAAAATTAATAAATGGCCTTCTGAGTGAAGCAACAAATTCAGATAAGCTTTGAATATGCAGCAGATTCATATATTATTTTCAGAGTGCACATCCCAGTCAAAATTGCTTGCTTTCCATTTTTTTAAAATGACTAGTTATGCAGGCACACACTAAAAAACCTGAAACTGCCTAGAATTTGTGGTATGCTATATTTAGAAGCTGTTGCTGTGTAGAGTTAGCATGAAATACTTGGCATTTGTTGCTACTGTTCTTTGGTATAAACTTTGTTCTCCAAAGTCCACATATCTCCTAAGATAGCTTCTGTACCTTGCTTGCTTTTGGTAGTGAGAAGTGCAAGGTGATAGTTAACGGGCAGCCATGAAGTCTGGCTGCCCCCCCTTTTTTTTGTTTTCCCTGTCCCAACACTCAGATGTGTAATGCTTAATAGAGTAGGTTTTAATCTAGGAAATAATGCCTACATGATAATGCGATCCACTGTATTTATTTTTCCTGTTTCTTAGCCTTCTTCATCCATACAATTCCTTTTTAGTAGTTAACAGAAGTTAACCAACTGAAAAGTTTGAGCGGATAGATTGTGCCCCTGCTAAAAATGAATATTTTTTTTAAGAGGACAGTTCCTAGCTAGAATGAGACAAGCTACGCAAAAATCCAGTTAGTTACAGGCATACTTGATGTCTAGTATGAGTGCTCCATCTTTTTCTTAGAACATAAATATGTATTCTTGTAAAGCCTCGTTCCATACGGGTAGGGGTTGTGGTTTGTAATGTGCATATGCTCTCCAGAATTTCGCGCTGTGATTTTGTTTTCTGTCATGAGGTCTGCACTGTTTGTAAAACACATTTTAATATTTCTCGAGCTTCTGTTAATGTGAAGCAAATATTTTGCAAATATCTAACATCCTGCTCATTTTGAATATTATTTTTTTCAGAGAAATTGTTCTTTTTCATGTGCTGTGATGAAAAACCATGTCACCAAAGAAGTAACTTTCTGATAGTTTCACTTCTGATTAGTGTTACTTCAAACTGAATTTTCCTATGTTAGTCATTCTGAAATATTTTGTGCAACCTTAAAGCTCTTCATTGTTGAAAGCATTTTGCTCACTGTTCATTGTGGCAACTAAATATTCTGATTAAGTATAAAACCACTTTCAAACCAACTTCCTTGGTTCAGTCAGGTTGGTTCTTAATTCACAGAAAGGCTCTGTGTGTTAGCTCATAGTGCATCTTAAAGGTGTAAAAAGGTTTGTACCTTGTCTCCCTAATAGAAAGGCATATATGTGATTTAATTTAATAGATTTTTATTTTAAAAATCTAATAAAACATGTAATAGCCTTGTAATAGGAGCTCATTGATATGCCATTTCTTTATAGCTTGTATGTAAAGTTGTGAACTGGAAGTCTAGAATTACCCTTCCAGAAAATGGACAAATCCTCTTTGAAGGGAAACTGCTGAGTGAAAAGGAGGTTCTTGCAGTGTCTCAGTCTGAAGACACACGTTAAATTTGCATTTCATATCATAAGGAGGGCTGTAAACTGTGCTGTGAATAATGTTTTTAGTAATCAGGAGATAATCTGTAGGTTGTCTATTAATATTATTGCATCCAGCTGAAGACAGGCCCCATTTAAAAAAAAAAATGTAATGTTTATAATCCCTCTGCTCAACTATTCAGGCTGTTTAGTTTTAGTGTGCACATCAAAATGTTAAATGTCTCTTCACTGTGAATAATTAAGGTGAAAAAATGTCCTAGATGCTGTTCACCACCTTAACAGTTTGTTTTTGTTCTACTGGTTTGCATTAAGTGGAATCTGTTACACTAAATATTGTGGATTGCAGAGATTTTTGCAATATCTCCTCTCTCTTGAGATCCAAGGCCACATGTATAGGTCAAGGAGATACATGGTGAAAAATCACCATGGTTCCACTGAAAATAAGATAATTTATAAAACCTTCAATTTGATGATGTGGTGGAGACCCAAATTGCTTGGCCAGAGTAGCTTTGATGCTTTTGCGTACATTTGTTTTTTCTTTTTGTTAGTTGTTTGTGCTGCCTTACCTTCAGCACTACTTATGGTCTGCATTGGTATAATAGAAAAATATTTTATAATGTTTAATACCTTTTTTTTAAATACTTCATATTGCATTACTTGGCTGAGTCAGGGAATAAAATAGTATTCGGCAAACAAGCGACAGAAAAGAACTAAAGTTTTCCTGTGTGGTAGCAGTCTAGCTTGGGCAGTCTTCCCAGCCCAGCTCTCTGTGAGGATGTTGGGTTTTATTTCTTCAGTTTACTACTTCCATAGCTCTACTATTTCTGTTTACCTCTGTGAAGAGCAGTGCATGTAATGTATAAAATATATATTTTTTTAAAATATACAATATATATCTAGCCTATATTTTAGATATACCACTGCATATTTTTATATATTATTTTATAACTCCTGATCTAGCAGTATGACATGATAATATTTCAGGAACCAAACACTAACATAGCTCCAGGTTTGAGTTGAGCCTGGTTTCTTTATTTTCTTTACTGATTCCATGACTGTGGCTCTGTGGCAAGGCAAATGCATCTGTGGTAGCCCCTCTCCAGCTCTACCTGCCTTTCTCCTGGCCACTAGTAGTGTTAATGTGACACTGCAGTAACCGGGTTCAAGGGAGCTTATTAGCAGAAAACAATTAACTTAAGAGTTAAATGAGTAAAAAAATACTGTCTCGCCAGAATGCCTGGATAAGTGCCCCGTGAGAAAGGCAGGCGTACATGGCTAGATTGGGTTCAAGGTGGCCGTGCCAGCTTTGTCCCCCACTGGATTACATAAGGATTTGAGAGATGGTTGCAACTTCGTCCTGGTGTTGCCACTCCATGTCTGCTGCTTAGAAGGTTCCAGGGATTGTCACATCTGTGGAGCTGTTTTTGCAGCAGTATAACACTTATAAGACTAATGCTTTCAAGGGACAGTTTACCCTGCTTAGAGATGGGAATACATCAGTTGTGTAACTCGAATACCTATTTATGAAGCCTTGATAAATGACAAGCTGGTCAGTCTCTCTCAACAAATCCAGGTTATTAGACCCATAGTAGAAATGCAATGTAAAGATGGCAAATCTTTTCTTTCTGTTCAAAGTATTACATCTGCTGCCTGTCCTCTCAACTTGCTTGTCTTATATTTGGTTTGTCTGTACCAGTGTCTGTTGACAGTGTCTTTTGATTTGCTTGAGTTGTGTGGCAGACATTTTATTGTAGCTTTATTAGACTTCTGTACTCTTTCATATGGGGAAGAATTTCTTCAGAACTAGCTTTTCATTTTCACTTTCAAAAGCATGGGGCTCTAGGTTTATGTTTAGAGTGAGGGGGGAAAAAAAATTATTTTATATTGTTCTTTGTCAAAGGAAAGCATTCTGCCTCTTAAGGATCCTAGTCTGCTAAAACAAGCTGGAAATTACAGATGTTGAAGACAAATGTTTCTGGATAACATAGTTCTCCAATAAATTATATTTAAGCAAGATTTAAGATAAATGTTGTTAGAGAAACAGTAGGAAAATTTCACCCTTCCTTTCTTTTATGCTTCATCTCCTTTTTTCCCTTGCCTGACAAAAAGAAGAATTTTCAGTTTTCCTTAAAGGACAGGTAAATCTAACTGCACTGGAATTTGGAGTATAACACTAAAAGCAGTAGTTCTTAAACTGCAAAGCTTGTTCCTTTTAGAACATGACCTCTAGAAATTTGTTGTATGTACCTTGAAACTTCCCTGGCTATCATAGATTGTCTGTTGTTGACAATGTCCTTCGCTCAATCTGAAAATCAGTATAAAACTTTCAGGTAAGGTCTTGTGCCAGTTTGCAGTTACCTCCTTATTCCATACTCGCTGAATTTGGTGGCTTATGTGTTGGATCAGTTCCTTGTGCCTTTTTCCTAAATGACCTTTAAGCATTTGTTGCAATTACTATAATACTTAAGTATATCTCAGCTTGAGGCTGTCAGTGTGTCTCATACGCCAACAAACCCAATTAAATTAAACTGAATGAAGCAACAAATTGGAATAAGGATTTGAGATGCAACAAATTAATTTATTCACCTCTAAGTTTCCTTTTCTTGGAAAAAGCACTTTGGATACCTCTGAAAATGTGTGTTTAAAGATTAGGCCTGTAAAAGAGGAAATTGCTAGGGTGGAATGAATCTCACTTAGTTATTCTAATATGAATGAAAAGATTAATTTGCAAATGGAAATGACTTATGCCTCACTGTCAGACCTCTGAATGACCAAGGAAGTGAGAGAATGGGGCGTTTCAAGTTTTGTTCATATGAGCTTTAGTTGAGAAATGGAGGACTTCATAGAGTAACTACAAAGTAATGACGTATGCTTGCATGTTTTGATGCTTTTCTGCAGTGCAGAGGTAATGTTTTGTGCTCTTGTAAATTTGTACTGAATCAGTTGTTTCACATTTGAATGCGGTTAACTGTAAATGCAAGCTTGTCTGGTCCAGCTTTATCTGCTTTGTAATAAGGATGGTTTTACATAGAAGGAAGTCAGAACGGGGCTAAAACTGACCTTTATAAAGGCCTTTTTGTTCCAGTGGGAGGAAAATGGTCTAAGTGGAACTTTTTGTTCCAGAGAGCTAAACTTGCAAATTTAAACTTACAAGGTACTTTACATCTTGATTATTAATGCTGGAGGATGAATTACCAGCTTATTCTGTGTTGCATGGTTTCTAGTGCTGATTCCAAGTTAGTGCTGCGATGAACTGCTGCAAGGTACTGTAAAAATAACCACGGAGTTCACCTCTACAATCCCAGCATGGGGAGTATACCAAAATGATGTGCTTAAGTGTAAGTCGGTCTATGTGGGAGAGCACAGACTTCTCCAGATACTGACTTGAGGGAGCACCGTTAAGCATATGGTAACTTTCCTTCCCTTTCTGGAAAGCAGTTAAAGAATAAAGCATTATATGTAAAAATGTTTAATATTACTGGACTGTTGTACATATAATTTCATTTCCCTTCATCCCCTTAAATAATACAGAAGAAACATCAGCCGTATATAATGGCTGGACAGCTCATGTATTTTTATTGAAAAAATGTTTACTACTTCTGGATTTTGAAGTATTATATAAAATAGTATAATACCTACTCAAGGTAAAAGACTGCTTTCCAGTGGAAAGAATCGGTGACTGAATTTGGTGTTGGCCAGGACAGTATTTTGCTCTCTTTCCACATCTTTGTACTTGAATTTTCTACATCTTGTAGAACACATATTAAGAGACGCCCTGAAGATCTGCTTTGCCTGGTTCGAAGGGAATATCAGGTTGTGTATTGAAAGACAATGGGTACGTAGGACCCAAACCTCACCTCAACTATGTCAAATGTTAGCAGGATATGTTTTGTCTTAGTCTGTAATATGAGCTGATCAGGTACATGTGAATCTGTGCCGGTAGTGGCTACACTCATATGTTGTATACTTTTGCTTCTGGGTTTAACCATCTTAGAAACTTCATGTGCTTGCAAAAGACCAACCGTGATGCCTTTGTTGTAGTAAAGGTGGTCTTTTTCTGTGGTTATGAAGGAAGGACTAACAAATTTAAAATAGGAAGTAGTGTTCTAATTCATGGGTTTATAGCTTGTAATGTCAAAAATACCTCATTACTTTCCATTGTAGCCTGCATCTCTAATCTGTCAGATGCTGTTTTGAATATTTTATGATTTGTTATCTTGGTGACTAGCCTTCTTTCCTTGTACATGTTCTTGTAGTGCAATGTGCTGAAAGCTTGCATTCTTAAAGGTAATTTTAATTGTGGGGTGAACAGTAATTCTAAAATCCCAGTTTTTCTCTTAAGATTTAAGTAAGTAAGACTGCAGGATAAAAAAAATCTTAGACACTTGATTTTAATTGCATACTGATGGAAACACTGTGTCTAGTTTGTGTGAAGACTGAAGCTTACAGCGCTACTTAACCTCCTGATGTGATGAAATGCCAATATGTAAAAAATATACTTGAAACTTCTTGTGCTTTTTAGTATGTATTTTAACAGAGGGGGAACAGAGGCCTACTTTAGCTACCCTTGGTAGCTTGAGTTTTAGTGGAAGATGGGAGGGAGAAGTGACCAAAGGCCAGGCAGCATAACGACTCAGTCTGCTCTCCGGAGGCTGCACATGAAAGCTCCGTGTTGAGAAGCTGTCAAAATCCCTCCTATCGGTCTCTTGCCAATCTGTCTCATCAGCTGGCATAGACCATGCAAGGACTTGTCCTAGGTTAAGCAGTGACACTTAGTTGGAAATTATCACCAAATAGAAAATTAACTGGTACTTGTAACAGCAGGCGGGACAAGGTTTTTGCATTTCAGCAGCCCTTGGTGGTGGCTAAAGAAGTGATGGGGTAGGAACAGTATAGGGTTTTCACCTGGGTTTGCAGCATGGCAACATAGAGCAGCAGCTGCAAATACTCATTCTGCATGGGGAAATGGGATAAGAGCTTTTCCTTGTCCCTGGACTTAAACCTTACACCTGCAAATGAATGACTGAAATAAAAGGTTTTCTAGGGAAGATACTGTACTATCTACTGTATGTCCGTAGAAGCTGAATATGTCTGTTAAGGCACTAAGTACCTACAAAATATGCTACTGCTCTGCCCTCTCTGAGATTTTTGCTGAATACACTGCACCGTGGAAGGGATTTTAGTAAGCCTCAGGCATGCATCTGAACCAGTGTAAGCTATGCGGTAGTCATTCCATTACGATTGTTAGCTTGATTGATTTTCCTACTTCTAAGTAATTGCATAGGAATTTCACATTCAAAATAGTTCATGTGTGGTTTAAGAATAAATAACTTCGCAGGTCTGTGATGCTGTGAGCAGAGCCACTTATGCAGCGTCAGTTGCTTTCGAAGTTGGATGTCAGAGGAGAAATATTAGAATCAGTACATGCATATAGGTGTGAAACAAAGGCGGGGGGGGTGTGGGGGTGGGGAACAAACCCAAAAGAACACAGAGGGAGCAGAAGGAGGTTTGAGTTTGGAAGCCCTTCGTAGCTGCTGGTTGTGTTTTTTGGATGGCTGTCAAATTTTGTTTAATTTGGTGGTACAATTTTGAGTCCTGCAAAACTACAAGAGAGAAGCTCATTTCCTTTTTTGCCATCAGGAGTCTCTACTTTGAGGGTGGTAACCTACCTATTATGATCAAAAGTCATACTTATTGAGTGCAGCCCAAACATTAAAATACCGTGATCCTGCAGCAACACCTGATAAAGCTGTGAAGGAAGGTGCTAAATTGCAATGTACGTCTCAGCATATAAATTTTGTGTTATTTTCTTTGCTAGTGGAGTTTAAAGTTAACATACTTCATAGGAATTTTGCTTTCCTAGATACTTTAAAACTGAGAAGAGTGCTGTTGGGTGATACAGTTGTGATGCTAAAGTCATTGTGTGGTAGGAATTGTAATGCATAGGGAATAGCTGTTCAACAGGACACTAAACTGAAAACTATTGTTTGAGATGTGCAATAAGAACAAACTGGTCTTTTTTTCTTTTTTTAATAAAGCAGAAGTACATACTCTTGAGTTATTTTGGGGTTTTGTGGTGGTGTTTTTGTTTTTGTTTGTTTTTAAAGGCTTCATTGTGAACATAATTTCTCTGAAATGCTTCTAATGTTTAACCTGTGTAGGTTGAAATACCTGTGTAGAGAGAGAAACTGTGGTGCTAAGTGTATGATCAGCAATGGAAAAAAACTGCTTATGTTTCACAGGTCCTGAAACCTCTCTTTCAGCTGATACAGTGGTACAATTATTGAAGTTTTTCTCTAACAAGCAACAAACCAGATATTACTAAAGATCTCTTTCAGCTTCTTTGTGTTTCTGTGAAGTGTTGAGCTGCTTTCACAGGAGGCAGTGAAAGATGGGAAAGTTCAGAACTGTGTGATATTTTTCCATAGGATTTAGATATCGTTGCTTGAGGCAAATGCTAAGAATTTGGGGGTGGTGGGGGTGGTGTTTGTTCTGGTGTTGAGAGGACAGGTATAAAATAAGTGACTTACTGCACTTCAGAATACAGGTGAGGAAAGCACTTAAGGGAAGTGTTGGTATACAGTGGGCCTGACTTGAATCTTTTCTTTCTTCCACCTTGAAGATATAGTTCTTCAGTCAGTGTCTATTTTGCTAGACTATGGGTTAAATTGCCAGTATGTCCACAGGTATTACTTGTGCTCATGCAGCTGGGTTATGGGAAGAGATCCTTTTAAATAATTTGCCACAGCTTCTAATATGTATATTCAACAAGCAAAACTTGTGGGCTTCGTGGGTGTTCTGTAGCAGTTGCCAGGACTTGTAAATATTAACACTGGGCTTTTTCTTTTTCCAGACAGTTTCATTGATATTCGCTTTGTACCTTATTTTCAGAGGGGTGGATGATGTATACCTAAAGCTCATAGTAGCTCCAGTTGACTATTGACTGTAGACATTATCTGAAGGAATAATTCTAAACTTAAAGCTTTTTCTTCCTTCTCAACATCATACTTCTCACCACTATCCTATTCTCCAGAATGTTTCTCAGTCTAATTTTTTGTTGTATTTCAGGGAATACCTTGGAAAGCAGTTGCAGTCAGAACAACCTCAAACGGCCACTGCACGGAGCTAAACACTTCCGTCAGTTCATGCTTATAACTACAGTATGTTTGTCTTTAATATCAAGGAAACACTGAAATCACATGTTCTTTGCCTGCTACTGTGCGTAAGCTTTCCAGCTTTCCTCTAGTGTTGTTGGCTTAGTAAAAATTTGTTTGTTCATCTAGTTCTGATGATTATGCCTATTAGCTGCTTGTTATATTCTGAATGTATATGAGGAAATATGGCTAATATATTCCATTTGTTTTATGTATTTATTCTCACAATAAAGAATGTTATTAAAGGATATTAATTCCATGTTATAATTAGCCTAGAAAAATTGTTCTGTTCTTCTAGTGGGTTATCAGTGTTGTCACTTTCCAAGAAAAGCACGTAGTCCCTATATGTCTCCAGACAAATCAATAAAGCTTTGACTTGGTGTTTCGTAGGAAATGCAGTAATCTGAGAAATGTTCCTTATCAGTACCAAAATATATACCAAGCCTCACAACAGCGTTAAACAGTGTTAAAATTGTATATAAAAGCAAATGTATGGGGTTTTTTGGGCATGGGGTACTTCTCTTGTAGACAATATGTTCAAAAATCTGTACATGAGAAGACAAAAAGAAAACAGTGTAGTGAAAACTGATACATCTAAGATTATTAGTCAAGCTTTATAATGTCAGTCTTCCGGCTGTAGATCAGAGATCAAGTTCTTTGGTTTTTCGGGGTTTATTTTTTGTTTGTTTGTTCGTTTGTTTGTTCATTTGTTTGTTTTTTTTTTTTTAAATAACAAATGTCCAGTAACTGATTACCTTGGAGTTCCATGGAATATTTTTGTTATTGAAAATACTTGTAAATGTTAGGATTCTGATGTCATTCTAAAAGGTATTGTATTTATTTTATATTAAGCCAAATAATTTGGCTATTGGTCTTTTCTGTGTTTTGTAGCTCCTGATAGTAAACAAGATGTAAGCATCAGTAAATCAAAGGTGATATTGGATTGGCATGTGAAAACAGTCTTGTGGCATACCTAGGAGGTTGGCTCCTGGCACTTGCAGCACTAAGCAGTTAATATTCTTGTGATTCATTTTTAGACTGGAAAAAAAAAGATGAGAGAACATGACTTTATTTCATTGGTAGTCCCGTGTGGTGCAAGTCTCTGAGGAAGCTTAGGCTATCCTGTCATCAAGTGAAAAAAAACCCAAAGAAAACCAAACACAAAACAAAAAAAAACCCCAACAAATTGGGAAAACTTTTCTTACCCAGTCTGGATTTTCATCATATATAACTAAAATTTGACCACTGTTGCAACGGAGAGAGAAGATATTTAAGGGATGACAGTTTGAGGACTCCTTGGCCTGCTCTAATTAAAATTGGATTGTGTAGATTAGTGACCGGTGCTTGCTTCTGCATGTGGGAGGCATAGTCTTTGATATTTGTTGTGGTTTAACCTGGCAGACAGCTAAACACCACACAGGCATTCACTCACTCAACCCCACCGTGGGATGGGGGAGAGAATTGGAGAGGGGGGGAGTGGGAAGTAGAATCTGTTGGTTGAGATAGGACAGAAAAGGAAGGGAAAATAATAATAATGAGAAAAGAATATACAGAAGTGATGCACAATACACTTGCTTACCATCTACTGACCGCTGTCCAGCCAGGCTTGAGCGGCGATTGCTGCCCCCCAGCCAACTCCCCCCTAGTTTATAGGCTGAGCATGACATCATATGGTATGGAATATCCCTTTGACCAGTTGGGGTCAGCTGTCCTGCCTGTGCCCCCTTCCCTCCCAGCTTCTTGTATACCTGGCAGGGCATGGGAAGCTGAAAAGTCCTTTATTTAGTGTACTACTTAGCAACAACTAAAACATCAGTGTGTTATCAATCTCATACTAAATCCAAACCACAGCACTATACCAGCTACTAGGAAGAAAAATTGACTCTATTCCAGCCAAAACCAGGACGGTATCCACTCCTTATTCTTCACCATCTATGCCATGCCCAGGTCCCACGCTTTGCAATACATTCCAATTAATCACCACCACTTTTCCTGTCTTTTGATATATACACACAGCTATTGTTCCCTTAGCGTGTGGGCCATCCCTATAAAATGTTCGTTGTGTTCATTGAGTCCATGACTTTGGGCTCCATCTGTCATAACAGTCCTTCAGGGCAGGAGAGGTGGTGTGTGGTGTTGGATTGTTGCATGCTGAAGCCAGCTCTGGTTCTGTCATCGCTGCACTTTGCTCGTTTTCATCAAAGTTTGTGTGTGACATAACCAATCTGCCAGGCCTCCCCATATTTATATTTCACCCATCGTTCTCCACACCAGAGAGGTTTTAACCACTTGGCTGGCTTGCTTGCAGCGCATGTTTCACATTCATGGACAGCCTGTGCTACAGTGCCCATGGTCAAGCCCACCCCTTGGTCATGAGCCCATCTATGTGTTGCATATCCTCCTTGGTGGCCTGAGGTGTCATGGGCCCATCAGGCTATAAGTAATTCACCCTTATGTTGCCAGTCCAGATCCACCTGAGCCATTTCAGTCTTAGCAGCCTGATCCACCTGCTGGTTGTTTTGATGTTCTTCAGTGGCCTGACTTGGTTACGTGAGCATCTACGTGCCATACTTTCACAACCAGGTTCTCTACCTGGGCAGCAATATCTTGCCACAATGTGGCAGCCCAGATGGGTTTGCCTCTGCACTGCCAGTTGCTTTGCTTCCACTGCTGCAGGCAGCCCCACAGGGCATTTGCCACCATCCAGGAGTCAGTATAGAGATAGAGCACTGGCCACTTTTCTCATTCAGCGATATCTAAAGCCAGCTGGATGGCCTTTACCTCTGCAAACTGACTCAATTCACCTTCTCCTTCAGCAGTTTCTGTGACTTGCCGTATAGGACTCCATACAGCAGCCTTCCATCTCCGGTGCTTTCCCACAAGATGACAGGACCCATCAGTGAACAGGGTGTATTGCTTCTCATCTTCTGGTAGTTTATTATACAGTGGGGCCTCTTCAGCACATGTCACCTCCTCCTCTGGCACTATTCTGAAATCTTTGCCTTCTGGCCAGTCCATAATCACTTTCAGGACTCCTGGGCGACTGGGGTTTCCTATTCGAGCCCATTGGGTGACCAGTGCAACCCATTTACTCCATGTAGCGTCAGTTGCATGGTGTGTAGAGGGGACCTTTCCTTTGAACATCCAGCCCAGCACTGGCAGTCGGGGTGCCAGGAGCAGCTGTGCTTCAGTACCAACCACTTCTGAAGCAGCTCGAACCCCTTCATATGCTGCCACTATCTCTTTTTCAGTTGGAGCATAACAGGCCTAGGATCCTCTCTATCACTGACTCCAAAGCCCTAGAGATTAACCTTGAGTCTCCCCTGGTGCTTTCTGCCACAGGCTCCAGGTAGGGCCGTTCTTCCCGGCTGCAGTGTAGAGCACATTTTTTACATCTTGATCTGCCTGGACTGGCACAAGAGCTACTGCATGGACTATTTCGTGTTTGATTTGTTCAAAGCCTTGTCTTTGCTCAGGGCCCCACTTGAAATTGTTCTTCTGGGTCACTTGATAGAGAGGGCTTATGATCAGACTGTAATTTAGAATATGGATTCACCAAAAACCCACAATGCCCAAGAAAGCTTGTGTTTCCTTTTTGCTAGCGGGTGGAGACATGGTTGTTATTTTGTTGATAACATCCATTGGGATCTGACGACGACCATCTTGCCATTTGATTCCTAAGAACTTCATGCAGGTGCATGCAGGTCCCTTGACCTTACCTTGTTTTATGGCAAAGCCAGCCTTCAGAAGGATTTGGACTATTTTTTTCCCTTTCTCAGGAGCATCTGCTGCTGTGTTGCTCCGCACAATGATATCATTGATGTACTGCAGGTGTTCCAGAGCCTCACCCTGTTGCTGTGAAGTCTGGATCAGTCCATGGCAAATGGTAGGGCTGTGCTTCCACCCCTGGGGCAGTCGATTCCAGGTGTACTGGACCCCCCTCCAAGTAAAAGCAAACTGTGGCCTGCACTCTGCTGCCAGAGGGACTGAGAAAAATGCATTAGTGATATCAGCTGTGGCATACCACTTGGCTGCCTTTGACTGCACTTTGTATTGAAGTTCTAGCGTGTCCGGCACGGAAGCATTCAGCAGCAGTGTGACTTCGTTCAGGCCACGATAGTCTACCGTTAGTCTCTACTCTCCATTAAACTTCCACACTGGCCATATGGGACCATTAAAGGATGAGCGAGTCTTGCTGATCACTCCTTAGCTCTCCAGTCGACGAATGAGCTCATGGATGGGAATCAGGGAGTCTCAGTTGGTGCGATATTGCTGCTGGTGCACTGTTGTGGTGGTGATTAGCACATGTTTTTCTTCAACCCTCAGCAACCCCACAACAGAAGGGTCCTTCAAGAGACCGGGCAAGGTAGACAGCTGTTTAGTTTCCTCCGTCTCCAAAGCAGCTATACCAAAAGCCCACCTGTACCCTTTTGGGTCCTTGAAATTCCCTCACCTGAGGTAGTCTATGCCAAGGATGCACGGAGCCTCTGGGCCAGTCACAATGGGGTGCTTTTGCAACTCATTCCCCGTTAGGCTCACTTCGGCCTCCAATACAGTTAGCTCTTGGGATCCCCCTGTCACTCCAGCAATGCTGATGAGTTCTGTCCCTGTATAACTTGATAGAATTAGGGTGCACTGTGCGCCGGTGTCCACTACAGCCTTATAATCCTGTTGGTCTGATGTGCTGTGCCTGGATCCACAGTCTAGTAAACCCAGTTGTCCCTTTCCTCCACCTGGCTGGAGGCAGGGCCCCCTAGTCCTTGCCACAGCTTAGACAAGCGGTCTGTGCAGTGGGTGGGGAACTGGCTGACAGGCTGCACCCAAAGGGTGGTGGTAAGTAGCTCTTTCTCAAACTGGCAACCTGTCACTAGTGGAGTCCCCCATGGATCAATATTGGGCCCAATGTTATTCAATGTCTTTATAAGTGATCTGGATACCGGCATCAAGTGTAGCCTGATGAAGTTTGCTGATGACACCAAATTGAGCGGGGAAGTAGATACTCCAGAAGGAAGAGCTGCTCTGCAGGGAGATCTGGATAGGCTGGGAGAGTGGGCCAACAAGAACCTTATGAAGTTCAACAAGGAGAAGTGTAAGATCATGAACCTAGGAAAACATAATCCGGTAGTGCAGCACAGCCTGGGATCCACCTGGCTGGAGAGCAGCTCTGTGGAAAGGGACCTGGGGGTCCTGGTGGACAGAAGCTCAACATGAGTGACCAGTGTGCTGCTGTGGCCAAGAAGGCCAACAGGATGCTGAGTGCATCAAAAAGGGCATCGCCAGCAGAGATAAAGAAGTCATCATCCCACTCTGCTCAGCGCTTGCCAGGCCACACCTGGAGTACTGTGTACAGTTCTGGTCACCTTTGTACAAAAAGGATGTGGACAGGCTGGAAGGGTCCAGAGAAGGGCCGCCAAGACGATCAAAGGACTGGGAAGCTGCCATATGAGGATAGGCTGGGAGAGCTGGGTTTGTTCAGCCTTGAGAAAAGGAGGCTCAGAGGGGATCTCATCACCATGTACCAGTACTTAAGGGGTAGCTACAAAGAAGATGGAGAATCCCTTTTTACAAAGAGTCACCTGGAGAGGACAAGGGGGAATGTACACAAGTTGCTCTTGGGGAGATTCCGATTGGACACCAGAGGGAAATTTTTCACATTGAGGACAGTCACCATTGGAATAATCTCCCCAGGGAAGTGGTTGACTTGGCTATGTTGGACAACTTCAAGATTCGGCTGCACAGGGTGCTGGGCCATCTTGTCTAGACTGTGCTCTTCCTAGAAAGGTTGGACTAGATGATCCCTGAGGTCCCTTCCAACCTGTGATTCTGTGATTCTTGCAAAGGCAAATCAAAAGTCCCTTTATTAAGACTAGAAGTTAAATCACCCCTTCTACTCTGTCTGGGGAACTCCCCACTGGAAACTGGAGCAGCAATTTTCAGGAAGAACCCTCTTTGCGACTGTTTTCCCTTGCAACTGACGTACCCGTACCTCTCGAGTTGAGGTAGATTTTCCATCCACTTCCTCATATCCTCTCTGTGATCATGCAGATAAAACAACAGAGTGGCCTGTGGTGTGTATCTACTATATCCTCTCTCTTGAGCAGAGGGATGGTTACTTGCAATGGCTGAGAAACTGGTTGGTACAGGTGGGGAGTAGGACATATCCTCCTTGAGTTGCTGGAACTCCTGGGACAGTTTCTCTGACAGTTTTTCCACAGCCAAGATGCAGGACCGTAGGGAGGAAAAGAAACTGTCTTTGTATTGCCGGAGTTGGCCAGCCAATTCATCCACCATTGGTTCGTCTCTGTCTTTCCAGGCCATTACTGCCAGTGAGTTTGCATGCGATAATGGTGCACTCCAAACAAACTTCTGGCACATGGGTTGTGTGCACCTGACTTCATCTGGATCTTTGGATAACTGAATGTTGTTCAGGTCCTCGTAAATCACCTCCAGCATGGATAATTCCCTCAGGTACTGGATACCTCTCTCCATGGTGGTCCGCTTGCCTGGGTGACATATAACATCTTCCTTGAAGGGATACCTTTCCTTCACACCTGGCAGGAGTCACCTCCAGAGGCTGAGGACTTGTGCCCCTTTTCCAATGCTTTGTCAATGCCCCCTTCCCTAGAAAGGGATCCCAGCTGCTTGGCTTCCCTACCAATTCCAGGCCACTGGCTCCATTATCCCAGCATCGGAGCAGCCAAGTGACAATGTGCTTACTTGGATGATGACTGAAATCTTCTAGCATATCTCAGAGCTCACCCAGGGATAGGGATAGGTCTCATTTATGGGTTCTGCCTCTTCTGCCTCCTGTTCTCATGATGGCCCTGGTTCATCTTCATCCCTTACTAAATGAGCTGGGTTTTTGTGTATTTCTTCTTTTGTATAGGGGCGACTCATACCGGCACAGGTTGATTCTCTGGTTCAGCCTCAGTGCCCGTTGCCAGGGTTTGAGTAGTGACAGTGCCTGTCACAGGGGTTGGAGTAGCTGCGGTGCCTGTGGCGGGGGTACATGCTATTCTTAAATAGTTGTTTAACCCAAAACACGACCTGAACCACATTCAAGAGACATAGCAATAGGACGATGCTGGTTTGAACATGCCAAGGATATTCAAAATTCTCAAGAGATATTGTAACTAGCCTGAAGGAGAAGGGGAAGATGGAGGAAAGTGTCTGCCCCATAGGTTGGTTCTCTGAGAAAAAGTAAAAAGTGTAATTATTAATAGTTTCCAATAGATGGCTCCCAAAGTACAGAGGTGATGACCATGCTGAGTACAAATACCAGACTGGTGTCATGACCAATAGTTTTATCATAGTATAAGCCAGTGTTACACAGTACAGCAAAGCGATAACCTTAATTCAACTCCCAGAGGTGATAAGTAGCGTGTAAATACTGATAAACGGTATATACAGCAAGCAGGGTGTTATATAACACAGCTCTGAGAACAAATACAACAACTTTGAGAGCAAATAAATCATCATTGTGACCAGCAACTGCTAAACTAATATAATGAATGCTTATAACAAATTTGTTGTAACACGCTCTGGTCAGATCTGACGTTATCTCAACCCTTCGAGCCCCACATTGGGTGCCAAAGGGACTGTTGTGGTTTAACCTGGCAGGCAGCTAAATACCACACAGCCGTTTGGTCACTCCACCCTGCAGTGGCATGGGGGAGAGAATTAGGAAAGAAAAAAGTAAAATTTGTGCACTGAGATAAAGAAAATTTAATAGGAAAGAAAAGGAGGGGATAATAATAGTAATAATAATATTAATGATACAGGAATATACAAAACAAGTGATGCACAGTGCAGTTGCTCACCACCAGCTGGCTGATGACCAGCCAGTTCCTGAGCAGCTGTCACTGGCCCCGGCCAACTCCCCCCCCAGTTTATATACTGAGCATGATGTCATATGGTGTGGAAGATCCCTTTGGCCAGTTGGGGTCAGCTGTTCTGGCCGCGTCCCCTCCCAGCTTCTCACTGGCAGGGCATGAGAAGCTGAAAAGGTCTTGACCTAAGCACTGCTTAGCAACAACTAAAACATCAGCATCTTATCAACAATATTCTCATACTAATTCCAAACCACAGCACTATGCCAACTGCTATGAAGAACATCAACTCTATCCCAGCCAAAACCAGGACAATATTGAAGTCAGTATGGTGAGAATAGATGCTGAAGCCTAAAAAGAATCAAACTGACTTTAATTGGAGTGAGGGATATCTGAATGGATCTTATCTCAGCACTACATGTTCCTACGGTGATGAGGGGTATTGTTGGTGTGGGAAGCTGTTGGGAGAACAAGGGTGCACCTATACTGCCGTTTTTATCTTGGGTCAGTTGAATGCTCTTGAAATAAATCTCTGAGTCTTCCCTGCTTTTCACATTTCAATTTGCATTACATGATGGTGTCAGTGCATGAATGGGGTTCTTCTCTGATGAAGCTAAACTGCAGGACATACATCCTGTGTGACTTGGCTACTTGGCAAGTATTCAGTCCACTGGACCAGGTAAGATTTTGTTTGAAGTGTGGCCCTTTGCAATGCACGGAGAGTGAAACCTGGATTCTTAGTGCCAAATGTCTTGCTCTACAAGTTGGATTCTCATGTCACACTTCTTGCTGATCTAAGTATAGCCTAAGACTTATCTTGAAGATGCTGTAAAAAGTTGGTTCCATGGTTACAGCTGTAAGGTTGGGCACAAGAACCATGACAGGGCATTAATAGGGAAGGAATATACCCCCATCTTCAAAACCAGAAGTCTGTGTTGTTTTCTTGTCTGGGAGGGAAGATGGAAGCACTGCTTGGTAAGGGGATTTGGGTTTGAATTGTATGAGTAAAGACAACAAATGCTACTGATGGCAACCCCTCCTATTTTTTGGGAGCTAGAAACAGCCAAGGTATTCATAACATGAAATAAAATTACTTACAGAAGTTGTCCTGAAACATCTAAGTATTGTGTTCATGTATTATACAAATAAATTCTCTCTGTTCCTTTGCTAGTATTACTTTGTGCATAGTTTAATTCTCCCTTAAGTGGTCTGTTTCCAAGCTATGTGATACCTGCCGTTCTCCTCCATTTAATTAGAAATCTGTTGGAGACAGAAGTAGTTATTTAAATAAATGTGATGTTTCACTTGTATCAATGTGCCGTGTTGATACTGTGGTGCCTGTGAAACCTGAAAGCCAAGAGATTTCCAGCCCCTGATGGTAACATTCAGGTGGCTCAAGGGCTGTGATCTCAGGGAGTTCATGCCAGCAATTGTACACTAGGAAGCTTGGGAACCTGGGGGTGTGTGGGTGAGTGTGTTAATGTAGGACCTTTCTGTGCAGCCAGTAATTTGGACTGTGAAGTTGCCAGAGCTGAGATTTCTGCAGGAGTCGGAGGGCTCACCATGTCCTAGAGGTCCTGGGGAATCGTGTCATAGCAAGGAGCTGCAGACCGGTTTCCAGCTGTAGGTTCTCTGTCTCCCACCCGACGGCAGGCCTGTACCTGCAGGTGCTGGAAGGCCTTGGATCCTTGGTACCAAGACAGAAACTGGGGCAGAGCTGTCCTGGAGCTTTTAACCTTTGAAGTCAGGAAACTCAAACAAAAGCTTTCATTGAATTTCAAGTAACTCATAAAAATTTTTACTGCCTCTGGGTTTTGTCTGACAAGTTATAATTAGCGTTAGCTTTTGCTACTGAGCGCTGTTTTTACTATTCATCCCTTTGCGTTAGCTCCCTTAACTTGCTCAGCCTCATTCTCCCAAAATCTGGCATAGGTCAGGTAGGCAGATGCCATGGTGGCAGACTGAACGCCTCAGGGCCGTGTGATGACAGCGTGGGCAGAGCTTGGTGTAAGGAAGTGTGTGCCAGCAGCTTCCTTCCTTCCCTCTGCTGACATGAAGATTTAGAGATAACTGGAGATTAGCTGCCATGGACCAGATGACTAACTTGCTTCTAAAGTGAGGAGACGCAGTTACCTTCCTCCAAATTAGGGTGATCAATCTTCTCTTTATGAAATCTTTCTCCATTTTCCTAATTTTTGTTTTCAGTTTTAGGTTGCATCCAAGAATAAATGGACTTTAATTTTCCTGCAATGAAAGCAAATGAGTCTTTGAAGTCTTTATAAGATTACTTTAAAGTTTTACATTTGTTTTCTTTTGCTTTCTATGATACATCTGCTTAAATGATTTTCTTTAAACTTTGGTCTCAGTCTGAAATCTAAATGGGAAATAAATTTGAGTAAGTTTGCAAGATGCAGCAACCGTGAAAAGAATTTAAACCTGTCACATTTCAATGCAGGAGAGATGGAGGGGAGACACAATGAACAGTACTGACATCTGGAACTAAGGCAGGAAAATGCTTTAATCAAATGCTTAGTGCATCTTTATTATTCCCACAAGCCATTTAAGTTCTTAAGGCCTGCAGCTGGATGAAGAGGAGGCCAGATCTTGGTCCTGGCCAGTGTGAGGTACTCTGCTAGAAACAAACCAAGGCTGAGCAGGAGACAGGCTGCCTGGGCCCTGGACGTGCCATGCTACATCGAACCTCTCTTCAGTATCTCATCAGAATTGCAAAAATGTCTTTGTGGCCCTGCATGAACAAGTGAAGATTGTCAACAACTTCTAATACTCAGACCTGCTGGGTTTGGTTTTTTTTTTTGTGATTATGACATGCTGGTTTTAGCACATGAAGTGACAAGGGGTCAGAATGAATCCTGTTGATTCATCTCTATCAAAAAGCTTTTATTTTTCCCTTTGGCAGCTTCTGCAGAGTATCTGTGGGTTGTCCTTTTAGAACCATGTGCTCTGTCAGAGTTGAGAACAGAGCTAGTGCTCTCATGATGATCAGGTATGTTAACAACTCGATTATATTCACTTTCTCTTAGACTCCAAAATGATAATTGAAAAAATCTGAACTGCTGTTGAAATTTTCAAATGGCCGAGGGCATCATAATTCAAATATCACTGAAAGCAGCAGCCTTGCTTGCAAATGTTAGATGTAGGATTTAGGGAGGTACCTGGGAGCTCTTCTTACCTTGGGCTATGCATATTTCATCAGTAGGGCAAGTTCTGAGGCGCATCAGACATTGCTGAAAACAAATGATGTGCTAAAAACTGTTAACATCCTTTATTTAAGAAAATTTTTCATGCCCTGGCCTTACTCCTGCTTGTAAACTAAGTTACTGTACAGTAAGGAGTATAGTCAAAACCAGAAATGGAATAATGGCTGACTGTTATGTGGTGTGTCTTGTTTCTGTTACTTGTTTGTATCCAAGAACATTTACATGCTATAGGAATGTAATTTTTCTTGGGGGAAAAAAATAAAGAAACAAATCCCTCCTCATATAAAAGTGGGCAGTGGGACAATATTTTTTTTTAACCTGATGATCTCACAGATTTTCCCAGAAGTGCACAATTTGTCCCTCTGTGTGAAAACTAAATCTGCAGAAGGGAAAAATTAAGTTTTTAATGAGTCATCTTTGGTGCTGTTACGTGCATATTCATGATATAATTTTTTCAAGGCTCTTCAGTTAATTTGCCTTGTCTGGATTCTGTGTGGAGACAAAACTGTCAAGCTGAAAATTTAAATAACTTTTTCAGTGTCATCATAAACTATTTTAAAAAGGCTGCACACATCCAGCTCTGCCTAAAAAAAGGGCAAAGAAATTGGGTAGCTGATTGTGGCAATGACAGTTAAAACCTATTGATTTGGAAATCACAGAACTGCTACAGATTATTTTGTAGCAAGAGAACATGATAAATCTCAGGCTTAAAGGTCATCTTTCTCTAGATAACTGCCATGAGAAGGAAGTGTGCAAAGCAAGTCTATTCTGTCAGGATCAAGAGGCTAAAATACAGCTTCGGATTATGAGCGCCAGTGTGGGGATCACAGCCAATAGTTTGGCTGTGGATGCATGCAAACACAGGGCAAGATACTTTGGTCATCAATTAAAAAGATGAAATAATTTTGGCATAAAATACTGAGTAGAAAAATAACTTTTAGAAATGCTGGGGCTTTTTTTTTTTTTCTTTCCAGATTTTTCAGTGGTGCAACATTGTTTGTGTGTCCTGTCCTCCCTGGAATTCACAGGATTGTTTAATCTCAAAGCATGTACAAAAAATCACTTTGTATCTGGCTTCTCCAGGTAGCGCACTTGAACTGAGCCGGTCCTTTCCTATCCATAAGTATGGGTACTGAAATCCCTCTGGGATGTCTTCAGTTGGTGAAGTCCTCATAGGAGAAACGCTTAGTGCAAAGTGCGCAAGTTGTACCTTCTGTTGTATTTCTGAATGTCACTCCTCTCTTAGTATTCCAGTTCTTAATGCCATCTAATTCTTTTGGTGTTATATTCTAATCCCTTTTAGAATTAGTAGTACTTCACAATTTAAATACATCATGGTACTATGTCAAGTAGATGATGGATCAAACCTAGAATAAGGAAAATGTTTTAGAAAAAATTAGTTATCCTTTTCTAGTAAGAAAGGGCTAGTTATGTCTTTTCTGTCTTGTTGCATTTTACCTGTTTTCCTTATACATTCTAGTTCAAATTCTGTCAAATACTATTTCTAAAGGAAGAGTCAAGGCTTTTATCCTATTTATCCTATTGCTCTTAATCCAGCAAGTCTAAATCCAGATCACTTCCTTTTTTTTTTCCCCCTAAATTTTATTATCCCTGATTTAATATGCATTGTGCTGAGTTTTTTTTTTTTTTCCTAAGAAATCTGGAGTGGGATGAAACCTTCCCCTAGAGAGAATGAATTAAGCTCCCTAGATGTTGTTTCTATGGAAGTTTCCATTTCCTTACCTTAATTTTATTAGTCTTAGCTTGGGGCTAAACTGAGCCTATGCTTCATGGTTTGACTGTCCTGCAGGGATTAGGCACTGGCTTCTTTACAACAGCCTGTTTGTCCTGTCATGCCTCTTTTCCCTTTCTGGAGATGAAAGAGATGCTGTTGAAGACTGCTGGAATCTTCCTTTTTTTCTCTCTTTGTTTCCTAATCCAGTCTAGTAATTGACAATTTTGATGAGAATCTTGTGATGCAACTCAGTGTGGAGGACCAGTAGTGGGTTATTTCACTGAACCACTGAGATCTTTTTCATCCTCTGCTCTCCATCCTGTGTCCTTGCTCTCAACAGACAGCCTGAATTTCCTATTAGCTGGTTCATTGTGTGAGAAAAAAGTCCTCAGTCATGTGCAGTTGCACCTCTTGCACTGGGATGAACCTCTGGTATTCTCTGGCTTTCCTTTCTTTTACATAATCTTTGTTTGGTTCTTCCTTCCACCCCATCCTTCTTTTCTTTCTACCTCTTTCTTCCTTGTTCTGTAGCATTGCAAGGCTGGCTTTTGGGTTCTTTTTTTTGGGGGGGTTGTGTGTGGTGTGTGTGCTCTTGGTGTTTTTTGTTTGTTTGTTTCTCCTTTACCTCTTTGGTCCCATAATTAAAGATGATTATTCTCAGGTGTTTTTATTTAACCTGTAGATACTGAATTAACTGTTCTCCATTTCCTCAAAATTGCATATGAACTCCATTTCCAGATTCAACTTTAGTCTCCAGCTACTCGATGCTTTATGCAGAGAAAAATTCTTTTGAGCGCTTGTTCAAAACTATTAAGTGGAACTTGTCTCTATGGTCATCTAGTCATCTTTATTGGGTCCTTTTCAGTGCTGCCTCAGTTGCCATCACTATCCAGTGTCTCTCTCTCTCTCTTTTTGGTTTTTTTGAGAAGTAAGGACCATTCGTCCCTTGTTTTGTAAGATCACTTGCAAATTTTTATAGTTTTGTAAAATCACTTGAATATTTTTATGGTTTTTATGCAAATGTAGGATTCTAAGTTTGTATTTTGAAGAGATGGAGGTGTGTTTTCTACAGCAATGGGGATGCAAGCACACCTCTCACTGGCTGTGAGACTACAGCTTGATGTTAGTGTAGTTTAAATTTTTGTTGTAGGCAGATATGTTAAATCACAATTTGGGTTAAAAAAGCCAATTCATACTATAGAGTAATCCTAGATCACCAGACACAATAAATACAAGACCTGAAATCAATGGATTTTTAATATGTTCCTATCCACTTGCTGCCCCAAGATGGCTTGAGAAACAGATGTTGGAAAACGATGCTTCTGAAGAGCATATTCTTGAAGACCTTGGACTCCATAGTCTGACAGAATTAGGTAATGTATTCTCAGTTTAAAATAAAAATCTGAAATAAAGTAATAAAAAAAACCCTTCTAAGGTAACTTTTTTCCTCATCAGTTCCCTTTTTACCATAAATCAGTAACACTGAAGTGTAAACCACTTCAGGAGAAACAATCTGAAATGAACTCCATTGCAGCTTGTGTAGGTCATGCTAATGACTTATGCAAAAGCCAGTTAAATCTTAGTCTTTGTCAAAATGGACTGCTCTGCACCTTCTACTCCTCCCTCTGCTCAATGTCCCTCTCAAGCTGTATTCCATTTGAAGCACCTGTGGTGCAGCACCTCTAGCTGTTTGCTTCTCCCTTGTGCCCCACCTGGATTCCACAGAAGTAACTGAACTGGGGACGTTCGTCAGGTAAATGGACTCCAAAAGATATCAGTAAATGGATGCACTTCAGTTGTGAACAGCTTGTATTGCCTTGCAAGGCTTGTGACAGAATTGATATTGATGGCTTTTTTCTCCGTCTCTGTAGACAGAGAGCTACCACCTTGCTTACCTTAGAAGAAACCAACAAACACACCAGAATATATGCTGAGGCTTCAGCATAGTACACATGTAGCAGTTGTTTCACTATTCTCCAGAGTGCGGCTAACCCTACTTCCATGCTATTTCTTGATACAAATGCTGACTCCTAGGGCAGTGAAGAATTTCTTGCTGTTCCCACTTAATGTTTTGGCTTTCTGGGAGGCCGGCAAAGCAACAGAAGGGATTGCACGGCTTATTCTGAATATATTTCATTGCTGCCAACTTATTTCCTTCTGTAAGCAGACCTACAGCTTCATTTTTCTCTCTTCCACCATGACTGCAGCAAAACCTGCTCCCCCTGAGGCATAAACACCAGGCAAGCCAGGAGAGGTAATATTTCCTCCTGGGGTTGTTATGGCTAAAGAGCTCCATGCAGCTTTTCCAGGGGTGAGAGTTGTTTATACTTCCTTTAAAGCTACTTTAAAAAATCTTGATTATATTTTTTCATTATGTGAAGCTGTTAAAAATTGCAGATAAAACTTGCCATTTTATGAAGTGGTAGGTGAGCTATTTCCTACCTGAAGTGGCTGGGGAGCAAATGAAATAGAGCTAGACCTGATCAAATGACGCTTCTGAGACTTACTCAGGGGACTGATAGTATCCGGGCTTTCTACCTTTAGGCTGAAACATGCACCATGCCTGAGAGGACATCATTCACCTATATGGGGGCAGGAGGAGCTGCTTGGGTTGCGTAGGTAAAGATACCTGACAGCAAAGAGTCTGCGCAACTAAGGGGTGCTGCTGTGTTTCCATAGCCCATCCAGGGATTTGCAGGAGGGACACCGTGGCTGAAGGGGCCTTGGGAATAACCCAGGTCCATGTGATGCTGAGGTCTGGGCACTGGGAGGTGGTACCGGGGGGAAATGTACAGCTGCACCTAACTTCTGCCTGGATCAGCATTTCATTATGTCCAGCTTTCCTAAGCCCCAACATCCTGGTTAAATTCCTGGTATTGGTCTCGGACTAGTTAAACTAATGCCTTATATACCTGAACAGTGTGTATTAAGAATTTACTTTCAGAGGAGCTCCCCACTGATAGCCAAAGGTTAAACCTTTAACGTTTTCACTGACTTTTATGAGCTTTTAGAAACTCTACTGCCAGACCAGGTAACAACTCATCCATCTGTTTAAAGTATCTTCTGGTTATAGTATTTAGAATACAATAATTGCCATGAAAGGCCTTTACAATGGGGCCCGCATAAAGCTTCTCTAAATGTTTGGGAATTCGCTTATAGTAAACATTGGCAAAAATGCATGCCCCTCTCCTAGCATTTTTGAAATTGCAGAATGAAAACGAATGTCTGGTAAATACTAAAGGGGTGACCAAAGTAGAAGACAGATGGTGCTTTTCTCAGCACAAGGTTGCAATATTATCAGGAGCTCCCACCTAGCATAAATAACTTAGTGACACTGCTTAATTAAACCAGTGCTTGGGAATGCTATTTAATCACCATTGTTGCAGCACAGGATTTGTAATAAGCCAAAGAGGCTAAACAAAAGCAATCTGTGTTCTGATGCAATTTGTTGTGAAAATAGTTGCTTATATGCCATGCAGACAGAGCAGGCTCCACAGCTAACTTACTGTGTAGCCTCCCTTCTGAGGTATGACATCAAGAGACAACTGCCTTGTATTAAACAAGGTTTTCCTTAGAAGGGCCCAGCTTTTTTAGCAGACGCCATGACCAGTGTGGGGCATTGCTCGGCAACCCCATGCTCCCCAGACCGCTATGGCAGAGTGAGCTGGGTGCCAGTGAGACCCCTGCTGTGTTTAGCTGCACTGGTGGATTGCCTGCAGCACAAAAGTTATTCTTGATTTAATCCATCTTAAAGGCTAATTCAGTGATCTGTTTTCCCTGGGCAGGTCTCTGCAGAGGCCTCTCCTGAACTGGAAGATTCAGACTAGTGCAAGTGTCCGTGCACAAGGCGATGTTGAATGAGGGAATGGCGGAGATTTGTGCTGGGAGAGTGGAGGACTCTGAAACAAAGCCTCTCCCCCTTTTCCCCATGAATTTTTCCTAGTGCTTAACCTGTATCCCTGAAGGGCTGCGAATCCTTGAATTTGTGGAAGCAGAGCATTGTCTCATGGTTATAGGAAAGGTTCAGGACAGATCAGCAAAGGCCCGGCTTGTTGGTTCTGGGACCCCATTCCCAGAGGCTGCAATATTAATTGCCTTTGCCTTACTGTCAATTGTGTGTCTTGCTCCTACTCTTCCTGTTGAGAGATTGGACCAGAAACCCACTCCTCTGATGGTTTTAAACCTTCTTGCTTCCAGAGTCACTGAAGCTATGGTAAGGATATTATAACTTATTCTTGTGTTGATGTTTTCCTATAGCTTTAACCTTTGGTGGCATTGACTCTACTCCAGACACCTCCTGAAGCCATTTAGAGAGAAATCACTTAAAACACTGTTACCTCCATCTCTAGTGGGTCCTAACAGTATTGCAAGGTCTGCTTTCTTCCTCGAGTCAGAATGCAAAAATTAAGAGCACCACAGGCTTGATGTATTAGAGGTGTTAGAAAGCCCTGACACAAACCTCACATCTGTGTTAGAAGGAACTTGTTTATGAGACACAGGCTGTATATGTGTTATCTGTAATGGTGCTGATACCTCCTCACACAAAGAAAAATCTTAAGTGTGAGGACCACAGGCAGGACTAATGAGCTGGTCTATAACTGAAGCCTTAATTATCGAACTGATATGCTGTGTTTCTTTTGTCTTTCCCAGGTCAGACTTGTGGCTTTCTGAGGAAGGCTGCAGTATTACATCTAAATTAAAATATGCCTTAATTAGGCTGTTTATGCACACAACTATTTTTGTTTGCTTCTGCAGGGGAGGAAAACAGCTTTTGTAAAAGTGGTACTTCATAATTATCTTGTGACTGAGTCTGCTGGTTTGAGTTGTTCTTCACAGAGAATGAACTGCGCTGCAATATGACAATACACTTATTGTGTGTTGTTACCTGAATTTGTTTTTTCTCTTGCATCTGGAGAACTGTGTGGACAAATATGTCGATCTTGACTTCCCCTTTAACCATCCTAAGTCACTCAGGCATTATTTACTGTTGCACTACTCCATTCCCATGGTAATGTTCTCTTGAAGATAATAGGGAAAGTCACTTCTGTTGTCTCAAAACCTTTTTCCCCAAAGCTGTTTTCCTTCTTGAATAGTTTCTTTCTGATATAAGCGCTATGATTTTCTGTTAACATCACACAGGTATTCTTGTTTCATCAATGTCTTTGCAGCGGCCTCATAATTTACGGGGAAGATACATAGCATTAAGTAGGCATTCAATCAGAGATAATTCTGTGCTACCTTATTAATCAGATGCTCTTTGATGGCAGTGTCGCTGCCTTTCCTATGCTGACCCGCTTCACACCACTATGAAAGCTGTGCAACAGTATTTGGGTTCTACCCATCCTCCCCCATTTCTGTTGTTAGTTCTGCTTGGCCTTCACTGGCCAGTATCTCAAAACACGGGCCAACCTAACCTAGTTCTTGACTGCAGCAAATGAGCACCATCTGTGTTCCTGAGGAGGATAACCACTATAATCCTATAGGAGCTTGTAAGACTTTGGAAGATTATTGAATGTGAGGGTGGAATTGTTTTTTTATGTGTTCCTCACTTTGTTAGCAGGGAGAATGAAGCTTTTCTGTTTTCTCTAGTTCTGGCGCTCAGGAGAGGTTAACTCCTCCTTCTTCTTGCAAGACTTAAAAGTTTTCTAACATGTTTTCCTGAAATGCGAGACTGTTTTTGCATGCATGTAGCTACATAAATAGCTCTAATTAAGAGGATTTGCAGTCTGCTTCCTGAGCTGAATTGCTCTGAAATATATCCGAAGTTTAATGGGCTGACTGTTAATGCAGCGGTTTTTTCTCTTTTTTTTTTTTTTCATTTTTACAAAACTTGTTTAGGTGATGAGTTGTAAGTACTTTGTTTACCTTAATGAATTTTCTTAAGTATCGTGGTATTGGTAACTACCCTGAGCATGATACCAACTCTCCTGTATGCTTACATTTAAAGGAGATAATTAATAGCTGTTGAACTAATGAAGCAAATGTGAGGCTTTCCAAGAGAATGAACTGGGGGTTGGAGGGCTCCCAGTCTGAAATCATAGTCAACATCTTTGGATGGTTCTAGTTTGTATCCAGCTCCAAGTGGACAGTGGAGCTGGAAACAGATTGTCTCTTGATGCATTACTCTCTACCTTACATAGAAAGTTAATTATTGGGGCAAAGAATGGGACAAAATAGTCTGAGCACTTGTTATAGACACAAAAGACAGATGTTATATCTATCTCACTGAATCAGCTATACAAAATGTAGCTGCTCCAGCAAAGCAGATGGAGAAACTTCCCAAGATCACTAGGCTGGTCATCACAACACCCAACTGGAGAGAGAGACCTGGTGTCAAACTAATATTTCAAATTAGGCAGATGAGGTATTAGAACATGAGTATTTGCAACCAGAGTGAGTATTCAAATAATTATTTTGAGGCTTGCAGATTTTTCCATTTAGACTTAAGTTCCTAAATAGTTTAAATGCTTTTCAGAGTTAATGGGAACTCTCCATAAATAGAATGGAAATTAAATCCAGCCAGGCAAACTTGATTTCATCTTGTATGGCAATATAAGTTAATCCACTTAACACCTGGGTAGGAGATGGCTTTCATCCACACAGAAGAGCTGATATAGTATTGTCTTGATTTTTAATGTAGTGGTTTATTGTTTCTCTCTAAAATTCACTGTACAATTTCACCCACTTGGATAGAAGCAGTATTGAGTGGATAACTACAGAATTTATTGGGTTTATTGAAGTGAAGTTTGCTCATAAAATGCCTACGAGCAGGTTGTGATTCCATCAAGGTTGTTTAGAACTGGGTTTTGCTCCTCTCTGTTACTGTTGGCAGCAGTCATGTGATTAACTGATGCCATCAGTTTGAGCTAGATGAGCTGCTGTAATTTCGTAGTCACAATCTGTCATTTATATATCCTGACTAGAGGAAAACAGCTTTGTAATTAGAAGAAAAGTGAAGGCCTTGGGATGGGGAGAAGGATTTGACTCTTGGGGAGCAACGATAAATGAAAAGGATCAGGAAACTCTTCTTGACCTAAGTGGTATCTAAAGGGTCAATCCAAGACACAATAGCCTATTTTTATATCTGTTCTGAGTTCAGAGGTGAACTGAAATCTTATTTTAAAAATTATTTATATTACAGTAGTTTATCCTGCCTGGATGAGGGCTGTTGCCCTTTTTGTTAGGCATTGTACATGCTAACAGCACCTCGCTTTCTTGCCTGAAATAGGACCCATCATCCCATATATGCTTTGTTAGCACTAGAGCCTTGGCGGTTTAAATGTTGAGCAATTTTATTTATAATTGCAACTTAAATATGTGCAGTGGGTTGCTTTCTTGTTCTGGGAAGCGGGCGTAAAAGGAATGTGATCACATTCAAGCAAGTAATTTACTACTCAGCCTCCTTCTTTAGATGTATAAGATACAGCATAAAAATAATTACCAGAAGTTATAAAGAGTGACAAATGTTAGCTTGGTGAATTAGTTTGGTAAGGGGACAGACCTTAGTATCAACAGGAAAAAATATCTGTTCTGAGAAGTTTTGGTTATTGCATACTTTTCCCTGTTAGTACCTGTCAGCTGTCTGGAACGCTGTGGGAAGAGATCATAGAACGTAGAATCACAGAATGTCCTGAGTTGGAAGAGACCCACAAGGATCATCCAGTCCAACTCCTGTCCCTGCACATGACAACCCCAAATTCACACCATGTGTCTGAAGGTGTTGTCCAAGTGCTTCTTGAATATTGTCAGGATTGGCGCTGTGACTGCCTCCCTGGGTAGCCTGTTCCAGTGCTCCACCACCCTCTGGGTGAAGAACCTTTTCCTAATATCCAACCTAAACCTCCCCTGGCACATCTTCCTGCCATTGCCTTGGGACCTGTCATTGGTCACCAGAGAGAGGAGATCAGCACCTGCCCTCCTCTTCCCCTTGTAAGGAAGCTGTAGGCCATGATGAGGTCTGCCCTTAGTCTCCTCTTCTCCAGGCTGAACAAACCAAGAGGCTTTAGCAGTTTCTTGTATGGTTTCTCCTCTAAACCCTTCACCAAATTCATGGCCCTCCTCTGGACACTCTCTAGTAGCTTTGTATACTTAATGTATTGTGACAACCAAAACTACACACAGCACTCAAGGTGAGGCTGCACCAGTGCAGGTAGAGCTGGATAATCCCCTCCCTTGACCAGCTGCAATGCAGGGCTTGATGCACCCCAGGACACGGTTGGCCCTCTTGGCTGCCAGAGCACACTGTTGGCTCATGTTCAACTTGCCATCAACCAGATCCCCCAGGTCCCTCTCTGCAGAGCTGCTCTCCAGCCTCTCATTCCCCAGTCTGTACGTACACACAGGGTTGCCGTGCACCAGGTGTAAAATCCGGCGCTTGTCCCTGTTAAACTTTATACAGTTGGCGATTGTCCAGCTCTCTAATTTGTCTAGATCACTCTGCAGGCCCTCTCTGCTCTTGAGAGTGTCAATAGCTCCTCCCAATTTTGTAGTCATCAGCAAACTTAATTAGTATTCCTTCCAGTCCTTCATCCAAATAATTTATGAAGAGATTAAAGAGTACTGGCCCCAAGACGGATCCCTGCGGAACCCTTCTAGTGACTGGCTGCCAGCCCAACATAACGCCATTTACTATAACCCTTTGAGACCAACCCATCAGCCAATTGCTCACCCACTGCATTACGTGTTTATCCAGCTGTGGGCTGGACATTTTGTCCAGGGGGATACTGTGAGCAACAGTACTGAAAGCTTTACCGAAATCCATTGACTGCCTTCCCTTGGTCAGCTAGGTGGGTAACCTTGTCATAGAAGGAAATCAGGTTTGTTAAGCAGGACTTTCCCCTTGTGAACCTGTGTTGGCTGGGACCAATGACTGTGTTGTCTTTCAGGTGTTTTTCAATAACTCTCAGAATAAACTTCTCCATAGTTTTGCTAGGCACAGAAGTGAGACTGATGGCCCTATAGCTACCAGGGTCATCCCTGTTGCCCTTCTTGAAGACTGGGACATTTGCCAGCTTCTAGTCAACTGGGACCTCTCCAGATTCCCAAGAGCATTGAAAAATCACTGAGAGAGGTCTTGCTATGTCATCAGCCAGATTTTTAAGTACCCTCAGATGAATCCCATCAGGCCCCATCAACTTATAGGGATCTAGTTGAAGCAGCAAGTCCTGTACAAGTTCAGGGTTTATTAGGAGTTTATCGTTCCCACAGTCATGGTTCTCTAGCCCAGGGCTCTGGGGGTCCCTGAGCCTGTCATCGGTGTTGTAGACTGAGGCAAAGAAAGCCTTAAACATCTCTGCTTTGTCAAGTCCCTGTTTGTGAGGTCCAATCATCTAGTGACATCTGTCAATAGATCACATTGCTCAAAGCCCCATCCAACCTGACCTTGAACACTTCTATCTGTGGGGCATCCACAACTCCTCTGGGCAGCCTGTTCCAGTGCCTCACCACCCTCAGTGTAAAAAAATTACTTCCTTATGTCCAGTCTAAACCTACCCTCTTTCACTTTAAAGCCATTAGCCCTTGTCCTGTCACTACAGGCCTTGGTAAATGTCTCTCTCCATCTTTTTTACAAGCCCCCTTTAAGTAAGGAAAGGGCACAATAAGGTCTCCCTGGAACCTTTTCATTTTTGATTCCAGAAATTCTATGATATTTTATGACCTGAATTGAACAGACAGGGGAATAAAGGTTTTACCAGTGTTCTGCAGGCTTTGCTGTGCCTGGTTTATCCTGTCATTCTGGGGATATATCTGTACTCTGCTTTGGAAAGGAAATAAGCTCTGGCTGCCCAAGAAAATGGGTGTCTGCAGCATCCTAAATCCTTAGATTCTCTGAAAGAGCTGTTGGAGCAGAGCTCCTGTTCGGCTGAAGAAAGATTAACATCTATGGAAACAACAGGTGCTTTTCACTGGCTGAAGAAAAAGTATTTGAAACAAGGCAGGCAACTGGCATGTAAGAGCTAAGGTCAAAAGGAGAAGTGAATCCTCTGCACCTGTCTTTAGTGGTGGCTTCATTTACATCTGTACAATGAGCTGTATAATCTGCTTGTTACTGGGGGACTGTGTGTTTTGGGTTTTTTTAAGGCTGAAGCCATATTCTCTCTGAATGGCTCTTCAGTGATATAGAAAACAACTATTAACAAAGGTGAAATGTATAATTCTCCATGGTGCCTGAGCAATATAATTTTTCATTAGTCTCTAATACCCATCCCTGTTTTTCTGTTCTGGAAAGGAAAGTTGTGGTTCTTCCATTTACTTATTTGCCTATTAAAACCTAGATGCTTATCATAAAGAATACCAAAGGTCCCTGTAGCTTTTCACAGAATTGTTTTTCCTTATGCCCTATATCATGGGGAGTCCAGTGTTGCAGGGCAATATTTATTTCAAGCTATTTGTTGTTTGTTGGGTTTCTAGTGCTTTTAAAACAAGTGTATTTATGTATTTTTTTAGATCACTTGTTATTACAAATGCGTACTCTAAAGCTTAAACTTTGTGCTCTGAAGGCTGACTGAAGAAAGAGAAGAAAGTAGATAAATTATCTGTAGGAACACCAAGCCATTCTCATGTAAGAGACTGTGATTTTCCTGCATTAAATTTTATGATCCTTTTAAGCCTTTTTTTCCTATGGAATTAGTTAAAGTAAAAATTAGTAAGTGATAGTCAAACTAAAGCATTTAGACCTCAAGGATATTCTGGAAATTGCTGGGTGGCAGAGGTTTACTGAAACACTACCACTTTGTTACTCATTTTTAAATACAGAGAGAAAAGGGATGCCGGCACATGCTTTTTACATTGTCAGCTCCCAAGTGTTTTGTTTAGTGGAATGAGAGAATAAGAATAAAAATTTAATAATATTTTTTTTCTTAATTTAATCCTGCTGAAGACACAGGAACAATGATGGATAAACCATCTGAGCATTTGGAAGAATAGGTTTATCCAAAAAAGTTCATTCGAGTTTGGTTTTTTTTCCTATCTAAAGGTAGAAAAAGAAAAGAGAAAAACCCCAAAGAACTGTTCATTGGAAAATTTAAATATATATCCACCATGTAAATTTTGAAAGATAATTTATGATCTGAATTTCAGAATGAAGTAGGCTATCATGTGAAGACCACCATGGACTTCAAACTGCACAGAAGGATCATAAATCTGTAAACATCATTTGGCAAAAAACCTTTATTTGCTCTCTGTTTTTTCCAGTACTTTGCCAATGTGATTTAAAGCTTGTTTAAAGTAACAGCAAGGGCTATCATCCTTTGCTATGTTTTAATTTCTGTCTTCAAACTCACCTTCAAAATGCAGTTCCCCAAAACATAGTTCTTTAATGTTGCCTTAATATAGTATAGATTATCCACCCCAAATACCTGAGGAAAGATATACTTCTGTTTCTAGCTATCTCATAAGCAAGCTCATTTGTTCTTGATATGTAGAGGTAGCCACAATTTAGCACTGCACAAAAACCCATGAAGTGGACTGAAGTCAACATCATCATTTTGTTGGTACAAAACCAATTAAGTGAAACACCAGTATGAAGGCATAGCAAAAATCCAGGAATATAGAACTGCAAAAGAGGAGTGATGAGATACTCTAGGAAGCTGTAACCATTTTATATTGTTGTGGCAGAAATGCCTAGGAGATGCTTTTTATACAATATGAGCTCTTTCTGTGCAAGCATAGAAAGCAGCAACTGATGGCGTGGCAGTGCTTTAGATGCTGAGTGATGGCCAAGGGTGAGCCTGCTAGGAACATGTGGATGTGGACTTGATGACTGTGAACTGATGACTGAAGGTGACAAAAACGTTTGCAGAGGCCATCCCCACCTGTTTGAGCAACAGCTCTTCAAAGTGGAATAGGAGGATGTGGTACCTCTCCCGGAGATGCACCTGACACAGCTGTGTGTCCGCAGGTCTGGCATTAGATGCACGATGTGCATGGGTTTGCAATGTATCATCTCATGCCACATCAACTATTCATGTCATTGTTTGCTTCTGCACCCAAGCCTGTGAGTCCTGGAAGATGTTGTTAGTTCCCCTAGATGCATGTCAGCTGCTTGTTTAGAGGGAGGTCGTGGCAAAGGGACAATGGAGGGGATTGGAGAAATATTTTCTCTCAATTAAAGCAAATTAGGTTCCCGGGGCCAGGCAGCAGCATTCGGGTTAGTTATGTGCTGTCTGTGCCTGCCTGTTGCTCTGGGTCAGTGTCTCTGTGTAGACAAAATAAGGTTCCTTTAGAGTGTGTGAAGACACTGGCTTTTCTCTGCATGGAGGCTGAGCTCCAGGGTCCCCAGAGTGCTGTGAGCAAGCAGAAGCAGCAGGAAACTGGTGTCACAGGTGGGATGACAATCTAAACCTTAGTTTTTTCAAATTTACAGATGCATAATTTCTCATTTCCTTGTTTTACACGGTCTCTAAATTATGTGGAAATGAGAGAGTGAAAAGCATATCACCTCTTTCATAAAGTCAGGTTAGAAGAAACATCCATGACATCAGAACAATAGTACTTCAAAGGAGAGGTTTAATGAATGTCTTCATAGATGTGGGAGGAGAGAGTTAGCATAACAAGACTTGTGGGCTTTTTAAACGATGAAAGGTGTGTTTGTGATTGAGCAACCACCAATTATTTCAAAGATGAAAAGAAGGCATATTAATAAAACTGAAACCTAAAAAAACCAGGGAAATTGAGATTTAAAGAGGTTTCAGCTTTCTCTGTTCTATAGCGCGTCAGTGGTTGGTAATCCTTTGTAAGGTGAAATAAATACAGTAACAATTGGATCACGATTCTTTTGCTTAATAAGTGGACAGCAAACAAAGCATCTTCAGGGCCTTTTTGTGGACAGCAGCACCAAAATGATGTGTATGATGAACTGAACCTAAAATGATAGCAATTTATTTGGCCAATTTAGTTACAGGCTGTTTGGAATAATTTAAAAATCCTATCCCTATGGCACTTACAGCTGATAAGTATTATGTTAAATGTACATTGACAAAACCTCAGGGAATGTGAACCATCAGATTTAGATAATAGCTTTAAAAGCATGCACTGTGCAGAGTGTCTGCCAGGGTGCAATGAACAGTGAGCTTGTGATATTGGAGCAGTGAATATGTAATCATTTCAAAGGAAATTCTCCAGCTATCTGTTCATCTTGGACCTGCTTTTAAATAGAGAAAGAGATATGGCCATTGACATCCCTTCTTTAAGTCTATTTTTGATCAAGTACAGCGGGTGTTTATGAGGCTAGCTCTCATGGTATTCTGTTATTGGATTGTCTGGCACTGAACAAAGCTGGATTTAATAAGATGAATTGTATGGGAAATCATCTGGTGGCATTGCTGGGTCATACCTCTCCCTCTAACGGTTGCTTCTGTCACATAAAAATATGTATGTATGCAGTTTGCTGGAAGAATATTGGTTATAAATATTTAGTTGGATTAGGGTGAAGAGGGTGCTCTGTTCTTAGCACTACCCTGGGGGAAATGCAGGTCCATCAGGAAGGCACTAGCCATGCTCACCACATTTGTAGCAGGCTGGAGGGTAAAACCAACCCCTGGGCAGAAGGCCGATGTACAGGTCTCTGTAGTATTGATAGCCATGAAAGAGAATAGCAATAAACTATTTTGGCAGAAATCCTTTACTTCTCTGCCAGGACTTAAGAGGGGGATATGTGCCTTCATGCTAGATAACAGGCTAAACACTTGAGTCTGTTGGAAGGCTAAATCAATAAATATTTGTAACTTATGCTCAAAGCACTGAATAGCTCTGTGGAGGTTTCAAGCCCATTCTTTGGACAAATAGCTGTGGGAAGACGACTGCCACAAATAACTTGGGATGTTATCTATCTAAGGGCTCCTGGCGGTAGAACTTGGAAAAATATGTTCTGAGAGTTGTTGTTTGGGGTTTTCTGGGAAACAATGCTTTTTGTCAGTGAAGTTTGAGCTATTGCAGGACTGGTTTGCCAGGAGAAGTTATGGTGTAATAACTGAAATGTGATTTTATGATTCCCTTAGCAACTTGTTTTATTCCCGTCATGGTGTTGCTGTATCAGAGCAGCGTTCCCAGTGCATTGCCTGCTGGCTGGAGGAGCAATGCAGGGAGGAAGAGCACGGGACTGTGAGGAAGGCTGTGCTTGCTGAGGCCTGAAGTCTATTTGGCGCAGGAAAAGCAGGCAACCCCAGAAAGCCAGGGAGCAGGGTAGCCTTGGTAATGTCCTGAAACGCTTTACCAGCATCAAGTAAAGTTCAGGGACTTCTGGAGGGGTTTTATTTCTGTTTGCACCAAAATCTATCTTTATTAATTTTTTGTTTTAATTTGTTTTGCATGAATTTGTCCGGTGCCCTTTTGAACACAACTCTATATAGTCATAATAACCTATGACAGAGTCCTGCAGTATAACCATCTCTTGGGTGAATAAATTATCTGTTTTGGATTTCCCCCCGCCCCGAAATGTTAGTGCTTGGTATATTCAGATCTTTAGCTTTCCTCCTGGAGCCATCTCTGTGTCGGTATTATGGTATCTTGCAGAGATGCTGACAGGAAGCCTCCACACAACCCGATGAAGCATGGCATGGTGACAAATTATTCATGGGAGCAAAATATACTATAGACATTCAAACCAGTCTTCCAGACAACTATTTTCACTGTTTTACCTTTGATCTGTTAGCATTTAGTTGGAAAGTAATTGCACACTTGCTCTTGCTGCCCTTCTGTGAGAAAAAAAGCAGAGACTCAAATATTTTTTATTTCTTTCCCTTCTTTCTAGTTGTGAAAGCTTCTTCCTGGAATAAGTAAAAACAATGGTAGATGAGTCAATCCTTGTGAAGAACCATGAACATGTTCTTTAAAAACAAATATGTTCATTACTCTCTAGGTTTTGAGGGATAGCAGTAATCCAAATCTGTCCTTAATAAAGGCAGAGTTTCATATATTGAAGTCAAAGGAAGCTTTCTTTGAGCCTTCAGTGAAACCTGGTCTTGAACTGTCTGTCCTCTTAGAGAGCAGGGTAAAGGAGCATCAGTCCAAGGATGAGTTGGATTCTTGGTATCATTTTCCTTGTTGTCCTGGTTTTGGCTAGTATAGAGTTAATTTTCTTCCCAGTAGCTAGTATGGGACTATGTTTTGGATTTGTGCTGGAAACAATGTTGATAATGTGGAGATGTTTTAGTTGTTGCTAAGTAGTGCTTACACTGGTCAAGGACTTTTTCAGCTCCCCATGCTCTGCCAGGTGCACAAGAAGCTGGGAGGGGACACAGCTGGGACAGCTGACCCCAACTGACCGAAGTGATATTCCATAACATATGATGTCATGCTCAGCTTATAAAGCTGGGGGAAGAAGAAGGAAGTGGGGCGACATTTGGATGGCATTTGTCTTCCCAAGTAACCATTATGCATGATGAAGCCCTGCGTTCCTGAAGATAGCTGAACACCTGCCTGCCCATGGGGAATAGTGAATGAATTCCTTGTTCTGCTTTGCTTGCATGCATGGATTTTGCTTTGCCTAATAAACTGTCTTTATCTCAAACCATGAGTTACCTCACTTTTCCTCTTCTGATTCTCTCCCTCATCCCATCTGCGGGAAGTGAGCGAGCGGCTGTGTGGTGCTTGGTTTCTGGCTGGGGTTAAACCATGACAACTTGTACGCTGTGTTGTTGCTCCTGAATTTTCCAAAATCTGTTTTCAAAAGGGAATTGAGCTGAATAATTTGATGAATAATTCACAGAATCGCAGAATGATAGGGGTTGGAAGGGACCTCTGGAGATCATCTTGTCCAACCCCCCTGCTGGAGCAGGGACACCTAGAGCAAGGAGCACAGGACCGTATCCAGGCAGGCTTTGAATATTTCCAGAGAAGGAGATTCCACAACCTCCCTGGGCAGCCTGTTCTACTGCTCTGACACCCTCAAAGTAAAGAAGTTTTTTCTCATATTGAGGTGGAACTTCCTGTGTTCCAACTTGTGCCCACGGCCCCTTGTCCTGTTGTTGGGCACCACACTGAAAAGAGTCTGGTCCCATCCTGTTGGCACCCATCCTTTAGGTGTTTATAAGCACTGATAAGAATTGATGAATGATTTATAGTATAGTTGCCAATATTTCATTAGTATATTTTTTTGAAGCTTGCTTTTAGCTGCAAATGTCTACAAGCATACACAGAGTATCAGGAAGGTTGGCTGCTATAAATGTAAAATCCAGTACAGTCATGGTAAACCTTCACCCCCCCAACTAATATTTTGAGGGGGTTTTGTTTTATTGATTTTTAAAATATTTAGCCTGGGTGCCATTGTCTGTGACAGAATGTTTAAATAATGCAACAGCAGAAAAAGAGAAACAACATCCATAAAAACAGCAGTTGCTCAGCTGGAGAGATTAAAGCAGTATTATGCACTAGATCTAGGAAAAAGAAACAACCCACCTAGCTTTTTTTTTTCAAAAGCTGAGATAAACAGGAGGGGGTCTCATGGCCTTTCAATAATGTATGTGCGTTATTTTAGGGAAAGGGAAAAAACAGAGCCCCAAACTGATGATATTTTGTAGAGACTGTTCTGTTCATAGCTCTTCTTTTCTAACTGAAGAGGCCTCAGTTCAGATACTGCTATTGGCAGACCAAAGTCCAAGAGGAAATTGTTCCTTCTGGGTCTGCCTCAGACCTTGAGCTATCTGAACTCAACCCAACACTGGCAGCACCAAAGACAGAGAAGTAGCCACCCAAGGCACTGATATGACCAGTGTTGGCATACTCCATGCTGCTATCTTCTAACTGAAAAGACCTCCATTCGGTATTGCTAATGTTAGACCAAAAGCCCAAAAAGACTTTGTACCTTCTGGATCAGTCAGAGAGCTTGAGCTGCCTAAGCTAGGGACAACACTAGCAGCACCAAAGATGCAGAAGCAGCCATCAACACGTGGCCAGGCTGGCATACAGCATACTGCTTAGTTCAGTCAAGCCCCACCTGAGCTTGAACTGACCAGGAGATGTGGGGTAAAAGGCCTGAGTGTTCACAGACTTGGCAGGAAAAAAAAAAAAAGAACAAAGGAAAAAATTGTGCAAGCACAGATTATTTTTTTTTCCTAAAGCTGATGGTTTTAGGTGGGAGCTTTGCCTCCAGTACAGCTCTAGTGGACATAAGTGATTGCTTGTATCAACAAAAGCCCCTCAGACTGATGAGGGGTGTTGGGGAAGGGAGAGGGAGACAAAACAGAAAAACCACTCATTGTACTGTGTGCTTTTCTAAAGCACTCTGTATTACAGTAGTCACCTATGGGCTCTACAGAAGGATAATTGTGAGCTGGTGATTAAACACAAACAGGAAAAAAAAATACCCAGTAGAGTCCGTGTGTATAATGAATATGTATATGACAGTTGGATGTAATGGGTTTGAAAATACTGCTGCCTGAAAGGAAGGAAATCCTCTCTAACTCTTGGTAGGAGCAATGAACCATCATAAAGAGAACGAGTGTGTAAAGTCACAGTATCCCACAGGGAGGAAGAAATGCCTCATCTGGCACATCCCCCTCTTGCTTCTCAGTGCATGGACCATGCACTGTCAGCAGGAGCTCAGCACTGTGACTGCTCTCGTGCTGGGGCAAGGGTCCGTGCTGAGCTCCTGGGCAAGGGGATGGGCTTCCCGTCCTCAGCCCATGCAGAGAGAAGATTAAGCCTCCAAGAGCTGCCCTTGTTCACAGTGTTGTCTCCATGGCACCACTTTGCTGAGAGCCCTGCCAGTCCCCTGGCATAAGAATGAAGGCTGAGGCTTGGATGGTGCAGAGTCAATGCAAGGTCAAGGTGTATGGTCACAAACACACTGGGGAGATGAGCGGGAAGGCCTCTAACAGAAGCTGCTTGAGCCAAGTGTGTTGGACTGGAGGTGGGGGTGATCACCAGTGTGTGGTGTCAGGCTGTGTATGAGCAAATGTGCTGGTTTCAGGTTATTCTACAGCTGGAAGGAACCTACAGCTATTTTTTTTTTCCTGTTACAGTCTTTTAGCTCCTTCTTTCATCTATGCAAACAGTTTTGTGAACTTTGGAAATGGTCCTCTGTGCGTTAAAATGTATTTGCTGTTGAAATGTTAAATCAAACAGCAGCTTGAATATTTTTAAAGGTCATAGTCACTGAAGCAAAACACACATTGCATACACCTTTTTGAACTGTTTTTCTTTTCTTTTTTTTTTTTTTTTAAACCATGGAATCCTGCAGTCTATAGATGATGCTGCAGCTAAAATGCATAGAGTGAAATCTAATTTTGTCCTAAGGGAATTAAGAAGCTTGAGGTTATTTGCATCTTCCATTTAACATTTATAGGTGATTAAGAGAAATACCAGAATATGTTAATGGTCTTTTTTTTAGAAACAGGCCTGGGCTGTTAGTAATTTATCTTTCCAGTATTTTCTCCATCACTATGAGGCTCCAGGAGCTTGTATGGGGCAAGCACATCAGTGGCTTTAGTGAAAGTTGAAGTCTGGGAATGCAGCTCTGCAACCAGAGCTGAATGATGCAGCAGCTTCCACGGCTGTGGGATTGCAGGTCTGAGAGGCTCTAAAGAAATTCTCCATCTGATACAGCAATTAAGCATATTAAACTTATCATGGTAGATAGCAGGCGTGCTTTGCAAACATATCTTATTATCTCATATTGGAATGATTCTGGTTTTAGTTATATCTGGTCATCTGGTTACAGGTAGTGTGTTAAATCTAATCTTAATTTCTCCTTCTGGCTGTCAACTATATGTAGATATAAGTGTTTATAATATTTACAGTAGTCCTTAAGTGCACATCTGTTTATAAAACACTAGACCAGTAGAATTGCGTGGAATTTGACACCGGTGCTTTTGGATATATTGTGTTCTTACTGTACTTTCAGGATAAAGAGTTATACACTCAAACAGGAAAACTGATCCAGTAATAACACCAGAGATGCAATTGTCCTAAGTATCGCTGCTCCTAAGTGACAAAGCCTGAGAGAGGATCAGAGAATTTAAAAGCTTTTGCTCCGGGTCAGGTCTTAGACATGTAGACAGGCACTTAGCCTTTCAGCATGGGGACTGTGACAGCTGCAGGGCTGGCGCTGCTTCTCCCTGCTGGAGCTCGATTGTCCTTGGAGTTTTGGTTCATAGATCTGTCATCAACACATAAGAAACAGGGAAGGATTATTTGTTCTTCTATTTAATAACTGTTAGCTCCTACCTCATTAATTTTAAGACCAATCCATCCATCCTATGCCCATTATATCGCATACATTTGTATCTTCTTCCTTTCCCTTATTTGCTAATATAAAACAGAAGTGATGGCATAATTATTTCCTTCAAGGTAATTAATTTGAAACTTAATTTAATAAAAAGCATTTATTAGATCTTTCCACTATAGCTGATGAAATTAAAACTCTAATCTCTGCACTCAGGAGGGAAATTATTCTTATAATTTGCAAAGTTTGCATTGAAAAAATAAAGACAAAATTTGCTGAATTTCATGTAGGTTAGGATTAGAAAAGCATTACTTTTATTTCTCACAAGCATGAACTTGGCCTGCCAGGGTATACAATCATTCACTGTCAGTGGAGGTTATTCCAGTTGCTGCTGTGAGTTTAGCAGAAACTGTCCAGCAGAGTTTAGCCCTGCAATGTGCTGCGCACCTTCCAGTTCCCCTTCACTCCAGTTGCAAGCGCTCAGCACCTTATGGACCTTGATCAAACTGCTTGTAATTAAGGACTTGGGATTGTGTCCCCCAAGTCATTTAATCCTTCATATCATATTCTTTTATTTTGGTTATTACTACTTGAAGCAAACACAATATGAAAGAACAAATTGACCCATGCCTAAAAGAAGCTGCATTCTTTGTATTAGCCCCTGAATGTGTTATAAATGTCTGCCCATAAGTCTTTTTCTGAAGTAATATTACTTTTTGTGTCTATGAGGAAGTCATTAACATCCTTATGCTCTGAATCAAAATTATTAAAAAAAACCCCGAAACCACAACAGGGCTTTGTGGTGCCATAGATGACTGAGTTATAATTTATTAATTTGACAGACTATCATCTAAGCAGTGTCCAATTCTGTAATTAGAATTTCTGCAGTGTAAGCATTTAATAACAGCAGAACGTCAATATGCACATGGCTGTACATGCAGGCTGTTTCAGTAATTCAGAAGAAGTGGTGTGTAAGTCATCTGTGAGGATGCTGGTGGAGGCAGTCAGGAGGAAAAACACCATTTGTTTCTGCAGCTGTGGGGTTGTTCATTCATCAGCATGTTTTCGTGCTCTGAAAATACAGAAATGATGCATTCAAATCTGAGTACTTCCCTGGCTCTTAAAAGAGTGTTTTGCACAATCTGGTGCTATGGATGATATATAGACATGATTGTGAATGGCAGGACCGGTTAACAGAAATTAACTGCATGTGTTTTTAAATAGACAGCTGAAACATTGGGAAAGCTTTCTCAAAATACTCATATGCTTCACATGCAAAATTTATTCTCTGAAGTTTAATTGAAATTTTAATGATTTCAAATCATTTAACTGGATGGAGAATACTGTACAGCCTACTTAGAAACAAAAATACTTTGTCACTATGCTAAAATTCATTAACTTGATGGAGTCCTACAATCTGGGTAACATCAAATTATTGTAATTAGTGCTCATGTGATGTAAGCACCCAGGAACAATGGAGCCTCTGTGTTTTGCCAGTTTATAGATTTTTTTTTTTCATTTTTTTCTGCTGGATAAGACCCTCCAGCTCCTATGAATGTCCACTTTAACTTAACCCCCCACCCTGAAATGTGATTATACAATAAAGTTACATAAAGTCGAAATGAGTGTCCAAACTTCAGCAATTCTAGACCAAAAATTACAAGTAGAGCTCCAGAGCATCTTGTTGCTAACACCTCTCATGTTTGATGGGGCAGCAAAATGGGTCGTGTTAAACGCCTTTCCCCCCTCCCCTGGTTTCTGCACAATTTGTGCTGCTTCTCTCTGCTGACAGTAAAAGGGAGAGGTCATCAGAAAACCAGACCTGGTGGTGTGTGACTGTGGATTAGCAGCTTTTCTGTGGGTATCGTAAAGGAACTGAAACCATCAGTGCTGTGCAGCACAAGGCCTTGACTCTTCATATGCTCAGTAGCACAACCCCAGGGTAATAAATAGACATTTTAAAACCATTCACAGTAAAAACATATGGGGTGAGGTGTAATGCTGAGGGTGAAATATTTCAATTCCTGTTAGCCCTGGATTAAGATTTATGTGTTATTAGAGTTGCTTAGAACACATGACTTTTCTCCAAGGCAGAGGGGCAGCTCTCCTTTCATTCATTTACATGCATTTGTCAAATGAGGCAGACATCTCTTGCCCCTTTTTTCCTGAGTGGGCTTTGCTGAGCTGAACCACCCTGAAAGGATGAATAGCACAAACCGCAGCTGCTGTGGCTGAAGCCAAAGCAGCTCGTTTAGGCAGGAAGCACAAGGATGCTTTAGAAATCTGAGGGCTTCTTGTAGTGTTTTATTCATGATTAAGAGCTAGCTTAGAGAGGAGGGGAGAGTAAATGGGGTGGTGCTGGTGGGGAAATGGGAAATAATGTGACTGCAGAATCATTAGCAGACATGTACACACATGCCACAGCCTTGATTAGCCTTGACGACATTTTGTCTCCTCGACATCATGCCTAAAAGAGGATGGAGGCTGTCAGCTGGATGCGCTGAGACACTAGGAGGGGGTTGGAGGTGTACCCTAGTCCCTCGTGACCCATTGCTGTTTGAGCACAGCACACACTGTACCCATCAGCACAGCAATGCATTATGCCCATGCACATGTGCTGCTCCACATGTTTCTGCACCCCAGCAGGCTGTTGAGGTGTTAGTATAGTCGGGGATCTCAGCCTGCCCAGTGCCACCTGCCCAGAGACCACTGGGTGAGGCAGAGAGAAGCAGGGGTCAACCCTCCACAGGAGAGCTTGCTGTTCACCTCCTTAACAACCCCTCCCCAAAGTCACTGGTGTGACATGCAGAAGCCTTCACCTGAAATGCACCCAAACCCCACAGGTGTACAGAACACACCTCACAAACCTCCTCTAATGGAGGAGGATAAATAGATATACAGGGGGACAAACAGAGGGGAAGGGATTGTGCTGATCTTTAAAAACATCTTGGTGTTCTTGGAGCTGCATATGTTGTCAAACTTATCAAAATCCTTAGGAGAGGAATGGGTAGGCAGTAGATTAGGGTATTCACAAGTTTCTCAGCAGCTTCTGTCAAAATAAACATTATTTTGTTAACAGAACAAGCAGTAATGTCGATGTATTTTATAGAAACATGACTATATTTTCCCTGCCTATTGCAACAACTTTGGGATAAGAGAAGAGCGTAATAATTTAATCAGATATGTGTTAGTTATAATAAATACATTATGTTTCAAAAAAGCCTAAGTGATTTATGGATCTAGATTTACTTCTATAACAGCTTAGGCATTAGAAATTAGTTTCTTTGGAAATCAGGGGTACTTAGGCTCTAAAGCTGCTTAAATGATTTAAAAATTTCGTTCAGTGATTTGAAAGATAAGTGATTCATAGGTAAACTATTAATTCTGAATTAAAAAGGATTTCAAGCTATTTTAAAGATTATTCTGAAATGTCCCTAAATCTAATAAACTAGATATTTAAGTTTATAATTATACCCATGTTTATCTTAATATATTTACATAAATATGCATTTTAAATGCCCATTTTAGGTTATATTTCCAGTGTCCTTAATAAAAAAATATTTGATATGTTCTAACTATGCACTGTCAGAACTACTCCCCACCACACACACCCATACAGACCATTTAATTTCACTAACTGCTTTTAATGAAATATGTTCTCATTCTTCATAGGAATGAGCACTTCCCCTTCCTAGGAAAAAGAAGAAGCTGGTAATCCAGAGGTCTCTTGGCACTTGGGTATTCCTCTTCAAGGCCTTCTTTTAGATCAGGTTTATAAAACCATTTCTCACAGCCCTGGTTAATGCTCTAATCAAGAGGACCTTCTCGAGATCTTGTTCATTCTAGTATGGAGGAGCTGGGGAGGCCCCTATTCTGCAGCTGGGTATTCCAGTGGGGAATGACAAAATATTTCATAATGACAAACGTTACTTAACTTGGCGTATTTCTAGGAAAAGTTTTGGAATATAAGTTTTCAAGCAATGCACTGGAGAGTCTCCAGCCAACGTTTGTGGCAGTTTCTCTTACCGCAGCATTGCCTGCAAACCCTACATCGCTTCTAATGTATTCAAACACGCTGTGCAGCGGATACTCCTCTCCTCAGAGGGTCTTTCCAGGGAATGGGGAAACAGCCAAAAGGCAACAGGAGCACAATTTATGTGGCAGCTCCCTGCTAACCAGTTCAGACTGCTGGTTTGCCAGGCTTGGACTCAACTTTTTACGTTATTTTGTTATCTGCAGAAATTACTCAGGGAGCCATACAGAGCTTCTCTGCACAGAACTGAGAAGTAGTTTTGTACTTGCTTTTCAAGCACCGATGCATTTTTTCCCCCCAGTATCTTCACCTTATTAGTGAATACTGTCAAAGTCCAAGAGAGGTCTTACACATGTAACTACAATAGTAGGGGCCAGTGGCCAACGTTTAGACACTGCTGTTGCATTTGTATTATGCCTGTTGAGCAGACCACAGCTATCTGGCAGCTAGTATGACTGTTAAACCAGCTCTACCTAGCTTGTGGAACCCAATCTGGTGTAAAAGTGAATATTCTTTTCCATTTACAAATAGTGATCCTAGAACATACTTTCTGGGATTGCAAGTCTGTATGCGTGTGCCCATTAGATCCCCCAAACGAGTGGATAACGTGCTTCTTGGGCTGGAAGGAAATCTTTTTCCATTCTGCTTGATTTTGAGCAAGGAACTGATTTCAGATCTGCATCCTAGGGAAACATGCCAACTACAAAACTCCTGAATACTCTGCAATGAGCCTCTCAGTCTCTTCTTCACCTGTCCCACTCACTGCAACAAGTACGTGAACATAAATCTGCCACTTCCTAGGTGAATGCTTCAATGAAAAGGCTTTGAGAGGATCATTTTCATCCTGGAAATGTTTCATGGCAATATGGAAAGAGTTGTTGTAATTTAGAAAAGACAAAGCGCTTTTTCATATGAATTATGTCAGTCTTTAATCACTTTAAAATTGAAATGAGAATAACGAATATTACAACAATATCACATCTAATACTCCAGTAATAGCTCTCTATGTTCCAGATTATTACCAACTTTCATGAAATATTGCAAAGGTAATATTGTTATAGACAAAGAAATATATTTAAAATTAAATTCCTAAAAACACTGCATGTTTTTAAGTTAAAGGAGGCCAAACTCAATGGCTTTCCAGATCTTTATTTTGAAACAGACCAGAAGAAATTTCTAAATCTTTTTCACACCAACTGAAACACCCGCAGTTCAGCTAGTCCAATGACCATAGGGAGTTACACTTGTGATCATCTCCTACATATGCACGAATATCTTGTGAGGAAATTTGACAGTAATTAATATTTTGGTAAGATTTTATCCAGTTTTATTTGTTAGAATTTTGAGAGGAATTAGAAATACAATTAATTTTGCTGTTCTGCAGCAGGGTTAGTTAATCAGAATTAAATATTCGGAGAGCTACCCAGCTATCTGAAGCCAGCCAACCGTTCTTGTTAGGGCTCGTTTCTTCCCTTTTAAACAGACAGTTCTGCTTGACGTCTGGCTGTCATTTTTAGCTGCTTACCTAGAAAGCAGGCTTGCAAACATTTTCTTTTGACAGCGTGTCAGCCAGTCTTAGGAAGGTTTCTCAAAAAATTGCTAGCACAGAGTTTGAAGTGGGTTTAAACTGCTGGGTAGACATTCAGGTGTGTCTTGAACACAGCGAAGAGTGGGTAAGGGATGGCTTTAAAGGTGACTGGCAATTGGAAACACCTGAGTGATCAAGTCCTGCTCTACTGTACAAGAGGTGAGGTCTATCTTGTGTAGTAACAAGTAATTTTTATGTTATTTATGATATAAAGGGAGATAGGTTCAAGAGAAAAGATTTCATCGCAATGGTGTGCACGTTTTTATTACTGTAGAAGTCAAGAACTGGAAACTCCACTAGTTACAGACAGAAGCTTCCTTACAGAAGTGCTTACTGCAGTTTATAAACTCCAGTGTAACTAAAAGTTAGATTCTAATTTTCAAAACACAGATAAACTTAACTTTATGCGAGGGGAATACAATAAGACAAACATGCAGATTCTGAACAATGTTATTAGAGAAGAGTCTTTGAGGGAAATGTAAGCTTGAGTTTGAGATTACAGTATCACAGTACTTCAGTCCCTGAACAAAACGAGGAAAAAGGAAGGGGAAAAAAAATATGTTTATGATTAAATAGCCTGCTCAAGTAGGAAGAGATTATGTGATCTCAGCAAGTATCTTGCCAAAAATGGTGAGACCAACCCACTGAAATCAAGGCGTGTTAATAGTGCCTTTTTGGAATTCAAAGGGGAAAAGCTGAAGAGCGTAAGGCCAGAGATGAAAAAAAATAACCAGGTGTGTGTTTTCTAGTGACTGGACTGCAAAAGGCCTGCTGGAGAATGGTACCACCACAGAGTAATTGCTATCAGTTATGCGAGAAGATTCCTTCACATCAGTTTTTTTTTACCAAAGAGATTGAAGACACTTATTCAGACCTGATTTTCAGTGAAGATGAAAAGTGGACCAGACTGTGACATGACAAGCCTAAACCAAGCACTTTTTAAAGAAATATGCAGCTGTGTTTTTTTAAAAGGCAACATAGATCAGTAGGATCCATTTTAAGCTTCAAAAGCCAAGAGACAGGAACAATTTAGCTATTGTCCTGGTTTCAGCTAGGATAGAATTAAGTTTCTTCCCAGTAGCTAGTATGGGGCTATTTTTTTGATTTTTGCTGGAAACAGCATTGATAATGTGGAGATGTTTTAGTTGTTGCTAAGTAGTGCTTACACTGGTCAAGGACTTTTTCAGCTCCCCATGCTCTGCCAGGTGCACAACAAGCTGGGAGGGGACACAGCTGGGACAGCTGACCCCAACTGGCCAAAGGGATATTCCGTACCATATGGCATCATGCTCAGCACATAAAGCTGGGGGAAGAAAAAGGAAGGGGCGACATTTGGAGTAATGGTGTTTGTCTTCCTGAGTCACTGTTACGCGTGATGGAGCCCTGCTTCCCTGGAGATGGCTGAACCCCTTCCTGCCCATGGGAAGTGGTGAATGAATTCCTTGTTTTGCTTTGCTTCTGCACGCAGCTTTTGCTTTACCTAATAAACTGTCTTTATCTCAAACCATGAGTTACCTCACTTTTACTCTTCTGATTCTCTCCCCGTCTCACCAGGAGGGAGTGAGCGAGCGGCTGCGTGGTGCTTGGTTGCTGACTGGGGCTAAACCATGACAGCTATACATACAGAATAAGAATTGCTGTGAGCATTTGCAGCTGCTGGAGAAAAAGAAGCATCGCTAACACACAGAAGAACAAAGCAATTATATGTTAAATGTCTGTGGTAGTGTAAAACTCTCACATTTTCCACATGATGGATAAATCAAGAGGATTTTTGCAGAGATCTGCGACATCTAACGTGGTCCCAAAGAAGAGCGGGAGATCGCTGTGAGGGTATAGCAGGATGCTTCTGCTGTGTATGTACTGTACTGCTGGGCAGGCATGAAAGAGGCCAGATGCATGGTGTGTTCCACAAATCACTGTTTCATGTATTAGCAGTAAGTCTTTTCAGGTCTTTCCCTTTTTTTTTTCTTTTCCCCTGGTATGTACAGTTTTTCCTGAAGACACAAGTCAGTTTCAAAGTGTAGCTCTTAACTAAATTTTACCATCAGTCTTGGACTTGCATTCCATTGAATTGTTGAAAGCTGGCTGACATAGCTGACATTTGCAGGAGCTTCACAGAAGTGGTATGTTTCCCAGTTTCAGGCCTGAGCCTCATCTCATGTTGCCCTTAAAGATATACAGAACACAAACTTGTATCCTAAAGCTGTCATCACCACTCTCTGCATGCTGTGGTAGAACCAATGCTCTTGAGCAACTACTATAGCCCAACGGTACCCGTGCAGGCAGCTAAGCCCTGTGTTGCAGAAAGAACCTGTGTTTCAGCCACTGTCAGTGGCACAATCTTTTGCATGAGTTGGATCACTTGTAGTAATGTTTATCCTGAGGATAGTAAGCAACAAATGTGGATTCTTAAAATAAATGTGGCTCATCGAAATATACATTCCCATCCTAGTAAATTCCTGACATTAAATCAAGTGGTTCCTGTTGTGCCTTTCAGTTTCTTCAGACAAAAATATTTCTGATGTGAAATTTTCGGTTGCGCTCTGGGATATGAATAAATGACAATGTATCTTGTTAAATAGCTGGGTTACAGTAATTAATTATAATAATCTTTCTCTACTGATTGATGAGCACAAGATAAATTCCCTCCCTTCTTGATCTCTGTTCACTCTGTTCCAGGCTGTTAGACAAACAGCATGATGTATTTCACAGAAGACATTTTCATTATCACCTACAACCCCCATCACACAAATTGCATAACCTTTGCTAAAAATAGAGGAAAAAAATTAAATGCCACTTGCCAAATGTATGTGTGAAATATCTTTGTCTTATTTCCTAGGGGAGTTGCATAATTACCAGATCATCTCCCCTGTGACTTGTCCCCTCCATTGAAGATACATTGGTATGATGTGGTGAAGGGCTTTGGGTGGTACCTTGGCAACTCCTGACCTTGAGTTTAGCACTTTGGGTACTCATCCAAGGGTGGGATTCTTGAAAGCTATTTGCCAATCCCACACTAATCTCAACTCCAGACAAACTTTAAGGTGAGAATGGAGAGTAAAGTTTAACAAATCTGCTCCTTCATTCAAAGACAGGTGCAGAGCAATGAAACCATAAATGATGACACTTCTAATTCTCATGCTAGTTTGACTTCGAGGAGGTTTCTACGTTACAGCTATCCAAGCAGGTTCTCAAGTCAAACTCTTACAGGGCTGGATCTGAGTCCCCAAGCCAAACCTGCAAAAGCTGAAGATTTTTGTTACGTTGCCCTTTCTCAGGTGAGCTTCTGTGGAATGAAACCCCATGTGCTGTTGCAAGGTTTTGCAATTCTTCATCCCAGCAAATGATTCAGTCTGGGTGGTAGCTGACGGCTCAGTTCCTATCTCCTAGCCAACGCACAACTTCCACCTTGTTGTCCCTCAGCCTTTATAGGAAGACCATGATAATGTTTTTCTAGCAGAAGTTGTTTGCTTGTCTGCAACTACTTAACTTTTTATCTATTGTGATTTTGAAAAGCTGGTATCTACAAGGTCTGTGAATGAGTCAAGTCTAACAGGCCAAACATATAAGGTCATCAGATGAGCTTCTGAGGCTTCTGCTTGCTCAGCACTCTGCCAGTGGTACCTGAAAAATTGTACCCTTGCTGTTCAAAACATTAGATTCATAAAAACTTGCAAAAGTTTGCTTGTGAGTGGTTGCTCCAAGATTGCGAGGTCAGGCTTCATAACAAAGTTAATGGACTTTTGGCTTGTACATGAAGCTAACTCATGTGCAAGCAAGAGTCTGTGCCATGTTCTGATCCATGGGACTTGGGACTGTGCCCAACAACCATCTGCCATACTGGGAAAGGCTTAGGGGCAGTTAAGGTCTTAAATGTATCTTTTTGGGTCTCCCTGGCTCTGACTCTTCATGACAGGGCTCTGTGGGCTCTAGCTGGCTGATGGACAGCCTGGTCCTAAGGCTGGCAGATGATGCCCACCAGGACCCATAGCCTGTGCAAGGATTTGGTAAGAATGGCCACAGGAAAAAAATCCCTGCTTGTATTCTGATATTTTAGGTGTTAGTCAGGTGAACTACATATGAAAATAATGATTTCAAGATGCTGCTGTCCAAAACCATTGTTATCCTTCCCATACAAAGGCAGCTGGAATTAGTCTTTATTTATTTATTTTAACTAATAAAATTTCATGAAAAATGGACTTGCCCTCTCTTCAGGGCAGTGTAGAAGTAGTGGAAAAATCCTACTCCTCCTTTTCTTCTTTTTAGTTTTTTTTTTTCATTTTTTCTTTTTCTTTTTTTTTTTTAATACCCTGTAATTAAAGTGGATGCTTTTTAACAAATGACTTTTAATAGATTTTTGACTGGATATATGTACGGTAAGTTATTTTTTGGTAGTTACTGTCAGTTACACTGAGTCGTTGTATCAACTCATAAACCAAATGGGATTCTTGTTTTTAAATGGTATTTTGGCTAAAGCCAAATAAGTTTTTTTAAATTTTTTTGAGATAATTTCTGAAATTATTCCCCAAATAAACGTCATGTATGTTTTTAGTGAGAAGCATCCTAATTACAAATTGAAACACATATAACTTAATAAAAGGAAACTTTAAAACCCCCTTTATCTCACCATGCAGTAAGCCTTCCTTTCAAATGCAAATGTGAGTGCATCAACTACAAACTAGCTGTTTTCTCTCAATTTATGAAGTAAATAAAAATGAAATTAAATGAAGTATATAGTTTGTCTAAGTTACTGTAAGTAGTGTCTTTAATGACTAACTTACACAGAAGAAAGATGCATTTTATAAACCATAGATGCTATTCTATTATAGTAGTCCCAAACTTTTTTTTCCTGCTCTTCCAAATACAAAAACTTTGGCCCCAAAAAAGTAGAAGTGGAATTGTTCTGCCACAGAAGACAGCGGAGCAAATTACAGATCTGCTGTCTCCTGAGTGAATTCCCTGAAGTTCCCCTGCCAGGTCTGGATGATACTGCAGTGGTCCTGCACAGGTCCTGCTGCAGGGCAGCTGCCTCTCCCTTGGGAATCCACCACTTGGTGACCAAACAGGGATAGGACATAGGGTGGACTGGAACTAAAAGGCTTTGACCATGCGGTCATGTGAGGTCCGAGGGGAGGTACCCCATAGCAATTCTACAAACGGAACCAAAGTGGTTCTCTGACAAATCCCATGTCATTGTTTCCCTCCATGCAGCTATAAAAAGGGAATTTGAGTTTTAATTCCAGCATACACATGAAACAGCAAGTGAAATTCTGCTCCATGAAAGATGATGGGAAAACTCTGACAGTGAGAAGTCACAGCAAAAAGGACTATTTTCTGAAGGAGTGAGATATTGCCACAAGGTAACTCCATTTGTGGTCTTGCAGGGTTTTTCTGGTAAACATATTCCCTTCTGAGAGTTATCGCTGGTGCAGAACACAGGCCATGTTGTGTGTGTATATATATACATATATTATTTTTTTTTCCATCGAGACTGGATATTTGGTATCCTATACTGATAATGCCTTTCTGCAGGGGAGTGCCAGTTTTATCTTCTTATATAAGGTGAAATTGTTTTGTATTTTTGCATTGGGCTGGATATGAATCAGCCAATTTCTCAACAGGAGTTGAGAAAAATCTGTAGGTTTGAAAAAATTTCCTTTGTCTTCCAGCTGTAAGACTTTGCTGTAGGTGATGACTGTTCTACATATTTGGTGTGAGCATGCTTCCCACGCTGTCTCTGTTAAATCCCATTGCTGAGCTCTTGGATCCCCTTTGGGTGTTGTCATATGAAAGCTAGACCTTATAGATTGGCTTTAACCTCTTTCTCTGGGCGGTGTGACTGGACACAGAGCTTTGAGCTTGGGTGAGGTAACTAACAGCTGGAGAGAGGACATCTGATCCCTGCCACTCTTGCAGCTGTAAATTGCCATCTCCCAGCTGAGTTGGTATCTGACTGTGTTCAACCCATTTCCCCCCAGGCATCAGAACTTTAGCCTTGGTGCTGGAGTCTGGGTTAGCATAGTGGGGCGCTTCTCATTTTTACACTTTGAAATCAATCTTGCTACTCGTTTGGGCCCATGAAACCTTTCCCTTACCTGACCTAATGTGCCAGGAGTCCTGTCCACCAAGTGGCTTCCCTTAAAGTGAATTCATTCATATCAAAGGTGCTGAGACCTTTCAAATATGGCAGAGAGCAGCCAGGCACGCAAAAGGGCAAGCCATATCTGTCGAGAAGGAAAACCTTCCACTGACACACTTAACATTTCAGGGTTTCACTTTTAAGGGTGTAAGAGGCTATTTGAAGATTTTAAGGATGAATCAGTTTCATAAAGGCATTCAGAGAGGTGCAGGTCCGGACCTTATAATCCTAATTAACTGTATCACCAGTAAGAGGTGGAGAGTAAAGGATGGGCTCCACAGCCTCTCTATCCTTGCTGCTTCCAGTAAGTGCGTTATGAGCTTCTGGTATGCTTATTACAATATAAATAATGGCATTTGTTTAAAAATATTCTGGTGTAGCTCTGTGTGCAGATGAATTTTAATCTCCAGTGTTGCTGGAGAAGATCATCTGCAAGTTGCTCATGATCTGACTAAGGAAACGCTGAGTGAGACGAGGCTACAATTACAAGCTTGAGAAGGATAGTCTTTTCAAGTGGACATGATTTGGAAACAAAAACAAGTGGAAATCCACATTTTCTCACCTCTTTTTAAAATACAGCAGAAGAGTTGGTGGAAGAATTGAGTCCCCAGGAAATGCTGAGAATTAAGGAAATAAAACACTGTGGCTATGATCAGAGAGTCTGGCCTAACAGCCAAACTCTTCCTTTGACTGCACATGAACAGTGTTGGATTTAAATGTGAATGACATCTTAGATGCCTAAAATGATAACCCCATGGCATTCAAAAGGACAGAGAAAATGGGACTTTTAATGCAACAGGTAGAATGAGGAATACTTGGTAGCTGACGGTAGTTGTTTCAGACAGGAGATCCCATGAAGAAGGTTATGCTATATGGAGGTGTCACTACACTGAATCTGCTTTTTGCCTGAAAAACTAATTTTGTTTAAAAATTACCTGAAAAGTGGGTTTATGACTTATCATTGGTGTCTTCTTTTCCTTGGATGAGCTGGATTACACTGGAAGCTGTTATACGGAATTCTTGGTGTTGACGTATTAAGGGTGCTTTTTGAAGATGCCTCGTGTTTATCTTGCACAAGGAATGGGCAGCCTCTTGGGTACTTTTGCTGAATTCCTTTCATGCAAAATCTAGAACTGTTGATAGTATTTTGTGCCTGGAAGAAATTCCATAAAATACTTTGGTAAATCTGCAGCTCAGGTAGTTTTATATTACTGCTGAGTTTACAGGTTCTACAATCATTCAGAAAAGGTGGAAAGGACAAAAAAAAATCTCTACTAATTTATTATCTGTAAGTAAATGGCTTCTGAATTCAGTGTCACGAGGCAGCAAATGCTAGCAGGCTCAAGAGAAATGGCACAGTAAACTTGCTTGTCGCTCTGATCAGCAATTTCTTCTTGTAGCTGATGAATCTTTTTTTTTTCCATCAGTGAAAAGGTTAAATCAGAAGAGTGCGACTGGAAATCCAGAGATTGTTTGCAATTAATCTTTCCACCTTTTTCTTTCTCTTGACAATGACTTCTACATTCTAAATAGTTTTGTAAAGGTACTGTCAGCTGGTTGGCCTCTGAATCTTGCAGGCACCAGTGGAAGAATTCAAGAATCTGTTACAAACTTTAAGGTATGATGTAGGAAAAGGCTGCAACTTTTTAAATTGTTCTGTTCCAGAGCAGTAAAGCTATAGACAAATATAATTTTAAATTTCTTGGGTATTGTATAGAGTCATAAAACTTCCTGAAATTTAGCTATTCACAATACATTTTTGTCACACCTGAAAACTTAAATATAATGCATTTAATACAAAAGTATTTGTGTTAAAATACTGTACTATCTGCTTAATGAATTTATAGTGCTTTAAATACACAGTAAATATCACTATCTTAAATGGGATTGTTTTATAAAGGCTTGATGCTTTTGGCTGTGATTCTCTTTGGCCAGTGCTTCCTTCTGAGCAGCCATCTCAAATAGAAGATCCATGTGCAACTATTCAGGTTATTTTTCCACTGAATTTTCAAAAAACTGGAGCTTTCTGCAAAATCCTCAGAGTAAGAGTGGTGCAGCCTTATTTTTTTAAAAATTCCCTTTAATGTATGGTCTAACATTCACATGCTATAATGCTGTGGTCTAATGTCATGCTTAAAGCAAAGGCACAAAGTTAACATTATCACAACTTTTAGGGACTAACCTAATGCTGGGGGCAGGGTGGATTAGTCCTGTGGGGAGGAAAAATTGCAAAGACCTTTTTCACTGCTTCTTCACCAAGAACATGCACAGTAGCCTGCAATCCTAATGGTAGGCAGGCATTTGCCTTGCTCACATTTCCAAGCCTGTTTACAGCTAACATGCTGCCCCAGAGCAACTCACGGTTTCCACTCTATAGCGTGTTGTCCCTAGGGGTTTTTTTTAAACCTCCTTTAGCTTTTCCAGCCTGAGATGTAGCCGGCCTGACAATCAGACTTTCATGGCACTGAAGAGGGCAGAGTGGAAAATTTGTGTTCTCCCTATCTTCCTACCACAGCCCTTTCCACAGAATTTTTCCATTTTAGGTGGAATAACACATTTTGCTTGACTTTGTATGAAGTGTGTCATTTTGCAGGCCTTGCTCTAGGTGCTGGTTTTCTTAGGTCCACTTCTATAGTACTGAACTCTCCACCATGAACTGTATATGGAGTCAAAATATTTTTCTCACAGTATACAGTTATGCTCTGGGATGTCCAGAACTTGGTGAAACATTCAGCATTGTGCCTGAGCCATTTTTCTGCTCCGCTAACCCCTTTCCTCAAGGGTTTGTGCCCAACAAATGTGTCACAGACAAGGAAAGCTCAGGATTGTGCAGGATCAAGGTGGTGGGAGCTAAACATCAGGGTTTGGGTGTTCAACTGAGAAACTCTTGGGTTAGTCTTCTTTCTGAAAAATGAACATATTACCGGTACCAAAATGACTTGACTTCTGGCAGTGATAGCTCTGTTGCTTGAAACCTCTAAGTTTTCATTACTATGAAGCCAAAAATGTTTTCTTAGAGCAGCATGAATTGCTATCCTCTTGCATTTCTCAGTTCATTCTTTCTTCCAAAACATTAATTTGACTACATAATTAGAGCAAGCACTATGGTATTGAAAAGAAAACTTTCAATTGCCTTTGAATTTTGATCTGGAAAACAAATGAGCATGGAACAAGATTACCCTTTGCAGAGCTAAAGCACTTATAAATTTCCAAAGGAATACCAAATTACAAGGATTTTTTGACAGGCAAAGAAATCCGATTTCTTCATTTCAGCGGGTAACAGTTCCCTGCATTTTTGGTTTGTTCAGTTCTATTTTTAATCTACTGCTGCCATGCTGTTCATTGCTAGAAGAGCTCTTTTATCTGAGAAACAGCCTTATACAGCTCTATGGCCCCACCAGTGAGCATTATAAGCATGCAGGGAGAAGCCTTCTTTTTGTAGAGGTTCAGGGTGTTTTGCTGTGGCATGTACTTTGCTAAGCTTTTCAGGCTTAAGATCAAAAGTCTACAACCTTCTGCCAAAATACTTGCAATCTATTTCAGTCTGGATTGCATCAGGAGTTGGTAGCTCAGGCCGTTTTAGCCTGGGTGAATTTTAGAACAGAGATACTCTTATAGTCTGAGGGCTATTTCTGGTCTAGAAGACTGCAAGAAGTCCTCTGAAAAGACTACAACACTGTTTAAAAAAAATCCCACCCTAAAAAACCAAACCAACCTTATATTCCCATGTAGGTATGCATGAGTAGGGTAAACAGGAAGAAAATATAGGCTCGTGATATAATAATATTAGGTTCATCTTAATGAAAATTCAAAATTCATTGTCGTTTCCACTTATAAGTGAAAGTCAGTATGGCATAAGAGCATGGGATGGCAGCTGGATCATCTTTTAGAGCAGACAGGTAGTTCTTCACTTTCAAGAAAGGTGAGAAATACTGTTGTTGGGCACTCTTTTTACATGTCCTTCTTGTTGAGGGTTGGAAGGCGGAAACTTGGCCAGATGTGCTAGGCTGTGCATCACTGTAGGATTTACTCCTGTAAGACATTGACTGCTTGCTCTGGAAGGATGTGACTGCATGGAAATGATCTGCCATAGCTATTCGTCAATAACCTTTTGGGAAGTTGACTTTCTTCAATGAAACTGAACAAAAGGGCCATTAGTGTGCCAAACCAGAGTGACGGCTTGGGCAGGGGGGCTCGGTACTGCCTGCTTAATGCACTTTCATTTGATACCTGTGGTTTGTTTTCTCCTTTGACAATGGCTTTCCTGGGTAGGCAAGCCCTCATTCACTGCCTCAGAGGTGGCTGGGCTGAATGTCTTTAGGAGGTTTGGTCTCATCTCACTGATGAGAACTGGGAATGGAAATAGAAAGGAGCTGCTTCAGTGTAGGTGTTAAGAAGCTGTCTCTGAAAAGCCTTTTTTGTACTGAGTGCCTCAGTCTGTGTCTGGAAACTTTACCCATTCCCAGCCCTCCTCCCTTCCTAAAGACTGGCATATATCAAAAACCCCCAACAAACCCTCTGTCATCAGCCTGCTGAGACAGCTCTTCCATCCTTTCACCTTACCGGACTTTTTTTAAAATTTATTTTATGGGGTTGAAGAATGCTTGTGTTTAACTTCAAGTAGGTGAGACTGTACATTCGTCTGTTCATTGTCAGAAGTACGTCTGCCTTATCTTGTGATTGCTGTATTTTACCCTAATGGATATTATGGTGTTGTGTATTGCCTGAAGCTCCTCTATCTTGGTCATCATTAACATAATTATAGTCCCTTCTTTTGTAACTATTTTATTGTTGCTGAAAAATGGAGATGCAGGACTGTGCCTGAAAAGCCAGTTGCATTCAGGTCTCCTGATGAGTATCTGTCTTCAGTTTTGTGACCTAAAAAGGAAGAGTCATTGCAATCTTGTAGCAAACAGAGCTGCCATGAATTGCACTGTGATCATCTTAACAGAGGAGCATAGTCCATATTCTTGGTACAGGCACAAACTCTTTTTACAAGGGCCAGAAAGCAGAAGATAGCTTGTTTTTAAATTCTTTGAGACATGCAGGACAATGAGGCAACTGATGAATAAAGTTCTGGTTTGTCCATCTGAGAACCTCTGTCCTCACAACAAAAAAGCTCACTTGTTCCTCTAAAATGAATCTGGAAAAAAAAAAAGATGGAAACAATCTTTTATCTCAAAATCGCAAAGGGGCTTTGAAAGCCTGCATTAAAGTCCCTGTTGTGTCTCTTGCTTACGAGGCTGTAAAGGCAGTTCTCCAGCCTCCTATATTGAAGTCTGGAAAAAAAAATAAACCATAAAGCCTTCCTCCATCCATCCAAATAAGCGCTCAAACACTTTGAGGGAGTCAATCCTGAAATTTCATCAGTACACCGTTGATCCTGACATGATGGGCTGTTTAAACTTAACAAAAGGCTACTAAGGTTTTCATTTTTAGAGGAAGTTGAACTTGTCAAAATCTTGTGAACTTTTTTTTCCCCTCAGTTTGGTCAGAAAATGTCTTTCAAAGGGTTTGTGTCTGGTCTTTGTAGGATAAAATAGTTGATTAAACTTGCCCCTAAAGTCCTCTAAAGTTCAACCTGGAAATCATAGTCAGGTTTGGAAGATTTACTTACCCCAGAATAGCAAATAGGCCAGCGGATTGGTGTATTGGTTGTACCTGCAGCCAATGCCTGGGGCTTCTGGGGCAGAAGAGAGGGCTGGGTGTGGATATTTTGTTTTCAACATGGATATTTTGTTTTCAGATTGCTGTGCTGATAGAGGCAATGTTGTTTATATTCTGTCTTAGATTGGGCTGTCCCCTGGGGCTGACGATGCCTCTCTGGTCTGGAAGGGAGTACATGGACCCATCCTGCACTGATTTTAGTAATGTTTTCAGCACTTCATAATATAGATAAGTGACCCTTGGTCACTTTTGGTTTCCTGCCTGAATGCCTGTATGCAGACCTGTGGCCCTGCTCTCATACAGCAGTGTGGTAGTTCCCTTGCTCACCTGTTCCATTAGTCACTTTCTAAACAAAATCTCCTTTTAACAATATTTTCTTAAGGTATACTGAGGTTTCATCTCTCCCTACAGCATAGAGTCAAGGGTTTCTCTAGGCTTTAGACATATTTCATTTAGAGAGATAATGTTGGCTCCATGACAACACCAAGTATTTACAGTCTCAGAAGAACTGATCCTGGTAATGCATCAACCGGAGAACATAGCTGCGGCATTGCAACGGGAGAAAACACCCTGACACGCAGCCTGGTAAATCCCTGCTGCTGCAAAGTGAGACATGCCAGCAACCTGCACACATTGCAGAGGTCAGAGCTCCCCGCAGGTGTGTTCCTGCTCTTTGCATGCCAGTTGCAAGCCTGGGTTTACAGGGCTGCCCTAAGTCTCTCAGTGTGCAGCGCCTCAGTGTGAATGTAACCATCTCCATTTGGGCAAACTTCTCTCTGGTTATTTCCTTCACACCTTCAGTAAACAGCTTCACATTCACATATCTCCTTACCTGTTTCACTGCCTAATATATTTTATTTTTTCTCTAGTGGTAGAAAATTAACAGGCTGATGCTGGGATGGTGATGGTTACTGCTATGTATTGATGGGCAATCACAGGGAAGAATCTCTTCTCATCAGGGACGGATGCTGCCTGCAGGTGTATTCTCGTGAAAGAGGGGCTGGAGAGGAGGGCAGCAGCAATGTTGCCATGCTTCTGCAGCACCCTCAGAAACGAGGTGCTGAAGTCCCCCTGATGCTGAGCAGGCACTCTCTGTGCTGTGATGCTGTCTTCTATGCTGAACTGAGAGCACCAATGTGTGTTAATGCATAGCTCAAAGTGTTGATGCATCTTCCTGTATTGGAGGAAAAGATGTCTCTTATTTCTGCTTTGTTTTATTTTTTTTCTTTCTTTTTCTTTTCAGTTTGTCTTGAATGCCATTGGTGTAAATATATGTTTGTTAAGACTGCCATGTGCAATTTTTTCATATTGGTTTATTGTTTTTCTTTCTTTAAGAAAGGTGACAGAAAACCCATGTAAAGAATGAGGTTTCCATAAAGCCGAAACTGAATGCTGTTACACTTTTGGAAACTTTAAATACATAGAATTGCAATACTGAAATGCTGCAAGCCTGTGTAAGATTTACTGTTGACTCACTACTCCCTCTCTTATGACACACAGAAAAAGCCTCACAAACCAAATATCACTGAAATAGTATCCATCGATAACTTTGTTGTTTATATATGCACGTTTTTCTTACATAAGCACGTTTTTAAAGACATGCTCAAGACAGTAATGAGAATTTACAGTGTGCCTCAGAGCACAGGATAATTCTATTTTAATTATAGAGAGTAGTTCTTCACTACTGAATGCTCAGAGAAAAGTGCAAAAGAAATCTAGTTTTCATGCTCTTATAATTAAAGGGAATACAAAATAATAAAAAAACCCTCAAATAATCACAAGTTTTAATTAATAGCAAGGGAAATATTTTCTTTATTAAAAAAAAAATATTGAAATACCAGAAATGAAAAAATGACATCCTGTAAAGGATGAATTTGTGAGGAGACAATATGATTGGATGTCCCGTGTTTCATTTTTTGGTGTCTGTTCTTCCTATACATCCTGCTTTTCCTTTTCCTTTTCATGTATTCATTATATGACTTGACTTCTTGTAGTCAAAAGGAGCTGGGTTAGATTGCTTCAACAGCAAAGTAAAAAATTCCACTTAGGTTCCTGTGCAGTAGGGGGCAGCTTGCAGAAATAATGTCTAATTTTTGTTCATTGCCTTTAGAGTGTGAAAGGGATGGTTTATTTAAGTAGATCTTTTAGTGTTTTGAAATATTGCTTTTACTAATGTGCTTTCCTGTTTTCTGCAGATAAAGCATTGTCTGCCCATGTGCTAAGTGCACCGCTCCGCCTGAATGTCCTACTTTTAGAAACAAAAATATTAATGTTACAGATTGTAAAGTACAAATTTCTGTTGAAGTATTTCTTAAACTGAATTTATTTTTACTCTTTTAATTAGATCTCATTCTCCTTCAGGTTTTAGTAAAAGTTTTTCAGTCACTCATAAGAACAATACTGACCTAGATACAGGTCTGATCTGTGATGGATATCTTTGTACACAGGCAAACAGGAATATTGACAGGATGACATAATTTATTTTTGGCTTAAAGTAAGTAAGCTAAACTTCTGGCAAGAAAAATAACATTGTTCTGTCTGCCAGGTTGTTTTCTACTATTCCTTTTTCTAAAAACACTTGTAGGAACTTAAGACCAATTGCAGACTTGGGTGTTTAGTTTGTCTGGTCTTGAATATGTTGTTTCAGAAGAAATTCAGCTCTCTGTCTGGAAGTTAAATTAGACTGTCTATAGAGCACTTGTGTCTGACTTCTCTTATTTTAAAGATAAATACACAGACCTTGCACAGCAGACCTTGTAGTAGAAATACTACTTATGCAAAAACATATCAGCAGTCTAGTTCCAGCTAGTCAAACTTTTGTAGGACACTTACTGCCCTCAAACAATTTCTTCATATTGTTCACTAAATAAAGCAGGCATCCTAAGGAGAATTCAATTATATTACTTAAAAACATGGATATGGCACCCAGGAGGCCTGCCTGGACATCATCCCATTTTTGACATTTTTGATGTTGAGTGATTGGATCTGGAAAATAAAAATTTTTTTTCTTAATTACTTTGGATGAAATTATTATTACTATTGTTGTTTTTATTATCTTTGATTTGTCCTTGAGGAAAAAACTCCCCAGGGTTGGCTTTTCCCTCTGTTTCACCAAATAACTCTGACACTCAGGTAAGTGCCAAAATGTGGTGGGGATGGCAAAAGAACTACTCATACTTTACATTTTTCAGGGCTTTCTAGGAGGGGTAGGGAGGCAAAGTTTTCCCCCTGTGTGAAATCCCCAGTTGAGGACACTGGGTATAGGTGCAGGATTTGGTTTCCACCCCTCTTCTCCATCAGGGTGGGCATTACATACACAGAAAATGACTCCTGTTTTAGGTGTATCATAGCTGTAGCTGTGCCGGTGCTTCAGATACTGGAAGATCTTCTTTACTGTTCAAGTTGCCTGAAATTGATGACTTTCAGGTTCCCCAAGAAAGCTGTGCCTTTGTTCCTACTGTTCCTTAGATGAAAATGGAAGTTATTTTGGAGAAAAATCCAATCTTTTTCCGGGCGAAAAGCTTACTTTCAAAGTTCCTAGGAAACCTCGTGCACTTTAATTAAAAACAAACCAATCAAAAGCAAAAGCAAATGTTAGTTTAATTTTTGAATGTGTTCTCTTGGCAGCTGATGGAGAACAGGCTTCCCTGTTGAGAAACTCAGAGTGGCTAAGTTACACTTTTGCACTGAATTGGCCTTTTCTTCCTGGCAGCAAAAGGCAAGGAAAGTGAGTTAATGTAGGCCAAAAATCAATGTTTAGGGTTCTTCCAGGCTAACTGTTTTAATACCAAGTATTGAAAAAAATATTGAAAGAAGTCATCAGACTTGATTTGTTTCTGTAACAAATGTAACTTACTTGACAAGACTTCTCTATTTTGGGAGGCAAAACAATCTTTGACCTCCTTCCAAGAACATCTTGGAAGCAGGGATGAAGGCAGTTTTTCTTTTCCTCTAAATACCAACTGTGTGAATTGTTACTAATGCGAAAGATCAGTCTGAATGTCTAGTTCTCATATTACTTCTAAGGGTCCCTGTATGGCAATTCATTTATTAATTGATTTACTGATGCTTTGTATTTTGGGATCTGCATTTTGAGTAGCAGAGAAAATAAATCTGTTGGTAGCACACTGCCAAGTTGATCTGTTTTGTTACCTTAACCTTTAAATCTACTACTACTTTAAATCGGCTAAGCTACTTTAGATCGGCTGCCTACTATTGCAGACAGGTATCCAGCCATAGCTGGGTGCTTTTTGGGTCCAAAAGAAAGAGGTCCTGCAGGCTGCGAAGGACTCTAGACTACATCCTTGACACCCTGTGGTGAGTTGACATTGTTGACTGGAGTAGCTCTAAAGTCTCCAAGCTAAACCTCAATTGAGAGCTGGGCTGTTTGCACCAGGGAAGACCCAAGCAGGGGAACTATCAGATCAATATGGTACGAGGGTAACATAAACTTCATTGGCATGTGGCTTTTTAATGGAAGAAGTCTCTTCCCTTAGATATGGAGCTTAATCTAAGCAAATTGTTTTGATTTAACAAACATCAAAGAATTTACCTGCCATCTCCTGCATATGCCTCTCTCTTATACTGCTATACCACAATGCATAGCCATATTCCCTGGCAGCTGGGACCCTGTTCAAGGAACACATGTGTAAAACCATTGAGGCTGCATTAGAATATCATACATTTGGTGAATCTGATCTATCAGCACAACTTTTCTTGATTTTTAGAGCAAGAAACTTGAAATTAAAGATGGCTTATTCATCCCCTGTTGTTTTCTTGGACATGTTAATTCTGATATGCACCAGAATTCTCCCCCAGGGCTGATTTTAATTTGGGTTAGCGTACCTACAACTGCAGGATAGCATTGCAGTGTCTATGCAATAGAGAGGGATAAGTGAAATCTGGCAATGTCTCAGTACACTCCAAGCTGCTGGCTTGGCACAGAAGTGGTGTACAAAATTAACTTTGCACCATCCAGGGAGTTTTCCTGGGACTTAATCTTCCAGAATAATATCTCATCCTAATGAGAGAAACCCATATAAATGAGTGTAGTGTGGAATTGGATCTGACAAACCCTGGCTTGAACAGCTGCTCCAGGTAACAGGCAATGAAGAATCACCGCAGGAGACTGAATTTCTTCTCCCTCCTTTGCTCTGCATACTCCAACTTGTACGTCTGATTCTCCATGAATTATGGCAGTTGATATATATAGTCTGGGACAGGAATGGCAGAAAAAGGTGCTGTTTGTCAAAATCCACAGTCCTTCCAGCTGCAGAACTGCTGTTCTTGTGATAATTCTGAACGTGAAAAGACAGATAGGTTCTGCTATAAAAACCTTGGGATTGGAAAATCTCAGCACTCTGGAAACAGAGGTACTGTCTGTAAGGTTGCCATGCCCAGCTTCCCTTTAAACAGGCAAGCTTGATTGTAAAATTTAATAAACACTTTGAGTCCTGACCAGAATGACACATTTTTATAGGTACTAATATGAATAATAACCCTCTTTGAGAATGATGAATTATGAAAAGGTCTGCTTAGAATGAACTGTAAAATAAACCAGCCACATTTCTGGGGTCGTCTCCAGGTTTCTGAGGTGCACATTCCTCTGCCCAGTCTGGAAACTCACTTTTCCAAATAACCAACATTTCAAAATTGATGGTGAGCTTTCTGAAAAATATTTTTTTGAATATTCTCTGAAGTTATGCAAGTCAGTTATTCTCTTTATTCATCTCACTAGTATAACTACTTATTCAACATGCAAGCACAAAGCCCTGACAAGCACATACCCCTGATGTATTTATTATCACATGTGAAATGTGCCCTGCCTGGCATTCGAAAGCTGCAGTCCTGCTTCTGGTTCATTCCCAGCTGCGGTTCTGTGCAGGTGGTTGCTGTGGCTATGGGCCACTGTGCTAAAAGGACTTGGCCCCAAGGACAAGTGACATGGCACAGCTATATTTTTTTTTCAGTATTCTATGCAAAGTACCAATATTTGATTGATTGAGTGATTGATTTGTAAATCTTAAAAGAGTTAATAGTACCCTCGAGATCTGTAGCATCAACATAATTCACAGTATTAGCCCTAAATCAGATTTAACATAGATTTTTTATTGTGCTTAAGGCACCTGAGTTTCAAAGGGATTTAAGTACCAAACTCCCTTTGAAAATCCTGAATTTTATCTAGACTTGTTTTTTGGATGCTAAATTTAGGCATGGCTTAGGACATGAACAGTAAGATCTGTCCTCTGTTACACATAACCCTATAACAAGAGATTTCATGCATTGCATCAGTTTTTATTTATGTCTTGAAAAGTTTACCAGCTTATCACTTACTGGGATCTGGGATGATTTGCATTGATGAGATTGACAGAAGTCAGAAGATGGATATGAAATGTGCAATAATTTTGGCTAGCAGGCAGGGTAGGGCTCTGATTAAAGGCTTGGGCTGATTTACCAAGAATTTAATATGGTGTTATTAAAACATTTCCTTTCTATTTGAGAAGGCATGGAGATAATTCTTTGAAGGAATATTGCATCTTGATGAAAAGTTAGACTTGTCCAAGTTTTCTCTTATCCTTCTGTCAAAGTTTCTGGGTTGTCTTTGTACACACAGGCTTCCCTTAATGGAAACCTTTTTTTTTTCCTGTACAAATCATTCCTTTGTAACATTTAGTAATGATCACATGAAAAAAGGAGTTACTTTATCATTAATTTGGTGAAAAAGTAATCTGGCCTTAATGTTAAGATTACATGAGGGTTAAGCAGATGGAGGAAAGTAACATAGTACCACATTAATAAAGGAAGTTCTTACATCCCTGGAACTGTGTGTTGCCAAACAGGGGTGCAGTTGTGAGAAGGAATTGTGCCTGGACAGGAACTGCAAAGCTTATGATCAGCAATTGAATAGTGACTTTCCTACACATGAATATTGACTTCTGACAATATTCACTCCAAAGGAGACAGGGGAGACAGGGACATAATTGGAAATAAGATTTTTGTGTTTGGAAAAGGGGGGCATCTATACCCACTGGAAAGAAACATGACTGACAGCTGGGTGTTGCAAATCCTGCTTCTGTCTATAACCTAAATCTGGAAGACATCCTGCCTTATGTTTCCAAGTGGAAAGGTTACCACCACTAGCCAGTCCCCACCAGCTCTCTGCCTAGCATTCAAGCAGGGGGAGCTCAGCTTGGGAAGCACTGGGAGCTCAGTTCTGCAGCGCAGGGATGTGAAAGCTGTATAGGGGTGACATGCCTTACATTTTCAGCCTCCCATGTTCAAAATCCTGACTGTGAGCAAAGAGGAAGCACATCTACACAAAAGTAAGCCAAGATTTTTTTTTTTTAAAGTAAAATTAAAATGTTAAGAGTTTTATTGTTAGTCCAGATCTAGTTGTTACAGGCAAAGAGATAATTATAATGCAGGTGAAACCGTAACACACACGCACTTAGTTTCTACCCCTTTTCCTGGAGTTATGCTCACCCTTCCCCTGCTCCACTGGGTCCAAAGGCCAGTGGCTTCACATCTGTGTTATTAACACCAGCTTCAGCTGACGAGGCTTGAATTTGATAGCTAGGGAAACACTCTGCAGCTATATACCAGCTGCAGGAGCCAGTCAGCTACTTGTACCACAGCTGCACAGGACTGGTGAGGAGCTAAATAAGGAGCTGAATTCCCAAATTGCTGGTGCTTATCTGGAGGCATCCCCATTCCAAATCCCTCCCTCCTTGAGCAGAGCAAAGCAAAGTCTGAGCGTGCTGTCTTCAAGTTGCAGGTTTTTATTTTAGTGGTATTTTCTGGGTTGCCTGAGTGACTCTCAGTTATGTAATGTACATGTAAAATCTCTCTTATTTGCTTAATGTTAGGTGAACACCAAGCTGGAAAACAGACTTTCACCAAAAGTTATACTGGAAATTACTAAGTTTTCAAAGATACTCATGGTGTCTAAGAATAATACTGGAAAGCACCAGAACGGGGCCTGTGCTTTCATCCTACAGACATTGATAGGAGATGAATATCTTGTCTATACACATGCCTTTCAAGGAGTATGAAAAAACACCAGAGTTTCTGAATCCTCATTGTAGCTGGATGATTCGCACTGGCCACCATGGGCTGTGCAGGCTTTGGCTGTGCTTCCCTGGTTGCTGTCTTTATGGACAGTGGTCATGACTGGGGTGATTTTGTCATTGACAGTGTTCAGATTAATTTTCTTGTATGTGCTAAAGATAACTGACATGTTGGGAGATCTCAGTGTGATCTTAAATCCCAGGCAAGTTATTTTTAAGGGTTGCAGCACACGCAGTGCAAACAAACTATTGGGTAGAGGCTCTAAAACTGCTTTTAGAAATGGTTAAAATTCAAAATTCTCCAGGCAATTTTTATTAAATGGTATTTCAAGAGGGTTATAGTCATAGTTCTGGCTTCTCTTGCTGAGATTAGCAGTAATCTCTTTTTCCTGCTTTCTATATGACATACTAGTACAGTCTTCATAAAGTCTGTGTCGCTGCAGGAATATCAAGTACTTAGAAATTATTTGCACTCTATGAGTAACTGAAGTATTTAATGACAATCTATGCATTTGTTAAATTTACAAGTGAGGTGGTACAGTAAAAATAGTTAATCTAGGGAGAGAACAATGTTTATCAAAGTTTGCCTTCCCTACTTACAAAACCACACTTTCCTCAGGAGAACAAAACTCTGTTGCTGAGAGACACACCGGATACTAAACTCACTTGCAAAGACAGCCCCTATTCTCCAGGTTCAACTATAGTGGGTGTTTAACCAGAAATATTTCATTTTGACTAGCTGCTGAAGTCTTCATCTTCATATTCTTTAGCTTTCTCATATCAGAAATGTATCAACAATTATTCCAAAAATTCTATGTCTCTGTTGTCATACATTTAAAAATCTTTCTGTGAGACCTTAAATTTCAGGACAAAACTGTGTCAGAGTAATCCTCCTCTTCCTTTTTTTGTTCCCAACTCTGTCTGCAGTCCTCTAAAAATGTTATTGAAATATATTTTTTAAATCTGTAATCATGTTCCTCCAACAGTGTAATGACAAGGACTGATTAGAGAGAGCAATTCTCCACAACCAGGTATGTTTTCTCACAGCTCTTTTTTACTGGAGGAAGTTATTTCACAGTTTGCTAGGGTGTAATAATTTATAGTGAGCTAGTTGCTAGTTCCCAATGATGACTCTGACCATGAACTAGCTATGAGGCAGTTTTCCCATTTTCAAAGGAGAGCAAAATCCCTCACATGATGATGCTCTTGGGGCTCAGGTGCACAGTCAACCTAACCTGTTTTAACACATTTTTATCATTTGAGACTCCAGTGTCTAATGAAAGTTAGATGTCCATCCTCTCTTGGCAGCTAATGGAAGATTTCCTCTCCCTGTTATTTTAGGGGGACATAATTACTGAATCATTAAAGCTTAAGACAATAATATTATGATGTTTTAAGGGAAAGGTTATAGTTGTCCTTCTGAAAAAATGCAAATACAAAAAGAAACCAAGTATGTGCATACACGTGTGACTGAATTTGAATGCAAGATCTAATTTAATTTCAGATACCAACACCACTAACATCTTGCTGCTAATTACAGCTTTCCTGTATTTAAACCTTATGGTAGCATATGCTGCTGGTATGCACTTTTAAATACAGCACAGTCTGCTGGGGAAGCCTCTACTTTTGGGATGTCCATTGTGTTCAAGACATAGAGAGAAAAATCAGCCCTTGCAGAGACCAGATGGAGTTGTTATTACTGTTGTCGTTGTTGTTATCATCATCATCATTTCACCACACAGTAATTGTGTGAGGGCTCCTGTTTCAACCAACAATTTCATCAGTTCTGTTCCTTAACATTTCACAGAAAGGTCTCTATCACAGTCCCATCTATGAACCTGGGAAACTGAAGCAAAGTTTGGGGGAAGTGAATTGTGGAAGGCCACTAAGCTGGCAATTAAAATGAGGATTCATGCAAACAGTAACTGCATCGAATAAGTGTGATTGCCTTGAGTCCTGTTCTGATGTCCAAAGCTGTGCAGGGTACTGCTGAATAGCTGTGAATATGAGCTGCCATAGCGTGGTAATGCACCATGTTGTCTCCTCTGGCTAGTATCTCATCAATCTTGCTGGTGCATAATTACAGAAAGGTGTTTTAAAATATACATTTTCTGATGTTTATCAGTAAATTTGAGAGGATCAGCAAAAGATATCTGAAATACACCTGAGGATTAAACAGTGTCTTCAGTTCAATTCAAAGCACTACAGAGAGCAATAAATGTTTGGGCTGTGCAAGCAGCGATGCACAGCAGTTGCTTTTCCTCTGAGCAGGAAATTACTGTTTCATTGCCCCTGCAAACCTAAGCCAATCATCCTGGTTGCTCCTGGGGAGCTCAGCCCCTGCTTTCTGCCCACCTACCTGCTGGTAGAGGAAAGTGTCTCGGCAGACCCCACCTAACTCTGAGAGTTGGGACCGAGACTTATCCTAAAGACAAAAACCTCTCACTGCCTGTAGCGTAAATGGGGCAGACATGCAGCTCCTGCCTTTCCTAGGCAAGTGAAGGTGAAGAGCTCTTCACCATACAGCCATTTTAAGGCAGTAGTGAAGACATGATCGTGAGTGATGTTGTCGCTACACATAGTTAACCCCTCATCCCTTGCACACAGGGAGTGGGCGTGCAACGCAGGTGTCTCAGCAGGAGTGGCAGTGTGCAGCAGGGTCGGAGTGGCTGGCTGGCCACAGCAGCGTTTTTGGGTCTTCCTCCTACCCCTCTGTCTTTGCTCAGCCTTGCTGCCTGCCCAGGCTCTCCCAGCCTGGGAGGCCCCTATTAGTTGAGGAGTTACTCACCACAAAATAACTGATGAGGTCTGTCTGTGAAGGCATGACAATATAATTTTTTTTAATCCTTTCTAACAAGATTCAATATTCTTCATTATGGAGTCTATTTCTTGTGTGTTTCTTCAGAGTCTGGTTCTTTAGTTTTCCTTTTCTTTGTTGCTCCCCCCCCCAACTTATGTTTAGATAATTCTTTTACAGGACAGAAGGAAGAACAAAGTTTCAATTTCTTCCAATCAAAATGCAAACTTTCTTTTGTAACGTAGATTTTGTAATAGTCTTCCATGAACATTCTTGCTTACACAGATACTGACTGTTACCTCTGTCTGTCTGCATCCTTACAGTAAAGGTGGTACGGCGTCATGGAAATGGGTGATACTTAACATTAGAGGGGACAGTCTCCCTCCAGCTCTTCCTCTTAGACCAATAACCTAGACCACTTAAATGATGCCAGCGATTCCATGCTTTTTAGCTGATCAAATGTGTGACATAGAGGATGCTGCTGTGAAACTGTTGAAGTAAGACTAGACACAGCTTGTCTGTTTGTAGTGTCAGATAAGTAGCTGTGAGGAACAGTTGTTTTAGATTCTGTTTTATATATATTCATTAGAATTAAGTATTCCATACACAGGAAAAAAATAGAATGCATTGAACAAATTATTTGCTTAATTATACTTAATATATCATTAACGTGCTTTCTGGGCCAAAGCTTTAGCTAGATCTTCTGTCCATCTTGATTTATTACATTTAGTTTACAAGGAAAGATTGTACAAAGTGAAAATGTCTCAACGCTCATTGCAGTGGGCTGCTTGTTCCACACACAGCAGTGGCCAGGTGACAGAAAGAGAACACGTTATTTTTGAAACAAAGAAGAGGCAGAATTATCAGCAGGATGTTAATATTGAATAGGTAGATCATCAAATCCTTCTGAATAGACACAGAATCCTTCCCAGTGAGAGGAGGCTTCAGGAAGATCTAAGTGCAAACAGTCTCGCTGGAGCTTAATCATTCAACAGGTCAAAGAAGATTAAAGCAGATGCTGAATATGAAAAGGAAAATAATCTCTCTTCCTCCATGCAACCTCTGCTCTTTTTTTTTTTTTCAAAGGCGGCTACTTTGCTGCTTCCTACAGCTAATAAAATTAGCTAAATCAATTGAAAAAGCTCACAGTTATTTTTTCATATATATGTATTTTATAAAATTAAAACTGTATGTGAGTGACATGCTGAGAATGAATTTCTGAGTACATATTTATCTGGAGGCTCAAATTTTAAAATTCCAGTATAAAACCTTGTTTGCAAAGACGAATGAGGGATCAGCAGAAAAGCAGGTGGATAAGGAGAACTGATAATAAATAACTGTTTAAAAGAAAAATGCCTGATGGACTAAGCTCACTGAATTAACTGTTTGTAGTGAGGAGTCTATAAAATAGTTACTCTTCCCTCATTATTTATACTCATTTGTGTATAAATACTTTTTTTTCTGCACTTTTTACAGGTCTGTATATAGAAATGTGTCTTTATGCATCTGTTCCAACATCAAAGTTGATTGAAATTGCCAAATGGTTTCCCTAGTTATTACAAAGGACTGACCCAGTGCAAGGATCAGGAATGTGTTTCTAAGAAACTCAGTCTTTCCCTGGCCAGGAAATCTTCACCAATTCCAGGTCACAAAACCTGGAAGGGGCGTGTATATTTATAATACAAAAGATTTAGCACTTGTACAGTGTTTCTAAACTGCAGACCTCTATAGAAAGCTTTAGATGGGAGGTTGCTATAGTTTTCCTTATTCATAGCACTGGAAGTGAAGGAAAGTGAAGGAACGGGTTGAACTGGAACAACAGGGAATTCAGTCGCAGGACACTGGATTACAGTGAAACTCTCTGAAATATACAGCAACTCTGAATGCTGACCCCATGCATCTTCATACAAAAAAGTTTTTAGATAATCTATATAAATATATATATAACCCCCCCTTAAATAGATAATAAACATTGATTATTAAGTATTGATATCTTATGTAAATATATATTATGTAAATATATCAAATGACCTCCCATCTTGTGTGTGTGTATACATATGTATTTTTATAGAAATACATAAAAGTGTAATTGAGGAATAAAACCCCCAATTTGTACAGAATAAAGATATTTGAGAGGTAAAGGAGGAAAACGAGCAATATTCTTCCTGGCAAAGAAACATGAAACTCAATAAAAGCAAGGACACAAGCTAATAAGAAAATACTTTTGTTTATTGCTCACTAACCTCCTGGGTTTATTGCACTCAGAGAAACAATATTTCTAGGGGAAGAGCAGCATTTTCCCATTCAACCCTGCCAGTGTTGTAGCATGTTAGGACAGAAAGCAACCCTTTCTTTTTCTTTTTTCCCCTCTCCCAAAACATGGTAACTGTATTAAGATAACATTAAACAGAGCCATAGTTATATTTGTCCCCTAAAGTATCAACTTTATTAATGGGAAATGCATCCCTTCCTCCTGAAAGGTTCCTCTGAAAACCATGAACCACTTCTGGGCTGAAGTATTGATCCACTATATTTGATCCCATCAGAGAAAGAAGGGTCTGTTTTGGGAAAATGAGGGCCCTGTTCATGAAGTCCTGTTACACAATTCCTTCCATTATTGCTTTTAATTTCTTTCCCAGTAGTTTCCATTTCTAAGTGAGATAGGATAATAAGACGGCTAGACACTGGACACTCTCCTTTTGAAGGGTGTAATAACTGATCTGTGGAAAGGCTGACTCTTAATATTTTTTTCCTGTTGTGTCTAATAATGGAATGTCTTACTGGGTTTTGTTATTAACCTGAAAACAGAGAGGTGCATGTACAGCTGGCCAGACTGTGAATTAATCTGTGGTTAGCAACATCTCTCTCAGTGCCACTTTCCACTGCATGGGACCTTTGTATGCTCTTGTTCAAGATGGGAAGGAACAGATTTGTGCTAAAATGTGCAAAAAGATGCAAATCTTGACCTTACTGCAGATGATGATTGCTGTTTGAGAAGCTGCCCTGTGTGGAGGAGTGTACATGGCCCTCCCTTGAAACCGTGAGCCTGCCAGACAGCCGCAGGACTAACTGGTGAGCTGTAACGAATTGATAAGGAAACTGGTGACCTTAAATGCAATTTTTCCAAACTAACAGTAGGCGAACACAAGGTCTGCTGGAAACCAATGCTGACTAGATAGAATCATGGCAAGGTGACTGAGGAAATACGCAACTGGATGTCAGACCAGGGATCATCCAGAAGAGCACAAGTCATAGTGGGTCAAGGCTGAGAACGTTCCTTCAGACACCCTTCATGGCATGTCCAAGGAAAAGAAGCAACAGGCACCGACCCTGGTCAGGTAAGTTGCCCTGGGTCAGAGTTGGTTGCCCACCATCACTGGCACAGGTACCTTCCACAGCCACCACCAGGGTGGTGAGCCTGAGCAGGACGTCCCAGGTGCTGCCCGATGGAGCTGGTGATGGCAGGAAAGGTGGTGGCTATGTGCCAACAGGCAGGTTAGTGTATGTAGCTGGCATCTGGAGGGTTGCACATGCCATCATTGTGTTAGGACACAGAAGCATTCATGTTAGAAGGGACCTCCTGATCATCTACTCCAACCTCTCCTGCTCAGCCTGTCTCTTCATAAGCAGGACTCTGAAAACTGTGCACGTGGGAAGGACAGTGCATTTATGAAGGTAAATTTGGGTGGCATTTTGTACTTTCACACAGCTTAAAATAGGGTACTCTTCAACGACAGTGGAAGGGGATGAGCTCACTGACGTCTGTGAGTTTTACACCAGGCTTTTGTGTTTGACTGGGGCAACTAGTGGCCAGCATATCTAAAAAGTGGGTCCTACAGTGTGGTAAATGGTGAGTGTGATCCCCATGCTTTTTGTGTTGCTTCTTCACTCTTGTCCCAGCGCACCTTATGGAAAACCCCTGCAGTGCGGAATGGCTTGGAGCTGCGCATAAGGTGGAAGGGCACCTGCTCCCATGCTAAGGGGAGGAGCAGGAAGATCATTGTATGGGGAGAAGATTGCAGTAAGCTCTGTGGATCACCTGATATTCAGAAATTGATGCTTTTCTCCATGCAGACTATATATTTCTGTAAATAAGCATGTGGAAATGCGTTTATTGTAGGGTAGATACATTTTATTTATTGAGCAGGTTATATATAAGCCAACACTTTTACAGTAACATTGTTTTTTCCAGATTCCAGATTAGATTCTCAGCTGGAATAAATCACTGTTACTTCAAACGAAGTTAGCAATTCCCAGTGATGTTAATGTAAATTTACTTGATTGTTGTGCATGCTCTTTTAGGTGAGAAGAAAGATCTTAATTATCTTATCTCCTCCCTTTCAGCAATATTCTGGCCAGAAGCTAGCAGAAATAGCTCTGCAGAAGTGATAGACCTGGGGCTAAAATCGAATGCTATGTTCAGTAATAATAAAGGTGAAAGTAATGGAGTGACTAGTGAATTAAATCTGCTGTGTGTGTGTGGGTGTGGAGCTTTTGAAGGAAACCCTAAGAAACAGACAAAAAACTTTTTTGCAGACATCTGCCTCTTGGGAGTTTACAGGCCAATATATTTAATATTTGGAAGGTAGTTAAGCTAACATTATCACTTCAGCTTTATCCACCAAAGTGCTGGGTTAAAAAAGAAAAATGCTTCTGATGAAACTGCTGTGTGATAAGGGAAACTTAGATGGGATTTACCTCTGCAGCTCTATTCCGGTTTAGGGATATCATAGAATCATAGAATCATTAAGGTTGGAAAAGACCTCTAGGACCGTCAAGTCCAACTGTCAACCCAACACCCCCATGTCTCCTAAACCATGCCCTGAAGTGCTACCTCTACACGTCTTTTAAATACCTCCAGGGATGGGGACTCCCCCACCAATCTGGGCAGCCTCTTCCAATGCCTGAACACTCTTTCAGTGAATAAATTTTTCCTAATAGCCATTCTAAACCTCCATTGATGCAGCTTGAAACCATCCCCTCTCATTCTATCACTAGTAACTTGGGAGAAGATATCAGGATCTCTCAAGGGCTATTTAAGTCAGCACATAGTTTTTAGCTGTTCAGACAAAAGCCTTTCTTGTTGAGCCTTTCTCCTGCACCTCTGGTCGGGAAGCTTATCATCTGTTATGAACAGCCGTCTCTGAGCTTCCCCAGAAATGTTGGTTTTTACACAGCATGGAGGTGAATGATTTTGAAACATTTCATTGGCAAGAACCACTTCTGTGTGACCTCCTTATTACTCAAAGGACTCAAATTTGGCTCTCCCTGTGGCCTGAGAAACCTAGGCTGAACAGTTAGACACATACTCCCACACAAAAATATATATACACATACACACACATAGTTATATATGTATGTATATCTTGGTTATGTAACTTCTTGAAACTCTATGTGTGCGTGAGGAATAAACAATCAACTTGCCACAAATAAACAACACCTTATAAAATATTCCTAATGAACTCTAAGTAACACACTATGCCTAACAGTATGAGAACATTTAATTTACATTGACAGAGCTAATAACTGGCAGTAATGGAGATACTTGTCCAACAGGGAATTAACTTCATCTTTTCTCATATTCCTGAAGCCTATTGGAACAGTCACAGCCCAAAAAAGTACCCCGTTACCCTGTGATCGGTTTGTTCAGTGGGACATTGATTGAGAGCTAGAGCTCCTGAAGGTGCTACGGGCTGTACCTGTGCAAATCTCTGCTCCACCTTGAACAGATGGGTTTGCTATAGGTTCGAGAGCCTGACTTGGCAATGTGGTTGCCTGCAGCGTGCCTGCCCTGCTATAAGCCCCTGCAAAGGACGTGGCACCCCGCTATAAGCCCACGTGCAGGACATGGGGAAAGCTTGTTTTCTGTGGTCAGCTAACAGTATCAATCCAGTCACAAAACAGGAAACACAGCATTGACTTTATCTAGTTTCTGAGGCAGAAATGCGTGGCAGAAATTTGTACAACAGAAATTCACATTGACACAAGGCCTAAGCATCAGCTTATGTGACCGCAAGCTGAGGTACACAGCTAAAGTGATACTTTTACTTTATAAGCCAGTTCAGTAGGCTCCAAACACATTTCATTGTTTTAAAATCCCTTTTCCATCTGAAGTGATGCATTAGATGTGTTATGGGAGAACTTTACAGTCATGACTTTTGGAAGATACCAGAACAATAGTCCTAGACCTTGGAGTCTACTTACTTAAAGAAGGTGCAGGAAAAAAAACAGCAGAACTTCCCTTTTTTCCTTTTTGTATGCACATATATATATATCTCCAAAAACTTAGGTTGGAGCTGGAACATTCAGATCTCTTGGAAATATCCTACTGGAAATTAAGAGTACGTTCATGACACATCCACAGGGATAACAGTATGCAAAAGCCATTCTGATCAAAACAGTAACTCAGTGCTACCTGGACAGATTAGAGTTGGAGACAAAACACTCTAAAGTCACATTCAAATTGAAAAAATGCAAATGGGGGTGGAAAGCAGGTTGGAAAGTTCCAGACAAGGGACAAACCTTGAAAAATATCATGTCAAAAAAACCTCAGGGTGACAGTGGGCAGCAGATTAGCTATGGATAGTGATATTCTTAACTCTTTGTAATCCCGTGACAATTGCTTGTGACAAAACATACAAATACAGAGGAAAACCACACAGGTTTCTGCTGGTATTCAGGTACAGGAAAACACTATCAAGGGATATAGGTGTTTTCACCACTTACCAGATCTGGAAAAGCAGTATGCTTGACTCTCTACAAGAATATTTTTAGGAAACAGGAAGGAAGAAAGGACTAATTTGCAATTACAAACCATATTCATTACTACACGTTCAGCTAAATTTGTTCTTAAACTTTGTGGTAGCTTTATTTCAATTAAAATTGGATGGGTTTTTCTGAAGGTAAAAATGCAAATGCCATCTGTGGTTTGACAGCTTATGCACTGCATTATCTGTAATAGAGTTTGGTGATTATTTGAATTCAGGCTACAGCATGTTTTTAGCTTTCAGTGAGTCTCAGATGCTTGTGATGGCAGCACAGATACACAATCAAAGATATAAAATTCCTGCTTTATAGAGATTGTCTTCTAAACTTTATAGAAGTTTTCTCCTGGGTCTCAGGAACCTGGGGTGCCTGGGCAAAGAGCAGTTAACTGGTATCGTGGCTCCAGGGGGGCAAGATTTCCAGGGAACAGAAACAGGGCCAGAGATACTGTGTTCATTAATTTGACCCTTGGGATGTCTTGAGCTGGAGAGCAGGTTCTATGGCAGGAAACCTCTCTAAGCACCAAGGAAAACTATGGAGTAGCTCCAAGACACAAACCCATTGGTTTCACTATTATATATGAGTGTAAATAAAAGCAGTAGGCTGTTTGCCACTAAAAGAAAAAATGTATCCTGGATCTCAAAAGAGCTGCATATGGTGGAAATTGCATTGTTCACGCTTCTAAAATCAGAGCAGGGCAATATTCCAGAGAACTATCCTGCATCAAGAACAGTTTGGGTGGATGGACTATTGCTTGGTTAATTTTGCAAGTAAAGGGGTGGGTCAGATTAAACGCAGGTACTACACTAAAACGAAAAAACGAATAGAAGAGTACTGAAATAAATCAATGCAAATCAGGAGCTGCAGAGTTTTGTTATCATGATGACAGCAACACAGCAGGACATTTGAGGGGTTTGGATGTACGAGTTATTCAGCAACAGTAACACTGAGTGATGGGATATGCCATTTTCTTCCAAGGAAGTCACCAAGCTTATAAAACCATGATACCAGTTCACTCTTGCAGCTGAGAGGCTGTAAAAATGAGTTCTGGTGTCACACAGCAGGACTGGAAAAAATGTCTTGGAATTGGGAATTTGGAATGAGACCTCCACTTTACACAAAATTTTGCCAAATATAGTCAGAGCCACATATTTATAAAGCTCCAAACTGGGCATTCTTATTTTAGCAGGAACTGATCCTATGTGTGGGTGTGGGTGCTCATTTCTCTGCTTTAGTCCAGTATCCATGTATGCATTTGGGCAGGATTCTTCTCCCCAGGGAACTTTAAAGGGGGGTGCACCCTCTTTTGCAGCTTGGGGACTGGTAAAAGCATGGAACTACATGAGTTTTTTGAAGTAAAGGCCTGGATGCTGGCAGCAGTAAGCTCTCTAGCTGTGGTAGGTGTTATTTTGGAGGACTAGAATATTTGGTGATACCTAATAACCACTGACATACTGAAACTTAGATTATCCAAGTTATGTTTATAAAGTTTATAGAAATTTATAGAATGTACAAACACATGAGTATATACCAGCAAAGAAGCATGTATTTCATCAATATGTAGTACTTCCAAAACATGCTGTGAGCAGAAACATAGCTACTGCTCCGCTGTGAAATCAGGAGGCATCCATGTGTTTCAGCAGTAATTGACTGAAACAGTCATTGACCTCTCTAACTAGTGGCCTGGCGTTCCCTGTGATGAATTCCTTTTGGCCAAGTGTAACTGCTATTCTTCTAGTGCTGTTGTTGATTCGGCTCTCATACTTCATAGGCAGCTGCAGATGCAACCATAGCTATTTTCTTTTTATCTTTCTTTTAATTTCCTGTGGCAATCTAGTAATTTAAAACCTAAAAGACCAGCAGTAGAAATAGCCCAACTATTCCATAGGATTCAGACTATTATTTCCTTCTATTCTGTTTCTCAGTGGTGTTTTATGGTTGTTGATTCCCTTTATTGGTCTCTAGTCTCTCTTTTTTTTTTTTTTTTTTTTTTTGTCTGAACATGTATTTTATCGTTTTAGAGCCAGGAACACTAATATGGCCTGGCACAATGTAAATAGTCTCATGTGAAAAAACAAGACTGTTTAATTTAATTTTTCTCTTGCTGTGACATCTGCAAAGTTCAGTTAATCAGGCAAGAAACCCCAGTTAGGAAAAACCTTTCCATCAGATTGGCAGAGCCAAAGGCCCAGCACGGTCAATAAAGGTGTGCTGATTTGTTGTTTGTCAGACAGGTGTTTCCCTGGCTCTGCCAAGCCCTAGAAACTGGTTGGATGGTTGGGTGCAGGGGGTGGTGGTTAATGGGTCATAGTCTAACTGGAGGCAGAACATCTCAAGGGTCTATCCCGGGAACTGTGCTGCTTTACTTCTTTATCAATAACCTGGAGGAAGTGACGTTGCACACTCATCAGATGAGCAGATGACACCAAACTGAGGGGACCAGTCAATATGCTCAAAGGCAGAGCTGCCATCCAGAAGGACCTGGACAGACTGGAGGAACAGACCAATAGTAAACTTATGAAATTCAATAGGGACAACTGCAAAGTCCTGCCCATTAGAAGGAAGAATGGCTGGCAGCGATGCAGGATGGGGATGGACTGGTTGGGGAGCAGCTCTGCTGAAAGGATGCTGGGGGCAGACAGTGAGTGGCATATGAGCAGAGCGTGCCCTGTCAGAAAGGCCAGTGGTGTCCTGGGTGGTGTCAACAGCAGTGCAGCCAGTAGGTTGAGGGAAATCATGATCCCCCTTTACTCAACATTCATTAGTCTACCTTCAGTTTTGGGCTGCCTGACAGAAAAACCAACTGGACCAAGTTCAGCAGAAAGCTGTTGAGAGATGGTCAGATACAGGAGCACTTGGCCTGTGAGGAGAGGATGGGGAATGGGGTCTTGTTTGGCCTGGAGAGAGACAGCTTTGTGAGTACCTACCAGCAGTTCCCCAGTACCTATGGGGAAGTCATTGAAAAGAGGGAGCCAGGCTCTTCAAAACAGTGCATGGTGGGAGAAGAAGATACAACAGGTACGAACTGAAACAAAAGAGGCTCAGACCACTTAAAAGGAACAACTTTTCTCTAGAAGGGCAGTCAGACAGTGGCACAGGCACAGTTGTACTGTTCCCATCTGTTGTGGTTTGGCCGGCAGCTCAGCCCCACACAGTCGCTCGCTCACTCCCCACCGGTAGATGGGGGAGAGAATCAGAAGGGTAACGCTCGTGGGTTGGGAGAAGAACAGTTTAATAATTAAAATTAAAAGAAACAACAGTAGAAATGCAATGTAAAGGAGAACAACGAGAGGCGCAAAGCCCCGGGGGAGGGGGAAGGGAGGGGAGAGGGGGAACGAACCGCCGGAACAAACTGCCCGCGCCGCAGCCGCGCGCCGCCCGCCGACCCGACGCCGCGCCGCCCCCGCGCTGCCACTGCCCCCCCTCAATATATTGGTCATGGTGTCACATGGTATGGAATGAACCTGCCATTGGCCAGTCGGGGTCAGCCGCCCCCACCATGGCCCTGCCCCTCCCAGCCCCCCCCCCCGCCACGCAGCAGAGCGCGGGAAGCTGGAAAGGTAGCCGACCCCCACAGTGAGGAGAATTAACCCCTTCTCAGCCAAAACCAGCACACCATCCTTGGGGCTCTTCAAGACATGAGCAATCTGGGCTGGCCTCATGGCTCAGCCTAGTTCAAGCAGGTGGTTGAACCCCTGCAGATCCTTCTAATCTAAATTTTCCTGTGGTCCTCTGGAGACATGGTGTCTATCACACAGCAATCTGCAATCTAAATTGAGACCAAAGATGACAACAGGGGAACACAAGAGATGTAAAAAACCTACAAAGCATTCTTGATCGGGTGGGAAACAGTAGTTTTGACATGCAGTGATTTTACTTTTTTGAAAATTTAGACTAAATCTGAAGTGTGAAACTGTTGAAAGTTGTGTTAAATGTGACTGTGACCCATAAAGACTGTGCATGGCCTTCTACTGACAAAACTCTGTCAAACCAGTCCTGCCTGAAGGAGTGTTGACTATAAACACTGGTGCCTCCAATATAATCCAGTATACGGATGACTTGCTATCTGGCAGAGGTCACAGCTGCTTTCTTGGGAGCTTGCTGCTTTCACAGGCCAGGAGAAAAACCCGATATGGAATATATGTATTTTTTTTGTGTGTGTGTATATATATATATATATATATATGTATAAATATGTATGTTTTCCTGATTTTTCTTCTTTTATGTGGATGAAGCTGGGGTGCCTAGCATAATGATTAGAAATCTGCATTACACTCTGTATCTGGACTTTTTATTCTTATGTCTGGGTTTTCTAGTACTGTGTACTCTGATTTAAGTGCTCTGTTTAAAATTATACTTTCTAGATTAGTAATGACTGGATTTAGATTAGATATTAGGAAGAAGGGTTGTCAAGCATTGGAACCAGGAAAGTGGTTGAGTCACCATCCCTGGAGGTATTTAAAAGATGTATAGATGTGATGCTTAGCAACATGGTTTAGTGGTGGACTTGGCAGTGCTACATTAATGGTTGGCCTCAGTGATCTTAAAGGCCTTTTCAAACCTAAACAATTCTATGAGTCTATGATTCTATGACTGCATACAGAGTACGTAGTGAATCTGACTGCTGTAAGCCATTTATCAGAAAAAGAAAGTTATCTCTTTGTGTATGTGGCATCCATGTACTCAGAAAGGTTTTTGCCATTTAGGAGGATTAAAAATTTCACTTTTTCTTTCTTTTACAACACTCTCAGTCAGCCTTTCCCTTTAAAATTGCAGTATGCAAAATTTCACATTGCTTCTTATCTCATAGCTTGTCATCTGCCTCTTTGCAAACATATTTTGCACTTCCTCAAGCAGAAAGTGCAAAAGATGTGCCCAAATCTGTTAACAGAAAACACACAAATCTCTTTTGCCTGTGTGAAATGTATTCACTGTCATAAAGATCAACTGGTATGTTTAATTCATACCGCAAATTTTTAATCTGCTCATTTGACCTTTTTGATATACTGCTTGAATAATGAATTTTATCTGTTCTAAGTGCGAGACTGATTTACTGCCTTCACAGTAGGTTTTGAAAAGTGTTATGTCATTCAAGTAGTACTAAAAGTGAATGATGCGGTGTTAAGGAGCAAAATGGTAAATATTGCCTTTAGCAAATGTCGGAGATATTGGAGCAAATGTTTTGCAAGAAGATTCATGAAATCTTTCTTTCTTTCCTATAAAGTGTAAAGATAACTCTTCAGCGCTTTTTTCCAAGGCCTCCACACCCTTTTATGAATTCTCAGTTTCTTTCCTCACAGTTTCTCCTGTACGCACTGGAGTCTGAGGTGTCCCAAAGTTTTGATGTGTTCATACCAATGGCCTAGTGCGAACCAATATTCAGAGTTTAAAAGATGCAAGAAAGCCTATGAGCCTGTATTTATGTGGCAAGGTTTTGGTATTGGGGGAGGCTGCAGGGGTGGCTTCTGTGAGAAGAGATCAGGAGCTGCCCCATGTTGGACAGAGCCAGTTCCAGGTGGCTCCGTCACGGACCCACCACTGCCCAAAGCTGCGCCCATCAAGTGGTGGTGCCTCTGCAAAAGATATTGAAGAAAGGGTCAAAAATGCTGTGCAGCAGCTATGAGAGAGAAGTGAGAAAATATGAGAGAAACAGCCCTGCAGACAATAAGGTCTGTCAAGAAAGAAGGGAGAGGGAGTTCCAGGCAGTGGAGCAGGGATTCCCCTGCAGCCCATGGAGGACCACACCGGAGCAGATAGCCACACTGTAGTCTGTGGAGGATCCCACACTGCAGGAGGTGGATATGTCCCTTGCAGCCTGTGGAGAGCACATGCAGGAGCAGGCTCCTGGCAGAAGCTGCAGCCTGTGGAGAGGAGCTCACACAGGAGCAAGTTTTCTGGCAGGAACTGCAGCCCTTTGAAAGCAATCTCCCTGTCCTTACCTGGACCCACGAGCCTTTTCATCCCATTTTCTTCCCCTGTGATGCTGGGGATGGGGAATGAGAAAGCAGCTGTATGGGCACCTGGCAGTCAGCCGAGGTCAACCCACCACAGAGACACACGGCATATAGACACCATTTGAGAAACAGCTGGGGGTAGGGGACAAGAACTGATAAATATGTAGAAAATAAATCTAATTTCAGCCTAGTTCTGAACAGAGTGATTTCTGATCTGAGTAAGATCAGAAGTCAGTGGATGTTGAATGGATGATGAATGTATATATCATTTGTTCCCCTTTCTTCCTAACCACAGAGAGAGATGGTTGTGATAGTTGGTAAATTAAAGAGTCTGCGATGAGAGGCACGGGCTTTATACGTTTATATACACCCGAGCTCAGTGTGGAGAGAGGTGTTGCCACACAGCCGATACAACGCCTTATTTTCACCCAGCATTGAATTAAGACTTTGTTTTACAGCTTTTCAGTTGTGAGCAAATGCTTGTTTGCAGCAAGATGTTATTTAATTCAACCTTAACCTGTCATTGTGAGGTGGAGGAATATTGTGGCCTTCCCCTTAACAAATGTGATACCTGGCAGGACACGTTCAAGATGAAGAAATCTGGGGCTGAGATTAAACTGGAACCTGGGATCCTGCAGGATCCCATAGCTGCAACGGTGTCATTGGGGTGCTTTTGGCAGCAGCTTGCACTAATTGTAATGAATAAAGCTGTACTGATCTTTTCACTACATCTGTCTGCTGAATGTGTTCCCTGCATGTAGCAGAAGTCCTGAAGGTAACAGAACAGTTCCTCTCCTTTAAAATCTCCATGATAATGCATATGCACAGGAGGGAGAGTTGTGCAGATGAAAACAAGTCAAAACCAAGTGTACTTCCCTCTGCCTCTTCTGCCTCTTCCATGCCCTCCTTGGGAAGCTTCACTCATTGAGAATGTTAAACTCAAATAAGTAAATTTCAGCCATGGTAATTCAAGATAAATATTATTTCCTCAATAATCTGAAAAGTGCAACTGGATATAAACATAGCACCAAATAGTTTTACAAATTTAAATCAGCTGTTAGAGTTGTACATCTGCATATTTATTATACCTATGTTTACATATAAACATACACACAGATATATAGACAATATAAAGTATTTTCAGAATTTATGTGAGACTGCCTCAGATCAAAAACACTTTATCAAAAGTTTGTCCATTAATAAATATGTTCTAAAAATAGAGTCTGTTTACCAATAACATTTAAAAGAACCTTTTAATACCAGAATCAAGATTAGAAGTGCTATTGAAAAAAACTTTTTTAAAGCTCATATAAGAATTAAGGATCTTTGAGATTAAATGTATTTTTTGTGTTCCTTACAAAAATGTATGGACATTACAAGATACACGACATCCTTCATTTTCTACTACTTTGTTTTTTGGTGTTTGGGTTGAATAAATGCTGTGGTAACGTTCTGTGACAAATGTTTATTCAGGCATTTTTTCAAATAGAAATTGTTTTGTATAAGAAACAAACAGAAAATTTTTATGCATTTTAAGGACAAGTTAGTCTTCAGGCTGGACTTGATTTCTGAGTCCCAGTGAGATTTCGAGAATAAACCAAATAGCAGAAAATTGGTTGGCTAACTTTGGAAGCATTTGTATAATGGTAATAGCACTGACATAAATACATATTGTCCTACCGGACCAGTGGCTTACCTGTTTTACACCAAGAAGTTGTGGTTGATAGGAATTCTGGTTTTTAATGTAAAACAGATGATAGCTGGCATTATTGGTGGTAAAGTTCAAAAGCATTGAAACAAACCCTCTTAAAACTCTTGTGCTCATCCTCTGGATTTTTTTTTTTGGATACATGGCAAGCTTTGCAACATTGGTGGTTTGTGTAACTTGGTCTCTGGCATATGGAAGTAAATGTCACACTTCTGTTCCCTGAAGCAGCACAGAGCTAAGGCGGTGCATGGTCCTGGGCTGTGCTAGTGGGGGTCTTGCTGGCCACAGCGAGGGGAAACGTGCTCCAGCCCATGAAGGCTTCAGTACACTAAAAGCAAGGAAATGAATGCTCCTGCTGGCATTACAGACATGGTAAAGTGGTAAAGATTCGACAGCCCTTGTGTGTCTAAGCACGTCCATCAATTTTTTTTTTTTTCAATGTAGGTTTAAAACTTTTTCGTTTCATGTCCTAGTGTACAGCCAGCTGGATGCTAAAGAGCGGCATGATGTTTGTTGGTGCTACAGACATCTTGTTTACAAGGTTAAAAAGCATACCTGGGCTATATCAAATGGAAAAACCTTTATATAGCCTTACCAAAGAACATTTCCCTGAAGCTGCTTGAAAAACTGCAGCCTGGTTTCCTCACACCCTTTCATTCTTAATAGGCTGAGACAGTGGCAGAAGTGACAGGCTATGGCTGACAATTTTGGATACAGTCAGACTGGATTTAATGAGAATAGGATTTCAACCTCAGACCTTCTTACAAGTAAAAAAATGTGTGTTAATTAAAACATTTTATGAAAGCACATTAAAAACTGCCTTGTCCTTGTCCTAGATAATGGCATTTGTATGGAAGTAAATTAGGTCTTTATAATTACCTGTTTTATCACCCTCAGAAATTCACCATGTTAGAAAATCCAGGGACTTCTAGGGTAAGCCTTGATCAGATGAAATAACCTAATAACCTTTTGATCATGTTTGAAAGCATGACTCTTCTTATTCAAGCAAAACCACAGTTAGTGTCACACGGAGAAATATTAGCTGGTATGATACACAGCCTCTGCTGAGGATGATGAGCTGATGAATCCCACTGTACAAGGTGATACAGCTGTCTCCGAAAGCAGGTGAGAAAGACACTGGAATTACTAAAATATAAGCAAGGGTAAGACTTGGTCTACAGAATGTTTGTTCCTGGTCAAAATGAAAAGGACATAAAATCCTCCTAGTCTTCTAGTTTGTGTTGAGTGTCTGAGGTGCAGGTGGTTAGAAAGCTGCTTTTTTTTTATTTCTATACTGATATATACTGTACTATGACACACTAACCATGAAAATCAATGATGCCACTCTTGCAGTACCCTATGAACTGGTGGAGTACTCCGAATGCAATGAAAGGATGTAACTGTGGAGATATTTTATATTTTTTATCTCCTAGGGACAAAAATAATTTTAATTTAAAACTATTTATTACATTCAAGTATAGATATATACTGACACAATGGAGACAAAATTCTACAGCAATTTAGAAGTAAATTTTGTAATATAAAGATGAATTTTCAGGGAAAATAAACAGAAGCAAGAAAGAAAAGGTCCATGTAGTTAAAAAAGAGTGGAATTTAGCACAGTAATCACAGGCAACTTTAGAAGGTCAGGAGACCTTCCTTCATTCTCTCCAGACAGTATATAATCCATCCACAGAAGGGAAGAAAATAGCTGTCTGTGGAACTCCAATAAATTTTTTATGTCCCTGTAGGATTATAATCTCCTTAGAGCAGAGAAGATGTTCTGAACTTTTTGTATGTAACACCAGAATCTTACATGTACCGAATCAATGTCAATTCCTCGGCAGGGGAAGATTTCAGTTCTCCAGAATGTTCCTGCTGTATTTAAGAATAACATCATGCTAGAGAATAACACTAGGAGAGCTGGTAGGCATGAAGTACTTGTCTAATCAAATGGCACAAACCATTTCAACTATGTGGTTGTTAAAACTATTGTCCTGGTTTTGGCTGGTATAGTGCTGTGTTTTGGATTTTGAATGGGAATAATGTTGATAACACCCTGATGTTTTAGTTGTTGTTAAGCAGTGCTTACACTTAGTCAAGGACTTTTCAGCTTCTCATGACTTGGCAAGCGGGAAGCTGGGAGGGGGCACAGCCAGTACAGCTGACCCAAACTGGCCAAAGGGACCTTCCATACCATATGATGTCATGCTCAGTATATAAACTGGGGATTTGGCCAGGGGGCAAAGACAGCTGCTCAGGAACTGGCTGGTCATCGGTCAGTGGGTGGTGGGCAACTGCATTGTCCATTAATTATTTTGTGTAGTCTTTTATAATTTTATTATTATTGTTGTTGTTGTTATTATTTTTCCTTCCTTTTCTGTCCTATTAAACTGTCTTTATCTAAACTCACTAATTTTACTTTTTTTTCCCCTGATTCTCCCCCCCATCCCACTGCAGGGGGGAGTGAGCAAACAGCTGCGTGATGTTTAGCTGCCTGCAGGATTAAACCACAACACTATTGACACTTTAATGTGTTAATAAAGCCTGTTTACAGTAGCTATAGACTAATTTATTCATCAAGATCTAATAGCAACCCCAAAACTTATGAAGCATTTTATTGACCTCCTAGCGTGGTTAAGTCAAGCATTCTTTGGAGAACATTTTACTGGACATTTGGGTTTAGCAACAATACTTTCATTTAGAAGAGTTCATGCTGGTTACTCTGTTTATAGCCAGGAGTATGATTTGGGCTTTTCTATGCTACTCCTGTCTTATAGGAGACAGACCTCAGCATTTATATCTTTTTTGGAACTAAAATTTGGGAATTATTTAATTCCTCTGTGTTGGGGAGATGGTGACTCAGTAACTTTGTGCTCTACAGAAGTAGCATATGCTAAGAGGAGATAACAAGCTTCCTTGCTGTCTGTGTAATGGCAGCAGTATGGATTGTTATGGATATTAAATGCTTCTCATTGCATTTCTCTTTTAATTTAAAATTTACAATATGGAAGATAGGTTAACTCAAAGTAATTTTGGAAGTTCCTGGCACATAAATGTCAGAGGAGAGATCTAAAATATTAAAGAGACCTTGATTAAAAACCAAAAAGGCAAAAAAAGAGCAGTGTGATAAATCCATACTAGGTGGAAATAATATAGGGGATAGCTAGGTTAGGCAGAAAGAATGCTCCTGTCATTTATCCAGTTGGTTTTAATGTGTTTCTTACCACTAAGAGCAGCAAAAGTAGTTTGTGGGTAGAGACAGGCTTCCAATCCAGTAATTAGGGCCATGATGTAGCAGATTCCAAACATGAAGGCATTGAAACATAAAGTCACTCTAAGGTTTGTTCTACCCACTTTAGGGCAGCACTGTTGCCCATGTGAGAACTATCTACCAGCCGTTGTGCCAGGCTAAACCTTCCCGCTGCCAGGCTCATGGCCATCCCATGGGAGTCCCCCTTCAGGGCCTCCTGAGCTGTGCTCCTGCCCCGCACCTGGGCGAGCAGGCAGGACTCCGACCAGCGCTGGCCACAGCGAAGGGATGTCTCTGCTTCTCTGGGAGCCCATGGTGACCACACCTGGTAGAGCTTGCCAGGCTTTTCAATCCAGCTAATCAAGAAGAAAACTGATTGCCTCAGGATCAGATATGCCTGATTCAAGAATCAGAAGTGTCCTGAGTTAATTTTAGCAGTTTCCTTTTTGAAGGAATTTGCTTAACTTTACAGCTTGTGTTAAGGGCCAGGATCTCTCATTATAATTTACTTCCCACATTATTTTATAGGATATAATGTCTTTGTTTTCTTTTGCGTACATTACGCTTTACAAAGGAAACTTTCGGTGCAAGTCTGCCATCATTCTTGAGGATTACTCAATTACTTGAATTATTACAGTTGTAATTACTTGAGTAATTATGAGTACAAATAACTTGAGGATTACTTCCCCCTGTGATTTAAGAATGTCCCGAGATTTCTGCCTGCTTTTGAAATGTGTTTTTGTAAAAATACTTCAGTCTATATCCAATTACATAACTAGAAAAATCCTCTAACTAATCTATTCTGTTACTGATTACAGTTCTATCAGTGCTGGACAAAGAAAAAGCAGTAATCTACTTTTGCCAAAATTATTTCTCTGTTTCAAATCCTTGTTTCATGTTTCCTACTGATCTTGAAACTTAATTTTCCAGACAAAGTAAGTATTATTATTTTTGTAAAGTATCCTTTGCAGGAGATTTAGTAAAAATAATGTATGATAAATGTAACTAAAATAAAAAGTACATTGTAAGCTTACTCCAAGTACTACTAGTCCTGTCAAGTGTAGAAATATAAAGGATGCCAAACTAATTAAGTAGGAAAGAAAAAAACCATCAATGTTAACTTATATTTTTAAAAAATGACATGATGTTGATTACTTTGTGTTTAAAAAAGGAGGCAAGTATAAAATAATTATTGAACTGAAAGCAATCAACATCACGCTGTTTTTTGAAGATATGACTAATACATGACCTTTCTTTAGAAGAGGTAACATTTCCAAGTTGTTTGCTCCCCTTTTTCAATTCTAGTTTTAAATCGAGGTAAAGCCAATGGTCTGATAATAGTGTAGTTTTTCACATTGCCAAAACTGCATTTTACAAGTCCAGTGGCTGACATACGAATAAAATGGGTGCAAATGCAAATGGTCACTGTATGCAAAGTGTGTGCCAGGGACATATACATTTAGCTGCTTCTATGACAGCAGAATGGCCACCAGCTTTGGCACTCCTTTGTCAGCCTTAGGATGAAGCAGCTTCCCGCTCTGGGGTTTCAGTGAAGCAGCACAATCCTCCATAAGTGGTGATAAAAAACTTATGAAAAGTGAACGCTTCTCTCAGTCGTGGCTTTTGTTCATTGATTACAGGTAGCATATTTTAATCTTATAAACCTTAGATAATATATTTAATTTCTATTGAAGAAGCAGGTTTCATTTTTAAGCTAGACTTGCATGTGAAAAAAATTATAGAGTCATAGACTCATAGAATGGCTTGGGTTGGAAGGGACCTCTAAAAATCATCTAGTCCAACATCACCACCCCAGGTGGTGGGAACATCTGTCACTAGATCAGGTTGCTCAAAGCCCTGTCTAATCTGACCTTGAACACTTCCAATGATGGGGCATCCACAGCGTCTCTTGGCAACCTGTTCCAGTGCCTCACCGCCCTCACCATAAACAATTTCTTCCTTATGTCCAATCTGAACCTACTCTCTTTCAGTTTAAAACTCTTGCCCCTTATCCTGTCACTACAGGCCCTGGCGAAAAGCCTTTCTCCATTTTTCTTACAAACCCCTTTTAAGTATGAAAAGGCCGCAACAAGGTCTCTTCTCCAGGCTGAACAACTCCAACTCTCTGAGTATTCAAAGACCAGATGTTCCATCCCTCTGATCATTTTTGTGGCCCTCTTCTAGACCCACTGTAAGAGGTCCATGTCTTTCTTGTAAAAAACTCCTCTTATGGGTTTGTTGTCACATATAGGTTTTTTTTGTTGATTTTTTTTCTTGTAACTGAGCTCATCTTCAAAGCCTTTATTCATTCCTTGTTTTTTTTTTTCTTTTCCTCTGTGACTCCCCTTTTCCATTTTCCTTGCTCAGACATTCTTCATCTTTTGTATCAGCTAATGTCATCTTCCTCTTCTGGCAGGTGGAAGCAGTGGATCACAATTCATACTGCAGTCTCTGCTGTTACTTTGTACCTATCAAAAAAATAGATTAGACAGTCAGTGCAGATAGATAGCTCTTTCCTTCTGCTGTCGCTACAATCCAGATCTGCAGTACATTCCACTACAGGGACTTTTCTGCAGCATATTTATCTTGAAACAGGAGAAATTTCTATTAATCTTTAACTTCATTAACTTAATAAGTTTACTTTAACTTATTCATCTCAGCTCCATTGGAACTGGAGGGTAGGACAACACTGTCTATAGAATGCTATTTTTTAATCTCTAACCATAGGAAATTGGTTACTTTTGAAGGTATGCCATAACTGACAACACCATAGTCTTACTGCGCTACATACAGAATGCCTACAATTCAGAAGGTATCAAATTGCATTACTTGGTTTTAAGTAAAAAGAGAAAAACTAAATGTCACATGTATATTTCCATCTGTCTCTCCTACTAGCTTTTAAAGCCATTGGCCAATTTTAACCCAGCTTGTCAAAAGAATGATTAGAAGGATTTGATACACGTGAGATGAGTTTAGTGAAACTGAACAGCTGAATGGAGAAGACAGCTCATATAAGGAGCCCTGTATGAGGGACACACTGAAGACGGAGATTTTAATCTGGACAGGAATTGTTCCAGTTCTGCTAGGACAACTTATTTTATTTTTAAAGCATTTATGAGTTCTTTAAGGTCTCCATGATGATCACTGACCTGGCTTGAATTGGATTACTTGCCTGGGGCACAGTGCCCTATTTTATTATTTATATCAGGAAAGTGGAAACAGATAGAAGTGATGTAAACCTCACTCGTTCCAAAGCAAGTACACTTAAAAATGTACTGTATGATGGTTTAATAAATTTGTGTTTACCAAATGTCTGTTTGAGTATCATTTATCCACTTGGAACAGTGCATCTTTGCTAATCCATTACGGCCTCTAAGACTGTGATTGAGTGGTTCTCTGGGAATAGCATGCTGATTAACCTCAGTAACAACACATTGTTCTGCATTTTTCTCTAGACTGGAAGCATGCCATCTCTGTAGAACATACATAAACTAGATATAGAGTATTATGTTGGTTTATAGCTTTGCATTCTAGATTAGCCATGAAGATTATGTTAGCCCCGTATCGTGGTTTAACTCCAGCTGGCAACTAAGCACCACAGAGCTGCTCGCTCACTCCCCTTCCACAGTGGGATGGAGAGAAATTTGGAAGAGTAAAAATGAGAAAACTCATGGTTTGAGATAAAGACAGTTTAATAGGGAAAGCAAAAGCTGCGCACAGAAGCAAAGCAAAACAAGAATTCATTCACCACTTCCCATGGGCAGGCAGGTGTTCAGCCACTTCCAGGAAAGCAGGGCTCCATCACATGTAACGGTGACTCAGGAAGACGAACGCCATTGCTTCAAACGTCCCCCCCTCCTTCTTCTTCTCCCAGCTGTATATGCTGAGCATGATGCCATATGGTACGGAATATCCCTTTGGCCAGTTGGGGTCAGCTGTCCCAGCTGTGTCCCCTCCCAGCTTCTCGTGCACCCCCAGCCCACTCGCTGGTGGGGTGGGGGGAGAAGAAGAAAAGGCCTTGGCTCTGTGTAAGCACTGCTGGGCAGTAATGAAAACATCCCTGTGTTATCAACACCGTTTCCAGCACAAATCCAAAATGTATCCCCATACTAACTAGTGGGAAGAAAAAAACCTCCATCCCAGCAGAATAAATATTTGTTATCTGTACATTTTTTCTAGTATTAAAAAATACCACTTGATATCTATCCTTGATCCCCTTTTCAAATATCAAATACTTTATTTAATCATGTTCATAATCAAAACAGGCTTGAAAATTTAAAAAATGCTTTCATAATAAATGAATGTTATTTTCCTTAGACACTTATGCATGGTGGTAAATTTATGTAGATTTAATTAGAAGCACTCAAATGCCAGTGCAACTGTCCTTCCAAATTCAGATTTTTTTATTAACAGCAAAGAAGCAATTCACCAAATTCTTGTTGTGAAAACTTACATGCAAGGTTTTCTACATAACACCTAGGTGAAAAACTGTCTAAAGATTTTTAAGAAATGCAGGATATGCAGTTCGGAAGAATTCAGTGTAGAAAGCTTCAATCCCTCAATCATATAAATTTCCTTTTTTTATGTTTTCTAAAACCCATAAATATTGGAAATTACAGGTACAGTCATGATGGTGAAGCAGTCAATGGGTGTTTTTCTGTTGACTGGAAAATGGTCAGGATTTTCATCTCTATTTCTAGTCTAGCTTTTATTACCTCATTTTTATTAGTCCAGTTGGGTACTGGAAGTACCTAGCTGGTTTGTGAAGTAGTGCCTGTTTTTTTTCTCCACATACAGTCTTGGACTACAGGGTTTTGAGGGAAGCAAACTGGAAGCGAAAGGCAGAGGAAGGGGAAATAAGCCTTCAACCCAGGGTAGATTTTCTGCAGTTTTGATCAAATCTTCATTTTGTTAATGCCAACGAAGAAGTTAATTTCTCAGTGTTGGAGCTGAAGGCATTCATGAGCAAGAAATGTTTATCAAACTGGTAGTCCTGCATGAGGCAGTGTACTCTTGTGGCTGTAGAAGGTTCTTCATAACAGACTACAGAAAAGGAGGTAACAAATGGTGTAACAAAATGGCCCCACCAGATAACAAGGATAGTACCAGTTGCACTGGTGAGTACCTGCAGACATCAGGGCAGTGAAATCACTGAGCAGCACAGGACTTCAGAGGATCCTTTTTCTCAAGTCTAATTTCAATTTATTTGGGTGATTTACTTCAAAGCATCTTTTTAATGAACTTATTAAATTAAAAGAGGTTAATATTCTCATCTAACTTGCAGTGAGGTGGAAATTAACCAATTTTATGGTATTTCCTACAGACTCCTGAACTCAAAAGGCAATATGGAGGAAAACATGAACATAATTATTGAATGCTTTTGCTTGGGAGTTGTCCTGCTGGACATTGCTTGTAGAAGAAAAGGATAAGCAGTAAATAGACCATTAAATGGTGGTAGTAGTAATTCTCAGTAGTAGTAATTCCCTCTAGTCTGACTTGGAGAGCCCTGAGACTTGGGTTTGCTCCAACCAGATTAACAAAAGCTTCTGAAAGTTACTGCCCTGTGGCTGGATTTTGGAAAATCTTGGGGAGATATCGTTCAGATCTTTGCATCTTCAGCTGGATTTATTCTATGCTATGCAATTATTTGTGTGCTGACTGGATATGCTATGAAAGAAATACTAAAGTGGATCAGTCTAAAGTCAACAATCGTAACAGTATTCAAGTGATCAAAACAGTAATGTTTACTGTCTCTGTTCACAGGCTAAAAAATAATAACAGGCTATTTTCCTAGACTTCTCTCTCTCTCTCTCCAGAGCTTATAATTAAAAATCAGTTTTCCATGCAGTTTCTACAGTTATTAAATCTTATTCTAAATAAAGGTAGCAAGCAAACAGCCAGTTGCTTTTGTTTGCCTCCACCTCTTTCTTTATCCAGTCTCCCCAGCCTTATATTCCTCCTTTCCTTCCTTTCCCTCTGTGGGTCTCTTTCTTTTCCTCTCCTCTGCCTTGGCACTGGGGCAGGGTCTGATGAGCTGAGATTGCTGGTTCAGCTGGAGTCAATCTGCTCAGGGCGAGCAGACTCTATGGAGATGTCACCTCCCTATGGTCTGACAAATCTCCTTGAGACACTTCCTGAGATTTTTCAAAAGCTTTCAACACTGCACCATTTGGGGGAATTTCCATGTGAGCAGTGCTCTTGTAGTTCAAAGTGATTCTGTTCCGAAGAATATGAAGTCTTTCTGCTAAGATGCATTAGTGCCAGAGGGCCTCAGAAGGAAGACAAGGCAAAACCAAATTCCTAATCTTGTTCTTTGAAGTGGCTGAATGCTTTTCTTTGATGCCAATTTATCTCAAAATCATTAAGCTAAAGGCTGAAAGTTAACATGAAGGAAAAAAAAAAAACAAACCAGATCCAGTATTAAAAGTGTCTGAAAACTGAGAAATAGTGTCTCAGAGAGGACAATGGTCGAGCGACTCTACCTGCTGCAACAGCAGCCTATTAAAGGCTGATTTTAAAACATCTGGGAACAGACCTCCACTGGGGACTATGGGAAGGGACAGGGAAGATTTTCTTTGCTTGTTGTAGAGGGAGATCATTCATTTTTCTCCAGGAATTGCTGCTGATAATTTTTTGTTGGCTGCTGTGGGCAAGCCAGGTGGGGCGCGAACTTGCACTTTATTTTGCTGAACTTGGTGATTTGGCAAAGTGGCTTAATCCTGCCAACTAGCTGTAGCCATCAAAGTAATCGGGGACATTTTGCAATGGAAGCATACTTTTTCAATGTTTATTCTGTTCTTCCAGTGTTCAATGGAAGCATATGTAGGCCAGGGTAGGTTGAATATGCTTTTAAAATATTATTCATTCTGGAAGTGTTCTCCTTGCTAGCCAGGCATTGTCTGTCTTTTGTGAGTTTGACGATTTTTAATTACTGACAATTTACTTTACATGAAAAGGGGAATGATATGGTTGGTAAAACTGTATGAAACTCTCAGAAGATATTTAATGTCACCTATCAGTGTTTTTTTTTCTGTACAACTGTATTTATGCTGCCTAAATGAAATACTGGATGGGTGTAGACAAATTTTTTTATTGAGGAAGAGTAGCTAAGTTTATCAGGTTAGGACAAATTTGATACTCCAGAAGGTAAAAAGTCCAAATTTGAACTAGGGAAGCTATTAATCTACCTTATTTCATACTGCATCTTCTACACATGTCTATATCTGAAAAGGCAAATACGTATATAGTGGAAATTAAGTTTGGATCTCATGGTGAAGAGATTAGTAGCTATATGTTCATAATTTAGTTGCAGCAGGATTGATTGAAAAGAAAATATTTCATTTCTGCTGAGTGTAAAATGAAGAAAGACAAAAGAAAAAACTTGCTTAAAAAATAAGAATAGGGAGGATTTAATACCAGTGCAGTCTGGGGAGATGATCATAGGAAGAAGAATATATCCGCCTGTAGTATTTTAGAAGCAAAAATATGTGCATCTCCTATGGTAGAAAGAGACCTATGGAGCCAACTATTTAACAGTGAATAAATTACTTTGGAGCCATTTTTAAATTCTGGTTTAATATCTGATAGATTTTTAAAGACCCCAGGTTTGTACCTTTACTAAGAAGAGTAATTTATTATTTGGAAGTTGTATTTCATATCTATGGTGGTTGCACCTTACAGATATATCATTGTCAGAATTAAATATGTTATCCTTTCTTATTTTCTTGTTTTCTTATTTCTTGGTTGCACTGAAAAGGTCATAAGGCTAAATCACTTTGAAGATTTCCTCTCGCATGTGTCAATTCTTACTTCCTATGAGACCTTTTTCAAACCACAAAGATGTACAAAGTCTCGCTTAGGTTTGATAAGATTACGTGCAATTCATTTACCTTCTGGGAAGTAAAATGAAAACTAGAAAGGCAAATAGCATATTTTTGTTTTTTATATTTGTAATTAATCGTTGCTTATATCTTTCAAAGGAGCATAGCAATGCAAGTGCTAATTATCAATTATATGTGTACTGAGTATATTTTTTATTTGTGGAAACAGGTTTGGTTTTTTAAGACTGGTAGCTGAGGCTTTGGTTAGCTGCTTGCACTGTTGTTGCTGTTTCTGAAATTATTCTCGTGCACGCTAATTAATAATTCCTTCTGTTATAAAGTTACAGCTCCAACAGGATATGGCTTTTATAATAGTAAAACTCCTGTTGGTCTGGAGTTGAATGGCTCACATAATCCCTTTCCTTCTCCTGCATGGTAAGGAGCCTTATTGAGACTATGAGAGAGACTAATTTCCTTAATATACAGGTGGTGTGAAATACTAAGTATAGATGTTTCCACATGGTGTTAGGCATGCTTTTATTTTCTGTCCTTCTTATTGATCTGGAATCAGAGAAAAATAATCCACTGTTTTAAAAGACCTGTCCTATGGGGCCTTACTAACAGGGCTGATTGGACCAAGTCCTGCCAGCCTCTAGTAGATAGTTTTTGATAGAGATGGACTCACAGAGGGCTGACAGGTCTGATGCATAATTATCCAGTGCTGTTAACACAGGGAAAAGGTTTAAGAGGAATGTCAAGGAAGCTTGCAGAAAAGCCAGATACATGATCTTGTAAAGGAGAGGAAAAAAGAAAGAACTTCTGAGTCTGATTCTGGCCCTCTTATCGATTCCTTCTGTATGTCTGGAAGCACAGTACAACCTTTATGTGTTTTCTCTATGCTACTGATGGTAGGCCTTTTTACTGTATTTGCCTCACAGCAGTATTGCAGTGCGTAAGCCGTTTGTAAAACACCGTGTTAGAATTAATCAGAACACACAAAATGCAGAAAGTTCCCATCAGCAATGGCATTTTCCTTCTTCCTCCATGCAGGGCTGGTTCAGATAATTTTGCTGGCAGAATTTATTTAATCATGTCCACAAAACAACAGGGAAATAAAAGAAGAGTTGGGGGATTTAAAAATTCTCTATCTACCTGGACACAAAATTATGATGAAAATCGTTTTAGTGGAGTGTACCCCCAAATCCATTTAGTGCATTACTATAAAGCAACATGGGGCAATCACAGAGGGAAAGCAGTATTTGTGTGTATATATGGTACATTTGTTCAAAAATGTTGAACCTGGATCCTTTCCCAGACCGGCCTTCAATTTGTTGAAATAAGTTGCTGCAGAAATGGTGTCTGTAGAAAGCTCACATTATATAGATAAGATTAACATGTCACCTGATTATCACTATCTTATTACCTTAGGTGTGCAGAAATTGTTGAGTTACAACAGTTCATCGTTAAATATTTATTTTATTTCTTTATGATTTTTTTTTCCTTAATATATAGTTGTTTGGTATAACGTACTAACCTATAGGGGTAAACTAGCAGCTATGGAGTAGGAATTACAGGGAGAATGGGTGACCAGGAAACCCAGCAGTTTGAAGGGAGGGCTAACAAGTCAAGGCAAACCACAGGCACATAATACTAGTGTCAACTGAAACACACGGCAGGTCTTCACATTAATCACAGTGCCAAGGGACTGTAGGCTTTTTGAGCTGAACCGCCAGCTGGTAATTGCACAGTAAAGGCTTATCAGAGCTGAGTTACTAAGAAGCTTCCATGGCAACATCTGCAAAAGAGGACCTTCATCTAAAAACCTGGAGTGCCTGCGTGAAGCACTTCCAGGGGTGGTGCGACTGATCTTGCCTTCGGGGCTGGGCTGAACAGCCAGGATGACCATGAACTCTGAAGATTCCTGGTTATTTTGTTGCCATAGACACACAAAAGAAGAGAAAATCTAATTATAAGAACAGCTTATCTGCTTTTTTCCCCCCAAGACACTTATAGAAACCCAGGAATGTAACTCTCACAGCAGTGTTGGGCTCATTCAATCTTTTTATTTCAGAGGCAACAAAGATACAAGAGCAAAGCCCTCTGTTTGATTTTGTCTACTTTCAAATGGTTCATTCTTGTATTGTCCAGACTATATACAAAATTTAGAGTGTCACCTCTCCTGTAGAAGAATAGGTCTTCCCTGTTCTTTCATCCTGTTTGGTTCCTAAACCTGTATTTTTGGTATTTCTAAAAATGGAGGGAAAGTTAATGACAAGAAGTCTCCTGCATTGTTCTGAAAACTGTAAAGAACACCTCATTATGACCCTTTGCACTCAGTAGACCTGTCTATAGAACCCAGACTCTCATTTCCTTGGAACCAGGACTCATTCCTGTGAACATCTAAGATGATCTCTGAAACTCCTTTCTGAGATAACGTGTATGTTGTTATTTCTGATACAATATTGTTTGGGTCACTGCCATGCAGTATGAGAAGGATATAGATTTTGCAATGGTGCAATAAATGCCGTAATCCTGTTACACTCGCCTGACTATTCCTGAAGAGTAGGATATAACTTGTCTTAAATAAGTTTTTCTTTAGAACTTTTAGCCTCTTCCATATAATTTTTAACATCATAAATAATAAACCTATCTTGCTAAAGGACTCATAATTGTGCCTGAATTTATTGCTGACTGCTAACACTATAAATTTAATCTGAATAGTTTTTGAGAGTTTCCTATCTCTTAATCAGTTTAAGAAGTGTAATAGGCATTCTACAAGCATCATGTGGCTTTAAACTATACAACATCCTATAAACACTTGGTAAAATTCAAGGTAATTATAATTCAAAATCTACAGTCAAAACTTCAGATTTGAATGATGGGAGTAAGACACTCAGATTCACACCTAAAAATATAGTGAGATGATTTTATAATTTCTGTTGAAATATTTAAGTTTTATTACTAGAATTTAAAGGTTAAATTGTTATTGACAATTTAAATGTGAATGATCTGGGTGAAACTAAACACATTACTGATGGAACCCAGTAAGGATAGGCTCACTTGGCCAGCATGTGGCAGATCAAGACAGTTATTGTTATTATACTTGGTTTGGAGCAAGGAGGTGAGCCTTGGCTTTCTACATGTCTAGCAAGAGTTTTGGCTACTAGGCTAGAAAGCAATCTGTCTTTGAATATTTGTTTATCTGCATTGGACTGGCTCCAAGAGGAAAAGCTAAAGCCTAACAATGGGTTGTTTCTGTAACCCTAACCGCTGACCCATTTGCCAGCCTCAGCTGCTGGAGCTCCCTCTCGCTCTCTCCTTCTCCGTGTAGGTGTATATATGCATCCATCTTCCATCTTTGGCAGTAATAAAGCGCCATTGAAATAGATAATTTCTACAAAAACTGTGTTCAGGAATGGGTATTTGCAGATCTTGAGCTTTTGTGGCTTAAGGGGAACCTGCTATACAAGACAGTCTGTTTGCCAGCTGATCACAGCACAGGCTCGAGGAATTTGTCTTTGTTGTGCAAAATTACTTAAAGCCATTGGATGGCACACCTATAAAAAGCATTTACATTCTGGTTACATGTAAGTAAATTTTAGGAGTAACATCATCTTTAGCTATGATGCAGATTATCTTAGAAATTGCATAGCTGCATAAGGAGCTGGTTGCTGGCCTCAGTCCCTCTAAGGTGTATTTTAGGAGAGTTTCCTTCTGTAGGCTGTCAATGAGCCAAAGGGTTACACGTTGTCAGGGACATTGCAGTCTCTATGCATGTCTCACATTTTCTGAAGCTAATCAGTGATTTCTTTGCACCATATGAAATAAGCACTTCTATGTGTGTTTAATGCCTTGTCCTTTAGTAGCCTGTGTGGATAAAACCCAGATTGTTCCATCTTTAGCAGCCAGCAGTGTAAAATACTTGACTGGCCAACTCTCCCTGCTGGTAGAAAGCAGCAGTTTCCTCCACTTTGCATGACAGAGCAAGTAAGAAGTTACAGGCAGTAAAGAGACACTGGTGTCTTCACTTAAAGCATGCTATTGAAACAATAAAAATAAAACCATTGGGCACTAAAATACTTTCTATTCTTGAGGTTTCAAAGGATCTTTGCAGTCACTAAAAAGATCCTTCAGTACACAGAGCAATTAGTAACCTAAAGCAATTAGTAATCTTCTTTCACCGCAATTGAAAAGTACTTCGGAAAATTAGCTGGTGTGGGATTCTAATTTATTCAAATAAAAAGGAACTGCCTTGATGCCATTTACATTATGAATATGCTGATAATTTGTAATAATAGGCAGTTATATTAACAGTAAAAGAGGTGGAATCAGAAAAAAGGTGAAGACAACCCAATCACGGGGTATACTTCAGTGTAATGTCTGAGCCTTCGATGATTTGCTTCGTTCCCCTGACAAAGTCTTAATTTACACTTGATGTTTCTTTTTTGTACCACTTGCTCACACAAATGATACCCAGTCAACACTTTCTCCTTCTGCAGGTTTTGTTCAGCTTGGGTGGTTCTTGCAATTTTCTGTGTTATACTTCCAGTAATATTTTTTTCTTTCCCTCCTCCTTGTGTTTCAGAAATGAAATTTTTAGCCTGATATTTTTACTCCATGAGCAGTGTTACTGAATTTAGTGGCACTAGACACAGTAAGTAATGGCAATAAAATTGGACTCTGGCATTTTATCTGACCCACTTTAGTATCCTTCTAAGTGAAGCATGAATTTTCCAGTTTGATACCCAACTTGGCTGGAAGCATTGACAAATTGATCCCAGGCTCATTTTCTTCTTGCATCGCTCATTTAAACCAATGCCTCAAAAGGCGCACTTCCATACACTGCAAAACACAGGCACGAGTTTTCAGACACATTTTCACACTAAGTAATCTGCAATTTAGTAACAGTGTCAAACAATACAGTGTAAAATGCCTGTTTGTCCTCGCTGTGACATTTTATACATAAGCCTAAGTGTCTTCTTGCCTGTATCTTCCAACAGATGTTGCTATTTCATACGCTGAAGCAAATGGCTGCAAAAGGCTCAAAGTCTGCAAAAGCCTTTCTGTTACTTGGTGCCACTGAGTCGTTACAAATATAACCAGGGGAAAAAATGTATACGGGTAGATGGCAGTGCATTTGGGGCTTCTCCCCCAACCCTTGAGTTTGAATAATCGCTTGCCAGTTCTTAACCCTTTGTTTGGTGGGGCTCAGATAAACCCAAACAACCTCAAGTAATTCAGGGTTTGTTTTGTAAGTAGCAGTGGTACATGTATATTTAAGTAATCCCTCTTTCGCTTCACTTCACTGCTGCTCCTGCACTGGGGAAAGCTTTGTCCACCTGATTTCTCTTGATTCTCTTCACTTTCAGCATCACTATTAATACACTGTTCACTCCTGCAGCTCAAGCAGGTTCTCTGCGTTATTGGCTGAGCAACTAATAGGCCTTGATTAGTGGAGGAAAGGGAAGGGGGAATGGCTAAGGGGGCTTTAGCCTTCCCCACTCTATCCTGGAGTCAGCAGAAACTGGCTTAGTCAGCTGGTGCAGGCACAACCATTTATTCAAAGAGCTAAAATCACCCCTGTTTTATCACAACACTGTTGTGTGCAAGCAATTAATTATGTATGAATGAAGGTGCCAAAATCAGGAGGCAGAGCAGGTCGGAGGGGAGAGGTATAGGGGTTGTGTATGTAAAATTTTCTTTTCTCAAGCTCCAGCTACACCATTTGTTTTTGCTCTGATTCTTACTTCTGTCGGGCATCAGAACAAAATGAACAAACAATTCTATGTCTGAAGCAAAGAAGATTAAGATTTGGGTATCATTGGCATATTATCAACACAGTTCTCACCTCCTGAAAATGAATCATCCTTCTTTTCTTGTCAAAAAGGTAAAGAGAAGGCTCTTCAGGAGCTTGAGCTCTTTGGGAAGAAGTCAGTACTTATCCCACAAAATCTGCTGGGATCATCCCAAAAAGAAACAACCGGGCTAATCTTAAAATTAGTTTTATTTATTGTCATAAAACTTATCAATGGTGTCAACAGCATCTCATGTCTCAGAGCTGGAGCTGGGTGGAAGTTTGGGTTGTGTTAGCTGATCTCCGTTCCCTCCCTGGAGCAGAGTACCGGCTACCAGCAGAACTGTGCCTCTACGTGCTGGGAAGCCAACTTGCTGTGAAAGATGATTAACTGATTGTGCCCCATAGGAGAAGCAATTTTAAATAACAATTAAAAAGACTTTGTTTTGTTGGGTTTTGTCTTGTTTTTTAGTTAAAAAAACCCGACTGTATCAGATGATCTGGTCTGTAAACCAGGTATCTGTATCTCTTCTACAGATATCTGAGGAAGACTACAATTTTATCTTTTAAAGAGAGGCACTAAAAGTTGTTCAGCCCATGTTCAGCTGCTCTCAGCATCCTTGCATCTCCTCTAGGAGCCACAGCTGCAGCCTGCTCCAGAAAAGTGGGAAGATATAAAACTTTCATCTGGGGACCTTGACGAAATGAAACGGAGTCAAGATGGCACAGTGGTGACCTGCAATGACAACTCTGCCCCGGCTCAGAGGTGCTGGCCTGTGGGCTACAGCCAGCTGTGGTGGTAGTGCTGCAGGGGGGAGGCAGGGCGACAGCAGAGCAGAGCAGATGGCCTCCTGTTATGGCCTGCTGAATTCCTTAATCCCAGCCACTGGCCTCCTCGCTGCCGGTTAGCTCCTGTCTGTACGACACCCTTCCTTTTTCAAGTCCTAGGGTGAGAAACCTTTCAACACCCACCCAGTGCCTCCCTGCAGTTGGCAGTTTGAGGGTGGCTGGTCTTGCCCTACCCTCCCAAGAACTTCCTGTGGAAGATGGACATGTCTTGAGACAGGCCACAGAGGCTGTCCTGATGATCAGGGTGTCATTGGGCTGGTTTCTGAAGGTAACAATGGAGATCTGTTCCAGTAACTTCTTTTAAAATATGATACAAACTTCTGCCATCTACAAGTAAACAACAAAGCACAAGTCTTATGTTGTATATTTACAGTCTGCTATGACCAAAATATGTGCACAAAAACTGTTGAGGAAGCAGTATTACATATACTTTCCTGCCTCTGTTTTTCCCCTTCCTCTTCCTTGCTGGTCTTCAAAGAGGATAAAATACACCATTTCCTGAGATCTGTGTTCACACAGAGAGCTAACATTTCTGGATGCAGAGAGACAGGAGAACTTTGTTTCCCTGGCAACTGGAGCCACCAGAAAGCATTTCCAGCATCTCCTCCCTTTACTCAGGTTCACTATTATTGTAGCCTTTGGTCAATCAGGTAGTAAAAACAATTATGAACTAAAAAAATCATCCTGATAGCCTGCTCCGCTTAACTTATCTGGCCTCCCTCCCAGCCTCTAGAATAAAAAGTGACTTTGCAAATGATCCCATATCAAAGTATCCAGTGTTACAATTCATGGCTGAACTCCAAGATCTGCCCTATCCTGCACATTTAACTTAAATGTAGAAAGTGTCACGGTCTTCTGGGAAACAATGGCAGCAACTAAGCAGTTTTCACGCAAAATCTGCATGTGCTGGAGTGATGGAGCTGGGTCTCTGCTGCAGCAGGGTGAGCGGGTGCTTCACAGAGTCGTGCCAGTGATTCAGTGCAGTTCATTCTTACCTCTGAGTCAGGGTTGAATTAATGTCCTGGCACATTGTTAAGGTTTTGAAGCAATGTGCTGCTGGGGGAAGCTCTTTACTTTAGTTTTTGGTAATAAAAAAGGCAACGCTGAAGCCCTTCCCAGCTGCTATTGTTAAATATCACATGTCTCCCTCCCCCCGTGTTCCTTATTCATTCAAAGAAATTCACTAGGGTTGCAAATGAAAACAATTTACAGATACAAAATTCCCAATTTAGGGTTGTCCTTTCACTTAAATGTTGCAATACTGTGTAGCTGATCTGTGAATGAGACAGAGACGCTGGGGAAAAAAACTGGTGTGTAAATGCACATGTTTTGTAGTGCCTAGGTGTTGGACAGCTGAGTGTGGTATTTCTTTACTTTTGAAGGCTGCTATTCACAGCTTAAACCATGTTCCCTAACTACAGAATTTGGTATATGGGTTTGCATTCTAATGAAAAAAAGTGCAGGTGATTTCTGTTGTGTCTCCCAAATTCCAGTGAGGTGAACACTGACTACAGCGGTGTAGTGAAAAAATCCAGGGGCATGTTAGCCATAGGTTTGAAACCACAGCGCTGGAGGAAAGTTGTAGCTGAGTGGTGAGACTGTGCTTTTGTGCCATCTGTCTTCCCTAAATCTTTCCTTCCTTTCCCTTGAAAGAACAGGGCCTTTTTTCTAATGCAATCCCTCAGAGGGAACAGGGACATCTGGCATCGGTGTGTTGACAGATCAGGTTAGGTCACTGGCAAACCCTTTCTTTCTCTTCCCTCATGACTTCAGAAGATTCCTGTCCTTTTCTGCAGGACTATTGGGAAGGGCACAGAGGTACCGAGCAGTTACATGTTGAAGAAGAGAAAGATGGTGATGAAGCACTATGAATTACCTTCCTCTGCCCTTGTTTTTTCTGTTGATATCATGCAGGTGGTTCCAGTACCTGCGGTAAGACCAGTTACTGCTGATAATCCAGATATTAAAGTTTTGCTCAAGGAAGCAAGCACAAGAAAGGAAACGATTATTTTTAACAGTTTATATGAATTTGACTTGACTTTCAGAAGAAAAGGCATTTCTCTAGCCCATGTGTTTTCTTTCTACTGAATTGCAAAGGCCTGCAGCTACCAAGAGCAAGAGCTGAGCCTCCAATGTGGAGCACCCACAGACAGAAAGCACGAGGCAACTTAAATGTTGCCTCTGGCTCACCCTAGAATTTGCAGTGTTGTGGTCCAACTCCACCTCATTCCAGTCCCATGTAGTTGAAATGCACACTCCATTAAGGGTCAGTGACCGTAGCCATGAGCTCTTCTTTTTTGTGCTAACTGTGAGATCACTGGAGAGTTTCAGCACAGAATTTAACTAGAGAAAAAGTAGCTTACTGTCCAACCACTGGTGCTTGAAAAAGCTTTGAGTCTGCTATTAATCTTACTGATTTTTTACATTATCTGTGCTTTAGATTTAGGCAGAGCGATGATAGACTTTTCTTCCCCATATAGGAGTTTCTGGTCCACCTGCAGCAATTGCAGTGTGACAAACTGTTGTTTCTTTCTCCTTCACTTCAGCCTAACCTTTAGGACCCATTTAACTGAATATTTTGTGGCTGTATATGCCCATATTTAAGGTACTTATACAAGCAAAATAATTGCTTATAAGAGATAAATTATCAATGGATGTCAAAATATTGCTATCGTAAAGCTTTCCTGTATATTTTAGTTCCAGAATGTAGAAACGTCCGGGAAAGATGTGAACAAGAAGCTGAAAATTGCCAAGTAAAACTATGTATGAGAAGATATGGACAGAGTCTGGATGAAGGCCTCTAACTGGTAGTGTTCCCCTGGGGGTCTGTGCTGGGTCTGGTACTGCTTAATATATTAAACAGTATGGATATTGGGACAGAGTGTAACCTCAGCAAGTTTGCTGATGATACCAAGCTGGGAGGAGTGGCTGATACACCACAAGGCTGTGCTGCCATCCAGTGAGACCTGGACAGGCTGGAGAGCTGGGCCCAGGGGAACCTCATGAAATTCAACAAGAGCAAGTGCAAGGTCCTGCACCTGGGGAGGAACAACCCCATGCACCAGTACAGGCTGGGGGCTGAACTACTGGAAAGTGGCTCTGTTGAGAAGGACCTGGCAGTGCTGGTGGACAAGTTGACCATGAGCCAGCACTGTGCCCTTGTGGCCAAGAAGGACAACGGTATCCTGGGGTGCATTAAAAGGAGTGTGGCCAGCAGGTCAAGGGAGGTTATCCTCCCCCTCTACTCTGCCCTAGTGAGGCCACATTTGGAGTACTGTGGCCAGTTTTGGGCCCCACAGTTGAAGAAGGACAGGGAACTGCTTGAGCAAGTCCAGCAGAGAGCTACCAAGATGATCAGAGGACTGGAGCATCTCCCTTATGAGAAAAGGCTGAGAGACCTGGGTTTGTTCAGCCTGGAGAGGAGATGACTGAGGGGGGATTTCATAAATACCTATAAATATCTAAAGGCTGGGTGTCAGGATGATGGGACTAAGCTCTTTTCAGTGGTGCCCAACGACAGGACAAGGGTCAATGGGCACAGGTTGGAACACAGGAAGTTCCACCTCAATATGAGAAGAAAACTTCTTTCCTGTGAGGGTGACAGAGCAGTGGCACAGGCTGCCCAGGGAGGTTGTGGAGTCTCCTTCCCTGGAGACACTCAAAGCCCACCTGGACGTGTTCCTGTGCCCCCTGCCCTGGGTGTCCCTGCTCAAGCAGGGGGGTTGGACAAGATGATCTCCAGAGGTCCCTTCATTCTGTGATTCTGTGATACAGCAGTAGTAATTCCCTTAAGTACATCTGGAAGATCCCATGGATTTCAGAGGAAAAAAACAAGTTTGGGGTACATTTCATGTTAAGATCTCACTTTATCTTCCAAAAAATTATTATTTTGCTACGTCTGTGTGCCACCCTTAAAATGTATTTGGCTGAGGGGTGTTTTTGTCATGTGTTTGCTAAATTTTGCATTTTTATCCATATTCATTAAGGATGAAACTTTTAGACAGCTCTATACAGATGATAGTGAGCAGATGCTATTGTTCTGGAGCAAGGAGTGACTGCAGTCAAAGGCATCTCCATGTCTGCAGAGCCTCTAAGAGGTGGGATTCTGTACATTTTAAACCTCTTACATGACTTTTAACCCTACGGCTGACATAATTTCTCCTCTTAATTGTAGGTTTAGAAAAAAAAAGTTGTTTTAGAAACAGAAACTGCAGCCTGATCACAGGCACTCAGCAAGAGGAGTGCAAAGTAAAGTTTCAACATTAGAAAAGGATGAAGGAAACCCACAGCCCCTTTCCTAGCCATCTAAGATTCACCAAGTGCTCAGAGAGGGAAGACAGTCTGCTATTCCCTACAGAGACCTGCTTTCCTGCTGCACGCTTTCAGATGCAGCCAGCCTGGCTGCTCCCTACCTCTTTCAAGGGAGTGGGAGCAAGTCAGGGTCTTGCCTCACCTCTCACAGTTTGCCATTTAGAGGGACAAGGGACTCCTGGTGGGGATTTCAAGGTCTGTGTGCAAATTATGGGATATTCTGAACGCAGCTTGGAGTGCTCTCAGCCCCTGCTTGCTGGAGTATATTAGGGATAAGCTCTGAGGGCTGTGATTTCTGCACACACCATCTCACCAACTCGTGATTGCAGCTGGAGCCTGAGGAGAGCTGAGCTCCAGCAGTATTACAGGGAATTCTTGCTTCTCACACCATGTGAGAAGCCAGGAATTCAAATGGGCCAGCTTGAATAAACTAAGGATAGTAATAGGGGTGCCTTTCTCTGCTTTGGTAGCCAGCTTGTGACTTCCCTCCAAGTTGCAGGTGTAAAGGAACAGGGGCACAGCCACCCAGCAAGAACTGTTTTGGATGCATAACTGTGAAGCTGAGGCATGAAAGAGCTGATGGACCAGGCAAGGCATCTAAACTAAAAATTCCTGTTTTATTCAACATCTACTATTCTGTAAAAGCATGTGGGATTCAATAAGGCAGAGAGGATCATTGCTTGAGGCCTGGGAGTGCAGGGGGAATGAGGAAAGTAAACTCGGAAAAGTGTATTAAAAATAAGCATTCATTCATTGCAGAACTAATTTTTTGCTTTTCTGTTAATTTGTCTGCCTCTCATTGTTTAGACAGAAGTCATGTGAGCTTCTGAGCTGCAGGGACAGAGACAGAGGAGAACGTGTGCATCAGTGCAGAGTGCTGCCGGAGCCTTGGCAGAGTGAGAGGGAGGCAGAGGGAGCCTGAGAGGGAAAAGGCGAAGTGGTGGGAGCTGGAACAGCAGCAACTGCTACTACCACATCACAGCTCATGCCTGGGAATCGGCTCCATTGCCAGCACGCCTCTCCGAAGGTGCAGGTGCCTCAGGTTCAAAAGTCCTAAAGGTCGGTGGTACTTCCATGAGCCAAGCTGCTGCTTTTTTTTTTTTTTTCTTTCTTTCTTTTCCTGCAAAGAACATCTGTTTGAGGACTCCGCTCTTTTTCCCGGACTGAAAGAGGTATTTTCTGTCATTAATCTTTATCTTCTTTGAAAGCAGGTATGGGATTTGGAAAAAAATAACTCAGAGCAGGATGTCAAAGCAGATGTGCAGAGACATGGTAGGTTTCTCTCTCTCTCCCCCCTTTAGAGTAGAGCTTAGGCAGTAAGGAGCACCTGTCATTAGGATACTGTTTGATTTAAAATATGGAGGATGGGAGAGACAGAGTTAAAGTATGGGGGTGGATCTCAGCTGTTTCCCATCTGATTTGTTTCTCTGTGCATTCTCTGAAAGTGAAGGAAAACTTTCCTTGTGCGTCTGGAAGAGCAACACTTACCCCTTACATAGTGAGATGTAAAACTTGCAATTATTTAATATGAGTGTGGTTTGCTTAAATCTCTGCTTGGTGAATTACAGTTCCCATCACAGCAGAGCTCCACTTAACATATAAAAATTTGGGAGGTCTTAAAGTCCAGCAGCGGTGATAGCACTTCTGTTTCCTTCCCTCTCTTCCCTCTTTCCAGTGTACTTGCCTCCTGCTGTTTGCACCCTCCTCCCAGTCTCCCTCCTGCCCCTGGGGGCTGTGCCCCTATGGATGCCCCCGTACAGATTTTCCGTGAGGAGCCAGACTCCACCTGCTCCCCGGGGCCCTGTCGTCCCCCCAGCACGAGCAGCAGCTGGCTCCTGGGCTGGGCAGACTATGACAGCAATGCCACTGGGGCCTTCGGGGATACCCAGCACAACCACACCAGCATCTCCCCCGCCATCCCCATCATCATCACTGCTGTCTACTCGGTGGTCTTCGTTGTCGGCTTGGTGGGAAACTCTCTGGTCATGTTTGTCATCATAAGGTAAGGGGCTTTGGGGTACCTGTTGGAAGAGGTGCAAATGGCCATCCCTAAATTTGACAGTGGAGGGAGTGGGCTGGTTTATGGAAGTTCTCTGGGAGTGCTTACATGAGGAGCTGGAATAAAGTAACTGAAATGACCCAAACCTTTTCAGTCCCGGTGGTTTGCCCGGACATGCAGTTTAGAGACACAAGGGAGAAGCTGTTTAAAAGTGATAAATCCTGCAGCCTGCGAGAAAAGCTCTCTGTGCCCTGGAGCCACGTTCTTCAGGTGCCCTCTAGGGATGAGAGGCTGCTCATATACAGGGGAGAACTCCAGTGGAGGAAAGAAACTTCTGCATGGCAGCATTTTTCCCCTGTGAGGTGTCCCCAAGAGATGGCTTCTGTGCCTAGTTGTGTGGATGCATTGCTGCCTTGTCACCTAGTGGCCCATTTAAGAAGGTGGGGGAAAAAGGAGACGATAAAGATATGTGGAAATGCTTAATGTAAAGCAAGGGATGTTTTTTCTCTGTCTAATTGTGTTTAACTCTGGTTTTTGGTGTTGGATTGAAGAAAGCAAAGCAGATGATGAAACACTTTTCCTATTGTTTTTTCAGGAGACAGGAGAGAGCTGTGTATCTGTGTTTGTTAGTTTTACATATTAAACCACTTAGTGAAATGCACCAATACTTACACTTGCACTTATACTTGTGTACTGGTGTATGTATTAGCTTGCACTATGACTTCTTTTTTTGTCCTCTGCATTTGCAATTTAGTAAAATGTTTGGACAGTGCAGATCAGCAGGATGATAACGAGCAACCAAGGGGACTTAAATCATGCAACTTTTTGGACTCTTGCTTCACAGTCCATTTGAATCCTGCAAAAAATTCTGAAGAAAAATTGTGGAATATTCATTGCTCAGATGAAATCTGTTTGTACACAGAAAGAAAAATGGAGCTTTTGGAAGGGATCTTGTAAGTAAAGCATGCATGATAAGGGTCAAGCAATTGCAGGATGGTGAAATAACTGTCAGACTTGATATAAGGGGGAGTTAACTAGAAGCAGTGAAGTTGTTGATGAGGTACATCAAGAAGGATGAGTTCTAACTAGGTGAGTACTCTTGAATAATGGAAATAAAATCTCCTTTAATAGGCAGTGCAATAAATTAAGATGCTTGTGATCAATGTGGGGAAACTGGTTTCCTCCAGCTTTGTGATGCTGTAATTTTTATACCCTGTATGCCCTTTCACTCTTCATTCAGAGTAGAGATTTAATTCCTTTTTGTATTTCTCTTGCAAGAAGAGAGACTCCATACTTGATACACACAGAGTTGCAAAGGCAGAGATTTTCTAAGCCATCAGTCACTGACATTGATAGCTGATTAACTGGCATGGGCAGTGGAAATAAATTCAAACTTAGCTAGAGCCCTGAAAGTTAGCATGTATGGATTATAAAAATACATAGGTATTTCTTTTTTTTTTCTCTCCATTACCATCCTAAGATTATTTTTGTGAGGGTCTAGCTAGATATGGCTTGCTCTCCTACCAGTTCCTACATTAGCTTTTACTTCAGTTTCCTCTTGATCCATCTCTGATTACAACATCAAAAAAGTAAGTAAGTATGACAAAACACCTGTTGGGTTTTTTCTTCTTTTATTTTGTTTTCTGTATCCCCCATCCTAAGTTTTATCTGTGGTAAATGCTTTAAACACGTCTAGAATCATTAGCTGAAGTGCATGTATACACAAACCTACAGTTTCAAATATTTCTTATGATCTTGAAATATTCCAAATACTTGTGCAAGAGGTGTATTTTCTTCATTTTTGTCCTAACCTCTCATGTCCCTCTCTTTCCCTCACATCCACTCTGCTTAATTGCATCTCAAGATGGGTTTTCATGACCCATTGAAAAATGTAGCCTGCAGTGACATCCTTTTGTGTGGAAAGTCAAGGCCTGTGGGAAGTTTGTGAAAGAATGTGGCAAGGGAACGGGGAATTATGTCCCTTAGCCATCCCACATTGTGTCTCCTCCAGCTGCCACAACTGTAAAGGAGGATGGAGACAGACTGTGGCTCTTCTTTACCTTCCAGCAGAGCACAAGGTTTGTGTGAGGCCCCTCACTGCCATTTCTCATCTCTCTGAATTCCAGATCTGCTCTTCTCCTCCTAAGACTCTCTGGACCAGCAGGCAAGGCAGGCATGTCTCCTCCTCCCTTTGCTCTTTTAAACAACATCTGATATTTTACAGCTGGAAGGTACCTACAATGATCATCTAGTCCAACTGCTGACCACTTCAGGGCTGATGCTGAGTCACCTTTTGGTGACACAAACACGATCCCTTATGTTCTGAGACTTTCAGTGAACCTGTTGATGTGTCAATGCTGTGGCAGATTCAGGAGACTCCAAATAGTCCTGAGATGCCTCAGAACAGAATTCAGCCATAAACTGTGGCGTAGGCAGGCCTTGGCCTGTTCCTTGCTTTAATACCCCCTTGGGGAAGTTTTGATGCTTCTGCACAAGGGCTGCTGAAGAAGCTTATGGAGACTAGAGAGTCAGCACCTCAGCAGCCTGCGTGGAGAGCACTGGGTGTCTGAAATCTCCGTCAGGTGTGGTGGGGTGTGTTACCATTGAGAGAGAAAACCCTCTCAGAGTTCCCTCAGAGGGAAAAATAACAGGACAATGGCACTTTGACAACACGTACAAGCTCCTGAAAGAAAAGTTGCTGAGTGTGGTACAGCTCCCATAAATAGAGATTTGTGTTGAAGAAAGAGTGGGAATGATACTTTAGCACAGTGGTGGCAGCATGGCCTGTTAAACTATGTCTTAGGAGACCTGGATTCTTCTTGTGGTTTTGTTACCAGGCTTCAACACTTTGTCCTGTCCTGAGAAGGTAATTTCAAGGCCCTGTGACTTGGTTTTCTCATGTGTAAAATGGAGATACTGGTATTCACTCTCTTTAAACACACAGAAACTGATAGATTTAAAAGCCAAAGCCCAGTCACCAAAAGTCCTAACAGACCAAGGCCAGGATGATTGTAAGCACCCCAGACTCCTTGGGCAAATTGAAAATGGTTATTTTTAATGTGCAGAAAGATATCTGTATTGAGTATGCAGTGCAACCTGCACTCTTTGCATGCCCATTGCTGTTGGGTCTCATGGTGTGGGTGGTTTGCAGGAACGCTACCCATATTTGGATCAGCTGTGAGGCACATGTCCCAGCCCCAAGGGATCTGCTGTCAGGCCAGCAGCTGGCCAAGTGGGCTGACAGTGCCTTGCTTATACCAAGCCATGACACATGGCATGTAACACTCTCCTGTGGCTGCTGTTTTTCCTTGGGAGAGAGTAAGAGGGAAAGAGGGCACCACATTGCCTCTTGTACTGGTGGGAAATGCAGATATGGTGTGGGAAGCACAGTCCTTCCTTATGAAGGAGGAGAGGAGGCATGAAATGGGTTTGTAGAAAGAAGGTGAAATTATCTGACCTCACCAGAGTAAAGATATATAGCTATGTGTGTCTTGGCATGATCAGAAACTATCTCAACCCCAAAACTTTTCTTCTGAGATTAGCTTTACCTCTGAGGTCTTCAAAGCTACTTCTGGAGGTGAAATAGTTGGCTGAGGTTGATAAATAAAATTACTTGTCCTTGGAAGCAAAAAGTCTTTTTCCACTTCTCCTCCTCCCTCCTGACTTTATTTCTCTAAAATTTAGTGCTGGCTTTAAAGAAAATGGTGCTTTCTTGTGGCAGCTGGAATGGAAAAAAAATCTCCTGACTAAAGTTACAATTTTAACTATGGATTGCCCTTATCAAAGCCATAAACATACTCTCATAAAAAGTCTGAGAGATGCTACCTCTTACCCACTCCAGACTCACTTTTTCGATATATGTGCTGTACCCTCATTGTGCTGAAGTCATTTATTGAGAGCAGCTGCTATCATCAGGATCCTAAACAGCCAACCCTTTATTTCTTTTAAAATTATATTTCAAGCTTCCAGTGAACTGGATAATTTTCTACATTCAAAAACAGTTTTAACAAGAGGCTGTGTCACAGATATGTAGATTCATTCCTAAGGGAAAAGAGAAAGCTTGTATTTCTCTGCTTAGTGTAATGTTGAAGAAAAAGTATAACTAGTAATACACTTTTGTTCTTATATTCATCAAACCTAGTGACATCTTATGTAACAGGAAGAGTCTATTAAGAAATGTCATATAAAATCGACTCCTTTCCAGATTGTTTTTAAATATTCTTCCTCATTCATTCCAAACAAGAATGAAAAATAAAAAAAAAAGTATAAAAAATGAAATTAATTCAATATATTGGTTTAAATTAATAGTAGATTTTGATAACATCAAAATCTTACTTGTTAATTTGCTTTAAAATACTGTTCTAATTTTGTTAAATTATATTTGGAAAGAATATTGTTCTGAAATGAAAAATAACGCTCCAAAAGAGTCAACCTAACTGAATCACCTGTTACCTATTACTTGCAGTTTGTCTGATTTAATTGTTTTATGAAATCAAGGGTTTGGCTACTAAAAGTAAAGGCCAAGCTGTACTATACTTTGTGAAGTTTATGGCTTCTTGTCTTTTTTAACATGATCAAACCTTTTATGCCTTACTATTATCAATATAGAGGTATCAAATGGATTGATAGTAATTAATCACAGGACCTCAAAAAGCATCTGGCCTTACCTCACTGAATGGAGGTATTCTTGGTAAGTTCTGCAGGGTTTGGCCAAACTTGGCATAATTTTCATCACAACTCTGAAGTCTGATCATTATCAACAGCTTTTACAGATGGTACAAAGACCAGGGTAACAGGAAACATGGAAAAGGACAGGTTTAAAAACCAGTATTGGTAGTTTGACAAACACAGCTCATTTAAACAAAATTTGAATGTTTCTAATACTTTTAATACCCTGCTAGACAATGACTAAGTGAGACCCGGGGTTTATGAGCTGACAAGAAACTCGAGTTCCCAGTATGATGCTATGATAAGAAGACATTGAAAAAGCAGAGAGAGCAGAGGAACGGAATATATACTAGAGATAGTATTAGAGAGAGGCTATAGCTTATAATGAGTAATCAGTTTGGCTTCTGAAAAGTAATTTGGTATCCATCCAGACACTTCTGCTGGGCTAGCAGCCAGCTAGTCATTTATTTCAGAGAAAGGCGTAACTGGAATCAATGTCTGGAAGCAAGACAAATTACAGGGAGCCCTTTTCAACTGGCAGAAAGTGAAAACTTATAAGAACTTTCCAGTTTGGCTCCTGGAAAGGCAGAAAGCTTAAGACAGCTTGCCTGTTCTCAGCCAGGAGAGTGGTGGGGAAGCTCATGCTCCTGGCTGAAGCATGGGGAGGAAGCATGGCATTGAGATGGTGTTTTGGTGGTTGGGGGGGTGGAGGGACAGACTGGCTGGCTAAGCCCCTCTGGTGTGGGGGCAGAGTAAAGGAACAGTGGGGACCTTTCGTTTGGTTTTTCCCAACAGATAATTTTGAATTTGCTGAAAGGGTGTTGTGGCAGGTCTTAACTTGGTGACTTTGGATGCCCTGGGATGTGCTAAGAGCAAGGGAGGATAATCTTCCCGGCTTGCCTACTCTCACTGGGGAAGTGAAAGTACCTAGACAAACTGTGATTAGTTTTTCCCTTAAGTGAAATCCTCTGAAACAGATGAGTCCCCAGGGAGAGTTTTCATATCAGTTACATATTGCTTTCTAAAGGAAAAGCATCCAGAAAAAAACTTTGATAAAATCTACTGCTAGGAAGTTTATTTCATGCCTCTGTTTTTGTCCTCCCATCTGTAAGAATCAGGTAATTCTTGCAAAGTGGGAACCCTGTGCTGTTCTTCTTAAGGAAGACTTTGTGATTTGTTTATTTTTAGTCTCTTTTGTGGAGTTTGAGAGGCATGAGGAAACAGCAGTATGAATGTCATTTTGTGCACAGATGTGCGCACAAATTGAATTAGCTCTGGGGAAGGGCTGTGTACAGATGGAACGAGGACATGGAAAGAGGAGTGTCCCACCATGCCGGCATTCTGCAAAATGTAAAAATAATATAAATAAAGAATATGTAAAGGTGCATAGCATTTCCATGGTCCTATTGGGAAGTCTGCATGCTAGCCTGTGTATCATATTTGAAATATTTGTTTCTCCTGAAGCCAGAGGGTTCAGATCTCATTAGATTCACCTTCTAATCCCTAGGGCAGTGAAAATTTATTCTAGGCAGTTTGCTGTTTTCAGTTTTGAGACATTATTTACAATGAAACCTCTGTCTTCTCTGCATGAGTATGAAAGCCTAACATGATTTACTTCAGTGCATGAGTTTCCACTAATACCTGGCAAGAATACGTGCAGAATGTTTCTGTTTTCTCAGCTCCTCACACCAATCCACCTGTGCAACACATAGCGCTCTGCCTGGCTGCTCGTCTCTGCTCCAAAAGTCAGTGCATTATGAGTGAATAGCTAGGGTTCCCAATGTTAGCTATCATGCACCTGGAAGACAAAGGATTTTATATTTGCTGACTGACTATGTAGCTAAATCCGCATTGTAGGCAGCCTGGCCACTGTGGCTACTGTAGGACAACTGGGAAAGGTCTCCTTGAGTAGCGACAGATGGGAATCTGCATGGCAGGATTAGTTTGGAGAAGCTATTCAGTTCACACCCAGAAATTTTTTCTTTGCCACACTGCTGGCTAACAGACAGCATCAGGACTTTTACACATGCCTTTCAGAATGACTGTCTTGTTGAAGTGTGCAGGAGAAGAATATTTTTGCCAAGGAAGCTATCAGCTATGCTGTTCAATTGGCTGTGTCTTAAAGTTTTCTGCATTTCACTTGTATCATCTCCTTTGGGAAAGCATGTGCTTAGTTGCTCTGTGCTTCTCTGAGGCAGGTGAGTAAAACAGATGAATGTGGAGAGTCCAGAGAAAGGCTCCCAGCTGCCTCCTATGAGGGACTGATGACTTTTACAAGAACTTGCTCACAACTGATATATGCATTTGTTGCCTTACCACATAATCCTATACTTGTTATAGAATGAGGTCCCTTGTCTCCCATTCAACTTTATTTCAGGAGTGCTGACCAGAGATTCAGGTCTCCACACATCCAAGTGTGTAGTTGTCCTATAAAACACACCCAGCAGTGGCAGTTGTTATTCATCCCTGTGGCAAATTGAGACCAGGTGCCCTGTTATGAGAACAAGAGTGATACCCACACCCCAGACCCCTGCATGAGAGACTTATGAATTCTTTTCTCATTTCTCTCCTTCAGAAACCTCTAGGGGAAGCAAATGTTCAATAGTACTTGGCTGCTTCCAACCAACTTCTGCATACATAGTTACCTATGGAGATCAGAGCCTCTCCAGAAAATAAGAAGGAAAGTAAGACCCTGAAAAACCTTCTGCTGGGGCTGCTATCCCTGTCTCCTTGAGCAAAGAGATTTGTTCTCTTTGCCAGGCAATCTCTGACCTACTCACATACCTCTCCCACAAACACATAGGAAGAATTTTGCTCTGCTAAGGGAGCTCATGTTCTTCATTAAAAAAAAAAAATCCTTCCAAGAGAGAAGAATAATGGGAAAGGTGGATATTACCAGAGACAGAGACTCAGCACTCACCAGGGCAATGTACCTGTGGCAAGTAAGAAGTATTAGGGTGGGCTGTGTAACACCCTGGGGAGTCCCTGTAGCATGACTGGTCACTGGAAAACATCTGCAGCAGCATAGTTTCTCAAGAGACAGAGTCAGCTGCTTGACAAGGTCTAGATTCATCTTACTTACCAACAGAGGTCAAAAAATCAGGTACATAGTCTAAGCTAATTGTCTAGGCTCCCTAATAATAATAATAATAGACATACTGGTTTTGGATAAAATTCTTCATTCTCACTATTTCAGTTTTAGCCACAGTAAATCACAGCACCTTGACATTTCTCTGAGCTCCCCAAGCAAAATATTAGAAGCACAAATTTCACACTATTGTTATTTCTAACGTTAAGCATATTTCTTCAAAAAGAGGCTTTTAAGCTCACATAAAAATATTAAAAGTCCTTATCATAAAAGGAGGAAAAAAAGTTCATTTTTGCAAAGCTGTGTGAATTTTTCTTCATTTTGACCAGGATATATGTAGTCTTGAACTCCTCTTGTATAATTCATAAGCTGGTTGTTTAGCTCAAGAAGGAAAGCTTCAACATCTAATCTAAATCTGCAAGATCTTGAGCACGCTCAGTTTATGGCTAGTTCAGAGGAGTAATGGTAGTGGTAAATTGTAAGGATTTTAATGATACCTTCTGACATTCAAGCAGATTATGCTTCCCAAGGGGAGAATAAAAGACAAGATCATGCTTTTCTTCTTTAAGCTGGTTAAAAATAGGTACCTACAAGTGCTTATTAATGAAGAGAATTCCACTTTAGGATATTATTCTTTAGGCAGCATGTACAATTTTTTGTAGCCTCCTAACTATTTTGATGTTAAAGACAGGCAGCCTTTAAATATCTGCAGAAACAATGTTTGTCTTTAAATAAAGTGCTTTCTGAGGTCCTATGCCCTGCTAAATTCTGGCTGTCATTCAAAATGTGGTAATAACATATAACCCAATATGAACATGGAAACTCCAGCATATTGATTTTTACATTCTTTAAATGACCTCAGACTTAGTTTCATATTGGCATAAACCTTTTATATTGGCTTATGAAGATCCAAAAGATAGCTGAGCCATCCTTTGGACATGGTACGTGTTTTGTGTTTAGAACGATCCTTCTGGGTTAGTTTTTATATTTTTTTTTTTTTTACCCTGTTCTGATGTAGTGTGATACTGAGTGTGCCTGACTATATCCTTGAGATTTAGAGCTTTCCTGACTAAGCTTTTCAGCTGCTTGATCTCCCTATACTTCATTCAGAGGAACCTTGTGGAACAGAGCCTGCATCTTACCGATAGGTGTTTTTGCAGTCTGTTTTTAGATGTGCTTAAGCTTTCATTTTCATTCACTGACTCAGGTGTCTGCCAAAAATATGCGTTTGTTTTACCTCATTGTATTTCATGCTTTTGTACTTTCGTTCTGCTACTGGAGTATGTTGCAGTATATTTTTTAGTCTTGCTCCCCTCCCCACCCCTCATTTCATACTGCAGGGAACATTTCAGCCTATTACAGTTACCTGAAAAAAATTTGACCAGAGCCTCCTTCTCAGCTTTTATTAGCTTTACTAACGTTACAGTGTACTTTAGAATCACACTTCTCTCCTCTGCTTGAGATAATAGCTTTAAGGGACTCTACTGGCAGATTTAGTAGTGCATTTTGATTTTTTTCTGAAAGCATACCAACTTCTTAATAGCATGCTTCCTTTTTCTGTTACCACAATTTCATTGATAAGCTTAGTCTGGAGGTGTGATTTCTCCCTATTTACTTTCTAAAAAAAAAATATGTGCAAAGTAAATTCTACTCCAGAAGGAAAAATACAGTAATGATGAGTCAACTGAGAAACGGGGAATTTTCTAAGGTCGATCAGTCAGTTTCTGATTTCCTAAAGTCAGTCTCAAAGAACTTTTGGAAAGTGGACTTAGCCCAGATCATGGTAGTTTTGCAAATTTTACCTTTGACATGTAAGTAGACATCATTTAAATCTTGCTCCTTAAAAACTCTTGTCATATATCCATCAAGAAAACACATCCAAACCAAGATTTTATTTTTCACTGTTTTTGTGCAGGGTTTCCATATATCTTCTAGTTATTTAAGGTCTATAGAGGCTTGAGGCCTGCTTATAGCTTGACAAATAGTCTCAAGATCCACCAAATAGCTTAAGTCATGAGAGGTTTTTCTGCCTTTTGAAATTAGATTCTAGCACCTGATTTAAGAGAAGGACCTTCCATTCCTATGTAGCATTAGAAAAGCTGTCATCTTGTTATAAAATCTTAGTATTTAACAAACCATTTTCTAGACACTGAATTTCCCATGAACACTTTATATGGCAATGGTTTATAAATATTTTAATGCTGTTTGAAAGTTATATCTAAAAGACACTAAGAAAATCACCACTGTGCATTCCATACTGTAGTTATGTCCAGGTTTCCCCTATCTGTTCTGCTAGACTAATTAAAGCAGATAGCAGCATTTTTTCCTTACATGACATTCAGGTATTTGATTGGTACTTTTAATTTTGCAAAGGAAGATGAGATTTGCTGACATGATCACTTCAAGTTCAAGTTCAGATTTAGGTGAATGGAGGGTATGGTGGGAAAACCCCGAACCACATAAAACATTGCCTCCTATATTTCTGTGCAATAGAATGAGTTGTAGAAAAGCAGTTAAATCCCTCATCCCGTGTTTGAGTCAAAATTCTATCAGGGTCCACTTCAAAGTGTCTGACAGCAACAGCAGTCACTCCACTACTTTAACTGGACTTTTGATTAAGCCTTCAAGCACATATCTTCAGAGGCATGTAGGCATTTAATAATGTTTAGGTGTTTAATTAAAGCCATTGAAAGGAGTTTGGATGATTGAGTCCAGATTCTTAAAGGCATTTCTGAATTTTATGAACTTCTAAATGAATGTATGATTTAATCTATATTGCCTGACAACTTCAAAGGCCAACATTGCATTTACATGGAGGCCAATGCTTTCAGGTGAAAGTAATCAAGCTCTTTACATTACTAGTATGAGATCATGACTTTTAAGGTTCCATCAGAAAACATGTTTGGTTTTTGGAATTTTGCTGAGGTTAACCAGTGCACCCTTCTTCCCTGAGCTAGGTACATGATCCTTCTGCAGTGCCTGGGAGAACTGACTGCCTAAATGTAATAAAGTATTTATTGGAGCAGTATTTATTCGTCTCCCGCCTTCTTGTTCAAACTCTGGCAGAACAGGAGTCAGGTGCCTATTCTGGCTCAGAGTGAGTGGTGCAAGGAGGCATCTGTGGTCTGGGAACTGGGGTGCATTTGGACAAGACCAGCTACTCATGGGACCGCCAGGCTGGTGAGATGTGGGGAAGCACTAGTTGCACACCAGGTAAGGTTGTCAAAGCCTGGGATTGTTATGTGCATATGTGCCCCTGAGATGAGCTAAAGCTTTCACAGACCTTTATGGCAGGAATGGCACACTGTGGATTTTTTCTTTTCCCTATTATATTTTCGCCTCCATATACAGCTTTGATTTAGTTACACTGGAAGTTGTCTAAATGCTGATGCTGGGATGACTATACATTTATTACTATCTGTGAATGAGAAGACATCCTTCCTGTTGGATCAATAGCAGTGAGGAAAAATAATTTTCTTATCTGTGCATGTTTTGTACAGGCCAAAAGTTAAAAATTGCTTGCTTTACATGTACATAGGCAGTACATGTAAAGTGAACATGCTTTATGTTGCAGCTTCAAATATTTGAATTTTGAAGTTACCTAAAAAACTAGTTCTATTTTACAGAGGGTCTTTCCTATTCTGCTACTGGAAGGCAAGGGGGAGAAGGAAAACGGGAACTGGGAAAATATGATATATATGATCACAGTTTCATACACAAAAAAGAATTTAATTAAGGTTACAAGGGACAGGAAAGGCCATATATAAAATCTTTCAGATATTTGATTTCTCAAGGCTAATAAAACCCTCCCAGTTATTTTTCACTACTTGTCTAATTTTCTTTAAGGAAAAGAGGTCAAACTAATTCTTCTGTATGTGAAAGCAAACTTTCCTTATCCAAACCCTTAGGGAAGTTTATAAAGATCTACAGAAGTAATGATTCAGAAGAACTATTAATTACTTCACCTCTGCTTATCACAGGCCATTGCATTTCATTTAAATATTCCTGTATTGAGTCTAGTAACTTGTATTTGACTGAAGGACACCCTTTGCAAAACAGCAGACATTGATTTGGAGGCATCAAAAGATGGAAAAATTACTCCTTTCTTGTGTAATTTGTTCCCAATAATAATCACCTTAGCTGTTAGGAAAAATCTGTCGTTGTTTCTAAGCTGTTTGTCTGGCTTTGACTTTTACGTATTTGTCCTTGTTACGCTTTTCTTTGCAGTCTGAAAGAGCTCTTCAGTACCTGCTATTTTCTCCCTGTGGAGGTCTTCAGACACTGTAATCAAGTCACCTCTCAGTGTTCTTTTTGATAAACTAAATGAGCTGAGCTCTTTAAGTTACTCAAAGTAAGATTTTTTTTCCAGTCCTTTCACTTATTTTTGTGGCACTTTTTATGCATCCTTTCTGACTTGTCATAGTCTTTTTTTGCAATATGAACAAGACAACAATTCCAGATATCATCAGTGATGTCCATAGAAGTAAAATCACCTTTCTACTACTCCTTTTCAGACATTTAATGGAAATTAGTCCATTTTAGCAGAGATTTGCAGTCTGAGTGTTTAGTGAGTTTTTACTCAGCCTTACAGCCGAGATGCACTTGGAACTGCTTTTTTTTTTTTTTTTTTTTATGAGGAGGAAAGTTCCTAGTCCGTTAAAGTGCCTATATTTGTTTGTCCTAGCTATATACTCTCATATTTGTGTTTGAACAGTGCCTTATGGGCTATAATGTGCCCTGCAGGACAGACTGCCTCCTCTGCTGGAGGGCCTGTGAGGAGACTGATCTGGGAGGGGGCAGAGCAAGTGCCTCCTTGCTCTGCCTTTGATCTCAGAGAAGCTCCAACTGGGGCAGAGGGACCCTAGGCCGCAGGGGTCATGCCATCAGTGTAGAGCTTTTGTCACTGCTTCCTTTTGGATGTCTTGGCCCCAAAATTTCTAATGTTCCACTGGCTATAGCTTTGTTCAAGATGTGAGCCTGGGTATGGTATCTGGGTGAGAAGGGTTTACTTTCTTTTCCCTTGCAGTTCTCTTTTCTATGCTTTGAACCAGTGTTTGGTTTCATTTTCTCAGTAAGTCATAATTAGAGTATTTTAGAAAAACCGATGCTACTTTTAACATTCCGTGTTGGTCCTAAAATGATGTTTCTGACCATATTTTAATTAATGGCTAATTTAGTCATTGGGGATTTAGTCAACACTTTCAAATTATTTTTTATTTTATGGATCAAAGTTTTAAAGGCAAATAGACACATTGCCCTACATGTTCATTAGCTGGACTGATCAAATCTTATATGTCCACTATAAACTGTTAATGCTACATGTCAAAATCTAGGTAGACATGTTTCTGTGTGTGTTGCATGTGTACTTTTTAGTTTGGACACACACTGAAAATATGCACGTGAAACAGTTTTGAGAAGGAAAAGCTGTAATTGAATCTTGAAATAAATTAACAGCAATGAACAGAAGTAACTAAGGGGAGGAAGCATTTCAGAAAAGCGAGTTAGGTATATCCCTATGTTAACAGGCTTTCCTTCATCTGTTGTGTCCGTGGCAGAGCGGGAAGCAGTCCTCCACATCCTGGGACCAGGCTGCGCCCCAGAGTCAGACTGTCATGAGGGCAGAACAAAGCAGGGTGATGTCTCAAAAAACCCAGATCCTATTCTTCTGTGTAGGCTGAGGTTCTCACCAGCTGGATAAAACAAGTGCTTCATTTTGGTGAAATTAAAGGTTGCAGTCAAAATGCTATGGTAATTTTTTTTACCCACTGTGGTATCCTACTTAAACAATAGTCATCTTTTACATTGGCAGTCGTAAAAGAGAGGACTGGGAAAAGCTGAGGATAAGAAAGGAGGAGAAATTGGAAATGAAGGAGCAAAGAAGGGAAATGACTAAAATTTATCTTATACAAATCATTGCAGTGAATTCAAGGAAGAGAAACTTTCATATAAGAGGCAATCTAGCCTGGCAGGTGTAACAGTTAACATGGACTCTTACCACAGAATGGGATAACTATTCCTTCCATAAAACAAATCCAGAAAGATCACAATCACTATTTAGCTACAAGAAAAGGAAACACAAAAACTTTTGATCACTTGCAAATGTAATAATGATATTTTCTTGTTGAAGGATTTGAGAAGATAGAACTGAAGCCAGCATTTGCCTAATTAAATTAAACGTATTCTTATACCTGGTTTTGCCTGTGGTGAATAGTTCTAGCTGCTAATGCAGGTGCTTAGAGACTGAGTCAAATGTGTTTGCTATTATCCCAAAAGTCTTGCATTTGTGAGCACCTCTGTCATAAATTAAAAATTACACAAAACCCCCCAACTACGGCAAAGCCTGACTGATAAGCTGTTACATATCTGAACGTGTATAATCATATTTTGAAACAATAAAACCTTATTTTTTTTGTTCTTCAGGTACACAAAGATGAAGACAGCAACCAACATCTACATTTTCAATCTGGCTATGGCAGATGCGCTAGTTACCACAACTATGCCTTTCCAAAGCACTGAGTACCTGATGAACTCTTGGCCCTTTGGTGATGTGCTGTGTAAAATAGTTATTTCAATTGACTATTATAACATGTTTACCAGCATATTCACGCTGACCATGATGAGTGTTGATCGATACATTGCTGTGTGTCACCCTGTGAAGGCTCTGGACTTCCGTACGCCTCTCAAGGCAAAGATAATCAACATCTGTATCTGGCTATTGTCCTCATCTGTTGGTATATCTGCAATAGTTCTTGGAGGTACCAAAGTCAGGGAAGGTGAGTGTGAGCATTCAAAATTAAGTCTATTTGTTTCTCAAATGACGTAAAATGTAGCTTGGAATGCTGACTAAACCCAACTGATTCCTTTTTCAATAATCTGTGCATGCTCAGCGTGTTCATCTACATTCCTTGATTCAAAAAGTATGTCTAAATTTCTGACATTTTGAAATATATTGTGGAACGTTACAGTAGATAAATCATTTAAGTGCAGATGCCTTTGCCAACTAAAAGAAAAAAATGCACTTTGAAGCATTGTCCGTGCTAGAATAAGGCTATCAAAAGCTAGTAGCAGCTACCAGGGGAAAATAATCAGGAATTTGATCTCAGGGGACAGATCAAAGATCAGTTTAGGAAGAAACTTGAAATGTGGGCTTAAGGTGGTTTTTTGTACGCATTTTGTGAGAGTAGTTCTGCTGAAGTTCCAAAAGCAGAAGCTAGGTTTATTGCCACTAGTATTACTATTAAAACTATAGTTAGTATTAAGACGTGGGAGCTTATAATCAGCAGCCATTTCACAGAACTTGAAGGAGTGGTGAAGAAAGGAAAAAAGTCAGTAGCTGGAGAGAGAAAATGAAGATAAATTCGATGAAAATGACAGTATCTCAATTTCTTGTATAAAAGGGATGGGGATGTACATGGAGACTTGGAAAGGCTGAGAGTCAGGATCAGCAGAGGAACTGGGAATGCAGACGATGGTAGGGAAACAACTACAAGAACATGAGGTCAGAGATATCTGTACGCAGACCACCTGTGAGCTCTGCTTGAAATTTATAATCCATGAAGGGCTGTGGATTTAGCCCCTTTAACTGGTGATTCATTACCAAAACTGCCCTGCTACGGAGTTAATCTTATTTTGAAATCCTCCTTGAAAAGGAAAAGGGAAAAGCATTCTCACACACATATACTTCATACCCACAAGTGGTGCAGGAGCACCTCAGTGTCTTCAAAAGGCCTGAGGCCTCTAATGATGTTGTTGTGTTCAGGCCATCTGTTACGGATGGCTCAATAAAATACAAGGCATGCATATTTATTTGGTGGTAGTCGTCTTTGAGATGTAAATAATCTTTTGAAGAATGATTAATAAGTTCCTGAATTAACAATGTTTTCTATTAGAAAGACTCCATTCCTCCCAAGAGAAATGGTAAACTTTACATAAGGACACTGTTTTATCTGGCAGAGACAATAAATGCTGTGTGTTAAACTGTTTGGCATGGATCGATGCAAAAAAAACCCCTTTTCAGTAATGGCTGCTCAAGGGCTGATTGATTTGGCTGAAGATGTGTAGATTTTGTTCTTGCTGTTGGTATTCTGGTGGGTAGGTGACAGGAGAGTCATCTGGGAACTCTTCTTTTAGCCCTTTGGGGGTTCAAGTGTCTTGGTCTGCAGTGCTGTAACTCTTCTCCCCAGAAAAGTTTTGACAGGCTCTATAAAACAATGTCTAGCTCAGGAAACATTCACTTCCAGGCATCTTCATTTTGGAGGTATAGTTATCTCACTGTGTAGGTCTTGAAGGCCATGGGACATTGGCTCGGTCAGGTGTTTTGTGGAGCGTGCTTAACTAGCAGAATACTCCTGTCATTCACTGTAAGATCACATTTAGATCAAGGGGCTGCTTTGAGGCCAGCAATGATTAAATGCCTTTTCTACACCACATGGCAGGCAGCTCTTTTTTTTTTCCCCCTGAAACAGAGACTAGTAATACACAGCTCAGCTGGGCCAAACAAGGTTGGAAATTATTGGCAAATCCTTGTCAGCCCTGCTTGTCTGATCTAAGGTGTCTCTTGAGCATTCACTGCCAATTATCTTGTCTGGTGTGTTCATGAATTGCGCTGATAAATGACGAAGGGGAAAAGCAAGGATCCTCCCTTTGTGTGAGAGCTGGAGCTCAGGACTGACGCTTTATGTTATGTTGGTCAAAATAGTTGTTGTTTATATGCTACAGGGCCTCTCTTGGATTCAGATTTAAACAACAACTGAAATAAAATGAAAAGTGATTATATTTAAAGTTCACACCCCATGCTCAGTTAGTAGCTTTTGTTCTCACAGTACAGGATTGCTCCCAGTGGTATCCTTCTGGATATATTTTTCCTGCAGAACAGATTTTACATCTGTGTAAATATTCCCTCTCTGGCCTTAATGGAACCTTTCTTGCCAAATAATTGTTCACTTGAAAAAAAAAATCAGAGGTATTCTTAGTAGACCCAATAATATTATGGAGGCTGTTTGAGTACATTGAGTACAGAGGAGTATGGATGCCTGAAAGTGGCATAATGAATAATGTACCTAACAGAAAAATGTTTCCTATGTCAAGATTAAGATTAATCTTAAATGGTATCTTATCAAACACATTTTAACATATATTTACACTAAAATACCATCTAGAATGCAGTATTTTTCCTTAAACATATCAATGTATTTGGAATATTTGGCTTTCAGAGTGGAAAAGGTCATCAGCATGAAATCTTAAGTATTCAGTTTGCAACACTTAGTTCTGCATCTTTTCGGGCAACAAGAATAAAATATAAATTTGATTTTATTCTCTTCCAAAGTTCCTGAAAATTATGATAATACTGTACATTATAACAAGGATCTTTTTTGATTGTTTAGCAGTTGTAAACTAGGAAAAAGTAAATGGGTTCCTTACAATTCATAGGATTATATATGTCACGTGAAACGCATGAATACTGATGAATTTAGAATAAGATTTTCTATAGAAAGTAAACTGTAATGAGATGTAAGACAATCATTATATTTGTATTCAATAACCTGGCATTGTAAAATACCATTACAACTATAAATTATATTAAAAAGTAGCAAGTATGACTTCATTATTTTGATAAACATATGAAAGTATGTCAGTAGATCTGAAGAGGCAGTTTCCCTTGGGAGGGGGTTTCAGTGAGTAGCTGGTTGTGGTCTGGAACAGTAATCTCTGATCACACCTCATTTTTATCCAGAACTGCACATCTGGATGCAGCTTTACTAGTCTAGATATTATAGCTGCTAGGCCATGATCTATTACAAATAAAAGTAATAATCAATGTGAGAACTTCTTTGAAGTTGATTGTTGACATTTCTAGAATAAAATTACGTAAAAGACACTATACTTATGAAAACCTAGATCACAAAGGATTTAGAAAAATTGACTGTCAAGATCCTGTTAAGTCCTACTTGTGCTGTCAGCCTAGCATCCTCCATTAGGCTTGAAAGATATGTCTTTTCACTCTTCAGCTTTCAGAATCATCCATTAGTTGTTATTTAAAACAAAACCTCAAAATATTTAGCTTTAATTTCAACTTTTTTATTTGAATGTTTTGGTATTCAATATCACCTAGTAACAGCTTTGCGATATCTAACTACGGAAATGTCTATATGACACCATAATGATAACTTCCCCCCCAGTTGTTTTTCAAAACAAATTCTCTACAATATCATCTTGATTTGTGAAGCATTTCAATGGCAGGGAAATATTGCTTGATGGAAATTTTCTGACTAGTTCTGCTGGAGACAGATATGAAAAAGTGATGTGCAAGAGTATATTGAATCATTCCACCCTTAGATCTGATTCAATAAAAGCCAATACATAACAATTTGTAGAGGCACAAGAAACTTGATGGAAAAATGAAAAAAAGTCCAAAGAATAGTGCAATGCTTAAGAGGGTAAAATCTAAGCTACAATTCAGAGTGAAAAATCCCTGTATTACCTTGTCTGGTATTTAGTAGAGTTTAACTGCTGATAGTAGTTGTAAATTTGCCCCTTCTCTTGCCCTACCATTTATCTTGTTTCTTGGTTTTCCACATGGTTTATGTGCTAGAAGGCTCCAATGAGGTCAGCAATTGAAACCTCAAGTATTTCATTCCTTAGCAGCCTCCTGTCAGATGGAATATTTCTGGGAGATAAAATCAAGTGACAGCCCGTGACTCTGAATCCTGGCATGGGCAATCAGAAAGGGAGTGGGCTGGTGTCAGTGGCCCAGATCCTGCCATCTCTGTGCAGGCTGAATCTTCAATGACATGATCTGCAAAAAAAGCAGCTTCCATTTGACTCCACTCACACACATATTTTATTTGCTTCTATTTAACTGAAAAGAAGCTGCTGCCAGGAAAGAAGTTTTTCTGAATGCAAGCACTTATGTGTATTCCATTTGTACTGAAGAGGGCATGTGGGAAAAGATTATTACACAGTTATCATGTATTGGCAAAATATTCCTACGACTGAAACCTCATTTGGCTCCCACCATTCATGATACCAAAAATCTGTCTCCACCCACAGACAAAAACATACGTAGTTTGATAATAATTACGAGATTTCTACTCCACTGAATATGGTACTCATTCTGGCTTTAAATTTCAGTGAGATTCAAATGGAAACATCTTTACAAATTTTTATTTTTGTGCTCTGCATTTTTAGATCGTCCCATGGGAAACAAATTTTATACAACATTATGCATTTTAAAAAGCCCCTATCTCTCTAAGTATTTTCTAGAGACAGCTGCATAAAGCCAGTTTCAATGGTAATTGAAAGATTTCCTTGGAGTGATTTAATGATAACTCCATTTATTAGTATCACATTACATGATAATCATTTTTCCTAGCTTATGCTATGATAATTACATTGTTTAGATATCTAATAATAAAGCAATTTTCTTCTTGCTTCTTTCATTCCTAGATACTGCTAGCACTGAATGCTCCTTGCAATTTCCAGACAGAGATTATGTGTGGTGGGACATCTTCATGAAAATCTGTGTCTTTGTCTTTGCATTTGTCATTCCAGTTCTCATTATAATCGTTTGCTATACTCTGATGATCCTCCGTCTTAAAAGTGTACGGCTTCTCTCAGGGTCTCGAGAAAAAGATCGAAACCTGCGCCGCATCACCAGGTTGGTTCTTGTGGTTGTGGCAGTTTTTATTATTTGTTGGACTCCTATTCACATTTTTGTGCTGGTTGAAGCATTGGGGGATGTGTCCCACAGCACTGCTGCTATATCCAGCTATTACTTCTGTATTGCTTTGGGTTACACCAACAGCAGCCTCAATCCAATCCTTTACGCTTTTTTGGATGAAAACTTCAAGAGATGTTTCAAGGACTTCTGCTTCCCCATTAAGATGAGGATGGACAGGCAGAGCACCAGCAGAGTCAGAAACACTGTGCAAGATCCAGCTTATATGGGGGAAGCTGATGGGACAAACAAACCTGTATGACTAGTCGTGGAAATGTCATCCTACTGTCCTCAAGAGAGAGAAGAGTCCAACGACCTAGGACTGACACAGATTACTACTGCAGTTTGAGCTAGAATCACCCAGACAGGCTTTTCTCGAATATTTCAGAAATCCTAGTATTTTGAATTAAAGCAAGTTAATTAATGACAAACAAGAATCTCCTGAAAATAAGCTCATATGAAAAGGACCTGGCTGATGGTCAGGTTTTGGCACCATGTTGGCTGTACTTGAGCAGGTACTAAGACACACTTTTCGGGAGATAGGAGGTAGGTTGTACCAGCTGATTCTGGATAAGGGAAGTTCTGGCTTTTCTCTTCACAATACATAAGGTTATATTAAGCAACATTTGGTGGTAACACTGAGTTACGCCAGCAACTTTTGCCCCAACAGTGATTGCTTCTGAGCTATGTGGTTGACAACTCAATTTGTCGTACTCTTTTAGAGTGAGGAGTGTTGTTTATGTTTCTGCAGAAGAATGCCAGAGCTATAATCAATATTGTCCTCAACTAATATATCTGTAACATTTGTCTGTGCTGTGGAAATCCAATTTAAGCATGATCTGCCTACACACCAAAGTGATTCTGTGTCTGAGTATGGTAACACATTTTGACATTTAAAAATATTGGGATTTAAGGAGAATTGTTAGTATATTTTTAGCATGTGTTTAATCACCTGTGTGTAATGTTTTCTATGTGTGATTTTCCAAGACGATTGTATATTTATTGATTGTGAATAATATAATATGCATTTTCAGAGTGTATTTTGAACAAGGGGCTAGAAAACTTCAAATACTTCACTTGTTACAAAACTGATTAAAAATTGTGCCACGTCCATTACATGGGGGGAAATAATCACATTCCATTTTCAGTAAGGGGGACAAACAGACATACTTAAAAATAGTGCTGTATTTGTTTTTCTGGACAATTTGTAAGCAGACTAAAATAAATATTTGATGAATTAGAAACTAGTGAACTAGCACATGGATTAACTGGATCGATACAAGGGAAATGAAGATTAAATATACTGGATGCTTTAATGGCATTTGATTGGAAGTTCCCATTTTATTGATGATGATACATTTTCTTTGATACAGTCCTATGAATTCAGTAGATTTCTCTGATTTCCTGTGAAGATGGAGATGCCAAGGTGATGCCACTGTGAATAAGGTGGGTGCCTTCATTGCACAGCAAATTTTCTCAGAAACACAGATTGGTTTGGCCATACTGGACCAGAAATCCTTTATGCACACCAGTATAAATCATGAGATTTCCTCTTGTAGCTGGCAGGAGAGTTTCTGTGGAAATGCTGTAGAGATTCAGCCCTCTGCATAATTTCCACGTCCTTTATTGTTACTACAGTCGTGTATGTCAAATATTTTTGATACCATGTTGATTAACACAGTGCTCCTACATTCATCTTGTGGTACCAAACCAATCCTGAACAGTCAGTGATGTTCACAGCCTTTCAGTAGCGCTGCTGTGGGGAACAGAGCTGTGAGATTCACTCCACAGAATCTGGTACTTGAGAACTAGCTGCTTTAACGCAATTTTCTTTGCTAATGAAAACATTAAAGATAATCCTTTCTGGACAAATCTAGCACTTGCTGATTGTTTCCCTGCGATGAGTGAAGAGCTGACCTCAGGATACTTGATTTTCCTGGGGAAATGAATGATGTTCGTACAACTGATTAAGTCTAACTTCCTACTCTCTCCCTCTTTCTTTTTTTACATGCATACACCTTTCTAAATAAAATTCTGACCCTTAAACGGTCACAAAAAGAAAATGTTTAATGTAAAAATTGACAATCCAAGGTATTTATCAAGTTAGGAGCGAGTGAACTGTGAAAGAACTAGGCCCTAATGAACTATTTTCATTCCAAACAATCTGTGTTCTTGTTCATGACTTACCATTTGCATATGTATATCTGTGTTTCAATAGAGTTATTACTCAATATATTATGTGCAGTGCTCCTCACTGTAATGAAAAATCAATGTCTTAATTTGTAAAAAGGAGCTTTATAGTAATAAATTTTTTTTGTCATTATGTTTTTAGTAAGGAGATCATCTTCTCTATCATAGTGGGAGGAAAATATGAGATCCTAGCAATTTTTCTGTGGTATGGAAATATTAGGCTTGAAAAGTGATATAAGAATGTGTTTAAAGATTTATTTCTTTCATGGAACATTAACAGCTAAATTAGTCTGGATGCAGCAGAAAGGAGTCTTGGAGTTTTTCTTCTCACATTAAGCAGCTTACCACACTTCATTGAACAACAAAAGAAAGTTGGCCAAGAGTTTTTTTTTATAGCTGAGGAAGTATATTAAAATACAATATTATGCTTTTGCTCACAGAATCTGCTTCCAGATGATTAAATTCCCATTGTTTGTTCAGCAGTTCCCAGGCTGGAATGACTAACAGGCAAAACCAATTATTCTCACAGGAACATGCATGGTGACTTTGGAAACCTGTATTTAAGCCTTGTAAAGCACCTCACTTTCTCTGTAACTCCAGACAAATTACTTGCCTTCACTCCTGTGTAGCCACCTGGCTCCGTGAGGCAGCGCGAGGTGGAGGAAGGGCTGAGAGTTGCCTGGCCCAGCCCTGGTAGTGCTGGGTAGGGGATGGGGCAGCAGGGACAGGCTGTAGGCTGTGCTGTCCCATGGGTCCTGGAGGAAGGCCACATGGGTCAGACACGTGCAGGCAGATTGGGAATCAGCAGTACTTGCTGCAGCCAGTCTTACCTCTCTTCCTTTCAGGGGGGTCCAAAAATTCGATATTGCAAAAAGTGTGCTACATGGTCATTTGACCTGCCTGTGGGGTTAATTTTCAATCAACCAGAAACCTTTTATGTGGGAAACATACCGGTAGTTCTGGATCAGTGCTTTTGTTTCCGCTTTGGAGAGCAGAGCAGAAGGGCTTTACCACAGAGTTACTCAGGTTTGCAGATCAATTACCTTCTCTGAAGTCTCACACTTTTGCAGTGTAGAGGTACCAGATTAACTAGAGAGTGGAGGGCTGTTTCAGTCCCACCTCTCTCTCCACTGTAAGTTTAACGACCCTTAACAATTAGATACTCTACAGATTCCACTAGACAACCCCTATAGTTAATTTTGTGTACTTTTAAATGCAGATTGCAGAAGAACAATCAAGTGTAAAAACTAGCTAGAAATCTTATTCAAATCTCTTTATTCCTGTGGATTTAATTCTGTCTACACGTTTTTTAATTCTGTCTATTAGAATTGCACCACAACAACACTGTGTAAAAACCAAGGTGGCCACAAGGTGTTCCTTTTGCCTTCAGCTGCAGTTACGCAGTGCATTGTTTCCTATTGTCCAAGACAGCATTATACCAGATTATTTTTTTTATTTATTTAATTACAGTCATGGTTTCCTCCTAACATAATGAAGGCAAATGAGCACTAAAAGAGGCAATTCACATAACTAATTTCCAAGACAGAAAGAATTTCCAGTCTAGAAAGAAAATACAATTAGTGTAATGCAAAAGCAGAACATCTCACCTGTGGTGCTGAGAATGTGAGGTTGTTTGTGTGCATGAGAAATAACTTTTCTTCCCATGTATAGGTACATACTTGTGCACGTGGAAAACTCTTCAGTGCCTCACTAAACTGAAGAGGAAACAAATATTCAGCATTATGTTTTCTAGCTACATGGATAAATACAAGATTAAAGGAAGATTATGTATAATTTCTCAAATGCAAAAAAAAAAAAAAATGTTCTACTACTGTTTGTGAATAGGAAGACCTAAGTTTTCAGGTAGTTCCACCTAGTTTGAGGTGATTAATGCTTAGAGATGGTATCTTGTTTTGGATTGGACTTAAACATTTTTGATTTAGCATCTTGCAAAGTAGCTAACTTAAGCTGCTACTCATACTGTCTTACACCGAACAACTGGACACAGAAGGAATCTTTAGAGTGGCATAAAATACGGGTGCTTTCAGCTGAGTGAGTGATACAAGTTTGAACCTCAGTAGGTCTCAGAGCTGCATTTGAGCTTGGTGTAGACTGCTCTGTCCCCAGGTTAATGCTGTTACTACAGTGTTTTTTTCACCTGCTTGAACACCAAAGGGTGGCAGCTGCAGCTGCACTTTATGTTGGACTCCAAGAGGCATGTGGGAGAGGTTTCCAAGCCACAACTGTCAGGCAAAAGCATGAACTAAGCAAGGAGTTGCTTTGGTTGGGCACAGGCTCGGCGTATACAAAGCAAAAATTTGGACACATGGAAAACAAATATGCCTATAAGTTTCTGGAGTGTTAAATGACAGCTGGGCAAGATACAGAAAGGATGCCACTGGCGTTCAAAATTCTGCTAATTCTACCTATTCATTAAAGAGAAGCAGGCCTTTCTTTTCACAGGCTTTGTACTGAAAGTAATTGTTCTGTGGATGACAAAAAGCTCTGATAAATGAATTTTACACAGGATATAAAATACAGTTAAGTCACATAGACCTAATGATAACCCCATGAATATCACAGCTGCAACTCAAACCCCATTAACATCAGATTACTAATTTAGAGCTGTTTCTATGAACTTACAAGCTTAACTCTTCATACCAGTTCTGGCCAGGAGCATACAAATTTTGAATCCTATCCAAGTAATATTAACTGATGTCACATATTCAACATATCAGATTAGATTCCCTCATAGAACCACTGTGCAACACATGTATAACATTTCTGTTCATTTCTTAACCAGTATAGAAAAGGTTGAAAGGTTTTATAAAGGGATATTTCTCATTTATATAGCTTAAAAAATTGGATGATAGTCAGGACAAGCATCATGCTGTTCTGTAGCAAGCATTTTGATCTCATCAAAAAGCACAGATCTTACAAATAAATTAATAAAACTGAATCTTTTTATAGCCCTTTTCATTTGGAGGGATCCCAGGGTACTCTACAAAATACATACAGTGAATAGAAATTTCTTTCCTGCTAAAGAAATGCAGCAAGCTATTTGGTTATTGAGAGAAGTGAAAAGATATTTTTGTTTAAATGTAAAGCCAGAGAATTTCAGGTAGGTGGATTGCCAGGCTTATAACTGGCCAGCCCCCTGAAGGAAATACTATGGTTTTGCAGAAAATGAGCAGATGGGGTTTCCAGCCAGTCTGATGTTCTTCACAGCAGAGATGTTCCGAAAAGGCACAGTGGCTCGTGACAAGCGAAAGCAATTGGTTTGACCCAAGCACAAGGAACCAGGCAGAAGACAGGACTGGAGGATACATTGGTTGGAAGATATTTAGTCCCTCAGATGGTACTTTGAGGACCTCCTGTTTTACGGAATAACTGTGTTTTGTTAAGGCACTTCAAAGGCTGAGGCACCTGCAAAGGTATTGCTGGAGCGGCATCTTCTTGTAGCCATCACAGGAAATGCAGCTGAAAGCCTTGGTTTGTACTTCTTCCTACACAAAAAGCTTTGATTATTATGCTCCACCCCAGTGAGGATGAGTTTCTGTGTTGGGTGTTGTTGATTAAGAAGGTGCTATAGGTAGGAGTACCTTGGGTACATGGATACGGCCATTCTCAGGTGAGAAATGGAGCAATACCATTTGCATCCTAACAATCATCAAGCTTTTAGTGCAGGCTTTTGCTTTAATTGTGATACATTAATCACCTTACCTTGTCCTTTGCCACCATACTGTTCATAAATGCTATAAAACTGCTTGTTAAGCTTATATAATTACTAGAATTAAGATTTTTTTGTGTTTGCTAGAGGACTGTAGTGAAGTAATAGAAATAATTTTTTATCTGATCCGGTCTGTTAGAATTGATTCTAGTCATAAATCATTGAACATTACACACCCCAGGAACTTATACTTTATTTTATTTATTTTAGTTTATTCTATTTTATGGCAGTCTAACACACTTTGTGACAACTCATGACAAGATACAAATTACATGTAAACATGCACAGAAAAGACTATGCTGTCTCAACAGGCACTGTGAGCAATTCAGTCAGCTAAACCTAAAAATGTTCCTCATAAGCTAAAAAATAGTTACACCACTCTTTATTTAAAAAACTTCTGGTCTTTTTGCAAACACTTAGATGACATTTTTACATATTGACTTACTTTTTTCACTTTTTATCTGGTTTCCTCCCAAAACAAGTGATATGCGGCCCTACTTTTGCAAAAATATCTTGAAAGAAAATATATTTTCCACAAATTTGTTCTTTAATTTCTCTCATTTCTGCAATGAGAGATTAAAAAGTTCTGCCTTTTAAGAGATTTTAGCGCCTTCCAGAGCCAGACAAAGCACTGATATTGATGGGGACATTTGCTGTTTGCCAGCTATGGCACTACATTGCTGGGAGCATATGCCTTGCTAGAAGATGCTGCAGGAGACATTAGGGCAGGCCACAGCATTCATTTATCTGTTCTGTTGCTGCCTATCCACTATTTGCTAAACATTTGTTTTCAGAATAAAGCACAAAGTGTGTTCTATTTTAGCTCCACCACCTGCTTTTATTACTCTGAAAGGCTTGGAATAAACTCAAGCAAGGCCTAGAGAGTTATATTTTTAAAGTGATTGCTTGGGAAAAGAAGTCTTCATGAGATGAGTACTGTGGAATGAGCTTTCTTCTCTCTGCAAACAAAACTAGGGGTCAGAATCTGTCAGTGAGAAAAATATTGGTGGATTATTATGGTATTAACAGTTTTTTATGAATTTGTAAACTGTCTTGAGGCTTGCTTTGATTTGAACATTTCACTCATACTGGGTGCTTCAGCCTTATAGGAAGTCTCTGAGGTATAAAATGAATCATCGCTTTAATAAATGGAGGAAAGAAATGTAAATTTCTTAGTTGCTTAGCAGGGAAGGAGTTGGTAGATGGGGAAAGCTGCCTTATTTATTAATACTGCTGACCTGAATATGGAATTCCTTTCAGAAAAACATTATGATGGATGAAGGGGAAAAAAAGAGGATAGGAAAACAGACATTTTTCTTCTTTTCAGTGGAAAAATAGCATATGCTGGTGGCCTGGCACTCTGGTCCCCAGTCCCTGAAGAGGCTTGTAGAGGGCAGGTGTTCTTGGAGCAGGGAGGAAATGGCTCAGGAGCTAAGAGTTGGCATGAGACTGTGGCCTGTGGGCATAGGCATGGTAGTTCTCTTACTGGCAAAACTTAGCTTTAATTTTAAAATTTGTGTCTTTTGGAAAGACCAAGTTAAGGCAAATGATAAAATACTAAGCTTTATTTGTATTCTGTATTAGTTTCTTAATTGCATTCACAACACTTACTTATAAAGATAGGACAATGATTTGAATGGAGAAGGTGGTGGGTTTGAAGGATGAGGAAGAAATCATGATATTGCTGAGCAAGAGGAGTCTATTAACAGTGCTTTTATGGCATCTGGGCTGCGTTAGGAGAAGCGTTGCCAGCAGGTTGAGGGAAGTGATCTTTCGCCTCTTTTCAGCACTGGTGAGACACACCTGGAGTGTTGCATCCAGTTCTGGAGTCCCTAGACCCCAGAGAGACATGGACATACTGGAGAGAGTCCAATGAAGGTCCACAAAGGTGATTAAGGGGCTGGAATGTCTTTTATATGAGGAAAGGCTGAGACAGCTGGGACTGCTTTGCCTAGAGATGAGAAGGTTCAGGGGGATATTATAAATGTATATAAATACCTGAAGGGAGGGTACAAAGAGGATGGAGCCAGGCTCTTTTCTGTGGTGCCCAGTGCCAGGACTAGAGGGAATGGGCACAAACTGGAACACAGGCGGTTTCCTCTGAACATCAGCAAAAAAATCAACATTTTTTACTGTGAGACTGACTGAGCATTGCCACAGGTTGCCCAGAAAGCTTGTGAAGTCTTCACCCTTGGAGATATTCAACTGGCATCTGGATACAGCCCTGGGCAACCTGCTCTGGGTGGGCCCAGCTTGAGCAAAGGGTTGGACCACATGACCTACAGAGGTCCCTTCTATCCTCAGCCATTCTGTGATACCATCTTTTTCTGGAGGCCTGAGTCTCGTTGTTGCAGGCAGAGCATTTTTCACTCTTAATACCAAAATTGAAATGTGATATATGGTAGAGACACGTGGTATCATGGTGCTAATATATGTAAATAAAATAAATCAATTCATCAATTCAAATTCTTAAAAGGTATTTATTTAATTAATGGTGATCAAGACATTCTAATATTATAAAAGATGGCACTGTTAAGTATAATTTTTTGTCTTGTGGTTATAACTTGTTTTAAAAATTATTTTTCTGCTTCTAATTACAATAAGCATTATCACAAATTTTAATTTTTAAATCCCTTCTTTACTCACATATTCATAAATATTTGTTTCCTACTCTTGAAACATATATAAACACTTCAGCCTCTAATAACTTTTAAACATTTTTTAACCCCATATCTATCCCTACCTCTGACTATCTATAAATTTTTTCATATCTTCTTCTGGACTTTTGTACCCTTGGTGATGGAATGGGAGACACATCAAATGAGACAGTCGCTAGCAGGCCACATGTCTACTGGAAACAACAATCTCATAGTGATGTCTATTTATTTTCATGTGTATAATTGTGAAAAGCTCTTTATATGCTATTTGTGTAGCAAACTTTGTTCCAAAAGTAAGACAACACCTTTGATAATGTCTCTCCAGGCTACATAGACTGAAGATTTCTTATTAAAGGAAAATGACTCAGGTTAGTCCCAAAGTTGGGACTTTGCAAGACTAGATGTGATTTGAGGTCTGTCCCTTTCATTGTGGAAAATGGGTTACATCAGAAATGTCCGTACTACCAGCCTTATGCTTCTCTTTGTATGCCCTCTAAGGAGCTAATCTGACAGCATTTTCTGTTTCATCTAAGAATTTTTTTTTGCCTCATTACCTTTCTCTAGCACATATTTCAAAGCTGGAGCTTGGCAGGCTGACACATCTGATTTACATGTGTTTATTTTAGCCTTTAAATGGCTTAGGTAGGTCAATAACTTTCTTCTTTCTAACATAGTGCTAGAAAACGGAATTCACTTAAGTTATTATGGCAACTTGTCTAAACACTGAATAGAAGTAGAACTCCCAGTGTCCCATCCCAAGACATGATCAATGAGACTTATCTGACATGTTCCCCTACACTGTTCTTGGGGCACCTCTAGTGATGTTCATACTCTGTAGGCATGTGGTTTCAGAGTTTCACTCTTCCTGATGTTGGTAAGTTTTATCTACATGTCTAACAAACTCCCTCGCTGTAACTTAATCTTATTAACTGCTTATCATGGAATCTCAGAATAATTCAGTTTGGAAGGGAAATCTGGAGGCCATCTAATCCCACCACTGCTTAAAGCAGAGACAGCTGTGTGGGAGCCACATCCAACATAGTTTTGAATATCTGCGAGGATGGAAATCCCACAACTTCTCTGGGAAACCTTTTCCAGGCTGATCCCTTACTGGAATTTCCCATGTTCTAGCTTGTGCTCATTACCTCTTCACCATGTGCCTCCAGGATGAGCCTGGCTGCACTATTTCTACAGCCTTTTAGGCAGCTGAATGAAGTAATACATTGAGTCCTGTACCTCCCCTCTGCAAGGCTGAACAAACCCGGCTCTCCCAGCTCATCCTTCTACATCCTGCGCTCTCCCTCGTGGTGAATATGAAAAAGAATATATGCCCTTTGCAACTACCTTTCACCCACTTGAAAATTTTTTAAGAACTTTTTAAAAATTGCCATCACATTGACTAAGCTCTATAAATGCGTTTTGCCAAGCCCAGGTGAAACAACTATGGAGAACATTGTTCCTCTGCCTGCTTCTTATTCTGATACTAGTATTTACCAAACTGCTAAGGTTCTGAAAGATTAATTTTCATCTTGAAAAACACTATTAATTTCCTAGACTCATTACATTGCTCCCATGCTGAGGATACCTCAAAGGAAGTTTCAGTGTTTGCATGCTACATATGAATGTAAAATTGTTTGGACAGTATAACCACATGAAAAGCTGAATTAAACAGTCCAGAAGAAAGTATTCATGGTAAGCTTCTTCCTAGAAAGAGCTAACTAGAGAGGGTGAGGCAACCTGAAGCAGTTATAGGCAAAATGGCCATTTGAAATAGCCCATCTAAGCAATGCTGCATTTATAACCTCTGACTGGTAATATGTACTGGTATGGCTTCTAGGCAGTTTCCTTCTCAAGATAAGAAAGTACTTTGGAATCAGAAAGTTAAGCATGAACATTGTATTTGACACAGGTCCTGGAGTCTGAAGGGTAGTGATGGGGAATTTTTCAGAAACAATCTTCTGTCATCATGAGGAAGGCAATCAACCAGTTGGTCGACATTTTTGGGAGCTATACTTTTTTCCCCTTTATCCCACCCTAAGATCCTTCCTGCTCCTTCCATGTCGTTCTTGGGCAGTAGTAGCTGATGGGTAATGGAAATATTTTCCCTCTTAATTTGTTCCTCAGAGGGGCATCCATTGTTGACCTGCCTTTGGGAACCATCAGTATTGTCTATATCCTTAAATCTGAAAATCCATTCAATCTAGCCTCTGAGAAATCACAATATTATTTTGAGGAACAGAGAAAAGCACACATATTAGCAGGGTTAGATAGTCAGTCTTCTCCCTGTTGATATTCTCCATGAATAACACCTACACTGCAAACTAAATGCACCACTTAGGAAATTTCTGGTTTATAGTGTTAGTCTGTTATGAATCGTCCAAATGGTTCCCTCCTTGCTTTGGACATCAAAGAAGGATTCATATGGGAATATAGAGCAAATTTTTCTTTATGAGGAAAAATTGCCTACTGAAGTGTGGTAAGCAGATAATAAAAGCTGTTAGAGTATTCATGCCATCTCTTAAAATAACCTTGCTGACTTTCGATACATAATTGTCAGATACCTCATCTTGCATGTGTCTGAGATGCGACACTCTCTCCATTTCTTGACCCCACCCTTCTGTATTCATCTGACACCCCTTCTCCCTCATCTCAGAGCAGGCATGTCTTGTCCTGTTCCTTGTTACAGCTCTGCCATTAACAAAAGGAGAGTTGTATAGCTCTGAAATAATTTTGGATTGCTTTCATGCGGATTGTTATTTGTAACAATCATATATTGTATGTGGCATGTATTCCTAACATATCAAATACTCTCAGTTTGAAGGCTCTTTATAGCTGTTTTCCTCAGTAACATATTCTTGCTGTAGTTACATATGCTAGAAAAATAGTATTTGATATCATGCTTCAAAACATTTAGCGGCGGTGTTAAAAGTCAATGAGAAATATGCAGGATAAATGTGAGTTTTATAGGCAGTTGTTCAGTTAAATCTGGGCTCAGATATATTGCGCTTTTCCCCTCTGCCAAGTCATTTGTCACTGCACCTGTGGTAGAAGTACGCTGATCTTGCTAGAGCAACAGTTCAGTTTGACATGATGACTCCTACAAACTTTTGTGGTTTTTTGATTCAGTCTCTTCCAGTTCAGCATTCTTCATTGTCCTCAGTGGAAATAGAAACGCTTGTGTAGCAAGAGTAAGGTGAATTCCCTTAGTGGATATGCAAAAATGGGCAGATAAGGAAGGGCTTCCACTATAAGCTATATCAAAAAATTTCCAGCTTAGTAAACAAGAAAAACTGGATGCTTTAGACCTTCCTGCAAATTCCTATAACACTTTTCTCCTTGTCAGCTAATCTCTTCCCTTCTTTCTCTCTTAACAGATACCATTTCTGTTTGTTTCCACTTCACATATATCAACTCTGTGTAGTGAAACCAAGCCTTGCATTAAGCATTCTTAAATGCTACACTTGTTTTTCAAGTCTGATAAATGTGCTCCTTCTGATTTTCATTCTTCTGGTTGACAACTTGCCAGAAACTGTCTTCAGTGAACACTAGTTTCTTGCTAATTATGACAGCTGACAGAAAGAGTTCATGCCTATGCTTTCATTTTTGTAAACAGCAAACAAAAGCTTACCACATCCCAGTAATTAGTATACATTGATGCACTAGGATGCAACTGAGAGCTATACTTATAACTAGGAAGTACTGTTTGTTAAAACTGAAATTCTTTGTAAATGTATTTGCTCTGATAAAAGTTTTCTAGGGGAGGTTTCTTAGGGAAGGGTGCAATTTTTAGTGAAAACAAACACAACAGCAGTCTCCAGAAGGACCGCAGTTCAGGTGCTGCATGCTTACTGGGGATGCAGGAGACAGGGTTTAGCACGGCTGAAAAGGGGCGTTCAGGGCCTGTGGCATGGATGTCCCATGTCCTGGATAGTGGCTTCATCCCTGGACTAAATGAAACCTTTTGACAGTCACCTCCCAGTTGTGCAGACCTCTCCTCTGGAGACATGTGCGACCCAGGAATGGCTCGTGCCATGGGAGAGATGACCTGCATGGGAGGCTTCAGACAAGCTATGTTATGGCAAGGGGCTGTGAAGGCAGGACACTCGGACTTTTAGCTGGGCTCCTTAGGAAGTGGGCCATGCCCAGGCAATGTCAGACCTGCTGTGTTAGACCCAGATCCCCAAGGCCATGCCTGGCATGGAGCAGGAGAGGGGCCATGTCACTGAGCTGCAAAGAAGTGGGATAAAGCTCTGTTCAAGGAGGAGTGCAAGATGGGAGCAGCTGCATGAGTGTCTCACCAAGTGTGGGAAGCTTGTAAGGTCTGTATTTGAGTATTTTTTCCTCTCTCCCTGAACATTTTCAAGTGGTTTCAGATTTATTGCTACAAATTGAGATCTCATTTTTCAGATGGCCTGAGCAGCTGCTTTCAGCTGAAAAGAGAGTTGTTCTCTTTTTCCAGTTATTTATTTCCTTACTCTCTGCTTTGTTAGCAACAGTTCATGCAGGCAGTGCTTTGATTGATCTGAGATGTGATCATGTAAGCATCTATGTTTTGACATATCATATGACAAAGCTGAGGGTGCTGGGCATAAGTTAATACGCAGATGTTAGCTCTGTTCCACACCATATTGTTAAATTGTTTTCAACAAGTGGAGCTAAATAGTATCCACGGGAAACTTGCACTGGTGGAAACTGATTATGAATTCCAACTTTCCTTTTAACAAAGCTACTAAAATATTTGAGTTGCTGATAAAAAACCAAACCAAACCAAACCAAAAAACCCAACAGGTAATATTTTGTCCCTTACAAAGTTCACAGTCTAGTTCTTAGCAGCTCCAGGAGTGGAAGGAAGATCTGGCAGATATCCTGCACTGAGACTTGGGAAACTGGAGCTCACTCACAGACACTGTCACAGATATTTGTTAGAAGATCAAGGAAGTCAGGTGGACAGATTTTGCGAGGTAGTTTCAAGAAAGATTAATTTGGAGAAGCTAAGGCAGCTGAATCCCTGAAGGAGTTGGATGTCAGTATGTTTTGAAAATAACACTAGAGGCATATCTGCATTTTCAGATACCTTCGCAAAGATGGTCTATAGGATTTAAGTAATTTCACAGCTGTAATGGTACCACCTCCTGTTGGCTGAAGAAACTGTCTTGCTATAGGTCTGACTGTGATGAGGAGGTCTGGGTGAGGAGCCCTCTGCCCCGGGGTATGTGGCTGCAGAGGGAAGTGGTTGGGAGCACAAATCAAGACCCAACATTGGAGACACAAAGAGTGGATCATGAACAAGCCTGTTTCCACACATGACAATCTTCCATGACTTAGGTACTGCAGTGATGGGATGGGGGTGAGTTTCTAGAAAATAGATCTGACGATTTTAAAACCTGATTTTTTTAAGTAACCCAATTAGTACTAGAAGTGAGTATGAGGATATAGGTAGCATATGATGGGATAAAAAATGGTGAAGGGTGTATCTGCATAACCTTAATTCTGCCCAGAAAACCTGCGGAGCATGAATTCCCCATGTAGGACAAGCAGTGGTTCAAAGGCATTTGAAATACAACAGAAATTCTGTTCTGTAATTCATGCTTGGGACTGAAACGGTGTTTGAATATAACAGCAACTTTTGCAATTCTGTTAATAGTTTGAGATAAACAAATATCATTTTATTCCTTTTAAGAAATCACTAAAATCAAATGACAGTGCAGTTTTCATGCAAGTACCTTGATATTTATTTAAAATGCAGTAAGACACACATCTCCTTGAGGGCTCTTGGTGCTTTTGGTGCTTTTGGTGTTTAGTCTTCCAAATGCTGATGAATTTCTTAGTTCGTCATAATTTTTTTTATTATAGAGCTTCAAAACTGCATAATTTTATAAAATTTTTTGGCTCCTTTGGAAGAGGTTCTGCCATATGTTGTAGGGGCATGAAACAGTTCAGATGGGCCACATGTGTAACCTTTGACCTTCCCAAACACTGAGGTGGCTGTAGGTATATTTTGAGTAACCCTGAAGTCTTCTGCAGGCATGTTATGAACCTTCACTCTTTAGTTTTATATCATCTCTCACACTTGGCTTACCCTTCATATGGTATATGAGGATTTTGAGATAAAGATTTCAGAAGCTGGCCATTAGATATTGCACATGGTTAGAGAAACCTTCCTTAAAACTGAGGGCTTTAAAACACGTCTTATATTCCTTACCTCATGATCAAGATGGGTAGATGCAAGTGTGGAGGTAAAGATTTGGCTAAGCTGATAAAAATCATACAGTTTAGACATATTGTAGAGAATTGAAAATAACAGTAACACCCATATTTGCAGATGAAGACCTTATTTTCATTAAAATATAAATCTCTGTAGGCTCTGTAGCCTCTACTGATCTTTGACATGAGAATATAGGGATTAATGCTTTTTAAACATGGGAAATGTACTCTTCTAAACCAGAACACAGTTCACACATTTACAATGAGCTGTTTCCATGTATCTCATATAGAAGCTACTCTACCTTGCCTTCTTTTTAATTGTTTGATTGTTTTTAAAAAATATACCTGACTGAAGAACCAAAGGATCATCAAATGATGATTGGCAAGGACTCAGAACAGCTTCTCAACTAAGCAGAGCAAAGACAACAGTTACTAAGAAACACCTTCAACACAAACCTGTGGTTCATCAGCAGACCAGATATTGAAAACCAGGATCTTTGATTTTTTTTCTCTACAAAACTATACCGTCATGAATCTCCAGTCATGAAACTGAAATTGACGTAATACGTGACATATTAATAAAACTAATTCAAAACCACTTTAAACCTACTTGCTTATTTTTGTACTGCTTTTTATGGATTTCTGAGATTTATCAATGTTAGAGGCATGTCAAAAGTGACATCCAGAAGCTGATATTCAATGATAAAATAAATGTTTATTTTTTCAATCCTTCCACCCAGATTTTACATTTATCAATAACTTATCAGAACACTGGAAGAAAGTTATCCTGGTAATTTTTTTCAGTCTTTCAAATGGTATTTTATGCTGCATTATATATATCATGAATGATACTGACTCATTTCTTTATTCAGCTTCTATGCTAGAAAGCTTTTTAATTTTTATCCACTATGATAATTTCTATCTCCTGACAAAGATACCTTACTCAAATATTCATTTGTATTTTGGTGTAAGAATTTTTTTTGCTAACACTTGCTACTGATGTCTACAGTCCTCCCTGACTATTGTCCTATTCCTATCTTGGGCAGTTTCTTCCATAGTCCGCACCATCAACGTTCTTGGGATGTTGGTCCGATGGAGGCAATAAGGAAGGAAATGTTTCTCTTAATCTTTTCACGCTTTTTAGTCATAAAGTTCCTATTCCTCACAAAGACAAATGTAAAACCTCACTAAAGCCAAAATGAGACCTCTAAATAGGCAAAGGGAGTGGAATATGAGAGAACAATATAATTAGTGTAAAAGAATATTACAGAAGACAAAGTCACAGTCATATCTCCAGGGATATTTTTATTTTAGGGCAGTAGAGCTTATCACTGACTGTGCTTGTGATATTGTTGGTCGTTTTTTGCAGGATCAAAATGTCACTTTAATTTCTGTGAATTATTAGTCTGTTATTTAAACGTCCTGGACTGAAAAAACAACCTTCACACTTGTGAGAACACTGCCAACCTAATTCAAGCTCTAAAGTCTTTGTCCAGGATTTGAGAACTTTGGTGATTTTCTTTCAATAAAATACGAATGTAATTGAATTTATTATGTCCTAAGAATAATTGAATTTTAACCTCTGTACTATAGGTTGGTTCATCTTAGATTGCTGTAGTTCAGTACTGTAACTCGTTAATTTCAAATTATGTGGGATTTATCTTGACTCTAGGTACTGAATGCTAATTTGATAATGGAAATTAAAAATGCAAACATAACCACTTATAACTGGGATTTCTTCTGAGAGTAGACTACATCCACAGTACTTGTTTTTCTACTTGCCATTCATTCTAGACTTATCTTCTTGCTTTTATTAAAAAAGTAAATTTTCTCTTACTTTTGCTATTGAACACTGTAGAATTCTAAAAGTAAATGACTTGGATACTGCTTTTACTTCTGGAAAAAATCCTAAATACACCAATGTACTACATGCTGAAAATGGTTATACCTGTGCAAACACAAAGGTAATAGACTATATAGGCCAATGCCTCACTGAAGACCAAGATGTTTCATGGATAAAATCAGTATATATCAAGGTGTGGTAAATTAGCCAGTGCTCAAATCTGCACCTGCCTGATTAGGCAGTTGTGATCCTTGACTTCTCTCAGCTTGCTTGGGTAGCTGTTTGATTTTGTCACTCTCATGATTATTGTCTGGATATGCTTTCAGAGTAGAATTTAACCTGTTATTAAAGATGAGGTGGAAAGAAATCAAGTTGCCTTTCTTGTTTCTGGTTATGCATAGGGCTAAAAATCAGAGGAAACTTACTTTAAACATATTGATATTGAAAATATTGCATTGGTGAACGTGGAGTGGCACAGAACTGACTGTGCTATCAGTTTTCAGAAAAAAATGACTAATTTAAGGTTATACAAAGAAAATTCCCAGTTGGTTTTCTTATCAATTGTCCCCTGAGAATGGACTTTTTGAAAGGGGTTCATCTGGCAAGGAAAGCTTTAAAATCATTCTCTGTCAGCCATGGGAGTGAGCGACATGAATGACAGGCTTATCATACTTTGCTTGAATGGAGACTGGGATGTATTCACAAAGGCTAACTTCAGTATGTTTGGGCTCACTGGCTCAGGCTTCCTCAAAGGGCAGCAGAGGCAGAGTGACTCTCAACCATCTGTAGGACGAACATGCCTCCCTCCTTTGCCTGCAAGGGCAATATAAGGAGACCAAGCTCACAGGGCTAATGTTAGCCTTGGCCAGCTTGTCTACACAGGCTGGAGGTGAGGGTCAGAGCTACCGTCTCTAGAGAGGGCAATGTACTGTACAGAGGCAAGGCTATCTGCTACTCATGCCTAAAGAAGAAAGTGATTAAATGCAAGCTGTCAGAGCCAGTAGTACTGGAGGACTTCCCGTGTCTTGAGTAGTTGCAGTAGTTGCAATTGCAGATTGCCTAGACAACTTTAAATTATTATATATGTAAGAACAGCTGGCACTTTGATGAAATAAAACATTTAGTTTTAAATTATGTGGTTCCTTTTATTAATACCAAGAAACCATGGGTGAGAAAACATCAAAACATCCATTTTTCAAGGTCTAAGTAAAAATAAGTTCTTAGGAAAAAAAGTGTACATGAGGGGAAATAAACCTGAGCATACATTTCCCAGCCAAGTGGTTTAGCAATATGTTTTTGTGGTTTTTGTAACGAAGATCTCTCCAGAAGAGGGTATGGCAAGGCAAGATAGCCCTCCTCTCTTCAGGATAAGGTAGACCTGAATACCAGATAATTCTGAAAATTTCCGACTCCCAGGTGGTTCAAATACTGGTTTAACATCTAGGACTAGTACATGTTGCTGCATGTGTGTAAGGTGAGTGACATGAGTAAAAGGCCTTTAATACAAGTGCTAATGATCCCTCTGAGACTAACTGTGATGATATTGTTGTTACTGTGACTAGGCTGCTGAAGTACCTCTTCACACATAATACAGTACAATGCAACCTGGGAAATTTGACTTTCACAAAAATTAGAAATTTGTATACCAAAATCAAATATATCTGAATGCTGTACATTTTTCTAGGAGGAAATATAAGTAGATCTTCAATTTAACAATTGCATATCTATGTTTTCTGTTGTAATATAAAAACATTTTTTCATGTGATAGTGTGGATATAAGTAAGCTCACACTTTGCCTGAAGAAAAAAATTAGTTAAATTTTCTGAACAGTTGTAATTTTATTCATACAGTATTTAAATATGAAGAGACTTTACATAAGAAGAAAAAGGACATACTTTAAACAGATTTTTTTTCCAAGCTCATGTACCAAAATGAAACAATCATGTATGTGAACTTCTCCTACATCTAAGTACACATCATTATTAACCAAATCCAGACTGGAAAACAACCAGCTAAGCAACTGCTCTGAAGAAAGTTCTAGGGTTATAACAAGTCACTCACTGTATTTCACTGAGTAACGCAATGACCTTGAAAAACGAGGCATAACTCTTGCAAAAGAGACTATAACCTGATACTATTAAGAGTAACTCTTCTTCCTCCAACAGCGATAAAGTTTCCGCTGAGGACTGAGACTGCTCAGATTACAGTAAATAGCTACAGGGATTGTTTTTTTTAGAACTAAGAAAGCCTTAATTTGGTTTGGCTTAATTCACTTTGAAAATGTGATATACCATACCATATTGATGTCACTTTAATTTTGAACGAAACTGTCCACTCAGATATTTAATTCTGTTTAATTATTGTATTGAATTTATCTGATCCCAGTTACATTTCCTGAGTAGCATTGTTTAGTCCAGCTGTCTTTCAAAGCTGACTGTGGAAAGTCAGCAATAATTTCTGCAGAAATTGCTAAACATAATGCATATTCATATATACTTTTAGATGACCTTGGAAATGCTTTGTTATCTCTGGTACCTGCTGTGATATTTGCAAACTGCGGTTTGTCAGGTTTCATCCTTTTCCTCAGTATGAATAACATTACCCTTAAGAGGAATGTGAGCTACAAACTTTATTGCCAATGTGTTATGTTATTATGAAGTATACAAAAGCATTCTCCATAGTCCTTGACCTCCTTTGTGGATGCGATGATTTGTAGGAAAATCAGCACGTGTCTGTTTCTAGAGTCTCTTAGTCTTCTAGACTTTTATGAATTTCTTTTATTCAGCCTTACTTTCATTCTTAGTTCCTGTAGACACATTTTTTCTGCTGTTTATTGTTTTACCTTGAACCAAGCAGAGTAACATGCACTCAGAACTTCATCTTTATTTTGCCCCTTGACCTGTGCCAACTGCAGGTCCTTACACAGGCCTCACAAATTCAAAATGCCACCTGCATAAGCTTGTTTATATAAACTGCTTGCAAGTAAGCTTATCCTAAATATTATCAGTTTTATTCTTCTATGATCCTCAGATGTCTTATTTTGGTCCTCAGAAGTCTTCACTATGTTCAGTTCATTTCAGCATCTCTCTACAGCTTGGCACTCAGGTCTCTCTGCCTACCACAGGCAGAGAGACCCAAGGCTGACTGCCCAGCTGGCCTGGGCAGAAGGGTCATGTAGGGGCTTGGACTCATGACTTCAAGGTGAAGGAAGGGACTAGAGGAAACAGACTTCATGACTGCTGTCTATCACATTTCCCATCACGTATTCTGGGAACAGAGCAGCTCGGCAATACTCCTTCAGCACTGCGTACTGAGTTGACAAAATATTGTATTGGTTGTGACATTCACTTCTAAGCTTACTTAGTATGGCTATTTAAAAAAATAACAATATACTAAGTCAACAAATAAGTTTTTCATGGGGGGAAAAATGATCAGTTGTGAGCACACAGAAAGATTATGCCATCTACTTTTGGCTATAATGTTAAGCCAGAGCCTAGAAGGACTAAAAGTTGTCTGCTGTAGTAGACATATTCATTTCTCAGGTAGTTTACATTTTTGTTAATGCTAGATCTGGCATGGCTACAAATGGCTTGATTAAGTTAGACTTAAGTCCAAGATATTTATATAGCAAAGCATGGGGAGTTTGTTGCAAAACACCAGTTAGTTTAGATCAAAGCTCTTTATGGAAAAGGATTTTTCTCACTGACACTTCTTCCTTTTTGAGTTATTAATTTATTATCATATTTGATTTCTGATTTTTTAAAAATGAAATAAAATTGAGAATCAAATGGCTTTCAATTATAAAATATAGTCCTTGGTTCACCTTTTCTAGCTGTATGTATTTAAATATTACTTTTCTAATCAAAATTGCACTTCTAGGCTCCTTCAGTAACCAGCAGAGTAGATCTTCAGGGGGTAATCTATCCTATCCTACAGCCAGTGTCTCAGAACAGCTGGATAAATCACCACCTCAAGCATGTGTTTCTGAAAGCTATCTATCTTTTATGTCGTTAAAAATAAATGAGCTGAGTCTCACTCGCTATTTCTCACATATAGAAAAAACACCAAACTCTCCCACAGAAACATCCTCAACCAAACTCAAGATGAAACATTTTATTTAGGTAATTTCAAATATAAATAAAAACTGAGTGGAAATATTTTAAAGGATCTAAATAGAATAGATGATTTAATAAATTTTAATAATTTCTGACAGATTTTTCAGGATCATAAGTTTTCTTTTAATATGAGAGAAGAAATTCTTTCACATCTGGTTCTAGAGTTAGCTATGTCTGCATTAGCAAATGAAGTGGCTCAGTATGGCTGGATTTATAAAGTGAAACAGCTGGTGCTGAGAACCCAATGTTCACAACGTATGTCTTTCAGGGACATTCTGCTTGGATTTCATGTGGGATTCTCACCTGTGGCCTCTGCACTCTTTAGCAGCTGGAGCAGAGGGGAGATTTGCTTCTGGAGACATCTGGCAGGCTGGTTGCCAGATGCATCTCTGCAAGCCTGAGAGCTCTGTGATGCCTCTGTGAGGTGAAGTAGAGGTGTGACAACAGTGATACTATCTTAGAAAGCACACTCCTCTCAGGAACTGAAATGCAGCATAGTCATGTCGGCAATGTTTTCCTTATTGAGGTCTAGATACCCTCTGCTTAGCTCTAGGCACACCCCACAGTGTTAGCTGTATGGGCAGCCTGAGGCAACCCAGTTGTGTGCCTTCAGTTAAGCCTCTTGGATCTACGCATATAGATTGCTTTATTCCAGACACTGTTGTGGAAAAGACCAAAATCACAGAAAATACAACAGGTTTGAGCAGCAGAGAAAGGCTGTGGCAGGCCTGTGGAAGTCCTTCTAAAGATGCTAGCATCATCAGGTATCCCCCCAAAAACCTCAAAATCTGCCTTTTTCTTACATATAAAACTCTGAAGTCACCCAAAGTAAAGTGTAATTCAGTAGACCTCCTTTTTCAAAAATTGGGCCCATCTCATGTTTCTATTACAAAGGCAAATCAGAAAATTATTAGTTTTAAGATACAACAGGTTTGCGGGTTTGTTCTGGGGTATAAAACCTCATGCAATGATCAGCAGAGAATGGGTTCTGAAAAGCTATCAGATTCTTATTTCAAAAAAGGAGTTTTTTTTGACCTGACATCTGAAGTGTGAGGTTGAGGGAGCTGTTAAATCCCATTTCTAACTCCAGTAGTTAGCACTGCTGTGCAATCTTGTTTTCACCAAATCTTGTTCACTGCTGACTCAATTCAAGGGGAGTTTCTCAGTGTACAAGAGGCCTTCTCAATCCATCTGTTCCTCAGTTTCTCCATCTGCAGAGCTGAAATAAAACCCCTTTGAGCTTCTGGGTCTTGTTGTTTGAAAATATCTGAATGCTCTGAAATTGGCAAACTTTCCTTGCTTCTTTGCTCTGAATTTCCCAAATGCAGGAGGTAAAGTAATTCAGCAAATTAAGCAACTACATTTTGAGAGAATTTGGAAAAAGCTTTGCTCTACGTAAGAACCAGGATGTCTGCATGTTTGCTATTCAGCCATCTGTCATGTCTCTTGGTTATCAAATTCTCAAAGATCCTGATGATCAGTTGACTTGTTGATTTCTCATGTCTCTCCATATTGTGTTATGACTATGGTAGGGTTTGGGGGTGTGGGCTTCTTTACTGATTTTTAGCAGCATCCTTACATTAATTCAACTAAATTCAAATTAATTCAATTTCTACCTTACTTTGCCATAATTTACTTGCTTCTGTTTAATTTTTATCATCATCCTTCAAAGAAACATGAATTTGCAAGCCCAGATTTGTTCTTTTTCATCTTTCCTAGCCTTTCTCCTGCTGAGTAAACTTTCTGAAGTTTTTAAAAAGTGATTTATGCATTGTAGCTTACTTTATATGGTGGGATTTTAAGTTTCTGTAATACTAAAATGGTAATTTCCTCAGGAAATGTTTTAACAACTGACTGAACATATGAAAGAATTTATTTCAAAACTCTTTAAAATCAATGGGAATCTTCCCATAGGTTAGTGGGTTTTAGATCAGACTCCTTGTTGATCACCTTTTCCAAGTACCTCTTCATTTTCCAAGCACATCTCTGGTATAAAAATGTAAATACAGCAGATGGCTTGGCAATCCTGATTATCTGCATTTATAGACATATATGCACATTTTTCCAGTATAATCTAAAACGCTCTGTCATCAAATACAGAAGTAGGCTTGATCCTTCCTCCAGTTAAAAATAGCTGTAAAACAGAAGTACAATGGTGAGGTGGAAGAACAAGATTTTGAAACAAGGAATATTCTACTGAATTTCTAAAAACAAGCAGTGCACAAGACACCCAAGACCCTCCTGAAATGGGACAACATGGAACTCTTTCCTTTACACTACAGGAGAAACTCAAGAGTTTCTTCACCAGAGTGACTTCACCAGTGAGGAGAATGCAGGGCTTGTGGAGGGGCTTGTGGATGGGTGTAGGCATGCTGTGCATGCAAGATGGAGTGGGAGTGTAAAACACAGTGTATGAAAATTATAAAAAGTCTTGCTAAAGACAGGAGCAAGGTAATAAGCAGAAACATGGCAAAGAACTTGTTATGGGTAATTTGTAACTATTGTGATACAATATACAGATTCATGTATTTTTATTGTTTTCACTCTGATTTTTTTAGTATTGTTAAGACTGTAGTAACATTTCATTAAAGACCTGCAGCTTCAGTGTGTATGTATTACTTTAGTTGTTTGTTCTATGGTGTGATTTCTTCTTGCTCAGTCATTAAAGTCATCAGAAGATTATAGACTATATAAGATTTGTTGAAAGCTGTGGATATGTAATAAGAAATAGGAATCTCTTCACTGCTTGCTTTCTAAGGGAAACATATCTTGAAAGTCCAACTGCAAAAACATTTCATATTTCTCTCCTGGAAGGCCTTTTGGAAAAGCAAAGTGCATTTTTGCTTAAAGCTCCGTGAGAATCATTATTTGCTTCTGTGGTCTTTGAACAGGGCAACTCAGACTCGGGGATTTTCAGGAGTTATATTCCGTTGTGAAAACCCAGCTGGTAATGGCCCTGCAGAACTGGATCTGGGGCAGTTCAAGTGCTGTGCTGGAGAGGCTGCTGCCAACTGTCAGCTGGGGTTGGGGGCATTCCAGGTTTTGCTTACATTCCCTGAAAACTTGTAAGTGGATTAGTGTATTTTTGGTGTTATGCAAACCCATTATGAAGACGATTCCGGGAACAAAACTAGAAAACCAAGCCCTCTACTCTGAGTCTAGTGTTTGGTACACTGTGTTCTCAACAGTGTTAAAAGCTTGCAGCCATTCTCAAATGCTGTTCTTTAAGGTTGGAACAGAAGCTCAGGGTCTTAAAAAATTGACCTTTTCTTTTCTCAGATGGATATGTGGCCAGACTGAATTGCAAGGTGTTTTTTCAACAGAGTTAAAAACCTAAAAACTCATAAGGGCATCTGTTGGTGAATGAAGACATTGATCCTAAAGAAGTATATAATCCTATTTCTGTGTGCATTTATATCCATGCTCTGCTTTATATGAGAGAGGAGATGGAGTCACCGTCTCTGGAGGTGTTCAAAAACATGTAGACATGGCACTTCGGGACACGGTTTAGGAGGCATGGTGGTGTTGGGTTGACAGTCGGACTTTATGTTAGAGGCCTTTTCCAACCTTAATGATTCCATGATTCTAAGATCTTCTGATGTTACAGTTGTTTGATATTCCAAATTAAAAGAAAAACACTCCCTGCTCCCTGTTCATTAGGGCTTTCTCACTAACCTGCATTCTAGATTTAAGTCATTCGGCAACCTTGCAACAGCATGCCAGTCCACCTCACCAAGCCTAAATTATGATCCAAAATGTAAAACTAACTTTGAGAAATGCTTAGAACTTAGGACATATTTACCAGGTCTTTTTAGGAGAAGAACCTTTAAATAGAGTCACTGCTTGATCCCATAGTTCGTTCTTAGGAGAAGGCAGCACAGACCTCTGGGCTACCACATCTGTTTTATAACATAATTGAGGTTATTTTTTTTCATATGTCATCTCCCGGACATCTAAAAAGGGGGTTAGGCATAGCAGGGATAATCCTTGCACCTGTTATTCCTAGGTACTTACCTTGCACAGTGAAATCTCAAGTCCTCTTGAGGGTACTTATGCATTATGTGGTGTATGGAAAGTAGAGTAGGGAAAACAAGCCACAAGAAAACCCTTTGATGTCGGAAATGTTTAAAATCATTCCTATTTAGAGCTCAAGTATCTAAACCTGGGCTCCGTGGAGTTGTATCCTCCTTTGGTAAACCTTCTCTTTAATATGAAGGTCCACATCAATTCACTTTTAGGAAAGACTTGAAGCGTTTCATCCCCCTTCTACCTGGAAAGTAGGATTCCTTATTTTTTGTTTTGCCATTGCCTGAGAGATCTGAAACAGCTCTCGACTCCCAGGTTCATGCAATATGCAGTGAGCTATACACCGGGGATTCTTTAGGGATATTTTTTTGCTAGGGACTGCATATTAGCTAATGATTGAGTAGTACAAGGGCAGAAACAGACTTTAAAGTAAGGATGGAAAATGGGGTTTGCCCTTTCCCAAAAAAAGCTGCCTAATCACTAATTATAGTCGTGTTGCTTTTCTTTTATTCTTACTGGCCATTTCTGAGTTAACCTTTACAAGACAATAGTTTTAGATTTGCTGGGGTTTAGAAAAGTCCAATTGCTTCACCGAGGTCTCTGATCAGAAGGCTAGTGAAGAAAAATTGTGGGAAGAGAGTGCTATTCTGTGTGAAAACACGTATTTTTGCTCCCTTCAAAGACAACAGTTATGATCTGATTTTAGATTAACTTCTGAGCTTGTCTGGTGAATTAGACCCTTTACAGTAGAAGGTCCAGCTGAAGGCATGAAGTAGCTGCTGAGCAGAAAAAACTGGAAATCTTCTAGGTCTCTGCACAAACAGAGCTTACACGCTTAAGCAACTTACCTAGTGAAAATACAGGTGCTTATGGGTCAATTCAGAAGCTCTGAGGATCATGCCAGTTCATACTTTGGTGTCTAAATTATGCCTGCATTAACTGTTGGAAACCTTCCGTGAATCTTAGAGCTCATCTACTATGCAAAGCCTGGTAAATAAAGTGATATAAACACTAATACATTCAAGATACAGCATTTCCTCTTGGTGATTTTTCTCCCTCTAACCAGCTGCCTTACCTCATGAAATTTGTGGGAACGTCATACTTTCAAGAAGCCAACCCTTCTGTCATATTTGATTGACATTTGATCACCACGATTAAAAGCCATTAGGAAGAAATGACATCCAGAGGCACATGTACATACACAATGATTTCATCCCTTTTCCTGAGACATACTGGCCTGTCTTGTAACAAATGAATCATGCCACACCACCGAGTTCTGCAGTTAACAAAATTATTTCAACAGCAAGTGAAAAGCTTAGCATAGGAAGATTTTGTAAATATGGAAGGTGCTTTGTAGAAGATGTACGTGACTATTAAATGCATGTTTCTTCAGATTCAGAGTTTTTGTTACAATAAAAAAAAGACAAAGGAAGATGTTTCAGCTAAATGCACTTGAAGTCTTGCTTCTAGCTGAGGTACTCAGTGACTAGTTGTGCTAATTATGGCATTTAAGACCATCTGGTGTCCACATGAAATAGGATGATTGGCAGCTAATGAAGGGGAGAAGACAATAAGATCAGAGTCTACAGTCTAAGAATAATGGAGAACTGAAACAAGCAACATATGACAGTAATGAAAAGAGTAATGTTTTCCTAATACAGACACAAAAGAGTGACTTCAGACCTGGCAGAAATTATTTCAGCTGCATTCTGAACTTGGCCTCCTATCTTTTGTTTGGACAATGTCTTCATATAAGAATAGATATTATGATAGTAATGAGAAAGATTCCAGGCAGGAAGAAAATAGTTGCTTGTACATTAATGAAGTGACAAAATTACAGTTAATAACTAAAAACATGAGCTGCTTGAATTCCTGATTGGAGTTTGAATATTGGCAAGATGGGTTGTGAATAGGAAGAGAAAGAGAGAAAAAAAATTCCAATATTTTAAATACTCAGTAACATATGTAAGGAAAATTCAGTATATTTCTGTGATTAGTTTGTAAAACCAGACACAATTGTTTCCCTCATGCTAACAGACTGGACCTCAAATACTTAATTTTGGGAAGCTGATGCTTTGCAGAATGTGGTGCTGGAATCAAAGGAAAGGAAGCAAAATGTGAAATCTGACTTCTGCCCGTGGTAGATAGTACTGTGGAGCTGAATTCTCCCAGCTGTAGCAGAGTCTCTCAGAGAGATATATATTGTGCAGTGCTTCATTTAAATTTGAAAATTCTGAACATTGATGAATGTCCTCAAAGTTACTAGCTGGGCATGCCACTGGCCTCCTGAGAACCAAACCTGGGAGTCCGCACCTGCCTCAGAGCAGTTTGAGAGTGTGATGGCAGAAGTGAAGGAAATGAAGCAAAATATGAAATCTGACTTCTCCCCTTAGTAGGCAGGTCCCTTGACTTCTGAGTATCTTCTGCCACATTTCAGCTGCAGTAATTACTTTTTCTGAGAAAGTAATTTTCTAAAGTGGTATATTCAGGAATAATAGATTTACACAAGCTCTTACCTATACATAGGGTTTTTTAGATATAATCTTTCTATATTTATTACTATATTTTTTGTGAAAGGTCAACTCTGCTAAGAATGGTAGAAATGGTAGGATCAAATAAATGGTTCTCGGCATGCTTGATATAGAAATGCAGAGTGTCACAGTTCAGTAATGACAACACTCAATTTCTGATGTATTTCATTAAAAAATCATCACCTTGCAAGTTTCTAAGCTTTGGCCTCACTCAAAAAGCAGTTGCATTTCTGGTATTCTTGATAGGCTGGAAGCAATTACAATTGGCTTTCCATCTCTCTTGACGTAGCTGTGAGGAGCAGATGATCAGGGGCACACCAGTTCCAGAAGATTGCTGTACAGAGGAGAAGGGGCCAAGGAGTGGTGGAAGCCCAGAGACAGCTTTGCTGCTCAGTATTGATCCCACAGGTTCTGTCACTGCCATTTCTGTCCTCCTACTTGGAGCTGTTCAGGCCTACCCACACACTGTCAGCTACAATTAAATATATATACCAGGCATGACAAACAGACAGGATTTATCACACTATGTGAGAAACAGATTTTGTGTACTCTTTTCAAGTGACTGAATTACTGGAGGCACAATAAGCCATGTAATACTGTAGCCTGATGTAAATAAATAAAAAGACTTTTGCAGACCAATAAAGATGGGGACTAATTTTCCATCAGTGAATCTCACAATCTCTGATACACTGGGTCCTGACATGTAGGGTGTCACAGATCAGGAAAGAAAAACTGAATTTTTAATGTATTTCATAAAAATCATGATTGTCCAAGTTTTCAAGCTGAGGCCTGGCTCCAAGTGCTGTTGAGTGTCTGCTGAGCACATGAGGAGGTTGGAAGTTGCAGGATTTTGCCATTTTGAGAAACCAGGCCTGGTAAGAAAAGTGAGTGACATCCTTTTCATTTAATGCCATCTTAGTGAAATCATGTTAAGAAAACAAATTTAGGCTCCCTCAATTCATATGTCATATTGAATATAGCAAAAAAGCAGTCCACACAGAAGTTGTTTCTATAACCTCCCTACTTTTGGCGTGAGATATATAAAGCAGGTTCTTAAACTCTGAAGGAACCAAACAATTAACTGTCGCTGTGAGATAAATGAATAGTTTCAGCCCAAGCCCCAAGCCTACTGTGTTTTATTGTCTGGAATGAACCCAAATCTGACGCAGAAGCAGAGACAAGCCTTTTTTAAACTGATTCAAAGGTGTCAAGCTCTTGGACCTTGTTTCTGGAATGAAACTGGAAGAAGAATCTTGCCGTGTAGCAGAAAAATATGGCCAAGAAAATGTTCCGTCTGCTGCAAACTGATCTGCAGCAAGAAGACATGGAGCATGAGAAGCTACTTCCTTTCATTTATTGTGTATTCAATAACAAGAATAAAAAAAAATTCCTGAAAATATAGAAATGAACTAGAGTCAATTGTATAAATTACATTTAATAATGGTTGTGTATCATGAACTTCTGTAATGAAAAACTATATAGCATTTGCTTGGAAGGACAAACTTTCCACAGCAAAGCAATCTGAAAAGATGTAGCTGATAGCATATTCTACCAAATGCTTTAAATGAGAAAAAAATATCTTTCCCACAAATGTTCTGGTTTTTTTTCTGGCAAAGAAATTCTGCAGTAAGAAATCTTAATGTTGCATACCTTCTGTTTCCAATGATATAAAGAGGATTATAAATGTCCTGAAGTTTATGCAATCCAAGACCTAAGAGACCTCAATTTGTAGATTAAAGACCATTCCAAAGTTAAAGCTATGGAAACGTGAAGTCGGAACAGGAGAATAAGAAAACCTTGCAAAAGCCAGGTGTGTTGAACCCACAAAAATTCTAATTCTGTTTGTGGACAAACACTGTATCAGCTTTAGGCTTTTTTGTGATGATCATACACCACAGAATAAATTGTTGCAATCTGACTGAAAGCTACCTAAAACAAAAGTCACTCTGAGTAGACCTGGACTTAACAGGAACAAATTGCTTACGTGTGTAATGGAGAAAATAATACCTATGGATATGGCCTTTCTTGTCATTTTTGTTGCTGTCCTTTAAGTTGGTAATGTTAGTACAGTGGGAAAGGTCTGTTATTGTTTTCTATGCTGGTAACATGATTTTATTTTCTCTAATTAGATCTCCACTCACAAGCTCATCTCACCCACAAAATAAGAAGGATGTGATGTTTTTAGAATCTGAGGTATTGAAAATGTACTGAATGATTTCAGAACATTTTCACAACAGTGAATCTGCCTTGGCCTTTGGCAAAGTGAAATATTTGATTTTTCCCTTATTGTTTATGTACTTTTCAAAAGACATCAGGTATTTACAAAAGATTCTTGAAGATACCAGAAAGAGAAGTGAATTGAGCGAATTTTAAATGCTACTTCTCTAAAATGTAAAATGCTCATAAAGTGAAGAGACACGACAGAGAAGGAAACAGAAACAAAACAGAAGCACAAAGAGATGAAATGTTTGCCCTAAAAGCTGTGGGGAAAGAAACCAAACCAAAACTAAAGCTCTCAAGTAGCATTGTCAGGGAAAAAAGCAATTTTGGTAAGCAGAAGAGGAATCTCTTGGTATGTTGTACAAATGTAAAATTAATTGCTGTTTACATGATATAAACCAAAACAATTGAGTCAACATAACATGATGTTGAGTCTCCTTTTTATTGAAATATGAAATCATATTTAAAAGTGAATCCCAGAAAGAAAAGACTTGGAAGAGCATCCTTAACTCTCTGCATGGGAAACGATTAAAGGAATCCTGCTGATAGTGAAGGGGTTACACAATTGGTCATAAAATTATCAATGGATAATTATTAAAAAATCTAAAACTTTATGCTTCATATCTATTGAAAATCTTTTGGGTTTATTCCTCCTTTTTGTTGTGTTGTTAAGTAGAAATCCTTAATATTCTTGTATTCCAGTGTAAAGCGTGTTGCACACAGCTAATTAACTTTGAATGAAAAAACCTGATCTGTAGAAACAACCTTAATATTTAGTTATTTAAGAATAGCTCTTTTGTGAATTGAACATCTTATTTGCTAATACTGGGATAGCATTAAATGACATGAAATTGAAATGGCTTTCCATCTCAAAATTTAGTAGTTTCTTGTGCCTGGAAGTGACCAGCATGTTCTGTGAAAGCTTCATCGTCTAAAACTGTAGAAAAAAATGTTTTGCTGAAGTTCAAGAGATCTTGTAGGGATCAAATGACATTACCGCTAGAGTCAGAGGAACCATATGCTTTAGATCCACTTCCATTAATTCTCACTATGTCCTACTTCTCACTTATTTTAGAAAAAACTTCAACTCCTACTGTGTTTTAAATCTGGCTGACTTGTTTCCCATTCACGAGTTCACCTTCCTTGTTCTCCTTCTCCCGTCTTTTTCTCAAGCCTTTTTAACTTCCACTGATTTCTCTCTTAGCAGGTGGATGGTTTACTTGACATTAATAGTAAGGTTTACTATTCCAAGAGGAACATCTCCTCCTTAATATAGCCTTTCTCTCTTCCCTTTAGGACCTCCACATACTATGGCTGTTTGGGCATTCTTTCTCTTCTAACTACTGCGCTCCATGTTTCAGGAAAGGAAGAAGAGTTGCCAGTGCTATGAGTAATTAAATAGTGCCATTGTCTAATCCCTTCCTATATTGTAATTCCAGATCCTTAGCCCTGAAAGACATTTGTTGCAATGAAAACTTTCTATAAGTAAATATATACTGCAGGGAGTGAAAAAATATAAGCATATTGCAGATCTGTTGAACAAGTAAATCCATTTAAATTTTGTTCAAATGCAGAGAACCACCATGCCCATTTGCAATGGACAGTCATTTTTAGGTGAGTATTCCTCTGACTTGGAATAGTACTCCCATTTTTTAAAAGCTTAAGATGTTCCCCGATATATTTTTATTGCAAGGGCAGCTGAGATAGCCTGAAACTAATACAGATGATATAGGCGACAGATTTACTTAATAATGCTGATATAAAAATCCATTCAGCAATTTCAGGATCCCAGTTTATTAACCACGCTTTTGGCATGCTGAGATGGCACAGTGCAAGATGCCATTCATTACAAAATAAGAGAGTTCAATCCACAATTTGTTGAAGTCTTAAAAGCCATTGCTTACCAGAGAGAAGGTAATTTTTGTGAGAAATTGTTTATTATTGTATCACTTACGAGGAGTTGAGAAATAATTATTTAAAACTACACAATTCTTTAGTGTAATTTTGCCATACCAGTGGAAGCATACCTGACATGCATTTGTTTATAATGTTCAATATTTCAATATAACTGCAGAAAAAGGTTAGTTGTACACAGTTTTAAAATAAATACTTTTAAAGAAATATTTTGCTTAGTTTCTATGCAGTCTTCTAAATTAGGAACTTTAGTTAGGAGTCTGGGTTATTCTTTGGAGTCTTATTGACCATATTAATTTAACTATTGAAATTAGTTTGTCTGAAAGACTCCTCCCTCCTCCTACTTATTTTCCCTTTCCTGCTATTGCCTAACACCACCTTTATCCTCCTTAAGCCATTGCTCTTTCCCCTTACCCTTAGTATAATTCACCTATTTTACCAAAGCTTCTTTCTGTATAACCTTTTAAATAAAAACAGGCAAAGACTAAAGAGATTAAACTCTTTTTAATGCACATCTTTGAATATTCAATGAGTTCACTGAAGGGCAAGCTGTTCTGTCCCCTTGGGTTAATACTGCAGTAACACCTTGTGGGCAGGAAGAATAATAAAAGAATGCAATGTTTAAAACCAATTAGTAAACCACAAATTTTATCACCATCTATTCCCTTTTTGACACCTTTGGAGGTAGTAGTTGTTTTCAGGCAAGGTGGTGACTGAGGATATATATATTAATGTCTGTTGGGAGTGTTGACACCCATCCCATTTCAGGCTGTCTGTAACAAGTCTTCCTCCCAAGAACAGAGAAAACAAATAAGCATTTCTTCTCAGGATATTTATTGTAAGACATAAGAATGACCAGGGCATGGTAGTGTTAAAATAAGTTTAGACTGTCCTATTTGTGCAAAAAAGACACACTGTTAAAAAGAAAAAGGGGGAAAAAAGAGTTTAAGTAGCAAATACAAAAACCATTATGGCATTTTTTTGGTCAGAAGATGAAGGGAAAATAAAACATACAGTAAACAGAAGTAAAAGTGCAACAGAAGAGCAGCTGCAGTTTGCTGGAAGTTCATATAAGTGGTATTGGTTAGGATCAGTAATACAGAGTTATAGTAACTTACACCTGGATCTATGGGAGGTATCATGGGACTAATTCTCATTGAAATTCAGCTGGAGATAGATGTGTTACATTCATGTTCTCTTTTTTAACAGACATTTTTTCAGTCTTGGTAAAAAAGTGGTGGGAATTTTTTTTTCATCCTGTGAAAACAACCTGGTACTCAAGAAAAGAACCAGCTATTATTCAAACAAGCATTTAGAAAGCGATTGTAAACAGGGACTTCTAGCTATGGCAAATTATCCCAGCTGTGGAATTACTGCTTCTCTCAACTTCAAGTGATTACTATCACTGTGCAAAACACAGCAATCCTAAATGTCTGAGATTTCTAAAGGCTGTGCTCTCCTTTCCTCTTTAAGCTCTGCTCTGGAAATATTTTAATATTGGGGAGAAATAGGGCTTACAGAAAGGACAGGACATGAAATTGAATCATGTCAGGTAGGCATTAAGAGAAACGGTATTCTCTAAGTGAGGAGGAGATATTATGTTATGATTAATATTTAAAAAAAGCAACTTCCACAGTTTATGTGAAATGGCCTTTTCTGAGGGCAAAAAACCAAGGAGTACTGACACAAGGAAATGTCCAGTCTCTAGGCTTTACAAACATATCTGTTAAGCCAATCTCAAACTACCACCCCAAAATAAATAGCTAGCATAATGATACACACAATATGTGTGCATTACTGGGATCAGCACATTTGACTGATGCCGTAACTGAGCTGAAGTCTATTACCAAGCACCTGCCTTGGGTCACTGTGCTTGTGGAAGGTCTCCACTCCCCATAGCAGTTACACTGCTGGCTGTGGGTCAGGAGCCTTACCATCCTGCCTACCAGCAAAGTACCTCGTGTGCTGGCCTTGCTTTCCTCCTGGCGACATTACCCAGGTAACAGAACTACACTGTAAGGGATGTTTGCAGCCTGTGTTGTCAAGGTGGAAGGAGTAAGGAATTTTAATGCACTTTAAATTAGTTATGTGTACTGTTTACAATGAGGGACTTCAAAACATCAGCAGGGATGGCTGACTCAGTCGCTTCCAATTAGAAACTGTTATTTTTTACTGAATGCATAAACCTCTCCAAAAGACCCAAGCCTTTCCCTTGTTTCCCCTTTAGTCTCCCTGTGAGCAAGCAACAGATAAGTGGAAATGCTGCATTGAGAAGACAGAGCAGCAACATATTCAAGCTATATTTATGCAGGGGAATAATAATGATGGCAGAAGTCAGAGAACAGAAAGTCCCACCCCAGAACAGCGCTGCCTGGCTCTGTTGCACAGTTTAAAAGAGAAAAATGACTCAAGGGCTCAATTTTGCAGTGGTGCCTTATTCAATAATAACAAGAGATGACTCCAGCAGTTTTACTAATAGACTCCAGCTGTTTCCAGCCTCAAAAGACAAATAGAAATCAAGGATGGATTTACCTGGGGAGAAGGGGGACAGCTAAAATTAGGGCCTTTAACCTCCTCTGCCAGTTAACAGGAGTGGCCATGCCTTGCTGCCAGCCCCAAGTGTCCTTTCTCTTGCAGTCAGGTAAAACCAGCATTTTTCTCTGAAAAGGGAGCATTTTGCTAAAGGAGAGAGCTACTCTCAGCTTAATAGGAAGCTTTTGTCTTCTAAACCCATCAGTTCAGGAAAATGAATCAGCTACAAAGTAAAAATGAAATGGAAAAGGGGACTATTTAATTAAACCAGGGAAAAGCCAGCAGTGATTAATATTTTCAAAAACTGAATTCAGTCTGCAATGAACTGTGAATTCTAGCTGTAATAATTTTGGTTGAGTTATAGTTTCTAATCAACCTTAATAATGACTTTATTTAGAAAGTGGACAAAAGGGGAGAGTATTTTAATCACTAACAAGCTGATTTATCTGATGAGCCCAGTGATTTTTATTTTTTTATTTTCCTTGCCAAGTATTTTCTGATTGGAACTACACAAAAATGCAGTTTTGTGCTGTTTCATTGCAGAAAAGCAGAAAAATATGTGGGTTAAATGTACTGTCCTAACTGAAACTAAACACTGTCATAAATTTTCTGGTTGGATAGACACTGCCATTTTTTAAAAAATAAAATAAATATTTAAGTTATTTTAAAGGAAAAAAGGAAACATTTTATAATGTCTATATTGTTTGGGGTTTAGATATTTTTGATTTTGATTAAGACAGTGTGAATTTGCTATAATTTCTAATAATTGTGAATATACATTACTGGTCAATTTATTTTTCCCAGCTATATGTTTATATCAGTTAAGGACCCATTGTATTGAAGGTTAAGAGAAAATTGAAACTCTGTTACCAGAGAGGTTGAATAGCCTCAGTAACACTGCAAAGCTACTTTGAAAGAGATCCTTTCAGCTGGGGAAGGAGGGTAGAGACCCCTAAAACCAGCTCTGTGTGTGTGTGCCTGATAGATTGAGCCAAACAAAAAAACTCGTTGGAGTTATCCTGAGGTGTGAATTTAGCTCAGTGCATTCCACGTTTTCTCAACATAAATACAGAGGAATGTGGTGTATCCTGGCCTAAAACTGCAAGCTATGTCCCCACAGCATGGAAAAGATGAGCAGCACCCTGAAAAGCTCAGCAGGAAAGCATGTGGGAGTACTGAGGATGTTCGAGGCAAACAGTGTGCAGCAGAGGGAAGAGAGCACAGAAAGATAAAGTTGTCATTACACCTTCCTTCAGCCAGCAGTGCCACTCCCCTGAGTCCCTGCTGTCACAAGACATAGGCAGCTATTGCTTCGAAGCAGCAATTTCACAGGTACAAGTTTCTAGGCATGGAAAAAGAAGAGACATACTTGTCCGAGAAATGAGAATAGTGTCTTTTCTGCCAAAATATAAACAGTGTTGGAATAAAGTTAAGGCAGAGATGAAAGGAAAACATGCGTGCCTTACCATTGGCCAACACTTTCAACAGATGCTTTAGCAACAGGCCAAAACATGTGAAAGATTGTATAGAAAGATGAGTTCTGAGACATTTTTGAACTGAAGTGGGATTCAAAAGTTAAGTGAGAAAATAAAATTAGACAAGCACTGATGGGCTGTTATATAGATGGGAATCTGTCCATCTATCAGCATTGACCCAGTAAATACTGTATGTTCAGGACTGCTCATTATAAACTGAGATCTTGCTTTAATGACTGTCAGGTATCTGTCTAGGAGATACAGTATAGCTGAATTTTGAATGGAGAGATTACAGTTTCCTTATGTAGATTAATACACATTTTATTCTACAAGGAGTTAGACTGATTTCAATGACATTTAATCTCCAGAGCAGGTGAAAGGTATATTTTCCTCATTGCTAGTAGAACTATTTTATGTCATGATGCTCTAAAGCAACAATGTAATTGAAATACAGGTAAAATTGTGGTCCACTTTGATTTAAATTAAATCAATATTTATTGACATTAGATTAATCAGAATATTACTACTTTTAATAGGAAGTAAGCATTAAAGTTGGTGCTTGTGTCAATGTAACTATATTGTTTCAAATTCAAAGTTAGATGACATTAGATTATACCTTTCAAGAGTCTGCCTTAAGTTAAGACAGAGCAAGGGAGAAAGCGCTTTTGCTCCTGGTCTTGTCTCTAGTCTTGTAGGTTGTTAATATGTTTTTTTAACATCCTTTACTTAATAATTTATCAAATATTCTGATAGCATGCCGGCAGGCATGAGGTTAACTCCAGTTCTATCCATATGCTTACAGAAAATCAAGTAAAAGCTTTGTCGGTTTGTTTTGTGAAGGTGATGAATTTGTTGTAAATAATTTATTAGTTCCAAAAGCACCAAACTAGACGTATCTTCTACTTTGTCCAGCCTGGTGTGGCTTGTGCTAAACAGTTGGTGTAGGTTATGAAGAATACCTTCTTCTGGCCAAAGGCAATATCCTGAGCATAGAGGCATTTCTAGGCATAGACAGAGACATTAGATTTTGATCACCATGTTGCTGAAGTTACCTGCTGTTGATCCCCAGGTTGAGAGGCTTGCTCCAGCTGGTCACCGTTTCAGGTGCAACATTCTCATGTAACATACATGAATGTGGGTGCTTAATTGTAGTCACTGAGATGCGAGAAAAGGTCTCTTTAAGAGAGCAAAATGCTTATCCTCAGTCACTGTAAACACATAACTCTACAGCATATTAAATATACTGATGTAAAATGAAATTTTGGGGACTCAGCTTGTTATTGTTCTCTTTAAGAGGTTAGAAACAATACATGTTTTTGGAACAAAAATAAGAGAATAAAAACCCCACTATTCATTAATGATTAATTAAACCTGTGAGCAAAGCCAAAACCTTTCTTAGGCTAAATATTCCTTCACAGGCCAAATTCTGCAGTTCTTTGGGCAAGCCTCTAGCTGAAATGGGAAATCTCATGGAAGTATGCGGGATTTGCTCAGAATTTGCAGGCAAAAGACTCATTTGTTGAATACTGTGATCTGTGTGAAAGGTGTCAAGTTTTTAAGATACGCCATAAACTGAATATACAGTAATGGATAACTTTGCTATTTTGTTCACAGCAAACCTGTTGTTCATTGCAATGAACCTGCAAAAACTGCTGAAACTGTGGAAAAGTTTCTTTAAAGCTGGCTAGCTGAGCAAAACTTGTAAGTCATCAGTGAGGCTTTTGAGTCTGAATTTTCCCTACAGGTGGCCCACAGAAACACCTAAATACATTTATTTTGAACTTGCAGTATATACAGGGGTTCTTTCTTGTTATGTCAGGCATGGTTTTCCAAAGGAATATAGCAGGTTCACCACGTAATAAGCTATCACTTCTGGTGTCTCATGTTACTGGCAAACATTGCCTGTGTGAAGGCTTCATAATTACACATTTTTCCTTGTTGAATTTGTTGGGTTTTTTCTTTTTTTTTTCTTTCTTTCTTTTCCCCTCCCAGTGTCTCTTGATAGCTCATACTTTACAACAGATCACTGAGTAGGAATGCCAGCTGTCTGTAAACTCTGACAAATTGGTTCTGTGATAATATTTAGTGGTTTCAACAGAGTAAATGAGATTTCCTTTGGGGTTACAGAAAAAATTGGCTTTGAAGTGCTAGCAGAGAAAAATTTCAAATGTGGGGCTTTAAAACATTAAATCTTTCCAACACTTCATATCGGGAGGCTTGGTTGGAGTTGTAGTCTTCCAGGAAGACTCTCACCTGCATTACTCTTGAAGGTCCCTCATCTTGCTACAGGACAGATGAACTGCCGTGATGGCGGAAGGCATTTCCTAGTCACGCTCACATCAGGTTCACAGCACATGCATTACACATTATGTACATAAATCATTGCTGCTTGCCACAGCCGGCAGCCTGAGGTGAACCTCATGGCTTTCCTTGGGGGTGAGCAAATGGGGTATTCAGGTGACAGGACATACACACCGAAGGTGTGGCACGGCAAGTCTGACACTTTCAGAAAGGGATGAATTTAATACACACTTGCAACTGGACTGTGCTACACCCAGGCACTTGACTGTGGACAGGAAGCTCAAGAGAGGCCGTCTATACCACTAAACGTGAATTATGATCCCTGCGGAGCTGAATAGTTTGGGCACCACTGATCATTGTAAACGGTTTCTCCTTTGCCCACTCTTCTCATAACTGGAGAACTTGGAGCTTGTATGAGCTGTGGTGAAATTTGCCAACACCTGTGTAACAGCCAGGACAGTAGGGAACTCAGTGAAGGCCACAAGTGGTCTAAAAAGTTGCATTAAGACTCCCGTGGGTAGCTTGTGCTGATCAAGAACTTATGGTGAGCAAACACTAGGGTTTTTTTTGGATCTAGTGAGATGCTATCTACCTCCACAGCAGTGCAGTTTAGACGCGTGTGGAATTCCTGGAGGAAACCTGAGAACAAATGCAGCCTTCCTGGAAACTGGAGGGCTTCTTGCCTTTGTAAATGTGTGAAGAACTGTAGGGACAAACATTTTGCTAGAAACCATCTCAATTTGACAACATGGATACCTTTCCCTTGCTCCCTCAGAAAAAAGTTGTTCAAATGGGTGTTTGAGGAGAAACTTGTCTTTGAATGACACACGTATTCATGTATAAACATGAATTTATATATATCTGTAAGTCATACAAGGGAGGGGGTGCACTGGCAATATCTAGCAATTCTAAAACCATCTTTCATGAGGGGGAGAGGTGAAAACAATCAATGAAAAATTCTCCAGCCTCCTGCCTGTGACAAGTGGCTGTCCCTTCTCTGCAGTGAGGCTGACCTACTAGTTTTTCAGTGGGGTGAATGTCAAGGGTTTGGGCTTTGTAGTGATCCTCTGGCAGTCCTGTTTCCCCTGTGTAGAACTGAGGTATACCTTTACCTTAGAACAAAGGTGGTGGGATGTGGGGAACAAGAACATGCTCTTTTGGCACAACTTCATCTAGGAGCCAGCCAGCAGTGAGATGTGATGTCAGGGCATGTCTCTCAGAGTGACCTCTCTGATCTTCCTTGACAACTCATGCAGCGCATGTCAGGAATAGCATGAGCCTCAGATGCTGGAAGCCCATCAGGCCTGGGGTGCCTTTGTCCAGCTGTGTGTCCATATTCTTTGGGATATGTATCTGTCAACTTTGGCATGTATGCCAGTACATTGGGGAAGAATAGAGGTGCCAAGAAATACATCCCTGTCTCTAGGAAAAAACAGCAGTACTTCTGGAGATCTGGAGAGGATGTGCACCCCATCTTTTTATATTCCATTCGTTGTAGTGCCTGACAGGTCCTATGGCATAGGTTTGCAATGGTCAGTATGAAGAACTGGGACAGTGGAGTTCCCGCTTTTCTTTAAAGCTTGCTGCCAAATGCCTACTAAAAAGCAGGCATTGGCAAAGTGATTATGGGGTTTTACTGTGACTTCTGAGATGTGTGGGCCCCAGACTCTGTTACTGTTTGAACTAGTTCTCCCCCTCTCATGCAAGAGGGCATTTTATTACCAAAGGAAAGGACTTTCCTAATCCGAAGAACTGGCACTCAGTGTTGCTCTTCAGAGCAGATTATGAGATTGCAGGAAAGGTCATAACCATAAAGAGTGTTTATGTGCTGGGAACATAATCCTCTCAGATCAGACCTATGGATTTCCGGGCTGGAGCATCTCTAAAAACTTTTTATCTGACCTGTGACCTCCTCCACCTGTTGTATAAGGATTGTCTGCCACTTGTTGTCTTGTCCCTTGATCAGGGAAGATGTTTGACAAGAGGGATCATAAATATATCATGGACACTGTGGAGGTGTTTGGTTTGGACCCCTACTTACCTGGTTCTTCCAGACTCTCTGTGCTGCTGCAGATTACTTGGTGAAGCTGTGTCCTGAACAGACCTGTTGATGAGTAATGTACCAGGGCTGCCCTTTGCCTGGCCAACAATATTTCATCACCACAAAGTCCTTCCTTTGCCTCCTATGTTGGGAGATGAGGGTGTTGCTGCTTACTGAGCTGAACATGTTGTCCTATTGGCTTGAGGTAGCAGTCTCACATGGAGCACGCTGGCAAGTGCCTTTTTTTGCCAATACCGGCACATCCTTTGATTTGGAGGGTTTCCCCAGAGGCATCTCTTAGATTCAATCTTTTGTCAAGATCTCAGTGTTCTTGGTAGAAACCCTGACTCTTCTGGCCCCAAAGTGAGTGGATGTCCTAGCAGAGACGCAATTGCAGAGCTTCCCTCTCTTATCACAGGTAGGTGGACATCCACTGGCAAAGTAGGGGTGATCCTGGTGTGTACTGCCAAAATTGCAGACTCCTAGACTACAGCTGGTAGACAAAGTAGACCCCCACACTGCTTGTCCAGTGTGTGGGATGGCTCAGCTACCTTTTTGCTCCAAAAGTGAAGTTGTCCTTGAACCCCACAATACTCCCTACCCACAGGGAGTAGCCTCCACCCAGCCGACATGTCAGTCTGGCAGACCTCCTGCCTGAGCCTTTGATCTGTGAGCCTCTCTCACAGATCCACTCCTGCATATCATTTTTGTAGGCTATGTGACAGTCTTTTGGACAATCCCCAGATGGTGCCTCCATGCTCTGCTAGCTGCATTACCTTTCTTTTATGTCTTGGAAGGATATCTTAATGCCACAGGAGGATGAAGAAACATGGTGGCCCAGCTCATACCTTGAGTTATTCCCATTGTATGCTGGGGGCATAAACTGGAAAATCCTTCATGGAACATTGAGTACAAGTGCATTTGTAGTGTGTTTTATGGAGTCCTCAGACTTCCAATACTTTTGTGGTGAGAGGAGGATCCTGGAGCATATGAACATTGAACATACCTGGTTGCACTTCATCTACTTCCACGTTAAAGACCTTTTGTTGAGGTCTTTCTCCCTTGTCTCCCTTTTATATCCTCCACATCTGAGGTACAACCAAGTCATAGTACCTATTTGCCAACTTCCCACTGGCCACCCACAGGACCAGGAGAGGAGGTTTTCAACGTTTTGACCCTCTCCACTACTCTCTCTCATTTGTTATCCTTCAAGTTTCCTGATATTGCTGTGTTGTTTCTGTGGATTTGTTTTCAAAACAGTGCTCAAAAGTAGGTGTTGCTGGCAATCAGTAAGTTGAACGTCAGTATCAGGCATGAAGGAAGAGGGACAAACCCATACACTGAGTATTCAGTGGGAGGGGCTACTTTACCTCTGGATAATGGGTGAATATAAACAAGCCATGGCATGAATTACATCAGTGCAACTTCTCTGCATTTCCTCAGTTAAGGCACGGATGCTTTTCTTTGCCTTAGAATACTACTGAGCAGTTAAATCTCTTTTTGCTTTTTTTCTCAGATGAAGTTGCCAAAAATTATAAGATACAAACTTAGATACAAATGACTATAACTCTTTAACTGTCTAATATACGTTCTAATATTTCTGATGTTCTTATCACAACTGTTTCAGATGCTAGTGGTAATTATCTTTACTGTGTGTGCTTCTTTAAGGTCTTGATCCATTAGATAATAATGATTTTGGGTAGCTCTCAGCAACAGATAAATGACCAAAAATTATTTGCAGATGTTGTTATGAAATTATAAATTGGTCTGAATATTCTTAGCTAAATGAGCTTCAAGAATTTGGATAATTTTTGTAGGGGTAGAAGGGAGATTAAGGTGATTCATTTCTTCTACCTTCTAATTCATATCTTCTACCTTCTAATGCTGGGAACCACAGTCAAGGGCAACATTGGAGGTGTGGAGAGCTAGTCTTTTTTTCTGAGCTTCTGAAATAAGTTGATTATTTTGTTCGGAACATCGTGAGCTATAGGAGCCTTGATACTATGAAAATAAGGTATTGTATGCCCATACTGAAGAAAATATTAATTTAATTAATAAAAGTATCATTCTGATATTAACTTTAATATAAAGATTTGAATGAGTTAGAACTATTGTGACTAAAACTTGTTGCTTTGGTGGAAGCTGCATCTCCTACTAATGGGAAGAGAGGGATATCTAACCATAGGGCTGCTGGATCACGGGTGACAGAATGCTACCATCTTCTTTAGAAAAAAGTGCCTGGCCTCCTGTTGATTTTGAAAAATATGAATTATGTAGATAAAGTTCGAAGAGATTACTGAGTTATGAATTTTAAAGTGTGTGAGCTCCCTACCAGTGGACCAGAGTAAGCCTTCCATTCTCCTCAAAGGCTTATGTTATTGTCTCCCTCCCTTCTGCTCCTAATCTGACTATGAATGTGTAGGGAGCCCCAGTGCATTAATGGATTTTCTGTAGGAAGAGATGTGTAAAGGCCAACTGTAGCAAACTGTCCCTTAAAGGCCTAACTTAAGGCCTGTTCAAATCTAATGCAGACTGTTGACATCAATAGGATTTGAACAAAAGCTTTAGGGGTCCCTCTTCAAATTTATGAGAGTGTCATGGATTAAGTCAATAGTCCCACTGAGGCAAATTTATCACAGGATCAGGTTATTGGTATATGAAAAAGACACAGGGTTGGGTTCTTTCTCTTTAAATGTCTGCGTTGTGGTACTGTTGAGGAATCTCTGTTTACTTAGCTCTAGTTTGTCTGGCTTTCATAAACCGTACTTATGAAAAAAATGATGACACCAAGCTGTGTGGTATGGTCAACATGCTGGAGGGAAGGGACCTTGACAGGTGGCTTGAGAGGTAGGCCCATGTGAACCTCATTGAGTACAGCAAGGCCAAGTGTAAGGTCTTGCACATGGGTCAGGGCAATCTCAAGCATAAACACAGGATGGGTGGATAGTGGCTTGAGAGCAGCCCTGAGGAGAAAGACTTGGAAATATTGGTTGATGAGAACCTCAGCATGACTGGGAAATGTGCGCTAGCAGCCCAGAAAGGCAACTGTATCCTGGGCTGCATGGCCAGCAGGTCAAGGGAGGTGATTCTCCCCTGCCCTTCTACTCTGCTCTGCTGAGACCCAACCTGGAGTACTGCGTCCAGCTCTGGGGCCCCAAACACAAGGAGGACACGGACCTGTTGGAGTGAGTCCAGAGGAGGGCCATGAAGATCAGAGGGCTGGAGCACCTCTCATATAAAGACAGGCTGAAAGAGTTGGGAATGTTCAGCCTGGAGAAAAGAAAGCTGTGTGGAGACCTTATAGCAGCCTTTCAGTACTTAAAGTGGGAGTACAAGAAAGCAGGAGAGGGACTTTTTACAAGGGTATGTAGTGATAGGACAAGGGGTAATAGCTTTAAACTGAAAGAGGGTAGATTCAGGTTAGATAAAAGGAAGAAGTTCTTCACTCTGAGGGTGGTCAGGCAATGGAACAGGTTGCCCAGAGAAGTTGTGGGTGTCCCATCCATGGAAACATTTAAGGTCAGGTTGGATGGGGCTCTGAGCAACCTGGTTTAGTGGAAGATGTCCCTGCCCATGGCAGGGGGGTTGGACTAGATGATCTCTTAAGGTCCCTTCCAACCCAAACCATTCTATGATTCTATGAAAATATGAATATGTTATTTAAGACACAAAAAGTTGAACTTTATTTTATTATTTGACAGTTAAACCTGCGAAAACTTAAGTCTGGAAACATTAAACTCACTCATCCTTCAGTGCAGTTAGTTCAATTTTCTTGTCAAACTGAAACAATTATTTTCTTTAGAGAGTCAAATATCCTTCCCCTCACCCCCCGTTGACTTTCAGTTAAAAAAAAAAAAAAAAAGAAAAAGACAAAATGTTATTCTCCTATGATTTTTGGCAAAATGCATTAATGCCAATTAAACTGTAATTTTAACTCACAGCTGTCTTTCAATGCCACTGAAATAGGTAATATCGAAAACAATCCATGGAGTTCAGTTGACTTGAAATGGTGAATTGTGCATAGAACCTAGTTATTTTACTCTTCATAGCTTATCTACATGCCATATTTAGTTGAAAATGAACTAAATGTAAATTGCATCAATCTTTGTTTTTTCTAAGCCCTTTGCAAACAAAATTATACAGTGCTTCACGACATCACTAGAGAGACTTTCAGAACAATTTTAATCACGATTTTATCCTTATGTTCTAGCTTATAAACAGCTTTCCTAATCTCCAAAAATGCCAAAGATATATATATATATATGTAAATGTCACATTTAGCAACAGATTGCATGCATTGGCTGGGCCAGGCACATATTTAACATTTATCTATTGGCTTGAATCCAAGAACTCACTTAAATTACTCATGTGCTTATGACTGGATAAGTGTTTAGTGGATTGGGGCCTAGAAAGGGAAGGCTTCTTTTTTTTTCCCAGTCCTAAGTTTGCAATTCTTGCCTGATTTTTATGGTTCTGAAAGTTGTGTAATAAAATGTAATTTACCTTGTAATTCCTTTCTCTTTTTTTTCAAAAGATCAGGACAGAGAGAGTGGTAAAAAGAACAATGTGGCACAGAGAATTAAGACAAAGCTACAATAGTTATGAAAAATATAGTTCAGATGGTACTGTCACTTTGAAGAAAAAAAAGGAAAAAAAAAAGAAAAAGGTTCTGGTCAGGTTCTCCCAACTTCCGTATAGAGGATTCATTTAATGCAACTTGAAGAATTACAGAGTAACATGGCATGAATCTTCCAATTTACTCCATCTCTCTATACACAGCCATTAGAAAACTTTGAGAAAGTTAGAACTCTGATGCAAGAGGATTTCTGAAAAAGTGGTTACTCAGCATGTGTCAATTATATTTTAACTTTAAACAACTAAAATAAACCCAAGAAAATTTCACAAAGTTTCGTTTTTCTGCATCTACACTTTCTTTTTAGATGGCTAAGTTTTGAGGCAGACATCTATGCCCAGTGTAGAGGGCTACCAGGGTTGAAATGATCCCCAAACATCTTTGCTTACAAACAGGACTAAATTCCAAATGTTATGTCAATGTGTGAGAACATGGTGCAAAACTAAACAAACAGCGTGACTCTTCTATTGGCAGATTACACAAATTCAACAAAACAGAAAGAAATGAGAGTTGCTGATGGGCATCTTGCACCTACCGTTCTCAGCTGAATAGGGACAGAGTTTGCCGCTGGACTTTTTAGGGTGACCTTGGCTCAAAGGGCTGATGATCAGTTGAGGTCCCTTCTGCAGGGGTTCCTTTCTCCCCCACGGTGCAAGCATCTCAGAAAGAGACCCTGCCATTTTCTGTCATTTCAATTTTTTTTTTGAGAAAGTGAATTATGTATATGTGGATGAAATCTATAATTCCCCCCATTTCTGTAGCCATGCTGATGGTTTCCATAGAAACTTGTCTAGAGTTTGGAAGGGGGTGCACAGCCTTCAGGAGGGAGAAAGCAGAAAGGTGATGGGGCTTGTTAGCATGAATGTGGCTGCAATACTAGCAAGAATCTCAGCATGTCTTCTTTTTAAAAAAATATTTCTGGTTTTTTACTGTCATAGTAATCTCTGTTACCTGAAATGCAGTGCATGAAATATTACTTACTCTTCTTAGGCTTTTCCCTCTAGTGTGCAGGGCATAAAGACTTCTCACCCCACTTCATTGTCACTGAGGTTCAGGGAGCTGCCACTCCACCAGCACCAGACCTCAGGGTGTCCTGGTGCTCCTTCCTCTCCCCTTCCTGAACAAGCTCTGAGGGCTCTTGAGAGGTGGCAATCCAGCCAACAGGATGTCCAAATGATTTAAGCAACAGCTGACACCAATGCACCAATATTTGGAGGTTTGTCTGTACTTAATAGTAGTTGTCTCCTCTGTCAAAAAGTCAGGTAAAGTGAGGAGTGGATGAACAGCAGAGGAGATGCACAAGGTGCTCTGGAGTGCAAGCACAGAGGGCAAGGCTTGAGAACTGACTGTACATAACTGAGATGGAAGAAAACATTTGCCAGAGAACAGTATAATATTAATACTGCTGTCCAGCTTTATCCATACTGATTAGTTACCGAAGGAAAAAATACATTTTAAAGGCAGGAATTCAAAACATGGCCCCTTAAAGAAGAGGAGACAACACTGCTAGAAGTAACTAGATAACTTAGTCCTCAATTGTAGTCTCCACCCTTGTTTAGGAAAAAGAATCAATTCCAAGCAGTGATCACTTGGCATTTTTGATCCACAAGCCTTTCCTCTCTGTATAAATTATGAGGGCTTTTTTTTTTTTTTTCCTCCTGCCCATATTAGCTAGGTTTCAATGCTGTCCATTTTGAACTTAGACCAGATGAACTTTGCTTCTAGATTTCAGGTGGAAACTATTGACCAGAGTGCAGCACAGACTGGGATCCACCTGGCTGGAGAGCAGCTCTGTGGAAAGGGACATGGGCGTCCTGGTGGACAGGAAGCTCAATATGAGCAAACAGTGTGCTGCTGCGGCCAGGAAGGCCAACAGGATGCTGGGTGGCATCAAAAAGGGCATCACCAGTGGAGATAAAGAAGTCATTATCCCGCTCTACTCAGTGCTTGTCAGGCCACACCTGGAGTACTGTGTGCAGTTCTGGTCCCCTCTATACAGAAAAGATGTGGACAGGCTGGAAGGGGTCCAGAGAAGGGCCGCCAAGATGATCAAAGGACGGGGAAGCTGCCATACGAGGATAGGCTGGGAGAGCTGGGTTTGTTCAGTCTTGAGAAAAGGAGGCTTAGAAGGGATCTCATCACCATGTACCAGTACTTAAGGGGTAGCTACAAAGAAGATTGAGAATCCCTTTTTACAAGGAGTCACATGGAGAGGACAAGGGGGAATGGACACAAGTTGCTCTTGGGGAGATTCCGATTGTACACGAGAGGAAAATTTTTCACATTGAGGACAGTCACCATTGGAATAATCTCCCCAGGGAAGTGGTTGACTCAGCCACGTTGGACACTTTTAAGATTCGGCTGGACAGGGTGCTGGGCCATCTTGTCTAGACTGTGCGCTTCCTAGAAAGGTTGGACTCGGTGATCCCTGGGGTCCCTTCCAACCTGTGATTCTGTGGTTCTGTGAAATGCACTATGAAGCTTTCAAAAAGGTTAGATTTTCTGAGTGGGAAAACCAAACTAGAAAAAAAGAAAACAGAAAATCCTCCCTGGAGGTAACTTTGAGAAACGCCAAGTTTCCTTTCGTCATGAAGAAGCAGTTGCAGATCATTATAAGGTTACAAATGACCATGTACTTTTAAAGAACAGAGAAATGAAGAGCTTTGGAATGTTAGACTTCTATCTCGCAGAACAGGATCTGCAGAATGCAATGAACAAGTTCAAAATAGTCTTCTGAGTGAAGAGAGTGACTGTGTATATTTGCCTTGTTTGCAAGACTGATATTTCAAGGTAGGCAAAAATCCTTCAGACAAATCTGTAGGTCTAATTACTTAAAAAGTGATTGAATGGAAACTGAAATGAAATTGAGTCCATGGCTCTCACAATAACAAGTTTAATAAGTTTAGGGAGGGCAAATGTTTTGTCTCAATGAGCAATGTTGTTCCTGGCCTATGGATGGTGCCATTATTATCCACAGAGAGTTCACTGAATAATATAATGTAGCCTGTACCCTTGGTGAGGTAAAAAGCTGTACTTAGAGACTAATTATTGTATCTCAGTCTCAAAACTCATCACTGGTGCTGGCTGTGCTACAAGGGAAAGCTTAATATCAGCTGTGGTCTCTGTGCAATAAAAGGAATTGTAGGCTGTGTGCTCATAGCTAAGAGTATGGTTTGATTGTGATACGCCAATATCCTTTAAAAACAGTGCTGTCCTCTTGAAACTGCCATGAACTTACACTATTAAGGAATCAAGCAAATAGCATTCCTCATTAACTCTTTAGTATTTAAATTGTCTGTTTAACATATTCATTCACAGAATCTGAAGCTGATATACCTACATGGAGCGTTTATTTTACATTTATGCTATTTAAGATGTTGCAAAAGACTCAGGTAGGATTGTGAAGTAAGGACTCCAAAAGGTAGCATAGCAGCTCAGAAAAAAGATTTTTTTTTCTTTTAATCCTATTCTGATATTCAAATTGGACTGTGAAAATCTGTCCTAAATTCTGGAGGGTCAGACTCTGAAGTGAGGAGGCAAACAAATGGGGAGGTAGTAGGGATGTTTCGCTTCCAAGGAAGCAAATTAACCTAATTCAAATTCATGGAGTCAATACGGAGAACTGTTTATCAAGACTTAAAAAAATAGTAGAAAGGTATTTGAAACCTACACTCTTACAAATTGGTGCTGTAGAAACACTCTTGAAGATATTTCAACTAACATTGTTCCCATTTCCTGATCTTCAGGTTACTCGTCTTCATCCATGGTGAGACAGCTTTTGAATTCAATTGCTGGTCAGTTAATGAGTATTTCAGATCAAGCTAAAAATCAGTTGTCTTTCACAGAAAATAACCTTTCTTTTCCCTTTTTATGTTTTGGCCTTGTGAGCTTTAAACAGTACAATTTTGATTCACAACAGAAAAATCAAAGCTCAGTGGGTTAGAAGTCTGCATGTGAACCAGAACAGTGCTGGTAGCCTAAAGACCTGTCTTGGGACAACACACCTAAACAATTGACCCCAAAGGACTGTCCATGTCAGAAAACTTTCAGAGGTGTAATTAATTCTTTTAACCTCACGCTTAAAGAAGCATTGCTTTATTGAGCTGTTTGTTCCATAATGAAACCTGTTCACTTTCACTGGAATAAGACATGCAAACTTTTTACCAGAGAGGTTGTTCTTCATTAATGCAATCAAGACAGCTAAAACCTCCCTGAATTGTTAACATACATGCCACATTAAAAATTTTATTTCCATATCTTAATTCTATTGATACCTGTTCTCTTTCTATCCCTATAACAACCAGGTGAAAAATATTATAAATTTGTAAACTTTGGGCCGGCTGGTAGGGCTTCTCACAAATGCTGTTGCAAGAAAATCTAGTATTCTTGGGTAATACATTAGCTCAGCCCAGCTCCCCGTCTCTCTGAAGGACAAGGATCTGTGCTGTGAAGGTATAGTTCACCTGGAGGTCAGCCTGACAAGCCTCTGATCAACTGTTTCTGTGCCTGATTTAATACAGGACCAAGTCTTCATCTTTGCTTAGTGACTGAAAGCTTTCTGCCTTTGAGCTGCACCTGACAATGTGATGGGTTCTTAATTACAGTGAAGTATCAGACAATCTAGCTTACACAAACTGGCATTAGTTTAAACAGTATAGTGTTACTAAAACAAAGCAGTTGAATCAATTTGGACCTGGTGGGGTTTCTGTTTGCTGTCTTGTCAGTTTGCTGCAATGGTTAGACTCCCAATAACCCAGTTTGGGATTGATGCTGTTGGTATTTTTTTAATTGAAAGGGTTTGAAAAGGCAGAACTAATTTGTCTCTACACACCATATTTTTCTTGGAGCTGTGATCTCACTCAAGTGCTGCCTGTGGTCCATGGCCGAATGTGGTTCCGTGTTATTGTACGAAGAAGGAGAGTTTCAGACAAAATGCTGGGCAGAACTACAGGAACCTTTCAGACTATCGCTTCTGTCTTTTGATACTTTTGAGGGACACCACTTTTCTTCATCTGCCTTTTGGGGAGTCTGTACCTGTTTGTTTTGGAACAAGTTCTTGTGACTAGAATTAGCAGGAAAGGTAAAACTCTGCCCATTGAAGATGGCGATGAAACTCCCAGACACTTGCAGAGACACTGACTTGTTTTTTAAATTTTTACCCCAGTGACACTTGCGATGTTCTGCATAGCAAGTGACAACATAAGATATTTTTTTTTCCTGCATTCTCCTCACCACTGTATTGATATGAAGGTCTTCATGCATACAGAAGTGGAGACATCAGTGAAAAACCAAGGCTGTTCGTGGACAGTAATTCTTATGGGTTGACAGAAACTTTTGGGAAATGGATGAAGTGCTGAAGCTAGCAGAGAGAGTCTCATGGGATACATGCCCAAGTGTGACCAAAGAGGACAGCAGCACTCTGCTGCCAGGACTTGGGTAGAACTTCTCAGCATGCATTTGTGTTTGCTCTGAAGTGCAAATCCCACTTTCTTACCTGATTCCACAAACAGAGCTGTGCTTCCAGACACCACCCCTGGTAATTATTGCCATTAGACTAAACGCTCCCTTTGGTTTTTGTTCACTGACATTGGTTGCCTGACAAAGAGCAGGCTGCTAATTTATTTTCAAGGGTATTTTTTTAACTTCTGCATTAGAAACTCTTTCAAAACGGAGGGTTCCCCTTATGAAAGTACAGCCAAACATATGCCTGGGATGTAAATACCTGAGAGCGTTTGTGTGTGGAAGTGGGAGGAACAGAAGTGTCACTGTACTTTGGAAAACTCCAAAATGACAATCACATTTGTTCTTTATGGGCACCAAGGCTTCAGCAGTGTCTTGACCACCTCCATTGGCTCTAGCAAGCTTGCTTGCTTGCTGAGCTTCTGCTGCACCATCCCTGAGCTGGAATGGAGCATCCTCCTCTGCTGTGTGAGGGATCCTGCTTTCTCCTGGCCCTGGCACAACACTGCTGGCAGCCCTGGCCTGCTTGCAGGGTCCCATTCACTTGTTTATTCAGCTCTCTACCACCCTTTGTGTTGCTGGGCTCTGTTTCTCAGTGCTGCTTGTTACTGGTTTGGCAGTGCAATCTCCACTCAGTAACATTATTTCTGGTACACTGGTAAAGAATGGGGTTCTCTGTGGGTTAAAGGCATTCATTACTATGCTGCACTATCAGCTGCTTCATTTATTGTCTTGGTAATTCTGCTGTAATTAATGGGGTGAGACTATCTGAGATTGCACTTCACATGATTTCAGTTCCGATTAGTACTAAACATAAGCGAGATGAAGCAGCACCCTGTATGTGTACACACAGAAATTTCCGGTGCTTATGCTGTTATTTCTGCATCATTATAGCTTTTTATTAGAACTAAATCCAACAACAGAAATAAGTATTGTCTTTTGATAAATAAATACCTATGGGAACTGATCAGCTTTTCATGCAGCATTTTTTGATCCTGCATGAAAAAGCATCATCAAAAATAAATATGTTTATTTTATAGGCAGAAGTAGCCCTCTAGCTTATAGTATTGAAAATAAGCTGGCTTTGAAGGACAATCAGGTCTGTGGAAGGAAAAGAGACATCAGAAAAATCTGAAGTGTGGACCAACAGAGAACATGCAATAGAAATTATCACTCAATGAGAGCTCATAGATTACTGCATGTGAAATTCAGTTGCTAAAAGGTTACAGATCAATGTAATAGATATAAAAACTTCATTTTTGAACTGCTGGCAAAACTCCAACAAAAGTCGATGCCATTTCCATTAAAAATAAGGGCATTATTTTACAGGTCTATTTTGTGTGTTTGGATAATCTCTTTCATTGAGAGAGTGTGTTATTACAGGGCTATTGATTGGACTACTGGCCAAATCTATAGGTCTGCATAACTGGGGAATGATATATCTGGATGAAACTAAATCTATATAAAGCCTGTACCCTACAAAACATTAGGAACTATTAAAACATCAATGGTATTTAGTCTGAATGAAGCATCATTAGTTTTTCCCTAAAGAAAAACTGTCTCCAGCACCCAGCTGCTTGGATAAAATGCTGTCTCTTGGAAACTTCAGTGAGAAAATAGTTCCTCTTGAAGGTGAACATCCTGACACAAATGGTGAGTAATCTACTTGTAACAGCCATAATGTGACCTGAAATGCCTTTCTGACAGTGCAAAGACTATTTTTCCTACTTAGGGTTTTTGAACACTCGATGACTCCTTGGCTTTTACTTTAGGAAAGTACAGTCAAAGACCTTTCCATCTTTGGCCCAGCTAAAGCAGGTTGCCAGAATCCGGTCAGATCACTGTATTTTGGTCCAGCAGAATTCCCTCCTGAGGAGCTAGTTGATATAGGATGACAAAGGCAAACTCAAGATTTGGACATACCTTTATCAAAGCATGTTAGCAGTCCTTTTTATTTATTTATTCTCACTTTTCCAACCCTGAACAATAGTTTTCCTTTGAAATATACTTCAAAGTAGTTATCATTTTACAGCATATGCTACATTAGATTTTGGCATGCATATCTTAATTTTCACTTCATTGATTCTTGAGTAAGTATCTCTCATAATGGGGGTAATAAAAATCACGTGTCAGATCACATTCTCAGAAGCATTCTTGGTTTGTGTTATTTCTCCAGTTTAGCATATTTTAAAAGTGCCTGAACTGTGTAGGAGGAAAAAAATCAATACACCGTTTGACTAGGAATTCCCTGGGACATAGAAAGGTGTGTAAGCTTTCAGATGGCAATGTTTTCCTCTGTAGGGAGTTCAGCTGTTTGCAGAAAGATATTATGGTGTTACTAATAGTACCACAGTAGTGTGTTGTGAAAGAGCTTTTGAGCTGACATTGCTTTGGAGACAAAAGCAATAATGTGCATATATACACAATACCAATACTTGCCCCACTTTTATGGCAATTCATATATATATTGTAACTAGATTATTTTGGACGCACTGCCTCAGTAGGTTGTTATGTATATATCCTGTTGTTGTGAAAAGAGTAACCCATACAATTGTGTTGTAAGACAAAGTCATGTTCTTGCAGAGGATCACAAAATATTTGTGTGATACACAGCACCAGCTGACAAGCGGCAGTGCTGCAGGGAGTTTACTGAGGTAACTCTTTTCCAAAGCATATCTTGCCCTTGATTATAACCTGACTTCTGAAAAGACCTGGCTTCTCTTACTATGTACATGAGACACCTGCAAAGTGGAGCAAATACTGTGCTCACTCCTGCACATTTTTCCCTGCAATGTTTCTTTGTTGTACCCATTAGTGCTTCAACCTTGTTGCTCAAACCCGTTGCCGCCTGTCACGCTTATGTTAGTGACGAGGTACTGGTAAACAATCAAACCCGTAAGGTGTGACATGCTGTGTGACTCTGTCTCTGTTACTGTGTAGGAAAATAGTAAGAAAAAATAAAATTACTTTTAAAAAGTCCTTGTCTGAGACAGTTGGAAATACTTTGTCAAAATAATTTTCTAATAAGAGCAGATTTGTTAAGAATGGATTTCTTCACTCAGACATGCCAGCTGCAGCAAGGCTGCAAGGGAGCTCTTGAGTCCACATTAAGCTCTGCTTAGATTGGGAAAGATCTATCTGTACCCCAGGAAATTGTTCGTTTTGTGGCAGCTAAACATGATCCTTGGTCGAGGGACCCTCAGGCAGTTTTTTGTAAGCACACACCTACTGCCGCCTGCCTCTGCTTTAAGCTGGTACAGAGTTTGGATTAGGCAGCCTTTGGACAGATAACTGAATGCGGCTGGTAGGATTGACCCAACTGCACATCTGTTTCCTTGCACTTGGACTGTTAAAACTGAGCACTCAAAGGTACAAAGCAAACATGAAAAGATAAAACCAAGTACCCTTATTTTGGGTTTCCTGCTTGCTTTTTGTCCATGTTTCTCACCCTTCCTAAGCAAATTCTGGCCTGTTGCTCTCCATTCCTCTGAACACTTGATTTTTTTCTCTTGATCTTAAGCTTAATGCTGGAAAGAGCAATCATCCTTACTCTGGCTGTGGTGTAGTATCTGCTTCCAGATAAATGTTGCTAAGGTTTGCACTTGTGATTTCAAAGTCCTGGTTTTTTTTCTTCCAAACTACATTTAATTTTAAGGGATAGAATATACTGAACAGGGCTGATTTAATTCTTTATATGACCAAGGCACTCTAGGAAGTTTTCATAAACTTACTTTGTTTAAATTATTATTATTATTATTAAAGAAAATTTGTGATTTCTCGGCTATTCTTTTCTCAGCTGAAAGCTTTTATGAGCTGTAAAGATTTTTACCAATTACCCAAGCGATCTTCTGAATCTTGCAGTTTTTTTGTTTTAAATCACTCCACATACTCATTGCTGAATATAAAAAGTGCATATAAACTGTTCCTGGAAATCTATTCCCTTGCAAAATAAACAGCAAATCTCTAGAAAAATCCTCACTTTGGAAAACCTACTAACTTGTTGTGAAGTAAAGGAATAAATCGTCTTAGATGAAGCACTATTTAAAATAAGAGGGAAGAAAATTAAAAGCTTACCCCTTATTAAAAAGTCTATAATTGTATTTCTAGCACTTTGTAATTACAGAGTGCATAAATTTCTCAGACACCTACAATTACTTTTAATTTTTGTAACCAGAGTTCTAAATATATAAAAGATTCATTCTTATCTGTAGTTTTCTACTTAGCATAATATAGCTACAGTTTTGCATAAATAACACACAATACAAACACAAAACCTGACAATCAGATTTTTTGATACTAAGCAATGGTACCTGCAGTGTGTAAATAACATATTTTCTTATTAAATTTTCTATGAGAAAGTGAATAAAAATGGAGTACATACTCTGCAATTTAACTTTGGAACAGTTTCATTAGCTGTAGTATGAACAGTGTTGGAAGCAGAGTGATTGGACCAATTCGTTGCAGTAAAGTTGGTGGGAAAGTGGTTGGAAATTTTATATAAGATTTGGATGATTTTTATTAGTTTAGTAAATTATTTGTCTGATTCCTTGTACAGTTTAGTATTATATCATTTAAGTACTTAGCCACTTTTTGTTCTTAGGTTTTTTTTCCCTGGCAGTTTTTTTTTAAAAGAAATAATATAGTTAAGTCCATAATTTCCTCATCTAATGTTAGAAATTCTGTCATTTATTTAAGTGTTTAGTAGTGATTTTTTAAGGACAAGGAAGGTGAGAGTTGGTAGCACATATTTATGCTTGTAGTAAATTATATAGAAGCACTTCTCATTTTATCAGGCGGATGTCTTTTACCAACACATAATTGTTCATGCAGTTGCTAAAAGTAACATAATATGCATTTTCAGCCACACGTATCTGCAAGTATAGCATCTGATTATTTTATCATTGCACGTTAAAAAGGCTCATAACCCTTGTCCGAGAATTGCATTGGGTCCCTTAAACTGTGTGCAGCATCCCCAGCATGAGAGCATCTGAGAACCTTTATTCTCCCCATTCCTGCGAACTTTGGGCCAGATTATTTTTTAACAGTTTGTTGCAAGATGTTTTTTGGAGTACCAACACTTTTTAACAGTGAAGAATGCAGAAGTTCTTCATTTATGTCACATTTTCTTTTTCCATCCTTGAAGAATTAGCCTTTCTGCTGCCTTGCTTTGCTTTTCTTCATGGTCCCTGACATGTGCTTCTTAGTAGGTAGATGAAAATTCCTAAAAGCTTTTGCAGCACATCATAAATGACAAATTACCCTTGCAGAATCAGTGGGAGGCATTGTTGTGCAGATAGCGTTGGAGTCTCCTAAAAGTAGACAAGGGAGGAACAGTAGAACAGATGACACTACAGTAAAGAACATGTTGCTTTCCTTGATCCCATGTTAGATCCCATAAACTCGATTAAGGCAGTTCAGAAGACAAGAGGACGGTTGAGGGAATGCCCAGTGAAGTCTGACTGTCTGATGTGGACATGATAATGACTGGGACAAGGTAGAAGAAATTAGTTTTGTAGAGCATCTGTGAGCTTGTAAAGAGAGACTGATGGTGTATGGATGAAGGGCCAGAGACAAGGACACAAGGAAAAGAAGGTCCTGAGGTAACATCCTCAGTGAACAATGTCTGGACCTGAGAAACAGCACCAGAACCTGGACTCTGCCATGGCAGTATGAGATAGACCTTAACTGTAGCATTGCTTATTTGTAACAGATGTAGAGTAAATTTAAGGTAGGATGTAGGTGCTGATAATAAAGGCACATATTGGGTGACTCTATATGTCTTTCAAGGGTTATGGTAAGCTAGAATGGGTATTCACCCTTGCTGCAGGGTTTTGCTTACCCACCTCCTTTGAATTAGTTGGTGAGTGGATGGAAAGCATTGCCTCCCCTGGCAGCCCTAACTGGCGAGTGGGATGGAGCCCTGTTGACACGGAGTAGGTAGGGTCAGCTGTTCACCTGTTCTAGCTTGCTGGAGAGCTGCTTCTGTTCTTCTCTTCTGTAATCTTTCTTCTGAATTTTCAGACCATCATTTGGAAAGAAATCTAGGTTCAGCCACAATTTTGGAGATGATAAAATTTTACAATTCCTGTATTTGCGTTGCTTTTTCTACCCATATGATGCTTTAGAACTTTTTCCTTTGTCCACTTAATACTTTGTCTCAAAGAGACTAGATTTAATTTTATTATGGTCAAATTCTTTTAGTCAGTGTTTTGCAGAATGACCAGCCCAGCAGAACCCTATTGGGGCCACTGTATGCTCTCATTGTGCAAATAATAAAAATAATTGTAAAAGGTTTCTATTTCTGCCTTGCTAGATTTAATTCTGACAGGTAGCAAAGTATGCCACCCGCCCCCACACAGAGTATAATAATGTCCTTGGAAACAGTTATACGTCACCATATCAAGCAATATAATATAAGACGTGTTGGAAACAGGCTGCTTGGTAAAACAGACTGTTGGTCTGATCCAGCATGGTAATAATGAATTTGTTCTGGAAATCCAGTATTTTACAATGGATTTTTAGAAATATTTTTAGCTGCAGTGATGTCATTCAATGATAACAGTTTTTTAAAACACACACAAAAAAACCAACCCTATGTAGTATAACCACTGAGTGCCACTTCATTTCTTACCTAGTCACAGAGGGATGGAAATTGGCTACCTCAGATTTAACCAGCCTTGAATGAGAGTCCAGTAATCAATACAGCAAAAATTCAAAAGATGATTGCTGGCAGCAGAAGGGCCTATTAGAGTGATTTCTGCATTGATCCTTCTGTCTTATATTCTGGTTTGGACTGGTTTATTTAACCGTGTTCGAAGTTATTTATACCAGGATTAATTTCTTTGGGTAACATTTCTTGATGTCTTTTTGATTTTAGTGGAGTTTAAGTAAAAGCAGAACACTTCATCACACTATAAAAACTTGTCAACAGCGTTGAGGTTTATTCTGAGTTTTTTGAGAACTGCAGTTTTTGAGAAGACATCTAACATTTTGGTATTCTATTTACCAGACATTGCCTGTGCGAATGAACAAGGTTATCAGATGAGTATCAAAGCCTTAGCAGAAGGGTAAGATTACCGTATTCTTTTGAATCTTTTCCATTTAATCCTGCAGTGCTTCTTAGCAGATAGGTTTAAGGGTTTTTTTTCCAAACTGGTCAAGGTATCCCCAAAAGACAACAGCTAGCTGCCTTCTCCCATTATATGAAATTTTCAGTTAGTTGTTCAAAGTTCCCATAGCATGTTGCAGCACCAATCAAAAATCAAAAATTATCTGTCACACTAGCTCTTGCTGATACTTGAGTAGCTTTAGCTCATCGCATAGAACAAATGTCAAACTGTAAGGCCCACCAGATATGAAGACAATAGCTTCTATATGTACCTAATATAAAGCACATGAAAGTTTTTATAGTATATTGCTGCTATGTCACTATGCCAACCAGAAATTAGCCTTGTTATTTCTTTAGCTGAAGATCCGTTTTATAACAGACCCAGTGACTGAGGCATAAAAGCCCACGTGCAATTCTTCAGATTCAGTTTTAAGGTGAATTTAATGCAGAAGTGAAATGTAGACCTTGGAGAATACATGCCTCTTCTGAGGCATGGAGGGGAGCAGACTTAGGCTCCTCTCAGGCTTTCAGGAGACCAGTGTCCCCAGAAAAGCAAGACAGTGTTTGCATCTTTTAGATTGCAAATTGTCTTGTGCAGCTTTTAATCTTCCGTAGGTGGGTAAATGTCTACCACAATAACCCAGACTGGTGAGCATCTCAGTGCTACCATAGTATGAACAGTAAATAATAATCAACCAACAGTTCCACTATGTTAGCATTTTTCAGCTGATTTGACTTAGCCTCAGCAGGTAAGGATGTAATGCAGAAGTTATGCACCTCAGAGCTAGAGCTGAGGAGAGCTTACTCATCATGTGCCAGGTAGTGTAGCCTAGATTTCTCCCTGTAGAAAAGGGATTTGCCTCCACACAGGCATGTTGTAGGACTTCCATCCAATAAGAAACATAAATATACACTGCAATATTCAAGGGGACTGTAGTCACATCTGAGCCTGTAATGGTCTACAATGGCAGATTACATTGCTGGCTATTCATATATTAAAATTATACTAACTGTATCTAAGCCCATTGTACTACTTACACCTCCCCAAAATTCTGCCAGATATTTAAATTATTACAATCCTTCCTCCTTACCAGAAGCATATAGATTTTTTTCTTAATATACACCTTAAAATAAAAGATTTTGGACACATTTCCTTTAAAGAAAATCACCTTTTTTCTTTAAGGACTTGAGAGTTTTGGTTGAGAATATCTTGCCTTATGGATCTGCCTAGTGTCCGAACTGAGAAGTTAATTTGGGAGCAAAAAGGAGTTTTAATCTGGATTTAAACTAAACTACTTTTACAATCTCAGCAAACTTTGCTCAACCTTTAAACAATACCAGTTAAAAAGTATTACTCTCCAAAATTTCTAAATGTGTAAGGATTCATGTCATTTTATATATAGTTTACAATAAAGATCCCAGTATTTCCTTGTTTCCCCTGCCTAATTTGTATTAGTTTTGGCATATCCTGTAACACAGCGTCAGATTTAGCTCTTGGGGGCACTTTTTTAGTCTGTAACTCCAGTTCAGGAAAACAGTAACGGTTTGGCTTTGAATACCCAGTGCCATCTAGGGGCTGATAGCTGAAAGGGGGAGAAGTGTCCAAAACACCAAATACAGCCTGGGGGTAATAGGAACCGGGGACAGAAGAAAGGAAATAATGGGAAAAAAATCCAGCTAATGAAAATAGAGGCACCCAAATCCCTGCCCAGAGACAGCTTGGGCTCCACAGGGCTGCCCTGGCTTGGGGAGTGGTGGGGGGAAAGGTGGCCTCTGCCTGCTGACACTGCCTTTGCTTGGTATCAGTGACACCTGCACAATGCCCTCCCAAACCACCGGGAATGGGAATGTGCAGGAGGAGGTGAGTCCTCAGCTGCATCCGGACACCATGCCTCTTGGTATTTAAGAGTACCATACATTGGAAGAGGATGCTTATAAAGAAACAGAAAAACGCCAAACAGCTTTGTATCGTACCTTTACAAAATTCTGACCTAAACTCTGGGGTTTTATATGTGTTTTATTCCTTTCTTAAAGCTATTTTAATACCCTACTTCTGTTTATCATACTTCAGAGTAAAATTCGAGCAAAAGACACCTTACATAGAAAAAGGCATGCTCTGTGTCAGGCATGACAGCAGAAACTCGAGTTTCCACTCAGTACATTCGCTGAATAAATTGTCTTTGAACTCCCTCTGGTGGTATAAATGTTTTGTAAGTAGAAAAAGGTTTTGGAAGCACTGTGTGTACATAGCTTTAGCAGTGAGTTGCTAGTTTGTGATTTTTCTTCACACTTCATAAAAATGGCTATGGAATAAGATGGGAAAATGACGAATACATAAAACTTAGGCAGAGTTTAAATATTTTTTGTTTTGTAATGCAGAAAAAGAAGTTGGTGTTTTTCTGTCGCTCAAGATACAAATGCATAGAGCTACCTTTGGTTACAATCCTTCTTTACATTGGCGGAGCAGCACAATTATAAAACTTTCTCTATTGTCCACAGTAGAACTACTCTGAAATGAAAGAGACCAGACAAGTCGAAGAGGCTGAGGGGCATTCTAACTGGAATGGGCTGGTCTGTGAGAACCTTACTCATACTGGTGAGCAATTAACCCTTAGGCAGAGTTAATTAAGGAATCTTTTCCTTGGCATGACTGGGCTGCTTATGTAAGCAGCTGCTTACCTGAATAAGCAAAAGAATCACAGTCTGCTTCTTTTTAAATGAAAACTTGTCTACATTGCACATGTGAACCTACAGGGCGTTTGCCAGCTGGATGTTGTGCGATGTAGGTTAGACAATAATGTCAATATTAGATGTTGATGTTGATTTGTTAAATTCAAGTCTGTAAACTTCTGCTTTATGTTCTGTCTGCACATGGTGAATTTCAGTATGTTTTATTTCTCTGCTATTGAATTTTATATATATAGTTGAAATTGTGGGGGCACCATAGCAATGGTCTCTGGAAAAAGCATTTTTCTCTATTTCCAGGCTATGGAAATTCCAGAATTTCTGAACTCACTGAGGAAAACTCCATTTATTAAAATATAACTAGACAAAACTCAATGCAGAAATCTGCCCGTGTCACAGTCATGTACATGGAGGGTGTTTCTAAGACATCAGCTTGTTATGCCAGTGACAGGCAGCCTGAATGGCAAGCCAGGAAAGAATTGCATGACCTTTCATGTCCCATTGAGTACTATCTAATTATGTATTATAATCAACATATATACTCTAAACATTTATACTCAGCCCTTATCAGCTATTCGGAACTTGGGTTTAGGGGGCAGATCCTGGATTTCCTAGTACCCCTCAGAGTGAGAGCTTCGTGAAGCTGAATTGGGAAATTTTGTGGTGCAATGGGGGATGTGTACATGCCAGCACCTCAGTTAGGCCAGGGAATGGCTTTTGAAGTAAATATTCTGATCATCCCCACTTACCACCCTTTAGTCCAGGGCAGAAACTCCTGAAATACACAAAGCATTGACTCTGGGATCTTAACACCGGTCATAAGAAAAGATCTGTTCTTATTTCACTTAGTGTTAATATAGACAGCGCCCAGGATCTTCCCTTCCTGGACCCAAACACAGGGATCACTTTAGCCTGACACCGCAGGATTCTCCTCTCACACTGAGTACTCCCCCCTACTCCTGCCTGTTTCCTGCAGATGCTGCTCCTTCTTCAGGGAGTGTTACTGTCTGGATCTCTATAGCTTGCTATATATAGACTAGAGGGAGATGTTCAGGAAAAGCAATGCACGTGGGTCAGAAGCCAAGGTACTGACAAGATTTGGTGTTGGCAAGCTGGAGACATTGGGTTTTTTTTGGGAAAGATAAATACCCACTTATTCCGAAGAGATGACACTGTTCTCTGCTGCCTCAGCTTATGAGGTCTTACTGCAGTCATGCCAACTCTGGATAAAGAGTATACAATATCAAGCCTGTGGGTCTCAAGACTATGTCAAAGTATATACCTTGCACATCAAAGGCAAGCTTGTACTGCTGACTAAACCACCTGGACCTGTTGCATCTCACCTGACACCTGTGGGGCTGGATGGTGGTGTTTCACAGGGCCCTGGACACGGAGGGCTCCCTTTGCCTGCCCATGCTGCCATGTCTAGATATAAAGGATGCAAAGTAACTTATGGATGCCATGTTTTCAAGTGCTGATCACACATGTGCAATCACTTGCATCGCACACGTCTTGCTTTCTTCATTAAGCTTTGCTGTGTGTGCTGCTGTATTAATTTTATGACTACTTTGTACTTTTCATAGTTTAAAGCGGGTTATATTTTCCTTCTGGTCAGCTTTAGATGTTGTACCTGATTAGTTTTATGGCCTGTACTGGTTAGCTTCATTCCTCAGTTTCCATGTGGGCTGCCTGTTACCAGGCTGAGTGATAACAGTTTGACTATGTCTATGTTACAGGTCATAGGGTATAATAGAAACTGATCCGTAGAAGGAAACAGCTGAGGTTCTCACGTACACACTACTTACATTTTGTGATTTCTTTCCTTCAGACTGACACTGGTCTGGTCCTGAGGACTGAGTCCCTATTAGCCTTTGCAGTGCTTGGGTGTGTTCTTGGCATGTATCTTCTTATGTCTGAGGCAGTAAATGACAAGTAAGACTGGAAGACAAACTTAAAAATGTCCTTCTGAAGCAAACCAAAGTACTAAAGTAGATGTACTGCTTGTGAGCTGGGCTTTTATGGAGTGCCATGTGCTTTGACTTCAAAAACTATTTGTGATTCTGATATTTTACTAAAGCCTTTTTGCATCCCTTTAATTATTTGTTCCCTTACATTCACACGGGCAACGGACAGCAGTACCTTTAAAAAAATTGGTTTAATTGTTCATTAAACTAACAATACTCAAGAGATCACCACAGTGAGAAGGAGCTGCCTTCTCAATGGTTATTGAAGCATCTGTAGATCAGGCCCCTGCCCATTAACAGAGTGTGTGCTCTGTGCTCGAGGCTGTTGGTGGAGTTCTATGTGCCAGACACATCACTGCCTGCTTGCCGTGCTTTGTGCTCCTGCTGCATCAGAGGCTCAGCCGCTTCTGGGTCCCAGAACTTTGCCAATCCCTGCTCTCCACAGAGCAAGGCACCTAGTATCCTCCTGGTAGTCTAACTAACCACAGTCCTGAGAATACAGCCCTGTCTACTCCCTTTATCTTGCTCCCCTAAAATATCACACATGCAAAAATCTTGCTGAAGTGGCCAACAGTTTAAAATGGTGGGTTTAACACCAGTCAAGGTGATATAAACAGAGGGTGAGGAAGAGGCACAAGTAGCCAGAGGATGCTTCTGTGGGACTGGCTCTACTTATGCACAGATACCTGCAGCTGTGCCCCAACTGCACGGCAAAGTGAACTGGAGCAGGATGATCTGCTCTGCAGCACCTGCAGGCAAACTAAACCTGTGAGCCACAGGTGTGCTTTCTTGTACACACAGCAGTGCGGAAAATGGCTTGAGCAGCTGTGTGCGTGGCTGGGAGCCTCAGCACTGGGGCTGGTTGCAGTCAGGATGTCTCAATCTGGAGAAGGTTTAGTCTTTCGTTCCTGGCCTGCCTGGCCCACCAGGGACCCTATAAAGTAGCTGCTGTTAGGTAAAGTAGTAGACTGTAGCAGGGCTGGTGTTGTCTGCCTTGTTACTTGCTGCATAGTTTTCTTTGCAGAAGTATAAGCTATATTTTCTTCTCGGGAAACTCATATCCATGCTGTGGATCCCACTACTTGGTTAGATCTGCAGGTCATCCTGGATTTAATTCCACCTGGAAATGCAGGTACACCTGGGATCAAAAGTTACTAACCAAATGGGATTGGTTACCTTGCTTTTGCTTATGAAAAGGATTAACTGTGCTTCCAAAGCAATTTCCATTAGGCAGGATTGCCATGGCCTGATGGCCACTTCTCTCACTCCCACTTCAATACCATGAAAAAAGTCCACTTTTTCTAGTCCATTAATTCTATTGTATTTAATTATATAATATATTTTTTCTATTTTCTTTGCTTTCCTCATGGAAGTCTATATTTAACATTTGAAATATAAGGTGCAGGTTACAGTTGTGCTGTAGGGAAAATGGATTTATTTTCATTTTAGTCAAACATTTAAAATACTTCCTTGGAGCAACTATACTGTCTCAGGATGTGATACTGTTAAATTTTGTTGTAGCTGGTTAAGCATGGGCTGAAAAGGAGCATAAATTCCTCCTCTAGAATAGAAGTAGAAATGTTTAAGGGGAGCAAATTTGTTGAGATATTATCCTCTGGGAGCCAAAGTTTAGCTTCTATAGAACACCAGGCTGTCCTTGCGGAGGGGTAGTATTGAAGACCCAACCTCTCCCTCTGCTGCTGAGGGCTGGTTTTAGCCACATTTGGGCTTCCCAGAATGTTCTGTTTCCCCCCCAAAAAAGGGTGAACAATGGAATTAAATAAATAGGTACTGTCTGTTTTAATGCTGAAGCTCTGCAAGATCAGAGGGGGCCATACTTACCATTCAATGTCCTCCCCAGGCTCAACTTATTCCAGGTAGATGCCCATCTGCAATGCACCTAGCGGGACAGGCTCCAGTCCCACCTCCCAGACATGTCACGGACACTGAAGATAGCACAGCCATGAAGGAGAGTCCTGCCCAGTGCATGAATTTACAATGAGCACCTGAGTCAGAGCTGGGCTGTTGCTCAGGTGTCAGCCTATTTTGTGATTAACAACCATGGGAAAACTCCAGGCATTTTGGGAAACACTGATTCCTTCTCAGATATTCACCCTGATGCAATGAAGAACAGGTAAGATGTGGCTTCAGAATGGGAAGAAATTTAGGATTGTGTTTATTATATGTGATGTTCTGTTTGCATTTTTATGTTTCTAATACAAAAAAGACAAGCAGCATAAGATACTTTGAAATGAAATTTGTTAATGGATAGCATTTCCCATATTTTCCCCTATGGACAACAGGAATTGAGAATGGGGAAGACAAAGGGATGAGATACTGAGTATGAGGAAAGGCATACTTTAAAATGCTTTCCTGTTTCTTAAGAAATAGGAAGATTTTTAAGAAATCTCTTGACATTGATCTAGATTAGAAAGTTGTTGATCTGTTTGTTGGGCTTTTTTAAAATCTTGAACCAGATTATACTCTTCAGGAACAGTTAAAATTCCGGTATTCAAGATTAGGTAGCAATGAAATGTAAATCAGAGTGTTCTTATAACCTATTCAATATCAACTGGGCATCTCAGAGATGCATTTGATGTATAGGCACAGAACAGGTTTTGCAGAAGCACAATAAAACTACTTAAGTGCCAGTAACATTTCTGGGGTAAATAGAGGCCTGACAGGCAAGGAGATCAATGTGACTGCATAGCAGCTTTATCAAAATGTTCAGACAGTCACTATCAGAAGCAATGCTCAAATTTCTCTCTAAGGTGACCGTTTGACAGAGAACCATATTTCACTGGCTTTCTTCAGGGAAGGATCAGCAACAAATGAGAGCACAGCAATGTCTTTTCTGAGAATGATGTTATTTACTTTCAAAATTTTATGCAGTTTTTATAGAAATAATCTTGCTGTGGTTGTGATGGCTTAAGGATACAAGAGAGGTGGTGTGTGTATACAGATTAGCAGCCTAAACGAAGACAGGCTTTGCTGCCTGGCCCATACAAAGTAACATGCCAGAAAGCGCATCTGACAAGAATGTGCTGAGACACACAGATATTTATTTATGGCAAGAGACTGACCACAGAGAAGCATCATCACAATTTACAAGCCCAGATGCAACAACAGGCAGCTGGTGGGCAAAGTTAATTACCTTTTCTTTCAAGAAGAAGGATGAAGCGAGGGACACAAGTTCTTGCAGCATGCTTTTGTATGTGGTGTGGAAATGAATACTCAACACCTTTTGGGCTTACTCTTTCAAAGACCAGCTTCTGTGTCTGATGTGAGTCAATCATACGTGCTCCAATGGAATCCCAAAGGAATCCTTCCGTTTTCATGACAGCTGGACTGGATGTTGAAATTAGCACTGACTGTCTCAGAGAATATTAACAGTTTGTAAGGAGAAAAGATTTAACCATCCAGCCAATAATATGGCACTATAATGAACCAGAGTTTGTATAATTGCTAAAATCTGCAAATAAAATTTTTATTTGGAGTCTCTTTGGAAGGATTTAGCAAAAGAAACTTTCCACATGGTTAAGGCAGAACTTTAGACTGCAGCAGTGGGAAGGGACCTGGTGCAAGGGCTCTCCGGAGGCACCTGCATACCTCAGCATGTGTTGCACGAATTCTCATGCACTTCCTGAAACTCATCACCCTTTCCTGTGTAAGTGGAAATTCAACTCCTCAGCCACATTTCCCTGTCTTTCTGTATTCAATGGAGGGGGAAATATGTAACAAAATTTGTGTTACACTGATTCGGCTTCTACTGCAGGGAAGAACCCTAAGAAGAGAAATGTTAAATGACTACAAGTGTTTTCCCAGTGATCCACAGTTTTTCAGTTTTCCTTAGAGGGTTAAAAGAGGAGAGAAGAGGAAAAAACTCCTCATGCAATGTTTGGACATGTGAATTCTAGTGAAACTTTCATTGACCCTCTCCCCCCTCCTCCAGATAAACTTAAGCTAATCTTCTGTGGGTTTTTTTTTTGTTGTTGTTGTTGTTTTGTTTTAAACTTCCTTTGTCATCCTTAAGAGAAATATTAATAAATCTCACCAGCAAGCAAAGCGCAAGTATGTGAGAGTGTGTTAAAGTAACCTAACCACTGCATATGTTATCTATGATTGGTAGGGAAGAAGTCAGAATATTCCCCATGTTTCAGCAAGTTCTTTTCAAACTCTTAAAGGCAAAATTGTTCTGAAAATAGCTTCTGGTTCTGTTTTCTAAGGTCAAAAAAATCTAAAATACCTGTATATGTGCAAGAAGATTGCCCATAAACATATGAGTAAAAAAGTAAACACCACTTCTGATGCAAACAAAAGCTGCAAATTTTACAAACTACAACTACCAAGTACACTGTTAAGCTATTTTCCATAGCAAATGGCTCCAAACCCACATCTGTGTAGTAGTGAGCGCTTGCTCTTTCTTTCTTAAAACAAGACCGAGGTCTCTCTCACCTGTTAGCACAGATTTTGACTACCTTGTCTCTGTCCCCAGTGAAATGAAATGAGCTCAGTGCTTCAGTTTATTCCTTATACTTTGGAGCTGTGCCTTTTTCAATATTGCTAAGTTGTAAGACTTTGGGTAAGCAGGCCCTGTGGATATGAAAGAGGCTGAGGGATCATTAAGTAATACATCCAATAACGCACCTTTATTGGGCTTTATGAATCACCAGTAATAGAGACAGTCATGTGGCTTGAGTTCACAAAGCAATACCCTTAAAAAGGGAAAAGGGACATTCTGCAGCTCTGTGAGCTACAAATCTAGGACACAAAGCACATTAGGGAGAAAGGATTTAAAAAAAAGTTAAAAAATCAGGGCAAGGGATGGATGGAGGAAAGCTGAGAAAGCTCTTCCTGTCCCAGTTTGTGTCTTGGGTAGTGAGACAATCTGTTGCCCTGTGGGCCATCATGAGGAGGCTGGAGTCACCCAGGAAGAGCCGATGACAGTGAGAGGGACACAGGAGGGGACAGAGGGTTGGCTTTATGAGGTGTTTCTGCAATCTATCAGTTTCCAAAAGCTCCTTTGGTAACTGTCATCCAGAAAGGCATACAGGAAAGGGTTAAAGCAGCTGTTGGCATAACTCAAGCTAGTGATGAAGTAGGAAATCCCAATGATCAGTGGCGTTTGTGGGATGTCTGTGGTGAGGGCAACCACTGTGCTAAGATGACAGGGCATCCAGCAGAACATGGCACACAGCCAAGATGAGAACAACCATCAGCGTAACATTTTTTTTTGCTTTGTCCAGAACTTTTGCATTGCTATGGAGGTGCACACATCTCATTCTGCACAGCATGGTGGTGTAGAGGATGCAGATGGTGGACACTGGGATGGCAAAGCCTAAAGTGAGGGTATAGATCTGACTGCCTTTCCACCACACACTCTCAGGGTGGGGGAACACAAAGATGCATTGGGAGCACCTCTGCTCCTTGTGTAGCTTAGAAAAGACAGTGAAGGGCAGGATGATGACTGTGACAAAGGACTAGACACACAGTCTCACAGTCTTGGCTGATTGGTAGGTGTGGTAGGACATCTTCCTGGACTTGGTGGTGGCCACCACAACCAGATAGCAGTCAATGCTCATGATGGTGAGGAAGTAAATGCTGGAGAAGGTGTTATACTGGTCTATGGAGACGATGAGCTTGCACATGAAATCTCCAAAGATCTACTGCAGGAGGAGATAGTCAGCAATGTTGATGGGTAGCACCAAAGTAAAGAGCTCATCAGCAATGGCCAGGTTGAGGATAAAGATGTTAGCAACTGTTTTAATCTTTGGGACTTTGAGGATTATGTAGATGACAGCAGTGTTGCCTGTCAGCCCCACAATGCAGATGACTGAGTAGATGACAGGCACCATGATGTAGAAGCTGGGGCTCCATGGGGGAGCGGACATATCCAGCCCCACATCCCCTCTTCTGGTACAGTCCATGGGCCCACCCACACATGAGGAATTGGTCTCAGAGAGGGTGGAGTTCTCCATGGCCACAGAAGAGAGTGGCCAGGCCCACTGGTAATGGGGACAACTTAGAAGTGGGGGAAAAAAAGGCAAGACCCCTGCTCTTTTCAAGCCCCTGTCTCCTTCAGCACATCCAGCCACTGAGGTCCTATGTATGCTGCCTGCTGCCACTCTGCTCAGAGCAACAGCATATCACAGAGGGCTCACCTAGTGGTGAAGGGTCCCACCATCCCCCCAAAGTGGGGATGGTCCCCCATCAGCTGCCTCTTCCCTCCCCCTGCACTGATGGGTGCCATGTGGAGGTCAGCACCCAGCCTCAGACTCCCGCAAGGTGACGACCCCAAGGTGAGAGCAACCCTGGCAACTCAATGGCTGGGTCAGACCACAGGAATCCTGTCCTTGGGGGGAGCTAGTGTCTTTGAGATGCTCCCCAAAAAGCAAAATACCCCCCCTTCCTGATGGGAATGAGTGCTTTAGAAGGGGGGAGGAAGGATGCACTGACCTTCACCAACTCGGCTGCGGTGGTAGAGCTCCTGGAGGGGTGCAGGAACAGGACAGGGGATGTTGGTCCTGGGTCCATGCAGGTGGGGGATGCTGGTGCTGCTTCCTTGCTTGATCCTGAGAGTTAAATGCATGCCCATCTGGATCTAGGTAGCAACAGACAGGTAACACAAACTGCAGAGAGGATGGTTTAAAAGTCAGGAGCTGGAGCACTGGAAAGAGATTTGTGCAATTACCTGAAGTCGCATCTCCTCCCGATGACAGCAAGGTATCACATTGCAGCAAAGGGGAGAGAAATCCCAGCTCTAAATGGCATCTGCCTGCGTGTCCAAGAGCTCAGAACCCACCGCCTGCCTGGTCCTGGGCTTTGTCTGCAGTGCAGGGCGTAGGCAGTGCCTGGCTGTCAGGTGATGCTGTTCATCTTGCCACAAAAAGGCATTTTTCATGGGGTGCAGGTATCGAACTGAAGCAGGACGCAGGCATGGGAGTTCCTATATCTCTGCCTGACACTTTCATTCCTTCATGCTGGACTTGAATATAACCCCGGGGAGGCAACCTTTTACAGAGGATAATTCAGAGTTCCTGATTATCCTGTTTTTACAAAAAGCACATAGAGTAAAATCTGTCTCACTTCAGTTACATTTGTTTTGCTTCTTAAAAGAGATTGAATTCTATGAGCTATAGTACATTGGATAAAATTTTGCATCTCTTAAATTAGAAGTGAAAATGTCTTTTGTGGTGTTACCAGCAGTACTGACCATGTACATTAAGATACTAATAATGTAGTACATGCATCCTTTTGACAAATAGTCTGGCAAAACTGTTTAATATCTCTGAGCTAACACCACGGAGTGAGAGATAAACACAGTTCTTTGGCTCTGATTGTCCCATACCATGATGCGTAATTACCTAGATTAGCAGGATATCACAGATATGACTATCCAAGCAAATAAATTTATGAGTAAATAGATATAATAGAAAATAAATAAATAAAAATAAAGTACACACAAAGAAAAGTAGCTTCATTGTGATTATGCTTTCCAGTGCTCTGCCTTATTTTATTATATACTGTACTATATTTATTATACACTACCAGCTACAAGTTATAGCAAATAACACTTCACCATACAGAGCACGTTGTGTGATCTGTGGTTCTCTACTTCCTCTATGGAAACACTTGAGAAGAAAAGGTGTTTACACACCTGTGTACTCTCATGAGAATGATATAAAACCTCTACTGCAGGCTTATCATGGAGTTTTGATGCCTCTTCTGTGTACTTTGTACTTTCACAGGCCAAGGAATGAAAATATCACCTCTGCTGTGAAGTTTATTACAATTTGAGTCAGGTTTTCTGACCCAAAGACTTAGGCACCATTTCCCCAAAGTGAATATAGCTTTAGAAACTTTCTAAGTATTAAATTTTTAATTTTGTATGTGATCAAAACTCCTTGTGACCATCTTTTCATTTGGTCTTTTATTTCCAGTGATTTAGTGCAGATAGTACCATGAGCCCCCTCTTCCCCTTTTTACCAACCCAAGTAATCCCAATTAGAAAATAAAAATTTAATCATGATAAATACAGTTCAGCTATTTTTCATTGTTTTCAGATATGTTTCTCTGGAGAAGCTTTGTGACTTTCCTCTGTTGTTTTAGAAATTTTTTTGTTCTCTCAAAAATCCTACTGAAATAGGAATTTCTACTGATGTCAACTGAAACATTTCATAATATTTCAGCTTTGTTTTAAGATCAGCCATGGCATAGTTCAAACAAAAGAGAACACAGACAAAGAGCAGCACCATAACAGCACCAATGCAGGAAAAAATTGACCATGATTCACTTTCTGGTATCCTAAACAGGCAAAAATATTTTTATGTAGAGATATTATTGGAGGATCTCAGCCATAGTGTGTCCTTCTTCTAGTAGTACAGTAGATAATCTAAATAAATAAAATCTGTGACCCTCTACTCATGGTCACTGGGGAAGGCCTCTGGTGACTGCAAAAGGCGTGTCATACTCACCTGAGAAATGGCAAGGAAGACAGTCCAAGGAGCTACAGACTGGTCCGCCATACCTCAAGTCCCTGGTAAGACTGTGGGGGAAATCCTCCTGGAAGCCATTTCCAGGATCAAGAAGAACAAGGAAGTGTTTTGGAGTAACCAGCGTTGTTTCTCCAAAGGCAAATCATGCCTGACCAACCTGGTTGCCTTCTGTGATGAGCTGACTGACTCAGCTGATGAGGAGACAATGGTGGATGTTGTTTACCTGGACTTTTAACAAAGGCTTCAGCACAGCTACATTGAATAGGTGGGCTCAAAGGGTAGCAGTCAGCAACTGAACATCTAATTGGTGGTTGGTTATTAGTAGCATTTTTTCAGGGGTCAGTACTGGGGCTAATTCTTTTTAAGGTATTATTTGGGGACCCGAATGATGGGATGGGGCACACCTCCAGAAAAGTTCACAGGTGTTACCAAACTGGGGAGGGTGATCAGTACACTGGAAGGCAGGGCAGCTGTTCAGAGATGGGCTGACATAAACCATGTTAACTTTTAAAAGGCAGAAATTTCCTGTGTCTGAGATGGAAAAAACACTCGCAACAGCAGAGGTTGGGCACTGCCTCACTAGGGAGCAGTTTTGCAGAAAAGGATGTAGAGTACCTAGTAGAGAACAAGATGAATGTCAGTGAGCAGAGAACCCTTGTAACAATGAAGACTAAATCATGCCCTGTGCTGTGTCAGCAAGCGTGCAGTCTGCAGGTCAAAGGAAGCAGTTATTCTCCTTTATTTGGCAGTTGTGATACCACAAAATTTGGGCTCTCTGACAGAAGAAAGACATTTAAAAACTGCAGCTAAGTGCAGTGGAGGGACATTGAGATGGTTAGGATACTGGAGCGCATTACAGGTGAGATGTTGAGGGAACTGGATTTGTTCTGCCTAGAGAAGAGAAGACCTGGGGGCTGGGGAAATCTAATTGCTGTCTCCAGCCATCTAAATGTGGCATATGGAGAAGACAGGGTCAAAATCTTCTTCAAGTTGCAAAACAATTGGAAGAGTGACAACAGTTGTATATTGCAGCAAGGTAAATTCTGAGCAGACGTAAGGAACAAAATAATTTACAGTGAGAATGATTGAACTTCTGAATATTTTTCTATCCCTGGAGATGCTCAGAATTTGACTGGACATGGTATTGCATAACCTGATACAATTTTGAAGTTGGCACTGCTCTGAGCAGGGAATTGGGTTAGGTCGTCAGAAGTCCCTCTGACCTAAATTATTCTGTGATTCTGTGATGTTACCATATCCAATTCTTATTTTAAGCCTTTGAAATCAGACCCATCCCAACAAATTATACAGTGATTAAAAAAATAAGATTTTAGAGGAAACTACACATTTTTTATGCAATCGCATAATATCAAACTTTGACCAGAATCGATGCTAACAACCCTCTGCAGAAAAGGAATTTCCTTTGAGAGAGCACAGAACATCTGGTGAGTAATTCATGGCTGAATAAATCATTCAACGGAGCTGAAAGGTGATGTTTACAGCAAGATTACATGCATGATGTGATCATTATGAATGCGGGTATGCTTAAAATGCCGTTGTTTTCTGATCTGACTGATAGAATCCTTATGATTTACTTATTCTCAGTATTTTCCTCTCTTGTAACTGGTCCCTTTTTGTGGAAATAGCTTCAAGGGTTAATTATATAGGAAGGAAATCTTTAAGAGTGAGTAGAAAAGAATTCCTTTTAAGTTTTATGTAGTGCTAAAGAGAAGCCTATTAATTAATTACATTTTTACATTCATATTTTATCCCTGGAGTTTAATTGGACTAATGGAGCACAGAGGCTAAACAACAATGGATGAAAAATTAGATTTAATTTCCTAGAATATATATTTCAAATTCATTACTATCCTATATCCAAAAGCAGTCAAGATTATTTCTGTATTTACTAGCAATGCTTGTTATATATTTTGACAACTCGAAGAATATAACTCTATAGGATTATTTTAGACTTTATCAGTATGCTGGGTCTTGTCACTTCTTTGGTTGTTACTCTAAATAAATGGGAAATGTTTAGTTTACTATATGGCATTAAAAAAAAAAGCCTCAACAAATCCAACCAGCATTAAAACTGTCATAGTGATGCATATTACATTCTGCAGAAAGAAAGAGTTTTAGGAATCAGAAAACAGGTGCCAGAGATCAAAAGCAGCATGGCCAGCAGGCTGAGGGAGGTGATTCTGCTCCTCTACTCTGCTCTGGTGAGACCCCACCTGGAGTGCTGCGTCCAGCTCTGGAGCCCTCAGCACATGAGAGACATGGACCTGTTGGAGTGAGTCCAGAGGAGGGCCACAAAAGTGATCCAAGGGCTGGAGCACGTCTCCTGTGAGGACAGACTGAGAGAGTTGGGGTTGTTCAGCCTGGAGAAGAGAAGGCTGCGGGGAGACCTTATTGCAGCCTTCCAGTACTTAAAGGAGGGACTATAGGAAAGATGGGGACAAAACTTTATAGCAAGGCCTGTAGTGATAGAACAATGGGTAGTGGTTTCAAACTAATAGAGGGTAGATTCAGACTAGATATAAGGAAGAAATTGTTTATGATGAGGGTGGTGAAACACTGGCACAGGTTTCCCAGAGAGTTGGTAGATGCCCCATCCCTGGACACATTCAAGGTGAGGTTGGACGGGGCTCTGAGCAGCCTGGTTTAATGGAAGGTGACCCTGCCTGTGGAGGGTTGGACTTAGATGATCTCTAAAGGTCCCTTCCAACCTAAACCATTCTATGATTCTATGATTCTGTGATTTCAGTAGCAGAAACATTGATAGCCTACCTCTGCACTAATTTAAGATATATTAAGAATGCTCTTCTATATGGTATATTATATGAGAGTTACCAGTGATTGAGACACAGAAACTCAGAAAAGCAGGGTTCATATTAGAAACCAGGACCACCTTCTCTCTTTACTTCAGGAATTCATCTTCAGTGTGCAAGCTGTATTAATATAACTCTGCAAGAAATGGCTAGGTATACTAAGGATTTAGTCACCTACTTATTATATGGGCTTGCTGCACATTGAAATTAACTGAAACTGTGAAAACTTGCTCTCTTCATGCATTGGTCCCACACAAACCTTTCAATGTGTCTTTTGTTAGGAAAAAATAACGTTGTTGAAATATGATATAAAGAGAAATGGTTCCTTGTGGAATAATTGGAGTCTGTAAATTTATCATGCATTAAAACTGAACCGTCTAAAGGATTACAATATATAACTTTGGTTCTGTGGTAAATGAATTCTATTCACAAATGAACTTTCATTCTGGTTTAGCATGGTTCTGTTCATAACCACAGTAAATATAGCCATGCTACTTCTGTCAGGATGTGTGTTCAAAATGTTGACTGATTTGAGACAAGAGCAGAGGTCATGGAGACCGCTGATGTGGGGGAAAAATACAAACCAATGTTAATTCATGCCCGCTGAGTTTTATTATATTATTCCACAGGAGAGGAGATGTGTTGACTGATTTTTTTGACTGCTGCAAAGGCAAGGAGAGGTGCTCTCAGGGGTTGTGTGATGCAGCTGGGAGTTGTCTGCTACCTCTTAGTGAGCTACTTACTCATATTTCTACTTCATTCACTTTTCTGTCCAATCAGTTGTTTTTCAGGGTGTGGTTTTTTTCTTCCCTTTTCTCATTGTCCCCTACGATTTCGTGCCCACTGACCAGCAAAAGAATTTTCTATGTATTAAAGGTGAAAGTGGAAGATCGTTTTGTAATTTCTTTCCTGTTGTTTCTGCTTTATAGCTATCACCTTCTTCTGACCAAGCTCTTTCTGGCTGATTTTGTATGATTTTATGTTTTCTGTTTTTTAGGAAGCTGGCAGGATTGTTCCTGGCTTAGTGATTAGGCTAGAGAAACAGGGGCTAATTGTACCAATTAGTACTGGAGAGCTCATTGTGAAGATTTAGAAAGAGCAGATTAATGCAGTTCTCTCAGGACCAGACGAGAAGGGAACTACCTTCTGCAACTATAAAAGTGAAATGTAAATGTCTTGATATCTGTTTTAGGTAATTTATTTGTATTTCCAATTTTAAAATAAAGCAGCGTGTTGCAGTGTCAGAACAGGGACTCACGGGTTCGATAGGCTAGGTCCCCTGCTTAAGGTGGCTCATGGATAAGGCAATGTTGTGTAAACACAATGTTATAAGGTAATTTTCTTTTCCAGGATTGTTGAGTTTGTTTCTGAGGTGGCAAACACCCCTTGGTTCGGTTCACTTAATTTGTTTCTTTTGTGCTCTGCTGTGTTGTTGAAGGTAAGCTTAAAGAGCAGGTACCTGTGTTTCTGGATAAAGCAGTCCTGTGCTCTCAAAGTGTGATGTACAAACAAAATGTGGCTCATTCCTTGGTTAATACATTGCAAAACTACACCATGGAGAAATAAAACTGGTAGTCTTCAGTTGTGATTTATTTTAAAGCTCCATGTACTTCAGCTGCTTTCTTACATAAAGGGCAACTCGCCCTCCTTGTCTTCCCGTCCTGTCCTTCCTTAAGAACCTGTATCCCTCCATTGCAACACTCCAGTCATGGGTGCCATGCCACCATGTCTCTGTGATCCCAAGAAGGCTGTAGCCCTGTGTCTGCACACACCTCTCTAATTCAATGTGTTATTCCCTGTACTGCCTGCATTAGTATGCGAGAGGCACCCCAGCGTGCTGAGTTACTAGGAAGGGCTTGGGGAATTTCTCCACAACGGTGCCTTGTAGGCACCTCCTTGTTTACATGTGAGTGCTGGAGGTGAGGAGCTTAGGTGCCTCACCTAAATGTGCACAAAAGTTTTGTCATAATGCTTGTGCTGTGGTTTCTATACCCACCCCCTTGCTTTCAGCTGTATCATTGCCTGGCTGAACCTCCTCCCAAAAAAGATCTCCTAATTCTAGCAATAACTTTATTCAGTGGAGTGAATGTCTTGTTTTTCGACTGTGCAGAGGCAAATATGCAATTATAATAGGAGTCTGACCAGCAGGAAGAATCTGCCTGTTTCCTCCCTCCTGGCAGTTGAACAAATAGATTTTTAGCCTAATAAATCTCTGATGCTTTTATGTGAGCTGTTGTCATTACTTAGGGAATTGTAGCTGTCTATACAGTACACCAATAAACAACTTACCTCTACTATCAGGTGTTCATTGTTGTTATTGCCGTAGTGTTTGGAGGCATCAAAAGATATCAGGTCTTGTGGACTGCCATCAAAGTAATTTTTGTTTCCCTTTTATAACATCAGTTCCCCAGAGAGGCAATCAAAGATATGAAAGGTGGGGCGGGGGAGCCCAGAGAAATGCAGTGACTTGCCCCAGGAGAGCACTCTAGTTATTGGAACAGTGAATAACATGTGGAATATAGGATTTTGAAGTACTTCAATGTTTGCCAGGGTCCTTGCAACTTTCCCCCAAAAGGGATAACCAAACTCAAAACCAAACAAAAAAGAGCCTGCATTGTTTCTTTCCTTTTCATAATTGTGATACAGATGATTTCATTTCTGTTTCTTGTGAGTCTGAGATAGGAATGTGAAGAAAATGAAAAATAATGCAGAGACTTTAATTTCAGTATAGATACATTTGAGTCTTTATTGCTGTCTGCTATAACCCTAGAAATTCATTACTTTGGTTCTTGTGTGGGTATGTCCAGGTAACAGCATGCATCTCAATGTTTCAGTGGGTGCAGAGAGCACATTCCTTTCAGCTGAAAGCAAAGAGAAATTAGAAGTGTTTGGAATAACCTGATAACCCCTACAAGGTGATACTTTCAGGATTTGAAAGTCTGGACTAACAACCGCAGCAGCTCCTCAAGGAGCCGTTAAAACCTGTAGGCCTAACTGAGCTCTTGGTCGATGAGGTATGACCCCACTATGGCTGGTGGAGCTGTGCCTGCTGACAAACAGTTGTACCAGCTGGTCATTTGGTATGCTAATACTCATGCCCTGAGAAGACACTAATATGTAATCATTATCTGTGCATACAGAATATGTCTGGCTGTGTTTTCTTCTGAATATTTTAAGTAGTTCATGCTGTCCAAGTTAAGAAAAGTCCCATGTCTTTTTCTTTGAGCAGTGTAAATCATGATTGCTTCTTTGTTAATCTTCAGTATCATTATCTGGTGACCTAGATGAGTAACAAAGGAATAAATGACTTCACAAATTGCCACTAAGAACTGAGATGTCTTCATAATGAGCCTACAAGTCTTGTACTTTCTCCTTTCTGTTAATCCATGTCTGAATGTTAGAATGCAGTACTTCCTTCTGTGGGCCAAACCTATGTGAGAGACATCCCTCTCACTGATCAGCTGAGTCAGTCTTGAAGGACTTCAGCCATCTCAAGTGGGGAGAAAAAAGCCACATAACTTCTCTTTGCAGGAGTGCCCCAACAATCAGTACAGAAGACAGCTCAGCAGCAGAGCTAGGGTGCAGCTTCCGAAGTAAGAAAACACATTTATCTTCTACCTTTGGGACTGACTGACTTGCCAATGCAATGTATGGATGTGGAGAAGTGCAAAAATATTTAAGTGAGAGGATCCTTTTGTGACTCCTGCCTTCTAGGGAGGGAAGACGTTGGATTGATAGATATATTTATTAGGTGCAAAGGAATAAACTTGCCTGTATGCCAGGTAACATCAAGATCAGCCTATTCTATACCAATCTTCACAAATATTTGCATAAATTCTTTAAAAAAACATCCAGAGAGGGCAAAGCCACAGCCTCCCCAGATAATTTGCTCCAAGCAATGTATTCTTTAAACCCTGACTTTTTGCTATGGTTTAAAATCCTTTGGTTATTTTCCTGCCCAAAATGGGAGCTGAGAATGGAACTTTTTCTGCCCCCATGATGAGCTCTTCCCTGTGTGAACACGGTAGGGTCTTCCCCTTAATCTTTCCTCTAGACTGACAAATACAGTTCTTACAGTCTTTCCTTCTGGGTCACCTCTTCTAGGTCAAAGAAGAGCAGTTATTTCCAGTTTATCTGTGGCTTTTATGTGGTGTCTTCTATTAGATTTTTTTTTAATGTCTATTATGTGCTGCATGTTTGCGATAGTATCAGAACAAAGTTGCACATCAGTAGATGAGGCCTGTGTCAAACCTTCAGGTGTTGTGATTTAGACCAGGGTTGTCAGGCTTCTATGTACCTAGGATTTGGAGAAATAAAAAGCCCTGTGAGGTAGGGCTGGAGGGTTGGGAAGCTGTTATGGGAGGATATGTGCATGGTGTCTTTTGCACTGCATTACTCCACAAGAAATCAACCTGTGTCTATCACATCTTATTAGTTTCAGTTCAACATCACCCCAGTAAGTCGAGCCTGTGTCCCACAGAGCAAATTCATCTCTGCCCTGTGCTCCCCACAGCTGCAGTCTGGGTTCTGGCACTGCAATAGTGTGAATAAGTGCTACATCTCGGTGTGCTGGAGGGGCATCCTGGCAGTCAGAAGCTGAACCATGCAGGCCTTATAAGTCAGTTCTAAGCTGGTTCAAAACATGGTTAGTATCAGTGAGCTTTTTTTAAAAACAAAAGAAAACCAAATGGCTCACCCTACAACCAAGGATCTATATATGTATTTTGTCTTTCTGTCAGAACCAGGCATCAAACTATGATAAAGATCAGAACATCGACAAAGATTTGGGCTGTATAGATGTTAGGGTTAGCAACAGGAATAATAATGATGATGATATTAATATAATAATAAAGGTTAATTAGTATAATATGAGTAAAGTATAACAAAGGTAATGGAAGAGAAGTAAAAGCAGCTGCTGAATAAAAAGGAAAAAAAAAAATCCGAACAGAAACCCTCTGTGTTTTTGTTGTCTTTGGGCTTTGGGTTTGGAGGGGTTTTTTTGGTAATAGAAAACTCACTGAATTTTAATTTATTCCTCACATTTCTTGGTCTTAAGGTTCTATTTGTGAATGAGTGTCCTGCTTCATCAGTCTGGCAAACTCTTAGCAATGCTTCTAAATTAATTAACGTCAACACATTCTTACAAACCTATTTAACGGCTTAAACTAAACTGCGTACTTCTTGCTGTATTGGAGATTAGTTCCATAAATCCCTCAATGGCTTTGTTATTCTATCATGAATCTTCAAAGGACATTTAAGTAAGTTGTTAGGGAAAAGGAATCCACTTGCAGGACCAAAAATAAGCAACAGAACATCAGTAACTGGAATTAAAAAATGTATCTGTCCAAACTTGATCAAAACTTCTGAAAGACGTAAGTGCTCTCCAGCCTACCAAAGCTGAAATAAAAATGTCTCTGTTTCGTTATTTTCCTTATTACAGTAAATAAGTTATGGAATTATTTTTCTCCAAGATGTATCTTTAATAAAAACCCAACAAAAACTGTAAGACAGTTAAGATCTCCCCAATAACAATTTTTCTTCTCCCTAGAAGGTTTGGTCTGTAACAAGTACTACATCAGGGTTTACTGAAGGAAACTACAAAGTATATAATGAATCAGTTGGTGACTCAGACTGGATTACAACGGCTCCTGACTGGGATTGGTTTGTTTATGGAATTTGAGAATGGTTCTTGGGTCCCTTGACAAGTAACCGATCAGAACATCAGAATGTGATCCTTAATTTCAGGAAATGTGAGTGTGACCACATGATTATGGGGTTTCCTTCCATGGCTGTAACATCTGCATTGAAAGTTTGAAACTTTCCCTGCAGAATGTAGAAAGGAAGTAAAATGACAACAATTTCCATCAATGCTGGGATTCTAGAACTTTGTTTTTCTTATTAGTCTGTGTATTCCTCCTCACTTTCCCTGACTGAATGCTAATCCATATCTGCATGTGGAATAAGGCAGCAAAGGAGGATGTACGGTGAAATTCATGTTGTTCTGCGAAACATCCCTTAAGGCAAAAGGACTTGATGGCACCAGATGTGACATAAAATGGTATCTGTTTAATGTCTACATTCCTGTGAGATCTTTGTTTCTCCAAATATGATAATTAGACACTGGGGGGGACACACAGTCATCTTCCCTTCCCTTCTCCAGCACTAATAAAAACCCCTGCTGCCCTATAGAACTTTTACCTCCCTTACCATGTATAAGCCTTGATTAAACCATATAATTTAGGCTGTAAGGGACTTTCAGAACTCATCTCTTCAACCTCCTACTCAAAGCAATGCCAGCTTCAAAGTTAGATTAAGTTGCTCAGATCCTTGTTCTGCTGAGTTTTGAATACCCTCAGAGGTGGAGATCCTACAGCCTCACTGTGCGCCTCTTCCGGTGCTTGGCCACCCTCGCTGTGAATAGTTTTTCCCTTATTTATCATAGAAATAATTTGTTTCTGTTATTTTTTGCCTCACATCCTTTCATTTTGTACCTCCCAGAAGAGTCTGACTCTGTTTTAGGTAGGTGAAGGCAGCAATTCTGAAATTTGTATTGGGTATAAGCACTTGGGTTTTGGCCATTACATTAAAACACTGTGCAATAGTTTATAAAGGAATGAGATATGAGAGACCTTCATAGAATCATAGAATCATTAAGGTTGGAAAAGACCTCTAGGATCATCAAGTCCAACCACCAACCCAACACCACCATGTTTCCTAAACCATGCCCTGAAGTGCCACCTCTACATGTCTCTTAAATACCTCCAGGGATGGTGACTCCACCACCTCTCTGGGCAGCCTGTTCCAATGCCTGAACACTCTTTCAGTGAAGAAGTTTTTCCTAATATCCAATCTAAACCTCCCCTGATGCAGCTCAAGGCCATTTCCTTTCGTCCTATTGCTAGTAACTTGGGAGACGAGACCAACACCTGCCTCACAACATCTTTCAGATAGTTGTAGAGAGCGATAAGGTCTCCCTTCAGCCTCCTCTTCTCCAGACTAAACAACCCCAGTTCCCTCACCTCATAAGACCTGCTCTGTAGACCCTTCACCGGCTTTGTTGCCCTTCTTTGGGCACGCTCCAGCACCTCAATGTCCCTTTTGTAGTGACAGGCCCAAACCTAAACACGGTATTCAAGGTGGGGCCTCACCAGTTGTCATGGTTTAGCCCACGCCAGCAACTAAGCACCACAGAGCTGCTTGCTCTAATGTTCAGTTTCTGAATCTTATCAATGTGAGACTAGTCTAAGGAGGCAGAAACCTTGATATCTCAATCTTAACTAGAACTGGAAAGCCTTACTTTGCCTCTTAATCCTTTATTATACTTTCTAGAAGAACCTACAAGTGACCTTGTACTTCAATACATTAAATATATATGTTGGTACATTATTTTTACTGTACCATTTTACAGTACATTAGTTTGGCTTCTGTGAAGGATGCCATAAGGACAGCTGGCCCTGCCTGGTTTTGTAGCAACAGAAACCCTTCCATCAGTGTAGGCAGACCTTTTACCTTCCTTCCATGCAGTAACCACAAACCTACAAGTACAGGCACTCTGCAACCTCCAAAACACCTGTTCAAATTTTTAGCTTTGCCATGGTGAGACCTCACAGTCAAGCTATAGTCCTAACTCTTATCGTTTTTGAAACACAGTGAAGGCTCCCTGGGTAAGCTCTCTAAATTTGAGAGAACATTGTTGGGCACTTTGAGGTTTCTCTTCTTGTATCCTCTGTCTTCCATGTTGCAACCCTCCTCTTACCTGACGGAAACATAGTCAAATTATTTTGGTTTTTCCTTCTGTCCGACATGTCATTGCGTGCAAGATCACACTCTTAAGCTGTTTCTCATCTGATGCTGATCTGGTTAGCTCCATATTAAAGCTTTCAGTTATTTTATTATAGGACTGAATTAGTATGTAATTGTCATTTAGAATTTGTAATTCTCCTAAGAGGAATTCTATGACTGAGATGTGGAAGCTACCTGATAATATTACACCAAAAAGTTTATAAACTTGGTAAAGAAGAGATTCATCCGCAATTGCTGAAGTGCAATAGCATACCGGATCTTCTTTTCAACATGCTGTTTAAATTTCCACAGCATTCTCTTTGTGCTCATTTGTCTCATGTTATTAATAGCTGGTGTCTTCAGTTTAGGGTTTCACATGTATCTTCCTGATTTTTATTTTGGCTTTTATTCCAAGGATGTCTATTAACTGAGTGTATAATATGGTACAAGGACAAAAAAATCCAGTATACTGTATTAATTAAATAAGCGTGGCGTGTTTTAGGTTTTGGATTGCCTTTTCAAAGGCAGTCTGTAAATGTTAAGGTAAAAGGCAAAAAAAATCTGGAGGTGTTCACTTTGAGATGATGATCAAACTTATAAGATGTAGTATCCTTCTGTACATGGGCATTACTACTATAAAGATTGTTCTCAGGTAATAAGTCAAAAAAAGGGGGTAAGAAAACACATGAGAGAATCCTTAGATTCAAAAACACCTTTTCAAAGACAAGGCACTGAAGAATATATTCAATGTAGCTTTCACAATATTTAGACTTCAATTTTCTTTATGCAAATATAACAAATTTTCTCATATGAGAAAAGTTTTTGGGACTAGGGTGGAAAAAAATTCCATAGAAATATGTGATGTTTCCTAAAGAGGGTAAATAAAATTTTGATAGGTCAAATGGATACAAGTGTGTTAAATGCAAATATTGAGCTGGAATTTTTACCAGCTTTAACAAAAATTGTACACAGAGCTGATAAAGATGTGAAGAATTGTTGACTTGAATATTTCTTTGTTGTCTGCTGGGCTGGATTAGCTAACATGCTTTCTATTAAAGAAATTTTAGATACTTAGCACTCATTCCAGTCATCTGTTGAAAGGTATGTCAGGCACTAGGAGGACCTCTAAAGGAGGAATTCAATGTGATGAAGCTGGTTAATATTCCAAAGGGTGTATTTGAATATTTTAGAATACTTATTTTATTACTTACAAAGCTGACTGACTTTAAAAATCAAAGACAAAATGAAATGAATAGTTTCCCTATTACTCTGGTGCAAAACATCTGCTGGTGTAAAAGCTCCGCTGTCACAAAAGCCATGAAGTTTCACATCAGCCAAGAAATATAGTTCATTATCTGGAAAGAATAATACACTCTTTTCAGTAAAATAGCTGGAATCTTGGATGAAAATGAAAAAACTGCAGTCTCTGTTTTGCATTTTTTACATTATCACTTTGCTCATAATCTTGGAGAGAACCTGTAGGCAGCCTTTTCTTCCTTTCCACAAGGAAGCTGATGCTATTTTCCTTGTCTTATTATTAAGTCTAGAATAAGAAAAGGCCAGCATCTCCTCTCTTCCTTGAAATTGCAAAGAAAGTCCTTTCGATTTATGTCAAATGTCTAAGAATAGTCAAGTTTCAAAGTTTCGTGACCTTTTTTTTTCTTTTTCCTCCCCATAAATTTCCTGAGGCTCAGTGATTAACAACCACTGAAAGCCTTAGGCCTACAATAAGACTTCCCCACACTTACCTCTTTGCCATTCTCCTGTTAGCTGCAAAAGGCTCTTCATCTCTTTTACATTAAAGTTATTTATGAGATCTAGCAGGGAGCCACTGTCTCTGTTAGAAACCATTTGTTCAACATTGGATTTTGTAGATCCTGTTAGTAGTAGATATTTTTCTGTCACGGTGTTATTCCTTAAACTAAAGCTGCTGCTACAGCTGAAAGCTTGTAAGCACCTAGAAGCAGGTGGATTTTTCTGACACTGTGTAAAGCTGCCATCAGATGACACAAATTCATGTCACAAACTCCAGGTGTGAAAAGTGCTATATACTTTTCAGAGGGTTCTGCGATCCTCTGACTGCTGACAGCACTAATGAACTTCATCTAGCTATGAAGATACAAAGATGTGCTTAACCATTTTAGTTATTTAGAGAGAAGGATGAGATGTGGATTTTTTTTTTTTGTTCTTTTTCATAGTTTTCTGAAATTCAGAAATTTTACAAATGGATGCGCTGATGAATGTACTGATTTGAGGTAAAATGGTTTGGTTTGGTTCATCAAATGCAAATGATTCTTTTGAAAGTTGTCCGAAATGGAATAAGCAAAATGAAAGAAGTCCTTATCCAACAACAAGAAAGAGCCTCTGTGCATGCCACATGCACAAAGTTTGTCTGCAGTTTATGTTAAGGTATGGGGGCAGATGACTAGGTATAGCTAACTGAGAAGAACATGAGAAGCTGCTGAATATTACATGAAAAATTGCTGGGCATGACAAATAGCAGTCGGAAAGTGGCAGACATTAGAGCTAAAACCTTGAGGAATGGCTGGGGGGAAGGGGGAGTTAAGTGAAAGATGGCCAGACTTCACAGCAAATCAAGGGGAGCACTGGGGACCTTTTGGAGGAAGCACCTGCAAGACAAACAGTGCCCAGATAACCCTGTCAGTCATACTGTATGAGGCAGAGATTAACACTGAAGTGGCAATATCAGAAATAATGTCTTTGTGTACAGATATAGCAAAAATGGAACTGATAAGGGAAAAAGAAATTAGGCTGTGAGGAAAGAAGGGCTGAGAAAAGGAGGGGTCAAGTTGGATCAAGGAAGAACAAGCCTGGGAAAACAGAGAGGAGCGGTGATGAAGTGGCTAGTGCCATGTAAGCAGGCCTCTGGTCAGTGTGGGTGTCTGCTGAAGTGCTGAACCTTATCATCACAATCTATCTTCTTTTTAAACTCTATTCCTAATTATTTTCTGTGTTAGCATGCTTTCTGTTCTCTGTACAACTGTGTGTGTCTCATTGTGAGACACTAATGACCTTCAAGCTGGACTATCCAATGAGTAGCGCAAGAGGTGTGGGAGCCAGCTACTGGAGGCACCACAGGTCTATACCGTAGAGACAAGAATCTGAGAGCTGGCTGCTGGAGAGACTGTAGATCAGGACCATTGTGGGTACATGTGGATGTGAGAACTTCTGGCAAGATTTTAGCCTGATTAGCTGGTGAACAAAACCCTAATCAGGTCATATTTATTGTTCATATTTATGTGAGTGTTGCTTGTATGCATGCAGTGCCTGTGGAGGCACTGCTCTCCTTTTTGTGCTACACTTTACAGACATGGCCAGCCACCAGCAGCATTGGGAAGACATGCCATGCTACTAGCTGCATGTAGGATCGGGGAACAACAGTAGCTGCACCTATTGTGCTGGGATGGGGGAATCCTATGGGTCAGTGTGAAAACTGTCTCCCCTCTCCATCCCCCTACAGCAGGTGGCACCATGGGGATGTGTTTGCCTTCTACACCAGCACTATCATACATTTTTGCCCTTGTCTCTCATCTGCCCTTGAGATCCAGCACTATCCTGGACATAACTTCTATGTGGTTTTGGGTCATTCCCTGCTCTGGACAGTAGCAACAATTTTGAGGGCATGTATACCCACTGGTGGAGGACAGGGCTGGAGGAAGGGGAAAGAGCTGTCTCTGGAGACAGCAGAGAGGGAAGAGGGGGCTGTCAGGCAGGGATGAATTGTGCAGGGAACCCTAGATCTACCGTAGAAAGGGCTGTATGTAATTTCTGTATCCCATTCTAGCTTGTATGAGCCACCCAGGACCTCAGAAACCTTTGCAGTGAGTACTGGTCTCAGGTGGGGCAGGCTGATACTACAGACTTCCTGAAGACCCTCGTCTTTCTCCACTGCCCATGTGGAGAAGTTGCTTATGGCTGGCTAGATTCCTCCTTTGTTTCCTACCCTATGTCCAAGGGCACTATAGACAAAACAACCAGGAGCCTAATTTTGTCACTTTCTGTAATTTTCCATGCCAGGCAGCTGTGAGCTTTACCAAGGTCCTGTGCCAATTCAGAGTAGAGGAACACTTAGTCTTTGGTAACTGGATGCATAGACAGCGATGGTCAATTAGAATAGGCTCATTCAGTAGATGCTGTTACTGACACCTTTTTATTTGAAGCAACCACTCTGTATCTAATCATTTAAGGTCTTGCTCGGAGTTTGTTTACCCTCATTATTCCTAGTGTGTTCCCTATAAACATTCTCAAAAGGCAACTGTCTGAAGGAAACATTTCCTGAGCTGGCACTGGGATTTCTGAATAACCTTTATAACATTCTTATCAAAGATGTGGAAGGTCTTTGTGAAAATAAACACAAATGGTTTGTGTGACCTTTGTAGAAGCTAGAAGTGGGTAACCAGCTCGTCTTTCAGTCTGTGCCTATGATCATGCTTTTTATTTGCTTTGTTGTGTTTGTTTTTTTTTTAAAAACAGAGAGCATATGGGCCACTTTGTGAATTGTGTGTCCTTATGGCTTCTAAACTGTCCTGACAAATAACTGCACCTATATGCCTATTGTGCTATCGTTTAGTCCTCTTGATGGGCTGAGGCTTTTTTACGTGGTGACCCCAAAAGCACTTATGAAAATTTGTAGTGGTTTAGGAGCTGATAACCCATCCTTGTGACTCTCAGCCCATCAGGATTTCAATGAATCCAGCACTTTTGCTTTAGGTGTTTCCTTCTGCAACTATGGGGACAGTGGTAGGAGATGTTGGAAGATCTTTGCCTGGAGCAGTTGCTGGTCAGGGGGTCTCTGTGATGGCAGCTGCACCACAGCTGCAGGGAGAGCAGCTTCACCGTTGCCTCTTCTGCTTCATGCCCTTGGCCTGCTAGAGGTGAACTTATTCTCTGTTTGAGGAGATGCACATCTCTAACATTGTCATGTAGGTCAGCCCTTACAATGGGGAAAGTGAGAAGTTAATCATAATCTTTTGTAACATTTTTGTGCTCTGATTACAGTTTTTCTGGAAATCTGGTTACCTGCCTTTTCCCCCTACAAATGTTTATTTGCTCTGAGATGTCATGGTGCCTTAATAAGCATGTGTATTTAGCTCTTCCTGTTTGTGTACCAAAGTGCTTGAGTAACACTATTGTGTTGCTACAAGGTCCCTCACATGTACTTTATCATCTGGAAGTTGAGAGTGAAGAGTCTCCTAATGTTTTTCCCTTAGAGCTTTTTTTTTTTTTGCTGATAATAAACTGTAATAAAAAGAATTAAAATGGTAGCCATGGTGATAAGATGGTGTTATAAGCTAGTGAATAAGCAGCTACTTGGTCAGTGTCAAAGGGAGCTTTCCACTGAGACAGACTATAAAAAGCTGCTTATTGGCACATTGCTCTTAACTATTAAACCCACTAAGCTGAGTTTATATTTTAGTATACTTATATGCAATATTTCTTAATTTGGCAAAGTTTATTCACAAATGCAATTTAGTCACTGGCCATTTAACACTTGTACTCAGCTTTTACTTGGATACTTTCCTGCTTCATATCTGCTTGACGACAGAAGCAATCAATTAAATAACTTTACTGCAATTTAAATGAGGAAAGTACAGGGGAGTGCCTGCTCATGGTCAGTAATGTGCTTAACAGAGTAAATCTTGAAAATAAAATACCCATCTCTTAACTAAACCTGACTCTTCATTAAAGAATATTTAATGCCTGGGACTCAAAATACAAACATAAAACTTCTGACAGCAAATCAAAACTTTGCATCAGCGTGACTTTTTCTCCCTTCAAATAAATATTTCTTTTTTTTCCTTAGGGAAATCTTTTGAATCAAACCTTCTAGCCAGGACACACTAAGAATAGTTGTTTCTTTCACCTGGTGGACAGGGGACATAACTTTGTGGCCACTAATTAGCTGCTTGGAGATGTTACATGGTGCTGCTCCACATCACTCCTCCCTGATTATAGGGACATCGTGTTTTTTGCAGTGATACTAACAGCAATATTGGTCTTTACAATAAAAGTGTACAAAATTTAATAAATCTACTCTGCCAGTCTTGTAAACTGTTGCAGTTTTACCTTGCTGGAAGCAAGATGATGTGTTTCTGGGGTTGTACACCGGACACTCTGAGATAGAGCAATTTTTACACCTCACTTTATAGAGCACGTTGCTTTGTTTCAGAGAGCTTTATTGTGAAAATGAGTGCCTCCTTTTCTGGAGATATTTTTGGTACAGACCCCACAGCCTCTGATCTCCTTCTACTTAGATATGAGAGAACCAGTCACTTGACAAGCTGAGATGTGTGGTTGACACACCCAAGCGATGGGATGCCGTTCACAGGGACCTGGACAAACTACAGAAGTGGGCCCATGTGAACTGGCAAGCCCCAGTATCAATACAAGGTGGGGGATGCAGGAATTGAGAACAGCCCTGCAGAGAAGGACTTGGTGGTACCACAGGATGAAAAAGCCTAACACGAGCCAGCAATGTGCACTCACAGCCCAGAAAGCCAACTATATCCTGGGCTGCATCAAAAGAAATGTGGCCAGCAGGTCGAGGGAGGTGGTTCTGCCCTGCTCCTCTACTCTGCTCTGGTGAGACCCCACCAGGAGTGCTGCATCCAGCTCTGGAGCCCTCAGCACATGAGATATGGACCTGTTGGAGTGAGTCCAGAGGAGGGCCACAAAAGTGATCCAAGGGCTGGAGCACCTCTCCTGTGAGGACAGACTGAGAGAGTTGGGGTTGTTCAGCCTGGAGAAGAGAAGGCTCCAGGGAGACCTTATTGCAGCCTTCCAGTACTTAAAGGGGGGACTATAGGAAAGATGGGGACAAAATTTTTAATAGGGCCTGTTGCAATAGGGCAAAGGGTAGTGGTTTCAAACTAATAGAGGGTAGATTCAGACTAGATATAAGGAAGAAATTGTTTATGATGAGGGTGGTGAAACACCAGCACAGGTTTCCCAGAGAGTTGGTAGATGCCCCATCCCTGGACACATTCAAGGTGAGGTTGGACGGGGCTCTGAGCAACCTTATCTAGCTGAAGATGTCCCTGTCCATGGCAGGGGGGTTGGGCTAGATGACCTTTAAAGGTCCCTTCTGACCCAAACCATTCTATGATTCTGTGATCTGCTGGGTCTTATTTAGGCAATGGATAAATTAATGAGTATAAACACAAGACAACCAGAAAAACCTTTGTTACCTAATTTCAGGAATTGCTGAGGTTTTATGTTTTCTTTTTTTTTTTTTTTTTTTGCATTTACTGTACTGTCTGTTACGGAGAGACTAATTTGACTTCTATTACTGAGTTTTTCCATGGATTTTGGAAAGAGTTCTGATATTAGGTTTATTACCTGTGTAAAGCTTGCATTTCTGTGCTTACTGCATTTAATACTTGTTTTCTGTGTGGTATGTCTCTGAGTACAGAAAACTATGTTTAGTGAAGGGGACACTGGAAACCCTAAGACAAAGAGACTAAGTGTTGAGGTTTACTCTAAGTGACAGTTCAAATGGCTGTTTGGGCTATTTTGCTGCTGAGCTGCCACAAACCATCTTGCTGCCAGGCATCATCTCTACTGTTTGAAATAAAGAAGGAGGCACGGTGGAGGCTGTGAGTTTCTGTTGTAGTTGGGTGAAAGCAAAAAGTTGCTCCACCTATTACATTTGAGCCTGAGTACAGTCTTCTGTGCTCATCCCCCCTGCAGATGGTTCAGAAGCTTTTTTATTAGGGATATTTATCATAACAAATTGAAGAAAATAGTTCTGGAAGGCCAATTTCTAGTTCCAGAGCCTCAGCTATTGTAGAAGGATCAATATCCAATGAAGTTTAATCAGTTTACAGAAATTTCAGGTCTCAGCCAATCGTAACTCTAAATGAAATGTATCTGTAGAAAAACAATCCTCAGCCCTTCTTGTTCAAACGCAATCCTGTAGTGGAGGAAAATACTGCATTAATAATAAATAAATGTGGTGATATTTTGAATTTAATGCTCTTTTAGATCTTTTTTCGATTTCTTTTTCTTGGAGTTGTACACAGTTTGATGCTCTACTCTTTGTGTCCCCCACACAGACTTTGTGGCAGTAGCTCATTTTAATGTAAACTGCTCTTTTCACCAGAACCCTGTGCAGTATCAGCACTTCTTTATGCTGTTCTTCATTCTGCCAGGGAGACCAAACAATGCTTGGCGCTTCAGGAAACATTTTGGTTTTCAGTTGTCCACACACAGAATTTGGAGTGCAGTCTGTGCTTGGGATTGACACTGAAATACACTTAAACGCATTTTTTACAGGGTGTTTCTTGAAAGCAATTGACACTTCAATTGTGTGAAGTCTATATACTACCTAAAGGAGGACTAGCCTTGACAAGAGAAGATCAGACTTGATATTCCTGGCCTGAAAAATTAAATTATATGAGAACTTGAGTAATGGCTACTCTACAGAGCTCAGCTGTATTGAGAGAAGGACAAATATTCACACTTTGTTTTGCTCTACACAGCTTTTTCTCAACATTGGCACCATTTAGAAATTGGATGCTTGGGGGAAGGAAAGATGGAGGCAAAATGAAAATATTCTGCATAGCCAGAGGACTGTCTGACTATAAAGGGGAGGAGAGTGCATCAAGGTCTTGAGGACTTTGAGTTAATTCCTTTGCAGCTAAAAATAGTTTATTATACCTCTCATAATCTCTATAAGATTCATAATAAAAATTGAGACTGAGGTCCTTGCCCTGCCCTAGGACATTAAAGCATTGATGATGTAATGTGATCCCAGTTTGTACAGTCTTAAGACTGGAGACAAGAAATGTAGACTTACCTACTATTAAAAGTTTTATGGTTAAGTGCTGTGATATCTGGAGAATTTAAAATTAAAGTAACTAAATCTCAGTCTGAGCTACTTCTTCAGGCACTTAGTTTTTTTTAAAGAAAGTTTAAAAAACTAGTTGGAATGGACAAGGCAAAGGGTCTGTGGAGCTGGCGTGTAGTTGCAGATCATGACCTACTGCATGCTTAAGGATAGAAAAGAGTATACACACATCCCTCTTGCCCACCCCTTTCCACCTAGGATATAAATATAATAGGAAATCTCCACATCCTTTCTCTAGGAGGATCAAATGAAGATATCCTGAATCCAATTAAAATTTAAATACACTTCAGAGCTCATAGTAGAGAGCTACTGCAAATCCTCAGTTCCTAAACATAAGAACTGAACCTACATCACTGAATGCACTTTTCAACCTAAATGATTTTACTGGGGTTCTTTCAATACAGCAAACATTTGATCTTATATAGTCCACTTATTGAGTGGTGCAGGAAACTCACTATAAAGAAATCCTTACTCCCTAGTGCTGTAGGATGTGACTTCTGGGGATGCCTATCCTTTGCTGTTCTAAACAAAAATGTCACTCTTTAGCCCTAGCCAGCAACTAAGCACCACAAAGCTGCTCGCTCACTCCCCCTCCACAGTGGGATGGGGGAGAGAATTGGAAGAGAAAAAGTGAGAAATCTCAGGGTTGAGACAAAAAGAGTTTAATAGGCAAAGCAAAAGCTGCGTGCAGAAGCAAAGCAAAACAAGGAATTCATTCACTGCTTCCCATCGGCAGGCAGGTGTTCAGCCATCCCCAGGAAAGCAGGGCTCCATCGTGCGTAACGGTGACCTGGGAAGACAAACACCATTACTCCAAATGTCCTCCCTTCCTTCTTCCCCCAGCTTTATATACTGAGCATGACATCGTATGGTATGGGATATCCCTTGGGCCAGCTGGGGTCAGCTGTCCTGGCTGAGTCCCCTCCCAGCTTCTTGTGCACCCGGCAGAGCATGGGAAGCTGAAAGAGTCCTTGACTAGTGTAAGCACTATGTAGCAACAACTCAAAAATCTCTGTATTATTGACACTGTTTCCAGCACAGACACAAAACATAGCCCCACACTAGCTACTATGAAGAATATCAACTCTATCCCAGATGAAACCAGGACAAAACCACCTGAAATACATTTGCATGTAAATAGTCATAGTCAGGTACACCCTGCATGAATAATATCTCCTTACTTTGTCTGTATCTCAGGTTTCCTAGTCTTTAATTTCCTTCACCATGAGTTTAAACATCTGGCAGGAGCCAGCTAAAACTTGCTGGTTGCTAGCTCTTCTTCCTATAGTCTCCTAATTTGTACATACACTGTATCTACATTATTCTTGATGACTCCACAAATAGTCCATTAGGTACCAGCTTACACCCTGTCTCTGGGTTTGACTGCTCTCTGTTCCAAGCAGGCATTTAACTCTCTATTCCCTGTGGGAAAAGTACACAACTGGCTATGAGGAAAGCCACCTGGTCTTCACTGAAACTGTCTAGAAACTATCCATAAGTGTCCTAAATGTGTTCCTCTTTATATAGGAAAAATGCATTGAAGCTCATATAGCTCAAAGAGGTAATGCGATATCTCAAAGTTCACAGTGTGGTGAAATTGCCTTCAGGAAGAAAGCCACCTTAAGGCCAAAGTTAGCTGTTTTTCCCTTGAAGAAGTTGTAGGTTGGCAGTGGGAACCTGTGGGGCCACACTGTACACTCACTTGAAAACCAAAAGATAACCAACAGCCACAGCTGTAGAACTGGACAGGGACAAAAGACAGAAGCTGCAAACCTCCAACTGTGGTGTGCAACTACACCCTAAGCAGAACTACTGGTGACCCTTTGTTCTTAACCATTGACTCACTGCATTAAATATGGTGTAGGAGCAGGAAGACATTAATACTTTGTAACTGAATAAGTACTTTTGTGGGAAAATAATTTTATTCTTAGACATATTTCTTTAATAATTGGTGCAAATTATGAATATATTTTAAATATACAGGTAGCAAGAAGATTTAAACCAAAAACTCAATGGGACTGTTTGGGGCTGAAGATGAAAAAAAGCTTCCTGCTGCAAAAAAGCTTATTGAAATCAAAATCAGGGAGCTGGGCAAAGTAGCAAATACTGCTTACTGGATGCAATAATGAAACCACATGCTGTGGGTTATTTTGCTTTACTGTATTTGTTGGGTCCAAGTTATCAGTCTTGTAGAGTCAGGTTTTCCTGCTAGGCCCTTCATGCCTTTTCCACCCCACTGCTTTGCCATTGCTTCCTCTTCAGTGAAGTGTTCAAATAAAATACTTCCAAACATTTTTAGTCTGTGAACTACCAACACCTGGCACTTTGCGAATTGTTTTGTTCCCTTTCCAGAGGCAAAGCCAGTCATCTGTGCTGGGTTGTAGTCAAGTCTAGTCTTGGGGCTGTTACTAAGCAGCATCTCCCATAGCCACGATATGTTTATCACCACGTTCAGGCATTCCTAGGATGAGGAACATTGTCTGGAAGCACATGCTGTTCAAATCATCATGAAGCATGAAGAACATGCTCGTGTACTTCTAATGCAATACACTGGCTATGTATGGACAGAAAAAAAAAGCTCTTTCCCACTCCCCCCCTTCTTTTATCATGAAACCCACACTCAGAGATGCTTGAAAACAGTCCAGAGATGTATTCTGTGAAAAAAACGATGTGTAGGCAGAGAGGAATGGATAAGGCTAGGAGCAAAGAGAACTATGAAGGTAAATTATCACACAGAGTCTGATTTTTGTGAGGTGGGAAAGGGAGAAGATAAACCTTGTAAGACTAAGAAGTCTTTAAAAGAGTGAAGTAAATGAAGAAGGAGCAGCTATAACTTCCACAAACATAAAATGAGAGCATAAACAAGGAAGGAAACCACGCTGCTTTTATACATCAGCAGGGGGACTTATATATAGATATAGTCCCTATTTCCTTCCTAGCTTACTGTATAGCTGCTGGCTACCGAAAGATTTCTGTTTGCAAGCTGGAATACGAAGAGTTACCGGCACTTTCCACAGAAAACTAAAATCCTTTCTCTAAACACTTTGAGCTTTGTGCAACACAAATAGCAAGCACAATATTTGGTGCTTCATGCTTTGCTTCTGCATGTGCTGTTTATGGTCTATGTTTCCAAGACTGTTTCTGACCTTTTGGGATACTGTTACCTATTTTGTGATGAATGCCCTTGACTGAAAATTTTCATTGCTTACCGACTCCAATAGCTTTTCTTGACTGTCTGAGGCTCCAGCCAGGCAGTCATATGTTTGATTGCTATAGTAAGTGACTCATACATTTGTGGCCTCAGGCCACTCTGTAGCTAGGTCCAGGTTAGTTTTTCACCTTTTTGACCAGTTCTAAGTCTATGCTAAAGCTAGAAGTTGACTGTTCCTCTTCAGTTTACCACATATTCAAGAACACTTGCATTCTCAGATGCTGGAGGCTAGACCAATGCAACCTTGTGTGCACGGCAGTGCCTTTAGGTAAACTGTAGTTTACATAGTATACATTATTCAAACATGTTGTTGTTCCCACCATTTCTAAACACAGAGCAATACACTTGTTGATGGACTAATATGCCTAAATTGCCAGTTGGACTACCCCAGCCTAGGAATACTTCTATCTCCTGTGTCCTGTGAAATAACCTGTCCTTTCATTATTCCTTGTGTTTCTTCTTGTCTTATTTGTTTTAATGTTTAAATGAAACTTAACAATTCTCAAGGTAGAGGAGAGAGGCTTACAATTAATTGTGAAAACTAAAATAACATTAGAGAACCAGCAGAGTAGGTTTGGATTGTTAGTGCTGCCTCATAGGCAGCTTTTTCAATAGGACCTGCCTCAGTGCCCCAGGTAAAAATCAGTGAATCTGGGTGATACAGAAACAGGAGTCTGACAATCTGTATGTTCCCCTTTTTGCTGATAGCCCTTTTTATAGGATGAGGAAAGAGACAGTTCAAGCACTTCCATCTCTAATCATGATAGCACTAACACAGATGGAGCTTCCCAAAAGAGTGTTTTTTCCTTTCTCATAAAAAACCTGAGAAATTAATGACATCTTCAACTCAATCTGGATAGCACCAGGCAGCCAGAAATTCTCCTGGAAATAATAGCTCCCTGCTAACAAGCAAAGAATTTATTTAAATCTGTTCTCACAACCTGTAATGCTGCCAGGCAGTATAAAGAGACAAAAAAGTCAGGCTCTTGCCCAGGATTTTGAAAAATAGGTATGTAATTAACTATTTTGATTTGCAGCAGAACCAAGCATCCAGCCTTTTCTGCCTCATGGCGAATACTCAGTTATGCTGTGACTCCTTTTATTTTAAGGTTTCTGTTTCATTTTTCCGCTTCTTGATATCTTCAGGTAACCCACCTTTCACCTAAAACCACCTGCTGTTTGCTCTGAACAGTTGCTCTTCAGTGGGCTGTTTCTTTTCAGCGGCTCTTGCTCTACAGAAGGGAAGGGCTGAGCCTCAGATCCTGTCAAGACAGAAATGCTTGAAACTACATTGTGTTTTGCTGGTTTCACCCAAGGCTATGTACCCTAAGTGAACTTTACCCTGACCTTAAGGTAGAACTACACCCATACAAAAGGTTTTGCTCACTGTAAGGAGCTGGACAGTAAGAGCAGTGATGCTCTGGAGGAAACTGCAGCTGGTGGAAGAGGTGCTGACTCAGATGCGGGTGACCTCAGCAAAGGTCGGAAGGGGTAAATGAGCAGCTGTGCTCTCAAGCTCAGGACACACTGACAGCTTCAAGCATTCTTTCTGATTGTTGAGATGCTGCCCTTTCTGATCTTCAGTCCATGAGGATGTTATGCTGGAGCTTCAGAAGGAGGTTCCAGGAAAAACCTTATGGGTCTTGGCTCCTGCACCAGATACACTTCCTACCAGCCAGAATTGCAGCTTGGGACTTTTCAATACTGCATTCCTTTCCTCTGTCCCCAAGCGTTAAATGGTCTTAATGAAAGTGAGGGTTCTCTTATCAGGTATTTAATTCCTATTTGCCTCACTTCTTCCCCCCCCACCCCCCATAAGCACTAAAATAGAATTCTTTGATTTGCAAAGTGCAGCAAATGGTTTGCAAACAAAACTAACTTGGGATAGGCAGTGTGTAATTTCTGTGTCTGTATGAGGAAAATTAACTGTTACCTGGATTTCTTAATTACCTTTCAGACACCGAGAGGCCAGTAGGCATGACCAGTCTGCATTTCTATTGCTAAATCCTACCTCCAAATCATGTTGGCTTGAGGAACTTTGCCCACCAGCATTGCTCCCTGGCCTCTCCTGAGCAGTGCCAGTGAATTGCTTGGGAAGAGTGACTGGTCCAAGTGGTCATCACATCAGGGAAAGTTCACAAAGAGGCATCACATCAGGGAAATTTCAGAGTGAGAAAAAAAGTTACTTGTGGAACTATTTTGCCTTCCAAAAGGGACAATTAATTTGGTGAGATGACTTTTCCTGGGCACTGTTTAGCTTACATGTGTGCATGTGCATGGAGCCATAGTATCTGGAGTCAATGTTGTCAGCAGTGAACCTCAGTGAGAAATCTAACACTGACAATCCTGGCCCTTTGCCATCAGAACTCTTGATTTTTCCTTCAAATACTCATGTGCCATTTATTTCAGCCACAGGAAGTGGGATTCTTTTATGTCTGGAATATATCCATGCCACATTTTAACACTGCAAAATAGGTAGCATTAACTTTTCCTTTTCTGTAATGAACAGCATAATAATGATACTAATCTAGAGGTCAATAATGGTGCATTGTTTAGACAACTGCAAAAACAAAAGTTTTGTTGAGTTTACTTGATGAGGATGCTTGGGTGAGCAGCTTGAACTTGGTATAGCCAGTACTTAATGAGGGCAGCTTGAGCACTGAAGAACCAGGCTGGTCATAGTGTGGGAAGCAGCTGGGATTGTGGAAGAGGTGGTCTGGAAGCTGTCTCATGCCAAAAGTATTTGTTTGCACTTTTTTGCTGCAAGTGAAGCAAGTTGTTGATCAGAAGGCAGGAGAACTGTCCGAGAGGCTCAGAGTGGGAGGCAGGGATGTAGGGCAGGGACGAGCACAACAGGGCAGGCAGCAGCATTCGTTCCAGACCCTGCTCTCCAATGTGTGATGGCTGTTCTTGGTCTCACCTTTTTAACCTTCTGTATGAAACTTAGATCAAAAGTCCATGGGAACAGTAAGCTGAGCTTGCCTGCGAAGCTGAGGCTCATTGGAAATGTTCCCTTCACTCTCTCAGTCCTAGGCATCTGCTTATCTTCCTTTCCTGGATCTCGTTTTAGCACCTTTTTTCATGTGTTAAGATGTTCTGTGTTTCAAGTCTCAGGTTTTTACATTAGTTCTAGAACTTTGCTCCAAGCCCCTCTAAGTGATTCTAGGGAGGATATTCCCTATTCCACTCCCACAAGAAACTCCTTCTCATTTTCTCTGGCTGCTAATTCTAACCAATAAAATATACTTATGGTCTTTGAAACTTCAAAGCATAAGAGAACCCTAGAGACCGGACAGGCCTCTAAGACCTGTCTCACCATTGGTGAAAGGCTATGGCACACCATTATAAATACTTAAGAACTTGTTAATTACTTTCTGCCTCTTTTCAGCAATGTTTCCAATGAGCTTGAGCTTCCCAGGTGTGCTTGGCTTTCTGTTCTGATGGAATCTGAATCGAAGTTTCATAGCCCTTTGTCCCTTTGAGAGTTGGAAACAATACACTGCATTAGAAATGTTTGTACATTGGCTTGGCTGGTGTCCTACACAGCGAGTATCAGTGCTCTGACGCTACAGAATGTGGCCAGATGCAATTCATTATTGCACACATTACTTCTGACTTTGCATGGGTGCCAATTACCAAGTGCCTGTCTGACAGAGCTACAGATTAAATGATATCTTGTGAACTTGAGGAAGTGAAGGAAGACAGTGAGGGACTTGGGTTGAGGCCTGGAGGGAAAATGGGGAATGTGTTCACTTTGGTTGAAGCTGGGGAGTTACTTTTAGAATAAATTAGCTCTTAGAAGAGGAAAATTAAGCTAAGGTGGTAAATGCCACGAGTTTTCTTCATTCCAAGATTGTGTCTTTTTTCCATGGTCAGCATGCCAGTTCTCAAGGAGTCTTCAGAAAGAATTGCTACTTAACATGTCCACTGGGGCATCAAATGTATCACACAGAAGCAGATGAAAAATCCATTATTTTTTTTACTTTTTGCCAGATTCTCTATGAAAAGACATCTGTTCCATAAGCATTATCAGCTACCACACAGTTCACATGTTCAAATTTGCCAGCTGCAGGATGAGAATACCAGTGCATAATCATTTTGTTGTCTGTGTCCACTGCATCTGTAAATTATAGCTCCTTTGGGAGTTTGTGAATGAAGGGAGACAAAAAACTGTGGTTTAGTTTAGCTTCATGCAAAAAACTGACTAATGTCTGTGGCTTCAGCAGGGCATAGATGAGCAGGTAAAAATATTCTCCCTGAGCATTGACAGCTGGGCAAGTACATGAATTTTTTCATCAACTAAAGCAGAATCTGTAACATAGGCTGGTAGTGACTTTAAGACCAACATAGACTCTAAAGGACTTTTTGATAATAAATTAGTATATATGTGAGAAGCATAAAGCCACGAACAGCTGAAAAAATATTAACGAGCACTAGGCAGTATGTCTCCACAGAAAATGAGTAATAATATGCCTTCTGAAGCTTAGTTCTAATAAACTGCAGTAATTCAAAGCTCTGCAACAAGCTTAACTTAAACCTATTCTTTCCTTCCTCAAGAATCCATCCTTATGCTTGCCAGTCTTTAGAAATAAATACTAGAATGAATTTATACAATCCTCCAGCAAGGGAAATAAGGAACGGGTCTTTAACACTTGTGGGATTGGTGGCTAGTTAGTTAAACCTAAATGTTTTCCCATCTTATGGTTTTGATGAAATAATGTTATAAAATGCAGCACGGCAGCATCTGAGAAGCAAATCCAGAAAGTTATATGAATCTTTGTTTATTTTACAATAACATATAACTTGTGATGGAACTATTTATGCTGTGGTTTCTCTGGAGATGAATGATTTGGCTCCATTTGCTTCATTTCCTATGAATGAAACTTCTGTATTGAAGGAGCTGAGGACGAAGGCAATTTTATGAAAGGGCTGCAAAAATACTTGTAGGTGTAAATGGCACAGTTCTGAACAGTCCTTTTTGTGCACAAAAGAATTTACAAAACAACAAATGACGGATGGACTTAAAAAATTCTGTTATTTCAAATCAAAGAAAAAAAATATTTTTTTCCCAACACCCTCTCCCCCTAAAGCAGTGGGGATCAAGTACTCTACTCCATCTCTCTAAAACCAAGGAACTGGCTCAGGAAAGATCCTTAGTCAGGAAAGAATTTATCTAGCACGTGTAATCCCTTCTGGTTAACAAAGTTCTGTTTCTGATTCAGTAACAAATTTCCATACAAAAGTCATTTGAGTTCTGGGTCTTTGCCTGTATTTTAGGGTTTTGGATGTTTTTTTCCCTAGCTTGAGTATTTTAGTAGAAAATCTGTAACTGACACTGCACATATGTAAAGTCTCAAAATCATGGGGTCCCAACCTGGTGAGGTAGAGTCTATTATAATACTAATCCAATGTTAACTGCTATAGTGTGTGTTATGGGTGGAACATCCATATTCTCCCCAGATGAAATATAGGTTAAATTGTTTATGACTTCCTAAGACTATAGATATGTAACCACAATACTTGTGGAATTTGATGACCTTGTTTGGAATTAAGAGATGTAAGTATTCTGTGCAATTACTAGGGAACTACCATTACCTTCAAAAGCTGTTAGTATGTATTGAGTTTCTATTTTATTCCCAGTCCCTTTTTAGAAAGAAAGTAAGATCTTCACTGTTAGACATGAGATTTGTGTTTTTCCTTATAAGACTTTCCTGGTGTGGTCGTGGTGATTTCTTGCTTAAGCTGCTTTGGGAACCTCATCCTTTAAACATTCATTTGTACTTGACAGATAGAGGAAAAATAGGTTTAAAATAAACAGGTTAAAAATTTAGTAACGAATGAGATGATTGTTTGATGTAACATGTAGGTTGTTTAGCAGTGGCTTTAGTTATCAGTTTAGCAGCTCATGTACTTCAGATACCTTAAAACAAGGGGGGGGAATCTCATTTTTCTTGTTTTTACTGCCTGCTTTATCTCATGAATTCCTTAATACAACTCGTTGGAAGCAGAACGGCCACTCTGGGGAAGTGCTGCAGTACACTTGCTCTGCTTTTAAAATCTTCCCTAGAGGCCTTCTCCTGCCCACTTTAAGATGCTGGGTCTCATTTCATATGTCTGCTTTATGTTTTATAGCTTTTGGCTGAGCATTCAGTACTGACCAGCTTATTTTCTTTTATGCATTTTCTGCCTTGGATGACAAGTAAGGCCCTTGGCTTTTTTCTGGTGAGTTTTGGTTTGTTTTTTTTTGTGTGTGTATAATAAAGGCAGCTGGAGGCCTGGGTCTTCTAGCCTTTTCTTCAGATGAAAGCTAGATGGTTGTATTGCTGTTCTACACATTTTTTTTTAATGCAGAATGGTATCTCTTGCAGAGCAGCTGTAGGCTTCAGGCTAACTCTTCTTTTATCTTGCCTGAGATTTTGCGGTGGGTTTTTCTTTTTAAGTATATGAGATAGGTAAATACAACAGTACCCATTACATAAACAAAATTTTTCTGAAGTTAGGAAGAGCTTTCTCATTTATTACAAGCTTTTGTTCCTGTTAAGTTTTCTGGGATCTTAAAGCAGTGCTTGATAAACAGCTGCCATAGAATTTAAACAATCAACATTCCTCCCTGGAAAAGCTTTTCAACTTACTCTAGATGTGATCTGCAAGTGCATCTGACTTATGTCACTTCACTGTGTTTATCAATTAATGTTCAAATGTCTAAGGGTTCTGAAAATGTTTTACTCCACACTTGATGTGTAATTACACATTTGGAAATGAAACTATATATACGATTGTGTGTTTTCTACTGTGAATTACTCTGGAATATAGAATAATGTAATTTTGATTTTATTAATATGCTCTTAAAATATACCCAAGGGCATCGTTAACAAATGTAAGAAGGGAACCTTTCAATTAAAGGGTGATTTGTTGGAAAATCTAGAGAAGTTTCATCCAACATGTATGCCCACGTGTAAAATTAGACCTCACTCAGCCCGACTGTGGGTTCAGGCATCCTGGAATAGTCATTGTAAATTTGATCACAACCACAAACGTAAATGTAACATATAACAGGAAAAGATGAATGGGGAAAAAAAGACTGTGGAGATAAAATTTTTCACTATGGATTTAGAGACCTCTTGGGGGCTGGGGGCTAAGGAGCAAACCTCACCTGTATTCTCTGCTAGTGCTTAGAGATGCACTTACATGCACCAAGTTGTATTATCTGATGTCAGTGGTGGAAAAAGAGACGCTATTCACCTAATTGCTAAAACTTGCCATGTAGGGCTATTAATCACAGTTCATTAGACCTGTTGGAGATACTCTGGGATACACATTGTTTGGAATATTTTGGACCAATTTTTTGCCACTCTCTTTACAGTAATGTTTTACATATTAGGAGGCGGGTAGCATGTCAGTCTTTTTTGGCCAGACTTAACAGAACTGTTTCTTCAGCCTTCTGCAGTCCTATTCTCCTGACCTCTTCTCAGTGTTTTTCTCTGAACTCTTCTGAATTTGACTCAGTTTTATTGAAGTGGGATATCTGAAACTGACCATCAATATGCAGATCTGAAGTTTAATCTCTTCTAACTGTAAAACACTCTAAGCCAAATGCTTCTTCAGTCTTGCAGTCTTAACATGGGATGTGGGATAGCCTCAAGTGCTCTCTCAAATGGCACCTCTCTAATGCTGTGTATATACATCATTAAATTATGAAAACACAGAAAGTGATAGTAAACTGTCATGGCGGGAATGCTCTTGCATGCTATGTAAGAATTACTAAACAGCACAAAAGGAACAGAATATAAACTTGAAAGAAACTGTCATCATGAAGTTACCAGATGCCTTTTTGTGCAGCAATCTCTGCCAAAAACATTAGAGCATTTGATGTTGGGGTGACAGCTGAAATAAATTAAAGTGAAAAACAGAAGCATCCAAGTGAGAAGATGCTGCACAGAGATTTTTATATTCCCATCCATAAGTAGGTTGAAAAGTCAAAGTGTATCAAACAATGCATACAGTAAGCTCCTTTCATGCTTTGTAGAAGATGACAGCAAACTACAGAAAGATAGAGCTAATGCCCTTGCAGATCAGTTTTGTTTCTCCCAACATAGGATCCACCTATCCCTCATAGAAAGGAAAATTTGTAGTAAAGGGACCTTACTTCACCCTAAACCTAGGAATCAAGTACTTGGGTATGGTGTATTTCTCTAAGTAGTAATTTAGAGATGGGCACCATTCTGCTTAATAACCAAGTAAAATAAGAATGTTCTGGAGTGGTAGTCATCTCTCAAATTGTAAAAACTTACTTGTTTGTCTTGGACAATACAAATTCTTAAGGTTAATAATAATAATAATAACAACCCAAAGATTACTGTCTTATAGATGGGCGCTAGCTGGTGAGCACATCTAATTTGGACTAGAAGACCCATCAGATTTCAGGGAGTATGGCAGCCCTGCAGAACTCTTCAGTTGTGCAGCCATTTCTACATCAGGAAACTAGCATTCACTACACCATGCTGGCTCCTGCCAATAAAGTCATGAAGGACGACACCAGACCCCCTTAGCTTCATTAGTAAATCTACACCTCTTCTGAAGCTAGCTACTCTACTGACTAATTAGAAGTGTCCTGCTAGTTACAAGGGACCTGATTTTCAATTTTTAAAACAAAAAAAAAAACAACCCAAAACTTAGCATCTTCAAAGTAAAAACTATTTTAGAAATGCCTTGTTTATGAATTTGCTTCATAATTTGAAACCATAAACAAATCAAACCTCTTTCAAAACATTCCTTTTTGCACCATTCAACACAAAACAAACCCTTAACAAGCAAAGCTTGAGAACTCTTATGGGGACAGCAGTTCTATACACCTGTAAAAATCTCCAGTGAACTTCATCAAGCTTCATATACTCACTGAATATCAGTGTATTGTACGCAGATTGAGATAAAAGAAAATGAATGGAATTTATTCTTTTCCCAGCTTTCTGTCATCCACTGCCTCCCCATCCACTGACTGTGTGCACTCTGTCATTGTCCATCCTTTTCACCTTGCATGTGGACTGATGGAGTGTTTCTACAGTTGCCTGCCAGTATGCTATTAATCCTGGAAGAGAACTGTCAAATGCAATGTCCCTCATGTCAAGTGATTGATACTGATACTTCTTTACCATACTACTGAGCACTTTTTGATATTCTGTGGGTTTTTTAATGCCCTCCACTCAATTTATTAATTAATACTTTTGTTTACTCTCCCTGATGTAGGTCTTCTGCAGAGGAAAATAATAATGGAAACTTTAAGGGTTTCAGTGAGTTTTGAGGCAGGATAGCCTTAGATATAGAATATCAGAGACTTACTCTGAGGGCTTTCAGACTTACCCCATTTATGACTCATTCACTGTGCACAGATGCTGCCCAAGTACAGTCTCTTTTCTATACAAAATATGATGGAAATGAAGTTTGCCTACCTTGGAATGCACTGTGATGTAAAAGACTGTATACAGCTGGTAAAGCAGATAAGGTACTCTGTGGAAATCTGTATAAAGCAGCTATCCATACCACACATGCTGGGGTTGGTATTTCCAGGGTTGGAAACAGCAAGAGTCCTGGAATTAGGTGAGTTTGTACAGAAGCACATTGTAAGACTTGTCCTTGGCACAAGGCAGCATGAGACCTACCTTTTAAAAGTTCACTTTACAGTGTGTTGTATCCCCCTTTATAATTTCTACATCTGTTTTTGACCTTTTGTGAATAAAATAAGAAAGGATTCATGGCATTACTCATGACCAAACACAATGCTATTTACTCATCGCTAACAGATTCTACTTCTTTTTCAGTTGGACTATTTATACTAGAAATAAATAATCCTCTTGTACTGAAAATATTACCAGGGAAACTGCCAGCTGCTAAACCCACATTATTCTTTAGCAGGAAGCAAATGTCTATAACTACTTACAGTTGGTTGGGACACAGTTGGGGTTTTTTTTTTTCTGCTTCTGGAATTGTTTTTTCCTTACCAAAAATTTGTCATCTCTAATGTCCAACTATTTTCCATAAAACCATATATTTTAACATAAAATCTTACCATTTAGGAAACTCTAGAACTCTTTTCTATTTACATGTTTCCAAATAATGCTGTCTTCAAGTGAAGTTTTTCTGTTTCTAGAACATTCGGATTGACTTCTCCCAAAAGGAGAAACAATTAGCTCTGTTAGTATGATTACTGGACAGATCTAGAAATGAGTACAAAGATTAAAAAATGGATTCACAATGTTAAGGTTAGCGTTTAACAAGTACAGAATAACCTTTAGAGAGGGACCAGCTTGTGAATGTATTGAGTCAGAATGTAATATTAAAATATTTGCTTGAGGTCCAATTTATGAAATATAGCTGCTTAACTCAGGGAATGTCGTTCTGATACTCTAGATTCTTAGATTGAGACCCTTCTTGCACTGAAGTTAACAAAAAATTGCAGCTGGCATCAACAGAAGGTAAAATTTCCTGTTCCCGTCAGTACAAAGACCTCAAATGTCAAGTTGTTCAGTTATCAGAAAAAGAGAACCATTAATTGTACAGAATCGAAGGTTCTGTCATCATGAATGTTTCTGACTTGATTTCTCACTGGACTTGTAGTTCATAGCTTATATTAAAGCTATAAAATGGTATTGACCTCAAAGAGCTGAAGATCTAGCTCAGAGAATCAAGTCCCTGAATGTTGAATAGATAGGCCTGCCCCAGTAAACCATAGTTACCTGAGAAAGAAGAAAAGTTTGCATTTCTCCATTGATGTGCATTCACAAAAGCAGATCTGCTTGGTGAAAGAAAGCTATTTGCCTAAACTGTACTAAAGTGTGAACCATTCTGAACAGACACCCTACCAAAAGAGACTTTCAGTCAAAGATTAATGATGTGCTAGGCTGTGTGATTTCAAATTACTTCCATAAACTGCACTGTGAGTAGAGGAGAGCTCCACTGGGGAGGATGATGACATGCTCTTCTCAGAGGTGTCCAAACCCCCCCAAATTGAACACACAGCTCTGCTACCCTTGTGTGAGATGTCCTCCTGCCTCTTTGCCTTTGGGACCTGCTCTCCTGAGTGCTGTGGTAAATATGACCCTGGATTCACGTAGTGCAGTGGGGTTAATCTGGAGCAGGGGTCGAGCCAGCTTCTTTGGCATCCAGATGCCAAAGATCTGGCCACCATGTAGGACACTCACTATTCTGCAGTGGATCTCTCACTTTGCCTTTATTAATATGTTGAATACCTTTCTTTAGAGAGCCCATTTCCTCTGGAAATGTTCAGCAGCAGGAATTCCTCAGCCTGGGGACAAATGCTCTGGCTGGGGCAGCTGCACAGTCATAGGCACTGCACCATTCCTGTCTTTGCCCCTAGCTAACTTGGCTTAGTTCACTCTATCTTTCAATATCAGTGGGCACACGTGCTCATGAATTGTGAGACAGTCTTGAACAATGCCAAACTACCTTTGAGATTTGGTTTGCATGGCCAAGTGCAGCCACATCAAAGTACTCTGGAGGATCTATACCCTTCCATTTGAGAGCCTTGCTGGTGACAAATAAAAATAATGTTTCCTTTTCTCCATCTGTCATCTGTGAGCAGCATGGGACAGAAACTGTGTCCACTTACATGAGGTACAGCAGCTTGAAGCACAACTGCAGTGTCCTCTAGAGCAGAGCAGGGATCACCGGGATGTCATCAGATTCCCTATTTATAGGTTTTTATTAGGAAATAACCTGGTTTATGCCGAGATTTCGCAAATCCCACTGCACCAACATGTATTTTTAGTAACCACCTGCAAACTATTAGTAATGATAATTTTGGTAAATGGAAATTTTTAATCTGAAAGACAATTGCTAAGTGATTGAAAAAACTTGAAATTCTACACCATATGTCTGAGAGTTTTGCCATTGACCATGTTGTGAAAACTAATTTATTCTTGAGGCTAAAGGAGAGGTAGGGATTTTTCCCCCAAAGAACAGTATCTTACCAGAAAATTTACATTTTTGCCTCAACATAAGCCTCATAAAAATACCTGTATGATGAAAGGAGCAGGTATCCATGGTGACCAGCAATTTCCCATCTTTTGTTCTCAGTTCTCATTTCAAAGAAAGTAAAATAATGAGTCACTCTTTTGCCTAATGGCTAGTTTTTTTAGCAAGACAAGATAAATTGCAGAATGTCAGAACTGAGTTATAATTTAGTTGCTACAAGTATTAGCTATAATAATCTCTGACAAACGACCAGGTTCAATGGAATCACCTTATTGATAACATTATTTTATTCTCAATAAAAACAAGACATTGTAAGATATTATATAGGGAGAGGTAAGTTCCCAACATCTTTATCTGAAATCAGTCAAGACTGAATGTTAGAATCAGCATGGGATCAAGAAACGTCTACATGAACATCTACAGTTTCCTCCCTTTTGCTGCAGAAGTGATTGCAAATTCTGTTGATGGCAGAGCTGAATTCTTCTTTCAAGTTCATGTTAATATTGTCATCCAAAAGAAATTATATTAATCCAAAGATTATTTTACACTTCTGGTTTTCTTTGTGTGAGAAGCACAAGTTCTTATTTTCTTTCTATAATTTTTATTTATATTTTTAACTCTCACACACAGTTTTAAAAGACAGAGAAGATTTTCAGCAGCTGAAACTTGGAAGGCTTTCCTGCATGTTATTCTAAAATATACAGAGAACTCCTTAGATATGATTAGTGAAATAAAAGGAGAAATAAGGAAAACCATTTTTTGCTGGAACAAATTGCCAAGGGTTGAAAGAACTTGCCGCTTAAGGCTTTGCATAAACACTGAAGTGTGAATTACATGTTATGGTTAGATTGCAGTAGATTCAGGAGTTACTCTGTGTGCTGAGCTTTGAGGAAAGGATCAGCTGAACAGAATATACTGAGTGGACTTGTATGAGTTGTTGACTTGTCTGCCTCTCCTACTAAAGAGGCTAGTACTCTAGTTTCTGGCTAGAAACTCCAGGTAGAGCTGATTTCTGGCTAGCCACTTCCCAGGGGCTAATGGCCATAGTTGAAGACAGGTTACCAGGCTGAATGGACCTCTGGTCTGACTCAAACCCAGCTGCTCTTACACTCTTTGGTCATTAAATATTCAGTTATGCAAATGAACATAGCTTCAGCAAGTCAGTGGAAATGAGGTATTCTGCAGAATTATATAATCTTGTTTATAATTTATTCATTAATTATAAATTAATATTTAACTATTGGTTCATAGCATTAAGATCTAAAAGAGTCAATGGTAGTTGTGAAGTTTTTGTACTTTCAAGGAAAAGAAAACTTACCTTTTCCATTTTCTCACTCATTATATATACCCAGGACTTCTCATGTGCTGTTACAGTCAAGAGATGTCAGGTTTGCAGGAGTTTTGCTGTGCTTGGCATGTACTAGACTGGACATGGAAGAAGAGAAGGTGTGGTAAGGAAAGAGGTTTGCTTTAAGAACTGGAAAAAACTTTTGGCTTTAAGAGATATAATGGCCTTTCACGACATTTAAAGTCTTTTATTTACTTCCTGTCATCTGTAACATATAGTATTTCCACTCTGTACCCACAGTATTGGTTTGAATCTCTATGGTTGTTTTATCCCCACTTGAAGGAACAAATTTTAATACACTTCTTTGTATAAATTACTGCATAATCTTAACTCCTGCATACAACTGAAAATAAGATATAGCTTAGAATTTGAGAAGAAAGTATTTTATACCACAACTTTGAAAAATACTAAAAAAGAGAGCTTGGGTTTATTATTATTATTATTTATTATTATTATTATTATTATTACAACAACAAAAAAGAGACCAGTATTGATACCAGTTGATGAGAACTTGTCACTTTTTTATCAGTGGATATAGCGAAAATAAAGATATGGGATGTATTTTGCTGTTCTACTCTTCCAGCATCACAGAAGATGTTACAGTGGAATAGAACAGCTGTCAATAGCAACTAAAGTGTCCTTTTATTTGATTTATTAATCTGGAAATAAAGTAACTTTTCTGTAAACTGAAAATGAAAAGAGTGAGGAACAGATACTGCTGCCCTTGACAGAGCCTAGCAATAGGCCTGTGCATTTGAGTGCTGTTAGTCTTGCAGCCTGACCACTTCAGTATAATCAGTCTTCTAAGTACAAAAGGTAGATCACTGGCAAGCTAAGATTGTTAAGTCTGTGCTGTCCAGGTAGCAACTCTGAATTCAATGTCTGCTTTTAGATAAATGGGGCTCTTAGAACTTGACAGATCTGTCACCACACATAGACATAGGTTTCTAACAAGCTATACTGGTAAATATAGCCCTTTCAAATTGCTTTTGAAATAAAACAAATACTTTTCAAACCTCCAAAACCAAGTTAGAAAGGTAGGGTATGAATCTGCAGAAATCCATACACCAGTCTTTTAGCATAGGATGTCCCCATCTCCACTTAGCTGACTTTTTTTTCCAGCCTTTTGTTATGGGAGACTTCAGTCTGGTTTTGATTACAAGTAATTTACTTCCTTGTTCATTCCATCTGTGCAGCAAATGAATGGTCCTCTGAAGCTTTCCATTTGCTCTACAGAAAAGTAGTTTGCAGATATTCTCATTTTCTCCCAATAACTCTCAAATAACTTTTCATGGAGAAGACGTGATGCTGGAGATGCCCAGATAGGCAGTCTGGTAACAATGGTTCTTCAGAATTCCAACTTTTTCCTCTCAAATGATACTCTCTAGTATCATTACAAATTATTTTCAAAAAAAATAATTTGTCACAATTGTGTTTCCTGGGTATTACTTACAGCTGGATTTTACTCAGAGTAGGTGAAAAACACGGAAAGCAATGCTTTGCTTCAATGTTCCTTGTAGCACCCATAGCTATTTCACAAGCTGTAAATTACCTATACCATTATGGAGCCACATGGGAAACTAAACCCTTCTTACCTACCATATGCCCTCAGAGAACAACTGCTCAGCAATAAATAGTGGATAGTAAATAGTTAAAATGGAAACCTGGAGAACAAAAAGGAGTTTAAAAGTCAATTACACAAACTGTTCTATGGATAAAAATGAAGGCCATCTTCTCCTTTCAGGCTTTTGTGCTGCGATGGGGACTAAAGACAAGAGACCTTTGTACAAGGTATCAATAATTCAGTTTGGTTTGCTCTTTTCCAGACATATAATATGGCCAGAGTCCCAACAGCAGCACCCAGGGGTGGGGTTGCTGGAGAAAATTTATCTTCCACACCCTTACCTGCACACTGATGCATTGGATTGGCATTTGAGCAATGCCAGAGCTGGCTCCAGGCTGCCTTGCTTGACACTTTGAACAGTGTTCTCATCCTTCCTTTCCCTCTTCATGGCCTCAGAGGGAAATCAAAAATCTGCAACATGTAGGGTATAATATAGTCCCTGGAAGACTTCCCCAAAGCGTGTTGACAATGAAAAAAAAACATGAAGCCTTTTATCTAGGAGGATGGGGAGAGAATTGGGATGCCTATGTTGCACTACTGGCATATTTTTGTCCCTAGGCCTTAGTATCAGAATAATAAGACAGTGACTTATTTTTAGAACAGCTTGTCTGATCTAGCCTTTCTACTGTTGAAACAAAGTACTGTTTTGTTATCTGATTAAGTCTGAAAAAACGAAAAAACATTTGACAGAAAGGAATATTAATTTATCATACTAAATGTCAGAGCTTTAAGAGTGGCTCTAATATGTCTCTATGAATATGTCTTTAATCAAGGAGCTGAACTTGACGCTGAAGAATTGCTCTGAGGCCTGTGGAAAGGCCAGTAGCAGGTGTATGCTAGCAGGAAGATGCTGAAGTTTTCCTTTAGCTTCAACTTATTAACTGCCTGAGTATTTTGTCTGAAGAGCATCATATTTGTAGCTAGGCAAGAGTAGTAGCCTGGTAGTCATATGGGAGTAAAAAAGACTGGAGGTCTGGATTTTCTACAAACAGTTATCTTATCTCATGGTGCCTCCAGGTGGAGTCAATAAATCTGGCTGCCGTAGTAGGACTTGCAGCCAACCTGGTGCTGGGAGGCCTTGTACATTAGAACCAGACAATACCCTTTACTGCTGCTGGCTTTAAGCTGAAATATTTCATTGACATCTTCCTAGAGGTCCTGAATCCTCAGCTATCTCACCAAGTACCCAACACCAGAGCAGGCTTTCCTCTGAACGTTAACAGCGCCGTTCTCTAGGCATCACCTGGTTTACTGTATCTAAGCTTTTCAGGATAAAGTAGCTCCAATTTTTTGAGCTGTGGCATGAATATACCATCATTATTTACTTTAATGATCCATATTAATCTTTTACTACATTTATGTGTCTTTCTATTCTATTTATCTTTTGGTTGTCAACCTTTATAATTACACTTTTCCTTTATATCAAAAATGATGTCTAAAGAGACTTCCTGTGAAATAAAACACCTCAGCATGACAGCGGCTTTCACAGACTTTCTCAGACATTGGCTTTGGTGTGGAAAAATTAGTATAAACAGATTTTTCAATACGACTTGCAGGAACACTTTGTACCATGTGGTTTGAGGAAAAAAAAAATCTCTAAATAGGAGCCAAAGTAGTTCACAGGCTGAAATTAAAACAGTGAAAAGCATCACTGAGTGCAGTGCTGAGATCTACTGCAGTCTCCTCAGCTAATGTGGAAGTGAGTGTGTAGCTCTCATCTCGGCACTCAGAGTGCAGGCACCAAACCATCACCCTCACTAATTCCACCAAGAGTACCCACCCGCCACAGCATACTGTAATGATGCACGGCACACTGCCACACCATCTTGTGCTCCACAGGTCAGTAAAGTTACTGGCTGCAGCAGGTGCTTTGCCATGTCATTATTCCTCAGTAATTCAAAAGATCTAGTCATGTTTTCACAAGCAACCAAATCTGTGGCAACAGTTTAATATTGTTAAGACCTGTGCTCTTGTGAAGCAGAAACTCAGCTCAGAGTTTAGAAGTTTACACTTCATGCCATTCTCGTCCTTCCATCTTTCTTTGGTTTAATGCCAAGTTTAGTGAATACAGTGCCCAGCTTCTGGGACTTGCATGTCACTGGAGGGAGACTTGCACAGTTTTGAAGTGGCAGTATGATATAAATTGGTGTAAACTGAGCTGGTGGCTGGAAAGAAGTGTTTGTGAATAATGTAGCATATTTTTCATAGGTTTTGGCAAGTTCCAAAGTGTTTCTTATTCTGAAACAAGAAATAAAAATAGGTACATAATTGTCAGGAGGCTCCCGATTTAGGGGCTTTGTTGCAGGTGCAGTGATATTAGATAACATCCAAAGGTGAATATGCAAGTTATACTTGAGCCTCTAAAGATGGAACTGGGCAATGCTCTCCCAGGAAAATAAAACTTGTGTTCATTACATGTCAATATTGATTAGAACACACTGCCAAGAATTACAAAGTATCTGATGGGACAAATGTTAGAATAACTTTCTCATTGTTTCTGTTTAATGTTTTACCAATTTAGCCAAAACTAAATTACGATAAATCTGTAAAAACCATGTTAATCTAATTTTCACCTTCTTACAGTATTGTATCCAACTGTATAACATAGTAATATGTAATAGACTAAATAGTTTAAGAGTGTATATTACTCATGATCTTTTGATCTAAGCTATGGATAAAATATAGCTGTATTGTCTACTGCTGACTTAAAATCTGAAGTTTTGAATGTGTGTTAGCTTACATGTTTTCTAGGCGTGCATCCCACATTTCTTGGGACTTGATTTGTACGGATGGAGATCAAGAGCTGAGGTCTAATTCTTACTGAGCTATGCTGTATCATTGGTTGTACACTAGCCTGTGAAATAATTGTCACGGCAAAAAAGCACTTTTACTGTATGTCAGAGAATTACCCCACCACATTAAAAACTTTGGGGTTTTAGAGGGGTGTCTTGGAACCTTTGTTCCACTGCTGGGCTCCACGGTCTGCTGGATGTCACAAAATGCCATGGTAAATAGGTAACAGAAACTCTCTGGAGTCAAACAGAGTGATGCACAGCAACTGAAAAGCCTATTTCTATTCATACCTCTTTTGTTGGTAGCTACCAATTGCATGTGGATGGCCCCACAAGGAAGCAAATGATGAAACATGCATTTTTAATCTGTGCCCTCAAACCAGTTCTCTGATTCTTTTTCTTCTCTTTTTATTAAAACCTTTGTCAAATATTATGACAGGTTTAGCAGCAGGTTAAAGCAGAGTGTCCTGAAGGATTTATGATGTTAGGACATTCAGGAATTTCCATCTCTTCTCTTCAGTCACTATTTGCAGGAAAGGAAATTTTCTGGTGTACAAAAGAAAACCATTTTGGCAATGAGAGAAGTCAATTACTGGAGCAGGTTACCCAGAGAGGCTATAGAACCTCCATCCCTGGAGATGCTGAAACTTGCCTGGACATGGCCCTAAGCAACTTGATATAAGTTGGAAGTTTGATTTAGCTTTACAGTGATCCCTGTTTTGAGCTGGGGGCTGGACTAGATATTTGCCAGAAGTTGTTTCCAACTTAAATTATTCTATAATCTTGCAGAGTCTTCTTCAACAAGATATGGATCAAAAATCAGACTGAGAAATGAATGGACATTAAACTATTCTTCTCTTGGCCAAAGGACCAATTTAGTCCTGTACCATTAATTCTTCCTTGTTTCTTTCAATGCTCTATTTCTTTTTCTTGCCTTTTCCCCTTTTTCTTAGGTATGTCAGAAAAAAACATGTGTCCCTACAGGGAATAGTATGAGTCAGATGACAAGCAGTAGCAATGTAAAATTGCTGTAGGTAAGAAAATCATGCATCTCCACTGAAATCTTGCTAACTTGAAACATCAGATGATGCAATTAATGATTTGAATAGCAAAAGCTATCACTAACTTCATAATATCTTTCCACATTAGCCATCTGAACAATATACCCCTATGGACATACTAGCCAAATTGCTGCATATTTTTAGATCATGTTATCTTGTCTATCCATTGAAACCATTCAATGTTTTTCTCCCTCCTTTTCTCCTGTTACTAGTATGGGTATTTATCTGTATATCTGACAAAGAATAAACACCATCTTCCTTTATGTTTCTACCTGTTCTACTCTCAGATCAAGTCTATGCAGATTCACAGCAATGTAATAGCATGTAGCAACATATTGAGACAGTCTGGAAAATACTGAACTTTAGAGCAAAAGTAATCACATTTAAATTGCCTTGCATTTCTCACGAGTACAAAAACCAGTTCCTTCTAAACAGGAAAAATTAGTGTGGAAAGCACAAAAGCTTTACACTTTTTAATACAAACACCCATTGCGTTTATGAGAACTGACTGATGTAGTACCTAGAGACAAGCTAGGCACATGAGCTGTTTCACTAAATAGTTTCTCATATTTTTATATGTCTTTCCTGGGTGTTGTTTATATATGTGAGAAATTTCAGTAGTAGTCTTAAGAGTTGTTGTTCTAAGGTGTTCTAAGACTGGCAAACTCTTCGGTCATTGTACGTATTGAAATATATATATATAAGAAATTACTTTTTTACTCAATAATTTTTAAATTTTGTTTCCTAGACCTATAATTTACAGTTAATTACTTCTGATTCCTTCATAATCATACTGTAATGCATTTAGTAATTAGGTAGAATTTTTTTTTTATCCTAATCACCCTTAGCATATGCTTAATTGTACTCACAGATATATGCTCAAACTTATTGCTGCTGTAATTATCATTCCTGTGCTACATTTTGCTTCTCAACCATTGTTATTTCTCGGCATCAATGGTTTTTTTGTCAGATTCATCTAGCACCCCTGAAGGGCAGTTGAATACCTAAAATGAATAAAGTGCTATAGACATTTAAGAGATTATCATCTGATTTAAGGACAGGGATAAGAAAACACATTTTAAAATATCCACTGATACTTTCCAGGAGAGCAGGGATAGAAGTTAGTCCTACTTTTGAGTCTTCTGGGAGAATCTAGAGGTTAAACAAACAAAAACTACAGCTTTACTTCAATAAGCAGAAATGAAGTCCCTGCAATCCAAGGGGAAATGGTTAGTGATCTGCTACACCACTTAGACACACACAAGTCTATGGGGCTGGATGGGATCCACCCAAGGGTACTAAGGGAGATGACAGAAGTGCTCACCGTGCCACTTTCAATCCTTTATCAACAGTCCAGGCTAACCAGGGAGGTCCCAGTTGACTGGAGGTTAGCAAATGTGACGCCCACCTACAAGAATGGCTGGAAGGAGGATCCAGGGAAGTACAGGCCTGTCAGCCTGTCCTCGGTGCCAGGTAAGGATATAGATCATCCCGAGTGCCATCATGCGGCACGTACAGGACAACCAGGGGATCAGGACCAGTCAGCATGGGTTTATGAATGTTTTTCCTGCTTGACTGACCTGATCTCCTTCTAGGGCAAGGTGACCAACCTCAAGGATGAGGGAAAGGCTGTGGATGTTGTCTCCCTAGACTTTAGTAAAGCCTTTGACACCATTTCCCACAGCATTGTCCTGGGGAAACTGGCTGCTCATGGCTTGGATGGGTGTACTCTTCTCTGGGAAAAAAACTGGCTGGATGGCTGGGCCCAGAGAGTGGTGGTGAATGGAGTTAAATCCACCTAGCTGGCAGCTGGTCACAAGTGGGGTTCCCCAGAGCTTAGTGTTGGGCCAGTTCTGTTTAATATCTTTATCAATGACCTGGATGAGGGGATTGAGTGCACCCTCAGTAAGTTTGCAGATGATGCCATGTTGGGTGGGAGTGTTGATCCACTTGAGGTTAGGAAGGCTCGGCAGAGGGATCTTGAAAGGCTGGATCGTTGGGCCGAGGTCAGTTGTATGAGGTTTAACAAGGCCAAGTGCCAGGTCCTGCACTTTGGTCACAACAACCCCATGCAACACTACAGGCTTGGGAAAGAGTGGCTGGAGAGCTGCCTGGCAGAAAAGGACCTGGGAGTGCTGGTTGACAGCCGGCTGAACATGAGCCAGCAGCGTGCCCAGGTGGCCAAGAAGGCCAACGGCATCTTGGCTTGTATCAGGAATAGTGTGGCCAGCAGGAGTAGGGAAGTGATCGTGCCCCTGTACTCGGCTCTGGTGAGGCCACACCTCGAACATTGTGTTCAGTTTTGGGCCCATCACTACAAGAAGGACACTGAGGTGCTGGAGTGTGTCCAGAGAAGAGCAACGAAGCTGTTGAAGCGCCTAGAAAACAAGTGTTATGAGGAGCAGGTGAGGGAACTGGGGTTGTTTTGTGTGGAAGAAAGGAGGCTGAGGGAAGACCTTATTGCTCCCTGCTACTGCCTGAAAAGGAGACGGTAGCCAGGTGGGTCTCGGTCACTTTTCCCAAGTAACAACTGATAGGATGAGAGGAAATGGCCGCCAGTTGTGCATGGCGAGGTTTGGATTGGATATTAGGAAATATTACTTCACTGAAATGGTTGTAAGGGATTGGAACAGGCTGCCCAGGGGTGTGGTTGTGTCAGCATTGCTGGAGGTATTTAGAAGATATTTGCATCTGGTGCTTATGGGCATGGCTTAGTGGTAGACTTGGCAGTGCTATGTTAGTGGTTGGACTCGATGATTTTAAAGGTCTTTCCTTTATAATTTTATGGTTTATGATTCTAAATAGAGGAACATTTTAATTAACTTCAAATTTTCTTGGCTACAACTACTTTGTTATTCATTTTGTTCCTTTCCTGAGGATAAGAACTTTGTTGCAGAGCCACAGTTTGCAGCAAAGAGGAGATATAAGGGGGCAAAATGAAGGAGTTTTCCCCATCTCTGCCAATGACTTGGTTCCTCTGCATTACAGACGAGGTGCTGTGAGAGGCAATGGTGGCAGCTCCTGGAAATAACAGTAGTCTCTTTCTATGTCTGTGCTTATGCAATAACTCTCTTTATTTGTCCCTTATGTTTGTATCTTGTTGCCTTGATTAATTTCTTCATGTCCTGATTTCATCCTTCTGACTTTTCCTCCATTTTTGCATCCTCTTTTTGTTGGTGGCAGTTAATACCTTCTTCTAAATCTCCCTTTGACACTTGCTTCAGAGATACTGCAGGACTTGGGCATTTTGAGTATCTCTAAGAATCTCTAAGAAATGCAGAAAGAATTGATGGGAACAGTGGTTAGTTTATGGCTCTTTCCCTAATGTGAAGGAAAAGATACTAATAGCGCCTCGTTACCTGGACACTCTAAATGATATGTAAAGAATTGCCTGTAGATTAGGACAGCATGAAATCCATCAGCACCCAATGTTTTGCTAATTATAAAGCAGGCAGTTCTTCAGTCCTTTGGCTTTGTAAGAAAAGACTTCATTACTCTGCAATTTATTGTGTTGTTCTACTTGACTTTAAAATTACTTTCTTTTCGTCATAATGCCATGCATCATTCGAACAATTTATCATATCTTGTTGCAAAGCCTGTAGTATCTTCAGTCTATTCAGTACCAGAAACAAGGCATCAAAGCCTTTTGCTTGAATATTACTTAGCAGTTACATTAGCTAAGCATGAGAACCTCAATCCAATGTTATTTTAAGTAGGCTAAAAAGCAGTGCCACCTTAGCTGTCTGTTCTGCAACCAAAGGCTTGGGCATAATGTTTATTGCAATATTACCATTCAGATACCTCTGGCTGTGTACATAATGAAATCCATGTTTTTCTTTAACGAGCTGATCTACTTCTGCATTGAAACTCTCAAAGTTCTGCCACAAGTTTAGAAAAATATAATCAATTATGGGGATGCTTTATAGAAAATGGCATGCTCCATTTAGATATTTTGGTATTTTTATCATATATTCAGGAATATTTGACTTTTTGGTGTGTCCATGTTTTCATAGTTCCCATAGCAGATGAGTAAATGGTGGTAAAGTGTTCTGTTATCCTTTCAAAAAAATTCATGAGGTCCAACTTTTCATAAGTGCAATATCTGGAAAACTCTGTAAGTACAAGCTTAATTCTCATACCTAACGAGGGGGTCACTGGTCTGTGGCAGTAGAAAAGATTCCTAAGTGGCTGGTTCATCACCTTTTGACTCAACCTGTGTGGATGTGGAGAAACCAATTTTAATTGCAGAGTTGAGGGAAATCATGCAGTGCAGGCTGGTTCTTACCTGCTCAAAGTCAGGCAGTTTCAGCATAAAGCACATGAAGAGCACTTGCCTCCCATCCTTTCCTGCACCTTCCCTCCCTCCTGCACCTGACCTGATGGGCTGCCTCTGAACTTGACCTTTCAGTTTATTTGGTATCTGCCACAAGCATCTTCTAAAGTGGCAATCATTTTGTCAGCTCTGCATTTTGGGTGAAATCCTGAGTTCCTCTGTCTGTTCAAATAGATCCATAGGCTGGTAGGCTCCTCTAGGCTAGCCTGGCAGAAATGTCCTGTGTCCTTCACAGGAATGAAATGTAGTGTTTTATGAAAGAGAACAACTTTGACACCAGCAAGTGTCAGGCTTGTCAGGCTGTGGCATCCTGTGAGGGCTGGAGCATTTCCTGCCTCTGCAGGAGTCTGTTTCTCACCCACTGTTTTTTGGCCTTGCTCTTTTGCTGCCTCACACTTCCTAGCTAACAATCAAGTCCTTTCTCCAAAGCCTGGAGATGTCAAGGCCAGACTGGTTAGTCAAAATATCAAAGATATTGGTACTTTTACTGCTGGTTTAGTACTAGTTTGTCTGGCCAATGACATTTTTGTGTCAAGTGGTGAGGAGGCTGACATTAATTCTTTCAGAGCCTAGCTCTGGTTTTATTGCTTTGTTCAAGATGTTAGTAATAGATACTATCCTGGTATAAGGCAAGACTTCCACCTGAGTAATATTCACATTCAAAAATGGCAGGAATGGAGGGATGGAATGAGAATTTTCTCTGTGGCTTGATATTAATTTCTTTTTTAATTCTTCAGCTACTGTCATTATTTTTGTTTTGTTGCTTTCTTGATGATCAGATTAATAACTGTGACAACAGTTACTGAAGACATTCTGTTGCCTCAGAGTGAGACTGTATGAAGCTCTGTTTTATTTCTGGCTCATGAAGAATCTGAAGTAAATCAAAACTAATTTTTTGTAGGACAAGCAACTTTTCTACTTCATTATTTCTTTGTTCTGCTTTATGCAGAAAGACTTATTCCAAAGAAGCAGGTAGAGAGAGTCTTTAACTAAATGTCCATGATGAATGAAAAAGCTTTGCGAGAATGCAGGCAGTGGTCATCTTTTCTGAGTTCTGCAGCTTTAATTCTTACTAGTTTTACTTTGAGTCTCAAGGTCAAATTGAAACCTCAGCTGAATGATTATTTTGCAGAATTTTTATCTGAGAGCACACAAATAAAATTCTTTTTCTTTTTTATTGTATGTTCTCATTCCTCTGTTTCTTCTTCCCAAGATTGGAAAGGCCAAGATGAGTGATATCATCCAATTGTGTGAAGGAAATCTGAGTCCTCCTTTTACTGACGTGATTTAAGATTTGTTAAAAAAACCTAGGACCACCAAAACACTCCATCTATTCCTATCTCATTTTTTAAAGTATAGAGTAATACATTTCTCACAAGATTTTTGTTTTTTGTTGTTAGTTCTCCCCCACCCCCCAGGGCTAATTAACTGAATTCTATACAAAGTGTATTGAAGTTCACTGAGGAAAGCTAATACTTGGCAAATACAATGCATGAATCCGCAGACTGGGAGAACTGCAGACACACTCAGATGAAATGATAATAGCAAATAGACTTGGCCATCTCTTCTGGCTCAGATCAGAATATGTGTAAGGCCTAACAGATAATAACAAGTTTCTAATTAGCTTTCTTTAGTATTGACTGTAACTTTGAAGCAAAGTACTTCCCTACAGTCTTTACAAAGTTCTTTAACTTCGAAAAAGGCCTCTAGAGAGCCAAAAGGAAGAACTTTGTACTTACAGTATATAAACATTGCTGGAAACATTGTATTAAGATCCTTAACAGCAGAATTAGCATACTTCAATTTGAATAGTCTTTCTTGTTACAGAGCATTTACTTTGAATTTTGTGTGACTGCAGTTTCCTGATGGAGTAAAATGCCAGAAAATAGAAAGGGCTCAAGTGTGAGAGCAAGCAGAGGTGGAGCTCTCACCTACTGTTTGGGGAACCACTGTAGAAAGGAGAAAATAATTTGTTTCAGTGCTTGGGCCAAAGGCAATTTAGAGTAAAACCATTTAAAAAGTGGAAAATATAGGAATATATTGAGGAAAAAACACAGATCCTGTGTCCTCTGGTTTGAAACCAGTTCCCTGTAGTAGGCAGGATGTACGCATGCATTTGAGAAAACAAAATGCAATCCAGCTCTAATAGCTCCACTGATTGTTAAGAAATAGGAAGTTATACTTCTGATTTTGCAGTCTTAGTTTTTGACACTTACTTCTGTAGTGATTTGCTTCATCATTTTAGATTTTCTTATACAAAGTTGTCCAGCTGCACCAACAAGGTTTTTAACAAGTTTGGAAAAAAAGTGATCCTTTTATCAATACCAAAGCTCTTCAGTTTTCTCAGCCTACCTCAGCAATCAGAAACCTGCTCAGAAATGCTGCTGCTACTCTATACAAGAAAGGTTTTTTGCTTATAAAAGGGATTCCAAAACACATGCTTCTCCAATGTCCAAGTGAGGCATAAGGACTGAGAAGCCCATTTCCATCAAGGCTTTGTGCTGTATTTAGATGACGCCTCCTCCTGGGCCATGCTACTTGCTGAGGTAATGTGGCTTGGGTTTACCATGCATAAAATTTGATACAAACAGGCTACATGCATTAGAATAAGAGCAAATCTGTTTGGAAAGTGGTTTGGAAGAGACTGGGTTTGTATATGGGATTTCAAAATTTGCTTGGGAATGATTTTAGACAGGCCTGGTTGCTACGGTTGCAGGGACCTTTGTGTAAGTTGCCTTATCCAGTGTTTTGATGCTCCAGAAAACTCCCTCTGGAGAGTTGTTTGGGTCGGACGACGCTCCTTTTCAGCCTCCCCTTACTGAGGAGCATCAGGGTAGACAGGTACACTGTGTGCCTTCTGCCATCACAACCTCACTGTACGTATGGCCACCTCTGCCCTGTGAGGAAACAAACAGAAAAGCAACCCTGGAGAGTCAGGCTAAGCTAACATCAGGGTTTTAGCCTGAGTTTTCATAAAGTCTCATGCCCGTAATGTTGCTTTTGAAATAGCTGATCTATTCAGCCTCTTAAGCTGCAGGTGCCACAGCAACAATGCCGGTATACCAATACCCACAAATTAGTGGAGGCAGAATAATGGGGCCCAGCTTCATTATACTGATTAGAAGATGGCTTCTGAGTTCCAGTCCTGGTGCCAGGAGAGACTTTCCCTGCATCTGAACAAATTACAAAGCTATTCAGTATTGATTTTTCCCCTCTCTTTTTTTCTTTCCCTAGAAAGGAGAAGGTACACAGTGCAGAAGAAAATGTGAGCTTTTCATTTTTCTGTTGCAAAGGCCAGCTGTTAGGGCAATCAGTCTTGGGTCTGAGCCTCAGAGAGGACCATATCAAGTGAGAAGGATTATTTCCAGGAGAAGTAAGGGTAATGATATTTCTGAAGGCTTAATCCAACACATTTGAAGGGAGGGAGTTCAGAGAGAGTTTTCAGATGAGGGAGAAATGGAAAAAAAAAATCTGGAGTACCTAAAAGACTGTGCCTAATCTTTGTGAAGGGAGTTTTTGAGAGCTTTTCCTCGGAGTGTGAGCAGAAGAAATGGTTTAAAAAGAGGCTTGGTGGAAAAGAAGCCATTGCATTCTGCAATTCTGTGACAGCATACAGATAAGGAACCAGATAAGGACATATATAGCCTTTAGAAATAGAAATGCAGGAGGATTTAGAGATACGCACCATGTTTAGGAGAGGTGATGTATTTCACCACTTCGAACAATGCTCTCCGCCTTTTCTCTCCTTCACTGATATTTAATGTAATTTGTTACAGAGAGGAAGAAAAGATTTATGGTACAGCTTGATCAGCCTATGTCATCTTCAGACATTTTCAGACAGTTTTTACATATGTTACTCTAATACTTTGTCACCTAAGTAAAACAATGAAACTCTCCTTCTGTCTATGCTATGTTCAGAGGTAGGGATGGTTTCAGCCCCAGAAAATAACAGTTAAGCATCTTATTTTTGTCCAAAGCATTTACTAGATAAAGAAATATTTTGAAGATATCCTTATAGTTATTTTTCTGACCTTGTCTATTCACTCACACTTTTGCCTTTATTGCAGATACTAATTGAAATCAGTCTTATCTTACAGCATACCTGCGCAGACACTACATAATTCAATAAATTTTCTCAAATCCTTGTGGCTTGGATTTGAGTACCCAATCTAATGAAATGCAGTTAAACCACCATTGAAAGCATGAATGAAAGTAAGTGTCAATGTGTTCATCACGCACAAGGTGGCTTGGCCAAACTAAAGTTTGAGGTTTAACACCAAAATATATGCAACAGAAGTAGTATTAATGTAACTTTCATAATGTCATGTCTACTAAAAGGGAAAGGAAGTTTTGCCTTCAGAACAGAGGGATGCCAAGTACAGGACACTATTATCTATGAATGGCCAGGGTGTCCGTCCTTCATTCAGAAGAAGTAGGTCATTTAAGACTTCAAACTAACATTCAGATCAGTTATCTGAGCTTCAGGTTCTGTACTGCCTGAATCACATGCCATTTATTATGAAGTTTTTTACTAGTGGAATGATGTAACATTTTTTGTCATATTACTAGGAAGAAATAATTTTCTTTAGATTAGCTGTGAAGTTTCCTTCATTTGGTTACAATGCTTCTCACAACTGTTTCCATCATTTTAGACGTGATCATGCCCCATGAAATCACCACCTACTGCAGCAAACAAGCTACTGTTGTAATTTGTTGTGATTAGATCGGTGACAGATCTGTGCCCACTTTGTTGAAATGATGCATACTTTCACCATTGCAGTTCTAATGGAGATACCAAGCACTTAGTGGAAAGTAGGAACCTAGCAATTGAGAGAATGCAATCTGGGGAGGATTTTTGAAGAACTGGGACCAGGTTCTCATCTACAATGAAATTGTACATTGGGCACTTGAAGGTAACATATCTGAGGAAGGTAGCTCTTAAGTCAGCTCTTAGATATCCCTGAAAGAATCAATTACAGCAAATGAAGGGTTGCTCTCTGTTACATCAATAGTAGGACTCAGAAACAGGGATCAAGAGAAGACTGGACTTACTCTTTCTCACCATATTTTATTCTCTTCAAACACAGAGTAGAAAAATAGAATAAAAGGGGGAAGAATGACAGATATTGAAGATGTGCAGAGACAAGCAATCTTGTGATTTCAAGTTAGTCTAGTGTTCCATTATGGCTGCTTTAAGATCCTTGAATGCTTAACAGTCCTTAAGTCCTTAAAAGGTGCAAAGATAGTGGAAATGGTCTGGAAGCAAACCATACTAAAGATGCTTGTAATAATAGCTCTTGGTGTAACAGAAATTGACAATTATTTTGTAGAAATACCTGTAATTTGGCATTTTATACCTGAAAGGTTTTTTTATTTAGTTTTAATATGGAAAATTAATTTTGTCTTGTACTTTAGGTAAATGTCATAGCTGGTTTAGGAGATTTGTGGCAAGATATAATTACCCTATTAATCCATATTCTTTATATTTGATACAAATAATTCAGCATTTCAGGAGCATTTTCAACCCAAAACAATTCTATCTCAGTATGGAAAGAAAATATTTTCTTGAAAAATGCTTTTAAAATTTACTTTTTTATGTCAAATAGATCACCAAGTGTTAACACAATTAGTATAATGCACTTGTAACAATATTTCACATAATGTAACAAATCTGGGATTTATTTTTATTAGCATTTCTTCTGGGTTTCAATATAGTTCTCATGACATAAATCTCCTAACTGACTTAAATGTGAATTGGAATTTATCAGTTCGTTAAAGAAGCAGTCATTAGGGGGGGCTCTCATCTGATGCTTTCTATTTAAAGCAAAAGTATGGCTTTACACTTAAACACAAGTTTAAAACCTTAACCTCCATATTCTTTTTTTATTGCATGCTTCTTCAGTTATCGTTTAGACAAGCCAGCATTGTTTGTGAGACCCCCCTTAAGATCAAAGAGCAGCTGCAAATAGCACAAATACGAGATTCACTTTGCAGGAAGAATGTAGCATAAAGATAATAAAAGGGTTTTAATTTGTCTTATTTGCAACTTTGGTGGGACTAGCTTATTCAATCCTTCTTTATCTGTGAGGTTTACTCTCATCCCAGCTGCCTTTTTTTGCTTTTGAGGAGGTGTTGCAAAGAGGGTTTCAAGAACCCTGTTGGCAATATTATGCATTGCCCTTCAGCAAACAATGGTGGAGTTTTGGAATTCTTTTTATATTCATTCCTATAGAAGAGCAAATAACACTCAGTGGAGTTAATGAGTGTCTTGATATTTGGTTACAAAGAATTGCAATTCAGACTAAAAATCTTAAAACCAGCTCCTGTAGTGAGCTCAGCCTATACTGGTAATGTGCCAGGGACTTGCTTTTTATAGAGTATTCTTCTAGGACTGGCTTAAGTAAAAGCAGGCTGTAAAATAGTCTTACTGAAGTACTCTGCCGAGACCAGGCAGACAAAGATTATGTCACTGAGGAAGAAAAGGTTGCTAAAAGACATTGGGTAATCACAGGTTGTTCCTATACCCAAGGCAGGAATTTTCAGTTCCGTAAAATTTAATTAAGAAAAATTACTTCAGCCATGTGATGTTTCCTGTCAATGTTCAGGATGTCCAATGACTCCTGCTGTTCCCAAAGGTCCTGCATCTTCACTGGAAAAAACCTGCAAACCTCGCACCCATGGGAGCACCCAGGCCTCAGCAGTCAGAACACAAGTTCCTTTTTCATATATTTTTACTGTACTGCCCAATTTCAGTAAAATTTTCACAGTCTTAAAACATATTTAGTGCTTACCTGTTTTAGGAAAATTATATACGGGAGAAATATAAGTGAATCACTGAAAGAGAAGTTTATTGCTCAGCTCAGGGATATATGAATCAGGGTTTGTGAGTACCTCTTTGAAAACGAAAACTTAATTTTAAGGGACCCATATCCTCAGTTGTGAGGTTTTGCATTTCTCCTGAATGTTTTCATTGCTGGAGACAATACCTACTTGAGTAACAACTACGCAGATTTTTTTTCCATTAGGAAAATTGTACTGTGTTAGTATGCTGGGACATTGACTTCTCCCAGTGATATAACCCCACTCCAACAATGCATTGTCTTGGCTTAAGCCTTTAAAGATTACTGTTTTTTAGAAACTAAATGGAATAGATAGTCCTACCTAGGAGACACTACTGCTCTATGAAGTATTTTTATATGTTCATAGTGTGGATGAGGTGCATACTACAAACTGAGGCAAGAGAAAGGGCACAGTATACTTCACAGAGCATTTTTCTTCTACATTCGCTGCCAGACAAAAAGGCAATAATGCCAGAAATATGAAGCTAATGAACTGAGTTAACTTTGTGCCAAATTCAGAGTTCTTGAAATTCACTGCAAGACTGGTAGCATAAATACAGTCTTATTTCCCCAATTCCAAGATAAACTGTAATTACAGTTTCCCACCCATCTGGACTACGCTATGTGAGACTGTATCTTCTTCCCAGTTCCTGATCTAAGTGCTCACTAAATGCAGTAAATATATAGTGGCAGACAGAAATACAACTATTTGTAGTTTCAGAAAACTTTCTTCAAAGCTAAAGTCTGCCACTGAACCTTTATCAACATTTTTCTGTCCCTCAATACATGATGAGATGTCCCACAGGACTATGTTTAAGACTGAGGTAGGCCTGGGGCTGCAAGCACTACTGAGGAACCAGTAAAAATGGAGGATTTGACCGAGGTAACGCTTAACATTTATCAGAGAGGCACAGATTTTAAAGGGATTATGGAGAAATGAGAGCAGTGGAGAAAATCAGCTGAAGAATATAAACTAGGTTAGTATGTAACAGTTGGATGAAGGATTGTCCTTTATATCCTTTTTGATATCCCAGACACATCCCACCTATTCTGGGATAACATTAGATGTCCAGCCAGTGTTTATGCCAGAAGTGGCCAAATTGCCAAGTTCAAGTATGTTGCAAAATTTGTTCCACATGGTATTCTTCTAAAATAGAAAATCAAATATGTAAGATGAAATTAATTTTGCCTTAATGATGTTTTTTTTGCTTATTTTAAAGTGGTGGGAATAGACAGGATTTGTTTGAGGGAAAGCTGCTGCATTTACTTTGACATAATTGTTATAATTTCTGCTCGCTGTTCTGTATGGTAAGTCGTATGGGAGTAAACACCCAGTGTCACTTCTAAATGTAATGTTCAGTTTCAAACTCCTGAAGAGCTTTTCTTTTGTAAAACTGTGGCTTGATTTTGCTTTCTCTTTCCACCACATTTCCAGTCATGAAGTTTGTATGCTCTCCGGCCAAATAACCGTCAGTGGCTCCTTAGTGTTTGTTTAATCAAGCTCCAATCCACAAGAAGACAATAGCTATTGCCTATTCAAACCCAATACGTTTTCAGGTAGGAATGGATTAATTATGTAGGTAATAAATGTAGTAATCACTGAACCTAAAGGCATATTGTTGCTTTTATAGGTAGATAATTAAAGAAAACTTAAGCTCAAGGGGACAACCTTTTCACAGTGTACATAGGAATAGATGATATCTGGGAAGATTTTTATTACAATGGCTCAATGAAATCTAGTTTCTTGATTTCACAGTGTAGCTCTGAGCAATAGCCAGACTGCTTCCTGCCTCAAAGGTTCTGTACCCCTCCCGATGCTGTTGAATATTAGAAGAAATTTCTAACACACACCTAATGTTTCCCAAAGGCAGCAAATTTCTGTAAAATACCTTTGTTCAAAAAACATGCAGTACCTTAGTTTTCTTTTCTCATACAACTCACAAGTTAATATGACCCAGGCAATGTAATTTTGCAGTACTGTAGGAAACAATAAAATCCCAAGACATAACATTCTTATAATGACTGATCTTAGGAAATTGTTTCTTAGCTGCCTGCTAAAAACTTTTATTTCCTTTCTCCTAAAAATCCACTTTCAAACAACAACAACAACAACAACAAAACACATCCCCAACACATAAACAAACAATAAACAACCACACACACACACACGCCCCCCGAGAAATCCATCTGTGACTTGCTTGTGCTTTTTTTTTTCTTTTTCAGCTTGATCCTGCTCAGTGCTGACCTGAACTGTGACTGGCACTTTCTCCTAAAAGTACTTTTTTTCCAAACTCTTCTGGAAGGAGATAGAAGGATTTGGGCTGATTATCTTTTCAGTCAGTTTGTAATAATTTTCAGAGGGAATACTGACACATGGAAAAATTTAATTTTATTGAGTTTTGGAAATAGTATTTTCACATATACTAGCTCCTCGCTCTGCATGTCCTTCTTTCCTCTAGTGTAATAAGGTGATCAATAGCACCTAACTATTTAGTCTGCACGTTACAGAGACCCCTTTGAAACTCTGATGCCTATTTGACAGGAGTGATGAGCCCTAATAGTTATAATGGAAGTCTATGAAAACTGTATTGTAGACCACCAAGTAGCTACAGGAGGAGCAGTACTATGGAAACGTTAGTTCTTAGTTGTCATCAATTGGCTTTTAATAGGTACCACCGTAATTCTTCATCTTTCCTAATTTCAGTTAACCATTTTTTAATTTATATGGTCTCGTTGTTTACAGTCATTCGAATGCACGTGATATATTGGACTTAAAATCTCTCTGACTTTATGGGAGCAACTTGGCATAATGTCTGTCTTTTTTCACAGGTTATTATATTGCTCTCTTGTGGCTGGAGATTACCTGCCATACCCAGGTCATGCGCTTTCTCAGTTACTCCAGACTGGTTGGCTTTTATAGCAGCAGCAAAAATGTAATTAAGCAACAAGTGCCCTTCATATTCCTACAGAATATTTCAGGTTTCTTCTGTGTGGACAGTCTTCTTAGCATAGGACTACCAGCAAATATCACTGACATCAAATAACCTGGGGCATGTTTTCTAACGAAAATGTAGATGAAAATGCTAAGATCCATCCCAACTTCCATCCCTCAGGAGTTCTGGTGGACAAGTCTCTTCAGGAAAGTGCTTCAAGCCCTTTCAACATTCTCTTCAGTCCTACCAAATAATTCACTTTTCATCACCAGCCACTGTCAATTCATACTTTTGCTCATTGCCTACATATTTTACATTTCTTCCAGATATCATTATCTTCCTTTTTCTTTGTGAAATCCATCCTTCATGCAAAATATAGGCTTTCCATCAGAAAACAAATAACACAAATATTTTCCATTGAAAAGAAGGACATAATTTTCCAATTGACTCCTGTTCTTACTATTAAGTCACTCTGAAAATGCACATAATCCTTTGAAAAGGTTTAAATGAGATAAGTCTTACATTTATTTTGGCATAATAGGGAAAATTTACTGTTTAATTTCTTAACATATATTTATTTTGATTAGTAACCTATGCCAAAGATTTTGATCTAGTAATCATTCTGTCTCTGTTGCTTGAAAAATTAAGATCTTGAACTACTGGAAAACTGGAATGGTGACACAGGTAAATATTGAGAAAGAAAAAAATTACTTGTTAAATTGTGGCATAACACTACAATCAACAGAAAACTGCAGAGATCCAGATATTACTATGGGAAGGGGTTCATCTGTTCATAGATGAACTGCCCTCTCAGTATCTGAATAATTCTGAAGGGACAAAATTTATTTCATATTTCTAAGCACTGCATCAAGGTTAAAAGTTTGGGTTTAAAGGATGTGTAATGTAGTCAGTTTAAACCTGAAGGAAATAATTTTCAGACACAATTGTGTGGGAGATATGGATATCCATGAGACAGAGGAGAGAGATATTGCAATTTGTCATTTTTAGATGAAAGAACGTGTTCAAATATTTTATCCTAACTGTACTTTTATGCTTGCTACTGTAGATCACTTTTAAAGGCACTATCTATAATATGACAGTCTAGCACAGCTTGCTTTTACTGAGCGAAGTTGAGAAGGCATGAAAAAAGCTGTGATATTCTTTAATATTTGTAAAATAAAGTGCCACATTTTTCCATGTGTCTGCTTTGAAATGCAAATCCATTTCTGTAGACATTGATTTCCAGAGGAATTAAGAAGTTTGATTAAAGACTACACAGGGAGTTTGTCTACCTAAAGTAGTAGGAGATATGACAATAAGCACATAATAGGATAAAAATTTATGTGATTTAAAGTTCTAAATGGAAAGTCTGTGCCACATTTTCTCTGACTATGTGATAACAAAACTCTCTGGAGCTGTTTCATAACCTTAGGTATGTTCCTAATGTCTTTGTTCAGCTGTAATTGTTAACCTTAGCCCAACCCACCTCTTTTCTGACAATGTGACTCTCTTAATTGTGTGTATGGTTTTGGGTTTTTTTGTGTGTCTTCTAAGCCTATTGTGAAACTATCATATTCCTGTTGTAGCTATAGCTTACTAAAATGATTCTATAAGTTCTTGAACTTATAAACATAAATCAAGCTTCTGAACATACTTGATCCCAAATACTGACCACTCAGACTTTTGTTTTTTAAAGAGGTGGTGAGGTGGCACCTATTACAACAGCTGTCAGTTTGAAAGCTGAATTTCATCACTGTGTTGTGTAAGAAGCAAACTTAGAGAAATCTTTTTTTACATGCAGTATTTCTGTAAGACATCATCTAGAACATGGTTCTCTTAGAAAATCCTAACACCTCCAGCTTCTCTGATTTTTAATTTGAAAGCAAGTAAACTGTTCCCGAGCTTCCTTCCTTAAAGTCTACTCTTTAGCTTCACTTTTTTATATTGATGTTACAAGGTGACAGGGCTGACAGACTTGCAATGTTATTAGTATGGCATCTGCAAAAATGTTTTTGGAGCTTATAAAAATACGCCTTCCTTGCAGAGTGTAGTGCAGATAAATATTTCTTCTCAGGAGCTTGGTAACACAGGGTCTGAGAAGTGTGTAGAGGGAGGAAGGGGAAGGATGGCATTTTCTCCCCTCTTATACAAAAGATATTGGCCTTTATAAATAGGGAAACGATGGCTGGGGCCAGGGCCACCACTCAGCCATCCAGGCTGAATTCTATTACTTGGAGGACCTATTCTATGAGATGGATGGGATTTCTTCATCAGACGGGTGCCCTTAACTTCAAGTGGAAAGCTGTGACATGAGTGTACCCATATCAGGCCATACATGTCTAACTGTTCACTTCCTTGAAAAGAGCAAAAAGTTATTGGGATACCTGCTTGTGGAGGCTAATTACCTCTGGTGTGTTCTGCTGCCTTGGTAGCATGGTTGTTCCTTAGCTACTCACTAACTAGAAATTATTTGTCTGGAAATTCAATTTGCCTTTGGCCTACAGCTCAGAAAAAAAACAAGCAGCATTCATTAATGTTACTAATGATGAAGTTTTGATTTTGAGAATTTCTCAATATCTGTGTTATTAGATGAAAGTGTCATTTCTGTGGTGCAGAAAACCACACTTGATATCATCTTGTAGGTAATTTCAGCCTACAGGCTTACTGCTTCCCTGATTCAAATGCCATCATCCAGATAGATGAGATTTATTACTCTGTGAGGCTTTTCTCAGGAAACAGGGATAAAAAATAGTTTATCATACTGCCTTTCAGTGATGGCATTTAGATGCATCATTAGCTTCCATCTTTCTCCTTGTTCATGGAGGATCCTAGCATTGTTTCTCACCATTCTATCTATAGGGTGCAAGCGGTCTTTTTATTTGACTTTTTGTCCTCTGTTTTCCTTTGTAAGTGATTGAACATCCTGCGATATTGCATGGCTTTCCTTTATTGCTCTTCATGTAACTACTTCAACAAATAAAATGGTTATTGTTGTCTTCTGCTATTACTCTTCATGTAATAGTTTTTAACTTCAATTAGGCATACCAACTAAAAAGAACAAAGATTTCATGAGTTTGAAGTACATGATACAAATAAAATCCATTCTATTCAGAATATAATTGCAGACATATACACGACTGTATCACACTACATCTGAAGCTTTCTTAAACATCTGTTGTATCTTCAGTTCTTTAGATTTTAGTATTTGCATTTTAGTATTTGGAATGTCAATTAAAATACTTTGATTACATTGCAGGACTTTGCACTCAGCCTTGTTAAAACTTGGATAGCAACCACTATTGTGCAGTCCAGGCTAATAGAGTATCACTGGCAGAATCTGACACAAAGCTTAAATCCTTTTCAGGACACCAAGATGGAAATCTGATACGTTTTCTAAAGTAATGGAGTTTCATATGTAGCCACAGAAACACTAACTGTATTTATATATATGTATATGAAGTTAACTGGAGAGGGCAAAATAATCTTAGCTTTGTCTACAAAAAAGTGGGGTTTAAGCTTGACCATTCCACTCTTTAAGTGAGATTTGGGGTTCATGAAATATTAGAATAGAATATTATACAGAACAGAACAGAACAGAATATTTCATTTGGAAGGGACCTGCAATGATCATCTAGTCCTACATCCTGACCTATTCAGGGCTGACCAAGAGTTAAAGCATGTTATAAAGGGCATTTTCCAAATGCCTCTTCAACACTGACAGTCTTGGGGCATCGACCACCTCTCTAGGAAGCCTATTCCAGTGATTGACCACCCTCTCGGTACAGAAATGCTTCCTAATGTCTAGTCTAAAACTCCCCCAGTGCAGCTTTGAACCATTCCCACACATCCCGTCACTGGATCCCAGGGAGAAGAGCTCAGCATCTCCTTCTCCACTTCCTTTTCTCAGGAAGCTGTAGAGAGCAATAAGGCCACCCCTCAGCTTCCTTTTCTCCAAACCAGACAAGCTCAAAGTCCTTAGCCACTCCTCATAGGACATTCCTCCCAGCCCTTTCACCAGATTTGTTGCCCTCCTCTGGATGCATTCAAGGACCTTCACGCTCTTCTTAAATTGTGGGGCCCAGAACTGCATACAGTACTCAAGGTGAGGCCACACCAATGCTGAATACAGTGGGATAATCACCTCTTTTCACCGGCTGGTTATGCTGTGTTTGATGCACCCCAGGATGCAGTTTGCCCCCTTGGCTGCCAGGGCACGCTGCTGACTCATATTGAGCCTGCTGTTGACCAGCACCCCCAGATCCCTTTCTGCAGGTCTGCTCTCCAGCCACTCCCTATTTATACTTGTGCCCAGCATTACCTCAATACTTACTAGCAGGAGAAAAGGAACAGAAAAAATGCCTGCAGAACCTATAGCAACAAAGTCAGGAAAACAATGGAGTACAAAACAAAAACCAGCATTATGGAATCATAGAATCATTAATTTGGGAAAGACCTTTAAGATCATCAAGTCCAACTGTAAACCTAACACTGCCAGTTTGTCACTAAACCATGTCGTTAAGAACCACGTCTACATGTCTTAAATACCTCCAGCAATGCTGACTCAACCACTTCCCTGGGCAGCTTACAACCCTTTCAGTGAAGAATTTTTTCCTAATATCCAATCTAAATTTCCCCTGGCACAACTTGAGGCTGTCTTCTCTCATCCTATCAGTTGTTATGCGGGAAAGAGACCAAGACCCACCTCACTACCACCTCCTTTCATGTAGTTGCAAGGAGCAATAAGGTCTCCCCCTCAGCCTCCTCTTCTCCAGGCTAAACAACCCCAGCTCCCTCAGCCACTCTTCATAAAACTTGTTCTCCAGACCCTTCACCAGTTTCGTTGCCCTTCTCTGGACACGCTCCAGCACCTCAATGTCCTTCTTGCAGTGAGAGGCCCAAAACTTAACACAGTATTTGAGGTGTGGCCTTGTGCTACTGTACAAATCCATAGCTGGGCAAATCTTGAACACTGTAAGTCTGGGCCCTTTGTTTAAAAAAAAGATATTATAAAACTTGGAAAAAGGTATAGTGAAAAGAATGAAGGTGATCAAAGGTGTGGGATAGCTTCCACACAAAGAAAGACTGAATTAGCTAAGAGTTTTTGTCTAGTAAAGGAGACAACATGAGGTGCTTAATATTGAAGGTTAAAATAAGTGAAGGACTGCTTATGGCTTATTTTTTTCAACACAGGAATGAGGCCATGAAATCAAACCTAGTGTGAACAAAATCAGAATGGAAGGAAATTATTCTTCATGCAAAAGATAAGAAACCTATGAAATACCTCACTAAAAATGATACAAACATAAACATTTTTATAGATTCCAAACAAAACTTGAGAATTGTTTAGGAGAAAGATCACTAAAGGTTATACAACAAACTACTCAGGAATCTGAACAGAAATTATCTGTTTTCTCAGAAAAATGAATATGTTTTTGACTTAATAAAGTAAACCTATGAAATATATTTACATTTTGAGCCAAATATTAAAATATTTTTGTCACAAACCAAAATAATTCAGATGAGCAGACACTGTTTCAGATGCACAGACACTGTTTCAGATGCACAGTCATAGAGCTTTGAGAAAGTTTATGATTCAGTGTTGTTCTCCTCCTCTGGGTTTCAGGCTTTTTAGCTGACCTCTGCTCGCATGATCCATCACAAGACTTCCTTGCAGAACAACAAGATGGTAATACGCTTTGAGAGCTACAGTCTTTCTATAACCTAGTTTTCAGAGAGAACTGCAAAAACAATGATCAGTAATGTGTACTTCTTTTAAAAAATATATGTATATTCTTCAATTTTAGTTTCCTGAATTTTGTGTGGAAAATTTTGACTTATATTCGTTAAGTCTTTCTCAGAAAACAAGTCCTTCTCCAATAAACTCTATCTCAAATATCTTGACAACATGCAAAGCTCAGACTAAGATCTTAGCAAACCTATGTGATTTAGGAATATGTTTCATTTTTTGGTTGAGGGAATAGTTATGTTTTGTTGAAGACTGACCTTATGTGACTTTTAGACCTTTGATTTCAAATGGAAATGAAAGCATTAATTTCAGGTGATTTTATATTCTGTTGCTGCCTACTGTGTTTTGTGGGATTTGCCTGTTGTTACTGGGTGCACTCATCATGAATACAACAGTGATTGCTTGTGTGTACCTGCAACAATATCGTGGGTTTGAGAGTATCTAGCCGTCATGCTGGCTCCTTCATCAGTAATTTTGCAGAATAAAACAAAGACAAAGATGGCACAGGTATAGAATGACCTAGAAATTAGTTGATGAATGCTGATGAGCTTGCAGAAAAAAAGGTTTTATCTTTCAGCTTGTTCTATTAATAAACTTTTTTTTGCCAGCTCCACTAGTACTTTGATATTTCACCTCCTTGTATTTTAAATGTGCTGGGGTTTGTATTCTGAGTCAGATTTTCCCTCCTGCATGGTTACAGCTATAGATACAGAATTAACACTGTAAAGCATCAAAATAATGTTCCTCCAAAACAGTCCCCTCCAGAATATTCCCCTGCAACATTTCTGAAGAGATTTTCTGAACATGGAAACTGCTTTGTTATTTATTTATGTATGTGTTGTTGGTCACAACTCTGGTTTTCTTTCTGAGTTGGTTTTTTTTTTTTTTTTTGCTTTTGGAAAACTAACCATTACTGTGCTTTACAGTTTCAAGTTTAGTCAACAACACTTTTAACAGTTGAGGTAGGGGACTTGTCAGTGAGACAGTCCTGTGGCTAATTTTCATCTCACTTTTAGTGGTTGAAGGTCTGAAAATTATTTCAAGGGCCCATAAGATAAAGCAGTGAAATGGTTGTTTTTCTTTCTTGGTGGGTTTTATTTTCCTATACTGTAATCTGTAGTAAAATAAAAGAAATGAACAATTTCAACCTCTCAGGCAAAAAAAATTTGTTAGTTCCTAGGGTACTTTGTACTTGGGAAAAGCAAAAAAGTTCACAAGACTTAGGCCTGCCTGACTGCAACATGTGTCACAAGAAAATGACTAGAAGCCTTGAATAAATCTCAGTAACTCATTTTACCAGATGCTCTATCAACGTTGTTTTGATCCAAAGCCTTCCTCTCCTTGGGGAGAGAGTCTGAGTTGTGTTTGCCTTCTTCCACGTGCTTCTTTCTTGCCATGTGGCAGCTTTCCAGTGTGCTGCCAAGCACGAGTGCTGGATGATAGGCATTTGTGCTGTGCATTCCTCCCATTTATTGAGCTGTTACAGCAGTAAGTAGGCTGCTGGTGGTACTCTAAGCCTGCTTGTCAACATTACAACAGCAGAAGACAATTTGCTGGAAGAATCATTTTCAGTCAGCCTGAAGATCTCTACCATGCTTGAGAAGTAAAAGAACTTTCCAAATAAATCGAAGTAAGCAGTGTGGACTGCTTGGGAAAGATTTGCAAGGAATTTGGGTATGATTTATGAAACTGCAGACCGAAGCTGTACCTACTACCCTACTACCTTCCCTGTCTAATTTGAGAGTATGGATTAGAACCCACATTCCTCCCTCTCTTCCTTATTTTAGATTATTGTCTGATGGAAAATCTGGTTGTCCCTACTCTGACTTGGGCTGAGGGGGATTTCAGACACTCCTCTCTCAAACCCTAGGTCTGCTTCTCAACCCTCAGTTCAGAGGGTTCAGAGGGTGTCTGGAACTAATGCCTTTGCCAGAAAAAAAATTTTTTATGGAGCAGGGGAAGTGTTTGATTTGCCACAAAGCAACTTAGATGGTTTAAAAATTTAATTTCACAATTCAGCTTAAAATATATTTTACCTTCTTCAATTTGGCATCCAAACTGATGCACTGATCATTTCCTCAGAACCCTGTTGCCAGGCTGTCTCTCATACAGCAATTTCTGGATGCAACTGTGATAAGCCTCTGGGTACTCTGAAGTCCTGGGCTCAGGGAGCACAAGACTGGAATAAAATCTTAATGCTGTCTGTGATCCTTGATGTCTTAAGCTGTGCTGTAGTTCTTGGTTCAGGAACAAGCATGCTGGCTATGAAATTGCCAGAACTAGCTGTCTGATTGAGAAACTGCTGCATGCTGCAACGGTGACATCCACTGCATTAAACCTGAATTCTATATTAAAGTGAAGTTTGTACATGGAAGTGGAACAAAACATTTCCTTTTTCTTTTTAACTTTATCAGCTGGAGTTAGCAAGGGTGGGGAGGTATGTGCGTGCCTAAGAGAGAATCATTGGAGAAAGGGATCCATACTTTCCCTGCCCTGCAGCAGCAAAACCCTCACATAAAACCAGAGGAATAGAAAAAATCATGATTGAAAATAAGAATGTTTTTCCTAATAAAACTCCAAAATAGAAAACAAGGCAGAGCATGTATATATTTTAAGAAACTGCCTCAAAAAAGGCAAACACATTTTCATTTTAATTGAATTTTAAGACTGGATATCAATGGTCTCAATAAAGTAAGAGTACAAGGGCAGTATACAATTAAATAAACATTTAACTGAATATTGGACAAAAGTGACATTTCAGTATTTCTGAGATATTTCTGCAAAAGAAAATTTAGTATGGTGCTCTGAAAGTATTTGTAGGAAAGTATTTGCTGCTATTCTGATCTGGGCATCTAACCAAGATTTCATTCCCTGAAATGTCTGAAGTGTGTATTCAAAAATACATATTACGAGCATCCAGGTTGTGGGAAAAATAGCTAGGAGTTGGGCAGGAGATGCGTATCCTTACTTTTACCTGCCATGTGTGATATTATGTGACCTCAGCCTTCTTATATTCCTAAAAAGGCAGTAACACAACTTGCAGGTCTGGCGATGCCTCTCTTTAAGGATTCTCATTTCACTAGAGTTTAGAAAAGGGAGGGGTGCCCCCAAGTCCTCCAAATGTGAAAAATTCAGGAGTAAATAGAAATGAGAGGGTCTGTAACATTAATTCAGCTGTGCATATCTGTTGCTTTTACTTCTGGTTTTGTTGTTTGGACTTTAGTAGATGCCCCTGCAGAACAGAAACAGGCACATAAAGTGCCTCTCCTTCCCTCCCAGTACTGTTCATCCAAAGAAGAGACACAATATTTTTACTCATAGGATATTTGTACCTTTAAGAGCAGCAACTAGTGGAGATTTTTAAACCCTTTATATTAAAAAAGACAACCAGATCTTCTGTGTTTTGGCTAGTGATACTTTAACTCATAGCTATGATAGACCATGAATGGAGTGTACCAATAGATCAATATTATATATAATTTTAGACAGTTCTGTGATTTTTGTTTTATATTTTAAATGCAGTTTCTTAACTTTTTGGCATTAAGAGTGAATTTCATGATGGAAGATTTGGTTCAATAATTACAGTCAGCTGAAGTCAGAGGGATTTCTGGTAGAGCGAAGAGTTACTGAGTGTTATGTAAGTGAGCCAGAATCAGTATACAGTTATTAAATGACTGTATGCACCAGTAAGGAAGAAAACTTGTTGGTGACTATAAAGGCTTATAATAGACTCTGATGGAAAGAAACGGAGCAAAGGGCAATCTAGGCCGAATACTAAAAAAGGTGCTTAATGGTAAGATCTATCAAAATCTATAATAGCTCACTGACTAATGGGAGCAACTTTCAGTGATTACACTGGACTGGACAAAGCACTGAAATATGTTTTAGGAGCTTATTCTGAAATAGTGAGCTGGATAGTGACTTTTCAGAATATGAGAGCAATTTTCTTTTGAAATCTTGTTATCCAGGCTGTAGGTTTGGGCAGTAAATTCCCTTCTGCCTGAAGACTTCATATTCCGAATTGCAGGTGTAGGGAAACATGTAACATGGAAAATGCAAATTTGTGAAAGGTACAAATTTTCCAGATGCCTTTAGAAAGTAAAAATAAACATGGGAGTTCAGAAGTTTCAGAAGAAATCTAAACTAAGACTTTTCATGTAGAGCTGAGAAAGATGCAAGCTCGTATACCACAAGGAAAATGTTAAAGTGGGAAGTGGGAAGTGGGAGAATGGGAACAGGCTAGAGTAAGTTGTACTTAATTCCCTAATGGTTCCCAGAATCACGGAATGGTTGAGAAACCGCTGGAGGTCACCTTGTCCTACCCTCCTGCTCAAGCAGGACCACCGAGAGCCGGTTGCCCAGGATCATGTCCAGGTGGCTTTTGAATATCTCCAGCAATGGAGAATCCACAACCTTTCTGGACAACTCATGCCAGTGCTTGGTCACCCTCACAGTGAAAAAGTGTTTTCTTAAGCTCAGATGGAACCTCCCGTGTTTCAGTTTGTACCCATCGCCTCTGGTCCTGTCATTGGGCACCACTGAAAAGAGCCTGACTCCATCCTCTGTGCACCCATATGCATAAACAGTTCCACATATAAGCTCTGATTATCACTGATAACAAATAAAAGAACTTTACTATAAGTCAAATACAGAAAAATAGAGAATAATTTCTTTCAATAGCAGTGGAAGATGATTCTTAGCTTATGGTGATATAAAATATTGAAACATGACTTTGATCTCTTGTACCTAACATATAGTTGCAAAGATTTAATATTGCTGAACAGCTTGCTCGGATGTCTTTCCAATGATCTGCAAAGCCTTAAGGATTTCACAGTGATTAACTCTACCATATGCTTTTTTGAAAGGCCAATTTTTCCAGGCCATCAGTTTATATGCAGATTAAACTGGCAAGTGTGAGCAAATTTTCAGAATCAAGCAAAGTAAGTGTTAATCACTTGTTACTACTTTTGGTTATCTTCTTGTAATAGGAAAGTTACAAAATAAGGAGGATAGATGGGTAATAAATGAAATTCCCATTTGGAATGACAGGTGGAGTAGCAGAAAATTCTCCTGTTGTTGTGGGTTGTTGCTACTAGTTATTTTACGTATAAATTGTTTCACTCATCTCTGCTTGGCAAGTCTTCTTGGCACCGCCATTATTTACAGTGGCTAATTCTCTAAGCAAATGCTGAGAAATATTTTCCTCTCTAACTGCTTAGACTTGCATTTGGCACCAGAAAAAAAAGCAGATTTCTAAATACAAATTAGAGGTTTTGAGCCCTGGAAATGGACAGAAAGAGGAAGGAATGAATAAATATGCCAACACTTAGCTAGTAGGGAAGATGGTTAGAGAAACCCTCCTTCTGCAGCAGCTGATTATCCAACAAGATGATAATAAAAGTCTTTTGCTCTGACCACAGACCATGGAGGGAAGCAGAATAGATACTGGTTAGTAGAAAAATGTGGGGTGTCTGTCATAGCAGACTTCAAACCAGGGTCAGGAAGTAATGAATAAAAAAATGTGATATATTACAATTGTGCCTAGCTCAATTAAAAACAGCACACATAATCTCATATATATATTTGTATGTAGTGTAGATTTACAGTTTATAAATAGGTTGGTGTATAAACTCCTGCCTTTGCCCTGAGAACCCAATCTTCTCTGCGAGAAGGGAAAGAACACTTTGCTTTGATGAACTGCTTATATCTGGTTATAGATGGCTTCACTTAGCCAATAATGTTTTCTTAATTTATGGGTCTGTGAGGAAGTTTCCCTCAGGAAAAAGCTGAGTTCAAAGTCCTGACTAATTTCTGTTCTCAGAAATCTTGAAGTAGATGCTGGGAAAAAGAGACAGATCTGAAAAAAAAAACAAACAGGGAGATATTTAGGCTTGGAATTTACCCATGTCTTCCAATTACAGTACCCTTCTAGTGTATCAGAACTAAAGTTTATGTAAGAGCAGATGCACAGCTGAACTTCTAGTTAGATTACTCCCTGATGACGGGAGAAGCTGCCTGAAATTCAAGGTTTTACAGCATGTGTGTAGTACGTTTGCTGCACTTTCAGAACTGGAGAGATCTAGGACAGCCACCGAAAATTAAAATCAGTCCTGATTTACATAAGTAGATCCTGGCATTAATTGTTATGTTTCAAGAAAAGGTCTTCATACTGAACAGGTAATGCATGCTCAGAAATTAGGGCAATAAGAATTTTATTCCCCTTAAGTGAAGGTTGCTTAACCATATTAGTAGCCACCACGGTGAAAGAAGTTAGCATGTTCCTAAAAAATCTCAACAGGTATTCAGTAGGATGAAATTTTGTCTGGAGGGGAAAGGTGGGAAGTTTGAAGAATAAAGTAGATATCATAGCTTAAAGGAGGTCAAAAATTTAAATTAGGGGAGCAAGAAAGAGGAAAAGAATAAGACAATGAAATTGATATCAAGAAAATGGAAGGATTAGCCATGATTAAACACATAGCAGGGGGAGACAAGAAACATAGGAAAGGCTGAAGAGAAGAAATAAGTGATTTACTAATATCAATCAAAACAGCTAGGGGAAATCAATAAACACACCAGGGTGATACATCTTAGAAAGAGGAAACTGCACCACCATGAATACAAATGACTTAATAAGCAAGAAGACAGCGAATAAATGTTGAGTCTAAATAAACAGGAGGTGAGTTATATCTCATTAAGGAGCAGGTGTAGGAGTACTTGGAAACATTGTGAACATGCTCATATTGACCATCTGAGACAGTGTATGCTTCCCGTGATGCTGGTAAACCAAATTCATTAGCACTGAGAAGTTATTGAACAGAGGGAAAGTAGCAAATGACCAAGATTTTTTTTACTATGGATAGATACTTACACCACTTAATCTAATTCATGTATATCTGACATTATTTTAGAAGTGAGTATCACACACAATGACAAATCTAGAATAAGTTTTCTTCTGTTGGAACATCTCTGAGAAATGGAAGATACATGTGTTGGCTGAGCTGATGTAGCTGATACCTGATATAGCAGTAATAGAAGCTGTTTATTAGTTTTCAACCATTACTTCCATATTGCCTTTCTGGCAGTGATTCAGGCCACTTGCTTAGCATCACATTCATTTCATTAGGCCTTTGTTATTAAGCTATGCATTTAGAAGTCATTGGGAAGTTGGAATCTGATACCTTTAATCATCAGTTTATGGTAGAAATGTTATGCACATCCACAAAAATAATTTAAATGTTTTTTTTTAAAATCTTATCAATTACAATAAATTACTTTTTTCCCCCCAGGGGCAGGTGGGTCTTGATGTAAAAACATGTCTTTCTATTGCAATGCATAGAGATATTCTTCATACCAGAGGCCTGAAGCTAGGTATTCCCTACTCTGGGATCACAGAAGCATGGAATGGCTGAGGTTGGAAGGCACCTCTGGAGACTGTCGAGTCCAGCCCCTGGCTCAAAGACAGGTCAGCCAGACCAGAATGCTCAGTACTGTGGGTGAGTGCCTAAACTCATAGGTGACAATAAATTTTGAATTTCTTTCTCCAAAGTCCCACAGCTGAGCAAGAGTAGTGATGTGTTGTTTTTCTGAAAACACATCACGTAAGCACTGTATTTAGGTATGTGCTGGCAGTCTGGGAGGTATAACAAAAAATCAGGTAAAGGAGGTAAAAAGACATATTCTGGATTAGTGCTCCAACAAATATGCTATAGTTTGAGGCAGGCTCTTCCTCCTACTGTATTTTATAAGCAAGTAGCTATAAATGCTTTCTGTTTGAACTGTCAGGATAAGACTGCAGTTCAGGCACTGTGTTTAAACATAGTCCAAGGGAGCCTATCAGACTGATCGCTTCTCAGAGAGAAAAGCTCACTTCGTGGCTCTTCAACTTGTTTAAATATGCTAATTATTTGTTCAGCGATGTGCTGGGTAATTCTGCACATATGCTAGAGAGGAATCTGGTGAACTTTAGAGTCAGAAAACCCTCAGACTTATTTCTATGGAATCAGAGATTCCCCAGGGTGAGACAGCATCTGGATAGAGGTTTCTGAGGTTATTCTGGATTTAGGGAGAAAGTTAAGCCACTCACTCTCACTTTAAGTGCATTTTTTTATTTGAGCTGGCCACTGGAATAAAGCTAAGCAGATGGCAACACAATCAGCTGTGAAGTTGTTCTTTTTTGCTCTTTAAAAGGAAATTGAAAATAGCAAATCAGTTTAGTTCATAAATAATTACAATAGCTTCTTAACTGCCTCAGCGCAGACTGCCATTTCAGCTGATTTGCTGATGGGGTATTCAGAGGTAATTTTCTGACATTTTTCTAAGGGCCATAAGAGATGTCTGCCATAACCAGTGGCAGCAGTTGAGCATCCAGCTGACCTCCCTGCTGCACTGTGTAAACTGCAGGTTGCCCAAGCATTTGGTGAACCTCTGTCTCACCACACCAGTTAACCGCCTGCTCAATTAGATTTGTTCCCGGTGAAGGTGGGTGAAATGAAGCTAGTTCTCCATCAGCTAGGGAAGCAAGGTAGAAGCATATGTTCCTGTTTCTTTTCTCACTAGAAGGATGGTCTGTTAGTGATAGGACAGAGAAGCCCATCACCATTTGTAGGTGAGTTGCTGAAGAATATCTTGAATCACATATATTTGTGCAGAATAAGAACAGGAATCAACTGGTGCACAATACAGAAAAGACAGCAAAATCTTATCTGTTTCTACTACAGGAAAAAGATTCAGATGTGTGAGTCCTTCCCTGCTTTTTTCCGGACAGGGCTGTCAGAAGAAAGAGACTCAGTTAGAGAAGAGGATTTGATGGCCTGCAGACTCCTGTGGACAAACAGTGAAGGGTGATGGTCACACTGAGGGGGAAGGAACTGAAGGGGCAGAGTGAGATTTGGTCAAAGATATGTCAGATGGCTTTACCTTCCTTCATCTCACCAGATAAAGTATGTTTATTTTGTCTGTTCTCCATGTGCTTAATGCTCCACCCCAGGAGCTTCAAACTCCCCGGAACTGGTTTCAGATCGAGCATTGCACAATGCTGAGCTCTCCCATTTCACATTTTCTTTTTATAAGTTCTCTAGGATTGTCTCTAATGCCTCCCTCAGGTCCTTCACCTGGAGGACAGCCCAAGCATAGTATTTTGCAGAGTGTCTATGGAGAGAAATGACAGTGGTGAAGGATGACTCCTGCTAAAAGAGAACTAGATGGGTGAAACCTGAGCTTTTTTACTAATTGTATATACTCTGTGCTGCCTTGTCACTTCTGAAACAGGGAAAGCAGGACTTTTCTCATTTGAACTGACAATTTACTTATTCAAGCTGAGTACATTCTTTTTTACCTGAAGAATAAAAGCATGTAAGTCAATTTTTAATATTGCAAATGTATTCTAAGAGCAAATCCTGTCCTGCTGGAACCAAGTGGTGAGACTTCATCCAACATCAGAAAAGTTAGGACATTGCCTATTCTCAGATATTTTGTGTATTTCAAATGAAACAGGGTAACATTTGCTTTTTAACTTCAGGGTTAACTTTTAATATTATTAGTGCCACACTGATGTGGCTTGTATGATATTTGGAAGAAGAAGATGAGAGGCTTAATGCAGATTATGTATTCCCCTCTTTGTTCTTGGAATAGTCTGGATGGCAGGGTGCTTTGTTGTATTTGCAATGCACATGCTTTTGGAAATCCAGTTTGTATGCTTTAGAAGTTCTTCAGCCATTTAGATTTAAATACCATTTCCAGTTGCGCTAAACTGTATATATGTTACACTTATTAGTAGGAACAGAAAGTATGTGTTTCCATGTGAATGGGAACTGTGGTGTGCACACACGAAGGATTGCTTCTAGCACATTGTTTTTCCAAAGCAAAAATTATGCCATTACTAATGGGGTCAGATCTTTCAGTTTTCCACAGCTTAGACATTGACCAAGTTGACAGGGGTGTTTGGATTTTGTTTGCTTCTTTCTTTATTTTTCAATCAGTTGAAGAAAGATGAAGTATTTTAGGATGTTTTTCAGCCTTCCTGACTCTTCAAAGATCTCAGAGGCCATGTTTAGTAAGATCTGTCATTGGAAATTTCCATGGAAAACTTGAAAGTCTTGGGATATTTTATTTAACATACGGGATGCAATTCCTCTATCTGAATTACTATCCTTACAGTTTCTCAGCAAGAAGAAGGATAGAGCTTTCTTTCCTGATAATATGTCCTTTCCCTTCCTCTTCACTAAAAACTTATTAGCCAGCCAAAGAGTGGGGGTATCCAGCCTTTCAAGATCCCTCTGCCGAGCCTTCCTACCCTCAAGTGGATCAACACTCCCGCCCAATTTGGTGTAATCTGCAAATTTACTGAGGGTGCACTCGATCCCCTCATCCAGGTCATTGATAAAGATATTAAACAGAACTGGCCCAACACTCAAGCCCTGGGGAACACCACTTGTGACTGGCCACCAACTGGATTTAACTCCATTCACCACCACTCTCTGGGCCCGGCCATCCAGCCAGTTTTTTACCCAGAGAAGAGTACACCCATCCAAGCCATGAGCAGCCAGTTTCTCCAGGACAATGCTGTGGGAAATGGTGTCAAAGGCTTTACTAAAGTCTAGGGAGACAACATCCACAGCCTTTCTCTCATCCTGGAGGTTGGTCACCTTGTCCTAGAAGGAGATCACGTCAGTCAAGCAGGACCTACCTTTCATGAACCCATGCTGACTGGCCTGAACACCTGGTTGTCCTGTACGTGCTGCGTGATGGCACTCGGGGTGATCTGCTCTATAGCCTTACCTGGCACCGAGGACAGGCTGACAGGCCTGTACTTCCCTGGATCCTCCTTCCAGCCATTCTTGTAGGTGGGCGTCACATTTGCTAACCTCCAGTCAACTGGGACCTCCCTGGTTAGCCTGGACTGTTGATAAAGGATTGAAAGTGACTTGGTGAGCACTTCTGCCACCTCTCTCAGTACCCTTGGGTGGATCCCATCCAGCCCCGTTGATTTGTGTGTGTCTAAGCGGTGTAGCAGGTAACTAACCATTTCCCTTTTGGATTATGGGGGCTTCATTCTGCTCCCCATCCCTGTCTTCCATCTCAGGGGGCTGGGTACCAGGAGAATAACTAGTCTTATTATTAAGGACTGAGGCAAAGAAGGCATTAAATACCTCAGCTTTTTCCTTATCCTTTGTCACTGTGTTTTCTCCCACATCTATTAAAGTCTGGAGATTCTCCTTAGCTCTCCTTTTGCTTCTAATATATTTATAGAATTATTTCTTATTGTCTTTTATGGCAGTAGCCAGATTAACCTCTAGTTGGGCTTTGGCTCTTCTGATTTTCTCCCTGCATAACCTCATGTCATCTTTGTAGTCCTTCTCACTTGCCTGCCCCTTCTTCCAAAGTTCATGAACACTCTTTTTTTTCCTGAGTTCCAGCCAAAGCTCTCTGTTCAGTCAGGGCAGTTGTCTTCGCCACCGACTTGTCTTTTGGCACATGGGAACAGCCTGCTTTTGTGCCTTTAAGACTTCCTCCTTGAAGAATGCCCAGCCTTCCTGGACTCCTTTGCCTGTCAACCAATCTCCCAAACAGGCCAAAATCTGTCCTCTGGAAGTCCAAGGGAGCAGTTCTGTTGACTTGCCTCCTTACTGCTCCAAGAATTGAAAGCTATCATTTCATGATAGCTATAACCAAGGTGGACTCCAGCCATCACATCACCCACAAGTCACTCTCTGTCTGTAAACAACAGGTCCAACAGGGTGTCTTCCCCAGTTGGCTCCCTCACCAGCTGTGTCACGAAGTTATCTTCCACACACTTCAGGAATGTCCTGGACTGCTTCCTCTGCTGTATTGTATTTCCAGCAGATATCTGGTAAGTTGAAGTTCCCCACGAGAACAAGGGTTAGTGATTGTGAGGTTTCTCCCAGCTGCATGTAGAATATTTCTTCTGCCTCTTCATCCTGGTTGGGTGGTCTGTAACAGACTCCCACCATGGTATCTGCCTTGTTGGTCTTTCCCTTGATTCTGACCTATAAACACTTGACCCATTCATCACCATTGTCAAGCTCTAGAGAGTCAAAACACTTCTTAACCTATAGAGGCACCCCACCATCTCTCCTTCCTTGACTATCCCTTCTTAAGAGCTTGTGGCCATCCATTGCAGCACTCCATTTGTGTGAGTCGTCCCACCACATTTCCATGACTGCAAATATATCACAGTTTTCCTGACATACAGTGGCTTCCAGCTCCTGCTGGATGTTGCCCATGTTGTGTGCATTATATGAGATAGGAGAAGGAAAGGGGGAAAAGGAAAGCATTAATTCCGGATAGATTTTATATTACCCCAAAGTAAGGGGGTTTGTTTTATTTTAAGTATATTTGATTGAACCTACTGTCTTTTTAACCATATAATTTGAAATGAAATTTTGAAAAGACTTTCCAGTTTGGAAAGCAATTTCCAGAAACACTTTCAAGTAGCCTTTTCAAAAAACCAGAATTTTGGTTTAATGAAAAAGTGATGTGGCTTTCTTCATTAAAATGAATATGTATTTTTGAAATGAAAATAATTTAAAGTAAGAATAAACATTATTCAGAAATAGACAAAAGCCTGTTATGTAGACACAGGTTCAAATCCCAAGCCTCTTTTGCTCTCAGATACTTGCATTCCAAACCTGAGAAAGCTTCTGCTTTCACTGCTGTAATTATTTTAATGATAGACATTCACAATAAGTCTTTTCAGAAATTTGAATTTTTTATGTCCTTATATATTAATTTGTCAAATAAGTGGCATTATAGTATATGCTTCATTTGAAATCATAATTATTCCTGACATTTATGAAAATTCCATTCTCTATTTTATTGGGCTTTTCCTTCCACATGTACATACCACATTTCAGAGCACTGCAGGACCGCATAAAATAAAAGGGCTGGGTACTGGTTAATATTGAAGGCTATCATTAGTGAAAATGAAATTAATTGGATTATGCATTATGTGCTGTTGGTTCTTATGGAAATACCAGAATAAAACAGCAGGCTTTCTTGAGAAGGGAAAAAATCATGTAAACAAAGCATCAAAAATCTCACCAGGAAGCATTAAACTTCTGAAAACTAGAAAGAAATTAACCATAATTGCTAGCCTGCTGGGGAGGTTGCAACCACAGCCTCTTAAATATTGTCTTCACTTTTGCAAGAAAACACATTTTTTTCCCTATAGAGGTGAGATCTACTGACGTGGCTGCCAATGCCCATCTAATGGCAGAGAATTCCTGTAGACAGGTATTACACAGAGGGAGAATCTGTGGTGTTCATTCTATTTACCTCAGTGTAAAATGGGAATATGTGCCTGCATAAGGCTGCTGACCTTTGCCAGGATTTGTGAGGCAAGTGGCAAGTTGCATTTCTATGGCCAGCAGCACCACCGCAGCTGTGAATGCTACGCTGTCCCGCTGAATGTTAACTAGCATTTAATTCCTTAAGCCTGCTGGGATGAGGCTCTTTCTCTTTTGCACACAAAGACTAGTACACAAAGAGAAAGACAGCTGATTAGTGAGGGTCTTTCACTCTCCACCATGCACATGCATCCCCACATCTCCCCCATTCACAGCTGTGAGCTTTGCGCTCTCCTGCTCCAAGACCTGCCACTCCAGCGGCGAGGCTGCTTGATGTGCAACCTGATCATCAGCAACTTTCGGCACAAGGAGCATGGGACAGGCATTGTACTAAGCCAGGGGCCCACTGCCTTGCAGGACCGTGTGGTTGTGTGCCTGGTGCTGGATACAAGCCATCCTTAGCTGTGGTTTGGGGGGTCCTGCCCCTTCTCAGTTACTGGATCAACCTGTTGCTTGTCACATGGCTCTGTCAGCCCTTGCGAACAAAGCAGATAGGATGGTTTGGTTTTTGTTTTGTTTTGTTTTGTTTTTTTTAACTAAGGGTTTGGTAAAATTTGGTACCCTAGCAGTTCCCTTTTCAGGATTTCAGAGAAATTTCTGAAGCTAAAAGCCTTCAGGTGTACTTTCCTTAAATATTTGGTTACTGAAAGTTTTCTTATTGGTTTGTCTAGCTCCATTAGACACTCTCTGTAGTGACCACAGCACAGAACTAGTGCGGATACTTGGCCCCTGTTACTGGGTGCCTAAGAGCTGCCTCCTCTGAACCTGTGATATTCCTTTTGGTGATTGTCTTTCCACAGTTAAATCTTCACACCTTTTACTCTGTGGAGTATAACCCATTCTTTAGTGCTCATCTTATTAATCTTACATCAGTGAATTTGCTTAGTCTTTTTAGCCTATTGCTGGTAAATTCAGGTAGTCTTCAGAGTAACTTATTCCCACCACAGAAATGTTCTTTGAACCCTGGTTCATTGGATCAGACTACAGATCATATTTAAACACAGTGCTCATACTGTTTGTCAATTACTTCATTCTGCTTGAGCCATTCCTTAAAGTTTTTAAAAACAGTTTTTCTCTTCAAATGATAGAAAAATCTATCAAGACTAGACTGCAAAAGTCTAGCAGAAGGAATTTTTCCTCTCCATCCCAATGAACTTTTAAGTTTCCTTTTTTTTGAGTGTAATTTTGTATTGATCACACATATATCAAATTGATCCATGGATTTTTAGTATGCTAATTGCTTTGGTATCTGGAATGTGCATAAAACAATGAGACGTTACCCAAGCTTCCTGTTATTCAGCAAATCTATCCTTAGCTTTTGAAAAGCACCCCAGCTGAGTTTTCTGGTTTAAAGGCATATAGATTTAGTGCATTACATTTGTGCAGTGCCAAATGTAGCTGACAAAAGGCTTTTTAATGCATTATAAAGTCTTGCAGCCTGTTCTAATCTGGGCCCTGCAAGCTACATAGGCCATAAACATCTTCTGAGCATTTACAAATTTACTTCTATTTGGAAAAGTCGTCAGAAGTAAACATACTCCATCTGACGATTTTTACAAAAAGAAGTGAGCCAGAAGCTTCTATTAACGTTTCTCAGATTTTGTGAAATATTTAATATAATATTGTTACATAATATTCACTGAAATGTGAAAGTTTAAATACTTAGGTTGTATACAATGAGGTATTCAAATGAACATTAAGAAAATGAAAATACTGTGTTACTGTAGTAAGCTGCCAGTGTTGTTTGCTTGCTTATCTGTTTTCTTCTTTCTTTACAGATGAGAATTAATGTAAATCAGACAGCAAAATATAAGTAATTCTAATTTTTTATCATTTTTGTCAGGTATTTAATTTGGTGATTCACTTCATTAGCTCTTCAGCTGCAAATTGCACTACAGATCAGTATGAAAATGCATACTAATTTGTTTTCTCTTCTTTGCCCAAATCTTGCAAAATACTTTGAAGCTATCTAGATGGGAAGATTCCTTTCTTCCCTTGAAGACTGCGCAGAACTGCTGATTGTGCTCTGGCTGATACGAATCTCATTCAGAGGAAGGTTGGCAACAGTCTTTTTTTCCAGAAAAAAAGTCAGTCAGTCTAGAAGGAATCAGACGGGGTCCCAAAGACAAGATGGATGGGTGTGCTTGGTCCTGGTGTATAGGCACAGGCACTGGAAGGAAATTTAAACCAAAGATTACAGCAGTTGATTTTGACTTATCCAAATACATATATATTTAGAGTGCTGGGCAGTGGTATTTAGGATGTGGCTTCTTTGTATGCTTTTATAATACAAAGTAATTTAAAAAGTAATATGACGCTTCCCAAAATGGCTGGAAACCAGCCTGGTCATCTCATTGGAAATTCTAAAACTTTAGAGATTTTTTGCAAACTGGATTGAAAAGTGTCTGTTCCATAATTAACAAAGGAATAGAAGTCTTGGATGTTTGAACTGGGGGAAAATACATATCTAGTGATACATTTTAAATTATTCCAAGGCATTAGAATTTAAAAGGTGGAAATATTTGTAGATTTCATTTAAATGTATATAAGAAAATGCTCTTTTTTAATTTGTTTCAAAATATTTACATTAAAGATTCCACTTAATCCTCTTCTTTGTTTATTTCATTTTTTTTTGAGATGTGAGGGATGCAAAACTCTTAAAAATCCCTTTTTTAACAATGTGAAAAAAAAATATCTATGTCTCTATTATCTGTGCCAAGAACAAATTTATTAGTAACAGTTCACTGACAATAAATATTTACTCATGAGAATGTTCTATTTGCAATGTGCAGTATATTCTGTGTTATGTTAATTTGCAAAGTCACTTCTCTGGCTAAAACAAGACTCAGTTTTCAGCGCAGTTTTAGACTGTACATCAGATGGCTTCTCAGGAAAAATATTATGATTTTAACTTTGATAAAATGGAATGAATGCTGGCCTGTTTCTAGAGCCCCTAGCTTATCCCAGATGCTGGACTGTGAGGTAATACAACTCTTAGTACATTAATTACAGGTGTATGAAAAAGGGGGGTTTGCTTAAGACTACTGGCATGGGTTTTATGTGACACGGGTCAAATATTTTTTCATCTTTAGAATATAGAAAAAAGTCTAATACCTCTTCTTAATTGTTCTTTGAACCAGGAAATTAGTATTTCAACCTGTTTTTTAGGAAAAACCCCTGCACTGCTGTATGTTTGTACTAATACATACTCAGTGGGTGTGTAGCACAGATACTAATGCGAACTGTGACACAGTGTTATAACTGCAAAGTATGACTCTGAGATTTACATATTGGATCTGGTGTATTAGTGCTTTTAATATCCAAATAGAATACTTTCCCCTTTACTACAAGATCACATATCATATACTTTTATCAACAGAGTATATCTGGAAATGAAGTTTAATTATATTCATGCATAGCTTTTTTCAAAAACCTTTGATTTTATGGAGTATTTTCATTAGATACGCTAAAGTAAGTAAATAATATTACAGATAACCCCACTGTTAAGTCAATGTCATTATATACAGGAGGTCTAATTGGTCTTCAGAAGCAGTCTCCTGAAATGTAGATTTCAGTTTACAGCTGATTTGAATAGACAAATGAAAAACATAAGATAGCACAGAAAAAAGTTATAAAGCTGATAATGTATGTGGTGGAAACTGAGCTATGAAGTGACATTAAAAGGCCGGTTTTAGTACAGTGAAATACAATAAGATAACTGGGAGATGAGGGTAAAATTTTGAATGTCCTTGGAACAGCCATTTGGACCAGCTTGGAACGCAAGGATTTTGCTGAGACATATCAAAAGAAGCAAAATGAAACACTTTATTGGAATGTGAAGGTGACCAAGAGCTGGGCAAGTGGAACAACAGGAAATGAGTTAAAGCAGAAAAAGACAAGGACTCTGAAGAGTGTCAGTGATGTAGATGGAAAACAGTAATCTGTAAAACAACCCCCTTGACTTGCAGCTATGAAGTGAGCTTGGAGGAAGAGGTGCTGTCCAGGAAGTCCTGCATAACTCAAAAGACAGGAAAGCTAGATATAACTGGGACATGGGTTTGGTTTCATGTGGGGACTGATATTGCAAAGCAAGAGAGAAAATAAAATTTAAAAGAAGCCTTTTATAGAAACAGCCGAATCACTGACAAAATGTTGTCAGAAAGCTTTAAATCCCATCTTGTTCAACTGAATTCTTTGATTTCTCACAACTGACTAAGCTGGCTCAAGCAAAACAAAACTAGAGCAAAATGAAAAATCTTTCTTTTTTGGAATTAATGACCACTAAAAGAGGTGTTACATAAAGGTCTTTTAAAATTTTTGAAGATAATTATGTCTCTGGTGTTTGTGGGAGTGCTTTGTGCATTCAACTGTTTTGAGGCTGATATACCAGTAACTAACAGAGAAAAGTAGAGGTGGGATGCTGTGCCACTTCATTTTCAGTGATACCACAGCTACCAAAGGGGGAACAATACAACAACAATTTTTTTAAGGAAAAAAAAAGCATTTGTTAAAAGCAACTAATTTCTGCAATACTGTTTCCCCACTTTTTTCCTTAGATTGAATTCCCTGGGGTCAAGGCATTTTTTTTCATTCAGGTAACTATTAATAGCAACTTAAGAGATAATTTGAGATATGCAGGTTTACATCAGTCATAAGGAACCTGTAAGTTCATCAAGCCAACAATTAACCTAGCACTGCCAAGTTTACCACTAAACCATGCACCACATCTATGTGTCTTTTAAATACCTCCAGGGATGGTGACTCCACCAATTCTCTGGGCAGCCTGTTCCAATCCCTTACAACCATTTCAGTGAAGTAATATTTCCTAATATCCAATCCAAACCTCGCCATGCACAACTGGCAGCCATTTCCTCTCGTCCTATCAGTTGTTACTTGGGAAAAGAGACCAAGACCCACCTGGCTACCGTCTCCTTTTCAGGCAGTAGCAGGGAGCAATAAGGTCTTCCCTCAGCCTCCTTTCTTCCACACAAAACAACCCCAGTTCCCTCACCTGCTCCTCATAAGACCTGCTCTCCAGACCCTTCACCCGCTTCATTGCCTTTCTTTAGACACACTCCAGCACCTCAATGTCCTTCTTGTAGTGATGGGCCCAAAACTGAACACAATATTCCAGGTGTGGACTCACCAGAGCTGAGTACAGGGGCACAATCACCTCCCTACTCCTGCTGGCCACACTATTCCTGATACAAGCCAAGATGCTGCTGGCCTTCTTGGCCACTTGGGCACGTTGCTGGCTCATGTTCAGCTGGCTGTCAACCAGCACTCCCAGGTCCTTTTCTGCCAGGCAGCTCTCCAGCCACTCTTCCCCAAGCCTGTAACGTTGCATGGAGTTGTTGTGACCAAAGTGCAGGACCTGGCACTTGGCCTTGTTAAATCTCATACAACTGACCTCGGCCCAACGATCCAGCCTTTCAAGATCCCTCTGCCGAGCCTTCCTAACCTCAAGTGGATCAACACTCCCACCCAACATGGCATCATCTGCAAACTTACTGAGGGTGCACTCAATCCCCGCATCCAGGTCATTGATAAAGATATTAAACAGAACTGGCCCAACACTCAAGCCCTGGGGAACACCACTTGTGACTGGCCACCAACTGGATTTAACTCCATTCACCACCACTCTCTGGGCCCGGCCATCCAGCCAGTTTTTTACCCAGAGAAGAGTACACCCATCCAAGCCATGAGCAGCCAGTTTCCCCAGGACAATGCTGTGGGAAATGGTGTCAAAGGCTTTACTAAAGTCTAGGGAGACAACATCCACAGCCTTTCTCTCATCCTGGAGGTTGGTCACCTTGTCCTAGAAGGAGATCACGTCAGTCAAGCAGGACCTACCTTTCATGAACCCATGCTGACTGGCCTGAACACCTGGTTGTCCTGTACGTGCTGCGTGATGGCACTCGAGGACAGGCTGACAGGCCTGTACTTCCCTGGATCCTCCTTCCAGCCATTCTTGTAGGTGGGCGTCACATTTGCTAACCTCCAGTCAACTGGGACCTCCCTGGTTAGCCTGGACTGTTGATAAAGGATTGAAAGTGGCACGGTGAGCACTTCTGCCACCTCTCTCAGTACCCTTGGGTGGATCCCATCCAGCCCCGTTGATTTGTGTGTGTCTAAGCGGTGTAGCAGGTAACTAACCATTTCCCTTTTGGATTATGGGGGCTTCATTCTGCTCCCCATCCCTGTCTTCCATCTCAGGGGGCAGGGTACCTGGAGAACAACTAGTCTTACTATGTGCTCATGTGCATTGGAACTATGCCTAAATCAAATAATGAGCTTCCATAAAAGGCCTGGGCATTGGCTTGGAAAATGGTAGTGGACAAGGATCATTAAACAAGGCAATAGGCACACAAAGGTAATTGTCACAATACTTTTCTGTTGCATTTCCATGACTACATAAAGGCGGTTCTGTAACAAATTCTGTTACAATGAAATGGAATTTAATTTTGAAATTACGTTTTCATTTAATTTCAATTCATGAAAATTCAAACACAGTTCCATCCAGTTTCTTTCTTTTTTTCTCTCTTCTGTAGATCTTGAAAGCTGACTTACCATTCCCCATTTCTTGATGTTAATTCCCTCCTCATGCTTATGGTGTTATCACTACACTTTTTCACAGATTTAATAGTACTGTACCAGATGGTTTAAAGCGGATGGGCTAGCTTTAACTCTTCTCTTCTTTTCCCTCTTAGTCTCTAAATAAGGGTAAATTTCTTGCACCTAGTAAATTGCCCATACTTTTGTATGCAAAATATTAAAAATCTTTCATAAAGTAATTCTTTAGCCATAATTAGTAATTTGTGCCTGAAAATTTATGAACATTCAGAAGAACATTCATAGAAATTAAATTCCAAAAACCTTAACTGAATACAAGATGGATTTTCCTCCACTGTAGAAAGCAATTCAAATGTAAAAACATATTTTTTTCAAAAAATTTAACCTTCTAGTTTATAGTATTGCCAACACATTTCAGAAATTCAAAATAATACTTTATTTATTGCTCTTAACAATACTGTTAAAAAGGTTGTTTGCACAAAAACATGTAAGACCTAACGCTTTAGTTTCCACTAAATTTAGGTTTGTGACTATGAAAAGCTTCCTAGGTGTGCATTCTACTCTGTAGAGAGAAAAACAAATAAAGTCAATAACTTCTTTGTCAAAGGCACTTTATGCATAGTGAAAAGCTAACTACTTAGGTACAGTTTCAAATAACTCAGCTGACTGTTTCATGGGAAGCACCATCCTCTAAACAGAAACAGATTTGACTGATCATTGTCTCCAGCCAGCCTGGCCAACGGATGTTTTTCGTACAGGGAAGATAGAGGCAGAGCCATGGGGAGGCTGCTTATTGACACAGGCTGCCTCCGACACCAGCTCTCTGTGTGAAAATACAGCAGCTTCTTGTAGAATAAGACAGCTGAGCCTGGAAGAGCCACTACTTCAGGTAAGGTCTGCTTAAGAAAACAATTATGTGAGCAAAAGAAGTTTTTAGTAAAGAGGCTGAAGGTCGACACAAACTCTTCTTTAGAGAAGCATGTTTGCAACAAGCAGCCAAATATTGCAGAAGAAAAGGTAGAAAGGGTTTGTACCCTGCCCCCACCTCATAGCAAGCAATAAAAGACAAAACCTTTTGGGAAGAGTCCTGTCTAGAAAGGCTTGAAATGAAACACCGCCTCCTCAGTCCTTGCTGAACAAGGTGTTCACTTTTTAATAATTATAATACAAAAGTAACTTCATTAATTTTTTGTGCTCTTTTTCCTTTTGGAGAAATTCACAATGCCTCAAATGATCTTAGAGGTCTTTTCCAACCTTTATGATTCTATGATTCTATGATTCTAAATCTGTCTTAATGGTGGGATTTGGTAGGGTGACACTATGAATGAGACTAAGCTATAAATGAACACTCTTATGAGATGTGTACCTACCCATCAAAAATGGAATATTGGTTTTTTTTCATCCTTCCAGGTGCCAATGGTTTTTTCAAAGTCCATTTTAAAAGTGTAGAGTTTTTTGCACAGCCAACAGGCACAGTCTCTGACTGTTCTTTGAGCTTTCCAAGTGTTGGATGGGAGTTGAATGATGCATCAACTCTATCATGAATTCAGCTTTCACTGAGCCTTGTAAAACATGCCCATGTAAAAGCTGTCCAAAGCTCACAGCAGATCTACCTTCAACATGTATAGTTGTAGCTGTACGCTTCTACGGGAGAACTTATCTTGGGCCGCATACCTCCGGGACACAGGGCTCTACCCACCCTGGGGACAGTGATGCACAGACACCAATATGATGGATACAAAATGTCCATCTATTTAACTGCGTCACACGCTTATATAGCTCTTGCGCTTCCTGTTCCTGCCACTCCTATGGGGAGGAGTCTATCTTTCCGTCACATCCCGTGATCTTCCGGTCGCCGATCCCTGTCTATTCCCCTACATATAGTAATAAGACTTTATAAGTAATAGTAATTAAGACATCAAAAATGTTATGTTTTTCCAATTTTAGGTGGAAAGCAGCATGAACTATAGGACGGATTCTTTTATAAAAGCACATGCTATGACCTAAAATTGTGTATAGCCATAAGAAAAGAGGGAGAGGCAGTAAATACAGGTATTTCATTTTAATGCAAAAAAGAAATTGAAACCTCAGAGCAGTTTCAGTCTTTAATAAGAACCTTTGCAGGACAGGACAGCACTGGGTTAAGCTGCAGAAGATGAAGAGCCTGCTTTAGAAATGAGTGGGATGATAGAGGTGCTATGTGAAATCCTTCCAGCTAAGTGGAATTTCAATACTGTTGGGTTTTGGGGTTTTTTTTTGCAATTTTATTGCACTATTTGAAGTCTCTGTTTTCAACAATACTCAGTTTTATCTTTCAAAAAGGTCTCTAGGGATAAAATTGATCCAAATTTCTCTAACATATCAAACTGTTCTATTCCTACAGATATTAAAATCCCTAAAACCGTGCTATGGGGAAAGATCTTGCAGTCAGGGGCATTACAGGAAAAGTTCTCAAGGGTACCCAAATGAACAGTTGTGTCTTCAACTGTTTTCGCAAGTACATTTAAGAGCTACTGCAACAGCCCTGTGTAAAGCTCCTGTTTGAAATGTAGTTATGATGCGGGCTACTCTATTGGACCTGCGCTACAGTTGGACTCTAGTGTTTCTAATGTACTAAAAAATGCCTTATTCTTCACCTTCTTGGGCCTAATTTTCATGTATTCCTCTTTGTAACTGCCAACTTTATTTGCATTTCATGGTTGTCAATTTGAATTTCTTGCCTATATTTCCCATGTGCTATATATTGGAGGAATGGGGAGTTTTGTTTTCTCACAGTATTAACTTCAGCTCAACAAGTAGAGAGTTTAAATTAGAAGGGCTTTCTTTCTCTTGCCCATCTTCAAATATTTTAAAATAACTCCCCTTTAACAATCACATTTACATATTTGCTTTTTCCTTCTCTTAGGTCTTGTGCATGTACACTTCCATGGTAAAGGCTTTTTTCCTTTTTTAAATTTTATTCACCTTGAGTTGCATCTTATCTTTCTAAATTTAAAATGAACCATCTTCTTTACTTTTTACTGCCCATATTAGAAGCCAGTTTTCAGCCTCCAGATCCAGCAGCAACATGTCAACAGTTGGGCACTGGAATAATTATTTAACAAGTGGTTATTAATCTTCAAGAAAATATGCAGGAAAATGCAATAAAAATAGTTTGTTAGAAATGCAAAATATATTTGAGACGGACAACTAAAGGTTCAACCCACCTGTCTGCAAATGTTAATAAAATTGCTAATCTGCTGCTTGTCCAGAAAACAAAAATCAGTGCTGATTGCAGTAATTTTCATCTCCACAATTTTCAGTGACAGAAAAAAATTACAGGGAAGCAAAGCCTACAACAATCCAAATTTGGTTCAGTACATATAATTTATCTCTCTACCCACACTCAATTAAACAGTATGGTATGAGGCTCATCTAATTTCCTTGTTCCAACACACAGACACCCACTACTGAAGTTAATGGTTTTTATTTTATTTTACAGAGCTATTCCAGCTAAGATAAATTAACAGGAGCATTTTAATCAAAGCTTGCAGTGGAAAGTCCCTTGCCAGTCTTAGGGGGATTACAGCTTGGTGCACGCAGAGGGTGTGTTTGGTTAAACATATCTAAGCACTGATATATGGTCGACCCATCTCATGAAAGCAGACAGACTGGCTAAACTGTACCATTCGATCATAGCTCTAACAAGTTTAAATTAATGGCAACATTACGTTTCTTACTTCTGTGCTGCCTGCAGAATGAAATTGCAATCTGAGTATTTGGAAAACTGTGCAGATTATTGACCTTTGGAGAATTACAAAGAGACCACAGGTAAAGATAAGTTTGAAATCACGGCAGCTTCTTGCCTCACTGTAGTTCTTCCAGCAGAGAAGTGTAGTTTAGCTCTCAATGAGTTGCACTTGTTGTACATCATAAAACATTTCATGTGTACTTTATGGTAATGTTAAGGCTACCCCAGTAAAACATCTAATTTTAATGTTCATTTGTTCAGTAGGAGTGTTCTTGTGAAACCTATTCTATTTTCCAGTATCACTTCTCATCAAAGATGAAGCAGAAAAGATATAATGGCATTCCTTATCGAAAACAAAATTGACATAAGTGAGCCTAGGTTGAGGTCCTAAGTCACTAACCAAACAGCACTATATATCTAACAGTATGTGAGCCTGTTTTGGTCCTCTAGAAATGTCAGAATTACTATTTGCTATGTATTCCTAGTGTTCTTCAAAAATAGCATAGCCAATGGGAAATGTGATTGCATTAACCATTTTAATAAAAGGGTCTATTTTTTCACTAACAACAAACAGGAAACTGTTTTTTACTTTCATGCATAATACATAAGATGCCATATTAAGAAGTCAGAGACAGGCTCTTCATAGGGGAGCTGTGGGTGTATGAGAGACCACAGCCACGACTTGAAACTAGAGGGGTGCTGACTGGATATAAGGAAGTCCTTCTTCCCCATGATGATGTTGTCAATCACTTATGTGGAACTGGTAATGCATAGCAAGTTCAACTCCACTGCATGGAATAAGAACCCATACGCTTGGCCGTACATATATTTATAGACATAAAATCAGGATAGATAAATTTGCTGCAGTCCTTTGGAGGGCCCTAGATCTTCCTCGGGAACCGTTTGAGAATGTTTCCTATTGCACCTCTTTTAGTTTGATTTTATTTTAATCTTGAAGAGTATTTGAATTATTTGTCCTTAAAATATTTTTCCTATAAATATTATTTTTCTTGTGTTTTAAAAGACTTCTAATAATGGAGATTTTCAGTAATCAAAACATGTTAAAAAGTGTTTAAGTAAAATGAAATCCTGTATCCTGTACTTCACATTTATATTAAAATGATTGTGTTAGAGTTGAAGAATAATTCTCCAGATGACAATAAACCACTTACCTAAAAATGCCTTTATTTTGAACTGTTGCCTGAAAAAAAAATAGCTCATGCTGTTGATCACATTTCATATTCACTGCTGTCTATTTTCACTGGAAAAATAATTGCTTGGTGTATTTTCAGTTACATTTTCTTTCTAAGAAAGCATTTCTCTTGGGTGAGATGCTCTGAGCAAACCAGCAGCAAAACGTATTCTGCCCTGGGATTATGAATAGCATCTTGCTCTTTGCTTGACCTGTCTCTTGATTTCTGCATAAACTAAAAGCATCGAGGGCCAGAAGCCATCTATTTTTTCCTTGTGTGGGTCTGGGTGCTCAGTCCAGACTTGATCGACTACTTGTTGCTACAAGCAGCAAATAATCCCTAAAAAGAAAAAAAGAGCTTATTTAGCAGATGGATCTGATGCCATATGAGCAGAAGTCTTTCCAGACCTTGCAGCAGACCTGTACGCTGCAGTGCTAATGACAGCAAGTTTCTCTGCGTAGGTGGAGTGGAAAAGGCTATACAGTCTTTAGGCTCAAAAGTGTAGGGCTCTTCAGTGTGAGGCCCCAAGCTGTCAGTAAGATCTGATTCTTCTTCATCATCATCTTTTTCTTCACTTCATCAACACTGTCATCATTACATCAAGGCTATCATCACTATGCACACACTGAGAATGTCTGTACTGGGTCTGGCTGGGATGAAGTTAACTGTCTTCATAGCAGCCCACATGGTACTGTGTCGTGGATTTGTGGCTAGAACAGTGTTGAAAACACACTAATATTTTGGCTGTTGCTGAGCAGTGTTTGCACAGTAACAAGGCTTTACCTTTTTCCTGTTCTTCCCCATCAGTGATCAGGCTGGGAGCGAGCAAAAGTCTGTGGGGGGTACAGCCAGGACAGCTGATCCCAGCTGGCCAAAGGAATAGTCCACACCCTATATCATGATGCTCAGCAATGAAAAATGGGGTAGAGGAAAAAGTGGGTGGGGATTTGGAGCCATTGCTCAGATACTAGCTGGGCCTCTGTCTGCTTGAGGGGGTGACTATCTTTGCATCACTTGGTTTTCTCTCTTTCCTTCACTTATTAAGCTGTCTTTCTCTTAACCAGGAGTCTTCTTGCTTTTCGTCTTCCTATTCTCTCCCTTGTCCTGCTGAGGGAGAGGGAGAGTGAGCAAGCAGCTGTGTGGGTGCTTGGCTGCTGGCCGGGGCCAACCCACGACAATGTCTTTTTACACGTTTCTTTAATATTGTCAGGAGACATTGCCAGATACCAGTATAGATAACTTTATCAGCGTTTTAAATGAAAAGGGAGTTAGAATTAAAATGTTGAAGAAAATTGCTAAGACAAGTTAAGGAATTTTGAATGTATGACTTCTGACTTCTCATTAACTAACCAGATAAGAGAGCAGCAATTACTAACCATGGCAGGGTTTGGTTATAATGGGATTAATTTTTAAGACACAGATTCTGAAAGAAAGTTACTTGGAGCTAGTTACCGTCACAGATCTAACCACCCACTTTACAGTGACAAGATGGGTTTATTTGACTTTACCTTCTCTAATATAATGAATAGTGTCATATCTGTTTTCTTTCTTTCTGTAATGCAAAAGAGAACAAAATATTTTGTCCTGCAGAACAAGAAATACTTCACAGCTGATACCCACAGCACCTGAGGGTAGAATAAGGCAACAATCAGTAAATGATATATGCTAGCCACAGTGTGATTTTGAGGCAGCTACCATAAGCATTGTGAGGCGTTCCCTGTGAGATACATGCTTTTCTCTGACTTTGGTCTTTGGTACTGCTATAGGACTTGCACTCAGGTCTGTAGTGTAAAAGGGATATTGAAAATTGAATATTCTGTGGGCTAATGCATGGGGGGAGAAAAGTGTGAGTGATACTTTTAGTCCTTTCCTTTACCATTGTACTCTTCTGTAAGAGGTACTGAGCCTTAACTTGATGCTGACAGTAGTAATGTTACTTAAGAGAACTTATGCAAACCAAAATATTTTTGTTGTGGGTATCTGCCATACGATATCACACAGTTTCTACTAACATAGATAGCTACCAAAAAACCTAATGTATACTGATTAATTTTTCATTTTCTAACATCGTTCTCCAAACACCAGTTTTGGCACCTCGAGCAAGTAATAACAGCCGTTAGCCTGTCTGGGAGCACATTTGGCTTTGACACGACTGTTGGTTGCCAAAGGAGAGAATATGTTTTGTCCCCAGTGATATCTGGGTCTTTACTTTGCTCTTCGCCAGATGCTAAAAGGGAAAATGCTTAAAATGTTGAATGATTTTTGGATTGAATGTAACATCATGTTTCTTTCTTCTAGAATTTATAGGCAACAGAGTTTAAAAAACAAAAACACCTTAGTGATGCTTTAGATACCTTAAGCAGATGGAAGAGATGATGTGTGAACATTTTATTTATGCATTTTGAAAGGTATTAAGAAACCCCTAATGTATTGCTCTATACCAATCTTCTAACAAGAAGAGAATTTCACTTCTTTACCATAAGTTCTCTGCTAATTTCTTCTCTTACCAGTCTCTTCTTTTCCTTAATAATAGCAATAAAGTTTCACTTGAAAAAAATTCATGGGAAAAGAAGTATTTCAGTGTAATTTCTCTGAAGAAATGACATGAATGTTGCATTCTGTTGACTCAAATTGTGCTCTGAATTTTACATTTTATCAGTATTAATCAATACTTTCAGGTCAACTGCTGTTGTATTTCATGAAAATTGTTGTTCATTCACACTTTTTGGTCTCCCAAGAGATCAGCTTATCATGGCTTGCCAGGTATCTAACACAGCTCCTCAGTGTACCATGGCCTTTCCCTCTGGTTGAGCTAGGGGAGGATTTGATATGGAATGAAATAAAGGTAATTTATTTGGGAATTTTCTGTGGAATGGGATTTCCTTTTTTCAGTCACCTACAAACCCAGTCGCTGCCTCCTCTGCATTTCTCCCTGGTCACGTTCTGAGAGGGTAAATAATTTGATCAAGTTGCGTAGCTGGATCTCAAGTGGTGATAAATACTAGTGGAGAAAATTAGCAGATTGAAAACATTGCAACTAGATTCTGAGGTACGAGAACTGGAGCTGTGCTTGAATCCAGGAATTCCCATGCCTTGCACATTCCAGATGCCAAATTATGCTCTAACCTCCAAGTATAATTATCAGCATGTTTCTTTCAATGAAAGAGTAAGCTGCTTCCAGTCTTGATCCTTGCTTCTGAAGATTCATGGCTGAAAATTAAACCAGCAGTGTAAAAAAGCTATTTTTAACTCATCCCTGTTCCTTGCCCGTCACGCAGCTCCACAAACAATTGTAGTGGTGCAACTGAAGCTATGCCACTGGAGCAGTAGCTGATGTGGCTGTTCAAAGAAATATAAGTATAAACAAATTATTTTCCTTTGCCATGATGAGCTGGGAGCTTGTGAGTCTGCTTTACCTTTCTGAAATAATCTTTCTGAGAGCTGTGAACTGTCAATGAACTTTAATGAAACACCAACTCTGAAATCTAAAGATGTTGAAGTTCATACTGCACATTGCTTCATCACTTATCACCCTAGCAGAAGCAACCAGCTAACGTGATCCTCTTACAATCCTGCCTTCCATTCCAAGCATTTGGGAACCAAATGCACATCAAACATTCAACAAAATTACAAAACATTTCTCAGGTCCCTGTTCCCTTGCTGTATTTCTTCCCACACTTCATATATCTGTTACTGAACAACTGAAAATATGAAAGTTTCCTAAATATATATTTTGTGAAATGGATGTTAATATTTGTTCATGCTGGCTTCTTTTCTAAACATATTTTTGTGCAAAGATTATGGGTGAATAGATATTGTCCCATCTTGATTTTACAGAAATACGTACTAATCTTATGAGCAATTCTTAATATCATGGTTTTCTCTTGCTTAAAACTGTAGTTTTCCTTTGGTTTAGTTTCCTCAACTTTTCTCCAAGGTTCATTTTTTCTGCTGTATGATATGGTTATTGAAATGCTTGAAGACTGCGTATTTCAAAATACCAGCAAGCTCCTGGCACCAAGTAAAAGATGGGTAAAGAAGCCAAGATGGTTTCTTTCTGCTCACACTAACTTGCAGCTGTAAGATCCTCTCAAGCCTGCATATAACACTCACCAGACATATTCACCAGACATCAAGAAAACATGTGGATGCCTCACTAGTATCACATAGCATATATTATTGTTATGAAGATGTATGTCTTATTAAAAATCTAAAAGCTGTTACTCAAAGAAACACTTGAATGCTTCCACTGTGAAAATTAGGTCCACTTGGAAATGGATAAGGTTCTCTTTTCAGTAGTCTTTTGTAACTCAAAAAAAGCCATTCAACTGGCTTTCTACTGTAAAATTTAATTTTAGATAAATAGTCAGTTTTATAACTATTAAATCAAATGTATACAGGAGTAGGACCAGAGATTTTTAATTGGTTTTGACTGAGCAATTAGTTTTGAGGGAAAGAGGTAGGGTTTACTCATACAAAATGGATGCAACTATAAATCTGTCATCAGTAAAGATTTGCAAAAGTACTACATATTTGGTTTATGTTCCAGTCATAGCTGTACACAGTAGCTCTCCTCTGCTTCTCCCGCATTTGTCTCTCCTTCTGTCTGTGCTCCTTTCTGCAAGCTCCATGTTACTACAGTATATTCCCCTTATTTCTCATAAATTCTGTCCCATTTAAAGCATTTTTTTTTTAAGGAACAGTTTTGAAAATGCTTTTCCTAAGCATTTCTTTAATGTTGGAATTTTTAAGGAGTGTATTTATGCTTTTAAGGTCTTTTTTTTAGTATTAATATCTTTAAATAAACCCATTTGGGGGCTGGAAGAAGAAGCCGTCCAAATTATTTTAACTATTATTTTAAAACAACAGAAAAAGATTCTTCGGCTTTTAGTAATTTTTTTGTCTGTACACAGTCTATATCCCAACACTATATACATGGGAAGACAAAAATCTTTTTAGACAACTATTTCTCAGCTCCTCCCTATTTTGACACCTCTAAACCAATTTGAGCATGACTTCAATACTAAGTTATTTTAAACGGAGCTAAGCTTCATTCACCTTTCCTAGTGGCAGGGTGAATATCTGAAGGGGAGAAAAAAGATGCTTCTAAATGGATTTTGTACTCAGGGGTGAAATATGAAGATAGCTGGTTTTCACAGTTACAGTTCAACAGTATTATTTCTCATGATGTGGCTGCTTTTGAACTTGCAGCCTAGCTTTAGGTGCTTCCACGCAGGCAGCAATTTGGGAAGAGCTAGCTATCAGCTTTAGTGGCTCTATTTGCCTGGTACCACTTTCATAGGAGGGACTTCATGTGCTAGTTGCTCTAGCACCAAAACTAATGCTGTTCCTTCTCCATAATTTTAAGTGTTCCAGTAACTCAAGCAATTTTTTTAACTTTTACACATTTTTCCACATAGCTTGCTAAGTCAAGCCTTCGTATCTAGTCAGCAAATGTGCCTTTTCTCCATACATGCACATTACCTTTTTTGGTTTTCCATTACCATGGTCTTATCTCCTGCAGAAAAGGAGCTTTTTCTCACCAGCACTGTTCCAAGGTGCTGCTGTTTGAATGGAAGATTATTCAGGTTAACAACCACTCGTTGTTGCTATACCAACCCAGCTGATGATGTAGCCTCTCTGCTGAGCAGCTGGCTTGGTACAAGTAAAGGTTTTACATGCTAAAACACAAGCAGCTGGCTTGGTTCAGAGGTTTTACAAGACAATTCACAGCTCCTGAAGTTTTCATTAACACATCTGCTGAACAATGAAGCAAGGGGTTAGAAATGTGTTCAGCTGTAAGTCTATAAGTTTTCATTTTAATAGTGCAGTTCCTATGCTCATGAAAAATCAGCTGTATTTGTGAAATCTAGCAAACAAAATGCAAGTGTTCTGTAACCAGACTCTCTACTTTCATTGATTTCCATGACCTGTCAAGTCTCTGAGATTAAAACTAGAGTATTTTTATACATAAATTGGAGAAAAGTCTGATTTGATCTTGCAAAATTCTCTGCTTTTCCATCACCCAGGAAACTATTTGATAAACTGTCAGTTCAAGAAGGAGATAGTATTTCTGAATCTCAGTTAGAGCTGATTTACTTAAACACATGTACAACACCTCCCTGGGCAGCCTGATCCAGTGCTCTGCCACCCTCAAAGTAGGGAATTTTTCTCATATTCATGTGGAACTTCCCGTGTTCCAATTTGTGCCCATTGCCCCTTGTCCTGTCATTGGGCACCACTGAAAAGAGTCTGGCCTCATCCTCTTGACACCCACCATTTAGATATTTATAAGCTTTGATAAGATCCCCCCTCAGTCTTCTCTTCTCCAGGCTGAACAAACCCAGGTCTCTCAGCCTTTCCTCATAAGGGAAGTGATCCAGCCCCCTGATCATCTTCATAGCTCTCTGCTGAACCCTCTCCAGTAGTTCCCTGTCTTTCTTGAGCTGGGGACCCAGAACTGGACACAATACTCCAGATGGGGCCTCACCAGGGCAGAGTAGAGGGGGAGGATAATCTCTCTCGATCTGCTGGCCGCACTCCTTTTAATGCACCCCAGGACACCGTTGGCCTTCTGGGCCACAAGGACACAGTGCTGGGTCATGGTCAGCTTGCTGTCCGCCAGCACTCCCAGGTCCTGCTCACCAGAGCTGCTTTCCAGCAGGTCAACCCCCAACCTGTACTGGTGTGGTATTCATTATTATCAACATTAGCATTAACACTAATTAATTAATATTAATATTATGCCAGGCAAGCATATGCCAGGCAAGCAGATGACCAGGAGCAGCCAATGGGGCTTTACCAAGACAGTTGGCCAACCTTCTTCCCTTCCATGAGGAGTGACTGATTCCATGAACACGGGAAAAACCATTCAACTTTGTTTACCTTAAGTTTAGCCAGGTCTTCAACACCATCTGCCACAGCATCCTTACACGCAAACTGGAGGGTTTGGATAGGTGTACATTAAGACCAGTGGAAAATTAATGCAACTTGCAGGCTCAAAGCAAGAGTCCAGTTTGCAGCCTGGCTGTGGGTAGTACCAAGTACTGTTCCCAAGAATTGATTCTGGAGCAGATAGTGTTCAACATCTCCACGTATGACCTGAATGATGGGGTACATACAGTGTACCCTCAGGAAGCTTGCAGGTGGCACTGAATCGGAGGGCATAGTCATGATGCTGGCAGGAAGAGCTGTTTATCAGAGGGGCTTTGACAGGCATGAGGAACAGGTTTCCTGTGAGAAACCTCAGGAAGTGTAGCAAACATAAAGGGGAAGTCCAGAGTCTGGGACAAAATAATCCCATGCAACAGTAGAAGCTGGGTCTGGCTGACTGGGGATCAGCTCTACAGAAAACAGCTTGAGAAGCTGGTAGACAACAAGTTATGTGAGGTTGCAGCGTGCCCCTGCAGTGATGATATGGCTGCATTAGCAAGAGTGTATCAAGTTGTCAAGGGAAGCGATTATTCCTTTCTAGTCAGCATTCGTGAGGGTAAGTCTGACCTACTGTGTCCTCTTTTTTGTCCCCTTCCTTCCCAGTATAAAAGAGAGATTGAGAAACTGGAGGAAGTCCAGCAGAAAGGCTAAGATGATTAGGGGACTGTAGCATAACATACGAGAGAGGCTAAAGAAGGTGGCTTATTTCAGCCTGGAGAAGAGAAGACTAAAGGTGAGGGATCAGAACTGTAGTCTTCAGCTACCTAAGTGCAGGCTGTAGCAGACTCACTCCAGCTTCTCTATGAGGTGTATAGTATGACAGGCAACAGCCACGAGCTGTGTCAGGGGCAACTCTGACAGCTATAAGCTAAAAACCAAAATAAAAATGAGTGGCTAAACACTGGAATATGCTGCCCGAAGATGCTGCCTCTCATACCCCACTGCTAGGACTGGTAACATTTTATGATTTCCAAGGTCAAGCACAAACATTGGACTGAAAACAGGGTTCAGCAGTATTTTGTATTTTCCCTAGACTGCATAATTCTGACACTCAATGATTAACTGTAAAAACATTTAGAGGAAAACATTAAATCCAAGAAACAAGCACCCCACAGACCAGTAGGTTTCAAGCTCATTGTCAGAAATTTAATGTGAAACAGTTCATAAGAGAAAACTGAATTAAGTGATTTCAGACTTTCCTACTTTTCAAGAGTATTCGGTTCAGTCGTGATGTTAGCTCAGTATTCTTATATTATTGAATCCATTATTGTTATCTTTCCCCAGATATGCTAAATACATCCATTTAACTGCCACAAAATCCGCTGTGGGAAAAGGAAAATACTGTGAATATTTCAGAACTCATCAATACCTTTCCTTCAACAGTCTTGCAAACCAGAGCAGGTAATGGGACTTCAGATAGCTCCAGTGTGCTTATAAATGCACAGGTCCTCTTCAGACCCATGTAAAACCACCAGTTCAGGATTATATGGGGAATGTCTGTTCCCTATTTTGAGATTATCAGTGCTCAAGGACTCCAAAAATCTGTTTTGGTTTCATCATTTTTAGCTACATACTTGTAAGGCCCAGGATACACAATGCAGCCAGACTCTATGCTACAGCAGGTGTAGAGGTGCTGGCTTTGAGCCAGTAATGATGAGAGCAGTGGTTTGAAAACAACACTGAATTCTTTAGACCATGAATAATAAATGTCATGGCTATTAAATTGCACACCGAAAAGAAGCATGGATGCCCTTATTCACGCTGACTGGATTTATCTCAGGATCAAGATGTTTATTTTAGATAGTTTTTGGTCATTTAATGTATTTGTTTTGACTGAATGTCAAATTAGAACTAGTAATTCCCTCATTGTGAACTGTGACTCATTAAATGTCTGGAGTGCTTCCAGATATTAGTTACCATTATAGTTTATAACAAGTGATAAAATTTAAAGATATATACCACACAACCCACTGTTAGAAATACTTGCAGGAATTTAGAGAAAAAACATGTTCTTCTGTAATTACAGTGAAATGCTCAGCATTCTCTTCCTAGTGTAACATTTTCATCTGTTAACCTCAGACTGTTTCTTTCCTTCCATGGCAATCAGAATTAACTTGAACAAATTACCACAGTATGAACACGCTTATAATGCAGTCTTTCCCCTTCCAATACAAAATGCTGATTTTATGGTAAGCTTTTATTTGGTGAGGCCTATATTAATTTTTAGGGGGAAAAAAAGTCCATCTTGACATTTAAAATGTAAGGGATGTGTGTATATTTATATCTTCATGGCTTATGAAATGTACTAGATTTATCTGATACTTGTTAAAATCAGTGGAACGTTTTAGACCTCTGGAAGACTGCTAACATTTTCTTTAGCAACTGGATCAGATTAATAGGCAACACAGGTTATTTGATTTAGACCATACATTCAGGTTTTAGATTATATGGATTAAATCCAGCATTCATATCTCTATATGTTTTGTTGCATCTACATTATTCCCCTGTATAACTTATCTACTATAAAATGAAAATTTATTTTTAAGAATATGAGATGAACGGCAGGCATTTTCTGGAATATTTTATTCAATAAAGGCTTATTTGGAAGACCATTTCTATTAACATGTGGTTAGGAATAACTGCTCATGAATAAATTAGACAAATAAGACTTCTGTCTTATTTATGCACGTAAGTCTATCACTACTTACTACTTACAAATGGCCTCATGAAGCTTGTATCCAACTCTGCACAACTACACACTGTAATCTGAATTTCAAACTAGAAATCGACTCCTGCACCACAGAATTGTCAATAGTTGCTAACCTTGTATTTCACAATACTGTAACACATTTAAGGAATTTGTAGAAAGGAAAATATTAACATTTCTGACCATCATGACACTAACAATGCATGTCCATGCCAGTCTTGTGCTCTCTTTGTATATGAGTAGTTCAAGCAAGTTCTTGGCAGATTTGTCACCTTAGAATTGACATCTAGTGAGGTTGTCTGAAACTTGAAATGTGTGTGGAATTACAGGTTTTTTTCACAAGCTTGCAGCAGTACTGCTTGGTCCAGATCCTGTATTAATTCTGACATTCAAGCACACCTGCCTTTGACAGCAGCAAGGGCAAAGGCTGGTAAGACAAGAGAAACAAAACAGAAAGGTGTTTCTGCTTAATTTAAATATTTACAATGCTGTCATCGCTGAGTTAGCAAAGTTGGAGTTATAGGTTATATTGCATAAATTAACAAGGAAAAAAAACAGTTCAGGCCAATTTCTTCAAAATAGTTATTAGCTTCAGTTCTCAGCTGTATCAGTTGTGGCACATCACAAATGTCTAATGGAAAAATATATGCAGCTAATGAAAATAATATGAATAGATGAAAACAAGAACAAATACTCTGACTTTGCACAAAATTTGAGGTTTTTTAGATTCCATATGGGTTAGAAACTTTCACTTCCCTTTTCATGGAAATGGTGGAGGGAGAAGAGTCTGGAGGGAAACACCCACCGTGATTTCCAACACCCAAAATGAATTAACAAATTATGCTTTCCTCAGTCATTTCTTCGACAGTAACGGCTGTAGCAGTTTTGTAGATCAGACTCTGAAAATCTCTCTGAAAATGGATGTTTAGAAACAATGCCACTGGATACAGTGTTACTGAATCACACGTTGGAGGTCCAAAAGCTCTGCTCTTTAACCACAAAACTGTAGAAATGAAAGGATGCATGTCCATGCAATAGCAAGTTTCCTATTCTGTCATCAGGTTATTAATGCTTTAAAAAGTGTGCATGAAAAAGTTTTGAGCTTAGCATTATTTTATGCATTACCTGTAAAACATTTCTTGTTCCACATCTAACTTGCTCTTACACCTACAACAGCATCATGTCAGGAACGTCTTCACTTGAATCTTTACCAAATGATGACACAAACCGGCTGGACACTATTTTCATTTCCCAGGGAATATTTCCTGACCCAAAGCATGACTCTGTTGAACAGTTTTAGGTTTTTAAGTCTATGATATCAAACTTTGAGCAACAGGCAATTAATCCCAAGTGAAAATCCCTGACACAAAGTATTTGCTATCCAGCCAGTGACTGTAGCTGTATGTAGCCCTGGAGCAACAGCATTTCAGCCACAGCTACCCTTGCTGCCACGAGAACAGGCTTAGATGCTTCACCATTACACGCACCAGTAACATGTTCATTCTCCAGGCTGAGACTTTTACTTTAAAACTGAGTCCTAAACGGAAAAGAGTTGTTTTCTTCTAGAGTCCTAGGAAAGCAACTGGGGAATGAGATCTGACAAGCAACTTAAAGAAAATATTTGTGTACTATGGATACACAATAGCAATTCCATTTTTAAAGCAGTGTGGAGGAGGTGCACTTCTTATTACTGCCCATATTTTGGGGCTGATTTTTTCTCAAACTACTTACCTGTTGGTTGTAGGTACTGAGGTTGTGCTAACAATGTCACAGGGATGAACCTTGTCTTAAACAGGTGCAAAACCTTTGCATAATGTCTGTTGCCTTCCACAACTTGGTGCAAGGTTACCTCTGAATACAGCCAGACTTTTGATGCTCTCTGAGAAGGCTTCTGTAAGGACTCCTCACAGACTTGCAAAATAGCACGTGGCTTGGAAAGATATCTCTGTGTTCATTTAGTTTCACTTCCTTTTCAGAGAGAAAAATGTGGGGAACACTGGTTTGGGTTAACAGATTTCATTCTGCCTTGAAGTTTCTTTGAAAATGATCAGCCCTCTCTTCAGTTTTTCTTCTAGCTGCATTTATAAATCAGCATTTTTATCAGGGTTTACTATTAACCATACCCAAGTGTGACAGTAATTCACCCATCACTTTAGGATTATTTGTTGTGCTACAACAGGAACTTCTGGTCAGACAGGAAAAGCTCTTTGTACTATCAAGACAGCTTATGTACTTTTGTACTCAATATACTATGCCACCATACTGACACCAACTAAATCATGTGGTATGTCAGAAAAAGGGCATACTTCCATTAATACATTCTTCATTTAGACTCACTGAAGAAATCTAAGGTAATTCTGCTGTTTGTCATTGGCTCTGGACAATGTTTCATAAAAATCTCAGAATTGTTGGAGTATATCTTGGGTGTAAATTTAACATGTTTTAATGAGACAAGAAACAGTATTTCTAGTTTCCCCTTTGGAGGCTAAATCCATCATCTGCCTCTCAGAGGAAGTGTTCTGATACGGTACCTGGAAAAGCCTTTGTGATCAAACCTCTGGAGTAGGTTCTCTTTTTCAGTGTCAGCTATATGTCTGTAAACAAAGATTGTTAACTAAGACAGTGCCTTCCAAAACAATTGTCTCTGGTCACCAGAAGGCATCATGATTTTTAAATTAAATTAAAGTTTTGGTAGGCTATCTCATCCATGTAAAATACAGTGTCCTGAGACCCATTCCTATAGATTTATATAACTTTTCCATTTTTATTGTGAACAACATATTTCTTTAATATCTGCTCTATTACTCCTTTTGTTTTCCTTTCAAACATAATATGTTGCCAGTTTGTTGCCTCTGCCATATTTTCAACCACTGACCATCTTTATTTTGATCCTTCCAAAGATGTGCATAAAAATTGTACTTTTCCTCAACTATTATTACACTGGATTTATTGTAGATAGGAGGAATAGCAATGGCTTAAGACAAGAATAATTCAGACGAATGCCTTTTCAGGCTCCAGAGCTTTGCTGCATGTGAATTCATAGATCAAGTACCTGTTTTAATCGAGTTTTCAAAGTCCTTAATGATGAGACTGTCAGTGATGCAAAATTATGCAAACACAAACACAATGGAAATTTTTTTTAGACGTGAAGAACTACAGATAAAGAATTCAAAAGCAGGTCTTTTACCAGAGTATACTTCATATACTTTATATACTTTATATACTTTATATTTATCTGACTCTGTTAGGTCTGGCCATGAGCTGGATGAAGGAAAAGAGAAATGGGAAATAACTGAATAGTACCTTACCAGGAACTGATGTAGACCTTAAATATCTAAGATCCCAGATACTGGATCATTTGTCAGAGATGGACATCTAGTTTTAAAACGACCATGAGCCAAAGCACAAGCTCACTTTACTCAGAAGCTGTGAATTTCAGAAATACCCACAAAGTATAAGCAAAAGTCTCCAGCCTTATCAAGATATGATAATTAGAAGTAAAAAGAATGGTCCTTTAATATCCATACAGATACTTTTTTTTTTCTCTCAGGTCTAATATGAACTGAAAGTGGAGTATGGGTCCTGCCCTTCTACTGCAGTGATCCCATTATCATTCTGTTGTGCAAGTTTGGCTTTCAGCTGCGTCAGAAACCAGAAATACCATCTTTTGAACTAAACATGCCATAACTTTCTGAGAACAGAAAGAAAATTGGGGCATTAACATTCTAAGTATTAAAACTAGAAGAAAATTACGCCAAATTGACAAGATCAGTAATATTCCCTTTTACATGCAAAATATCTAACTTCAGAAATAATATTAGTGGTGCGTCAATAATCACAACATGTAACATCACTGAATATTTGTTTCCAATTATGTTCTACTTCAAAATCTGTTTGCAATTACTATCTTCCACTGTCATCTAGTGTCCAAAAAACTTTCTGCAAGTGTTTGGTGATTACACAGATAAAAGAAATACTATTTTTACCCAGCTTCATTTAAAAATTTTTAATCAGAAAGTAATTCCTAAAGTTTAGATATTCAAGGTTTTCTTCTGCCTATATAGTTACTCAGTCTCGAAAAAGTCTATGTAGCTGAACATGCACGTCCAGCAAGAAAATATGAAGTGGAGAGGAAATACAGGGCTTTAAAAAACAATACCATTACAAAAGATAGCAGAAGGAACAGGGACTGCAGGTCCCAGCTGTGTCAAGGGAATTGTGGGCTAGAAGAAAGCACAGTCAAAATATCTCAGTACAGTTGAACAGAAGAAATAAGTAAATATATCTAGTGAAGAAAAACATTAGGACATACTGCTAAAAAAAAACCAAACAAAAACAAATAAACAAAACCAAATAAAACTTTAAATTGCCAGAACGAGAACATACATTAAATATATTTCATACTTTCCCATGAATTGTCCCTCTTTCCTACGTAAAGTAACTAGAAAGCAAAGATGACTGGTCTGAGTCATGCTCTCTAAGGGCACTTGTGAGGTATTTCAGCGAGCACACTGTTTTAGCTTACATAGTGAAGAAGAGAGCCATATTCATAGCTATTATGTTTAAGCCTTACTCTTCATAAACACCCATGTTTATAATTTTGATTAGTAATATTGCACTGAGAATATCTGATCACCTTTTCAAGGAATTATTTATTAGTTTTCAAAGTGAAAGATCATATGGAAGTGTTGTTTCTGCTTACATGTACATGCCACAGCCACATGACCAAATACAGTTTTCATTTCACAACATTCAAATACTGCACAAAGTGTTCTGGGAAAAGTGGGGACTATGCTCACATATCCAAAAAGAAACAGGATTAAAAATATATGTCAATAATCTGCGATCTATTTAGCCCTGCTGAAATTAGCCTCAAGGAACCATGGCACCAGACTCTTAAAATGACAAACTAAATGCAGGGCATTAATATATGTTCTTGAATGTTAGGTTGCTGCCAAATGTACATTATCTGTTTCCTTCATAAATGTTATTCAGATGGTAAAAGGCAGTATAGTGAAGCTAAATAACCCCAAATGACATAAGGGCAATTTAACATAAAGCATATTAATAAAAGGGTGATTTTTTTAAAAAAAAAAACATTAAAAGTTTCCTTTGCAAAAAAAGAAAAAAGAAGTTTTAAAAGAAGCTTTCCATCTTTACAAATCAGATTCATGCCACGTTAGGCTGCAAAAAAAATTGATCAGAATATCACAATTATTCTTTGAATAATAATAATTAAAGAACAGGTAAATATTGCACTGATTTAAAGCTTTAAAAAGAACAGATCTATATTCATCTGTTCATCCTTGCAACATGGCAGCAATATTCTTACAAGTTCGGCTGAAGAAATATTGGTGTCCATAATATTTAAGAGTAAAAAATAACAAAGCTGTCATAGAAATTTAATTTTAAAAAAATTTATTTGGCAGCTTGTGCAAGTGTAAAATAGACTTGCTATCCTTGACCAAGGTAGGTACTGAACTTAAGTGGGTAAGGAGAATTTTCAGTTGGAACAGAACCTTGGAACTGATTAAGCAGTTCCAACAACTTCAATCCTTTGTGAAATTAAGTATATGCATCCAGTAAAATATCTAAGTATCAGTACTTAAATATTAGGTGTCACACTACATTGGACCTCTAAATTTCTGCTTGCTTTTTGTTAGAGCATTAGAAGCATTCAAGGTTATGCCTTTCTGCATGTAGTAGAAGACTTTCAGACAACTTTGCAATCTTTGGACTGTAAAAGAAACAGAAAAAAGACAAGCTATCTTTCTGAAAACCCTCCTAACCTCACCAAGGATTCTACATACTATATTCTGCATCAGAATTCAGTAGAATTTCCTAATCACAGAATCACAGAATGGGAGGCCTTTAATGAAAAATACTGGCATTTAATGAAAAATACCAAAGGCAAATTCATCCTTGCTAAATGAGAGATTGGGAAGATAAATAAGCAAATAGAGAGTAAGAAATAAATTGCATAGGACTGACATGTAGGTTGCCAGACCATCATGTTGTTTTTAATGTATATATTCTCTTCTCTGTTCTGGGATTGCTGTCCTACTCCTAAAAAAAATTCCTAAAAAAATAAATAATAAAACTCCCCTATTTCATTTTTTTTTCCTAAAAAAAAAAATCCAAAATGAAGTGTAAAAACTTATGAAACCATAGATCAAGAGGGATTTGGATCCCAGACGTACGCCACACCGTGTATGACTAAAGAAGACAAAAATTCATTCCTGTAATTAAACTCTGAGAGCTCCAACACTTGCGTTCAGACAGATTAAAAATGTGAAGACTAGCGATGACCTCTAGCGTTGCATTTTAAGTACTGCAATATAGTGCTGCTAGCAATAAACCACAGCATCCATGAGACAGCCAGGTAATCCTAGACCGTACTGTTCAACCATGTGGTGTAACCCAGAAGAAGCTCTTTTGAAGAAGAAAAAATGCTTTCTCTGTTAACAAAAGCTAACAGCAGCAGAAATACTCTGCCATTTTCTTCAAAAGCTAGTAAAAACTAGTGGAATACTGTTTGGATTGATAGCATCTGTTTCTGATGGTATGGCAGGGGGTGGGGGTGGGGGAACTTTCTGTACCCTTCTTTGCACCTGGTTCAAGAACAAGGATTGTATATCAGATGAGATGCTACTTTGGCTGGCTCATATGCTCAGGACAGGTAGGATGGGGAGCAGGAGAAAGTGAATTAAATCCCAACAAGAAGAGCAAATGAGAGGCCATTATATTTCATACTATTGTGAGATATGCACCCTTTGGACAATTTGTGGAGAAAGGACAGAGCAGCGTTGCTTTCTAGGATGACCCTCGTGCAAGGATAAGGCTATTACTGTCCCCTACACAAGCAAATGTCCTGTTGCATATTGGCTTTATCAGCCATGAGCGTGAACAAAAAAAGCCTAGAAGCACAGATGTGGTTTAAAGAAGACAGTGCTAGGACCTAAATCAATTGCCCATTTAGGCTTGAGAGGAAACACAATACTTCTCTCTGGTAACACCACAGAATTCTTGGCCTAACTTTTACAGCTCAGACATTGCTTTTAGATTTCCTGTGCAATTATTTAAGAAGTTGAATCAATTTATTTCTACTATTAAAAAACAAAAAGCACAGCTTCAGTGAAATATGAAAAATTGTCTGTAGGGACAAATTTTCACAGCAGGATGGTTAGAAAGATCATATGAAATCTGCTGTGAAACCTTTGTGTGGCTTACCTGGGGACTCAGGGGTACTTCACAAATACAGCTGAACTGAAATCACAAAATGATCTTCCTAGGTTCTTCCAGGTCACCAAGCACTGAAGAGAGTAACATTTCAGTGCCTAATTCCACTTTTGCATCTGGCTCACTCTCACTCGCTCCTCACTTCTTTTCTTCTTAAGATTTCTGTCTTTATTCCTTCTTAACCATGTTAAGCACACTGCTGAGCTATTCCTTACAGCTCTAAGAGTTTTCGCATGCTATTTAGCTCTTTGCTTTTCTTTAAATGCCTTCATTTTATTGCTACCTCCTCTATCAATGTAGGTATGTTTTTTTCAGAGTACACCTGTGCAATACTCTAGCCAATCTTTATCTGCAATTTGAGATTACTTTTATCACAGACTTTCAGAACTATAATCCTGTAATTAGAGAGGAAGTCACCTCTTGCCAAAGGTTAGACTCCACTAGCCCTAAATTGGTTGCTGCACTGCCAGTGCCATAGCTGCAGCAACACAGAGCTCAGCCTGGGTTAGGTGATCATGAATTTTCCCTTCGCTGGTTTTGCAGCCTTGGCTGAGCCATATGATGTTTCAGCTGTGCTGTCACCGATAAAACAGTCGTGTAAAGCAAGTTCCACTCAGCTTCTATGACCTGAAATACCATATAGAGCATTAGCACCATGTGCTAATTCTCGGATTAACTGTTTGCAGTAAAATCAGAAAACACCCTCATTCGTGTTAGAATGTACTTCACAAAATATTAAGCAGCACAATGATCTTAGGGGTGTGTGAAAAACAAAGGCTTTTTGGATGGTAGTCTGGAGTATTTCTGAATTGAAGATAATTGCAGGAAATGCTTGAATTTCTGCATGGCTCTGGAAAGCATAATGCAAACTCAAGCTTAAGTAGGCTCAGATTTAAGAAGCATTTGGGACAGACCAGGGGTTTCTCTTCTGCACCCTAAGCAAACTCCAAAGCTGAATTAGTGCTTAGAGAAATACTAAACAGAATTCTTCATGATGGTTTCTCCAGCTCTGTCATTCAAAAATAACGTCTTACAACTAACCTGGGAAAAACAACTCCTGCAGATAAATCTAGATTAACTAATTCTTCAGCTGGGATTTGTGACTGTGTAGTGACCATCAATACTTCTTGTCTCACATTTAGAACAGGTATATTTTATTCAGATTAAGGGACAGATGTAAACTCAGCAATTCCTTTTGCTTAATTTTCCAGAGGTAAAGGTAATGAGCAAAATTGATCTGACAATACATACAAAGAAAAACATGGATGAAAACTGAGTATTCTTTCAAACTATTTAATAAGCAGACAAAAAGCCCCAACTCCGCAATCTAGAGAGAGCTACTGCTAAGAGCCTATACAGAGTCACCAGTTATATAAAAGACATAGTTCGAAATGAAACAACAGCAGCAACAAGAAAACTAATCAGTAATATGTAACACACCAGAGGAAAAGAGAAATGGATAGGAGCAACGTGAACTGGAAGCTATGAAACATGAAACACTGAAAAGCTGAAGTCCAGAGCCAGTCAAGGCAGGGGTCAGTTGCTCTTTTGTTCCTTATCGTGGCTTAACCCCAGCCAGCAACTAAGCACCGCACAGCTGTACGCTCACTTCCCCTAGTGAGATGGGGGAGAGAATTGGAAAGTAGAAGTGGGAAAACTCATGGGTTGAGATAAGAACAGTCTAATAACTGAAATAAAACAAAGTAAAATTAATAATAATAATAATAAAAGCAAGTGATGCACAATGCAATTGCTCACCACCTGCCAACTGATGCCCAGCCAGTTCCCAAGCAGCTGTCACTGCCCCCCAGCCAACTCTCCCCAGTTTTATGTACTGAGCATGATGCGATATGGTGTGGAATACTCCTTTGGCCAGTTGGGGTCAGCTGTCCCAGCTGTGCCCCCTCACAGTTTCTTGTGTACCTGGCAGAGCATGGGGAGCTGAAAAGACCTTGACTTAGTGTAAGCACTGCTCAGCAACAATGAAAACATCAGTCTGTTATCAACATTATTCTCATCCAAAATCCAGACCACAGCACTATACCAGCTACTAGGAAGAAAATTAACTCTGTCCCAGCTGAAACCAGGACAGTATCCACTCCTTATTCTATACCATCTATGTCATGCCCAGGTCCCACACTTTCCAATACATTCCAATTAATCACCACCACTTTTCCTGTCTTTTGATATATACACACAGCTATTGTTCCCTTAGCCTGTGGGCCATCCCTATAAAATGTTTGTTGTGTTCATTGAGTCCATGACTTTGGGCTCCATCTGTCATAACAGTCCTTCAGGGCAGGAGAGGTGGTGTGTGGTGTTGGATTGTTGCATGCTGAAGCCAATTCTAGTTCTACCATTGCTGCACTTTGCTCGGTTTCATCAAAGTTTATTCGTCATTAATCTGGGTGATTCTTACTGTAATACTGTCGCTATGGCATATAGCCACCATAGGTGGGTTTGTGTGTGACATAACCAATCTGCCAGGACTCCCCATATTTATATTTCACCCATCGTTCTCCACACCAGAGAGGTTTTAACCACTTGGCTGGCTTGCTTGCAGCGCATGTTTCGCATTCATGGACAGCCTGTGCTACAGTGCCCATGGTCAAGCCCACCCCTTGGTCATGAGCCCATCTATGTGTTGCATATCCTCCTTGGTGGCCTGAGGTGTCATGGGCCCATCAGGCTATAAGTAATTCACCCTTATGTTGCCAGTCCAGATCCACCTGAGCCATTTCAATCTTAGCAGCCTGATCCACCTGCTGGTTGTTTCGATGTTCTTCAGTGGCCCGACTTGGGTACGTGAGCATCTATGTGCCATACTTTCACAACCAGGTTCTCTTCCTGGGCAGCAATATCTTGCCACAATGTGGCAGCCCAGATGGGTTTGCCTCTGCGCTGCCAGTTGCTTTGCTTCCACTGCTGCAGGCAGCCCCACAGGGCATTTGCCACCATCCAGGAGTCAGTATAGAGATAGAGCACTGGCCACTTTTCCCGTTCAGCAATGTCTAAGGCCAGCTGGATGGCCTTTACCTCTGCAAACTTGCTCAATTCACCTTCTCCTTCAGCAGTTTCTGTGACTTGCTGTATAGGACTCCATACAGCAGCCTTCCATCTCCGGTGCTTTACCACAAGATGACAGGACCCATCAGTGAGCAGGGCACATTGCTTCTCATCTTCTGGTAGTTTATTATACAGTGGGGCCTCTTCAGCACATGTCACCTCCTCCTCTGGCACTATTCCAAAATCTTTGCCTTCTGGCCAGTCCATGATCACCTCCAAGATCCCTGGGCAACTGGGGTTTCCTATTCGAGCCCACTGGGTGATCAGTGCAACCCATTTACTCCATGTAGCATCAGCTGCATGGTGTGTAGAGGGGACACTCCCTTTAAACAACCAGCCCAGCACCAGCAGTCAGGGTGCCAGGAGCAGCTGTGCTTCAGTACGAACCACTTCTGAAGCAGCTTGAACCCTTTTTCAGTTGGAGTATAGCAGGCTTTGGATCCTCTATATCCCTGACTCCAAAACCCCAGAGGTCAGCTTTGAGTCTCCCCTGGTGCTTTCTGCCAGAGGCTCCAGGTGGGGCCATTCTCCCCAGCTGTGGTGTAGAGCACATTTACATCTTGTCCTGCCCAGACTGGCCCAAGAGCTACTGTATGAACTATCTCCTGTTTAATCTGTTCAAAGGCTTGTTGTTGCTCAGGGCCCCATTTGAAATAATTTTTCTTCCAGGTCACTTGACAGAGAGGGCTTATGATCAGACTGTAATGTGGAAAATGCATTCTCCAAAAACCCACAATGCCCAAGAAAGCTTGTGTTTCCTTTTTGCTAGTTGGTGGAGACATGGCTGTTATTTTGCTGATCACATCCATTGGAATCTGACAACGTCCATCTTGCCATTTGATTCCTAAGAACTGGATCTCCTGTGCGGGTCCCTTGACCTGACCTTGTTTTATGGCAAAACTGGCCTTCAGAAGGATTTGGATTGTTTTCTTCCTTTTCTCAAAAACACCTTCTGCTGTGTTGCTCCACACAATGATATCATTGATGTATTGCAGGTGTTCCAGAGCTTCACCCTGTTCCAGTGAAGTCTGGATCAGTCCACGACAAATGGTAGGGCTGTGCTTCCACCCCTGGGGCAGTCGATTCCAGGTGTACTGGATGCCCCTCCAAATGAAAACAAATTGTGGCCTGCACTCTGCTGCCAAAGGGATTGAGGAAAACACATTAGTGATATCAGCTGTGGCATACCACTTGGCTGCCTTTGACTCCAGTTTGTATTGAAGTTCTAGCATGCCCGGCACAGAAGCATTCAGCGGCAGTGTGACTTTGTTACTACCGTTAGTCTCCACTCTCCATTAAACTTCCACACTGGCCATATGGGACAGTTAAAGGGTGGGCGAGTCTTGCTGATCAGTCCTTGGCTGTCCAGTGGACGAATCAGTTTATGGATGGGAATCAAGAAGTCTCAATTGGTGTGATACTGCCACAGGTACACGATTGTGGTAGTGATCAACACCTGTTGTTCTTTGACCCTCAGCAATCCCAAAACAGAAGGGTCCTTCAAAGAGACCAGGCAAGGTAGACAGCTGTTTAATTTCCTCTGTTTCCAGGGCAGCTACACCAAAAACCCACCTGAAATTCCCTCTCCTGAGGTAGTCTATACCAAGGATGCATGGAGCCTCTGGGCCAGTCACAATGGGGTGCTTTTGCCACTCATTCCCGGTTAGGCTCACTTCGGCCTCCAATACAGTTAGGTCTTGGGATCCCCCTGTCACTCCAGCAATACTGATGGGTTCTGCCTCTGTATGGTTTGATGGCACTAAGATGCCCTGTGCACTGGTATCCACTAGAGCCTTATACTCCTGTGGGTCTGATGTGCCAGGCCATTGGATCAACACAATCCAGTAAACCTGGTTATCCCTTTCCTCTACCTGGCTGGAGGCAGGGCCCCCCTAGTCCTGATCATACTATTTATGTCGTGGTTTAGCCCCAGTCAGCAACCAAGCACCACGCAGCCACTCGCTCACTCCGCCCTGGTGGGACGGGAGAGAATCAGAAGAGTAAAAGTAAAGTAACTCATGGTTTGAGATAAAGACAGTTTATTAGGTAAAGTAAAAGCTGCGTGCGGAAGCAAAGCAAAACAAGGAATTCATTCACTACTTCCCATGGGCAGGCAGGTGTTCAGCCGTCTTCAGGAAAGCAGGGCTCCATCACGTGTAATGGTTACTTGGGAAGACAAACGCCATTACTCCAAATGTCCCCCCCTTCCTTCTTCTTCCCCAGCTTTATATACTGAGCATGACGTCATATGGTATGGAATATCCCGTTGGTCAGTTGGGGTCAGCTGTCCCAGCTGTGTCCCTTCCCAGTTTCTCATGCACCGGACAGAGCATGGGGAGCTGAAACAGTCCTTGACCAGTGTAAGCACTACTTAGCAACAACTAAAACATCTCCACATTATCACCACTGTTTCCAGCAAAAATCTAAAACATAGTCTCATACTAGCTACTATGAAAAAATGTAACTCTATCCCAGCTGAAACCAGGACACTTTGTTACTTGCTTCTTGTAAATGGAAATCAAAAATCCCTTTATTAAGATCAGAGGTTAAATCAGCCCTTCTACTCTATCTAGGGGACTGCCCACTGAAAACCGGAGCAGCAATTTTTCCTGGAAAATCCCCTTTGTCATTGTTTTTCCTTGCAACTCATGTACCCGTGCCTCTAGGATCGAGGTAGATTTTCCAAGCTCACTTCCTCATGTTCTCTCCGTGGTCATGCAGGTAAAACTACAGAGTGGCCCATGGTGTGTATCCACTATATCCCCTCTCTTGAGCAGAGGGATGCTTACTCCTAATGATTGAGATACTGGTCCGTACAGGTGGGGAGTAGGACATATCCTCCTTGAGTTGCTGGAGCTCTCAGGACACAGCTGAGATGCAGGCAGAGAGTTTCCTTGTATTGCCAGAGTTGGCCATCCACCATTGGTTCCTCTCTGTCTTTCCAGGCCATTACTTCCAGTGAGTTTGCATGCGATAATGGTGCACTCCAAACAAACTTCTGGCACATGGGTTGTGTGCACCTGACTTCATCTGGATCTTTGGATAACTGAATGTTGTTCAGGTCATCATAAATCACCTCCAGCATGGATAATTCCCTCAGGTACTGGATACCTCTCTCCATGGTGGTCCGCTTGCCTGGGTGACATATATTATCTTCCTTGAAGGGATACCTTTCCTTCACACCTGACAGGAGTCGCCTCCAGAGGCTGAGGACTTGTGGCCCTTTTTCCAGTGCTTTGTCAATGCCCCCTTGCCAAGAAAGGGATCCCAGCTGCTTGGCTTCCCTACCAATTCCAGGCTACTGGCCCCATTATCCCAGCATCGGAGCAGCCAAGTGACAATGTGCTCACCTGGACCACAAATGAAATCTTCTTGCATAACTTGCAGCTCACTCAGTGACAGGGATCAGGTGGTTACCATCTCATTTACGGGTTCTGCCTCTTTGTCCTCCTGTTCTTGCGATGGCCCTGGTTCATCTTCATCCCTTTCCAAGCAAGCTGTTTTCTTGTGTATTTCTTCTTGTGTATAGGGGCGACTGATACCAGCACGGGTTGGTTCTCTGGTTCAGCTGCAATGCCTGTTGTGGGAGTTGGAGTATCCACAGTGCCTGTTTCAAGAGTTGGAATAGCTGCAGTGCCTGTCACTTTGTCGTCAGATCCAGAGACCTTCTCTTCCCCTTCAGGTTTCTCAGTAGTGTTGAACAGGGCTCAGTAGGCATGGGCCAGGCTCTAGCACATTGCAGTGATCTGTGTCTCTCTGGAGTTGCCAGGGTGACAACATACTTACACCAAATACTTTACTAGTTTTTCAGGATTCTGCACTTGTTCAGGGGTGAAGTTCCAGAACACTGGAGGTGCCCACTGTCCTACGTATTTGCCCATGCTATCCCACATACCCTGCCACTCATAATTATCTAGCCTTGGGGCAGACCTCTGGATGATATTCTTAAATTGCACATTAAACTTAGACAAAACCAAAACAATATTCCCAAGAAATATCAATAGAAGTATCTTAACTACCCAATGATGTTCAAGATACTGAAATGAAGGAGGAGACATCATAAAGGAAGGTAGCAAAGCTGCCATTATGTATTTCCTCCATAAATAACTCTCAGAGGAAGAGGTATAATTGCTAATTGTCTCCATGAGGTAGTACCCAAAGTACAGTAACGGCTTCAGTACGAAGCTCAAATACCAGATAAAGCTCAAGGCCAGTGTTTTAATAACAAATATACCAGACAAAACATGGCTAATCACTGCAGAGCACAGCAGAGCACAAAACCCAACACCAATCTTTAACATGTACAGCAAATAAAAAAAAAGAGCATAGGCAGATCAGATAAACTAATATCAAGAACAGATTAATCAATATTATAACCGGCAAATGTTAACAGATATGAATTCCTTCATATGCTCTGGTTAATCTGTTATTATCTCAAACCCTTTGTGCCCCAATTTGGGCACCAAAAAGGATCATTGTGGCTTAACTTAGCCAGCAACTAAGCACCACACAGCTACTTGCTCATTCCCTCACCCACCGTGGGATGGGGGAGAGAATTGGAAAGTAGAAGTGGGAAAACTCGTGGGTTGAGATAAGAACAGTCTAATAACTGAAATAAAACAAAGTAAAATTAATAATAATAATAATAATAATAATAATAATAATAATAATAATAATAATAATAATAATAGAATATACAAAGCAAGTGATGCACAATGCAATTGCTCACCACCTGACAACTGAATGCCCAGCCAGTTCCCAAGCAGCTGTCACTGCCCCCCAGCCAACTCTCCCCAGCTTTATGTACTGAGCATGATGCGATATGGTGTGGAATACTCCTTTGGCCAGTTGGGGTCAGCTGTCCCAGCTGTGCCCCCTCACAGTTTCTTGTGCACCTGGCAGAGCATGGGGAGCTGAAAAGTCCTTGACTTAGTGTAAGCACTGCTCAGCAACAGTGAAAACATCAGTCTGTTATCAACATTATTCTCATCCAAAATCCAGACCACAGCACTATACCAGCTACTAGGAAGAATATTAACTCTGTCCCAGCTGAAACCAGGATGTTCCCAAAGTCCTAGAACTAAATACTGAGCCTATAATGTGGTGCTGAAAATGTTAATGACACGAAAATTGTCTACTGCTAATTAAGACAGTTACTAGACACTCACAGATTTTAAGTAAGTCCAGATTAACTTGGGGTTTTACACTGCAATCCACTAAAGTTACTATTAATGAAAATGAAAATCAGGGAAACTCAGAAGACTGAAAGAGTACTAGTGTTAAGGCAAGGTTCAAAAAGGACAAACAAATTAAACTGCTTAATCTATCATTTGATGTGACACCTATATCATATTTTTTCTTTATTATGATGCCAACAGTTCAATTAAGTTAATACATCTAAAATGATTAAGAACAGAGTTAATGTTGCTCAGAAAGGTTTTGTGAAAATGCACCCAAAACAGTAAAAGTTAATTGACTGGGATTACGTATTTGAGGAAACAACATACATACTGCTTACTGAAGTTAATTTCTTCACTGTTAAATCAGGAACAATGCAAAACTTTATGCACAAATCTGATTTTGTATGTACAGTGTAATAAATAAAGAAAAACAAAACCCAAAACTAGCCTTCAAGGAAAGAATCCTATTCCCAACTTGGGGACAGTTTTGATATACTTTTCTTTCTTTCCTGTGCCCAAATAATTTTGCAGGTATTGATCTCTGTTATCTCTAACTTTCTTCTTTCAGTAGAAGAGAATAATCTGTAATTAGCAGAGATTTTTATGTGTTAGCATGCTGGTTTTGGCTGGGATAGAGTTAATTTTCTTCCCAGTAGCTAGTATGGGGCTATGGTTTGGATTTGTGTGGGAAACAGTGTTGATAACACAGGGATGTTTTCATTACTACTGAGCAGTGTTTACACAGAGTCAAGGCCTTTTCCGCCCCTCACCAACGAGCAGACTGGGGGTGCACAAGAAGCTGGGAGGGGACACAGGTGGGACAGGTGACCCCAACTGACCAAAGGGATATTCCATACCATATGGCATCATGCTCAGCAATAAAGCTGGGGGGATGGTTGGCTGGGTGGCTGCTGCTCATGGACTGGCTGGGCATCGTTTGGTTGGAGGTGCATAATTGTGTTCATTTGCATCACATGTCTTTGTTGGGTTTTATTTGTCTTTGTTATTTTCCTTTTCAGTACAGTTTATTAATGTTACTGTTGTTGTTGGTGGTGGTATTTTTATTTTATTTCAATTATTAAACTGTTCTTCTCTCAACCCATAAGTTTTCTCACTTTTACCTTCCAATTCTCTTCCCCTGATCCTGCTGGAGTGGGGAGTGAGTGCTGTGTGGTTGTGTGGTGCTTTGGTGCTGGCTGGGGTTAAACCACAACACTTAGTTTCCATTTTAGTGACCTTCATACATTGGAGTATAAATATACTAAATGCAATCGTTTCAGAAATGCATTTTAGAAAGACATACATTTAAGAGCTTTGGATAGTCTTAAATTCAAAATAGCCTACCAGAATCTCCATCTCTCTAAACAATTCCCTATGTACACTGATTTGAACAATCTATACATGCTTTTAAAATGCATAGGGAACATAAATAAAGCCATCAAAACAGCAGTCATCTGAGTTGCTGTATTGGAAAGCTCAAGTGCAGAGCAAATTCCAAAGCTGCAAAGCCCTGAAAGAGGATTCTACCAGCACCCACGCCTGATCTCATCAATGAATATAAAAAAGCTCCTAAGAGTGACTAATGAATGCAAGTGTGCTTAGAATAGTCCGGAGGTTTTTTTTTCTTTTTTAAATGATTTAAAACCTAGTTTAAATTAGTCTACTCCTACAGTATCTTTTAAAATAATGTAACTAGGTACTTAGGAATATTTGATACGTGTAGTCTCTTCTGGAGATGCAAAGAATCATCATTTCAGTTTACTTAGTTCATCATTTCAGTTTATTGCCTTAATTGAGGTCAATGACTAATTTTTGAATTGAGACTCTGGGAGCTGGAAGAAAATGACAGTTTTGTTTCTATTCCATTCAGGAATAAAAATGAAAGAAAAAGGGCTCAATGCTATAAGTTACTAGAACAAAGGACAAAAAGTTAATTCAGTATATTAATAGATGATATTTTCATTTAACAATTCATCTTCATGTAAGCACAAAGTGGGTTTTATGTATTTGGTTTAAGGCTCTTAGTAGTTTATTTAAATATAATAAAATATATTAAATGAAGAGTTTCTGCATCTTGAATTTCCAGTTTGCATTGACAGGACGCTTGGGGAGGAGAGGGGAATTCATATGCTTATTTAAAAAGGCAATTAATCCTTATTAACAAAATGTAAAAAACCCCAAATGCCCAAATTACCTACTTAGATTAAATATAATCATACTTTCCTAGCTTTTAAAAAAATAGACTGCACATTAAAATCTAAATATAGGAGTGGACGTAGTCTAGAAGCATCTGAGTCTGTCTCACCGGACTGCCTGATGAGGTACATTTCCGGGCTGGCTGCTGTGATGTTGGCTGGCTTGTCGCCTGGGATTTCAGCTGGAGACACCTAAAATCCCTGTTCCTGTAATACTGCCATTTGCATCTGGCTTCCCGTACTGTTCCAGGGGTTAAAGTGAGAGGCAAAGTTCACTGCCGGGGCTACAGGAGGAGCTGAAGCCTCACAGGTACGCCTGCACCCCTTGGTTTATAAACTCTCTTTACAGTTACCGAAACAGAAGAGTGACTGATGCAAATCATGAAAGGATCAGAGTACGTTATCTGTCAACAGAAAGACCATTAGATATTTAGAATGTTATTTTGCAAATGGGGGCAGTATAGCCTGTGTCATGACTGTAAAAAGAAAAATAAATCATGTTTCTAGCAATGCAGGCCAAATTAATACCTGGTATAACTCCTACAACCAAAATATCTCCTTATGTAATTCATTTTATTGTTAGCAGGAATCAGACGTAACATTTAAAACAATGAATGTATATGTGAACATGACTTCAGTGCTTTAATATAAAAAACCAAAGCTGCTACACATTAAAAAATGGGAACTCAATCCTCAGTAACATTAAATATTCAGTAATGCTAATACAGCAATACCTTTCTATGAATCTAATATCACCATGGTTCCATGAAGTCTTTAGTGTATTACTTGTTCGGCCTTGTTATGTTCAATATTGTTTGTGTTGTGGAGAGGTGGCAGTGTGGGAAGGTCCAGTTGCTACATTACACAAATGGGATCTTAAATCAAAATGCACAACAGGGTATTTTTATAGGATTATTCAGGCTGCCCATTTTCTTTTGAGAGCTGCGGTCCTTAACCACTTCTGAGGGTAAGTCCATTCTGGATATTTTATCTGGGGTTTAAATGTCCTTTGCATTCTTCTGCCCAGGACTAACAACTGATCTCATGACCTAGATGTTAAATTGAAGCTAACTATCCCCTTCCTGCAAGGACCTCCAGCAATAAACAAGAAAAATCACTTACGAATTCAAAACTTGTGTAGTCAGAATTACTGAAACATATTGGGAAGCCACACGATGTTAAAATCACTGGTTAGGAATGACCCATAAAGGGGTCAGAGGGAGTGGTGTGCTTTCAAAAATGGCATCAGCTGCTCCTGAGTCACTGACCATTCAAAAACAAATTACTGAGAGCTTAGGCACCAGTTAGTGCTCTGGAAAAGAAGCAAGAGATGAGATAGTACTCGGTGTTTGCTATGGACTGCCAGGATAATCGAAGTTCTGGAAGTCTCTCTCCCTAACATGCCGGAGAAATTGTGTTGTTGGAGACCGGTGTTTATTTTGTATATTCCATTTCAGAACAGTAATATATACTCCGTGGTTTTTTTTAAGTGATTATATTGTTTAGTTGTAGGAAAACTTAAATTGAAAATGAATATTTGTTCCAGATCACTTTACAAGATGCGACAAAGTCTCAACAAAGAAGGAAGGAACTTGAGTTTAAATCATCAGCCTGGGTTAGCACAGAAGTGAATGCAGTTGTTTCCAATACTAAAAAAAATAAAAAAATAAGACAAAAATGAAGTTGATGAAGATAGCATCTGTAAGGGAAGCAGAAGTACACAGGGAGAATTTATGGTGAGCAGAGCTAAAGAAAATAGGAAGATGTGGTTTTTCAAGTACATTTGGAACTAAATAAATACTGACAGTATTGGTCCATCACTGGTGTGGCAGATTACAATTGTACAGAATGATATTTTACTTCTCTGTTTGATACTGAAATAATTTTTCTGACCTGGTGTTATCAGTTTAAGAGAGGTGCTTGACGTATTAGATTATTACAGAAGAACTATGGGAATAAACTCTTAAGAACTGAACTCAAGAGGCTTAGTTTATTTGGTGCCATGGAGAAAACTATGAGGTGTTAAGGAACCACATGCGAACAGACATGTCCAGAGACAAACGCATAACTAATTAAATGGCTGACACTGAAACTGCCTAGTTGAGGTAATGGTATGATGCTAATTAGCCACTGTAATCCTTGAAAGTTTAGATTCACACTTATTGTTTTTCCTAAAACACACTGTAAATCAAACAGGAGTTTTCACAGTCTTGTCCCATTTGTGTTCAGAAGAAAGCAGAGTGCTCAGACTAACTCCTGTCTCCTAATTTTCTTTTGGAATGGAATGAACTCAATAATTGTCGTCTTGGTTTTTTCCTGTCTAAATCATTGTCTCTCAAAAAGCATTTTTGACTTTAGGAAATACACTACCCCCATAGTTTGTAGTAGCTAATCAAACATGCTTCCAATTTTTTTGTAATTTTGTTTTAAAATACATTTACAGTATCCAGTTTAATATACAAAATCTACAGAGAAGCGTATACTTAGAAGCAGAGCCACTGCATAAGCTAAATGAATGCAACTGCTACGGCAGAATGGACTACCATATTCAGGCATTAGGTTGGATATAATTTGACAATAATTTGTGGAACAAATACTCATAATAGTTAAATCAGTTTTGACTTTGACTAGAAGAAGATGGTAAACTGTAACAGAAAAAGGATTACCTATTTATTTCTTATTGGGTTCTGTATCACTGTGTTTTAACTTCACATATAAAACTACTTCCAGTCATGGCAGCTGTCACAGCCCTGGAAGCACTAACAGGCTGTGCGACCCCTTCTGCCCCTCTGAGGGCCCTGGCTGCCTCTGCTCAAGGCCAGCTCCAACACGACATGACTGTGGGATCTGACCAGGCTGCTGTCAGAGCGCTGCACGGGGGCTGCTTCCCCTTTGCTCAGGAGCTGCACTCAAGCTTCAGCCCTTGGCCTTGGCCCTTTCTTGAGCTAGGTTGCAGCTGTGACCACCCCGATCCTGCGGCACTGTGCTGGCTCTACCCTAGACCTGCCTTCTCACCATGGGCTTGTCCACCAGTCACTGAACTGGTGGCTGAACCAGGTTTTTGTCACCAGACCTGACTCTGGTACTGTGGGATCATGCCCCTTGTCCATGACAGTGCCCCTGCCTGCCTTGCTGCTGGCCTTGGCTCCCAGCTTGCCTTCCCTTGCAGAGCAGCCTGTACTTTTTGCTCCCTGACTGCAGCTGCATAAACACGTAGTTTAAGAGACGCATTCTTTGGTACATCAAATGTAGCACCAAAAATTAAAAGCACACAGTGAAACACTCCTTCAGTCTTCTTGCCAACTTTACAGAATGTGAAAAAACGTAAGGAGGTGAATCCTAAACAGTATGTTGAAAGAATAATAACCTACATTTGGTACTGCATTGTGAAAATGTGAAGAAACATCAGCAATCCTGATTTAATGGTTTCTTTTCATATACCCTGAAGCAAAATAACCTTCATAAAATACTGCTTTTTTCAAGACAGAAGTGCTAGACATAATGTTAAACTTTTGTTTTTGTTCAGGCAGACTCATGAAAAAACCCTGTAATTAGTTGCTTGGCATGAAGTGGCTCTAGATCACTTTGAGAGGAAGCAACATAATGAAACGTTACAAGAACAAGCCAGACCAACCTGCTCTGCCAGCAGCGCTTTGCCTACTCCCCAGTCCTTGCTTCAGTCCTGCCTGAGATGCCTCTCAAATCAACAACTGTCCCACACATGCTGTAAAAAACTGAACAGTGCTTAAGCGCCTGGAGCCTCATTTTATGCAATTGTTGAGAGCTTGAGTGGCAGAGGTGCTTTGCCAGGAAACTACAAACCCTGTCGGCACTGCAGCTTCAGTGTTTGAATAGTTGTTGCTGCTCTCTCAGCTCCTCAGACTGCAAGGGGTCACTCTCAGTAGCACCTCCTCAAGACAAGTTTAGCTCACTGGTGTTTCAGGCTTACTAAACCTCAAAGGGTTTTTTTTTAGCTCTGGCTTACCTCCCTGTTTATAGCAGGTATGGCACTTGTTTTGTGAAGTTCTAGCTGGATGTCATTCCCTTCACACTAAAGATTAGCCCTTCATCACAAAGAACTTATGAAGAAGAACATTTTAGGAGATGCAAAAATGCAGTAGTTGACATCTGTAGAACTAAACACTTAACTTTGACATAATAGTGTTATATTACACAAAGCCGCCTTGAATTGTTTTGTTAGAAACTTGTATTATATTTGTCATTATGTCTGTACATTGGAGTACTGATGCCTTCTCAGCTGCATTCGCTGTTGTAGTCTAAAGCGCCAAAGACGTCTTTCAAACTGTAGGTAATTAGGATGTGTGTCCCAACAAGCTGCAAAATTGGAGAGCAATTGTTTAGCAGGTGCCACAAGGTGGCAACTGGGGGTAGTAAAGCCCTGTTTACTTTCAGAAGACCACGGCAGTGGCGTTTTCCAAGACCAAAATACCTGTCTGTACAGGCTGTGGCCGTTCAACATTGTCTTTAGCATGACAGGCAGGCAAGAAGCTCTTCAACCTGGCAGAACTAGCAACTAAGAGTTTACTGCGAAAACCATAAGGCTGGTCCAGCTTGTGAGAAGCAGTAGATTTCTAAGCAGATGAACTAGAAGTAAAAAATTAGGTGAAGGGCTGGGTATATGAGGTTTAAACAGGCCTAAAAGGAAACTTCAGGTAAGAAAATGCTTTATATAATGAACCTAGCTCTCTGACTAAATGCATCTGTCCAGCAGGCTGAAAATGCGATGCTTGCACTCTCTTTTGCATTCCTTTTCCAATGTGCTTGATTCATATTCTGGCCGGAACACTGCGCTTTGAATTTCTTATATTCCATGACCTGCCACCTATGGTGTATGTTACAGGAGAAGGAGAGGTCACGGTGAGGCAGCAGAGAAGGTATTACCCAGCCATATGCTGTGCTCAACGGATCTCTGCTGGAGGACGGCTGTAATGCCAGCATCGTGGCTCTAACGCCAGCACTGTGACCCCCACCTGCAGTTCTGAATGTAATGAGCTGCTTCCTCGTGCCCCTCTCCAACCTGCTCTTCTCTAAGTGGTTATGTCCTCGTCTCAAAGAACAGTTCAGTGGGCTACATCTCTGAAGAAACAAAATAAAAAAGAAACCCGTAAGACACATGTGCAAGGCTCACTTTCGTTTTCTCGGGACAGGAACAACAAGCCGGCCCCTAGCCCACAGCTTACGGTCTGCCTGGTTTCAAAGGCTCCGTGAGCCCCCCCAAACCCCCCAGGGGCCCCGGTCCTTCCCCGTAGCCCTTGCAGGGAGGCAGTGAGAGGAGCCCACGGCCTGGCCGGTGAGTGTCCCCGGAGCCTCTCCCTCCCCCCGGGGGAGGGGCGCAATTAACGGTTGTTAACCGCGGAGGCGGCCCACTGCCCGCCTCACTACCCGTGGCGTGGTCGGGCCCTCCCCGGTTTGGGGCCCGCAGCCCGGGGAGGCCTGAACTCGCCATCCCCGCGAGCCGGGCCCAAAAACGGCCGCCGGTAACGGCTACCCGGTCCTTTAACGGCCCTTGGGGGTCTCCCAGGGTGAGTGCGAGGGCGCAACTTCCGCCCGCCCCGGGCCCGCGCGCGCCGCCGCCGCTTCCGCCGCGCGATTCCTCCTCCGGGCCGCCCTCTCCCGGCATGCCCGCGCGCCGGAAGCGGCTGACGACAATAACAAACATCGGCGGCGGCGGCGGCGGCTGCGCCAGGGCTCCCCGTCCCCGCGCTCCCCAGCCCGCCCCGCCGGACCCGCGACACCCTCCCCGCCCGCTCGCCAGACCGCTGCCCGCCGCCTCTCCCCGCCCGGGCGCGGTGATCGCTGAGGCGGTGCGTGTCTCCGCCAAGCCACCGGGGCCCGGCCGCGCGGGGCGGGGGGCGCCGGCCGCCGGCGCTGTCGCCGCCGCAGGATGCGCGGTGCTGTCGCGGGACCCACGGGTGAGTGGCGCCGCGTGAGGTGTGGGCTCCCCGCCGCCGCCCCGCTCCTCGCCTCGCCCCCTCCCCGGCGGGGGGGAGGGCGGGGGCCCCGTTAGCGGGAGGGCGGCCTCGGCGAGGGGCGGCGGTCCTGGCGAGGGGCACGGGGCTGTACTCGTGGGGCGGGCGACAAAGAGCTGGGAGGCGGGGGGGGTGGGGTGGGGGACACCGGGATCCCGCTGCTGGCTCCGGTCCCGGGGTGGCGGGGTCACCCCCGCCCAGCCGGGAGGGGACGGACGGGGGTGGGACGCGGGGGCGGCGGGGCAGCGCCAGGCGGGTCGGGACGCTCCTTCCCTCCCCGCCGCCCTGCCCGGGGCTCCGCTGCCCTGGCGAGGGATTCGCCGTGAAGTTACTCCAAGGAATGACTCAGCCTGGCCGCGCCTCCGTGCCGGCCGTCGGCGGCGGCCGGGCGAGCGCCGTGCCGGAGCGTTGTGTTCACAAACACAACGCGTTCTGCCTTTGCCGCGGTTGTTTACCCGTTTCTGCTCCCGGGGGAGTGTGCGTCGTGTGCTGGGTTTTCCCGTCGCTTTCTTGTTATTGCTTTCGTGCGCGCTTCCAGGCTGTACTGGTGGTTCCTTCCCAGTGCCCCCCAAAGTTCTGGCTGACAGTGATCCGGAGGTAGATACGCTCACGTGGATGCAGGGGAAATTAAATGAACTGATCTTTGTAGCGCTCGCGTCTCTTACTTAACTTCGTCTAGGGATGGAAGGGGGGGAAAAAATCACGTCTGAACCCAAGATACTAAGAACCGATCCAGAAATGTTAGTTTAGTCCTCTTATAGCCATAGCTCTTTTTTTTTTATTGCATCATTTATCTTTTTTGTCTGAAGTAATTAAGCGGTACGCTCTGCCCATGAGCTATTCCCCGTGGCTTGTGTTTAGAGCTTTCACCTTCATTTCTTCATGGTGGAGAACGAGGAGGTTGAGTATTATTTTTTCTGCCACTTGCATAAATGTGCATTAGAAGTAGCTTGGGCCATTGGCTTTATGGAAGAACTTAAACTTCTGAAGTTGTTCGGTGATACCTCAGTGGTGCTGGAGAAATAATGAGGATGGTAGAATGTGCTTCTTACAGTTGAGGTTCATACAGCTGGGAAATACTGTGGGGAATGCTAGATGCTGTAAATACTTCATAACAATAAAGAAAACTTGTGTGCTATTATGGTATGTTTAAGTTGTGAACTTTAAGAATGTGTAATATCTAGTACCTTGGGTAGTTTTTAGAAGATGAAGTACGTGAAGAAAGGACTTTACTGTTATCTAGTGTTTTAATGTAAACCTTAGTGCCAAGAAGCAAATCTTAACAAGAAGGAAATTAGATGTTTAAACATCATTAAGTTTAGTTTAAATGAAAGTGTGCAGAGGATATATTTGTACTTATTCTAACTACTGTCTGGAACTGACAATGGTTTTATTTTATTATTTTGGGAATAGTAAAAACATCTTACTGAAGAACATGAGGTAAGGGACTTCAGCTGTGCCAGTTGTAGAGCTGGAAATACCAACAGGATCTTATGGGATAATGGATTAGTGTAGGGCACACCTAACTGCATTTTGGAAGTATATTATTTTGTAAGCTTTGTACAAGTATCTGTATGTTTTCTAGATTAAAAAAAGGGCAAACCTATCTTATCCTGTGTTGTGTTGATCTAGCCTTGTCCTCAGCACAGATTTGGGTTAGTAGTCTCTGAGATCATATTCAAGGGGCTGGCGCGCTCTCCCCATGTCATGTTACTGTATTTATAATTAGAAGTGCATGCAGCAGACCTGCACTCTGACTGGAGAAGAGGGCAAGGGTTATTTTAGGTCTTTTGTGGTGTCTGTTTGAAACATTGTTTATCCTTGCATGTTGTCTGAACACAGCTAAGGTTACATAGTCTTGCAAAAATTAAGGTGATAAATACAATTTCTAAACTATTAGTATGTTTCTTAGAATTTCAGTTATTCTGGTTATGTAGGGGGTGAGTGTATGTGGAGGGGAGGGGGTAAGAGTAGCACGTGTGGATTTGTTCCTTTTGATAAGAGTGGCAGTTACAGTAGGATCAGTTGAAAGAATTTTTCTTTCAATGTTATCCTGTAGGGTAGGTTGTTATCAGTGTGTTCTTAAGTCTTTATTTGGTTTTAAACTAGCAGTTAGTTTCTGTGGAAGACTGGCTTAAAGTGGTTCAAGGGTCTTGAGACCTTTATTGCACAGGTTGGGTTCACTCGCATATTGTGGTAAATTGAAGTAAGTCAAAATGAAAAACTATAGCGTGCATACCCAGCCGTCACACGAGCTACTTCAGAGTCATTTGGACAGTATCCAAGCAGTCATGCGTCTCCTTCTGCATATGCATATTGCTCAAGAAAGTTGTGCTCCTGATTTTGGTCCACAGCTCAATGACATTATATGAAGAGTTTCTCAAAAGGGGGGGAAAAAATACTGTACTACTTTCAAGGACCCTACTGATAGATAGCATTCTGAGGCAGAGTCGATAATCGGTATTGTCGAGTAGCAAACACTTGATTACAAGATGCCAACTTAAATAATAATATTGTATTGTACTGCAGGACCTGATTGAATGCACTGATACCAAGCAGGCAAAAAAAGTATCACTGATATGTAAATTACTAATCTAATTGCTAGAATTACAAAGTGTTTGTTTTGTAGCTGATCTGTCAGAGTAATGTTTTCAGTGCTTCAGTGCAGGAGCTGAAAGACCCTTACACACAGTCTTTGTTGTAAAAGCCTACAACATGATTAATGGTGATAGTGAAATTGCTAACGATTATTTTTGTGAGCTAATTAGGATTCTGTGGTTACTGTGAAAGTCACTTGTCTATGAGTTAATTCATATAGCACATTCACTTTTAATTTAGACTACAGTTGAAAGAGAAGTTGGAAGACATCATAACCGTGTGTCAGCTGTTTCTGTCCCCATTTGTAAGCAGGGTTGGAAGTGGATATACTTTGATGTGTTTTCTAATGGGATGTCAGCGTAACTAAATTTTCAGTAATACATAAATAATAACTAAATGTAAATTGTTGGCAGTTGTTGATAGAAGTATCAAAACAAATTTATTGATACAAAATTTTCATTCAGAGGTTCAGATGGGGCTGGCTACTGTTGGCTGGTCAGGACAACCACCTGGGATGTCAGGGAAATTATGCTTGTCTTCTGTCTGTCTCCAGGTGTGTATTTTCCTTTTGTTCTTTGGGTTTGCAGTCCGTGGTTCCAGTAGGGTTCTCAGCTCAAACTACCAGCTCAGGCAACAGCTAGCATAACTTTTTACATGCATCCAAGATGTTGACAGTTTCTTTTGGGAACAAATTTTGCAGCTGGGCCTGCTGTTTTTATCACATCAAGGTGAAATGATTACAGTGTGCAATATATAAATGTCCAGTAGCTTGTGCATCTAGAAGATTAGCTCTTGTAGAACGTGGTATCGTGCTCTCTTTGTGAAATGACTTGTTTAAGTGTTATATCAATTTGTCTGACCTGTATTGATTACCTGTTCATTGAATGTAAAATGTAGACCTGCTTTGTTGACTAGTTGGATTCCAAATGTCCTGTATCTCTCTTGCTGTGTAATGCTATGGGTCCAATAAGCAGACTGATGTGAAAATATGAGAGCAGCTCTGCTTAAGGAATGTTCTAATGGGTCTCTGACTTCAGAACATGCATTTGTTTTCTTGCTATATTTTTATTTTATATTATATATTAAATAAAACATAGCGTATATTTTCTTACCTCCTGAGACTTATTTTTGAAACAGTATTTTTGCTTTATCAAAGGAGTAGGAAAGTTTTGGTGGTTGGGAAATAGTGTGTTCAGTATTTCAGTTACCTCTTTATTTAGAGGAATTTTGGTGAAACTAGTGTCTGCACGATAGAAACACAATACATCAATCTTCATTATTATTCTTGAAGATGTGTTTGAAAGGCCACTGTATGTTGTTTTCAGTTTGAACAGATTGAAAGCAATGTGTAGAGGTAGAAAGAAGCATTGAAGAGCAATTAAAGGGAAAGTTTTACTTCTGTCATGGATTCAAAAAAACAGCAAAGCTAAAATATGAATTCTGTTAAGAATGGCACTTGCTGAGGTGTGATTTCTGTGAACATTTGAGGTAGCTGCTCCTAAATTTCCAAATTTTGTTTTGATTTAGTATTCAGGTTCTCTTCTGTAACTGACTTATCTGCCACTTTTTTTTTGCGTGTGATTGAATACGTTTATGCTACGTTCTGTAAAATACGCTCTTTTGTCTATTATGTATATAGTAGATATGGCTGCAGCAGTTTTTGCTCTTTATCATTTAAATGATGGTGTTTTCCTGACATTGCAGAGACTCTAAATGTCAGTGGTTTGTCTCAAATTTTATTTTGGGTTTGTTGGTGCCAAGTAGCTGTGCTGGTATGTCAAGAGTATGGATATTTGTCTCTCATGAGACCCCACCTGGAGTGCCGCATCCAGCTCTGGAGCCCTCAGCACATGAGATATGGACCTGTTGGAGTGGGTCCAGAGGAGGGCCACAAAAATGATCCAAGGGCTGGAGCACCTCTCCTGTGAGGACAGACTGAGAGAGTTGGGGTTGTTCAGCCTGGAGAAGAGAAGGCTGCGGGGAGACCTCGTTGTGGCCTTCCAGTACTTAAAGGGGGGGCTATAGGAAGGATGGGGGCAACCTTTTTAGCAAGGAGTATTGTGACAGGACAGGGGGTAATGGTTTTAAACTAAAGGAGGGTAGATTTATACTGGATATAAGGAAAAAAAATTGTAACTGTGAGGGTGGTGAAACACTGGAACAGGTTGGCCAGGGAGACAGTAGATGCCCCACCCCTAGAAACATTCAAGGTCAGGTTGGACGGGGCTCTGAGCAACCTGATCTAGTTGAAGGTGTCCCTGCTCACTGCAGCGGGGTTGGACTAGATGACCTTTAAAGGTTCCTTCCAACCCAAACCATTCTAGGATTCTATATTTGACCCTTCTTTAGCATGGTTGAGCCTAGGGTAGACAGTTCATACTGACAAAATGATGCTTTGATTTACACAGTTTTCCTTCCATCCTCCAGAGTGTGTATTTTTATTAAATTCAGATGAAGTGGAGATTCTTATGTAAGAATATATTGTGTAACTGTACTAGCAGCTCTCTTCTAATATATTACGCTTATGCTGTATTGCAAGTATTCTGCTAATAAACTCAAGATGACTAATTTGTCTATTGTAATTAAAATTATTTTTTACAAATACTTGCATTGTCTATTGATTGAAAGAGACTTGATTCAAACCTGCTGAACGCTTCTTTAAATTAAAAATGAAAATGTGACTCAAAATTCTCAATACTGTCTGAACAAAAAGAGGGGGTGTAATGTGTAAACTTTCCTTTACTTATGTTATGTGAGCGACTCAGAGATAAAACAACGATAAATTTCAAAAAGCAGATGTAATGTAACAACAATTTCACATGCATGTTGTGGCTGCAAACAGCACAACCAGCATTCAATAATGTAGGAGTACAGTTGTAGTATCTCAACAGTTGTGGGTTGTAGTTTGGTCTTTTTTTTTGAGAGGTTGTATAGTTCTTAAGCTGATAATATTCCATTAAGAGATTTATTAGTGCACTTTGTTAGCTGTTTTAAACTACTAAAGATTTAGCTGTTTTAAACTACTAAAGATTTATCCCAGAAAGCGAAAGAAGGCCGGTTGAAAATTGCTAGACACCTTCTTGAGATAAGATAAAATGTAATATGCTTCAAGCCGATCCTGCAGCTTTTCTCATTTCTCAGTACATTGCTGTTATCTTCTCTCAGGTTGATGCCAATAGAGATCTGAAGGTGATTTGTAACTGTAGCGTGCAAATAGCATAGTACGCTGATTTGCCAAAAATCTGGACATGATTTTTGAATATATATTCATAGGGAGGGTGGGGGTTACGTTGACTCTGCGTGTCATCAATGGTCCTTTACTTGTCTGATTTGGATACCACTGAGAAGAAGAATGTTGATAAAAGGAAGAGGTTCCTAGGTGATGTGAATTATAGGGAACCTCAAAATGAGAAATTAGAGAAATTCCATCTTCAGATCATGAAGGTTCAAATGCTAAATTTATACATATCCATATGAATAAGGAAAATTAGAAACAAGTTCAGAAGTTGCTAGTCATTTGAACAATTTACTAAAACGGTGGTGAATTTCCTTATTACTGGAAAACTTTAATGTTATTCTGAAATATGATTGCTTATGAATATAAATTAAGGGAGAACCTGTGACTTCTATGTAGGCAATCAGATTAAATCATAAGGGTCTTTACTTGTCTTATATTTCATTATTGTCAATCTTTTACTTTTCTATCTGTAGTGTTTTCATTCCTGTGAAATAAATGCCATTTAAGCAGTCTTACTTTCTGTGCTTTCATCCTTTAAGTAGGTATGGCTGAGTTACCTTGTACTGTGTGCGCAAAAGAGAATAAAACTCTGTAGCATCACGATGGTGTATCTGGAGAGGGGAAGGCAGGAGAACTGGCCTCACAGTGTGTATTTTGAGCAACTCTGTCCTCAGTTGCACCTCTAGTAATTGCCCATTTTTGAGTTATCTTAACCTGCTCTTTAAGAGGATACTGGCTTTTTTTTATATATTTATGCTAATAACTGATTATGTCATAGGCAGTTAGGAATGTGAATGATGCCTTTTGGGAATTCTCACTTGTGTTCTTGGATGACGGTGCTGACATTCGGTGCCCCCTGTATTCATCAGCCTCTTTTCAGCCTTAGTTGTAGTGTAACGGTGTATGGGGCTGCCTGGTGAGCTCGATGACGGAAGTAATTCAAGCTAGCAGTAACCTGTTTCTAACTTGTTACAGCAAAGTCATACGGTTTACTCCACAGGAGCATGAAAAGTAGCACAACTGGAAGTTGGTGCAGAGAGAGGAGCAGAAGAAGAACTGGCTGAGGAAAATGATTCTTAAGTCTGGTGCTCTTACTGTAACCAGTGTTTATGTGGTTGTGGTCTTGGTTAACCAGAGAGAGTGTGTTAGAAGCATTGGTGCCGACTTGTCTGAGTTTGATGTAAGAAACAAAGGAATTTTTGTTGGCTGTTTCTTGCAGAATTCTTTGCAAACACTGTAAGATTTTACATGCTAATTATTTTTAAAGAGTTTGTGTCTACAGGGATAATCTTCCCATCAGTAAGTACAGTCAGTCAGTAACTTGAATAAAACCACCTGAAGCTCCATGTACCCAAGAGCACCATTCTTTGCAAAGTGAATATGTTAGTCTCTGTAATTGGAGGGAGACTTGTAGTCTAGAAATGGGTTTGAAATGACAAAATTATACATTAAAAAAGAGCTGACAGTACCTTCAGTTTTCAGTTCAGTTAAATTTGTCAAAGACTGAGTTTCAGACAGCTGTGGAAAGACTGTTTCCATCAATTAAAAAGAAAAAAGAAAAAAGAAAAAGGGTACTTCTACAAGCTGTGGGCTGTTTCCTAGCAACAATAAGGTCAGAAACCCTGCCTTTGTTTTCTGACTTGTACCTGTTAACTGAGGCACAGGAATTTCACCTTCTGTCAGGTAAGAGATGTGGGGGTTTTGAAAATGTGGTAAAGTGTATGTGTGGGTTGTTTGGCTGGTTTTTGGTTTTGGGGTTGTTTTTTTATTTTGTTTGCTTGCTTTTTTACTGTTAGAGGAGAAAAACATTTGTCTGATCCATTATATGGGTTGTGTTTTGGCATCCTCAAATCAGTGAAAGAGCAGTGTAAATAGATGCTAACGCCCAGATCTGAAATAAAGGTATGGAATCATGACATAATGCCTAATAATGTGCTTGTTGGCTCATAGACATGTTTGAAACTATTGCTCTTGTAGAATTCATGATATAAGTTGTGTCTGATCTTGTAAGAAGTTGCATTGTTTTGGGCCACACCAATTCCAAAGCTGTTCTTCAATGCCTAATCCTTTCTTACCGGCCCAGATGCAACTGCTTTTGATCTCCTGCAGTTCCACCATTGATGGTGTTGAGGGTCTGTGGAGGTATTGCTGCACCTACTTTGCTGAATGTGGAGTTTCCATGGTGGTCATATGTAATTCTTAAGTTGGTGCTGTGTAAAATGATTCATCTTAAAGACCTGGGAAGGCGGGGGGAAGTCTCTTATAGTATGAATTACTGCGTTTTGAAATTCCTCTTTAGTAAATTGGGCAGTAGGGGCTTAGGCATGTTTCCTGGTTGCTCTGTAGAATTGCAGCTTCATTCCTGTGTTGAGTGGAAAAGACTTGCTTTACTGACCAGCAGCTGAGTTTGAGAGCCGCTAACAACATGGTGACTATTGGAGATGCTGTAATTAAGTAACCACCTCTGTGCCTGATGCACATCTCAACACAGTATAAGTAGAGCTCCAGATGGCACCTTACAGATGTCAGGGATTGACAGCCTTTCTTTAAGACTACAGTGTGGCTTGAACATGAGGTTTATAGGCTTTGATATAAGGTGGTAATGGGAGATAGGATCTCTACTTGTAGTAACATGTATCTCAGTGATTAGATGTGGTCTTCTGCTTAAATTTATTTTGGAGGAGCGGGGGATGAAATTATTCTCTGTAACTAGGTCAGGAGGAGCCCTACTATTTATTCAACATGTAGATTAGTATTTTTTTTTTTAAGTTCTGTTACAAGTTTTTTAAAGTGCCTTTAAAGCATGTTTTCTTTCAACCCCTGGCTGTCCAGATAAAGGTATACATTTGCATTGTGTTTTAGAAACTAAGGCATTTCTCTTGCGAAAAGCATTAGTAAAGAATGTGTGCCCTCATTATGAGGTCATTCTGTCTGTTCTTCTGGTAGTAGTAGTAGTCTTCTGCAAACTTAAATTGTTTCTGGTTAGATGCATTTTTGCAGTACTGAGAAAGCTCCTGGAAGTCTGCTTTTAGAGATGATGGTCTTACAACTAACCTGAAGAAAGGTGTTCCTTAAATTCAGCTTCAGTCTCTATGATCGTTTTCCTTTGATAGTAGGATTTACGTGCTATAAAATCCTTTGCTTATGAGGTGAGGTGTGCAAGCTGGAGCAAGAGAGCATTTTTTGAGAAGGACACCTGGAAAAACAAAGGAAATAGAAGAAAAAATGAATTAGACAAAACATTCTGCACTAGTCATGTACCCTTTGTCTATTATAGAATTGCCTAAGTTGATGTGAGACAGGAAATCCTGCTCTAGAGGGAGAGGAGGGAAAGGTGAGATCACAGGAACTGCAGCATCTCAAAGGCAAACCTTAAGATTTGCTGCATAGAAATGAAGCACAGCTTAATAAGATGTTAATGCGCCTCAAAGTTAGTTCTCCATCGCCAGAGGTAACAAAGGTATATTCTCCTTGAGGGGAGATGTTCTCCAGATAAGGTATTCAGTGAATGAGGAATTGCACTTGAGTCTTTTAAGCATGTGATGGACTTGTCAGCCTTTGCCTCGGATGAACTGACCTTTCGACAAGCAGGAATTCTGCAGTAATCTCTTGTGAGCCGCCTGACCCTTGTAATGAGGGGTAACATTTATGACTCGTATTGGAGGCACTATCGGTTACCTGCAGTATAGCCTCAGCTGGTCTGCAGTAAGAGAAGAGAAACTTCCTTTATTAGCAGCATAAGGATGATGTTCATACAGAGCTATGTGAATGTCTAAGAATTGGCAACGTGGAATTGCAAGCTCCTGAGTGAACAGCAAGATTCTTGCCTTGCTTAGGTAGTTAAGCTAGTTCTGTCTGTCTGCTTTCAGAGTTGAGCCCCTTCCAGCCTGGAGTTATGCACAGGAGAGAGAGTCTGGGCCTCTCGGTCCTCTGACCTAGGAGATGAAGCATTGATAAGTATGGCACTTACTGTACAGATGTGAAGCAGTACTTCCACAGGCACAAAAAGCAAGGTACCTTATACTGCTGGTGCATTGCTGTTGTAAAAGATGAAATTTTAAACCACTGGGTTTAAAGGAAAACTATGACTTGGGCATAGTTCAGTTTAAATTCCAGGTAGTTAAAAATATATTAATAACTGCTTAAGTTTAGTTTGTAATCCAGTTCATAAAGGAGGCATGCGAAATAAGATGTCAAAAACATGTGCATGAACTTAAATGTTGGGACATCATAGAGGAAACTTAGTGACTTTAAAGTGAATTTGATGATGCTGTTTTAAACCCAAACACCATAAATGTTGATTTCTGTCTTCGTCCTGCCCTGTATGCCATATTTCAGTGTTTCAGTTTGTGAAGTTGGAAAGTTTTCTACCATGAAACAGTAGAACAGTCAGAATTGAGTAATGGAGCAGGGATTCTGCACTTAATGGCAGAAATAGATGGTTAACATAGCCACAGGATTATTTGTGGAGTGCTGTGAAACTCGTGATAGCTGTACTGTAATTATGAAAAGGAAAGGTCTGTAAACAGACATTCATTTCCTTTTACAGATGTAGCAATGATCATGTTCTGAACTAAGTAAGACAATTGCAAAATTTCTAAACAACATGCATTGAAAGTATCAATAAACACTGACTTCAAAAATATTCAGTTGTTAAAGAACTTATGTTGGATAGGAAAAGCTTGCAACACTTCCATGAAGTGAAGCAGATGTAGTAATTGTATTGCAGTGTAAATGCAACGCAGAGCGGTGAAATAAATGTTATAAACAGCATGATGTATTCATGGGTGGTTTTGGTGTTTTGTTAGCTAATGTAGAAGAATAAACATCTTCTGAATTAATTCTGGAAGCTTTTTCTACTTTGTGCTATTATTACTTTCATTTTTGTCATCTCATTCTTTTTCTTATGTTCATGTCTAACATCTTCTGTCTACTCTGGCAGCTTCTACAGAAATTGCCTTTTTCAAATTTTTAGCTATTTTAAAAATGGTGTTACTCGTAATTCATAGCTGCTGATCATACAAGCTTCCATCCCATAATTTGAAGGATCTATTTTGTATGAGGGCATGGAGCTGCAGGTCACACAGTTCAGCCGAATAACCTGTGTGCATTAGTCACTTTGTTACAGTTTGTCTGGTTACATAGTTAGCAGCTCTGTCTTCAGTAGTTGTCAAATTTTGTAATTGTTCAACCTCTATTAAAGTGAATTAGAATAATTTCAGCAATTTAACACTAAAAAGAAAAAAACTTTTAACACTATGAAACAGTTTAATACTAAAAAAGCCTGACAATCTCTTCTTAATGGACTGTTGAGGTAACACAAACAGAAGAATAAAATGTATGTGTTTATGGATATACTCTGTTGAAGCTTGATGGTGCCTGACTTTCACATCAAGCTTACTTAAAAACTTGTGTTACTGATGAATTATAATATTCTTGAATATTGGGAACAAACTTAAAGGCTAATTTGTGATACGTAGCTGGCCTTGCTTGTAACAGTCTGCTGTAACCTGACCTTTGAAGGAGAAGAGACGTAGGCAACTGTGACCAGTTTTCATGCATCTCCCCTTTCAAGTAATCTTGGACTTTTTTGGCCAGACTCAGCCAGATGTTGTCCGGAGATGCAAGACTAAGGAGAGCTCTCAAAATTCAGTTTCTTCCAGTGTTGTGAAAACAGGCAGCTGGAGAGAGGCACTTGACGTGGTTCCTGCTGAGGGGAGAGCAGCAGCCTGCCTTTATTGGGCAGCAGCGAGTCTGCAGGAGAGCTTGGTGTTAAAGGCACGTATTTTCTGAAACCTTGCTTTACACAATTCCTCTGTTCCTGGAAGTACTCACTGAAGTTTGTGGCAACCTTGGGAGTGGGTGAATTCTAGTTTTTTTTCTTTTCTTCTTCCTTAAAGAGTAACCTAACACAAATTTGTTCTGCCTGTGTGAGTGTAGTTCTGTTCCCCCAGGATTATTTATTTGAAATGTTGGGTGGAAGAAACAACGCTTGTTTTTTGACTTAATGGTTGCAAAGGAATTAGAAGAGTAGAGATTATAGTGTTGTGATCCTACTTTGTGGCAGAAATGTTTCAGTAGTTTCTTGTTATTCATGTTAATGTGCATTACTTTGATCTAAAGCAAGCGTTCATAAATTTATTTTGCTCAAATACAACTACTGACTGCTGATAGCTAAACTGGAAGAGGATGCTTCAGTTACTTATTTTCCAATGGTGGTACTTAAACACATTGCTTTTTTTCCCTTTTATTGTGTGTTTGCTGCTGACAAGGTGATGTGTGTGTATTTTGCATAGGAAGAAAGACTGAGTGGACAGGAGTGAAGAAGATAATAGCTCAAATAACAGGCTAACGAAGTGCTATATGTTCCATGCATGTAAAATATATGTAATAGTTGTGTAAGCTTTTCCTTTATCATAAGGTTTTCAAATTTGGGATGAAGTGTTTTTGATTTACCATTAGTAGCATGAGTTGTATAAAATGATTTACACTTTCTCATGGTTTTCATGCTTCAGCAAACCTATTTTTAGTAATGGATTACCGCCCTTTATAGTGCCCGATCATCTTCTCAGAAAGCTTGCTAGGGCATTAACATCATAGAAATAATGTTGGTCTGTGGTTCGGAGTTTGATTGTGCACTTGCCTGACTGCCCTGAGCCCAGCTGCTCATTGCTACCTCCTTTGCCACGGGCTCCTTTCCTTTGGCACCGCTACTTAACTGACAACAGGTTAAAATGAACTAGGGTAGCCTAAAAAGACCACCTCTGTTGATCCGGCTCATTTTGATTGTTGAAGTTTCAATTGTAGTTTAAACAGCAATTCTGGGTGAAGGAGCCCCTGGCAAGGATGCCAATGACAACCAGTGGGGAACGGTAATGTCTGCAGTTCATTAAAAAAAAACTTCCAAAAACTCCCCAAAACCAAACCTCTAAAGTGGGTGAATGGTTTAACAAACACTGTTACCTTGGTTCAGGTAAGGAAGGTGGTGCTGATTCCTGAAGGAATCTGTTCAATACAGCTGCAGGATAAGGGCATTCATTCAACAGCAGTAGCTTGTTTGCCTTTTTACACTGATTTTTCTTAGATAAACTGCATTTTGTTATAACGTTCTGTATTGCTCTTAGCATCATCAAATCAGCATTCTTTACCAGTTCTGAAAAATACGTTCCATTAATGGAGATACAAGCAGTTCTTTTTAGTGAACTAACTTTGCCTTCTTGTAAATACTGAAGAATGTCACTAATCGTTATTTTAAACTGAACTTATGGGGAAAAATATTCAGGTATGTAGTAGTTTTGAGCAGACTTGTAACTGGATAGCATTTTAATTAATGTAAGATTAAAAAAATACTGCCACATAATTATTCTTTCTAGCATGACATACGCTGATTTCTGGGTTAGATGCAATGATGACTGTAAAATCTTGACATTTTAATAATACCTGTAATTGCATTCTGTATCTTTTCTTTGCAGATCTTCTCTGGCTTTGAACAGCCATGCTACTCTGTTGCCAAAAAACAAGTAAAGCGAATGCTCGCATTTATTCTTTTGAATTTGAAGAAGGTGGTAGCTTCGTATAGTGCCTGGAGGTAATTCTTTCTTATTTGAAGTTAAAAATGTTTGAGACTGCTGATGCATGTGTGGCTGATGCCATCATAAATATTTTTGATCTTGATAATGTTTTTTCTTTCTATGTTTTAAATAGTTAGCTTTAGTGTTAAGGTATGGAGGGGGAAATATTTGATTAAAATTTCACTTTATGTACATGAGGTTTCAGGACAGATTTTTTCTAAAGAATCACTTGAGCATAGGAAGTAATGTTTAGATGAGAACTAGGTCCTATAGAAGCCTTTTACTCTGCTTAGGTGGAAGAGAGCTTTTTTTGGTGGATGCTCCATGGTACTTGAAGTATTGTATTATTTAACGCATTTGTTTCCTGATTCTACTTGGGACACAGTCACAAATACACCCTTTGTGGAAAGAAGTCTCTTTACACATGAGACTGATTAATTCTGAAACCTAGACTAAAGAGTTTAATAATAAATTATTGCTACAGCAATTTTTGTTCAGCAGTTTTTGTCTAATACCAGTTTACAGAGTATATTCTTTTTCCAATATAAATTGGAATTGGTGCCACTGAGTACAATCAAGTTCAACTATAAGGACGACAAAACTCAATTCAGATCAAATTATTTAACTGGGGCTGTTATTTGATGTGGTTCTGTTTCTGAAGGCTTGTTGTGAAAATGCATGTTTTGACTCGCTTATGTACTATAATGAATACTTAGTGTGTGGAAAGCCACTCTGTTGAAAGCAAGCTCTTTTGACTTTCTGGACTTATTATTCTGGTAAAACCTTTCTCCCTTCCACATTTTAATGGTGGTTTTGTTATTTTTCTCTATGGTTTGTCTTTTTTTTTTCCTCTGTACAGGCAAAGAGATAAATGCAAATTCAGACTCATTTTAGAATAACACAGCTGCGTAGACCTTGCGTGTGTGTCCTGCTCCCATTTCAGGGAAAGAGGGACGACTTACACTTCATGTGAAGTAATTTTTGTGATGAAGTAAGAGTATTGCTGAGAGGTTAAAACTTTTACAGCTTAAGTTTTCGGAACTCCTTCCATATAAAAGAAATTTCAGGTCATTAGTGACTGCAGTGCTAGTTGTATTTCTGCAGCAGCTTTGTTATTGTGGAGGGAATTGTTCATAAACTTCCGAGCTCCTGTGGAGAAGAGAAGTCTCAGAAGTACGAAGATTTTAGTAATGAAAATCTCAAATAAAATCTCAGAGTTTTTATTCTGTTATGTACACTGGAAAAACATGTGATTATAGTCACTCATCCAGATGCTTGTAGGGCACAAGACTGAAAATGTGTCCGATGTGTTGGACTGCACTGTCTGTCTTGATCACTTCTTATTCACTATTAGTGATGAAGGTAGCTACAGATTTAGCTAGTGCTGAGAACAGGAAAATATCTTTCAAAACTATTACTTAATTATGGAGAGATACAAAAAGAAAATCTGCATAATCTTAGCTTTTTTTATTTTTTTTTGCTAATGCTCCCATATGTCCGAGTGAAAAAAACTATGGGTAGGCATAGTATTGAGCAGATAGAGTTTGTGGCTGTTTGTAAAATCTAGAAAAGATGTTTGGAAATAACTGTATCTGGGGCTTTAAAAATGCATTTCGTAATTGGCAAAAGCCTGGTAGTGATCTGAGATGGTGGTCTCTGCAACTGGAAGTTGTCTTTTTTTTTTTTAATCTCCTCTGTATATTTTCATGTTGTCCTAACTATCTGCGTATGTGGAGGCTTACCTCTGCAGAGATTAGAGGAGCATCTGTATGTTTAGTAATGGACAGAGGACTGTGGAATATTAGAGCTGATGTATTCACTCACTATATATCTAAAAGTATTTTTTCAAAAGTATGTACATGCCTCTTTCATAACTGGTATGTGAAACTAACACTTGAATTTTGTTTTCAGTTTCTAAATGATTTTAGCAGTGGAAGTTAAAAACTTCAGAGACCTAAAAAAATCATCATGAAGCTATATGTATTTCTGGTCAACACTGGAACTACCCTTACCTTTGATACGGAACTTGCTGTACAAAAGTAAGAAAGTAAATTAGTTGTGTATTGTTTATTTTTAATTAAAAAAAATATACACACTTTTTGTATACTGAATTTTGGAGAGATGATACTCAGTTGTTTATTAATATGTCCATGTAGTTATCTTCTAGGTTTTCACGTATTTGAGTAAATTTTGGGACGTTGTTTGGATTAGTGTTTTCAATGCCTTGCAGGTGATTTTGTGTGTTTGAGGTCCCATGAAAGAATGGAGAGGTTATTTACTTTCTGGGGCAGTGACAAAGGATGACCTGCTCTTATCTGAGCCTGGTGTTATGTTTGGTGCTTTTTGGAAGAACTGTCAGAATGACTTCTTATCTTCTGTGACCTTTTATTGGATGGTGCTTTTATTCAGGATTCTTCTGTAAAGGGTTTATTTTTTTAACTGACTGGCATCACAGAAGAAAATCTGCAGTTTGCTCTTTCTCCTGTCAGTATATACTCATCCCGAAGAAAATGTGTGCTCTGTAATATTTTTAGATTGGGTGCTAAAGAACTGGCATACAGGCATTTGTCTCTGTCCAGGACGGGTAAAAGTTAGTTCTGTCCTATGCGGTAAGGCTCCAAAATGTTTTACAGCATTTTATATGTAAAACAGGAATTTCTGAATGCCTGACTGCCTGGAACATGCATGAGCAGTGTTACAGAATCACAGTTAAGTCCCAACAACTTTGCTATTTGTCATTTGTCACTGCACATTAAAAGCATCTTGCAAATGTAAAGATGCTTTTAGAGAGGTCTAGACATACTGTATCATAGACATATACTGTATCATTTTTCCTTGTTCTCATGTGGGACTCTGATATAGTAAGTAAATTGTGTATAATGATAGCCCATACACCCTGGACTTAGAAGACAGCAGTTAAGCTTGGCTTTTGCTGTCGGTGATGAATGAGTTGCAAGTCATTGTGCTTGAAAGAATTCTGCCATGGATTTTGTGCTCAGGTACATTGTTTCATTTCTCCTGAATTCCTGTTTGTAATTTTCATGACTCAACAAGTGAATTAGGATTTTGACCCTCGTTTGGGGTGGAAGGGCCCTAATATTGTCTACACTGATTGTTTTTTCATATGTTCTTCTGCAAATCCCACTGAGACTCAGGTTGTTATTGAGCATGAAATAGAGTTTCATCTCAGCCATTCTAGATCTACTGGGTCATTTGCAGATGTGTCAGCACCCCCATGTATGCTGTCCGGTACATTGAGGCATTCTGTTCCTAAATCACAGTGAGTGAGGTACAGCATCTGAACTGCCAGGCCAGGCACCGAAGAGTCTGGCATAGGCTGACTTTTTGCACAGTTGGATAGTTCTTTGAGAAGGAAGCTTTCCAATAGCTGAACCACATAAAATCCAAGACTCTTCAATTGAACAGTTTAACTTGTTATTCTGTATATCTGTACGAACAGACTTGCTTTTCCTAGCAAGACTTTCTTGGGTTCTTTGCCTATCTTCTTGTACACAGACAGGCCAAGCTATCTTCCCAAAGACCATGGACATGGTAGGTGAATGCTTACTATAGCACAGCTATCAAGTACAAGCTTGTGCTCATGAGAAGTTTGTAGTGAATTCATGGTGCCATATTGAATGATGGTTATTTTAGATGACTGATCTTTATTTCTCAAGTACCATATAACGGTAACATTGTTATGCTTCCTGCCAGTTATATCAAAACCGTTGATGCTTGTATTGATTATTCACTTGATAATCTGAAGCTTTTGATACCTTTGCATAATTACTACTGCACGGTTTTATAGTTTGGGTCAGTTACTGTATCATATTAGTAAGTTCTTGTTTAGTTTGCTGTTTGCCTGTGTCTTCAAGAGAAAGTCTAGAACTGTCTCAAATAGGCAGTAATGTGAAGATGTCATCACCCAGAATTAAAGGTACTGGGATGGTGAACAAAACCAGGGATGGTTTATTGATCTACTTTTTCTGCATTAAAAGTGCCTATAATGTTTATATCAAGTTGTTGCATATATTTGGATTAATTCCCTGTTATTATTGTTATATTGCACTTCATGTACAGTACATCAGTTAGAGTTGACAAGGTGAGATTGTGCTTATGTTATGCATAATAAAGTGTTAATACTCTTGTTATCATCTAGGGTTTCAGTAAGTCAGCTGTTTGTTCATAAAGTATATATTCAAAGAACATAATATGGCTTTTACAGTTATTATCTGAAATGCTTGATGTGACTTAATCCAGAACTTCAGCATGCTATAAGATGTTCTTGGAAAAAGGTTGCTGATGACTTACCAGTAATGCAGAGGCTGTCGTCTTTTAGCTGATAGCTTATTAGCTGGATATCCAGAATGCAACACATTACAGCACTTAGAAAACTTAGAAATATATGTCATTGTGCAGAATAAAAGGTAATAGTTCTTTTAAAGAAGTTCTGCTTTGACACAGACAAATCACCTGTCTCTATTACAGGAGTACATAAAATTAGAGACACAAACATGCTGTCTTCTCTTCCCACTTTTTTACAGTGTGGCTGATCTGAAACATGCAATTCAAACAAAGTACAAGATTGCCATTCAGCACCAAGTACTGGTAGTCAATGGAGGAGAGTGTATGGCACCAGACAGAAGAGTGTGTAGTTACAGTGCTGGAACAGTAAGTGCATACTGCATTCTTTATCTAAACTGTCATTTATAGGAGAAGAAAAAGATGTTTTACGAAGGGATTTTTAAGTCTCTTTCTGTAGTGTACTGTTTGCTGGATTTCTTTGCTTTAAGAAACAGATGTTTACGTATTCAGCTTACACGTGTAGATTTTAAAGTGTTCTTAAGACAAGGTACCCACATAATGAAATAATTGGTGATTGAACAGTCTGTTGCCTTTACTCAGTGTTTGGTTTCATTTTCTTTTTGAGTGTAGGATACCAACCCAATTTTTTTATTCAACAAAGAAATGATCTTGTGTGAACGTCCACCAGCTATCCCCAAAACCACGTTTTCAGCAGAGAATGAGATGGAATTGAAAGTAGAAGAATCTCTCATGATGCCTGCCGTGTTTCATACAGTAGCATCACGGACACAACTTGCTGTGGTAAGTAAATTCTTACTGTACTTGCACACCAAAGGAAAATAACCTCCTTGTATGTCAGAGGGGAAGCTTGATATAAATTATAAAATAGTTTGTTGAAAAGGCAGTAAGAATGACCTGTTAGTGATGATGTAGTCTTCAGAGCCTTTGTCTCAAAATTTCAAGGTAGGTATTGAAATGTGCTTGCTTCTTCAGTATGTTCAAAGCTTCTTTCAAAGACATTGTAATACAGCTTTATCGATGTGTATGTTTACAGCACTTGCAAAATAAAAGCAATCTGGTTGCTTTGGGCCTACACCTTTTATGCTCTGCCTTATCTTCAGTGTCTTCAGTCTGCCTCAACCTGCAAACAGAGAAGTTTGTTACTTTGGAAACATTGTTAACCCAAGTAGAAAATTAGCGGTGTAATTTTTAAAAGCACATTGCCAAGCTTCTGTTACATCTTATCTGTCTAAATAACTGGCGAGATATTAATAAAACTAAGCTTCCTTTTCCTAAATTTCAGGTCTTTTATTATTGAGTTCTGGCTTTTACTTGCATAGAAAGAAAACTTGTCAGAATTCCAATTTCATTACTTCTGTATTATTTTGATAAGGGGAACTAGTTCCTGCAACATGCTCAAGAAGATATCAGGTGTGTGTGCAGTAGGAACGCTGTGTGTTCAGGTGACATGATGCCTTCAGTAGCTGGACTGATTGCTTTTCTTCGTGTTAGGAAATACTCATTTTCCCTTCCAAATTTTACATTTAAAGGCATTAAATATTTTTTATGTCTCTAAAGGTTATTTAAACTTCCAGCAGCTGAGAGTGGTGGAATGTGTACCATTAGCACAAAATGAATAGTGACATAGGTTTTTAGCATGTTGTCTTGGTCATGAAGTTTCTGTGTTTCAGTGATGACTTTAATGCAGTCCAAAAGAATATTTAGCCCTTGAAGTGTCTGGTTTTTAATACTGTACAGCTGAATTCAGAGAAAAGTGCTAAATCTTGCATACAGTACAGGATTTTTTGGTTTTCCCCTTTGGCCTCCTGATGTGTCATGGTTGTATTATTCAGGGTGTCTGATTTAAGATGAGGATTGAGCCCAGTAGACTCTCTTCCTTTCTCTACCACCTGTTTACAGTTACTGCTGACTTAGTAGATATTACTTTGAGTTATTAGGGATCTGTGAATCATATGACTGTCATACGGAAAACAGTGGATTTCAATGTGAATTCAGCTGAGGAGTGCGAGGTTTTCATTTGTGCTCCTTGAAGAGTGTGAGAATACTGGTGTTAGCAGCTGAAACTGAAAGTGCTTTAAAACCATTGTTTGTGAGGTGTTAAGAGGATCTTGTAAAAGTCGGCAGAGCTGATATCTGTTAAATACCTAACTTTGATTTGATATGAAAGGGGGGTTGTAGTAATTACTACAGTGTTCGTGTTTGTGCTTTACTTAGAGTAATGGAAGTAGAAGGTGATGGTACCCAGTCTCACATCTCTCATTTTTGATATTTATCTTCCTTCTTCATCCCATCCCTGATTTCGTGGTCTCGAAGATTCTTAATTCTGGTTTTGGTCTGGTGAAGTTAATACACACTGAACAGATTTAATTCCTCTGGACTAAGCTTTTTATATTCCAGTTTTATAAAAAATACTCCTACTAAGAATTGAAAAGAACTCTTAGTGCTACCTTCTCTTCGCCCTTGATTCTGAAGGATGTATTGATATGCAGAGCAAGCAGTTTATTGCAGTGTTTCTGCTTTTAAATTAATTATTTAGATCTTTACTGGCTCGTTTGAGTGGCAAGCCTTCTGTAAGGGAAGCCCATATTTCAGAAATACACTGAAGTCTCTGTGTGGGCTACAACTTTTATTGGCCAACTGGAGCTATAATATTTAGCTAGAGACTGAAATGTTTGTCTAGAGTGAGTGATCCCGAGCTGATTTGCAAGAAGAAAATTAATCTTTCCATACTTAATGGCATCTATTAATATTATTATGGGACGGGGGGGTGGAATTTAGTATTTAAAGGTCTTTAAACATGGATCTAAGTAGAATGGAGGTTTTATTTTCAGTCTGCAGATTTATCTTGGAAAAGATTATTCTCTGTTCCCTACTTCCAGTTCTTCCCTGCTTGTAAAAGGGCTACAAAGATAGTAGAATCCTTTTTTGAAAAACTTAGACATTTATTTAAAAAATAAATAGGTAGTAGTATTGTTAAATCTGATACACTTCTATACCCATGGTTAATTTTATCCAAGATTTTAAATCTTTCAAAACCATGGGCTCTGTGTTAAGTTGTCAAAATGCATTGGGTACTTCTTTGGGAGGTCAGGGGAATGACAAAACCATCATGAATGATGGAAGGTTACTGAAAAGGCTGTCATGACTTCAGATGTACCAAGGTGGGAAAACTGTATAAAGGAGTATTGCAGTATTGAACTAAAGCAGTTTTTCACAATGCCTGCTTGAAACATATTGAACAGTAATTTAGAATAAACTAAGGGAGGACTGGGAATGTGGTTAGAACATTAATCTTCTTCAAGGTTTGCCATAAGCCTCCTGGCTGGGAGGAAGAGGGAACCATGGGATATTAATCCTTCTCAAAATTGATTAAGATCTGGAAAGAGCTAGAAAGGCTCTGAACCTCTGTAGTTGTGAGACTCATGCACCCAGAGCCACACTGAGAATACTGTATGGGAGACTTCCTGCAAAATGGGCACGAAAAATCTGCTTTAAAATAATCCAAGCTTTGTCTTTTTATTAATTTTAGAGAGAGAGTAACCTGCTTTACTACAAAAGCAGCATGCCAGTACTCTGATGGAGAGTTTTTGTGTCTTATAATTATTTAGGGTAATTTAATTAATGGTTACCACTAATACATGATAAAAATGTTTTGTATTAGGAAAACAAAAGTTGTAATCTAAATCATTGCTCATGATAGAAAGCCTTACCTATTCTTGTCAACAATAAGAAACAGGGATATATAACTATGTAAAAGCAGGGGAGAATATTAGATAGCTATCAGCTTCTGTTTAATTTTATGTCTATTCTGCCCAGAGCATATACAGTGTAATTTTAAAATCAGACTTGATATGAAATTGTAAAAGGCATATGAAATAGTAAAAGTTGCTTAGAAGATGGCTGCTAACTTACTGAGCAGTTGTTCTTGGTTATCTCTTGTACCTCATGCCCTACTTCTACTTTAGTAATCGGCAAACTCCATTGCCTGGAAGATTATGAGTATTTCAGGGTGTGAATACTTTTATTTTTATCTTGTGTCTCCCTCCTTTTAAGCCTGCCTGAAAACTGTTGAATTTCATCATGCTTTTTGACATCTGTGACTTGAACTGTATACTGCTCGGCAACTACCCTCTAGAACTGTATGAAAGGTGGTTTTGTTTTTACCTTGCCTTCAACCTTATCTGTCCACCTTTCTGCAAAGGTGGACAGATATTTCTGATTCACTTTTTCGGATCCATACTTTGTATACACTGGCCTATGTCCTTTAACCTTTTCTTTTGATTTTCTTCCACAATAACAAGTAGTTCTAGATTCTCCTTTAACAAGTGTTTTTATTAATCCATGCCTTTATTTCCTCTCATTGTTTTTTACCTAAAACTGACCATTATTGATTTAAATTATGCTTTGCTTTGTCAATTTCTTTTTTGCCATAATTTTCAGATAGCCTTAGTTACTATTCAGGTATAAACAAAGGTCATCTTTTACTTCACATTGGAGACCCTGGCATTCTTATAGCCTTTTGTACATATTTGTATAGGGTACAGGTATATGTAAAGGCAGCCTTTTTTTTTCCCAATTGAAACTAATTTCATTAACTTGTATGTAGCCTTTTTAGATTTTAATGCCTCCTAACCAAAAGTCATTCCTGTGAGAAACTTACTATCTCCTGTTTGGTTTTCCACTGTACTGTGATTATCATATCAAGATACCTCAATTTTTTCTTTCTTTTTGCTTTCAGATTTTAACATCTGTACAGATTTTCTTAAGTTCCCATTGATTAGGCAAGATCCCATTATGTAGAATTCACAGTATAAAGATTTGGTAACTTGAAAGAAGCTATGCCTGTTACCTAACTAGTTTTTTTTACCAATTAAACTGAAATTCTTGCCATGGGTTCCGTCACATGTGGCACAATGTCTCTGTCTTACAAACTTTTTTTTTAATCAGGTCCTTTTTGGTCAGTGTTTGTTGCATCGACTGTTTGGCTTTTAAATCTCAGTTAAAGCAACTATCTAAGCCTATCTTCATTTTATGTCTCAGTGTCCTGGTTTCCTTTTGACTAAAAACTTAGCTTTGAGATGTCTGTGCCTAAAGAGTTACAGCTGGCCTTTTTATAACTAGCTTAGTTTCCCACCTCTCTTCCTGTTCAGCAGTTTTGGCCGTGAGCTGCAGTAGGTGGACAATTAGGTGCACAGAGCACTTGCAAGAAGTTATGTACACAGCAGCTTAGGAGAAGACAAGCTGTTCTCTACGCAGTGCACTGTGCAATGAACTGTCATGTAAATCTTATCTACTCTTTTGGTCCTTTAAACACTACTGCTTAAAGTAATTTCTTGTAGCTTAGCCTTTAGAAAAGGATTACTTTTTTTTCCCCCCAGTGATCTAACTGAAATTCTCATGTTCTTTTTCCCAGAAGGGTGGTATTGGAAACGGACTTTTTGTTAGTGGGTATGTTTCATGTGATACTGTTGCTGTGGTCATCAAACTGTCAATTCCTGTTAGTTTTCCTTCGAGAAATGGGAGTGAGGGTGAGAAACTGGTCATTTCATTTGGTTGCCTAAAACTGTGGCTGTAGTCATAGTATAGTACCTAGATCATTCTTGGTTTAGTTCCAAACACTTCATAACACTTAAGCTAAGAAGTGTAGTCATGCTTCCTGAAAGCTGCATATCTACTATTGAGAGAAATGCTTTTTCATTTCTACTAGAAAGCTGTTTTGACACCCTCTGGAAAAGAGATACTTTAAAATTTTAACGTTCTTTAAGGCGTTGTAATGTTTGTAACAATTGTGTAGCTAAATCGTTGCTATTCATTCTTTTTGGCTAAATTATTAGTCTAATAGCCACACACACTTCTAGCTCCTCCACAGAAGTCCAGACTTCTTTGTAACTTGGATTAGTGATCAACCTCAGTCTTTTAAAGTAACAGAGCTGGGTGGGGTTAAAATGGAATAGGTTTTAGTTTACCCTAAGGTGTACTAAAAGATACAGCTTTTGTTTTGGTTGGCCTTTGATCTAATAGTTGTGGTTACAAGCTTTTAGAAAATGCATCAGGAGAAAAAGGCTTGGGTGGCTTGGCAGCAAGCTAGTAGATGTTATCACTTATCTTGTACTATGGTTTGATTCCCTGGCTGTGGTTGTTTATGTCAGCTTCTCAATATTTTTTCGGTGGTAAATTCTGTCACTTCACTTCTAGTCTGCTTTTAATGTCAGAGCCAAGAGCTCGTGAAAACAGTACTGAAGAAAAAGTCATTAAGCTATAAGTTACAGAATAACTTGTTCTGTATTATGCTGATGAAGTAAATACTTTCTGAGTATGTAATAAGTTGTAACTGTGTGGACAAATGTCCAAAGGACACAGTCACCAAAAATGACCAATATTAAAGGAGAATGGAATAATCAGCTGTCTGATAAAAAGAGAGAAATTGCCATGAAATATCAGTCTCACTCACGGTGAAGTTAACTGTTCCAATTACAGGTTTTGGAAGCTGAAATCTTGAAGTGGTTCATCTAGTAGCTTTACTGATGATATAGTCGGAGGTGCATGAATTAGAGATAATGGTCTTGGTTACTAATTTTGGTAAGCAAGATAATGGTTACCTGTTGTGGAAGTGTTTATCTACTGTTACAGTGTACAGGTGTGTCTAATACCACTTTCAAGAATCTTTTTTGTTGGCCTGAGGTTGATTTTTAGGGTGACTGAAACCTATAAGGAGTCCTTTTTACAGGATTTCAGACACATGGCAATAGAGGACTTTGATGACTTGTTTCCTTTTACCACAGGGTTGTAGAGAATGGAAAGAACCCTGCATTTCCTGAGAACTTTTGTTCTTTAGAGGTAAGTCCAAAGACCACTTAAGACAAACAGACCTTCCCTGGATTTTTTTTTCATTCAGATGAGCAGAATTACAACAGTAGGATGCAAAGATGAAGTCTTGAAATGGATGGAAAACACTTTGCCAATTAATTTCTATTTTAGATAAAACATACTTTGCTGCTGCTTCTGATTTTGGTTGGAACATACTAAACAGAAGTAATCAGAAGAATCACCTAAATTTAAGTTACAGTGAATGAAGGAAATAATTCAAGTAAACATCCTGTTAAAGCACCCAGCCAAAGATAAAAATCTTCCTGCTGGGCCTGTGAATTTCTTGACAAATTAGGAGGATAAGATGCCTTTATTTACTCCTCAGTATGTTGAGATTACCCTGGGTTTGTCTAGTCTTTTACTGGTAGTGGTGCTTCTTGAAGCCCACATTCCGTATGGTGAAGCTGTCAGTGCTCTGGTATAGTCGAGTGAGATGGACATCGCTCTACAAGGCAACTAAAGTTAATTTTTACGCTCTGTGAACCATTGGGTGCATGCCAATTACCCTTTAGTGAATATGTGAAAAAACAGTGACAAAAGCAAGCCTGTTGCTAGGCGGGCTTCATTTTCTGTGCTGGAGCTGGCAACTTTATTGGGAAGTGTTAAAACATATGTTGGATTGCAGGCCTTTATTTATATGTCTGACATAATTCAGTTTTTAGACTTTATTAATTTAGCAGAGAGCTGCTTGATTCTTTTCTGCATACAGACATACCGGTTATATGAAATAAATGGGTCTTGATCCTTCTAAAATAGCCTGAGGAGATCTGCTCAGAAATGTTGTCTATGGGCATGGTAGGAAAACCAAGCCAAATCCCTTGAAGATGTATTTCACTAATAATGGAATGATATGAAAGGATATCAGTGTAGTTTTTAATTTCTTAACTACTTTTAAGCTACATAGATACTCCAAAGGAAGAAAAAAGCTTCACCGCTCAATTTTCTTGTGGCACACCCTCACATTTTGAAAGCAGGGCTATAGGATTTACTGACACAGTGTTTTCTTATTGACCCTTCCATGCAGTATTCAAAAATAAATTTATGGTTTAAGATAATGTTCTTGTTCCATGCACTGGTATCTGCTTAGTATAGTCTAAGACTGAAACAGTTCTGATAGGCGGAAAATAGTTACTGCATGTGGTTTGAACTTTATTAGAACAATCTACTTGGATCCTGTGAATACAGAGTAATGCTCTTTACCATTTGAACGTAATATTGCCTAAGGAACCAGCATCAAAAGCAGCACCGGGTTCCTGCAGGCTCTAATTGCGTTCGGGTTCATCCATGCAGACAGAATTCTACTGCTTGCCCCCTGCCACCCAGAGAGAATTACTCTGCACCTGGGATACACGTGTAGAAATAACTTTGGGAGGATGATAATATGGAATGCTGTTGTAACATCCTGCATATGAAACAGTCATGTCTCTTTAGTTGTTCAGTTCGGCTGGTTGTCTGTTAGCTCACAGGTAATTTTGAAAACATGTTATTTGAAAGAAACTTAGCTATGAATTTTGAGCTCAAAGTTAGTTCAGAAAAAAATCTTTTCTCTCAGTTTCGTATTTATGATTGCTTTCATAATGGGAGTTCTTGTTTTAATGTCCACATCTCCTGGGTATACAACAAGGAGCTGCAGTTCATCTGACAATGAATACCTGGTTGAATACTTAGATGGCACTGGGGTATTGGGCAAGTCTCTGTTATATGACAGATCCTAACACTTCTTAGAATGCAGTTCTGTTACATGGTTTCTAAAAAATAAATATTAATTTGCCACTCTGGAAATGCTGTTTATTCTCACTCTTCTAGGAGTCAGGCTGCTGGGATACAACTTCTGGTTGGGTTAGATTTGGGTAAATTGCCACAGGTTAGACTTCTAGATACAGAGTCTCAGCGCTGGTTGTCAGTAGCTCTCTCAATTTAACAATTTCTTTTTTTTCCTACTAACATTTAGTAACTTTTGACTTCTATTTTGTGTTTGCAAGTGTTTTGCTGAGGAAACAACCTTGCCAAAATTAAAATCTGAAATTGACAACACTCAGGTTCTCAGGGGAGCATCAAGAATGACATATAATAAAGCTTCATAGGGCAATGCTAACTTATGACTTTTGACTTCCGTTGTGAACACAACAAATCTAGGTAAAAAAGCAAACACTGGCCACTATTTAGGAGTATGTCTCAGGGCAGAAAGTCTGGCCTTATCAAGCCTAGTGTACACATTTCCTTATTACACAGTTGAGTTGTGTCATGCTAAATGAGTTTGGCCAAAGGGAAATAGAACTAACAAAAGCCTCTACCCAGGGCTTTTAAAGAAACATCTAAGTTTGAAAGTGGGAGAAGTCCGGTCTCTACTTTCTCCAGTAAACTGTGATAGTCACTTGAAGGAACTGCATAAAAAGACTTTGTGATCAGTTTTGATTTTGTAGATGCTTATATTGTTTTAGTCTTCAGACTGATGTGTGGTTCTGCATATGCTCTGGAATTATTGCGAGTAGTTTGGAGGAAGGTTGACTTTGGGAAGAGAATAGAGTTTGTGAGTTGACAGTAAAATCCTGGTGTACATTCCCAGGACACATAGTAGAACACAGTGGGGACAACCAGTTACCTTTTCAGCTTCATATTTTTGGTGTATTTTTTAGTATACCTTAGGGTAAAACAGGCTGTTCTTTCGGTTCTTAATATGATAAATGAGTAAGCAGTAATTCTGCTTTTTTTTAAATGCTGTGGAGTTTGCCTTTAAGTAACTTGAACAGTTTATTATTTTCTTAAATTCACTTTGTATACAAGTTGTCAGTATTGCATTAGTCAGCTTATGTGAATTTAAATTGTATAGACAAGCTGGAGATAGTCTGAAGAAAATGACTTGCAGATTTCGTCACTATCTGGATGCCATCCCAGTTGCGTTATCAGTTGATTTTGACTTAGCAAGTGAGAGCTCATGCAGCAAATAACTGTTTTTTTTTCAAACCAGAAAGTCTTATTCTCATGTGCACAGAAAGTGACCAAAGTTTGAAAAACAAGAAGACAAATAGCATCTTTACTACAAAGTGATAGAAGTTTGAAATAGATTTTGATTTGCTTAAAGTTGCATGGATAAATCATGGATAAACATTGTTCATGTACTCACAGCGTAGATACCAGCAATTTGAAGGACAGTGGAATTTTCTTATGCTGCTTGAGACAAGGCTTGGACTTCTTTAAAAAAAGGGAGGGTATTAATAACTTTCAGGTTTTGTCAATATTAATTCTGAAATGTTTGTATAAAATGCTCTGCAGTTCTGTGATTTATTTCAGGAAGATAAGTGTTGTTGGGCTCTGAATTTTTTTCTGTATGCATATGTTCTGCTAACCATGTGTTCAGCAGCAAATGCATTCTGAAATACACCGATGTGTTGGGTTTTTAACACTTTTCTCACTGTATTTGTATAACTTGTTTCTCCATGTATGGTTTTCTCACATGTACTATAGCTGAGGGAAGTTGTGTTAAGTCCTAGTTGAACAGTACGCTCAACCTGCAAACAGTCATAAGGCTTTCTTTCTTGGAGGGTAGGTAGAAGTTAAAACCCAACATACAAGTATGCTCAGGAGATTATTTTCCATGTAGTATGTTATCAATAAAGTATTGAGCTGAGGAATTTATTCATGACTCTTGTTTTACTTTCTTATTTTAGTGTTTGAGTAGTAGGCACTTTGAAAGGGACAGACTTTTAAGTTGGTGAACTTTAAAATAGTTACTCTTCTACTAGTAGTTAAAATTTTGGAATTTAATATAATAGGCATTGCTTTTAGTGCACTTTTAGTAAGATATGGTACTTGCCATATGTAGGTGTCTGTTTTAACTCAGCCAAGTTGGGTGGTAGTTAAATTCTCACCTTCTTATGGCAGTAAAATGCCTCTGTGTCATCCAGTTCTTTTAACAGAAAACCTTCCACATCGGTTTGCATATACCAAGTTTTGGGGTGTGTTTTAGAGTTTTGTGGACGCTCTGCACTGCTTCTCATCATGTTGCATCTGGTTTATTAATCAATGGAAGACTTCAATTAATTATCTGCCCTGCTGATTTCCTCATGCATCTCCTCTTGCATCTGATGCACCTGCGCTTCTGCTGACTGATCCTGCAATTCATTGTCTTGTTCTGAAGCTTCTGCTTGGCTCATCAGTAGTTTTCTCCTTAATGGACCTTGTTTGCCAGCTCCTTCTATCAGATTAGTACGAGCATTATTATTTATGTGTGTGCACTGAATACTTTATATTAGCAGTATTTAATTTTATAAGGTTTCTTTTGAACTGCAACTTTCACCTGCCTGTCTTGAAGGTATTTCTCAGTAAATCATCTATACAATTTTATCTAATTAATTTTCTTTTAATTTAACAATAAAGGAAATTTTGTTATAATTGATGAAGTTTTAAGATGTACAACTTTTTAGCTATCTAAATTTAACACTTTTTATGTTACGTCTCACTTTAATGTTTTATATAGTTACCACAGTAATAACCTGAAGTGATTTGCATTTTGTTGGATTTTTTCCCCCCCCCTCAGGAAATGTATGAGGTTGCCAAGAAGCTTTGCTCCTTTTGTGAAGGCCTTGTACATGATGAACATCTTCAGCATCAAGGCTGGGCTGCCATAATGGCCAACTTGGAAGATTGTACATATTCTTACCAAAAGCTACTTTTCAAGTTTGAAAATGTATATTCAAGCTATTTGCAGTCCATAGATGATATCAAGTTGAAACTTACACAGTAGGTTTGCTGTTAAAATTCAGCCTCAATCTCCAATGTTACTATATGTTAAACTTTTTTTTTTTAATCTTGTATGTCTGGTGCTAGTTCTTATTAATCCAGCATGTATTTGTTTGTGTCAAGGAGAACATTCTTTCTGTTCTAAGCTAGTAACTTTTTAACTGTCTTTTTTTTTTTCTTGTATTCATCAGCACACAAAAACGTGTATTGAATTATGTGGAAGATATGCTTGTTAATGAACAGCTGTTTAAGTGCTGGAGTCCTTCCAAATTTGTACTAGGAATAGCCAGATAATAAATCTAGACATTAATCAATGTTTTTAAATACATATTTTCACTCTTGAATTGTTTTTTAATACACTTGAGTAGACATTAAGAATGGTGATCTATGTTGAAAGTAGTAAGTCATGACACAAGCACCTTTGCGGGGGGTGTGTGCGCATGTGTGTGTGTATATATATATACACACATATATGTGTGTGTGTATAATTGTAATCTGTAAACTCTCGATGTTACTTCAAGGAAAATCTTTTATATCTTTCTGGACATTATGGTATTTCTGAGTGCTTTGCCTGATAGAATGTAAGTGGATGTTGGATACTTAAATAAGGCATAAATATGTTTTATTTTAAAACAAAACAACTACTTCAGCAGTCTTTTCATGACGTTGATACTGAACACAGTATTTTGAAAGGGTTATTACCAAATTCGTTTTGAAATCTACTTCAATTCTAAAATTAGTACTTTATGGGTGGTTTGTATCTAAGTTTTTATGTCACGTTGGCTTCTAGATACTGATGGTTTTTTTTCTTTTCACCCTTTTTAAAAAGCTTGGGTTCTGCTGTTTCTATCATGGCCAAGATACCACTGCTGGAGTGCCTAACGAGACATAGTTACAGAGAGTGTTTAGGAAGACTGGATTCTTCAGCTGAGCATGGAGGGGCAGAAAGTGAAGAAACTGAGGATGGGAAATCTGCTGAATTGGTGCTTTATTCTGATGTATCTAAAGCGAACAATAAATCAATGTTAGCCTCATTTTGCAAGTCAGTTGAACATTCAGCTTTGGAAAGTGCAGATCCTGAAAACGTAAAAGATAAGGAATCTGGTCAAAACACTACTGTCCAGGACAGTGAGACATCAGTAGAATTGAAAGATGATGATCAGCCTTCCTTCAATGTGTCTTTGTTAGACTGGATAAATGTTCAAGATAGACCTAATGATGTTGAATCGCTGGTCAGAAAATGTTTTGATTCTATGAGCAGGGTAAGTTAACAATTTTTTTTAAAAGTCAAATCATATCGCATTGAATGTTGCTGTTTATTTTCCAGATGCCGATGCTCTTGCAGTGACTCACCTTTTTGTAAATTGTTTCTCAGATAACTTTCTGAATGAATACCAAAGCAGAGACTGGGGTGGGGGTTGAGAAGTATTTTAAGGGTTCTGAAGTGTTAAGAATTAGACCTTTAGGAAGATGTATAATTTAAAAGTGAATGCTTGTTATCTTGCTTGTTCCTTAAATAGCTATTCCTGTTGGGAAGCCAATAGCTTCTTGTAGCATATAAGCAAAGTGACTTCTATTCTTTCTTTGCCTTTTTCATAGAAATTATGTTTACAGTGAAAGTAAAGATTTTCCTGGACCAGGGTTGATATTCTTTGTGTTAAAAATACCAAAGCCTTTATTAAAATATAGGACAAATTAATGTGGTTAATAGTGATAAATTTACACACTGTATATATGCATCCTTTATTAGCGGATACAGATGTGCTCAGAAGAACCCAGCATGTCAGTTTGTATTTCTGCTGAATAAAACATTGCTCACTTTCTTTACTTTTCAATGATTATTTTAACCAGCGAGGATTATAACCTTCTAAAGCCCTTTTGCCTAGAGAATTCCTTCTTTCTTTGCTTTCACTGTATCTTATATTTCTTACATTGCCTAGCCTTGTTTGCATATGTATAATTTTATACCATTGCAGCTCAATATGCCTTGAACAAATAACAATTTCAATTGTCTTTGACACTGTATTTCGTAAGGTAGGACTGGAAGACTGTCTCAGTCTGAACCCCATCTGTTGTAGGGAACATGATGTGGTCAGTTCTGTACGTTGATTTTTCAATTCTGTCTTAAAAGTAGTTGGAGTAGTTGGCTTAATATTAAGGTATGCTTGAGATTTAGACAGCTCAAAATTTTACTAGTACAGAAAAGACTAAAGAGAAAGATTGGACTTTACAAGTTTTTTTCTTTAGCAATATTCAATTTTGTGCGTAAAATACTTCCTAATTGCTGAAGTCTGAGACAATCCTGTGTCCTGTTTGTCCAGTAACACAAGATGCTTCCTACTTCTTCAAAAGAAGAGTAACAAAACCCAGTAATTAGGTTGGGAGAGAATAAACTCACTTTGTACATAATAGGGCACAAATATAATGTCTCTTAAAAATCAACAGTTTGAGACAGATGTTAAAGAGTTGCTTCCAAATAAATTAGTGATACTAAAGATCCAAAAATAACTGCTTCAGTTAAATACTTATTGCACCTTTTCTGATCAGCTTCTAGTCTTATCTTACATACATAATATGTTCTAGAGAGCTGCCTTATAACTGTGCTTTTCTGTCCTTGCCTTACCTAAGAATAGACAGAACTCCTTTGTTTCAGCTGTTGTAATGATTTTGTAACTTAAGCTGATTTTTGTAGGGGAAAAATGTGATTGCTTCTGCAAAACTGAAGACATAAGCAGAATTGGCAGGTAGGGAAAACACTTTAGTCAGACTATCCTGGCCACCACCAGAACAACTGTGATTGATCAATCTTGATCTATTCTGGTTCCCAAAAAACCCAAAGCTTTGAAGTAATGTGATAGTTCCTAGTTTTCCGTAGGAAAGCATTAATTTACTCTTATTTTGATAGCAGCACAGACAAAAGATGGAATCTCTGCCTACCATTGATTTAGAATTAGCTTGAAAGTAGAATTGGCCTGTAGCTGAAAAGGAAAAAAAAAAACTAAATAAATATCTTGCAACACAATTGTTCTTTTAATATTTCCTTGAGATGACACTTTAACATAGCAGGCTAGAATAAAATGGCATTAATTTTTTTTCCCCTGCATTCTCCCCATGCCCTTTCCTTCTTGGAAATATGAACCATACAGATGGTTTGTGATTGCAATTCTTATTTGAAACTCTGAATTCAGAGTGTAAAGCATCAGACTATGAGCTTTATACCTTTGATATTGGCAGAACTTGTGAGTTGCACAGTGTGCTGCTAGATATCTGGTTCTTCTAGCCTCTAGGTGTTTCTACAAAATGACACTTCCAATTGCAGAAACCTAGGCTGCAGTAAAAGCAGTGGGTAAGTAGGGGCTAACCAGATGTTTCTGTTAAGTGCTGTCATAGCCGCTTAACTAAAAGGCTGGAAGAGGCAGAGACTTGTAAAGATGAGGAGAGCAATATTATCTATCAGTGAGCAGTATGCAATTAGGTCAAAGATGGGTTTAAAAAAAAAAGTATGGAGGAAATAAATTACAGGGTGGAGTGAGAGGAATAGGCTTCCTTTATAAAAAGAGATAAAACACAATTAGTTTATGAAGGTAAAAAGAAAACGCACCATATTGTTGTTTAGTATTTTGTCTGTTAAGAAAATGTTCTGGATGCTGCAGTAGAGTTGTTCAGGATGCCCCAGGGGAGTCATCCTGAACAGGATGGCAATGAAGATGCTATGAAAACAGTCTGGTTTAATCTCAGAGACTATTTTGATTACTGGTTTCTGAAGATGGACAACTCACTTGAGAAGGACCAAGATTCATAAGACCATTCATAACATACTAAAAATTAGTCATTGCTGTTTTCAAAGAACTTAAATGTGTGTTGTCACATTAAAAATAGCATTAATTATTTATTCTGAAAAGTTCTGGGCTAATTACCAGGTTTTAGTACTTCCCCTTGTGGGGATTTTTGTTTGTTTGAAGAGAATGAAGGACCTGTTCTTTATAGTTGCTCCTTAATTTGTAATGCTTTTCCTCTTCAGATTGCTGTGTCTATACCCCAGAGGGGTGTTTCCAGAATGAAAAAGTGCTGTGTGTGAAAGCTTTTATACAGTGAAATTATAGACTATGGGGAAAGTAGTATTTTTATTTATGTTAATATTGAGTCATAAGTGGCTGCTTTTTTGAGGGTTAATTTGTGTGCTCTGTAAGTGGCATAAACCCTGCATGTTGACGAAAGAAGCCAGTGCTTGTGACAGCTAATATACCTCACAGGATAGTGTCCTTTTCACTAGATTCTCATATAATAGATGGCATACCATAACCACTTTGGATAAATTTGGGAAAATTTGTTCATGTTCTGCTAACACCTAATGACTCTTACTATGTTCCTAACTAATATATTTCAGGTTTAGACTAAACTCTGTCCGACATAAGCTGTTGATTTTAAATCTAAGGAAATACTGTAATTTATTTCACTACTCCTGTAGTGAAACTTGAAGAGCCACCCATAATATCTGTGGACATTGGTAGCCTCTAGATGTTTCAAACACTTTTTTCTGGATAACGGCCTGTGAAGGAGTATGGTGGTTTTATTAGGAAAAACATGAGCAAAGAGTATTACAGATGTATTATTTCTCCATAGCTTGTTTTCCATTTACTTAGAACTGATCTGCATGTCTAAGGAATCAATGAAAACATTCATTTAGTGGGAAAAGGCTAATGGGCGTTGCAGATTTTTCCCATCACCCTTCCTACTGCATGTTCCACTAAATCACATTCATCACTTGTTTTGATTGTAGCTGTATGGATTCTTTTCCAGGGTAGTCTGTGTCCACAAGCTTTAAACTGCCTCTTCCCTTCACACCCTGCATTGTCCTCTCAACTAATGCCCCTTCTCCTTGTAAGGATCCTGATTTCTGTGATGGTCTGGTTCGAATACTTGATAGAAATTCATGCTGTGCTACAAAATCCGCATATTCATTAACTCAGAATTCTGAAACAGATGACAGATGTAGGCATGTATTAGGTTAAAAAATCAAACAAAAAACCAAAATAAAAAGTTATAAAAACTCACGTAGCTAGTTCACGTCACCTTTCAATATGTCAACTGCCAACAAACATTTTTTTAATTTATTTTTCCCCTTCTCTCCAGCTTGATCCAAGGATCATCCAGCCCTTTCTGGCAGAATGTCGACAAACTATCGCCAAACTAGATAATCAGAACATGAAGGCTATCAAAGGCCTTGAGGATAGGCTCTATGCATTGGACCAGATGATAGCAAGCTGCAGCAGACTGGTGAATGAACAAAAAGAACTTGCTCAGGTAATAGACATTTGTGTTGTGTAATGTTGGAAGATGGTAGTTTTTTGATATGTGTATGCTGTTAAAGATTACAATGAAACAATTGCATACCTTAGTGCAGCAGAGTTTTCAACTTATCACACTGGAGAGGCTCAAAAAGGTGCTATATTCATAATAATTTGACACTTAAACATTGGTAGCTTTTACATCTTGTGGCCATGTTTTCAACTCATAACTCCAACTACCACATTAATTTAAATACATTTTTAAAACATCAAACTAGTTGAAAATGCAGCAGTGGGTGGTGGACAGCCCAAGAACTTAAATGTAGGGCTTATATTTATGTTGTTTCATCTATATTGGAGAAAAAGTTACTCTATAAAATAAAAATGTCTTACTTAGGATATCCTAGACTTAATGCACTAGGAACATGCATAGCTGTAGTTCATTGCAACTTGGTCAACTCTGTATCAAGCTGCTTATTTTTGTAGCTAAAGTACTCGGTCAACATTCACTTGGCTATAATTTGGAAAAACATATTTAATTCCAATTCAGCTAATTGGCATTCTCATAAAAGCACCAGTGTAAACTTGCTGGCTTCTGAGATACATCAGTATGCGGTATTGTTTTTGGAATAGACTACATCTAGTTTATTTTTATTTTAGAAATTAAGTTTCTTCTGGATGAGTAAGAATCACTTAGAAAATGATAACATTTTAAAAAGTTAAACTACCTTTTAAGGTGTATCTCATTAAACCTAGTGAATTGTTTACGGACAGGTTGTGCTGTGTTTAGTGTAAGACTTTGCACAATAGTAGAAACCTGCTAATAAAAATAGAGTCTGATGAGGTTGTCTAACAGTTATAAACGCTGTAGATATTTATTTTAAAGCTTATTTGAAAATGGATGTTTTTAATGAGTACTCTGAGCTTAAGGAAAATATCTGACTTAAATATTATCTTAGTGTCTGCCTGTACATCTTTGTCAACTCTGTCTAAATTCCACCTGGTTTACAGCTGTGTTTAAGAGCAGACAACTTTTTGCCAATGGTAGACTGTTAAAGACAGTGTGTAGTTTGCAGTTGCTCATATGTTAGAGACCAGGATGCTGTGAATTGATCTTTGCTAGTTCCAGTCTCTCATTAAATGGAAGACAGAAATGGAAAAAACCTCAATAATGGAAAGGGAAAATGAGGCATGAAGTTGGCATCATGCCCAGGTGGCATGTCCTGAACACTTCCTGTCACACCAACTAATTCATTGGTTTGTTCTTAATATGTTGTTGCCTTCTAACCTTAGGCTGGTTCCGGTGTCAAACAAATACAGCCAGATGGTTGGTGAGCTGCACCACTGTCCTTTTATCCTCTCCCTTGGTAATGTTATTTAGCTCACATACCACTCCATGCAGTTAGCTTTTCTTGAGGGGGCATGTTTTATTTTTATGAGCTGAAAAGGGGAGTTATGACCCTGCTGCAGTGTATACTTCAGGAGTTAGAAGTTGGGGACCTTCAGGTTTGAGTTGTGGAGGGTTTTTCTGTTATCCTAGTGATCTAGAATTGAAAAATAGCTAGAAAATCAGGACTTTCAGCTGGAGATCTGGAATAAGAGATAAGTAGGTTAAATTTAATTTTGAAGGGAAATACTGAGTCCTTGGTAACTTGTCACTCAACAATACAGGACCAGGACGGAGGTAATGTGGATAATGGTTGATCACCAAGCTTGTAGTGAAGAGATGGAGTAGTGTGCCTGCACACTTTGCACATTTGAAGTGATAAGAAATTTGATTAAAGAATATTTTAAATGTAAGATATATAGCTTATTTTTTTCTTAAAACATTACAGTACCATATCAAGGCTTTTTTATTAAATACAGTTGCTGTGAAGAGCTTCAGTTAACTTTATCCCTAAGATTGTCCTTTAAGGCCTTCTTTGCAACTGAAAGTATATTAAAAACTGTATGTGGTCATTATCTGATGTGAAGAGAGGCATGAGTTTCTCATTTCTGCTTGGGCATTGGTATAGCATTAGTAGGAGTAAGTGAACAATGTTGCCTCCCTATCTTGGGGTGGTTAGAGCACCCTTTTGAGGAAAGCTGGGTTGACAGTTGCATAGGACCTAGGCTTCCTGCTCCATCCTGTGGCTGGTACATGAAGGTGGGTGCTATGAGTACTTCTGGCAGCACTGTTTAAAAGTGGAACCCGTCTTCAGATAATTTCAGTAAGTGTAGAAGAAAGTTTGTGCTAAATCTCAGTCGCACAGTGTTTATATCACAGGCCAGTGCTAAATCCAAAGGAATTTAGCATGATGGAAAAGCTACTCTTCTACCCCTGTACTTGGTCACCCAGTGCTGTGAGTGGTAGTTTTAGCTATGTTTTCCCTCTTTACTTGAATGAAGAGCCTACCTCAAGTTTACCAGTCCCACTTTTGAGTGATATGCCTAAAAGTCAGTTGGAAACTTTGCCACTTTATTTAAATGTCACTGTAAGTTTTGAATCTGTACCTTTTGAATCTGTACCTGAAGACTTGTCAGAGATTTGAACTTTCAGATCTTTATCTTTGCCTTTTCTTTTTATCTATTGACTATCCTTTACTTATGATATAGGAGATTTTAAGAACAGTCAGATAGAAAGTGATGGTGTCTTTGGGTTTTTTTAGTTGTTTTTTTGAAGCTTCAATTAATTGAATATTTGTGGTTAAACAAGTGATTAAGTGTATTACCAGATGTTTTTATTCCTTGAGCCGTAGGAATTATTTTCATAACAGTTCTAGCAGTTGTTTGGATACTGTTTGGAAAAAATTCAAATGATAGTCTGCATAAAAATCTAAGAGGAAAATTGCAAGGCTTTAGTTATATTGAAAAATATAGATGAGGGCTTGTGTATTTTTAAAGGTGGCGTTCACAATTTATGTAATAACTATTAATATTTGGTGTTATCTGAAAAAAAAACCTCATACTATTTTCCTTTACATCAAACTTCCAGCAGTGAACTGTTTCTCTTCATAACAAAATTAAGTGGAGGTACTTTATAGAACAAGGATGAGGAACGTCTCAATGGTAATCCCATCGGCAGTATTTGTATTGGAAGATGGAGGCTTAGTTTCCCCAGGCTGGAAAAAGCTGATGATGTATCCAGAATTTGAGTTGACTTTCTACTCCAACCTTAGTTTCATTATTAAAATTAAAACCAACCTTATACCATGGAACAGAGTCATCTGCTTTTAGAAGGACTCATTTCTTAGTTAATATGCTTGTTCCTGGACCTGCCTTAAGAGTTATTTTGCTTCCAGTCAGCCTTTTCAATTAACTATTAAGCAGCCTTTTATAAACAAAAATTACATCCTGAATTGTGTAGCTGAGTAGTTGATCTCTAGCCCCTAACATCTAATATGGAAAGCTGTTTTGTTACATTGAAAAACTATTTTTCTCTGTGGAAGCTGGGATTTATAACATAAGCATACAGAATTGTGGTCAATAGGTGGCATTATGTAATAAGAGTATGCCTCTAGAAAATTTGAGCAGTGTGATTCTGCCCAATAGCTTATCCTTTTCAACATTTTCTTGTGTGTTTTTTTTTAATTTCCCTATTAGTGTAGCTTTTCAAAACATTTTGTTGCATCCAAATGCTCTTCCATCAATTAGGTTCATAGAAGTGTTACTGTTAGCTCTGTTAAATAGTCAAAAAATCTAGTTGGCAGATTGCCTTCCTGATTTTAAGCTTGTTGTCTTTAACTTAAAGGTGTTGGGAAAAAGATTTTGTCACTACCATATTCTGTTTTTTTTTTTTTATTTTCCTCCTGCTTCTTGTTACATCAAAGAAAACCTTAGGTTTATAGTGATTCAGGGTCTTCTCAGCTGCTTATTACATCACTGACTGCCTTCCCTGTTGTTTGAACTTCAGTCTAAAATGTTTTAAAATATTTTTTATTGTTCTTTTATTTGGAAATAGTCATTGGGAAAAATCCATAAAGGTGTCATACCTGTTTTTTCAGGGCCCATCTTAGTTTGACTATGATGCTCACATCATGAATCCTGTCATCTGATCAGGGCTAGAAACGCAAGGACTTGTAAGAAAAATTGATTATTTAGATCTTGGGTTTCTCCACAATTTATTGAGGTTCTCCCCCTGCCCTTTTTTCTCAGTTTACTGCAGTTCTTAACTGGCCTTTTTCTAGTATGCTGAGATTTTTCTGTCTGCTTTGTATACTAGGGTAATTTTAGTTTAAATTTTATTTTAAAGATGGGTCCACAGATACAGAAATGACAAAAGATACTAAAATTTATAAATAGCCTTTTGGAACTGAGAGTAAAGCTGGAAGGTATTTTCTAGCTTACTGCATCCAGTTTTGTGTAACTTCAGGCTACGTGCCATGTGATTCATTTGAAAATCTTACTGAGCTGCTATTTAAAAGCAATTATTTTCTTGAATTCTCTATTCCATTCCAAAGTTGTATAGAATCTGATTGTCCTAATGTTTATAAACATCTGTTAATCTTGGATCTGAAAGTATTCTTGGCTAGTTCAAATCTATGTGCTCTCATGCCTATACTGCCGTTTGTTTTTGTGCTTGGCGATTCCCTAAGCATGTTTCCTCAGTGTCTTTTTATCTTCCTTGACTAAACAAGCCCAGTTCCTTTGATGGGGCTGTCCTCTTCATCTCAGTAAGTTCTTCCCACCTTTTTTGGTTTCCATTCACTTGGCTTGGATAATACATACAGTTTAAATGTTTGCAACCTGCTTTTGTTACCCAGAGGGTCCTCACTCATTCAGTACAGAAGTTGCTGAGAATTCAGTAAACAGATGACTCTTCAGTATTCTCTTCCATCTTCAGTATACATCTTCCTTTTCATTACTCTTAATATACTTGTTTGATACTTACTTTGATTTCTGTATTGTTCTCACTAGGATATAAATACTTATTGCAGGCTTTGCAAATGTCTTTTATAGCATCTTATAACAAGATTGCTTTACATTCAATATCAAATCAGTAAATGTCATTTTCAGAAAACTGTCATTTTCAGGTTTTGTATGACTCTATGGTTTACTCTTCTCATCAACGTCAGCCACGGAAAGAAATACTTAAAGCTATTGTCTGGTTTTGAATTCTTTATTAAGAAAACAAAGGCTTAATAAACAAGTCTGTAGAACTACAAACTCAGTGACTGCTGTGGTGTTCAAGTGGCATGTCTGAGACATGATATGAATGTGGACAATATCAAAACTAAAATTGGTGGCGTTGGTGTTTTCTTGCCTAAAGAACCACGCTGTTTCCAGAAGTGTTTCCTTTCACCTGTTGAATATGATGAAGACAACAATGGCCTGGTACAGTAGTTGTTATGCCAGCAGTGCCCTGTCTTCCCTGTCTTTTCTGTGTATGTGTACATATGTTACCTCCTGTAATCAGCTAAGGCAGTCCATCTTCCTTGTTTTGCCCCCCACCCTTTGAACAGATAATACTTTGCCGTGCCCAACTACTTTGTATATGATGTCCAGCTGCAATCTTGGCTCTCAAGAAGAATTAGTTCCGTGTATTAATTTCTTTACACAAAAAATATATTTTTAGCCCACAGTAATACTAAATATTCTCTAAATTGACGATAAGTCTTGCATATGCCAGAAGTTAACAAACTGGTTGTTTGAAGAAATTAGAATGGTGATTTGATCCCCTCCATCCTAACAGCTACTTTACTGCTGCATTAACTTCTGTGATTTTTCACTGGTGTTGGTTAGTTGCGTAAAGTTCTTATGGGGTTGTGATGGTAACTGTTTGGGAGGGGAATATCAGATAAGATTTATTTGGACTGTATTATACAATTAAAAGAAAGCAACTTTGACACTTGAGTTCTCTCTGTAGCATTCTGTTATACTCCTCAATGGTACAGTAAATACATTAAAATGCTTGCATTCTTACAGAGAAGATGGATCACTTCTGCGCTTTTTGATTGTCACAAAGATTGTGTTACAAACATGTGTCTCTTCCTCTAGGGATTTTTGGCTAATCAGAAGAGAGCTGAGAACTTGAAAGATCCTTCTGTGCTGCCTGATCTGTGTTTGAGTCATGCAAATCAGCTGATGATTATGTTAACTAATCACAGAAAACTGTTAGATATCAAACAGAAATGTACAACTGCCAAACAGGAGCTTGCAAATAATCTGCAAGTCAGACTGAAGTAAGTTACCACTTTTCAACTTTGTTTCTTCCACTTGCATCGAGACTGTTAAAAGCACGTGTGTCTAATGAAAATCTTTGGTTATGTGTAGAGTTTTTCTTAATGGGAGAGAAAATAAAAGCTGGATCACTTCAGTTTGTATATGAAGTTATTTATAAATGTGAAAGAAAATATTATTTTAAGATAAACTCCTTAAAGTTTAAATGATCTTCATACCAATAAACCAATATCCAAGAACCTACAATCCCCTCTCCTCTCTTCAACGTCCGAAGCTGTCAGTATCTTATGTAAAATTTTACTGGCAATTATGCTGATGTCTTCAAAGGATCATAATAAGCGAAACTCTCTTCAGTAGCTTGTGATCACATCAAAGAAGAAAAACATGACAGTATTTTGATGTACTTACACTTCATGAAAAATAATTATATCTAGTCACAGCCAGTAAAAATGGTAATTTTTCATGTAAGTATCAATACTGTATAACATGGGATGCAGCAGGTAGTCTATATTGCTCAATGGGAAAACAGTTTTTCACACTACTACACTTCCATAATTAAGCTTTAGATAATTTGCCATGTCAGATATGTTGGAAGAGTATACAGAATATAGTTTTTGGAAGAAAAAACTTTGTTTATGCTAGCAGCATATGTTGTGTGGAAAATGTACTTCTCATTGTGTTTTGAACTGGCCACTTGTTGGCTTCATATAATGCTCTCTTTTTATTTCCTACTACTCATTACTATGAGAAAGTCAACAGTGAATGTCTTGTAGTTTCTCTGTTAGTATATATTCCTAGTTGCTTAATGTTGACTTGTTTGTATTTGTTGTTTCACTTCTACTTCACTTCTGTCAAGAAAAACAATTTTTATGTTTTTGTTCCTTGTGGGGTATACCTCCACCTTATGCCTCCTTTCATGCCAAAGTTGCTGTAATGTTTCCCCTCAAACACACCAGTTGATCACCTTTCCAGCGTCCTGGAAGGATCCTGAAAAAGTCCTATTTAACAGTTATCCTGTGATTTAGTTACATTGGTGGCTATGCTTGAAAGTAATGTATTGATTGTATCAATAAGAGAACTGAAGGTGTGGTTACAAGGTGAGGGAATTTGGGGATGTAATTTGTAGTGCGTGAATAGATGGTGTGAACTTCCTAAACAGTGTCCTTATCTTTAATATTTCTTGCTACTGCTTTTCAATAAGTATTTTTAAGATTTATAAACAAAAAGTAGTCTCTTGCTCTGAATGTTAAATTATTCTGGAGGAAGTTACATTATCATTCCTCCTAAGGTTATGTATGGTAAGAGTATTGCTGTCAAAAACAATACCTTAACTCCGGTGGTGGTAAGTGTTCATTTTGTGAGCACTGGTATGGATATCTTACTGTGAGAAATTAACAGGCAACTGCAAGGCAACTCCTGAATTCTGAATTGCTTGGTACTTCCAGATAGCCTGTTGTTGTCCCGTGTAAAATGATGTCATTGTTGAGTTCATCCAGACATGTTGCTAATCTTAGTGAAATTTAAATGCAGAAAAGATGACTAAGTTATTACCTTCTAAAGTGTAACCTACTTTTGTAGGTGGTGTTGTTTTGTAATGCTTCATGCTGACCAAGATGGAGAGAAGCTACAAGCATTGCTTCGTCTTGTAACAGAGCTCCTAGAAAGGGTCAAGGTTGTCGAGGCTCTCAGTACTGTTCCTCAGATGTACTGCCTAGCTGTTGTTGAGGTTGTGAGGAGAAAAATGTTCATAAAACACTACAGGGAGGTAAGTAAAACTTTGAGACCAAACCTTTGTGTCACTGTATACATTAATAACTAACCACATGTTTTCCCTTCCGCAGTGGGCAGGTGCTTTAATAAAAGATGGGAAACACCTGTATGAAGCTGAAAAGGCAAAAAGGGAATCTTTCGGTAAACTGTTCAGTAAGTACTTTCTCTTCCTTAAAATCAGAACTGTGGTTAAGTGTGACTTTTGTCTTTATAGTTAAAATATTTCAATTTTGTTGTAGTTTAAGTTCCTGTTTTGTTTTGTTTTTTTTTTTTTAACTTAAATCAGAAATGCGTGCAGTGTGCCAGATGGTCCTATTATGAATAAAATATTTTTTTAGTAATTTTTCTATTAATCAAATTAATGACCTGTTTCATATAGATTACCCAGAATACTGTGAAAGTTCTAATTAGTTTAATCCTTGTAAAAGATAAGATTTCTAGTTATTACATTTGAATGCAGTTTGTTTGAACATGGTCTGTGAGCTTTACTGTTCTTTTACATAACACACTTGAAACCATTATGAACGTTTGCGAATAGTTACTTCTTGTGTACTGCTTCAGAAAAATCAAGATTGGAGGTCCACATCTAAAAAGCTTAAAAGGTTAAAAAAAGAAATTAAAAATTAAGTTGCTGATAAAAGAAATCTGATTATTTTTTCTTTTTCCTGCAAAGTGTGCAACTTATGCTCTGAGTCAACTACTAAAATAAGAAAATTGAACAAAAAATGTGAAAAAATATTTGAAAGGAGATTAGCAAGATTACAACAAAAAATTGAAAAAGGAGTTGAGGCTTCTGTAGGGGTGAGCATTAAGCAAAAAGGCTGCAATGACGTGAAAAGTTGTACCTTCATGGTGGGTTTTGCATCAAATTCTGCGGTCACTTAATTTTTGTGTTGTCAAGAAATGTCGTAGTTAGTAATGCTTTCGAATTTAGTTCAGCTGTTAAACTGCAGTAGCTTAGTTGTTTTCTTTTGAGGCATTGTTTGTAGGTTGCATTTCTTTCTTTTAAATAACCATTTTTTCTTTGCCCAGGGAAGTCTTTTCTAAGAAATCGTTTGTTTAGAGGACTTGAATCCTGGCCTCCATCCTTTTGTGTATGTACTCAATATCTTCTTGGGTTTTATTTCATTTTCATAAATAGTACTTCCATAAATTAAAAACTGACGTTTAATTCATTTAAGCTATATGGCTGTCACATTACTCTGTCAGGGAAGAAAGCTACGAGCGAGTGTTCTTTGCTTTTTCAAGTGACCTATATTAACATTGGTTCATAAATTGCAGTGTAGTGGGAGAGGAAATGTCAACTCCATACTCTGTTTAACAAGGAGCCTGTGGTATTGAACTGAAAATTGCTATTAAAGATCAGAAAAAAAGAAGCTAGTAGGGATAATTTTATCATCTAATCCACTCTTCTGTGTAATAGAGCTATAAAATTAATCAGGTGGTAAAAGTAAATAAAAGTTTTTCATGTTTTTTTATGATTGTTGGATAAGTAGAAAAGCATTTTCATATCTTTATTGGTTGATAATATGAAGGGGTGAAAAAGTATAGCTGTAATCAAGCACTGCCTGTTAACTTTGATTTCATACAGCCTGGTTAATTTAAGTAAGATAGCTCTCCCTGATTCTAATGTTGACGTCTCACTTTGCTGCATTTAACCTTTTCAGCTTCTCCTTTGCAGCTTTTTTTTTTTTTTGAAGTATATTTGGAAAAATAAGAATGCTACTTGTTTCAGTGTGTTAAATACTGAACTGAATTAATACTTGACTGCATGTTTAGTAGCACAATGGGTAAAGTTTCAGTGCCATCTCTTATCCCTTGACTTTTTAAACATGTCCTGAATGTTAATGAAGCTTTGTAATAGGAGAGGAGGTACTGCTGCCCAGTGCACTATGGATAGAATTAATGGCTATAAATGTAAATGAATTTTTTTTAGGGGGTTGGGAGTGGGGCTATACGTGGTTCCTTTAAAACAGTATGAAATCTTTTGAGAGAGAGGTCAGTTTAATGGTAACTTTTCTGTGTTATTAATTAAGCTCTTTTTTGATCCTTTCTTAGTCATCTTGGTATTATTTGCCTTAACAACGTGTAAATTAATTTCTTCTTAATACAGACACGAAAACCTCGCAGATTTGACAGTGAGCTTCCAGATATCTCATTAAGTGACTTGCAGTTTTTGCAGTCATTTTGTCCTTCAGAAGTACAGCCGTTACTCAGGTAAATAACTTTTTTAATCTGTGTGCGCTATGAAAATAGCTTCCTTTTCTGTTCTGCTCCTACCCACAATTCATTTTTCTTAAGGAACAGTCAAGGATTTATTTTTTTTTATTTAACACCATTCTTAATCAATGGGCTTCAATGACTTAATGCAAATACATATTACCTCTAGGATTCATGTACTCAGGCTCAGACGATTTGAACACACGTATTCTGTATTGAGGTCTAAAGGATGTCAGACGTTCCTCCAAGCTGTGTCATAGCTAAAACCCAAAAAACTCCTGTCAGTTTTAAACTGAAATAAACTCATAACTTCATGTATATTTTGTAAGATCAGAATTAATTTTTTTTTCATTTGCCCATTGTTTATGTGGTATTCTGGAGGAAATAAAATAAATTTCTTTAGCCCAGCATGAGATCATAGAGATCTCCTGTATTCAGTTATTGCTTTTTGTCTGACAGACTTACTTTATTTCAAGGTGTATTCTGTAAGTGCCTCTTTCTGGAAAAGTTCACTGTTAGAGTAAGCTTTCAAACTCATAGATCTTAAACCTATAGCAAGTGAACAGAGAAATGCCAACCAAGATAATGGTCAGGAAACAGGCAGTAGCAAGTTCTACGTAAGGTTCTGTCTAGGAGGAGATCTGTCAGTATGACCACAACCAGATGCTGCATGTATCCATCATCCTTCTGTTAGAAGAGATCTGCAGTGAGAGATTTGCTGAGGTTCCATTTTTCAGTCTCAAGGCCACAGTCCCACAAAGGATGATAAGGTACATCCAATAGAGGGTGCTCTGCTCTTGTCTCTCAGGTTCACCAACAGTATCAGCCTGATACCAGTTATTGGAGCACAGTGCAGGAGCTGAATTCACTGCTGTTTTCTTCTCTGTTTTGTACTGGCATTCTTTCCGATTCAGAATTCCTGGCCATCCTTCTGGTATTGCTGCTGGAATTAACAGTCTGCTTGACCGTGGATTTGCCCTAGATCATGACACAGCATACCCTTTTAATTTCTCTTGTTGTGCTCTTAGGCTTGCTCCTTAGTGATTCTGCAGGAAAAAAATGCAAACTATAGTATCATATTGCTGATAATTGCCTGATTTTGGGGTTTGAGAATTTTACAATCTTCTTGGAAATTCAGGCTGGGTTTGGGAAGAATTTTGCCTTGCTGTTGTCAGAAAACCAATCACTAACCAAGCTGGCTTAGTTGGTCAGAACTGTAGTGACATATGTTTCCACTGGATGGCAACAGAGGTGGGAATATGTCACGTTCCTCCTTGTTTTTGGGCTCAGGCTTATATTTGGTAGAAATATTGATGATGGAGATGGACTTGGAACTCGAGTGGGTAAAGCTGTCACACACCTTGGTAGAAACTGAGATTCAGAAGAAACTTCTTTGGTGTTTCATTTAACATGTAAAAAGCAAGCCAGAGATAAACTGAGACCCAGCACAGAATCCTGTTCTGTCACCACTGAATAATTAAAATTATGCTTCTGTTTACTTAAAATGATTCAGTCTTCTCAATTTATATGTTTGAGCAATTACTGAAATATTAATTCTACAAAAATACACTAGATGCCACTTCCCGTGTATATTGAATAAAGAATGCAAAATACATTGAAGTGTAATCTGCTTTTATTATATTGTTAGTATAAATGAACTCTTGCTTCATGGTTTCAGTGGAGCTATTCCTGAACAAATTAAAAATTCTAGATATATGGACTCGCAAGAAAAATTAAATGTTGCTTTTCCAGAGGTTTAGAAAACTTGCAATTTAAAGCTTATCTTGCAACACTTGCAATGTGATCATGATACATTAATCAGCCTTTTAATTTAGGTTACCTATCATTAAAATAAAACATTAGAGAATTAATAGCAGCTTCAAAGGAAGAGCTGGACTGGAGAGAATCCAACTGGAGAGAAGAATAGAGTCATTTGCAAACATAAGTGCTTCAATTACAGATCTAATCAGTATCAGTTCTCTTCTGTTACTGTTACAATTCTAGGTACTACTGGTAAATGTTTTCCTCAAGAGGAAAGACTCTGGCATAATACTTCCCCATCATTGTGTTTATCACTATCTGCTCCTTAAAAGCACTCAAGTTCGTAACTGAAAACACAAATACCAGGTGGTTTTAGTGGATTTTCCATGTAAAATAGATGACATGGAGAAAGTACAAACCTTATATAGAGGGAAGCTTAGTCTTGTCGGAATATACACATAGTCATTTAATATATTTGAATATTAGATTAACAATGTGGAAAAAAATTTTAATCCTGTACTGTTTTTAAGGGTTCCCATACTTTGTGACTTTGAACCTCTTCACCAGCATGTACGTGCTCTACATAACCTGGTAAAAGCAGCACAGAGTTTGGATGAAATGTCACAAACCATTACAGACCTGCTGAATGAACAAAAGGTATTTTTGTTTTTCTTTACCAAGAAAAGAGAATGTTCTATTCAAAAGAGTAGAAGATTTTCATAGTACTGTTTTATCAACCTCTTCAGAAAGAAACTTTTTTTTTTCTAGATGTAAAGATTAGTTGGTCTCAACTGCATAATAATAGTTTTCTTTTGAATCACATACTTGTAAATATTCTGAGGTTTTTGAGCTCTTCAATAAGTGTAAGCCTATCTCAGGAATAGTCAAAAGATATTAAATATCTTCTAAACATTTAACAGATGCTTATATTACACAGAAATTGTAGAAGTAGAATTATTCTGTTAATATTTCTGCTTTCTGCCATTTTCCCAAGCTTCTGTGTGCAGAATGTGTGCGTTTTGCCTTTGTTGCTTTAGTTTGTGTTTAATGAAGTTGTTTGCCGCTTCTCTAGATATTTGCGTTACTGCTTGAAGTCCTTTGGGCACAACCAGCTAAGGAGAATTTAGGCCCTTGATAGGTTGTCCCCATTAGCCCAAATATTGATATGTCGTCATCTACTTTGTTGCAGTCCTGCTTTTTGGGGAAGGGAGGAAATGTGTGGTCTTTGAGTATAAAAGGAACAGATGGCAAAAAGAACTCTTCCTAGTTTCACTCTGCCCGTCAAGCAGATTCTTTCCCTTAGAAATTCTGTTTCTGCCAACCAATGTGGCTTCCATGCATTCAGCCTCCAACTTTCATAATACACCAAACCGGGGTCCTTTTAGCTTCTGACTGTAGCCTGTCCCAGTGAAACCCTGGATGAATTTAGCAATGTTTTTAAAATTACATGTGAAGCTGACTGCTTCAAACTGGGTTTGTTTAGCAGTTTTACTGTAGAAAAAAATGTTATTTTTGTGGGACTTCATGTTACCATCTACAGTGTGTTTGTATGCATTTTGATGCTGACTGGAAGCATCTTCTGTAACTGCCAAGGTTATAGGCATGTTCAGTTTTGAATTAGCAGATTCCTGCTTAAACCAGGTCACGTGAAGTCCTGTATCTTCTTACTCCTCTAGAACTTGAACAAGAGATTTACTGAAAGTCTTTCATTTATGTAAAATATGAAATCTGGGCTGCCCTTTGTTCTGCAATATAGAAAAGGTGTGTGTAATTTATGTCATATCTCAGCTCTTTTGTGTCTGTTTGAAGATTATTTTTTTTTTTTTTGTGAGGAGCCATTAAGAACAAGTGTTAGGGCCTGATCTCTATATTAGCCAATGGAATCACTAGAAGTGGGGTAAATTTTGTGAAATCTCGGACTTTTCTGAACATGCTCTTCCAACAGACCATGCTCTGACGTATAGAAGTCCACCCCCAACTTAGAGCATCCTGAAATTTATCTCATAAGAAACCAGGATAGTGGCAGGTGTTCTAATTAATTTTTCACTGAGGCTTGTGTCATCAGAAGAGTGTAAAATAAATCAAAGGAGTAACGTTTAATCCAAAACATACATCATAACATGGAAAAATAAACAGGAAAGGGGCCATATTTGCTCAAACCTTGACAGTTTGCCCTTTTTGGTTCAGACTTGCTTGTCTGAGAAACTTTTATCAGAATCTGGTTGCACAAAAAATGTTTGCCAAATCAGGAGAATCTGTTCTTTCCACTCTTCTCTTCTGCTATGCTTTGACCAGTTTGAATTCTTGGCTGACTCAGAAATGTCAAGTGCTTAGACAGATTTGGATAATTGTCTCTTTCCTTAGAGTAAATTGCATTGCACAGTCAGAGCTGGGCCATTCATCATGTCATCTTGAAAATGCCCATCTCTGTGTGTAATTTCAGTGATTCATTTGAACTGTTTTTTGGAATTGAAGCAAATAGATCTGTCAGATATTTTCCCTTCTCAATGACAGTGCTCTTGTTATTACTTGATGAAAGCTACTAGGTCTTTCTGTGTTGCTTTGTTTCACAGATGGTCTAGAAATGTTTTTTAAATGATACTACTTTTGCCTGTGCTCTTTTTTTTTGCATAGAATTACTGAAATAATTTGAAAATGTTCTTTTCTTATCCTTAGTATTGCTGGGAATTTGCAGTATATAATTAGAAGGATGAGTAAACATTTAATAATAGTCCTGAAGATGCCTACAGCTTCATACACTACACATTCTGGTGACTGAGATATCGTTCCAGTTTGGTGCCCAGTTGGTGATGACCATGCGTGTGTTGATTGTTGCCGGTATAGCAGAATGTTGCTCTTGTTCTCTCCCAAAGAGACACATTTGACCCCAACCTCCTTTTCCATACAAGTGGCAGCAGAAGCTTAGTTCTTTAAGTTGGACTGGGCTAGTTTTTCTGGCTTGTTGGTAGAGCTAAACTGCTGCACTGTCCGGGTCAGGTGGGAGTTCATCCTACTGCATCAGCCATAGCAGCTGGTCTTTGATAGTTGCTCTATGCAGGAAAGAAAAGCTGTGGCTGTAGACAAATGAGCAAAGAACAAGTCAGAGAGGAGATCCAGTACTTTACTGAGGATGTTAGTAGCATTTCTTTTTAGGTGCCCCCATAACTCTTATTATTTCAGCTTTCAAGTTCATGGAACATTAATGATGATATGTTTCTCCGCTATCTGATTTCTTTTTCAGTATTACATCAAAGTAGTTAAAGAACATTATTGTTGATTTTTGTTTATTACTACTTTGAAATATGTTTTCCTTTTTAAAACTTCCTGTTTATTCTTTGTAATTTAATTGTCTCACACCAAAGATATTGCTGTGCCCCCTCATTTCCATAATACAGACAAAGTTTAAGCAGATCAGTGATTGGGTTAAAGATTTCCAGGAGAAAGTTAAGGTCCCCGTAGGAATCAGGTAAGACGATTAAGGTGTCTTCTCCACTGTTAGTAGGTATCTAACATATGCAATCCTTTGGTATTAAAAGTGTCTCTTACAAGAGAAGCTGGCTTTTCAAATGAGATTATGAATCTACCATTTGTTCTCATTGAGTTCAAAATTCAAACGTTTGTAAGCCTTTCAGGAATTGCCCTATTCCCTGACTATGTTTATCATAGTAACATGACTAGAACGAGGCATGTAATCTAGCAACACCTGAGAACTTAATGAACTCTGCTTCTCTGTCTCAGCTTTCTATTTTTTCTTGTTTGCTCTTGACTCCTTTTCCTTTGTCATCACAGGAATTATAGTGTATGACAGATGCACGTGTTGCTGCCTGTAGACTGTAAATAGACTAGATGGCAGGCACCGGCTTCTTGGGGAAATAGGCAACAGGAAACAGTCTTCCATGTAGTTTCAGCTACTCAAGACATGAGGTTTAACTCTTCACTTGGCAGTAATCCTGTACTCTAACTAGAGACCCAGCTCACAGTAGCCACTGCAAAGGCATGGAATTTATTACATTTGACCATGAGGAAGCTGATCTCATTAGAGTATTGCACCACACAGTGACAGTTATGGTTTTTTGTTTCCTTCTTTATGCTATATCCGTAGTCATTACCTTCTGGGATGATTCTGCAGGGGTGCCAAAAGTAGATACCATCTTTCCTTTGCATGTGGCTTTTTGTAGGACCTTCTAATATTCAAGATCTTTGAAGTGCTTTTTAGTATGCGCTGACATCTGTGTTGTTTTTATTACTGTTAAAGCTCTAGTTTATCAACGTTAAATGTTTGTCACTTAGAGTATGTATGTATCAGCATATACAGTGTCTTTCAATATTTCTTTTCCTAAGTTTTTTTAGGTAAAAGAACAAGCTGAAATTAAACCCAAGGCAAATGCTTAAACCTGGACTAATAGTGCCTTTAACAAAGGATTATTTCCCTTTAACTTTTTTTGTCTCATGTCCCATGTTTATTTTTGATAACTAAAGACAATATTTTGTGTATAACATAAGTGTTTTACAGTGGGTTTTCATCATTGGATTTCAAAATCACTGTATGATTGATTTTCATATAGATGGAAAGTCTAATGGAGGTGAAGTATAAATGCAGCTCTGCTATATAGATGAGCATCAGAGCTGGAAATTGATTCTTCCTAAATCTCAGTTCAGAATTCAGTCACACTATCTCTCAATTAAGAGAACATTTATATGGTACAGAGAAGAATAGGGTCCCTTTTTGGGTAGCAGCTATTTGTGAAAGACTGAGAAAAGAAAAATCAGCTATTTATACATCAGCAGTCTGATAGCTGTCCCTTCTGTCTGGGTTTTTTGGAGTTCTGTTGCTGGCCACTTACTGCCCAAACGCTTACTTTTTATCAGCAGTCAAGTAGCTAAGTTCAGTGGATAGCAAAAGTTTCTTCAGTAAAAACTAATGTACTGAAGAACACCAGACACATGATTTAAATGCCTGGAGACAGTGTGGATGGTTTAGAAAAGAGGCATGAGCAGGATCATCAGCTGGAGGCAGTGTTGGCTTTTTGGAGAAGAGCACCATTCTGAAAGATCTCCAGCACTTTGACACTAAGCATCTTATGGGAGTATTTTACTGCAAATATTCCCATGAATCTTTACAAACCGTTTCTTTGCAAGATGGCCACATTCCTCAGATGAATAAGATCAAACAAGTCCTTCAAGGGTGAAGGATGTAAAAGCAAGGTAATGGTTGGGCTATGGTGTTACAGACAACGCATCTGAGATCTTTCAGGGCACTGATTCATTCAAAAAACTCAACATCTTTTCCAGTTTGTGATCCTGATGAATCCTGCTCATGTCTCTTCATCCTACATGTCAGAGATGCTCTCCTTAAGTATTTTAACTGTGTCTATTTTACTGTAATTTTCTTAGGGAAAATTGCTTCGTTATCCATCCTATTACAGGCTTGCTCAGGAATGCATCCTTGGTGGATACTGAAGCTGTATGGTGCTTTTTGGCTTCCACTGGGATGTGTTCTGCACTTGCTGAAGCTTAAGGTTTATTTTTTGTTCTGAGAATCTGCAGATGATATCATTGTTGGCATTAGAGCTTTTATATTCCCTGTTGTATTTAATAGTTAATAGTATAATATACTGCAGGTTGAACGTTTGTTCCTAATTCTGGTAGATGTGAAGATAGTAAAGGAAGATGACTTCAATACACACTTCGCTTATTCTGTCAAACAAAACTTACAAGCAGTAAATTTATTACATTAAATCTATTAAATAGCAAAGATAAGAAAAATCTGTAACTGAAGTGCAGTCTTGTAGATACATCATACTGAAAGGTAAACAGAGTTTTAATCACATTCAAAAAGCTTGACGGTCACAGAACACAGGCTGTTTGCACAGTCTGTAAGGCCTTGCTGAGGTTGATTTTTTTTTTTTTTTTTAAGCATTTAAAAATGGTTCTTTACTGAATTTCAGATGCATAGATAAATGAATGTAACTTGGTCTGCAGCTACAACTATACAACTATGACAAAAAATTTGGCTGCATTCATCCAAAATATATATTCCATGGCAGTATAAAAAAAAGATAATGTCTTTAAAAGAGCAAAGTCTGGTTTTCAAACACTGTGCATGAATTTACAGCAGAGTATGCACTGGAACGTGAGATCTTGCTTTATAACTCATATAGTAATGAACAAGATCTGAAGAGAGTGAGATTTAAACACGTTGTCTAATCACAATTAATTGGAAAATTGATTTGAAGGTAAGTTTTTAGCCTTTTAGAAATCAAAAGCACTGGAATTGAGAAACTTTACTTAATCTTTGTATTGGTTTACAAGCTGCTGTTACTGGTGGATGATATGGGTGGTTATTCTAACCATTAGTTTTTCAGCTGAAGATTGAAGGATCTGGTGCTACAGAATAAGGTTTGCTGATATCCAGGGTCTAGAGGCAAGATGACAGAAATTGGGAACAGCATGGAGGGGAAAAAAATCCTCTCACACTGTGGTGTCTTGCATTCTGAAAAATCAGAATGTTGCCTTTAGTTAGAATGTGCCCTTCTTTGTACTGTCTTACTCTTACACTCTCACAAGCAAAACAATTCTCATTCATGTTTTTGATACGTCAGTAGACAATAGTTCTGTTGTAATAAAGCTTTCTGTAAACCTTCTTAATTTAGTATATTGATAGTGACTGGACTGTGCTGATTTTTAACAGCAGCATTAGCAACAATGAAAATATTTTGGTTACAAAATCATCAGGAGAACTGAAAACAATAGGCTGTTAGAAAACAAAGCCTATTTCTCAGTGGTTACTTCAGTTTTTTGAATCATCCAAACTTATGTTTCGGTCCTTTTCAGATGAAATTATATGTGATCTGTGTAGGACTTTTGGATTTAATATTTACAAATAATACTTTTTTGAAACTTACTGAAAAATCTCTGAATTTCTGCAATTTTTACTTGCATTTAGTTGTAAGTATTTTGGACTGTTATGGATAATAAGGCTGACCTTTTATGTTCTTGCTTTTGCCTGGTAATTTTTAATCAATTTAAAATATTCACACTTTTGCCTATCACTTCATTAAGTATTTGTTTCATATTTTATAACTTGTAGGCCTCCAACAGTCAAGCATCGCCACAATCTGCTACTACACCAAGGATGGAAAGTACAACAGGAACCGCAATTGCTACCTCTTCAAGAACTCCTCCATCACTCAGTCTTCAGGGTCCCCTGTGTCCGCCTGTGTGTCTCCCAGCTCCATTAGAAGAACTGTCTCCAGACAGCATTGATGCTCAAACATTTGATTTTGAAACTATTGCCCATCCGAACCTGGAGCAAGCCCTTAAGCAAGGATCATTAGACTTGGATTCATTAGCAGAAAGTCCAGAATCTGACTTTATGTCAGCAGTCAATGAATTCGTAATAGAAGAAAATCCCGTATCTCCTAATGTAATAAGTGATCCACAGAGTCCAGAAATGATGGTGGAATCTCTTTATTCTTCAGTAATCAATGCAATAGACAGTAGACGTATGCAAGATACAAGTTCTTGTGTAAAGGATGTTTCAGTAGAAAAGGCATCTGTCGGTGTTTGCGTGGAGAAGTGTAGGGTTATTGCTCAAGACTCAAAGGTACATTTAAAAGGTATAAAAGAAGATCTTTGCCACTTTAGAACACTTGTACAAAGAGAACAGTGTGACTTTTCTAATTCATTAAAATGCACTTCATTAGAAATAGTAAATACTATTGAGAAGGTAAAACTTTCACTTGAAAAAACACTAAAAGATAAACATCAAAAAGAATTACAGTCTTTGAAAAGTGAATATGAAACTAAAATTAATAAATTATTGGAGGATGGTGAAGAAAATAAAAAGAAGATTAAAAAGCTAAAAGGTGATTTATTAGGCCTTGAGGAAGTTCTTCAGAATAAGAATGATGAATTTGCAATAGTGAAAAATGAGAAAGAAGCTGTAGTTTGCCTTCAGAATGAAAAAGACCAGAAATTACTTGAATTGGAATGCCAAATGGAGACACAAAATTGTGAAATTAAGGAACTGAGACAGTCACGTGAGACAGTACTTGAAGACTTGAAAAAGCTTCATGTTGAAAACAAGGAAAAACTACAACTCCTGAGGGCAGAACTTGAGAGTTTAGAGCAAAGCCATTTAAAAGAACTGGAAAACAACTTACAAGCCAGGCATTTACAAGAGTTCGAGAAGGTGCTAGCTGAGCACAAGGACTGTTTAGATAAATTACAAAAAGAGAACCAGCATAGACTTGAACAAATGCAGGAATCTCATGCAGTAGTTGTGCAAGAGAAACAACAACAAGTAGAAGAGTTACAACTCAAGGTTTCAGATCTGTCTGATTTAAGGTGCAAATTAGAAGTTGAACTTGCCCTGAAAGAGGCAGAAACTGATGAAATGAAGCTTCTTTTGGAAGAAAGCAGAAACCAGCAACAAGAGGCCTTAAAATCTCAGATTGATAAGGAAACTGAAAACTTAAAGAAGGAGATAGATAAATTAAACAATAAAATACAAACTAACACTGATGAATATCAAGTGGGCTTATCGGAACTAAGGACTCTCATGACAATTGAGAAAGACCAGTGCATTTCTGAGCTAATAGAAAGATATGAAGAAGAATCAAATTTGCTTAGAACTGAACTAAATAAAGTAACATTTCTTCATCAAAAAACTTCTGAGGCAGAAAAAAGACTTTCAGAGCAAATAGCGGAACTACAAAGTAAGTTAGAGTTGGAAGCGAATGCCCTAGAAAAGGAAAAAACAGAAAAATTGTCTCTCTGTGAGCAGCAGGAAAAATATGAAGCTGTTATCCGTAAGCTTAAGGAAGAGAAAGAACTGTTAGTATCTAACCAAGAACAAGACAGGCAGTTGCTCATTCAGAAGCTCAATTGTGAAAAAGAGGATGCAGTGCAAACTGCTTGTAAAGAGTTTGAATTACAGAGGGAAGCTGCTGAAAAAGGGCTTTTGGAAAAAATACAACAACTTGAGATGCAAGTAAATCGGAGGTACTGTAAGAATTAAGTTGCTGTGTTTTCTTAGTATTTTAAAGTAATTGATATGGTATATTCATGATGCACTATGCAGTAAATAAAATTTCTATGTATTTGTAGTAGTCTTTATCTGGGTTGGTTTCTACATTCAAGTTTTGAGTTACGTCCATTTTATAGGTGGTGTCTGTGTCTGTAGTTAATCTCAAAGATTGTAAAATATCTTATACGATATTATTTCCAGACAGCAATGAAGGTTTTATATTTCGGTCTTGTAATGTTATGTTGAAGGAGTGTTTCCACAATAGTTTGTTGCTTGAAATTCTGATTTTGATCGTCTCAGCCTCTCTCTCCTTTCTCTTCCTTTGCTCTGGTATTAGCACTGTGTGAAGATGCAGTGGCAGCCTAGCTTTTAGGCTGATAACTTTCTTCTATTGAGTAACTCTGCGCTCTTGTTGGTACTAATGGTGGCATGAAAAAGTGTGTGGGAATGTATATGATCAACTAAGAACTGCATGATGGCCCCTCTGATCTTCCATTGACTTTAGCTACCACAGTTACGTATTTCAGGGTCCATTTGAGCTTTAACGAAACACCTGTGGGCAACATAATTTTAAATAACATCCTAATATTATTGGTTTTGACTGTTAATTCCTGCAGTGTTTTTCCACTTTAAGAAAAATATATTTTCCCTTGCATAAATGCATAGAATTACTCTGACTTATCATATCTTACCGATTTACTAGATCATAATGCCTGTCAGCAGAGTAGATTATGACGTCGTGGAATGAAAATACAAGAATTTTTCTATGTGACTACTGCTTAGAAACAATATTCTGTTTTGAAATGCTAGAATTTGTCATTTATGTTCTTGTAGTGTGAAGGAATGCAGCAGATAGATCTTGCTTGTACGATAACTAAATAGAGCATTTTTTTCTAGGTATTATTATATACCAAGTATGTGAAATGAGAAAAGACCAATAAAATGGACAGAATGGGCATAAAAGCCAGAAGAGTACTGCAGAACATGAATGCAGACTTAAGTTAGCATTTAACTTCTGAATATCAGTGCAATTATTTAAAAAAAAAAAGAGGGAAGGTTATGCAGAGAGTCTAACACATGTGCACAATTTACTTACATAGTGTAAGCGAAATCTGAATATCTGCTCCACTTGTATTATCCACCTCACTCCCATTACCTCAGGCTTTTGATATGTGAACATATCTGTCATTAAATGATGTGGTATCAGTGTCTGTTTTGTCCATCAGTGATGTCAGTGTATGAAAAAATACATCAAGATATTATATTTGAATTATAATTGGGGTATAATGAAATTAAGAACTGTCTTTCTTAATTGAACAAAATATTCTTTTAATGCAATATGGTGAAATGAGGAGGGAAAACGTAAACCCTATGTCCTTTTCCTTTTATATGTAATAATGCACTGTAGAACTTCTAAAAACTTGACTCAACAGGAAAAAGATGTAGCTATCTCATCAGACTCTTTAAAAATCCACCATCTACACTTAAATTTGAACAACCTAGTGCAGCTGTGTGTACTCTTACACAAACTGGATAAAACAGATGGTAACGTATTTCAAAGAAATATCTGCTTCAGTCTAGAGTAGTGTTAGTAGGTTGTTATGAGTTCTGTCAAGTAATTTAATTTTCACTGTGACAATAAAATATGCATTGCTTCCTAAGGCTGTTCTTTATGCGTTTGATCTGCTGTTAGGCTTTTTCTCTAGGATAAAGACATGCTGTGTTTTATCTCCAGAGGGCATGTATGTTATGTGAATCTGTCTTAATATTTCAAAGTCACTGTCTAACTGTTTGGTTTTTGAGTTCCTAAAGCTATTCCAAGCTATGTCATTAATTCGAGTTGACTTGACTTACTCAGTCATCTTTCAGCAGTTAACTTGTGATGGTAGAAACTTTGTTTAGCATGTGCCTATATGCTTGTCAGATGAATGTCCATTTCTGCAAGAGTAGTGTTACATTAGCCGTCTGGAAGGCATGGACAGGGGGGTGAATTGTTAGATATGACCCAAGCATTGCACTGGTATCAGGAAGTTTTTGAACTTCCATGAAAACTAACAAAAATATTTAGAAGTGACAAAAGAAATGTTTGTGATGCATGCATCACCAAGATATGCAAATTAACGTGTTTTGGTTATCATGTGCCTGGAATTCGAGTTATCATGATTGGGAATGATAATAAAATTGAAAGGCATTTGTAACTCTCCTGTTTACTCTGTCTACTGTATGTAGTATGTACTAAACATGATTAACTGAACACCACCATTTCTGTAATGACTTTGATTGTTAAGCAGTTTCCTGGTTAGTTAAAAGATTTAAAACTTTGTATAGAATGTTAGAAATAGAAAAGGAGTCTTGACTGCTTTGAAAACTGAGTTACATTTTTGGTGTCTTCCAGCCTTGGTATTTCTAGCCATTTCTGTCTGACCACTGTCAGTAGTGAAGCTTCTCTCTCTCACAGAACACATGCTCTCTCTCACAGCTAGGCTTAGTTTAGAAATAAATTGAAATTTAAACCAGCACTAAAATGCTTTCTCACACTGGATGTCTCATGACTTGCTTTTATTTTACTTCTGATTTCTGGAACGTCAAAGGTTGTTTTGCCCCTCTGAGAACTTCAGTTGGATTTCAGGGCTCTTAAAACTTCTTACGGGCTTTTTGAGTGCTTAGCTACTGCCTAATAGTTTGTATCTTCAGCATGTGCCCATGTGGTAGAACAGTGGAAGTATTGCTAAATACGTGCTTTGTTATCTTAGGGTAGAGCATTGTGGTGTTTACTTGCAAAGGAACCCCCCTCTCTGAAGAAATGAGCTTTTGGTATCTTGAAAACACTAAAAAAAGTTAGGCATTGTCACTGTTGCTGTACTTCTAGAGACCTTTGCGGATTAATTGTGTAAACCTGATACCTGATGCAGTGACGAGGTCTGAAAACTAGGAATGTACGTTAGCATCCTTTGCAGAATAACAAGTACCCTTTACTTGGCTGTCATTTGCAGTCAGTAGTCCAGGCAGCCTATTTGAGAGGCACATGGTACCTGCTTTGATTTAGCACAGATGACAGCCTTGGCTTTAGGCTGATGTATTACCTTGGCATTTAGATAACTTGGAATTAGATGAGTGAATTTTTGTTGCTTGTAAAGTAAGGTGCAGGTGTACCTCTCCTTCACACTTCTCAGACAAACTTATCCCTGTGCTTTCTTAACTTGACAGGGAGAATTGATGGCAGGAACAGAGGTAGGCAAGTATGTGCTGGATTGTATGGTAAAGCAAAGACTCTGTAGAAATGGCTGGAACCGGTAATTTGATGGATGCCCAACCTGCCATCCAGTATGCAGTGACCAGAATTGTAGGGTCCCTGCTTCTGCAATTCAGATTTCTTTCGTTTTTTTCCTCTCTGCTGAATCTTTCTGGTGACTCTGAGGTTCTGTATCCCTTAGTCTTAACAGAGAAGCTTTGCATTATGAAGGAAGAAGAATTCTTGAAGCATTTTCAGCATTAGGAGTTGTGCTTGTGAGTGTTATTATATTAGCACACGATGTTTTGCTTTCAGCACAGCCTACCTAACATCAGGAGACCGTATCTCCAGGCTGCTCTGACTAAAGAAAACCATTGACACACACAGATAGAGTTAGGCTGGGGGTGTGTGTGTGTGTGTTTCTTTATATTAAATATGATTGTGGCATATAATAGAGCAATAATAGACATTTAAAATAATACTTTTTAACAAAAGTTGCCCAACAAAGGGATTTGTCTATCCTAGTGTTCTTTGGTTCTTGATAACTCAAGCCGAAACACAGAAAAGGATAGTTAATGCTTTGTGTTCAGCAATAGAAAATATTTGGCCTATGTTACATTGCCTGTTTCAAGAGCCATTTAAGGTCATTATCCTTCCTGCCTCGATGGCTGTTGCTGCTTTCCTTTCTTTATGATCATTACTACCATTTTCCAGATTGTGCAACCCAGAGTTTTGAGCTTCATATCTGGATTTCTTAGCATCAGATTTACTGCTGAATAGCTTTAGTTATGTGAGAGTTCTGGAGGCTTTGTATTTCGACATACTAAGAGTATTCAGGGAGTTGATATGTCATTATTCTTCTTTTTACTGTTTTCTACACCTTCTGTTATGTTATAAAAATGAAAACAAAAATCTCCCCCCTCCACAAAATTCCAAAATTAGAGTCAGTGTAGTACACTAGAAAACAGAATGGCAAGAGTGAGAATTTTGGTGAGATGCTCATGATTAAAAAGTAGAAGTAAAGATTAGTCATTACTTAATTGGAATACAGTAGTTATCAAACGTTTCAGAAAACTGTCTCAGAAAGGACCTTCTGACTTTCGTGTGTTTGCTTATTTCATGTATTCTGGGACTCTGTATATGCTGCAAATTTAAAGCCTAAACATTTTCTTTTAAGTCCTCCCACTGAATCATCTGCTGAATCAAGCTTGGTTGCTGAACTTCAGGAGAAACTTCAGGAAGAAAAAATGAAGTTCTTAGAGCAACTTGAAGAACAAGAGAAAAGAAAGAATGAAGAAATGCAGAATATCAGAACATCGCTCACAGCAGAACAGCAGGTAAAGCTGATTCTTTATTAGTTTTGCTCCCGTGACAATTCAGTTACGGAGTTGGCTGTGGGATTTTTGGTTTTAGTTGTTTTTTTTCCTGCGTAACACTTACACATCCTAAATTCGTGCTACTACCTGGAGCCAGGAGATGATATGTTAATAGAGTTCAACACTTTAGCATTACCAAAAAAAAAACCCAAACAACCAAACACACAAAACCCACCTTTAAATATCTGTGAACTGGGCAACGCAGACTCAGTTTTGGTTATTTTCTGACTTCTGCTTAAATTGTTAAGCTAGTGCTGTAAATTAATATCCATTAATCTCCAGAAAAATACTGGTTAAGTATAGTTTAAGCTAATAACACAAAATTTGTGGACAACACAAAGTTAATGATTTGAAATACTAATTGATTTGGAATTCCACTTAATGGTTTTTAAAATTTCTTAGCCTGGGCAGGTGGTATTTGAGCTTCAAACCAAATGTTATATTTTGCTTAATAAACTTAAACAGTATGTGCTCCACACCATGATACAAAATCCTATTGTACCAGATTAATAATCATGTCTGTATCCACACATTTTTCCCTTTCAAAACATCTTGAATCTCTCAGATTTTGTAGATGAGTCTTCAGTTCTTAAATTAAATATGTTAGTAACAGCTATTATCTCCAGTGTTCTGTTGCATTTAAACACTAAGAAGGATCTTTTGTTTTAAGCACCTCTACTTACTTTAGCTATGGTAGGATCAAATAAGGACAAAGAACCAGTGTAGCGATCAGCCAGTTTGGTGAATGAATACTATGAATCACTTGGTGTAGACAGCAGAAAATTGCAGACAGGTAAAGGAATAGTTTTTATATTTTTGGACTGCAAACATCAATACTAAAGTGAGCCTTACATAATAAATCTAATAGGATTATTTCATACATTACCTTGGTAATCATACCTTTGTTTTTCCATCAGAACATGCCTTAATATGCCATTTTCCTCATTATCTAATAATATTCGTTTGTGCAGTAAAGCGTGGAAGGGAAGGTTTTAAGGCATTAACAGCAAATTCTAGGGAAGATGGAACCTTTTATTTAATTAAAACAAAGCAAAACAAAAACACAAACAAATAAAACAAAAACCAAACCACAAAACAGCCAAGCCCACAATAACAACAAACTCCATAATAATGGTCTATCAGTCAGTCCTGAAAGCCTACTGCAGTGCCTCTGCTGATCACTGAATATTCTGGGTATTCAGCCTCACCCTGGGTGTAATTTTCTTTTTCTCAGTAGAGGTGTTACTTATGCTTGTGGCATTTGATAGGTTTGTTATGCAGACATATGTCAAAGGCTGCTGTGCACTCTGTAGGGTGGGGAGCCTGCCAAATACCTTGCATTTTAAGACTAAATGTTCATAGGCATAGGTCAAGACAATCTTAAAATTAACCAAAAAAGTGAAATTGTAATTTAAAGTATCCTTTTAATAGATGATTTTGGGTAGTTTTCTGTCTGTTTCCTCAGCACAGCCCTAAGAGTAGGAGGGGTGAGGATATAATGGCTCGTAGGACTGAAGAAGCAGAAAGATTTGTGAGGCTGATACCGAAGGACAAGCTAGCCTTTTATGTTCAGTTTTTCAAACTATTAGCCAGGATTCCTGTATTAATTAGTTAATTAATTAATTAACTTAGCATTAATTAATTGTTCACTAAGGCATTAATGCATGCCTTGAAATGTATTTTTAATTTAGATTCCAGTATATTATTCTAATTTAGTAATAATTATATTTTTCTTTTCTATGACATGTAACACATCTTGACGCAGTGCAGCTTTCTCTTAACTGTTCTAATCCTTAAAGTAACTTCTTCCTATAAAACATGCAACTGTCAGGCATTAACTAGAATATAAAGCATTATGTTTAAAAAAACACACCTTACAAATTATTATTTTTTTAATGATGATTTCTTTATACTACATGTGTATATTGGGCTTGGGGGCATAAAAATAAATTTAAAAAAGAAAAAGTTACAAAGAAACTTCAAAACAAAATGTACAGACATGTTATCTCCTCACCAAAGTAATATGTAAACAAGTTTAATTCCTTGTTTTAATTATAATTTAGGAAACTGAAATGTATGGTATCTTTTGTACTTTTATGTTCTAGTGCTATATTTTGCATTACATTTATACAGTATGTCTCTTATTTCAGTAATCCTTCTTTCTGTTTTCAGACCAACTTTAACACTGTTCTGGCAAGAGAGAAAATGAAAAAAGAAAACATAATTAATGACCTTAGTGACAAGTTAAAAATGCTTACACAACAGCAAGAAAAAGATAAGGGTAAGCAAAGTTCTGAAAAAGTATTCATCTTTTCTAATAGGACAATTCCATTCATTACAGATTAGTTTTGATCCTTAGTCCTGCTGTTATTAAGAAAGTCCTTGTGTCATAGATTTGATTGAAACACTTTCTGAAGATCGAGCTCGCTTACTTGAAGAGAAGAAGAAGCTTGAAGAAGAAGTTAATAAACTGAGAATAAGTAATTTTTCTCCATCAACCTACTCAGCGGCAGCTTCAGAAGCTTGTGGAGCCTGCGCAGCTGACGTTCTCACTGACACAGACAGATTGGTTTCTGACATTGCAGCTGAAGGGAGAATGGACTCCACGATGGAAACCAGTATGATGGCTGTGCAGTAAGTATGGGGTGTTGTAGTAGAAATACACAAAGTAGGCTTTCGCTCTTTAAACGTGTGCTGTTGGGTGTTGTGAAGTACAAACGAGTATGTTTAACACTCATTCTGCCTTTGATGTTCTTGCTAAAAATACTCTTTTAAAGGTACCCATACAAGTGTGGTGTCACAATCATCAGAAGCGTGTGGGTTTGATGACTTAGAAGTATGCAGCTTGAAGGTGAAACTTGGCCACACAATTATGAGATGATAAAATAGACCTGAGTGTATGAAATATAAGTCAAACAGAAGAACAGTTGTAACAGTGGCCTGGAATGAGCTGGGTGGCTGCATGTTATTGGCAGATCTTTTGAACAGTGGCTGGCTGGCATTTAAAAAACAAACAAATAACCTTTGCCCACGTACATGTCTGCTGTAAGGTAGCATAATGACATTCCTCATTAAAGGGGAAGGGGTCATAGCTATATTTGGTAGAAATTAGGCTGAATCCTCAGGTTTCAAAACAAGTAATGGGACTGAGGCTGACTAAGTGGCCTTGGTGGATTGACATTTTGTTTTATTGGAGAGATGGACAGATATTCAGCATACCTTTGTATAACCTCTGAATCATCAGGACTGTCAGCTGCGATGTGCTGTTGACTTACTAGAAGGCAGTGGTGGGACAGGCAAAAACTTTGTGATGATTTAAATCCTTCCTTGAGGAAAACAGCTAAGGCAAGCAACTTACATACTTCAAACTAAACTTTTCACTTAAGATTGGTTGTTTTGTGTTTGGATCCAGTTGATTATCTAGATTTACAACAGATTCAGATAACATTGATATTACATATGTTTAAGTGTTTAAACCTTCATACAAAAAGGGTGATAATTAGGCAGGGGCTAGTTTGCAGGTAGGTGTCTGAAGCTGTGCTTGAAATACCAAGGTGATTACAGAAAGGAACCTACGGAGTTTTTTTGCAGTCATTGACTTCGCTATGTTCCCTATTTTGCATGCCCTACAATAGCAGTGCACTTTGTTGTTGGCATGTTATGCCTTGCCTAGTAAGTTAAGAGTCTACAAGTAAAGCTAGTAGACTGTGATCTGGTCTCTGTACAGAACCACAGAGTGGTAGGGGTTGGAAGGGACCTCTGGAGATCTTGTCCAACTCCCCCTGCTTGAGCAGGGCACGTAGAGTAGGGGGCACAGGAATGCATCCAGGTGGGTTTTGAATGTCTCCAGGGAAGGAGACTCCACAACCTCCCTGGGCAGCCTGTTCCACTGCTCTGGCACCCTCACAGGAAAGAATTTTTTTCTCATGTCTAGCTGGAACTCCCTGTGGTCCCACTTGTGCCCATGGCCCCTTGTCCTGTCATTGGGCACTATTAAAAAGAGCCTAGTCCCATCATCCTGATACCCACCCTTTAGATATTTATAGGTATTGATGAAATCCCCCCTCAGTCTTCTCTTCTCCAGGCTGAACAAACCCAGGTCTCATCCTTTACTCATAAGGGAGATGCTCTAGTCTCCTGACCATCTTGGTAGCTCTCTGCTGGACTTGCTCAAGCAGTTCCCCCTCATGCTTAAACTGTGTACATAGTACATGGCATGTACATAGTACATGACTATGAAGTCTGCTGAACTTAAATAATTCTGACTAGTACAAAGTTGCCCGATTGGTTGTTGCCAAGAATCCAGCCTACTGCAGATGTATTTTCTGGTTTTTTTTTCAATACTAACTTCCATGAAAATATGCATCAAGTTCAGAGCCTTGATTCTTACTTTAAATGTACCTAAAGTAATTTTGTTAGAGGTTTTTGAATAGTAAAGACTGTCTGATACTCCAAGAGAAGGGGTTATGATGATGCATTCAAAAAACCTATTTATTTTTTCAATTTTCTTACCAATTTTTTGTAAATTTCTCTTAACAAATGTAGAATGTTTGGCTTAAAAATTCTGTGCTAAAATAAGTGCATTCCATTACATGTACTTTCTGACTAGAATAAGATGAAATGAAGTGCATGTGTGTGCACTAAAATAGGACTCATTACTAGAAGATAGTTAGCTATTACCATGGTTAGTGCAGTGTGAGAATCCATTCAGAGTAGATTACTAGAAGGGAATTCAGAAAAAAAGGGTGAAGAAGTTTTGTCGCGGGTGTTCCAATTTTGTGTGTGTTTTTTTTATTTTTAAACTCCATATAGAAACTGGGGAAAATGAAAATCTGTAGTATGAGTATGTTTCTGCTCTAGCAACCTAAGAAAACTGAAATAGAAAACTGAAGTAGTCAACATTTAGTATTTTTTACTAATTAATGAGAATTACTCTTCATGCTAAAACTTTCTACCTCCTCATGGTGAAAAATTGCATTTCTTTTGTTCTCTTGTATTAGAAATACTCATTTTAAGGTCCTTTCTACTGTGTCTAGGGAAATTTGGATTTGAACCAGAAGGCACTTCTAAATATTAGCAGTCACATGGAATGTGTTCTTTTATGCTTTTACACCTGCGGTAGTTTATTAATAGACTCACAATACCTCTATATGATTGCATTGTCAGATTTCCTCTCTTCTCCTAATCCTCCCATAGAATTTCTCATTTGTGAAGTTGATAAATATCACAGGCTGTGTCATGTTACCCTGAATAAACAGCAGCCTACTTTGTTCTAGTTACCTCACTGCAATGAGATGTTTTGGGAAGACAGATCTTGTGATCTTATTTAAAAAAAACAAAACAAAACAAAACAAAAACAAAATCAAAACAAACAGAAAACCCCACAAGAGTTCATATGCTTTTATTTCCCTCTTACTTCTGAGGCTTCTTGAAATATACGTCCGATTTATGCTTCAGAACTGTACAATGTAATGTTTGTTGTACGCATTTGCATGAAAAAAAGCTTAGAATACCAGGTTATTTTCAGTATACCCCCAATATGGTTAGAGGTTTCTTTCTGCTCATTAAGAACAGTTACCTGAAGAAATTGGCTGCATTTCTAAATACTTGATACAGCTTGCAAATATTTACTGTTGTGAAAGGAAAGCAGAATAACTGACTGTGAGCTCTTGGTTGTGACCCCTTTACCTAGAATCTTTAAGATTCTTTAATCTTTAAGATCATTAAGCAATTGTAACCTGTGCATTTTCTCACTTTTTGTGCCACTACATTTTTGAATAGTCCTAGACTACTTCTTACCTCTCACAGAAGTAATGAACCTGGCTGGGAAACACAAAAGTAGAATGATGTTTTACCAGAGAAGCAAAAGTGGAGTTAATAGATGTACTTGCATTCACTTTAATCAGTAATTCACTGTAATCACAACTGATGCTGCCTCACCCAGAAAAGTACATCCAGTGCACTAAATTCTGTGGAAACAAGGATGAAAAGAGCTGTTGCTTACCAAACTAAACTTGCACTGATAATCAATAAAACACCAAAACACCCTATGTATCTTTAGAAGGACAACTGTTGCTTTCAGTAATCATTCTAGTCCTGAACTCTCAAGGCAGGTTTTCAAATTTCTTTGTAAAGATAAGCCTGGGGAGGAACAATTTTGGCTCAATATTCTAAAAGTGAGGTAATAAATAGACAGAAATTATTACAGGTTTCTGACTTCTTCCTATTACATGAGGGCTAAACAGCCTTTCAACTGAAATGAAGTACTGGTTAGCATGGCTTAATTATAATCTGTTAGTTCTACTTGGCATTTTGCTTGTATTTATAGCATGTTTTGTCAGACTGGATGAATGGACTGTGCATCCAAAACTGTGTCCATTTTCTTTTACCAACCAAATCAGTTTGGACTACAAAAATATATTGTTTCTTCCCTATTAACCTGCTTTTAAAAATATATTTTAATTGTATTAGGAATTACTCTCTGTGTTCTTAGGAAATTTTTTATTAGGATGTTAGCATTATCTTGCCATGCCCCAGTGCTCAGTTTATCTCACAGATAATTAGCAGATTATTCATCGATAGTAAGTGGAGATGGATGGGGTGAGAAAGATAATTTTTGATCATGAAAAAAAGATTCATTTTTAACCTATCCAATTTATTCTTTCTATTTTAGTGAAAATGTCCATATGTCTGAAGAAAAACAGAGGATAATGTTGTTAGAAAGAGTAAGTAGATTGTTTGCGAGGTTAAGGATTACAACTAAGTACTTACAAATATGTATGTGTGAAGTTGTGCTGTGGTCAGGTATATACTCTGATACAATGTGATATCTGCAGGGCGTATAAATATAATTCCTGGGAATGATTCTTTGTTGTGCTTGTTTTGGATTGGTATAATTTGTTGAAGTAATTCAAAATAAGTATCAATACATTATACTTGGCCTAGCTTAGAGTTTGTTTATACTTTATTCTGTTTCTGTAGACTTCCATATGAATGAGTCAGGTGTAATATTTCTTCTTGGAAGGGATGGGTCATTGATCTAGGGAATTTCTATAGCAAAAAAAAGTTTTGATTACTTTTTCAAACTCAAATTTCTCTTGGAATCTGCTACTTTCTCCTCTTAGGCTGCTACTACTTAGATAATTTTAATTCTCTTGGGATGCATTATAATCTTGACAGTATTGCTTCTGTAAAAAGTGAAATAACAATTTTTATGAATGTGCTTATAATTGCAATTTTCTGAAGTTACTGTCATGTTCCTTCAGGCTAGAATTGTAAGTTTATACCTCACCCCTGCTGCTTCTACCCAATACATGCCTTGATAAATTTTTCACTTCACTTTACAACTTCTGAGTATAGCATTCGATGTGCACTGAGTAATGGAACATTTTTTGGTAACAAAGAAGTTGCTATTCTTGGTAGAAGGCTAGGTTAACTTAGTAGTCACACTGGTATCTTTCAGATTCTAGTAATTTTTAACAACCCAGTTGTATCTAACTCTATTCTAGTTGCCTTTTTCTTGCTTCTTCAAAGTTGTCCAAAGCTGACCTTAAAAAAGAGAGACTCATTAGCTTTCTGGGGTCACTTAGACTAAAATTTGTGATCAGTTAGAGACTATTGAAGTTTTCTGTTAATGGATTTTGACAGTGTACGATGCAAGCGGTTGGATCTTTCTGACTAGAAGCACTTAAATGCTTTATTCTGTCATCTGCTTACAAAGGATTTGTCATGGGTAGAAGCTATAAGATAATAATATATTGCTATATATCCATGAAATGTTTTTCTAAGTTAAGCAGAAGAATGAGCATGGAGATAAGCCTGGCTTAGCAGTGGGTTTTGTAGCACTGTGGTAATTGCTAGACTTCAAGTATTTTTACATGTCTTTGTTCAAAAGATGTCTTGATATTGTTTTAAAATTGAAAGCTGTAGTAGATATGTATATTGTGTAAGTAGGCTGGCTCTGGTCATATCAAAACTTTAAAATGTTTATACTGTGTAAGGTGCATTAATTAGTTAATCAGATAAGATTGTCTTTCAGACTTTGCAGTTGAAAGAAGAGGAAAATAAGAGATTAAATCAAAGATTGGTAAGTATTTGTGCAGTGCAAGTTTTAAGTCTTATGAAAAAATAAGAAAAGCTTACACATGTTATGTTTGTTAAAATCTAAAAACGTGCTTTATTAACTTCAAAAATGTTTTATGTTAAGGCAAGTGACAAATAGGTAACCTGAAAACCTTTCAGAGGTACCTCAACTTAGCGATCTTCTCATGGAAAAGATTCACAGGACAGGAGAGAAAGAGACTTCTTCCCAAAGAACACAGACCATCAGGGCTTGGTGTAGGGGGAGTTAATTTCAGTGCTGCCATGGATCAGTTTTTCAACAACATTAGACTGAAGGCAAGTTTACAAGTATGTAAATATGCCTGCCCATTAAGCATAATTAGGAGTGTTAGCAATAACTTAGAGGTTGTTTTTAGAAAACTGCACCTGTCATTTTTGTAAGATGTGAATCTTTAATTCTGCCTAGCAACTGAGATATAAACAGCCATCATCTTAAACTTAAGCACTCAAATAATAGTCAGAGCCTGTGGAAGGAAGAAGAATATAGTGAGAGAGTTCTGTTGATTCCTGTGCTATGAATCATACTTCTATTTATCCACAGTTTATCCTTGCTATCAGGTCTCAACCTTAAGTCTTACACGTTAAAACCTGTCCATAACAACCCTGGTAGAGCAAGGTATAAGAAAGGGTTGCAAAATATCTAAAAGCATATTTTATAAAAGAGGATTTCTTTCTTTAATTCAAATTGCCAACACAGTGCACAAAAGGTATTTCAGTGTAGTTTTTACAGTAAAACTCAAACACACTGGACAGTTTTCCCCAAACTCTCTGCATATTTCCTGGATTAAACTCTTGATCTCGTATCATCTCAGAGTAAAATGAAATTGAACAAAACCTGGCGTTACACAAGACAAATACAAATTTTTTTTTGTTGTTGAGATTAATACCAGGCCACATAAGAGAAAACAGTAGCTTATTGGTGTCCTAAAGCAATTCAAAGTTGATTTCTAAATGGGCATAGGAATATATGTTTTCAGTTTCTTACTTATAAATTGAACATTTCGTTGATAAAATAAACTGGGTTTATTTCTTGTCTCTTCATCCTCCTTTCTCCCCCTTCCCTTTCCAATCCACTTCTAAAACAGAAACATACATCAACACGTAAATACCAATATTTGTTTCTATCCAGCTACTTCAGATAAGGAACCCAGAAGAGGTTCTGCACAGGAAAAGAAAATCTTTTCAGGTCACTGACTTTTGCAGCAGAACTTGTGGATTACCTCTGCAAGCCGTAAAAGATACAAAGGAGCTCCTTTTAATATAAGGAATATTATTACAGGATTTCTGTTATTTTATATAAATTATTAGTATAAAGGCTATTAGAACACTAGTCATAAAATATCCTTTAAGTTGTAGTGGAAATATTCTTAACATTCTAATTCTATTTTTCTTAAAGTTAGAAATTAATGAAAAATACAGAAATCAAGCTAGTTTGCATTTTAATTTAACACTTATTCTGGCTTTAAACAGTAAGAAAAACTTTGGTCTTAACATCTGAAAAGAACTGTCAAACACTTTAGTGAAAAATGTAAGCAAATCATACACATTTGACAACTTTCATGTTAGCTGCAACTTTTGCAAGAAAGAAAAGTACAGTGTGAATAAGTCAAAGAAATGCAGTGTCTGAAACAAAAAGAAATCGATCTGAGGTTGGACTCCATAAAGAAAACTGCTGAAAGTATAATCAGAAGTTGAGAGCTTTGTTTTTTGTTGTAATGTATTCAATTTGGGCTCATTCTTTGAAGAAATTAAGAAAATGGGCTGTGAATAGGCTTCAAGCTGATATTAAGACAGGCTGATACTGTTTCCAGGGAAGTGGGGAAGAAGACTGACAATAGGAAATATCCTGTAGGTAACAATATTTGAGTTACAGCTGAAAAATCATGTGCCAAACTTCAAGTATGAGTAATCTAGATTTGAATAGCATGTATAAATGGTCCGGGAAGTAGGAACCTATGGAAAAACTGCAAGACCTTTAATCAGAGTTTCTACAGGGCAATTATGAATTGTCTCCTGTAAGGAAGTTACCAAAGAGTAATGAAATGTATACATTTACATCAGATCAGCTTCTCTATCTACTTTCCTGTATATGGGCTATGTATCCCTTTGTAGATAGAAACTAGCATTACTGTAGAAAGTGCAGGTACACTTCTAGTCATTGTTAGATCTAGTTTTTCCTGTTGAAGTTGGTTCATGTGCCAGTATTAATTAATTCACACAGATTTAAAGGTGGATATCATGCATATAGGAGATAAGAATTATGTCCAAAACCTTACATAATTGAGCCTTTGGTCTTGGTCAATTTGACTCCAGTTTTATTCCAGGGAGCGCTGCTCTGTCTTTTAGAGTGAACTTTAGATTACGTGACAGTTCTTAGTAAAACTGAGAGACTATATCGAGTTCAACATCGAGTTTAATTTCAGTAAACATGTTAAACTTCCAGTGTTTTACCATCAGCCTTTTCTAGAAAGTCAGTGGCTGCTGTGTGAGAATGCACAGCTCTGTCATAGGTCTTGTGTATGCTCAGAACAAATCTTCACTGGCACTGATCTGGAAAGCATTTCTGTTTTAAATGAGGGAGAAGTCAGTTATGTAAGAAATTTCATAATCAAAGATAGCTATTTAAAAAAAAAAAAACACCACCCACAAAAAAATCTGCAAAACTCCAAAACCACAAACAAACAAAAACCAACCAAACCTGCTACAGAACAGGATGACGTAAAAGTATGCTGTTTTCTTGAGTGAATATAAGGTCTGCAAGAATAAACACTGTTGAAATCAATAATAAACAATTTACCTTAACAATATTGTTACCTGCAGTGTATATTTCATCATAGCTTACCAACAGTTTATTGCTTTTCTCCTTTTTTTTGTAGATGTCCCAGAGCATGTCATCAGTATCCTCAAGACATTCTGAAAAAATAGCTATTAGAGAGTAAGTTAATGTTTATGTGAAAATTAACAGATGGATACGACTTCAATAATAAGTATGTAGATAAAGAATATCGCAGTTCTGTTCTTGCTCTGTGATGAAAAGATACATAGGTCATCTCTATAGTTTAGCCATCAGTTACTGAATCATCCAAAATGGGCATAAATAAAATTTTTTAAGCCCTTATTTTAAACAAACAAACAAAAGGCCTTTCTGAATTCTGTATGTCAGTGGCTTTCTTGAATTCTGTGCCTTTCTTTCCACTGTTCATAAGGATAATACCTCATGGGATTTCTAGAATCTTCTCAGAGTTTTCGGTTATTTTTTGTTTATCTGTAACCTTCTTGAAAGCATGCTGAGAAAAAGTAGAAGGAATCCTGTTCACCCTGAATATGCATAGTACTCCATTTTATTTCAAGAGAAGTTTAACTGTCCTGAAGTCTTCAAAATTTTTGGCTTACCTTGACAGGATGAAATGAAATTCATTCAAATATTTTGCTAGATATTATCAATCCGTTAGCAGCTGCATGTAGAATTGTTTCTGGAAAAAGAAGTATTAATTCTTGCAAAATGTGAAAGCTACAGACAGCTGTTCTTAAGTAATTTATCAGTCTGATATTGAGTAATATAAAAAATACCTTCTTGGAAAGAAAACTAACACAGATTATGCCTTTAAAGTTTTCTGAATTACACCAAATTGCGTGTTTATTGTAACAAGGTCAGTATGAGTAGAAGCAACTTTTCCTGCGAGCATCTGAATATTCTTGCAACTCTCTTGGTAGTCTTTGGTGAGGGAAATGTTGTGAAAGAAGAATTTCTGTGCAATAGAGATGTCTTCAAGTATAGTCTGTCACCACAACAAGTTCAGGCAGAACAGCCTGGAGTATTGTTTGATCTGAAAGTGAACTTCAAAGAAGAAGAGCTAAATTTTTCTCTAGGTTTACCTGTTTATCTCCGATTATGTGTCTGTGGTCTCCTTTTATGGAGAAAAGTTCTCCCCTTTCTTTGCCACTTCCTACCCATCACCAGAGTAGTAGTAATATTTATTCCTGGAGCCCTCTTATGCTTTAATGCTTAATTTACAGCTATTGTAAACTTTTTCATTAATGGGTAAATAATTTACTTCCAATACATTTGCACTGTGAAGCAGAAATCAGAGACAGAAAAAGTTCTCTGAATTTTGTTACTGAAACTTTGCATGAGAACTTGGTGGCTTCTTGTGTTATCCTGGTGTCAGGAAGAAACAGATTTTTGAAACTTATGTGAAGTCACCACAGTGTTTCTTTTGCTTTTAACCCTTTCATCAAAAATGAACACTTCATTTATCTTTTGTCATGTGTACTTAAAACTTTAAGACTGAATACCTACGTAAATGTTTGGCTACATTTTCCTGTGTTCAAATAGACTTCAGTTTAGAAGATCAAAAAAGTGTTTGTAAGCACTCGTACAGTGATCACTACCATAAGTATTGGTGAATAAAAAGATAAAATTGAAATGTTAGTATTTTGTTAGGCCCTTCCGTTTATATTTTAAAGCAAAACTGTCAGTTCTTTTGGAAAAAAAAAATTTGAGTCGATGGATGTAGAAAAACATTTCACAACCACTTTTTAAAATGTGGACTGTTTTATTGACTTCAGAAAATATAAAATGTGTATGAGTTGGCGTAAGAAGTAGAAATGTCTGTGGTGCTGTTCAACTAAGTCTCAGTCTATGCAATACTTGGGAAAAAATGTAGCGTAGTTCATGCAGTTTTAAGCTTCCGTGCTTTTGGTTTTTCTAGTTAAGTTCCCTGATTTTTTTTTTTCCTCCCCAGTTTTCAGGTTGGCGATTTGGTTCTTATTATCTTGGACGAAAGGCATGACAACTATGTATTGTTTACTGTCAGTCCAACCTTGTATTTCTTGCATTCAGAATCTCTTGCTGCACTGGATCTCAAACCAGGTGAGTGTGGTAAGTGTCAGATTACTTCCCATTATTATCTCCTCCTACGAATAACACTCTTAACTTTCTAACACCTATTAAGAGATTTTTCTAAATATGTATGTGATAAATAGGAGAAGCATGTAGATAGCTGTCAGCTATCTTTGTAGCTTTTGCTATTTGTTCTGATGCTAAACATTTTCAAGGCAGAACATTTTAAATAAAAGATTTATATAGTTGTTAATATCTTGGAAAAATAAGGAAAAATATCTGCATCATCAAAGTAAGCTGTAAAAAGAAAAAGAAAATGCCAGTTTTGTACACACACAGAGTATGTTAACACGTCTGTGGGGAAAATGTTCCCATCGGGTTGCTTAGCTATTCAGTAGCATGAATAGTAATGTATAATTGTGTGGGTCTCAGGCCTATTTTTATTTGGATTTATGTTTTCAATGTCTTCTTTGAGGAGAGTAAATACAAAACTCAAGGTAACATTTCTGTCAAAACTGCATGCTCTGTTTTTAATACCTGATTTTATTATGTTCTTTGAAGATTGTCTTTGAATAAAATTTGTTCACTCTGTAGCTTGTCTTCTCAAAGTGACTGGAATTTATGAACCCAGATACACATCTGAAATAAAATATAGACCACAATGGATGGGGATTTGCAAGCAGTGTTTCTGCTGATACAATTCCTCCACTCAATTTAAATGGTGTTTATCAGGGCTCAAGTTTTCAGAGAACAGTTTCTACGTGTTTTGCTTCTGTTCAGGTTGATGGCACATTTTCACAGAATCATTAAGGTTGGAAAAGACCTCTAGGTCAACCCAACAATACCATGTTTCCTCCCTTAATGTTTGTTATTTGTTGGCTAGGTCTGGCAGCTATGTAAACTTCGTTAAATTGAAGTATTAATCTTTTTTAAATGAGGAAAAATAACAATGCTTTGCACTAAACTATGTGCTACATTAGATTCATGTAAACATGTTTAAACTATCACACATAGTATTTTTTTTGCAAACCCACCCGTGCTCACAACTTTGTTGCAGAAATGTCTAATAACATTTTGTATTGATTCTCATTTATTAGTAAAAGCTTCTGTATGTTATTGCATGTCAGAAGCTATCAGCCTAATCACTGTGTAGTCTCCAGAAGACCACCAAGCTCTAACTGCATTCCGAGACTGCTGAATCTGTCCCATGTGTGTTCTGTGAAATACACGGGAAGAACTCCTATCTCACTTTTAGACATAATACATTCTGAACTATGGCATTAGTGGTCCATATATAATGATGTGATACATGATTTATTTTCTTATTATCAGTTTACATATATAAGGTAAAACACACGTCAGTTTGTATATTGCTCCTGAGTACGCAATTCACTGACCTTTCTGTTTCCAAATGGACTTAGCTTGCTCCATTCCTGATCACTTGCTAAATAGAGTTAGTCTCAAATTTGAGAAACCTGACTATAAAACAAAAACAAAGACTTACCATTTGCTTCAGGAACACATCTGTCTCTAGCTCAATAGTTCAGGAAGCCATGTCTTGATTCTATTTCTGCATAAGGCAAGTGGGGAAAATGAAACCAAGAACACTGGTGGTATGTGCGATAGATTGAAATTGGTATGGGCCTAGGTGCTGCAAATCATTGTTTTAAGGGCTGCCAAAATGTTGCATCTAAATCTGACCTTTTCTACCAGCATGTACTTATCAATTTAATAATCCTATATAGGTCCACCTACAGAATTTAAGTGTCAGGGATTTAGGCTATGTTAGGTTGTCTGTACCTATATTAAGAGCACTTAGAATGCTATGAGAACACTGAAATTGGTTGAGCACTGCGTGGTTTCTGTGTTGTCCCTTATCACTGAGATAAGTTTTCATTTGCAAATGTAAGGGGGTGGGGGGGGGGAACCCTGAATCTATCTCACAGTCTTGATTAGATCAATGAAGTCTATCAGCCAAGCAAATTGAAAAAAACTTCAGTTGTAGAGCATTCAGGTCAGATATGAATACTTTTGCACAGTTTTGTAGGACTATAGAGTAGAAAAGAATCTGCTCCATTATCGACAGTCAAATTAATCATGTCATGGTTTAACCTTATCCAGGACTAAGCACCACACAGCTCTTTCCTCGCTCCTCCCCAGTGGGATGGGGGAGAGAATCAGAAGAGTAGAAGTGAGAAAACTCATGGGTTGAGGTAAAGACAGTTTAATAGGTAAACCAAAAGCTGCGCACACAAGCAAATCAAAACAAGGAATTCATTCATTCACTACTTCCCATGGGCAGGCAGGTGTTCAGCCATCTCCAGGAAAGCAGGGCTCCATCACGTATAACGGTTACTTGGGAGAACAAACGCCATCACTCTGAACACCCCCCCTTCCTCCTTCTTCCCCCAGCTTTATAGGCTGACCATGATGCCATATGGTGTGGAATATCCCTTGGGTCGGTTGGGGTCAGCTGTTCCAGCTGTGTCCCCTCCCAGCTTCCTGTGCACCCCCAGCCCACTCGCTGGTGGGGTGGGGTGAGAAGCAGAAAAGGCCTTGACACTGTGTAAGCACTGCTCAGCAATAAAGAAAACACCCCTGTGTTATCAACACTGTTTCCAGCACAAATCCAAAAATATATCCCCATACTGGGTACTAAGAAGAAAATTAACTCTCTCCCTGCCAGACGCAGCACATTCCTGAAGGATAAGATTAAAATTTCAAACTCTGGTTCTTGAGTGACTCCTGTTCTAGTCACTAGATAGAGTATCTCATAAATGAATAGAAAAGCATTGATTTTAGTATTATGTAGAGCATATGTGAGCTGTTCCTTCCGTTTTGATGTTTTCTTCATGCCATGATTCGGGATAGTTAGAAAATAGCAAAGCAAGTTAAATGGATATAATTTCTTGGAATACAAGGCAAATATGCATTTCAACGGTACAACCTGAAAGTGTGTTTATGCCCACTTTGTTGGTCTTTTGACCTGTCAGTTTATTACTGAGGTTTTTCACTTTTCTCCTTTCTGAACAGTATTCTGTACTCTCGAAGACTGCAATCATAAGTAGCAGACTTGCAGGGCTCTAAAATTACTGTTTATGAGTAACTAATTTCCATCACTAATACAGAAAAAATAACTCAGATATTTGAGTAAGGGCAATAATAATAGCTGCATACAGAAGACTTTCTATCCTTTGAAATACATCAAGAAATTATCACCTTAAATCAGGCCAAAAGGTGAAGTGGGTTGACTAGAATAATTTAAAATCACTAAATGAATTTCAATTTGGGGTTGCTTTTACCTTCTCTAATGTTAAGTTTTAAAACAAAATTTAGACTAAAAAAATAAATTTTTATGTTTAAAAATGCCGTTGACCTGTCTTGACATCTGAACTTATTTAATTTTTGTTAATTTATTAAAAAAGGGGGTTTTGAATAATTTTTGCTTACAATGAAATCACTTTAGCAAATAATCTTTAACCATATTGAATGTAATATCCTGTTACCTGTAGTTGATTATCCAAAATAATAAATATATGCTCTCTTTAGCTTCAGGTGCATCTAGGAGACCTTGGGTTCTAGGAAAAGTGATGGAAAAGGAATATTGCCAGGCAAAAAAGGTAAGGAAGTAGGAATGGAAAAGCCTCTGATACAATTAATAGAGAAGAAAATCAGATTTAATGTAACAGTTGTGAAAAGTACTCCCTGCATAAGTGAGTAAGAGAGCAGTGGCTTGGGTGGTTATGTCCGTACTGCCCAGAACCTGGCCAGACCCCAGATGGTCTCGTAAATGCTGGGAGGTGGGAGACAGTTTGTGCTTAAAAACATAATAATTCCACATTTCTAATGTAATTTGATTTCTTCTTTTTTTATTTGTAGGCACAAAACAGATTTAAAGTTCCGTTGGGTACAAAATTCTACAGAGTGAAAGCAGTACCATGGAACAAGAAAGTATAACACAGCAAAACTTTAGTTCATTCTGTCTCCGTTCTTTTTTTGACTTGTCCTTCAGTGCTCGTTCATCGCTCCAAATAGCAGGCCATCTTTTTATACTGAGGTCATGTGACAAGATACGTCATTGATGTACTGCTTTTACTTTTTAACAGGTCACATTTTAGAAACAAGAATTTCATCAAAAACTCTGGCCCTAACCGTTCCAATTTTTTTACCCAGATAACTTTAGGAGTGTGGACCAAATGAGTTCATTTTCTCAAAGGGCAACCACATGAAACATGGTTTGTTAGCCATGTTAATTGCCTGCTAAATATACATTAGCTTGTATTTAGATGTTAAATGTTAGTTGCCATTATTACCAGCATACGTCCTTTTGTGAGATCATTATCAAAGTACTTGCACTCTTTAACAGATTCTTTATATGTGTAAAATTCATCAACTATTTAAAGAGGAGTGTTCATTGCATGCAGATAATCACATAATTTTTCTTCAACATGAGTTTGCCTCAATAGATGAATAAAAATAACTACTGCAACTTGTTTCATTACATGAAAATGCTCTTTAATGTTAAAAACAAAACTTGTAATTTGATAGACTGATTTTGAAAATCAGTCACAGTTAGATCTGCAATCTTCAAAAGCACTTTCGATGGATTGATCACACAGATTCTGAAGGGAAGACACCTGTGCTGTTTGTTCAAAGTGAAGCACTTGTTCTTCCCAACAAACCAGAAATCTTGTATTAATCTATTTAGAAAAATCATATTGATGAAATTGTATTTCATGGTTGAGTTTCAGGAAAAAACTCATTGTACATTAACCATACAAGAGTCATTTAAGTAACAGATTATTGTAATTGTAAAAGACATGTAGAATTTTAAAACAATAAAGATTTGAAACTGTATGTGTTTGAAGTATTTCTGTGCCTTTAAAATACTATCTATAATATTTATTTCATGTTAATCTGTTGCAGCTTCTCTCTGATTCCTCCAGCAGTTTCATTACATACAAATACCTAAATTTTCTACAAGAGGCACTAATATTCAGCAACATTCAGGAATTACAAGAATTACCTTGTAACAATATAAAAAGAATTTAAGTAGACAGAAATTAATTTTGTCAGCAAATCAAACTGATAAATGAAATTTTTCAAAATAATTACACTGGCTACACTTCAAAAATGTTGTCTAATTTATTTTATTTTTTTAATAGTGTAAGATGATGTACTATAAGTGTGTAGCCAATGGAAAGTGAAATTCTGGATTCAGTTATGAGCTTATGTCTAAGACTTAATCCATAGAGTTATTTAACTGTGATTTATCTTCAGAAGGTGTGGAGTGGAGGAAGAAAAGAGATAAAGAAATGGTCACATGAAAATGTCAATACTTCTGCCTGTATGTTGCAAATAATATTCCTTCCGACTAACCAGTCTACTTGAACACTGAGAAACTTCGGTATATGCTCATTTAAAATTTTGTTACATAACAATTTTAAGTTCAGATTTTTATGAAATGCATGGGCTTGTAATTGTATCACACCTTTGACGAAATAAATCTAAGACAGCTGATCTCTGGAAAACAGAATGTCATTTCGTCAGGTCGCATTCTTATCTGATTGTTACCTTCTAGCTGATCTACTGACTTTTTAAAATTACTTAGCAAAAAAATGTGCTGCCTTGTGCAAGAACAGTATTGCCATAGTTGAGTACTGCCCGGTGTCAAATATGTAAATAACATAGATCTATAGAACAGGTTTAAAGCAAAAAAAAAGATGAAGCAATACTTTTTTATCACTGAATTTTTGACCTTCAACTAAATGGGAATTCAGTTCTATCTGCAATTTAGATGCAGTCTTGTTCCTTTAGTCAAATGAGTCGCAAGTTTAAGAAGGCGCATGCATAGCATGATTCAGTCCTCCTAATATGCTGAGCCTTTAGAAGCCTCAGTATCTTTTATCCCACTGCAAAACTTTCCCAGCCTGAGATAATCTCCCTACTGCTTCGAGTATTATTTGTTCTTCAGGGACTAATTATCTCCCAGGCCTGGCTAAGGGGCAGAGAGTCCTTCCGTTTCTGGGAGGACAGCCACTCCTTGAGTAGCAGCAGTGGATCTGCGTGGCCATGTGCAATCCAGCACTACAACGCAAGACCCCACTCCTCTGTTCTTGAATAGTCTACTTCAAAGATAAGTAAAAGGTCACCCAGAATTTTCCCCACAGAGGAGAGGATGTGTTTGTCGAGTTCTTCCGAGTTGGATAAAACTGCAGATTTGATGATGGCCCTACGGGACTGTGCACCTACAAGCAGCACTCATTTTTGGGCATACAAAAACTAGTGGGTTTCTGATACTCTTAATGCCATTAAGCACTAAGGCCTGTGTGTCTTGCAGTCTGTGTGGATGGCATACCATGGAGTTCTTTGCAGGCTCTGGGACGGTGGCCTGAGCGCAGAAGTGAGGTAAGCACAGAGCTTCATGCTGAGAATTTAAAAAAAAAAGACAAGTCAAATTCTTTCATCTTTGTCTGTAAAAAAACCTGAGTTTTCTAGTCTCAGTTTATTGTTCCCCAGATTAAAAAAAAAAGTATATATATTTAAGCTTATATGTGGACAGTAGCAATGATGATTTATGGGGTTATGAAAGTTGGCTTGATTTCTAGCTTAAGACAGACAAAGGCGTGACTGACATTTATGTAACTTCAAAACACATGAGCAATATATGAAAGTGAACTTCTGAAGCACCTATGTAAACTGATTAAAATAAAGTACTGTAATGCAAACCATGAGGGAAGAAAAAGTCATTCCCTGCTGATATCTGCCACTTAAAAAAACACCAGGAGGTGTCTGTTATTGTTACATGACATCATATTTTTAGAATATAAATAACCAGCAATGGGTTTGGTTTTTAGGAATATTTGTCATGTGTTACATTTTATAATCTTTATGTATATTCAGAATGGAAATTCTGTCAGACAAACTCCTAACATAGTAATGATTCTGAACAGTCATTGAAAAAAAATGTAGTTTACATATTTTTTGTATGTCACAGCCTTACTAGTTCTTGAAACTATGCATGTTATGCACTACCTATGTGTTTCGTCTTGCTCCATAATAAAACTTTGTATACGGCTATATAATTTGGATGAGGAGCATATTCAGGGGGGATGGGGGGAAGTTGGAGGATAAATTTGATGATCTGAGATTCCTCTAATTCTTTCGTGCAGCTGCATGTTGGGAACTTACCAATTACTACAAAAAAAACCTCTTACGCTACTGCTAATATATGCTCATTTCATAAGTCTGGCTTTAGACAAAGGCAACTATATTTTTGAAGTGCAAAAAGGAACATGAACGGTAGAGAAAGTTGATTGAAAGCAAATATTGTCCTGCAGACTTAATGCAAAAAGGATGTGATAATTGAAAAGTTGGTTTTGTTGTTTTGTTGCGGTTTTTTTCTCCATTGTTCTTAGAAGGCTATACCCGTTTGAATACTCGAGGAAGCATGTGGCTTTTTGCACTGCTCTGCAGTAGGTCTCAAAGTCAGGAGCTTGTGCTGTTTAGAATTCAGCTGTGGTTCAGCTGAATCTTAAGATGGCCTGTGAGTAGGACCAGCTTACACTTGAGTATACGCTTTTCCCTAAATATAGTTGACATTACATATGTTGCGTAGCAGAACTGGAAAGTCTGCCCTCTGCTCTGCAGAATTATTCTGTGCCTTTCTGCAGCTCAGGTTTTCTTTGTGGCCTAATATTGCAGCCTTTCTTGATTTGTGGAGTTTTAGCTAGAAGCCAGATTGGCTGTAAATGGTTATAGCAAAAATTGATTAGTACTTTGTAGTGCTTATTCATTCCTATAAATTTTTCAGTAATAAATTGTCATGCAGGGAGTTATTTCTTAGTGCCCATTTGACACTTCTGATTCTCATCTTCGGTACCGCTGGAAACTATGTTGGTAGTCTGCGTGGGTCAGTTCTCACTCTGAGCCAGTTTCCTGTATAACACAAGGCAGGCAGTTGTACTGTTGCATATCAAATCACATACCCCTTTTAGAATATATCTTTAAAATGGCCTAATACACATTAGAAAATTCATTTTTACAATGGTTGATTAAAGAGCTGTAATTTATTTTCAGCTGGGTTTTGTAGGTTTCAATTTCTGTCTACTGGGATCTTGTGCATTTTCTGCCTTATATTAGGTTTCCATAATGGGCATATTAGAGAAAAAAGGAAGGAAAAATAATTCCCAGTGCTTCTCCATCTGCCAGATTACTTCTTTCTTTCCTAAGCTACCAGTATCATCCTGAATTTTCATTCTTTCTGTGGATATAGTTCCTTAGCAATCATCTTGAGAAATTTTCTTAAACTTATGACCCAGTACTGCATAGGAAACTTAAGATGACCCATGATTTTTATATGATGCCTTTTGACTGTCTGTGATAATCTTTCTTTTTCTGTTGTCTTAGTCTCACTTCCCAAACTCACTGAAGAGCTGGAAGTTACTGTTGACAATTCAAGTCCATTCTCTATATCCCTGTATGGTTGAATGAGGCAAATGCATTTGCCTCATTGTGTAGGTGAATCATGTTTTCCATTGCACATGTGTAGTTTAACCTATCCACTGGTGACAAAGAATAGGGCATGAGCTTTTAATACCTGAATGCTGGAGCTGGTTGGTAAGTTTTTAGTAGAAAGTTCTTTTTTGGAAAATCCCAACTCTTACAAACTTGGAATGTCCCATAGAAGTACATCTAACACTTAAGAAACTGCTCGTGAGTAGACATGCCACCATGTAACCTGGCACGGAGTCATCTGCTGTTAAGGGAAGACACCTTGCTGTCTGACTTCTAAGCCATTGAATAAATAGCTTTCTCCAAGGGGTCCCACAGGTCATTTTTTCCTTAATTGCAAAAATTAAGCATCAAAACTGTAACACTTCCTATGCAATGGAACAGCTCTTTAGTAGCCATCAGTGGCACCAATTTCTTTTACCTACAAAGCATTCTTATGGCCAACTATTTTAATAGGTATGCTAAGAAATTATGAGAAGGAAAAGAGGTTAAAATGGCTTTGTTTTCCGTACCCATTAAACAAAGTTCATATTTTAAACTTTAACAACTTATTTTTGTAATGTTGTGCTCCTTTGCCTGTCAGGCAATGACCTACTGGTTTTTGTATGTGTCTCGTATATGTTGTTGTAAACAAGCTATGTGGCAGTTTATTCTGCAGAAACATTTTGGTGTCACTGAATCTCAGACTAGCTTAGGTAATACTGATGTAATTTCATTGGCAATCAAATTTTGAGGCAAAAATCAGTATTTTAAAGATGGTATTGTCTATACGGTAATTATTCAAATGAATGTGTCTCTCCTTGCATCCTGTGACAGATATAGAAGATGAAATTGTAAACCTATCCAGGAGTTCAATGCATAATTTGATTTTTTTTTCCAGGTTTACAGAAATTTTTGTTCAAGCATCCTCAATATGGATAAAGGGAACCAAAATTATAGTAACAAGTGTTATTTTTATTATAAGGGAAAAGAAATCCATAAAGCATGTCGTGTACTTTTAAGCATAAAGTAATCTAAATAAGACCGAAGTCTAATGATGAGGTTGTCCAAGTAATGGCCAGTAGATGATCCTGGAAACCAGTTTTAAAAGATGAGAGGAAGGACAAATCTCTATGCCGTGCTAATGGCTACTTTTCTCTTGTGCTAAACTTTACATGTTGACCAGCATGAGCAGTGTATTCTTAAGAGTTCATGGTTACCATCTTCACCAGTAGTGAGAAATCAATTGGAAGCCTTTAAAACTAAAATGAATTTTACCAGCCTAAAGAGCAGAGAGCTGTGGCTGAGAGCTTGTACCCACAGGTGCTGAGTACAGGAACACTGCTTAATGGCCAGGGGGCAGACACTGACACCAATACACAAAAGGAAAAACGGGGAAAAAATAGCAATCCTTTTGCTTTCTACTTGTCACAGAATTTACACCATCTTCCATAAATCCTTTTCACCTGCTCTTCATGTTTTCAGTTGGCCCATATTTGTTATATTTAACTTGTTTAATTATTTCCCTGGGTTGGTGGGATTTTTATTTTTCCCATGGAGGACTTCTGCAGAAGCTGAATCATTTTGCTACAGGCTGGATGCTATTTTCCTTCACGCCCGTACCTTCTCATCTTCCGTCAATACAGTGTCAGCCTCCCTGTGGGCACTCTTCATACTTGTGATCCTCTTGCTGAATTTACAGGTGGGGAATTAATGGCAGCACTGCTTTGCTGTAGACCAAGCGCTTTGACTTTGGGCTGGGTTGTAATGGAAAGCCCCAGCATAATGGTTTCAGCTCTTCTGCCGCTCTGTGCTGGTTTTATAGTGTTTCAGCTTTCCTCCTCAATGGCACCTCGTGAACCTTCCAGGGGAGCGACGCACCTACTGTTTGTGGCCAGTTCTGTTGCCTGGGTGACTTCTTTGATGTGTCTTCACAGCAAGTTATTAGTCAGATGTTGAGGCTGCCTGCTTCATATTGTAATTATTATCCCATCGCCTGCATTAGTGTTATAGTGAATTAAATATATGTTTCTAACAAAATTCTCTTTCCGGTATGATGCTTTAACACTGTGACCTGCTTGCAAAATCCTGCTTTGCGGGTTCAGGAGTTCAGTTTGTTTCTGTACTGCGAGTCCTTCGCGCTCTCAGAGAAGGCAATGGAGCCAGTTGAAAGGAGCGAAGGAGGGAGTGGATGTTTCAATGTGTGCTGAGGAGCAGCAGACCACGCTGAGACCAGAGGCCTGACTGTCATTGGCCTGTGTCCGTGCTCATGATGTGGGGTCTTTAGGATGTTGCTTTGCCTTGTGCCTTTCCTTACGTGGAGCCAGGCTGCTGCAGCTGTGTTGACCCCTGGATGTAGGTGTGAGGAGGAGGAGGACAATGAGGGGGTTGAAGAAGCCCTGCCAGAAGCTTCCTGTGATTCCTCTTGGCATAAATCCTGGGAATCGGTACCTGGGTGGTCCAGACCATTTTAGCACTAGTTTTAGTTCCTTGGCCAGCAGAACAAAAAGTCATTTCCGAAAACTGTTCATCAAGTTTAATGTTTCAGCTGAGTGCTAAGAACACTCTTCAGGATCAGCAGTGAAGCAGTTCTGCAGATGTTGTTCTCAAAGAGACTAAACCCAGGACAGTGTTTGAAACTTGCCCCCTTTTCTATGAAGTGTGATGCTGCAAGAGGTAGTAATTTGCAAACCCCTCCAGAAATTCAGCCTGTTAATCTGCCAGCTCCAACTCTTCCCAACCACAAATATTCAGAGTTCAAACCACTTGCAGTTGCGGCTTTTATATATATTTAATACATCTCCAGAAAGTACCATTTCCACATTTTTAGCTTCTTAAAATAGGTGAATAGTTCCTACAGGACGATGTCTGTCAGTGTTGTGTAACCTTTGGGTTCTTTCTGAGGGAATATTTTTGTTAAGTCTACGAGCACAGCTGTTAGATAAATGACAGAGCAATAGTAGCACTTCCATTTCTGCATGCCTAGTTATTCCTTTTTAAACAAGCATAGCATTATAATGTGGAAGTTGAAGTGGTTGATTTAGTAGTTATTTTCATTTTTAAATCCATTCTAGATGTAAAAAAAAAAGATGAAATTCCAATGCAGAGGAGGACTATTATTACATTTTTGAAAGCCTAAAATGGATCTTGATAAGTTACTATTTCAAGTGTGTCCCAGGAATCCAGGAGCCTTTTTATGAAACAAAATCTGTGGGTTACTTCAATGAAAAGGAAAAAAGCACACTATTGTTCTCATATTTTTTGACATAAGTAATGTTTAAATCTATTTTTAAAGATACAGAATTAGCTGCTTTCTTATTTTAAAACCAGAGTTAAAAAGTTAAGGTTCTCTTTTACCGAACTGTATCTAATTATGTATGCGGGGTAGTTAAACAGTTATTTTGTGGTTTTAAGACACTTTTTGTGTGTGTTTATTTGATGAACAATAAAAGTAGACAATAAATATGGTAACAGCTACAATGGAATTGCTTGCTTGCTTCTGTGTTTCACCCTTTAGAAAAGGATTGTGACTAAGGCAGTATGCCTGAGCTGTTAGTGCCTGCTTTGAACATATGTTTCTATATAGGTTATGTAGCATGGAAACAGTAACACTGTGTTGCTGCATCGATAGCTATGACTGTGTGATGTTCTGAATGTGCTTAACTGAACGCTGATAATTCCTGTCTCCTGTTTCTGTCTGATCTGAGATTAGTCTTTTCATTGGTCCAACTTCCTCTAGGCCTGCTTTTAAAAGTTGCATTTGTAGAGGAACGGACATAAAAAAATAGTAATTTCCTGCAAGGCATTCCTTTAAGTAGCCTATTTCTCCTCTCTTTCCACTAAGTTCTTATTTTGATTTGTGAGCGTACATATCTCTTGTTTAAAAAAAAAAAATATAAAAATTACAAGGGAAGCATGGGACAGACCTTACAGACTGTATTTATGCTTTGGAAGATGCATAAACCCCAACCTTTAGAAAAATAATGGTGCTCTAGAAAAATCATGAAGGAAGAACTACAGCTAATGGGTAAAGTAACTCACTGGCTATTGTACTAGAGGATACTTTCTTAAGGATAAGTAACAATATTTTACTATACTGTAGTTCCACTTAGTAATAGTGGATACTCATCATGACACCCATTTCTCTGTATATTTTGGTAGATGGAAATAAGGATCTTGGCTGAGTTGCTTCTCCAGGTCCATGGTTCACATAGACTAAGCCTTACAACCTGCATCTGCTCTGCATCTTACTCCTTTTATGATGTTTTGTGATGTTTATGATGTTTTTGTGATGTTTTCCACTTTCTACATGGTATGTTTGGCCCTTGTTTCTTTTCCTTGTCTCCTGACTTTTCATCTCCATTATTCAATACTGTAGGAGAATATTCTAGAATTTTTCCCTTGAGGAGATTGTATCGTTTGCTACCCAAAAGTCCTGAACTGTGAAAGAAAAGAAGGAGCAGGGCCATGCCGGGCAGCTAAAGCTCATCTGCTGATAGCTTGCTTCTGACCTGAAGACTTCACACTTTGAGTGCATATTTGATGACAATTTTAAGGAGGAAATGGCCGCTTCTATTTCAGGAAGACATTAAAACTATAAAGAGGGAAAAAAAAATTTGTTGTCTTCAGGGTAGAAGTGAAAATTGATTATTCATGGTATTAGTGGCTTGAAAAAGCTTCAGTACTTGTAAGAAATACCAGAATGGAAATTACTTTATCCAGGTTTGAGGTGGAAATTAGCCATATGATGCAGATTCTGGAATAATCCTGAAAGTTCATAGAATAGATATTCTCATAATGGGAATAACTGACGACTTTGAAGGGGGAAGGAAATATCGATTTATTCTGCCACGGCCAAAAGGACAACTGGGGGAAGATCCCTGGGTGCAGGCTTCTGGGAAGAGCAAGCCCAACAGAGGCTTTGATACCAAGGAAAGCCAGTGGGGCTTCAGGGACCCAGTGACATCTGCAGAGCAGCATCTGCTGATGTATGTTTCCTGACCAGTGAGAGGTTTATGTGCTTGTAATATACACTGAGCCGTAGCGTGGCTCGGTGTGTGCTGTGCTCTTTGTCTGTGCTGAAGATTATGGATGTTTTCTGAAGGTTCCCATGTGATTCACCAAATACTCTGATGCATCCTAAGTAGTTTACACTTAGATGTGTGATTCCAGGTGCTCACTTTCCTCATCCTAAAGCACTGGGCAGGTGGGGGGAGAAGATGATGCCCAAAGCCATCAAAGATCTGGGATCTATACTTTCAAGTTATTTTGCCATTTTCTGAATTGTTTAATAGAAAACCCAAAATAACCATGTTAGAAACTTACCTATCTGCAGTTCCTGTAACATTGAAGTGTCAAAACAGAAAATGGTTAAAAATAAAATAAATAAAATAAAATCTGAGGTTATTTAGGATGCCAGCAGCTGACACTGCAGCAGTATCATGATGTGTGCAGGGAGAAAGGGAGTGCTTCCTGATAACAGTGTTTATGAGTAAGATAATTTCATAAGAAAATGAGGATATATTCAGAGATGGGCAATAGAGGATTAACTGACTCCAAGACACATGAAAAAGTGAATTAAAAATGCCAGATCTTCCATCCTGCTGGAGGAAAGCATCTCTCTTGCTTTGAGGCCCAGCGATGCCAAATGAAATGAACGTAATGCCTCCTGATGGCAGAGCAGTGCCATGTAAAGGAAGACCTGCAAGTCCAGGCAACAGCAAAACATTCCTTAAAAATTTAGCAGGCCAGTCCTAACTGTTCAGAGTTGGGAATGGTTTTTGCCAGTTTATAGGAGGTGTAGTTTTATTTTTTCTTTCGTCTTTTTGCCTGTGGCTGGAACTTTATACAACTGAGTTTCTTGACTGGCAGGAGAAAAGGGGTAGAGACTTTTCGGCTAGAGAAAGCGGTGGCAAATACATGGGTATATGTAAGGAAAGCAGATATCCTTTTGATACTTTGAACTCCTGAATGTCACAGCCACAAGAGTGGGGAATTCCCATGAAGTTATGAAACTAATAAAAAACCTGCTGTTGCTGTGAAATATTATTTTTTCCAAATTAGGAAAAAGTAATCTGTGACAGGAAATAGGAGCCAAAAGACAACTAATGAAATTACCTTTGATTTTTTTTAAAAAAATATTCATGAGAAGCCCTATCTTTAGTAAGAATGGTTTCTATTAGTGTCTTGCTGAGATGAACCTTTGACTTCTCTAACATCTGTAATGCCACGGACAAGATAGTCTATTAACTGATAGACACTAAGTGTCTTGCAAGAATTCAAGCAGTCCTAAATATTAAATATGCCATGGGAAATGTTGCAGGATCACACAGTGGCCAGCTTGGTGAGAAGAATAATGTTGTTGGAGCCTTTCTTCAACGTCTTTAAAATAATAAAAAGAACCAACAACCATCTACAAAGAAATATATGTGCTAAAGTAAAAATACACTTAATGAGAAAGGCTGCCTTCTGGGATTTTATTAAAGGTGTATCAATTTAAAGGTATTTTTTAGTCATGTATAACTTAAATCTCTCAATATCTGTTCTAACTTAATGTTTGGTTTTTCAACAATAAAAAAAATCTAATCTCACTTAAGATACTTTTTCACAGGTTTATGGCAAATGTGCTCTCAAAAATCATTCTTCACCTCTGACACTTGATGAAAGTGCAAGTAATTAAAAGAAGGGGAGAAAAAAAGAAGAGGATAAAAAAAGAAAATAAAAAAGCTAATGCTAATTTATCTTGGGAAAACTGAAATAGTCATGTTAAAAATCTCTTGGCATTGTTCTGCGAGACTAAGCAAAAGTACATTCATTATAATAAGCTTAAACATCTAGGTAACTATTTTGGGAGTTGGCCCTTTAGAGCGGTCTTCCACTGCGAGCTAATTAGATGAAGTGCCTTAAAATCCCCAAACATCCATTGAGCTGTGGACTTTACATAGCAGCTATGTTCTTAGGGTAATTTTCATGATGAGAAAGTATCTCAATTATGAAGAAATATTAATTTATTTTAAATAATTCAATAGAGGTTCTTGTATTAGAAAGTAAATAATTAGGCTGATCTATTTCTACAGTGCTGAGGAAAGGCTTTATAAGAACTGCATAAGCAGTTCAGCTAGCATAAGCAATTCTTCCATCTGCCAGAAAAGCTGGGGATGACTCCTTTTGCTGCTGTTGTACTGAGTTTTTTCATATGTGTGGGATTATTTTTTTGTAATTTTATAGTTTTTAAGTAAGAAAACTGATTAGATCACTTAATTTGACGTAGTTTTGCATGCTATCGGCCGTTATATTTTTCTCCATTAGGACTGAATTGAACACAACCTGCTTAAATAAAAATAACTTTACACAAGCCTGTATTCCACAAGGACACTTGGTCTTGGTGTCAAGACTCCCAGTAATTCCTAGCTATTTGTTATAGTGATAAATCTTACTCCCTAAAAATAAGAACAAAAAAAATGGGCCTGACTTCTAAATGTAATGAACGTGGCTTAGTTTCCAGCCTGTGTTCTCTTTTTGCTGGTCTCTGGCCACATTAGACACGGCCATGCTTGAGTGACTCTGTGTCTGCTGGCCTATGCGAAGCAGGAAAGCATCTTTTCCTCCTGAAGATACTTGTGCCTTATTCTTCTTTTTGACTGACTTGTATAGATTGATCTCTAGAAGTGTTTAAGAGTTGTTTTGGGGTTTGGGGTTTTTTTTTGTTTGTTTGTTTGGTTGGGGTTTTTTTCTTATCTTTTTCCCCCCCTGCCTGTGGCTGGGGGATCTAAGGCACCTTCACGAAAATCTACCAGCTGGACTGACTGCTCTAAAGAGATATGCTTCCAAGGCCAAAGACTCCACATCTCTCTGAAGGGAGCATGTGGTCCAGTTCCTGCATCCATTGTGTGTATCTGTGCACATGTTACTTGATGTTTTGTCCATTCTTCAGCTCTGTGACTAGAAATCCCAAAGCAAACTGTCATCCTGAGGGTGGATATGAAATTATGCCCCACCAGGGCTGATTTGCATTGGCTGAGCGCTCTGTTGCTAGGTGAGAAAACGGCTGAAGGTGCTGTCGTTGTGTTGGATGTGTAGACACCATACTGAAGTATTTATTTAGAAATGTTACAAATGTTTTTTAAATTAGTCTCTATTACATTCAAAGGCAGTAACCAAAACCAGTGTGTTGCGCAAGTTAAATACTGATAAAAAGTGACTATGGGCATCAATGCACAGAGACACACACAGTTGACTGACAAACCCTTTGGGATTGATGTCCCAAGAGGCGATTCCCTCCATGTCTTGTTAGATGTGATGGCAAAATGGTTAGGTGGTGGAAGATGTGGAGTCAGACCTCCTCAAGCAGGGCCAGGAATTTTGCTTTTCCCCCCTTTTTTTTGAGTTTGATGACTGATCTGTTATAAACCGGACTTTGGGGCTGCATTTTTATATTAAGTTGTGGTGGTTTTGTGCACCCCTATTTCTTCCCCCAGCCAAAATTGGTCAACCATTGAATTTATCTTCAGGATTACTCATGGCCAAAGTCTCCCTGAGGTATTTGATGTACTGGCAGCTGCTGGTCTGCGATGGCCTTTCTTCTCAAAGGAATGCTAGGTTATTTTCAGTAAATAACTAGGTTATAAAAAATATCGTTCAGGTCTCCCCAGGCACTAGAAAGAGCCAACTTCATGTCTCCTGTACTGAGGCCTGTGATTTAAACCTCTATACAGGGAGAGGGTAACACTTTCACAGTTGTTTTGTGAACAGCTGTTTTAGCTTTCCGAACTCCTAGAGAAATGGGAATAGTTGATTGATGCGAGTCATTGGGAGAGGTCCCAGGTCTGCCTAGCAGGGTGGCTGGGTGTTGCCTAAAGAATATCCAGTTCCCTGAGACCTGTCACACTTTTCCTCTGCTTTTCTTTCTGGATGTGTGTGGGCCTCCGATAAATGAGTAGTGAATAATTCTGTGAATTTATTTTATCTTATACCTATGTTGCTGGCTGTCCTTAGCATTATTTAGGTTGGCAAGTGCTTAGCTTGCCACAAAATAATTTTGAGAACCTAGGTCCTACTGACAAATCTTGCTTCTATTTCCCACGCTAACATCTCATTTGCAGTGAAGCCCTGTAACGAGCATGTCCCTACTAACTGGGTGGGCTGGCTGAAAGCTGCAGAGGTCAAGCTGGTTTGGGAGAATGAGGTTCTGGCTTGCTCAGAAGACAGAACCACATAATCATATAAAATGCAGTTCATGCAGCCTCTCAAGACCTTAGCAAGGGGGGAAACACAAGAGAAATCAACGCAATCAAGGCTGTAACAGTTAATGATAAGTATAATTTCTTAACTTACACTTTTCACATTCATGGAGACATAATGGTTTTAATACATCTTCAAAGACATTTGTTGCTGTTGGCTCAGTAAACCAAAAACTGACTTGATTTCCTCTTCCCAGGCTCATCCAGGCTGGCCTTCTTGAAATGGGCATGATATTTTGGGTTTGTTGTTTTGGGGTTTATTTTTCCCCACCTTGGTTTGAAGCCACTTCTAGCTTTTTGAACTTTCTCTGATCTAGATTTGTTAGATAAAATTATTACCTAAGCATTTGCATGGTATGGTAATATCAAGGTTTATTCAAACACAAATGATGTCTCTCACAGCTGCTCCTGGAGGCAGCAGCCTCTTGATAGCTGATGAATGGCAAGGCTACCCACAACCTGGGAGCTGTGCCTAAGCAAGACACGATGCCAGTGCTGGGAGTGAGCAGTTAAATGGGTGGTATCATACTCTTTCTCTGTGAGCATCTCTTCAGCAGCTGCATCTTCCAGATGTGGAGGGATCTGCAAGCAGGTTACATCTTCCCCTAACACTCATGCTGTGAGAGGTGGAAAACATCTGGCACAGTCTGAAGGGTTTCTAGGAGACATGAAAGACAATAAACATGCTTTTTTAAAAAAAGAAAAAAAAGGTCCTTTCAGATATTAATCCAGCCAGAGAATGTGTCACTGGCATAGCAACAGCCCTATTTAGCAAGGTATAAACGTCCCTTTTCCTAAACATCCCAGGCATTATGGAATTTGCAGCTTAAACAGCTGAGAGGAGAGGAGCACAGCTGAAGTATTTAAGGAACAGCATTACATAGACAAGTAGGGTCATAACTTATTAAAACATTTGCAAAACACATTCCAGTGATTTGAAGTTAAACAGCTAGATCATCTTCCCACGTAAGAAAGGCATTGGCAAGTGGAATGGGTAATCATGGAAATCGGCTGCCCAGGTGCATTCCTTGGATGGCTAAACTAATTTTTGGTAACTCTGCACTCCGTGTCATCAGCTTGTAGGGCAAATTCAATTAGTATCTGTGTAAGTGATGCTGGAGCTTATGTAAGAATTTTTTCCTTATTATGTCCCACTGTATTTCTAAGCTCTATGTGACAGTAGGCTGCCTTGCAAGCATGTGTTTGGGTCAGAAATACAGTAGTGTGCAGTATACTTTTTCCTGAAAATCTTGCAAATAAATAGTACAGGTGGGAAAGATGAACTCGGTTGTCCTTCACTTCAATGGGAGTTTGAAAACTCATCTGGCTGTCCTAGTGGAATGATGTAATATTGGCAATAGTAAGCAGCAGTAGAGCCAGGGATTTCAGCTTCATGCACAGAGCTCCTAGGCTGCTTCTGTATGCCCCATCCAACATGTAATTAGTGCATCTGCACAGTCATGACTCTTACCAGTCTCATCCCTGTTAGCTGTTACATTTTGAGGGGCCAGAGCAGGGGATGGCATATTCTCTAAGGAAGAGCCAGAGTAGGTGAGAACCTTTCCCCTCATCGCTTCCTAGGAAAACTTTGCAGCTGCATGTAGTGAAGGTGGTTGCCCTGCACCTTTAATGGCAAATGTAACACTAATAGTGATGCACAAATGTGTCCTGCTGTTGAAGATGAAACAAGAAGTTCTCTCTGCAATGTATAAAAGGCAAAACAGATAGGAAAGTTTCTCAGAGGTCGTTGGTGAGCTGGAACCACAAATCCCTTCAGAAAGCTACAGGCATGGTTCTGAGGGCATTAAGCATGTTAGAGAGGTTTTATTTATCTTGTGTCACAAAGTTATTCTGAACGTTAAATAACCATCATCATAATATGCATGATATGTCCATATTCTGCACTCTCCACGATCAATCAATATCCAGAAAACTGCCTGCCATGCTAACTGGAGAATTAACACAGATTTGTATAAACAGAATCATATAGGTTAGAAATGGCCTTTAAGATCATCAAGTCCAACGGTAAACCTAACACTGCCGGTTCACCAATAAACCATGTCCCTAAGCACCACATCCAAATGTCTTTTAAATACCTCCAGGAATGGTGATTCAACCACTTCCCGGAGCAGCCTGTTCCAACCACTGACAACCCTTTCAGTGGAGTAATATTTCCTAAGATTCAGCCTAAACCTCCCCTGATGCAGCATGAGGCCATTTCCTCTCATCCCATCACTCATTACTTGGGAGAAGAGACAAACACCCACCTCACTACAGCCTCCTTTCAGGTAGTTGTAGAGAGCAAGAAGGTCTCCCCTCAGCCTCCTCTTCTCCATGCTGAACAACCCAAGTTCCCTTGGCTGTGCCTTGTAAGACTTGTGCCCCTTCACCAGCTTTGTTGCTCCTCTTTGCACACACCCCAGCAGCTTAATGACTTCCTTGTACTGAGGGGCCCAAAACTGAACACAGTATTCCAGGTGCAGCCTCACCAGAGCCGAGTACAGGGGCACAATCACTTCCTTACTCCTTTTGGCTGCGCTATTTCTGGTACAAGCCAGGATGCCACCTGGGCACACTGCTGTCTCATGTTCATCTGGCTGTCAACCAACATCCCCAAGTCCTTTTCTGCTGGGCAGCTTTCCAGCCACTCTTCCCCAAGCCTGTAACGTTGCATGGGGTTGTTGTGACCAAAGTGCAGGACCCGGCACTTGGCCTTGTTAAACTTCATACAATTGGGCTTGGCCCATCAACCCAGCCTGTCCAGATCCCTCTGCAGAGCCTTCCTTCCCTCAAGCAGATCAACACTCCCACCCATCTTGGTGTCATCTGCAAACTTACTGAGGGTGCACTTGTTCCCCTCAACCAGATCATCAATAAAGATATTAAACAAGACCTCATCCACTGGGTGGGTCACCTTGTCATAGAAGGAGATCAGGTTAGTCAAGCAGGACCTGCCTTTCCTAAACCTGTGTTGACTGGCCTGATCCCCTGGTTGTCTTATACATGCTGTGTGATGGTACTTAGGATGATCTGCTCCATAACCTTCCCTGGCAGCGAGGTCAGGCTGATAGGTCTGTAGTTTCCTGGATCCTCCTCTGGCCCTTCTTGTAGTCACCTCTGCTAACCTGCAGCCAGCTGGGACCTCCCTGGTTAGCCAAGACTGCTGCTAAATGGTGGAAAGCAGCTTGGTGAGCAATTCTGCCACTTCCTTCAGTATGCTCGGGTGGATCTCATCCAGGCCCATAAACCTGTCTGTGTAAGTAGTGTTGCAGGTCTCTAACCATTTACCCTTGGATTATGGGGGCTTCATTCTGCTCCCCATTCCTGTCTTCCAGCTCAGGGGGCTGGGTACCCAGAGAACAACTAGTCTTATCTACAACTGATTCAGTGCAAGAGATGTTAAACCACAGCCTTCAGATTTAAGCCTATTTCAGATGATTACAACTCAGAATAAGCTTTCAAATGTCTGTGTAGAAGCAAAGGCCAAGATTGAGGCAAAGAAGACATTAAGTACCTCAACCTTTTCCTCATCCTTCATCGCTATGTTTTCTCCCATGTCTAATAAAGGCTGGAGATTCTCCTTAGCCCTCCTTTTGCTGCTAATGTATTTATATAATTATATCTTATTGTCTTTTACAGCAGTAGCTGGATTAAGCTCTAGCTGGGCTGTGACCCTTCTGATATTCTCCCTGCATAACCTCATTACACCTTTGTAGTCCTTCTCACTTGCCTGCCCCTTCTTCCAAAGGTCATAAACGCTCCTTTTTTTTCCTGAGTTCCAGCCAAAGCTCTCTGTTCAGTCAGGGCAGTTGTCTTCCCCACCGACTTGTCTTTTGGCACATGGGGACAGCCTGCTTTTGTGCCTTTAAGCCTTGAAGAATGCCCAGCCTTCCTGGACTCCTTTGCCCTTCAGGGCTGCCTCCCAAGGAATTCAGTCAACCAGTCTCCTAAATAGGCCAAAGTCTGCCCTCTGGAAGTCCAAGGGAGCAGTTCTGCTGACTCGCCTCCTTACTTCTCTGAGAATCAATAAATCTATAATTTCATAACTGCTATGCCCAAGACAGCCTCCAACCATCACATCACCCACACATCCTTCTATGTTCATGAACAACAGGTCCAACGGGGCATCTTCCCTAGTTGGTTCCCTGACCAGCTGTGTCACAAAGTTATCTTCCACACACTTCAGAAACCTTCTAGACTGTTTCCTCTCAGCTGTATTGTATTTCCAGAAGACATCTGGTAGTTTGAAGTCCCCCACGAGGACACGGGCTAACGATTGTGAGGCTTCTCCCAGCTGCTTGAAGAATAATTCATCTACCTCTTCATCCTGGTTGGGTGGTCTGTAACAGACTCCCACCATGTATCTGCTTTGTTGGTCTTTCCCTTGATTCTGACCCATAGACATTTGACCCATTCATCATCATCATTAAGCTCTAGACAATCCACACACTTCCTAACATAAAGAGCTACCCCACCACCTCTACTTCCTTGCCTATCCCTTCTGAAGAGTTTGTAGCCATCCATTGCAGCACTCCAGTTTTGCAAGTCATCCCACCATGTTTCCGTGATTGCAACTATATCATAGTTTTCCTTATATACAGTGGCTTCCAGTTCCTCCTGTTTATTGCCCATGCTGCGTGCGTTTGTGTAGAGGCACTTCAGCTAGGCTGTTGTCCATGTCACCTTCTTAAAAGAACACCCCTTAATTCCTTTGAGGTGTTTCACTGGTGTTCCCCTCTTGGCTCCTATTATTCAGTAGCCTCTAGCTCCATACAACTTCATCAAATGTATTTGTGTATCATCACTCGAAAACTTATTTGAATAATGTTTGCACAAAACAATGAGTAAAATCTGCAGGTAAATCAATGAATACTGTAACTGAAAGTGAACAATAAAGTGGTGATCCTAATTGTCATTGGCCAGTTTCTTAATAACATGTGCAGATTTAGGATTTTTTATTCTTAAATCAGCAACCCCCTCTGCAAGGGTGAGTGCTGATAAACATCATTTGCTGTTGTATTAAGTGTAAAAAATGTATTGTTTTTCTGGCTCTAAGGCTAAACGCTGTTAGCCCAAATGAGCTATCAAGGTTATATGATAAAGGCTCTGTCGAATATTTATACAGAATTAAATTAAATACGCATGTGCCACTTGCTCTACAAAGAACATAAGGGAAAGTATGACTAACACATAAAAGCAAAGATTAGTTTACTTCTCAGTTCACGATCATGACATAGATGGCGTTTCCTTCCACGAAAACAGCATGACAAAGGGTTCATGGATATTTTCATCAGTAGCTAATGTTTCCATTCCCAGAGGAGAGCTCTAAGTCCAAAAAGAAGAAAGGCTGCTACATTTAAGGTTCAAGGGAACGTCGTCACAAAAAGTAAACTGTCTGCAAGAAACTTCCAGCTTTGATAGTTTTATCACATTAGAGACAAGTACATCATAGCACAGACATGAACTATATTTATAAAAAAAATCGTTGACTAATACAGCATTTTGTTGTATTAGAAATCTGTGTTGTAGCAGTGCAGGGCTGGGCTTCACTCAGAGCAATGGGAGCTTGTAGGTGGAAGGCAGTATTGTGTTTCCATTTTGTTATCATTTTCAGGTGAAAGATGAAGCTTTCCCATTGCTACAAGTGTGAGGACATGTTTTCAGAAGATGGCACAATGAATTTATGTACATTGACTGTCTGACATTTAGGATTGTTTGTAAATGTAATAGATTAAATTACAGATTAGTAGCACGTAGGTGCAACGTATATACATTTTGAATATGGTTATGTCATAGAAATTATTGGCCTTGTTTAATAGCTTAAAAACGGTTCTTTCCTAGAATGACAATAGTCCTTACAAGTGAATGTGAATTAGTTTAAAACAATTAGAATTTGAGGCCTTGTACAAACAGTTTATGCACTGAGCTGATTTGAAATAGCAATATCAAATATTTGGAGCTATGTTACCTTCTGCCAAAATGAAATCTGTGCATCATTTTGGTCATTCTCATGTACCTTTCTCAGCCTTTTTATCCCTAAAATCTTCTTGAAAATGGGAGGGATGGGCAAATAAAATTGGAAGGAATATTACCCAAATATGGGTAATAAAAAAGCAGTGCTGCAGCAGATCTGCAGAAACTAACACACAGGAGAAAGTAGCCCTAATAGTAAATGAAAGAGAATGGTAAGGCTAAAGTTGGAATAATATTCTTAGAAGTGGATACTTAGCAGAATGGGTTAGAGACATCACAGGTAGGGGAAATATTTTCTAAAACATATTATGGGAAAAGGCTTGCAGCCTTCAAAATGTGATAATTAGAAAATTAGCAAGTTTCTATAAAGAGAAAACATCCAAAACAATCTAGAAATATTTTTGTTTTCAGTTGAGTGCTGTGACACCTTTTCCACAGGGGTACAGAAATTCAGGAAGGTCTTATTATAGTTGTTCAACAAACCTAAATGGGCAAACACTTAGTTTTTTCCAAGTGAATGCAAGTTCTAGTGGCAAACAGCAAAGTTCTAAAAAAATGAGATAATTAAGTTATGGAATTACAGACATTTATTTCTAAGGAAGTCTTAAAAAGCATTTTACTGCATTTCTATTGTTCTTACTATTCTAATGTCCCTAGTTAAGAGACAGCTGGCCTATGTCGGTAGACCATATGTGCTGGTTTTGGCTGGGATAGAGTTAATTTTCTTCGTAGTACCCAGTATGGGGATACATTTTTGGAGTTGTGCTGGAAACAGTGTTGATAACACAGGGGTGTTTTTGTTACTGCTGAACTGTGTTTACACAGAGTCAAGGCCTTTTCTGCTTCTCACCCCACCCCATCAGTGAATGGGCTGGGGGTGCACAAGAAGCTGGGAGGGGACACAGCTGGGACAGCTGACCCCAACTGACCCAAGGGATATTCCATACCATATGGCATCATGCTCAGTATATGAAGCTGGGGGAAGAAGAAGGAAGGGGGGCATGTCCAGAGTGATGGCATTTGTCTTCCCAAGTAACCATTACACATCACAGAATCACAAAATCACAGAATGCCAGGTTGGAAGGGACCTCAGGGATCATCTAGTCCAACCTTTCTAGGAAAAGCGCAGTCTAGACAAGATGGCCCAGCACCCTGTCCAGCCGACTCTTGAAGGTGTCCAATGTGGCCAAGTCAACTACTTCCCTGGGGAGCCTTTCTTTCCCGGATGTGGCTGAACATCTGCCTGCTGATGTGAAGTAGTGAATGAATTCTTTGCTTTGCTTTGCTTGTGGGCACAGCTTTTGCTTTACCTATTAAACTGTCTTTATCTCAACCCACAAGTGTTTTCACTTTTACCCTTTCAATTCTCTCACCCATCCCACCAGGGGAGAGTGAGTGGACAGATGCATGGTGCTTGGTTGCTGGCTGGGGTTAAACCATGGTACCATGCAATAAAATCTTCTGTTTAACATGCAGTGTGGTCCAAGAAGCAGACAGCATGTATCTGGAGTGGGATAATGAGTGATGTCTTTCAATGCCTGAAAGCATACTGAGGAAAGCAAGGAGTCTCTGGGCTCCATGCCTTCCTGATGCTCTGGGCTTAGGGTACATGTGGGGGCAGAGCCTTCCCTGCATTACAGAATGAATCCATGGTAGCACGTGTCAGGTACATATGCAGTGTGTAGTTGCATGGGCAGTCACGCCCCCGATGCCCACTGATGTTGTGCCTATTTGTTCAGGATTCCCAGATGTCCAACATCCTACGCTACTGAATATCAGGAAGAGCTAGCTGGTGGTCACTACAAGAAATACTGCATCTCTTCAAGTAATGAATTTCTCAGTATTTTGCCCTTAATGACTGTCATATATAGTACCAGTGAAGGAATATTCACATTAAGAGCAGTTTATTCTATTTTTCTGTAGAACGTGAGAGCAGATCCACATAACATTGTGTGAGTAGTCAAGGCTACAGGAAGAAAAATGTCTTGAAAAATGTCAGCAGTTTTTAGGGGAAAACAAGAGGGAAGTGGGAAATAGTAATGGGATGTCTACTGTAGAAGGAAGATATGTAAAAGGGAAGATATGCAAACAAAGCAGCAAAAACAGAGAGCAAACCTTGGCTTGTCTAGGGGATGGCCAGGCAAAAATCTACTGAGAAGCTGTCATGGTGCCCAGGAAAGCAGTTGATTTTCAAAGAAAATGACCTGAAAGCTCAAGAGTAAATCATCTCATTTTACAGAAGGACAAGTAATTCTGGCAAAAGTCCTACAAGCAAGGAGCTTTTTGATGAACTAAAATGCAAAATGGGAGCATGTGAAAAAGGGAAAACAATGACAGGCTGCAGAGGTGCAGTATGAAAGCATTGCTTGGACATGTGAAATTGGGAAGGTCAAAGCCCAGCTGGGCCTAAGAGTAGCAGGGGACATAAAGGAAGCATTTGTCAGGTTTGCTCACAGAGAAACTCAGGGAAAACGTGGGCTTTGGGTGAATGGTGGGAGACAACTGAGGGAGTGATGACACAGAGAAGGCCGAAGTACGCAAAACTTACACATGTATATCCCCCCTTAGTCTTCACAGGAAAATCAACCCTACCACAGTTTGTGAAGGAGAGCTATCAGTGAGAGCAACAGGTGACAGATTGTGGAAGGTGGATGGGAAAGACAAATGGAGGATCAGGGGAGCTTTAGGCTGCATCACCCCCATTCTTGGAAAAATCATGAATGATGTGTCTCACATACCCTCAGCAAATTTGCAGATGACACTGAATTAGGATGGACCTTGACAAAATTGAAATTTGGGTTAAAAAAAAACCTAATAAGTTACAGCAGGCAGATGTGCAAAGCAAGGCGTCTCTGGGCCTTGTGCCTTCCTGATGCTCTGAGGTATAACTTCAAGCATCAACACAGTCTGTGGCATGACCAGCTGAACAGCTCTGATAAAAAAGAACCAGGGGTTACTGCAGAAACCAGGCTAATATAAATCAAGAGTGGTTCCTCATTACTAGTAAGGCAAAACCCATGCTGGGCTACCTTGGGAGAAGCATGGCCAGCAGGAAGGTTTGATTCTGCTTGGTGCTGCTGAGGCTGCTGTAGTGTGTCCTCTTCTGGGTCCCCTGGTTCAAGAAGGATGTTGGACTGAAAGTCTATCAGATTGCTACCAATATAGTCAGAGGCACCTGACTTGTGGGGAGGAGCTAAGGGTGCTAAGGGACTCTGGTGGGGAGGGGGCATTAATGGCAGCATACAACTGCTGGAGAAGAGGCTAAGGGGGGACTTGGTGGCAGCCTCAGATTGCTTGAAGGAGAATTACAAGCACACTAAAGCCAGGCTTTCTTGGATAGTTAAAGATGTTAAAGCAAGGGACAAATCACAACTTGGGAAGATCAGAGTGGCCTTTCCTGGCTAGGAGGGTGGTGCAGCACTGGATTATATTGCCCAGACTAGCTGGGATTAGTGCTCTTTGAGGCTTTCAGGACTCTGCTGGACAAAGCCATGGCTGACCTGCTCTAGTGCTGGAGATGGCCCTTCTACTCAAGCAGGGGGCTGGACTAGATGGCCTCTACGTGTGGCCTCCAACCAGCACTTCTATGATCCTGTGAATTTGATTTATACATTTTATACATATGGTTATATAGTAGCTATAGTTTTCACAGCTGACCTTAAAGGAAAAAAGAAACCAACAACCCAAAGCAGAAGACTACAGTTGTCATGATTCAGAACACGTCAGCCATCACCTAACAGAGAACTTGGTGGCTTCTCATAGGATTAGAGATGCATTTGCTTCTTCAGATTTGTTATGTATCAGATGTACTTTTTTAAATGTGGAAGGAAAACTGCTGGCCCTCACAGACCTCTGGCTTACTGACTGACTGAGTAGCAATGCCTATGTCAACTTCTAGCATGGTCATGTCACTTTAGCAGAAGTTACAAACTATTCTAAGGAGCCACATAACTTTCAAGCTATACTGCAAGTACGTAGGACAAACCCATGGTTTCATTAAACACATGGACTAAGTTACAATGGTATTAAAATCTCAGAAAAGGAAACGCTCATTTAATACATGAAAATAACAGTCATTCAGGAAAATAACAATCACGAGGAGAATGGTAATCTCTGAGTACTTCTGGCCAGGTTGCTAGATGTCAGTTGAAAAGTATATTTCCTCTGTCTCAGTTCTGAGATATTTTCTTGCTAAATGGTGTAGTATTTTAGTGAGCAACAAGGCCCAAAAACCAGAGCACAAAAGAATAGAGCAGAACTGTATTATTGCAATTAGTGTGCATTAATATATCATATATTAATATCTTGTTAAAAATCAAATATTTGTAGTGGATTTAATTACATCCAGTTAATGACTGCTTGAGGGCTAAAGCCTTTATTTTTTTTATATATGAGAAAGATGCTGCCTTTTGCCCTCTTGAGCAACAAAAATGATCCAGGTCCACTGCAGTTTGGTCTGCTTTGTAAACCCTGGGCACATGCACTGGAAATACATTTTATTTATGGAATCTATATTGTTGAAACATCTATTGAGAAAAAGCAGAAACTAGCTCTAAATGCTTTTTCTGCACTTCCTAGCCTAAACATACAGACTGTTGTCTTCATTGAGCAACAACATCTGTTACTCTGGAAAAACAGGTGTGTGAAGTACACTAGCAGTCAGGAAATATCAAAAAGGTGAAGATGAGTCTTCAGCAGCTCCAGAGACAGCAAGGAAATTGGAAGAGAAGACAGATGCAATATGTGCTTGCAAACAGGGCATGCAAAAGAGGTAAAAAGATGTCATGAGAATTGTTTAATCTGGAATGATAAAGAAAATCTCCAGGAAAAAAAAGTACAATATTGTGAGGCCCTGCTTATGCTTTTGTTTTCTTTAACCACATTCTTTATTTATAACAGAGTTGATGACTTAGGATTTTCCCAGGAATCCTTTCATAGTTCTGGATGCTGATTTATACTGAATCTCATGGGTTTGTTATCAAGGGGATATTCAATTACTTGGACAATATCTGGGTATAATTCTTGGCCACGTTATAGTAATTTATCAGATGAAAGTCAGGCTCCAGGAGATCAAATAGTTTTTTATTTGATATCAGGACTTTGCCCTGTCTTTTCATTTTTTTCACAGCTTGATCAGAGCAGAGTGAAAAAGAAAAAAGTGCTAGCATGCTGGCTGTTTGGCAGTGGCATTAGAATGGAGAACTCCCAGCCCTTGTAATATTGTAATTATTTTTTTTAAAGCCTTGAACCATGGAATTTAGTGCTTTATGTATATGTGTAAACTTGGAAAAATAGCTTGACTAAATGTTCTGATTTCAGAAGACAAATAGATTGAAAGTTAATTAAAAAAATTTAAAAATTATTGTGTTTTTAGGCCTATCAAGTGATGCTTTGAGATCTGACCTGTAGTACTGAAATGCTTGGAATAGCCAGTCCTGAATCTCCCCAGGTTTCTCAAATGATGATGTATTTCAAAAGAACCTTCTTGACTTTACAAAAGTTGGCTAGAAGTCTTTGTTCTTTCCACCCAAGTCCAGCATGAAAACAGCAGAGTGGAGAAATAGTGATTAAATAGAAAAATATAGTCCAGACAACACATTTGGACCTCTAAAAAGTTGTGCTCAGTGCTGTGTTTTCCCTGAATGTTTGCTTCTCCCTTTGCAGTGTTCAAAAATATGAAAATTGGGAGGTATTTTGGTAGCGTTTCTTCCTTGAGGAGAAGGATTCATTTCCTGACTCTTATATGATGCGCTGTGTCTTTGAGAGTATTTTAGTCACAAGGTTGCAAGCTAAGACAAATGCAGGCAACAGTTGTTTTGCTTCTGGGCACCTTGAAGGGGGTTAGCAGAAAAGCTAAAAGTAGAACTGAGCAGGCATGTGGGAAATACCATCCTAGATTAGGTCCAAAACCCACCTAATCCCATACCATGTCTCCAGCAATGATTAGTGTCATGTACTTTAGTCGAAAATGGGATTACGTGGCCTTTGCTTCTACACAGACATTTGAAAGCTTATTCTGAGTTGTAATCATCTGAAATAGGCTTAAATCTTGAAGGCTGTGGTTTAACATCTCTTGCACTTAATCAGTTGTAATGAATTACCGTACTGTGGATGTTCCTGTCACCCACAGAAATGACCACTCTCTCCTCAAACTTTGCCAATTTCTTGACTTTCACAGCTTTTTGTGGCAGTATGTTATCCACACTTTAATTGCACTTGGGATAAAACCAGCTTTGGAAGTTTACTTTGTCCCTGTGTTAGCAGGGAAGGAGTGCAGAAATTCCTTGTCTACATTCCCTGAAGCACTGGTTACTTCTGTGGTAGTTATTTTCTATGCTGTTATCACAGCACTGAGTTTTCATCTCCTTTTCAAGCTACTTTTTGCAATCTCATGCATATGATTGAGGGGCTTTTTTCATGTTTGATCATTCTCAGGGCACCTCTTAGATTTCCTATGTTTGGCCGTGTCTCTGACACTGATGTTCAGGACTGCCTGTGGCAGAAGGAGTGTGTTAAACAAGAAACATTGCAGATAGTTTGGAGAATAATTTGGAGAAACTTCCAGGGCAGAGTAAGGGATTTTTCGCTAATTGGGGTTAAGAGCAGCAAAGAAAGCCTTGAAGAGAGGGAGAGATGGGAGAGTGTGAGTCAATTTCTTCATTAACAAAAGCAGGGAGAAGAGCTCAGAGTAAGGATGTCTCAGGTGCTGGGAGGGACAGAGCAAGCAGGAAAGTTTGCAGCCCCCCCTATCTGGGATGAAATACTGAAATATCTGAGAATAAACTATTATGAAGTGTGATGCTGAAATAAATTTTCATCTACCTTACCTTCCTCCTCCTATAACTGTTTCCAATTTTGTAATGATAATTTTATCCCCTAGTTTTCCAAAAGCCAACAAGTTCTATAACTAGTGTAATGCTTTATGCTATCAATATAGAGTTGGATGGTTACAGATCATCAGTTAGAGAGAAACCTATTATAAAACTACTGCATGAACTTTACTGCCGTAGTTTTTACGTATGGTGTTGACAGGCTGCAATAACCTTCCATTGATTTGTAGGCATCCAATTTAGGAAGTGGTAAATGGCATCTTTGTTACAAAGAACCGTGGCATTCTGGGAAGCACTTGCACATTGTTCTGTGTCAGAGTTTATCTATGTTGACCAAGTTGTATAAAAGAGCTTTCATTATCTGCTTTAAAACACAAACTGCGCTTAACTAAAACCATGAAGGGATCATGGCTGCCTGGGAGACTAAATAGACCAATCTTGTTTTACTGTGCTTCATAAGTTGGAAAGGTCTTGGACTGCTGCAGCTGTCATGGGATTATGAATTGCTCACTTGAGATACAGGCCTTGTAAGTACAGAGTAATATACCTGGTTCTGGATATCCTACAGTGTTTCTGCACTGTCAGTTTGGCAATGCTTTTACTGATGTTTCAGCTGGTGCTGTAGGTATACCAAGACTTTTTTGCTTCAAAATCCTGATAGCCTGAATATCTGTGCAAGAGAGGCATAAACTGGCAGTTGTCCATTTTAGTTGTGTCTAGTCTAGCTTATTTATGTAAGGACAGAATTTAGTGTATGGTTTTGGAGTGAGAGTTAAACTCTGGGATTAGAGAGCCCTCTCTCCTGCAGCTCCTGTCCTCCTTCATCAACTCCCACTGGTCTTCGATGAACCACAAGCTACCAAGTGGCTGGTAATTTACTGGTCGGTGCTTAAACCTTCACTCCAATGTAGCCAGCTCCATTTGTGTGTCACTGCACAGCCACACAGCCACAGGCTTTACATGCTGCTTGTTGGTTAAGAGATTAATTTTTTGTTTGAGCCTATCAACACTTGTATTTTTCAGAGCATTGTTAACATCAACAGTTATTACAGATTCCTGGTCCAACCCACAGCCCTGCTCCAATGGCATATTAATTAATGATTTTGCTATCACTTTGCCCCAGTGACTGAAATTTTTTACTGATGTTCAGACACTCACCATAGTGGCCAGGTCCTGGGGCTAGAGGAAAGGAGTTCGGGGGCAAAATTAATGGTACCAAGCACACTTTTGGATTACAGGAGATGAAAGCAGACCTGGTAAATGGAGGACTGATAAAATTTGAAAGGTGGATGATTCTGCTTTTCCTCAGGAGAAGCTGTAGGGTGAGAGACAGGGTTCGTGTGCAGCAGCAGCAAGATCCACCTGAAGCCAGCGTGACACCTGACAAGCCGTGCTGCCTGTGGTTCTCCTCATGACGATGCTGAGGCAGCTAACGCAGAGGTTGGGTGAGGTACCAGCAGGCAGGGGCAGAGCATCCTGTTGCTCTACCACAGTGCAATCACAACCACTCCTGCACCACCCAAGGCTGTGATAACCATTTCCAATCACAGTTAAGCCTGTATTGCTTATTTTTGTACAATAGTTGCACCTAAAGGGTCAGGTATATGCTTGGTAGTGTTTCTGCCACTTTCAAAGGATTGCACGTGGGTACCTGGCATATCTGAAACTGGTTTTCAGAACGTGTCCGTTTGTTTTGAATAATTTTTTTACTCTTTCACAGTAGGAGAAAGATACTCTCAGCACTCCATTTGCCGTGTCTGAAACACTAGTCATGCCAGTCAAATGAGGGTAATTGCTTTGCAAGGCTGATTGCCTTGCAAACTGTTGTTACCAGCCAGGTGGGTGACTCCTTAATGTCCAGTTGTGTGACACTATGATGTGTCTGCAGCTGGAAGCAGCCTGCCTCAAAGGCTGCCATAGACCTGTATACAGGGAAGTAATATTCACTGTTTTTCTTGATACAAAAAGTGGGGCAACCAAGTGGAATTACTAGGAAGCAAATATAAAATAAGGATAGTATTGGTTTTTACACAAAGCATAATAAAATTGTGTTGCTTATTGTCATAAGATATAGCTGTACATGAGGGCAGCAATGTAACTGCTGGCTCAGGAAGGCTCTAAACCTTGGGGTGCTGGAAACTGATGTAGACACTTTTCACGCTTAAACTTCCCTTTGGTTTTGTTACTGACAATCATGAGAACTAGTCAGGGCAGAGCAGCTGAACCAAGGACCTTCAATGGGATTATATGGCCATTCCCACTTTATTAGCTTGAGGAGGTTGAGGTTTGCAGGAGTTTAATTTTTCGGCACGCAAAAGTTCAAGAATTATTATTGGTTATTCCAGTTTTTCAGAAGCGGTCCACCAGCTAAGTGCCTGTGCTCCTGTATGAAGTTAAAAACCCACAACCAACCAACCAGCCTCCCTGCCCCAAAAACTGCCTTCCAAACCTGCAGTTACAACAGTACATTAAGTGTTGTCTCACTTGCGTTGCAGTGACACTATGGGCATAAAAGCAACTGCTCAAATGACAGTACTGGATCCAACAGGGTTTTCAAAGTGTGAAAGTATCTGTGAATAATAGAAGTTACCCAATCAAGTGCCACACTTTATCAGTTTGTCTGGAAGCAATTCAGGACAAAGCATTTTAAAAAGGAAATATTTTTTTTCCTTTTTTTTTCCGCTTTTATAAAAGGGAAAAAAAAAGGAAATTGTTTAAACAGTAAATTAAAATAAAGTGGTGGGTTTTTTTCTCTGATCTATTGCTTTTATGCCATTTTTCAAATTACTCTTAGTGTGAAAATTACTGCACCCATACGCTCATCAAATGTCTTGATTTACCTTCAGAGTCAATCCTGGGGCAGCTAGAGCAATGGCACATCAGTGGTGTATTCAGTACTTTCGGACAAATACGGATTTGATTCTGTAAGGCCTGGAGGCAGAAACGAGGTAGGCTGGGTTTATGTCTATCCAGTGAAACCAGTGTAAGCTAAAGGTTCTCAGATTAACCAAGAAAGCCGTGAAATTCCCATTGCATATGACAATTTCCCCTAAACCTTTAAAGAAAGAGAACAGATCTTGACTTCTAGGGTTTGTTTGTTTTAAAAAAGCCCAAAGGCTAATGTTATATTGAAAGAATGAACATGTATTAAGCAGTTTTTTTCTTGAGGTAGAGCTTTGAGTTAGAGGAAAGCTTTGCAATCTTTCTTGTTCATCCCAGTCATACTGATTCTTCAACACATGGAGATGACTTCTGAAGTATGGTAAACTGAGTGATACCATTGTTGGATGATAAATGCTAGTATACCTGTTCACCAGTTAGAAGCACTGGAATTGTTCTTTACACATAAAACACATAGGAAAGCCCTTTATTTTTCATTTGTGGTTGCTTTTTTTTTTAAATAACTTTCATTCTGATGCCTGTGAATATTTTGTTCTGCATGTTAGGTCATGTGGGCAGATTTTCAGCCCTTGGACATTTGCAGACTGTTACCCTAGGGAGGGCTTCCCAGCGCAGAAGGAACTGCAAAGGGGACCTCAGATAGATGTTGAGGCATGAAGGCAAGACCAGCAACTCCACCTGGCTTTCCTTCTGCAAACAATCTTACTGTCCAGAAAGCTGTTACAATTTAGTTGTGTTGAGACGAATAATGCTCAATTTCCATCTGCTTATCTTGGGAGTGTAAAGAGAGCTAAGATCCAACGTAATAAAAGGCTGAAGCACATGGCAGGGGAAAAAATAGCCTACAGTGGCCCTACTGATCTCAGGGGTGAAACCAGGGAGTGCTTGTTCAGCTGAGGGCCAATCTTCAGGTTGCCTCAGTCAGTCTGGATGATGTGTACTGTGTGTCCCTGCTTGATACCAAATGCAGCAGCCACTTGCTCTACTGGCCCCTTACTAGGAGGTGCAATGGGTTCCCTTGTAAAGTCCTACTAGGAATTGTTTTGCACAATGCCGGCCTCTGTGCACAAGAGAAAAGAAAGAAAAAAACCAGTGTTCAGAAGGGCCAAATGCAAGGCAGCGAGCACTGGTTGGTTTTGCTTTATTGAAGGGTGGCAGATGCCCAGCGGATCCGGCCCCAATCCTGGAAGCACTGGGATGGGGAGAGGAGCACTGCAAAGACTAGTACCAGGCAAAGGCTCATACCCAGCAGCCCAGCATGAACTTGAAGCTCAGGCTGACAGGATTGTGGGAGGCAAATTGGGAATGAGCTGTGGATCAGGACTAGTAGGTAGCTTCGGAGTTCACCTTAATTACAGGTGAGGATAACTGAGTTGGATAGGGAAGCTTCAGTCCTTACAGTAAAGTGTATTCAGGAGAGCTGTTCTGAAGAAAAACACCAAGACAAATCCCAAGAAGTTTTATGCATCCTTCTCATTCCTACAAGCTTATCTCTGGGGTGGGTATTGCCTGACCAGTGATGCTTGCAGATGGGACCTGCTACTAATATAGGACTCAGACCACAGCTAAATTTCTTTTGTCATTTGCCTGTGACACAGCTTACTTCACGTAGTGTGATTAATTCATTGCATTTGAGTAGAATTTATCTTTGATTAAAATCTTCATGCCTTGTTTTTCAGTTGGACCTGCACAGGACAACAAACCAACAGCCTGAAATCAGGAGGAGAAAACTGGTCTGTAACTACTGTGGAGAGGGGTCCCTGGGTCATATAATTAATATTGCTTTTAAAATGTTGCTACTCTCTTTAAATAGTTGTGTAAGATTGTATTTTTGTGCAGTCAAGTGTTCTTTTGTCTTGGTTATTTAAGTTACAGGTTATAATCTGTGTCTTCTAACATTCACGCAAGGAACTACTGAAATATTGGCAACCCTGTTAAGATGTGGGTTTGTGTTAGAGACCTTCTGGTTTCTCTGCAGATCCTACTAAAATTATTTTTGGACCACAAAGGGCTCATGAGGGGAAGGCATCTGCATAGGCTTTTCTATTTTTCACTCTGGGTGTATTTCTATCTAGATTGTGGACCAGTTTATGCAAATAAAATAAACTGAGGAACAAATATATGCTGGAGACCATTAAAATCAAAAGGACTGGCCTGGCTGAACAGGGAGCTTTTGCTGGGACTCAAGAAAAAAAGGAGGGTTTACAACTTATTATAAGAAGGGGCAGGCAACTCCAGAAGAGTACAGAGATCTTGTTAGGTCTTGCAAAGAGAAAATTAGGCAGGCAAAAGCCCAGCTAGAACTCAACCTGCCCACTGTTGTAAGGCATGACAAAAAAGTTTTTACAAATACATTAACAACAAAAAGAGAACCAAAGAGAATCTCCATCCTCTATGGGACGCAGAGAGGAACATTGCCACCGAGGATGAGAAACAGGCTGAGGTAACAAATGCCTTCTTTGACTCAGTCTTTAACTGTCAGACCAGATATCCCTGGGGTATTCAGCCCCGGGAGCTGGAAGGCAGGGACAGGGAGCAGAATGAAGCCCCCATAATCCAGGAGGAAGCAGTCTATGTCCTGCTGAGCCCCCTGGACACTCACAAGTCTATGGGGCTGGATGGGATCCACCTGAAAGTAATGAGGGAGCTGGCAAAGGATCTTGCCAAACCACTCTCCATCATTTACCAGTAGTCCTGGTTAACAGGGGAGGTCCCACATGACTGGAGGCTTGCCGATGTGACGCCCATCTACAAGAAGGGCCAGAAGCAGGATCCAGGGACCTAGAGGCCAGTCAGCCTGACCTCTGTACGGGGGAAGATTATGGAGCAGTTCATCCTGAGTAAGCTTATCAGGCAAGTGCAGAACAACCCGGGGATGCTGCCCAGCCAACATGGCTTCATGACAGGCAGGTCCTGCCTGAACAACCTGATCTCCTTCTATGACAGGGTGACCCGCCTAGTGGATGAGGGAAAGGCTGTGGGTTGTATACCTGGACTTTAGTAAAGACTTTGATACTGTCTCACACAGCTTCCTCCTAGAGAAGCTGGCAGCTCATGGCTTAGACAGGTGTACTCTTCGCTGGGCAGAAATACTGGCTGGATGGCCGAGACCAGAGAGTTGTGGTGAGCGGAGCTAAATCCAGCTGGTGGCCAGTCACAAGCAGTGTTCCCCAGGGCTCAGTGTTGGGGCCAGTCTTGTTTAATATCTTTATTGATGATATGGATAAGGGGATCAAGTGCACCCTCAGTAAGTTTGCAGATGACACCAAGTTGGGTGGGAGTTTTGATCTGCTTGAGGGTAGGAAGGCTCTACAGAGGGATCTGGACAGGCTGGGTTGATGGGCCAAGCCCAATTGTATGAAGTTTAACAAGGCCAAGTGCCGGGTCCTGCACTTTGGTCACAACAACCCCATGCAACGTTACAGGCTTGGGGAAGAGTGGTTAGAAAGATGCCCAGCAGAAAAGAACCTTGTGGTGTTGGTTGACAGCCAGATGAACATGAGCCAGCTGTGTGCCCAGATGGCCAAGAAAAGGCCAACAGCATCCTGGCTTGTATCAGGAATAGTGAGGCCAGCAGGAGTAGGGAAGTGATCGTGCCCCTGTACTCAGCACTGGTGAGGCCGCACCTCGAATACTGTGTTGAGTTTTGGGTCCCTCACTACAAGAAAGACATTGAGTTGCTGGAGCGTGTCCAGAGAAGGGCAACAAAGCTGGTGAAGGGTCTGGAGAGCAGGTCTTTTGAGGAGCAGCTGAGGGAACTGGGGTTGTTTAGTCTGGAGAAGAGGAGGCTGAGGGGAGACCTTATCACTCTCTACAACTACCTGAAAGGAGGTTGTAGTGAGGTGGGTGTTGGTCTCTTCTCCCAAGTAACAAGCAATAGAACAAGAGGAAATGTCTTTGAGCTGCATCAGGGGAGGTTTAGATTGGCTATTAGGAAAAATTTCTTTACTGAAAGAGTGTTCAGGCTTTGGAACAGTCTGCCCAGAGAGGTGGTGGAGTCACGATCCCTGGAGGTGTTCAAAAAACGTGTAGATGTGGCACCTCAGGGCATGGTTTAGGAGACATGGTGGTGTTGGGTTGATGGTTGGACTTGATGATCTTAGAGGTCTTTTCCAACCTTAGTATTTCTATGGTTCTATGATTCTATGACTTAGAGATATCTGTAAGAATGCTCACATTTTTATAATGTGTTCCCAGTATTATAAACCTAAACTTTATGGTAAGTCAAAAATAAAACCAAACTCCACAAAGTCAGTATAATTCTGTCTTTTAACTTTCTCCAACTTCTAACACAGAGCAAAACATTCTCTCTGAGTCAGTCCAACTTTTTAGAAAAAGCAACAAAAATGAAAGTAACTGTGTAATTATTTGATATCTGAAATACAACCTATACTGCTGTTTGATTAAGTGTTTAATGTCCTTCCTTAGCTGTTTGCCTGTTTACTTGCTGTGATACACCATTTTCTGTGGGACTGTTCAAGCTCTTCCATAAATGCAGTGCAGATCGGATGTTTAAGCCTTATGATTTATGAATGGACTGGCAATACAGCAAGGATTTAACCTCTAATTATTACCTTCTGGGCACTGCAGATGGTGTTTCAGAAGCTTGTGGGTTTGTTGCTCACCTTTAAATAGTGATTTAAGACTTCTTTATATTTATGTAAAGGCTAGAATTAAATGTCTGTTCTGATTGAAATGGTTTTCAGCTTTAGTAGTAGCAGATAGATCAGGTTCAAATTCAGCTACATATTCTTAACTGAATAAAAATCACTTTCGTTGTTTTACTAGATTTTTTGATGCTGTTGGAAACATTCCCCTCTGAACCACCTTAAAACCTTCTTCTAGGGCAAATCAAATATTTCTGACACTGGGAACTAAAATCGTTACAATCAAATTGGGAGGGAGTGGGATTCTTTAGAAATATTGGCTGGGTTTATGTACAAGTGAAAAAAAAATTCAAACAGGAACTTATGATTTACAGAAAAAAGTAATAAAGTGTGAATGATTAAAGGAAGTTTAGTAGGAGTGATTCCAGCTGAGGTCTGTGTGCTTGCACTTGATTGAAAAGAGAGCCTTTCCCAGGCAATCATTCAGTATTTTAATTCTTTTATCCCTCTTACAAATCATAATAAACTGGGTAATTTCTTGCCATAGTCTTGGTTGGTATAATCTTCTGAGTTCTCTGACTGTTAACTGAAGCAATTGCACACTTTATATTAATGGCTGAACTGGCTAAATTGACATTGAAAAAATAAGTGTTTCCTTCCATATGGGAGGCATCCAATTATTTATCATAAGGCTATTCTTAAAGTTATGTTTCTTTGAAGACCCTCTTTATCCTAATTGTTAGAAAAAATAAAGTAGTAAGAGAATGGAAATATACAAAAATTTGTGTTTCTTGCAATAGGAAAAAATGTCCCTTTCCACATACTAAAAATGAACAGGAGAGGTTTTAATTACTGTCCCTAACATTATTTGGCTTGGTGCTGCAGAAGTCTACTTACTGTATGTAAGTGGACTCTTGTTTTAAAATTACTATTCAAATATTCTTCGTCAGGCAAAGAATTTTTGGTGAAACTTCTGTTTTGGACTCATTATCAAGAAATTACATTTTATTCACACCATTTTTAATTTAACTTTTTGTTGTCTTTCTAAAGGGTATGTTGGATGATGACATCAGTTTGGAAGTGAGAGGCAGCAGAATTTCCCATTTGGGGTGTATAATATGTAGATCACAGACATTTGGAGGCTACATTCTGCCTTAATTTCCAAAGTGGTAATTATTACCTGACCCAACTGCTGTAAGATCTGCAAGAAATTGTTTACAGCCTGATGACCTTTTTTTAGCTATTGTAAATAAGTCAGGGTATAGCCAAATATCTCAACTTCTCCAGTATTTGCAAACCAACCCCGTCTCTTCCAAAAAGAGTCCACACCTTGGCCTGCTCCCTGTTTTCAATGTAAAAATATACTTTAGCCCCACTGGAAGAATAACAAAAAGGAATCCCTGAATTCTGGAAGCTGGAATCTAATTAAGGAACAGTTATAACATGGGAGAGCTTTGCAGTCTTCCTCCAGATGATCTAGGGAGTGTGTCTCAAGCCCAGCATAATGCAATCAGCTCTTGGCCTCAGTGGATTGTAGGGATCTGTTTCCTCCTTGACAATCCATCATCTGTGCCAACAGTTATGTCATTTCTCTGCCATGGTACTTGAGAAATTAACTGATCACCAAATTTCCCACACCTGTATGTTTTTTGACCATTGCTAATATCAGCTGGACTTAGTCATCATTTTAGGACATATTCCTCATATGTACTTTATACCTGATGAAGCCCTTCCTGAAGGGCTTGTTCACAGCTCTTCCTGAGGACACCACTTTAAAGGGATTTTTTTCTTTAAGTATAAACTTAATCTCAAAGAAGTTTTAAAATTTTAAAATTTAAAATTTAAAATTTAAACTGATGCCTTGTTCCTGAAGCCCCCCTTTCAGCTGAAGAGTTTGGTGATTGCTAGAGGTCATGACTATTTCCAGGACAGGCAGCAGGACTGTGAGTTTTAAGCAAATGTTGTGTTTTGAAGGCCTGAGCAGTTTGCTGTCACTGATGCACATTAACGTGTCTGACCTTAAAGCCTTTACAGTTCCATTTAACTGATGAAGCAGTGAAAGTTTAGGATTCCTAAATTTGTTTGCTCTCCTCTCAATCCAGTTGTGCTGATTCCTTGTCCCCAAAATGTCTTACACCAGAATGGTTAGCTGTAAACTTGCAGGGCAGGTCTGAGTTGTTCCTACTTCGTCTTTTGTAAGCTATTAAGTGCTTCCCTCCTGAAGTCATATGTTGCTGGACTGGTCTCATTCACACAGACAAAACCTGCCTTTGCACTACAGCACAGTCCCCAGCAGCAAGTGTCAGCAGGTAAGGCCAGAGCAAGAAAGGAGCACCTGGAGGCTCACTGGATACCATTCAGCCGGCTGCAGCAGCAGGCCGAAGTGCTGACCTTGTCTAACAGCATTGCAAAACAGAACCAATTCTTTATTTTGAAGGATGTGATTCTTAAGGTTGGTGAGAGTGGTTTAGATGCCCACTTACCCAGACCACTCATTCATGGTAAGTTAAAGCTTTATTTTTAAAGTTTACTTAAATTTTATTGGGTTTTTACCCCATACTAATATTGCTCTGGTCTCATACTGTGGTAAAAGTACACAGAGCAAGAGGTTCTAAGAATGATAAATCCTTCAGAAGAAATTATCTTCCTGAACAGACATGCCCATCATAAAAAGAAAACCCAAGCCAAGATATTAGAAGTTCTCTATCTGTGAGACCCATCAAGGTACTAAATCAGGAAGACGAAATGATGCTAGTTTATTTTGCTTTTCTTTCACAAAAAATGGTTTGGTGATGGGTATTATCCCCTCTGCTGCCCCTTAGAAACTCTTTTGCTGATGTGGAGCCCGGTACTCAAGAGGAGAAAAGTGGATCCAGTTGAACAACCCTAAAGAAACGGGTTGAATTTCTGGGTCTCTCCTGGGAGGACATCTTTGTATTGTCCCTCTCAGAGAATCTGGGAGGAACCACTAGGTTGTTATAATAGGTCTGGGCTACTTTGTTTATTTGGGGAAAAGAAGGGTATAATGTTATTGACCTCATACAGCAGAAGAAAATAAAGAATATAAAACAAAAGATAGTTTGACTTAAATATGAATATTAATTTGAATTTCTCTATATGATCACATGAAGATTCTGTGATGTCTGATATCAACAAATATGTATTTAAATACGTCTGGTCACCGGTTCTGTCTCTATGGACAGACAAGAACAGAAAATTCATAGTTACCTTTTATCAAAGGAAAATTAATCAAAAAGCCAGAGCCATCAGCTCATCAATAAATTGTTTGCCAAGAGTAGTTGGTAGTAATAAGGTTTGAAGGCAATCATTAAATGCTTTACACTGCATTTTGTTCCTGGAAGTTGTGGGCTCATTTTGAATTATATGCAACTTTCCAGCTGATTTGTGACTGCAACCACAGGAAAAAAAGGAAAAGGCAATCTGTCTGGATAGTGCTCCCCATGTACTTGCAGGAGTTAACTAATCCTCATGTGACGATGGTGCTTTTTTCAATTTACAGCAAATAAAGCAGGGAAAATAAGTTTTAGAAAACCATTTTGTGACAGAGCCTTTGTCTTCTGTGTCCCTCTGCTGCCATTATAAATAGAAATTAAAACAGCAATGATATGACAGCTTACTGATCTAAATAACAAATCAATAGTGTATGTGTATATAGGCCCAAGCAGACTCCATGCATTCCAGTGGTAAACGAAAAATAAAAACTTCTTAGGAGACCAAACAATCACTAAAATATAAAAAAACTAATTTATATCCCTTGGAGGACAGTTTTTTTGTTACTGGGCAAAGGTGAGATGTTTTGTCCTCCTGATGCTCTTTTACTCTTTCCTGGGTAGGAAGGATTTTTTGTTTCTACTGTCGATAACATTGCAGTCTTCGCAACTACTAGAAGCTCATCCTGCTGTGGCTACTTTAGCCACAGATGTTTTGAAACATCAGAAATCCCCAGCTCTGCCTGTTAATGCTGAATTCTTCCAAGGTTAAAATGATGATAAATACTCCCACCTCTCCGACTTATCCTCCTGCAGCACAGTAAACTCTAGCTACTCCAGCACAGTAAACCCTGCTATGTGGGGCAGCTGGGGTCAGGCGTCAGGAGTGTAGAGCTTGAACTAAAATTAATAGATCATGTAATCAAATTGCTATTTAGGTGAAATTACCATGACTTATATTAAAGCAGCCTGGGATGCAATGGTTTTAGTAGAGTCAGGCCCAGAAAAAACTGCCTCTTCCACTAACTTTCAGAGCCATGTGTGTTTTCTGTGTCTTCTATTTTCTGTAACTTCTCTTCATCAGACTAGAGATTACTTTCACATCAAAGTGATGTGGTTTAAGCAATGAAAATGTGTCATACATTTTGATCTATTTTGTCATAACCTTCTTTGCAACGTGCCATTTTGTATGGTAGTTTGCACTGTGCTGGTCTGTTCTCTGAAGAGTTTTACTTTCTGTTCAGATTCTGGTGTCTACCACAGAAAGAGTGAGAGCAAATCCAAGAGGATGCTCTTTAGGTATGTTATCCACAGATCTGCAGTAAAACTGCTATGTGAAAATGCTCAACGTGAAGGAAAATAGATCAGACAAAAAAGTTAGTACTTGAATTGTCGGATATTTAATGAGAAGGCCTGCTTTGCTGTTAAATATTTTCTCTTCTGAGATGCAGAAAAGTTAATAAGAAATGGAAAGAAAAACATGTCAATGTATCCCTGATAACAAAATCTGATCCATCTTTTCAAAATAACAATTGGAAAAATTGAAGTATTTCACATTAACAACATAGGAACTCTAGGACGGTTAAATGCCATGAAAACCATTGATATGATATACTTTACAAATCATAGTTTTATGTATCAGTATTGGAAACAAAATGCCTTTTTGATACAAAGTTTTGCATATTAAGGCTGTAGAATAATAAAAATTAGAATAGGATTGTCATCAGCACAGTATCACTTTTTGTGATTTCAGTGACAAGGGTGACAGCTGATCTCTGGCATGGTACATGTCTGAGAATACACTAACTAGCCTACTTTTCAAAAGGTGAATTTAAAGGTGAGCTTACCTGAGAATTTGGGTACTGAAAATTTAAGAGAGGACTGATCTACAGCTTAGTGGAGGACATTTTGCCCACAGTTGTTCTTTGCTGCTGAGCTAAACAACTCATGGCTTTAATTTGGTTCATGATTTTGTTTGTAAGTTTTTAGCTTATTGGTAGTTATGGCTGAATGTATGCATAGATAGCCAAGTTGCCTAATAGCCTGCATGTGATTTAGGAAATACTTCTCTGTCTCTTAGGTATGGAAATCATCTGGCATTCTCATCACAGGAGACGTCTGTGAGCACCAGCCACTTGGTAACGCGCAGTGAACTGGTACGTGACTGAAATATTTCCCGTCTTAGCAGTTCTCAGCTCCAGCAGGAAATGGTGGTACAGACTGGTTTGGGGTTTAGTGACCCCTTGGGGAAACTGGGTGCTGCAGGCTCAGGCAGTTCAAGAAAAACAGCTGTATGGGTGGCAGCTTCCACAGAGAGCCTTCGTAAGGGAGGAGATGGATGACGCTTACTTCTTCCACTCTGACCCATCAACCCTCTCCCAAAGGGAGAGGGCAATTAGTGTATTCAGTTGAGCAGAAGTGTACAAGCATGAACACATCAGCTGTAACAAATGCCTTGAAATTACATGCTGCGAATCACAGCAGCTAAACAGCGGTGGCCTACACTTTTCAGAAATTTGCCTTTCTCAATCAAGGTCAACAGAAATGCAAGATTATGACGAAACACCGTTCAACAAGTGAACAGCCACTTTCATCTGAAAGGAATGCCACAAACAAATGAGGGGTATTGTAAACAAAAATGTTTTTATGTGTTTGACATCAATGCTACTATTATATAAAAAAAAAGTTTTTTATTTAATTTTAGCTGCTTATGCTATTTGATTCTCTCTGGAGTATTTAGCTGATATCTGTATGTTGCTGACAAAACAAACTGAACTTATGTTGCTGGAATTATCACAATGAGTCATTAAAATAATTAAAATGAGTCAATGAAATGAGTCATCAAGTGAGACAGAGTTACACCTGCAACCAGCTCCTGTTCCTGTGTTACACAATTGAATTTTTGATGATGGACTTAAAACTTCTGGCTGTCACGTTGAAGTGTTTCTTAACAGCTCATACTGCAATCTGAGTTGTAATATTTAGTACTGCTGAATGATTCTTTGTAATTGAATTAACTTGTTAGTCACAGAAAACAGAATCTGGCACACAGAAAGTGAACATTGTTGCTTGAAAAGAAGTGTTATTTTGAAAAAAGTTATCATAAGCATATCCTTGGGCAGAAAATACTGTAATATCAGAGTTAGCCTTCAAAATTAGTATATATTATGGAGATATAACCTGCTTTCCAGATTTAAGTTTATTTACACCTTGGTTCTTGCACTGGTAACATTTTCATTTATGTGAATTAAAATAATTTTATTTTGGGGGAAAGGAAATTATATTTTACTGTGTAAATCATAGAATCATAGAATGGTTTAGGTTGGAAGGGACCTTTAGACATCATAGAATCATAGAATCATTAAGGTTGGAAAAGACCTCTAGGATCAACAAGTCCAATCATCAAACCAACACCACCATGTCTCCTAAACCATGCCCTGAAGTGCCACCTTTACGTGTCTTTTAAATACCTCCAGGGATGGTGACTCCACCACCTCTCTGGGCAGCCTGTTCCAATGCTTGATCACTCTTTCAGTGAAGAAACTTTCCCTAATATCCAATCTAAACATCTCCTGATGCAGCTTGAAGCTTTTATCTAGTCCAACCCCCCTGCAGGGAGCAGGGACATTTTCAACTAGATCAGGTTGCTCAGAGCCCCGTCCAACCTGACCTTGAATGTGTCCAGGGATGGGGCCTCCACAGCCTCTCTGGGCAATCTGTTCCAATGTTTCACCACCCTCATTGTAAACAATTTCTTCCTTATGTCTAGGCTAAATCTACCCTCCTTTAGTTTGAAACCATTACCTCTTGTCCTATTGCAGGAGAGGTGCTCCAGCCCTTGGATCATTTTTGTGGCCCTCTTCTAGACCCGCTCCAGCAGGTCCATATCTCTCCTGTGCTGAGGGCTCCAGAGCTGGATGCTGCACTCCAGGTGGGGTCTCACCAGAGCAGGGTAGAGGGGCAGAATCACCTCCCTCAATCAGCTGGCCATGCTGCTTTTGAGGCAGCCCAGGATAGAGTTGGCTTTCTGGGCTGTGGGTGTACATTGCTGGCTCATGTTAGGCTTTTCACCAAGCAGCACCCCCAAGTCCTTCTCTGCAGGTCTGCTCTCAAACCCTTCACACCCCCAGCCTGTTTTGATACTGGGCGTTGCCCTGACCCAGGTGCAGGACTTTGCACTTGGCCTTGTTGAACCTCATGAGGTTCTCACAGGCCCACCTCTCCAGCTTGTCTAGGTCTCTTTGGATGACATCCTGTCCTTCTGGTGTGTCAACTGCACCACTCAGCTTGGTGTCATCTGCAAACTTGCTGAGGGTTCACTTGATCCCACTATGTCGTTGATGAAGATATTAAACAGTACTGGTCCCAGTACAGACTCTCGAGGGATGCCAGTCACACCGGTCTCCATCTAGACATTGAACCATTGACCACTACCCTCTGGGTGCGACCATCCAGCCAGTTCCTTATCCACCAAACAGTCCACCCATCAAATCCGTATCTCTCCAGTTTAGAGAAGGATGCTGTGGGAGACCATGTCCAAAGGCCTTACAGAAGTCCAGATAGATGACACCTGTAGCTCTTCTCCCGTGCACTGATGTAGTCATTCCATCATAGAAGGCTACTGGGTTGTTCAGGAGGACTTGTCCTTGGTGAAGCCATAATGGGTGCCTTGAATCACTTCCCAGTCCTCCATGTGCCTTAGCATAGCTTCTAGCAGGATCAGTTCCATGACCTTCCCAGGCACAGAGGTGAGGCTGACAGGATGGTAGTTCCCCAGGTCCTCCCTCCTACCCTTTTTAAAGATGGGCACAATGTCTCCCTTCTTCCAGGCCACAGGGACTTTACCTGACTGCCATGACTTTTCAAACACCATGAAGAGTGTCTTAGCGACTACATCAGCCAATTTGCTCAGGACTCTGGGATGCACGTCATCAGGTCCCATAAACTTGTGTATATTCAGGTTCCTCAGGTCATGAACCTGATCTTCCCTTACAGTGGTAGGGGCTTTATCCCCCTGGTCTCCATCTATTGACTGGGGAGAGGTGAGGAGAGAGGTTACCAGTGAAGACAGGCAAAAATGTTGTTGAGTACCTCAGCCTTCTCCTCGTCTGTTGATACTAGGCTACCATTCTTGTTCATCGGGGAGGTACAGTTTCTTTAACTTTCTGTTTCTGCTTGACATACCTGTAGAAACCCTTCTTGTTATTCTTTGCATCCCTTGCCAAATTCAGCTCCAGCTGCACCTTGGCCCTCCTGACCTCAATCCCAACACAACCAGGCAGCATCCCTAAATGAAGCACTTAAGCATTTTAAGGAGGGGAATTACACATAATGGGTAACTGTATAATGCCTGCTATACTTGTTTCTTCCTGTTTTAGCTGGTACCTTCATGAGTTAAAGAAAAAATACAAGTAGTATCCTTATTTATTATGTATCAGGTATTATTTACCAAATACTGAAGATCAGAAAACGTTTCAGAACTTCTAGTGATTGAAGATATATCATTCATTTTGGGGAGAAATTCAGTGAGGGAATTATTTTTTTTACTGGCTGTAAGATGCAATAGTTAAAGCAAAATTTGCAAACTTGGTTACCTAAATACTGACTTCAACTATTTTTATCTTTCCAGATTTGTTGAACATTTGGCTTGATTTCAGGTATCTAAACATAACTTTTGTTGTCCACCTTTACAAAACCATCCATGAAAAATTTGCCCGCAGGTATTAGTATCAGGTTTTGGGCAGGTTAAACTAGAAAATAAAATTTGGCTTGTTTTGACCACTCTTTTTTATGATTCTAGTAGTTTCTTTCTAACTTTTCCCAGTTAGTACTCAATGACATAAACAAGATTGTTAAGAAAACACATTTCTAGTTCTTAGCTGCTTAAGAAGAGGTTCAGAACGCCCTCCAGAAAGTACCAAAAATAACAGATCCATAATTCAATAACAGATTAATAACTCAATATAAATCCACTGAGGCAGAAGATTTCAGAGTAAATTTATTAATCTCATTTTGAAAAGTCATAATATTATTGGCATATTTTCAACCTTTATTACATATTTTTAATTGTATATATTTTTCCCCTTTCATTTCTGGACTAATGTTTCAGGTTGACAGGTCAAATAAAAAACATGCTGAAGATGAATATGTCAATTATAACAGGTACCTGTACAGCTAGTATCAAAGGGCAAGGGAACATCAGTGGCTTAGGTACCTACAGCATGGGTACTGTAATACACAGGGTTTTTGCATGTTTGGCCCAGAACTGGGCTGAGCACTCCGCTGCAGGTGGGGGATGTGAGCCTTAGGGCCCCCTGGAGAAATGGCCCCTGTATCCCCTTCCCAGGCACAGTGTCTAATTGCAAGGCAACGCATGGAATGAAACCAGCCTTTTTGGAAGGAAAAGAGGTTACAAACCGTGTTTTTAAAGACACAAAATCATGGTGGTATGTGCTAAGCATGCTGCTATGCTGACTGTTTCACAGTCCTTGAAAAACAAGACATGCAAGAGCTATGTTCTGCTTCCCAGCAGGGCTTAGGAAGATGGTGGCACCCAGTTATGTCAGCGCTTCATCTCAGGAAAAAGATAAAGAAGCCTGGTGGATCAATCTGTTCTTTTTAAAGAGTTTGGGCTGTTTCATAAGCAGTGTAAGATGATGGAGGAGGAAAGTCACACCTCTCTCCTGCCTGCCCAGTGCTTTTTCTTGAGTAGGCTTAAGAAGTTCACTGAAGAATTAAGGGGTTTTAGCCTTTCTTACAGGTTATCCAGTAGAAATTTATACCATGCAATAAAATGTCTTTTCTAGACAGATTACACAAATTTGTTCCTGAGTCTATTTCATAATCTGTCAACTCACAGAGCAGTACCAACAGGAACTGCCTTTTCTTCTGTGATAAGCTTCTATTTTAAAAGTGATTTACAATTCCCTGACATAAAATCAGACCAAAAGAGCTGTAAAATTTATTATTGTGATCATATCACCTTTGTCTGTGGACTTCTGAGTATTTAGTAAGTAAGAGAGAATATCCATCTTCTGTGGATAGTACATCATCTACACAGTGATGGCAATCTTTCATTTCACTTTGGCTTTCATGAATAGGAAGATACCATTTCTATGGGAAAACCTCAATCCCTTCTTGCAGTGGCAGATACCTCATTTGGAGCTTTCCAGGGAGAGCACTGTACTTTTAGTCTGTTTTTTTCAGCATACAGTAGAATAGGGGTTTGGCGACTAAGTAATGACTCTTTCTTCATATCTGTTTACTACTCAAGTATGTTGTTGGCAGAGGGACGTGTGCTTAAAGAGTCATGCTTGGGATTGACATCTAATACAGTTTGAACAGAAGAGTGAAGGAGAAGGAAGGGGGGTTTGAGACATCTAATTTTCAGATGAACACTTCCAGTATCCCTCTTCGTGAAGCTAGAATCTGATTTGCTAAACTAAGGCAAAGCAACACTAAGAAGAGCCTCAGATCTGTGAAAATGTTATACTTTTACAGTAAAACTCCCTTTTTTCTAACTGCTGGTGTCAGAATATTTCAAAATAATGCCTCCAGCTGAATTCACTGTCTTGCTTTATCTTTGCTTTCAAGTTAAATAACACAAGAAAAAAATCAAGAGTAGTTTTCTTCTTGTTCCTTTCCCAGTCTGAATGTTTCAAAAGTCTCAAGGGAAATTCTCCAAGGACTCTAACAGGCAATTTCAGTAATGCAGCAATGTTATAGATTCTTGGCTTTTTTGTAAGGTGGACTATGATTTAAGAGACAGATCTTTTTTTATTTGCCTTAGTCTTCTATTAGGTAGTTTCTGCCTTCCTGGAAAAATGCTTATTTCTGTCATTGATTGATGTCTTCAGTAAATCACAGTTTAAGACCTGGTTCAAGGGTTAGGTAATTCCTAGTGATATGATTTAATATTTCCAGACAATAACTTTTGACTTTAAAATCCAAAATAATGATATATTTCAGGAGATGTTGCAGGCTTTGTTGTTGTACCAGCCATTCCCAGAGCCAAGCCTGGACAATGGTCAGGCCAATTCTCTTGCAGGAAAAAACAATAAAAAGGCAGAAAGCTTCTGCTGGGCTCCTACTGTGCCATTGGCCCTCAAAAACAATTAACCAGCACAGTCACCAGTCTTCCCCAAAGATGAGTGCTACTTAAGGGAAGTGAACATTTGAGGAAGATTTGATGATAGTCTTCAGTTATGCTAAAGGTAGACACGGAAGAATAAGTGCACTCTCCCTGTTTTAAGTGGGACTAGGAGTAATGGGTTTATAAGAAATGACAATAAATTATATGGGAAGAAAACTTTCTTATGGCATTGGAGTAGTTTGTTTATAGAGATGGGAGAGTCTCCTGCCTCTGTAGGCTCTTCAGAACGGACTGGACAAACATCTGTCAGAAATGCCAGTTTTGGCGAGAGACTAGGTGTTATGTGATAATAGCTTTCAGCTCTACTTTCCTATGAGAAGAGGGAGCTTGAGAACTGCAAGCAGAAAGAGTAACACTGATCTCTAAAAGCCGACAGTGGAGAGTATGCTTCCCATGGTGCCAATGCTAGACCATCAACCTGTATATAAGGCAAATAGGAGAATAGCAATATGACCTGTAATGGAAGGATGATAGGGGAGGCAGTGCCATTTCTCTGTTGTGCCTGCAAGATGTAAGCTCACCCTGCTTTCATCTTTGCTAATGGAAGAGGAAGCATTTACTGCTGCAGGCTACCTCCAGAGGAGACACTGTCACAATTCCGTTGCACACAATGTGATTCCTGCAGGCACCAGGCTCTGAGAGCTCAGCTATTGCTTTGGCCTTTCAGTGGTGACTGCTTAGCCTGAGCATACGAGAACAGCACAACTACACTTATATAAAGTTTCTCAGCAGAGGATCTCAGGCTAATACTCAAGCAATTCTACCCCATTTTACAGATAAAATGGGTCACCGAGTGGCTGAGTGTCAGTTCAAGATCACACAAAAGCAGTCACAGAATCAGAATCACAGAATCACAGTCAAGTACTGAGAGCTCCCTGTCAACCTTGCATAAAACACAGGAGTTTGGTCAGTAGTTCTTGGCTGAATGAAACACAATATCGTCTCTACTGCTGAATAGACAGGCACTGTATTCCCAAGGGACCCTCAAAAGGAAACTTTGAGACTGCTTCAAGGCTGAGCATTCCTCAGATGGGTTGATTAACTTCAGTCCTGATAAACTTAGGACAGTAAAAAGAGTTCTAGTAACCCTCTAGAAAGGGATGCTTTAGCTAGACCACAAGTCATGCTACAGCATATGGCTAAAGGTTCTTGCATTTGCCATCTTCTCCAGCCCCATGGAAATGTGTTCACCTGTTATGTCATGTCAAGGATCCTATTGGCTGAAATGTTACAGGGGTTAATCTAGACAGACACTCTGTCAAAACTTAATCAAATTACTAAATGGTAATGTACTAAGATTCTTTTAAGACATATTTAAACCAGCAGTGGAACCACAATAAAATCAGAGAAAATGGGTGATTTTAATAAGTACTGAGTACAATGGAGTGATGTTGCTATAATTTTGAGAGATTTAATTTGTGCATAAATGTATAATCCATTGGTGCATCACTGCCTTGTCCCATATACGCTTGTGAGATTTACATTAATTGTGGTGGACTTCATCCCATAAAACATGTGTACATTAGGATTAATGTTACCTTTAAGTTAGAGCTGCACTAAAAGCTTTTGAAGAAATTGAAAACTAAGGCATTTACAAAAAAGTTCACTCTTTGAATCCAGCTTGAAGTTAAAGTTTCAATTGGCACAAATCTCATTTTTCCCTTGGGCATTACTACATATCCCTCCCTTTATGAGGTAAATTTAACCTTTGTACCATCTGCTTGTGCTATCTCTGTGCCTCACAGTCAGTACAACAGGTAGTTAAATGGGTGTAAAGCCTTTCCTGCTCTTCAATTTTACATGTCTCTACCAACCGCAACAGATAACTGCTGAGAAGACCTGCCACAGGTCCCTTTAGAAAGAAAGGCAAGAGAAGCGAGTCAGAGGGAAAGGGAGGGTTGCCTCCTGTTAAGCTCATTTTCCCAGCATCTCCTTCCTGAAATGAAGATCATCTGACTTTACCACCCTCTTGATCTGACTGAGACAGGGTTCGAAAAGAAGTGGTCAGAGATGTTGTGTCTCAAAGGGAATACACATATTGCCTACTAGGGAACTACTTTTTCTCCCAATGTCCTATTTAGGGCATTTGGCTTCCTAAGTGAACATTGGTATTTGAGCCATGTAAACCATTTTTTTTTTTTTTGCCATTGAGCTGTATATCTCTAAGGTCTGTGTCTGTGGCTTTACTCTTTTGACCATCTTTTCTTTCTTTGTAGTGGCTCATACTCTTCATAACTTGGTTAATTCTAGCTATAGTAATTTCAAAATTTAGAGCTGGTGATGAAATTTTTTTTCAGCTGAGAATCTTGTCTTTATTACATTTACCCTTTCTAAACTTCGTAGTTAGAACTGTGCACACTGTTCTAATAGAAAGTACTTTGAGTTTGCAGCTCCTATTTATATGCCCGAGAACGTGTTTATTCTTCTAAGATTTAATTCCTAATTACCAAGAGATTGTGTTTTATTTTAATATATATGTGTTATTATGAAATATTTGGGTTTTAGAAAAGAAATTTTTCTAATCAGCATCATAGCAAGTTATCCAGAAACCAGGAGAGAAAGGTATTATGTATCTGTCATGATTCAACAAATCTATGTTATTGCTAAGTTAACTATTCCAGAATGGAGCCTATACAACAGTTGTGAATTATGAATGAAATATTAAAATGCATTTGTTGCTTTATGGCAACAATGTTGCTTTGATTTTTGACTTTAACATAGTCTGGCCTTTGAAATGAATAGATTTAAACCTAGCCTCAAAGTCTTCTGCAAACTTTCTTCTAGTTATGTCAGTGAGTGGGACACACCAGAGAGAAAGAATCTTTAGAAAAACCTACCAGAGGAGCCAAACCACCTGTAGTTAACAGGGTCAGGATCCACTGCAACTTCTTTGTGTGACCTGGAAATGATCCTGACTGGTAACTTGCCAAGTAGTGAGAGCATTGGCCTCAGTTTGTATCGCTTCTCCCTCCCTCCCATCCTGGTGCATTTGGTAACCAACTATAACTCAACTATATTAACTCAACTAATGCTTAAATTAAGCATTTTACCAACTCAGATATAATCTATCTTATAAAACAGAGAGGAGAATCAATGGACAGAGGAGCTCTGATCTTCAAAACCCATGGAATGATTTGCTGTTCTAAAGAGAGATACCAACCAAGTACTGAAATACATTTCTGACAGTGACTAACTACTCTGGGTTGGTTTTATCTTTTAAGGGTCTGCATGGGGCCTCACTAATCAGGAGACTGTTCCTAATCCAAATATGGGTTATATAATTACTAAACTGTTATCGTGTTCTCTCTGTGGATCTCTCACTAAATCAAGAAAGGTATGGTTAGAGCAACAGATTGTTTGACACCTGGGCTCAACAAATAATTTTGATTTATTATTATTTGTTATGAATGGATTTATTCTAATATATTAAGTGTATTATGAAATATGATTGTTATAGATCTCAGTATGAAATTAAAAATTTAATAATATTTTCTTGCCTTTTCAAGAATTCAAAATAAAAAAGCCTCTTAACAACTTCTCCTTTCAGACTTGTGTTTGAAGATAATAATGAATGTCACTGTGACCTAGAAGTAAATACAACCATAAAAATTCTTCTGAAGCCAATTAGATGAAGAGCTTAAATGTTTCAGAGCTACTGTAACAGATGGAGGAAAGAGGTAGATTCTTTTGTTTCTGAAAGGAAAAACTCATGCAGATTTAAGGTAAGCAGTAATGACTCTTGATTTATTCCAAAGTGAATGAGAAACCAATGAAGCTCATAAACAAACAGCGGTAAGGTTGTTCTGGCAACTCTTCTGGCACTGACTGGAGATTCAAGAAATCATCAAGGCAGTCTGTGGCTGGAGTTCAGTAGTGAGAAGTCTGACTTCCTTTCTAAAAAGGCCAAAGAGAAATTGTTAACAGCTATCAAGGCTCACATGAAAAAAAGCCGTTCTGATCTGGGAAAACTTCCTGCTGTCTTCATGGCATTAAGTTCTGTGTCATAAATTACATTATTTATGGATGTTGTGCACTGAGTCAGCTGTGGAAGTCTGGGCCACAGCTGAGTTAAAATTTTACACTGGAATAAAATCTAGTGAAATACATGCCAAAAAAAAAAAAACCCAAAACAAAACACAAAACCAAACCCCAGATCTGTTCTTCTGCAATCTAGGCTGATACTTTAGACTTGAAGCAGAAAACATAAAAGCCCAAACCCTCATAACAGCACCAGCCATGTAGCCCAGATTCGCATTATTTGTTATTGGCTGCCCATTTTTCTCCAACTGGTAAAATAGAGAAGAAGATGACCCGGGCACCACCAATATTTTTCACTTGCTCCCCCATGGCTTTATAGTCTTCCTTGGTTCTGCCTAGGAAGGGGCAGAACTGGCTTATAACATAATTTGTGCCCACATGGAAAAGTAAGAGTGGATAGTTATCTGTGCTCTTGAGAAGTTGTGGCACCGTCTGTGGAATAATCGCTGGAGGTGACTTAGAAATTAAAGTTATGTTTTTAGAAAAGGTACAGCATCGAGGAAGCTGTCAGGGTGAAGTGCAGCTGATACGTGAGGAATCCATTCCACGGAAGTTCACTAGTAACCATAGATGTTGGCAATGCCAGGAGAACTTGGCGTACTGACTCTAAGAGGAGTTGTCTGGAGGGTGGAGCGGTGTGGAGGCATCGTGGCCAGGCTCTGTGATAAATGGGAACTCGAGGTACCATGGAGCTGGTACGCTCCATATTTGCTACCCTGGGCCAACAGTCCATCATGCTTTTGACAAAATGCTGTCCTTTTGGTGAACTTTGCTCATTAAAATATCATTATAATACCAAAACACACCTCCATCCCAAAAGCTACCTGCCTCTAAGGTGCGACCACCCCTCACTGGGCATGCGCTTTGAATTTTTCTAGTCTATACTTTTAAAAGTACAGTGAGGAAATTTTACACCAATCATAATAAAGGTATGTATGACTAGAGTCACTCAAGTTCCACCTGAAAGATAAAAAGTAGTATAAAATATGTGAAGAGAAAGAGGGTGTTAGGGAAGATACCATCGCGTACCACTCTGACTTCTGGGACCAGTCGAAGGGCTGAGCCTCTCTTCCCCTGCCTTTGGGTAAGATTGGAAACATCTGTAGAGTCACTTTAAATCTCTAATGTATGAGAGTTGCTTTGCTTCATATTAGAGTTGCTTCACATTTGTTTAGCATACTTGTAGCCTAGCAGTGTACTCATATCTTTGGTATTTATGTCTGTCTTGTAACCAGCAATCTTATCGCCGGTAATCCAAAGAACCTGTGTATCTGTTGCTTTAATAAATTGCACTATTCGTTAATCTACCCGTGATCGTCCTCACTGAATGTGACCAACATGGGCATCTGCCAGATTAGTTACTAAAAACAAATACCCTGATGAGTGGCTATATCTACAACCCTTAGAAAATAAACAGTTGACCAAGTCTGAGACTAAGAGTGGACTTAGCCACACCTAGACTCCTCTCAGAGGAGGAGTTTAGAAAGCAACGTGGTCCTGCCTGAACCTTGTGACTCAACAGTAGGGTGTCTCCTAGCAAATTCTCAGACTTCTACCATTAACGCAACACCCTCACAGCAATGTCTCGGATATTAGTTCCCACAAGGGAGCAAACCTCTCGTAACTCCCTGTCAGGTCAGCAGATGGGCGCCTCAGTGCCTTTTAACAGCAAGTCACCCACTATAAGCACTCATCTCTTTACAATATCCACTCTGTGCTGCTGGTACAGTTGCACCTTGTAGACCTTGCTCATGAGTGTCTACAGCTGTTAAAACTTCATATCGGTTGTTAGTAGTGATGCTGGAGGGTGGAGACTGAAGTGGAGCCCTGCTTGTTTGGATCATCAGGGTCCAAGGTGCCTCATTCTCAGTGGTATCTGCTACAGGAATGTGGTTCTGAAACCACCTATCTATCTCCACCTTGGCTCCGCTAATACTGTGCAGCCTTTTAACCATTTGCTGCAACTCAGCCACCTGATGCAACGGATCATCAACCCATGCACACCTCGTACAGGTACTTACCTTTACACCAGGAGAAGGGTCTGGGCACTCGCTGCAACCTACCGCCTGTACTGAAGGTAAGGAAGGAGGCTTCCTTTCAAGTTCCATCTGGGTGGGTGCATCAGACATCTCTGGGGATTTCTGTGTTGCAACACTGGTTTTAGCTCTGAGGCAAGTGCCCACCATTTTGGCAGAGATCAAGAGCACTACCTTCACATCTAAACTGTCACAGCTTGCATTTCATGATTTGGGGTGTAGTGAAAGAAAGAATAAAATCAGGTTGGTCTTAGTTTCTCTGAGCTTGGGAGATCCTGTGAATAATTTTTAACTTTTTATGTATTTTATCATGTGTCATTTATGTGAGCATAAATTTAATGCAAGACAATTCTGCTATATTAAATATATTTAATAATAATAAATGACCAATTTATTTTTAATAAATAATCTAATAAATTTAATGCAAGGCAATTCTGCTATATTCACTGTTGTAACAGGATCTGGAGTCAGCCAAAGTCTGCCTGCACGTTTCCTAACATTGCTAAAGCTAAAACTTTTAGAAGATAACCTAGAATGGCATCACTTTTAAACAGTCAAAAGTCAGCTAGGTTAAGACCAAAGTAAAAAGACTTATAAACACATCAGACATCTTCCCATCATTGCTTTCTATCCTTGACAGGACAGGATACAATGACTTTTCTCCCGTCAAACTACTTTCAGTGATTTTCTGTACCACAGAACTGTCTTCAGTCAACAAGCTCCAAGTACGTGGTAGAGTTGGGTATCCCTTATTCTCTGTCTGTCCCAGCTGGCCCTCTACAGGGCCATATGACTACTGTTGGCCATATAGAAAGCATTATCTTCTCTGCATAAAAATACAGACCTTTTTTCCATAATTAATGATGAAAAAAACCATCTACACTTAATAATTCATGAAGATCAGATTTAAAATGCGGATAGCCTTAGTGCTAATATCATTGTTGGGAGCTCTGCCAGAGACTGATAAATGCAGAGAATGTGGCTTACCCCACATGGTGCTGTACCAGTTTTTCTACAACCTCTCTTTAGAGGCAGCATTTCAGGGAATTCTGCATTGTCTTCTTTGCATGCTTTCAGACAGCAGTGTGAAAACGAGTACAACAAATCACAGTTACCCAAACCTGCTCAAGTAATTTGCTAGTGGCCTGTCGTATACTAATCTCTGCAAAAAAGACTTCTCTTCCTGTCCTTGACCAGTCCACTCTCTTCAATACAAAGATGAAAGACAGACAAATTCTAAAATGTGCTTTGCCCTTGCAAAGAGGAAGTAATGTAAATGGTATTTCTGCAAGATCATCTGTGAGTCCCTCTTCACTTAGTCTGCAGGAAAAAATGGCTTGGGACAGGGCTCCCTCCCTTTGGGTTTTTATGTTCGGCTGGCTCATGGGTCTGTCCATATTTTCGTTGCTTATGTGTTTTTCCATAGCCTCCTCAATCAAAGCACTCATTTGTGGTTCTCATGCATAATATAATGAATATTCCACTAAAAATACTGCCATCACCATCTATGTCACTTTTTGTAGTCTTGGGGAATCTCTCAGGAGACAGGCTAGAGATTAAAACTTAAAATTATTATTATTTTCAAAGAAAAAAAAAAGAAATCTTTATGTAAATGATTCCATTATCTGCCATGATTTCTAGTTACCAAATCTCTCTGATTTGTCTTTTAAGTCTGCTAATTCCATTCTAAGTCCAACCTCCTCTTCAGCAACCTTCCTGTAAAATTAAGGATGCTTACTTGTCTTAACTTCCACTGCAGTGTGGTCCCCAACCTTGTTCTCTGCTGCTCTTGGCAATATTCCTGGCTTTGTCCATGGTCCAGTATCTTCCTTCTTCCTTGCATCTTGTGTTCAGATTGCATCCAGCCCTTGCTGTCTCTCCCCTTGTATCTGTCTCTCAGAACTCCTCTGGATATTTCTGTCCCAACATTTTCAAATCCTCTTAAATGGCTTTTCTCTCTTCTCTACAATGATGGGCCAGGCGAGACAACGAAGGCTTCCAAGATTTAGATTAAGGAGTCAATGCAGAGTACGGAGTAGAGGCAGGACCAAGGTACATAAAAGCAAGAAGCAGGGATTAAACAGATCATAGAGCTGCCTCAGCTAGAGCAGAAAGCTGCTAGAGTAGTGTTAGGGAAAGCGTGAGAATGGGGGCAAATAAATGTAACCTTTACAGCCAAGTGTTTAGCAGTTATATTCTGTGGTCAGAGTTAAGTTTAAGTATCATGCTGTATGTAGGTTTTGCAATCCTCTTCTACATTGTCTGCAATGGCATCTTATTAACGGGGCTACAGCTTGCACGGACTGAATTTAAATCTCGTGGCATTTCAAAGAAAGCATAAGATCTCCAGTCACCATCATAATATATGTGTCAGATAACTACGACTAGATTAAGAATATGTTTATTTGTGTTTCCCTTTTCTCTTTTTAGGACAATTTGAAACTAGTTTTTCTTGAATGGGAACCTAGCCTTTAGGTATACCTCCTTCATGTTTCAAGGTAAGGATGGAGGCAACCAAGTCCAAAAAGCTATTTGCTGCCAGGTGTAACATAAAAAACACACACATAAATTTTCTTAGAGGAATAATATAAACTTTTCACTGTTAAAAATAGCAGTGCAAGCAGTTGTAGTTAGATGTATTTTACAAGGGTTGACCCATACTGTCAATGTAAAGATAGGCTGACTTTTTTTCTGAATGTACTGTCCAAATAAATAAAAAAATGAGATGTTTCTGTGTCTTACAAACTTATTCACAGCTGTTTGAACTGTATACACACCTGTGTATGCTTTAAGACACATTTCTTTGTGTAATTAGTGACCTTTGATGAATGTCTTTAAGGGCTTGTCCAGTCTTCCTTTAAACTCATGTTAACCTTCAGCATCCACAACACCCTGAGGCAAGGAAGAGCATAGCTCAAATATCTCATGTACGGTGTATCATTGTCTTTTGTTTGCTCTGACCTGAGTCCTTTTAGAAACATTTGATGTTCCCTGGTTTCTTGTAATGGAAAACAAGGTGAACAATCCAACCTGTCTTTCCGTCATACTCAATACTGGTCAATACTTTGACCAACCTGGTTGTCCACCTCTAAGTATTTTTTCAGTTTTACTTTGTCATTTCTGAGATGAAAGAGCCAGAATGCACACACAGCGTAAGTAAACTGAATATGTGTAGGTGGCAGAATGGTGCTTTGTGTGCTATAGCTTTCTTCTCTATTCCTTTACTACTAACTCCTAACAACTGGTTTGGGTTTCTTCTGACTGCTTCTGTGCTCTGAACTGCAGTTTCATGAAGCTATTATTCACAGCCCCAAGATCTTACTCCTAACTGACAGCTCAGAGCTTAATTTTATGTTAGAATTATTTTCCCCACGTGAATCATCATCCATTCATTTACATTGAACTTCATCTGCCATTTTGTGGACCAGTCACGTAGCCCCTCTGGAGTTCTTCACAGTTAGCCCTCATCTTTTCCATCTTAGATAACCTGGTATGAATTCATCCAGATTTCCAGCTCACTTATAACAGGAATAATACCGTTGCTTGGATTTCCAAGAAGAAACGTAAATATGATGATAATGGGAGCAGAAGTGACATTAAAGGTTCCTATACAATACACATGCCAGTTGGCCAGCACTAGCTATGTTCTGCATATTCACAGCAGCTGCCATTTTCAGGCTTCCTTGGGACTCTGACCTTACTCAGAAATATTTCACTGTAAGCGGGAATCTCCTGTGGTATCATCTTCACAGTGCAAGGACTCTTTTCTCTAAGGTGGTGATGTGGGACTTCAGAGGCCATTTCATCTTTTTGTACCTCAATGTTTCATCTGTAAAACAGAGGTAGCAACACTTCCACCTTTTTTTGTCTGTCTTGTCTATTTATATAGAGAATTCCCTTTGGTAAAATGTTGTTACCTATGAAAGTGCCTAGCACAAAAGAACTCCTGCCTCACATGGGGAGTTCTTAATGTTTCTTGGTAGGTGAGGAACACCCATTTATCCCTACCATGATCTACCTTAAAACCCCAAGATGTTCCAATCCTAAGATACTGTTACCAAAATTAGTAAAGAACAGTTGTCCTCACATATTCACTGGTCCATGTTAATTAGAGTACTGCAGGTGAGATCTAGAGAACCAAGTCCTTTGAGTAGAGGGGACTTTTGCATCTAGAGAAAAAGTCCCGGATACAAATTCAGTCAGTTGTCCTAGAAATGAAGTGGAAATTCAATTGGTACTTGCAGTACTGTAGGGAGACTTCCCTTTTGTCTTTCTATAAGGCTCTGACATGGATCTGCAGCTATCACTAGTTCCTCTAGGAAGTTAGGATCTTAGCTTGAGGATGGAAAGAGGGTATTTCTTTCTTATGGTGTTTATATCCATGACACCCTGTAGTTAGGAAAACCTTCATGCAGTCCAAATGGTGGTGAGAAAAGGAAGGTGGCAAATGGAAGAAAATGAGTTAATGGCTTGGGAAATTTTTAGGGAAGGGGAGGATTAGGATCAGCCTCTGTTCCTGTGAATTTTCAGCTATACAGAGTAAAGCAGCTGGAAAATTCCAAAATGTTTTGTAGCCTGGAGTTAGGGCAATCTCTTCAGAGTTGTGGTCTGAACAGTTCTCAGGTAGAAAAGGGAATTAGCCTTGATTTTCTCCATTCTGGGTGAATCCGTAACCACCGTGCTAATGAATAAATCTGTGTTGCCACTATTGCGTCTTCTTTGAGGGGTGTATGGGTAAACACTGTTATGAGTTGCCTCAGCAAGGAAAGTCTTCATTTTTAATCTTGCTGGAGCTTTGGTACAGTATGATGCCTTGTTGATCATCAAATATTTAGAAGACTCTATGGAAAAAGAATGCCTTCAGACTACAGATGGAACCATGATTAGGTGACAGACGAGTGTGATATTTCGAGGATCTACAGTTTGGACTTAGGTATTTAAAGCAGGAGTTAAATGTCTAAGTCCTTTAATGGATCTATGGTGATTAGTCAATTCAAAGATTCCTGAAGACTTGGGAAACGGTTGGGAAGGGTCCATTTTCCTTTAAGAAAGTAAATAACTGAGAATGGCCATGGAAGTAGTTAAAACAAAGACAGTAGTTAACTCCTTTACCAAAGCTATGAGATGGTTTGATATGGACTGAAATATGTTGGGGAAGGCACAGCTGTCAGACATAAGATTTGACCTGAAGTCACCTTGTGTCTTGGCAAGCTGAGCAAGTGCTGGGAGAGAAAACTTTGAGTGTATTGCATATTTCACCATTTGCATACTCAGACCCTTCAGGGAGCTGGCTGATCTTTGTGAGGAATGAACATGAATATTTGCATGTTCTGAGTCACTTAAGAACATGCATCCACACTGCTGAGCGCTATGGAGGACTCAAGCCCAGTTAAGTAGCATCTGGAACAGAAAAAGACAAACAGCAACTTGGTGAAGATTTTCTTTTCTCTTCTGTTGTTTTCACACTGGTAGCACCACAATTCTAGCTGATTTCTGTTTTCCTCAGAGGAATTGAAAGGAGAAATCTTGAATCTATCTCATACAGCAGATGAGGGCATTCTTTGCATCACCCGTGACACGAAACTCTTTATTCAGACAATTTGCCATTCTTGTCCCCCAAAACTATTGTCCATCAACTCTGCTTTTGAGTGTACCATTCCAAAGAGAGTGGTGACTGCCTGGTAGCTGCCCGTTAAGTGAGAGACATGTTGGAAAGAAGAAAGGGAAGGCTGCAGAGAAGAGATGCCTACAAACCATGCAAAGGAAGTACACCCATCCACATGCCTCCAAGGAAGGGGTGAATAGTTTGTGGGAAGTCTTCAGTCCAGTAGGCTGATACCAGGACATGGCATTGGTTTCAATGTAGGGATCAAAAGAGTTTTCCTTAATCCAAGGACTAAGGGATACCAGAACATATGAAAGTATGGTAACATTCTAGTTAAAAACACAACAATAATAACAATGACTCCAGGATTTACAGATGCATCTGCCTGAATACTAACCCATCTCCTGACACCTGACTTCTGTTCCACTGCTTTTACTCCTGAAGGAAACTGAGTGATCACTGCCATCTATTGGTAACAAATAAGCTAACCTTACCATCCCACTAAGGTAATGCACTAGAAATTGCATAATTTACCTGAAATTGAACATGCTACACTGTTAGAGATGATGATATATCTTATCAGCCTGCTGGGTCTCAAGATGATTTTTTTTTAAATGAGAGTATTACACCACATGAAATGTGCACCTTTTGTGCCAGCTTTTCTTTATATTACTTAGATGTTTTTGTCTATTAAAACACAGCTCTCCATTTATATGATTCATATGAGACTGCACTCATGTTTTCAGCAGAAAACACCTGGCTGGGAGAACTCCAGTGGATTAACAAATTGGATCCTTGCTCATGGCACAAATCTTGTGAGAAGAAGTAACGTGAGATTTTCTCAATGAAAGGCACTGATTGTCACATTTTTGTTTATCATTATTGCATTGGGCTTGATAGAAAAAAAAGAGGGAAACACTTCCTGCATGAGTGATCTACCCGTCTAAATGTGTAAAGGAGAATTGTCTCTACCAGCATGTCTGAAATTAATCAAAGGCAAAGCAAAACAAATGACTAACCTCTTACTGCTATCTGAAACAATTATCTCCAATGTCTGAATAGCCTTTAATGAGGGTACTAAGTGTACAGAACTGACAAATGTAATAATGAGCTAAGTAATTTTCTTCAGCATCTTTATTTTGATTGTTCAGTGTTCAGAAGGTCTGCATACCTGCAAATTATTCAAAACTAACTTTACGCAGGTCTTCAATGGCTCAATGTTACTAACCTTATTAGAAATTGTAGCTATTTATGCTAGAAAGGTGATAGCATGAATGCATCATGAGTGATGCCATAATTGCAGCTGTCTTATAATTAACACAAAGATTAAGTTTTTTTGCTGTATGCAGCTTCATATTTGAATTATATTATTTGGACTATTAGGCATAAGAAATTTGGAAAGAAGAAATTCTTTTTATCCCATTTTTTAATTAAATGGCTTATAGACCTTTCTAAACATGCTGACAGAAGTTAGGTCCTCTTACAAATTAACTGATGTACCTTTTCAGAAGCCTCAAATTTCATCTATGATATTTGTTTCCAATTATAGATAGGGATTTACATTACTTCAAGTGACATCTTTTTTTTTTCTCTAAATAATCACTGGATAGTCTAGATTCACCGATTTAAGATAAAAACTGATATTCTATACAAAAACAGAATATTGACTCAAGTAGGTAGCCTAAAATTTCATTTTTCATTAAAATGTATGTTTCCCTGGTCCTTGGAGCACTAAACAAAACTTTGGAAACTTGAACCCCCCTAAAAAACAGTTAAGACCCATCAGGAGAAATAAAATGTGCTGATCTACAGTTAAAAAAAACCTAAATGAATGAAAAGAATTGTTCCTGGTAGTCTTAAGCAGCTATATGTCGTAGGAACATATAGGAAATTATTAGGGAATATTTACTTTATTCTTTTTAATATAGGCAAGTCTCTTCCAAAAAATTTAACAGGTTACTTCCATGAGTTTGGGGCACGTTTGTCTCTTTTTTGTATCCAGGTAGAAGCATGCTAAGCTCCTATCCTGACCCTGGGGAGGGAACTGTGGCCATTTGTTAGACCTATGGGCTGTGCATGGCTTGCACATGCACAGAAGCAAAATGAGTGCAGGATGTGATGCTGTGCTTGCAGTTTAGCAGAGCAAGAGATTTTGGCATCATCTCTCAACCAGCCTCTAGAGTCCCCAGGAACTGTTACTTACTCACTTCAGGAAACCACTCGGCACAGACCAAATATTTCAGAGCTGTGCACCATGGAAGTACAAGGCAAGCAAAGCTGCCTGACAATCTTTATTAATGTTTGTTTGAATTTTGTAAGAGAATATTTTCATAAAGTTGTAATCATTTTATCTCAAAAGGATTGCTGCTTAAATTACTGTTAACAAAATCAAGAGTGGGAGGCAACAGAGGCCTGCCAATATTAAGAAGATCAAAGCATGCTGGCATTGATAGCTATATTTATGTTGCAGGTTTACTGTATTAAATTATTTTGGTACTTTAGAAGAGAATAAACATTTCACTATCAATACAAGAAAAATTATGCTGCTAACTTTAGTTTAGATTTATTTCTTTTCTTTCAGGAGAGTGTCTTTAATTTGCCATTATCTAATAAATAGTATTTGAAAACTTATTTCCTTAAAAGAAAGCAAAATATTTTCTTTTCTGTACTTGTTTAAGGCTTAGGGGAAGGAGTGCTTTCCACATGCAAGACAACCAAATCTTGAAATGAGGAGGTTTCCTGCTTCTTTTATACTTCTTTCTTGTTATAATTTCTCCTTGTCATACATGCAAGGGGAGGAAAACAGTCTTAAAAAAGCATTGACTATGGTTTTGTATTTTTTGCCTTTCTAGTTAGTCAATTGTGCCTTCAAGACACTTGTGTGTGCCTGCCACAGTCTTCCGTCTCTTCCCTGCTCTGTAAATTGGCCAGATGAAACCAAGTAGTTTGGTCCAGCCAGTCAGGACTGTATCCTTCAAAACACTACTTGAGCTTTTGACCAGCTGAAAGAAATATCCTCAGCATATTCATGTGACTCTGTTGATCACCTCCATCAGCAGCTACCAAGATGGAGAACTTGCTCCTCTCTCTGAAGCTGTGATGTCCATACTAGAGACACACCAAGTGTTTCCTGCCTTTGTTGTTCTTTTCTTTAATCTTTCCCTTAATTTGCCCTTTCATTTAAAGAACCAGTATTAGAAAGTCCTCAGAAAGAGCTTAAGATCCCCTCAGCTAATTTTTTTTTTTCTGAAGACTGCCAAACTGAGAAATTTTTTTCTCACAAAGAATAAGGGTAGGAGAAATGTAAAACCAAATATTGCTGACACAGAAGCCCCACTTCACATGCACATATATTTGGATATATAAATATATAGCTTATGTTTATTTATTCTTGTCTTCCTATTTTCCTCATAGTTAATTAAGCTTTAAAAAGCATTTAGGGATGATTGTGTAATGCAAGACTGAAAAAACTATACTCTTTCAGTTTAACGCCCTCCTCTGGATCATACTGAATTGTAATAATGTGTAGTGACAATGTCATGACATTTTCTTTAATCAGCTGGGCTCCCTGAAATTAGCTTCCCTAATTTGGGCCTCTAGTTGCCTATTTAGAAACTTAATGGCAGAGGACAGCAACAATTCATTACTGCCAGCTGGAATAAGGATTTTGCTCCTCACAAGAAATAGCATTTTAAAAGAGGTGTACATATACACAGACATAGATATATATTACCTTTTTTACATATATATAGACACACATACACAGGCATATGTGTATATATTTCCTCCTGGATCAGGACAAAAAGTCAGAAACTTTACACTTTTCATGGGAATGAAATCCCTCTAATGTCTCTCTTGGTTTGCCAGCTGCCAGCTTCCCACCTCTCTGACTGCTTTCCTGGATGCTCAGCTGCCCAGCTGCTGCACTGGCTTGTTGGCTGCCTGAGGAGCCAGCTGCTCCAAGAGGGAAGTGGAGGATCCCAGAGAGCCGGCAACCTGCCCACCCTACTGCGCGCCAACTGGCTAGTGTCTTGTCAAGGCAGGCTGACTGCAAGCCTGTATTATTTCTGTTGAATTTTTTTTTATGGAATCCTGCAGGATCCATATGTCCTGTTTAATCAGTGCTCTCCGATGGAGGAGTATTCCTTCAGGGGCAAAAACTAAAGAGATTCAGAGTTTCTGTGGAGTGTAGAAGTGTTATTCTCCAATGTGTCCTTTAGCTTTATGACTGCACTAATGCATGCTCAACACACTTTCAAGGTGTACAGATGTATCAGAACAGTATTCAAATAGGGGTCAAAAACTAAAAAGAGAACCATGTGGGTACTGGAAGCTGATGACAGTGAAAAGCACTCAGGTATTGCAAAAAAGGAGCAGGTGGGGCATTTCAGAAGGATAGGAATGATCTAGGAGAATAGGGGGAATTTTTTTTTATTTCCTGACAAGCCAGTGTCTTTAATTTTTAAACATTAGAAAGCTATGAACGTGTCATGCTTCAGAAATGCTCGGTCAATTTATAAAAGCTTGGGATTGTTGAATGAGTAGATAATAGCTAAAGAACATCATCTGTGGTTATGCAACAGCAAAGCCAAGTTCATCATCTTTCACTTACCTCAGCAGCAAGCCAAATGCCAATATAATGCCCTATGCCAGAGAAAATGTTTTGCTTTGGAATTTTTTCAGCTAGTAAATAGCATAAATCCAACTAACATACCAAAAAGAAAATCTATTTAGGACAATTAATATTTGAGAAGAGTCTATGAAATGTGTCTGACTTATCTCTATGTGTGGCAGGTAGGTATTTGGTGACATTTTGACAATGATCTTTCTTCATAAATTATTTTAAGTGGTTTTTTCTCTTGTAAATGTCCCTCTCCCTGTCCATAAAAGTTTGGGGTTTTTTTCACTTCCCTTTTCTGTTGTTCAACTCCAGCTTGACTCTTCCTGTGGAAAAACTCCTTCATTTTCAAAGAAAATAAGGTGAATATAATATTTAGACTAATACCTATATCCCTCAGCTTCTTCCCCTCCATATATCAAACATATTCTTTTCTTTGTCTAATTTCCTCTCCTACCACAGCTCACTACCCTTTTCTTCTTCTCTACCTAGTCTATTCCAATTCCTTCATTTCTTCATCATTTGCTTCAGTTTCCTCACCTTATAGAAAAGTTATGGAGTACAACTTCCTTCAGCTTATTCAGGATTTTCCGTTTCTTTCTCCTTGCCCTTATGATATCACTGTAACAAAATCCTTCCTTTTAAGATTCAACTTTTTATTTCTTCTTAATCACCTCCTCCTACTCTGCATTGACTCAGACTTTCTTTTCCTCCTCTCTTAACCCTTCCATGCCTTGCATCTTTCCTCCTCCCTGCATCACTGCTACTGCACTCACTCAACAGTCCTTTCAAAAAATTTTCTACCTCCTCCACTCAGCTTGTTATCTTTCCTACTTAAATTTTCTCCTTGACTCATTTAGTGTTATTATTGTTAATAATAATAGTAGAAAAGAAGCTTTCCACAGAAAGCAAAAGAAAAGGTCTCTGCCAATGTACTCAACAATATAAAAAGAGATTATAGAGAGAAAGGTGAGGTGAATAGGACTGAAAAAGGCAATGGCACCTAATGGGACAATGAAGTCCCCGTTGTTTAGTTCTCCATCATTTTGTTGTTTAAGTAATCTTCTACTAGAGGAAAATTGCACTAGGGATTAAAGTACCTGTGAAGCTCATTTAAACAGGTAGCTGCTTTGCGTAACTGAGTGGGAGTGTGTCGATTGTGTCCCTGGAGCCATTTGTCAGAGACATCTATATTCCTCTTTCTTTTCCAGCAATGTCTGCAGTATTTATTCTTCTGCCCTACAGAGCTGGCACTGTGTCATACAGAAGATAAAGGGGGGGGTGGGGTGGCCTTTTTTTTCGTTTGTTTTAATCTGAATTACTCTCCAAATATTTAGTGGGGCTTACATCCAAACAAGTTAAACCTACTCAAATCAGATTTAGTGAAGGTCCATATGCTGCAGGCAGGCAGGTTATCCCTACTCTTAGTCTTCCTCCTCAAACAGCTAAGGGCCTTTGTCTGGGCCAAGAAGATCTGCTTATCTTAGATCCACTAACTTTATTAACACATTTTTTCACAGTGTTTTACAAACTTTCTAAAGCATCCTGTCTGGCAGCTGAAATCTGTTTTATAGTTTTCTACTTGGAGAGGGAAGAAAGGGCTTGGGGTACACAGCCTTTGCCTAGCTTTCAGTAGGGTTTTGCATGACTTGGTGCTGCCTAGCAGGTGAATGCTAGCACAGCTGCTGCAGGAGCCTTGTGCAGTTTGCTCAGCAACATATTCAGATTCCTGCAATGATAATGAAATGAGAATTGTGGAGGAGGGAAAGCAGGAAATGAGACAGGAGAGATGGAGCAGTAGTGAATGCAGTGCTGAATTCACCTCCTGCTGAGTCAATTCTCTTTCAACCTCCTGGGAAGAAGGGCAGAAGAGCAGGGCATCCCTCATAAAGATTTTTAGTTCTTTTTACTGTCCATGCATTAATGAATTGCTCTATCGGCCTTTGGCTTTTGAGGATATCTTTATCTGTTATTACATGTCTGTCAACATGGTTGAAATGGCCAGTGCACTCAAATGCTGGTAGGAAGAGCAGAGGACACCATGGTCTTGTGTGCAGCCACATATTTGTGAACTCTTCAAGTCAGCATTGCTTCTGGAAGATGCAGTCCTGCCTCCCCCTTGCTACCAGCTCTTCAGTGACATCTCCATGGTATCTGCTTCTTCACATCTACAAGAGGAGTTGTGAGCTATATATTGACCTGCATGAGGAAACTAGCCATTGGGAACTAATTTTAGCTTGAATTGGTGTCCTGACCCAGCTCAGCAAGCAACTACCTGAACTACTGTGCCAGCATAAAGGAGGCAGAAGCTCAAGGGCAGAAATTTGGTGGCCAGAGGCATGCAGTGGGTGGCATCGATCTCTTTTGGCAGCCGTTCCAAATTATATTGGTTTAAATTGTGCATGAAGCTACAGACAAATAATGTAATTGGGTGAGAATTCACTGCCTCAGGAAAACAGGCCAAACAAAGAAAGATTTTAAAAAGGTATAATAAATGTTCATGTTACTTTCCAGTTATGAAGAGTGCATTGGTGTTGAGAAGCAAAACTGAGCAATGGGTGATTCACTGCAGGTGGACTTTGTAGGTTGTCCTCTCTGTCCTTCAGATCATGCACATAACTGCTACGGCACTCTGGTAAAAAAGCCTCTCCAAATAGGCATTTATAATCCAAAAAGCAGTCACCAATCAAAACCAATAAATACCCTTCCCTGGTGCCTTGGGGTGTTCCCTTAGGCAGGGCAAGCCTCCCATTAGCCTTTGATCCATCATCTGGGAGTCAGATGCCCTGGCCACTTTCCAGCACCCACATTTCCTGTCTGTCAAAGCAGGGTCAGCAGCTTCCCTGGGTCTGGGAAGGGGCCGTATGCACCATGACAGGCAACCCTGCTTCCAAGCAGCTGAGCGAGCATCATCAGGGCTGTCTTAACAATCTCTAATGCAGCATCGTGGTGTAATTGTAGTAATCCTGCCAGTGATTGGGAAAGGCTGACACATCTTTGGTTTTTTCATTTTTTTCTGCTCCTTTGGTCCTTTCTATGCCAGCAGAGTTCTCTTTTTGTTACAAGATCCCCAGTTTCAGCACAGAAATGATGCTGATGTAAAGCAGGCTGCCTGAATTGAGGAGCCTCTTCAATGATGCACAGAGGGATCCAGTGGAAGCTATTAGATAGCCACATCTTAGCTCCCATAGGGTCACACTGCCAGGATTTGTGGCAAAAGATGCAATAATTCAGAACACGGAATGTACAACCTCAGCACAACTTCCAGTTTTAATATTGGTTTCAACTAAACTGAAAATAATCTCCAACAACAATACAGCATGGAATTAACACAGCTTTATTTTCTGTCAGTCAATCTTTATTCCCTTAAAAATGTCAAAGTCAAACTGAAAAAAGAAAAAATACCACCAACAACAATAAAAAAAACAATCATTACTAAAATTGAAACATAAAAAATAATATAAAAATTATTACTTACCTTGTTTATTAAATTGTCATAGTTCAGGTTCCAAGAAGCAAATGTTTAGCAGAAATTTTGTGTGTGTTTAGTATGGTTTCTTCTTCTTTTCCTTGGTAACAAAGAACTTAGTATATGGCTTTCTGTTTGTGAAAAAGACAAGAGATGATAAAAAAACTGCATGAGTGAACATGTTTGATATTTCAGCTGTGATGCCATGTGTCATTTTATATAAAAAGAGGAAGAACAGTGTGGGGGATGGATGGCTGAAAAGAGGAAGACACGATCAACCAATGTGTACCAAGGAGAAACTGAGGCAGTTTAAGGAATAGGTAAGGTGAATATTTCAGATTTCAGAGTATCGTGGTAGAAAGGGAACAAGAAAAAACAGCAAAAAGAGACAAAATTGCCAAGAGTTGGGAAGATCTAGTTCTCTTTTTTTGGTATTTTTTTGGAGCTGGGTTCTGCTAAATGGAATGCTTGCTCTTTTCAAACTTAACAGAAAAAAACGTGTTTACACAATGTGTAATTTATTAGTGCCACTCATGCTCATCAAAAGCTTCTGTTGGGACCAAGGATATAGCAAGGTCTTTAAAAGGATTTCAAACCTGATATTAACTAATTAAACAGTTTGTTTTGTTTATAAGGCATTGATATAATTTGTTATAAGGTGCTTCTCTCTGTCATTGGCTACAGACTTTTACAAATTAACTCTCATTAAGGGATGGACATCTTAAAACATAGACAAAATCTAATATCAAGTATTCCTTCAACCTGTTATTTAATTTTGGATAATTAATAAGAAAGCTGCTGGGGAAAAAAGATAAAGCCATTGGTCTCACTGCCTCTATTAACAGAACCGTGCTGCACCTAGAATAAGCCTGTCTGTTAGAAATAACCAGCAACTGTATCCAAGTGGATGTGGAAGTTACAGGATCACTTCTCACCTATTCCATTTCCATTGCTTTACCCCCATATTTTCACTAGTCACCTGATGAAAATAGGGACTGTTCCTTAGGCATCCCTTTGATGCCCTGTTTTCTTCAGGAGGGGGAGAGGAGAAAAGGATTGGTATTTTTTTCCCTTCCTTTGACTCACTGGAGACTTTCATAGCTAAAGACAGTATGTCAAAAAGATCCATTAGTAATTCATTAAGATCTCAGCTGCTTGGCTGGTGTATCATAATCACAGGTTCAGATATAAATCAGTCACCAGGGCTGGAGTCATCGTGAAATTTTTCCTCTAGATCAGGTAGGCAGAAGTGTTCTGACATTCATAGCAAGGGGATGACCTGCATCCTCGGTTAATCGGTTAATTTTAAAAATTTCCTACTCCTGCAAGGCCTTAAGGCTTTGGCATTGTTCATGATTTTTTCCCTGATGTTCCTTCAGATGTTATAGATTTGTCTTTTGGCCTGTTGCAGGCATTTTGAATTTGCTCTAAGCTATTTAAAAATATTGTGTCATCGAAAGTCTGTAAGGGCATGTGGAGTGCATGTTCCCTAACATCAATTTTCTGTTTTCTGAGTAGATATTTTTTGGCTAAGCTCATGGTTCTCTCTGATAAGCTTGAGTCTTTTGCTTTTACTTAGTTTTTCCAAACTTAGAAGCATATTCCTTATTTGTCTCCAGTTTTTGTTATTCTACCTGAGGTGTGAATTGGTGATTCAAGTACAAGGTCTGAGCAGCAGTCTCATCAGTGAGAAATAGCATTAGATGAGAGTCTTCCTTCTGGACATCAAGAGCGTTGCTTTGGCCAATTAAGACTCTTTTTTTTTCCAGAGCAACTGCTTTTCAGGTAGAAATCCATACTCAGATGGCTTCACTCTCTTCATCTGGCTGCATTCTCACTGATTGTGCCCTCTTGGTCCCAGGACCCATATTGGCCTGCAACAGAGACCAGTTTTCTTTATCACTTGCCAGTCTAAAAATCAGTTCCTGGTGAAATTCTCTTCCCAAACCAACACTTACGTGTGTGCTATTCAACTAAATGAGGATACCCCACTAACATTTTTATTATGAAGCTTCTCAGTGAACCAGTGGTTAATCCACTGAATTCAGGCCATGTTAACTTTCAAAGTCCTTGACTAAACTGTCGTGTGACAGCACAAAGCCAAATGCGTCTTAGAAATCTCTTGCATTGACACCATCAGCATGCAGGAGGTTTGGAAACTTTGCCAGCCTACTGAGAAATTAGAGATCATGCAGAAGACACAACTGTGGAAATCTATCCTTGATGTAACGTCATTAGGAAATATCTTCGCTGTAGAGAATGACATTGAATGTCTGAACTTCTGCTCTGGAGGTGGCATGAACCTGAGATGGTTGACTTTCTCATTTGCGGTAGTCCCTACAGTTCATTTTTTCTAAAACTTTTCAAACCTCCTCCTTCATCACCGACAGGAGGTTTCCATCAAAATGTTCTTTCTTTTAAAGACGTTTGCCTCAGCAGAGTGGGTCAGTGAGCTCTAGACTCAGGTCACCCCGATACAGCGCACCTACAGTGATTCTGTGGTGAAGGCTGCCATCGAACCTTTCTCTCCAAAAATCCTTAAGTCCAGGTTCCCTTGATTGAAGGCTCTCATTGTGAGAGGAAACGAAACATTTTTTTCTGAATCAGACACTCCAGGATTTCAATGCAAGGTCTTCTGCTTGATATTGTCCTAGCTGCCAAGCCCTGAAAATGCCACTCAGTTTTTTGTTTTGTTTAAAAGAAATGGATCTGTCTGTTTAGAGGATGGTCCTCACGCTGGCCAGACAGAACTCTTCGAGGCACCCACATGGGTGCCTCTTGCCGCTTGCACGGTTATTCTGGTCACCAGTCATTTTTCTGGTTGTGTCAGTAAGTTCCTGTCTGCTGTCATGAAGGGCACATGGTGAAGAGTCTTCTGTGTCAGGCAAGAGATTTCTTTTTGATCCACTGCATCTGTAATATAATTCTTTTAACAGCTATAATGACAGGTGTAATAAGCTGTCATTACCTTAGAAACAGGACTTTGCCTTCTGCGGTACATCTGAAACAGCTGAGAATCCAGGATTGGGTTCAAAAGAGAAAGACTAAAACCAGTGGGAATATTTGATACCTAGTTTTATTTTGATGACGTGTTAAGATAACAGCAGGTGCCTGCTGCCCACTTTTGGGGGGGTCCTGCTGCTTCCTTCTTCAATATAATTCTGGTCAAAATCAGAAGCTGACAATAAACCATGAAATTATTGGAGACTTTCTAAGATAAACTGTCAGTCTTCAGAGTCATAGTAATACAAAAAACTGCTTTCAAATCATCTGTGTCACAATGTTTGTGAAGGACTGTAAGCAGTTCAAAAGGGTTCTTTGGTCAGCCTGGTTATTGCTTGGCCCTCAAGACCTGTTCTCCTCAGTACACCACTCTTGGGTCCTGCAAAATCTGTCGGGGTTTTAAAGTCTCAGTTCTTTTTTTTTTTTTTTTTTTTTTTTGAAACTTTGCAGAAGATCATAGAATCATAGAATCCTTAAGGTTGGAAAAGACCCTTAAGATCATTGAGTCCAACTGCTAGATCTTGTCCAGCGAACAATTTAAATGGCAAGTAATGTTCATTTCTTGCTCTTAAGATCCCCATACCAATTGGCCTAAGAAAGAAACTATTTGTATTAGATTCTTGTGAAGTAACATCAATAGACCCAGACCCTACTTTTGAAACTGGTAGTTCTTCATGTATGCCTCCTTCAGCTGAACAGTGCCAGCTCCAGTCAGCCAGTCATATGGTGCAGGAACAAAACCTTCACAACTGAAACTGTTTCAGGAAAAATAAAAGGAAGAAGAAGGACTTATTTCACACTTCTTCCAGACCCTCCTCCTCCCGACTTTCTCCCCTATCCCCTTTTTGCTTCCTGCTGAACAACTCGTAGGGTTTGGGGGTTTTCCTTGAAATATCTCAGTCAGAAGCTGTTTCATGTTTCCAGCTGAGCCTTGCAGAGCACAGGGGAGCCAAAGGTCCTCCAAAAATGACTCCTTTTGTCCTAACTGCGAGTACAAAATGTCCCCAAACCCAAATGGAGGTGACTTCAGGATAGAATTTCTTAATGATAAAACCAGTAAAGATCATTTTAGCTCTGTAGTAAAAAAATACTTAGATATGTTTGCAATAATAAAACCAATCTGTTGTTTTTTAATTGGAAAGACAATGATCTTTATTTCATGGAATAAATACTTGAAGCTGCTACCTAAACTTCTGTTAAGAACATCCCACGATTCTCTGCTGTGCTATTTCTACAAAAAAAAGAATGCTGAAAAAATAGCCTTAAGTTATGAGAAGAACTGTTTTAAGTTATGATATATATGTGTGTGCATATATATAGGGCACATTGATCCTCACATCTCTTTTAATATGCTGGTTTAATTCTTTAAAGGTATGGCCGCTCACGGTCATTAACATGTTGTGTACCTTAAAAGAAATTGCAAAAAAATCTGTAGATTAATAGAAAAAAAGGACTACAAAAGATATTCAAGAGCTCATTCGATCAAGTCCTCTGCACTGAGGCAGGACCCAGCGTATTTATATCAGCCTCAACAGGCAAATGTATATACAGGGCTGTTTAAAACCTCTGATTTTAAGGAAATAGTGTGATCTGAAAACCAGCTGGAATCCTCTGTTACTTATCAGAAATTACAGCAGCCATCTATAAATTACTGCCTTGGCTAATACATCCATATTTTTGAGGTCATTTTTCACTTCCTCACCTCTCCTTTAGTAACAACCCTGCATTAAATCCCAGCTCAACAAAGTCAACAGGAAAATTCCCATGGACTTCAACATAACCAGGTTTTCTCTATGTTTTTCTTCTTGATTTAGCTGAGTGGTCACAGAAATCTTTGGCTGACAGATTTATTTAAAAGCAGTGAGACACCTAAATTTTAAATCTTTTCTTTAGCCTGTCTTTTACTTGAGTGTGTGCTTTGGGAATGCATTTAGATAATTTTTATATTTCAGTGTAAATCCTGAGGTAAAATATCACTACTAAACCAACATTTACCAATTGTTCATTTAACGGATTTGGGTTGAAGTGTTGAGCTTGACTGGAAAAATCAAAAGTTTGGTTTCTTACTGAGCCCTGATGACATAGGTACAGCTGGCTCTGCCTTGGGCAATGGAAAGCACTAGATCATCTCTCCAAGTCCCTGTCAGCCCTGTGATACTTTGATTTAACTGGTTTGCTTTTAACTTCAGTCAGACAGACTTGTGGCTAAGACAGATCAGAAAATAAAAAGACCATGCCACAGGAAACAAATGTGATGTACTTGTTTAAATCTGTTGGCTACAAGAAGCAAATAACCAGACTTATTTAGGCTCACTATGAACAGGTTTTCAATTCCTAAATAAGATATTGAATGCAGTCTTAAGACACTGTCTTTGATGTAAATCTCATGCTGAGGTTCTTTCTCCATATAATGATGAGGAGGCACATTAGAGGTACTAACAAAAGGGCCAATGTAACTGTGACCTGAGAATGGGTTTTCAACCTGACAGAATTGCCTGGGATTAGTAAAGCAGTCATCTTCCTCTAGTTGCACTCTGGTTGCCATTCTTTCAAGTGCTCTCTGAAGAACTCAAATATCAAAGCAATTTAAAAAGAGACAAGGATTTGCGCAATAATACAAAACAAATCTTGGTTTTGTTTTGTTTTTTAAATAAGTCTTTAAGGTTCTTGGACATAGAAAGAATCTGAAAAAAGCTATTTAAGACTTGTGTTTTAGATGTATTGTGGCTCTAATTGTTTTGTTGTTTTTTTTTTCATTTTAAGGCTTGCTTCAACTCCCATAGCAGTGAATGGGAATCATTGCAGCAACTTCAGGGCCTGATACATCTCAAGCTGCTCTGCAGGGACACCCACTCTCTTGTTTCCTTGACTTCTTATTTACTCTTTTGAAAACACACAAAGGATAACATTTAAAAAAGGGGGAAAACAAAGTCCTGGTAACAAATGAAGCAACTGACCTGTCAGTTTGGTTTAATTTAAAACAGTAATTAAAAAAACAATGTATTGCCCTTTGGATGGATATAATGTCAATCCAAGGAAAGAAGGATGCAGCTCTTCCAAAGGAAGGAAACAAGGGACAGCAGAAGTAAACGAGAAGTTTAAAACTGGGGGGCTCATAATGGTAAAAAGCCTAGCTAGGTTCCAATATAAAGCTTTAAAATCCTGAAACCTCAACATGTAAGTTAAAGAACAAAATTTAGTGGCCTTAGTATTTGTAACAGTATTTGTATCTTAGAAACCCACTGAACATGGGTGACATATTTGATAATCTTTTCTCAAGGAGTCACAAACTTTCCCAAACTAGCAGCTCCAGGATGTTGTCCATAGTCAGCTTTAGCAGTTTGCAGACCTCTTAGATCTCTTTTAGGGATGCGGGTGAGAGAAGTGTGCCTATTTTCTTGCCTTTTGGAATATTGCTTTTACTTCTTATGACTATTCTGCTGTCTGCCTCAAACAGACACCCAATAAAGATCTTGGGATTTTTTATGAGCAGAAAAATTATTCTGTCTTAACAGTGCCACATAGATTTCCTTCCCATGACATCTGCTCCCAGGGCTAGAAGAAGATGCAAACCTAATCCATGACTAGTTATGAAGGTGGGCAGAGGAGCTTGAGTCAGGGTAATACTTTGGTCATTTCCAGAGGAGAATTCCGTCCCTCTCTGTTCTCACAATTTGAATCTCTGAGGGCAAAATAAAAGCACACAAACAAATAGCAAATGGAGAGAAGCTCTGGGATTTGTTTTGGACCTGGTAAATGAATAAGTTGCTCTATTTCTCAGCTTATCACTGCTCTCCTTTTTCCTCTTCACTCAACCTAACCATCAGCTTGACCAAAGAAAACTCCTTATATGCCCCCAATAACAAGGCAGAAACAGAAAGTCACATAGCGAGAAAAAGATTGACACTTTCTTCCTGTTACCCTGGGAAGCCACATGCCAGACCAGTTTATCTAGTGCAGTACACTGACCTCTAAAAAAGAATTGTGTGATAAACCCCTTCGGAACCCTCCATTAGTTAAATTTGGTTTGAGCCCTGATCTCTGTGGCATCACCCCCCCAAAGGTGAGTGAGGATGGCACAAGAGCAGAAGGATGTGGGGAAGAAGCTGGCTTCCCATCACCAGCGATGACACAGCCCTTGTGAGATACAGCCCTGAGCGCGCTCCGCCTGAGATGACTGGAGAAGGGCATGAATGACAAAGTTTTGGGGAAGAGAGTTTGTAGCAAAATGTCAGGCAGATGCAGAATGATTTAAATCTATTCCAAAATTAAATTCCCTATTTTCATATATTCAAGGATTTCTCAAATCCTTTTTCTTTTTCTCCCACTCTAACTAAGTAAATATCTCAGTAGTACCTTCTGACAAAGAGTTATACTTCCAAATTCTGTCATAATGTGAACTATTTTCTGGTATAATTTTAAAAATTTTTATTCCTTTGCAATCTACACCCAGCTCACTGGTATGCACGGCTCCCTGAAAGCTGAGATCTCTTTCACTAATTATTTGCTTACATATTTAAGGCTCTAGGAGACAAGTTTTTTTAACCTGTGGGATTAATGGTTTCAGTAGGTCAGTACCTTTTTTGCTAGCTTTTCATTAAGTTTCGTCGTCAAAAATTCAAAAAAGGTGTTCTGGAGAAAGAAACTTTTACAAGGTTCCTAGTTTGTGAATTCACTCGCCAAAGACAGTCTATCACTTTCCTTGCCGTCAAACCAGAACCAAATTTGTACACACTTCATACTTCGCTTATGGCTTCTTTGTTCAATAGGAAAAAGGGGGAAAAATAGTTCTTTTGCTATATTCCCGAGGGAACCCCCCTAAATTGAAGCACGTTTTAATCTCTTGAGCTGGCAGCTTTATAAGTGAGCGTTTCCCAATCTTCAGGGAAATCTAATTTTGCAAATAGATCAGAGCCACTTCAAACGCAGCTCTCTGTTCCCATCCACCGGGGGACAAACGGGGAGGAGGAAGTTTGTCAGAAAAGACCTCTCTGAGCCCAAGAGTGATTACCAGAGGTGTCTCCATCGACTGCCACCCACCTAAAGTCGATAGTACTCAAATGAGTACGCCGGTGCGGACTATATAAGAGAAGCGCATGGCCCTGGAGGGCGCATCCCCCCTCTCCGGGCGCAGCACCGACCGCCCCGCTCCGCGCCCGGCGGAGCCTCCGCGGGGAGGCGGCGGCGGCGGAGGACGGCTCTCCCCGGCCCGCACGCCCTCAGCGAGGCTCGCCTCCGCCTGAAGGTAAGCAACCGCCTCTCCGGAGGGGGCTTTGGCGTGGAGCGACTGGGTGTCGCTGCCCCTGCGGCGAACCCCGAGTCGTTCCTCGGTTACTCCCCGGGCTTGCCGTGCGCCCCGGCGGCGGCGGCGGCGGCGGCGGGAGGGAGGGAGGGAGAGCCCGGAGCCGTCGGGGAGAGCCGGCTCCCTTGCGGCTCCCATTAACTCTTTCGCCCAAGGGGATTTGCGAGGGAGACCAAGTATAAAACACCTTGCAAATAGCAGAATTTACCTCCCTGCCCCTTAATCCCAACCGCTCGCTATAATTAGAATAGCTTACTTAGGGGCATTAAGCGCCGCTCTCGAAGCCTCAGCCTGTTGTGATTGTTTTTGCCCTTTACCCCCTGATTTGCAGCAGTTGCCGATGCCACTCGCCCCTAACTGAGCTCCGTCCAGTTGTCCGTCCGTCCGCTCTCGCCCGAAAACCGCCGTGCGGCACTGCCCGGGCGTCGGGCTGGCCCGGCCCGCGGGGTCCCCCCCGCCACCCCGCTCCGCCGACGGAGGACGGAGGCAACGGCAGGCGCCGGAGCGCCGGGGACAAGGGGAGCCGAGCAAATCCCCCGCAAAGCCCTGGACCGCAAATACGTGCGGTGGGGTTAATACCCTTCCCCTAATCCGCGTCTATAAATGCGCCCTCCGGGGAGCCGGGCGAGCGCGGCGGGGCTGCTCGGGGGCCGGCGGGGAGGCGCGGCGGGGCCAGCTGGTGGCGGCCCGTCGGGTCCCCGCGGGGCTGCGCCCCCTCCGCCGGCTCCCCGGGCGTGCGGGAGCGGCGGGCGGGCGCGCACCGCGGGGGTGCCCCCGGGCGCGGCATGGGGGGCGGGCGGGCGGGGTGCGGGCCGGGCCTGGCGCTGACCGTCTTCGCTCTCTGCCTCCTCCCAGCGCCGCAGAGATGCGAGGGGCGAAGAAACGCCAGGCGCTGCCCGCCATCGTGCTCCTGCTGCTGGCTTCGGCCCCGCCGCCGCCGGGCGCCGAGGGCAGGGACGTACCCGCCGCCGGAGCCGAGCGGGGGGCGCTCCTCGACCTCCTCCTCCAAGCCCTGGGGGACGGCGGCCGCCCGCTGCCGCCCCGCCCGCCGCGGCGGGACCGGGTGATCTCCCGGCGGTACAGCGGCGGCGCCCCGCCGCCCGACCCCCGCGCCATCGCCGCCGCCGCCCCCCGGCCGCCCCCGGCCGCCGCCGCCGCCGCCCCGCCGCCGCCCCGGCTCTTCGCCGCTGCCCGCCACGGAGGTAAGAGCCACCGCGCCGCCCCGCGCAGGGAGCCCGGGGATGCAGCCCGCTCCGGGTCCCGTCCCCGCCGCCCCGTCCCGCTGCAAGCGGGAGGGGGAGAGCGGAGAGCGGAGCGGGGGCCGCTTTCCCCGTCTCCGAGGCGGCAGCCCCCGGGGAGGTTTCTGCCTTTGCTGGGGTCGAGCCCCGCTGAGGGCAGCGCAGCCCAGCCCCGCTCCCGTGCGGGACCCGGCGTGGCAAGGGCCGAGGACGGGGAGCGGCGTGATGCCCCGGCCCAGCTCCGCGGCAGGAGTTCAGCTCTAGGACACAAGGGGGGAGAGGGTCGCTCGGGCTTCAGCACCTTCTGCTGGGAGGTCAGTTGTGGCCACTGTTGATCTACAGCCCCTCTGAGCAAGCCTCCCAACTTCCTTCCCTGTGTTACAGTAGCACAGCCAGCTCTGAGGAAGCCCCATTTCTCCCCAGACTTAGGACTGGCTCCTCTGATTTGCACAGAGGAGAAATGGCTGATCTGAGAGAGACTTGTCTGGACTTAGTCCTTTAAACTTTGTCTTCAACTTGACTGTTTCCAGTGTGATGCATTTTTCTGGGTTTTCTAGGGTAGGTGCGGGGGATCTGGGCTGTGCTCGGCATGGGGGCTTGTTTCACCTTCCGGAGGATGCTCAGGCTGGGGCAGGGAGCCATCTCTCCAGCGCTGGCACAAGTCAGGCCTGGCTGTGACAAGCAGGGACAGTTTAGGGCCAAGCACTGCTGCCTGGTGATGTTCACAGACTCTGCTTGGCCAGGAGACCAGGCAGCAGATCACCTGCCACAGCTAGTTTTGATGCAGAGCCACGCCAAACATTTACTACTGGAGTGGAGCTGCCTGAGGGGTTTAGATGGGTTAGTTAGGATGGTCCAGTTCAGCAAGAAGGAGATTATAGTGACTGTCTCTTGGCTGTAGCCCACTAACATTTTTCTCTTGTTGCCTGCCAGAGACCCTACTGGAGATAAACCAAGGTGAGGGAAACTAGGGAAGTTTGGTTTCTTAGGGATTTGTGTCCCTGGAGAGCGCCCTTGTGGCTGATGGCTGGTAATAGGTGAAGCTGAGATGCAGGAGACCTCCCCAAGTCGCACTGGTAGAGTTGCTCTTCTCTGTCCAATGGTCTATTTTAAAGGGAATTAAACTCCATTTCAGAAAAACTTGAAGGTAGGTGACAAGTTCAGAGGTTAGTAGGTAAGTAACTGATTGGTAGGGCAGGCACCTGCACAGTGAGATTGCTGCACAGTCTAAGGAAACTGGACTAAAACAAGACAAATCAAGCAAAAAGTAATTAACGTTCTGACCTTGGAAGCTTCTGCTGAGTGTGATCTGCCCAAGGACTGAGCGGTCCGTCAGGAAGGGGTTGTAGTGTTCCTGTGAACTTCCAGGTATTCTTGCTTTTTCAGACCATTAAGTCTCTGGTAGTTAAGGGAAAGCCAGCCCAAACCCGACTGCCACAGTTTTGTCTGCTGACAGGAAGGGATGCTGCTGGTTATCAACATGATGATCATGAGCAATTACTGTGGCTTGAATTCTTTATGTGCTGCGAGCAAACCCTCAGCGTACACTTTTCCAGGGAAAATCTAAAAGGCTTTTTTTTAAGGCAGAACACATGAAGCCTTACATATGTCTTATTTTCAAGAGAATGAAGGAAAGAAAAGTATAAACTTGAGAGTAATAGTAACTGATATCAGGTGGCCTGGGGAGGAAATCTACTGTGGACAACAGTATCTCCCATTTGAGATGTTTACTCCTAGCTAAATAACTGTATTGAGCTATAAAATATAAAGCATAAATATTTCATAATATTTATATAACTTTGAAGGGGAATTTTCTTGAATTCGTCAGTATTAATCATAATAAGGCTTTATTTTCTAGTATTTGTTAGTTTTAGTAACTACATTATATACAGAAGGGGTGGAACTGCTGAATATCCTTAGAGAAGTTCTCTAGTTGTCCCTGGTGTAGGTGCAGCGTCCTGTGGGCAGCCGCAAAGGGAGATTTCTCTCCAGCCTAGAAAGGGCAGACCTGGTCAAGTTTTCATATTAATTCAATTTTTTAAGAACAAACACCAAGGCTACAAATTAGTACCTGTTGTGGTGGTGTGTGTTTGCTTTTTGGGACAGAGAACTGTGACAAAGCTTTCCTTATATCAACCGTTTTCTTATAACCCTTGCACCAAGACATGAACATCAGCTTTTTGCTCTGGCCGGTAGTACCTGAGTGTCAGCTGAAGAGAATGGCTTATCCTCCCATAGGTCAGGAAAGGTGTGGCATTCAGCTGAGTACTCAGCCAAGCATATAAAACCAGAGTTATATATTTGGATTGTCTGTTATTGCTGAAAATCAACCCCAAATGTCTGATTTAAAAGAAAATTGAGCAGTCCAATTGCTTTTGTTTGAAACAAAAAGCATCCAGAACAGTGCCATATACAGAACAGAGCATGAAAGAAACATCATTTCTGTGTGTTTCCTCTATTTTCTTTTCATTTCTGAGGATGCTACTCTGTATTATCAACAAGCTAGAGAGCAGGAGGTCTGAAATGTGTTTCCTCTCCTGTTCTCTCTTTCCCTCACCCTCAGGACTGGTTCTAGCTTTAGTCTAACCACACGATGAGCTAATTTAACTCACTGAGCAGCACCTCCACACACGCCTTTTATTTTATTTTATTTTATTTTATTTTATTTTATTTTATTTTATTTTATTTTATTTTATTTTATTTTATTTTATTTTATTTTATTTGAGGGCTTGGTTAGTTGTTTGCATAGCGAGGAGAGCTGGCCTCGAGTGCCACTGGGTGAATTTTAGGAGCAGCACAAGGCAAGTGGCTGGAGCACATGACCAGGAGCGAGGGCAGGGAGAGGATGGGACCTCCTCCTTACTGCGATGGGGACTTGCTCATTTAGCTCAGGCCATAGTGGAAAAGCACAGCATCATAGGGTGTCTTCAATGGGACTGCAAAGAGAAAAATGAGACACTACCTGTCAGACATCCTACATGTACCACTCCGTTACAGATGCATAAATAAGATGTGAAAGCGAGAGTGGTTGGCCTGTGATGCCCCATCTGAACATGGCTTGCAGGCGGTTCAAGGGCAGGTCCTGGCCTAGAGCTGTGTCATGGGAATAGCAGCGGTGCTCTACTTCATGTGGGTTCATTGCAGGGCAAAGGGGCATGGCAGCACTGAAATAGGAGGGACACTCAAACCTGCCCTGCCATGTCGGGGCAGTGAGCTGCTGTGATCTACCTGGAAATTACTCTTTAGGTCTTTTTTTCCCCTTAATAATCAGGGATATATTCCATGTTTTGTGCTTCTTGGCCGTATGAATATTTGTATCATGTATCTTGTAGGACCCAGGAGGACACCCACATATGCAATAAAGATACCAGTTTCACCATCACTTTAGCTGTCTTAACTTCTTATCTCTTTTATCCCTACATGTTCAAAAGTCTTATCTCACACAGATCTGTCCCTGTTTTTCTCGGTGACCTGATTAATGAGAGTGAGCATTTACTCTGAAGAGTATATTAAGAAGAACTAATGTATTCCAACTAACTAAAAAGCACTTTTCATCTTTTGCTGGAATTTCTGTTAGGTTGTCACTAAAAATACAGGTTGTTCCTTTGAATTATTATATCTAACAGGATGAAATTTTCTGTCACGACATCCTTTACTTGCCTGATTTCCATGAAGTTTCTAAGCTTGAGTGTGGGGTTTTTTGTGCTAAGTGTCTAATAAAGGTTTTAAGCTTAGTTATGAAAGCTTCTCAGTGGGCAATCTTTTTCATAACTATCCCCTGTTTCTGATGCATAACTGTGGTCAGTTTTTTTTTTTTTTATGAAGAAGCCAGATATATATTTTCACAAAAAGTGGATTCCGCATCAAGTCAATTTTTAATGTCACGTTGGGGGAACTAGAATAGTTCATCATTCTTTGCAGATTTTCTTTGTTACATTTATTGAAACACTTCCCGCAGAACCAAAATAGCTTCCAGGTAATTAGATTAAAAGACGTCTTGGGAAATAAAAAAGTCTGCATTAACTGTTCTTTCCTTACATATTCCCCACTATAGTGGAGAAATGAGGTCTCTAAACTTACAAGGGGTAGGGGGCTGAAATTTGTCTTTGTGCTGGGAGACCAGCAAAACTTTTAAAAACATTTTGATTAGTTATTTTTCAAGCATGAAGGAATGAAGATAAATATTGCTCTCAATTTACCAGTATGTTCAAATTAGCCTCCTGAGCATATCTACTTCAGATTTAGAATAACATATCAGAGATGAGAAGTTAGCCCTCAAACTATTTAAACTTTGAGGTTAAATTTAAGACTCCAGTTTTATGCCAAAATTTCTTACACATCAGCAGAAGAAAACTGTAAGTTGTCCCATGACATGGTGTTAATTTAACCATTATTCATAATGAGCAAGATTTGAAAGATATATCTGAGGTTTATTTTAGTTTACCATTAAATCAAAAACATGTAACCTTATGTAAGGCATAAGAAAAGTTTTGTTCTCTTCACTCACTTAAAAAATCTCCTGTACGTGTAGTGATAGTTACAGCTGGAAGTCCCTGATTCTGCAAGATGTGCTGTGCCTAATACTAAACTACTTCAGTGAATGTAATTACAGATCTGGAATAAAAAAAGAACACCACTGAGGAATGTAAGCTTTGTCGCTAAGAAATTAAAACGTATGGCACGGCATAACACAAAGTTGCTGTAATACTTGTGTTCAAATATTATAATGTTATTCCTATTAATAAGACAGCTTTTTTTTTTTTTTTTTTTTTTAAAAGTATATTGTGTTAATAGGAATTGCTGGGCATTGAGGAGGCTTAAAAGAAGACAAAAGTTAATACAAATTACCTTCTCCAAAATCACGTTTACCAAAACAGACATGACCTCAGAAATTAGCAAGATAGTGGATGAAATTGATTTAAAAGAAGAATAACTGTTACATTAAAAATAAAAATGAATTTTGTTGTTTTATAGTAATTATTCCTGAGTCCACATCCAAAGTTTTTAATAAATTATTTTTATGGTGAAGTTCGTGTGTAAGCATTTCTGGAACAGAACCAGGCAGATATATTCTGCTTTCAGAGGCTTAATATAATCCATATTCCAAACAGTTAAGGGACTTATTTTTCTTTATTCTTATTAAGACAGACATGATAGGCAAATAAAATGTAACTCTGCGTATTAATGATCTATTAGTTAGAAGACAGTATATTCTCATAAATTAACAAACTTAATGAATCATCAGATATTATTCTTCTCAGCAGAACATCTATATGGCAGTCTCCACGGGACAGGGCAACTGGCTTGGGTACTGGAAGCAGTATATATGCCATAGGACAATATGCTGCCAGGCCAGTGGTTACTGGGGCAGGATCAGAGGTGCTGCAAGAATCTCACCACTTCATGATGCAGAAATATGAACAGTCCCCATGAGTTCAGTGGAAATACCCATTATCTCTGCTCATACCAAGATTAGGTGTTAATTCTACCCAAAAAACACAAGTAGGCAGGGTAGATTTTTGTTACATAGCATTTCATTTAGGTGAGGAGAAAGAATTACTTTTCATTAAATATATTGAAAACATTTGAGCCATTTGAGCCATCCTCAAATTTTCCTTGATAAATTCTCCTAAACAAGTTGATATCGGCCAGTTTTTAGTGACCCGTTACTTATTGTTTCCAGTAATAAATATATAGTTCCACACACCGATAGGTTTAATACTGACAAGTGCATATTTGTAACTGTATTTCTATTGGTAAGCATATTTTGGTTTTTGTTTTCCACCATTTTTGCTATTTTGAATGGAATGAGCCTTGGCTTTACTGCCTTTCATTCAGCTCAGCTGTTATATATCACCAGCATTTCCTTCCAGAAAGTGTTACCTTTGTACTAGTTCCCCAAAGTGTAAGATGTCTGTGATCTCAGTGCCTCTAGTTTGCATGCTGACTTTCTTAGTTTCTAATTTAATTAAGTCCCAAATGCTGCAGAGAGTGTATATTCCTTCAGCCTTCAGTTCTGTGCAAGTTTTTGGATCTGTCATTGTCTCCAGCTCCTTCATGCTTACGATGCCTTTACAACCTGTAACCCTGTTGCTGCATTTCTTTCCTTGGCTGGTTGGGTGTTTAGGTGTATTGTGCAATATGCCTTGTGAGAGCGATATTGTGTGTTTGGCAAACATGACTGCCAGGCAGTAGAGCTAGGCCACTGAGCAGAAGACGTCTGAGATCTAGGATATGCCAGAAGTCTTCCTTACTGCAGTGGAGAATGTCAAGCCATGCACCAGCCATGACATCTGATGGGTGAGTGAGCAAAGACAAAACATAGTTGTTACGTACATGGAGATTTAAATAGTGAAGTCCATCAGAGTAGTCTTTCAAATGAAATTATGACACTGGCTCTCCAAGGGGCTCTGCTCTTACTTCATTAATCACAGTGGAAACCGAGGGTCCTTGATACCTTGCAGAATTGACCTGACGTTGTGCGCTGCCCTGGCTCATGAAGGGAGAAACCTTGTTGAATGCTGGAATGCCATCAAGCATTTCAGATGACGGTGTGCCATGCCAGGAGCAAGGTATGATGTCAGCAAATGGAAAAGCTTTTTTATTGAGCTATTGTGTCTAAAAAGTCAGAGATTTCTTCTTTATTCAACCTGGAGAGATCAACTGATTTTTGGTTTAGTTCTATTTCATATTTTGAAAAAAATGTATTTAGCATGAAAAGGGACGCAATTATTCGTGTACAGTTCTAGCCCCAGAAAAATTAATGCCAAAATTTTCACTGAATTACACCAGAATTAGGCCTGAAGTGCACCAAGACTCCTCCAATATGCAGGGAGGTGAATAACAAGTAAACCAGAAATTTCATTTCAAAAGAGATCCGGGTGCATAACTGTAACTCAGGAACTATAGCATGCATTTTGAATTAGTCTAGCTTGGCCCTGAGCCTGTGACCAAACTGAAGAGTTGATGTATTTTTTTTTTCTTTACTGTAGACATGAAATTTGATTTTCAATCAAGAAAGAATGGCAGGTCTCTGTTTTACTGGTTTGTTATTTCAGGTGTTAATCTGCTAGGGAAAGCCTCTGAGAGGTGGGAGAATGGTAGTACACAGGTGTAAGGCCTTGTGATACAGTTCTTGTTTGGTAGATAGGCTTTAGCCTTAAAAATACACTGCTTCATGTCTGGAAATTACTTAGATTTTTAAATATGTATGTATACAGGGAGGAAGATTATAAAAGATGGGGAGTGTAACTATACCTACCTACCTACCTATAGGCACACACACTCATCTTTTAATTAATGGGTTTTGAGAGCTATTTCAGGGAGAATGATGTGGTGTTTTGGACCTACAAATGATATGAAAGTCACGAAGGTGACTTCTAAATGTAGACTGTGTTTTCCCAAGTGCTTAGAACAGCATAAAAATCACTGTATAGTAGTAGTCACTGTGCAAAGCTATAAGCAAAACCTCATAATCAATGAGGGGCTGAAGGAAGAACGCACCATCTAGGAAAATAGCCACCAGAAAGCTGCAGGGAGAGGGGGAGGCTGGCTCCATGGCTAAAGTATATGTAGGGCCACTGTCCACTTTGGGATCATTTTATTCTTAAAGAGGATCTCTCCAAGTGACCTGAAAGTAGTTTGTAGGAGGGAGAAAATATCCCTCTTACTAATTCTTACCTGTTTTCTAAAGAACTAAAACTTTCAGTCGTGTTTATCTAGTACTTTTCACTAAAGTAAAAATATTACTTAAAGGTGAGCAAATCTTATGTTAGAACTTTGCAAGACTTGTTTTAAAACATGCCAAAAAAGTGCACGTTAGTAGCCATAATAAATATCTTCTTTTTCAGTAAAAGCATTCAGCTTTGATAATTTGTTGCTTGCATTTGATTTTGATGATGAGGGAGAATATTAAGGCAGACTGTTAGAAAAGAATGTAATGGCTTGTGAATATATGGACACATGAGCAGTGTTACACAGTGTGAGATGATATATTATTTTAGTTGGGAAAAAATGTGTTCTCTCAGACATTTTTTTTCTTCATTTTGACACTTAAGCAATTGCATATACTCCCTGCCCATGAGAGCACAACCAAAATTTAACCCTGGTAAAGAAAATATGTCAAAACACAACTTGCAAAATGACTAGAAATCAGGAGAAGATACATGATGGAAAGCATTTTGCTAGAGAAAGTGCAGCTGATCTCCTGTGTTAGCCTCAGTTGATGGTTAGGCTTTTCTACTCAATTTAAGGATGAATGCTTCATTTTGTCACTTGTGATTTAGAGGTTACTACTTTAGTGGAAGTCCTACAGGCCATTCATTCGTGTTTTGGGCATTTTTAATGTCGGTCAATTGGAAAACAGTTGCTCCAGTGAGAGAATTGATTGAATATTGATTACATACGGAGGGTGCAGCTCTCTAACTCTAGGGTAAAAATATGATTTAACACATGAAGAATCCAAGCATTTTATTGGTTAGTGGCCATTTTTATATTATCCTGTGTTTTATTGTGTCTGCTGGGCAAAAAGCACTGATGTGCATTGCTTCACTGATTTTGCTAAAACAGTGGATAAAAATGTGTTTGTTTAATACAGGGTTTAACACCAATGGAAAATACTGTTTGGAAGTACAAACTATGGCTACTTTTAAATCCTAATATTTTGTTGTTAAGAATACAGTTTAAATGGTTATGTAATCAAACCCAAACCACTTATTGTAAAGGCACATCTTTGCATCCTAAGAATATTTCAGCTTTTTTTTGCAAGGTTGTTTTTTTTTTTTTTAAATCTATTAGGTCTTTCTTTGTCAATTCAAGTAAATTGGTTAGATTGCATGTTAGTATGTGTTCTCTTACTAGATGATTTGAAATCTGTCTTTGGCTTGAAGTAAAACTTTTCAAGTTATATCAGTAAAGCAAATATTGTCATGCTCCTTGCTGGTTTTGGGAAACTTCAGGAGTAACATGGCACAAATCTAATTAAGGCTTTGCTACTTAGATTATGTTCTCCTTTCTACTTGAACCTGTAAAATAAAGGCGAAAAGGAAAATAAAAACCTACTGGAAAAGGCAGACACTTTTTTTCCTTAACCCTTACCTCTTACAACATCAGGCTGTATGAGATGCGTTTCAGTAGAAGGAACCTTTGAAATGTAATGTTAGGAAATGCATCCGTATCAGTATACGTGACAGTACCGTGTATATGCACTAAATTAGTAAAACCCTTAAATCCCATTGGATTAAAATAGATTAGGAGATAGCTGTGATGTTATTACTGTAATCACGATAGAGCAGTTACTTCTTGTTTGTCTGTTAATGGCATAGCATGCCTAACACATGAGAGGCTTCTATTTTGTCACTGAAATTTTAATTCAGGAAATTTAGGAAAATTATTTTCAGAACTCATCTTTTACACGGTGGACAAAGAGTCATGGCCAAAATGTACCAATATGAGGATTTTCTGTGGTCTCTGGAGAAGTTTCTGTATCAGAAGACAATCTACAGCCGGCTAATTACTTTTATATTATGCTGGGGACCTAAAGTTTGAACAGACCTGTTGGTCAGTCCTAATTTAGCAAGATACCCCATAAAATTTGTGCTTCCCATTATTGTATCATCAAATCCCAAGTTTGCATGTGAAGTTAACATACATAGATTTCCCCCCTTTATTCAGTAACGAGACACTTTTCCAGTTGTCAGGCAATTTTCAGACTTTCAGAAAAGGGTTTACTACATAATAAACCATTTGTGTGGGTAAGACTTGCACAGGTAGAGCAAATTTAACACCCAGATGTACTGCTCATGAGCAGGGTAACTCTACATCACCTGCATGGTGGAGTCACTCCATGTGTACGTATACGATTCAGCTGCATGGGGCTACAGAGGATCTGTATCTAAGCCACAGCCAGAGCTTTTGAAATCCTTAAAATGGTTCCAAACTGTACATTTATACTAAAGTCAACTGACCAGGAACTGAGCAGCAGCTCCAGAAAAGTCTTGCTTCTCCTTCTTTACATTTGTCTGGGATAGCTATTCCTTTCCTGTCAGAGCAAGTTGTGAAACAAGGAGTGAATCTGGAGATGAAATAATACTAACAAGATATGTGTTATCTAAGAATAGATAGAAAACCTCTTGAATATTGATGGTAACAGTTCCTTTTCTCTGCAGTTACACTCTCCATCTCAGAGTACCAGAGTATTATAACAGTGAGAGCAGTATCAATAAAGAGAGAAACATTAAACTTGCTCAGTCCCAGGATACGGAAAGTGTTTTCTGGTTTTCTTTTAAGGCCAGCACTTTCTGCACAGCACATTTTGGCCCACTGAAGTATATGGCTTGCATGCATTTTACACCTGCTTATGATCCTCAAAGATAAGACCTCCAGTATCAGTATGTCTTAATAGCTCACTACATTTGATGTATTTAGATGTTACACTCAAACAGAATATTTTGATCCCAATTATCATTTATAAGATGTCTCCTTGTGTAACTATGATAGAGTAAAATGACCTTAGCCTGAGCATAAACATGGCATATATTCACTGGGAACACCTTTAAGATAACAGTTTAGGATAAGGCACTTAAAGGGAGAAACTGTGGATTATTAAACTATTATGATAGTTCTGAATCTGTTCTAATTTGGAAAGAAATAGAAACATTTCTAAAATAAGCACAGGAAATGTAAAGCACAGTTAAACATTACCATTTGCACAGCAATCAACCTGGAGCCTATTCATATTTCAAAAAGAGCAGGGTCTAATTGAGCTCTGGCAAACTCAATTCTATTTCCTTTCATTCCGATAGAGTTTGCCTGTTTCTCACTGCTGAGTTTGGCTTGTGTGCAGTTAAGCACATGTCATCAGCTTTCATTCAGATGATTCAACTAGTTCATATATTGCTTTTGATGTATTGCAGCTGTTCTTGTGTTTAATTTATGCAAATATTCCAGAATCTACATTTATTAGCAGCCATGATAACTAAAACAGAATACTTGCATAGAGTGCTGCAGAATTTCAAGAAGTGAATTTCCTCTTCATATTTATCAATGTGTAGTTTCTATATCTCATTCTAAGAGTGGTTCTGCCTTCAGTCAAGAGCTCTCCAATAACTTTCCAGGCATAACTTGGAGTTTCTGGATTCAGCTGAAATGTCCGCCTTGATGGTTTAGTGTTTTCAAATAGCTGATAGATGAAGGAATGGAAATTGTTACCTGTTACAGAAAAAAAAAAATTAATAAGAAAAGGTAGCTTCAGTAAATTAATGCCTTGAATAGTTTGAGCAGTCGTACCAATCTGTTTCATTATTTTCAGTGAATTATCCTTTTATAGTTTAATGAACAATTAGTATTGTAATACATCTTTCCTCTTGGAATGAGTTAAGTACATATTCACAGCTTAGTATTCAAAATAGTGAGGGTTTCATAATGCCATGCATTTTCCCATTCAAATTGCTCGAGGGATATCCTAAGCTGTTTATTAGAATCTCTTAGGAAAAAAAAAGAGTTCTTTTGCATAAACTGATACATCAAATCTGTAACTGTTTTGAGATTTTTTCTTATACTTTTCAAAATAGATACATATTTCAGTGTTTTCCATGCTCACATCTCCGACAGAGGAGTAAAGAAAAATAATACTTTTGATTACACACATAGTGCTTATCTGTATGTGCGTGGTGCTGTTCAAGAGGCTTGCAATGTGAAGTATAGTTGCTAAATTATTTTTTACATTTCTTTTTCACATTTCTTTTTCAAAGGTAAAGCTTGTTAGAATATGTTAGTCTAGATCTAGATCCATTCCAGTTCTGTTTTCTAGAGTGATCGCTAATAGTAATAGGAGAAAAGTAATCGTGTACACTACGTTTGGCTTATTTCTTGATCCCATAGCATTTTCTGATGGAAACGGGGATTTACGGAGAGGAAAAAAAAGAAATTCATGCTTCTTAATGTTCTTTTGTCAAACAAATATAATGGTCTCCACAGGCAAGGATTAACTAATACAAATATGCTTTCTGAGCAGCTATGGAAGAATTACTAATAAACATCATTATAGCTGAGTTCAGGATATTCAACCTTGTAAATATATCCTGTTATAATTTCATTACTGTTGGCTGAAGCCCTAGGAGAAGCCAATGTTTCAAACTCTTTGTTCAAGTCTTAATGAATTACTGGAAAGTGGCTGATTAGAAAGCATTGAATCAGAAGGGGCTGCTGCATTCTGAGTTACTCTCTTTGATGTTGTTTACCTCCCAAGTTGACTCATTTCCTTAGCCAAAAATGTTGGTACACAAAGCTGTGAGCCTACTTTGCTGGGCCGTTATATCCCAGTGCATGTCTGGAAGTCAAATGTGGTAGGTAGCTATTCTGTGAACGTTGTAGGTGTTCATTGAAGTTGACACGTGAGAACAGGATTCTGCCCAGAAGTGGGGCACAACTGTAGTGTAGCTAAAGGGCATACAATGAAAGAAGCAAGAAGCCCAAGTAGAACTTCAGTTTCTCCTTAGACTAGACACACTTTCCATACTTACCTACTTTTTTAATGTTTGGTGGATCTGATTGCTTCCTGCTTCCAGTTGGTTCTGAACTCAATGCCTCGTCAGCTATCCAAGGCAGAGTCTACACTGTAATGTGAAAATACCCGTTTGTGACACTCAGGCCAGTGCACGCTGCTGGGTAAGAGCTTGGGCCTACATAGTGTATCAGCATATGCCTGAGCTTTCTTTTCTGGAAAGCTCCAGATTTTGGGTAATGAAACATGAACACAGGCATAAGGGATTAGTATGTAAGCACATCCCATCTTGAGACGAGTCAGATCCTTGGCAATGTAAGCATATTCAAAGAGGTGGATGAAGTTTGAGTAATTGGTGCTGTCTTCATTTAGACTGGATATAAGGAAAGATTTTTTCACAATGAAAGTGGCGAAACCCTGGAACAGGTTGCCCAGAGAGGTTGTGGATGCCCCATCCCTAGAAACGTTCAAGGTCTGGTTGGACAGGGCTCTGAGCAACCTGATCTAGTTGAAGATGTCCCTGCTCACTGCATAGGGGTTGGGCTAGATGACCTCTAAAGACCCTTTCCAACCCAAACTATTCTATGATTCTATGATTCACAGTGGCTTAGTGTTGTTCCAGTGCTTCCCACAGCATAATTATGGTGCAGTCCCTCTGTGAGGATTCACATTTCCCAGCAGATCAGTTCTACACTGGGACATAGCCTAAAGTAAACTCAAGTAAGAGCAGTGTTAAACTACATCCTGATTTTTTCCATCTCCATTACACTAGTCTCATTTAATGATCTTTTAATTGGGTACATAACCTAAAATAACATAAAAGAAGCAGCTGTTAACCACGAGGTTCCCCACTCAGGCAATGGTCGACACTCTAACCAAACTCTGTGACTTTTTTCAGCTGAACCTGTCTTCGGGGTACCCCTTAGCCTCTGCTCTCTTCAGGTGGAAAGTGGGGTTTAAAAAGTTGGCTTGTTGGGACTGAGGGTCTTTTCTTTAAGGATGACCTTGCAGTATGATTGACCTATAATTTAAGGGTTCAGAGCTTTTGAGATGTCTCATTGGTAATGTGCCTTGGACAGATCCTTAGCTGTATCTCTTCTGAAATACTGCACAAAGAGCATCATAGCAGTTTATGTTTTAACTTAAATTACAATAGCCTCTGGATTATTTAAAATTAACTGGATAGCTTGAACTTGAAGAGCCAAGGATGCAGGATCAGTGTATCTGAAGCACGGCAATGAGGGCTGTAGCCAGGCCTCTTTCGCATAAGATGGCTAAGGTTCAGGGGGTGCAAAGGAGGAGGTAATAATATGAAAGCTGGTTTTGCCAGCCAGGTAAAGACTTATCCATGCTGGGAGAATCTCCAGCTGGGAAAATCCACGGTTGTTATAGCCTTTGTGCCACCAGAATAGAAAAAAGGGTTGGCTCAGAGAAGAGAATCTGGCTCAAAGAACTTAAAATAAATATCAGATGTCAGAGCTGTGACTTAATTGTTTAGCTAAGCAGATCATGTGAATTACACACAGATTGAGGACCTGTTTTTGCTTCTATTGAAATCAAGGAGAACAGAATCAGGCCGTACTCTCCTTCCAGTGTCTTTCAGCCCTCAAAACTGCGTTACTTGAGAGTATGACAGCTCCTACTGTCATTTCTTGTACCAGTCGGGAATCCAGAGATCTGCTAGTACACAACTTTTTTGTGTTTTATTACTGTAGACATAATACGCTTAAGCTGAATGCATTTCCTTAGTTGCTGTTGGTTTTTATTTCAAAATTTGCCATTCAAACAATGGCTTCTGTGACTCTAACTATGGAAATTGGAACTCCAGGTTCAGACAATTTCAGAGACCCACTGAGACATAGATTCATGCAGTCTTACGTTCAGCTCCGGCAGTCTCAGAATTAGACCTATGCCCCATTATCTTATAATCCCCTTGGAAACTGTAGTTCTGAAAGACTTATAACTTTATAGCAAAGGTTTTTTTTTTTCCTTAATGAACATATAAGAGATATTTGTTACCTCTATGAATAAAAGGAAATAAAACATTTTTTCTCTTATCATTACAGTATAGCATGTTTCCTTTAGCATTTTAAACTTCTCTATTAAATAAAAAAAACCCCATGTTTAATCATGAAGGCTTTGTAGGAGTGAGAAAACTATCAGTAGAAAGGCAGTGGCGGCTGAAAACTTGAAAGGATTGTTTAGTTATAACCAAAATTAAATTACCTGGAGCTGACTGACAGTCCTACACTCAGGAAGAAGGGAAAGATTTTGGGAGAAGGCTTCACATGTGCGAGTGAAAGTACATTTCCATTACCTGACTAAGAACCTTCACATAGTTCTACTGACAGAGTGAAATACGGGTAGAGAGGTGACAGAAAGAAAAATGTTTGGAAAGATCTACAGCCAATTTGCAGACTGACATGTATTTCTACAAATTCTGGCTGGACGATGAATGATTCTTGGTACAGCATGTAACTGATGACATTATAAATGAATGGAGCAGAGAGACATTACTTAGTATCATATTTCTGGACATACTATGAAGATACTGTGGGAAATATTCTGATTTAGATTGGGTGATTTTTAGGTGCTGGTTTCTGCATTCACACCACAGAGGGCATCAGAGGGTGGCAAGCACCTGTGTCCCCTGGCCAGCCAAGGTTCAGCCTCTCCAAGCTCATGATGATAATACCACCATTACTGCAGTCTTAACCAGCAACAAGGTGTGACTTCCTTTCCTGAGAAATGAAACTACAGTTTCTGAGCACTTACTAAGCAATTACTTTCTCCTCACAAATGCTGAGTTAAGCAAAGAAAAATCAAAGGTGGGGGGGGGGTGGTGAGGAGGAACATAATATTACTAGTGCTGTAAACCCTGAATAGTTCACAGCAGGCAAAACTATCCTCCCCATCCCCTCTTCACCTATCCTGACACTACAGATGTGATTAAATGCTGCTTCTGTAGCTTGAGTGAGTTAGCTCCCTCCAGCCTCAGGTTATGTCCTTCCCACAGTTCAGTGCCCAGGCTTGGAGGAGCCAACCCTAGGGATAATCCATTGTCCTTAAGACAGCGTTGAACTGGAGGCTGGCAACCCCTTTCAGGCTGTAAATAGTCATTGCTCTGCTGAGGTAGGAAGGTCTCCCTGGAATTACTGTTCATGCTGTTAGTTGTCTTCATAGCAACAATTGCTGCTAACTATTCCTGTCACTCCCTGTTCCCACTTGCAGTTTGGCAGAATCCAGCCAAGGCGAGGAGGCCAAGGGGAGCGCAGAGAGGGGAGAAGGCAAAGTGCAATGGCTAGGCAAGAGTAGGGGGTGGGCAGGGAAGAGTGGGGGCAGCGGCTAGCTGTGTCCTTTCCATGGATGCGAACAGGTCTTTATCACCCTCCCATGACTGCAAGTCAACCTTCCCTGCTGCTAAGACTATTGGAGGGACTTAGTTAAAAATAGTTTTCCTCCATAGCTTCTGAAGAATAGACCTAGGTATGGGTGAAGGCAGGAATGATAACTAGGTGTCCTTCTCCTGTGCCTTGTATCCTGTGTAGGTGCTCCAAGTGATGCAAGATGAACACCAAATGCTTCCATGCCTGTTTCTTCTACTGTTGTTGTCTTACTTCTGGACAGTTTTGCAGCCTCCTCCCTTGTACTGTCGCAGGTGCTTTCACTTTATCATGGTACGGTGGTGTGGATCACAGAGGGTGGGAAACTGCGACAGCATGAGCAGTTGTGGTGTCTCAAATACGGTCCTGTAAGTTCAAGTTCAAAAGTTGGGTAACAAAGGAAAGAATTTCTACATCCTTCCCAAGCAGCAGCATAATAAAATGAAGAAGAGGAAACTCAAGCAAAATTTGTGTGTATTTGCTTTTTTTTCCTTCTACCATTATGATTTTCTGAAAGTTTCTGTTGAAGGACTGATTTCACCTGAAGCACAAAAAAGAGCTAGAGACAAAAGTTTGTCTCAGAGCACTTGCATGAAAGAAGGCAGGTCTCCCACAGGTTGTGCTTGGGAGGGACTGTGTTGGCAAGAGTGCCATGATATTAGCTGTAATAGCACAGCAGCTTTGACCTGGACACTCTGCTTTCATTATGTCCTGTGAGATCCCATAGGGAGGTACAAGGATTATGGGACTCAAGTTCTCACTTTCTTAAAAAACAGAGGACAAACTTCACTTTCATTAACTTTCTAACACAGATGGGTGGAGAGGAAACTGCAGCAGTGAAGAAAATGTAGAATTTTTATTTTCCTTTGCAGAATGGAGTAAGATGTGTAGTTTCTCATCCAGATGAGCACATAACACCTTCTGAAGCAGCATCACAATTGTGCTCCTGGTGTTTTGGAAAGAGAAACTTGAAAAAAAGTGAGTTGTTTGTAAAGTTGTTTGTCTAATAATGTACACCAACATTTAATTACTTTTCATGAAAACAGCAGTGTTTTACAATCTGAAATAACCAAAAAGGAGCTAAATAATGGCTATTCTTTTAATAAAAAATAGCTGAATCAATAAGGTGGCACTTATGGATTTACCCTGTGCAGAAATGTGGCAAGGAGCTTGAGACATTTAATTTCTAATTCCATGTACTCCTTTGTATTGTAGTAATAAATATATTGAATTAATTCAGAAACTAACTCCATTTAATGGTTTGCAGTAAACAAAGAATGAGGGAGTAAGCTAGCAGTAAAACACTATAGCAAACAAACATATTTCTTCTAAGGGTAAAAGACCATGTTTTGCGTGGCTCATCGTCATATATTTACAAACTTGCATAGTCTTTATGTAAGACTTAACATTTAATCAAAAGGACTCCGTGGGGGTGGGAGTAGTAGGGATTCCAGGAGAAATTCCTCCCTCTTAGGTGCTCATAGGCCATGACCTAATGGAGATCATAGCACATAGAACATAAATGAGATAGCTGTTTGTTGAATTAAAGCTAGTATTTCACATTTAGAATCATATGGCTGGAACCTATTGGATTTATTAAATCCATCTATCTGCTATTTTAGGCAACACATCCTAGAATCTTGTTCACAACCTTTTCGAAGAACTGGAATGTGCCTAGCTAATATAAGACTTGTCTTGCCCATTTATCAGTTGGCAGAGATACATAAATATCCCTTTCTTCTTACAGAAATTTCCAAGTCAACTTAGCCTTGCTTTTTTGAGTTACTATTCATATTATATTATAGTATGTACAGAATCTTCCATATTATTTACAACAGAGTGTTGCTCATTGCTCAGAGGCTATACATCCAACTGACATCAAGTGTCTAAAGTTAGTCATCTGTTTTCTTGGTACCTACCTGAGGGTCTCTGTAATAACAATATAGCTGAAAAATATCCGAGTCCAAAATCCCTTCTAGAATTCCTTTGCAATTATATTAATGGTGTGTTGATGAGTGAGGGGGACTATGCAGCCATCAGTGAGAGTAGAATTTGAGGCAGTACTTCAAACTATTTCAAGACTATTTTTAGAAATCTTCAATTTTTTTTTAATATTCCATTCCAAACAAAGGGAAAAGCTAGAAGTTTTAAATATTTCAAATCTACACCAAACTGTAGTGCACAGATGTCAATCCATCAAACATGTTATGAGGACATGTAAACATGTAATTCTACAGACAGAACCAAGGCATTCTGAATTAGGAAAGCAGTATGACCTTGCTCTCTGTATGTTTTTAGTGTGATCATTCTCTCACTTTCTACAGTTTGTAGAAGGTATCTTTATCTGTTTTTATTGTCAGTTTTAGGAATCCCTTTGTACAATACTTTGTGTATTTTTTAAAATGTTCAATATTTGCAATACTGAAATTTTGGTAGAATCAAATAGATTGCAGTATTCCCTTGTGAATGCCCTGTGAATATTAATCTCCCTGGATTTAAGGGAGCAACTGATGTAGATAAAGCTTGCAAGGATGAGTAAGAAACGTATGACATAGGTGAGTAGAGATTCTGGAATAAGAATGAATGCTTGGAACTACATGTGATGGATTAGCAGAGGGAAGAGAGGGAAAAAATAGGAATTGTGACTAAATGCTAGACTGAGATTTTAGAAGTTGGTGCTTCCTTTGATGCCCATCTTTAGCACATTTAAGAATTACACTGTTATTTTTTAATCTAGTGCTCTTGCCAGTGGTGACTGGCATGGTAAACTTTATCAGCTGTAATGAAAGCCTGTTAGGCTTTCTCTTTGGGGTCATACCACTGTACTTCTAAACTGACTGATGTCGCAGCCCACTTTATTGCTCAAGTTCCTGTTGAATGTGACAGAACAAAGACTTCTAATTTTATATATATAACACCAGATATTGTATTCATAAATAAAGTTGGGAGAATTTGAGGGTTTATCAATTACTCAGTGTTCAAAAGGAGTATTATTTGCCATGCTCACATCAAAAAAATATTACTGGAATAAATATCAGGGAAAGTAAATGTTCAGTCACTAGTTTAAGTATCCTTAGAAGCACTGTTTCAAACCTGGACAAGTAAATAAGCATGGAAGCATTTATTTGACGTGGGAGCAGAAGTAGCATTTTAGGACTTGACTAATGAGGTACAAACATGTATCACAATGTGCATTCCAAATATTCTCTATAAATGAAGTTGAAATACCAAACAAAGATTTTATGGACAGCAAATAAATCCATAGAGATTAGAATACTGTTTCTGCCTACTGTTGGAGAAGCAGAAGATAAATTGACCAAGTAATTAATTATAAATTCTTAATTGCACTCTATTTGTAATCCTTAAGCTCTGGAGTACACTTTGTGTTGTGAGAACTGAAAGGGCTCCTGTTAGAGTAAATGCGAAGCCTAGTAAACTTCACTCTCAGAGCAGAAAGGTATGCATAAGTACATTCAGCATGTTCTACATTCAGTAGATGGCAGTGGTATGCAGTTGTAAATTAATTCAGGATTTTCTCTTGAGCTGACGCTCTTATCTCTGTGAATCCAAGCAGTGTTGATTTGGGGGTTTATTAGAGGTTTTTTTTCCCCAGAAAATATTAAGATACCAGATAATTTTTCACCTGCTAGAGCAGACAGTGATAGAAAATGCAAAAAATTTTGCTAATTTACTGTAATCTTCATTACACAGCACTTGGAAGAATCTGGGAAGTTTTGAATTTCAAACAGCAGTATTGCATACAGGAAGGAATGCTCCTGTCTGGAACATTGACTCATTTTCCATCTATGCCCTGTGGAACTTAGTATGTACACATCAAAGTCTCAAAATAAAAGTATTCAGTAAGTGGGAACTGTGTGTGTTACTTAACAGAAGTAGTAACACAGTGACGTCTTGGAATACTGTGCACAGAAATAGATATTTTCCCTTGTCTAAAGGGAATGAATTGCGGATCTAGTGGGGGAAAGTGTGTGCGTGGGGGTGTGTGTATAAGCAAACAATTTACTAAGACAATTAGAAATTATAATAAAACTTTTAATTATGGGAAACTGGAAGAAAAAGAACAAAACAAAAGCAGCAATACAGTTTATGTGGTAGAAACCACAAATAAGGAGGCTAAGAGAATTAAATTACATCATTTAAGTAGATATTTTCTCATGTGGCAGTTATTTCTAACACAAATAATAGAAAATGTTTAATGATTTATGATTGTTAATGATGGAAGGAGTTGCTCTCTGTTGCACAAAGCAGTGGTTTTTCTTGCCTCCCTATGGGAAGCTGCGATAGAAAATACATTAAATATATCAGTCTGTGAACTGAGTTGTAACACAACCGCAAATCTGTCCTAAGGATTTCGAGCACTCTTGGACAGACCCCAGAATCAATTGGTGGTCCCTGGGTAGGGAATACAGATGTCACACATTTTCAACAAAGAACTGCATACTCCCCTGTGCTGTATCAGAGACCACATGAGGATCCAGAGAAACATTTCAATTCAATTTAATATGGCTAATAATTTGCAGAATAAAAGTAGTATCATTCTGGTAGCAATGGAATAGCAGCATAAGAAAAATAGCTTTTCCAGCATAGCCAAAGCTGCTGGAAATCCTTAGCTTTGTGGGTAAGAACTTTGTCCGGCCACAGGCCCAGAAGTAAGAGTTTTGTGCAATATGGTCACAGCTGAAGTATAATAACAAAAGTAGGAAATTAAGACTTAAGTATATGTTAGTTGGTTCAACTCTGCGTAACGTCATCTGGTGCTGATGGTTGTGTTAGGAGCCGTTCTCCCGAGCATCATGAAACCACAGTGTGGCAGATGGCCTAGCCAGGGAGTGGGATTGACTACTTGTGACAGCACCCACAGTGGTGACCCCATACTTCTGTCTGCATTTATCAGGAATATCTGGATCAGATCTCTAGGTACATGCTTCAATCTCCATTTATTCACAGCGTGATTTACATATTCTGATGTATGACACTGTAGTCAAACACCTGTGCTTTACTCAACACCACACTGTAGTCTTATCTAAATGAACGTTTTTTCTCCACTAGGATGCGTTATCTTTGCACTGTTCTGTATTTTAGTTGTTGATTTTGAGCAAGACTTATTTGTGTTTTCTTCTTTTTAACTGAGGCTATACATTTCCTCCTAACTTTTGCAGAAATTTTACATATGTAAATTAAGGCATGCAGAGGAAGGATGGTTTGGGTCATTAAGGTTTCTGAATATCTTTTGTGTGTTGTTTTTTTTTTTAAAGCACCGCTTCTGTAAAGATTTTATGTATTTCTAAGAAAATCATGCTGAGGATACTTTCATCCTGGCATTGCAATGTCATTCCATTCACTCATGTTTCTAGTGTATCACTTTACTTGGGTATTTTTCTCTTCTTATCTATTTTCATCTCTGTTGCTTAAGTTCTTCTGACACCATATCAATTTGTTTATGAATTTACATTTGAAAGATTTTATTAACACTTTTATCACCATACATTTTATTTTTCTGTAAACTAAGTCCATCTTGACATTCCTGAATGTACGCAAACCTACTGCTATTGGTGTTACACCTTGTAGTATTGTCACAGTAGACATGGGTTGCCACTTTTAGGCACTATAGGGAGTTTTTAGTAAAGAAAAGCTCCATCCAAATAAATGGGACTCGTCTATTTTAACAAATACTTGAGACAATTTTGCTGACAGTGTCCAATATTTGTAGAAACATGATATTTCGACCACTGCAAGATTTATTCCTCTACTATGAACAAATATAACCTTTATTTAAGTTGAAGCTTTGGAGAGTCTTGTCCTAAATGTCACTTTTAATTAAAACTTTATTAACACATACTGTGTGGTAAGCAGGTTTGTAACATGAAATGATCTTTAAAGAGAAAAAATAATCACAGGCTATTTTCATGCTAAAACAACATTTTTAGAAGCCCGCATCTGGGTTTATAATAGAAGAGTCAGCTGCATCTCACTGCTGACAGTTTTCTTCTGCCATTTTACAGACAGAAAGAAGAAAATACACAATAAAACATTTGTTTTCTAAATGCCATAGTTATAACGTTAAATGAAATACGAGAGAATTAAGCTTTTCATAAGATTGTATGTGTGATGGTTGTGCAAAATCTAGATTAATCTATATTAGACTAAGAAAAATTGGTTAGAAGGTTGGTAATGCAAGATTTTCTGAAATGTGTCGCTTTGTATTAAAATAATTTGGCTTGAAAATGATTATAAAGTAAAAGAAAATGTGACTAGGAAAGAAGAATAAAAAGTAAAGGAAAAAGAGTAATTCTAAAGCATTGCCCGTTCTGAAGAGCAGACAATTGCATTATCTCAAAATGGCTTTACCAGAATAAATAAAAAACAGATCAGAGTCATATACCCATTATATGATATAATAAGATGTATTACCATTGCTATTGACTATATCTTGGATTATGTATTATATTATAAAATAATTTCTGCGAGGTTATAGTAATTTGAACACCTAACTCTGTTAAGTAACTTCTTGAAGTGCAGAACAACATAAAAATGGGAAAAGCCTGTTATTCCATCATGTGACATATCATTTCAAGGAATGTTGTACAAACTAACAGTGGATATTCTGCATTAACAATGGATAGTCTGGAAAACAGATAATTATTAAACCTGGCTGAAGATGCCAAGCTTTAAATACTGTAATTGAAGTGTGTTGTGGAGAGCACTTCAGCACCTGCATGTAAATCTGACAAATGTCATTTACTGGCAGACAAAGTCATTTCTGGTTTTATGTTCTGTGGGATATACTTACATTTTCCTGAAACATTCACCTGCCATGGAGAAGTTTTCATGAATGGTTTAAGAGATTTTTTTCTTATTTATTTTTTTAGTAATTGAGGGAAATTGGCTTTGGATTTTATTGGGGTTTTTGTAGAGGCATAAATATTTTTACAAAAAGAGAAGATTATGATTCTTGATGAAGACTTTTTTTTCTTACACAGAAAGATTAAGGGACTTGGCCAGTGAAGCAGAGCCTGAGGTCTGCTACTTCACATTTTCTGCGCTTGCCTACAGTACAGCCTGCAGTGAGATGTTGTAGATCCCCCTGGTGTAGACCTGGATTAGGCTAAGATCTGGAGCAATTTTTGCTGTCTGATTTACACTGCTTCTCTATATACTCTAAAAATAAGCAAAGGCTAGGCTGCCTATTGGGAGCATAAACAAATTGAGATCTTGATTTTTTCTGCCAAGGTGATATCACCTGAAGATGTGGAGTTTTCATGCCCGAAGCCAACAGACTGGCAGTATTTTACTAGGTTGTGTAATGTGGTCATGAGGCAAGAATGGATTGAATAAACTCTCTCCACTCAATATTTCCTGTTCATATGGGTTTCACACTTAGAGCATTTTATTCTTTCATTTTCCTGTGTCTTTTGTATTTTTGCCCAGCATGACTTTCAAGTGTTTTGATTTTAATAATGCTTTGCCAATCTATCTTCTTATATTCATGCTTCTGCTTTTCCTTTGTGAAAGTAATATCTCAAAGGAATTCAACTGTCATTGTGAGGACATAAGCATACATTGGGAGAATGGATACTAAGCTCTCTGTCTTAATAGGTGATAGATGCCACATGAAATATGACTGGAGCAGCTAAGAGCTTGTTAGAAGCCAGGAAAAGCTAGTGTAAATGTTTTGTCATGATGATTTTTCACTGCCTTATAAAAGCATCCTGTATGGACTTGGGATCCTGCTTCTGGCTGCAGTGTGATCTGGCCGGGAGTCAGTGATGCATATTCTATTAAAAAAAAAAGATGTTCATCAGTTTGATTGAAATACTAAGTCCTTTGAGGCCTCAGCCTCACAGTTGTGTACAGATAGGAGGGCTTGGCTATGCTCCTGGAAGATGGATGAAAATTGCTGTGTTTGAGTTGGGCCATTCTTAGTTCAGGCAGAGTTGCCCCTGCTGTTAGAGCCAGTGGACAGAAGTGTTCCAGTAACCTGTGCTGCCCGTGATTTTTATACAAATGAACTTAGTTTGCCTTTGCAGAGGGCTAGGGTCTCACTTATTATGTTTTACCAAGCAAATGTACTGTACTATTAAGAAAGCGAACACTTGAAGAAAGCTGAAACGTGGGCACATGTTGAAAAGCCGATTGCTGCCTGGAGGGATGGCAGCTGCAGCAGGGGAGGGAGCAGGCACGCAGTCAATATCATTCAGCCTCTTTCCAACACACGACTGACCTAGTTTCCCTATTGGGACAGGCATAGCTGGGCTGGTGTGAACCTTGGGCTGATGTAGGTTACTCGTGGGAAGCAGACCCTGCAGCGTTCCTTCTCAGGCTCACTGACACAGCTACAGCTGCAATTTTTTGCTTGCAATGCCTAGCTGCTTGCCTAAGTGTCAAATCCTCTATCCTGTTTTACCTTCTGTGCATTTAGGGGTTTTTGGCTGCGTAGTGTATTACGGACTTTTCTAAATAATTTTATGGGGCAAAAGGTGGTTACTGTTCCCACAGAAAATACTATAGACTTCGAAAGGACCTGGGTCTAAATGTTCTTTGTCAGGGCAAGAATGGCCTGTTCCTAGCCCAACCTTCACCAGGCTTTGGTTACTTGCCAGTACTGGTCCACTTGAGGCTTCCCATTCAAAACACACCCAGATTGTTTCACTATTTTGGCTTTCCATATGCTTCATTCTGTGTAATTTTAAACTACCTGACATTTCATGTCAGTAAAATTCTTAGTTTAATGTAGAATGGGTGATATTTCATTTACAATAAGGAAACAAATTAAGTTTATTTCAGTTAAAACTGAGATTTTAGAGGACTTTTAAGTAAATTAGGTCTCCTAATCTTGCTGAGTTACAGTAAGACTTGGGCATTCTAGCTTAAAATCCCAGCCTAAAGATATGCTCATGTAACCTCGGAGAAACTGCCTAAAGACAGAGGTATGAATTTATTTTGGCAGATAACCAATATCTCCTATAGTATGAAAGGAAAATTGCTCTCTTCTGAACTAAATGTTAATTCAGACTGGGAATTGGAAAAAAAAAATAGGAGAATACAAAGATAAAAAATGACACACAAGTTGTAAGGAAATATTTTTAGAGAATAAGTATGTTTAGCTGCAGGTCCTAATGCTGAGAATTCATCATGTTCCTTGTATTAGTGCTAAGAAAGGTATTTCTTTTGAATTTGACATAACATGCAGCTGTTTTATAGTTACTCTCTTCAGTAATGACTGAAGTTACCAAATTTTTAATACAGTTTTTCAGTGAAAAATTTATGAGACTGTGGGGAAATGTACTAGTTCTGGGAATATTTACTTGCATCAAAAGTTTCTGTTGTAAGCCAGAGGCGGCATCCCACTGCAAAAAAAAAAAAAAAAAAAAAAAAGGTATAGTTTTTGTGTTAGCTCCAATTTCTGTTCTGTGTGATTCCTTTGGCTGTTCTGTGACTTCTACTTTCTCTTGTACTTTTTGGAAAAATAGCATACATGGAAAGGGAATATTTTAAAATTCACAGGGGCTTTCACAGGAGAGGAGTACTGGTTTTTGACTAATAGTGCAATGAACATGTGCATGGCCCATATCTATCTTAGGTGATCTGTAGGAGACTTTTCAGGTACTTGCTATTTCAAAACCAAAAATATGGTGTTTAGTTTGTATTTATCTAGGTATTTTACATAATTTGTTCAGGTATTCAAATACTTGTCATAACATGATAACGTATTTATATTATTTACAGTAATTCTAAAATTATAGCCCAGCTCAGCCCCAAGATCACAGAATCGCAGAATAGTAGGGGTTGGAAGGGACCTCTGGAGATCACCTTGTCCAACCCCCCTGCTTGAGCAGGGACACCCAGAGCAGGGGGCACAGGGACGTGTCCAGGCGGGTTTTGAATGTCTCCAGGGAAGGAGACTCCACAGCCTCCCTGGGCAGCCTGTTCCCCTGCTCTGGCACCCTCACAGGAAAGAAGCTTTTTCTCATACTGAGGTGGAACTTCCTGTGTTCCAACTTGTGCCCATGATGTGCAGAAATGATTGCCAGAAAGTGTGTGTTGTGGGATGAATGTTTGGTATTCATCTGTGAATAATCTGAAACATTTCACAATGTTGTTTACACACACGCACACACCCCTCCTGTGAAAATTAATTTCATAGTTAATTTGGGAAGCTATTTGGTCTCTTTACAGCAAACATCTTGGAATATCATGCTTTCAGGGGTTTTATTGTAATTCCTGTACTACATAGATCCTTTTTTATTCTTCTCTCCTCAGAGATTTTTCCAAGAGATTCCAGTCTAAAAGACAAGTTCATAAAACACTTTACAGGTAAGGCTGGTCACTCTTAATTTTCCTATATATGCATTCTCTAAGTAGCCACAAGAGTCACACCGTTAGCTTTTTTGAGGTTCTGCACATTCTTCACATTTGTGAAGTTAAATTTGCATATTTTAGGACTAGAAATTTTTAAAGAACTCTAATTACATTGAAGTTTGAGTCTCTTTTTGAATAATCTAGCCTAAAATAACTTTCAAAACGTGGTAAGTTAAAACACTATTTAAAAATTGCTTCCTCTTTATCATCCCATTGTTGCTTGCTATATTTATTTTCAAGTTCACTAATTTTAAAACATCTCATTGGACTGCACATATCTTTCAAAAACAGACCTATGTGGCCATGTAAGTTTTCACTACATCAGGGAAACACTTTTTGTCTTCTGTCTCATGATGTATACATATGGATGCTTAATTTAACAACAGAAACAAATAGAACAAGGAAGGATTCAATCAGTGTAAATGAAACAAAAATAATTTGCTATTTTAAATATGAAAGTTTATTATGATTACAGTCAAGTACTTACTTGAAAACTGAGGTGGAGTAGTATAACGCACTTACTCTTGGGAATCTGTTTTGTAACTACTGCAAAAAATATCGTGCCCTCTGAATTTATGTTAAAAGAGTAGCCAACAGCAAGATGCTTGCACTGATTCTTTACTCCCCGGTTCCAAATGTTTATTTCAGAAAAGTGAAGGACTCAGAGTATGATACTGCAAATATGTTGGTGATTTTCAACATTATTGGGATTAGTGAAACTAAAAACTAGAGAAATAGTTGTCAGTTGGAACATGAAAAGGAGAACTGGAAATTATTATGTGTTTCCTCTTTGCTGGAAATTTCAGACAATCCTTAGCAAGAAAGGAAGGAACTTGTTGTCTCTTTTGCATGGGGGAGATGTCCTCAAAGCCTTAGGATAAGCACAACTTTCAAGATCTTTCTGCCAACTGCTAACTGCAGCCAGCAGCATCTACAGGAAATGTGCCACATCCAGCTGGCTGTTCACTCTTACAGTAAACAAGAGTAATTATGAACCTTACCATTTTCAGTCCATAAGAGAAAGAAATGAAAATAACATACAGATTCCAACTATGCTATCCCATGTGGCACAGGAATACTGAAAATTCCTCTCCTGGGGAAGACAGACAAGAAAGATTTGCTTATATTAGTACTTAATCCATTTCCTTTTAATTTTTAACTTTGGAAACTGCTCAGCTACCATAAACAGCTCAACATAAGAATCTGGGGAAGCTAAACAATGAACACAGGACAAGTTTCGTTGCTGAAAAACAACCATGAGTTTTAGAGAAGGTATTTTGAGAATACAATATCATAGTAAAGAAGAAGGGCAAAAAATATTTGAAGGCCTGTTTCTGGAGCCATTAATTAATTTAATAGTCCTTTTCTGCATGAGTAGTTGCCATCAAAATTGCTGAAATTATTTGACTACCATTAGCTGGAATGATTAAGGAAAGCAAGTTAGTTCCAAAATCCTTGAGGTTTATTTCTTTGTTGGCTCAGAATTTCTGCCTACATATATTTTTCTTTTCTCTTTTTTTTAATTTTGCTCTTAAGACCTTCAGTGATGGGTTTTCTGCCTGTTTTTTTTTCTCTTCCACAGCATTATTAGTTCCTGTAATCCTCAAGCATTTTCTTAAAATACAGCCTAACTTTATTTTTCTTGATTCTGTTCAAATCATAATCCTTTTGTCTATCAACCGTAGTTAATAAACTGTTCAGATATAGTCCTTACCAGTTCAAGAGTTGGAACATCCTAAACTAAGGAAGTTGTGAAAAAAAGAAGAGAAAGGGAAATCAACATTATCTTTACAGTCCATACAGTTTCAGGGTTAAGAAAATTATTGTATACTTCTAGTATGCCAAGAATAGTAGACCTATTTTAAAGCCAAATAAGAACCATAAGTAACAGTCCTCGACTATAGGAAAAAACATAAATAATCTTGTGAGTCATAAAGCTATCTCTCAATTCAGCCTGAAAAGCCAGCTGACACAGAGTGCTCTGTAAGGCACAGCCTATTTTTGATGGCAAGGAAAAGTGTTAGAAAACCATATATTAACTGAAGGGACATGGAATTTATGTAGTGACAAAGGCTGAAGTTATCTCCTTATATCTTGGATAATTTCAAATTACGTACTTTCTCTTGAGCCTAATTACTCACTCAGATAAAAAATGGCAACAATCTTCCAGTTCAAAATTGCAAAGGATGCTTTGTCAGTTTGTTGAAAAGCTTATCTGTGGCTGAAAAAATCTCGTGAAATCCACATATTACTGTAAAATATATCTAATGTTCAAGTCTGTTCACAGTCAGAGAGAGGAATCTTCTCTCAAGCTTTTGGCAGTTTGGCTCCACTATCCAGAGAGAAGTGGCTTGGTTTTCCCAGGCTGATAAACCACCTTTCAAGGTGTGAAATAAATAATTTTTGCCCTGAAATGCTTGCTGTCTTCCTCTGACAGGAAAGTTAGTCAACACAGCATACTTCATATGCATCCTTTTGTAGCACTGCTTGAAACAAGCTATTCTTATTCAGGGTTCCTATTTGTACTGAATTTAGAGGATGCAAGTTAAATTTAGTCTTGTTCCGTTAGTGTCAATTTACGTCAGTGTCAACTGTCCAAATCACAGGAAACTCATCTCCAGCTGTCAGTGGTAGTATTGCTAAGCAGGTTACATGATGCAAATTTTATTAGATTTTTGCTCTCCTTTTCAACTTGGATGTCATCAGTAAAACCTTCCTGGGGCCATCAGCAATTATGGAAGGGCTCTTTGGCAACTTGTTACCTTTGAGCCATGTTTTGGAGGCCAGTAGCTATATATTCTTATCACATATTAATGCAGGCAGATAACACTGTATATCCAGAGAAGGGAGCACAGGCTGGAAGAACAAATGCACAGCACAGTACAGCCTGGGCACACAGGGATTTGCCTCACCCAAACGCCGAAACACATGCTGCCCTCTGCACATCTGCCCCCTTTCTTGCTAGAATTACTTCAACCGGAGATCAGGTTTCTAGATGTTATTCAGCTGACATTTTTTTTCCTCAACACCCACATTGTATATTAAGAACTTCATAAACCATCTATGTGCAAATCATAAGCATTAGTACATGAAACTACTTCATCTTTCCAAGGCTTAGAAACTCATATTTGTTTAAAATGTTGCTTTTATTTATCTTTAGAAATAGTATCTGCATTCCACCTACGTTATTCCTTCTACATTAGACTACTGATGACTACTGAGCAAACGAAATTCTGTTGTAGTTACACCATTCTATTTTTCATCGTATAAGAAATTTTACTGTTAATTTTGAATTACTGGAATTTCAAGGCTAAGCCAGTCCATCATTTCCAAGGGCCATTTTTCTGTTATTCAGATAATGAGCATAATAGTGTAGCAATAGTATTTCTTTCTTTTATTTCAGTAGCATTGTTATACATGTGTTGCATCATAATTGTTTCAGGTTCTATGAAGGTGTAGTAAAAAGCTAAATGTAATTTTAGCCATTAAAAAAAAGGATTTCATGTGTTGCCGTCATTCACTGAAGCTGCAAAGCAGTGACATTGAAAGCATGTAGTTAACTCCTGCTTACTTTCAAACAGGGCCAGTCACATTTTCATCAGAGTGTAGCAAGCACTTTCATCGACTGTATCACAACACAAGGGACTGCTCAACACCAGCCTGTAAGTAGTAATTAAACTACCTTATAATGCTAGCTGCTATACTTGTTTACAAGCAACTTGTTTACAAACAAACCTACTAGGTATTTGATGTGCAGGTCCTTTTGTAACTGTTGCTCTTTACTTTAGCACTATACTACAAAAAATACCTAAGGTCTTCTAATGTACAAATATTTTCTATTAATGCACCTGCAGTCAGCTGCATATAATGGAGTTCCTTCAAAGTGAGACTAAGATAAACGAAATGAAAACTACATTCTGAAAAACCAGTTGGGTATGCCTATACAGAAGGCAGATATGAAGCCATATTCTCCTTCCTGCTCCCTTTATCTCTACTTACTAACTCACACAATAAGATAAAATCTGAACCATTCTCTACCTTCTCTTAATGCTCAATGGTATGGTTGTATCTTGGTTTTTTATTATATTTCAGTTTGTGATTATAATTTTCTATTATATGCCCATTGTTAAAGAACATAAGATTAATTAATTCATCATTTCTGTTATTGATACGTGCAGTTCATATCAAACAGTATTCCAGTATGAGATCCACAGAAGTTTTGCTTTAACACAGCCTGAATGTAATTTTGTCACAGGGATTGAAAAATAAAACTGTCCTAAGGTGTTATGGAATGGATAAAACAAACAAACAAACAAAATCCAAATAAAATGGAAGTCCTTTAAAAACAAGTTACTTCAGCATTCCCTAGTGCAATGGACAATTCAAATATATTGAGTGGAAAATAAGGAACACCATTTAATTGGAAAAGGTGAATCTTATTAGTGATGTATAAGCACAAATTATGGACCGGGGTGCTTTGGAAATTTTTCAGGATTTAACACTTCTTGTCGCATCACTTAGAAAGATGGTGAGCACTTTTTGTGAGCAGCGGAGATGCTCTCTCACCAAAGCTCTGGCTTTTGAAAGGGGCTGGAGCAGCCTAATCTCCATCCGCCCTTACACTGATCAAAAGTCGGAATGTAGAAATCCATGGCTGATCCTCAAAAGATATAGCTTTGTAAGTAGACATATGAGTAGGTTAGACATAGATCTATTACATACTGCATAACAAATATACCATGCATGTTGCATATTGCATGCCTTGATACATGGATCCAGAGTATATGAATATTATTTAGACTCCCCTGTATTGCCGGAGTGCTTCAATTTATTTGTGTAGAAATACAGTCATAATATTTCTCATCTAATTAAATAGCTTTTCTCTAAATTTAGAGCCAAGATTGTGGTTAGGACTGTGTGAAGAACTGGTTTTTAGGGTCAACAATCAAAACAAAATGTAAAATAAAAAATGCAATTAAAACCAAAGCAGATTCTTTTTTGTCCTTTATGTCAACAAAACCCACTGCAGACAACGAGTTTCATTCAACCTGAAATGTTCTGTTGATCTAAAAAGGAGAGCTAAATCCTGTCTCCACCTTATCCAGCGTTCAGGGTTTAGAATAGCTATGTAGGCTGATCATAGCCAGGATCTTCTCCTGTCTCCTTAGAGGGGTGTGATATTTTCTTTCAGGGACACTTCAGCCACCATAGTATGTCTGAGGATGAATTACTTCCTCTCCTGCTGACTTGGTTATATTCAGTACAAACATTCCCAGAAGAACTGAACCCAGGTTAGCATTCAGTCTCTTGCTGTCTGGCACAATTTCCATTAAGTTTTATTAAAATACTTGTCAAGCAAGAGAATAAAATTGCACCTAAATATTTCTTGTTACCAAATAGCTAGATCTTTCCATCAGAAAGGATGGTAGTGACTTAGGGGCCACTTGAACCAAGTGGTCATTTGAACCAAGGGCGCCACAGAGAGATAGTAAGTGGGACACAAGTATCTCTAGTCCAGTGATTAGTAAACGTACTTAGACATGGGAAATATGGATTTCCATCAATGTTAATAATTAGTGGAACAATAAAAAGTTTGAAAGAGCCTGACCTCAAACTACCTCATAGTCTGCTGGTTAGAATAGCCTCCCAGTTAATGAGTTAAATTCCTTCAAGTAAATTTGGGGATTGAACCTGGTCTTCTACATCTTAGGAAGAAACTACTTGTTAGGCAATTAATTGCAATCCTCACATTTCCTCTAGAGACCCGCCTAGGATAAGATACAATCTAGTTTTGCATCTTGCACACATAATTTCATGAATTTCCATCACAGAATGGTTTCACTGTGTAGAGTGTTTGAAATTCTAGTACAAATTCTACATTTAATTTTGTGCAGTTTTTTGAGGGTATCTGGCAACTGAGATTCATTATTGCTGTGGGTAATTTTGTTTTATAGATTATAAAAGGTGTGCAAGGTTGCTAACAAGATTAGCAATGAGCCCTTTGTGTACGCAGTCCTAGGATGTTTGCTATGTAAGTATCATTTTTCCCACTCATTTTTTTTTATTTGTTGAATTGTCTAGTGATTTATTTTGCACTTGTACCTTGTTATCAGGCATGCATACAGAAATGTGGTATTAACAGAGTGCATCAACATGCAGCTCCGGTATTGCTGTAATGACTGACCGGTTCCTCACGGAAATACAGAGAAGCACAGATACCTCTGATAGGACCCACTGTAATTTCCTACAAGTCACTTGCAGCACCATAGTCCATAATTATGCACTGGGTGACCTCTTATTGTTCAAAATTTTAAGGAGTCTGGTTGGTGAAAGAAAAATGCATGAGGACTTCATCAACACATTTATTTCGGGCCTTTCAGAAGAGGGCTTTGTTGTGAATCCATGGACGAAGCAGAATGTCTTGGTCTCAGGTCTGCCAGTTCAATCTTCATAGATACCCTGTCACTTTATGCATCTTTAGGGCCTTCAGTTCCCAGATTGTCTCCTGAGAATTTCTCTGAAGTTAGTGCCACTTCATGGTGGTGGAAGTAAACTGAACATAAAGATGTGCCAAAGCTAAAGGCTTTAGGTAACAGGCTGTGGGAGGAGCCAGTCCATTCTTGTTTATGAATAGCTTGTTAAATGTGTTAATTAAACAACATTGTCACTGATTAGAGGAACATCTTCAAGTGAGATGTTTTTCTCCAGCTGTTTGACTATCAGTAAGAAGGTAACACTTCCAACAGTAATTTAAAAGACTGCACTGGTTATTACTGACCAATAAAATATATAAAATAAGTGAATTTAATTTATTTAAATTTCTTCAAAGATAGTTTCCATTCACCGCCTCCTCCTGACAAATACTGCAAGCTTGGAATTTGGGGGAGTTGTGTATGTCACTTCTTCCTGCATCAAGACTTCAATTCATACTAATCAAGAATAAGAAAGGAAGAGTAGGATATGAGTCAGTGTTAGCTGATTTGATTTCCAAGTGGAGGTGGGATTCATTTTGGTGGCTGTGAGAAAATGCTTTGAAGAATATGGCAATATTTCAGTGCTGAGGAGAAATGACATCATTTCTTTCTGTTGTCTTCTTTTTTATTAACTGCTTGCCTTCCAGGTCTTGCAGATGGTTTTGAATATATCAGGGGCACTGAACCAGAGACTGACTAGGGATCTCAGTACTTTGCAGGGATCTCCTTTTCATGACTAAGAGCAGGAATTCTTTTCTGAATGGCCTTTTTTTTAATATAAATTTTTTGAGGTGCCTAAATTTGTCCTTGTTTGTGTTCTTTTTCAAATCTCAGCTTTCTAAAACATCCCAGCACTCTCTCATTTTCTGCCCTTTCACCTAGTCTGTGTTTTTCCCCATCTGTATGCCTTTACACCTCTAGGTTCATGGCTCAGGGCTTCCAGGAAGATTTCCAGGTGTTCCAATACTTTTTCTTCATTTCTTTCAAGAGGATGAGTCAAATATCTACCTCCATATAGACAGTACAGAAGCATCTATCTCATCCTATTTCCATCTTTAAAATGCAAAAGGACCAAAGGTTGCTATAATGTGCAAATCCAGGTGTTCTAATTTGCCTGCCAAAAATATACTCGGATGACATGGGAAAGAGAGGGTCTAAATGGTAAGCAATGTTAGCAGCTTGTGTGCACTGTGTTCACTTAAAGTTTTGACTAGGCTGACTTCCTCTCTACTTTGTTAAAAATAAAGAAAACATTATAGGAAAAAGTAGGTCTATGATCTAAGTGTTTCCCGGCTGCTTCTGTGCTCCCTCACCATGGTCCTCCACCAAATAGAGTGTTTCCACTAGAGGTAAGACAGGCTCAGGTCTTCATGTTTATTCATATCCAATATCTTCTTGGAATGGAAATATCTTCCTAAGAAGGATGAAGGGTGGCAGGAATCACTCTCTTCTTCCTCCAAATAGACAGGACAGCATAGGGCTATGTGTGTTCATCCTCTCAATAATACTTCTAGCATGATTCTGTGATTGCTTCTACTCCATATTTTGACACAGAGGATCTGTTTTCCTCACCACCTCACACTAGCGTAGAGAGGTCAGGGTCATAGTTCCTGTTTACTGTAGGGGAATTTGCCTTCACTTTAACATCTGAGAGAGTCTTGGAGATTCTCAGTTGCCTTGAAGGAGGAGACTCCTACTCAAAGGATTGACAACTATTAAGAATTTCTCCTGCATGTACTAAAATAGGCTGCATTTTCCTTATAAAAAAGAACTGCAGTGCTGATATACAACTACTTTCCTCCTTCCCCTGTAAGTTCCCAGGTACAAAAAGGAGTTATTTTCCTGTTAGAAATGAAGTTTTTCCTGGGAAAATCCCATCTTCCAGCAGGAGGCGGTAACACAATCCACAGTGGGAGCTGAAGGGGAACAGCTGTGGGTGGTCCCAGGAGCATGGAGAAGGCCATCAGGGGGCTCAGTGCCCCGAGGAGCTGCCAGGATGCTCGCAGGGGTGGCATCACAGCTACAGAGCTGGTGTTCAAAGCACACACTTTGTAGGAGTTACTCACAGCTTTTAGCGTGTTGTTTTTCATGTAGGTTTTGGTTTTCATTTTTTTTTTTTTCCTCCTAATTCAGATCCTTGCAAATGGAAGTAAAGCATTTGATGAAACCTGGAATTTAGAAATGCCCATGACTCTATGCATAGGAAACTTCCTTGTAAGATGCAGCAGCATGGACCACTATGTGTTAAACTTCTTAGCATCAATGCTGAGGATTTGCCACGGCAAAACTCATTAGTGTTCACAGGAGGGCAAGACCCACTGGCGTTCTGGAGTTAATCTTAAGATTTATGCAATCCAGAGGAAACTCTGATTTATAAACAGAATTATACTAAGCAGTCTGCCTCTGCGTTTTGAAGCTAGTTATAAAATGGCATGCCCTTTTCTCTTGCAGACTTTCTACCAAGGAGAGAATTCTGATTTGCCAAGAAAGTGCCTTGAAATCTTCCAAGACAGAGAAGACATCTTTTACCTTTTTGATTTACAACATTTTGTTACTAGATGCATTTTATTTTCCTATATTTGTTGGACATTCCATATTTGTGTGAAACATTATTTTATTTTAATTTGTAAATTTGTTGCCTATAGTTCAGACAAGCCAATTATTTAAATACATTGTATATAAAGAATACTAATGATATACTGATTAAATGTTATAACCATATGCAGGGAGTTGGTAAAATTTTGCTGTTTCTCTTGTCCCATTGTATTTACATCATTCTGCTCAGGCTCTTACTTTCATTATTTGCACTAACTTGAAATGCAGAAGTCTATGTAACTGAAATCTGAATAAGCTGTAAGTGGGGAAATTTACTTGCCGTGGAAGATATTTTATATTATGAAGCCTTGTTAATATATACATATATATTATTGCGCATCAGAAAAAAAATTGCTCAGAAATGCACCTTGCTTTCAGGAACATTTGTATGACTATTCTGGATTTTCATCAGTTACATTTGTACTGGCACTTATGGAAAGAGTTGCAAATAATGTAAATATAAAGACTGGAAAACTGCAATGCAGTTCTGATGGAATAAAGAACATAAAAATAAACTATTTTCCAGGAGGGTTTATTTAAATTTATTAAGAGGTTAATATTTAATATATAAAGTTAATTTAGCTGGTGAACTTGAATTAATTTTCCACTGAGAACTTCAAACTTGTGGGTTTAGATTTTTACAGGATATCATTTTCAAGTGGTAAATTTTATTCAGATATTTATTCTTCAGCTGAATGAGGTGCAAAGAAAAATGCATCATACACCCACTGTGAACAACAGAAACCACCTGTGTGGATGAAGACAGGGTAGTAAAATAGCCCAGTAGAAGAGAAAATACTTTAAAGATTAATATCATAAAACCAAGAGGTATAATGAGTGAATTTGGCTGGTGTCACATCAAGCATAACTATTTGGGAAGAATCCAAAGGACAGTTCCTGTATCTTTCTTATTTGAAAGCAAATTGTGATTATAACATTTGCTACCCATTTGTCTCAGTTCTTTTATTGTAAGCTTATATGATTGCTTTTCAAAGTACCTATTATGAAGTGAGGTTTTTATGGTCAGGAGCCCAGAGTAATTGACAGCACACATTGATTACCGTGCCCAGTTCACAATTCTTCTGATTAATTGACCATTCAAACTAATTCCCTCAGATTAGATGTTGTCTCTATCCTTTCCCTCAGCTTGGGCTTCACGAGCCCCTTAACTTCTATGGCCAGCACTTTTCTCTCTACAGAATAACAGGGAAGGTCTGCCCTGGGATTCCTTGTCAAATAGCAACGAGTTGCCTTACTATCCAACGGGGTTTTATTTCTTCTTTCTACATCATTCAGTGTGTTTCAGCACCAAAGTTGTGCAGTGTCCTGTGATGCACCAGGCAGTCCAACCCAAAACTTCCGCAGGTACTATCGTGTTCTGTCAGCAACAATATGTTACAGCAGCTCTTTCCAGCCAGCCCCTTAGTGACAGTTGTTGAAATAGTTCCTCCCTCTGTAGTCCTGGCTAGAAGGTTTTCCTGTGGTGTTTGTATTTATGCTGAACATGGTTGTTTTTCAAACTCTCTGTCATCATGTGCTTTTGGTAAGAGCAAAGTTTTCACGCCTCATTCTAATCCACGTTGGAGGCAGTATTCATACCAGAGATACAGTAACAGATGGGAAATCCTAGTGGCTGAATGATGTGATGGAGATCCTTGCTTCTCTGTGAGCAACACATTTTGTAGGAGGATTATTGGCCAAAACAGAAGCACTGTAGCCAGAGAAGAAGGGATGAGGCCCAGAACAGAGATCTGAGGCTCCAAGAAAAGCTTCTGTCTTTAGTTCTGCTTTTGTTTTTCCACTCTGATTTGTTTTGTTCTCTTTTTTTTTAAAAAGCCCCTCCTTTCTCTTCTCAAGGGGATGAAAACAACAAATGGCGAAGCAAAAAAAAGAAAAGTTTTGTTTTCCTGATAATGACTTTTTGTGAAATGTGAATTCCAATTAAAAAACTAATTTGGCATATTTCATGTAATTTTTGGGATCAAATCTAATGTGCTAAATCAAAAACATCACCTTACTTTGTAAGAATAAAGGCGTCTTCTTCCTACTGAGTAGATGAATGTTCAACTCCCCATCTCTGGGAAGATTCACAGGTGTTATGAAGATACTAAGCAGAGGTAAGTATGTCAAGTTAAAAAGGTGTGTGAAATGAATAAGAGGCTAAAAACCCCCAGTTCTCTATTTCCTCAGAAGTCGTATGGCTTAGTTTTTTTCTGCAAGCAAGTTATTCTTTGAAACGGCTATGGTATGGATTCCTTCTTTGTATTTGGCCCTAGAGACTTTTTGAAGCTCATTATGCTCTGAATGGCTGGAATTAAAACCAGCTTTTCTGTATCCTCCCTCTGTAAATTCATCTGTAACCAGTCTTCATCATAGTTTTCAGAGGCAAAGCTGCTGAAGTTAGTAGCATAAAAATCACAAAGTAGCATAGCATGGTTACTTCACTATTTAACTGGAAACATGTATTCCTTCTGTTCTAAAATTTGTTAATGGGCCTACATTTTACGAATTACATCTAGAGGGTAGTTATTTGGAAACACAGTAAAGAAACAAGTACTGTACAAGCTGAGAGGAGATGAGACACTTTCAAGTGAGCTGGGTTTTTTTTCTGACTTAAAGTGATCTCACACAATTGTTTTCTCTTCCAGCTTTCCTTTATTTTTTTTCCATATGATTAAATAATGTTTTGGCTTCAGAAATAAGGTCTGCTTATGGCTTTTCCCATAATCATGTTGTCATTGCATGTTGAAAAGGTTCTAATTTCTGTCCTAATGGAGACTACTGGGTGGGGACAGGGCCGGCAGCTACAGTAGTGCCTCATCCCAATCTGTCACTCCAGTTAACTGATCACCTTTGTCAAACAACATCATTGCTCCAGACAACTGCATTTGTGAAGAAAACCACTGTAGGCAAATAATATTGATCCTCTGGCATATTGCAGAGGGATTCGCAAGGCCACCAGCAATTTAAGCTGGATCTGAATGAATGGAGACTATAAAGCAAAGTCCAATTTTCTCTCTTTAATCCTCAGACCCTCTTATTTTTTTATCACAACACTACAGAAGGGGTTCTAGTCTTGTGTTTTGAGTGCTACGCAAATGCAGGAGAAAGACCCAATTCTCATCTCAGAGAGGTTAAAGCCGCAGAGTGTGAGGACAGTGTATATGGAAACAATGATCTTTTGATGATCAGTGACATGGATAATGGCTTCATTGTGAGCTGTCTAAAGGCATCACTCAGAGAGAGACTTGACAGCAGCCACCATGACAGTCAAGCAGAGTTTTGTAGGGAACTCTTCCTATGATGGAGGTGATCAGAGAGGGGATTCTCGGAAGCTTTTCTAGAAAACAAAAAAAACCAGCTCTAAACCCACACAGGCAATAAGTGATGGTACAAAAACTTTGTAAGGGTGAGAAACTGAACTTTCAACATGGAATGAGACATTAATTTTAAAAAGAAAATTATAACCATGAAAGACCTTGAAAATTAGGACAAACAAAAATACAGAAAGCAAAAACTTGCAGAATCACCTTGGACACAGGCACCTCGTCACTTTTGTGAAGACCAGTAAAAGCGACAATGGAGTAACTGGGATGTAAAATAACTATATGAGTGTATGCTCAGATCATATCTTAAAGGTTATCTAAATAGTGTTTATCAGCTAGGGGTGAGGGGGCGGGGAAGGATGAAGTTGAGGCTTGGTGACCAGATAGATTAATACAGTGGACACAGGAGACCCCCTAATGTAGACACCCTAACTATTTCAACCTGGCCAAAGAAACCAGCACCTCACAGACATCCTTTTGTATCCCACTGGCTCCTCTTGCCCCACCATGAGATCCCTAACTCACCTGGGTCAGAAGCTTGCATCGGTCGGCAGAAATGAAGACACTTCTCCCAGGCATGTCAGAACAACCCAGCACAGGGTGCTTTAGCATGAGAGACTGCCAGCTGTGACATCTGGTTGGTGCGGAAGGCTAGGATCAGTGGCCATGCTGGGAAAGCAAGTATCTGCCTGATATATGCCCCACCACTCTCACCATCCCATGGCCAGGTGCTACCTGCACTGGACCTGCGCTGGGAAAGATTCTTAAGGGGAAATAAAAGAGGGGTACAAATAAAAGGAGTAAGGATAGACAGCACTTTTTGCCCTAGAGTATGATTGAACTCCCTATGCTAATATTTGCTGCTGGCCTACATTTAATCTCTTTCCTCCTCCCTTAACTGTCACAACAGCTGAGCTTACCGCCCAGTCTTGGACATTATCTCTTCATTATCCCCATGAATACAGAAGCCTTATCATGTGCTCACAGTCAGGTGTTCAAAAATCAGATGTAAGATACCATTATTAAAAATCCACCAGGTCAAGATTTGTGAGGACATAAAAGAGACGAGTTCAAAGGAAAAAAACAGGGTACAAAAAGCCTGCAAAGCTTTCATGTAGATTCACTGTAAGAAAATAATGCTTAAATACTTTGACAGAAAAGTTAATACCATTTGATAGCGTGCGTTTTGCTTTTTGACCCAAGGATGTAATAAGTATAATTAATTTAGCCTTGGTGCTCTTTTGTCCTTATCACTCTCATAATTCTATGGAAGTGTCATAATTCTGCCCTTTGTTTTAGTATCTGATTCATTTGCTTACTTGCAGTATCAGAAAATTTCTGTGCCCTTTTATTAAAGACACTTCTGCTGAGAAGAATACTTTTGTCATTGAAATTGCTGTCCAGTTTTATACTGAATATGGTAATTTTTGCATTTTTATATGAAGCAAGAAGTTCAAGGAATGATTACTACCTCAGTTACTACAAACAAAACTGGTATCTTTTATTTGAAATGTTCCTTGATGGGAATATACTCTTACTTACAAAGCACATTCTGCCATAGCCTTCTGTTCTCTGCAGTATGAACTCCATTTATCCCATTTGCCTCCCTTAGAACACATTGTCTGAATAGTACATATATTAAATATTTCCAATTTATGTAACTGAATAACATTCATCAACATTCAACAATTAAATGAAACAACATTCACTTTGTTTACCGCTGAGCAATGAACTTCTGTTTTCATGGAAATATTTCAATTCCAGATCTCATCGTTCGGTAGAAAACATTGGCTCAAAGCCCATCTTTGTATATGTGAATAAGTATGTAATATGACTTTTCTCATTTGCATTACTTTATGATTAACCACACTGAATTCAATATCCTAGTCATTGCCCTGCCACTCAGTCTCTTAAGGTCTGTTAGCAACTTTTTGTAGGTCAACTTTCATCTTTGATACCCAGGATGGCCCCTTATCAGCAACAAAAATATTTATGATTGATCATTTTTTTATCTTGCTTGATAAGAGAGAGGTATATTTTGCATTTGGTCATAAGAGAGGGCTAAGAGAGAGAAAAACCTGCAGTCTTGCTTTTCTTCTCCCTTTTGAAGCCTATTTCTAATAAATATGCCTCTGCCTTACAGTGTTGTCCCTGCTCCAGCTAGAAGATATGAAGAGCCATATAACTCATGCATTTTCTGCACTCTACCTTGAATGCTTAGGTGGAAATATGGGTGAACCTACCCTCTATAGTTTCTTTGCAGATTGTTCAGATGAAGTGTTAGGGACACAAATACTGATTTCTTCCAAGCATGCTTTTGGATTCATAAGACAAGCTGATGATTGCCCACCCAAAATTTCAAAACCAATATGTCCAGCACCCAAGACGCCACATTTGCCACTCGCCTTCATTCTGTGAACAGACAGGACTGTACTAATGTCTAAAAACTGACACGTGAAGATAAGCTGTGACACCTGCTTGCAGCTGACTGCTCAGGGAACTCAACAGGACATACACCAGCTCTGCCTACACTGTTGACAGTGCACCTTCGTGCCACCTACCTCAGTGCTACAGAATTCCCTCTGTCAGGCGGTCTAGACCTCAGTATTTCTTAGTGTAGTCCTAATTTCCTGGGAATGTTTTAGAGCTGGTACTCAGCGGTCTTTGGTAACATTCCTGATACCTGGAGCGAGACAGTGCAAGAACAAAAGGAACAACGCTCCAAAATGGAAGCTGTCTCACTGATTCTTTAGGACCTATGGAAATCATGAACTGGCAAGGTTTAATGTGAATATGTTTTGGAGAAAATAGCTTGCATGGGAAATTTCTATGGGAAGATCAAAGCTGCCCCTGAAAATGGCATGACACTAATGTATAGCATGTGCAGGAGGCATAGCTATAGATCACAGGATGAGAAGCAAGGTGCTGAAAGGGACATAGGCACTGAGCATTTGGGTTCCTGAGAGCTACAGCATCCCAGCTTAGGCAATCATACTCTGCTGAACTGTAAGGACGCCAAAAAATTGCGTCTCATACAGAAACCCTAGTGTAGGGTAGAATTAGAGCCACAGGTGGTCTTTCGATGACCATGGTGGAAACTACCCAGGGCACAGGCTTTATGCCCTGCAGGGAGCAGCATGCAATTCAGTTCTGCGCTTCAGTCTTTTTTCCCTACTATCTTTGTCGTTTGGAGGTCAAGACACCCATAAAGCCGTAGGTGTTCTGCCTGGTTTTGGCTAGAAAGGGAAGGGCTCAGACTGAGAATCTCAGCAGATGGTAATGATAGAGGTTTTTAAAAAATCTTTGTAGCATATTCTCATTAAAACCTCAAAAAAGAAATGGAGAATCATCACTTTGTGATGCCTGCGTTTTTATCCTGAAGGTTGCAATGCAGGAATTCAGACAAAGCATAGAATAGGTACTTTTTCTGAACAATATATAATTTCAATTGTTTTAAATTATTTAAGTCCATAGGTGAATAATTTTGAAACAGTCTGTCATATTCTGTTTGTTATATAAAGATATGTTAATTTATGTTACTTAAGAGGTCAGATTGGCCCTCATGAAATGAAGAGTATCTGAACTAACCTAAATAATATACTGTAGTAAGGATAAAACTGAACTATCCCTCATTAGTAATTCTGCCATATCACTCTAGCAGTAGGCTGTCATGTCTGTCCATTGCATCACATACTGTAAAGAGAATAATTGGTCCAGCAGAAGAATGTACATCTTCATTATGCTTTACTGGGTTCCTACTGTGATCCTTTCTTCATATTTCATCTTTCTTCATTTAAATAATCAACTACTATTTTCACAATTAGGAGTTTGTGTTCCTACAAGTTTAAGTATTTAAAGCTGCAGGTTCTCAAGAGCTGGCCCTGGAGACCCATACGCAAGGTGAAACGAGCAGTGAAACCTTCTACTGTGGCAGTGCCTAAAAGCAAAGTTTAATTTACTTTGAATTTTTTTTTAATTGAAGAATTGAAACATTTTATTGAACATTTGTGATGCAAAAGAAACAAAAGATTTGAAACGGACAAATGTAGGGGTGAAACTTACTGCACCTCATAAGGCTAGGCTGGCTACCATTTTGTGGCTCTGTCAGTTACACATAATCATCGCAAGCCTAAAGCTGCATAACTTTTCTGGAACATAACCCTCTCTCAGAGCTTCTATAGAGAAGCTGATGTACAGAGACTAACACAGCTATCTCTCTGTATCCATCAATGTTACTTCACAGTCAAGAATGTTTCCAGTCACAGTAAAACAAAAGCTGTCCCCATTCCTATATTTTATAATTTCCATTTAAACTGTGCTTTAGCAGCAAAATTGGCAATATCTGTTTTATAAACCTTTAATTAAAAAATGAGACAGCTTATTTCAGGAATTTTTTTTTTAATCTGCCAGCTGTCTGAGCAAATAAGGTTATATGAGTGGATTCAGTCTTGAGGGTAGTGTAGACTTATGAATATTTTCAAATCAAAGTATCTTCACTCTTCCTTCCATCTGCTACATATATAAACATTTACCAAACAACCTACTGGCTTATGTATGTGTACGTTGTATCTTATTCTGTTGATCTATTAAATCTATAACTTTTACTTTTGTCTTTTTAATCAGTGTACTGATATAATTATTCTCTTACTTTGTAAGTTTATTCTAAGATTTTATTAGGTGTTGTTTTCCAACCAGCAACCAGTATTCCTTTGTCCTTAATTACCTTCTTATCTTTCATTGGACATAATAAACTTTCACTTTTGAAAACATACCTCATAGTTATCATATCACGCACGATCTCCACATCTTTACTTCAATTCCCATATAGTGTAAATCATAAACTCCTTGGCATAATTCACTGTCTGAAAAGTCTATATGGCCATGTACTCTATAGGAGTTGGCTATAGGCAGACTTCAGTATAATGTTTAGAAAGTCTAAGACACTAATTAATTTAACTAAGATTCTGAAATGGTATCCTAGTGGCAGTTTTTAACATTTTTATGATGAGACTCAAGATGTTTATGAATTAAAATATTATAGGATGCCTTCCTATAAAGATAAATTCTGTGTCTCACGAGGTCTATGTCGTTCCTATGCCACAAAGTAATAAATGAAAGTACTGACATCAGAGACCAAGGTTTGCAAGATGGCAGGAAAAAGGTCTTAAATTTCACCTCTTCTTGAAGAGTTCCCTCATTTTTTCACATCCTGAGATTAACTAGTACTTCTCTTACATGAATTGTGCAGCTGCCAGGTCACATTAAGCAGGCATTTGGTGTATTTACAGGTGATAACCAGGCACAAAGCATAAAAACACTTGTTCTGAATGGTAGAACTTGTCCAATCACACATAGCAGACTGGCACAGCACATAACTCACAGGGTTATATTTAGCTGCCACATTAATAATAGGAATGTATTTTTAAGTTTATATGGGGCTGAACTGTTCTTGGTGAGACTGGATTTTGTCAGTTTATGGAGTTATATTTTATTTTCCCAAACAAAATAAATGTAACCATGACATTGCTTGAATTCTTGCAGTTAATCCATACACAGGCTCACGGCTGAAGGGTGACACCAGATTGAGTGCCAGAATTCTGAGGGAACTAGCTTCTTCTCCATTGTCTGATATCCTCTGGTCAGGATGGATAATAGTTCTTCAGGCCCAATGCAAGTTTAATGGAGAGTGGCAGAGTCATTGTCCCTGCTTTGCACAAAGAAGACTTCTGATTGGAAGATTTTTCTAGTCATTTTTCATTAAGACTTGAAGGCATCACTAATAGTAACGATCTGAGAGAATTTTCTTTTCAATTTTAATTGTCATCCACTTTGAATAATAACAAGAAGCACTGACTGAGTCACAGACTCTATCTTTTCATCACAATACTGATTTTTGGAGAAGCAGCAAGGAACTTGGAGGCTTATTAGCATAAGCCTAAGCAGTGCATTTCAGGCATGACTTCTAGTTTATTAGACTAGAACTGAGCTAGAATCTCCCTAGACTCAAGAGATCCTGGAGACCTTACAGTATGGTGAAGACTAATGTGCACTGAAAGAGAAGTGAACTTTGTTTACATATGTGTAAAATATTATTGGAAAGAATAGAGATGAATCCCAGACTGGTTTATGTTTGAAAGGAGGGAAAAATGGTTAGAACTCCCAAAATTAAATTATATACCTTTAAATTTGTAAACAGAAATGAAATGCAGATACCAATGGGAAAACTTCTCTGAATAAGTCAGGGATGAGGAAAGAAACATATATTCTTCATAGAGCAAGTGATCATGGAAATGACAAAAGCTCCTTTTACTAAAATGCAAAGGCTAAAATGAAGCCATCCTAGAGGTCTGGAGGGAGAAATATAGGGCAAATTATATTAAACCAAAAAGGGGGGAGTCCAAGATGGCACGAATGAGTAACAAAATGCATCATGACATATGCAGATACAAAATTTAGAGCATACTTATCTCTTTCCTAATTAAAAAAAAGAATTAAACAGGACTGTAAAAGCTTTTCCAGACATTGAAGGCAAGCCCATATGGGAGCTGCCAGAAACCTGCTCTTTCAGGTGTAAGCTCAGTAACATTCATCCTCTTTTGGTGCATAAAACACCGTCCTTTTGGTTTGCTCTAATTTTAACCCTTCCATCATAAAATAGCAATCTACATAACTATTTAATGTTGGTAATGTATGTGGTGGGGTGATGGGGAAGAGCAGAGGAAAAGGTATGTGAAGTTGTCAGTAGACTCTGTGGTGGACTAGGGAATGCATATTCCAAGGCGTCTTTCCAGTTGGTGCTCTGCCCAGAATAGAAAACCCTAAACCAGAACCACAATATGTGAAGCTGCTTCAATAAATCTGGCTTACACAAGCGTTTAAGTTTATTAAGACTTCACTGTCTGAAAGCTACATGGAATTATTGCTACAGCTGGATTATAACATTCTCTCACTGGTCCAGGGTTCTTTCCTCCATGGAAATCTAATAACTTATGTCTACTCCATCACGCTGATTGCTAGCTTTGAGCTGGAGGAGGCACACGTACAATAATATTTTTGTCATGTGGAATTTTTATTTTTAAATCAACATAAAGTCTAATAATGTCTTGCAACATGATATTTGAAAAACATTTCAAGGAAGATGAGATCTAGTCAAAACTTCTACTAGAAGAAGCTGTCTGTACGCTAAATCTGTCATTCCTAAATAAGTGTCATTCCTGTTATGTGTTATCTAAAGAAAATGTAATGGTAACAAAAAGGCTTGGAAGTGACCTTGAGACTTGATTCACTCTCTACAAGATTTAGCACTCCCCCCACTGATAAAAGTTAGATTAATTTATGTTACCCTCTAATCATAGGAAAGAATGGACCTGGAGAACGTGGATAAAAATTATGACTTGTCTAGGCACAACAAAATCAGTAATAACACAGCTTTTAACCAATCCCACCACATGTCTTAGTGCATTCTAGTATCAGGCTGTACTGTATTTCTGTAGCTGTAGTCTTTGCTAAAAATGTGTGTTCTCTGCCTTTTTACCATCTCCCAGTGCAAACTCAGATATGTGAATAAGGAGAGAAGTGCAGTTTCTTTTAATAGGCTGCCAGTCTGGAAAAATAGATTAGAAGTGGGAGGAGAGCATGTCTATTCATTTCATTGCCTCACAAGCTATGAGATCCTAACTGACAATGACTCTATTAGGGGCACAACATGAAGCAAGGACTCTTACTGGCTTTTTTTCCCCAAATTCTGGACACATTTATCCATATGAATTTTATGTGCTAGACTGGGTGAATTCAAGCAGCTGTTCTCAAAGAAGGCAGTATGTGCTCTTTTCTTATCTTAAAAAACTTTCTAATTTCCATGATTTCACTTATATTTTGTCTTTTGCATTCTATATGTTCTACATTTTGTGTAGAATCGAAAGGCACATTTAGACATACTCCAATAGCCAACAGACTGGTCTTAAAGGAATTGTCAATGACAACTCATTAATTGGGAGAGTTGTTGAAAGGGGTCTCCATGGAAATTAATGCTTTTAAAGCCTACTAAATATTTTTGATTTATGATTTGGAAGTATGAAGTTATTGCTGGTAACTGTAATGTTAAGGAATCACAAAAACATGGTGATTATATGGATTATTTGATGATGAGACTGATTTATGACAAGCCTGCTTTCATATTGCTTTAATATTAGCAAAATTAAGGCTACACATCTAGAAATATGGAATACAGACCATATATACAGAATGAAGGACTACATCCTGAAAACTCTGGGAAGTGTTCTAAGTTCATATCAGGTGTGCTAAGAAGCTTTTTACTGAGAGGCAAAAGTGGTGCTACCTTTGTAATATGTTGCATCACTGTGTTTACCTTATCTTTATAGCTCCATACCTGTATCTTATCTGTGCAGCTCCAAGGTATGTATATTCGTTGCAGAAGTGGAGAGAGAGCAGAGACGGAATACAAATGTCTGGGAGTTAGAAAGTGTATGTTAGAATGACAGAATTAAAGGGCTCAGTCTGCCTAGCTGAGTTTTAAAGTCTACGAAGTAATGAATAGATTTCCATGTTTAATTACTTTCCCAAGGGAAAGGCACAAAGGGACTTCATAAATTTGTATGGAGAGGTACAATGAAGACCAAAAGCTGGAAGCTGGTGTTATGCAGATTCAAATTTGGAATGGCCCTAAATCACTAATCGTCTGTTCAAAAAGTTAATCTATAGAAGTATGTTGGATTCTCTGAAAACATTAGGAAAGCATTGAAGATGGAGGTTTTTCTGAAGAATGTACTAAGTTAATTCATAAATTATTAGGCTTAGCAAGTAGCTAAACATATTAAGATGCCTAGGCCTGTTACACATAAAAGGTTGGATAATCTAGTGATCCTTTCTGGCCTTAAACCCTATGATTTTCACTCTGCTTGTTTCTTTCTAAATAAGGCTTCAGGAGGAGACTGGCAATGGCTTTACTCTATAATTAGGTAGTCCTGTAAAATCATGATAGGCCTGCTTTTTTCCACACGAAAATGCAGTTTTATTGATACTGTATTTATACTATACAAATAACCTTGGTGTATCTGAAATTTCAGATGCAATGCTCTTCCATGAGAAATACTTTGTTATTCCAGCATAAAAACTATTTTGACTGACACTTCTGCTCCCCTATTCCCTAAACTTTTAAAACTAAGACTCTCTCTTGACAGCTTTGTTCTAGGCACAGAACAGTCACAAACAAGCCAAATATCCCTGTTATAAGACTAAGGTAATAGGTAATGACACATCATATAGTCTTGGCTTTCCCTCTTAGGGCTGTGTATGTGATGGGAGATCAGATAGAGGAAACAACTGTTCTGTGTAAAAACTTTTTCTGAAGTTGACAGAACACAGTGAATGTTTCTTTTTTTATTTAAAAATATTTAAAACAATTCCATGTTTTCCCAACATTATTCTCATGCTATACTTGAGTATGTTTTGTGACTGACTGTGAGCAGCTATGTGAGCTCTGTACGATTGCTATGGAGAGAGAAACAGAAAAGGCAATGTCTCCCCAGAGTGATCCAATCTACAAAGCACCCAGGAATTCTTGCTGTACTGTGACATTAAATTGTCAGAGGATGAAAACCAGGCTATGATTAAAAATGCCAACCCAATACTTTTGTGAAAAAGTAATCTTCTGGTACTTTAAAAGAGTTTTCTGAATTTTTTTTTCTCTGCTTGCCTTCCCCTAATATGACATACCTAAAAAAGAAATATATAACAGTCTATGGCCTAACTGGTCACTACAGAAGAGGATCATTGGCAATGTTAAAGTATTTCCAGTGAATAGCAAGGTGGTATTTTATGCACTGAATTTATATATATATCTCCATCACATGGGCAAATGTTTCTGATGTCTAGTACAAAAATAGAGAAATAAGGGAGTCCTGCTAGCTCTGTTTACTTTGGCTGTCATGAAATAGGCTATGCATCTTCTTCCATGCTGAACTTCTTCTACATAAAGGTCTGCTAATGTCTAGAACAGTTCCCACAGCCTTGGCTTGTGATGAAAGTGACCTTCTCTCTGTGACCTGCATGGCCTGCTTCCCATTTGGCCAAATCTGAGTCCCTGCATGCCAGAGATCTGCGCCATATATCCTTTGTATATCTGAATCATGACAAGGATCAGCTGGTATAAAACATGAGGAGAGACATGAAGGCCATGTTCACAAAAGCCTTGTGACTGCAGGGGGCAGATTTGCACTAATTCACATCAGTGGTGTGTGTCTTCAAAGAATGTGAAGCTACGGTTGTATGCAGAAGAATATCACATTAGCATTATGTTTATGCCATCTGGCACTCTGCAGCACTTGTCCACAACATTCACTGTGCCAGACCTATTTTGCAACAGCAACACATATGTCTTGACCCTTTGATCTTAAGGATAATTATATACATCATCACTTAGGAAAATGCTCTGTTCTGTAGCACAGATGTGATTTGAAAACCAATTACTCTGGTTACACAGATTACACAGATTACTCCAGTGCTCTGGATCGTCAGGGTTGACTGCATTGCTTTATGAAGAATTTAATCTTGAGTCAGCTCACCAAGCATGTGCAGGACAACCAGGGGATCAGGCCTAGCCAGCATGGCTTCATGAAAGGAGGTCCTGCCTGAACAACCTGATCTCCTTCTATGACAGGGTGACCCGCCTAGTGGATGAGGGAAAGGCTGTGGGTGTTATGGACCCAGACTTCAGTAAAGCCTTTGGCACTGTCTCCCACAGCATTCTTATAGAGAAGCTGGCGGCTCATGGCTTAGACAGGTGTACTCTTTGCTGGGCAAACAACTGACTGTATGGTGGAGACGAGAGAGTTGTGGTGAACAGAGCTAAATCCAGCTGGTGGCCAGTCACAAGCGGTGTTCCCCAGGGCTCAGTGTTGGGGCCAATCTTGTTTAATACCTTTATCAATGATCTGGATGAGTGGATGAAGTGTGCCCTCAGTAAGTTTGCAGATGACACCAAGTTGTGCAGGAGTGTTGAGCTGCTCAAGGGTAGGAAGGCTCTGCAGAGGGATCTGGACAGGCTGGATCAATGGGCTGAGGCCAATTGTTCTGAGGTCTAACAAGACCAAGTGCCAGGTCCTGCACTTTGGTCACAACAACGCCATGCAACGCTACAGGCTTGGGGAAGAGTGGCTGGAAAGCTGCCTAGTGGAGAAGCACCTGGTGGTGTTGGTTGACAGCCAGACGAACATGAGCCAGCAGTGTGCCCAGGTGGACAAGAAGGCCAACAGCACCCTGGATTGTATCAGGAATAGTGTGGCCAGCAGGAGTGGGGAGGTGATAGTGCCCCTGTACTCGGCACTGGTGAAGCTGCACCTTGAGTACTGTGTTGAGTTTTGGGCCCCTCACTACAAGAGGGACATTGAGCTGCTGGAGCGTGTCCAGAGAAGGGCAGTGAAGCTGGTGAAGGGTCTGGAGAACAGGTCTTAGAAGGAGCAGCTGAGAGAACTGGGGTTGTTTATCCTGGAGAAGAGGAGGCTGAGGGTAGACCTTATCGCTTTCTACAACTACCTGAAAGGAGGTTGTAGTGAGGTGGGTGTTGGTCTCTTCTCCCCAGTTACTAGCGATAGGAATAGAGGAAATGGTGTCAAGCTGTGTCAGGGGAGGTTTAGATTGGGTATTAGGAAGAATTTCATTACTAAAAGACTGGTCATGCATTGGAACAGGCTGCCCAGAGAGGTGGTGGAGTCACCATCCCTGGAGATGTTCAAAAACATGTAGAGGTGGCACTTCAGAGCATGGTTTAGGAGACACGGTGGTGTTGGATTGATGGTTGGACTTGATGATCTTAGAGGTCTTTTCCAACCTTAATGATTCTATTCTATGATTCTATGATATTCTCACATGTCAGAGAACTGCAAGACTGCAAGAACAGGTAGAGATGCTGAAAGCCATAGCACAGTGTGGATTTTAGCATATCATTGAACAACCTTGTGCATTATATATGAGTAGATCCACACACCTCTTTTGGTAAACTGCACAGAACTTGAGCTTCTCTGTTATATTTGTGTCTTGTTGTGTGCTCTTGTCAACTAGAACTATCTGAGCACACCGTGCAGTTGACCCTTTCATGTAAAGGTCACCACTGGCCTTTTGCTACCCACAGTTCATGTGATGTAAATTGTGTACTTCCTCAGAAGAGGTCAATGAAATGCTAGCGAGCTACTAGAAAGAATGTGTAGTACATAAATTGAAGTCCTGTGTTTGCTTAGCTATTCCCCCTTATTTTTATAGGAAGGATTTTCTTCTTCTGGTGTGACCTGGCAATGCTAACTGCTCTAGCTGCTATTTCCAAATAAAATTCTGTTGTCAGGCACCGCTTTCAAAGTAGTCTGGATTTATCTGGTCAGCTCAGAGTACTTTCCTTCTATATCTTAGCAGAGATGGAAAGACTAGAGTCCACTTTGAAAATGGTAAGGAAGTTTAGGAAATTGACTTATACAGTAGAGAGAAATTATAACCTTGAGACTTTCTCTCCAGATTTCTCTAAGTATAGGAGAGCTGAGCCTTGTATCTGTGTAGGAGAGTTACTGTTCAATATCAAAAAGGTACCTGAACATGATCAAAAAATTTCTTTAATCTGCCAGTGTACCTAGAAATTGTTGCCAGTGTAGTCCATGCTGTGGGTGCTCAAGAGGAGGCCCATTCCTTCATAACTGATTTTCTGGAAAATCCTTTGTGTTCTTGTGAAAAGAAGTTGTAGCATGTGTTTCTTGTATTTATACCATTGTGTATCCTTTATGTTATCTGTTTGATAGTTCTCTAGCTACAGACAATCTTTAAAATCACAACTTATTTTTTCTGTGCTCTGGGCTACAGAAATAAAAAGCCTATATAGTCTGAGTGCTTTTTCTTGTTCTCTTGCGTGTTACTTGTTGAATAATTAACGATGATTTGTAAGAGAGTAAAATTACTGTTTCCAAAGTCACTGGAAGATTTAGATTAAACTTTCAGTAGTGTCATCTAACTCGTTGCCCATCTTGTAAATGCTGTAAATTCTGACAGCGCTCAGTTACTTTTGTCACAGTCTGCTTTACCCAAAATCAATTATCAAGACTGGAAAAATGATTGGAGCAGTGCTTTTTTTGTTTATATTTCTATCCTTAAAAGCAATGCTTCAAACTCTATACACCGAGATACTCATAAACATTCTCTAAGTAGCAGCATTGCTGGAGTTGTTGAGTTTACTCCTGGTATTTGGTCATGTATTTAGGGCTGAATGGTTCCCATTTAAATGAAGAGTAAATTTGTGTGATTTCTCTATAAATTAAAAGAAAGGAGAGAGGTGGAGACGTTCCATGAGTCCACATGAAACCAAAATCTATAATCTAACTCTAACTGGAGGAGCTTGTTCTTTCCATTGATAGTAGGGACTTTACAATGAAAACACTATTTTCTCAAATTGATGAAGCTGGATAGATAAATCCTGGTGTTGATGTGTAAAAAGAGATGGGAAATTACTGGTATCAGGAGGAATATATCAGGAGGAAGGTGGATAGAAGATTTTGTGGATTGTTGTGAAAATGCTCCCTCCTAAGTGAAGGAAGTAGGTGACAATATCAGCTATAAAATATGGAGCAATGGAGCACATTGCTTCCATTTGTAAGGAAAAGGTTATGTTAATGCTGCCTTTTGATACAGTGGATGTACATGTAAGTACATGTAAGACATGGTCCATTTCGGTATTCGTGGAGTTTCTTTGGTTTTGGGGGTTTTTGGCTTGAATTTTTGTTGTTGTTTGTTGTGGGTTTTTTTCTTTTTTTTTTTTCTTCCCCCTGAGAGGAGCAGCAGGTTTCAAGCAGACGAGGAAGGGGCAAGTGTGTCAAAATAGGGCATTGCCAGTGGGGTGGGATATGGGGTAAGCAGAAACTGTTTGGGGCAGGAACGAGACTAGGGCATAGCACAAGGACGGGGAAAGGGGAGCAGAGGGCCATGGCTATGGAACTTGATAAACCCACCTGGGAGTCCAGCCTGTAAGACAGGAGGTAGTTTCACTATTTGTGGTAAAGAAGCACTGTCAATTTATACTTTGGGGTGAACAACTCAGAAAAGGAATCACTAGCTGTGCCCAGGCAAAACTCTCAACTACTAAGTGAAAAATTCATTACTGACACATAATGATATTGGCAAAATACAACACTTTGCTAGATTAGAGTTGGCACTAACAGAATCAATGTGTTCTAGGTCAATTGGTAAAATGGAAATAAATGATAGCAGACGGCTGCTTGGGTTAAGTGGGTAAGTGAAGCTCACAGAATTACACAGAATTGGATGTTTCGAGAAGCCAAGCAAAGTTACATGGTGTGCCTTGATATCATTTCAGCCTGGAATCTCTGAGCCCAGCTGGTCTTGATAAGTCTGCCCAAGCCAGAAGGTTAATTATTCCTTAAGGATGGAGCAGCTTAAAACTAAATAGTTTGTGGGTTTTATTCCTATTTTTACCACCAGAAGGGTAAATGTCATCCTTGTGTCTGTCTGAAATTTTGGATTTCTTTCTGTCATAGTATTCATTAGTCTCCACATTTTTTATATAACTTAATTTTAAAAAAATAGAGAGAGAGATTGAGAAGCATGGGTTTGGCTTCCTCAATGAAACAATTGATTTTACTGTCTCCTGAAGGCAAGCACCTGGGTCTTCCAGCTTTAATGAGTCTGCAGTGAGGGCACTGTAGACAGCCTTGATCACACACTTGAAATTGTGATAGTCTGCGGTGGTTGGTTCATGTAAAATTTCTGGGAACTCTTCTGACTAGCAGAACAACACAACAGCCCAGTTCAAACTGCTGTATTGCGGCTGCAGGGCAGTGGCTAGGTTGCTAGAACCAAAGCCAATTGAACAGGACATGAGAAACTACTGGCCTTGACAGGCAAGGTTAGAAGCCAGGAAAAGCTGTTGACAGCACCACAATGGAGGTGTAGTTTTCACAGGTGGTGAGAGGGGTGATGTGAAAGCCATCTGAAATTAAATACAAAGCAGGGGGAGTATGGGGGACCTGCTGGTGACAGCCGCTGGCAAGGCTAGCAGCAGACCGTCTTGTCCTACACCCCAGCCCATCTCAGCTTACAATGAGGCTGCAGAAATGTCCTTCCACAGCACTGAGGGATGTTTGTTCCCTCTCGCTGGGCCAGCATATTGTCCTCATGGGAGCTGCATGAGAAATAACTGAAAAACCAGTCATGCCACCTCACTGCAGCAACAGCCTACCAGATTACCTAGGCCTAAAAGTTCGCTTTGTATCCTTAGCAACCCTTATATCCTACTCCTTTCTCCTCATTTTCTGCATACTTACCCATCAGTAAACTTGTAGATATACATACAAATGTACATGCATACGTATGCACATCTCTGTGGTCTAGATCTGACCTCTATATTTACAGACCTGATTTAGTGTGGATGATAGCCTAGCTCTGAGAGATTGGACTAGATCTACAGAATTTCCTTCCAGTTAATATTTCTGTGATTTTTACATTATCTTATATATCTCACTATACTCAGTATTCAACTTGCAGGTATCACTTTGTAAAGTGTTTCCTGGCAGAAAGTCCAGCTGCTCACAGAGAAATGCAGTTAATATTTTTCACGTGAACCATCCAGCTTTATTACTGAAGGTGCTTATTCACTACAAATCAAGATAAATGGAGAAGACAAAACTGAATCTATCTGCAGTATATTGAAACATTTATTTTTTACTGTGACATCTGAATACTTTTCAGTTTTTAATTTATTCATCCTCACAATTAAATTTTGGGGATAGAAAATCTGTGTTAACTGTATTATACCTCTAAGAATTGGAAATGCAGATATAATGAGGACTTAGGGGGCCTATATTTGATCCGTAGATCCTCAAAGACACTTTTTAGCTGCTGCCAGCCCTGGAAATTAGTATATTTTTGAGGTACATAAAATCTTACCTCACAGTATTTCCATAGTCACCAAGACCCTGTAACATCTGTCCCATGACCATAGTATTTATAATGAATCTGATAAGCCTGGAAAAGGCCGAAATCCTAACTTAATACCTGTAGCAAGCAATGATACTTCTGCTTGATTAAAGCTCATGACTATGGTTCAAACATGCATCTGATCCAGAAAACAGACCTGAAGTAACCTCTTCCATCTCCCCAGACCATACTTTTGTCTCTAGGCTCTGCTGTACCCTGTATATGAAATTATCATTAATGGGAGGATTAACCTCTGTTGTCTACTCAATGTAAGTGCCTGGACTACTGGTTATTCTCATAGTTGTCTTTCTGTATTCTGAGGAACTATTTTTGTTTATTGTGTAGTGAAATAACTTCAGATAGAGAGAAAGTTACCCACACTGAAGGATCCCTGTGAGCAATAGGTATGGATTCAAATCTGGTAAGAAAAAATGAAGCCATAATATAGATTTTGGGGGCATGTGTGTGTAAGATAAAGCATTTATCTGCATCCTTTTCTCACCATGCATTGCTTTGTAACGGAAAGGAATAGGCTGGTTGCAAAATCTGACTCCAGGAAAGGGTTTATTGTTTTTAGTTGCAATTGCAGGGTAGTGCCTAAGTCACCCTTCTCAATGTGCATGAGTGTGTGTGGGGTTGCCGTTTGCTTGTTTGCTTTTGCTTGTTTTTTAATGAAATCCACTTCTTCAGCCCTTAGCTTTACTGATGTTCTATAGGAAGTCTATGGGAAGTTTTTCTACTTCCTAGTCTTCGATACCTACCTTAGGTTCTCTTAGTGGTAAAGGGAGAAAGGTAAAGGGAATGTTGGTTTAGAGCACAGTTTCTCTCCATTTGCTGTAAATATAGTGAGAGAAGACTGGCTTATTACATTATTTGCCTAAAGTTATGAAGTAAATTGCTTGTATGTCTCAATGACTTCACTTGAGAGGCATCGGGAGATTTGCTACAGAGCAGTGATGACTTGTACTACTTGAATTTTTACTCAGCTAACATTTTGAAAAAATACATTTTTTGGGGAGAGTTTAGAACCTCCTACTGTAAAAATATGTTTTAAAACATAGGATTTCAGTTGGTCAATGAGGAGGAAAAGCATGATGCCTCACAAAAAATAGAGATTGAACCCTGCTCTGATAGAGACATGAAACACTTGAACTCCAGCTCCCAGGATGGAGACTGTCTGAAGCTCCCATTTTCCTCAGAACTGGGTGCTGCCGTATGGATGGGTGGCCATGGAGCCATGCAACTCCTCCTCTCACATGACTGAGCCATCCCCCTTATCACATTGCACAAGGGAGGAGAGGGAAGAAAGAGAGAGAAAGTTTCTGTCATTGGTAAACACTGCTCTTGACAATGAATCTCTACTTCGGATTTTTGACACCTTGGATTTTGGACATGTACTACTTTTTGTTTCATTATGAAAACCAATTTTTTCTTCTGCCTTTTCTATTTTTTTTTTTTTCCTTGGCTGTGATTTTCGTATCGCTAGACTTAACTAGAAATCCCTATTCCTATCTAAAAAGGTTGGTTTGCCACTCCAGGTACTTGAGCTTTATTTGAGCTCCTAATAACTAAGCTTTGTTTCAATTACTAGGCAGGATGAAAAATCACATAACTTTAACCTTTCAGTTTACATTGTATTTTTAAATTAACACAGAATTTCTTTTCTACGCTGTTAGCAGTATGGTAAATCTCAAGAGAAATCTGTATAGGCCAAGAATTCAGTATACATTATATAAAAGACAAAACTGTGCTATTGTCATAACCATTTTATGGCATGGAAAGACATTTGCAGAGCTGGTAATGCCAGCTTTGTTTCTAAAGCTCTGTTGTCTTCTGTGAAGTTTTTCAAGAAGATTGTTTGATGGAAGGACCATTTTCTCTGACAAATTTCAGAAGTGTAGACCTGAATGTCAGATATCAAGTTTGGAATGGTCTCTGGTGAGGGAAGAAGTTTTGTGTAGGGTCAGCACTTTCCCAGGCCTTTTGTAGGACTGTGTCAAAGCTGTGTGAAAGTCTGTTCTGGCCAGGTCAGGGAGGCCCAGATCAGCCAGGCCCTAATTAGCTGCTGAGAACAAGGAAAAATAAAACTGAAAAGCAGTTTAGGTCTGTGAAAGAGAAGTTAAAGTTTCAGTACTGAAAGGATGTTTAAAATTTGGGTTTTTTTAAACTTTGAGGATAAATGGTTTTAGATAGAGTTCCACAGGTTATAGTTTTCAGAATGGAACTGAAACACAAGAAAATAACATATTAATAAATGATTTTAAATTTTGTACAGAGAAAAACAATGTAGACTTTTGTGCAAAATACAGCGTGTATATCTCAAGGCTGATTTGAACCACAAGTCATTGGTTGTCTTCTAATTCAGGCCTGGAAACCAGGCTTTGAATTAATATTGTTATAATTACTTTGGCAAGGATATAAATCTGAAATCTGCCTAAGTGCTGTAGGCTTTATTTATTTCTCAGGGGATTAATTATACCACAATAAACATTTGAGCATGGAATAAGTTAATAAGATGAAAATAAGATAACAGTAATATTTTCAAATATAATAAAAACAAGGTTTTAATTTTCTTTCAGGGGGAAATGTACTCCTTTTAAAACATTCTAAAAGGCATAAAATATCATTAAAAATACAGTAAATCTGAGCAAACCATCACATATGAGGCAATGTTCTATTTTTAATTTTCCATGTCTTCTATGATGTTTACCCATCAGTGCTTTTCTTCACTTGCTGTCTTTAATGTTGTGTCACCTGCTCATATAACAGGATCTTCTAAAAAGGCTGTTTGTATGTGGCTGATGTGGGATTTTACTTATGAAAATTTCTAAATCAATTTGAAAATACTGACTACGAAAAACAGGAGAAGAATATGTGCCAGCAGCTTTGGTAGTGCTTTTTACAGAATAAGCTATGTTTGCCTCCAAAAGCAAGCTTAGGCACTGGGCAAGGCAGCTGAAATTGCAGCCTTACTAGGTGAACGGAGCATTGGTTGAAAAGTAGGGAGAGAATTACACTGAGTTTTATCTTCTGTTTTTATGTAGCTATCTTTTTGCTTACACTATCATGGAGATGATAAGTGGGCACATACGCTAAAAAAGACACACTTGCTTCACTGTGAATAAGGAGGATGCAACATGTGTGTTTTTCCATAGGGAGTGAACATAAATATTTGGGTATGTTCTGCTAAGGCCAGCCTTTCTTCTGGCCTTTTACTTCAGTCTTCTTTCAGCTTTGCAACTTCTCTCCTTGTTGTCTATCCTTTCTACTTTAGGATATCTATTTTGTACAGAAAATATTGCCATGTCAGAAGAAGACTTTCTAGGAAGAGTCAAGTGCTAAATCTGGCCCTAGAATTACTGGCAGGAAGGTATAAAGAGGCCAGGAGGACTTCCTCTGGTGTTCTTCAGCCTCTTATCTTTCCTGCTTTCCTTCTCTCTTCAGAAGCTGGCTTGGAGACAGAGTAGACAATGAAGTGTTTTAAAAACAATGTAGTGTTAAAACCATTGAGTGATACAGCTGTCTCCTATATTTTTTAGCAATTGTATAAGCATCTTTTGTTTCAAATTAGGAAATGAGGAAAAACATAGAATCTAAAGGAAAATCATGAATGAGTTTGTTCAAGTTTTCATTTTGTAGATATTTCTGTAGAATACTTTCCCAAGAAATACAGCGGAATCCTTACTGCTTGAATATTTAGATGTTTATTAAACAAATACTTAGAAAAATGTATTGTAGGGAACACTCCTGCTACCAAAAAATGGGTACCATTACCTAAAATCCATTGCTTCTGAATTAGATTCTGCTTTCAGAAGCCCTCATCACCACAAAATCTTGCAGAGCTTGTCCCTGCTGCATCTAGTCTGTGCAGTGGACATGAGCTCGGTATGAGTCTATGACCAGAGGGTTATTCAAAATAGCAGGGTATCAATATAATATGTTATATACAAAAAGGTCTGTATGTAAGTTTATAAGGGGCCCAATGAACTGTGCATTAATTTCATTTAAATGTCTTTATTTTCTGTGTGATAGTCCAACAACACCAGCTGATGAGTGGGTGACATGCAATGTCAAAAAATAATCAAAGATAGCACAGACATCAACAAGCCTAGGTGAAGAGAACTTGAAAGTATAAATGTTATTAGTATATTTATGATTTAAAGACAGATGGTGCAGGGTTGAGCCGAGGGAGATTAGAAAAACACAGTTGGCAAGCAATGTCTCTCTTTATTTTGGTTAATAAGACATTCAAGATTGCACAAGCTGTTGCAGAGCTCAGTTTGATTACATAAGAAACATAGATGAATAAAGTTAAGCTTTTGCATGCACTGGACTCATTCCTTAGCTGTCTTCACAGACGCCTGGAGATAGATGCCCTTCTCTCTTCCCTGGCCCAAGTCCTCTTCCCAATCCTTCCCCCACTCCCCTCCAGTCCCTCTTCCCAATCTGCAGCAGAAATTGGAGCTAAAGAGTGATTGTGCTTGCATTCCCTTGCCTATGGGCAGGCTGACGTGATCATCGGACTTTCCTAAGATTTCCTGGCAATGCTTTCTTCCCTACCCAAACTGCAAACCCATAGAGGCAATTCAGAGAGTAATGTCAGGAAGGAGAAACTGCTCTGGGACCTTGTTTCAGTCCCTGGAGCACTTTGGGCCTGTAATAAGGCCCATGATTTGCCCAGAGTAGCCACTGTTTTATTTCTAGGCCCACAACTATCATTTCTACAGTTCTCAATAGTAGAACAAACACTTAAAATATTTCTATATTTGTATCTTTCAAAATTTATCCTTTTTAGCTCATATTAGTATGGGAACATAAGAAACAGTAGGAGAGCAATGCTTTCTGTGGTTCAGTAAAGGTCCATTCTTTAAGATATTCATTGCTCAGTAATCTGTATCTTTCTCTAAACCACTTCATGTAACATTATGTTCCTGAGTCTGAGTAGCAGTTTATTTTCAGTTGTATCTCTCTGCTACTGATGTCCTGCAAAGTCATTGTCATATTTACCTCCTAGACTGCTGATCAACTCAATCATTTTAGTATTTCAAAATCCAGTAGTCAAATCCCTGGGACCAGATATGTGAGTAGCTTTTGGCCAACATTTTATGTTAGAACTGTATTTATATCCACCAATGTTTATATTGTATTAAAATTGTATTGTATTTAGAATAAAACAATCTGTACTCCAGAAACTTGACCACTAATACAAGAGAAATAGGATAGTAGAGTAGCAGTGATAAAATGGCAGTGGAAATTAGGGTATATTATTATGTTTGGGTATATGTTAATGGAAGGACTCCGGTTGGTTAGAAGGCTGGCAGCAGATAAAGCCACAGAATAATGCATTTGTATTACTTGCAGCACACCTAAAATTAGGGATTATTAAAATCAAATAAGAATTAGTACCTGAGCTGAGATTATGACAGAGACTCAAACAGAAGCAGTGGCAAAGTTGAAGTTAAACTGATTACAAGCTGGTTAAAGTTTCCTGATTAAAGTGTGTTTTCATGCATATGATCAGGGGCAGCAAAATATTTATGCACCTCCATGTATGAGGAAAGAAGAAAGCAACAATGCTTAAAAATAACTTGATGGGATGGTGTGATTTTTTGTTTCTGCTGAAGTAAAGAAGAATTACAGATTTTGTCTGTATTTCCTCCATTTGTTTTTCAAATTATATTTTACCAAACCTACAGTTGTAACTTAAATGCAACTGACATGTTCTAAATAACTTTTCAAATTTTATTGCATCAATATTATTGAAGTATTTGGGGCAATCTCTTAAATATTAATATATAGTGGTTTCTATAGTGATGTATTTAAGCATGATTCTTCTTGCAGTCCGAGAAGAAGGTGACTCAGAGATAGGAATCTCACATCATTCTAGATGCCCTTGGTTATCCTACCTGGACCCAAATCTAGAAACACGAAGTTCCTCATAGGTCTTCTGTTGTATTTGCTAGCCATACCAGATACCATTGGGAGTCTAAAATGGTACTAGTCCTCCTACTGTTAAAACACTTCCTTGTTACTGGTACCAAGTTTGGTCAAAATCTGATTGACTTTTACACATATTTAGTTTAGTGGTAGGACTTGAATACCTTCCCGTTATCAGGATCAGTTTTGGCCCATTATAGTGACTACAGCTTCTCAAGTTCTAATGAAATTATGTTGCATAGCTAAAACAAAATTATATTTGTTCTCTAGTTATTAAAAGTTACTTTATAAACAGAAATAATATTTCATATTTGAGTAGGTTACTAGTAAAATGGTACTGAGTTTTATGTTTTTATTGTTTTTGCAGGTGTTTAGAACTGGAATCTCAGGTGTTTATACATATTGCTATGGGTAAATGATCCTGCCTAGTATTAAAACATCCATATTCGGTAGCAACAAAAAGAAAACATATTTTTTAAAATTTAACAGAATTACTCTGCACATAAAATTTGGTCATTGTCAAGTGACTAGTCATTGTTTGACACCTAATTTGACATTTAATTTGTATTTTTAATCATTTTATCTTCAGGGAATAAACAAAAGATTATGAATCGTAATATTTTCTTCTCACTTGGTAGTGTAAGGAAAAACACAACTTGGGTTAGAGAACAGACTAAAACAAAGATAAATATCTATTAAAACCTATGCTGTATCTATTTCAGGTAGTATCAGCAGATACACTGCTTATATGCGTATGACTATCAGACATAGGAATGTAGAATACGATGGAAAAAGACCAGTGAACTCCACTGAGTAATCTAATCAGTGAATTTTCAGATTTTATGGTGTTACCCATGTAATGTTTGCATATGCATAGACATTTTAAAATTCTTATTTTAAAATGTATTACCATTCTGACCCATCTGATCTGCATGCCTCATCATACATGAAATATAAAGTGTCTGAACTCTTTGCAGTGACATCCTTAGAAGTTCAAATCAGCAAAGTGATAGTGATAATAACTAATATAACAATCATGGTATAGTACCAATTATTCTGTTTTTTTCCTCAAGCATAGTGCAGAGAATGGCTTGTGCACAGCTTCTTTACTCATGCTGTCTTCTCAGATATCTGAGATTTTCTGATACCCATCCAAACTTTAGTCATGCTGCACAGTTGCTACTAAATAAAATAATATACTTCTGTGATTTATTTTGTTACTATCTGCTTAATATAATATACCAAGTGAGAGTGTTTGATCACATTGATAATATACATCCGGGCTGCAATATCTCCATATAGGCAAATAAAATTCCAGCAGTAATTTATGGCCTATATGAAATGCTTGTGATCTACTAAGCAATTACACTATCTTGCAAGTAATCTGTAAGTATTCTTTGTTTTCATTAATCCACCTAAACTGTGAACAAATGAATTACTGCTTAATCAGGTCACTGACAGATTTGGATCTGAAACTTGCAGTTAAAATCCCAGAACACTTAGTGTAACTGTCCAAGACAGAAAAATGAAACATTTAATTCTTGTCAGTCATGTGACTAGGATAATGTTCTGGCTTCATGCAATTTTTTAAAAACCAAAACCAAATAAATCTCCCCCCTAACTGACTCTGTATTCAGAGTTATTCAAACCGTGTATTGGAAATGTCAGCTTTTCTTGTCTGGGAAGATTTTGAAAACCAAGATAATTTCTACCATATGTATTCTCTGAAGTGTATGCAGTAGTTGTGCACAAACTGGGTGGAAATAAAACAGTTTTTGTTTTGTCTAACATCTTGACATTTTCTCTAAATTTGCATCATTAATAACCTAATTAGGCTGAGTAGAATACACTGAGTTTATAAACTGCGTAAACAGAATATTTAGCCTAAATGCTATTCAAGTTTATAGTGCATTAATGTGCTTTAAATCTAAGTTTATTCAGCTGCTTCACAAACAAGACTATGGACTAGGCTCAAAAGGAGACAAAGATGCTCTTTTCCTAAGCACTTACCTGGCACCCAAAACACGTTCTATGCTTGGGGAAGATTAATTTGTCTAGGTTAGGGTTTTCAGCAGACAGTTCCCAGGGGTCCCTGCCCATCTATTGCTTGACATGTACAGCGCTGTTGAAATCTTGACAAAACCAGTGAACTCCATTAGCCTAAATAGCTGAGGGACTTGCAAACAGAGGTATGTCTCAAGGAAACACACAGGCAAGCAATCTTGTGCTGCCCATACAGCAACTGGCCATGTTTACCAGCTGCAGTCCAGAACTCTGTTGAGGTAAGATGTTTTATTCTGGACACAGGGCCATGCCAAAATGGCCCTACAGCTTCCAGGCCACAGCTGACTTCCTCACGGAGCTCTGGTAGAGGAACTCTTAGATGTCTGAGGCAAATATGTGGGGTAGATTTTGGTATGTTTCTCTGGACCCTGTGGAGAAGAGAGGCATTCTCTTAGACAAGCATATAATGCTTATAATAAAACACAGCAGGGGAGAAAAATATAACCTTTAAGTCAGTTCTGATCACTCTAAGGCCCAGTCTGAAACACCACAATTTCTTGGGATGATTCATACTCCTCATTGCCAAATTCATACTCTTCAATGCAAGTTAGAGGGCAAAGCTGCATGTGGACAGGGTTGCTCTGCTCTTTTGTTTGAAACTCTTCCATTTAGAGGTGGGTTAACTGCCCAGAGAAAAACCAAACTCCTTCAGTGATGTAACATCTAGAGTGGCTGGTGTGGTGTGTTAAGTCTTTCACACGAAGTGGGACAGCTTCACTTAGAGATAATGAATAAGCCCAACCTGAAATAACTTTTAGTAATCTGCACATTTCTTCATATGACATGCAAGACTTGCAGACAGGAATTTAAAAAAAAAAAGGCTAGAAACCCACCTGTAATTTTCTGTGTTAGTATACAGGATAGCCAGCTTTCTTTTGATTTTAAAGAAACAAAATGCTGCACATTATTTTAGGAAAAATGTTTAGAAGAAGAGAAGTTCAGCAGTTTTTTCCCTGCCACAGGTTTATATAGCTGAGTGGTAAATCTGTTTCTTTCCGTCATGCCAACTCTAGTTAATGTAGGGTTAAATCCTACAATAGATGTTTTAACTTATATCAGCTTAGCATTTTGCCCCAAGGCTTTCATGTAAATTTTCAGTATTTTGAGAACATTATGGGGCTTGGCTAAAAGCTCAATGTGGTCTTTATTAAACAATTTAATAGCAAATGCCTACAATAATGTTTGCCTTAAAACACTTCAATACAAAAATGCTCTCTAGCAACCAACATGACAGGCCCAGTTCTACAATGTCTTTAAACTGGTAACCATGTCATTGCTATTGCCTTTCATAACATAAGGACTGCATGATCAACTCCTTTGTGAAATTGACCATGAATATAAAGTACCTGACACTTCTGACATGTTCAAACTGTTCTAAGGAGCTTAATACCCTGCAGCACCACTTAAATCTTGAAAGCTGTCATTCTTTTAATCTGTTTCCCACCATCAGGAAACTGTCCTTCACATGGTAGCATGGCTAATTCACAAGTTTCAAATGAAGCTTTGAAACAAGAAACAGATTGGACCTAAATAGAACAGTGAACGTTGAATGTACTTGGAGGAAAAGAAATAGTTCCTTTTGTTTTAGTGTTGAAAAAGAAAAAAAGAACCATAGTTTCACATGAAACATGCTCTCAGATGAAATGATTTATCTGCCCCTAGCTGCACACTTACACCTGAAGGAAGGGGAAGTGTTATTAAAACAAAAATGGTATAGCTTCACATTACACAGCTCAAGTAAAAATTCTTTTTCCACTGGCATGAATCCATGCAGTCCTTTTCTCCTATGACATGCATTTATAGCTTTTTAGACATGAGACAGTCATCTATTTATGCAAAGCAGACATGATTCTACAAGACCACCATACAGTGTTTATAAAATATATTGTGAATTAAGCATCTGTTAAAGCAGGAAATCTGCAAGAAGGACTTGAAGAGTCCTGGTTAGAAGAGAGTGAGCTTTTCTTTTCTTTCATAGTGTGTGGTGGCTATCTGCTCTTGAAGGATCAAGGACATCCAGCCAGCACATTCCAATAAAACAGATTTTTGGGGAACCCCCAAAAGCTACATACTGAACTTCTTGTTGTAAGTCAAGAGCTGGAATAAAGACTGCCTGGCAAGTTTGATTGATGGCAGAGGAAAAATAGAAACTACCTGGCTCAAGATCCATATCTGCAGACCTCAGTAACACACTTGGAATTAGGGGCAATCCAGACACATGGAGAAAGAGAGACTCCATGTTTCTTTACGTAAACTTGGGCTGTGTCTTCTTAATGCAGGGTACAAATAAACACCATGTTTCAGTGCTGCAACTTATAACTGACTTTTATAAAAGGCTGAGGATGTAGTTCAGAGGAAATGGATGTGCATACAAGTGGAATTGGCATAGTAGTCCCAGATAGTACAATCAGACTGTGAATCTATAAAATATAAAGTAAAACTTTACCTGGATGTACAGATTTAGAGAGAATAAACAGTTAATAAATGGATTTTTAATGGTGGAAAAAATCCAGAATATGAACTATACTGAAGGAAAAATATTCTTTTACTATTTACTCAAAGTGTGAAGCTGCCTGTATTTTTGGACATTTTTTTTTTATAAGCATACAATTTGGCTGCAAAATTGTTACACAGGAAAGATAGGCTTACTAAACTCTAGAAAGACAAAAGCACCATGCTTCATACTGAGAAAAATTTTTGTCAAAGGGTCAAGTACAGCTTGGCTGCAAAATTTATACACAGAGGAAATGTGTAATAGCATTTTCTTAGGGATAGAAGACTAAGCTGGTTTGATTCAGTCATAATCCACCTTTGATTTTCTGTTTCCTCAGGCATACAAACAGTAGAGGAGATGTAAGCATCTGTGGGGACAGGTGAAATTTGGGACAATCTGCATATCCATAAACAAAATAAGCCAGCGCTTGGATGGTTCAGTAATCATTCAAACAAGATGCTTACTGAACTTGTTTTATTCAGAATTTAAGTTTCAACTACTTCTGTGTGACAGAAGTAGTACAGGGACTTGTTAACTATGTCATTTTTCCATATTTTAGAGTTTAATGAAATAAGCACTTTTTTTTCAAGGTGTGACATTTGTTTATGTTTTCAGGATAGCTGAAGTTAGAAGGGACCTTTGGGGTCATATAGTCCAACTCATGGTTCTTCACCAACTGGTTATGGAGACAGCAGGCAAGCAGGAAGAAATGGTCTAAGTTAAGCATATACTGTAAGAATATTAGTTAAGTATGGGACTATAAATTGAACCAATCTACTGAAATATCAATTTGTAAACATCATCGTATCTCTTACAGGGATAAGTAAATGGGAAGCAGAGTTTAAAGGACAGAAAAGCACAGCTGTCTGCCCTTCATATGGGCTGCACACTATGAAGAGAAAAATCCACCTTTTAATAACAGGAGGAGGAAATAGGCAGCTCTCAGAGCTTTTTGTGTTGTGAGAGGAGCAAGAAGAAAGGAAAGGTTAAATGGCCAGCCTTACTTTTAACCAAGGTGATGAGGCTCTTCAAATAACCGTGAATTGATAACGATAGTCTAGAATGGTGTTTTCTTGTCCTGTGCTTTTCTTTTGTAATTGTTTCCACTACAGGAAACACAATGGAGTCCAAACTTTAGTAGAGCTGAACTCTTCTATCCTATATATTGATGAATATTAAAATCATCTTGGTAACCTGACAACATGCAGTACTATTCCCACAACAGCAGAGCAAACATAATTAAGGTGCATTGATCACTCCTGAATGACAGGCAACTCAGTTCTGGGAGACCAAACAACCCACAGACCCCTTCACTGCTAAGCTGTACTGTCTGCCTTGAAGGTCTTAAATTGATTGTGCCACAGTTGTGGTGGGAAGATTCTCCCTTAGTCAAAAGGACTGTTAAATTAAAGGAAAGCAAAGTGATTTTCTGAGGGTAAGGGCAGGAGGAGTGGCTCTCTCCAAACTTTTTATACACCATTCAGTACTGTGTGGCTGTTACCCTTCAGGACCAGGAGGGTATTTCAAAGCTTGGGTATCTGATACTGAACTATATGATTAAAAAAAAAAAAAGACAGCTCTTTCCTGTTCCTGTGAGGAACATCTCCAAAATAATGATTTTATGTCATATTTTCTTGAAATTGTGCAAGCATTGCTGATATTTGAAGATTCTTCCAATGGGGTATGATATATTGCATTGTTTAGCATTTTTCTGTATTTTAAGGATATTACCTGCCTTCTGTTGACTGTTAGTATATGCATTTTCCTATGTTTATTTCTATGGCTTTGGTTTAGATAATTAGGCTCATCAGATCCACTTGGCGAGTATTTTGGCTTCTCAGTCATATCTAACTCTGTCCCTAATACCGTTAATTCCATTGAAATGACTTTTTCAATTGGATTTAATTCATTAAAGGTTTTTAAATCTTTTGAATTTCATGTCTTGATATATTTTTTAAATACAAATTTTTATTATTAAAAATATATGTATTTCACAAATATGAGACATTTCTCCTAACTAACCTAATTTTTCATCAAAGTCACATCTCATTTTTTACAGGCTATATATTTCTCTAATTTTAGAGTCACTGATTATTTAAAAATATCTATCTAGCTTTTTGAACTCCATTGAGTTGCATTCAGCATTTTTCAGAGTTCAAATCTTACTCAGTTATTCATTCCTTCTTCTTGGTAACACAACATCAAGTGGTCTCCCAAGGTGAGCTGCTTAACATACATACCCAAAATGTATTGCGGTCAACTGCCTCTGTGTAACTGCTTCTGAGAGTTTAAAACTACCATTCTCAGTAAGACATTTTCCTCATCCTCACACAAAGCCAAGCGCAAATGAATACATGAAAAATTATTGCAGGTTCTCTCATTTTATTTCTTTTACATTTGTGAAATTATTATCAAAACAGTTTGATTTTTCAAGGCAGAAGATGCAGGAATTTAGTTTTTAAAAGGTGCTTGATATGAGAGAAGATGACATATTGAGACTACAGATGACACCTCAGGAAACTTAGTCATACAGGTTCGTGATTTTATGAGTATCTGCTGGGAATAACCCTCCTAACCCCTATTTGCCAATTATTGAGAATAATTTATAGAAAACAGAAATGTAGCTGCTAGAAGAATAGAAGGTTTTCATTTTAGATCAACTGCTGAAATAGTTTCACTTGAAAGAAATTCGTTCTAGATGTTCTTAAATTTAAAAATTGTGAATAATTACACTTTGTTATCATCAGAAAATAAATTCTTTTGTAACGGATCTTACAAGCAAATAAAGACAAAATTCTGGAAGAACCAATAAGAAAGGTTCTAGAAATGGAAGTTAACAGTCTCTTTCCAATGGTGAGGAATTATTTAGATTTCTGAGATAAAAATGTTTTTCAATCTGCAATTTACCAGCTGACCGTATATCTAATTTTTAGCTCATTTTCAGTTATTATTTTAAAAAGCAGATAAAATAATTGATAAAATCAGTTGAACAGAAATTATAGTCTTAAAGATGTTCATTTTTCTAACCTGTGTGCTCCTATTTCTTTGAAGAACTTTTAAGGAGTGATGTTGACAATATCACCAAGATCAGCTCAGTTTGATGAGGAAAGTAACAAAAATTAACCTGGATGATTTTGCCTGAAGAAATTACAAAGATCTTACAGAATGCCTTCCAGCATTACATTGTATGTGGCAGAGGAGGGCTGGGAGGCGGGGGAAGTGGAGAGAAGCAGCAAGCATCTGGGGAATGTGCATTATCCAAGCAACACAGCTGGACCTCGGAGAGGGTATGAGTCTACAGTGTGCTGGCTGGATCTGTGTGTGGCACATCCAGCAACAGCTGCTAAAGGTGCAACTACTGCCAGATGACACCATGGTCTAAGGAAATTGAATATATGGGTTAGGGGAATTACTGCAGGAGGGAAGCAAAACTGAACAGCAGGAGAGTAGCTGTCTCTATACCCTGTTCCAGGAATAAATATTGTTGTTAATGAGCTCATTCCTATGTCACTATTCCAGGGAATTAAGTGCTAATCTACCAACAATTGACCCTTCAACTGCACAATATTTTTGCAGAATTTTGTTTTGAGAATTGTGAAACACTCTTGGAGGGAGAGAGAGGTGCTCCTCGATGCCCCTCCATGATGCCTGCTTCTGCTTGCTGACCAGAGAGATTTTTGTGAGCTTCAGTGTATAATTGATAGACCAGACAGATAAAGATGGCCTAAATGGACCACCCCAAACCCTGAAGGCCAGTGGCTGATTTACATGGGAGCATACAGATGAGTAGTTAATTTGCTTCCAAGGTTTTGCGGATGCTGTAGGGGCTGCAATTAGGTTTTGAAGATCATTCCATGACTTTTCTGGTTTGTTTTTTTTTTTTTAATTTTTTTTAATTTTTTTTTTTTATTTTTAATAAAATCACATTGTTCTTAATTTAGTTTGTGAAGCAAGGACTGTACTTTGAATCATTCAAGCAGCAAAATCCAGTGACTGATGGAACACTATGTATTTGACTCTGAGAGAATGTCACATGTGCAGTTTATGGCCTGACTGAAAAAGAAGCCATGTGTCACAAGGGGTACCATGATGTCCACTTGGCAGGCCTGTTTTCAGCACATTCCATTCATAATTTATCTGAACTGATTCTAATTTCCAAACAATTGAAGAATCGGTCTCTTCAAAAGATAATTAGAACCTAACCATTAATGGCAAGTGGGAGAAATCAAAAGCCTGACTCTTCATACCCATCACTAAAGACCAATAAGTACTGATTCTCCAAACCAAATAATCATTGAAATAAGAAATAATTAATAAACAGCTACAGAGGTTCCCAGATTATTTGTTTATGCCAGTTCTGGGTCTTTTGAGCTATTTATGTGAGTAAGCCATACAAATAGTATTAAACTTGTGCATGGATTCTAACACCTGTAGGTCTTGGAAAAGAGTCAGTTTTACTGGAAATTTTTTGGTAAATCCTGGAGATGTTTTAGTACTTCTTAGAAAAATCTGATGGGAGAGCAGTATTTTGTAGCAGCTAGCCTACAGCATAGAACCATCTGTAAGTAATTGAAAGATAGAATCAGTAAAGCTTATAAAGTTGGAAATAGCAAGGACAAATTGATTTGTTTTTTGTGTAAAATTTACAACAGTCAAAACTTTTGACCTGCTGTAGGGAACAGCAAGAAAGAGGGCAGCAAAAGAGTGACTAAAGTGGAATAGGTTAGAATTAACAATAAGCAGACTGCAAATGTGCTTGCCAAGAACACTGTAAATTCAGCAGAATGTACCTCTGAAGAAACAGTTTCTTCAGAAGAGATTACAGTCACCTTGTGACTTCAATTGTTCTCTGTTTTATAAATATCATGTTTTAATTTATTCCAATAACATTATGGTTGGTTCACAGGGTATTTTTTTCTGTTTACTGTTTGACATTTGAGCCTTATACACAAGAAGCCAAAGAGATTATAATACCATTAATCAATTTGTTGGATTTTATTAATATTACATATATGGATGATGCTTTGTCATGGACTCAAAACAGGAGAGCAAGATCCTGCACTTATATTCAAACTGCAGCTTTAAAAGTCCCAGGGTATGAGATGACTGAAAAAACATGAGGATGGAGGTAGCATACCAAAGTGGTGGGGACACACCACCATTGATAGAATGCAAGTTACAGCTGCATTTGGAAATAACTTATTGTCTTTGAGGATCTTAGAGTAGAAACCGTAGCAGCCACATAGCACAGCCAGATATTGCTAACCCTAACTTTGTTTTCTAAGTTTTACCTTGCTCATACAGTATGCTTGATAGACTGGGCAGAAATTTGCCTTTTTGGAGCTAGTAATCTCTCTCAGGATGGTGAAGTCTTTGTATGTAGATTAATAGAATAAAGAGACAGGGAGTAATTCCTTTGCTGTTTCTCCCTGTCTCTCAAAAATAATATTTTATCTTTTTTTGTTCCATGTGTCTTGCAAACAGTAATGCTAAGCTAATATTAGCAGAGACATACAAAAATGCACTGCTGTAGTTTTAAGGCTTAATGAACCAATGAAAAGGCTTAAATTTCTTAAGTCAGTTAGTATCTTATTAATAAAGATCCTTGATGCTATTATGATAAGAGTCATATAAATTCTGAAATAGAATAGGAATCCAAATCAACCTGGCTTCATTGTGTCAAGACACTTAACCAAGTACATACTAACATAAAGTAGCCCAGCATGAGATAACATATATTCTCTTGGAGCATTCCTGTATCATTCCTAATATACTGAAGCCAAAATACAACCAAAAAGATGAGTTTCAAGACTTAACTGAAGTATGTCAAAGATTAGAGATTCTGAAACTGAACAGCTCATGATTTTCTTCTCTATTTTTGGCTTGGTGAACTCCATAGAGTTAATGGAAACAGTTTGGTATGATGGAGTTCTTTTTAGTGTGAATTTGCCTTATAAGTATACTTGCAGACCGTACCCAAGTTATGGTGTATTCAAACTACAGTCCTTTGCTCCTTGACTTGCACTGGTAAGTAGTGGAGAAATATCTACTTTCCAGCATCACTAGTTCTTATTGCAGTGCGTTATCCTCCTGTCCTCTTCACCAGTCTCTACCACATATTCACAAAAACACCTCCTCCCTCTCTTTTATCACTTCTTTCAAACACATCTATATGGTCATCTTCAGCACCTTGAAACAGAAGTTCATAAGACAGTTTATCTTAAAGCATGTTTGCCTGTGCTCCTGCAGACCACTGAATTTCAGAGGAAATCCAAGGCACTCCTCAGTGTGCCAATCAATTGCACAAGTCCAATCCTTCTTCCACAACAGTCTCATTATAAAAGTGGGCTACACCTACATCGCTTTAGTCAAACTTCTGAGCCCAGCTGAGGCAGAGATGCCCTTAGCATACAGTAGCCATTCCTCCTGGATTTCCACATATCCAGCACATCCTCCAAAGAAGATAATTAGTGTTTTTAGTAATTATTGAAAGTGGTGGGACTGTCAGGCCTGCTTCCAAGCTAAGAATGCTACATGATGTGGACTATATTTAATGTTCCAATTTAGCAGCTCTAGTAACATTGAAGATTACTACATTTCTGCCTGTCAGATGAGTCATACTAACTAAATGGGCACGCATGCTTCACCAAAATGAGTAGGTAAAATTTGTCAACTTTCGTGCAAGATGACTCAATAAAATGTCCAAGCTAATGACTTTCTCTCTTCTTTTCCCATGGTCTACATGTGTATACATCATTTACTGTGGCTTGGATAATGCACAGAAACATGATTATGTATCTTGGTCTTGAAGCTGCTGTTGTCAATTTAAATATCTATTGAGAATACAAAAGCTAAAGGTTTGAGGATTTGTTTGTTTGTTTGCAAAACAACAGTTTTCTAGTGCTGGTTAATAACAAAAATCAGGTCCCTGAAGTATTCATCCCTAGACTATGTTTACCTAATTCATATTTTCTAGCCAGCCAAAGCAAGATATGGTAATATATACCAATATTCAGGAGTGTAGCTCATAATACACTTCTTCCCTCAGGTATAACTATTTCAAACAAAAAGACACGTCTTTTTGAGCATTTTGTTAAAATATGATGATTCCCTTACAAGAATGCTTTGAAGTCAAGCATTTATGCTTAGTTAGATTTACAAACGTCTAACACAAATACATCAGTTCCCAGGATGTATGTTATGCTTCAACAAAATGATTAGTTATGAAATTGTGCATTAATAAAAACAGTTGGTTCTCTTTGTAGCTCAACTCCCTTTGCCCTCACTCTATATACAATAATGTCAAATATCTCTCTGCAGTACTTTTGAATGACTTTAACTATACTACAATCATAATATGTGAATTTATATTACGCATGAAAGGTCATGGCCTATGAGGAAGTCAGTTTCTTTTCATGCATGTGCTCCTTAAGAGTTAGCACTTACGGAAGCGAGGCAAAAGGAAAAAAAACAGGCACTGCAAGGAGTGTGATCTAAAACCTTGATCCTGTAAAAAAACCACATATATAACAGGACGTTTGGCGAATAATGGAAAACATGCATAAAAGATTCCCATAGATCAGGGAAAATGTGAATTTCAATACCAAATAGCACCTGGATCTTGTAACTCAAATGAGAAAAGACCTGTATCATACTTGCATGAGATTGCCCATGTGGTACAGCAGAATTTACCTCCTTTGTTACTAGTGTAAGAGATGTAAAGATTTATGATTTCATCTCTTATTCAAAATATGCTAATATCAGAACACTATGGAACTGGTAAAGAAAGAGCTAATACAAACAGGAAATTAATTTAAATATTCTGGTGTGTTCTAAACAGGATTTTAAGAGAAGTATTACTCCTCTTGATTTGAGATGTCAGCTAGAAATTTTGTACTATGGACATTTCCAGTTTGGAAAAGGAATTGATCACTGAATTAATACACTGGGTTTTGAAAGTGCTGTTTATTTACTAGGAATTAATTTACAACTATTCTTGAGTTCCCCAAGCACTGAATGACTAAAAAAGGAGACAGAATCCCTATTCACCACACAGGAATTCAGTTCTGAGAGTTTATCAGGGTCACATCCCCAGGGGCTGATCTTCTTATCTGCTGCTTCCTAACAGTATGCTTTAATTTTTGTCATTCTCAAGCCTTTGCAAAATAGCCATGGTAAAACCTGCGTCAAAATAGCCCTTTCATTTACCGTTACTTCGGCAGCAACATGAACCTCTGTTTGGAATAAGGCCTAGTAGTATTTTAAAACTTATTTAAAGTCTTGTTTATAGTAATTTTTAATTACAGGGCAGCAGTTACATTCTAATATATAACTAACTACCAGTACTCTTTGTCCTACTTAAAGTAGCTTCCTTCCCAGATACAGTTTAAAGAGCTGCAAATTTTCAGATCTTATTGAATTAAATGCATGCTTTTATGTCACCCAAAAATGCCATCCAGTATGATTTTGTAGCAGTACAGCTACTACATCTACTGTTGTAGATGTCCCATCCCTGGAAACATTCAAGGCCATGTTGGAGGGGGCTCTGAGCAATGTGATCCAGTTTTAGATGCTCCTGCTCATTGCAGGAGGGTTGGACTAGATGGCCTTTAAAGGTCCCTTCGGACCCAAACCATTCTATGATTCTATAATTCTGTACAGGTCAGGAGGAAACTGCCAGGGGACATCCAGAGGAGAGATTCTTATGATCAGTGACCTGAAACCTAGAGAACAGCTGTGCTCCTGGAAGAAGATATCCAGATCAAAGCACTTGTGAAGGCTGAAGTGACAGGGGAGTTACAACTCCTTGAAATAATTATTCAAGTCTCCATTGAACAATGTGAGTGATCAAACCAAAATGTTCCTGGCAGGAGAACCACATACATATCCTGTGGGAAGAAGCTCATATGGAGGTCCTGAGCCTAAAGTAGAGCTTGAAGCCTTGTCTACCACATCTTGGAGAAGAATGGGAGAGAACACTTATTAGCCTTACCTGATGATGATTTTGCATTTAACAGAGAAGAGCAGGTTGTTTTCTCTGGGCAGCTCTGCAGAATAGGAGCTGTGGCCTGTGGACCTGCCAGAAGCTGGAAAGCAACTAGGGTGCAGGATCCAGCCATGGAGGAGGTAGTGAAAGTATTACTGCTGGCATCCACCTGTGGAGAAGCTCAGGAGTAAGCACTGGTTTTCTGTGGAAGAAAGAAATACACTGACTCAAGGAGCTTGACTAATCCACCTCTAGTTTCTCCTGAAGAAATCAGCATATTGTGGTGGCCTGCAGTCTCTCTCAGGATCTTAGCCTTTTTTGCCCAAATACTATTTCCCTAAGAAACCAAGGTTTCTTTCAAAACATTATCTCCTACCTAAAAATTTTATCTTAGGGACGACATATGCCTATCTCCCCTATCTACAGCAGCAGAGATTTGAACTGCAGCAGCTTCCCCTCACCCCTCTTCTTCTGGAGATGTGTGGTCTTCATTTAATTCTTGTGGATCAGGCTTTCTTATCAGTTCAGCTGGTCTGTCATTTCTTTCCCATTTCTTCAGGTCTCCAAGTCGCCCAGTCCTTCTGATCTCTTTCTCAGTTGAGAGGGATATGATGGCTTTCAATAGTCAGCCTGCTTCCAGCCTTACTACATATACATTTTAAACTTTTCTTGTTCTCCTCTTTATGCTTGTTCCCCACATCAACATCTCTTTCAAGGGTTTGGGAAACTTATAAACCTCATCAAATTTCCCCTGCATGCACTTGCAGTCTGGGAGGTTGTTAGCCTCATACCAATGACATATATGTGCTTTTCTAAATTCCTTGCAAGCATCAACTATAAAAGGAAATGTGTTTAAATGCTGAAATGAGCACAGAACAAAAAGGGGAATGAAATTGCATTATCAATGACCATGTTTCAAGCAAACTACCAAAACTCCTAGGCAGAAAATACATTAACACTTTTGCACAGTTGAATTGCTTTTCCCTTTTGAGCCCATATCTCAGTTTAACGCTTATTCTACAACTGTGTCAATTAAGAGGTAGAAGAATTTGCAGCACCATGTCCCAAGATTCAGCAGAGGCTGGGAGAGACAGGGGGTGGATGAGTCACTTTTGTGGAGACCAGAGGGCATTTATTTTTTAATTGACTGATGGCATAGCTCTTGAATATTAAGGAAACACCTGCATTTCATACTTGCTTCAGTGCCTCTTAGGAAAATTCACCCACAATAGTACTGAAATGGAATATATGATTTGGTGAAGAGGCTGATGGGGTTTGCAGTACAGTGATAAAGACAGAGAGTCTGAAAAAGGTCATTGGGTTCTGGGTGAGAGCTAGGTGAAGAGGAGAACTTAAAATTTCTAACAGTAGCAGACTGGATTTTCTGAGATGGAAGAGCCCTGGTAGGCTTCACCTAGGACAGGATTTTGGAGGAACCTGGTATGGGGTGGGTATCTCCTCTCCCCTGTCAATTCTTCTGCCCCTGTAGAGTTCAGGACTTTCATCTCTTTCTTGCCCCAACCCTCCACAACCCCTCCCATCTCCTCTAACTGCCCCTGACTTTTACTCCCTTGCTTCAGCTGGTCTCGCACACTGTTCCAGGTTGCAGCTACAGAGCTAGAGAGGCAAAGAACTTGGACTGGGCCTACCCTTGCTGAGAAAGGGGCAGAACCAGGCTCATATTAGCTGACTAGTAGGGTCCTGCTCTTCCTTCCTCTCCACACTGCATCATCAAGAGCTAGACTGCAGAGCCATCCCAGGTATCACCCTCTTCGTATCACCAGGAGAGGTAAACACCCTGCCACCCAGGCAGCTGTCTACTTCACCCATGCCTGTGTCTTCAGGCACTTTGCAATGCACTGCCATATTATGACTACGAATTTGCAATATTGATAGAAAGTAAACTCTCTTCATATGTTTTCTATGAGACAAAGGTTTCATTTTAGTTGGTACTGGTGGCTTTTATACAGAAATCTCAACAGTGCAATTTTCTAAAAATACAAATTATTTTGTAAAGTATGAGGAGATGAATACATGCATTTAAACCTAAGGAAGACTTCTCTTCAAATTATATAAAAATACATGCCCTCTTGATATTTTGGATCTCGAGGTCATAGAGTTTTTGTTTCAAGCAGTAACTTCTCTGGCACTTGCATTAATGTTTTAACCAAAACCATTAAAGTCAGGAAATAAATAAATGAAGGAAGGAAGCAACCATAGTTTTACAAGCAAATATGCATAGATGCCAAGTCCAAAAAAAATTAACTAGCAGATTTTGGGTCTCCCTGTGACTGGAGATATGCCACGTAGTTTGGCAGATAATGTGTAGGACCAACACATCCTGCTAAGAAATAGGTAAGTGATATTCATTGGCTAGGGAACAGAAAATTCATCTTGTAACTAGTGTAAAAGCTTACAAGAAAACACATTTTTACAATAATTTTAGTTTTCAAAGCAAATGAATTTCCAAAGCTCATGTTTGTGTACATACATAGATAAAACATGAAGGCTATTCAGTCACAGTTGCAAATTCCTTTTGCTTTTTATCTTTAGATAGTAAATATGGCAGTTTTCAAATGGTGTCTCAGATAAACTTTAAGTATTCTTCATTTGAAAGTTTAACAAAAGTAACCCACAGCAGCAATCAAATTACAGTGTTAACTAGATAATACATTTGCTCATCTCAGCTGTATTTTTTTCTTATTAGGAAATAAGAATATGTGCATGTTTATGTGGTATAACATTATTAATTATCTCAATTTGTCAAAGGCTCTAGAAAGCAGCATAATATTTATTTTTAGTTATAAATAAGAATTAGTAATGTAATCTGTTAGAAAATCCATGCAGATACTGTAATTACTTTCTCTACTCTTATTCTACTCATTGTCATCTCATTTTAATTATCTCCTTAGGTCTCATCCATCATTCTTCCACTAAATGATTGTCTGTTTTTCTTTGCTGTAATGAACCTAATTTTTTAACTTCCTGTTTACTGTTTTGATACAGTAGTTTCTCTTCTAAAGCATAAAAATAATGTTAACTTCTTAAAATTCTGGTTAAAATTCAAAATATGTTTCCACATTTTTGAGAATATTTTCTAGAATCTTCAAATTTAATTGAATGTCATGGAACTTAGAAATGGTTTCCCAAGGGACTTACATGTGGCTGAAAACAGGTGAGCCCTGTAGCTCCCAAGATCTTCCTTCTTGCCCTCTTCAGGACAGATGTGTTGTCTGCCTTTTTCAGTCATCATGAACCCCTCCCAATTACTCTGACCTCTCAAACACAATAAGAGAATGGCCTTGCATCAGCATAAGCCAGCTCCTCTAACACCCTTGGTTGTATGCTCATCTGGGACCACAGGCTTGCATGTACCTAGGTGGGTTAAGTGATCTCTTTCTTCCTGTGGCTACTGTCTCACTCCCACAGATGCTTCTATGAGTCTCAGGCACCTGGGAGGCCTGAGCACACACCTCACCAGTGAAACTGAGTACTTCAGCCTTTTCCCAATCACTTTGCAACAAGTCCCCTGCCCTACTAAGCAATGTCACTTATGGGACAGACCACCACTTTCCGAGCCCTGGGAAGATGACCCAGCCCCTCCGTTCAGCCCAGGGCCAGGCAGAAACATCCCAGCTGGACTCAGCTTTGCTAACAGATGTGAGAGGGATTATGTCTTCCTCTACTGTTCTCAGTAAGCCTGAACTTCCCTGTCAGGGGTTCAGCACCTGCATCTGAAGCTGACAGAAGTTTCCACAAGGAGCCAGAGTGGATACCTATAGATATTGACAAAAACATTACTGATGACCCTAACCCATGAAAAAGTTAAACATTTTTGGGGGTTCAGCACAGAAATCTCTCTGCCTTTTAAACCTAACTGTTTAATTAACGTCTACGGGATATATAACCCTTGATCCATAGGACAGTTATACTCCCTTGACCTCAGCCTAAAATTTCTTACAAACCCCCCTATTAATGTCATGATTAATTGGAACCAGAGCAAATAAAACCAAACTTACATGATTACATTACAAGGTAACATTATAATCATTAAGCTTCAACAAAAGCATGACAGAACTTTGTAAAATGTAAGCATCTAGTGCTGGTCAGTGCAGTGCATGGACTGGCATTTCCTTTTTTTATGAAGTAAAAAGATCAAATTTATTAACAATTCTCTTATTTCCCTTTTGGCAAAGTTAAAATTTCCCAATAAGTCAATGCTGTGAAATTTATCTCTGAGTTTGAGGGGAAAAAGGATGGGTTGTCATGCGGTAGTAACATCACTAATAAATGAATGAACTGTAAAAGAGTTAGTGAGACTTAATCTAATCCACTTTCCATTGTCTATTCTTTCCAGAATTGTCAGAGACAATAACTCTGAGTTACAAACTACACTGTAAATCTTGGGTATGTATTCTTTTAGTTCTTATATTTATTTTCTTGCTAAAGGTCCTGATATTGAGAAATAAAAATTGAAAAATCATTTGCCCATGCAAATCATCATTCAGGATTGAGGTTTTAATTGTAATGTTGTATCTCATATTTGAACCAGATCAAATAAGAATTAAGCTCTTCATAACTTCTGCCTGCTTATTTGGTGAGTACTCGGTAAAGTGATGTGCTGCACCAGGGGGACTCCTGTGCTCCTAGTAGTGCCCTGTGTTTTCAATTACATAGCCCAGGTTACAACCACATGGGACACAGCCTAGGGCTGTGGAAATATCCATCACAAAGCACTTGATACAGTATTACCTTATAAGCTATTCTGACATTTCTGTTGTTTTTTGGGGAGGTGTTTTCTGTAGAGGGGTAGGTCAGAATGCATGTCTCTTCCATTCGTATTTTCTTAAAATAGACTGCCTTGCAAAACTGAGGTGAACAGCATTTTGTAAGAATTTTTTAAAATGGCTTTTCTTTGTATTAACACACAAGCAAAGATAATTGTTGATAAACAGAATTGCTTGCTGTTCATTCTTTCCATATTTAAAGAGATTCCCTCCTCAGATTGGAAAGTAGAACACATGATGTGACTCATACCCAGCTAGAGACCATTTAAGTGAGAAGTGTGAGCTGAAAAATGAGGTGGTCTCCAAGCAACTACAAATCATTAAGAGTGATTAGAAAATGTGCACATTCACAAACGCCATAATTAATTTGCAATAAACTAAACTACCTTCATGAAACATTGCATTCAAAACAAACTAAAAATCTCACATGTCTCCACATGTAAGGGCTTCTGCGGAACAGAGAATTGAATAAAAATTATAGTAGGTTTCACATTTGTTCTTTAGTTTCTCCATTCAATTTCAGCATGCTAGGTAGAATAGTGAGTGATTACTGTTTTCTTTGGATGCTTGGGAACAGTAGGTTAAACTAACCTTGTGTACTATTCCAAAAGTTTATAGCACTGAAACAGAGAAAGCCAGCAGTGAAAGACCAAACCTTACATCCTCTTTTCAGAACATGTTTGGCTAGCACCTCAGCTAGTCAAACACCTCTGAACTCCTAAAGATTAGTACCTCTTTTGAACAAGGTTCTGAATGACCTTCTCTTTCTCCATGCACCAGGGAGAAGCCTAACAAAAAAAGTCTATTAAATCACAGCTTGTTCTTGTGAATACCTCTCTAAATGAGTTACAACAAAGATTAGTCTTCCAAGGCATAAAGGCTGGAACTGTAGAGGAAACTTGTGCTTCCAGCTTAAAGGGAACCATAAAATAATTATCCATAACTGTGTGGGTATGATAACATGACCAGCAATGCTAGTTTCAGTGGATAGTATGGTCTAAATAAACCACTGGAGTGATGAGATATAGCCTTTTAGGTCATCTTGTAGGGAAGTGATTTGGTGAGATATTAAAGTAAAAGATTTTGTACCTTGGAAAAATTTCTAAGACAACCAAAAATGTTCTTCAGTAATTGTAGGGACATCAGGTATTTATAAGATGAGCTAAGAAAATCAAAAGAAAGGCTACACTAAAATACAAAATATATTATTTATTATAAATAAATGCTAGTATTCTCTAGCACTAAAAAAATACTTCTGTATTCCTTTAGGAATAAATACTGTGCATAATTTTGTCTGTAATCTGATTAATCAGTGTTAGATGTATATGACCAACTTACTCTTCCAGTTTGCAAAGAATAGGGCATATGTTTAGGGTTCCTGATTTTCTAATGAAAGGAAGTTTGTGATCACAGTGTCTGGAAGGGGATTGGACTATCTGCTGCTTAACTTTTGAACTATCAGTTCCAGTTAAATTCACAGTTCAGTCACTGCATGGTTCATCTTTCGTGCCTAACTCATTATCTTATGTCAGTTTTTCACTCCATTGTCTTGTATTCAATTAATAATCTCAGGCAGCCAAACAGTGGTCTCTTGTGCTTCTGATAAATTCTACAAATTGAAGATACAAGTTCCTCTGTAAGGCAGCAGTTGTAGATATTGCAAAAGATACTAGAAATTTAGAGATACTAACAGGAAAGAAAACTTTTATAGGTATAGACTATTACATTTTCCACTGATCAAGCAAAATTGTAATTTATAATGCAGTGACACTTTTGATTATCTGCAATAAAAAAAGTATCATCTGCTGCAAAATTTTCATTCAGACAAGTCTTACTGTTCAGTCTGTGATGTTATGGCATTGTATCATCTGTGCTGACCTCTCCATCTGTCACTCTGATCTTGTCTAGTCTCTTCTTACTCTCTAGATTTTTGAAACTGTATAACAGCAACTTGGAAACTATTTTAACCATTAGCAGAAGCAGAGACTGAAAAAACTTCTTTGATTTTTGTTACTGTTTATCTTGTTTTTCTTTCATTATCTCCCAGCTTCATTGCTTAGTAACTTTTATTGTCCAAGCAGATGGCCCATCAGATCTCTGACCTGCCTTGTTTCCTCATAGCAATCTCTTGTAGCTAAGAATTATTTCTGCTGCTTACTGAAAGTACCTTTTGCGAAAATTTTTCTCACCTAGCACTTTTATCTCTCATCTCTCAGTAAGCCAGTTCTTCCTCTCCAACTCTTTCAGCTGTCTATGAAATCTTTTCAAATCCTTTCATTAAGCTCCTGCCACTACTAGCTCATAATTGTTAGAGTTCTTTTTTGCCCTGACATCCTTTAATAGCCTAATCTCCACTTTCTTCCATCAGTACTTAGCACAGTAATTTTCTCCTATAGTTAATCAGTGCAACTGCTAAGATTTTTTTAGCTCCTTCTTCAAGAACAAGGAAGATCTTACCTGCAGATATTAACCACTCAAATGAACTACAGCATGTCTTTCTAAAAAAGTTCAAAAAAACCTCAAAACAAATAATTAAATAATTTACTTGCAAGTGATGCAGCCAAGTTTTTTATAATAGAACACTTTAGTAGATGAGGTTGACTTCCAAAGTAGTTTCCACTTCAAAATAATCTCGGTTTGTGGTTTGTTTGCTGGTTTGGCTTTTTGATGATGCAGGTAGTCAAATGTCCTAATCACAACCCTAGTTAACATTTTTTGCTTCAAGAGGGACCTAGGTTACTAAAGCCTTGTTCATTACATATTCATGTATGCTAGAGACCTGGGAAATCAATACCACATACACTTAAACATCTGTATTGATGAATGCCATCTCTGTTGGTTGACATTGATAAAGTGTTTTACAGGTCAGGTGGCCAGGCAGTCCTCTAGTGTAAGAGGCTCACAGGGCATCTTTCTGGAAGTCTTTTTGCTACAGTTCAATCAAATATAAAGATCTTAGCTTGAGTTTCATGATATACAGTTTCTACCGCATGTTATGTGAGGTTTGATTCTGTTTAGCTCTTCTTTCTGCTTGCCCTTCTAGTGGTCTTGTTTTTAAGCTTGCTATGACTTATACTGAGTCATATTTAACAGTCTAAACGCAAAATCAGCAGTTCTCCTAGGTCAGAGGAACATATAGCAGAAACCAGAATCACAGAGTGGTTGAGAATGGAGGGAACTTCTGGAGACCAACCCACCTGCTCAAAACAGAGTCAACTACAGCAGGTTGCCCAAGACTGTCTCCAGCTGGGTTTTGAATGTCTTCAAAGATGGAGACTCTACAGCCTCTGTGGGCAACCTGTTCCAGTGCTTGACCAGCACTTATATTTAAGTGGAGTTTGTTGTATATCAATTTGTGCCTATTGCTTCTTGTCCTGTCACCAGGTACTACTAAGAATAGCCTTGCTCCATCTTCTTTACCCCCTCCCACCAGGTAGCTATACACATTGGTAAGATCCTCCCTGAGCCTTCTGTTCTCCACGATCAAGAGTCCCAGTTCTCTCAGCCTCTTCTTGTTGTAACAGATGATTTATTATCTTCATGTTCCTTCACAGGACTTACACTGGTACGCCCATCTCTCTCTTGTCCTGGGGATTTCAGAACCGGACACGGTACTGCAGGTGTGTCTCTCCTTTGGAGAGGGCAGTAATCATATCTGGTAATGTTCTGGAAGAGCTGACAACACTGTCCCCAATGCAGCCCAAGACATTGTGGCCTTATTTTCTGCAAGGACAAATGGCTGGCTCATGTTCAACTTGTTGTCCACCAGAACATCTAGGTCCTTTTCTGAAAAGCTGCTTTCCTGCCAGTAGGCCCCCAGAGTGGACTAGTGTCTGGGGTGCTGTCTTTCCCAGGTGCAGGACTTTGCATTTCCTTCTGCTGCACTTCCTGACATTCCTATCAGCCCATTTCTCCAGCCTGTTGACGTTCCTCTGACTGCCAACACATCCACTTGGTTTATCAACCATTTCTCCCAGTTTTGTATCATCTGCAAACTTTCTGAGGGTGCACTCTGGCCCACCACCCATGTCATTAATGAATATGTTAAACTGTCTTGGACTCAATTTCAGTCCCTGTGCAACACCGCTATTGCTTGGCCTCCAGCTGGACTTTGTGCTGCTGATCACAACCTTTAGACCCTGGCAGTTTCCAGTCCACCTCACTGTCTGCTTATCTAGTTTCTCCTTCCTCAGCTTGTCTGTGAGGGTGTTGTGGGAAACAGTGTTGAAAGCCTTACTAAGTTGAAATAAGCAACAACCACTGCTTTCCCCTTTCACCAAGTCAGTAATCTTATTTTAGAAAGGAGAAAGTGTTTTGGGACAACTGGCTGTGGGAGTGAAACAGCAGATTAAAAATCATTAGTTAAGTGTTTTGGCTCCTTTTTGTGTCCTTTTCAAAAATATGTGTCAAGAAGACAAGCTATTTGTGAATGGTAAGAATTTTTGGCTGAATTCAGCAAAAGAATACAAATTATTTTATTTTTAAATTGGCTTTAGAGTCTCCATATTGAGCTCTAGTTTTATTCTCTTAAAAGCTCTTGCTGCTCACTGTTGAGAAATAGGTTACTGACCACTTCTAGTATTTTCCTTCAGAGCATACTAGCAGTGTTTCTCCCAAAGTCTTTATAGAGAAGAAAGAGAAAATGTAACCTTATTTTTTTTTCCCCACAAGTGGCCTCTCATGCAGTAGCACAGCATTTACAGAGATATTCTACTGCTTAACCAAACCTTTGCTTTCATGTGTTTTAACCTGCTCTTTGGGAAAAGCACATTTAGTACGTTCTGCTGTGGTTGTCCACAAAGAGATTTTACAACCTTTCTGAAGAGTGCAGGGCTTCAAGAGGCAGGAAATGTGAATTCTATAATGTTCAAGGTGAAAAATCTAATTCCACTGAAGTCACTGCCTGAAAAAGGCCGTTTTGGATGTTGTTTGCCAGCTAAAACAAGATCACTTACAAAAGGATTTGTGCTGGTTTTGGCTAGGATAGAGTTAATTTCTTCATAGTAACTAGTATGGGACTGTGTTTTGGAGTTGTGCTAGAAAAAGTGTTAATAATACAGAGATTATTTTGTTCCTGCTGAGCAGCGCTTACACAGAGCCAAGGCCTTTTCTGCTTCTCACCCCACCCCACCAGTGAGTGGGCTGGGGGTGCACAAGAAGCTGGGAGGGGACACAGCCAGGACATCTGACCCCAACTGACCAAAGGGATATTAGATGGCATCATGCTCAGCAAATAAAGCTGGGGAAGGAAGAAGGAAACACAGGATGTTTGGAGTGATGGCGTTTGTCTTCCCAGGTAACTGTTACACATGATGGAGCCCTGCTTTCCTGGAGATGGCTGAACACCTGCCTGCTCATGGGAAGTAGTGAATGAATTCCTTCTTTTGCTTTACCTATTAAACTGTCTTTATCTCAACCCATGAGTTTTCTCACTTTTGCCCTTCTGATTCTCTCCCCCTTCCCAGTGGGGGGCAGTGAGCAAACACCTGTGTGGTGCTTAGTTGCCAGATAGGGTTAAACTATGATGATATTAAAAGAGTGTGATTAAACAGATTAAAACCAAACAAAATATCCTATCTGAAAAGATTTGCCAATCTATCATTTATTTATCTGTATTAAATATGCACAAATCAAATGGGAAAGCCAGATACTAAAAACTTTTATTTACCAACCCTGACTAATGTTAGGAGCACTGCAAATACCTTCCTGCCCTTTGCTTCCTACTCTCTGCTTTCGCAGACTAGAATACAGGCCTGAAGCTACCAGAGCATATCAGGTTATTTGATGGCTGGCTGGTCAGTTTGCATTCTCTGTGTGACAAAGTGTTGGCAGCTGTAGTCTGATAAGGAATGATGAGACAAAAATATGTATTGATAAAAAGTTGCCCTGCCAAGCCATGTGTGGTATAAGCCTGACTGTTTTCATGAAGAAAATAAATCTGATTAAAAAACTGACATTAGTAGCTGTTCTCCTTTCTGTATTTGTTTATAGTTGTGTACTCTGGAAGCATGCTAAGGATCTGTTTTTTAGGTGCAGTATTTTATTGAATGTCATTGCAGTTGGGTACATAAAACTGCTAATTTCAAATTCCCAACTGCATCTTGTTTATAGATGAATGTGGCTTATAATTCTCTGGCACATATTCACCAGAAAATGTAAAACAACTTTGGGTAGACATCAGGGAGATAGATCTGCAAATAGTTTTGCAGACTTAACAGTTATTTAAGATTAGGTATGGGAGAAAAAGTTCTGAGAAATTTAAATGTTAAAGACATGCAAATTCTGACTTTCTGTCAGCAGAATCACGTCTGTAAAAGAAAAAAGAATTGTGAGATTTGCTGTTGGTACTCGGCTGCTCTTTTAGAAGGAAGATAAAGAACCTGTTAGTCAACACTATGAAATAGTCAACCAGTCACACTGAAGTCTAGTCTTGGTAGAAAACAGGGCTTTCTAGATAAGTAAAACATAATTTTCCATTGATGGTTGTAGCAGCTGTAGAAAAAGGACAGCCCATACAGACATTGGACACATGGGAATGAAGGAGCACAAACTTTAAAGAATAGAATAAAGAAGTACTTTTAAATATTATTTGCACTACATTGTCATCTTCGAACACCATTTCTTACCTTGTACCTTAGTGTTATCCTTGGTGTATACTCACACTACAAATACACTGACAAAGATTTGGGTTCCCAGAATAATCTACATTGTAAGTATAAAATACAAGACTATGCCTGGATCACAACTGATTGGAAATTCCAGGTGAGAACATTTGTCAGTGTAATGGGCAGTTGCTTTCACATTTAAACCAGCACAAATTAATATTGGGAATAGTAACTTTTAGAGAGGTGGTCCCATCATTTCATTAAGCTGTTGGCATTTGCTTATCAGGGAGCAGGAAAAGTGAAAATACAGTTTGTGTCCCCAGGAAATGATGAAGACATTTTTACAAATCCAGATGAAAAATGTTGAAACTGTGTGATACTTTGGTAGCCTGTACTGAGATGTAAGATGAAATAATGTATGTGCTGTTACATCAGTACACATATAAAAAAGGGAAGTGTTACTTGTGGCAAGAGCTATAGAACTGTAGTATTTAAGTTGTAAGTGTGATGGAAGGATGACATTCATGTCTGTGCTGTAACTATAGCTCTGGTGCAGCTGGGTATAAGGTCTGTGCCTGAGCACGCACCCTGTGCATTTAGGTTGTTAATTCCCTGGGTGGTCCAGGAACTCCCCATATAGCCATCACATAGATGAGACACTAGGCTGACTTGAGACAAGGTAATTGACTGAACTTCTAGCCACTTTCCCAATAAATACTTGACTAACTGTTACTGGAACTCTCCAGGTGGGAATTTTGGGCAGTCCTGAAGATTCCCTCAGGCAGCCCCTGCCAGGCCTTCCTTTATTCCTAAATGTGTTCATTGACATCCTGTGTGGAGAATCTGGCAGCCCCAACACAACACCCCCAGGTGATTCCTGCTGATCAAACTGTACTTGTAAATAATTAGTAGAAACTCTTCCTGCAGATGTAGAAACAGTCATGCAGGACAGTTGTCTGGATATAGGTAAGGTAGGTAGAAGATTTTTAACACATAGCTTAAGATAAGCAGCAGGGACAGATCATAATGTGGTCACAGAAGACCACAGGACAGGCTGGTGTAAGAACTGAGCAGAACACCAATTTGGAGAGTCTCATCCAGTCCAGCTGAAGGTTAAGCTGCGAGGACCTTGCAGCAGAAACTTTCTCACAACCAGTGATTTACTATTTGGTCATCTGCTGATGGTGATTCTTAAAGAATCGATGTGATTATATATGATGATATAATGATGAAACAACCTGTGCTGATGCTTGTGAAGTATCTTCCAAAACAGTGATAGTTTGGCACATCAAGTTTTTAATCATATCAGTACTTCCTCCAGTATTTACAGGCAGTTATGTCTCCCAAAATCATGCAAAAGGGATCAGTAATTACCTGCACATTGCTGATTAAGCCTCCAAAGTACTTCTTTTTAGCACTGACTAAAGCTGCTTTGGCATTTGCCACCTTTAAGGCCTAAAATGTAGACTTATTTAATTGATAGCATAACTGAAGAGGCAACTTCTCTCATCTGTTTTCAATTCAGTTTCTTCCCTGAATCCTACTTCTAAAATGAACTGAGCTTCCAGATAGCAGCTGTTATTCCAATTTCCTCCTGCTGCTGCTATTAGAAGTTATCTTTACTGGCTTTCCTGGAGAACCATGTTACAGTCTTTGAGAAAGCACCACCGGTTATTCAGGGTTCAAATTGGCTCTAATGTTCAGTTAAATAGCTTCCTTTTTTCATGTGACAGATTTATTTTACTTGCATGTTATCTTTTTCATCTTCCTTTCTTACTTTGTAACATAAGTGGCTTTTCAATAACTTAAAGATTTCTAGTTCGATTCTCTGAACAAGACTAAGAAAGTGAAAGATGTGAAATAGCTTGCTCTCTGAGAAGTAAGAAATGAGGTCTGACACTTTTCTCAAGTTGGAAAACAGCTCATCTACTCAACTTGCCTGGTAATTAAATTATCAAATACTCTTTAGTCCTAATACCATGTCTTTGTAGACATTCCACTTTAGAATTAATTTTAGTATATGTTTCTTAAGCTTAGGATTTGTCATCAATCTTCATTAATCAGCCTGGGTAACCACAAAAGAACTAAAGCAATAGCTCTCTGTGTGATTTGTATGTATATCTTTGGAAACAGGGCTATCTCTGAGGACTCTTGAAGTGTAGTGCAAAGCACAGGTTCAAAGCTTTTATATGTACATTACTACAGCAATAAAAACAAATTTACGGAAAGCTAACCAATATTCTTAGAAATGTTTTAAAGATTCAGCTGCCACACAGATGCATATAGCCCTTCATATTGTTTTCCATACCGTCCAGTTTTTGATTCACAATTTTTATTTACTCTTTTGAGAATTTGACTAATGTTTCTCAAGAACTGCTTGTGATGATTCCAAGAACTTTTTAGTAGTTGCTTGTCTAAATAATTAATTCTACATTGGGCGGTATCAAGTCTGTATTTGGAGATGTAAGGGGATAGAATAGTTAGGTTTCATTTTTTTCTTCCTTTTTCTCATTTCTGTGAGAAACTTACAGCCTCTACTATGCCAGTTTTATGAACCGGATCCTTTATCCATTGACTTTAGCAGTATAGGGTTAAAACTTTCAGAAAGAAACAAAATGGAAGTAATGCAAATTAATATATCTATGAGGATACTTTCATATGGAGATAGGTGAAAATGAGCATTTTAAATAAAATTATTGAACCGAAACTTATCAAAAGGCAGCATAGTTTAACAAACCACCAATTTTCAAATCTTAAGAAAGCATAAGAAAGCTACTAGTCCAGGAAACTATTTGAATTATTGTACCTTCTTATTTTACTGATAAAATTAGCCTAGCTACAGAACTACATTCTTCTTAATTTTTAGGGATGAAGTATATTCATTATTATGTAGGTAAAGTTGTTGTTGGATGTCTGGCACTAAGAATCCCAGAAAGAACACAGAGAGCTATAATTGCGCTCATCTGCTTTCGTTCAAACATATGTGGATCCTTCTGTATCCAAATTGCTAGTGAAACATTATTTAAGAGATTCACAGTATACCTCTGTTTAAAATTGTATTTCTATCTCATTGATCTCAATCCCTGTTTTTTTGTCCTCCCCTAAGGCAGTGCATTGATGTGAATACATTGACAAGAATGCATAACGTATATTAATTTATAGCGATACCTCATACCAACTTCAAAAACAACATATGGTCCCCTCTAATTGGAGCAACATAGCTAAGTTTGAAATACTCGGAATACTTTGCGAATAAGATAGTCTTAGAATTTGCTATATGTGATTTAATAGAAGGAAGTCTGGAGACACTGTATCCTTGAGTAGAATTAATAAGGGAAATGTACTAGAATTAGCTAGTCTAGTATCAGTAAGAATTGTGTAACCAAGCCAAAAAATGAACTGAGCACGCCCGAATTGTTCAGCCAGCAGACACGGTGAGGAAGTCTATTGACGACCACCAGACGACCCTGGAAGACCACCAATGAACATGAATGAGCATGAGTTAAGGACACTTGCACATATTAATGAGTTCCAAAAATAGTATGAATATGATAATAGTTTCCTAGAAATCTAATGAATATGTATATTTTGATTGCATGTAACCCCTGTAGTAGAGCAACTCAGTGTGCAAACTAGGTTGAGCCACTCCCTGTGTGCCTGGCACTGCAATAGAGAATGCCTGCTTTCTAAAACTACAAATTGCATTTTAGAGGTTTCTTATATTTGCTGGCTTATGGTATCAGTAGAATAACTGACAGCATACCCTCTACCAAGGTCAGCCTTGTCAAAATCAGCCCTAATGATGGAAGTGATGATGTAAGTATTAAAATAGTTAATAAATGCCTTAAGCTGTCATATTGTGATCTATTACATCTTATACATAAAATACAATACTATGATAAATGTCAGGTAAAGTCTGGATTTCTTTAGCTGAACTGATTAGTGGAAGTATTAATTAGATGAACAATTGAGCTTTAATAAGATACAGATAAAATGTGATTCATGAAGGAAACATGCAGACATTACACATAACCTTCAAAAATGCATCTGATTCTTTACCTGGATGCAGATTTTCTGTAACACATATGAGAGTACCAAGCCATAATAATCAAGACTGAAGTCATTTTAAATTACAATGAAAGTAGAAATACAGACTTTGATGATAATATTTAAATGTAAAAAAGAGAAGTTCTTTCTGAGAGGTGGTATCTGTCTGTCTCTGTTCAACTTGTGTACTGAGGCCCTTCAAGGAAAGTCGCTGCTTAGAGGTGCCCCCTAGCATTCATGAATTTATAGACTTTTTGATCAGCTATGAGAAGCCTACTGTGAAAAACAAGTTTAAGAGAGTACATTTCAAACTTCTAATTGCCTTTGGATTCATTCTCCATCCCTGAATGAAAGAATCTGTTTCTTTAGAAAATAAAATAAGATTAAACATACTGAGTAACAACTTAAAAGAAGAAAATAAAGTAATGACAGAAATAGAACCAAGAAAAGGTCAAGAAAAAGCAGGATTATTCACTATATCAATTTATGTGATAAGTATACATTCACAAGCAAATTTTTAATAGAAGGCATATTAATTGTGCTCTGCTGAGGGTAAATGCAAATAAATTGATTTATCTAGTTGGATAATAGGTCCTTTACTCAGTTTCCGTATATGTTAAACTGCCAAGGAACCAACTTTTTAACTAGTTCTTTATAACCATCTGTGTCTATACACATAGACAATTAAGAACTAGTACATGTTTTTCATTTTATATACACAGTTACCTCTGAAAACTTTCATTTCTCATGCAGGGTCAAGATGCTAAATTTTGTATAATATACCTCTGTACCATTTTGTCCAATGGATGAATATGAAGGTCTGATAAGTCACTTAGGATTTTTCAAGTCAGAAAAAACAACACTTGCAACTGCTCAAGCCTGACAGTGAACATCATTCTTAAGGGAGGATTTAACGCAGAGACAGTGGGCCAGATTCACAGCTAGTATTAATTAGAGATGTATTTGTCAGTAATTTGGCCAGAGGTGTCTCAGATGAACTCTCCAGCTGAGGGTGTTCCTCCACCTATAGCAATCAACGTATGATTCACCAAAATATCTAGTAATATAATTGCGATGTCCTAAGTTTCTTTCAGCTTCTGCAAAATATGTAAGAGTCTCTTTTCTCTTACCATCTTTTTAAGGGTATTTTTAGGCTTTCTTATATGTAGACCCTTGTTCAAACATAAATATCTTCCATATTCCAACGGAAAACTCATTATGTTAAATGCTCTGTGAAGGAGAGTATACTGCAGTTAGTGCTGGAAAACTAAAATATCAGTCTGGTTGGGTTTTGCCTGATTTCCTGCCTGTGGAGTTCCCTAAATCTTTCATGTGTAAAGCACCTCTGAAAGTAAGTGTATCCATTAGTCATGTTGTCATGTCTAATGCAAATTTTATCTTCAATGACAATACAGGAGAGTTTTACAATGTATATAGCGGATACTTTAATAGCCATTTATATAGCCAGTATGTTTATGTAAGTTTAAATGACAATAAGGCAGTGTTCCTTAGGGAACAAACTGCTTTAACATGTTCATCATAGTGAACTGCATAATTCTGCAATATTAAAATATTACAAGGCATAATATAAGCCATATGCTTAAACATTCACCAAGCAGCAACTAGTCCCTGACCAGGCCCCTCACTTCACTTTGGATCTGTTTTATTCCCTTAATTTTGTTCTCTTAATTATAGGTAATTATTATAAAGAGTTATAGAGAATTGTCTTAATTATAGAGAACAAAATCTGTAACACCAGGGTTGAACTCTGGTAGTTTATATTAAAGATAAATTATGTTAGAATAATATAAAACATGTACTAAAAATGTGCCACTCCCCCAAATTACTATCATTTAATATTATGAACTAAGGTTCGTAGCATGCTGCAAAGTTGTAAATGTGTATCTTTCTAAAGCGCTACATCATAGACGACTATCCTGATCATCTAGGTAAATGACCTTCTATTTAACCGGGCAGGCAGCTAAACACCACACAGCTGTTCACTCACTCCCCTGTCCCAGCAGTAGGATGGGAAAAAAAAATAATTAATGGGTTGAGATCAAGACAGTTTAATAGGACAGAAAAGGAAGGGCAAATAATAACAATGATAAAAGAATATACAAAGTGATGCACAATGAAATTTCTCACCACCTGCCAACCAACTCCCAGCCAATTCTGAGCAGTGGTTGCCCCTGTCCCAGCCAACTCCCCCTAGTTCATATAGCGAGCATGACATCATATGGTATGGAATATTCCTTTTAACAATTTGGGTCAGTTGTCCTTGCTGACCCAAATTGTTAAATTACAGCTGTCCTGTAATTATTAATAGTTTCCGAGAGGTGGCTCCTGAGGTACTGCGATGATGGTGATGCTGAGTACACGTACCCGATTAGTCCTGTGACCAGTAATTTTATCATATCACAAGACAGCATAACACAGTGCTGCAAAACAATAACCTTGACCCAGCTCCCAGAGGTGATAAACAGCACAACAGGGAGCATACACTGCAAGTAAGGTGTCACATAACACAACTTTGAGAGCAAGCACGACGAGTTTAAGAGCATATGAACCAACATTGTGACCAGCAACTCTTAAACCAATATAATTAATGTTTATCACAAATATGTTTTAACATACTCTGGTCAAATATGTCATTATTTCAGCCCTTCATGCCCCACATTGGTTGTAAAAAGAACTTTTGTGGTTTAACCTGTGGCTAGCAGGCAGCTAAACACCACACAGCCATTTGCTCACTCCCCTCTCCCAGCAGTGTGATAGGGGAGAGAGCTGAGAACAAAAAAGTAAAATTCATGGGTTGAGATCAAGACAGTTTAATAGGACAGAAAAGGAAGGGAAAATAATTATTACAATAATAATAATAATAAAAAACAAAAGAAGTGATTCACAATGCAATTGCTAACCACCTGCCAAATGATGCCCAGACAGTTCCTGAGCAGTGATTGCCACCCCCTGGCCAAGTCCCCCCAGCGTATATACTGAGCATGACTTCATATGGTGTAGAAAATCCCTTTGGCCAGTTGGGGTCAGCTGCCTTGGCTGCGTCCCCTCCCAGCTTCCCGCTTGCAGGGCATGGGAAGCTGAAAAGTCCTTGACTAGTGTAAGCACTACTTAGCAACAACTAAAACATCATTGTGTTATGAACATTATTCTCACACTAAATCCAAAACACAGCACTACAACACCTACTAGGAAGAAAATTAAAGTTAATTAGTTGGGGTAGAGTTATCCCAGCTGAAACCAGGACACAATATTAAAGAATAAATACTGTCCTTTTATTTTAAAAGGCGCCACTTCTAAGTGCGTATTAAAGGACTCCGCTGTGTTAATAGCCATAACCATATATTTGCGTGAATAAGACATATGTGAAGAAAACCCATCAGATTTAAGAATGACAAGCACTAAAAAGACTTCTACAGACCCTACAGAGCCACTCCAAGTTTTCTGACCAGTTAAAACTCTTTAATTTTTTTATAGGATTTTAAAGCCACTATGAGAAAATTCTCTCCAAGATCATGTACCATATTTAATCCTTCTTGACTGACTGTCCTCTCTCTTAATGCTATGAATTTTTGCAGTACTTTTTTTAGTACTCTGTTTCAGTCCAAAACTTCAGTTTACTCTTTAAAAGCCTTTTGAAGCTTCTCCAAGCCAGGGATCCCGTGATTTAGCTAGCTCTAGTTGGAGATCTGCCCCTAATATCAAACTTTAGTCTCCTTTGCTGCAAATTTTGTAAATTATTGCTTGCACCGTCCTTGACGAACATAGACAACAGTTGATCATTGTCCTCTATATGGAGGGCATTATACATATTTGAAGACTGTGATCATGTCCCAGTTCAGTCTTTTCTCTTGTAGACTAAACAAGCTCCACTATTTCAACCTTTCCTCATAGGTCATTTTCTGCACCTCTTATCATTTTTATTACTCTTCTCTGGACTCTATCCAGTTCGTTTACATCTTTCTTAATGACTTGAGCCTGTTCTGTGTCCACTAACAGAACCACATGCTTCCTCACATAGTTAAGGCCTGGTTTTAAAACAAACAATTAGGACTAAACGATTTAATCACAAAGTGACTCGGGTAAAACACATTTGTGTGAGAGCTATCTCTTCCTTCCTAGGACTAAAACAATGCTTTGACAATTTTGTTAGCCAAGAAAAAACAAAATGCATGGTTTGTAATGTATGGGAGTGATTAAACTAGTTTGGGAAACATTATGAGGTTCATTCTGTCATTTCTGACTACCTCTGTCAGACAGGAGATGTCTACACAATTTTACTTCTTTTTTTCTGGTCCTCTTGACCTACAGCAATGTGTAGGAACTGCTGCTTAAATGTAGACTTCACAGCCATTATCCAAATTTTATAGCAATCACTTTCTCCGTAGTTCTAGAAAGTTATGGTTTGCTTTAAAAAAAAACAAACTGTATTTAAAAAATGAAAATAAAATTCTATTATAAGCATTTGAAAACAGTTATTGGTCTGGAGTTTAGAGCAAAATCATATACCTCACAGTTACGTAAAGATACACATTACCTTTGACCTGATATAAAAGATAAGCAAATGAAGTACAACTTGACCTGGCATTTGATAGCTGTTCAGAAGAGTGAAAAAAATAATTAAGGCAACTTGTTTCTAGAGGAAAGTCTTTTGAGGAGCGGCTGAGGGAACTGGGGTTGTTTAGCTGGAAAAGGAGGGGTACCTTAAGGGGAGACCTTATGACTCTCTACAACTAGTAATAAGTGATAGAACAAGATTAAATTGCCTCAAGTTACACCAGGGGTGGAATAGAATAGAATAGAATAGAATAGAATAGAATAGAATAGAATAGAATAGAATAGAATAGAATAGAATAGAATAGAATAGAATAGAATAATTAAGGTTGGAAAAGACCTCTAAGATCATCAAGTCCAACTGTCAACCCCACACCACCGTGCCTCCTAAACCGTGCCCTGAAGTGCCACCTCTACATGTTTTTTTGAATGCCTCCAGGGATGGTGACTCCACCACCTCTCTGGACAGCCTATTCCAATGCATGACCTAGGAAATTTGGATATTAGGAAAATTGGATATTAGGAAATTTTTCCTAATATCCAATCTAAACCTCCCCTGATGCAGTTTGACACCATTTCCTCTTGTTCTGTCGCTAGTAACTGGGAAGAAGAGACCAACACCCACCTCACTACAACCTCCTTTCAGGTAGTTGTAGAGAGCAATAAGGTCTCCCTTCAGCTCCTCCTTTTTTCCAAGCTAAACAATCCCAGTTCCCTCACGTGCTCTTCATAAGACTTATTCTCCAGACCCTTCACCAGCTTTGTTGCCCTTCTCTGGGCACGCTCCAGCAGCTCAATGTCTTTCTTGTAGTGAGGGACCCAAAACTCAACACAGTATTCGAGGTGCGGCCTCACCAGTGCTGAGTACAGGGGCACGATCACTTCCCTGCTCCTGCTGGCCACACTATTCCTGATACAAGCCAGGGTGCTGTTGGCCTTCTTGCCCACCTGGGCACACTGCCGTTCAGCTAGATGTCAACCAGCACGCCCAGGTCATTTTCTGCTGGGCATCTTTCTAACCACTCTTCCCCAAGCCTGTAGCGTTGCATGGGGTTGTTGTGACCAAAGTGCAGGACCCGGCACTTGGTCTTGTTAGACCTCAGAACAATTGGCCTCAGCCCATCGATCCAGCCTGTCCAGATCCCTCTGCAGAGCCTTCCTACCCTTGAGCAGCTCAACACTCCTGCACAACTTGGTGTCATCTGCAAACTTACTGAGGACACACTTCATCCCCTCATCCAGACCATTGATATATATATTAAACAAAACTGGCCCCAACACTGAGCCCTGGGGAACTCTGCTCGTGACCAGCTGCCAAGTGGATTTAGCTCCGCTCACCACAACTCTCTGGGTTTGGCCATCCAGCCGGTATTTCTGCCCAGCGAAGAGTACACCTGTCTAAGCCATGGGCCACAAGCTTCTCTAGGAGGAAGCTGTGTGAGACAGTATCAAAGTCTTTACTAAAGTCGAGGTATACAACCCACAGCTTTTCCCTCATCCACTAGGCGGGTCACGCTGTCATAGAAGGAGATCAGGTTGTTCAGGCAGGACCTGCCTGTCATGAAGCCATGTTGGCTGGGCATCATCCCCGGGTTGTTCTGCACTTGCCTGGTAAGCTTACTCAGGATGAACTGCTCCATAATCTTCCCCCGTACTGAGGTCAGGCTGACTGGCCTCTAGGTCCCTGGATCCTGCTTCTGGCCCTTCTTGTATATGAGCGTCACATCAGCAAGCCTCCAGTCATCTGGGACCTCCCCCTGTTAACCAGGACTACTGGTAAATGATGGAGAGTGGCTTGTCGAGATCCTTTGCCAGCTCCCTCATTACTTTCAGGTGGATCCCATCCAGCCCCATAGACTTGTGAGTGTCCAGGGGGCTCAGCAGGACATAGACTGCTTCCTCCTGAATTATGGGGGCTTCATTCTGCTCCCTGTCCCTGCCTTCCAGCTCCCGGGGCTGAATACCCCAGGGATATCTGGTCTGACAGTTAAAGACTGAGTCAAAGAAGGCATTTGTTACCTCAGCCTGTTTCTCATCCTCGGTGGCAATGTTCCTCTCTGCGTCCCATAGAGGATGGAGATTCTCTTTGGTTCTCTTTTTGTTGTCAATGTATTTATAAAAACATTTTTTGTCATGCCTTACAACAGTGGGCAGGTTGAGTTCTAGCTGGGCTTTTGCGTGCCTAATTTTCTTTCTGCAAGACTTAACGAGATCCCTGTACTCTTCTGGAGTTGCCTGCCATTTCTTCCAGAAGTGGTGGACTGTCCCTTTTTTCCTGACTACTAGAAGAAACTCCCTGTTCAGCCAGGCCACTCATCTTCCCTGCTGGTTTGTCTTGTGGCACATGGGTACAACCTGCTCCTGTGCCTGCAAGATTTCCTTCTTGAAGAATGCCCAACCTTCCTGGACCCCTTTGCCCCTCAGGGCTGCCACACAAGGGATCCTCCCAACCAGTGTCCTGAACAGTCCAGAGTCTGCTCTCCTGAAGTCCATGGCAATAGTTTTGCTGATTGGTTTTAGATTGGATATTAGGAAAAATTTCTTCACTGAAAGGTTTGTAAAGCATTGGGACAGTCTGCTCAGGGAAGTGGTTGGTTCACCATCCCTGCAGGTATTTAAGAGACATGTGGATGTGGTGCTTAGGGACACGGTTTAGTGGTGGACTTGGCAGTGTTAGGTTAACTGTTGGACTTGATGACCTTAAAGGTCTTTTCCAGCCCAAATGATTCTATGATTCTATGACTATCATACTGCTGGTGCTCAAGAATATACAAGATTTTTTTCTTTGAAATGAGAAGGTATCCTTTGACTTCTAAGTTTTATGTTGTCTAGATTAATTTTGTTCCTTTTGCATTGAATTCAGTTCTAGTTAGAGGGGTGTTTTTCCCCTTGGTGTTATCCATTTAGTTTACAGTTTCTTACAGAAACTGTAGAATACCAAAGAATTTTATTGGATCATGCTTGTTTAATGGTTGCAATTTAAAGCCTGTCTATATTAATCATGTGTCCATCAGTAAACTAACTGTGCTGATCTCCAAGCAATTCCAAGACTTCGGTTTGCCAGAAGTGAGCATATCCTACACAAGTATGCAGTGGATAACACCTGGGTACTGCAGAGTATAACTGCCTGTGATCAATAAGCTATTTTGGTTTTAATGTGTTGCTGTAATGTTGTGTGCATTTTCATCACGGTGTTGCTGGAATGTTGTGTGCATTTTCATCATGGTGCTTGGAGCAGCTAACCATTGGAAATGTATTCGTCTGCTTTCCTTTCTGGTGACTGCTTAGTAAGAGCAGCTTGTAACAGCTGATGACAGACAGTGAATTTTTATCCAGGAGACACACTTTGGACTGAGAAATAGTTATCAGTCATCTCTGTTTCCATCCCCACATTCTCTACATCCTAACTCCTAGTCTTCTCTGTACCCACATCCCCCTGGTACTTTCCCAAAAAACTCAGCTACAGACTGCATACTGCTCAATGACCAATATCCTCTCTCCGATACACTTGTTATCTCTCAGGCCCTTTCAAGCCTCTTTATTCATTAAAAAACTTTTGTGCATACATAGATTCAGAACATACCTCTGTACCCACAATCCTGAAAAGCTGATCTGATGGCTTGCCTTTAGCAGGTTGCTCAGAATTACAGCCTGACTCTCTCCTACGCACTGAATCAGTCTGTGCTGGCTAGTGGGCAGCTGAGGGGGTACACAGCCCTGACTTACCTGCCTTCATGGAGGTGCCGTATCCCATTTGAATTTATTGGCAAATCTATGTCTGAAATGTCAATACAGGTTCAGATCCTCATAGGGCACAGAAGACATGTAGCAGGCCACTAGAACTAACAACAACATGATTTAATGTTCTTTAGACCTTACTGCTAGCAGACTGGGCTGATCAAGTCCGATGGTCAGTGCAAACTACAGGTAGAAGTTGGGGAGAGGGACATAAGGGATGAATGATGAGCAGAACTAATAAAAATTATAGAAAAGGAAGGAAGGGAAGAAATCTGGAGATTGAACTGCATTGTGTTATTTTTTTAATAATTACTGATCATTTCTTGTTTAATATGTCTGGTCTTTATCAGTTTACTGATTCCTAAGTCATTACCATTGCTTTTTATATAGATGCAAATATTTAACCTCCAGCTGCCTGCTAGTAATAAATATGTTTAAGCTATGGGACATGATTTTTTCTGCTGCTTTTCCTTAAGCAATCATTTGAGAACTAGAAAGCATAGCTAAGGCAAGGGTTCAAAGGGACATTCCAGTTTTGCAGATATTTGAAAAAGACTAGTTTTCCCCCTGGTCTCCAAAGCTCAGCTTTTGACCCTGTGAGGCTGGTAGATTCCACTGAAAGCTAGATTTAGTGTTTTACATCATCTTTTCTAGCTCTCCTTATGTTCATACTTGTTTGTGCCAGGCTTAATATGCAATGTGGGTCAAATTCAACTGAGTACAATTACTTTGGTAGCATGTCCTTGGAAAGAAATTGCCTTCATTTTTTTTCTTTCTTTTATATTTTTTTTCTTTAATAATCAAATAATCATACCTAACCCTGATACTGTACTTTATTAGTCTGGTGATATTTTTGTTGTCTTTCACCTTTGTGTCTGCAAAACTGGTACAGCACTGACAGTTACCTAATAAGCCACACATCTTTTTCCCTGTGCCTAGTATAGCATAGGATTCAGCTTGAGACTGAGAGCTGAATTTAGCTTCCTAAAGCACGATAGCTTTTTGGGCTTCCAGTACCACGCAGATATAGCCACTGTCAATGAGGTCTTAATCCTGGGCTGAATCCTACCCCTAATCTTATCCTAATTTTGAAGCAGTTGCTCTGTACTTACTGAGACTTTAACTTGAAAGCCATTCTTAAGCTGCTGAATCTTTTCACTAGAAAAAAAAAATCAAGCTGATGGAGAAGAGAAAGCTTTGGAATTTCCCTTTGTTTAGACTAGGTATCCAGAGGTTATATACCCAGGTGAAACATCCACCTCTTTCAAACCCATAAAATTAGAACTGGAAACTCCTGCCAAGTTCTCAGAGTATTTTGGCATTTCCCTGCTTAGTCAAAAACATAAAGGTAAGTTCAACTGTGGAGGAAAACTCTAAAGACACTATCTCAGTCATTCACCCTCACGAATGGTAGTGTGTTTCATAATTTCAGTGGAATGTACCTGTTCATGATACTTGATTTTACAGTATCATCTAAATAATGATAGTGTGGGTTTTTGTGGTTCTTTTTTAAAGTACAGCCTCCTTTCCCTTTCCTTGTCCACATTCACACTTCATAATATCTTCCTGTTTGGAACGGTGTATGGCATTTTCTTACATCTCAAGAGCTAACGGGTGACCTGAAACAGGGACTAGATTTGGAGACCCTGTGTGCAAAATGATAATAAAACAAGGGAATCTGAAAGCAAAGAAACATTTTGTCTAAAGCTATTGGCCTCAGCTCCTGTGAAAAAGAGGCTATAGATTTCATACAGTTCAACATTTCTGCTAGCTCATAACTCAGTGCTGTCTTGTTATTTGAAATAAAGCACTAGGTTTTCCTTGAATATGTCCATTAGGAAAGATTTAGATGAAGATATATGGGGATGTATTCAAATGTAGTCAGACAGCCTAATGATCAGATCTTTTTCCATTTCTGTTAATCAGGAGGTAGTGATGAGGGCCAGTGATACAACCAGGCAAGCTCACATGTCTTGTAAGCAAGCTTTTTAGTCATGCTCTAAACCTTAAAATAATCCTGAATACTCTCCATTTTTAGCAATGAGGGGAAAAAAAAACCCCAACCCTCAAGCTCTTCAGTATTTTCTGTCCTTTCCCATTCTTAATTCCTTAGAGGTTTGGAAAGAAAGACCTACCACCTGCCTGCCAGACAACATGTCAGGGGACCCTTATCTTTTTTTCCAACTGCTTGCCAGGAACTGGGTTAAGAAAAAATGTAGGCTGAAGATGGGAATGAGCCAGCCTTGGAAGCCTCCCCTTGCCAGTAATGTGCTGAGCAACCAAAGGTGTCCTCTCCTGTCCTGAGCCCTGCGTATTGCCATCTCAGGGCTTAGTGCTTGTACGTTAAATAGGTTTTGCCTATGTATCTCCTTTCTCACAAGCTTATCCTCTGCAATGCTTTTTATCCATAAATAGATGACAGCTGTGTATATGACCCAGTCAGCTTTAAAACAGGAGCTCTACATACTAGTTTACTCGATGTGAGTAATATTTAGGTTAAGAACGGTGAGTCCTTTGGTAGTACTACCAGCAGTCCACAAGATGTCATACTATGACAAAAATGGCAATTTCTGTGTACCTGGAAAGTAATGCAGTACTAACCTTCCAGAAACAGCACAGCCTGTTCAGGCAGCTTCAGCTTAAGGTGTTCAGCAAGCAGAAGGCCACCCTTGAGCAAGAATGTTCTGAGATCTATTGTAATCTCTTGCTAGGCACTGAGTTGCCGACTTGATTTCATCTCTAAATTATTAAAAGAACATGTGAATAAATGCACCCTCAAGCTCAAACTCATAGCTCTACACAAGTTGCAGACTCAGTGGAAGGGAAAGGAATTGCACAAAGTTGCCCAACTAGAAACTTGGTTCTGTCATCTGAATTGAATATACTGTATGGTTAGCAAGAGTGGAACATAAATGTACCCAAACCAAGAAAGTTTATTGCTACTCTCAAACTTCTCACTTTACGCAATGAGCGCTTCTTTGAGTAGTTCTAGAAGTTGCTGTTCTTTTAAATAAAATATATCTACTTGGCTGCTGCAAAAGTTATTCCTCAGAAAAAAATTAGCTTACTTCATCTTTGCAAAGATCATAATATTTTTCCTTTGGTTTGTCCTCTCTGTTGAGTCTTTGTGCTCTTCATAGATTTATAGACTAATTTAAAAGAATTTTATTTCTTGATTGCAAAAAGCACCTTTACACTCGGAATATGTCTATTGCTTGTGAAGAGAGGGAGGAAATTTCAATATGGAGTTGCCAGGCTCTCCTGGGTTCGGCTGGGATAGAGTTAATTTTCTTCTTAGTAGCTGGCATAGTGCTGTGTTTTGGATTTAGTATGAGAATAATGTTGATAACACACTGGTGTGTTAGTTGTTGCTAAGTAGTGCTTACACTAGTCAAGGACTTTTCAGCTCCCCATGCTCTGCCAGGTGCACAGGAATCTGGGAAGGGACACAGCTGGGACAGCTGACCCCAATTGGCCAAAGGGATGTTCCATACCATATGACATCATATTCCATATATAAGCTGGGGGGAGTTGGCCGGGGGGCAGCGATTTCTGCTCAGGGACTGGCTGGGCATTGGTCAGTGGGTGGTGAGCAGTTGCATCACTTGTTTTTCCTGGATTTTGTTCCTCTCTCTCTCTCTCTCATTGTTTTCCTTTTCATTACATTTTTTTATTATTATTATTACTTTTTATTATTATTATCATTAAACTGTTCTTATCTCAACCCACCAGTTTTCTTACTTTTGCTCTTCAGATTTTATCCCCCAACCCACTGAGGAAAGAGGGTGAGCGAGCGGCTGTGTGGTGCTTAGTTGCCAGCTGGGGTTAAACTATGACATAGACACTCCAGGTCACTGAAGCGCTAAAGGAAGCATTTTGTGCTAGTTAAATAGCAGGTCTAAATGGACTTGTGCGAAGGATCAAAAACCCCTTTGACAGAATGGCTGTGAGCATCTGTCCATGCAAACACTCAAAGTCTGATGGCATTTCAGAAAAGCCAATGTTCCAAACAGCAGGAATTATCATGCACTAACACACCAGAGGCTTTAGGTAAGGGTCATACCAGTTGCACATAGTAGGTTATGAGTGAGATGGTAAAGACAGGAAAGGAAATTAATGCAGAACCCATGGCATGAGAGAAAGACAAGATGACTGCCAGTATTTTGGGTTCCATACGTATAACTTTTTGTGAAAATTTGAGTAAATGGTAAGTAAATGGTAAGTTTATGTTAGTATGAGGTGAAGGGAAAATAACTTTACTGATGAGCATTTAGCTGCTTCATTACACAAGAAATATGTCTTTAGACCATTCTAGCAAACTTTGCGAATTTTGTTATGCTCTATTGTTTCTTGGGCTTTTGTTTGGTAATTTCTTAGGGTTTACAATGTAGAACACGGTAATTACATGTGAAAGGGGATAGGTTGAGTAAAATTTGGGTTCTGTGTTGCGATAAGATACTTAACAGGTTTTTTGAGAAAAATATATTTTTTGCTTTACATAGAAATATCAAATGTAGTTGAGTTTGAATAAAACCAGATACAAAAGAAGAAAAGTAAATATGAATCAACATAATTAGCTCCTCCTTCTTTCTATTGGAAAAAACTTTCACTGAAGAATTCTTTCTTTAGCTAAAACTATCAACTACGTCAACATTGTCAAGAGCGTGTGTGAGAATTGACAGTCAGATTGGCAATAGGCTGGAGCAGAGCTGTGAAAACATGCAGCTGAGTTTTGGCATTCTGTTAAAAAAAAATCGGGCATAGCTGAACTGCTGTTAGTGTAATTTTAGATCCATTGCAGTAATCGTTGTGACATTTGTTTAAAAGACCCACAGTATTTGCAACATCAATATATACTATTAGAATTATGGGTATTTTCCACCAACTGAAGGATTCCTTACCTCCTCACCATCCTTCAGTATTTGTTACCAAGTTATGGATGATTTTCAAGTCCATTATCACCTTTTTTTCCAAATGGTGAGCTGAAGCACTGCTGTTAGATGTTAGTAGTCAGTGCAAGAAGGATTTTAGTCAGTCTTTGTTCAGATAACTTAGCCATGAACTATAATGGGCTTTACGTGGATCCCAGCTTCACTGAAGATTTTAGCTATAGGGCTTTTTGTGGCCATTGATGAAGGTAGCTGGGTTCTGTTTCGTGTCATGTTGTATACAGCTACCCAGCAAGACAGTTTGTGACATCTCTAGAGGAAGCCGTTGGAATTTGATTGGCGGAGCTTATATATTCCCGGTTTATTCTGAGTTTCTATAGACTGAACACTAATGTAACAATTGAGTACTAATGTATTGACTAGTAATGCTTGTTGACAAGATCTTCTGAAAAATAAAATAAATCTAGAAACATTAGAACACATAATTCTTGACTTTTAAAAATATCTTTCCCATTTACTATCACAGAATATGGTAGGGAGCAATACGGCTTTGAATTGGCTGTTTGCCATTTAAAATGCTGGAAACATGGTAACTAATATTCACATTTATTTTTGCAGAAAGAATATAAATATTAAGGAATAATATTTTTCTTGGACTGCCTAACAATTCATTCTAGAGGTAGCAATGCACTTATTAACTTCATATCTCCTTTTATATATTTTGAGATGTATAATATCTCTGTCAGGACTTTTTTTTCAAGTGTTAAAATGTGTTAAATGTTACAAAGCAATGGGAAATAGAAATGTGCTCCTGAAATGTGAGTACCAGACAGTGAAGGAAAACAAGAAAACAAATATGGTTAAGTCCTGTTTAGAACACTGCTTCATTATGCATATGACTATAAAATAAAATAACATGTTTTCTCCTACAAACTGTCTCTCCTTAAAAAAAAACAACAGAAAAAAGCCAACCCATACAGTGCTAATTTTCTTCTTCCTTCAGTCCTTAACCTACGCAGTAGTCAAAGGAATGTAGCAATTCATTATGAAGGAACAAAACAGTTTACCCAGTGCAAAGCAAGGTAAGTTTTTCCTCCTGTCATGACCTCTTTCTTTCCCCCCTCATTCTTTGTCCAGAAGTAGCCTATCTTTGAGAGACTTATGCTATTCAAATGCTGATGATAAGTTTACTTCACACTAGAGAAAATGGGAGGAGATAGCAGTTTGCTAATTATGTAGTGGTTTGTGCAGTACAGGGCAGATTGAACCTGGTTGGAAAGGGATAACGAATAAACAAACTCGGCTCAAATACTTCTATTACACCTTTCATGTATTTCTGACTAAATACTCGTGAAAAGGCACTGGGGAAGTGATACTTTGAAGGATAGTTCAGTCTTTCTAATAAAAAGAATTAAGTTGAAAATTAAGGACCAAATATTTACCTTTTAATGTCAAGGGGGGCATTTATTGTTTATTAAATAAACGTTGACAATTTTACATACACCAAATGAAGTAATGGAGGGATGCAATATATCTGTCAATCTGAGTTGCAGTAAGGGAGGTATTATTTTCTAGGAGAAGTGGAATATATGTAATATTCTATTTGACAAACTGTTGTATTTGGTGTATTTTGAGACACACAAAGCCTGTTCCTGAGTAATGAGGAGTTTGTTTGGTCTCTTCCTGAGTGTTGCGGTGCTAGTGTGTTTCCCTTTATGCCCATGCTCAGTTCAGTTGACTGACTAAGAAATATTAACCTTCCCTAAAGAATTGCCTCATTACAATTTTTAGCTGCTATGGCCAAAACTTATGAGGAATGACTAGTTAGGACAGAGAATATTAGATTTTTTATAGTAACATGTTTTAGGAGGCAGCTAATGAAGAGGGGAAAGCCGGCAATACTGAAAGATGAGTATTGATTGCAAGAAAAGGTATTATTAAACAGAATCTTTGGGGAGCTTAACTCTGCTATTTTCATGTATTGAGTGTACCAGTGAAATTTGCTGATGATGCAGGGCTAGGAGGTGTAATCAATATAAAGAACATCTGAGATCTCAAAGATAACTAATATCTAGATGATTTTGAAACCTCAAGGAATAGAATTGGAATAAAAGAAACTAGTATAAAATGTAATATTTAAGTTGAAAAGTTACTAAGAACAGATGTAAAGTAGGCGCTTTTTGGCTTTCAACAGCTGGAGAGAAGGACATGAAGCAGTGATTCAGTTATCCCGTGAGCATGAGTCATGTCAGAGTGCCATAAGAATAGTAAATTCAATTTCTGTTTACCTCAGCAGAGGTAGGCACATATAACATCACTGTAGAAATGACAAGTATGAGTTCTTCTGAAATGCTCTGCAAGATTATGGGCACTGATACTCCAGAAAGATGTACTCAGCTTGGAATAAACAGGGAAGATACCTGAATGTTCTTGTTTGAGCAGATCCTTATCAAATTTCATTTTTATAAACACTATCTAAAAATACATTAGTGGAAGGAGAGGTATATGAGATAAGATGCAATAGGCACAGCAAGAAGTGTGTGCAAACTCATCAGAATTACTTTAGCCTGAAAACTAAACAACATTATACAGTTATCATAGCAGTGACATTCCAAAACAATCTTCTAATAAGAATAATAAGGACAGAGATATACTATTTTGTAAGAATAGGACTTAGTGAGCGATATGGTTATTGGCAGTAACCAGGAAGTCAGTATGACCATCTCAAAGGGACCTTTTTCATCCAGCCCAGTGGTTTTAACAAAGGTAGACTTATTATTCAATATTGTTTTGGATTATGCAGACATGCTCAAGCTTCCAAATTAATGTTCTTAAGAACTTAGTTTACATTTTTCAGTATTTCAGACTCCTTGAGAAGTGTCCTGTGCATAACACCAAACAAAACATTAACTGCAATATGCTTTCCGTCTATCCAGATAGCCAAAGTAGATATTGGGAAAAGACTGACTTAAATGGATGAATGGCATTCTTCCAAGTCACAAGGAAACGGAGTATGTGACTCATTATTTTACATTTACTATACAATGAGTAGGATTATGAGAACAATTACTGCAGTACATTTTACTGGCATATGTAAATTCCTAAGGTTTTATTTTTCTGCCTTTCAGACTTTCAGGTTCCATATATATCGAAGTACTTGTCATCCAACAAGAAGGAAATTCTTTGTCATTTTGTACGCTTAGTTAAAGAAAACACCTCTAAAATAGTAGAGGTGTTAATTGGGTGACCTGGTCACTTCAAAAATATTTTAAAATTTACAGGAAAATGTCTGAAACTCAAGTTTTCTACCTGCTAGTCTGAAAGCGATTTTAGCTTTCTTCTGTACTTGTGTGGGCGTAGAAGATCAAGATTCAGATCCCTGGCTTGAATGATGAAAGGACTTAGTTTAAACTCAGGTTTCTTATCTTTAAGGTGAGAACCCAAAATCTGAAGTATCATTTAAGATCTTCCATTAATTCCTTTGGTTAGAGCTATTCCACAGTGTACTGCATCTTAGGAGTTTTATACAGAGGTTTTCATAAAAGTTTAAAAACATGGAACAAAGTCAGTAGCAGCACCTGAAAGCACTCAGCTGGCCTGTTTGATGAACAGGGATTTCCCATGGATTAGCTTGCCATCATTTAACAGAAGCTGAACTCTGAGCTCCTGTATTCTGTGGGGGTCTTTACCAGAAAGCTACAGGCTGAGGTGGAAAGGCAGTCTTACTCCCTAGCCTAAACCATGAATATTTTGCCTTTTGCTTTTTTGTGAAGAGAATGCAAATATTTTGGACTGGAAGAAAAAAAAAACTAACACAAACCAAAGACAAGAACTTTCTAGGGCTTTAAATTAAGGTGAATGTGTTTATTCCATTAATTATTTTGACACTGCAAATCTTGGCATAGTTTCTATCCCAAATATGCTTAGAATCTATTTAAGAGACTTCTGAGGAAGCAGTGATTTTTTTTCGCTGAAACGGCTTCCTCAGCCCTATGCATACTCCAAATGCAACTAGACAGTTTAACAGTCGTTTTCTGCATTTGTATTCAGCACTGTTTTATCACTCCCATATAAGTGAGATTTCAAAGGACGTTGATGTAATTAATTCAACATTTAAACACATAAAAGAAGGAGATTCTATTTCTTTTGTCTTGTGTAACTTCACATTATGAATCATTGTTTTGTAATGTCTTTATTAAACAAACAAACAAACAACTTTTTAGAGGTTTCATGACTCAATAGCTGTGATGTACTAGCTGGTGGTGAGACTGCCTTGAGAGCTTTTTCCCTGATCTACTCAACAGTTATTTTTTTTATTGTCAAAGTACAATATAATTACTATTTTTGATGGGTCAGGAGACAGATAGAAATAACCATTAAGCCTGACTGCTAGTGAAGGAAGCTTTGGAATATTTCATTCTTTCCTTCTGTATAATCATTTTTATTGTTTATTACCTGCCAGACTCTGAATGACTGTGAATTGAAAGTATTAGCCTCTCCTAATTATTTTTATTTAAAAAAGTGAATGTGCCTGAATGTCAGTATTTATAGGAAAGTCCTAATGCACAGGGTTGTTGGAAGGAAGATTTTTGAGGAAAACTTTCCATCTTTAGCAATGTGATGCTGAACATAAGAAAATGACAGAGTTTCAAGAACTCTCCCATTTTAAAAAGAAAAGAGATTTCATGTTACAATTCCTACAAAGAATTGGCAATAATAGGGAGATGGGCTGAGAAGCTGCTGAATTTCTTATGAGGACTAGGAATATGAATAAAATTCAAATAAAAGTTTTGGAACAGAGAATTTTCTTCCAAACTTCTGAGGAAGATTCTGTTAAATAAATGCTATATAAGTGGGCGTAATGGTGTATTTTGTATTATAAATAGTGTTCTTTGTATAAGAATTCCCAGAATAAATTCTAGTTTTCTATAATACTTATTCTTTTATATTTCTGGATATTGTATCATGGAGACATTGACTGAGAAGATCAGTCTAGCTTGTATGTTTAAATAAAGGTTTAAATAAAAATAGGTTTAAAGATTTAAATTTAAAAAGTGACTTTCTTTGGGCCTAAAATTACACCATATGGTACTAAAAACAGTAGGTGAATTTGACAACATCTGTAAGCAATTCTTTTTTGCAAGTATTCGAATCACAATGGAATGAAATGATATAAACATCAACACCCATTACTTTCCCCATGAGGGCCCTCTTTTAAGAAGTGTAGCTATCAGCCACTCCCTTGCATTTTGGGTACCTGCATGAAACTTTCACCTCCGGTGTGCTCACAGACGTGAAGCTCTGCTGTAACAAATGAATGAAAACTTTTTGCTGGAACATGAGTGGGTCAGAAAAGTGTGCAGAAGTTGCTTTTGGTGGTAAGACTTGCCAAGCACGCATCAGCTTTTCCTCTAATGCAATAACCCTTTCATCACACGTACCAGGTAATGTTAGCCACCTGCTGAACAATGTCAAAGAGCCAGTTAGTTCCCTTTCGATGTCCTTCCCCTGCTCCCCAGTACTACTCTGTAGACCCTTTGACTTCTGTAATAATCTTCTAAACTGTTTAAATTGTTCTGCATGTATATTTAGTGCATCTGTTCCTTGCTGACTGTTGTCTGACCCCCTCTGTTCACCATATTGGTAATGGTTAAACTAATGCCAAAAAACGGCAAAAACATGTTACCTTGTTCTCCTGCATAGCTGTTTATCTTCCCCTTGCTTATCATTCTTTAAATTAGAAAGTGAAATCCTTGCTCCAGATACAGCCAAATCCATCACTGATCCTACTAATAATGGAAAAAAGTAATAAGGGTGATATTTCAGTAAACATGAATTGTGGTGGTGCTTTCCAAGCCTATTTTGGAGTCTGTTCAGCAAAAAGGTTTAATTTTCCCAAGGGCTGATATCACAGTAGCCCAGAAGTATAATACACAAATAACATAAATAAAACATGAAAATTCAAAGGCATATGAATACTATCAACTCTAGCTTTTGTGGAATAAGGTTACAGAAGGCACCGTCTAAATCCCCTGAAACAATAGTAACAACAATCAAGAATTGTTCTGACTAGTCTTAGGTTTTAATAGGAAAGAGATACAAATACAGCATTTTGCTTTGGATCAGCTTTAGGTTAACATTTCTGTCAGTTTAAGGCTAAATCAGACAAGATTCTGGTTTGGCTTTGGCTGAGCCAAGAATCTCCTGATCAGGAGATTTTGGCCATCTTGATTAGCCAAAATGAAAGAGAGATTATTGTTTACCTTCCACAATTCTTAAAAGTCACCATTCTTTGGGAAACAGATTTAGAAGAAAAAGAATTTTTATGATTTTATGATGGATTTCAACCTATATAAAGACAGGAATTTCACCACAATGATTTTTGTAAATCTAAAAATTGAAGAAAGAGAATACGGTTAAATAATAAATCATTCTAATCATTCTTCTGCCAGGAAAGCTTTTCAGCATATTATGCTAAAATATAACACTTGTTAAAGCTGGCTTACAGAGAATGAATGATGATCTGTCATACTCTGTTATTCTTAATGTAGTTTTTAAAAAGAGCAAACTGAAAAACATGAAAAATGTGCAAATGGGGAAGACAGTTTATGTGTTTTTTTCTCAGAAGAGGTTCTAGACAGCTCACATGTTTCTGCCATTCAGAACAGCAGAAATATATGTTGGCTTTTTGGGCTTCAGCAGGACTTTGACATTGGCATGGCTTTTTTGTTTGGTTTAGGTTGGGCTTTTTGTATGTGTCTCTTAGCCATAATGACTGAATACAATTTTAAGTGTGCCGGGTGGGATTGCTAGTGAGGAAGTGAGTATGATTTTTATTCTAAATATCAAAAAATCCACAACTTCTCATGACCCTTCCCTGATTTATTGGACAGCTTCCTGGAAATCTTGGTGCTGCTAACTTCTTAGTGACCTTAAGGAGAGTGAGTGGCTGTTTAATCATTCTTTCTTCATTAGGAACTGTAATTTTTTCTTCCCCTCTCCTGGTGAATTTCCACTGGTATCATTAAGAGCTTTTCCTTCACTCAGTTGTTCCAATCACGAATTCTTGCTTCCCATAACGCTCAGGTATCAACTGTTCCCTAAGATCAACAAGTAGCTGTTGATTGCTCTAGTTTTCACTGTCAGGGAGGGACTACTCCCCTTTTGCCACCAACTTTTGACATAAAAAATAATAGCAAGAGGTATTTCTCAGACGTATACCAGATTTGCCTCCTAAGGATCTTTTGCTTTAATCAGGTAGTCAATACATTGTCGGAAGCAGAGGTAAAACCACTAGTGTGTATAGGAAAATAGTAAACTAAAGAATCATAGAATCATTCAGCCTGGAAAAGACCTCTAGGATCATCAAGTCCAACCGTCAATGCAACACTACTATGTCTCCTAAACCATGCCCTGAAGTGCCACCTCTACATGTTTTTTTGAATGCCTCCAGGGATGGTGACTCCACCACCTCTCTGGACAGCCTGTTCCAATGCCTGACCACGCTTTCAGTGTAGAATTTTTTCCTAATATCCAATCTAAACCTCCCCTGATGCAGTTTGACACCATTTCCTCTTGTTCTGTCGCTAGTAACTGGGAAGAAGAGACCAACACCCACCTCACTACAACCTCCTTTCAGGTAGTTGTAGAGAGCAATAAGGTCTCCCTTCAGCTCCTCCTTTTTTCCAAGCTAAACAATCCCAGTTCCCTCACGTGCTCTTCATAAGACTTATTCTCCAGACCCTTCACCAGCTTTGTTGCCCTTCTCTGGACACGCTCCAGCAGCTCAATGTCTTTCTTGTAGTGAGGGACCCAAAACTCAACACAGTATTCGAGGTGCGGCCTCACAAGTGCTGAGTACAGGGGCACGATCACTTCCCTGCTCCTGCTGGCCACACTATTCCTGATACAAGCCAGGGTGCTGTTGGCCTTCTTGCCCACCTGGGCACACTGCCGTTCAGCTAGATGTCAACCAGCACGCCCAGGTCCTTTTCTGCTGGGCATCTTTCTAACCACTCTTCCCCAAGCCTGTAGCGTTGCATGGGGTTGTTGTGACCAAGGTGCAGGACCTGGCACTTGGCCTTGTTAGACTTCAGAATAATTAGTGGATCTAAGAATCACTTGACCTGATGAGATTTATTGCAGTTTCAAAAAGCAATGGTGGAAATATGAAGAATGGTCAACTTAATTCCTGGAAAAAAACATGTTGGATAAAATCATTGTCAGATGCATAGGAAATAAAACTACGGACATGCCAGGAACTAGCTAGGTTAAACTAATCTAGCTTTCCTCCAGAACAAACTAATAGGTCTTTTGCATAGAGGAGAAGCAATTAATTCAGTACTTTGTGAGAAAAGTTTTGACACAGTTGCTGAATACACTGTCATAAGCAATGGATACCTGATAAAAATAAAACCTGACATATCTTATACAATTGTATAAATTGAGGGAGGGGCACACAGTTTTAAAATTACTCATTGAATTTGATTCTGAAAGAGTCTCTTCTGGTTTTAGTATTGGTCAATACTTTACAGTTTTGACCTGGAATTGGAACTGAAAGTAATTACCAAATATGCAGTTATCATTGCATTAGGAACTCAAACTCCCTTCAAGAGTAAAGTAACATTCAGATGACCTTTTCTGTGGTGAACTGAATTTTGGGGATTTTTTTCCAGCCACAAGTCTAATTAATCAAAAATACGAATCACACTCAGGTAACACCAGTCAGTGGTGTGTATAAAGGTTGCTGGCTGCATTCAGAGGCATGCAGTGTAAGAAAGGTGTTGATCACCAAGAGAATGTTGAGTTGAGGAGCAATGAGAACAATCAGGGGTCTGGAAATGGCTGTGTGTAAGGACTAGTTGCAGGAATTAGGATGGTTTACACTGCAGAAGTCTGAGAGGCGATCTGATGGCACCCTTAAAAACTTTAACAGTTTCTAACAAAAAGAGAGAGAGATAAATATTAAATCTTCTCCACAGACACTGTGGAAAGGATGAAGAGAGGTCTCGAGCTTAAATGACTCTGAGGAATGTTAAGGCTAACAGGAAGAAAACCTTTCTAGCACAGAGGAATATTAAACAGTGAAATAGGCTCCTGTGAGCTCCAAAACAATTATGTTCTATCCAGAAACTCCAACGTTCATCACTGAGCTTCTTACGAACAGCTTAACAGATACTTGCCAGGAGTGCAATAAATTACTCTTGTCTTGCTATCAGTGGGTGGAAAAGCTCTTTGAAGTCTCTCCACTTTCATCTCTTTCTCCCAAATGTTTGATATAAGCTAGCCTACACATGTTTGTAGCTTTTTTATTTTTAATTGGGTCGTCCTTGGCTGGAGTCGAAGGGTTTTGGTTTTTTGCCTCCACCACCCTCATCCAGCCAGTGGTACCACTGAGCAACACGTAGCTTGATTGTGTTAATAAATATGGTTGGCTCTCCCTCTAGTGGCATGGCTCGGCTGGGATTTATTTAGTGGAAAGGTTTTTCTTCTTTGGCCAGTGAAGCCTGATCCCCACAGGCATGAGGAATCAAGGGACAGATGTGCTGTAACCTCATACGAGTTGTACATTTCCCAGAAAATTGTCATCATCCCTTACACCACTGCTATGACTCCTGGAGGAAGCAGGCATTGTAAAGGGGGCTGCTTTACATGAAGGTTTCTTAAGCTCAAGTTCACATTAGCCCTGATAGCAACAGATAGTATCTCACATTTTCTGCCCTAGTCTTTTCAATTTTAAATAAGCAATGTAACTAGCTCTTTAATAGATTTCTAAGGAGTAGGCATAGTTTTTAAAGGTGAAGCAGAGTTTTTTTAAAAAGTCAAGCTACAAAACAGGCAATGTTGGTCAGAAACCAGGGAGATTGCAGATGGTCTCCAGACCCTGAAAATTAGTTTCCAAGTTGTTATTAGGGATTAAAATGATTTGACAAGGTACTCAACTCAGCTTTCCAGTCATTATTGCAGTGGCAACCCTGTGTGCTTTGCCAGCTGCCTGTTCCTCCTGGCACCCAGCCTTGGAGGAAGGCAGTGGACCTTGTTATCAGGGCAAGGGGACTCTGATGCCACATGTACTGACAGTGTTAGGCTGACCATACACACATACACACCTTTCTACTTCTCAGTTTGTTCTTACTGGGAGAGAGGAGACGTCTAATCCTCTCCTCGGGGGCTTTTATATCCTGTTTTTCATCTTTCTCACTACTCTGTTCCCTGGGTTGTAAGAGCAGGAAGATTCATACTTTGGCTCTTTATTTTCTCAGTAAAAGTGTGGCATTCTACTTTTAAACTTGTACAGTATTGTACACTAAAGGAATTGTAGCCAGTACAGGGGCTTTGATCTAGATGTATATGTCAGACGAGGCACTTTTCTGTGTTTGACTAGTGGTACCGACCCAGCATTTGTTTTCCTATGGTTTACTTTTTACTTTTATTCAGACAATTTCATATGGAATTGGAAGGGGGAAAAAACAACAACAAAACAAAAAAATTTCCAGGAACCTAATAATGTTTATGTTTGTTTTTGGTTTTGGTGTTTTTTTTGTTTGGGTTTGTGTTTTTTTTTTTAAGTAAGTGTTAGTGAATTTAATCTGTGGAAAGACTGTACCCTCATGGAGAAATGTCCAGTTTAGAAACTGTTCTGCTACCAAGTTAATTTTTTATGTGGATATGTAGACTGTTCCTGAAAATGTCGTATCACTCCACAGTTGCCTTTTCTCTCTGAACAGCAAAACTGCCTTAATTTCAAACAATTTTTGTTTGTTTCTTTCTCTCTTTATTTGGCAAGAGCAAGTAAACTTAACCTTGGAGTGAAAAGAAGCTCAAGATGGAAGAGGAAGGTTTTATAAACTGGATGATTGTATAGCACAGGCACTACCAAATTTTTACTAAGCTTCTCAAGGAAGTTGAGGATTTGATATTTTTAACCTTTCTACTGTGCAAGGGTTTCAAGAAGAATATGTTATTCTTCTTCAGTAAGGTTTTGTGCTTTTAATGTACATTATTATACATATCATTTATAAGGGAAAAAGATTATAGTTTCATGCATAGAGTCAAAGCCTTTAAATATGTATATATCTGAGTCTTATGTCAAAAGCGAGAAAATCATAGCCTAATACAAGCCTTTTAGGGAGGAACCACAGTAAAACTTCATGTAGATGTTTGAAGGATTTTGTATTGTATTACTGAAGTTCAGCCTTTTGACTGAATTATTTTCTTCAATTTCGCCCTAAGAAATTATTAATAATGAGTCAATCTAGGACCTAAATTTCACAATTTCTACACTATAAGCCAGAGTTCTCAGGCCAGCCACTGGCTCCTAAATCCTTATGAACTTAGAACATTAACTCTAAGGCTGTGACAGCAACAGAAGTAGTGTTTGCTGGCTGCTGAACCCAGTAGTTTTTGTTCTGCATTTCTGTAAGTACAAATTTGCCTTTCAGAGTTCAGATCCTGGGCTGGGATTCAACAGAGTTGGAGTAATATTGTGTATTAAAATTTGTTTGCATTGTATTTCCAAAGTGACATGAAATGAAACTGTTACAGCCCACATGTTTGATAGCCCATTTATTTAATAAATGATGATTAAAAATCCTGACTTAGTAAATAATGTTCAGAAGATTATACAAAAATATCTGTTTTGTAGACTCAGAGATTTTCTTTTCTATAGGAAGGTTATTTCTGGTCAAAGTAGTTGATAATTACAGATAATATTGCAAATGAATGCTGAATGAGAGAAGATATAAAATGTTACTTTCTTGTGACCGATTATATTAGTCATCCAGACTATAAATTACTGATGATTAATGTGCGCCTGTTCTGAATAAAATAGAACAGCATTTTATCAACACTTGCTATAATCTTCTGTTAGAAATGTGGAAACATCCTTCTTCATTCTCCAAATGTAGTTTTCGCGCACTTTAAATATTTCAATTTTAAAGCATTCCTAACTGCTCCACGATGATACAGTACCTTTCAGTAATGTTAATAAAATATGCTTAATAGATGAGGGTGAAATAACACTGTTTGTATTGTGTCAACACAACAAAGCTGTATCTCAGCAAGTGGTGGTTTGATACGTGTTCCTTTGTATTTTGTTTGCATTATAAATGGATCAGGGTGTTGCACATGCAAGGCAAACTCCAGACCTGTTGCAAAAGGGCAAAACATCAGGACTGTATGTAGGCTTTCAGTTACTGAATTTAACAATGGAAAATGCCTTAATTCATAAGTGGGGGAAAAAAATGTGGTGGAATGTTATGTTCTGACTATGTTTTTTTTATGTGTATTACCTACAATTTAACAATGCCTTCCAATTTTGATCTCTTGTTTAAAAATGCATTTTCAGCAATAGCACGAGAGTCTCAGATACCAATTTCTAGACTTCATGATTGCAGGATTAAGCCTTAAAACATGACCTAAAGGTTCAAAAGATGAACAATAAAAATACTGAATATTATTCCCCCCTTAGTTCCTTAAATACGGCTTTTAGGAGATGGGAATTGTGCTAATCTCAGTTGTCTAAAAGTTCTATATACCATGTATTTGTGGTCTACCATAGCAGAGAAAGTGTATATCTCCAGAAAATTAAAATTTATATTACGATGGAATAAATCAAACATAAAACTAACTCAAATTTATATTGCTAGCAAATTCCAGTAACTGAATTTAGATGCAGTAACACACAACTTGGGGTCCCTGGGACACTTTCCTTGTGACCTTCAGGTCATTCTGATGAATGTGAGGGAGCTTTCAGTGCAACTAAGAGCCACTGGAAGACACTTTTGCTTGCCTTGACACTTGTGGTGCCTGCCCATCACCTGGCCTTTGCCTGGTTCATACAGAGAGCACTGTTAGACACAACGGAGGGCACACTGGGTAGACCATTGGTGCCACAGGTCTGGTTGAAAGATTCACCATAGCCTTGGATGAAGGACACACTTTGCTTTCTAACTGGAAAAAAGGTACTTTGTCTGTGAGGTTAGAGGCTAAATACATATACAAGCACTTCTTTGCAACAGCTAAAAGAGACAACAAAGTTACAAATGTCTGTAACTTTGCAAGGTGATGCACTTCTAGATAAACAGCAGAAAATCTGTGTTTAATTTGCTTGTACCAAATAAAGTATCTTTTTTTTTCCCCCTCATCCACCTCTTTCCCTCTTGGTCCAGAAATGCTCAGGGTCTCAGTCTCTGCACCTCTCCTTCCTCTTGGATGATACCTTTACCTTTTAAACCCAGTCTCCCCTTTGAAGTCTTCTAGGCAGTGCTGCTGCTGCTTCCTGCAGCTTTCATAATAGGTATAAGTTTTCTGCTATAGTAAGAATCATCTTATGACTTTCCTGGTTAGTGACCATGCTTTTGGTTCTCTTTTTCATTAGGTAACTAGTTGGTACTCCTTCCTGAAGAAAGCATCTTTCACTGGACCTTATATAAGTATGTACATTAAACATACACATAGCAAAACCAGCCAGCTTATAGCCTGAAGTTCCCTGCCCTTTTCTGGTTAGATATGCTGTAAGATAAAGTTAGGAAGAAATTGTTATCTGAAGTTTGATCAAACCATATTCTTTAACAGTGTGTTCTGTGGTGGTTTACAAATGTGCTTTTCTCTATTTTTAGCATGCAAAATAGTAATAGCTAACAAAAGAGCTTTCACTAAATACTTTCCATGTCTTTTTTCAAGTGCACTTTGTCATGGATGAACATTTAAGGAAGTTGTAGGAAAATATATATATATATCTGCCTACTCAAGATAATCTACCAACATCAAGAGAATGACTCTCAAGAAAAATGGACTGACATCAGTATAAAACAAAATTAATGTTTTCCATCAGTATGAATAGAGCTCTCATGTTAAATTTTAGAACATCATCCTCACTGAGTTTACAGATACTATGAAAAAAGTCCATGGTAGACAGCTGCAAGATGCTTGATGACTATTGTTTGTGGCTCTTAAATGTCAGACGGATATGCAAAACCAATGAAACAGAGAGCTCTTAAGTTTTGCATATAGGCAAAACCCAAAACATTTTCATGAAAAGGAACCCTGTGTACTCAGAGTGAAGTGACCTGAAGAACTAAACATTAAATCTTCCTAATACACTTTCTGTAAGGTATGAATTCAACTGTAAAACATTGCTAATCTTTGGTTTACCACTGTACAGTGTAACTGTAAAGCATGCATCCGGGACAGCTTTCAGAGAAACTGAATTTAGAAGAAAATTATTACTATGTGCTATTGGAAGGCAAACCATCAAATTGGACAAGGATAAAAAGAGTTTCCTGAAAAAAAAGTCTTGAGCTGATGTGAAAACTGTGACGTGTCCTTCCTGTGTGTCTCCTCATGAGAAACCTGATGGGGAACTTTATTGCGGAGGTGTATTTTGAGTGACCCTAAGAAGCAGATCTTCTTGATAATGGAAACATTGTCTTCTGTTATACATTCACAGCAGAAGAAAACCTGAAGATGAATTTTTACCGTCAGCTCAAGTATTACACTAAACAGTAATACTTCCTTCGCAGTATAACTTACTGGTCCACAGCAGGTATAATGTTGAAAGTCACAGAATCTACCATAGAATGGTAGGGGTTGGAAGGGACCTCTGAGATCATCTTGTCCAACCCCCCTGCTTGAGCAGGGACACCCAGAGCAGGGGGCACAGGAATGCATCCAGGTGGGGTTTGAATGTCTCCAGGGAAGGAGACTCCACAGCCTCCCTGGGCAGCCTGTGCCACTGCTCTGTCACCCTCACAGGAAAGAAGTTTTTTTCTCGTATTGACATGGAACTTCCTGTGTTCCATTTGTGCCCATTGCCCCTTGGCCTGTCATTGGGCACCACTGAAAAGAGCCTAGTCCCATCGTCCTGACACCCTCCCTTTAGATATTTATAAGTTTTGATGAAATCCCCCCTCAGTCTTCTCCTCTCCAGGCTGAACAAACCCAGGTCTCTCAGCCTTTCCTCATAAGGGAGATGCTCCAGCCCCCTGATCATCTTGGTAGCTCTCTGCTGGACTTGCTCAAGCAGTTCCCTGCCATTCTTAAACTGTGGGGCCCAAAACTGGACACACTACTCCAAATGTGGTCTCAAATCAAATATAAGAACATGAGTGAAGGAACATTTTACAATTCTTGTTATAGTTTTGTTTCATTTTCATTTAAAAACCAAGGAAGTGAAACGTCGTTTTCTCAGACATCCCATTGCTTTAATAATAGTTATAAATAGTGCCTAAGAAAAAAAAAAAATCAAAAAGCTCATGATAAAAATAACATAATTACTCTAATCCAATTTAAAAAACTTCATAGGTGTGTTTGCATATTTGCAAAATATTGGAGTTTCTCCTTAGAAATAACTAAAATTTAATTTAGTCCTTGTGACTTCCTTCCACCCAAACTGTTTCTGACATCAACGGAAATGCTTCTACGTTGATTTGAAAGGGATGAGTGCAAAAAGCAGTCTGCTCACAACAGTTTTGATCTAGCAAGGTTGTATGTACTGTCAGATACTTTGTATGAAGATATTAATGTGTTGCGATACATAGTCTCCAAAGACAGTACATTGCACTAAGTTCCTAGCCAGGGAAATATGAACTAGCTGTCTGTTGAAGGCCTGCTAGCAGTTCGTGGAAATGTTGATGACTGTTCTATTCAGACAATGCAGTTTGTGTTTAATGACTTAGTTTCTCCTTTCTTATTATTACTAATAGTCTCCATATGAAGAATGTGTTCATTGTGCTTTCTGTGGTGCTTGTATTCCCTGCAATATTTTGATTTATTACTGTGAAAGCGGTTAGGTCACACACATATAATTATGATTTCAAGAAGGAATAATTGGCCTCACTAAGAAAATAAAAATCCAACTAACCAACCAACCAACAAAAAACAAAAAAACCTTTCCAGCTGGAATGTTTAAAACTTCAGTTAAAATGAAACACCCAAATGAATTAAATCACCTAAGGCTACAGTGGCTAGTATTTTGGTACATCTCAAAAATAAGAAATCGTCAAAGTAAATCAGGTTGCAAACCATACCTTTTTTAATAGTTATTTTAAATCCTATGCTGACTAATTCAGTTTTTGACCCAGACTTATTTCCTACTATGTTCAAGTCATGCACTTGTTCTCTGGTTCCAAGGCTTTGATCGGTAAGTGCTTTGGAAGCACACTGATGCTTAAAGCAGGAAACCAAGACAGCCAAGACAGAATTAATGGACTGTTTATAACTGATTCAATATTTATCTGCTTTTTGGTTTGAGTTCATTACCTTTACTGTTTAAAGAGACTGGACCACAAGTCAGGAGATTAAAAAGTAGTATATTTTGATCTGTCTTTTCTATCTTTTGTATGTCCCTTGCTTGCTGTAAATAAATGCATATGTGCAATTGGAATAACTTCCAACACCTACAGACCTTTCTGAAGTGAGATTTTTGTCTTACTGTGGTGTCCTTTCCTCAGAGAACCCTTCATACAAAGCCATAAGGAGAGAAAACCTGTCTTGAAAAGCACACAAAAGTGACAAACATGGTGAAAGGTCTGTATTGTGGCTGCTGGAAATGAGGGACAGGAATCTTACAGAAGGCCCAGTAGACATCCATAAAACAGACTGCCTGGAAGAGTTTTTATCACCAACTGAAACACTTGAAAATTTTTATACTCTTTAATATTGTCCTAAAATTCAGGTTGTTCATTCTTCTTCCTCCCATGTGTGTTGACATGACAGCTTTGAGAATGGAGAGGTGTTTTATATTAAAGTCAAATTTTTATGGAACTCCTGTGCTTGGGTTGAAATGAAGAGTCAATCTGTATATTTTTATTATATTCTTACAGGGACAATGCATTGCTGTATATACAGCAAAAAGGCAATAATAGCTGGATAAAAGAAAATCTGTATTTACTTTTAAGAATCACGTTTTGTAAAATAAATCCATCTATTATCACATACAAGATATTTGTCATCCCGACATTTTGTTACAGTATTGGGACCACTGCCTTTGGATGCTGCAGATAGCTTCTTTCTTCTCTGGTGTATAAGCAAATGCTGGGACCTGCAGAGGCAGTTATCGTCTGAATGAGCTAGCCCATTAAAGGATATAATGTAGGCATTATGAGGCAGTTATAGAGTACTGGAACAGAAATGAAACACTGGCAATTAAAAACCTGCAGAGCTGTTACATTTAGTTATAACCCACTCTTATTTTCCATATGCATACTTTTTGCATACTTTTCCATAGGCATCTATGTTGTGACCAGTAGAATTCCTGTGTTTTGAAATATTCAAGGATGGTGTGCTGTCATTTCATGTGCTGAGGCTATTCATTTAAATATGATTTAACAAGATCAACGTCACTTACACTGAGAAGTATTTAATTGTTAAGAATGAGCGTGATTCTTAAGGTTCACGGCAGGATGTTCCCATGGAGGAGATTGTGTTATTATCTTGTCATTGAAACAAAGTCCAGTGATTAATGTATCCACTTGGAAGATGGTGTTGCAAATCTCCTCAGCCTGAACAGGCAATTGAACCTAGGTCTTACCAAGAGCTAAATATGCTGTTAAGCCATTTTTAAGTGATTCAGGATAAAAGCAGGGTAGGGAATTGCTGTTCATATAGTCAATCGTAAATAACTTCCTTATATTTAAATTGTGGATTTAATTTATTTTACTGTGGAAACCATTAAAGAGTATCTTGTCTTAAGTAAGCCTGTCTAAGTAAATAATAATAATAGTCTTTATGGAGATTAATTGTCTAAGAGAACTGTGAGTAACTTCCACTTTTGTATAACTCCAGAGTGATTTTAATTCAAATAAAAATAGCTTTAATTTCCTTTCAAAAAGCCTCTCTGTTTTGACCAGAACGTAAATATCTAAAGCAAATTTTGGCAGGGAAGTTCTTACTTTTAAAAGAGGTCAGATTTTTTTTATTTGAGAATTTGTCTCTAAGAGGTCCCTATCTACAATGTGGAAGGTTGTTCAGTCTCTTCTTTCTACACCACCAGCTTGGAAACTTAGTAGCATCTGTGTATGGAAGAGGTTGTAAGGGCTACTAGTGGTAGTCCTGCAATTAACTTGCAATTGCTAACAATTGTCAGACATCTGCAGAATGCAAATATTTAGCTGAAATAACTTGTATCCTGTGTATTACAGGTAGTAGCACAAGATAGTAGCAGTTAGGTGAAAAGAATAGTATTTTTAATGAAGCTTGCTTGTTCAAGCTCTATACACTGTTCTTGAACACACATGATCCAAAATGTTATTCCAGACCACAGTTCCCTTTTCAACCTCAACCTGCATGCCAACACTACCAGTGTTTGACTCTAATGATGCTGGAAGTGAGGTGCCTTGCTGTTTCTCATAGCTGGCCCCAAGGAGCTTATGCTGGCCCACTAGTGCTACAGAATTTTGTCAGAGAACCTTTAGCAATAACATTCTGAGAAAATTATCTTACATCACCATATAGTGGCACTCTCCGGTGACTATCTAGTGACTCCAGTGTCTAAATATACTAAATATATTAAATACAACTAAATATACTCTGAACATTCAAAGAAGAATGAACAAACATAAATGAAAGTATCCCCCCCCCTTGCTAGAGACATAAAGAGTTTGACTCTCAATTTCAGAAGTGCCCAACTCACTAGATATAGGTTATAAATATTCATTCATGTAATTAATTTATTAGTCCTGTTGCATATTTTTCCACTGGGTGCTGGTCCTCATTAAAATTAAAGGCAGGATTTCCTCAATATTACTTAGTTCCACTAAGTTTCAGTCTTAAACATTCTACTGTTTAAATGTAAGGACCCTGCATTGCTGTGGTAACACCCGCATAACCTGATGTCACTCTTTATTGTGTGTATCAGAGTACTGAGGTGGCAGAAACAAATAGGAAGAAACATTACTGTGCTGCTTTTGGCTGGGATAGAGTTAATTTTCTTCATAGTAGCTGCTATGGGGCTATGTTTTGGAGTTGTGCTGAAAAAAGTGTTAATAATACAGAGATGATTTTGTTGTTGCTGAGCAGTGCTTACACAGAGCCAAGGCCTTTTCTGCTTCTCACCCCACCCCATCGGTGAGTGGGCTGGGGGTGCACAAGAAGCTGGGAGGGGACACAGCTGGGACAGCTGACCCCAACCGACCGAAGGGATATTCCATACCATATGACGTCATACTCAGCATATAAAGCTGGGGGAAGAAGAAGGAAGGGGAGGATGTTTGGAGTGATGGCATTTGTCTTCCCAAGTCACCGTTACATGTGATGGAGCCCTGCTTTCCTGGAGATGGCTGAAACCTGCCTGCCCATGGGAAGTAGCAAATTAATTCCTTGTATTGGTTTGCTTGCATGCATGGCTTTTGATTTGCCTATTAAACTGTCTTTATCTCAACCCATGAGTTTTCTCACTTTTGCCCTTCTGATTCTTTTCCCCATCCCACCACGGGGGGTGTGAGTGAGAGGCTGTGTGGTGCTCTAGTTGCTGGCTGGGGTAAAACCACAACAATTACAGAAAATGAGTTTTCAACAGAGGAAGAAATGAGCTGGAACTGTGCCAGGCATACTTTGTCAGCAATAACAGTCATCTTGAAAAATTCAGTAGCCCCAATTCCCATCCTACAAAGTAGAAAATGAGTGAAATGGAATTAGTACTATTTATAATGTAAAGAGTTCAGGGAACAAAATGAACATTAACACTGTATTGAGGAAAGCAAATAGATGCCCCACTGAGTAGTCCATTTGAGAACTAGAAAAAGTTTAAATGTACAACAGAGATGTTGGCAAATGTCATAATTAGTCCCCTAATAAACAGCTGCTACAAGATCTTTTTGTTATTGAGAGGCTTGTGGTATCCTTAAGAGGGAAATAAAAAGTCAGTATTCAATATTTAAAGGTTTATGATCCTGATCTTTTTACTGACCGTGGGAAATGCATAATTTTGTAATTCTAAAAGTAAACACATTTTAGAGTAGTACAAGTTGTTATGCATATCTGTCAAGATGCCCTTAACTTCATTCTGCTTTAAAATCAAGAAAATGGAAAGCAATTTATTTCCTCTTTATTATTATCTAATGTTTCCAAGGTTTCCAAATTATGTCTTTTCCTGATTAGCCTTCTGACTAACAATTTTATATTTTCTGTGTTCCTTTCAGATTACTGATGAATATCTAGTGTTTAGTTTCTATCTGACTTTAGTCAGTTAGAGTCTATTCTCTCCTATAAATTAAGTTTTTTCTCATTTTCTAACCATGTTATAGATTAACCATCTTAAGAAATCTTTCAGGAAATCTTTTTCAGCTTGTTACAATATACAGTGGCACATAAGGTTAATCTTAAGCTGTATGCAGTCTTGATATATATGTGTAACAACTTTAAAAACAGGTTGACTTCATGCTAGATCTATATTTGACTCTTCTGTTTTACTCCAAGCTGCTTCTGATCATAGTGATCCTCGACCTCAAATCAGTAATTTCAGGTCAAAATCAAGTGTAGAAGAAATTAGAATTTGATTCTCAAAACAGCAGTATGAAAGACTTGCCCAAGTTTGTATCTCAACCCCAAATCAGGAACCTCAGAGCACTTGATTATTAAACTACACTATGGAAGTCTATGTGATATTTCACTAGGAGAAACAATTCAGAATTACAGGTCAGAGAAGAATCTGTGTCTTAGAGAAGAAAATCTGCATCTCTACAGTGCCTTCCATAAGCAACACAGATAAACATGCCATAAATTAGCAAAAGAACAGTCCCAAAGGGCTAATAGCTCCACTGACTCACCAGGGAAGCAAAATATTTTTCAGCACAAAAATGTCAAAAAATTGTGTTTTCTTTACTGTGTTAAATCTGTTTTGAATTGAAAAAGTTGTCTTCTTTTATGGTGCAATGGGACAAAGTAATAGGAGAGGTATCTGCTCTTTTACTGTTTGATAATAGCTGAAACTGTAGCTCTAACAAATAAGATTATGTAGTTGTGAGGGGGAAGGGGCGGCCAACCATATATTAAATGTCCTCATTTTTCTGTTTAGTTTATGGTCTCTCAGGGGCACAGTCAGAGGCATTGGTGTTTTGTACCCCTCTTTGGCTGCAGAGCTGAGATAATAGCCTGTCTATTTTAAGGTAGCGATGGAACCACCAGCCTTTTGAGGACGGAGAGTGGAGGTTGTATTTGAGAAGATTAACTCAAAGTGCATACTTAGAAAAGAAGGAGTTGTACAGATACTTCTCCCACCCACATTTTTTAGTAAGTCTGGCAACAGAGCAAGTCTGCTGCAGTGCAGTTACCAGGTAGGTAAGCAGAAGGATGAATCCCTCCTTCCTCCTTGTAAAGCACAAATAATTAGAAATTGTGAAAAGGGTTGTGTGTTAATTTTAGCCATAAGAAATAAAATATTTTATCTCCTCTAGTAAATTTTATTTTTAATTTAATAGTTTTTAATGGGCTAAATTGGATCTTTAATGTCTAATTAATTTATCTAATTAATATTTTGAAGGGATAGGTAAATGAAATTGAAGATTCAGAAAATCTTGTCATTTATTTGACCTTTCCATTACTCCAGTTCCATGGATTATTGCCAGCTCCCCAAAAAAGGAAAAACTGTGTCTGTAAGAAAGGGAAGAACTTGTATATGGTTAACGCTACCAAGGTGTTCTGTGGTGCTTCAGTTAGAAAATATAACAACACATATTTGATTCCAACTATGATTCTGGTTGTGTAATTCTGGGTTGCCATTTTGAAATTTGTGAAGATAAAACCAGGACTCTATGTCCTAGTCCATTTGATTGTCAGCAGTTCTATTTTCTGGGCTGTATGGGGTAATTTTCCATCAGCAAGAAAGGGGATTTATACCAATATTTTTCTGCTATTTTCTTCTCTCTTCAAGGTAATGACTTGACAGTTCTGGTTCTGATCTCTGATGCCTTGATTCCTGGGCAAAATATGAAAGACTTTAATAACTTTTGAGGATGTTGTACTTCTTGTCCTATGATCCTAGGGTGCCTTTTGTAAACTGATGTAGTTTGCTACACCTTTTTTTTTATTTAAAGACACTGGAAAGAATGATTATATTTCATTCCTCACTTATAAAAAATTACTTCTATTGGGGTTTTTGAGAAGCAGCTCTGTAGTAGCTGTAACAGGCTGGAGAATCTGACCAACAATTTTGAGGTTTTGTTTTGCACAGCTTAGCCCAGGTAGTGAGGGTAAGAATCTAATCTGCTGCTGACAAAGAGACACTTCCTCCCAGAATAGCATTTCACTTCCTTCTCTCTCCAACTCCCACAAAAGCTTAGACATTTCAGAAGCTGTCAGTTGCTTTCACAGAAATGCGATACTTCACTGCAACTAAAATTCTATGGGAACATCGGGGGAGAACAGAAATAATAAAGCAGGCAGGCCTGTTTGTTTAGCTCACAGGTTTAAAATATAGGCTTTTCCTAAACAAATTTAGGAGTGATTTTAATGAAATTTGTATATGTGTGTTTTATGTTGATCAGTGAATCCATTTTTTAATTCAAAGCTTAATGTTTGCAGCTTGTATTCATCTTCACATGTGCACACACCCGAGTTGTGCAGTATTATTAGTAACCACTTAGTGTGCCTTCCTTACCTTAAAAAACATCAGTATGAGTACAGGCTGCCTACTTTACCAAAAAAGTTCTGTTTGATTCCATTTCAAGAGATGCATACCATTTATAAGCAAACACCTGGGATTTAAATATTAATCTCCATTATACTGGTAGTTCTTGCTTTCTCCTGTGTCCTTTCTAAAAGAAAAATCCACAATTGATTTACGTTTATTCTCATTTCCTCTTTTTTATCTTTCAGTACTGCATGAGCATGTTTTTACTTCACTACAATACTGGCTCCTCTTCCTGTTTCTTACTCTTCCATCTTACTCACGATTGCTTGGTGTTTTCTGTTCGTCTGTTTCTGCAACTGTTATTACTGTTACTTTTAAGTGTCCCTTAAGGAACTTCTATTTAATACAGAATTTCATTTAAAGTTCCTCCCTCTCCTTTTCAGTGATTTCTAGCAGCCTAATTGTGTGGTTATTACTATATTGTGCTCATTATGCAGTGAGGCCTGTTCCTCTTGTTCCTATTTACGACTTCAGGACAGTCATTATTGCATGTGGCATAGGGTAATCACAGTGATATATGCCAACAGTAATATCTGCAGCAGGAAGATGGGAATTTTTGTTGGTGAAGGTTAGAAGATATATTATCAGGCCAGTTCCCTTCAGCCAATAATGTGTATATGTCTTACTCTGTCAGTCATTCCCAGAAGCATAACTCAGAAGGTTGAGATTTTCCCCCCAACAATTATTTCCACTGAGTATTATGTGATCATTTGGTCATAGCCAGCACTACACTAGGACTTTAATCATGCTACAAGACATGATTTTTTTAACAAGTTTTGTGGAAGCAAACTCTGAGCACATAATCACCATGAATGCAAAACTCTTCATGCAGAAGTCCTAGAAAACAGGTGAACTCGGCTGTTATATTAAGGAGTATTTCCCAATTCCTGATTGCTACTGATTTTAGTATATTTCAAGTCTGTTTTCCAAACTTCCCAAGTGCATGGCTCTCAGTAAATTAATTATACACTGGCATACACTGGTCTTGGTGTCCACACTTCCAAAACGCACCTCTCATTATCTTATACGTTCATCTTCCATTTACAGAGCCTCAGTGCTGAAGACTGGGAAGTTCATTTGACCAGTTTTCTCTTCCCAGTTGCCTTCGAGAGTGCACATTTGACAGAACAGAAATATTCGGCATAACTGTTCCTCAAATTAGTTTGGCCCCCACATTTTTAACTCGCTCCCTGTTACTGTAGACTTTAAATCCCTTTTAACACTTTACTGTCTGGGAGAAATTAGAAGACTAAAGATTAAAAGCCATTCTTAACATTTCATATTTCTCAGTAGCTGAAATATATTTTACATTTTTTGTGAATTGAGTGATTGTGGTACAATGGCACATATTTCTGCTAAGTTGTGCTTGTGGGAGAGTCTGGTTTTGTCAAGAATGCTGTAAAAAGCTTCTAACCTGACTCTTAATTTGTGACTTCTTTTATTTGTGTTTGAGAGAAGCAAACATATAGATGTTTGGCTGAGATAAACACCAAACTCCAAGTTGCTGGCAGCCTAGAGCTTTCACCAAAACAGGGGAAGCTATGATTTTTTTTCCATGTGTATTGTTTAGTTCACATTTCATTTAAAAATATGTTTGGAAGACCTGATGAGGGGAAATACGTTTGGTCTGCAGCTTCACCTAAATGTTTAGTTTTGGGGATTAAAGATTAATTCCCATAATTTATCTGTAAGGAAACACTATAAAGTAAAGCCTTTGAGGGTGGGGGTCAAGGGAGGGTGCAAAATCTTTCAAATTTACTATCTTTGAGATTTGTTCCAGCATTCCCCTCATTAAAAAATTAGTAACTTTATTAGTCAGTGTTTCTCTCTTTATGCATAAAACATATTCAGTCTGTGTCCAATATGACTAATAATACACTAAATATAGTCAAAGCGCTGGAGTGAGGAGGAAGTCATACAGAATTTCAGACATTACTCTTCAAATTCTGGTTCTTCATACATGTCACTTTTAGGAAAACAAATGTTATAATTTTACATTTTTCTATGACAATTTGCATTACTTGTATAAGCAGGGTGCCTAATATACACATCAAAAGTTCTGAAATATATGAAATACACACGTCAAAAAGTCAAAGTGCTGAAACTCGTTTCTATGCAAGTTTCCACACAGAAGTAAAGTTTTCTGGAAAAGGAAACTCTTCACGTGGAGCCTATTCCAATATTGTCAATGGAGAAATTCCTACTTGTGTAGATTTTATGTCAAACTATAACAGACAAGTCACTTCTAAGTCATTCTGAGCATTTGTAGATATTGTAGAAATTTTTTTTGGACTAAACTGTTAAATGTAATGCTGTTGTAGACTATGACTAGTTTTAGCCATGGCTTAATAAGAAAATCTGATGGAGGCAATTCTAGTTAGTCATACATGAATAAGGATGTATGAATATATATATTTTCCCCCTCTAGTTATGCTACTGTATACTCATATGATGTGCTGTGCTGATGTTTGAATTCTGGTGTAGACCAGTTTGGACATAAGAAGAGTTCCCCAGAACAGAATACATTATTACAGTGTATAGGTGAGATAGGATTTCCGTGCTAATTGCTATAGAAAGACATGGACACTGAAATGAGCCAGAGGAAGACAAATTATAGTTCTACAGTTTAAAGAAATGCACTCAATAGATACATAATAGCATTCGAAAGTCACAGTTCATTAACCTTTTTCAGCCCCATATTTGTCTGAAGAGTATACAATAATGATGGTGAGCTTGACAAAAAAAAGGTAGTGGGAGGAAGTTCTAAAGAATATAAACATGAGGACTTTTTTTGAGGGAAGATTTATATCCCACATAAACCAACTATAAAATCAAGTATTAACTGAACTATTAAAATCATAATTTCTAAAACATATTCAACATTGAATCTAAGATAATATCAAGGAGACATTTAAATTTGACTTTCAGGTTTCAAAGTCCAATTTTAAGGCAGTTTACAAGGATATTATCCCAAAAAAACAGTCATGGATTTTATCTTCTATTTTGCCTGGGAAATTTTAATATAATCATAACATCATAGAATCATTTAGGTTAGAAAAGACTTTTAAGATCTTCAACTCCAATAGAAAATAAATTTTTAATTAAGAAATAAAAATTTACTGGTGTTGCTTCTACTTTCCTAAAATGTAATCCCTAAAAGACTACAGTTATTTTTGGGAGAAAATTCTTAGGTAAGTAGTGTACTCCATTCATGTATATAAGTATTTGCAGGGCTGGAGGACTAGAAGTAAACAATAAAGGTCACAAGGGGGAAGTAAATGCAAAACAACCTGCATGCAGTAAGTAAATCTGTGTACATTGGAGTGGAAGTTTTGAATATGAATACATGAGAAAAGGAGAAGCTGCTGCTGAGGATAAAGTTGGTCACATGAGTTCAAAGTTTGTGGAAACTTGTGTGTGTGTGTGTTTGTGTGTGTGTTAGGGTCAGGTTTTAAGATCAGAGTTCTTCAAAAGTTTGTCACTATAAACTTCCCTTCCACATATTATCATCGTGCCCTGGGAGCTGTTTTTCTAACTTCTAACAAGTAAGACTTTTTTTTTTCTTTTTAAAGGAAAAGAAATTTAGTGTGAAATAATTTTATTATGGGTATTTAAAAGAAGAAGGTGGGAGCCAGGGGGCAATGCTAAAGAAAGAAGGGGAACAATTAACGTGAAACATAGCAACCTAGTGATTTTATAATTACATCACAGAAACTTTAACACTGTCTGTGGTATTTGTAGGCAATTGTAACTGAAAGGTGTTACTTAGACCCAGATAGGAATTTTTATGTATTCAGAATGAATGGAATCTGTTTTTTCTTAGGTAATTAAACATGGACATATGACCCGTGGTGCTGGAGCGGTAATTTCGCCCTTGGATATCAGTGAAGGAAATCTGTACATATTTTAATTTTTAAGTTTGATGAGTGACAACAGAAATCTTTTTCTTGGAATTCAGGCAGTGGTTCAGGTGGTGTGTGCAGCTTGTTGTTACAGAATTGAAATACAAAAGTAGGATTTTCAAAAGTGAAATGAATGGCCCTCTCTTCATGAAGTTGTTTTTGTCACTATGCTGCAGTCCCACATAAAAAACTGTCAATATGTGATGAGCGTGAGTTGTCCTCCAGTCTCCGTTTCTTTTAATTGGTTTGAGAAATTAAGAAGACTTTTTCTCACACTCAACGTCCAAGTTTTATTTGTGGATATCTTCAGAAAAACGTCCAGAAAATCTCTCAGAGAAAAATACCCCATTGTCAAATCTTTTGTGAGAAAGAGTATCTGCAGACTGTGTTCCCCTAGAATTTTAATCATCTTTCAGTGGAATCATAAACAACCATATTATTTTTTTTAATATATGATAACAGATGAATGATTGGAGCTATTGAGGAGTTTCATTTGTATTATCACATGTACACACCATGAAGATGGTGAATCTTCTTAGGTTAGGAATGACTAGATTTCAATGACTGGTCTTGAAAATAATTATTTTAATTTTTTTTCTACCAGAATGTGTCCAAAACATTTGTAATTTCATGACTGGTTGGAGATGCCACTCCTGGCAATTCTTGGATCAAGTGACTATGAGGATGATAAAGGAGTAGGCATGGTTTAGATTCAGTTTACTCCAATTTTGTGCAGAGAACAAGTTAGTTGCATGGGAGACTCCAAAATTTCAAGTCCCAATAAAGTGAGATCAGAGATATCTGGTCTGGGTTTTACATGGCAGCAATATTTTGCAAAACAAAACAGCCTTTTTTTTTTTTTAATCAATTCTGAGTTATTGACTCTCCTATCTGCACTATAACTGGAGGTGAGATGATGTTCACTACTTTGGTAAGGGCAGGTTTACAGATTTTACATCATTATGAAAAGTCCCAGCTGCAACACTTAAATTTGTGTTCAGTATGTTTCCTTCTCTGTTGTTCAGGCTGCTTTTATAGAAATAGGCTAAGTACTAGTCTTTCAATCTATGTTAGTAGTGTCCAGAGAGGTAGTGCTAGGGCTGAATAAAGTAAGGGGCTAAGGAGAAACTACCAATCCTATGAAGGTGGAAACATTACCATGTTCTGTCACCGGCACCCATTAACTTTTTTCCTTGGAAAATCTGTGCAGAATCTCAAAAATGTTAATTTTACTTGTGGATTAATAATTCTTTAGGACCTTTGAAGTAGAGCAGTGGATACTGCCTTATGATTTGTAAAATAATGATAGTAATGATTCTAATGTGAAATATGTCTTTCTCCCCCCTCCAGCTAGATCCATGACATACTCTTTTTATCACTTTACCTTTGGTAGAGAATAAAATGAGAAAGTGGCTGAAAGAAATGCACATTCCCTATCTGATCTGATTGTGTTTGAGAAGTGGGGGAGGTACCATCTTTGTAATTATACACTTAGAAAAAATTTTCAACTCTGTTATGATCTCTCTCATGACATGACCCTACCCACACACCAATTTTTATGTACAGTCTTCTTTTTGCTTCACATTTTGTTATTGCTTGTGCTAGCTTATTGACCGTGCCATCAAAATGTTAATTGGCAGGATTTATGCTAAATACTGGCCACTTACCAATATCAGAGTTCAAAATCAACACCCTTAGAAAGTTTAGATTTTCTAAATAATCCTATAAAACACCAAAATTAGCAGGAAAAAGTACATATACCATTTCGTCCTCTTTGCAAAGCCATTAATAAGGACTTCCTTGTAGATGTTCTCTTTCTGAACTCATACTCTGCTGAGAGTACTGTGCTCTCCTGTCTGTTAGGGTGGAGAAGAGTCAGCTGGAATCCATGTCTTCCTACAAGATTTCTCCACAGTGTTCTGGGATATAGGGTTTTGAGACAGTAGCCTGCCACGTTGTGAGTGGGTCCACCTCTTCCATCTAGGCTGAATTCCAAAACAGCTTCATTAAACTTACTCATCTTTTGTCAGGGAGCAGCCAGTATCTGTCCTGCCTCTACGTAAAATTGTAGGTTTCAACAACTTCCATCTGTGGGCAGCTACGTGGTGATGTTAAATGCCATTTTTCTTAGTGGGTATTTGAAGGCAGCAGTCAGGAAATTCTGTTTCCTCTGACATCAGACAGCAGCAGGATGAAGTATTAAAATTTGCCAGTCAGGTCGGAAATGTGAATGATTCAAATTTGTATTCCAGTAAAGTAGCAGCTGCCTCAGCTCAGCGTCACCACAATGAATAACACTTTGGCTCCACCTGCCTTCTTAGCTTGGGCTTTGTTTTTCTACTCACACATATATTGGTATTCATAATGTCCACTGTTGCAGTGTTTAATTACTGAGATTGTCTCTTTCCTTTCTGATTTGCCACCTGTCTTCACTGTAAGGACAAGCACTTCAAACACCTCCCAGTCCTAACATCAACTTTTCTTAACTAAATTCTCCCTCCAGAGCTTAGTTCCTCTAAACTACACTATTCATATAAAATTCAGAATTATTTTTTCTTTAGATGTCTCACTGTGACTGTTGCAACTCTTTTGGCTTCTGCATATTTTTTTATATTACCTCACTTTCACCTTGTGTTACTGTTTTTTAGGCCTGGGTGCTAAGTGTTCCAAAGGAAGCACACAATTGCTTTTTAAGCTTGCTTCCCAGAGTTTGTTGTATGGTATTTCATCTCTTCATACATTGGCAGTTGTTCTGGTAAGCAGTGGTCCTGCTTAAAAAATCATAACAAAAAACCTCCTTGTCTTTGACGACTTTCCTTCATGAGAACCCAAATTGACGTTCCAGGCAGAAACAAGCTCCCTGAGTACATCATTGTGCCTCTTATATCAAAACTCCTGTTGGTCTCCTCAGAATCACTGTTTCAGAGGTAATCCTGATTGTGTTGAGGAATTCCTTTGCAAAAGGAGTCAAATGCAGAGAAGGAGAAATAATTGCAAAGACGTGATTGTTTATACTTTGTACAGACTTAAATGCACACTGCAGTATCAAATATGTATTGTATTTATTTATTTCTAAATGTGTTGAACTATATTAAAAATAAATCATTGCTACTATGTCCATTGATTAATTAGTCCAGTAAATCCTGACACAGCAGAGAATTGCTGTTTTACTTTGGTATTTTTATAGTAAATGTCTCTCGGTACCTTTGTCAGGTCCTAACTATTGAGACTCCTTGTACAATGCCTACTCATACGCTTAGCTTTGGCAGCATGAACTGCACCACTGTGTAAGTTTCCATTCTTATCTCCCAGGTGTTATGTGGGAGAAAAGGCAGTGAACTTGAATGATATAAACATTTGCAGAGGTCAGAGGACATAAAAGTTGAGTTCTGCCTCAGTGTTCAGTATTTTATTGTTCTTTATCCCTCAAAGATAACAAGATAACAAGATTAATGACAGGACAGGTAATGGTCTGATTTTGTTTTGACAAATGATTCATGTTCTTCCTGTAAAGCAACTTTCATGGTTAATTTTCCATCTTGCTGTTGCTTATAGCTCTGCAACTTCCTCTTCACAGACAGATGATACTCAGTGCTTTATTTAGGATCAGTATATTAAAAATACTTTTACCTCATTCCTGGGAGAAACATTGGGCTTTATGTGGCACCTAAACAAAGCTGAGGAACTGTTCACCTAATTAATGGCTGAGATAATAAAGGTGGTATAACTGACAAGGCAAACACAACAGATTACTTTTCATGGCATTTAGAGGAATTCTAAATAGGTCCTGTCATCTAACAAAGAGGCTTTGAAGCCATCAAAGAGTGAGACAACCGCAGCTTACTGTTACAAAGAAAAGCAGGAACAGTGTTGGTCCACCTCTACTGCTGGCTTTCTTCTGTGTCTTAGGCATGCACAATGACTACACAGAAGGCAAAGGTAAGCAAGGCCCATCCTTGCTGCCTTATTGAGCCAAGAGACCCCATGCATTGCTCTGAAGAGCGGTTGTCAATTTATTGGTTCATCTTCTATAGGGATAAAAGGTTCTATAGCTTCTGTTGGTGATGTATGATGTTATATTTTTATTACTTTTATTTCACTGTTTCTTACTCTTAGACTTTTTTTTTAATCTGGGGCTTCATCTATGTGCATTTAAATATATATTTTTTTGGCATAAAGTCATTAGGGAACTAACAGAGTCCATTTATAAACACTTCTGCCCCAAAATCACACTGCTCAGAAGTGCAATGGCTGTATACCCTGACTCTGGCAGGTTTCTAACATGGGTTGACAAAGTGGGAGAGCCACTGTGAAGCCACTAGCTGCTTCAGGGGCTTCTCCCTAGACTGTTGGATGCCAAAGTTGGAGATGTGACACCGTGCGTTTGCCTGCTGCAAGTAGAGACATCCCTCCCTGTTTACAGCTAGGTTCTGTTGCATTTGGAAAATGTGGTGAATACAGGACTGCCTATGTCCTCTGTCCAGGGCAGATTTTGGAGGTGCTACCTTGCTAAGTGATTGCTTGGTCTCCTGGGCCATCTTTCTGGTCAATGTAATGGGCCCTCTTGCTGTCTAGTCCTGTAGGAAGGGGATACCTTACCTGTTCCCTTTTGCAGTATCAAGGCTGAAAAGAGACATTTGTAATCTGTGCCGTTGCTGAATCTCTTCATGACCTGGTTGAGTGACTGTGGTGGTTTTATCAGAGTGTGTTTCAGTTCTAGCAGATGCTTGGAAGTGACAGGACCATTTCTTCCTGAGAGACAAACTGATGGGAGATGCAGGCTCCACTCATTTACAGCTGTGGTGATGGAGGTAAGCATGGCGGACACTCCACACCTCTCAGCACAGAGAGGACCTCACTATAAATTCCTTAGAGCTGCCTGTCTGAGCCAGGTTTTTCTATATCACAAAATACTTTTCTGTAAGCAGGTTGGGCCACTCTTATCCTCTCTTTTAAAAGATTTTTTATTTATTGTCTCAGTTAAGTTAGTCTGGAATGAAAAAACTTTTGGTTACATCCTGTAGAGAAAATCACTTTCTCACAAATACTGTCTTTTGGGGACTCCCAGTGGGACAGAAATTACAGGGTTCATTTGTTTTGGAGAAGTGCTTTTAAAGTTTCTTCTTTTTGCAAAATGGCACAATAGTGGATATTCTGGTTTTCATATCAGATGGACACGTATGTTGCTATTCATGGACATTGATGTCACCTCGACCCCCAGATTTGTAGCCATGTTTCCAGTAATTGTTTTCACTGTATGGTATCTTGGGGATGACTTGTATAAGACTATGGCTAAGAATTTTGCTAAGACCCGGAAATTCATGTCTTCTGGCTTTGTAAGTTGTTTTAGAAGTACTGATCTCAAATAAATTATGACAAACATAATTTGTCAAGACCAAATTCTTCTGGCTTAATGGATACCTTTTGTTCACAGAATAACTTTAATTAAAGCTTAACTTTAAATCATATAATGAATTTGATATGTGTAGTGTTCCATAAATCTTCATTGCTACAAAATGAATACTACTGAAGTTGTAGTGTAGTAAGGTGCAAATCTGATACATAAACCTTTAAATAACAAAAGTGTCATAAACCAGAGATATTCCTGCCCCCTTTTATTTTGAGTTAGTTTTCTTTCCTTGAAATACATTTCGTACAATGTGGGGGGGGGGGGGGGGGGGGGAAACATGCACCAATGTATATTTGTTGATAGGAATTATTCTACACAACTCATACTATTACAATATACATTGAACCATTAGATTACTCTGATATCATTTAAGTAAATGCTCTATCATATTTGCTAAAGCAGCACTTGATCTTGTACAGAAAGAATACATTTTTCTAATTGCTGCTGTGAGCTGTTGTGAACTATAATTAGTAAAATCTGTACTCTTCAGGGATTATCTCTTTTATTAACATTTGGTAACAGTAATTTTTTTAATGGTGGAAAATAGTTGAGTACTGCAAAACTTTTTTAAAAAGTCTTGTGACCTTTTAAAGTTAGTGGTGATATATTTGCATTTTATAGTATGGTGATATTTCTGGTTTCTCAGTACTGGATCTTACAACATTACAATGGCAGAAGCCAAGGTAGCCTTTTCATGAAGACAGCTGAATTTTATGTTGCATCCATAAACAACTGAGAACAAAAAGCACACTGAATATCTGGGGTTTATTCTTTCTTTTCCTCTGAGATGCAATACTGCTGAAGAGGGTCTGGAAAATTTTTATTTTATACTAGAAACCTTTATTTCCACAACTAACCCTCCAAAATTAGTAAGAAATATTTTATATGTGTTGTTTTTAAAAGCAGATGAAATTTTGTACAAATAGAGAGATTACATTGAAAAATATTTTGCAGTGAATTTTCTTCCAGATATCTTAGGAATCTTGCAGGGAGCAATGGTATGAAAACCAGCACAATGAGTAAATCCTTTTCTTTCTTTAGAAACAAATGGCATAAGGTGACCATATAAGCTATTACTACTGTAATATCAAGGATGAAATAAAAACACTTCTCAAATTAGAATGCATTCCAAGGTGCCAGATGTGACATTCCCAGGGAACATAATACTGTTAGATGCTGGAAAGCAAATGTAGTGAGGTATTTGTAATCTCCTAGCTGTTAAGGTACTGTCCCAAGTAAACATCCTTGCAAAACTCAGGAATGGCTAAAATGCGAACAAGTAAACTAGGGTGTCTGGGTTAGAATGGTTGTTCAGCATTAACTAGGCTGGTTGCTCTCTGCAACCTCTGGAAGGGAACATTTGTCTGTGCCCTTTAAAGGGAATAGTTTGCCACTTTCCTTGCTGCTCTCTTCCTTATCCTTCCAAATGTTCCATTTTCCCCTGCCAGTTTTCTGAGTACTGTTAGCAGAGGCAAAAAAACATTAAAGGGTTTCCTAAAATAGAAGAAAAAAACAAACTAAAAAAAGACTTTTGTATTTCCATTCCAAGACTTCTTTGCTGCTTGTTCTTACTTCATGACAACTAAGAGAGACAATCAGAAGGACAGGAAGGAGTAAACCAGAATCACATGAAATGTAAATCTCTGTAGCTTATCTTGACAGAACATAAATATCTGTAGAGTCTTCTGAATATAACCAAGTTTTCTGTGTTGTGTATGTCATCAAGTAAATTTGACAAAGTTCCTTTTTTTTCTGGGCCCTTTCAGCATCTGCATTTTGTTCTCTAGAGACATTTCTTGTTCACCTAGTTGTAAATGTTGTCTGAGAACACGCAAGGTGTTGGTTTCTTTTGAGTGTTTTACCACGAGCAGCAGTAATTACAGTCTTAATGCATTTTCCAGACAATATCTATTATCACTATTCTTCGGCATGCAATTAGCTTATCATTGCTTTTTGATCAGTAAATTTAATAAGATTTAAAAACTTTTTTTGAATATTTCCTTAATACTTGGGTTTAATATATACCATTTATGTTTATACATAATGTATCTTTCTAACATGAACCATCTATAACAATAATTTTGAGATAGCTAGGTAAAGAACAGTAAATTTCTGAAAGCTTGTGTATGTCCTTTTGGTACTAGACTAAGCCATCTCATTACAAGAGTCAGTTGTTGTCATGGTTTAGCCCCAGTCAGCAGCCAAGCACCACGCAGCCACTCGCTCACTCCCCCCTGGTGGGACGGGGGAGAGAATCGGAAGGGCAAAAGTGAGGCAAATCATGGTTTGAGATAAAGACAGTTTAACAGGTGAAGCAAAATCTGCGCACGGAAGCAAAGCAAAACAAGGAATTCATTCACTACTCCCCATGGGCAGGCAGGTGTTCTGCCATTTCCAGAAAAGCAGGGCTCCATCATGTGTAACGGTTACTTGGGAGGAGAAACGCCATCACTCCGAACATCCTCCTCTTCCTTCTTCTTCCCCCAGCTGTATATACTGAGCATGATGCCATATGGTACGGAATATCCCTTGGGCCAGTTGGGGTCAGCTGTCCCAGCTGTGTCCCCTCCAGCTTCTCGTGCACCCGGCAGAGCATGGGGAGCTGAAGAAGTCCTTGACCAGTGTAAGCGCTACTTAGCAACAACCAAAACATCTCCATATTATCAATGCTGTTTCTAGCAAAAATCCAAAACATAGCCCCATACTAGCTACTTGGAAGAAATTTAACTCTGTCCCAGCTGAAACCAGGACAGTTGTTCAAGGTGACTGAGACACAAAATATAAACTATGGCATAAAGGCACCATTCTTTGGGGACTCAACATTACTTTTAAAAATAATATGCTACCTCATGCACTGATCATCCATGGTTTTGGATTATTTGGCTGTGTGCTTTCAAAAATCATTTGCACACACACAGAAGGTCTAGCACATGACACAATGAACTCAATACTGACAGGTCTGATGTTCTTGCTGCCTTCAACAAACCTGTTTAGGTGCATAAGAGAGTGTAAGATTTGCAATTTCAGCTGACAGAAAAAAAAATTCACTGGTACTTTGCTTTAAGCAGTAGAACCTGACCTGAAAAACAGTGACTAAAGTATTGTCATGTAGAAATGCATATAAGGTCTCTTTACTCTTTAAGTAAGTGACAGGAGTAGTTCAGTATGTGTGAGTAATCTGTAATTGTAACAGAAAAATTAAAGTTCACAAATGCACGAAAAAATAAGAAAACTGTCCAGTAGTACCTGAGGACTTAGTGTTGTGTGGCCACTCAAGTGTGTACGTGTCTCTGCATATAAATATGCCAAAGAAAAAATCCTACATATTTAGGAAAGCACTGAAAATGATTGTGTATCAAACCAAGGCACTCCAGTGTGTTTTCTACTTTTCTTAATGTATTCTCAATGCCAGAAGTGCCTTTGTTACCTGCCTGTATTAATGTAAAAGTTATCTGAAGTGTCTCAACTTCAGAGAAGTTCATCATAACAAGAGAAATTAGTAACTACTGTCATGAAGTCCAGAAATCATTGTCAGCTCCTTTGAGGGTGAAATTTAAAGTGGTCATATTTGGCACTAGGTGTTGTATTAAAGGATGTAATTTGTCTTGAGTTGTAATTGGGGTCATGATTAAAAAGATGCTAATTCCCTGCCTCAGCTATTATTTTTAGGTTTATCCCTAACCCCTTTCATCAAAGTCTGGCTCTATTACTCTCACTGCCAGTAGCTTGTTTACTGGGAGTTATTAGTAAGGCTGTAGTTGCTGTCATAGCCTGTTAGCTCAAAGTTACACTGACTCAGAGCTACTGCATTAACAGGGCTTGCAACAGATATACGTGGTAGATTCACCAGTCAATTTTGAAATTGTGGGAATAGATTTATTAATATCTATTAATAGATTGGCTCACTGTGCTCAGTAATAAAGGGATAAGACCCCTCTTCCCCTTCTACTGCCAAAGGGCACCCAAATCCTGCACTTCAATTTTGCTGCTGACAGCGTAAGTCTGAAGTCTTTCGCTTCTCTGCTGCAGACTCGGGGAGGAGGGGGGATATGAATTCAGTTGAGTCTTTGGAGTACTTTGGACTTAAAAGTGCTGCTAGTCATCACACAGGAGGGAGGAGTATCCACAGCAGTTATGGGAGTCTACTCCACCCTGCAGCCTTCTTCTACCTCAAATGGATTTTCTATATATGGAGTATGTATTCATTTTAGATTTTAAATGTGTACACAAATGCACTGGCTCTGAATATCAGAACTGATTTCTAAAGCATTTGCTGTATCTAATGGCTTTTATTAGTAGCCAATAATGTTCTTTAGAAATATCTTTTTTTTTCTTCCTTCCCTACCCTTTTGTTCTGTTGTTGGATTTTGCTTTTGTTCTCGATACTCGTTTTCTTTGTGCAAACCTTTTGGAGGTTATGAGGGCAAAGGGTTGAGAGTTTTGCAGGGTGTCCTGAGGATGGCAAACTTCTGCTGAGTGAGTGTTCAGAGCTGACAGTCTTCTGGTAAGAAGTTAAAACAGAGAGAGAGATCTGCAGTCAAGGTCAGGTTTTACATTTGACCTTTGCAAAGAATGCAACTCTTGCTATCTTCAGGTCATAAGACAAGACTGTGCCACAGAGAACTAAGACAGAATGTGGCCATGGAGCCTGAAATTTCTAGGCAAGGCTGCTCAAGGTCTAACATTTTGTCTTGACCACAGAAATAGAGAAAAATGCTGCGGCGTTTCCTTTTCTGGTCTTTTGACTCAGCTTGGCATCATCTATCCTACAGTGACAAGTCCTTTAACATTGTTATCTTTTAACTAAATGAGTTTAGATATGCACATGGAGCAGTTGAGTCACAGGTGAATCATTTAATATATGGCACTTGTCCAGCAATACTGCTCAGGTTCTTCTCTTCATATGGGAACTTATCATAGGAAAACAATTAATTCCTGTGGTTTAAATCAAATCAGGAATGAAACATTTTCTGGTTAATTAGTGACATGCAGTTAACTGGAAATCAATGAACTGATTCAGGATCTATGCCACCAGTACAGCAGATATGCCTCACTCGATACTTAAAAAATCTTAATGAATGCTTACAATGTTCCAAATACCCTTTTAAAAGTAATGCCAAAAATTTGTAATCTTGCACACACGTTTCTCCCACCCCTATATACATACCTTGGATGAATGGCTACTCGCATGCCCGCTCTCACTGGAAGTGTGGGTTTCCCTGTTTGCTTACCCTGTTGGAGGTGGGTTTGCTCCTGCTTTGTGCAGCTCCCTACAATCTGCTAATCTGTGCACTGGTGAGGTGAGATGGCATCCCATGAGTTCCCACATGCACCCTGAGCTGTGGGTCCTTCTGCCACTGCACCCCACACTGTCAGCTGGAGCACAGATTGCTCTCTGCATGGAACAGGGAGTGTCAGGCCTAGGCAGAGTTGCAAGGGCAGCAAGGTGACTTCTGCTAGTGTCAGATGCAGCCTGGCCTCTGTCCTGAGTGCTTTTCCACTCCCAGGTCTCTCCCCACAAGCACAAATTTTCATGCCTTTTGTATATCTTGTCAAGCTGACTTCTTTTCTTAAAAGCCCAGATGACCTCCTGGTTACTGTTTCATCCATTGGATAGTTTTCCTATGAAACCTGATTATTCTTCATTTCATCATTGAAGTTACCCAGTGTACGTCTTTAAAGTGCCCAGGGTTTGGGCAAACACCTTCTCATGCAGCGGGTATTCCATTCACGTATGCCCCTCACACATATTTCTCTAAGTATCTTCTGATGTTACACAGGCTATGTTTCCAAGGAATGGTTGTGTGAATTCCCCCCAAAGGAAGAAATAATATTTCAGTGTAATGAATCCTGGGTTTTTACTTTTTGTTATAATTATGATGGCTATGTCAATGTATGGGTAGGTAAGAGTGCCTAAGAAGTCTTGTTGGGTTTTGACATGCCAGTGAAGATGTGCGTTCCTCCAAGTTACTAATCAAACTTTTGAGCAAAGTTTTACTCAGATATTTTTTTATCTTTAGATGTTTACTTAACACTGTCTTTCAAAATAACATTTCACAAACTCTTCCTAAATAGATTGGTCAAAAACTGTAAAGTCTGTCCTGCACAAATTTCATGGTGGATTCCAGCACAGTCTGGGAATCTACTATTAGTTGCCATACTGTATTTTCTGGGGTACCACTGCATTGATATGAATTTATGTATTGAGAGAAAAGGACGCATGCAATCCTACTGCATATGCACTATGATTTTGACTGCTGCATTCTTCTTAAGTGAGACAGTGATTGTGGTGGGTTGTCCTTAACTGGCCAATTGCCCATCCAGCTGCTCTCTCACTCCCCCCTCCTCAGCAGGACTGGGGGTAGGGAGGAAATAAGATGAAAAATCTTTTGGCTTGAGATGAAGACAGGGAGATCCCTTACCAATTACTGTCGCTTACAAAATAGACACAACTTGGAAAAAAAATTAAATTATTGAATTTATCAGTCTGGGATGAAAGTGAGCATTATAAATGTTTTGTTCTGCTTTGTATTTTCTCAGACGTAGATTTTGAAGAGACAGTTTTTGAAGAGGCCCTGGGAAACCTTCTTCAAGCTTGATGGAAAAGGAAGGAAACAAATGGCAGCTACAGCAGAAACCTGGAATCCTGGGTCTAAAATACAGGTAGAGTTGGGCACCAACTTGAGTTATAAAAGCTTTGATAAACATATTAACACAACATTCAAAACTCAAGTAGTTTAAAGCAAATACTTTCAGCGTTCAATATGTTTCTACTTTTCTAATCCATTTTGTGTGTTCAGCTACGTGCATACTGGGTAGCTTCTTAGCAATAACTTCATATTCAGTTCCCCTCATGCTGACAGTGAAGTAAGGAAACCTTATGGGTCATCAGCTCCTAACTGTAGCTAACTTTGTGCCTCTTCAGATGGTGGGGAAAGGCCCAGAAATTTTGCTAGATGAGAAGTAAACCTGACACAGATTGGAAGGAAGGTGGAAAGGAATATCAAGTGCCTCTTTCTGCTGAAATGGACCAGTAATCTATTGAAGGGTGATCCATGGGCCTGGAAAAATCATTATGGAAATGAAGAAAAACCAACACAGAAAACACAGTAAAAAGAAATAAATTTGGGTTCTTCATAAGCAAATAACAGAGATTTCTAGGGTCAATAGGAGATTGACGTTATACATAGGAGATGTCTCTTTTATGAGACTCCTCTTTCCAGAAAATTGCTGCTTTTTTATCTATTGACTGTTCATCACTGCTTTCTGTAACATCTTGGGGAGGCTGTGATTTGTAATAAGTGTGAATGCTCCTTGGTAGTAAACTAGGAAAAAAAATTAAATTAAGGAGGCAGTCATTAGGGATTACAGATATAATTTTTCTGTAATATCTAGTTATAGGTCTCAAACCCACATCTAAATTCATGGCTTTTCTCAGATTATAATGTTCTAAAATTAAAAATAATGGGATCTTTTTACTTCCTAAAGGCAGAGCACATTTATGAAACTCACACTGAAGTCTGGGTTGTGAAGACCTGGGGCTTTTGGTCATAATCAATCTTTCCTCTGTCTCTGTTTTTAGTCTAACATTCATTTTGGATTCTTTATAACTGCCATTAAATTATACACTTTTGTACTGTTTCTACTGTAGTTTTTACACTACACTAACACTACTAGTAGTCTCTACTGTAGTGTTTAGAAAGTGAAACTTTCATAAACATCACCTTATTATTTGTATCACAGGACACCAACTTATTTGTCAAGTTCTCTGTTTGAACACAACAACATAATAAGTGTATGCTTGCAAAAGTGGTGTAGAGCCTGTCTGAAACAATCTTTCTCATCACAATAGTATATCAAGTTTATAAAGAAAAAAAAGATCTTCATTACAAATGGAGATCTTGAAAATTTAAATTAACCAAAGCAGTTTCTCTGCACTGTTTCACCATCACTGGCTTTATTTTCAAAATTAAGTGTTTCAAGTGGTTTCAAAACCAACCATTCCCATTAAAAAGAAAGCTAGTCCTGATGGGGTTACATTGCTTGTCGTCTTTCTCCCTTTCCCCTTAATGTGTTTCAGTCAACACAAATCAAAACTTTTCATTCAGCTGTCTCAGCAACTTTTCAGCTCTTAGCTTTCAATAGTTATTGGCCTCTTTGTAATGCATTGCAGTTATACAACAAATTCTGATGTGGAAATATCTCAAAAATCTGCAAGGTTTTCTTTCAAGAGGTGAATTTATTTCACTGTTAACAAATGCTTTTGCAAAGCAGACCAACTTATTATGTTAAAGACCTTTGAGGACAAGTTGAATAACACCAGAGTTTATGTTCCTTTTAAAAGAAACTGGGGTTCTATTGCATTTGATCTATAAAATGAAGGGGTGTCCTATACTGAAATAATATACAAGACAAACTGCTTTTGTTATGCGTTCAAACACAAAATTGTTGAACATTGCCCAGTGTTAGCTCTGTACTGATTTTACAGAGAGCACCATTTTCTTGAAGAACAGGACAATATGAAATAATTGTAAGATTTTAAGCTCAATGTGATGACTGCAGGGAAGGAGCTCCCTTAGTTTCTGAATGACCCCCATTAGCACTGCTTGTTTTGTTTTCTACCTTTTCTGCTTTCTGTCTTGTGTTCTTCTTTCTTTCCTGTTTTGTTCTTTAATCAGTTTAGATTGTTCAAAATTACACAGATATGAGTTTCAACAGCTGCCAGAACAAGTTAGTTCTCTAGTTCACTCTTGTCAAGTACCGGTGCTGAATTAATTGTTTGAATTAATGTGTTGCTGTCAACACAGCTGTCCAATGCCCCAGTGTTTCCTTACCTCAGTTTATATCACTACCAATACTAGTTTGCAAATGTTTCAAAATATGTAGTAAATCTTTAATCTGTTTTGTGACGTATTTAGCAAAACTGAGATATAATGCAGTGCTGGAGGACAAATAATGCTAAAATTCATTTGACTGGCAGCTCAGAGCAACCTGGCTACAAAAGTGGTGGAGAAATTAATTGCAAGGCATTGACTTGAGGTAAACCAGTTTTAGAGCTATCCACATGCTGAGTGGTTCTGTATTCTTGAAAACTGAGAGGTGTTCCAGTAACAGAACTTTATGTACTAATGACTAATTATGAAATTTGGCACTTAAATTAACAGCATCACACATTGGGCTGAACTTTTTTTCTCTTACAGTGAGAGAAGCATTTTTTCTTATCATGGAATTTTTACATACTTTCACTTATGGCTAAAATAAAATACTGGTCTCATACTAACCTAGTTTATACAATAGCAAAATCAGTTTAATGGGAACTAACTCATCTTTTCCACATATAAATTCCTAGGACAAACTCTTCCCAGAGAAAAGCTTAGAGGTTCAGCTTTTTTATTATTTTCTTGGCATGTTACTCAGAATTTTCTCACATATTTTTTTCCTTGTACATCAGTGACAGTCTAATGACCCTGAATATAAATTCTATTTTCTATGATCTTCTGTTGTGGAGTAGAAAGTCCTCTGTGTCAGCCTCTGCAGCTCCAGAGCTGGTACTGTGTTCACAAGACAGCAATGAGCTAGACAACTTTCCTGGTAAACGTCATTTACAGGATGTTAAGGCTTTTGCTTAATTTTTAATGAACAAATTACGTGCCTGTGTCTCCCTCTTGTGGCATGAAAATACTTTGACTAGAAGTTGTTAAACGTAACACAACCATTGGAAAAAAGTACAGCCTTTCCTGGTTTCAGATTTGCCCATTGCTATTCATTTTTTAATGCTCAGTTTGTGCAATGTTTTAATTGAACTATCAAGGATTATCCTAGAGGTGCAGTGGAAACTTCAATTTAAAATGTTGGTCAGAATTAAATTCCCTGGGTTTGTACTGTACTGTTCTTCAAAAACAAATTTAGTGTTAACAAGGGTAACTTTGAACTTTTTGGTTTCCTGTAGTGTACTCAGTCCCAGCTTTTAAGGCCCACTTAATATGAAGATCTCCATTTTCTCACAGAAAGAAGACTTTATGGGTTTTGTGTCATACTTGAGAAACCCTGCTATCCTGTTTCTGGACCAGGATGGTTTGTATATAGCTTACTCAAATGTCCCTGCAACATCCCTCCTAGGACTTCTCTTTCTAAGATTGCTGTAACAAATACCAAGTCAGGTGCCTCTGCTCTGCACCTGCAGCAAAGATGTTTAAGGTTCAAAAAAAACCAGCCATCTCAGAAATCTAAGAATAACCCTTCAAAATCTGTTTTTGTTCTGTTCTTAAACATTTTGTTCTGTTTTGTTTTAATTAGCTTCTGGTTTTGAAATCTTGAGGTTTCAGTGGTCTATTGACTCATCAAGACCCATCAGTTTTGGTTTGATTCTGTCCCAGCTTTTACATACTGGGTAGTCCAAAGTGCTTGCTTATGTAAGTGGAGGAGTGCACCTTTCCTCAGGAATGGCAGGCATCACCTCAGAGCTTAAGGAGCCTTCAATAAAACTGAGGACCCTACCTCAGGGTATAGTTGCAAATACTGGCAACTTTTAGTGAAGACCCAGGAGTGTGAAAAGCTGTCTAGGAAGTAGTATATAGTTGTTCCTGTTATTAAAGCCCATGTTGTACAGAACGCTGAATGTCTTAAATCCTGTACATATTCATTGTCTTGCAAAAGTGGCTGATAAGGGATACATCCCAGCTGTGGCTTGGAAGACCACATTCTTGAACAGCATTACCTAAATGAACTTGTTCCCCAGGCAAACAGAACTGAGAGTCGCCAAGTATGTATTGCATCTCCTAAGAGGCTGGAGATGAACACAAAGCACAGCAAAGACAAAAAACCAGTGTAGATGCCTCTGTTCAAAGTGGGCTTCTTTAAGTATACCCTGCTTTTGGAAAAACAAACCAGGTCTTAAGAAATCACTGCCATGTGGCTGAAGGAGTGCCCAAAGGTAATAAAATGTTTGCATGTGCCAAGTCTTTTGAAGCTGCTGTGCAACCAGGAAGTATAGTTCAGAAGGAAGTGAAGGTACTGACCTGTCCTTCAAACATGAGGCTGATGAACATACAGAATTCATCAGCGGCAAACTTTTAGACCACTAAATAACATCTATCCTTGTAGGTCAGTGATTGGGACAGAATAACCACACATCCAGAGTAGCCAGTGCGGTCACAGAGCTTTAGTCTCCTGTTTCCAAATAGCAGAGTCTTCAAGGTGCTGTTTTGTTTCAGATTTTAGAAACAGCACAGCAAACAAGGGAAAATGTCTTTTGCCTTTGGGCCAAAGAGTTTTTTATCTCTGTTTCTCTAGCTGCAGTCCTAAAGACTCACCTGTTCTCTTATGGCCCAAGAAAAGATACATCCTAATATTCTGCAACCTGACCCAAAGGGATGCTCCTGGGAACCTTTTCTGGCTTTGTGGTGTTGTGGGTTTTTTTAACTACATGAGATAAGAGGCATCTCCTGAAAGAAGGAGAGATGGATTTCAAAATACTCTGTCTTATTACAACAGAGAGAAGAGTCTGAAGTTTCTGTGTCCTAAGTGAACACCTTAACCATAGAGTCATAAAGTTAACAAATGTCATCTTGTCTGGTGAATAATTATCATAAGTAGAATAGATTTTAACAGAAAAGGCTGCTAATTAGCAAGTGGAAGATTCTTAGTTCTGGTAGTTAAGGGCATTTCAGAAATATAAGCATCACTTGCTCTAAGTCAGATAAAGTGTGGATTTGAAAACAAGAGTAATGCCTACAAGGAAAATTATCTTACTTGCAGTCAGACATAAAGGATTTGCACACTTCTCAGACAAAGAGGGACAAAATCCCAAGTTACCAGAAGAATTCTGTAAAATCTGACATACACGGTCTGCAAATTGGTATTTTCAAGATTGGGCACTGCAGATGAGAGAGACAAGATAATGTCTAAACTAGCTTGAGAGCATGGACTAGGTACAAGTTATGCTGTGAGCAGCTTAGGTGTTTTAGGGTCAGACCTCTCCTTTTCTGAGGGCATTATCATTATCTCAGTGCTTTTGTAAGCCTGAATACTCACCAGCTATAATAAGCGTTCTTATGATAACTTATGTCTCTATTTTTCCATCTATAAATATGGGAGAAAAAATATTTTGACTATGAGAAGACAAAATCTAAACTGAAGTAAGAAGTTTGAATATGTTTTGTGGGAAAAACTTTTCAATATTAGCAGTTTGTTCCCATTCACATCTTGGTAAGAGACTAGTTCCTTCTATTTTGTCCCCACTAAGTTCCACTTTCTGGTTCTTGTACACAATAAGGATGTTTGAAATACTATTTGAAAGGTAGTAAAAGGTGCCTAAAAAGAAAACCAGTCAGGAGGTGGACTTATGCTAGTCTTGGAGCAGGGCAGTATGCCCGATGGGAGTTACTAGAGAGAAAAATGGTGTGGCACCTATATAAGTCAGTCTAGAGGCTAAACTGTGCCTAATTTTTGATTAATTATCAATGCATGGGGATTATCATCTCTTTCTCACCTGACTTGCCAGTATTTCAACTCTGATCTAGATGTTTTATAGGGATGTCCTCTGTTCTTGATGTATATTTCTATAAGGAAGTACATTTTTTGCTAGTAAAACTGCAATGCAAGTTATCCCATCTGTGTAAAAGCCAAATATTTGGTCATAAATAGCGATAAGTCTGCCAAAGAAAATGTAGGAGAAAAGTTATATAATGGGTGAAACCATACTATAACAAGTATATTGACGTTATTTGTTTAGGAATTTTATTCAACAAGGAGCCTAATTTTGTCCTATGGAAACTATTACTGCAGATATGCAAGACAACATTTCATTCTAAGATCCTAGCTTAGCATTTAGAAAAGTCACGTTTGAACTTCCAGATTGAATATATTGATCCAGAATAACTGGTATGCAGGAAGCAATAACAATAATAAGCTGTTCCTTTTCCTGATATTACTTGGAGAGCTAGAGAGCTGGCTGTCCTAGTGCGACCGTGAAGCTAAATCTACACAGTTGGTACCTGCCTCCACTGGGTGGCAGCCCATGCTCTTCTCAAACCCGAAAGTGATGGCTTTCTCTTTAGCTTAAAAAAACCAGCATCACCCTCACATCTCAGCACTCTGTAAAACTCATGAGACTTTTCTGTACATCTAGTGAGTCAGGTGTTTCCCCTTCATCCTCAGGGATGCTCTGATTATCCATAGCAAGATGTTCTCTCTTCTGCTAATGGCACTTCAAAATGCAGTTCCCATATTGTGTTTTAATTAGATTATGATCAGTTCAAGCAAACTGTGTTTTAAAATGAGGATTTCTGAAATCAACACCTTCACCATGAACACTTGCTACCCACAGAACTCACTGGAGACATCTAATGGGTTTAAGTAGCCTATTGGGAAATTAAGGGGAAAATCATGTAGTGTGTTGCACATAGACTTATGTTTTAAAGCATGCTGATGCACCACTGAAGAAAGTGGATCTTTAGAGCAGTGAGAGATAACATTTTTGATCCTTTCTTCTGGAGACTCATACCCGTGGCTGCAGTCATTACTGTTTTCTGTTCAGCTGTAGTCTAAATCTTACAAGCAGGGTCAGTGCTTGGATGGGGAATGTGCCTAATCCAGGCAGGAGAGAACTTGTATGCCTGTCCTGCTCTGCCTCGTGTGACGTTAGTGAGGGATGGACTGCTTCTTTCCAGCAAGTGAGAAACAAAGGCCACAACTGCTTCAGGTGCCAAGGATCCCATGGCCTTTCCAGGATGGTAAAGAGAACTTGCAGTGTCCTGATGATGCTGCCTAAAGAGGAGATTTCTTTTAGGCACATTAAATTTTTTTGTACTTTCTGCTGGACACAATTTCTCCTTTTTATCATAAATATAATAGATTTTTCAGAGAGTTGCTTGGTCTTGCTGCAAATAACACACTTTAGTCACTGTTTCATCACAGATTAATAGCGTAATACAGAAAGTTTTACAGGACTGGTGTATAAGCAATATTTTATTGAATAGGAGTCTGTTACTTTAACCTTAAAATATGTAACCTTGGGTTATTTTAGGCCATTTCACAGATTCCTTTAGGAAAGATTACACTGTTTGGCTCCAGTGGATATAAAGGTAACTGATCCTTTTTTTCTACAGAGAGGCCCAGTAAACTGTGCATCACAGAAATAAGATGCTGGCTTTGGAGTTTGCCCTGGTTTGATCTCAGAACTATGAGTCAGTGTGCCAGCAGCTTCAGAGGTGCATCATGTAGAAAGAGGCATTGTAAACCACTTTTCGAAGTCTTTTCCACCTCATATACTCAAACTCAGCACCTAAGAGATTTATAAATCACACCCAGGCACAATAACCTGGTAGGGAAAAGGATAATCTCCAAATAACCTATCTGTACCTTAATCCAGAGCATTTATACTAAGGTTAGTGACTCAGTTTGTGCACGTAAGAGTCCTTTAAATGTTTTCAGTAGAGTTTGTTTGGTGATTTTTACTGAAACAGGTGTTGCATATCAAAAACATATAAATGAAAATGAAGGTTATCTTTACTTTCACAGAATGAAATTTCAGTTCTGAAATAGAGGTGTTTCTTATACAGCTGTCCTCAGGAGGCTTTGTTGTCATTGTTGCAGCAAAGCTACAATGAAAACATCTTCTTGTCCTAATTTATTTCTTGTTCTTAACAGATGGGAAATATCCAAGGCTTCTGCATCACTTTAGTGATGTAGGCTGCCTCAGAGCTCAATGGCTCTAATAGTACAAACTGGTGTAGCTGATTGTAGCCCACCAGGAAAGATAGAGCTCTTCACACTTCATCCTTAACTGCACAGGAGACTTTTCATACCCAAAAGGGGGATATGTCATTCCTAATTTCTAGAGCTGGTGCCATGAGCTGCGAAAAACTCCAGCCAGAGCAAACTACAGACCATGTCTGTAGCACCAGAGGTGACCATGGACGTACCACCAGCAGTCACTGCACTGGCTCCCTATTGTGAATGTAGAACTTCATTTGGTGGCTTTTACTCAGATTCGCACAAGTTATCTGGGGGTTTACGGTCACATTTGTGATGATGAGTGCTGAGAGTGATTGGAGGGAACATGCTCTCAAACGATAGGAGGATTATGGGAGTTTTCCTAAGAATGAGACCTAGACTGTAATATTTTCTTCTAACAGAAAAAAGAGTGAACATGGACCTCAGCTTTATCTCTGGACATTTCAACTGCACATGACGCATCTTCATTCCAGACAGGTCACTTGATACTTGCGATAAAATAACGCAGCACACCAAGGGGAAGAATAACCTTTCTGTGCCTATTGCTTTGTAATGTGATGTGCTGTGAAAGAGTTTTCTGGCCTTCCGTGGAAACCAGCTGTACAACCTGGTCTCTGCCTGTGTGTGAGTGGGTCTCTGTCCCTCACCTACTTAATGAAAGAGGGCTGTCAGAGTTAATTTTTGTGAAGTGCTTCACAATTACTACCTGACAGATGCCTAAATATGGAGCATGGTTAGTATAATAGAGTAACTAAAAGGACCTTAACAGAACTGTTTTGCTTTAAAAATCTCTTCTCTCTCCCAGCACTCTTTGTTTTAATGTTCCCATCTTCTTTCCATTTAATCCTTATACCTTTTGTTTCTTTTCATTGGCCCTTCTGGACAACTGTTTTTGGGAAAGCCTTTTTATGTATGTCTCTCTCCCTCGCTCTCTAATAGATACCATCATCTTTTAAAGAGCAGCCACTCCCTCCCTCAGCTAAGTACTATCTTGGCAGGCAACTGGGGAGGAGGAGCCTTCTTTAAAAGGCTTTGAAATTGTGTTGTTAAAAAATATATAAATAAAGCAAAAAACCTTTTAATAGGGCTTTGAACAATCATCCCTTTCATTCCCTTATGGCCTATCGTGCTTCTGGCTTTTTTATTATTTAGTGTGCATTAAAAAAAAATCCAAATGTTTTATGTTAAGCCATTAAGAGTTTATTTGGGTTGAAAATAAATAAATAAATGTGGTGTTAGCAGTTGGGACTGTGAGCACATGCACAGTTGCCTGGCAGAGGCAACCTATAGGAGGCACATCAGAAGGCCAGAATAAGCTTCAGTGAAAGACCAGAACAAAAGCATCAGCAGCATTTGTTTCTGGTTAAGTACTTTTGCATGAGCCTGACTACTGGAGTGGTTTACCCAGCTTCTATCTGTTTCAAATTCACCTCACTCCCCCCACACTTCTCTGCAGCATCACACCCAACTGTAACTAACGGTAATTACATGGAAAAGGAGAAAGCATGAGATTTTTAAAATCTTCTTTTGTTTTATCTTTTTTAACCACCTGATGGGAGCGTGTGATGGGTTGGTATCCAGCATTGCTCCTGGAGTTATTAGACACCTAACTAAATGGGTTTTTTTGCATGGCCTGTCTGGTTGTTTTTTTGTACATTTAGATTTGTTTTTAAATGCTGGGTATATTTTGTGAATAGCCAGAAAAAAACATTTTGTTTCTTTCTTTCTTTCTTTCTTTCTTTCTTTCTTTCTTTCTTTCTTTCTTTCTTTCTTTCTTTCTTTCTTTCTTTCTTTCTTTCTTTCTTTCTTTCTTTCTTTCTTTCTTTCTTTCTTTCTTTCTTTCTTTCTTTCTTTCTTTCTTTCTTTCTTTCTTTCTTTCTTTCTTTCTTTCTTTCTTTCTACCCCCTTCTACTTTTGTTTGCCAACTCTGCCTGTCATCCACAGAGAATTCTGCAGCAGGCTGGCGATTGCAGCTAGGGCTCCTCTGTGTGCATAATTAGTATCAATCTTGCTTGGTCTCATTTCCCTGGTGGAGCTGCTGGAGAGAGAGAGAAGAGTCTTTGCCATTAAACACATTATTAGGTTCACATCTTAGCTCCCATGTGACCTACATTTGGCAAATCAACATCAAAACTTAAACTTTCTGACCCTCATTCTCCATGAGGAGAAAGACTGAGGTAGGTGGCAATTTTTGAAGAGCACACATATAGACTGCTGTTGGTATTGTTAAAGAATTAACAGATTGCAAGAGTTAGTCAGGAGGAACTTCTGAGAATCTGAGCGTGACTTTGCTCTCTCAGTTTTGAGACTCATAACTAAAACAATCTTATGCTCCTCATTAAGTTGAGTGAGGCCACTGACAGTCCAGACCTCAGAAAAGGTCTGAGGTGTCCATCTCCAGGACACCTGGAAAAGGAAGAAGTGTCCATCTCCAATCAGGCTCTGAAGGAAGGATGGTGCCTAATGGGTGCCCTTCAATGGGTGCCATTTTATGTGTTGGACATGGAATGTCAGGATGCAAATGACAAAAAGAGCTTCTAGCACACATAATCGGAACAGCCATCGGAACAAATGTACACACAACACAAAAAAAGAGAACATGAAACTATCTTCATAACACAATGACATTTTTACTTTTTCTGTTTTTGCAATGGTACTGCTGATTTTAACTACAGAAATAGGTTTTTCCTTTCTCTTATAATAGTGTGGAAAAGGAGTATGCTCTGAACACAATTCTTAAAATGCTAGACTCCTTTAACTCACATAGTGTTGTAGATTTTCCTATAAAAGCAAGGTGTACCTTTCAAAATCTAATTACAGGATCAGTATCAGGGAAGAGAAAATCAGTCAGATATTTGGACTTAGGAGTCTTAATGTTCTGTGGACCTTGCTCTTGCGTACAGCCTTCTGCATGCTGGTTCTGACCTATTCAAAAATAGGTACTAGAGCTCAGAAAAGGCTTAAGAGGAAGACATAACTGAGGTCTTCCCAGTCCATAAAACAGGGTCTATAAGCTTTCTGATCTCATGGTGATACTGTGAAAATAGCTAACTTACTCCATACTGCAGTATTTTAGTAGGTATGTGTTCCTGAGATATAGATAATTAAGTGGAACAGTGAGGTTATTGGGAGAGAGGAAGAATATATGTGTTCTGTTCTGTAATGTATTACTAATTTTAATGAGATGAGAGGACATCTAATGTAAACCTGGAATAAAAATAAAACAAATGAACAAAAATCAGTGGACAACTTCCTATTGGCTCCAGTGCTTTTTAAAGTCTACATTAAAAAGCAGGAACAAGTGTTGTAGTATCTTCAGGTATTATGGAGAAGTGAAGGTTCACTTGATCTCTGTAAGTAATGACTTTTGGAGAATGGCACTGCTTGACAAGACACAACTGCAGACTGTGACCAAAGACTGGATGTTTGTTGGATACTGAGAAACAATCACATTTGTTTTCAAAATCTGGAGGGATACTTAAACAATTCTACTTGAAAGATCATTCACTATTCATACTGTACAGGCATTATTTTCAAGTATCGATAAAAGAAATACAGCCGGGTAGCTTAAGGTTTTATGCATTTCTAGAAAACTTTTACATCTTCAAAAGCTATGCTTTTGTCACCCAATTAGTGGTCATGAATCATTCAGTTGTTAAAGTATATCAGCAGTTGAATGTCCTTTATGTAATACCTGGAATGATCCTTATTCCTGGAATAAGGATTTGGAAGAACCTACATCACAAACCTGTAAAAGCTTATAAAGGTATTTTACTTTGGACAAGATAAGAAAACATGTTTATGCTGCAGAACCAGACCCCACAAAAGGAAAAGCAGACGAGTGTTTATTTTACAACATAATTCCACCGTGCCTCACATTGTCCTCTCACAAACATACACAACAGGTGTTTTATAACACCTGTCTTTTAGACCTTTGAAAGCATAAGAAAAAATATTTACTAGGAAGTTGTAAAAAAATGTGAGCATGGCATGGGCTGCCATGTAGATAAGAAAGGTTGGTTTGGACTGGATGGCAGAAAAAGGATTCCAATGCTGGCCTGACAGTGAAAGAATGAAATTACAAAGAATTCAATGAGAACAATTTTTCATCTTTCCACATCTGGAAATAGTTGTTGTCTGTGATTTACTGTAAGTATAAAGAAAAACACTGGAGTGGCTTGGTGTGAGTGGAGGCCAGGGGCCAGTACTGGAAGCTCTTGGTCTATGTGGTACTTCTCTTCCTATAGAGAGTTGAAGACATTTCTGCTTCTCTGCCAAAATGTGGCTTTGAGACTAGTGGGTAAGAGTGTTCAAAGAACAGATGGGTTTAAAATAATGAAAGTGGGTGGAGAGGCTTTGTGATTTAAGGAATACTTGAAATTACAGAACTGAAAAGCAACATCTAAAGTTCCTCTGATTTTTAGAGCAATCCCAAATTGCTTTAAGAATTCGGTTGTATAATGAGGCAAAGTAATAAAGTTAGGTCAGAATACCCACTTTGAGTTTTGGGAATACTGAACACTTGAAACTTGGGTATGGCTTTTATAACTGAGGCCTATTTCTTTAATGAATCAAAGCAAAAGGCCACAGGTGTTTTGAATTTTGCTAGGTGTGAAGCAGGGTAAGCCACTGAGTTAGCAGAGGCTTAGCCTGGCTACAGGGTTCCATACCTAGAACCTGCACTAATTCCAGATGTCCCTTTCTGATCCCTTCTAGAAGAAAACAAAGATTATAGTGAGGAAAATATTCCGCAAGTACTAGAGCAAATGCACCCGGTAGATTAAGCAAGACTGAAGTTCTGAGATGATAAAGCAAATGTAGCTTAATGGTAAGACAGAGAAAAAGTAACACCCGCCTCCTCCTCCTCTGCACACACACATAACTTGTTTACAAAAGTGCCTTGTAGTGACTGCTGGTGGTGTCACTCGGTCCCATGCCCCAGAGCTATCACTGGGCCTCATGGGAGATGTGACTACAGCATCGGACATGGGACTGTTTGTTCACTCACTTTCTGTGAAGAGAGTTTTGAACTGTGTTTTGAATAGACAGCATTTTCTTTGTGTGGTTGGTAAATAACACAGAGCAAAGTTAGTCAGCAAGTTGCATAGCTTCTGCATTCTGATTCTTTGGAGCCCTTTTGTACCAAGCTTGACAGGATGTTTTTAACAGAATGTGACCTCACTGGGATACCAGAGGTAAGGAAAAAAGTTATTTGGGCCGTTGTAGAATATTTTGCACAGAGCTGACCAAAAGTACTGCTTTAAAATGCCTCTTGGAAAGAAGATGGTCTCAAGGTGATCCAGTCAACACCTTGTTCAGTGAAAATCAATGTCTTTCACTCCTTCGTAAGTTATAGGAAGTCTTGATAAGATTTTCTATTTCCCACTTACGGAAAAAGACACTGATTTGCAAATCTCAGAACGGTTATGTACTTGCACTAACGTGTTGAGCAAAGGCCCAGCTCTAGTGACAGAACGTAAAACTATTTTCTTTCTAACACAGAACAGGATAAGCAGATCAGATCCAGTTGTTCATCCAAGCCCCAGAAGCAGCAGTGTGAGAATCAGAGCGGTGGCAAAGACAGCAAGACCAGGCGACAGTGACCTTCTGGACACTCGTACTCACTCACCGGGTAAAGGTAAGAATGAAAAAATGCCCAAATCAGTATCAGTGTGGTTTCTGGGTGAGATCATGTGTGGGTTTTCATCACAGGCATTAAAACTGGAGCCACTGCTTGTAGTTTTGCTTGGGCGTAGAGCAAAGGGGGCTGTGGTACCCTGGGGGATGCGGGGCTGTGCGGGCACCCCCTCTCCTCCCTCTGCTGGTCAGCGCCGGGGAAACGCGGCTGCTGGTGGCCGGGGGACCCGGCACCTTTCTGCCGCGGTGGGGCAAAGCCCTGCTTGCTAGAGGCTCTTCAGGGTTTCTTCAGTGTGCTGCTCGTGGTTCTAAGCACTGACAATATTAGGATGTAGTGATGCAAGGCTCAGCTCCGGTAAAAGAAGTGAGAGAAATCCGTGTGTTCAAAAAGTCAGAGGGAGATGTTTTTAAAAGGAAAAAACACACAGGCGTAGTTCAGCTCTTTATTTATACCGTGTGAGAATATTATAGATTCATGCTGAATGATCGAATATGGTTACATTCATGTACTACAGAGATTTTTACAAAAAATGAAAGAGAAATGCTTTATTGCAAAAAATAGCTTCATGAATAATAGGCATCTTGCTGTTCTGAAACTGAATTAACAGTACGTGCTCTGCTTTACTATGTATACCAACAGGACAACAAAGCTTCATTGTTTCTGTGGTCAGCAATTGTTGTTATTTTCCAGCCAGTACAGGTGACTGACCAAAAGAAAAATATACATATATATATACTTGTTTGGAGTACTGATAGAGCAGTGAGAGGAAATGAAGTTCTCACAATACGTAAAACAGTTATTCGTACTTAAAAGACTTGCATAACAAAGAATTCTAAAAATAGGCCTTTAAAATTGGAAAGTTCTGAGTGCTGCTGACAATAAAAGTGTTCTTTGGTAAATGAGGATGGAAAAGTTTGCTCATTTACTTATGACTAACTAGAGTTGCTCTTTACTGTAAGGCACATAAAGAACTAGAGATTTGTTTTTTCTTGTGATCAGTTAGAAAGTGGATGGGTTGAGCTTCACTTAGTAGTACAAAAGATGCGATGAGCACATCACTGCTCCCGGTAAGACGGGGTAATGACTTTAGTTTGGCAAAGCATTTACAGTGATACTTTTGTAATGTCAAACTTGCTACTGTACTTTGATCCACTAGCATGTGGTAGATAAGCTGCCAGCCCTGTCCTAATTAGAGGAAATATTTCTTCTGAAGAAGCTTCTAGAGACAAGCGTGTTCTCTGAAGCAGAAGTTTGTCAAATGGGGATGACTGAAGATGATGAATTTATATTCACAACTTTGGTATTTGTGTAATAGTTTGTACAATACTTCTGGTCCTCATCATGGGTCAGATGCTGGGTATTGTACAATACACAACCAGATTTTATATCCCAAGAAGCTAGTGATGCAGGTGTGAGACAGCAGTTGAATAAAACAAATGTGATAAATTGTTCAGTCATAAAAAATAGACCCAAAGGTCTAGATGGATTTTTCTGATTTTAATGTCATTCTACCGCTGTATATGTGCTATTAGGGGTTTTTGAACTGATGATTTTTCATACTGTCTCACCCACTACAGGTAAACTGCCACAAAGAGTTAGAAGCTTGATGTCTTTTTGACCTTCAGTAAGGGATAAATTGACAGGGTGGGATACAGTTTACTTGATCCCTGAATTTGAACAAGATTCAATGGAGTTGAATAAAAGTTCAATAAAAGTAAGCTGTTTATTATTTATGAAAGCTATAATGGATAAACCAGTAGAGGTCAGTACAGAGTGCTGAAATGGAAGTGCAGTGCTAAAGCTTTGTGTATTTATGCTCTACTTTTGGTCTTTAACTTTTCCTTTAAAATGTAGTAAAGGCTTACAGTGGCTTATAGTCAATATTCCTGTCCTCTTCGAAAGATGGATTAAAAATACTTGGGATAATACAATGACAGACCGCTTAGAGTAATTTATGCAACAACATGCATTTTGTACCATGTTATAACTTGCAGAGAGATGCTGGAAACGTTATTTTGTGGAAACATTATTGAAACCAATGGTTAATACTTATTATGTATATTTCAGTGACAAATGCGTCTAGCTTATGGTTATGTTGGGAGAAATGAGGAGAAAGAGGATAACTTTTAGGAACAAAGTTTTCACATACTTGCAGGTTAAAAAAAAAAATCTCATTTCAGGTAACAAGCTTGGATAATTATCATGAAGTGTTGTTTTAAAGGTCTTTGGTTTTGTGTGTATACACATATATACAGAGAGCAAGAGAGAGGCAGAGGCAGACAGACTCTGTATATGAAGTTGAATTATCTTTTGTTTCACTTTTTAAAGCCATTGTTTGCTCGTTGTTTCCTTTTGTGATTTAAAGCAAGGAAAAGAATCAATGTGTATAGTCGGTGCATGAAAAGATCCTTCAATGTATATTAGCTGCAAAAGCTCATCTCTGAAAAGCTTCTGTTAAAGCTGCTTTCTGTGGATCTAGAAAGAGCAACCTGCCTGTCCCCTTCCTGTTTCCTTGCAGTTTAACTAAGTACTTTGAAAACTACCTTGCTATTAAATTGTCATTGTTGAATATTAAAGGATTACCAAAAAAAATTAATCACCAGATAAAGATGGTACATTCTATTTTGATTTCAATCCTGGCTTACATCTGTTGTCTATAAGCTTATGGAGAAATTTCCCAGTATATTCAGAGAGAACAGAACTATACAAATGGGGAAAAATTTTGAAAATCCTCTTCACTTCGGCTTACCTTTCATGCTCTTCTTTAAATTGATTATTGAGGCACTGGAAAACATACTTTCTTTTTATGTGCTCTATTGTACACTTAAAAGTGACAAGTACTAGACAGAGACTCTACAACTCTTTCTCATAGTCACCGGTCTGTGCCATTGGAGTTAGATGACATAAACGTGAATGCAGTTCGGAGGGCTGTAGGAGAGGATTGCTGCAGGGGAGGGATTCTCTGATAAATGTAACAGCTATCAGCGGTATAAGCTCAGGTAGGAAGGAGACAGAGATATTATAAACTGCTGTTGCATATCTGGCCCATGATGTGTTTTTCCCACACTTTTGTCACCGTAACATGACATCACAGATCTTGCAAAAGATCTCCCTTTCCAGGTGTCGTGTAAAATCCAGGTTTTGGCCAAGCCAATGGAAGTTTGATGTTTGAATCAGTGGTGAGACCAGGAGCTCTACAGGCTTGTTCCAACATGTTTCTTTTCCCTGAGGCAAAGGAAACTTAGAAATAATCTCTTTTCTTTCATAACACAGGGTCCAATCCAACAGTATGGCGTACAAGTGATAGCATGTTAAATGACAATTTCCATTTTGAGTCCAAATTTCTTACCAAAGTCTTGAATTTAGTTCCATTCAATTCGTCTCAGTTCTTCTTCCTTTAAAGGGAAGTGGAGAAACAACTTCTAGTACTGATTTCACTCGTGGCTTTGACTGTGTTTTGAGAAAATAGGCTTGAGTCTGAAAGCCAAACCCACCTTCTTTCCCCAGGTAAACTTCTGATGTCCATGCTCTGGTTTTAGCCAGTCATGTATTTCTATTGCTTCAATTAAGTTTCTTTACATGTTAAATTTCATGAACATCTGGTCCAGTTCTTTTCTGTAACATATGGGACATAACTCCCCAAAATTCAGAGACCAAAATAATGGTGCTGGAAATGTGGAGTTCAATCAAGTATAATGTTAAGGTAAAAGTTTGCTATTCTTATCTGTATTCAGACCAAAGATAGAAGATTACAGCACAACTGTTCATGATTAAGGAACAGAAAGTCTATCTTATCACTGAAGTTCTCAGTCTTGGTAGATGATGTTTGATATTTTCTTGATTGTGGTATTACATTCATACTTTTTTATGGGTATAGTAACATCATATTCTCATTTTGTCCCTTTTTTCTGATGTCTTTGATTTATTTGTTTGCTGTTTTTTAAAAATTCTTCCCTGCAAAGTAGCTATGCATAGTTAAATTATCCTACCACTATATAGCTAGGTTTAAAATTTGTTTAAGTCGGGTAAATTTTCCCATTCTTAGTGTATGTGAGTACAGGGGTGACTTCCAACATTTTTGCATTACCTGATATGGAGATACCTGTCATTTAACTATTAAGCTCTCTGTTCTGTTTAAGCACATATAAAAAAATTGTGGGCTTGTGTCCAGATGGGAATAGCAGTAATTCAGTCAGTGGTGATCAGTAATCAAGATAGTGGCACTTCGTATAAACAAGAAAACTGTAGCATTTGCACCAGTAATTGAATAAATTAAAGTTCTTTACCTGTAATTATGTTATCAATCTGCAGATTGCAAAATAACCTAAAATAAATTAGAACCAATAAGTTTAGAATGATAAACGTAGGCAAATAAATTGCAATTTCAAACATTCCACAGGGAGAAAAAAGATAGATTTTTCACCCATTTCATGAATAAAAGGACGGCCTAAGGAAATGGTATAATTTTGGGAAATGTACTCTATATCACAAGAGAAGTCAATATAACACTTCTGATTTTGGTGGTTCTACCATTTTAGTGAAGCATATCTATGGAGAAAACTTTGCTTCTAAGGTGCTTAAGGGATCAGAAATAGTGCTTTTCCCAGACTATATTAGATTGGATAGTATAGCTGGGTTTGGTTTTTATCACTGTATGCTGGAGTTCTATTTGGAATTTGTTACCTGTCCTTTTCACTGTGTAGCTCAAGTCAATACTAGGCTTTTCTTTTTCATTTCCTCACTTTCTCATATGTCATCAATAAACTTTAGACTCCAGTTGCTCCTTGATATTCTTTACCTCCCACTGAAATTAATAGGATGCTGAACCCAAGTCTTGAGTGTCTTGCATATCCCGGTAACAGAAAAAACCTGGTTGTGTCTGGTCACCTGAGGCTGCAGAACTGTAGCCTTTTTAATGTCAACATTAAACCTGAGGTATAGGTGGAGTTAAGGCTCTCTAGAAATGCTGAAAATAACTTCCTTTTCATAGAAAATTTCTCAGTCATTTCTCTTATACCTATGTATTTCTAAGAGGTCAATATTCACACTATCACCTTAACTGAATTCGGTTTTTGTAGTACATAGTCATGGTTATGTTTACAAGCAGAGTTGTTTCTGAAGACCTTTATGTTTTTAACAAGTCTCTTCTAAAAGTGAATCTTATGTTTGGCTCTACTCTACACAATAACTTGTTTTATGAACAAATTATAAAACATTAAAAAGGTCTTCCAGAATATATGTTTGTGATTACTCAATATACTGCAAGGGGGTATTAAGAATAGGTTTCACAGAATACAAAATATTTAACAAGTACATAGTCTTACTTTTTCCTTTTGTACTTTTAAGGCAAATCTTAATTACAATTGTATGGACTAGGTTTTCCCAACACTGTAGAAATACAATAAATAGCAATGTTATTTGACTACGTTATTTGACTATTCTTAGGGGGGTTTATGTTGGTTTAGAAAAGGAAATGTGCCTTTTTGAAAACTTTTTATCTATGTTTAGATATATACTGTATTTTCATCAGTACACTCATATAATATATATGTATATGAATATATACAGAATGTTATGAAATTTCTGCAGGAAAATCTGCTTGGGAGCTCATTAATTTTTTTTTATTATCTCAACAAGTTCATATTGACATTAATTTTGTTCCAGGATGTAATATGTTAAGCTTAAGAAAATGTTTAATTAAAATTAAATGGAATATGGATAAAAGTATTCAAAAATGTTAACTGCAGCTTTAAACAACACAAAGCAGAAACACATGTCATTTCCCATGAACTTGACTCACAGAAATATTTTTTCTATTTTTCTCAGTAATAATTTTATTCGTAGTGCTCCTATAGAGGTGTTAATCATGTGATTGCATGTGTCAAAAATATTCCATTTTGCTAGCAGTTTTATACTACTTCAGAGAAAATGTATGAGTAAAGATTTTCTGATAGCTTAATGTTGGTGGTAAAGATGGCCACAGGGACTGTGAATGTGAATATACCTAGTATGCTTATACCAAGTTCTCTTGCAAAAAAGTGATTTGGAGTAGCATGGTTTTTAATTCTTAACCAACCCAATTGCATTCTATGACGAGATGGCTGGATTGACTGGATTCGTGGCTAAGGGGAGCAGGAGATGTCATCTGCTTTGGCTTTAGTAAGGTTTTCAACACAATCTCTCACAACATTCCCATGTTCAAGCAGGGTTGTTATGGAGTAGATGGATGGAGTACCAGATGCACAGAAAACTGTAGGAATCATTGGACTCAGAGGGTAGTGGCTAATGGTTCATACTCTGCCTTGATGCCTGAGTTCCTTGGGGGACTGTCTAGAAACCCATCCTGTTTAATAACTTCATAAGTGTCTTGAAGGAGAGCAGGTTAAACATTGTATGCTGGCAGTGATGAAGGCTAACAAAGCACTGGACTGTATCAACAGCAGAATAGCTAGTAGATCAAAGGAAGTTTTTGTTTCCCTTTACTTGGTACTAATTAGGCCACATCTAGAACATTGCGTCCAGTCTGCGTAACCCCATACAAGACACATATCGATCAACTGGAGCAAGTTCAGTGGAGAGCTACCAAGAGGGTTGGAGGCAGAAGCATATGCCCTGTGAAGAGACTCTGAGAAAGCAGAGCTTGTTTAATCAGGAGAAGAGATGCCTTCAGGAAAAAAAACCTCATGTTTAGCCAGAGCAATCCTGAGAAAATAAGTGTTACAACTTTTGAAATAACATTTTCCTTGAAGGTGAATAGTGCCTCCTGCGTCCTAAGGAAGCTCACCCATTCCCACGCATCAGGTGAGCCCAGGTTGTTAAGGTGCTCTGATGAATCTCTAAATGTTGAGATTACTTTGCAGTTAGGCAGTAGATGTAGCACTGCACTATGTAAGAACAAAGTGTTGTTTTCACATGGGTAATAATGGAAAATACAAAAAATTTGCATTCCAGATGTAATCTGATGGCTTATCCAGGTCTCTGAACCTCCTGTGCCTTCTGGGAGGATTCTTCCTGCGGAGAAGTCCTTGCCATCACTCCTGAGATGCTGGAAATTTACTGTGTAGATGTGTTTGGCCAGGATGGTGAATGCTCTTTGTAGGGAACTGATGGCCTATGGATTCTGAACTGTGCCTTTGTTTGATTTGATGGTGCTTATGTTCTTTTCCCCTGAAATGTGATGTGAATATTTTTGCTTAGGAAGAAAGAAGTGTGTCAAGAAAGTCATAAGAAATCTGACTCATTTTTGTGGAAGTGAAAATATTAGAACAAAGGGGGTGATTAGCAGATATTTGTCAGCCTGTCTCTTCCTTATGTCAAATCAACATGACTAACAGTGAGGACAAGGGACTAAAAGGAAAGGGAAAAGGTTCATGAGCTCCCTTGAGTCATTGGTAGTAAATACACTACTTGGGAATGTGGAATACATTGTAATCAGTCTTGTACTTTATGGATTTATATGCTGGAAGATATTAAGAAGTGGCTGGGAAGATACCAATGTGATCAGTTCTGGAATGGACACCAACAGAGTGGTACCAGAATGTTCAATCTGTCCCATCCAGATGTTCTCCTGTTAGGCCAGGGAAAGCACCTCTCCCCCACTCACTTCCTCCTGATTGTAGAAGCAAGTTTGGTATATGAATTGTATGTTTAAAGGTCTGGTTTGTTGTCCTGACTCAGGCTGTGCTGATCAAATACAGGACTACCCAGCAGACAGCACTGCTCACAGTACTTGCATAACTTTTAATAACTTTTTCTATTTCTTACCTTTTCCTTTTTCTATTTTTGATGTTCCTTTTCACCTCTCTGGTTAACTCTTTCCTGCTTCAGCTTCCTGCCAAAAAACAGCCTGCCTCAATTTCATTCTCCCCCCCCAGCCCCAGCTTTGCTGTATGTCTTTGCCAGTTCAGTATTTCTATACCATTGCTGACATACTTGTGGCCTTGCATGGAATTTCTGCTACAGTTGCTTGAGCGCTGGTTGCCTTGCATGACTGTACTCACCAAAAGGTCCCCAGTGCTCCCCTTCAACTATCAGTGAAGTTTGGCCATTGATAGCATAACTGTCTCTCAGCTGCCTGTGAAATCCAGCCATTCTTCACTGCACTATCTATAAAGTTTACTAGCTTCTCACTTTGTTATCTCCCAATAGCTTCTCAATTTGTGTTCATGTTTGCATGGGTAGTCTTAACATGTCCTGTTCAGTTAGCTTTAGCTGCAGACAGGGCCCAGGCAGCAGTCTCATTGCTTTCCTGTGCCCTAACACCAATAGCATCATCCTTAGTTGATGCTATTGTTGTACAGTAGCAGAAAAGGTAGGTAGTAAACCAATGAATTTAATAGTAATTGGTGTAAGTATGTAACATCTTCATTTTCAGAAAAATAGTAACACATTTACATGACTTTTCTGTTTTAAACATTGAATTTAAAAATTAACAGTGCAGTGGGACGGCCATGCTTCAGGACTTCACATACGTGATTTCCGTGACTATGTGATCACCAGCCAGCATCACCTCTAGGACAGGATGCGACCTGGAAATGATAGAAGCGAGTGCATGTTCCTTCTGATGTGTTCAGTCATTCCTGACCCTCCCTGCTTCAGATCACAAGGCAATGGTGATACCACGATGTGGATCTGCAGAGGGAAGGAAGACAATACAACAGGTTTGGAGGTGCTCAGAGCAGTCAGGACCACAGCTGTTGCCACTATCTTAGTGAAGGGAATAGGAGATAAGGGCATAGGTGATGGGAGCTAGTGACGGATGGTTGAAACCTCTTTAGGTTCCTTCCATACATCCTGGCACAGGAACCTGTCTCTCAGGGCTACTCGGGAGTTTCAGTGTGTCAAAGAAAATGGGGGAAAACCCTGACAAATTCCAAGGTAATAGGAAATGAGCAATCTAGCATTGTGTGAGCACGTGTCACCACAGTGACCGTGATAAGTAAGACTTGCTGCAAGGCCGGGTATGATGTCACATTTATTTATTTCTGTGGTGGTTGTATGGGAGTTGGCTGGCTTAATATATGGCAGAGCAAGGTCTGATCTCCTCACAGTTGCAGAAGCAGACCTAGTCAATGAGAGGGGAAGCTTTCTTCTTGTTGTTCCTAGTCATTGAGGACAGCAGGAAACAGAGCAAGTAGGAGCAGCTGAAGTCACAGCTACTGATGCAGCATCAGGGTGGGAATAAATATTTGGAAACTGGATGCTAGAAAAGTCCCTAGTTCTAATCCATGGCTAACCCATATGACTTCAGGTAGTTATCTGCTAATCAAATGGGAATGTGGTCTGGTCATGAGACTGGACACCACCACAGGTGGAAGGCAAAAATCACAACTGGAATACTAAAAATAGGTAAAGAAATGTCTTCAAAATCACTGTTTACTTTTTCTGGTCTTTAAAAAGAAAAACAAAACAAAAACAAACAAACAAAATCCCAACCCACTTTCCTAAATGTTTTTGAGACTTTAGGAAAATGAGATTGATGCTGCCTGTTGTTCTCTCTTGTATAGATCATACTCAAACCCTTGCTTAGTGGGTATGTACCTCTTAGAAATTAAAAACTGTTGAACTTGGGGTTTTCGAATGATTCTTTAATATTTTGGAAATAACATTCAGTTAAGTAATTTCTGTATTATTAAATCTTTACAGTACTTGGCTGCAAGTACAACAAAGAAATAGCATGCATAATCATTTCTGTGATTATAGCATCTGCTGCCCAGTTACAAAAAATCTGTCCAGAAGAAAAAGAAAATGCAGTACATCCTATTCACCTGTTTATATAATCTGATGGCTAGTGCTAGCACAAAGACATCAGGTTTATTCAGTGATTTCTGGAGGTCAGATTTCATGAGCAAGGTGAATGAGGCACAATGGACAATGCTGACTAAAGATTAAAAGATAATGCTTTTACTTGTAGTGAAAAAAAAAGTTCTGGAGATTTTTGTATGAATAAAACTACTTCTGTTTCTGAAACAACACGAGGGTTGCTGAGAATTTCAGTGGAATCATATAGTTGAAATATGATTATATTCTTGGATGGCTTTTGTTTCTTTGTTAAACCAGGGATCTAACAACATCCAACACTTCAACGAAGATGTATCACATTTGGTTATAGTTTTAAAACTCTTTTGTAAGTGCTGCTAAAGAATTGGCATCCCTCATTTAATCAGCTGACGACCTGAGAAGTGCTTGTAGAAGTTCTGTACATGCACCAAAGAAAGACTGAAAAAGGACAAAGTTGAAATTCTGATTTGCAGAGGTTTGGGACACAGTTGATTTGGTAACTAAAGATAAAACCTTGGAGTAGCAGTGTTTTATCTGGAGACTCATTTCACTTGGATGGACTGTTCTTAGAGTCCTTTTTTGGTGGTTTGTTCCCATTTAGCCCTGAATATTTCATTACTAGCCTGTGGCAGATTAAACCCTTCTATATGGTGTTTTCTGTGCTGTGTAGTTATTGTTATGCACATAATCTACAGACATATAGTAAACATATTAAAGATACTTCACTATGAGAAATCAGTATCACATAAAATGACTGAAGAGCAGAAAATTAACAGGATGCAACTTTCCTTTCTATTTACCTGGACTATGAGAGAGAAGCACATTCTCCTCCTTTTAATTAAGCTTTTTAGTATGGGAATATTCATCAAACAAGATATACCTGGAGTGTAACAAACTCCATCTCCAAAGGGAAAGCACATCCTATTCTCAACACACTTTAATCTTACTTTAAATTATTTGGGGTTTTGCTCAAGTATCAGGTAGATTTATTTAACTGAATAAAAAATGGTCCTGAATGCTCAAAGTACTTTTGTGAAATCAAATGTGTGTTATGCCTGTACAATGAAAGAGGGAAAGGAAGAAGCAGAGATTGCCAAGGATGTTCTGAGAACATTTATTGATTGGAAACAAATCGCTGGATTTTTTGTTTTGTTTTGTTTTGTTTTGCTGGGGTGTTTTTTTCTTCTCCATATTACATGAAGTGGTCTCTGTCTGGGTGTAATTTTTACTTTTTAGTGCCATCTGCACCTGTGGCCTTTGGACTTAATGTTTATGACAGATGGACTGGACTGTGTTTGCACTATTTAGTGTATAATCCTTCTGTATGTATCTATGCCATGCTAGGCAGTGGCACTGGCCCAATGGGCATATTTATTAGTGCAGACTTCCTCTCTGCTTCCATTGTTCTGCTGCAGTGTCCTTTGAGCCTAATGGACCTTGCTTTGTGCTGGGCCCACCTACAAAATATTGTTCCTGATTCATGCCAGGTCTGTTGCAGACTCTACTCTTTTTTTCTTTTTTTTCTTTTTTCTCTAACGCATTTGCCAACTAGAATGCTTAAAATGGACCAATTCCATATTGTAAATGCTCTTCCTCTCCTCTCAGCCTGCAAGCTTCATTTTGGAACAAGCTTGCTAGCTTTGTTTGCTAGCATCAAGATGCTTGATTAAAAGGACAACCATTTCCTCTAAAAATTGTCACATCTCATGCTACCTGAGCTCCCTCTCTACTGGAAGCAGAAGTTGTTCCCAGCAAAGTGATGACTCCTGTAAAACAGGGTGCAATAAACGCAGCCCCAGCTGTAGGAGCCTGCTGGCCCATGGCTGGAAGCCTGGAGCTGTGCGGCACGTCCCATTCCTGCCGACGTCATCGCCATTGTGTGGCGGGTGTGGGAAAAAGGACAGGCTACTATTGCACAAGAGATGTTACCTTCTGTATCAGTAGAATAGCCAAACAAATGCCAAGGAAATGGAAAAATATGCAACACTCAGGCACTTGCAATTTTGAAGTTATTTGAAGGTTAGGGAACCTAACAATCGACAGACGTGATATCATGATAACAAAGAACTATTTAGTATTGTTCATTTATCTTGGGAAATCATGAAGTTTCCCTTCTTAATTTTTTTTGCCTATTACAGGAATACGTGAAATGAACCTCCCAGTTTAGCTGTAGTCACATCAAATTGGTGGCAAATTTCAAACAGACATTTGAGAATCAAACCCACCCTTTTCTAACAGTCAACATATATAATCCTAACAGGTAGAAAGGCTTTTAAAATATTTCTACAGAAAGTAATCATGCCCTTGTTAACCCTCTATTGAAAGATAGATCACCTATGTAACTTCTCACTCTACATAGCAAGACTATGCATTCTGCGCTCATATTAACATGATCATGAGGAAAGGAAGCATATTCTGTATCATACAGCTGGATTCTAACAGGAATCATTTCTGGGGCAGATATACCTGCCAATCAGACTTTTGCAGGGTGATAATGAAGACCTGGGAGGGAGAATTTATCATTTCATAAATTAAAAAAGCAATTAGCAACACTTTCATATATAGAAAAGGCTTCTTTATACTATTGAAAAAAAGATGTATAGTAAAAAGAAAAGAGATTACGATGGCATATTCATGACTGAGAAGTAGAAAATGCAAAAATTCTTTTTTTCCTTTCAGCCATTTTAAATCTGGCATTTCTGATTTGCAGTAAAACCTTCAACTATAAAATATCTGTCCAGAACATGTAACTGAGTGAGCTAGGGCTTGAGAAGAAAGTATGCTGAAGTTCATACACAAATACTCATGTATGGTTTAAATATCTTCCTTTTTAATTCACCTTTAATGCTGCTGAATATTTATCACTTTTGAAGATCAGGTACCCAAACTGCAATGGTGTAACTCCATATAGGCATTTTTGTGAAGGAACGCGCATATTTTCAACCCTGAGCTTAATATTAAAACGTATGGTTGAAATTTGAAAATCTCATGACAGCATGTTTAGTAATCATCTTTCACACCCTGTGGAATATTTTCTCTTTCATTTTCTCATAGCTGAAGAGTTTCATCAATTTAGTCTCATAGTTTTACATCTTGAAGGAATATTTTTAAGAATGTAGTGTAGAAAATGTGCAAGCTAGTTGTGGGCAAATACTGTTTAATAACCTTCAATTTGAATTAGCTCTGTGACGCTTCTGATTTTTTTTTTTCTGCATTGGCTGTAGCAGTATCACAATTTGTTCCTGATCGATTATTTATCACCTCCATGAAAAAGCAGTTTTCTAAGTTGCTTTTCTCTGCTGCCAGTCAGTGTGATGATGAAGTATCTTCCTGAAACTATTATAAAGGCTTCAGTATCACTTTTTTGTAAAAAACATTTTATAAGTTTTAAGGTGAGAGCAGAGGTTGGTACAGAGATATAATACAGAGGAGACAGAATATTATTGAGTGCTTATTTTTTATTTTCTTTTCTTTCTTTTGCTTTGCAGAGTTCATAGTCACAGTTCAGTACAACAATAAAGATATTATCCAAGTTTGCCAGGACAGAGAAGTAATCTTCTGCACAAAAGTCTGTGCACTACAGGATAAGATTATCTTTAAGGTTATTGTAATGTTTGAGTTTCTGATTGGAGCCCTCTGCAAATAGTGACTTGAGGGGTTGTGTCATGTAGACAAGCTACATGACCATTCAGCTGTGATTATCGTAAATTCAGTTCCAGTAATGTACAGTGCCCTAGAACTGCGGAGCTAGGTATCATGTCCTGCAAATGGAATTATTCAGTTAATCACGGAAGAGCCCGGGGACTGAGCTGACGGAAGCACATAATAGCAAGGTTATGCCTATTAAGGTTACACAGCCTAAATCTCCCAACTGTGAGGCACAGTAAAGACAAGTGTTATGTGACAGCCCTCCCTTGTGAAACATCATATCCCTTCCCTAGACATTACCTGACTACTAGCCAAGCCAATACACCATACTACCATCCTCCACACTTGCATCTGCAGGGTTGTACCTGAAATGCAGACAACCGGAGGGATTTTTCATTATCCAGAATTGCACATATCTGCGAACACTGGAGAGTCAGCCTTATCTGGTCTTGACTGAATTCACACTTCTGTTAGAGGAACTGTAAGTGTAAAGAGCTTTGCAGAACGTCCAAACTGGCCAATAAGTAACTACATGTCCTTGGGGACATGAGACAGGAGACTGCGGTCATCTGCAAACACTAGCTCAGGAATAGTTGCCTTCTGTAGGTAAGGCTTCTGTTTCTGCATGTGCTTACTGAAGATTGAGGACCCCTCTATTCAAATATGTGTAGACGCATAGCCTATCTATAATCCTCAATCATGTTTGTCACTGAAGCCATTCTCACCTGTTAGGCCTCTGGTACTGTGGAACTCCTTGTGCCCGGCCTGCCACCTACTACTTTTTCCTATTACTAAAATTTCTTCATAGATGCATCATTTTCCTGATTTGTCTGATCTGCAGGAATGATCCATCAGTTTTCTGTGGAAGAAAAATCCACATTTGTGGTCCCAAAGAAGGCTCTTCAAAAGACTTGTTCAACACCAGTGTCCACTGAGCTCTGGATCAGTTTTCCATCTAGTTTTATGGTCTTCTACATTTGCAAAGAAACAGTACAGTGCCCTTGGGATTTTCATCAGTTCTGTTCTAGGTAGGACTTCCATACTGGAAGCAGATAAACTGGCCTTGCCCTCTCCATGATTTTCCAGGGTCCAGCCAATGGATTTAGCCACTAACTTCCCAATATCTCTAGGCATGTTTGACTTTGAACTTTGGAAAGATCAAATCACACCACCCCTAACCTGCTGGGGACTTCACTGATGTCATTCACTGTAAGATCCATTAGGCAAACCAGCTGCTCCTTTTGTCTGCTGAAACACCATTTGTTGCTTCTACATCACCTGTGACTTCTGAAGGCCCCACAGGTGAAAGAGGCTGCAGGTTACTGTGAGCCACACCTGGCAATGCCTAGAGTGGATCTGAGCAGTGACTGAGGGAAGATTTGCAACTTTCTGCTTCTCCATCAATTTCCTTTCCTAATATGTCTATACATATTATTTAATGCCATTGCATTGTTCTGGCTTTGCAAGTTATTTTTATTATTAATACAGTTCTGATACTTTATACCTAGATGTTAGGAGCAACTTGGTCTCATTTGTGTTGCAATTGAATTGGTCTTCATATCTGCTCCTTACAACACCAAAGAACTTCTTCAATATTGAACACTAAATAAAAGGATGCAGTGATAAGTACATCAAATGTGGTAGGCAGAATAGAGCTCGAAGGGTCACAGCTGGTTGTTTATATGAGTTTTTTTGCAAATATAAAATAGTGCTGCTGCTGCTTTCCTCTAAAAGTTAATCTCAGTTCGTGCATTCAGGAAGCATACTGAAATTCTGAATAATTGTTCCTAGTTGAAACTGAAAGAAAAAATTGCATTTCATTTATAAATAAACAGTGTAAGATAATGTCACTTGTGCCCTTTTTTGATATCTTAGAAATAAAATATTTTGTTACTGGTAATTTTTTTCTTGTAGACTAATATGTCCACATGAAAGTATATTTTAAAAAAAAAATCCATGTTATAGTAAAATTATTTGGGGGGGGGGGAAGCAAATGCCAGAAAACTGCAAAAACTGGAGTAACAAATGTTAAGAGAGTAAAACAAGTATATTTGTAGAAAGTTTTTTTTTCAGGAACAAGAGAATTAGACATTATTAACTGATAATTTGGACTTATTTTAATAGGGTTGAATTCCTAAATTAAAATACAACGTGTGTTACTTGGTTTTAACGACAACATAGGATGTTGCACATGAAGAGGGTCCTGTGCTATTGAGGTGTTCTCTGGGTACTGAGCAAGAAAAGCACTTACTGGAAATTTGTGGTTACTGTATTGAGTAATGTGGAAGGGGAGACTGTGAACTAGTTGGAATCAGTTGTTCGTCTGTATAAGAACTAGTATAGACAAAGCTTGATTTGTCTCTTTAGTCAAATCCAGTAAGCAGTCTGATAACCGATTTTAAAGTCTGTTGTGGTTGTCCTCAGTGGTAGGAAAAATAGTTTTTCTCGTGATTGACAGCCTCCCATGTGAACCACACAGCGTAACTTTTGCGTGTGACTGAGATCAATCATTTGTCCCCCTCACTGCTCTGAATCCTTTTCTTCTGTCTGTTAGTTGTACTTCCATTCCACCAGTTAATACTGTGATCAGTGAGGATGAGAGTGTAATCCATCCTTTGTCCAGGTTTTATGTCTTTCTTCCATGTACCTACATGTTTTCCTTAAATCCTGGGATTGCTCACTGACAAGAGAGGCATATGGAGGATGTCACACCTACATACAAATCATGAAGAAACGATGGCTATTGGCCATTGACTTGCAGTGACAGAGGCATCTTTAAGTTGTACATCAAAGGAGCCCTTTTTAAGGACAGTATCGCTATCACTGCTTGCTGAAAATGGAAAAACAGATCCTCAGCTGTCATGTACTCTATCATTGATTCACTGTGCTACAACAGCAAGCCAGTTACACTGCAAAACTGTCACATAAAACAAGCTAAGCCAAAAAAATGTGAGTGGCCAGGGAGCTGTAGAGTACATATTGAAAGTGTCTTGCAAAATATTACTATAAAATATTAATTTTTCTATATTAGTAATGTAATATTTATATAGAAACCTGATATGAAATATATCTTTCAGATAAGATAAATTTTAAGGCAGTCATTGCTGTATATATGTTATTACCAGAAATCTGACTTTTAGAATAAGTGACTACTTAATGTTTCCTTAACTGAAGCTGATATTAAAGTTAGATTCTTTGTAATATTAATGATGGATTTTAGGAAGATCTAATTAATTCAGTGAAGTTGTGTCCACTTGTGGATAAACTTGTAGATAAAGGCTTAGCCATGTTCATGTAACATAGGAAAAGATAGCTGATCAGGTTGCTGTGAGAAGGAACACCACAAAGCATGACTATAAAAGCTGCAATGTTGACTGCTTATAGATATGTTAAGTAGTATCTTCCCAGATTAACAGTTTCTTCCATTTAAAATAGTAGCTGCACTATAATTTCCCATTCATCAGTGGAAAAAAAGAGGGGAACAGGAGGGATGGGAAGGTCTGAGACTTAGAATTTTTTTTTAATTAATGAACTTCATTATAGAAAAATAATAGGTGAAATAGCATGAAAAAAGACTTGTGTGTGCCTGTGAAATAAATGTAAATGTATTAAAAGACTGATTAATGCTAGATTCCCAGTGGTTAAAACAACTCCTTCTTTTCAGTACTCTGATATTTTGGTTTATAGAACATATATTACTTCTGACTACTCTGTAGTCATTTCTGTTAATTATCATCTGAAAGACTATATAGTCCACTTCTTACTGACATAAAAATGCAGTAACTCTCAGAAATTGTCCCACTGATGCCTATGAAGCTATTTGCAAGAGAAACTGCTGGCCAGAGTAAGCAAGGGCTCCATTAAAGGGTTCAAATGGAAGATACAGTTAAATTTATGTTTACTTGATATATTCCTGTTCTCTAACTTTCTTCTTGTTTAAATCCTTATTTCTTTTTCTACTTATATTTCTAACTCCTAACTCCTTCTCTATTTCTTCCTCTTTTTTTATCTTTTCTTTTCCCTCTTCCTAATATTCCATTTTAACAAGATATTGTGAGTCACACTGATTCCAGGTAAACAAGCTGCTGTACTGTAAAATAAATAGCCTTGAAATGCTACAAAGTAAATCACTTCCCTTCAAGATTAAGCTAAAATGTTTGCTTCAGCTTCACGTCTGAACATCCTTCCACTTAACCAGATGATAGCAGACTTTTTGCCAACAGAACATATCTTTACTAAACCAGGGCCATCTTTCAATAAGAACAGAGCAGTATGATGCCCTCTGCCATCAAAACATGCCTCTAGCCCTATTTATTTATGAGGAGCTTTGCACTGGATACAAACTGATCATGAATGTTATCCAGCTTTATGTAAGACATCACATGGTATTGGTAATCTGATACAGGGTTTTAAATGGATAGCTACAGTGCCAGTTTTAAGTGCCAGCATTTTTTTTTCCTTTTGCTATCAAGTGGTATAACACATACTGCTAAGAAATACTCTAGCCTTCATTGAGTTTATGCTTCCTGCAGAAGAATTACAATGCCTTTATTTTGCCTTTTATCTGTACTTTTCTGAACAAAATAAACTATTCAGTATTCTCTGATGCAGCATCCTGGAAATAGATTGTTGTTGGAAGAATAATCTACATTTTACTCCTTGCTCCCAAATATATTTTACCACAAGCTTGTATTTCAGCATCTTTTTGCTGTGTGTTTATTAAAATAGTTATGCTTTACTGTTAGAGGTCTGGAGAGTCTTAAGAAACAGATATGGATTCAGACAAGAAATGTTGACGTTTCTCGGTATTTATTCTTGTAGAATTCTATTTGATCACCTCTACTTGTATTTGTAAACCTAGAGGATCAGCTTTATTTGTGGATTAGGTATATAATTGACATTCGCTCCATGCAGGCATGGAAAAATCTAACCTGGTGTGAGAAACCTGAAGTGTGACTAACATCCTGAATTTTTGCTTTGCAACATAATCTAGAGGATGGATGAGCATTAACATGGAAAATCTAGCCTCTTTTTCCCAGAGGGCACCTTTGCATTATTGTAGCTGAAATGCTTCATGTACTGTATCACTTTGATCTGAAGGCGAAAATCTGATGAATGCTTGTTTGAGTACTTTAAAGGTAAAGATAGTAGCTTTGATCAACCCTTTGAATCCCTAGTTTCTTACATCATTTTAGGACAAGTTAAACTCAGATTCTGGATCTGGTCTGTGCATGCTTAAGGGAAAGAAAAATTGGCTAATTTGTGCTTGATTTACTAGAAAGCATGTGTGGGGAAAAAATATGGCAGAGAGAATATTTAAAAAAGTGAAGAGAACCTATCTGAAAATTTTTTAAGGAATTAGATGGTAGTACAGATAGAGGCATCTCAAACTGTCATTTCAGTATCCAGTTATTTATCAAGCATTCATTTGCAATTGAAATAACTTAAGCAGAGATGTATCTTGGAGGAGGGGTGGAACTGGTAAGGAGCATTTTATGCTGGATATTCGTTTATGTTTCTTCTACCATGGGAGAGAGATCTGTAGTTTTGTATGCTTCCCTAACTTCATGCATTAAAGAAACTGAATAGCATGACTGAGTTTAAAAGGGGTGACATTAATGTGAAGTCTAAGGATTCTTTATGTGCATAAAACCATGATGGTTCATTCCATGAACAGCTGCTAGCCAATAAGCCTTTCAAAAAGCCTTTTGGAGATGACACTGAAAATCCAGAGCTCACACACTCCCTGCAGGATTTGTAGACTGAATTTTCAAAAATAGGGCACCTCCGAATACATGTTAAAGGGTCATATAGATGCCTCTTAGGGACCCAATATTATATTAGTTGTATATCCAACATACCGTTGAATTTACTAGAACTTTACTTAGTACCTAATAGTGAAGTTGTACAATATTAAGGCAATTAAATATGTTTAAACATAATTAAGTGTCATGGTTTTGAAAATGCTTTCAGTTGGTAACTTGATTGTCCAAATGTACATCTGAGTGAATCTAGCTTTGGGGTATTTTTACTCTAGACTTTGTGCAGGCTGCAAAACCATCACAGCTTGTGTGAGCACAGAATGATGTATGTAATAACTGAAGCCCACTAGTGAAGCTACGTTGGTTTCTACCAAAAGCCTTCCACTGAGCTATTTATGAGCTATTGCTGAGGTTATGTTGTTCGTTCTTTGGGGACACTCTTCATTTATACTCCACCTGCACAGTGGATGTGATTACTGATTAGTGCTATGTTATAAGAAAAAAAAATAATAAAATCAATGGATTTGCTTGTACTCTGGGCAATTGCTGAAGATTCCATAGTAGCACTTCTCATTTTCTGGCAGATGGTAAAATGGTTACTTCTGCAATTAGAAGAACACATGTGTCTTCCTTTCTGCACTGAGAAAATCTAACAATTAAAATGTGGCCATGGTAAGCCAGAGGAAAAAAGAAACAGCTTGTTTGTAAAGTACGTAGCTGAATAAATATATTTAGATGAAAGTGAAATGTTAAAAAGCTTCCTTCTCTCTTTCTCTGATACATAATTTCCTAGGAGCTTAAGGGTGGGAATGCCAGTTCCAAACCACCACTGGTGTTGAGCGGTGGTGGAGCTGGCCATAAAAAGGAACAGCACATTTGAGGGTTTCTGTCTTTGTACATTCAGCACTAAGGGCAAAGGAACCAGAGCTTCATTACAGAGAGAGAAGTGTGAGTCGATAAAGGTACTACAGCCACCTGACCATCATACAAATATAAACACAGTCAACATTTATCTATATCTAAGCAAGATATTTTAAAATGCTTTTAATTTTTAATTACGGTAAAGCTATTTAAAATGTAAGGGTTTCTGGGACTGGTGTCCTACATGTCCTCACCAATGCATGGAAAGAAAAATTATATTCCACTTTAATGAAATTACAAAACATTTCCTCGAGATTTGATCCTGTTGCTTAATAGCATTGTCTCATCTTATGGACAACTTAGCTAATGCTGGTGTAATCAGAGATGGCTGTTATAGCACGAGTTGGAAATACATCAGTTAAGGATGTAACAGCTGCACCTTCCACTTAAGTTTTGCCATTATATCTTGAAGTATAAACATTCAAAATACAGTTTAAAAGAGAATAGAAACTTCAACTAAGTGACTTACACCACTGAAATTGAATTAACAATAGAAGTAATGATGGATATATAACTTCAATGGAACTGGCAGATTCAGTTATAACAACTTTATGCTGCTCGTTAGAATTTTGTTCCATTGTGTCTGATGACTGTAGTTATTAGGGCAGAGAGAAGAGCTTTAGCCAGCCTTAAAATATATTTTGTGGTTCCTTTTGCATACTTGATTTGCCTTTTGTATGCAAATATTATATTTCGTCCATATTTGAAAAGTGTCTCCTATTCATCCACATTGATCTTATTTTATTTTGCAGAATGACTAACCTGCTTTGTGTTAGTTGCACTGTAAGGACAGCTTTAACGGTTGAATTAGATGATCTGTTCACTCTTTACAGTACATTTTATTAGTCTAAATGTATGGTAGCCAGGCTTAAAACCAATACCTACAGGTACCTTTTCAGCACAGTGCTCAGGAAATTAACCATGGAGCTCTCATTAGCATTAATGGGTACTTAGTGGCTAATTTACTGTGCACCACGTTTAAAACATACCCCCCAGGGTGCTTACCACTCTGTGTGGGAGATTCCTCCATGCTGATGGTATTGTAATTGTAGTTTATTAGATCAAGCTACAAATGAAAGATTTTGCTTTCTATGACATCTATGCCTAACTCTGATTCAAAGAGAAACAGGCACACCTGTGCTCACTATCAATTAGCTGTGACAGCAAGATAATCCCATCGAGGAGTTCTGGCAGAAAGATACAGTAGAAAAAAGATGTACTATCAAAGCTTCTAATTTCTCATAAACCCAGAAGATTTCATAGAATGTCTTATTTTTATGCTAGGTATTACACATTAATAGCATAAACTTTCAAAATAACTATTCAGAAATTTAGAACTGCTGTTGCAATTTTAGCTTAGACTTACCACGCATGTGTTTTCAATTACCAAGGGAAAACTTTAAGACGTTACAATAAATTAACTGGAATCAAGAGCTTGGGAACTTACATCTGTAAGAAGCTAAAGTTTTCCCAGTCAAAGATGCAAAAATTCCCTGGAATTCACACTCCAATCAAAGAAAAAAGCTGTTGGTAATGCTTCCAAATTCTGTTCTGGATAACAAATTTAAAAAGAACATTAACTTTAAGCAGAAAACCATTAAGGACAGGGGTAAGGCAAAACAACAGACCTTTGTGTTTTGATGAACAGAAAACACTGGGGATAAAGCAAGACTTAAAATTTGAGTTTTGCTTTAGAAAGAAGGTTCTCCATTCCTTAACAGAGGACAAAGAAGGAAGAGGGTTGCATGTGCTTAAAATTATCTTTTCCCTAGAACAGATAAAAAATTGATATCTGTTTCAGTTTTTAACGGGACCAATGCTGAGCACAAAGTCAAGGGCAGGGTTGCCAAAACAAAACTCACTGAGCTTAATGTATGTGTGTACAGGAGGTGGGGAGAGAAGAATATGACATCATTCCCAAAATATTGGAATATAAAATCACAGTCAGACAGAATGTGGTAACAAATCTGACTGTCACCGTAAAATTGCAGAGTAATATAAATGTTAACTACATTTAAGACAAGAAAGAAAATAGGTGACTTAGGGTAAAATGGACTTAGCAGTGTGACTGAATCAGGCGAAAACTTAGAAAATACTGAAGATATAGTAGAGATGGAAGTAAACAGCATAAAACAGAAGGCTGATAGCTCATGTCAGATCAGCCTATCTCAGATCTATTATCTATCTCAGGTAAGATAATTTTTGGGGTAAGAGAAATGCAAGTCAGTCTAATTTGTCTAGACTTCAGAGAAGGATGGGAAATTATTGGTTATCAGGTTAATAGGGAACTCTACAGTGAGTAAGGAACTGGCTAGAAGAGAGATGAGTAGATTTTACATAACGGGATTTTCATCATCAAGGGCCTTTTTTAGTATATTTCTTGTGCATTGCTCTCATCGAATAGTATAGATCACAAAATATCATTTATCCCACAACTTCTTGGCCATTGGGTTTTTTAAACAGCTTTTTCTCCACCATTTTCTATAATTCTGTGCTAAAAAGCACCTGCTACAGAGTCTGTCACTTAAACTCATGTCATCAGTGTCACAGATTCTCAGAATTCACAATGGTGGTATCATTCTTGTACGCTACATTCTTTATCATCACTAGTCTGTGACAGCCGACTATTGTTATTTTTTTACACTAACCCTCTTCCCCCTTACTGAAGAGATATGTGCTGAACCATCTGCTACGGTAAAGTGGCCTGCTTATAGTCTGGCTCAGCATTACATCAGAAAGGTACACCAAAAATGTTTAGGACAGTGTTTTGCATCCCAATAGCTTCTAGGAAAGGTATGAATAAAACTGAGCTTGGGTAGCCTTGTTTGAGACAGAGAATGGGACTGCGTCCACAAAAAGATCTTTTATTTGTTCCAGATATGTTTACAGAATATCTTTGTAGAATCTGGCAGCATATTTACAATGGATATCTGCCCAAGGATAACTAATAGATATATTATAATCTGCAATCGTGGATGAACTGTAACAGATGTAATGAAGTGAGTGGTGCAGGAAAAGCACAGGATAAAACATGATATATCACAGTTGGAAGGCTAGCGCCTTTCTTTGCACAGATACACAGATTGACTATATGTAGTAGTTCACAGCAAGAAAAGAAAGGTAGATGTGGTTTCACTTGGAGAAGGTAACTCCAAAACAGCTTTGCTGGGCTGGGAATAAAGCAGCTCTAGTGATACAGACAGAGGAAAACTGCAGGTCTTGACTACCCATCCTTCCCCTAGTGTAACATTTGTTGCTGTGGTCTAGGTGATCACAGTTATCCGTTTCAAAATTTTTCAAAAGAAAAGAGTAACTCAGTGTAGCTGTAAGTGTCCATTATATTTTATGTGTTTGCTACAAAAATGCTGAGAAAGAAACTTCCACTATTCTTTCTCAGAAATGTATGTTGTTTAAACACTGTCAACCTATCTATCAATATTCCTTTGTAAAATTGAACCAAATTTTCACACTAGGAAAAATGATGACAAAATACATTAACTGTTTTAGAAGGTTCGTGCTGGTGCTTCTAGTCAATAATGTAATTTCCATCCCTGTATTCCTCAGTATTAGCAGTTTCATTAATGTATTTCTTCTTAGCCTGAGGGAAGGCTGAAAATTCTTGTTGAGTGAGTGAGGCATTGAGCAAATAGCACTTGTAGGAAAGGGCAGCAAGCAACAGCCTGTTCTTAAACAGCACAAAAGGAAATAAAAACTGCTATATCCATCACTATTATGAAGAAACCTGGAAAGAGCAGACTATCAAGAGAGGCTCTCAAATTGCAAAATAGTTTTTTTACATCTGAAAAGATATATGTTTGGCAAGATGACTAAAGCTGTTTTTCTGAAGGGTGACAATTCTGGAGTATGCTGTGTATGAAGGGGCATCTATAGCCCCTGGAATATGCCCACCCTCACTCCCACTAGATGAACATGTCCTGCCCTCTACCAAATAAAATATCAAGTTCTACCAATGCCCACAGGAAGGCTCCGATGCTTCTGGAAAAAGTAATAATTCCAAAAGTTCAAAGAGAAAAATCCTGACCCCACTGAAGGAAATGGAAACCTAGCCACTGGCTGCTGTAGAGTCTGACTTTTCTCTCTCATTAGCAAAAAGTGAACCGAAGATATAGGTAAGACCTGATGCACTTCTTAACAAAGATCAGGTCCATCTTCAGCTTTTAAAGAAAGTGAGGACTGACTACACTATTTGCAATAAACATAAATCTTTAACTGTGTAAGGGGATAGAAATGGGATGGTAAAATTAATGATACACAGGTAGATGCAGCATGAGTTGGAGAAGTTTGTACGTTCATTTTGACACTAAAGAACCCTCAGGATCAAAAACATGTTTATACTTACTAATTGCAAATACAACTCTCTGTGATACACTGTCACATTTTACCAATATAAACCAGTTTTGATTAGTTGATCTGTAGAAAAAAAATCAGATTTTTTCCATCAGAAGCTGCTCATCTAATGAAATTGAAGCATAGCAGGGAATGGACAGATACATGACAGCTAAATTTACCTAAATCAAAATATTGATCTGTACATGCACAGTGTTTTTTTCCAAATTACGAGATACTACTTCACAAAAATAAAGCCAAAATAATTTCACTGTAATGCAAAAGAATACTTCAATATCTTTGGCATTTCCCAGATTATTTGTTTTGACTTTACCTCTTCTTTCTCTTTTATTTTCTCATAAATGGATTTCTGTTGCTCCTTGCAGTGTAGGCTTAAAAGGAAACTACATGTTTTCTGAGAAATCAGATTCTGAGTTTTAAGAGTGGTCAGAGTCTCACTTAGAAACTGTATTGAACCTACTTTCTGTGGATGCAGACATCCATCTTTGTTTTTCTTCAAGGACTTTCAGGTAGAAATGAGACTGGGTAACCTAACTATGTGTTGTTGACACAGGGTGTACATCTGTACTGCTGTGACTGCTGCAAATTGTTTGCCATTGGCCTAAGAATTGCACTTTTTATCTTCAGCGATAATATAACAAAATCTTACCTAGCCTCATCAGTGCCTGCTAAACCTAGAATAACCTGGTAAATGTTTAGTGGATCTCTTAATCCTTTTTTAAACTACATCTACATGATATGCTGCTATCCTAAATGGAGCTGCCAAAACTTTCTAGTACTGGAATCTGAACTGAATATGAGCTGCCCTATATTAGCCTGGTTGATGTACCGGATGATAGCACATTCATGTTGTTTCAGGTACCTGCTGGTCACATCCTCATTTACAATTTCCCTATCTAACTCAGGCACATCAGTGCACTGTGCGATATGCATATGTCCTTAGATTGCTGCACACAGCAGGTTCTTGTACGAGTTGCCAAGCCCACAGGTGCCTACAACTTAAATGCTGCATCTTTCACCTTCGCTCAGGTGATACTTTTTAGATATTAGACCTTTTCGATGTCTTTGTAACTTAGAGACTATTGCAGTCAGAAAACATAAAGCTATATAAAATTTTCCCATTCTTCTTGCTCCTCTTTAACCCTCCCCACTCCAAAATGAATAGTAAGTCCTCTCCTGTAACACTAAAAATAATGCCAGGCAATTTCATACTGTGTCTATAAAACATATGTATACTATATTGCGCTATAGTCTTTTAACAATTTTCTGCTCTCATACTGCATAAACCTGTTTACCTTTTACACATAACCACAGATTTGTAGTGTTCTTTCCAATGAGCAAGTGAATAGTGTTTTTCTGCTTATGCAAACTAAGTGATGCCGTAGCTGCATGGTATGACACAAACATATCTCTTGTGTATTTACAGGGAGCAGAATACAGTCTAGTCCAATTATGCAAAAATATTTATCTCTCCCCTATTAGCATATCTGAAAAGTATATTTCCCACTCCCACAGTTAAATGTATCCTCATATCAATTTCTCATATGTAGTGTGCAGCACAGTGCTTTACATTTTCAAAGTGCTTTAGAAACATTAACTAATTAACTAATGCATGTCATTATGGGCCTGTGAATTTTGGATGTCAAAAGGCAAAAGACAAGGCAACCATAGGGAATTAAATAAAACACAGATTAAATTGCTGGCATAGCACCCTCAACACAGCAAATTTCTCTACCCCGTGCAAAGCTACTCTCTGACCTGCACTACCGTTTCTTGCTTCTTTTTTTCTGGTGTGAGATTACACCGCTTGGTGATAATTCTTCCCTTCAGTTTAGGGCCCATAATTCACAGTGCCAGTCCCAACCACATGGCACACGTCTGTTGCTGCTTTAATACATATGTACATTGTATACATCGTATTGTCCTTGAGGTGTGGTTAAGACAGCATTTATTCCAAGACATACTCACTGCACAGCCTTAGAATAGGAATGAATACAAATGCAGTAATCTTGACTTCTGATTCATAAAAAATCCTATTTGTTAATTTAGATCAGAATCATAGTCTGAAAGTTAAAAGCTAAATATGAGACTTAATGATAGGAGATATTTATGTCCTTTGATACAGTTCTGATTTCTAAAGGATTGTCTGTATAAAGGTGTCTGGTCCGTTTCCTGGGAGAATGTCCCTCGTATACTGGATGCAGGCAACTAGAAAAAAAAAAAAAGTCTTTTGACTCACAGCTTATTCATCATCATTCTTTTTCCTTGGATCTCTTCAGATAGGGGCAGAGACTAAATTGTTATCTAGATGAATTTTTATGGCTGTTTGCTCCTGGCCTCCTTTTTCCAAAGTTCTTCATGCCTATCCCTACACACGAATGTAAAGTATGTTCCTCATGTGACCCAGCTACATGCTTTTCATTGAGAGAAGAGGTCCTGATATGTAATGGTGCTGCTGTGTCCTCTCATGGCTGAAGCCATTTTCTTTCATATGCAACTGAATGCAACCTGCCACTTGACCAAAATTCAGACCCTTTTTACAGTGTGACTGGACATGTTCTCTTCCAGTAACACTCAATACCAGTATTTTGTGCACAGGACAGATGAATAGCTATTAGTGTGACTGTTGAGAAATCTGAGCATCCAGTGCCTTCGTAAGAGATGGTGAAGCCATTCTGCTTCTGGAGGTAGGTGGATTGTTCAGCACAACTCCACATTGTGTTCCTCCTCTACAAGAAGCAAAAAGCATCAAGTCTTACATGGTAGGGTAGTTTGCCGACTCATCGAGAAAATCAGATTGTATATTGCTCATTACATTCCACTTACCAGAATAAAAGACCCTAACAGCTTCACTAAAGGAGAAAACTGCAAAAGCAGAAGGGAGAGTGGCAGAACAGGCAGATCTCTAGGTGTGGCCATTAGGACAATCACAGCAGGCCACTCTGCCTTTTATAATGACTAGATGGGCAAGTTTGCTGAACTGATGTGAGTATGTAATACAAAAGGGTTTAAAATTACTTGCTGAAGTTATTCTTAAAATCACTGAAAAGTTAGAATTTTCTTCAGTGATTTAATTACCTTCCATTCTACATCCACAAGCCCAACCATTCAGTGTTCTTAGGGGACAAATTAAAGTTGCAGGTAAAAGGCATCTTAATAACTGCTGGATAATAACAAAAGTTCTGACAATTTAAATTGATTTTGTACCTCAATATTAATAACTGCACAGCTATTATACAGCTATTCATGATGATACAGCTATTATAATTACAGCTATTGTAATAAATGAGGAAATCATTTCACTGGCTTAAGCAGAAACATTATAGTATCATCTATATGAAATGGCAGTTTTCCCCCTCCTGCAGATACTTCATTAGCACAATCATACTTGTTTAGTAGTAGCACCTACGAGTCCCTTATTGGTATGAAAGCATTCCTGACAGCAGTGCCAAGTTGCCTTGCAGTTAATGTGAAGAGGCCTGAACTATAAATATTTTCATGACCTTTATGAATGCAACCAGACTGCTAATTTTAAATTATAAGTATTTAAACAGGTTGGAAAAGTTGGACTGTACGACTGAAAATTTGCCATTAACATTTTTTTCCCCAGAAATGTATCTTCAAGTGATTAATTACTCTATGTTGCACTTGTCATAAATCTCCGTGGTACACAGTGCTCCCCCATCTGTCTGTCTCATCACCACATTCTCTCTTGCTCTAGGTGTAAGTATAGTTCTTTCCTCTCCGGGTATGTGGCTAGATAGGCACCCAGAAGGACTTAATAGAAAATGGGTGCAGAGCTCCAGCAGAGTACAATGTGTTGTCCATTGGGTCGTTACACAACAAGCTTTTAAAGACAGAGACTGTCTTTTAATGGTATGCATGGTGCCTCATTAAATGAGCTTCTCCCAGACTCCACCACTCACAGCTGAGGTCTCTATCCTCTACTACAGTACAAAAATAACTGTATTCAGTTTAGACATGTTCCTGGTTTTAATCTATCTTTAACAAAAGTTGACAGATCAAACCTGCCCTTTACATTATGACTAATAAAGAGTGCCCTAGTGCAGAGGTTCTATATAAGTTATTTTGGCTGCTAAGATGGAGACACTTTTTCCAGAGCTAATGAAACTTTTACAAAGCCGGATTGGTCCCTGTCTACCAGATCTTGGGGGAGAATTTTATAATCAAGGCTTAACAATATAAATGTCTATGGTTGGTACATTCAAGGACATCTTTCGCAGCTTTGTGAATAAAAGATATTATCACCTCATATAAAGTAGGAAGGAGAGATGAGGTGCATGAACCTGAACTGTGCATCTGGGGCTAGTTTAAGGCACAGTGCTTTGTAAAATCTGATAGTAAAACTAGACTTCCCTGAAGCTTTATCTGGCAGTTTAAAAAAAGCCTGTTTTACTTCTTCATGTAATATATTCTCATCTAGTATGTATCCCTAGGCCAGTGCTAGATGGAGGGGTTTAATTCATTGAAAACAGTTTCAGACTCTTACAATAGCTTTTATCTTAGAAGCACATGGGTAGATGTACAATTACTCACATACCTACTTATTCAAAAACAACCATCTTTTACTCCTACTGTATATAACTTATGCCTTTTCATTACCTTAACCTTTTAAATGCATAACTAAGCAGTGACTTTGCCTTTTTGGTCTTGTACAGGTCAGCAAAAATGGATCTTCCATTTAAACTGGTACATGCTTGTGTATACAAACACTTTCTTAGCATACTGCTTGAGAATCGGGGATGTTTCTTGTGGTTCATATCTTGGGTATAGTCCTTTGGTGCCTCCCATTTTGCTCATTAGCTCTCCACTAAAAAAAAACCAATCTCCCCCCTCCCCCCCAAAAAAATAAAAAGAAAAAAAATCTGTGGTACAGTCTGAAGAGGGGTCATTTACAATCATGATAACACACCCAGAAAGACCTGTGTTTCCCCCGTCATATTTCTACTTTATTCAGTTGAAGTGAGCATGCAAACATATATTTTTTCCCCATTTTCTTCCTAGAAATGTTCATTCTTATTTAACTATACAGTATGTATTGAAATGGGGTACATGTAAATAAGTTTTAACACCAGCTCTGTTCATAAAAAGATTAAAATGGGATGCCAAATGTTTAGTCAATTGTTAGGTTCTTTGATTAGATTCAACAGATCAATAGCTTGTTATTTTCATGAATTACTATAATTCTGGCAGTTTCCTGTTTTCTTATAGCATATGTTGTTTGCATTTATATTGTAATTTGCCTTGCAATTTGTGATATAATCTTAAGGAAACACTGAATGTTTCCTTGATATATAGGGTCCCCTACAGCTAGGTTTTCAACAGTCAAGCTCAAATAAACCATTTGGATTTAAGCAGAAGAAAGGAAATTAATGATAAGATATTAATTGCAACTTTTTCAAGGAGTTTCAGAACTTTGAGAAGAAACTGTTTGAAATGTGTCTGTGATGAATACACCCACAGCTCAATATGACATCCCTAATAATTATGCTCTTGAAGGCTGATTGTGTAGTATTTAAAGCAGAAGGAATTCTGTCATTGATTACAGTGGGGCAATAATGACAACAGGCTACACTGGGTCTTCGCGTGAGCCACAGTCTCTCACCACAAAGGTCACTGAGCATGAGCAGGACCACACCTAGGGACCATCAGGACTTCTCAAGAATGTGTTAATTGGAAAACAGGGATTTGTTGTAACCAAAGTTTCTGCTGGGAGCAAAATTCAGACAATATTTTTGTCAGGAATGAACCTTCAACCTCAAATACCTAACATCCCCCAAATTAGGGATTTCCTCATGGGTGTGTAGTACCAGGTTTAGGCCTCCCTTCTGGCTGATTTTGACTAGGGACTGTAACCTGGGTAGTATTTGTGTTTCAAGCATGTCATTAACAGGGAATTACAGTATATCTACTTGAAAAGGTATAAACAGATGAGAGTTCCTTCCTCTGCCTGTTTGCTATGTACGAGGGAAGATATATTAATTCTAGATCTATAGAGTGCTATGGTAACAGTGAAACTCCTAAGCCAGAAATTTGTCTGCATATATTAATGTAGAAATACCCTGCCTGCCTTTTTCAGAAGCATCTACTGTGCCCCCATCCTGTCCACCACCACCAAACTAGAATTATAAATGTTAAATAGTTAAATATTCAGTCACTTAAAGAGAAGCTGTCTAGGAAGTGTGTTTATTGCTTAGCTTGTAAAAGACGCAGTTTCAAATTGTTGGCCTGAATCAGATACCAGCTTCAGGTTTCCTTAAGTATTTTCCTGTTCTTTCTGTCTCTCCCTTCTCAAAAAAACCCCGATTTTTTTTCTTTCATTCTTTGTCCTGTTGAATAATCCCTTAACGATATTAAATATCAAAGATAATTTTGATTTTCTGGGTAGGTGATATCAAAGATAGCCTTCATATTATGTCATGCGAGGCATCTGAAGTGCTCCGAGTCACCTCCTGGCGACTGACCACTCTCCAGTAGTTGCCTGGGGAAGTGTTCAGAGCACTTAACTAATCAAACTTAAATATGAACACCTTCCTACCACAAAGTGTAAAAGACAAATGAATGGTGAGGTGCTATAGGATAATAGGATGGCCTGAAATATATACTGAGCTAAAGGAGGAACACAACAGCACAAGAAAAGAAGATAGCACTATAGTTGAAGCACAATGATTTACGGAGTCTCGAATAAAACCCAGGTAGCATATTACAGGAACCGCAAAAGGAAAAGTCATTAGCTGAAACTCTTAGGATACTTCCATATACATTTACTGTTTGAGGAGTTTTTGCTTTTAGAATTTAAAAACATTACAAAATGCATTAGCTTTCTTTATGATTTCCATTGTAGAAGCATGCGTTGGATATCTGCCTACTTGTAGCTCTTTTCAGGCAGTCAGTCCCCTCCTTTTTACCACTTTTTATCATTTTAATTACATGATAAATAGTACAGATTACATATTTTTCCTGATTAATGTTGCTACTGAGGCATAGACTCTTGGAATACAATTAAAGAAATATGTATTTATTCCATCTTTAGGATTGCTTAAATAATAAAAAACTTGTCACTTTGTAAATCTCTTAGAAAAACATTTTTGTTTTGCCAGATCTTATGTTTCATACAGACGGCATGCACCATGCTAACAGTCAAAATACAGTATCCCTGTAATATCAATATTTTATACACAACCATTTCATAAGCTATAACCTTGCAGCTTAAAACAATGATTCTCTGTCATAATAAAAATAATTAGGAATGAGCATCCCCGTTCTGTTCATTTTTGATCTCCTCCTAATCTGTGTAAGTAAGAATATTAAACTCCAGTAATCCATAGAAAATATGTTGGGAGTGATTCACCACAGTTGTGTACTGTGATCAAATTAGTTACCTCAGAGGCATTTATTTCCTAAAAATGAGAAAAACAATCCAGAAAAGGAAAATAACTGGTTTGCCTCCCCTTCTGTCACAAAGGAAAAAATAGATTATAGAATTTTGAGAAGTCAAAACCAAAATTGAATACTATTTGGGCACTTTTATTCTACTTATTGAGAATGTAAGTGGGATTTTTGTGGGGGACTTCACACGTATGAAATATATAGGGAAGAGTTTTGAAGACGTGGTATGTAACCTTGTAGTTGTGAACCTACACCGCAATGACCTGTACTCAAGTTCTGAGTTAAGTCTCAATTAAATAACCTGCATTCTCTGAAATTTCTCACTTGTCCAGATTAAGAAAACTCAGTTTCTTCAATCTTTATTTCTAAATCGTGTTTTCTAAATCTAATTCATTACTGTTGCTTGCCTCTGGACTCTTTCCAGTTGATCTGCATCTCTCTGCCAAAAACTCCATGTGATACAGCCAGAACCAAGTAGAGTGGAAGGATGACTTCATGAATCTAACATGACACTCCTATTTGTACACTGACTCTCCATCATTGTATTTATATATATCAGTACGATGTTTGCTTTTTTCCTCACACTGCTGAGGTGCTTTTAAAAAATATTAATCTCTTAACCTCCAAACACTTACATGCTTAAATTGATTTGAGTTTAAGGGTACAATTCACAGGTGTAAAGAAATGCACGTACTTAAGCATTTCAAGGGTCAAGACCAAATATTTCTGTCAAGGAGTTATAAACCAAACGGAAGAGCCAACTTGAGTCAAACACACGTAAGCCAATAACAGAATTCTCTCATGTAATTAAATCTTTTCTGATCTGCACTTCAGATGTTGCATCCAAATGTGCCATTGTATGAAGAACTAAAAACTGTAATATTAATATCCTGCATCACTGATCTGCTGTTACATCATGAAGAGAGGGGGGAAATGATTTTATTTCTAATCCATTTTTGTTTTACTTTTTCAATAACTGGAATATATTTTGATTCACTAACTTGCAATGTTTTATTAAGATACACAGCAACATTTCCACAGTCAGAATGAAAGCAGACTACCAATTAAAAATTTTACAGAAATGCTTCTCATATTCTGGTAATAGATTAAGAAACAATGGATTGCTCAAATAATATGTATTTATTTCAAATATGCTTCAGCGAAAAAAAATCAAAATAATATCTGGTGTTCAGTTTCCTTTGATTTTGTCGCAATGCAATTCAGTATTTAATATAAATTTTAATACTAATTGTTCTTTTCTTTATTTATGTTGTCTCAGGTGTGTAAATTTTGGTTTTTTTTTTCTTCTTTGTAAATATCTTGTTACCATTTTTACAGACACTGTCAAGAAGCTTTTCTTTTCATCAGAGATTTTTTGAATAATTAATTCAGAATGTCTTTTAAAATGGCATTGCTTTTTTTTAAAAAAAACAAACATTTTTACCTATGTGATTATGTAAATAAACATTTAGTTAAAGGTACCATTATTGAACTGCTTTTAAGGATGTTCAGTACACAACCGCTGACCCATCATGATGTGATTACTCATGTTGCCTTCATTTTCATTTCAACCAGAATGCAGGGTTTTCTTGGTCCTATTGTAAGAGCAGAAAAACAATTATTTTATGCATGACTGATGATAGTGATGGAGACTCTATATGGGACACAGCAGGAAGCTGAGAACTGCTTGACGCTTCAAAATACTGTGTACTTACAGCACAATCAAATGTTGTAAACCTCAAGTATTCAGCTTAATTTTGTTTGCAACTTTAGAATTTATAATCTGCTGTACATATTTTTTAATTCTAATGGAATACGGGAAAAATAATACTTTTCAAAAAATGTATGCTGTGTCAGTTTTAAAGTGCAAATGAGTCCTGACTAAATGGATGCTTTACTAGGCAAACTGGTGTTAGAAGTTAATTGGGTTTGACTAGCAAGTCCAGTTATTGGCACAGTTTATAAGCTTTTGCAGAATTGTGACCATTCTGCTATCATACAATACTATGCACAATGTGAGGCCTGACAGTAAGTGCTTGCTATCTGACAGTTAATAAGGAATCCTGGTAAAAATATATCCTTATAAAATAGACCCCTTTCTGAAATAAAATGTAGTACAAGGCTATTTTTCAGGATGCCTGAACGTTTGTTACATCAGCATATAATTAATTTCTCATTGTCTTTGCGTACTGTGCCAAATCTGTTACAGGAATGGTCAGTTGTTGCTTCTTTGTGAGGTAAAAAAGCTTCCTCCTGGAGAAAAGATTTGTTAGAAAATATCATTATAATTATTATGTAATTTGGGAGACTTCCTTGTTCTTTCTGAAACACAATGCTATAGCTTTAAATCCTAAAGTAGCGTTTCATAAATCCTACCGGTCTCTGGCATGATAGTATGTTTTTCTTTATTGCTTGAAGTAATTTCTGCAAATGTTTAGACATGCAACTGATTTAATCACTTCAATAGTTCCTTTCTCATATAGCATAAATTTGAAATCACTGAAGAAAAGCATGCATATGCAAAGTGCTGCATGATGTATTTTGGTTTTATTTAGTATTAAGTGAGTTAATCTGAAAAAGCATTTAACCACCATTGATGAAACCATTACTGTGAAGTGCATGAAGTTTTGCAACTAAATGCAGCTTCCTCCAAAAGAAAAATCACTTAATTTGCCACTACCTGTGTGACAACAATGTTTGTAATTCTGTGTAGGCACTGTGAGCTTTCGTTAGAGGTTGGTAATACATCTATCCCCCACTATTTTTTCTTTAATTATCTGAAGCCTGGAAAAACCTACCTCCCTTGAGAGCTTAACTATTGTTAAAATCCCTGTTTTTCTGCAGGATAACCAACTCCTGGCAATTGCCCTGGAGCCCAGAGTTTGCCTTTGCAGGCTCATGCGTGTACATCACACCACCCGTCTCTTCCCCTGACTGCCAATTCCATCCCAATGAGCTGGCAGGGTGCTCAAATTCACATCAATTCTGTTCCGTGATATTTTCATCAAATTGCCAAGCCTTAATTGCATAAGTGGGCTACATGGTTTTTTTATGCTTGCACACCATTGTAAATAGGGCTAGCTACATGATGCTGCCTGTAGGATATTTTACATTTCAATGTTCTCATTTTTTTCTGGGGGATCACTTTCTGTTCACCCCTTCATAGGTTGCTTTTCTAGGTTTCTCCCTCATATTTCCACCAGAGAGTTTAGTTTGCCCTCGACTTTACATCTCAGAGAAGGCGGATTTTGCCACTTTATGAGGAAATTCAGATGATTCTCAGAAAATCTGCAGAAGGCCAAGTCCTTTTTTGTCTGGTTTCACTGGCACTTGGTGGAACACATGAGCTGACCAAATGCTTTTATATAGAGAGGGACTGATATGCTATCCGCAGCTGTACCTGGAATTGTGGTCCGACTTCTCCTCCGCCATGTGTGCTCCAGCCTGAAATCAGCTGTCAAGGTGATGCCAATAGCAGTTTTGGTACCATGTCAATACAGAGGGTTTGGGAGGGGGAAGGAGGGGGTGGGGCTAACTGCTGAATAGGAGAGACTTGAGAACGAGGTTTAGGAGAAATACAATAGGGCTTATGTTTTCTGCTTCTTTTTCTGGTTGGCCAGCCACTTAGTTCCAACACTGATGTTGCAAAGTGTGTTACCATGATTTTTCTCTGGCACAATATTTCTAAAGCAGTAAAGGGAGTAACCACATTGCAGTTACAGTTTAGGTGAGGAAAAAGTGGATCTGCAGATTCTGATGCTGATGTTGAAGATTAAATCAAAGATAATGTTTGCTATTTGCTTTTAATGCACATAATAAGCATTTGATATATCCTCAGTACAAAGTTCTGAAGTAGAATTTCTTCCAGCCGTCTTTAGAAAAGTACAGTCATCAGTCACTCTTTCCATGCCACAAAAAACTGTAATAAAATAGGAGGTGGGAGGTTTGTCTGGATGCTGATCTAATAGCAAAACTTCAGGAAACTGGCTTATATAAAGCTTAAATACAAAGCTTGCTTGTTCGAATATTTTCTGAATCCATTACCCTAAAAATACATCACAAAAACATAAAAGGTCTATAACCTGGCATAATGAGTCCAATTCTTGCTGAAAAATTATAAGCATTCCTAAGGAAACGTTTTATTTTGCATCAGAAACAATCAGTTATATTTTGAATCTGGACTTCTGAATAACCAAAGCTCTAGATATACTCCACAGTCTGCAGCTGGCTGTGGGTGAGGAAACTACTGCTGCCCTGTTATCTCTGGTTGCCTATCACTAGCCTTGTAAGTGAATACAATTACACCAACTCAAATGAAATCTTTACTTACTTTCAACAGGATGTTGAATGGAATGAAATGTTGAGCTGAAACACATACTTTTATGCTGAGTATTGATTTTTAACTGCAAGAAATAGTTCGTCTGTTTCCATGGCAATGCACAAGAGCAACCCATAACTTTTCAGTGTTTAGTAACTGTTTTTCTTTGCATTACTACATTTCCCTGAAGATTTAACTGCTGACCACAGTTCAGTGTTTCCAGATTAGTCATCACTAGGTAGTTTAGTAGTCCAAAGAAAGACTCCATCAACTGGCTTGTTTAGACAATGGTATTAGATACCTCCTGAGAGAACCACCTCTCCCAAGATACTCCAGAACTGTAAAGAAGCCCTCAGTAGCTTCAACAAGCGATTCAGTTTTATAAAGTAATATTCATCCCATTTCTTCTTTTCATTAACTGCTTAAGGAATACTTTATGGACCGCATTCCCAGGCAGTACTGTCCTAAAAAATAAAAATCCCAAATGCTGACCTCATACCCATATAGCCAGATTATTTTCTTCTTATAATTCCTGTCTGTGCTCTTGGAGAAGTATCTTGAAATTTTGCTATACAGAAATCTTTAGCATTTTATTCTGAGATCTGCATGGAGAACTCAGTGCCTCTAGACACCTGAACATGTTCGGAGAAGTGAGTATGCTAAAAGGACGAGACAAAGAAGTTAGACTGAAAAGCCCGACTAGACAGGGAGATTCTTTGTTCCTTTGCAGTCACTAGGCAAACAGGGTGTTATGCAAACCAGGAAGTGCTCTCTTCACTCAGTCATGTTTTAAAGTAATTATTGACTTTTCTCCTTGCTGCTGTTGATGTGGAGACACATGGCACTGTATTTCTATGGTGCATAAGTTATTTTCATGAAAAATCACTGTTAACCTCTTCAGTGCTGTGAGGATAAACGCACGACCTAGCAGTGGCAGCAGCTTTGAATATATTGTTCATTCGGTTGGATGGAATATCAAAATGTACAGTAACTTAGACATCCACCTGCATCAAAGGAATACATTTCACATGCTCATTGGGTATATCACACAGCACTGAAGTGATCAGAATGACAACCACTGACTATATCACTTGTCCTACTGTCACATAAAAGTACTCAGATTTTCTAATAATTTGGTTTGGGGGTTCAGGTAACATATAACAGTATATACTCATTCTATCGAAGATGTATACTAGAAGATATTGTTATGCCCCTTTGATGCAGTGTTCTTGTTAGTGTAATGAAGTACAGCTCCGAGTCAAGTAAAGATACATGTCCTAACACCAGCTGACAGTTTAAACCTTTAAGTAAACTCTATGTCCTTTCTCTCAACGGTTTATCATTACTATCATGGGTGCCAGCAGTACCTAAGGTTTGAATGGTTCCTGCATAACTAGTCAGAGCGCAGCATTTGGGGGTTTTGCAGGAGTGAAGCCCTGGCTGGCTGCCCAGCCTTCCTTCTCTTTTCCTGGGGGTTGGAACTGTCAGGGGATTCCCCAATAACAATCAATGACCTGCTGGCTTTTCTGGCAGCGTGCCACCAAGTTGTGAAACTGCTGAGAATTACATGTCCTGATTCACCCTCACATATGCCAGGGAGCTTCCAGCCAGGAGAATATTCTAACCTGTTAAACAAAGATAATGCACATATTCTACCACCAGTCAACCATTTTTTCCCCCTTTTTAACACGGGGCAAAATACATGCTCCGGCTGTTGGACTCTTATGCAAGCACATGCCGAAGACTCTTTTCATGTTACATTTTACTGATTCAGTAGGGATTTTGTGTAATATCTTCCACGCCATTTTTTTGTTTCATTTCCATGTGAATACCAACAAAATCTTAATTCAGGCTCCGGCTTTTTGTGTTTGTGGTAATGCTGAACAGTTCTTGGCAGATTTTAATCAAAGGTGATGATAATGATAGCATCTATTTTACCTCAGCCTTCATTTCTCATTTTAACTGTTACCTTCAACTCGCTTGAGGCTACAAATGTCAGCTTTGCTCCACTCTGTATACAACTCTTTGCACTTAATTTTTTATGCTACTTTTTCAGTGGAATCTTGGGTCTAAGAGCAACTATCTTGTACTTATCTAGCCCTTTCCTGCAGAAATTTGATTTACATAAGCATTGCAGGAGTAGCCTTTATGTAACTGAGAGTGTAATGAAATGTTTTGCTGGGACCATGACAAAGATTCCTATAAAACTTGGTCTGAAACCCTTGAATGGCATATGTTCTGTGAAGATGTTCTAGCAGGAGACTGAACTATAGTAGTTCATGGAGATTTAATAAGACTTTCTGCTGTGGAAGTTTACATAGTGGCTTGGAGTCAATCGTGCCTTATCCTTCAGGGCCTAGTTAGGTACATTATCAAGGTTCCAAAAGACTTTCCTTGATGAAACTTTATACAGTTTCCAAATAAAATTATAAAAATCTTTGAGCCCTTTTGGGTGTTGTAGCTATAGGTCATAGATAAAGACGGATATCATATGTAGGTGGATTAATACGGTAGTCTCAGTCAGTCACACATATCTAGGGCTATTTTTAACTTTTTAGAATAAATGATGCTGCAAACAATTGTATTTAGCCCTGACAAAGAATTCCTTGTAAAACCAGTTATAATGCAAATTCTCCAAAGATTTCTAACACATATTTTATTATGGGTTCATTTCTGGTACAATTTTGAATTTCAATGCACAGGTTAATGTTTTTATGGTTTTTTTTAATGCCAACTGCAAAAAAAAAAAACTTTTTGAGAGACTCTTCAGTAACTGTAATCCTGCAGATTTGCATCTTGTCTAGACTGTGCTCTTCCTGGAAATTTTGGACTAGATGACCCCTGAGGTCCCTTCCAACCTGGGATTCTGTGATTATCTAATCCCTTTTAACATGTCAGACATTTCTGCATTTGTTGTAAATGGAACATCATGATGACTCTGCATTTTGCCTCACCATAGAGGCAAGAAGAGACATAGTAACTGATTTTAAAATATATGTGAAGCAATAAGCCCTCATCTAACTTATAGATGTCGTCTTTAAGTTTATGTGATCATAACAGTATTTTTTTATCAAATCTCCATGATGCTAATTGGAATTCTGAACACTGAATCAGTTACTGAACATGATTCAGTGGATGGTGGTAAAGGATAAGATTCTTCCCAGTGTGTTCATTAAATGGCTGGTTTACGTCTCCCAGATATTGCCGAATATTTGCTTCTAAAATTGTGAAACTTTATAACTTGGATGAAACCTTATTGAAAAGCCTTCATAAAACTAATCCATTAAGTTTAGTTAAAACCATGTTCTCAGATTAAAGGAAGTATTTGTCCAAAATTGTTGAAAAGCCTTCAGAAAACTTATGTGAATTCACTAATCTCTCAGCTTTTTTTTCAGATATGCATGACTGTGTATTTTGCCTTTTTTATAAATGAGGGAAGCAAACACTGTATTTCATACTTTTTAAAAGACTACGGTGCAATTATTCAAAGTAACTGCCCCACCACTTTTATTATTCTACTTTATTCACACATCCTGATTAAAAATCTATGAAACACACAAATTAAAATATAAAAAACCCACAAACTGTGTTTCTAAGTGGTAATAAAAATGTGGATGTGGACTCTGCAAGGAGTTTCCTTCAAACCCTTCCAGTCTCATTGTGCTAGATTATGGCTAGTCATCTAGTGAAAAGGCAGGCTTGTAAAACCTAAAGCTCTTCTAACATCCTGATTCATGTTGCAGATGCCAGACTGTGTCCTGAACACAGGAGGAAGAGCAAATAGTGTACTCTGCGCCATAAGTTTTCTCACTGGACCCACACCTTATTCCACCTAGAGGCGCTTACCTGTGACTGCATAGGTCTGTGACTTCATTCTGCTCCATATGGCAGCATTGATCAGAAGTATATGGAACAGGCCTTTACAAGTTGCCAGCCTTTTTTCTCCCCATACAAATGTGGCTGGACAGGGAATTGGGATTCCTTTGAGACATATTTGATTCCTGGTACTGTTCCTTACATCCAAATTTGCCCTCTCGCATTGGAAATTCCACTGGAGGAAAGTTCTAAAGATACCTAGTAGTTAATGCAGTAAAGCGAGTGGTACCTACCTTTTTTTCACTTATTATTCTGGCAAACACACACACACACAAATGAAATTCACATTTGAATTGAGATTTCATGTATCTGCTTTGAGACCAAAGCAAATGATTAAGATCACCTTGCAACACGCTGAAAAGAGAAACCTTAATGAAAATCCTGAACTACTCTAACGCACTGTGACACACACTACATTGTAATAATTGGGTGTGTGAACAAACTGAATGCAACTGTATTGCTGTTTTGCTGTCACTAACAGAGGTGGCATTAAATACCTCAGCAGCTTTACACATTGTATCTCTGTTACTAATACTAATGATATCTACACGGCAACCCAGAAGCATAATTACTTTGCCATCACCACTCCCATTATACTATATGAAAGAAAAATGAGTCCCTAGCTTTTCTATATTCCAAGCATCACAATACCATGAACATGAAGCATAACCGTGGAACTGAGAAAACATATTGAATAGAATACAAATCAAGAGCTCAATGACAAGCACAGCTCCTTCATGTCCTGACGGAGGATGTCCTCTGCGATGACTTGCACATGATGTGAGCAAAATGCACTTTTATTTTCAAATGCACTTTTCCCAGCAACACAGATGTGAATGAGCCTGACGGGTGATTATCTGAAGGTATGTGGTATTTAGTGATGTGTCATGGATATTGCCTTTCTAGCTTGGACAAATTTTTAACACTTTTAAAACATCTACCCTAGTATCGTATACTAACTGCATGTCAGGTTATTCAGAAAATATGCTATTACCTATTCCAAAAGCACATGCATGCCTAGTAACTAACATCCCAAGCCCCATAGCAAGGCCGCCTTGCAGTTACAACACTAGGGCATGCACTTCATTGTTTATGATCAGATGTGTAATTTCTCTTGGCCTCACTGGGCATTCTATATGCATGACACTTGATGTAAATATTCCTATGATGGTAAAAGATCATATTTTCTGCTGAGTAATGATACCTTTGCACTGTGTGTTTGTGTATGTGTGTGTGACACATATTCTGCCTCAGAAATTCAACTGAGAGTTTCCTTGTCTGCACAGGAGATAGTATAGGCACAATATAACATCATATAGCATATAGCATATAGCATAGCATGCTATTCATAGTAGAATTTACCATCAGCCATGTTAGAGGTCAATACTAACTAAGCAAAGTGACCATATCTGTAGTTAACTACTGTAAAGGCTCAAAAAAAACCACCAAGATAATATTTTATTTCCCCCCCGCCTTTTTTTCTTGTTTTTTTTTGAGGGAAAGAATAAATTATATTTCTGTTACAGCTAATGCAGGGACAAGGACTGTCGAGCTGCATTTCTTCAGTTATCATGAGCCCAGGTGTTAAACATGGCACATGACACCGGTGCACACCATGCAGTGAGGCAGGGGCACTGTATGCTGACAGAGAATCAATAATGAAGTGGAAAAGACAATGACACTCTATGGCACTGTCTCTCTTCCTGACAGATCTGTTCAGCCCCAGAAGTATTAATTCAATTGCTTCAGTAGCACCAGACTCTTTGATTTCATTCAGAAGTCAGGACTCATGGGGAGATTGAGAGCAGCATCTATAATCCGTAAATATGTTTCATGGTTCTTTCTTTGTAAATACTTAGTTATCTAAATTGCTGTTACAACTGATGAAGTCATACTGGGTTCCAATCTTTCCTTCTCAATGATAACCATTCCTGCAGCAGAAATCTGATTTTAAGTTAGAGATCCCTCTTGGCTTGACTCCATATTTGAGCATTTTAGGGAGAATCTAGTGACAAATTTAGCTAAAAATTAATGAATTCAGTTTAGACAGATGAGATAAATGGTGGTGTACAACAAAAAAAAAATTGAACTATGCTGCTAGTAACTGTATAGTAACAATGAAAATCGCATTTACTCATTTTTCTCTCTTCTCTGTTCCTTGTAATAAACACTGTAAATGTACAATGCTTTCTACTCTTTGTTCACTTACCACTGCAAATACAGCTACACACAGTATTAATTTATTTCCATGTCCCTTCTTCCCCCAAAATAACAGCATCCATGTACTGAGAAGTCTCAATCATCAAATCCAAAACAGGAAAGACCTGAGTAACATGCTGGTGAAACACATCTGAAACATGCAGGCTGGAAGAGCTTAGGCAGCTTCTGAAATCAATGTTTACTTGTTCTACAGATAAATAAAGAACATGAGTGTATTCATTTTTAGCTCTCACAGCTTTCAGAAGTAGAAGTTAATTTCTTATGTTTTAGATCAAAGTACCTAAACTTCATTTAATTTTCATTCATGGACTTTTCATTAGTTGTGTTGGGCATTGCACACATTCAGCATTATTTTTTTAATTAAGCTATTCACACAGGTTACTAAATCTTTACTTGTGTATCTGTCATTTAAGGATCATTCTCTGAATACTTAGGCGTCTCTTTTTATGTGGGTATGTACAGAGAAATGAGAATGGTGAATGTAGGCTGCTTCCCTATCATCAGACACAGTAGTGCTTGTGAACTGCCAGGTCCAGAGTGAAATCACAGCAGGCTTCAGCTCTCCCATCCATCCTCACGGTCCAGTTTCTAAGGAGCAAAACTTGGACACATGGGACAGATTACTTTTATGCCATACCAGAGTCAGATAGTGCTGTTCCAGTACTAGAAAGCAAAAAACCATCAACACTGGAATTGTATCTTAGGAGGTGTACTCACAGAGAAACTTTTAGAAATAATATGGGATGTAAATGCAATTTGCAACAAGGAATCATACAAGATATTAATGTTCCTCACTTGAAATATTGTTTTACATTTACCTATTTTCTGAAGTCCAAAGCTGAATAAAATTTGTATGAAAACAGTGTACAGCTATCAATGCAAAATAAATCTGAAAAAAATGCTTGAATGAACTTCTGCTGAAAAATCTGGGGAGAGAATGTGAGCTTCAGCCAGTCATAGAAACTTTATTTAAAGTTAAAAGGACACACTGAGGCAAGTTAAGATCCTGTCTCATTGCGGTTTTAATTTTAGTTGAGTACGATTCTTTTCTGTATTGAAAATATATTCTAATGTGGAAAGAGAATGTCCACAGAGGGAACAGGCTAGAAATAGTAATTCCATTAAAGCCATTGTTGAATGTTTCTCTGAGTGAAACTACCTTAATGAAGCCTTGTTTTGTAAGAATTCAGAGCTTTTAAAACCTGTATTTCTCTTTCTCATGATAAATCAGGAACCATGCAAGACATGCCAAATTAAGATGCCATTTTGAAGTGCGAGTGAGTATGAGAAGTGAATGTTTGCACACCTTTGTGAATGTAACTCTATTTAATGGAGGAAAACAAGATCAGTTTTCGCATCAGTAACTCCTTTTAAAAGAAAAATAATTTTGCCTCTATTTACTCTTAAAGGAGTCTCAAAAACTGCCTGCAGCATGACCCAGTGAGAGGAAGGATTAAGACCACATTGGAGACAGGGAAAGAGATAGAAGGGAAACAGGAAAGAATTGTGACCTGCAATCATTTTCCTCTTGAATAGATAGTTCATCTTTTCAATCTATATTCATATCTTTAATGCATAAACTGCTGAAAATTTGAAGCCACCTTATGAGCAAGCATGTACAATCTTAATTCTTCTACTAGAGAAACAAATATTGCTTACAGCATCCGAAGGCTGGGTGTACTATGTATAGCCTCATGTTACTCTGACAAGGGTTTCATGTCAAACTGGGGAAATTACATTGTCCCAAATTTTCTCCAACAAGACATCACAGTAGATTATCTGGCTGCCACCACTCATCAGGCTGCAGCTGCTACCCTGCTCTGTTTGTCTGAACCAGCGCCCTACAACTCCGCTGAAGTCAGACGAGATGCAGACCACGCTGGGAAGCAGGTTGGATTAGCAATAATAAGGATGCAGATTGAGCAGCCAGTAAAGAGTCAAACATGACTGGTGGTGCAAATCCAGGCTCACCCAGGCTTTTGTTTGCTGCTTTGGTACAAGGGCTGCTGGGGTTTATCCATCACAGCATTAAAAAAAAAAAGAGTACATTGATGGTTTTGACCTCAACATTATCCCTTTGGTTTAACTTTGACCTCCCAATTTTGTACCAAAGGGATGTGGTACTGCTTAAGCATGCCAAGAATTGAAAATGTAGGGAGCGCTAACAAGAATTTTGTGGCAATGTGTAGAAGCAGTGTATTGCTGGTAAAATGCTATAGACTCCCTCTACTTCAAAAGGTTTCATAATTTTGCAGCTGTATACAAATGATCCATTTTGTTAATCTGAATTCGTAGGGTCATTAAAATTTTTTTTCTCCTCTCTGAAGTAGTTTATTACTTTGAGAGAAAAAAAATTCAGTTTAAAGCCAGGTAAGGGAGGAAAGCTGACAAAAACATAAATTAGAGGAAGAACTTAATTTAAAAAGTGTCAAAAAGGATAGATAGTCTTAGTTCAATAATAAAGCCTGGTTCAAGAGCCTTCTATCTTTAAATAAAGCATTCGAGCACTCTATTACCTGTATACAACCAATCTTTGATTTCCAATCTAAGCCTATTTTTGCTTCTTATGTGATTAGCATACAAATGCACCAAGAAAAAAAAAAAAAGTGGCTATCCTGGTGACACCTAGGACATGTTTTTGACTTTCACGTCAGCGTCAGTGAGAAATTCTGTATGATTTTGAAGGTGAGTCTTGCATAAAAACCTCCTGTTTTGCTTGAATCAGAATATCATCACCAGTGAGTCAGGTTATATCTACACTTCCTGGAATATTTCATGCTGTGCCTTGTGCTGCTTTACAGAGACACCAAAGAATTATTAAGGATTTGACCTTTTCCGGGCTACCACACTGTGGGCTGAGCATGAATATCTACTGGAGTCACACGTGTGCAAACAAGGCAACCGTAGTAGGAGAATAGAAACGTTATTCACAATCGCATAGACAATTCTTGTTTTCCATAGGATTTAATGGTTGCTGGACCTCTCTCTGATAGACTATCCCTCAGGATAGTACCTGTAAGTTACAGTCCATTATGGGACTCTTGTTTCAAGATAGTATATTTAAGTGTAATATCAGTAAGCCACTAAAAGGTGAGGAGAGAGTTGTACTTTACATTATTTTCTGATAAACATTTTGCTGTTACTGGTAGCAAAGACTAAGAGTAAATTTGCCTCCCAAGCCAAACACCAGCAGCAGCCCGTAGAGCCAGCGATCACAACTACTCTGCCAAGACAAATCTGGGGTAACTATATTGAAGTCAGTTAATTTCCTTTGAATATATATTGATTTTCAGTGAGAGCAGAATGTGACTTGGTACATTCATCATAATCAAAACAAGAAAAGTATCCCTTTTTGTAATTCCACAAATTGGTGTAGAGGGATGATGGCAGCTTGAGAGTCAGATGTGTTGTCCACCACTAACAAACAAACAAAACAAGTCAGTACAGATAGTGAAAACTGTGAATTCCTTCTTCCTGATCCATGCCATCCACTTGATTTTCACATAGTGGGACCAATTGTAAGGAGCAGAGGTGCATAATTACGTCTCTGTGGTTTCTTTTGGCTTTCTGCTGAGACTGAAAACAAAGATGCAGTTATGATGGTGAGATTTATGGGGTCTGTCACACTTTGTTTGGAACTGGACTAAGACAGCAAATATATTTCAGATAGATCACACACTGAAATTGTTCCTTTTTCAGCACTGAGAGCAGTGGGGTCTGAGGAATTTGCAAATAACTCTAATCTTCAGATCTCACAAGGAAAAAAAAAAACAAAACCAAAATTAAAGTTGTTGGCTATTTGGTTATTTAATTATCTTTATAGCAACAGCTGCATCATTTGCAAACACTCAAATCTGATTAAAATTAAAGATACTGAGTTTACTAGCCAAATATTTCAGACTAATGATCACTGAAGTGGCAGTTAGCCAAAATATTTAACAATTTCATTTCTGGTAGTGTATACTCTTTGAGTTCTCTAGGATCCACTGCCTCATCAATATTTCATTTGTGATGAGTTTCTGAAGTTCTTTCTAGCTAACTTACAGCATCATCAAGCTTGTTACTCTGCATTTTTTCTCATGAAGGAAAACGTCTCTTGACGGATGATAATTGACTACTTGGGTTGGTCTCTGAGGATGTTCAAGGTCTTCCATGCTCTTTATAAGCCACCATTTGTGGTGCTCTGTCATTTCAATTGCTCTAAGACAAGCTGAATGTCCAAATGGACTTGTACTCTTAAGGTGCTCAGCTGCAGTGAGGTGACAGCTCTCTTCAGGGAATACTGAAACCTACTCTTCAGAAATATGTCCCCTGGTATGGGGGTACTTCCTCACTTTGTCTCTGGTCCATGTAACTGAGAAAGTGATTGCCTTCTACAAATACCAACGTCGTAACAGCCTGCATAGGTTCTACATAAGTTTTATTTAGATGGCTGTATTATTGTTGCTGGTTTTACTGTGTTGCATCGCTTTCTTTGCAACAGTTTTGTTCTTTTTTTTAGTTTGATTATCTCTTAGTTCCTTAAATCACGAAATTTGTGTGCATTTGTGTGTACACAGACTTACTGGCATAATGAAGTGCTCAGAGAGACACAAATAGGTGTTACTAATATAGAATTCTAAATAATGATTAATGGACCATCTAACTTCTCCCTTCAATCCTTTTCTTTTTCCTTAATACATACAACATTTCACTTCTCACATAGTTCTATTTTCAAATAATGTAATTTTTATCAGTTACTTTCTTTCATTGGTCCTGTAGTGCACCATGATAATTTTGGTTGAAGGAACTGATGCTGACTGATGCACAGTCATAAGAAAATGCTCCGTGTTAGCATTGGCAGTCTAGCAAACATGTATGTGGTTTTTCAATAGACTGAGATATGCTTGTACCTTGAAAGCACTTTATTGCATTCACGGAAAGTAAGATCTTGCAGGATTATCAGTTTCTGACATGGTATTTATTGTCTGGTTGCAGGGTGCTTACCCAGGTTTTCCTTTGTATATGCCCAACTTTTTCTTGTCCTTATACTTCAATAGTCTTTGTAACCTGTCTGTGTGTGGAGGAAGGAAGAAAAATGGAGAGAGAAGAAGAAAGAGCACATATAATGCCAGGAGGAGGAATCTGGTCATAGTTTCTTCAGTGTGTTCTTTCCTGTCCATTGTTTCTTTGGGGTTTGTTTCCCAAAATTTTGGTTATGGTGGCAGCATAAAATGCTACCACCTACCTGGTAACTTGTATAAAAAGGACGGAAAAGAGTTAATCTGTGGTGTACTTGGGTGGAGATAATACTTTTGCTCTGCTCTGTTCTTACCCAGTTTACAGTGAGTTTTGGGCTTACTCTTTGACATTGCATTAGTTGTTGTTTGGGCTGAGAAGAAATGTTTCACTCAGCGCTGAACTGGTAGAAATAGATGAGTTTCCTCTTTTCTGCAAGTCTTAGATGTGTGAATGGTAAAGTTAGGTTCAGATTAGCATGTGACAATGTCTAGCAGAGATGCTTGTTCCTCTGTCTAGTATGCCATTAAAAAAAAAAAAAAAAAAGGCTGGGAAAAAACAACCAAGGGCTTGTAATGTCCATACTGGCAAGAGACAATCATAAGCAAACTTGCTGCAGTGGGACTTAGATGACTTTATTCTTGTCCTGCTTTGTAGCGCCAGCTCACGAGGCATTACCTGATATAGCAGTTACCTAGCCGTGTAATTAATGCCTCCCACCTAGTCATACCAACCTATATCTAACTGAGAAATTTTCCCTCTAACCAATACCTTATTAACAAAGTCCATAAGTCAAATGGACTCTGAGAGGACTGGTTAAGGAAACGATGTCTTGGAGGGAACAGATCTGGGTGGCCTTCCCAGATCAATTACTAAATTTATGGCTTCAGTAAGTCACATTCTTGGCATCTAAAGGTCTTGCATGGTCAGGTTTCCAGCTGCGAGTATCTTGTAGGGTCCTGCACTGTTTGTGGAGACACCACCACTTTTTACTGCACAACAACAAGAGCATCATCTCTCCATTAATTCAAAAATAAAAATAAATGTGTCCAGGTTCTTGATAGTGGAATATTTTAAGCAGAATAAGAGCCTACTTTCAGTCTGAATAGCTAAGTTTTGTACTGAATGTGTAGTTAATAATAGTAATTTCTACATTTACAGTAAATAAGGCAAGTTTGTAAATATAATAACCCACTGCACGAATACAATACCACCATGACTAGAATGTAGAACAGAAAAGAGGGTTAATAAGGCAAACATTATAATAAGTATAGTTTTATGTGTAAATCAAAAGATCTAAAATGTAAAAAATTACCATGCACGAGAATCGGCAGTAGAAACAACAGAGCTTTAATCTAAAGTACACTAATGCAGCTCAAGTATAATCAGGGTTGAATAAATATTCATCACCTGCACTTTATTATACTGTACTCTGAAGAGGAAGGTACAGAAAAAAAGTACAGGGCTATATTAAAATTCTGTTTTTGTCTTTGTGAGCTAGTTCAAGTCATTCATTTATATGCAGCTTTATAGCTAAGGGCTGACCAATATTTCTGCTCAGACAATGTGCAGCTCTGCCAAAGTCAAAATGCTTCACTAAAGTGGCCAGTTTTGCATTAATTCTATTTGAAAGGGAAAGGTGTGGGGGGAAATTCCATTTCTGTCAGAACAAAAAAGGTTAAAACTTTAACTTCAAGCTGATTTTTCTTGTTGACATTTGGTATTGTGCCTTAATAAAAAATAACACAATAATGAAAGCATGCTGCATCCTCCAAAGACTGGTGTTTGCTCATAGGTAAGGACATGGGGAACTTGGCATTTTTGATAAACTGAGATTCCTAAAGGAGGGGATTTATCCTCTGCTGCTTCACCACCTCAGTTGCTGCACTGGCTAAGTGAACTCGAAGACTGCATAAAAACACCAGCTGAGGATGGTTTTCACAGCTTTACTTTTGTGCTTCCAACAACTTTGGTTTCATGTGTTTCAGGCTGATTATTTTTGTAAAGTGTCAAGTAACATCAACTATTGCTAAAGTTATTCACACTTAATCGTTGATTTCTGTCACTGGTGAAAGCTCCACTCACAGGGACCCTTAAGGAGCTGAAATGAGATACCTTGTAAGAATATTGTTTCTTTCAAGCATTCTATTCTTCTGAGCCTCAGTTAATTATGCCCATATTACTACAGTCTCCCTAATTCAAAGGTAATTCAGGGTACTCAATTATTCACTGGCCTGTGAATAAAACTCATAGCTTTTTCTAAGGTGAAAGTAATTAACTCAGAAACAAATAATTTCCAGGTAGGGAGGTGAAAACCCTGTGAAAATAATTGATAATAAGACTACAGGTAGAAACCTGGTCATCTAGTTCTTGGTCCTCTACCTAAAATATTAGTTTATTCTTCCTTCTGTGCTTTGAAATGTCATCCCATTCATCAAGTTAAATATACAGTGGATTAATGATATGAGTGTGTTCTAGCCAAATTATTTCCCTTTTGAGGTTCTGTCATTGTAAATGACAATATTATTTCAGTAAGCTTTCTAATTCTCTGTAACAATAACGAAAATTTTGGACAATATTACAGATATTCATCAGATCCTTTTACTGTAGGCCTAATTTACAAATTGTTTGTTCCCTGTTTTCTGTAGATAGATGAATGTATTATTGGTGAATAAATGTTTTCATTATTCAATTAGTTGTATAGATAGTCAAATAATGTTTAATTATGTGACCTATTCATATTTTTCCATCAACTGATACTAAGATACTCATGAGTAATTATTTTCATTATTAAACCAGCTCTTTAAATAATCAAATAATATTATTAAGTTAAATTCAGTTATTATCAGCAAATGAAGCAATGAGTATTACAGTATTGTTTTTCATTATTTGCTTCAATACATTTACCTATGCCATGAACTGGCTTTGAGATGTTTTCTGTAAAAGTAAAATCTTTTGTACGTTCACACCATGTTTCACTTTAACATGAAGATAAACTCAGACTGGGGAATAAACCTAATGGTCTGCAGAAGAGAAGTACTGCCAACCTCACTTCTACACTGTTGGTATGGAAGTAGACCGTTTTCTCTGAATCGTGATTCTGCCAGTGATTTAGCATATGCTCCTTTTTCTCCAATATTAAGAACTGTAGACAACCATTTAAAAAAATAGACTCCCAATATTTACATTTCAGTGATGGTAATGCTGTTATTTGGAATTCGTTGTTTGGCTTAAAGGCAGATTCATTCTCAAGTTACAGTATTTTGTTTGTTTGTTTATTTTTTACAGTAGTTTCCTGCATTTTTCACCTCTGTTTTCATTTGGTATGTTTTGTTATCAGTCTGGCATGGTGTTCAAAAACCACTGCTATAAATATGAAGGAATATTTGTATAGGCACAAGAACGCTGCAGTGCACTTGACAGATGGAAAAGGTTTATGGTGAATCTATCATTGCCCTATGGTGGAGAACAACACTGTTCATAGATTAATGTTCATTTTATTACAGCCATATCTTACCCTCAATCTGTGTGTAGAACTCTCTCTGAAGTCATTTTGATCTGCGTGCATCAGTCAAGGGTAGTATATGACACTTAGGGCCACATTTTCAAATGTCGGCATTTGACATCTGGAAATCCTGTATCTTGCATGCCCAAAATATTTATTTATATGTGAAAATATGGGTGGTTACAGGATGTTTTAGTGAGTAAGATAGTTAAGCTGGTGGGCTTGAAAAATTCACTGGTTAGCTATTTGAGATAAGTTTAGGCACAGGCTTAAACCATTTCCACCTGGTTTAAACCAGTTCCACAATCTTTCCATTCACAACTGCATTGATAGCCATTTCTACCTGGCTATATGATTTTACTAGGACAGGACAATCGTCTAGCTGTGTAGTTCTGGATAATATCTATTGTACAGTATATATCTATGTGGTTATGTATAAACCCGTTTAGCAATAGCATAGTTCTTAACAAAGTCTTTGCGCCCTATGAAGGTTTGTGTTAACAATTCTTTATTAAGAGTTTTGTAAAATTTAAGAATCTGACATTTGTGTTGTTTAGATGCAACTAACTGCTGTTTATCACTGTTGCTGGTAACTCAGACTTAAGGTAATATAAGTAGAAAAGGGGTCCCTGAAGAAAGATTGTGATAATCTCATACTTCATAGCACACAGCCAAGTGGAAAAATTGTTTGGTCCACTCTTGCTCAGTATGACCTCTATGCTTTGTGAAATCAGCAATGACATAGGATTGTATTCTTCTAAATTGATATTATTAGAAAAAGTCCTCTAACTAGTGAGATTTGAGAGAAATAATTTACCATCAATATAATTTCCTGTATCTCCCTTTGTGATGCTGTAATGCAGAAGTTATTATAGTTTGGCCCTTCAGCCTATGACAGATTGAATTTTCCATGACTTGATGATGTGACAAAGTCATTGCTCAAAGGCAAATATACTTTGTAACTGATAAACTAATGCAAATTAATTTCTACTTCAAGTGAATTCTACTTCAAGTGAAAAGGCATGTTGTTTTATTTTTTAACTCAAATTAAAAGCCAGGCAACATCATAATTTACTGGTCTCAAGAAAGCAATAAGTACAATCTGTGATATGAAAAGAAGTATTACTGCAGGATTAGGGAAGTTTCAGAACTTTAATCTTCTCTATACTGTTGGACTATGATGATGACCAATGTCCTTTTAAGAAACTTGAGCTGTATCATAGACCGATTTAGGACAGAAGGAAGAACTGGATGCAAAAGTAATTTTCTCTTGTCATGTTCATACAAAGAATGTGTGAATTATTACTCTCAACAACAAAAGCTTCACCCAGATTGTCAATTCACTTATTTCATTGCCTTTAGGTCAGAACTCTGGACAAGGGTTTGGTGCTGTCACATATCCTTTTCCATCTCATTTAAGTGATCTGGCCTCTGTTTTGGGAATGCATTTTTATTGTGCTGTTAAGCCCTGTGTCCCCTACATGAATATTTCATATATCTACTAAGTGCTTTCACTGAATATATTAGCCCCTGGTTTTCTCTCTCTCTTTTTTTTTTTTTTTTTTTTTTTTTTGTCATGCCTGTTGCCACAAATAAAATGGTAATCGTTGCTGCCTAAGTATACATGAATAATCCTTTATGGGATGGGAATTTTCAGATGCCAATAATAGCTACTTTGTCAGGTTTTGGCTAGGCTATTGAAAGTGTTTAAACAAAATCTGTCCATCATGTTACGTAAGCATTTTTCTATTTATATCTGCCTTTACCAGTCCACAGCAAACATAATGAGCAATAAATGAAGCTGTGGCCAAAAGACACGTTTATGACTCATGCAGATGCCAAGGGACCATCCTAATATGGGCACTGCTTGGCATTTCTGCTAGCAACAGACCAGAGTGTAACTCTTATTTGACAGTATTTTACAAGTTTACAGTTAAAGCCCATAGATTTTACTCATCCTAATGTAAAGTAATGTTCAAGCTTCAACTGACTTTCTCCACTTAGTATGACAGATATCAAGGGGCAGGCAACCCTGGCAGTTCAAGCCAATATTTTACACCCAAAGCACGGGATAAACAAGATAAACAAGAACAGACTGTGGTAAAAGATGTGGAAAAGACTGTAGTAAAAACGTATAAGTGTCCCCATTTGCTGCTACTCAGACTTCATCCTTTCCATTGGACCTAAACTAAATTAACATTAGACTCAAGCCACACCTATTTTCTAAGAAACAAGCTTGACTATGGTAATAGAAAAGATTCATAACATCATTTCACCCATTCTTGTGACGGCTACAATATTTCCCAACAGTGAATCTGCTGACGGTTTATGCAGATTTCATCTACTGAGATGAAAATATATGTGCACCTCCCAGAAGATATTTTGGATAAAGATGGAAATGGAGCAAAGAATGAGTTCCTAAAAAGGCAACAAGGGTGCCTTACATCATGTTAGACAGGATATGGTCCATGCTTTTCTGCCTGTGTAGAAACCTCCTTCCCAGGTACATTAACCAAAGGTTTAAAAAGAATGTGTTAGGGGACTTTCAACTCTTCTTTTTCTCCCATTCACACATTGGAATAATGAGCAAAATGTACAGGTGCTCCAGGGGATGTTCTTGGACTTGCTGGATGTGGAGTGCCTGACAGATGAGCAGATTTACATAAGCTTTCTATCCTGTTAAATATTTCTTATTTCCTAAGCATAGTTACATGTCCTTTTACTGCTGGAAACAGTGCCAGTCTCCCTCTTCAGAAGGTGCTGCAGGAACCACTTCACCATTATCTAAAATCATAGTAGCCTTCTCTGTAAAATGAAAGCTGTATGTGCACGGCTTAAAAGTAATACAAAGAGGTTACTAATGTGCAGCTCTGAAATAACCTATTTCTTGGCTACACAGAAGAGAGCCATGCTAACCTTCTGAGTCCTCCTCCATCGGTACAGAACAAATTCAGATGAAGTCAGTTATGTGATAATACTTCTGTCTGATAGATAAAGTGCTCTGTGTAAAGTCCACTTATGTTGATACAAACTGCTTAGTTGTTTCCCTGTACTTCCAACGAGACCAGCCTCCTTTATTCCACATGCAGAACCCCTCCAGCAAGAAGTTTACATGAAGCTGTGTGGTAGGATGTGATGTTTTGTTAGACAGGGAGTCAACTAAGCAGGATCATGTGCCAGACAAAAGCCTGTATATTTACCGCTATGCGCATTGGGAATTTATTGATATCTCTACTTCATACTGGAGTTTTGCAGCCAGTTTATACTAAAAGCTTGAAGCGTGCTGAGTTCAATGGAAGCTTCTTTCATTAAAACCTGAGTGCTGTGACACAAGCCCTAGGTGTTTATTTGTTCACTTTTCAGAAACAAACACAACAAAAGCAGGTTTTAAGGAGGAGAGGCTCCAAATCACCAAACGACATTTTTATCTATATATTTTATTTTGTATTTATTTTTCAATCATCTGCATATTAACATTTGATTAGCAACCGCTTGTTTAAGAGAGCATATCAAGTTATCTGGCTGGAGATAACAAAGCACATTTTCCACAGAGGCTTCCATACTAGAGGCTACACAGATGTGCCTGAGTTAAAGGGGTCTCACTGTCTACTTTGAGAAGTGTAGATGGCTTCTGTATTTAGAGAAAACTCATCTGAAGCATCATAAAATAAAATTCACGGAAAATATAATATTCCATAATTAAGATTTCTAATGAATTGCCTTGTTAATCCATACAGTGTATGCATGTTGCAAAATTTTTCTGGCTTAATTAGTGCACTTGCTGATTATGTTTATTTCCTGATGTACACACTGATTAAGCATTGTCCATACACCGAGGCTTGAAGCCGGATCAGTCTACAAAATAGTACCTAGCCGTTTAACCAGAGACTCAGAATGCAAATAGATCAACTTATGTAAAATTAAATTAGTTCTAATAGAACCCATTTTGACTGAGCAGCTGGTGACACATTATAAACAGAATTCTCTTGTTATGTGAAATAAAGGGCTTCTGCTAACAGATGCTTATATACTTTTAAGCCACAAAAAATGTCATATTATGTTTAAGGTCTAAAGTTAATGAAAGAACATAAATTCTGAGCTTGTTCAGTAACACTTCTGCACTGGGTCTCAGTATTGCTATTTGAATAGTGTGTAAGGTCAGCTAGCCCTTTGCAATGCTCCATGTGGGAACTTAAAAGTGAATAAGTGCTAAATCATTAGTCTCACAGCCAGCACGTTAAAACTGTTCTCTTTAACAAGCAGTGGCTATCAGCTGATTTTTGAAAAAACTATTAAGATGTGGGTACTGTCCCCTAAACCTGTAATTGTTTTGTTCTTGTAATAGAAAGCGACTACTTTGTCTCTATTATTCTTTGGGAACATCGTTTCAGACTGGTTCTGACACTCAAACTAGCCATTAAGAGTTAGTGGTGTGCTGTTCCTGGTCAATACTTGACAATGAACGGCACTTTTTTTCTAGGAATGCTGTCAGCCACACTGAAATGTGTTAAAGTCCCAGTGACAGGCCTTTTCTAGTGACAGAAGGTCTAGTGGACTGTATGAATGAGGTAGGTGTGTTTTAAACTCCTGGATGTACAGTTTATTTATGGAAAGTTTAAGCCTCAAGACAAAGAACAGAATAATTTCAACAGAAGTAGTTAAAAAAGTGAGTAAGACATTAAAGGCCTAGATGTGCATCTTCTGGCTTTAATGGATTTAACTCGGATCACGGATTTATTTAAAGATGACTTTTTGTGACAAGACATTATACTGGAACTTATGGGCTCTTTGGTTCTTGTTCTGTATTTGACAGTGCTTACCCCACCAGAATTTCTGCCCTTAACTGTCTATCTAAATACAGCAGCATGCAAACTAATGCATATGGATGCTTTAAAACATTCTAAAATTAGTTATATCTTTAGTAAGTTCATTAGGAAAACAATTAATCAAATGCTCCATTTTTACTCCTTTCCTGGTGTGTTTGTGATTCTATTTTGGTTTTCTGTCAATGGCACCTACTAAGCAGAATTAAAAATATTGGTTGATCCATTCACAGTCTGGCAGTTTTTTCTGGCCTTACCAAATTTTAATATCAGTGGAGTTAGAGGTCTACAAAGCTTAAGTCATAATATTTTAGGCAACTGTCACAGAACCTAGGCAAGTATAGATAGATGCAAATCATAGTGATTTAAATGTCTAGTTCTTACTGTCATTTGAACAAATGAGCAATAAATCTTGATTCAAAGAATCACATTTGTACTTATTTTCTTAATGCAAAGTTGAACTATGAAGATGTCCATTTTCAACTAGTGTGAATCTTGTATTGCATTTGCTACTTCTTTTTGTCAAACTAGAAGATACAATAGTTTCACATTTAAATAATATCTGAATGTACATTTCTTCAATTACCTATTTTGTGCATTTTGTTTGAAGAAAGAAAATGACATTTATTTTTTATTTAAGGGAATTAATTTTTTACCTTCATAATGTGGGTCACACTATTTATGTATGGAAATGGGAATTCGATGTGGAACATACAGAATCAGACACTGTTTTGACATTTACTATGTAAAATTATGTTATAGATATTGTATAAAAAGTGTTAAAACTTTCTGCATATATAATCAATTTATTAACAAAAAAGGTATAATATGGTCCATGTGTGTTTTAATGCTTTTTGATTAATAAATCATGTTTCACATGTTTATTTGCACGTAGATTTGAAGAGAAACAAATTTTACTGCTTATTCAAGTCTAGATAGATTTTTTTCTCCCTTTGAATGCCTAAAACAGAAAGAAAGTATTCTTCCTGGATATGCAAAAAGGCCTGATACCAGTTTTCTTTGCTAGTAATGTAACAGCAGGCTTTTCAAGTGTGAAATGCCCCACTCTTGTTTTCTGAACAATATGTTTGAACAACAATATTACTGTTTTCAGTAATATTTGGAAAGGATAAGTTTAGCATGAAAGATAATACTCATGAATACATGGTGACAAAATACACGTGTTATATGTTTAGGCAGTAATTTTAGAAGACATTATTGAATCAGGTGTCAAAATGCAGAGTGGGTTAGATGCTAACATATTTTTAAAGTAAATTTTGTCTTCAGATACAGTTCTTTATTCCATCATTTCAATTAATATGTGTGTGTGAGAGAATTACATATTTAAACTAATTACTCCATAGTCACTTAAGATTTTAATACTGCAGAAATTAATTAAAATGCATGAGTCTTTTAACATTAGTCATTGATATGTTACACTTCTGCTCCAAAGAGTTTTCAGTCTATGAGAAGAAAATCCTCTGTTCTACAAATGAAGTTTTTGCAGTGTCCCTAAAAAGGTGAGAGCCTTTATACTCAGTAGGTGAGCTTGTAAGTATGGTGTGCTCTTAAATTTAATGCCTTAATGCAAAGCTCTTAAATTTGGAAGGGTGCTTTGACTTATCAGTGTAATGAAAGCATTTAAAAGTGTTATGTTCAGTTATCATAGACACAGAACAAATGCTAGCTTGATGGGTTTTTGCAGATAGTAATAGCAATGGAATAATAGATAAGGATGGAGTTGAATTTACATCAAAGTTTTGGAGACCAGGGCATACATCTGGATTTATATGCACTTCAATCTTTGCTCCATGGATGTTCATTTTATCACATCTTCTCTCTTTTACACTGTCTTGAAGATACTGGAAAAAAACAATTGGACTTTTAAATATTTAACAACAGTCTAAATTTATGCTTATGTAATCGTGATATTTTTATATAATCTCATTCTTTTACTTACTTGCTGTTGGTAGTTTTTCAGCTGCCTTTAATGGTGGTGAAGCATCCAGCCAACTAAAAATCATTTCATGCTAGTTAAAACTTTGTGCAATAGAAACTGAGGCTAATAATCTCATACCTGGACACTGGTTATTATGATCACGGTTTACATTCCTGACACTGTCTCTGTGGTCTCCCCCATTTTACGCCCAGAAAAAGGAAAATAAAGCCAGCACACATTCCAGACTGAAATTCAAACAGCCAAAAATCATTCTACCATTAAGCAAGAAGACAGTACAAAGCAAGCAAACTAAATCCAAATATGTTTAAATTGCTGCTTTAGCCTGCATGGCTTTTTCATATGATTCATGCAAAAAGAAAAAGGAAAAACAAACTAAATTAGGAACACAGCTCTGTCAAAGTGCAAAGCTTCATATTTTTCCCCATTTCTAAATGTATCAACTGCAAAATATTGGTGTGCTAGATCAAAATTAAAACCACATGAAGTGAAATATCAAACTTCATGCTCAAAAGAACTAAGAACATTCCTGAGACACAACCTTAATTTAAAGAAGTAAAATTACAAGAAGTCACGCAGAGCAGTATTCTCCTCCTCTCCTTGGAAATGTGCAGCTCTTTATTATGGAAAGGCAGTAGCCCCTCTATGGTTACGGTTGCAATCAACTCCCATTATAAAGCCCTATTTTAGCCCCCTGTAACTTTGGCTTGAAAAATTGGAATACAAATTGCCATCTTTTCTCCAAAAGAAAAGAAGAATAGATGAGGATTTTTTGTTTATATGGTGAGGTGGGAGGATTAGGTTTTATTTTTACTTTTTTGTGTGAAATTGAGGAAAAATTGCTTAACAGTTACAAAGTTTAAGTCACTAAGAAAAAAAATAACCTGTTCCAAAATTTTCACTTTTCTTGTTGCTACCATAACTGCCCTTAATAGTTGAAATTATTTACAAATAATTTAGCAAAACTGTCCCATTGCCTTTTCCCTATTAGGAGGGATTTTTCTCCTGGTAATGTCAGTAAGAGTATTTTGCTTGTGACTTGTGCAGACATAGGATTAGGCAATATGATCAATATTTTCAAAAGTAACTCACATCTGGTAGTGTGGTATACATCTCAAAGTGAAGTATAAAGTAAATGTTTATCTACCTGGAGTTTTTGAGCAAGTGTTTAGTTTCTGGAGGTCTCCACAAATTCTTTGTTGAAGTTTCCAGCACAGAGGGAATGACCGAGTATTAAACTAAAAGATTGCTTTTAGAAAGACCAGAAGAAAACATACACTTAGTTACTGAGGGCTACTGACTGCAATCTAGAGATTGCCTAATGACACTGTGGTGAACACTAGCCACTCCCAGCATCCAGCCTTATTTGTCACGCTTGGCTCATTTCCTAGGATTAAGTCCAGAATAGCCTCTGGCCATGTAGGCTGTTCGACAAACTGTGTAAGAAAGGAAAGCAAGCATAGTCCATCGAAACATGCTTCCCTGTGTTTTCAGGTAGTTGTTATCCCATTTTGGATCTAAGAATTTTAAATTCTTTATGATTAAAGGCCTGGCATTCTTGCACATCTCTTTGGTTACTGAGGAAAAAAATTCTTATGGCTCTCCCTTACTTTTGTGTAAACTGTTTAGAAAAGGTTTGTAGTAGTTTTTCCATTCTGTTCAAATGATCTCTTCAGTGTTAGAAAGAATAAGGTTATTCCTCCCTGCTGCATACGTGCATTCATGCATATATATGAAATGCATATTAGTGTATAGACACATAAAACCTGAGATTATTTTGTATATACCTATTTATAGTGGTTTGGCCAGCCCAAGGTTTGTTGTATATTATGTTATAATATTAAGTATTACAATTAGCATGCTAGTACGGTATTTTAAATGCTGTCAAGATGCATCAGAATGTAAATTTAGATCCAATTGTGATTATATACACACAATATTGCAAACACAATTGAATCTGACTTGGGGTCTTTTCATGTAATTCTTAAGATGTCCATGTGAGATCACTTGTGTGTCTTATGGTATAACTTGACGTTTTGAGCATACTATAGTAAAGTTATTCAAAGTTTAGCAAGACTATTGCAATATTATTTGAAAAATTGCGCTGTAAATTTAGAGATTTAACAAAGAAATCTGATGTTTAAAAAATATAATAGAAAAAGCTGTACTAGGAAGGTGGTTCTCCTGAAAAAAATCAGACTGTTTTCAGTGGGATATATCTATAAAATAAATCCTAAAAATTTAGGAGCAGCAGGAAAAGTATTAATCCTGTGCCAAAATACTTGAGAGTGGAAGAAGGAAAAAGATGCCAATACTTTCTCTCTGTATATCCACACAAAATATTTCAAGAAAATATTTTTTAAACTGGCTGTTTTCACAGTGATAATATTCAGAACCATTTAAATTTTGCTTTGCCATTCAGACTTCTTAAAACACAGGAACACTAAGATCACTGTTTCTACAATGTCATTAGGCTTTTCTTTGGATAATATGTGCAGCACCTAAGCAGAGGGGAGAACAGAAAATGATTCACAGGTTTTCACTGAAGGAAACAGCTGCCAGGGATCAGGTAAGACATTGCAGGCAATAGCTGTTGGAGTTTTGTGTGTGCAGCTGAGAGTGTAGCAGAAGAGGTTGCCTAGGCCATTTCCCAAGACATGGCTGTCAGAATTTAAAAAAAATAAAAATCTGAAGAACCAGAGCTAGAAGCCTAGGGAGATCTGAGGACAAGAACTTAGGCTGAGAGGCAGGTGTTCAGCAGATGAGTGTTTACCTGTTGACTTCTTTAATCTGGAAAATGGTGGTAAGTGAACAACAGAAGCAAAGGCAGGACCTTTCCTGCAGACAAGTACAAATCAGAGAAAGGATGTTTCCTGGAGGTGGAGGCTGGAATACTTTTACTCAGAGGGCCACAGGTGGGCTTAGGGGAAAAGGCTGTAAGGAAAGATATGAAGGGAACTGTGGGAATGACAGAGTTGTCACAGCTCAGGATATTTATATAACTATGTTGAGTTTTGTACTTCTCAGGACTACATGGACATTGACATGAGTGAGCCATGTGTTGATTTCCAGAGCTCATATGCTCTGTTGGAAAGAATGATTTTCCCAAACAAGATTTACTCTGAGGCTACACATACTCATGATGAAGTTTTCAAAGGCTAACACTGGAGGTGTTAGAGGTGTCACCCCTACTTCTAACAACTTTTGTGATGGTGTGTGAAAGGTAGCAATGACACATACAGACAAAAATACATAAAATAGGCAGCAAAGAGATCAATAATTTAGAAGTCAAAAGTTCTCTAAAGTAACACTGGCCTAAACAGAGTAATTTTGCTTTGTGAGTCAAGATGTATAATAACTTGAAAAGTACTAAATGATGACATGATCTGACATTGTGGCTCAAAAGAATTCTTCCACCTGATCAGCTAAATTGCAAATGAAAATCTGTTAGGATCCGTGATAGAAAGTTTCTTACCACAATGGTAATATGATTCTTGGTTTTTTATTTATGCATTTAATAATACAATGATTAGGAGAAAGATGTGTTTGAGGGCTTTTTTTAATTAGCAGCAAGGGCTGAGAAAATTTGTTACTCTTAATATTTAGCCTTATTATGGGATTTTTTGAAAGGCTTAATCCATATTTGACATCACCTACACCTAATTTTCAGTGCTTATTAAATAACTGCTTTCAGTTACTTATTAAGGCTATATATTAAAGTAAATAAGACTACAAAAAGAAAAATATTTTCATCTCCCAATTTTAGATCAGCCCGAATTTCATAAAACTGTAACTCAAAACAGCAATATTCTAATATCCCTTTCAGTGAGGTACAATCCTAACAACAAAACCCATTAAGGACAACTTTTTTACATCCTTTAAATGGGGAGCTGTCCACAGTCCCTTGAGTGTTTTTATAGAAAACCTAAAAGAATTAGATGCATGCCTGCTCTAAAAGGCTTTGAGAACACTCACCTGAAATGTTTGTTTCCAGCTTTCTGCGGTAGAGTCTATTGTCAGGAAAGGGGTACTCCAAAATTTGCTGGCTTTCTCTAGGGTACTGTTAAATAAATATTTAGGAAAGAAGGTAGCTAGAGCAAAGATGAAATCTTCCTGTTATTTCAGTGAATAGAGTATTTCATAGAGAACATGCTGAAAACCTTAACACTCCCATGAGCCAATATTTTATTTTACTTGGATAATCATTCTCTTGTTAATACTAGGTCAGGTATCTTTCCTTCTTCTTCCTTTTTATTCCCCTAAATTGACACTTTTGAAGTAATATGTTGTACAAACATGGTTAGTACATTTTCAAAATGTCATTTCAAAGTTGAATGCTTAATGACTTGTAGTTTTTCTGCTACGTATATATCTGGCAGTTTTCCTCAGCATGAGCCTGCTAACATAACTCACCCAAGGCTGATTTATTATTTTTATTCAACCAGGTGCTACATGGGTTTGGCAACTTTGGCAATGCTATTGTCTATAATGACTCTGCACTTGGTGCTTGACGATGCCAATGCATGCAATGAATTTACTGGCACCAACAGAGCATATTTCATTCCCTTATCTCTTCGTGAAGAATGAAGCTTCATCACCCGTATTGCTTGTTATCCAGTATGTCTCATGTAATCTCTTTGATTTCTTTGGTACCTCTCTATTTCCAGAATGTTCAGTTATGATTCTGCTGAGCTAATAGCTGTTCTTAGAAGTAGAAATATAACTGTTATGTTGGAATTTCTTTACAATTAGTTTCACTGTTTATTTTCCCTCTCATGAGGTCTCTTAGGCATCTCTGTTTTATTCAGGAGGCTGTATCATAAACAAGTTTTGTCTTTTTAAAATAGATCTGTAATATCATTTGGCAAGATGTAGGAATACAAAGAGCATATTTATTTCTGCAGAGGAATGAAAACTTTCTTTTTTTACTGTAGCAGTCTCGTCTTCCTAATTGTGAAGATAAGATAAATTCAGGTGAAAACATTGAAAGTTATAGTCCTATTAGTAAGGTATTCATAGTAGCAATTTAAAGTTCTGTGCTGTTTTTGAAGTTTCCCTTGAACTTGAATAGCAGCCAAATAACTGCTGTACAGTCTGTAAGGAAGCTTTCTCTGTCAGCCTTTGCTGTCGCCTCTCTGGTGTATCGCAGCCATTAATTTAAAAATTTGTTTATGCTCTTTGAAGAGTATTTTATTTATCAATAGCAGACTCTAAAGTCTCGTACTGGAGCATTCATATTAGGTCTGCACAATCTCTTACTACTGCAAGTCTGAATGGTAGCTACTGCCTATTGCAATGCACGTCTATTTCATTTGTGTTTCTGCAACAAGTCATCACTCTCCTATTAGATTTCATTTTTTCCTAAGTAACAGTTTGAGGGATAATTTAACCCTTTCTTTATCCTTTTCTTGTTATTCTTGGAAACTTTGAACCTCCTACTGCTTAGAGGGTCAAAATAGGATGACTGTTGCAGATTAAAGTTTTGCTAACTCTGAAGCACTTACATCCTAAATATGTATCTTGTTTTTTTAAATTAATTCTCAACAAAAACAATCCAATCTTTGCCAGTTTGTCATTATTGACTGGGTTGTAAACCATGCAAAAAACAAAGTTTTGCTAAATCTGAACTTAGTTAGGATTGATTTAATGGCAAAGATTTTTTTTCTTATTTATGTGTCTCAGTGGAATGTAAGAAATACCTTCCAAACCCTTTTGCAGCAAGCAGTTTTTAATATGTGTTGCATTACCACCATATAGATAAGAATCAGACAGGAAAAGGTAATCTGATTGTACAAATTTTACCCATCCCCTCATCTCATGTTCTTGTTCTTCCCATGATGGGAGAGGATCTGAATAGCTTTGTTAAATGAGCTGTACCTTTAAGATAAATGAGACAGTTCACAACCCAGGACTATTCTCAACACTGGAAAATATAAAGACAATGACCTAAATGCCAATTTCACTCCGTGATCAATTAGGGCCATGCACAGCAGATCATAAAAAAAAAAAAAAAAAAAAAAAAGGCTAGGAAAAAAGCTCCATCTGGTTCAGAAGACAGTGGCCAGTCCCATAAATAACACAAGCTGTCAGGAAAACATCATTCCTATAGTACTCTGTGTATTGGCTTTCTGTCCAACTGCAGATCCAGTACAAGGAGCTTCAGAGCTTTGCATGGACTTGAACCACACTTACCTCTTCAGCTCACCATAACAGCCACGTTCATGAGTTATTCCCAAACTAGCAGGGTGGAGGATGAAGTGTACAGAAGTAAACAACATAGACATATGAAATTCTAGAATCCTATTGCACATGCATGTACGCACACACATACAACAACAACAACAAAAAGTCCAGGTTTTCATTTCATCTGAGCTTTTTTGAAACAGGAAAATAAAACTCATCAGTAACATATTTGGAAAATGTAATTGCAAATTACACACCACAGTATGAGGTAAAGATGAAAAATAAGCTTTACTTTACACCTGTTAGTATTTTAAATACTTCTGTTGGTAGCTAATAAGTAGTTGGCAATACTAAAGACAGAAAAGAAACACTTCTGGTTTTTACTCGATTAAAACAGCCATACATTATTTTCACATTCAGAAGATCTTTTCTCACAGTGGAAAAGGAAAAATCATTCAGTACCGAACATTCCCATTCTCATATCATCTGTTACTAGGTCAGAAGGTAAAAGTGCTGGGTGCTGTACAGACATATGACAAATAATAGTAGTTCTGGAAGTTTACAATACTGATGCACAACAGAAATATGGTCGCATATTTTTTAGATTAAAGTTTTACCTTCATAAAAATTGACCACTGGAAATGCTAATAGAGAGCATGAGTAACACCGAAGCCGTGTTCAGTCCTGCCAAAACAGGAGGAGGGTCCTCAGGCCCAGCACTGCCTCTGGAGTTTCTTATCATTTGCTTCAAGTGATGACTCACCATCCTGATTTTCATCTGGGGAGAGTAAAGCCACTTGATGCCTCCTCTCTGGCTTCAAATTTACATGCCACTTGTGTTCAAGGTGTGTGGACTCCAAGGAGAGGAGTGAAAACTACTTTCAAGAAATCCCATCAATTTTGAAGGTTTCTCTTGTGTGAGGGGTAGCAAGCTTCCTTGGTCCAGTTCTGCACTAAATCTCTAGCACACAATGGAGCCACCACTTCCCAGAGTGTTTTGCCAGTTTTACTTAAACATCCTCCCCTCTACTGCAGAGGGAGACAAAGGATTCTCCATTTTCCTAAGGGGTCCCCTGGGGAAAAGAACAAAAGACACATACAGTTTCTGTACTTACAGTTTCTTAGTTAAGCATAAGTTCATAGCTGAACTTTATTTCTGAGGAATCGAATGGTTACTCACATGCTCAAAATATTAAAGGACATGAAAGTTGTGGCATGAACAGGGTGAAGAGAGGCTGTGGATATTTTGTTTGCTCAGAGGTAAAATGGTGATCCCCACTCCTTCCTGTTAATCTGTTGAAGATAAATAGCAAATTGCTGCATTTATTTCTTCTCCCTGGTTTGCATTTAGAAGACAACACACAGAAAATTCACTTTGAAACATTTCCTTAAAGGCACATGGTAAATCCCTAGGGAGAAATTCACAGTCTGAAGAGAGCCTTGTGCTTGGGTTTGATAGTGACAGATAGCAATGGAAATACAGTACTTGGTGCTCCAAACTAAGAGACCATTATGTGTGCAACTCACAGTGAGACCACAGCAGAATAAAGCTTCCCCCAGCCCCACCCAGAAGTGTGGCTGCCTTTGTAATTTTAATTGGTCTGTGTTTGTGGAGTGGGGCCTCTATTTACTTATGGCTTGGGGCTTGTGTTTACCAAGCCTGGTGGAGGCCAAGTGTCATATCACTGAAGCTTAGTTCCTGCAAGCTCTCCTGCTATATCTTGAGGCACTTTTCTTTTCAGTATCTGTGCCTGTCTAATTCGCGAGCTTCTGTGAAACAAGCACAGGAGGGTACAAGGCCTACAGGGAGGAATTACACCTAATTACTCAAATAATTGCTAGGCTGTTGCCTTCTTAGTCACTGAAAATAATTTCCAGGTCCCTGGCTTTTATAGATAGTCTTCTAGAGGCAGGAGGACACAGCCCCCTTTTTAACTCAGCCCATTCACTCACAAAATCAGAACACTCGAGCCTGCAAAATTAATAAGCACCACTTCCATTACATATATTTTAGGTTGTTGTTGCCGTGGCGATAAAGTCAGGGACATTGAATCTCCTCTGTTGAGCCATTGTTATCATCCCTGGCCATCTGCTGCAGAGGAGTGATATTCCATCTCATTTGCATGATGACTGATATATGGGAGGTTTGGAAGGACATATGCCACAGCAATCATGTGATGAAAATTAAAGTGAAAGTTTTGGGCCCAGAGCCGAAAAAAATCTGTGTATGCGCATGAGGCTGTTGATGTGCAAATGTGAATCATATTGAGAAGGTTTGAATAGGGAGGTGTGACGTAAAGAGGGGACACAAACGCAGGTGCTTATCTCTAGGCAGTCAAAGGCACTGGATGTCATATCATGGGAACTACCTTTCAAAGACACAGCTTTAGTGCACAGTTCAGCACACAAGGGAGGAGAAACATATAAGTTTTGGAAACAAAAATAAAGTAAGTTTAACAACTTTTTCACACTATTCTGAACCCATTGATGTTTAAGCAACTTGTAATATTAGTGACTTTCTGTCTTTTCTATTGCTTGTGCTCTTATTTTGCAAAAAGCAAAAAATCCTGTCCATGTATCAATGCTGCAAGCTTGAGAGATTTGTGTTAAGAAGTTTGAGGGGTTTAAATCCATGTTTAAAATGCTCTCTGCAAACTTTTCTTTTTGTTTAAATGACACTAATGTTGTTTCTTCCACAATGTATGCTTGGTCATTATCTTAAATGTTATTTTGGGCCTCAATTAAAAAATAGCTACTTGCAAGTGCTTTGAGAAAGCTTTCTGAATAAAATGTCATGGTGTAATTGCATTTATACTGCTTCAGTAAAGCCTTTGTTCATATACATTTTAGAATTGTGCAAATTTGCAGCTCTAGCTATTTTATTTGAGGAAATGATCACAAGGACACTTTTCCTCTCATTTTGAAAAGTTACTGAACTTAAATACTAGCATTGAAAACAAGAGAGGGACAAAAACGAGACGGGAGAGGGAGAAAGTAGGACCAGTGTATTTGTAGGAACTGTTCGATAGATGCAGGTTCACTTGCAGTTATCTATTACACACCAAAGAGCTTTCTCATGATGTTTTAAAATGTTTTAAAATAATGCATAATGTTTTTAAAATGAAGACTGTTGATTAATATATTTAATAGCATTACTGTAAGTGAAAAGGGGTCTTTCAAAGCATGACATTTCAGTCCTTTAAATTATTTGGGATTCAGAGAGTGAATTGAGAGCTTCTGTTTAAAAAAGCAGATACTGTAGTTTAGAATGAATGTCTGTCAGGAAAATCTTTAGAAAGTTAAATGACAGTAATATCAGGCAAGGTTGAAGAATGAAATGGACCTTCTGGGACAACATTTTGCAGGAGGATGATTTTTATGAAGTAGCATTTGATGTTAGAGAAAGTCTGTTTAACACTCTGATCAGCAATAGCTCTCTCTCTCTCTCTCTCTGACTTTCTTTTGTCTTTAACAAAGCACTTAGTTTGTCTTCCTTCATATGTAAATAGCAAGACAATCTTCTGCAAGGTGCTGTGAATTCTTCATTTAATAGATTATAAAAGCACAAATGCCAGATTTTATCCTTAAACTGTATGGGGTGAACTTTGTCAGTTAAGGATCATTTTAGGTTTCAAAATGGCCATTTATTATCTCTTTTGTCAATTAAATTAGTTAAGTTAATTGCGTGGATGTGTCTTCTTTGGTTTGGCTGTGCAGTGGTTTAGCAATTCCTGGGGAAAATTACAGCATTTGTGATGAAAGCTTTCTCTGAGACAATAATATATTTCTGCTATAAGGTAGCTAACAGATAATCCAGATTCAGAATGAGGAATTTCTAAATATAGGCTTTGCCTGCTAACTTCCAGTTTGGAGCATTTTATTTTAACTTGTAAATATCATCTGCGTATTATAGTACTTTCATGACTGCAGGCTAAGATTACCAGTCTTCCTTTTTTTCCTCCTCCTTCTAAATATTCAATTACTCAATGGTAATTATTATTATGTGGCCTTCTTGGCTTACTGCATTATTAGATTAATATAGATTTCTTGTGCCAAATTAGCGGAAATCACTGTTATACACAACAACGAATCACTTTTTTTGTATAGTTTTATTTACTTTGTTGAATAACAGGAAGACTTTGACATCATGAGGTTTTATTCCTGAGACTTTTCATATTATATGTCTTTGAAAGCTGAGCGGGAGAGGGCGTATTTTTGTTTTGCCTTTTCTTTTGTCAGTTTCTAATAAGTAGAAACTTTGGTTAAATTATAGTTTAGTTAATTCAAAGATCTATAGATAGGGACCCTTGTGAATGAAATTACAGTTAAAGTCTCTGGTTATTGTTCCAGAGGTGTGTGGCAGAGGTAAGAAAACGGAAAATGAAAGAAAAGGAGCTGTCCAGGGTACTGCAGCTGATCAATATTTCCTGTTACTGTACAGAAAAAATTGTTTACTGAAGTGTTCATAAAACTGTCACCATTTGTGACTGTTTTTCCCCCCTTAAAACTAGATAAACCTTATATTGAAGTTAACTATAAATAAACGTGTATGAAAAACTTATTTCAGGAGCAGATCATATTTCTGTGAATAGCAAATACGCTCTCAGACCACAATAACTTTCACAAATTGTTTATTAAAACTAAATTTTTATGCAAAGAGTTTTGTCAAAGTTACAGACAATATAACTTTTCCAGTCTAAATTAATCTTTGAGCATAACACAAATGGTTTCTACGGTAGTGCCGCAATGTAAACAAAACAAACAAACAAAAAAACCCCAGATCCCAATCTTGCATTACTTGATTGCTTTTGAAATGAATTCTTGTCCTTATGTGACCTGAAATGTTTGGTTGCAAAGCTATAGAAATCCAAACGATCATATCTGTTTGATATGAAATGAAAAAAATAGTTAAATTGAAAGTTTAACATCATGAAATTCAAAATCCCAAGCGGTATATAAACATTAAAAGAAACTTTGGACTGCTAATCCTAGGAAATGAGTTTTATGGATTGAATTCAACAAGGCTTCAGAAATGGTTCCATCTGCTGCCTAGCAGCTGGTGAAAGGATAAATTTAATTCATTAATTCATTTGGAAAAAAGGATCCAAGTAGTAAAGACTTCATTGCTCATAATGCACATAGGTGGAAATCAAAACTGAAATTAGGTCCAGTTGATCATCTTTGATAATAAGGAACATTTTCTTTGTTATTTTTATAGTGCACTTGATCAGGCACTTAACAATATATTGACTATATGTTGTTAACTGGTATTTTTATGTCTCAAAAACTTGAGAACAGTTCTGAAAGCATAACTCCTCTTCTGGGAGGAACATCCCTACTTTAGGTGTTACAGATTATGTAGGTTTAAAAAACTGGAATATTGCTGTCTTTCTATGAATATTTGCAACTTCTTTACTATCAAGTCAATTTAAGAATACAAAGTGAGGTACCATTAAAATTAGAAAATAAACTTATTCACAGTTAAATCACCGTAATAATCCAAAAGCAGAATGTCAAACGTAAGGAGTTTATTACTTTCCTTTACTTTTCTATTACAGTCACACACTTCATCTTTTCTTTCCTTTCTCCACCCATTTTCTTTTCATAATAAGTGCTAAAAACTTGCACAAAAGTAAGAGGAAAAAATATAAGTTAAGGGCTGAGAAAGGGCAATATAAAAATATTCAGAGTTTTAAAGACAAAATTAATTGGACAAATGCTTCAATAATAACTTGACATTTAAATTCTAGACAGAAAGTTATCCAAATTATCACAATCTCCAAATACACATTTTTTAAAAAAAGTGGTTGTCTCTACTTCTTTTAATCTAAATCACAAGCAGTGAGTGCAGAGTTATCTAAGGCTTTCAAACCGTGAGATGGTCAAGTGGCAAGAACTCTTGTTCACCTTATACCAGGCACACAGGTAGACCTGTGCCTCATTGCTTGCTCAGAGATACACAGGACTGATGAACCTGTTATCCTGAAACCAGTTAAATATCTGCCAATGCCTATTTTCAATGTTTCTGCCTGAGATGGTGATTTCATGAATGATATTTGGCTTTCCCCATTTCCTCTGTAGCCCATAGCTCACTGTGGTGGGTTTGTTGGATTTACTATAAAGGTTCTGTTCGCACCCTGTGGGTTGGGTTAAGAATTAGGATTTATGCATTTACTTCTACTGTTGCATTGTTTATACAGCTTTGGTTTAGTTTTGATCCCTTTTTTTTTGCCTTTGAGGCTCTTCCACAGTGTCAGCTGCTGACTGATAGTAGGAGAACGGCCTCGTGGTGTGAATGAAAGGGACCTAGCGGTTGGTAAACAGAGATAAGGAATAAATAGAGCACAGGCAAAAGGAGATAGTTCTGTGGGAGCCCAGATTGCCGCCAGTCTGTTCAAGTGAGATGCAGTGCCTGTCCTTTTCCCAGATTAAATTAGTGTGCGAAATCTCCAGTGACCTCCTCCCCTTCTCCCCATACTCTTTAGCCAAGCTGAACAGCCTCTGCTGTAAAGTATTCATTTTATCCAGGGACAAGTTGGACAATAGAACTCTCCCTGTTACTTATGGACAGCTGTCGTGATTCATAGGGCTTTTCAGCATTTCATTTTTCATAAGAGTTAAAAGGGTTTTACCTTGTAACTGACGAGAGGTTAGAAATGCAAAGACGCCAGCCCTGAGGTTGCCTGTAGTAAGGAAGTTAATAAGTAAATATCATCCCCCACAGACACACACATGCATATCCCCTCCCCAATGTGTGAAAGGCTCTGTATTTTGTTAGTGCTGCACTTCTTATTTAAAGGGGTTTAATTGTGATAACATGATTACACCGAAGCATGAACTGCATGGAGAAATTAACAAGCACAGACACAGTGAAATGCAGGGCCCCCAAGGTTCCCTAAATTAAAGGTGACCAGTGCAAACCCAGTGAGTGCCCTTTTCCCTTCTTTGCCCTTGCTTTTGCCTACATCTCCTATCACTTTATTACCTGCAAATAACTCCCAGGAAAGAGTAAACCTTCATGAGATACCTCTGTGGTCCCGTATTTTTTTTAGTGATTTACTGCAAATATATTCAGCATTTTGACTGATTAAATAGACCTTCGGCAACCTTGAGGGTCACTGTGTAGAGTATGTACATAGAAAATGCATCAGCCCATTGTACCCTGGCAGCTAATGAGATTGGTCGTTAAGTAAATGACACAAAGCCTACAAAAAAAGCTTAGCAGCTCACTAGAGTATCACAGAGTGTCCCTGCACACCACACAACGACACAAACAGTGGACTAACCTAGCCCACCCCTGCTTTATTCTACATCACTGCTTCCCTGATGTCAGCGTGAGAGGCAGAACAAAGGCTAAAAGGCACACGGTAAGTCAGTCTGACAATTATGCCCTAGGGAGAAAGTAGAGCAAATCTTAGCCTAACCATGGGGTTGAAAGTCCGTTTCTAGACAAGTAGGTCATAATGAAGGGATTTTTTCCCCCCCTGTCACTTCACGAAGGGGAGGAAAACGTCTCTGGAATCAAGGTTGGGTTTGTTTCTTGTTTGTTTGTTTCCTTTTATCTCTCTGTCTGATGTGCCAGCTTACAAAAGTTTCTGAAATTCCGAAAGTAAGGTGAAACAGTGTGTTTTGTGAACTGGATATTGTAATTATAGTGTAAGGGAAGAAATATTCATTGTAAGAACTGCCACATAATAAGCATTGCCTCAGATGTACGTTAACATCTGATGAACTTTACAGACAGAAAGTTTCTTTTTACTTCTCTGTAAAAATCTGCTGAAAATGTGTTATATGTATGAATACACACTTCAATCCACTAGCCAGCTACTTACGCCCCTAAATACCCGGTACAGGTCTTACAAATATGCAGACATAAATGAAGTTGTTGCTATAATTTTGGGTTGGTTTTTTTTTTAAACAGATTTTTACATGATGTCTTTCTCAGTGTTTTACATGAGCTGAAATTAAAGAGCTGAAGATTGATGTCAAACAGTTACACAGTCGTTACCTATTTTCTTTGCACAGCAGCAAAATATTCAGCTGATAGAATAGCAGGTGCCTGCCTGTGTATCCAATGATAAAATCTTTTCTAGCAGTGTTTCATTTTAATATCTCAGGACTCTTTATTTTGCTGAAAAATGGCAACAGGAAGTTGCCAGAAAGTCTTGTTTGCATTGCTAAAATGTTTCTGTCTGCTTTGCACTTTGGAGGCTCAGGGGATGTTAGGTTCAAAACAACATGATATTATTGCAAGATGCCTGTGTGAATTAAGTAATGCTTCTCCCCACCCCGCCACCCCTCAAAAAAAAAAAACAAACCACTGAAAACCATATGTTTTAAGAATGCCTTCTCAAATACAGACTGTAAAGAAGTGGGGTTGATATCAACCTGCATTACAAGGGTTTTGTTTTGGTTTGGGTTTTTTTGTTTTGTTTTGGGAGAGTTATTTAATTTGGGAAAACACTTGTCAATATATGTGTATTTAGACCTGTGAGGATAACCTATTCACTTAAAACTCTTCATAGGTCACAGAAGTCAGTTCACTATGATATGTCGCTTGCCAGGGACATCTTTTTTTACTGCATGGACAATAGAAGTATCATCACAGTTTATAGAACTAAGACAAAATGTGATATTTTAACATATGCAGTTGGTGATTTCTTACAAAGGTGTGTGTGCATGCATATATACAAATCCACGTGTGCATATTTATATAGAAAGTGTACCTATGCAAAACACTGTTCACCTATATAGTATCCCAGTTTATTGAAACTACAAGTATCACTTAGGTCTGCTTTTGCATTTCCCAATATTTCCAACCCAGGAAATTTAATGAGGAATTAAAAAATTTCAAATAAAATTTTGTATTTAATTTTATTTTCCTTATTTTTAAGGTGTGTGCATCTCAGCAACATGTTTCCCTTATGTACCTCAGAAAATGAGATATGCAGACATCAGAAAACAAGCTTTATTTCTCAGCGAAGTCCTATAATTCATACCTAATTTCTAGATCAGCAGAGAATTAGTAAGCTGCAGCATTATGAGACAGTTTTGCTTTGAACTTTGCTAATTGATATTAAGTTTTCAGTTCATTTTAACGGGTAAGATTTGAGGATATTTTATGTTCAGGTGCATCACTACAGCTTTTAAAAATGAGCACATCCTTATCACTCAGTCATCATGCTCTTTACATACTTGTGTGAATGAGAGTAAAGAGTATTTGATATTTCAGCATTCACCACATTAATGAATAAGTTCAGCTATCCTTTATCCTGTTAAAAGTATAGAGTGATTTCTTAGGGGTAATGCACATGCAGCAGTGCTACAAAAATCATACTGATACTGTAATCCGACAGGTTGAGCCACAGTAAGTTTCAGTAATTTTTCATAGTTTTCTTATTTTTTCTCTTGGTTGTCAGTTCTTCTGTACATCTAAGAGAAAAGGCAAAGAAAACTTGATTTCTGATAATTAATGTTGTTCATCTGATCTCCTTGACAAACTATGTAATGCACAAGATTTTTAGAAACTACTTTTCCATAGACTTTTTGGACCTTACAATCCAATATTAGGCCTTTGCACATATCTTTGTGCTCAGTTCCAGGGTACACCAGTATCAGTTGTGCATGTGGATCTGAAAAACTTTATATTACACAGCTGATTTGAATAATTCTAATTCTTTTTTTTTGCATGTTTATAGATTTTCAAGCCAGTAATTCCAAACTATCTGAGATTTCTTATAAGCAAATATCTCCAAGGTCAGTCACAGACAATCTTCCCGAAGGCCTGGCTCTGTCACTCCAAAACAAAACATAGCGAATAACATGCAGAGTAAACTTTATTTTCTACTACATCCATATCTATTTGGAGTGTCTAGACCAAAATCTGTATGTTACTTAACTCATTAATTTTGGAAGTATCCATATATAACTCGGACTGGGTCACTCATGGTTTATGTATGCGTAGTTGTAGATTATTAAAAACTGCATAAGCAGAATTAGTGCTTCTAAATTTTAATTATCTTGAATCACTTTAGACTAAAGATACTGTTTAATTAGTGATAAAAAAGATTGTCTCTCTCTTAACTTTTTTTAGTACTTATACAAAATCTCTTTGGAGGAGAATTGCTCTCATTTATATTTGTTGAAGACTTCTAATAATGCTAGCAACTTTTCTCTTTCAAAATGACAGATTTCTGGTTCAAAAAAGGTGATATCTTAACAGTAAAATTACTTTATAATGAAAACGGGGCTTATCTTCTTGGGTAGATGAACACTTACAAAAGCATTTATGCACATGAGTTATTCCACTGAGGTGAGGTCGATGGCTCACTTCAACACAGTAAAGCAGGTGTGTAAGTGTTTTGAAGATGAGGGGTTTATTGATTTGCTTAATAGGTTCAGGTAACATTTGCTAGCTCATTTTTCAGGTTTGGCTTCATGTGTGAACTTTTTCCTCCATTAAGGAACTTTGGTTAAAAGGAGCTTACTTTTCATTTGAAGACATGTATTTGAACTCTGCTGCATGAGGCATTAGATTAAAAAAAATGCTTTAGAACTTTTCCAAAATATCATGTAAGCATCAGACATCTCAATTTCTTCTTAACAGTGTTTCTTCAGGTGATAGTAAGACTCACTAGGTCAGTTCCCTAAATCTCAGGAAAAAATTTGACTGCTTCTGCGTGTGTCCCCCCAGTTTAGAGCACATGTACAGCAGCTGGATTGGCACAACAGAGTAGCAATGGCTCCAAAGGCACCGTTATGGACTATCAGGTCAATAATCCTTATGCTAAGAAGGATTTACATGATACAGAGTAACGGCTTTGTTATTTCTGAAGTAAAAATTCACTTTTAAATGAGCATTAAAATAGTGTTTTGCACTCTTCACATCAGAGATGTTATGGCAGTTAAAAAAAACAACACACGTACCTTCTTCAAATAAAAGTTCACATTTAAATATTTGAATAAAATAAATGTTAAAATACTGTAGGTAGGTAGCTGCAGTATCCCAAACAGAGACTTTTTTGAAAATGTACTTCTTATTGTTCTCAAATATTTTCTTCCTTGCTATATCAGAACAGTATAGGATATTTCCATCATGTTTTCAAATAGCATTTTTATGATGCAGTCCAGAAATAGATTGGGCTTGGGGGCCTTTTGTTTGTTTTGTTTAATTTTTCTGGTGTGCAATTTTGTCCTACTTCAGGCAGAAGTTTGACACTATCTAACATACACAGTCTAGATCTTGTTACAGAAGTAAGTTTGAAAGTAAGGATAGTGGTCATAGAAATCCGAGGTTGTGATTTTTGTATTAATTTATATATATGCGTAATAAAATTTGTTGTGATAAAAAAAAAATTTAGTAGATTTCCCACATTTTGAGAAAAAATATTTTCTCCACTAACAATATGGTTAACTCAGCCTCCATACAAGGTATGGAAAGTCACCGAATCCTAAACAGAAAGAACTACCATAGTGGTACAAATGAAGAGACTGAATACAGATGACATTTTCATTGTATTTTTAACATTTTATTAAATTAAATGCAATTTTGAAGTATGGGTCTGATGGAAATCATCCTACATATAAACATTAGACATTTAGTGAACAAAGTGCAACTGTCCATATAAATCACTCTAAATAACATTGACACTTGGTCAAAAGAAACATATATTTAAGTCTCAAGTGTATGGTCAAGCTACTTTATGGAGTGCCTTCCCATTATCTTTGTGAGAAACAGTGTTGTCTACAAAAAGGGTTAAAGAAAATGCATTCTGTTGCATCTGCTTACTAAATCCCTTACTTTAGTAGAAATTCAAATTTTGTAAAGATTATTCGTTTTATTGATGCATATAATTATAATCACAAGCCATCTGCTGATTTGGCAGGCATGGTTAAAATTCTCTAACTCTCATAACCTTTCAAGTACAGTGCCCTTGGGACTCTATTTCACTTTTATATTTTGGAAAACATGTAGGGACAAACAAGAGAGGTCATCTGCCGAAAGTCAGACCTGCAAAACATTAAAAGAATAAAGATCATGGTGACTACTCTTGTTTTAATAGCAAAGAAAGTATTTTCTATTTTATTTCTGACTTCAGGAAGGATTATGCTGGTTTCCATCACGCACTTTGGGAATTTGAATTTTTTCTAGGGATTAAAGCGCTCTCCTAGCACTCCTGGGATCTGGGTTCCAAGTCTAAACTAAAAGAACAAATATTGTTCAGTTTGGTTGTCACAGGTGAATTAAACATATTTGACCTTGGCATTAATTTTTCTTTTTATGCAATTCCCATCACATTTCTGTTTGAAATGTTTTAACTAAGAGTCTTGTCTTTTTTTTTTTTAACTTGGTTGTACTGAGTTTCACAAAGAGGCCCCTATGATATATATAGCCTTTTCCCATGAAGCTCAAAAAGGCATTTTACTTTTGAGGGCTACATACAATAAGGCATAAAATTCTTTGCCCCAGTCCTTTAGAAATGCATGCCCATATTTATATTAGCCTACCATTGATTGGTTGTTAGCCACAGTTACAAATGTTTGGGCTTTCTGCCTATGAGAAGTCTTGTTCTCCATTTTCTTGTGTCCTTCACCATGTTTAGCTGAGCTATTTTATACTTGAAAATCCTTCCTTTTTGGTTGTTGTGTTACATGTGGTATTACTCTGCTTCTTCTAGTAGAAAACATCTACAAGGGGTAAAAAATGTCTAGGAGATGCTCTCTCTGTCGTAATACAAAAATGATCGCGTTTCACCAAGCTGTAGGATATTTTCAATGCTCTGAGTCAGGAAAAAGGGTGTTTTAGAGAGAAAATATATGGAGGTGGGAAAACTTGGTGCAGACTAGGATAGTCCAGTGACTTCCTGATATTAGCAGAAGGCAAAGACAATCATCCCTCAATAGAAACTGTCTTGCTTAATGCTGTATTGACGTGTATCTTGCAGGAACAAAAGATGTAACTCTCACTTCTGTTTAATTAGTGTATCTGAAGGCCTGTATACAGCATGCATGCTGCTTTACTCCTTTTGGAGGTTTGATTCTCACCCCACACCCTCATTATGACAAGCAGGAGGGAAATGCACATGTTTGAAAGTGTCTTCACAGCTGAAACTAGGGAAACAGGCCGAGAGTAGCTCTGGTTTATTTCACAACCAATTAAGTATGACATCTGTTGAAACTCAGGAAATAAGTCTCCCTTCCCCCTGTTCATATACTTACTTAAGCTGCCAGTCTTTTGTTTGGATATGGTGAATTTTACTCACAATACTTTTTTTTTTTTATGTGGAGTAAATACACAAAATAAAGAAAACAAGATATAAAAATTTCTTTTTATTTAACTAGGTTTCACCGAGTACATGTGAAAAAGCCCTGCTTGGCACTCACAAATCAAGCAAATGGTTGTGTCAATAATTCTTTGCCTAAACACTCACCTTACATGCTGAAAAAAGGGCATGTTTGTGGCAGACAATGTAGGCACAATAACATTTTTATTTTTAAAAATCTGGCTCTGTTGTTGGCTCCCAAAGGCCAGCAAAAGTTGCTAGAAGGAATCTGGATTTCACTTTGTTTAGTTTTATGGTTTAAAACTTGTCACTGAACAGAAGACACCAAATGGAACAGGGCATGTGGCATTATGTATAGTTAAACCAAAAAAAGTATTGAATGCAGAGCCACTGTCATTGGTGACATGAGGTTTCTCAAGTATACAATAGTTCAAAATAAACCAAGGAAGAAACACAGATAAGCTTAAATAGCAAACTTAGACTTAAGTATCATATAATAATAGTTCAAGCTGAAAGACACTTCCCATTTATCAGACATCAATCCATATGATGCACTTACTTATCAGGAAAACTTTTATTCCTTCATAAAATATTGTCCAATCCAGATATTAAAAAGATGGTATTTCAGTCCATACAGATGGTTAGAGTTCAGTTTCCCTCTGTTGTGCTTAAAACTTGTCTTCATTCTTCTATATCTAGATAAAGAAATATTTGCTCTATGATGCTGACCTTTTTCTTTCTTTTCCTCTTGACAGTAGATTCTCCTGTCAATCTGAAGCCACACTGCTCATCTCAAAGCTGTGGCTAACTCTCTTTTTCTTTAATTTACACCATCCATTAGCGCTCTGTTTTAGTTGTTCTTCAGCTTTGTTTTGTTTGCCAGTTCTTTTCTACAAGGACTGGCACTGCCTTCATTCCTGGAGGATGGTTCCCTGCTTTATTTTCTCACTTTTTCATCCCTTTTTTAAAATACAGCTCAGAGTCACAGAGCATACATGTTATTTAAACAGTAAGATGCTTCTCAGTGATTGCCATAGGTTCCTTGGTTAGGAATCCTCTGGGGAAATGTCCGTCTGTGCAGTGGTGGTGTCTAGACCTGAGCCAGTCATCTAGATTTCCTTTAGAATCAGTGGAAAGAAAGAGACATTTCTTGGATGTAATTCATATCACCCTGAAGCAGGTGTATTGAATAAGTAAGATGTATCACACATCTACACAGCGGCAGAAATGCCTGCAGGTTGCCTTCAGGCTACCCAGAGACTACAGAAAGCCAGAAGTTACAACCTCAGAAACATATAACTGCATTTTAGGCACATGAAGTTAGGGAGGTGAATCCTGGTGTTCCCATCCAGCCTACAAACTGGACTTGATTTCGTCGTATATCTTGTCTCCATATAAACTTACAGTTTCTCATAATTTTGTACAAGACAGAAATATGAATAATATGGTATACCTTAGGCCAAAAGTTTCCTCTTGCATATATATGGCATTGATGAAATTCTCTGTGTGCTCAGATATTAATGGAGAGCAGAATAGCAAAACAATATAATTGTGCAGCTCAGAGAACCAAATTTTGCCCCTGAAATGTGATATTTATAAAAGAGAAGAGGGCAATTCCCTGCTTTGTTCTTAGAAGTCATTGTATTTCCTTTCAGAAAAAGTTTCTTTTCTCAGAACAAATTCTTAAAAAATAAGAATAAATGAGCTGTAAAGATTTAACAACATCCACTCATTTCAAAATACAGTAGAGATTTCTACATTAAACCAGCTGGATTTTTTAAACACTGCTGATATAAACATTTCCAGACCCAGCTCCAAATATTATTTCTCCCATTGGTTACTACTCAGGCTCTGTCGGCACTTTTAGGAGTGCCTCTGTGATTTCATTCTCCTCAGGCTTTCAAGACTCTGTTTCTCAAGCTTCAAGGTAATAGGAGAGATTAGATGAGAGTTTTGTCCTGTTTCCGCGGGTGATTATAGTGATTCAATGTTTCTCATGCTATTATGAAAACTACAAGAAGGCTTTCAGTTCAAAATTTCAGTTACTGTGCATACTTTGCATATATTTCAACAATTTTCTTCTATGTTTGAAAGATATGATGACACAAATTTTGATTTTTAGAAGATTATTTATCATACACATAGCTTTAGCACACACGTGTGGGTTGTTTTTTTTTTTAAATTCTTCATCATTGAAAGCTCATGGGGCAGGTTCTCAAAGTTTCTTCAGATCCAGGCAAAGTGCTTAAATTGTATTTCTAAGTGGGCAACTCAGAATTCCTCTGGGGATCAGAGCTGGGTGGAGCTCCACTAAGCTGTGCTAACCCTTATGTAGTGGATGGTCCCTATGGAAAAGCGTGTGGCTATACACTACCCTAATCTATACCATGGGAGGCAAGGGCTGGCCTTGGAAGCAGGGAGCCATAACTAGGTCTCTGACAGTCCTTTGCCTTTTCATACTCTTTCCCTGAGGGGAGGATAGCCACAGAAGTAAACTCTGATGTAAGATTATGCTCAGCTTAATCTAATTCTGTAACAATGAGTTTTACAAAATGTTAGTAACTACGTGTCTCCAGTAGCACTTCCACAGATGACACTCAAAGTCAATGAAAATCATGCCCAAAATTGTGTGCATGCAAAGTTTATTATGGTATAAATTGACATTATTTCAATAAACATAACACTCTAGACTGATTTAACATTTATCCTGAAAAGCTTAACCTGCTCACATATAATATTCTCAGAGTTTTCTTCCCCACAATCAATATTTTAGTGGCTGTCATTAAAAAATGTCGTCTTAAATATTCCTAACTGACTTTGAATAGTGTGAGAGAATAAACAGCTTTAGCCCTGAATGCTTTGGGCCCAATGTTATTTATAGCAACAATGTTAGTAATACCGCTTATTTTTATTGTTATTAATGTGAATAATGTGCTACTATTTTGTGACCACAGGGAATAATATTGTAATACTGCAGAAGTGCAAGTTGCTTTCAATCAATGAGCACCAGCCTTCATAAAGCAAGTTCAGCATTGTGGATATGCTTCAGGTCATACAGCTTGCTCCCCTATTTATTTTTGGGGGTTTGGTATTTATTTTTAGTTGCAAGATGATCCTTATCTTTTAAATTTAGAAGTCGCATGGCTATTTTGATGATCTTTTAAAAGTAAAGAAGTCAAGTGTTTAAGCGGACACAGTACAGAATATGTCATGATTTTTGGCCCTAAAATTTTCGGAGACACCATTTGGTATGTCTCCTCCCTCCTGAACCTCCAGGAGGGATCCCCAGTGTAGGACTATCATCAGCCCAATAGGCTATTCAGAGAAGCTGTCTTCAAGCATCCCGGCTGCTTCAGTGTACACCATGAAGTCTGCTTCTAATAGAGAGCTAGTAAGCCCTGTTACTGAGAGAATTCAAGTGAAGCAGACTGCATCCCACAAAGGGGTGAAACTCAGTCCAAGGGATGGGTTTTCCTGTTCACCAAATGGAGAGGACATGTTCCAAGTTTTCCTGTCTGTGGACGAATAAAGCGTCTTGAGGACTCAGGCAAAGACAAGCCACTAACATGTGAAGACCTTTGAGTAGAAAGAGAATGCCCATGTTATCCCCGAGAATTTTTTTTTTAACATGAAGAGTGAGTGAGATACTGTATGTTGGAAGAAGGAATAACCTCTTGAACCAAGGGAGAATCTCAGACAAAATGGGCATTACATACAAGCCAGTTTTCCCTGGCCTGACCTGAGTGATCAGAGGTTTCTGTGAATCATTAAGACCAGCTAATACACCTTCAGGAAATTCACCTTCACATAGAATTCCAAAACCAAGCAGAAGAATTGACTCTAATAGAGCAATAAATAAATATCTGCCTTTTAAAAGATCATAATCACACAGCTCACATTTTCTCATTGCTCGAAGTGTCTGAGATTGTCAATACAGCTTGCACAACTTAAGGTGCCTGAAAGAAAGAGGTGGGTAGTTCATTATAGTAATGTTCAAAGGGAATGTTCATTTTCCAGGTGACTATTCAAGTTATCCCTTGAAATCCCATGGTGCTTTTGGCTTGATATTTTCAAAAGCAAATTTATCATATTTTGAGCTGCCAGTCCAGCAAGGTTAACCTGGACCTGCAAAGCTTAAATGTCTTACTCCATCATCATGTTCAGAAGACCATATTCACGCCTTAGATTTGTCAGGTACCTGTATCTCATGTGACAGCTAACAAGGAATTCAGCCTCAAATAGCATCTTCATCAACAGTCCTGTTGAAGGTACAACTGCAAGTAGTTGAGCTTCTCCTTACATAACATGTACTCTGTGGTGTCCCTTTGGTGTATGGGTTGAAAATTCACTTTCTCTGCTAACACCTACAGATCTTACCCTGAGGAAGTCTGCTCAGATCAGGGCAACCTCCATATAGACAATTTTAGCATAGAATAATGTTTTGAAGACTGTGCCAGTTTAGGGTCCTGCCATCAGTTATATGAAAAGCAAACATTTTCTGATTGTTGACTCAAACAGGTCTTGAGCTTTGGAAGCTGTCACAATGCCCATCATTAGCCACAGTCTTTGTAGCCTTCCACAAGAAAGCTGGAATAACTACCAGTGACTAACTGTAGGCGCTCACTGTTGCTGTGGAGGAGCCCGTGCCCTTATTTTCTTGACAGTAAAAGGAGATAGGTGTGAGTCCCCTCCCTGTTATTAAAGTTAACCTTTCTAAATACCCCCTGAGTTTTATACAATCTTTAAAGACAACATATAAAAGTGATGTATGAGGGTCACTCTTGATCTTACGTGGCTCAAAAGAATACATCCTGTTCACCCCAGCTAGAAAATGATGGGTTCTATTTACTTGCTATTGAATTACCTCCTAGAATTATATAAAAACATTAGCAGGTTACTGAAAGGCATAAATCATTGTCTCATTAGAGTTCGCCATAAAAAAAAAAACCACCAAATTCTTTTCTTAAGTGCATTAATTTTTGCACTATTATCTGTTCTACTGATTAAAATAGCATTTTATAAAGTTTTCTAGTTCATATACCAGCAAGCTACAAATAAATATTCTCAGCCAACAGTCAACTAAGACAAGCTAGATAGTTACATGGATTTATCTTCCTTATATAAACTATTATGCAATATTACAAAAATGAATTTTTATTAGCTTACATGTCCTTAGATTTCTAGTCTTGTTGATTAATTTGGCAACCCTGAGCACACAGTGTTGGCCTGAAAAATACAGTTGTTTCCATGAAAAGAGACATGGGAATGGAAGTAGTTTTATGTCTTTTTTTAAAAACTGATTTGCAAATTCTTTGCACAACAAACCTCACCAATATGTAAACAGGGCTCTAGCTACTGTGTTTGTCCACAGCTAGAGCTACAGATGAACACAGTGTAGTTGTGTGATGACAGGAACAGCTGACTCATTAGTAGAGAGCAGTGAAAGGTAATTAACCCTGGGAAAAGTACAGCTGCCATGCGAGCTGTTCCTTTCTGTAGGATCTGATTAGAAATTAGTGTTAAACCACTGATTCTTTAAAAATATGTCATTGATAATACACTTTCTCTCTCAGGTGTGGCCCCTAAAAGGGGCCTAGGATAGAACTAGTGTACAAAAGGTCTTCTGTCTAAAAAGGCCTTTTCTGAGAGAAGTACACACCTGTTTGGCTGCTTCTGGACTTTTCTTAACCATGAATATTGTCCCAGCTTTGAATGTTGTGAGGACACCCTCCAAATCTATGGGAAGTGCAGAGAATGGATTGTCAAAATGATTTAAGGTAGAACATTGTTGGTTGCCATAACGGCGCCTTTAGTGAGGCTGGCTATTTAAAAGTCACAGCTACTACTTCTTGTATCAGGACATAGTTCTGGTGCACAATGATGCAGACGTCTTCAAAACAAAAATATGTCTCCTGGGGTAGGTGAGCACAGCATATGAAAAAAAGGATTACGCCCTGAGCATGAAAGACACCCCCCAGCCCACCCCTTTCCCTGCACACATCTTGGCTTTCAAGGTGCCAACAGAAGAGGCAGAACCCATGATTTAACGTGACATCTAAGCAACAAGCCAGCCTATTACATATATATCCAGATACCTGATACAGTCCTACTTATAAAGAATGACATAACTATCAACTAAAATTGCAAAATTTCATTAATGTGGTATTGGAATTTCTAAACTGCTGTTTATTATTTACAGCTGTCATATCCAAAATCTTTTTTAATCTTCTTACTTTGTAAGATCTTCTGGCCAGGACTGTATCTTTGTATACGTGCGTGGTTAATACTGAGTGTATGTGACTGCTTCCACATGCAAAAATGTGTTTTATTAAGGTCCACGAGAGTGTTCTGGTTGTCTTCAACAGAGCCCGGCTTATGCTAGGGAGCCTGAAGGGAAACTGTGTTTACAGTGATAAAGTTTGTAAGACATCTCTCTATATGAAGATTTTTTCATCTTGCTCAAGTCAAATTTGCTGCAATATAATGAATAATGGATTAATATAATTTACCAATATAAAATAATATTACAAATATATGTTTTTGTAGTATTATTTTTAACCCAGTATTGTTTAGTGGTACAGTGGGCCATTTTCCTACCACACATCTAATATGCACACATTGAAAAAACTCTTCTCTTTCAGTTTCTTTTAAATTAAATACAGTGCTTGCTGTGTACAATAGTTGAACTTAATGTTACCACAAGCTTATATATATATATACACATATGCACAAGCTTATATATATATATAAATTTTTATATATGTAGGTATATATATACACACACCTTATTGACATTTTCAATACCGAGAGGAAAAAACACTCAAAGCAAAAAGGCTAAAGATATTTCCTAGGAGAATATTTCTTTTTACAGGAAAACAAGTGAAACAGATTTTTAAGATAAAGACCTGACATGCCAAAAGTGCAGTTACCTCCTGATTCCCTAATATGTTAAGAGAGAAGGGAACAGAAACGTGTTTTAACTTATTTTGCCATTCATCATGCATTAGTTAGTAGCCATTCTTCTGAGAACTTTCCTTTCTAATTAGTTTCGGCTTTAGTTGTTTGGTTGTTTTTTTTATTTTTGTAAAAAAGCTTGAAGAGAAAGGGAAAACATTTTTTCTTGGAAATCCCAAGTAATAGCATACTCTTGAAGTATCTGGTTATCCGGTTGAGTTTCAGAGGAAGGCTATTAAATTGATGAACACATGAGGATGAAAATAATATTCACTACCTTAAAGCATGGTTAGAAATGCGCAAAAGCACTTCACAGCACTCTAAATCATTATCCTCATTCAGCTGAAAGGTGAAGAGACTTGCTGAAGGTCACAGTATAGATCAGTGGCAGAGGCAGGAAGAGCGTTCCAGAATCCCTTATTTCCAGTTATTTGCTCAATCATGGTGCCTTCTGTTTACGTCTATGACAGAAGACAGGTGCCATTTTAGGAAATAACCTTCACCCCACTCTAGAATCATAAAAGGTCCCAAAAAGAGAATTTAAACTGTCATCCCTGGTGCCACTGGCCTCTTAGCATAACTTTGAACTGACTGAACACCCTTTCCCTTGCTCTATACACCTGATCCAAACACTTGCAAAGTGAAGCCTTTTCAGATAGGAAGTCTGTCCCTGTGACCGTTTTACACCCACATTTTGGTATCTGACAAATATTAGTCAATGTTTTTGTTAGTTTGATTTCCAAGGTAGTATTTTTGTTCTTGGTTTGTTTTCTCCTGTGCTCCCAGGATCTTCAGGGCAGTGCAGTAGTGCAGGCAAGCCCCATTATCTTTAGCAGTTAGGGTCATTACAAGTCTTTTAGATGGTGGCAGACTGTACTTCACGTGGCACTCTTGAAGTTAATGAACATATGTGATTTGCATGTTGAGGGAAGGCACACTTCTTCCCTTTGTGTGACTTTCCCTTTCTTGGGACACGTCTGTCATGCTTAATGAAGAGAGCTTGTTGTTAAGAAAGGGAAGGATGAATACACATGATAACAGAATGGTAGTTATATATATTTTTATAAAATTAGGTTGTATTTTTAGGTTCATTGTTCCTTTTGACTCCATGTCAGAGAATGTTCAATGAGTTAATTAGCCATGGGTTTTGTCCAGCATAAGAATTGAGATGTCCTAATTCTGGCTATTAAATCAGTCCCCAAAAATTTGGCTGGAACAGTCAGAAATCACAGGGAAGGAATATAGTAACCCAGATTAAGCCTCTAAGTATTTGAGGAGTGACCACTTTTGCTGAATCTAATCAGCTCCAGCACTTCTGTAGACGTTCAATGCAACCATAGCAGCACCCCCATAAAATTGTCTTTCAAACCCATAGATTCCTAGCCAGCTTGCTGGAAACCATGTAACAGTGCAAGGGCTGTAACAGTGGTGGCTAAACACCAAGCATGTAGCAATACTACAGCCAGACCAGAATCCTCCTGATGTTGAAGGAAGCTGTAACAGGGTAGTTAAAACAACAGCATTTTGCTGCTCTTAGTTATACTGATCTGTGTGCTCAGGCTTCTCCCGCTGGCCTCAATCCTGCAACTGCCAAGCACCCCTTTGATGAGCAGAGCATGGTCATCTTTTGCTGAAGTCAGTAGCAGTCCCCTCACACAGTACCTGACAACAGAGGTGGCTCCATGCAGGAAAAGTCATCCAGGCTGAAACAGAGTAAAGTTTGCTTTAAAAGAAAACAAACCCTGTGTTCCAGAGTCAATGACGCATGCTCTTTGAACTGTCTTTTAAAATTGCTCTGAAATCATAAGGTTGTTACGATGTGGTTTTACTCAAAATAATGCATATCATTGTAATACAAGCCTTGAAGTTAAGTGGCTACTTTAATGAAACATAGTTACCATAGTTACAGCAGGAGAACAGAGAGTAACTTTTAGTTCTTTTGAAGCTATGAATTAGTTTAAAAAGAGGAAAAGGAATAAACAAGCATGCAGAAGTTTATTATTCAGTGTTTCATGCCTGATCAACTCTAAAAAAGAAAAACTCTCCCTAGACTAGGACATTAACATTTTCCAGCTGAAATCTATAATTGCACATCAACAAACACAAAATTACATTTCAGCTCTTCAGTATGTCTGTTTCCATGTTTTTTTCCTGAGTCAGAGAAGAAACAGATTTTTCCAAAGTTCTGCTTTCAGCATTTTGTTAATAACTGGTATTTTACAGCATCTTGGTTGCTAAAAAAATAATGTCCTAAAGGCAATAATACATTGCTAAACACAACTCATGAAATCTATGGTCTAGCTCTACTATTCATTATAAACACTATCTTAAGGCTGATGAGAGGGAAATGAGAATTTATCATAGTGAAGATGTCTTCTAGGACCAGCTTCATTGTTTTTCAGTTTACCATTGAGATGTGCTCTATCCCTGAAGTGTTAATGGAGGTCACTGCTGTTGCTCTCCTTTACTGTGTCAAAGCAAAGGAGTTCCTACATAGTTGACTATTGAGAAACAAAATGATGTTCTTTCCAGTATATCACCTTCAGCTTATGAGCCTCTAGAGCAGCGGTGATTAACAGGACTTTTGCAAAGTTTCTGTGTAGTTACAAGGACAGCTTCAATCTTCTGTCATTTTTTTGCATTAGCTATGATTATGCTTTTACCACCAAAATGCATTTATTTTAAAGGTAACAATACAGACTCAGAGAATAGCTTATGTTTCATCTATATTTATCAGCACTCACTGTACATTTGTGTCTTCATTACCAGGAAATATTAAGGGACATTGTGCCATCTATTCCTGTTTACAGTTTATTATGCAGAGATAGGAAACACTTAGCATGTAAAATGAATGTAGAAATTATTCCTGGATAGAAACACGGACATTTCCCACTCGTTGGCTCTTTCTCCTCCATCACCGGATCAGAGTGTAATTGTCAGTAATCAGGCCTGCTTGCTGCTGATAAAACCACTCTGAATGCTAGCAGCCTTCTTTGTGTGATGACTCAATTATTCCAGAAGTGCCTCATCAAATCTGCCCCATCAGCTGGGCTAATAAATAAGGAGAAGAAACTGGCCCCCCAAAGCAAATTATAAATCCATTTGCATTAACCATTTCGCTGGTCCATGATCTAGGCAGAAATAAGCATGGCAGATTGTGTTAAGCTTATTTGAATATGTTTATAATGTTTACAGCATGCAACCTTTTTTTTTTTTTCACAAGGTGTTGGAATTATCCGTCATGAATAGCATCTAAATGCAGTTATGTTAATTACAGCAAAGCCTCAGGCATCTTTGAGGGATAGTTTGTTGCTTAAATCAGGTGAAAGTTAAACCCTTCTGCTAGGCGAAATATGATCTTGCACGTGGCTTTGGAATTACTGCCGTGTTTAAAAGGGAGGATGAGTGCAAGGGATGTGTTTTTACAGGTACTGGAAGGAGAACTGCCTGTTTTACCAGGCTGTCTTGAACTAGTAATGTGGCCTGTTCATCTCAGGGTAGAACTAGGCAAGGTAAAGTTTGGCCTTATAGTTGGGAATTAAAATGCAATAGTTGAGGCAGCAATAATTCTGTTTCTTTTGTGCTCTTCACTTAATAAAACAAGTGCAAAGAGGAGTACTCTGCCCCAAGGAAATTCCTTTCTGAAGCTCAAATTACATAAAAAAGATGTTTCCAAGTAGACTCCTTCAGATGTCCAACACTGTCCATGTGGACTGCAGTGAGGTTGTTAAAGTGAAGTATCAGAAGGCCAAATGAAATTAATTTGTTTACTCATGTGCTGAACATTGCACACACGCTTAAAGGTCTCACTGATGTGACCCATAAGTTTGTGCAGATCTTAGTGTATAAAATTACGTACTTCCGCCTGCTCAGGATAAACATCTGATGGCAGTCAAGAGTTCAATATATCGTCATTCATTCGTAATGGCATCTTTTGCTTTCACATATGTTTTTTTTCTCGAGTACTAAATATGTTGCGTTATTTTATCTTGAGACAGAGAAATCCCTGTCCCTGTAGAAACATGAAAAATGTTCAGGGATCATAATGGTGAGCCCTTTGGATTTTGTTTCCTTAGCTATTACTTCCATTCTCAGTTAATAAATCACAAACTGTTGTGATCGCTCATTTTCATATTTGTAATATATCAACTAGTGATGTGGTAAATGAGAGAAAATCAAATTCATCTGTTGGAAATAATAACCATTATGCTCAAAAAAGTTGTTGGGGTCTTTTACAGATGTAGTACAGCTTTGTGTACTGCAATTCTGACAGAGAAAACAACCTCGGGCTTCTGGTAAGATAATTTTTGACTGTAGAATGTGTCTTTTCTCATTATTAAATCCTCAGGAACTCTCTAGTAATCTGACCCAAACAAGTGGACTTTTACCCATAGACAATGGGTCAACAAGAATGGTTGCTTCAAGGGATTTGTCACACACCTCTGATGTTGAGGATCAGGGCCCAAACAGTGATTCACATCAGTATCCTGGTATGACTCATGGATCTCAGTAGGATGGTACTTCAGAGTCAGTGCAAAATCATGTTGCTCTGGAAATGGCTATAAACCAAAGAATGAATTGCAAAGGTTCCAGGTGACTTCACCAAACCATTACATGGCCAAATTAAGCAACTCATTTCTTCCATCTTTGTGGGTTTATAAAGTTTATTATTCTAGTTGAATTGAGGTGCTTGTTGAAAAGTGTGAAGGTTTTCTTTGTAGACAGGCAAACTTCACCTTTAGGATTGATAAATTCTGTTCATACTTAGAGGGAGTTGAAGCGTAGGCATAATTTGTTGTCTGGAAATCCTATTGAATTCTTTAGTAAGAGAGGCAAATGAGTTAATGCAAGCTGTGAATAGATTGGGCCAACTGAAGATATGTGTGGACTTAAGGGGAGTGATCCCACCGAAGAACCTCAGTTGACAAATAAGGAAGTTAATTCTACCTGATTTCCATCAATCATGATCTTATCATCAAAGTTGCCAATAGCCTAGATAGAGGTTTTTTCTGGGCTCTTGAGCCTGAGATCTTAATTTTTCCAATTGGCAATGCGGACTTTTATCTGCACTAATTTCAATGCCTCAAAATTTGGCCCATGATTAATTTTATAATTCATAAAATATACTAAAATAAAATGTTTCTCAATAACTTATTGTATAAGATCTTGATGTTACTGTGAAATCAGCACTAACTCTTTTTTGCTACCTGGCGTATCAGATCCCAGCACTCATATTTGAAATGTAAGTTGCTTCATGGAGTGTGGACAGGGGTGACACATAGTTTATATTCTATTAGGGGTATGTCACATCCCATGACACAGCATAATCCTACACACCCTGTTTATAACATGACAGATGCGTGACATTGTATTAGACTTTTTATGAAACACCGTATCTTCAAATGTGTGTACTCACCCATGAATCAGCTGTATGGCAGCCAGCCCCTGTTATGTGAAAGAAATAGAAAATAGCACATTTAAACGTACTAGCCAGTAACTTCTGTTGTGATTAAACAGAGAAGAGGGGTTCAGGTTTTGTGCTCTGCATAAAGTCTTGGTTTTGTCCTACTATAGCACTCCTTGCTTTACAAAGATAGCTGATGATGTCGCAAGCAAGGCAGATGGGAGTAAAATAGCAAATGGCACTGTTGCATGTAGTTTTCCAGTACAATTTTTAAAACTGTCCCCCAGCCCTGACAGCCCAGAATCCTTTTCTTAAAAGGAGCATTTTCAATGTATTGGCTTATTATGTAAAGTTAAATGTGAAAAGTTTTGTATATTTTCCTGTCCTTTGTGCACTTTTCCAAGTGGATCTCAGCTGTGCTGTCTTAACTCTCAGTCCCTTAGGATGAGAGAGACAGCAGATGGGGTTAGGGCAGAGGGCTGATGCTTCTGACAGCAAACGGCCTGGTTGTTGAGTGGAAGCTGTGAGCGTCAGGAAGCTCCTTTTCCCCAGAGAACCAACAAACCACTGAAGAAAGTTGAAAATGAGCCCTTTGAGAAACGCTATTAAAAGTAGTAAAAAATTGCAATTGTGCAGATGATGTGCTGCTGTGTGGTTATTCGGATGCTAATGAGTTTGACATTAGGGAACTCAAAGGGTTTACAGCTACTCCCTTATGTGATTTAGTTCTTTATTGGCAATCTTTGAGAAAATAAATGAAAAATATATTGCTAATAAATACATAACATGATAGGATTTTAGACAAAAAGCTGCTAAGTTTTAGGCTTTAGAAAGCTTTGTTCACCATTGTAGCTATTCTCAGAGATCTTTTGTGTTAAGTTAGTGTGTTTTGAACAAAGAGGAAGAGGCAGGTAGAAAGCTTTAAGAATCCTTTGGTTTTTTTCATGGATGTTGAAATAGAATAATGGGGAAACAGGCCTTTGAGGATAAACAACATCTTTTTCCAGCAACATATAGGCTAGAAAACTGCTTTAAAAATCTTTTTGATATTGGGTTGTTTGGTACTGGGTTTTCTCGCTTCTTTATCATCTTGCATCTGTTGTCTATTTTGCTATTTGATAAAAGTGTATTTATTTTAATTAAAAGTTATTGATGGGATGCAACTAATATTCTATGTATTGGGACTCAAGCAGAAATTAGTCATTCAATAAACTCTAGCATCCCTGAGAATCTGTTTAGAATGAGCCTTTCCAATTTCAGAAATGTAGCATTGCAAATGTTACTGACAAAACTTCATTAGATATCATTAAAAACATAAAGTTTCACCTTCAAGTTCCGAAAGTTTATCTGCAAACTTTATCATAATTGGAATATGTTGAATGAATAGACCTATTTTACTAAATACGCTGGATACTGTTTGAAAAGGACTTCTGAAGATAGTAACATTTTTATATTTTGGTCACTAGTGGCAGGAGTGATGCTAAAATAAAGCCTGCCCATAATAACTGCCCACAGCCAGATTTTCCCAGGTTCCATGTGCCTACAACTTTAAGTGTTTGAAGTGTTTGGGTATGCATTATTTCTGAATACAAGGCCCTCAGTATTGTAGTCTCAGATATAAACTTCTGCAGCTCTTCTTCACTCGCTGTCACTGCTGGTTTAGCGGGAGTTTCCTCACAGAAAGGAATGAAAATTGAGCACGGAGAAATGTCAAGGATTTCCTTCAGTTTGCTTATGGTGAGAGTACTATCAGTCTGCCAAACTTCAAACACTGATATTCAAAACCAGAAAAAAATAAAACTGAGGGATTTTCTGTGTTATTATAATATTTTAGAATCCTTCTCGCTTATTTCACATCATGTACTGAACCAGCCTTCTTAGTCAAAGGGGTTCTGATGTAGTTAAAACCTTTGACTAAGGATTTCTACGTATAGAAACTGGATGTCTGTGCCAGAAGAAAAAACTTTTCTGAGAGCAGGTCTATTTCATAAGCTATTGGAAAAAGCATTAACAATATAAGGAAAGTACCATAACAAAAGAAAAATTGCTATTCTTTCTGCCTCTTAGAAGCATCATCGATGCCTCTATTACCACATCTTTGAAAAACCGCATAAGAAAACAATGCACCTGGATTACTTGCCCATTTGATTTAAAGAGTGTCCTGTTTCATCGACGTTTGATTTAGTATAGCTGGTTTTGGTTTTCTTTTGTTGTTTTTTTGTTCTTTTGGGTTTTTTTCAGAGAATGAATTTCAGGATTATCTGTTAAATCAGACAAGGCATCTTGGACTGAGTGACGAATTCGGTCCTTTGGAATCTGCACATACTTTCACCCGGAAACACGAAAAGGTGGGATAATTTATTTACAAAAATGAATTTGCGTCTAAATAGATGTCTATATTAGTACTAGAATATTTTGTGATTTCATGTGTAGTGTTTCATACGCTATGACTATTTTTCTCGCATAGCATCTGCTGTTTTAAGAACAGCAGCCTTCAACAGTCAGGTATAACAGCATTGAACAACTGAAAAAGATAAATCTTTGTAAATGTCTAGAAATTCTGGTTTTTAAGTTTCAGAACTACACTCTGTTAGCATTACCTATTAAAAGGAACACAACTGTCTTTGAATCTATATGATTCCAGGAGTAAGAATGTATTTCATAATGTACTACTTAAATTTAATCTCTGAGGGACAGCTTATTTGTGAATTTTTTAAAATAATGCTTATTGAGGTTTTTTTTAACTATGTATCACTTGGGTGGGATAAAAACTTTGGTGTATTTATGAAAGATCTCAAGGTGTCAAAGCATTTTTTTCTTTTTGAATATTGACAATTTCTTTCTTCTAAAAAAGTTATATTTTGCACGTAGTAGCCCAGGAAATAGTGACAAAACGTTGAAATACGTCAATTGTAAAAATCCAGGAAAAAAAAGCCTCCAGAAAGTAGGATCACACATCAACTTGTATTGAGCTTCATTTCAGTGTGGTAGACTATATAATTTTTCTCTAAATTTAAAAACCTGGCAGTTGCCCCTTAATTTCATAAAGCTGTGACTCTGCCCTCTAAAGCCTTGGTAAAGCAGACTAATAGAAATACTTGGCACACGTTGGTTACCTAAGGGAATAATAGAACTATTTGCTGTAGTCGTTTGGCAAAAGGACATAAACATATGGCTTTGGTTTATATTCAGCACTGCCAGTTGTGCAAAGTTGCATGGATGAAGTATACAACAGCAGTGACAACTCAGAAATCAGAAGTGAGAATCAAAATAAATCATCCTCATTAGAAAGCTATTCAAGCTTGCCTCTGATTTAAGGTTTATTTTGTAGCTGCATATTTTCGAGCAGTGATTTCAATATAGAAAGCATCTACTTCTCAAAACATGTATACCATTCAACCACACTATGTCAAATTGTTGATGATTTATATGTGCTATAGACATGCTTTAAAGTTTGTGTTCAGTAGATGTACTTATTTTAATTCCTGAGAAACAAATACATCTGAACCAATTATTTCCATGTTATTCAATTTGCTTTGAGATAAATCAGGAATAGCGCTGTGTAATCCAAAGCATAAGTTTCAAAAATAAAGATGCCGTGATTCCTTGATTAAGAATAACCAAAATCATAAAACAAGGCCTATTTTCAGTAATAGTCTTTAAGAACACCTACTCTGTAGATATTTTTTCTGACCATCTACATGTTATTAAAGAAAAGAAGAGGAAGAGGAACAAGAAACTTTAGCCACAGTACAAGCAATGTTCCTAAATTTTTGTCTTTGGATTTTGGATTTTTTTACTTCCAGTAATCAGAATATATAAGTTTTATCTAGAATTGCTCTATGTGTACTCTGCATTTCCTTCTCACCCTGTACTTCTCACTGTCAGTCTGCCATTAATACTTCATATTAAAAAAAGCTATCACAAAGTGACAGAAAGATGCAGTCAGTGCACATATTTACACAGACAGTCAAACAGTGCTTCGTACTTCTGGACAGGCTATAGGAAACCTTCCTGATTTCAGATTTATTTAAAAAATCTTTTTATTTATGACCTTAGTCTCTTTTTATATGGTAGATTATTCCATGAGTTATTGAAAAGAAATATTAAAATATGAGTACCAAAAGTAGTGAAAAGCTTGTTCTGAGGGCATTATTTATTGTAGGGAGAGGCAGACACAGGGTTGTGTCACCTTAGGGCACAGTACAGCACAGATGTGTTTGTAGTGCTTAGCAGTGTCTGACTTCAAAGTTGAGGTCTGTGGCTTGTGTTTTAGACTTGAGGCTGGATTTGTGTGCCTTAAAAATCATCAAGGGTTTTGCTTGTTTTTTTTGGTTTGTTTGTGTTTGTTGTTTTTTTTTTTCTGGCTAAGTTCGTTAGTCTAGTGACAGATGTAGCTGTTGCCTCTATACAAACTTAAGTAGTTTACAGATTTAAAATAGTAGAGAAAGGCTATTCTTTTTCCAGACCTCTCAAAATCAGTTAAGGTTTGTTCTAGAGAAGTTGTTTGCCAAATTTCATTTTGAAAATCAGACATAGCTTTTAGTTGGAAAATCACAACAAAATGTTAACTTTAATACTCCTTAACTCCAGATAAATGGGTGATTTTTCCTCTAGCTAGCTATACAAAAGGAAACAGACTGCTACTCCAAGAGTGTGAAACCCAGTCAGCGAAATTCATGCTTGTACAAAGATTACAATAGAAAGTAAAAAGTACACGGCTCTTACATTAGCTCTGTCCAGGAAGTGCATTTCACTTTTACCTATGTCAGCAGCACTGGCTTCCCCAAGTCATAGTTTATTTCACAGTAATGTGCTGTGAAAATATCTTACCAAGATCACAGTATCAATTTAGTTTCTGAAGTTGAAAATCCAAATGTGCAAGTAAACTGAATTAGTTGTTATTACTATTATTGTTATTATTATTATTTATTGCACATGCCCTATTTTCAGCTGTTACTCATATTCTTGGATCCCATTATAATATCAGTACATGCACATGTGCACAGATAGACTCCAGGCACACAAAAAACCAAACTCAGAGCCAAATCCTAATTCTCTCACTCAGGGAAGTATTTCCAGGTGCTGCTCTCGAGTCCGCTGACTGCAGTGGGATGGTACGAACAGAAGAAGTAACATTTGGTTTCTGCAGCCAGGAACTCAAAGAGTTTGCTCAGAAAGTATGATTGCTGCTATTCTACCAGTAAATTCATTTGGAGAAAGAGGAATACCCTGTAGCAGTCACATAGCAAGTTACTCCAGTTTCAGCTAAAGAGAATTTTAGTATCGTCTGTGACTCCAGACAGTTTTCTGGGATCTAGTTATTGACTTACCCTTAAGTCTCAACCAGTATTGAAGGAAAGGTGGAGGGAGGATCATACTTACATTCTTGAAGTCAGACAGAAATCATTCATAAACTTAGTGAAATTTGTCGGAACATGCTTTCAGAAAGTAATTCAACAACATCCTCAGTAAATTTCCACATCACAGAAATGGGGCATAACTGAAGCAATATTAAGGTCATCATTTGATTCTTAGCCTGATTGTCTAATGATTTGGGGCTGCATAGCTGCTACCTCTCTGTCGCTGTGTTTCTGCCTGTGTATCTCCCACTAATCCCTTTTGAGTCCATTAGCTAGTTTCAACTAATTTTGAAAAGAAAGTGTTTAGATGGGTTTAAAACCCATCAAATCAGAGAATCTATGTATAAGACACCAACATAAAGCTGAGTTAATTCCGCTATTCACTTGTTATTTCTGTGAAGTTTGCCCTTAAAAAATACTGGACTGCAACTCCTAATAAAATTTTCCTGGCAAGCACCTAGATATCATCCCAATGGTCCTGGTGGCTAAAACAATTAGTAGCGAGACATCGTGTGAGTATTTTGTGCAGACATGACCATTCTATTTATCACTTATGGTTTCTTGTCTCAAGACAACATACGTACTGGGAGGGAAGGCTGACCATCCCCGGCTTCGAAAGCATGAAGCACCTTCCAGAATCCATCTGATCTTTACAGTACACAGCAGTAATACGATATGTGTCTCCAATTAACACCTTGATAACAATTACCTCTAAAAACTTTAAATAGAAATTCTTACTTAGAGTTTAATTATTTTGTTGTTCCATGGGTGATTTAAAAGTTCTTGCTCACCATCTGTGACTGTAATTTCATGTAAAAAAAGTCACTATACAGAAAAAAATCAGAAGTGAGAAACTTTGTTCACTTTTTTCAGTATCTGAAAGAACTATCAAAACCCAAGGATATTACATTTAATTTTAGATCAAGAAAGGTCTTTTTGCTGACACACTTAAAAGATTTCACAGTTTTATTCAGTTACTTTTGTATAATTTTCAAGTTCATGTATGGAACTTTTTGTAAGTAAGGGGGTTTTTATGCAACATAGACATGATGATTATTGTAATATGTGTTATGCACCAGGCTAAATAGTCCTATAAATTTTAGGTTTGAGTTGATTAAACATCTCTCATAGTTTCAAATTATTACAAGGAAAGAAAATCAATAGAAAAATCACCTGCATTGATTTTATTGTTGGTTTTCACTCATTGTGCAGTTTTTAAATATTCATCACAATGCAGCATGCTATTTAGACCAAAGTAACTGCTGTTCAGTAGAAGCAATGGACACTTTTTGTTTCATAATTAAAAGAGCAGCACTGTGATTGGTGTGGTATTTATTATGAAATGATGACAAAGGAGTACCAGTGGTTTTAATAGTTTTAGCTTATAGGAGCTGTTGTTAATTTTGTCTGTAGAGTTGCAGGTGAAATAATGCACAGTGGATAAATAGTCTATATTGGTTTAACTGAACATAATATATAGTGTGTTCTGGAGTTGTTTGTCTCAATAGACTATAGTAATCAAAAGTAATGAACCTATTATGTGCAGGACCTTGGAGAGCATAGAATGGCAGTAAAAGTGTGGCACATAAAAGGTTTATTAAAGGAAATTAAAGTCCATCATTGCCACACCTGCTCCCCTATTATAAGTCTATGGCAGGTCAGTGCCTTCAATCACAACTCAGCATCAGAGAAGAGAGCCATGTTTCCCATTACCATTGCAGTCACATTGCAAAAACTCGTTCTCCAGGTTTTAAGGATAGTGACAAGTAAAGGCTGCCATCAGCCCCACTACCTAAACACAAGCCACTTATGTTCCTTCCCTGCTAATAATCAACATCAGATGTAAATCTAAATGGAGAGAAGATATAATTTTCTGGTTTTGAGATACATTTAAATGAATTTATACTTTCATTTCAGATATTGCTAACCTGTGTTCTAGAATTAGACTTCCTCAAGTACACGAATACCCTTTTCAAATGCTTGTGTTCCCTCCTGCAAATAGGTATTTTGATTCCAATAACTGTATATAATGTGTAACCACATATAACAACAAACAGAAAAACCCCAGGAAATTAGAAAAATGCTTTTTCTACCCTAGAAAGGCTGACTTTACTCTTTTTCTTTCTCAGGTCAATTTTGTCATATCCTGCAATGTTCTTTCAGATAAGACCTTCAAAACATCTCAGTTATCTGAGTCATACAAAGCTAAAAATAAAGCATCCTCAGATCTTCAAACTCTATAAATGGAAAAAGGCACAAACAGAGCTTCATGCATCCTCCCTCTGCGGGGCAAATCAGTGCCGTTTAATCCTCAGAAAGGAAGAGTGAAGTAATAGATAGGATCTTCTGTTGACATTGGTTTTTATCTTGCAACATTTTGCAGGGAAAGATGTCAGGCATAGGCAACTTCTGGTATCCACAGAATGCCTCTACCTATTGCCCAACACAGTTATATAAATCAGATGCTAGTGCTGGCATTTGTTCCCCATATTGATCTGCAGAAGCACATGGGAGTTGCTTTGTCTACAGTATGTTTGATCATCACCATTTTACAAACAGAGAAACCAAGATTCAAAGCAAAGATAGTAAGATACCGCCGTAGACTGAGGAAGAATTCCAGAGTTCCTGATATTTTGCCCAGATATCTAGACAAATATTCCTCATGATAGAGTCTTCTTTACACAAAAATTAGGAGTTATTTTAGAAAGGAGTTTGCCTCCCTGGAAATGGTCAAAATTACAATGTTGTACAATCTGCTGTATGTCACTGCAGCTCTCCACATCAGAAGATGAAATCTTAATCCCTTTGAATTTCAGGGTTTTGTAATAAAATCCATGGACTGAAAACCTGCCCCTACAATTATGGGTCTGGGCCAGATCCAAGACCAGAAGGTGCATATTTCCAGTGCTGGTTTAGATGTAGCCAAAAGTGTCATGAGAACAGCTATCTTGCAAGGTCTTTCTTACCGTTAGAAATCTTACGGCAACAACTGAATTTTTAGGGGGTTGGAATTTATTTTTGTTTTTTAATTTATGTGAAACACAAACCTGGACACTATTTTCTCACAAAAACTCATACAAATCTGTAGCTGTCTCTTTGACCAAAACTTCTGTAAACAGCAGTTGATTAGGTGGTGAAATATTTCAAAGCTGTATGTGTGCAATTATGTACACTCAAGCAAGAGAGTTTCACAGTTTAAGGATGAAGTTGTCAGAAATGCAGGTTCCAATGCAGCTATTAAGATACGCTTCAGTTACAGCAATAATGTGGAGTACCTGTAGGCACTGTGGCTTTCTGGGACCTTTTCTTCCAGGAGATGGGTGCTGAAAGCAGCACTCAAGCAGCATTGCTCTTTCTAACCCTATGCCTTCAGCTGACACCTGTAGACCTTGTCATTAAACCTTACAGAGTCACTCATAACCATCACTTTATTAAACAAATCAGTATCGTTAAAGGTATCTCCTAGGTATTTACTAGATATTCACAGATGGCTTTTTATCTATTTGACAAGATTAGTAAGGCACGATTATTCTTCTTTCTATTGCTGTCTAGCATTTGGAAATGTGAAAAAAAAAAAAACATTGGAGACTTTTTTCTCAATGGCAAAAGGAATGAATTAAAGACTTTGTGTTAATATTACAGATGGATGCAGATGGGGAAAATAAAAAGCTGCGCACACGCTCAAAAGGAACCAAGGGTGAGTTAGCAAGCACGTTCCACGACCCTGTGCCCAGCACACCATGAAATATGATAGTTCCTGTGCACAGTCCCTAATGTGCAGTAAGAGAGTGTGTAGCTTCCTTAGGGCTGCTTTTTTAATCAAGGCAGGACACAGACTACTGGCATTAAGACGCACGATGTTATTAGCTATGTTTTAAAGAAAAGCAGAAAAAAAATATACTGTATGCTATTTTCTTTGAGCTATTTCTCAAAGAAAATAAAGGTTATGCTTTTTATTATGCAAACAAAGATTTTCCATAGGGAGTAGAGCTAGACAACATTGAATGGATGTTTTCAAAATAATGTACAAAACTTTGTCTCAGCCAACTGAATGTTTTTCTATTGCCATTAATTATCTGTAAATCAGCTGCCTAAATGGTCCAGAAGTAAATTTACTTTAATCAAAAGGTGCAGGTGTATGCAGCAGAGAAGCAGCCTGTGCCTTTTTTAAGGACTGGTGCTCGTGTTTCATTTTGCAAAGTTATGACATGGTTGTATTTCCCAGCTATTCCTCTCTTTTTGTAAGGAACAGATGGAAATGCAGTACTGAGAGATAAACAGGCCCTTAATGATCTCAACATCTGGAAAAAATGATTGACTAGCAAACCAGCGTTTCCAGGAAAATAACTTTTTATTTTAATTCATAACACTTTTCCTGACTCCTGATAATGAGTGAAAAATGGAGATACGTAAAAATAAATGTCAAAGTTTTGCCTGTCCTGTAAGCATTTTTGCTTATGCCTGTTCTCAGAGGTGCAAAGCACCCATCCCTCACTCTGATTTTAATGTGAATTGTGCACTTTCAGGATTGTGCAAAACAGACTAGTTTGATTCATTGTCACAAGTCAGTAGTTCTGGATTGTTAAAATTGTGCCTTCAGCTTCAAGTTGTGGTCAGAATGAAAAACTGAAGTGTGGTTTGGCTTAGTTCTCTACTTTCAAATGGCCAAAGTAGTGAAAAGTGTTAGACTTCACTTAGGAAAAGACAGAGGAAGCTGGTGGGGGTGCCACAAACTGCCTGTAGACAAAAGGATAAATACAGACAAGCCTTTCTGAAAAACATAAGCATTGTCATACAAAATCTTTGACACACCCCTCAGTAATGTTCTCTGAAATTAATGTAAAATTCAGTGCTTCAAATACTTCATAAGTACCAAAACAGGGGTCTTAAACAAAGTTATTTGATAGGGAAGTTATTCACACCTCAGCACTAGAGCATCTCCCTTCTCTTGGTCATGACTGTGAGTTAAAACAGTCTTGTTGCCTTAGCAGACTTTCATTGTATTTGGTAGGGGATTCATACCCTTTTCACTCAAACAGCTGACAACACATTTTTAAAACTTATGGATTTTCTTTCTCTATATTTTTAAGAGACATGCACACGCATCTAGAAGAATTAATAGATCAAGAACATTTTCTCAGAAGCGAAACAACAAAATTTGCCTGTACAATATGAGTAATCCTTAGAACCACCTGTTGGCTTTGTCAGTATGCTGTATATCCTTGTGTGGGCAGGTATTTGTAAACACCAGCCTTCGTCATTCCAAATTGAATTAAAATTCAGAAAAAGAAGAGATTTGTCATTCTGTTTTCAGTGAAAACAACTGCTTTCTCTTTTGCTTTTATTTTTTATTATTTTTCTTATTGTTGCACTGAGCATCATACTATAGGTTTTATGCATCCTACAATAACTGTGAGAATTATATGTTCAGTTAACGTTTGTCACTAGTAACTACAATCCTGTGGTTAGTCTGAAATTATCACCTGTGTTTTGATAGCCACTCCTCTGCCATCACAGATAGGCAGGTGCACGATTGCAGAAAGCACAAGTCTAGAAGTGTAAACTAATTCATTCTTTCCTGCTTTTATTAACAGTTCAAGTGGACTCTATAGCTCAAGAGCTCAGGTAAGAACTCACGTTGTTTTTCTTATTTTATTTTCTGATTATATTGATAAATTCATACCAATAGTATTGCTATACAATAGAGAATCCAACAAATGGTGTGTTATGTAGAGGTTTAGTATAGATCTGACCAAAGGTACTTGAAGCTGATTCACTTTTTAAACATACCAATAATAAAAGCAAAATGATAGCATTAATTATGCAAGCATAATCAAAAGTAATGCAAAATGGGCAGGATTCTAGTATGCTGCCTTTATCTTCAGCCTGTGTTAGGACACACAACAAAAGGGTACAGTTTCTGGTCAGTTTTCAGTCTTCTTTTTCCTGTAACAGGTATTATAGTATTTTAACATCTGAACATTCTAACAGATATTAACATTTATGAAGCTTTGTTAGATGGCTTTTATAAAACTGAGAGTCTCTGTATACTGCGGTAGATTCTAAATGCACTAATGGTTAGTCCTTCCTCAAGCATTTGCTGAGGTTCCATATTTTATTGAAGTAGCAGAGAGTACTTTTCAAATTTGCATAGAGCATGGCAGTCTTCAAAACCATACATTCTGCAAGGATATTTAAGATCACCTATCATCTAGTAAAATTTTAACATTACTACTTTAAGCTTACTAATGTGCGCATCAACTCCTAATAACTGGTCCAAGAGCTTTGAACAAACCCTGGAAAGACTGATATATTATTCAGTACCAAATCTTCAAACAAGAACGTGTACCATCAAATTCAAGTTTTCCGTGGGACAAGTTCACTCGTGTTCCCCAAGGAAAACCTTTACAGGTAGCTGCAAATTCCTAGATTTATTAATGAAAATTACAATGGACTACAGCTGCAATATAAATACTGAAAATATTTTTGCAAAAACTCTTAAAAATTCTTAAATTCTTCTTAAATTAATCTGTTTTGCCTACCCTTACTTTTCATCACATGCTACTGAGCTGCTTTCTTAACCCCAGCAGGCATCTGAAGTATGTGCTTGTGGGTTCATCCACCTAGGGAACAGAAACATCACCATGTGATTTATTTGATCAATCAAAATGCCACTGTCTCTTAAGACAGGACATGAAATATTTACTGGAACTTATTTGCAGAGGAGACATACAATATTTTTTTGTTTTATAATAAAACTGAGGAAATTATAAGGTTCTTATAGATATTCCATGAACAGAAGTGGAGGCTAACTTTTTGGATAAATTATTCATGGTGAGTCACTCATTCAGCTCCACTGTGAACCTCATTTTTCTGTATGGCTTCAGTTTCCTGAGATTTAGTGCTTCTCCTTTTTCCTCTGTGCATCCCTAATTTATGCACCAGAAGGATGCATTAATCCGAAGAGGCAGTCATCCAAAAATGAGGATGGTCCATGTGTTCCTAAGAGAAAAATGTTTGAAAAATAGAGGATGTGCAAGTTTCTGCAACATCAGGGAAGCTGTAATTTATGCATTATCAATTACTATAGCTTTTCCCAAGCAATTTTGCTTTTTCCTGTGAAATATATGCTATCTTAGGAACTACTGTGTAACAGATTACTCTCTCTGGCAGAAGTGTGGACTACCTCCATAAAGAAACATACTCTGGTTTAAAACAGTGATCTAAACAGCCAACAAAGCCGTTGGCCAGTCTTTAACTTGGTATTTTTAATTTCTACAGTACCAGATTCTGTACTGTGTACCTCCAGAGTCAAGTGGCTTTACTGGCACACAATTCATCTGATCAACTTTTATGAAACTATTTTTTAATTAAAAACTAGAGGAAGAGAGGCAGGGGCTGCCTTTTGGTATTGTAGCCTACAAATTTCATTCCTATTACTCATACCCATATTATTGTGGAAAAACTATTGAACGTTCATCAAGAATTAAGGACTGAAATAGTCTGTTGTGGTCCCTGGATGCAGATATTGGAACCACTGTCTTTTCTGACCAAGGTTCTAAATGCTGTGTTGGCTGGAAATTTAAATCCATGCTTAATTAATTTCCCCTTTTCCCCTGGCTTATCCTATCTGACAAAGCACTTTTGCACTCCTTATTGAGTTTCTGTTACAAAGTGCCTTGGGATACTTCTACATGAAAGGCACTACATAAGCTTACATGCTCATATTGTATTGTTATTAGTTTTGTAACATTGATTGGTTCTAGAGCATTTGTTAGCCTTTTCTTATTCTGCAAGTTGTGTTTCACAAAAGTAGAGAATGTAATAAATGAAAAGCGAAACAAAGAGTTGTAAACACCGATTAGATTCAATAAAAAATTCTGTTTTCTAAATTTCAGGGATTGCATTCTTGTTTAATGGAATTCAGTGCCAAAAAATCTATTGATTTCAAGAAAGCCAAGATTTCACCCAGAAATCTGGCTAATGGTTTTGCTATCATCCATCTTTTCCTGAGAAATAGGACCACCTTTCTGTATAAAAAGTATATTTTCAGAAAAAACATCACCTTAAGGGCCAAGCTGGGTTTTAATATGTTCTGTTTAGTAAAAAACCTAAAAATTCTCTTGCACTGCACTGAGTTTTCAGAGGACAGTACTTTTCTTCCAGATACTGACCACATATACACAACTCCTATTTAAGTGTTAAACTTGCGCTGATTTAATGCAATTATATGCCTTAAGAAATCCCAAATTTCAATATCATATAAATAATTTTCTATATACATGAGTATTATTAATACTTCTGTGTTATTAGTTATGATTTATAAGACTTTTTTTACTATATGTACAGTATATTCTGTAGTGTTGAAGCATAATATGCTAAACTTAATAAGTCCTTCAAAACAGAACAGTTTCTCCTCCTGGTCTTAATTATTTACTTATGAACAACATGGTTTAATTTTTCACTTAGGAATGTAGTGCTGTGGTGATTTCATTGATAGCTAAACCACCCACAGGAAGAGGTGAATCTTTTATCACAACCTAAACTTAGGAAAACACAATATGTGGTAGGAGTGCTGAAGCCAGATCTCTGTCCTATACATTCAATTTTGAATCTGACGCCTTTCTGGCATAACACGTCTGTTGTATCCATCTTCTGCAAGAAGCAGAAAGAAGAGGTCTTCTTGTAGATGATTTAGTCATGGACCACTGAAAGGACCAGGACCTTCAGCTGTGTTCAGGATTAGAATGAAAACCAAAGGAAAGTGAGGAATATTGGTGTGATGTATTCTCATTACTGTGTTCTATTTAACAGATGGGGTACAGTACGATGAACCATCTGTAGGTTATGGAGTGGCATCTGGGTCAGACCAAGGAAGAGCAAATTGGATTGATCCAAGCATGGGATTATAGAAGCATAGATCAGTTTGGCGAAATCCATATCTGAATAGAAAGGGTACTTTTTCTAGGTTAGATACAGGTGAAACCAAGTTTTTCTGTTTTCTGTCACTAATAATTAACAAAGGCTCCACAAGGCACTGGTGTTTCAAGTCGTGGAGAACAGTCCTGCTCTTTGGTGGGAAACACTTCTGCTCATGCTCCGTAGTGTTGGATCATTTCTTCAAAAGGAGCATTTCTTCAAAAGTAAGGAAAGTTACTTTTTATCTGGAACTTTTGTTCCAGATGTTGTGAGACATTTTAGATATTCAGATAAGTTGAACTGTTCAGTGTGAATGTGTAGAGATATGAGTATCTTGAATGTTTTAGCAGAGAGAGAAGTAATAGAGCAGAGCTGCCTGGATGTCTCTTGATAGAAGGAGTAACTGGACGCTTCACACTTTGCTGCTATCTCTTGATTAGGAGGGTGACAAACCCAGCAATCAGTGGTACTGAAGTATTTCAGAAGGTTTATGTTACTAAAATATATTCCTTAAATTTATCTAAAATGTTTAAGAGGTATGTCATTATAAATAATAGTATTGACAGCATACTAAAAAGCAATTTGCTAACTGAAGTAGTTATTACTTAATCTACAGTCGTTAATATTTTGCTGGTTTCATTTAAGTACTGGTAGATTATATGTATCCAATTATATCTGAACTCAAGTTTCAGACAGTAATGGAATGACGGTAGGCAGTTTGATAGACAGAAGATTATTTGGCCACTCAGGTAAAGTTCATAGCATGAAAGAAAAGGAGGACTGTGCATGCCTAGCTGCATTTAAAAAGGAATGATTCACTGGTAAGTCTTTTTGTGAGCTTCACAAAATAAGCAGGTTTTTAAGAAGTAGTTTTATGAAAAGAGCAGTAGTCTGGCAGATGACCTGAGAAAGAGGTGAAAGCAGTACTTAGATGGTGGAAGAAATGGACACATGAAACAAAATCTTACAAAAAGGCTCAAAGATGTTTCTTCGTAAGAATTGAGATTATGATTGATTTGTGTTGCTATCACCTTCACAGTACTCTTATCCCATAGCACTGCTTAAAAGTGAGTCAGACTGCAAAAGCTGTTTGTTCCTAGCCTGCATCTGGAAAAACTGTCAGGATTGTCCTTTGGGCCTGGCTTCTTTTTCCACACCAGTTGGTCGTAGACTCAAGATTTTCTGAAAACTGCTGGGAAGAAAGCACATTTGTCATAATCCTGAATAAGCAAGTTTGGAATAGAACTGAGGTAGACTCTTGTGTTTCCTCATGACTCATCTGTCTCCCACTAGCAGAGAGTGTGGGACCCTCGCAGTCCTTAATGTGCTTTGCTGAAGCAAAGTGTGTCCCTGAGTCCAAATAAACTCAGTAACAGATGCTAAATGAAGATAGTCAATAGTTATATCTACTACCAGGATATTTTCCCTGACTTTGTGCAGACATTTCTGAGCTTGACAAAAAGTCTTTTTCTGCAATTCAAGATTGGGTGTTAACAGCATACATTCCCAGCTTTCCTCCCCAGTGTTTCCTATGATGGTAACTGGCTGGGACAGAGTTGTGCCATCTTCTCATTCAAATATTTTTCCCTGATACATCTAGATTAGGCATTTCTCTTGAGATGAAAATCATGCTGTTTCTATTGATAACTGATCTTCAGTTAAACAATGGACATTAATCTTGAGTACCTATTCCCAAGGTCTGATAACAGAATGATGAGTTAGGAGTATCTACTGCTTGCTGTCTAGCTTGGAAAAGGAATGTCCTCCTTGCCCTAGCCATTGTAGAAATTAAAATGGTTATGCGGCTTTGAAAATATTAACCTCTGCCTCTTACTCCATGATTTTTGGTATAAACAAGGCTGTCACGTTGTCATCAATCATACTTTCTTAAATTCCCAATAAATCTTGTTCATTTCTTATTCTTTTCTGACAACATTCTTAGGTTCTTAAGGAATTAGGCTGGCACATTTGCCAGTACTCCACTCAAAGAATCTGTGGAAATCTATGTTTTATGCTAAGGAAAAATGATTTTGTAATTGATGTTTGATAGAAATCGAACTGTCAAGCATAAACAAACACTGAACAATAAGTATGTGATACAGTTTACAGTGAGGCAAAGGTAAGTATACTCTGGTCACAGAAGAAATAAAATAATAGTGCTGGAATTTACCTATCCTTATTATTACATCTTGTATGTCAATCATTCTCATCATAACTAATCAAACAAGCATTAACATAAATTGTAATGGCAATCAAATTTATAGGTCTGTTATGTCTAAGTTCCTCCCTAGTTTCCTTCTTCATCGTCCAGTCCCCCTCTAATTAGCCATCAAATTGTGAAATCTACAGTGCTCTCATTCCTCCTCTCCCTTCACTCTCCCGTTCCCTCCTCTTCTCCTCTACTCTCCTCTCCCTTTCCTAGATCTCTGATGAGTTGAGGGACCTCAAATATTTGCATATTTCGTAGTCCCATATGCTTTCATACTTCAGAAACAGTTGTTTTTACTGCTAAGCCAGTTAACGAGAAAGAGTAAACAAGAAAAAGAAAGACATTCAAAATTCAAGTATTTTCCACTTCAAGTTTTCTACTTTCAAACATTAATGTGAGTTGGTTAAGGCTTGCATAAAATGTTTGGAACTCATGTCTAGAGAACATAAAAATATTTTTTTCCATTAAAAAGGTATTCTTCAAATGATATTATAAAAGGCAATAAGAACCTAGATTCTTAAAAACATTGTCACTGTTTCTGTAAAGAGAAGTAGTAAGTTATTTGACTTAACTCTTTAGTGAACTGTTCTGAATAATCCTTAAGATGGTTGAAATAGGAACTGTATCTCATACTCCTTTTGAGACACCTGTGGCTGGAGTTGTTAATTATGATGAATCACTTGCCTAATTCCTGTAGATATCACAGAACCACATAATCACAGGTTGGAAGGGACCTCAGGGATCATCTAGTCCAACCTTTCTAGGAAGAGCACAGTCTAGACAAGATGGCCCAGCACCCTGTCCAGCCGAATCTTGAAGATTTCCAACGTGGCCGAGTCAACCACTTCCCTGGGGAGATTATTCCAATGGTTGACTGTCCTCAGTGTGAAAAATTTCCCTCTTGTGTCCAGCTGGAATCTCCCCAAGAGCAACTTGTGTCCATTCCCACTTGTCCTCTCCATGTGACTCCTTGTAAAAAGGGAGTCTCCATCTTTCGTTAATTTCTAGCCCAAACCTTCAGTCTCAATGTCTCTTTTTGTTATTTCATTTGATTGTGGATTTACAATTTTTCTACTTAAAGACTCCAAAGCAATGATGAATTCGTTTCAATGTATGCTTTTCTGTAATAGTTTTATAATATATGTCGAATCCACATCACTTTAACTGTGGCTGCTAGAGTGGCAGATAGTTATTTGCATTTTTTTCCTACCTGACAGCTTGTTGCATCTTAGAATGTTCCCTGCCTTGAACTAAAACTTGTACATTATTTAATATATTACAGGAGTAGTTGTCTTCCCCATCACAACTGCTGTGTTCATAAGCACACATTAAATGTTATCCTCCCAATCCTACACAGGAATTTAGAGTTGCATATTGGCTGGCTGAATAGCTCTGTCTGACTGATGTCAAGGGTGGATTCAGCCAAGTAAAAGCAAGCCGAAACAGACTGTGGACAGCCTGGAGATAGCAAGGAAGGGAAAAGAATGCAGCCATGGGACCTCCTGCTGCATTAAAGGGAGGTACTGGCTCCTGACAATTAATTGTTCACAGTCCCATTGTCTGTTGTCAAAAACAACAAAAAAAAGCTTATCTTCTTTATGTTTTCTCTAACCAGACTGTAGTTACCAGTATGCTTTTTATTTACTCACTGGTGTTAGCAGGCTGACTACTCACATGCAAGTCTTTCTGGATGCAAAGGTTGTGTGGATGATCTGTAGATTTGCCTAGAAATTTAATCCATTCTAAGCCAAATTCTTGGCTTGGGTCCCACTGGAATTTATTGACCTACTCAACCTGGACAGATTGAATGAGTAAATGAAAAAGAGGCCAGGGAGGCTGGATTTGGCCCAGATCTTGGCCATTCATTCATATTACTGAGTTTAAGAACTTCTTGAGCTCCACTCAACAAAAATTAGGTTTCCTCCAAACTGGCTTTTACTAAAAGTAACTTACCTGTTAGAAAAGGATCCAAATATACAACTCTAGCCATATAAAGTTCTTGATCTATGAGCTATAGAATGACATTGTGAAGAAGTCATCCCTTTCATTAAAACAGTATTTCAAATAGAGGGTTTATGTGTATTATTTTTATATTATCTGAATATCCTTATGATCCTACAAGCTTCTAAACTGAAAACAAACAAACAAAAAAAAAACCAGAGAAGATAATTTAAATCTGTGCTGTCCTCCTCTAAGTTTCCTTTCCTGTGGGGAGAATCCTGCTAAAATAGTAAACTAGAGTTAAAAAAGGGGAAGAAAAAGAGGTTTAAAAAGAAAAAAAGCCATTTCATGAGACTATTGCAGCCTGAAATTGTTGTCCTTTAGCCTCAGGCATCACAGTGAGCTTGAGGCATGGGTAGATTTACCATAACTGCATGCCTTTTCCTATGTTATTGCTGACTTACCATTGCTCCACTCTTTTTACGTGCTTCTTTTTATTTGCTCAATCATTTCACAGACCAGTTGTTCTTTTTGGTCAGGTGGCCTATAACATTTAGTTTACTGTCTGAAACACCTCCAAGCTCAGTACATAATGACTCGACACCATTACCCATTTCTCCCCAACCTCTTCTTATGGGGGCTAATAAATCCTCTTTCACCAACAAGGTTATGGCAGCTCCTTTGCTTTTCTTATATGTCTTTTTAAAATAAAATATATCTTTTAATATCATGCTCCAGCCAGCTTTCAGTTATGATACCATATTTTCTCCACATTATTATCTGTCCAGTTCTGTTCTTTTTTTTTCCTAGCTAAACCTTTCATTTGTGTATATAGACAGACACTGTAATACCCCCAAGTAACTGAGCTTATTTTGTTCTGTCTTAGTGCTCATAAATATGAATTTCCTTTTATCTTTCTTCCCATCTATACCCCACGTGCATTCCTTTCATCTTGCTTCAGCCCTGGACTGAACTTCTCACAACTCTGGCATTTTAAAAAAAGAGCATTGCCTGCATATGGCTGTAAACTTTTCTATTTGTAGAAAATTCCCTTTAACCCTGGCATGATAGCTACAGTGCACAGGAAAAGCCCCTGTCCCTTTCCCAGATACAACTTGTAAACCAAGTGTAAGGGTTTGTAAGAAAGGGGTGAAATGCATTTTTGTGTTGTGTGTGGTACTAAAAGATGAGAAACAGTCAGATTTTCTTTAATTATAATTAGAGTAAGTCGTACTAGTTCTGAGCTTCTACCACACCCAGTTCACTGGGTCTAAATGACAAGCAATTTTTTTCAACACATTTTATTGGTTTAAGTTCTTCCAATTTTAACACTTAAAAACATTGATGGAAGGAAATTACTTTTACCTGATGAATTGTCTCCAAAATAATTGTTCAGGAATTACCAGCTGGATCTATTTTCCAGATTATTTTTCATCATCTAGGCTGAATCTGTGAAATACAACACACTCCATCATGGAGTCCAAATGTTGTAGATTGTCTAAAAGTTACTATGGCTCAACTTACTTCACAAAATACAATAAAACGTGAATGTCAATAACTTGAGTAGCAATTAGGGCAAATACATGTTTAGCTTATTGTCAGTGATGAGAACCCAACAGTCCTTTCCAGGGCTAGCTTGCAAACTTTTGTCTGTAAAAACTCACATCAGAATTCTGTTAACAAAAGGTAATTTTTAATATTTTCACATAAAGCCATAAATTTTCATTGGCATAAGAATTGGCTTATAAGAATTATTTAACATAATTAGAAAGAAAAGTCCTTTTTTTTCTGCTTTAGCTCAGTCTTAGACCATCAATGAACTGTAGCTCAACCCTTGATTACAATTTTCTCAGTTGCAAACTATTACGCCTTGATGTTCTTCAGCCACTCAGTGTATTGGCACCTATAACTCGTAAAGCCAGCAGCTGCTTCTGGAAATGTGCAATTTCCCCACACCTGACAATTCACAAATCTTTCTCAGTTTTACTTGTTTAAATGGGTAGAATGGTCATTTCATTTAACCCATGCTCCAGCACATTACACTATTCAGGGAGAAATTCATGGACATACAAAACATCTGTAAGCATACTTTCATATCCCACTGAGTAGAAAAATGTTTGGAAATGGGAAATATATTTCAGGATGGAGCATCAGAATACAGTGTTGTAGAAATCCTGAGAACGTATATAGTCCATACAGCAGAGAAGATAGAAGGTATTGCAAAACTTACAGATCTTTCTAAGAATGAGAGTTGAAGGGTACAGAGATGGAGTGAAGTCATCAGAGCCTTCTTTGGAACTGCCTTTCTCGTTGATGAAAAGCATCTCATAAAATATCTTCCTTTAAAAAAAATGATCAAGAAGTCCTTATTTAATATTAATATACAAGTCATTCTCTTTACGTTCTTTAAGAGACTTTGCTTAGTTATGCGTATAGCACCTATATGGATTTTAGAATGGAATGCAGTAAATGGAATTGCTCTTTAATTGTAGTTTTTCCAAGGGCATAAACCTTGTAGATTTTATATTCCTGTATCCATGGTCCAAAGAGATGTAATTTAGTTTCTTCTTTTTAGAAAACATTCTTCTCTATGTATAACATCTATGACTAATCCATGTCTCTTAAAAGTAGCTTCTAGTTTTCTGAATCTAGGATCTGTCTTTGTAAATAGTTAGAATATTTGAACCCTTTCATATTCAGTAAGTAATTTCATGGCATTGGAAACACCACCCTAGTCCTTGCAGACCTTACTGATATTGTGGATTTTCAGTCTTTCCGTGGAGACTCCAGCTTATGGCTATGAGACAGTGTATTAATACCTTCTTTCTGTCTGTTCTCATTTAGACCAACCTGAGCTGAGAACACTATCACTCTCGCTTCCACTGAGCTATAAAATTTACATGCACACTTTGCAAACAATGAGGATTAGTCGAGGAAACGGAACATAAATCTGACTGTCTTAACCTGAAGACAAAGCAAACAATTGAGTCCACCTTCTCTCCCAACCACTGTTGTCCATCTGAAGTTGCTGTAATTAACAGCACTCATTTGGGATTTCAGTTGCAGTGATGAGACTACCAACTGCCAAGGCAATTCAGGTTAAGATTTTGAAATCGTTTGGTCCACAAACTAAAATGTTTCATTAATTATTCTTGCACAAATGAACATGAGGAGTGGGTTCCTTAAATAGTGTTAGACAATAAATGTAAGTGCCTTGATATTCCAAGACATTTATTTTCTCTCTTGAAGCTAAGGACTGTACATGAGATGCAGTGCGTTCTGTTCTTATTATTTTATGTGGCATCCATTGTAGGCATTAGTAAACATCAGTTGTCAGGCTGAACGTAACGTACCCCTAGTTTTACCTACTATGGCAGTTCTTCACTCTTTTATCATGCTTTACCAATCTGCAGGCTGCTGTGAATAAGAAAAAAAATCCCCAGAGGTCTGGAAGTCTTGCCAACAGATTAACAACAAAAAATACTTGCTGGCTACAAACTGTTTAAGGTTTGGGTTAAAGGCTTTACAAACGCATCACTTAGATGAACCAATTACAAAAAAAAAAAGATGAGCGTGACAATTGTTAGCAGTAGAAAAAGCTGTATGTGGTTAGGGCTGCTTAAAACCTCTTTCTTCTGAGGCATTGCTTTGTGGTAGGGAGCCAATGCACTGTTCTGCCTGTATACTACCAGTGTCTGGCCACACCATCCAGGATATATTCTGAGCAGAAATAAGGGGAAGAGAAGGACCCAGGAAATTCCGAAATAAATTATTTATGTGTGAAATACATATGAAAAATTTATCACAGTGGTATTTTTAACACATGCAACCAGATCTTACATGTCTTAGATTTTAATCTCTTGGCTCACACTATGATAACTGACACAAGACTGTTTTTGGTAACTGAGACATTGACTAAAAAAATTACACTAAAAAATCTACTCATTATAGATAGTACTAAAATGATTTATTATTCATAAAATTTAAGTACAGTTAAATTGGGAAAAAAAAACATGTATTGGCTTTGGGCTCATAACAAAAAGAGCTTCTCCTGTTTTATGAGCCTCAGATTACCAAATAACCTTGACAGCTGAATCAGTGTTCCATGACAACAAGCAGGCCATTGATAAATAGCAACAAAACTATTAGACGTTGAATTTATGAGATGAGTAATAGAGAAGCTAAATTATAGGTTTACCATTTGACAAACTACAGCTTGACAAATCTGTTCTAACATACGTGTGTGTATGTGTGCATGTACATAAGCAAAAGAGAGAAGTAGAAACTTTTTAAGACAAAGGCAAATTTGATATGCCATGAATGTTACAAAGGCATAAATATATTCTTTTCATAGTAGTTAAATACCCAGTGTCCATTATCAAATACTTAACAAATCACATGTAAGTACTTGAAAAATCTACCACTTGTGAAGTTGTTTTTCTGATTTTATTTTCATTTTTACTTCTAAGCACTGTAAGGTAGAAAAGAAGGGGAATTGTTGGTAAATGGTAGATCTTTAAACTGGCTTTTATGAACTAATAGATTCCAGTTAAAACTCCAGATTCCAGCAGTTTAAAAAGTCACCAGCAAAAGCAAGAATGTGTTCTGCTGGGGCTGAAAAAAAATCTCTTCCCGGGCTATGAAGAGCAATTTGCACTTCCTAGGAAAGAAGCAACAATTGCATTTTGCATCTTCCTGTAATCAGCGTGGAAGGCATCAGGAATTATTTTAGTTAAAGTTAAATCTCATGTATTCACTTATTTTAAAATTATGGGAACTACAGAGGAAATCTGGGTGAGTGGCAGCTGGTGTACAGAAAAAGATATGATAAGGACAAGCTAATGCATCAGTCTTTTGTAGAGGATAAACTGTCTAGCATGAGCAATGTGCTTCCAGGCAGATTTGTGGGCCTCCTGTGCTGACACTGATGCAGCAGCTTTTGATTTACTGCTGTAAACTGTGGTAGTTACAGTCAAGTGGGATTCTTGTGCTGTAATTTCCCAGAGCAGATCTGTAGGTGGCAAGTGGCAGTAGAACCCCTGCACTGCTCCTGACTGTGGTCTGCTAACATCTGTTTTGGGCTATCTTTCACAGCTGTGGTGAAAAACTAACATGTTTAATAGCTGTTGTGCCAGCCTACAGTGGTGGGCTTATAACGTCATGTTACTAGGAAAAGATTGTACTTAGTGAGCAAGAACACACAACTAATTTACCACCTTACCATGTCTTCCCTTAACTTGACTGGAATATACACAATAGTCAGACAAATTACAGGATTAAAGCTGAAGAGCTTGATGAAGTTCTGTGACCTGTGTTGTACAGGAGGGCATAGCAGAAGATCTAATTGGGTCTTCTGTTCTAAAAATCTATTAATTATGCTTGTGTAAGAAACAGCTGTAGCTTCGTCAAAGGGGAATTAAATACTGGAAATTCATCTTGTCCTAAACACTCTCACAGTAGCTACTGGAGGTAAACCTGAAGCTTGACAAATAAATGAGAAAGATCAAAAGAAAACCTAGTGAAGGTTTTGGTTAATAAAAACAATTGTGTGTGAAGGGTTTTCAAACATTTTTCGTTTATTCAATTTTCCTGAAACAAAATTAATGGTATGAACTGCTGTTCACAAATACGAATTAAGAAAGTCTTGACTGAATTTTTTTAGAAATAAATTATGCATATTTGTCCACACTACATCCATCCTTTATGTCTGTTATGTAGGCATCATTTCCAAGGGGACGCTTATACTATTGCGATTCTGACCTTTAATATGATATTCATGGTATCCTCTATTCATAAAGAGAGAAATAACACAGAATCCATAATATATTCAACTACAGCAGGTGTTTAGCATCCAGTACTCCTGATGCCCATAGCATTTTAGCTTTCAAAAGATCAAGAATATCCACTGTGTTTAAGATGCATATGGTAGAATTTTAACATTCCCCCTAAAATGCAGATCTTTGTATCTCTATGTCCTTCATGTTTGCAATGATGGATTGCCAAAAAGGTGCTTAGCCAAAAATGGGTTTGGTTTTTTTTTTACAAAAAGCTCAAGTTAGTCATATGCTTTCATCCAAAACAATCAGAACCTGAGCCAATTTAGTGCACATAAGATACCTTGGAAGGATTAATTTATGTTGTTGAGCTTGTAATGTGTGTAACCAATAGGAGTTCTCTGCATACATGGATTTTTTGCAAATCTTGCAGCTAAGTCAGTGAGCCAAATGCAAAATCCGACACCTAAGGGTATCGTGTAGATTTGTAATGCACCCTGGGGGTACCTAAGGTCAGGAAACCATTGAGTGGATTACACAGATTCATATATGTAGTTTTTTCATCTCTGACAGATATAATATGAGCGCTATTATTCATACTACATAAATGTCTTAGAATACTATGTGTGAGAGAATAATGAAATTATGCCAAATCGCTTATACAAAAAGTTATTTAAAAAGGTGTTGAAGGTTCAGGCGTCCTTAGTGGGGTGTCATATGATGTAACATCTGTATGCCATACAGATCAGCTACATGGCAGCAAAGGTTTTGTGAAATATCTGTAGAAGCCAATTAATATGCAGACCAATATGTGGATCTTACAGGAGCTGAAAGTAGTACATGAAATCTGCTTAAAATCTTCCTCTTTAAAATACTGCCCTCTCTTCTCATGTCAGTCATCTGGAAGTTAGGCATCTAGTCTGGGCAAGGTCATTCCCAGGGGATGGCTCACCCTGTTTATCAGACAGATCTAGTTTTAAGTGGGATGAATTGCCTTCCAGAGGAGCCTTTTTCCAGAGTCTATATAGAGACATGAAAAGAGCTTAAACTAGGCATTTACGGCTGGAGTTATGACAGATATTGAAAGAGGGACAAGTACCGCAAAATTTTCCGAAGATGCAGTGTGTTTCACGTGGGTTTTATACTGTTGAATTAAAGGTGTGTGATTGGATATCCATACTGATGTGAAGGTAATGGAGCCAAAGGCTCAGGATGTTGTAGTATAACTGGTGGTATATTTTTCACCTTAGCTGTTTCTGTGGATTATCAACTACAATTTCGTTCACCTTTTCCTGGGTATATTTATTTTACTGCAGAACGGGTCTTAGATTAGCATATGCTTATTTAGGACTAAGGATGTTGGGTTACGGGTTTTTTGGCTTTGTCTTCCTCCTCATTACCCTTCCCCTAAACAGATATTGGCAGCAGTGAAAAGAAATGGGACTTGACTGTGCCCTGAACTTCGAGTACAAGAGCTAAAATTAAAACTCCACTAAACACAACTTGCTGAAACAGCAATATTTTGTCAATCCTCACTTTTATACTTAGAATTAAACTGGAGGATGGTGCTAGTTTTTAAATGATTTACCCCTCACTTCTCCCACTTTTTTCTCTTTCTTTGCTGATTGGTCATTGCAGTGCCTACAAATGCTCCATGGCTAAGAAGAGAAAAGCTGAAGAACAGGTATCAGGCGTTCCCGTCAACAAAAGGAAGTCCCTGTTAATGAAACCCCGCCACTACAGCCCCAGTGTGGAATGCAAAGAAGAAAATGAAGACAGGACAGATTTACAGGAAGAGATCAGTGTCCTCGAAAGCAGCTCAACTCCAGGTAGTGATGCAGCGTGGCTCTGCTTGAACCTGAATTCCACAGGAAGAGAGATATGAAACAGTATTTTCAAAACGGATGCAGAATGTGTTTGACTTCTAACAGAGTTGGGATGGTGTATTTCTGTCTAGGTTTAACCATCGTACTTCCAATTATTTTGTACAATAACTCCTCCTGGGGTCTAGTAAATGCTTTGTAGGTCACACAGAGAGAAAACTACTGCAGAAGGTCAGATATGGAGCAGCATCTGCTTCTCCACTAGCTCTGTCAAAGAACAAGGTTAAGCCCACCACTGAGAAAAACACATTTATGAAGAGCAGATTTTCACTGGAATATATAAAGCTCTCAGGAAGAAAAAAAAAAAACCCGCTTAGCAAAACATTGTTGACTTTAACATTTAGCAAAGCAATTTCATGCATGTGACTGCTACGTGTGTTCTGTTTAACACGATTATTAGACTCAGCACTTTTACACTTGTTATTCCAACTCTGCTAAGCCAAACATGACCAACAATTTATAGAAACTTCTACAACATGTATGCTGGCAACTATGGAAGAGGATAGGGAGAGAGAAAGATTTAGCTACAGTGTGTTTATTGCTCTTTCTTTCTAATATGTAGTTATATATATTCAAGATGGACAAGAAATATCAAACTAAACTGGCTGTCACATATTTGTTTAAGGAGTCCTGCACAAATCATTAATCAGGCAAGCGAGAAAATATCAGTGGAATACATCCTCCATTTTTTTGAAGGGAGGAGTCATCAGTAGATAGCAAATGTCAAGATAAAAGCAATGTGTCCTGGCTCTGGGAAATTAGTAATGATAGATAATATGAAAACAAAATGAACTTGCATTCCACTCAGTTGCTGGTTGCCGCGGGAATTTAAAGGTAATTTATTTTCCACTCAGTTTCTTCTTATCAAATATTTTGAAGGACAGAGTGCTAGATAATCTCATCTAGGCTCCCTTTCCCACAAAAGTTGGGACCAGATGATATTTCGAGATGCATTCCAACCTGGGATGTTCTACGATTCTATGATGAAGTGAGATTAGGAATTTATACCTTTATCTACTCTAAATAGAATTTCCTTAAAAACAAAACAAACCCTCCAAATTTTGAACATATGAATACTATAGAATACAGAGAAGAAGGAGGCAGCTGCCTTTCAGTTTAAAGAGCCAAATCCCAGTTCTACCAAAATCAGTGGAAGTATTTGTGTCATTTCTGTGTGGCAAAGATTTCAGCCAGTTGTGCCTTGTAAATCTTCTAGGAGGAGTCCCTTCCAGGGATCTGCATCCCATCAGTGTGAAAGCTGACAAGGGAGCTCCCTCTCAAACAGTACATTAATTAAAAGCTGATACCCAATGTCTCTGTCTTTTGTGTCACATTACTAAAATAAATTAATAAAGAAAAAAGTTCCATGGTTCTCAGTGCCTGTCCAGCCTGCAAGGAGTATTTCTATCTCTTAACACCAGAAAATAGGCTGTTTGAGTATGAATTCCTGTATGGGCCGTGGGGTTTGGTTTTTGTTTGGTTTGGTTGTTGTTTTTTTTTAAGATATATAGATTTTATCTATTTTTTCTTGTATTGATTCAGCCTCATTCCTGGCCATCCAGAGCTGCCCCCAGGGAAGTTTTTTCTTTCTCTTGTGTCTGTCCCCTCCACAGCTTGAAGAACTTCTTGAAGGGAAAGTGCTAAGATGGGCATAAAGGTAGAACTTGTGCTATATACAGATGAACCTAAGTTATTTAACTGGTTCTTTTTTTTTAAAAAGGGCACATGTTGGGCCAGGTCCATTGATATAAATGTAGGCGAACCCTATTTGCACCCATCCCTTCAGTCAAAAGAAAAAAACCACTCAATTTCAAAAATATTTAATACCAGTGAGATTTCTCCCAACCTGCTTGTGTCAGTAATAATACAGTCTGTCCCTTTTGCATTAATTTTGCCATCTACAAAATAAATTTCAGCTAAAGCATGCAGCTGGCCTGGGTAGGTAGGTTATTTGTAGTTTCTTAGTGTAATATTGCTCATTTTATTATGAACTCATGATTCTTGTCTGTTGATCAGTAAATGCTTCGGTTCATGGATTGATGCAACTGTAAACTAAGCTGAGTTTTGATTATTTTTAAAGTAAATTTACAGCCCGTAGAAGTGAAAAGCAAAGACGGGACAGCTGAACCGTTAAGACTGGTTCAACAACAAATTTTTAAACATTGCATTTAAAAATTGCTAATTATTTAAGCAACAAAGATCTGTTATCATGGATTTATATTATTTTTCATCTTTCACACAGAAAAATAACTGAAAAGACCTGTTACTCTTATCAAGTTTTTTTGTTTTGTTTTGTTTTGAAGGGTAGGAGATTTCTTTTAAAACTAGTACTTCTTACTTTTTGAAATGACCCACTGATGGGATTCTGTTATTTTCCAAATGGCAGAAAAGCAAATAATAAAACCCCATTTAACTAAAGTTGGTTATAGAGCCAAATCATCACTCTTACTTGCTGAGATGTGAAAAGACAGCAGACTTCTTTATTCAGAATACTGCAATGTGTGTGGTACTAGACCAGCTGCTAAAAACTTACACTAAGGTTTACAGACATTTTTTTTAAATACAACTTTATGCACACAGTGCACAAGGCCACCTCTCCCTGCATGAGTCCAATTTTCCTAAGAAGAATAAGAATTAATCAATATTTTCTTTTAACATATAACAAACAGTTGAACCAAACAATTATGTAAACTGGAAGTGACCCAAAATGCTAACAGTTTGGCAGCCGTAAAGTGAAATGCATTGTGGTGCACATGTGCATTTTTGTCCCCCTTTTCCCCTCCACAATAATCTGCACTTAATAGGAATATTTTAAACTATGTAGCTAAGCAACAGAGGTAATTGTTGCTTTCTAGAGCTTTTGTTAGGCACTCTAACACAGCCCAAATATGCATAATTAGGTATAATGTCTATAAATCATTATTGTACACATGTGGGTAGTTAAGTGGATTGAGAGAATAGTTCAATGAATTGGACATATTCACTGAAAATGCTTTTTATTTGTTTTCTGTAGTTCATAATACTTTAAAATTATCATAACCCTTTACACTTTCTCTTAATAGCTCGCTGTGTTATTGAGAGAAACTTCATTTGCATTTTAGACTATGCTTAATTTATTATTTAAACCTGGAGTTCTTCTGATTCAGGAAAGGACAGACACATCTTATGAAATAGTCTGTGCTTGTTTATTCATCCTCCTTTCTAGGAAGTAAAATGTTAAATTTTTCAGTTTATGTTGAATAGATCCCAACAAAAGTATGTACCCTATAATCAGCATTATTGAAGGGGCTAGTGTTGTGACTAAATTCTTCCCTTCATCCAAAAATGCTTTTAGTTACTATGGCAATATTTACTTGATCCTGGCAAACCAGTGTTGATTTTAGAGAGGTAATTACCAGAAAGGAAGATGATGGAGATGTATTTTTGAGTGTCCTTGTCAGAGGAAATGTTTATAAAAAATTAAATGAGATACAAAAGGCATATTGTCTTCCACACTGACAACCTCTCCTACATGCAGCCTGTATTACCTGCTGGCTGCTGCTTTTCTTCTGAAGAAAGATGTTTATAAAGACAGGATGCACTTCAGTGGTGTCTTTAACAAGTCCTTTATGAGTCTGTACATAACAACCATTTCTGTTTGCCTGTGCATGACCTGATCTATCACTTAACGTGGCAATTACAATGGTGACCAGGAGCTTGCCCTTTGTGAAGTACTGAGTTTTTTTCCGTCAAGGTCTTTCATGGGACCTGGGGTGACTGGGAAAGTAATTAGGGTCTATTTTGCAAAAATATTTGGGAATCTTAGATGAAAGAAAAGTGAAAATAGATCGGAGGAATTTTAAAATATGTGTGTGTGTGCTTGTGTGTACCTATATATATGCATTTATTATGTAGATTGTGTGTATATGTATATATATGGCACATTAAATTTATATGAACGTATATGAATGTGCATGTGTTCTAATATAATATATGTCTTCACCATCGCTGGAAAATGGCAACATATTTATTTTCTCATATAGCTTTGGAGCTATAGTCTAAAGTAGATATAATCTTAGAAGGGCTTTTCCTGATGCTACAAGCAGTCATTTCAAACACTACCTTGGTGTGGATTCAATCATTTCAGAGTACCTTTGAGTAAAGAAATGGTGATTGGTAAGTAAATATCATCATAACACTTCTACAAGATATAAAAAGCAGCTATTCTTACATATTTTTCTCTTGCTTTTTTCTTACACAGAGGAAAGTACTCCAAAATCATCTGAGGAAACCCCTCATTCAGGTGGGCAAGAAAACTCCAGTCAAAGAAAAGATAACTGCTCCAGCTACCAAGATGCTGTGGCCAAATCTTTGATGAACTTGGGAAAATTAGCAAAAGATGCACCCAGAGAAACAGTGGCAGAAAATCTAAATGATAGCGGCATTCAATCCTTAAAAACAGAAGGTGATGACACTGATGAATGTTACATGATTAACTCAGCTGAAGGAAAGGAAAAGACTGTTATTTCTGACCCAAAATACTGTTCGTCTGAGGAAAATGAAAGTAACTCTGAAATTATGGACAACGAGTGGGACAGCTCCTCAAATTTCTCAGAAGAAACTGGTGTAAAGCCCCATGTAACTCAGAAGTATATTGTAGAGTGTAATCAACCTAGCATCCTCGAAGTCCCAGAAATTAAGAAGGAAGAGGTAGAATTTGGCCCTTGTGAAACACTTTGTGACTCAGAAACAGAGCTAAGAGCACCCCAGGAGTCTCACCCAGATCCTTTTGAGAAGAGGATTCAGAATCCCTTCCCTGAAAGTGAAGAAGACGACAACGAGTGCCTGTCAGAAACCACAGAAGTGTCGGTTGAGCTGGACAAAACAAAAGGGAATTTGAGTTTGCTAGAACAAGCAATCGCTCTGCAGGCAGAGCAAGGGCATGTGTTTCACAGCACCTACAAGGAACTGGATAGGTTTCTTCTGGAGCACCTAGCAGGGGAAAGGAGGCAAACCAAAGTTATTGACATTGGTGGGAGACAGATATTTAGCAACAAACGTAAGGAAGTATTTTTGGCTGTTCTTACTGGCTTAAGCGTTTATCCTGTGACTGATAGAGGATTCTGAGC